>NW_028238472.1:30446056-35246056 GCF_041429995.1 Eschscholzia californica
CTTTATTACCAACTTCCCCTGTCTCAATCTCTTCACAAAAACTTTCTAAACCAGGCTTTAATGGCCAATTCATTTCCATTCTACATCTTTTTCTTGGTATACTTTTCCTTCTCTCTCTCTTCAAGAACAATACAAGCATGTAATGAAATAGATAAAGAAGCTTTACTTGATTTCAAATCTAAGATCACTTATGATCCTTCAAATCTTCTAAAAACATGGAATCAATCCACTGATTGTTGCAAATCTTGGGATGGTGTTGTTTGTGATTCAAACAATCGCGTTGTTAATCTTTCTCGCCCGGGCTTATTCTCGACCGATGATTCAATATTCGACACATCAATGAATGGAACTATATCTCCATTCCTTGGAAATCTTTCTTCTCTCAGTCTTCTTGATCTTAGTAATCTCAAGAACTTAGAAGGGCCAATTCCAGCTCAACTTGGAAAATTATCAAACCTTACTCTTCTTTTTCTTGATACTAATCAACTTTCGGGTCCAATTCCAACTACTTTTCGAAACTTTCGACATCTCACTAGGCTTTTCCTTAGTGATAACCGTTTATCGGGTTCAATTCCGTCTTCACTTTTCGAATCTATGTCATCTCTTAGGGAGATTGGTTTATCCGGAAATCAACTCTCAAACTCCATCCCTTCCACAATTGGGGAACTAGTATCTTTAACAAAACTTGATTTTCATTCAAACAATCTCACTGGTAGTATTCCAAGCACAATTGGTTCTTTAAAGAACCTAACTTATCTAGACTTATCCGAAAACCAGATTTCCGGGTCGATTCCTAACTCCATTGGACAACTATCTAAACTATCTTTACTCTATCTCAATCTTAATAGATTATCTGGAAGTATTCCTAGTTCATTTTCCAATCTAGTTTCGGTCCAATTCTGTCGATTGTCGAGTAATGAACTTACGGGTAATTTACCAACATCAATCGGAAATCTTCGAAGTATTCAAAGGCTTATACTTGAGAACAATAGATTAACCGGCGAGTTGCCCGAAAGCATTGGTCAGTTAACACAACTAACTGAAATGTACTTCTCAAACAACTATTTTTCAGGTAAAATCCCTTCAAGTTTGGGTAATCTTGGAAGTCTTCAAGTTCTTGATCTTTCTAAGAATAATTTATTAGGTCCAATTCCTACTCAATTACTCAACTTGAAAAATTTACAGGATCTAGACTTGTCATTTAATCCATTGGGTCTAGTTTCTGTTCCAAGTTGGTTATCAAGATTGAACCTTTTTCAACTTAAGTTAGCTCATACAGGCATAAATGGAAAGCTGCCAACATGGTTATCTTCATCGTCGGTATCAACGCTTGACTTATCGAGTAATAGATTAACCGGAAAATTACCCGAATGGATAGGAAACATGACAAACTTATCTTTCTTGAATTTATCTAACAATGGGTTCTATTCAACTATACCAAATGAGTTCAAGAACTTATCTCTTTTAATGGACCTTGATCTTAATTCGAATAAGTTCACAGGAGGAATGGGAATGATTTTCGCGAAAAATGTGGATGAACCACGAGGACATTACAATTCTATTGATCTCTCTCGTAACCTTTTTGTCGGTCCTATTGATGACGATATAGGAACCCAAGTTGGGATGGATTCAATTGTGAAACTAGTACTATCTTATAACCCATTAGGAGGTTCAATTCCAACTTCACTAGGGAAGTTGAGTAGACTACAAACCTTGGAGCTAAAGAAGAATGGGTTATCGGGGAAGATACCCGTTGAGCTCGGCAATGCGACAGAGATAACATCAATATTGTTATCAGAAAATAATCTTACTGGTGGTATACCTTCTGTGGTGATAAATTTGGTGAACATTCAAAAGTTTGATGTTTCAATGAACCAGTTGAGTGGGAAAATACCTACTCATACAGCCAAATTTCCTGTTTCTTCTTTTAAAGGCAATAGTGGCTTATGTGGCGATCCACTTCCTAGTTGTAAAACTGCCTAAGAAGATGTATCTTTATAAGTTATATTTTTGTATTTTCTTTCTAGTTGATGATTTTAAGAGCTTATTTGATTTGATTTGTTTTTAATTTAATGTGATATTTTCAATTTTTTACTCATTGTTGAAAGGAATAAGAACTATGTTAATTTGGGAAAGTAATGAATCTTTTATAGTGGCTAAAGCCTATTGTAATTTATTATTATTGTTATCAAAAAGAAAGTTCGAAACTATGTAAAAATACCTAAGTTTTAATTTTGAATGCTAGTCTTTGAGAATGGAGCTCATGATAGGCTTAAATTATCATTCCTTTATAAAGCTTTACAGAAAGAAATGTAATAAAGAAGAAAAAAATTAAGACTAGTTTTGTACTTACTTAGTCGATCCATGTGCCATCCCTGGCATTGTTGTAAGATCTAGTTTTTTTCTTTTTGGCATTTATGAACCTATTGAGGAGCCCACCATCAAATAGTACATAAAAGACTTCATAGCTAGAGACTTTTAAACAAATAAACAATATACAAGAAAATCTAATAAAGTATTGGCCCTATCACCCCGAGTCAATCATCTTCTATAGACAGTGTGGTGTGTTATTGGGGAAGTTGGTCAACTGCCCCGATTCAAGGGGATGTTGGCTGTTAGTGATAGAGGAACCGACATCTTTGGCGTGAAAGTGGCGTGAATCACCATCCAAGGGGTTGGATTCATCTTGATTTCATCAAGAGAAAGAAAGTGGCACGAATCCAACGGTTAGCGGCGATTCTCGCCACTTCCACACCAAGAAATTCGGTCCCCTAACTTTTTCTGTTGGCAAAAATACTCTTTCCCAGAAAAAGTTCACAAATTTTTAGGTTTTTCAAATTTTTGCTTCCTTCTCTGTCCTTAATAAATGGGAATCTAAAATGTCTAGAATTTCATTATTTTCCCCCAAAATCTTAGCCCACTGAGATTTCTTCTTCTTCCTCCGTCAAATCCCTCTTCTTCTAGCTCTCATCTTCCATTCAAGATTGTTTAAAGCCTTAATTACTCGAAATCTCTCTCTCTCAATCTAATCCAAGTATCTCGATTGTACTTCATTTTTCTCTTGAGATACCTGAGGTTTTATCCAAAAGATTTGAGAAGCTTGATGTGACACGAAAATGTCACATTTGGAGAGCCTAACTTAGACTAGTTAGTCCATTTCGAGTGTTAATTCTAATAATTTATGTGTTTTTATTGTGAGTAATTTCCCTAATGGCCCCCAACGTTGTGACCAGCTTCCCGCCTGGCCCTCTAAATTAGCAAAAATACCCATATGGCCCCCTTTTTCCGTTATCTTTAAGTGTCCGTTACTCTCACTCCTCCACCTCATTTCCTCTCTCTGCCAAGTCACCTACAATGCCACATCATCATCTTCTCCGGCAAGGGGTCGCCGGCCGGCTAAATTTCCGGCTGGCGACCTTCAAACATAAAAAAAAAAATAATTAAGTTTTTTTTTCTCTCTCCTCCCTCTAAATTTTTTTTTTCTTTTTCTTTCCCCTCTCTCTAGATCTAGAGAGAGAGGGGAAAGAAAAAAAAAATTAGAGAGAGAGAGGAGAGAGAAAAAAAACCTTTTTTTTTATGTTTGAAGGTCGCCGACCAGAAATTTGGCCGGCCGCCGACCCCTTGCCGGAGAAGATGATGATGTGGCATTGTAGGTGACTTGGCAGAGAGAGGAAATGAGGTGGAGGAGTGAGAGTAACGGACAGTTAAAGATAACGAAAAAAGGGGGCCATATGGGTATTTTTGCTAATTTAGGGGGCCAGGCGGGAAGCTGGTCACAAAGTTGGGGGCCATTAGGGAAATAACCTTTTTATTGTTAGGTTGTTTATTTGGAGTTTGGTGTTAAATTCGAAATAAATAAAGCGAATTATCACATTTTCATCTCATGCGACAAAAGGGAAGAAAATAGAACCAGGGGTATTTTGGTCAAAATCAGAAGTCAAACAACAAGTAGAGTCAATGGCGAGTCCAACGGTGAAAAAGGAAGTCAATTCCGAGTTCGGACGAGGAAGTTGTGAAAGATAGAAGCCAAAGTCTTTTCTTGAAGGCACCCCCCTTTAGGTTCTAATTGTAGAGACTAGTTTAAGGCACTCCCTTGGTCTCTAATTCAAAGCCCAACATCTAAGCCCAAGTTCAAGAATACCCAAAGAAGAAGGAAGGTGTAGAGATTTTATGAGCACCCACTTTTGGGCCCAAGTCAAAGTAGTCTAAGGACTTAGTCAAGTTGACTAAGTCTAGGGTTTTAAGCAATCTAGACACTATTCATCATCTTCTACTTTGGAGATCAAGCAACTAAGGAAGGGGGAGAGAGAAAATGAGGTTAAGGTGTTCTTGAGTTAGGGTTGTGAAGGTTCAAGAGTTTGAAAGAGAGTGAAAAGGAGAGAAGATGGAGGGGGACCGGCCAAGCTAGGTCGGCCAGCACTAAGGCCGGCCAAAGCTTGGCCGGAACAGCAACTCGGGAAAGCATGGCGCACGGGAGCAGCAGCATCGCGCACGGGAGCAGCTGCAGACGCGACCAGCAGCAGCTCAGGGGCGCATCTGCATCTCGGACGTCAATGGAGGATGCGGTTGCTGTTCCGGGACGCATCTGCAGCTCGGACGACCTCCACTTGCTCGGAATAGCAGCGTACGACGCGGGACAGTAGCTCTTTTGGCCCGGATCTAAGTATTTTGGTCGGATTTCATGTCTTTCTTTGGTCGGATTTTCATGGTGTTCCGACCACTTTCTTAGCCGGAAACCTTAGGGCTTTTGTTGCCCTTATCCTTGCCTAGATTCTCATGTGGTTTGATTTGATTTTGGTTGAAGATTGCTAGAGAGAGAAACTAGGGTTTAGCTTTAATTGAAGTTGAGTTCTAAATGGAGAAGATGATGATGGTCGCTATGGGGAACCCAGAATTTGCTAAGGGGAGATTGCCTGCACCTTAAAGACTCATTTTTTCCGACGATCTTAGCCTCGAACCTCATCGAAAAATGGGGATTCTCTCATCATTTTCTTTCCATTTCTTATTCAATCACCATGTTTAGCTACCTTTAGTGTGTCGATTATATGAGATGAAATGTGATGAATTCGTGATTATGTTTAATATGATTTGATGTTTTGATTATAAATTGATGTTCATTTGATTCGATTATCGTTTCGATTGTATTTTCATGTGTCTTGTCAAGCACTTCGCATAGTTAATAGACGAAACGAAGTATTCGATATCGATGGTAGTCTAAGTCATATTTTTATGTGTCTTGTCATGCACTTCACATAGTTAGGCAACTAAACAACACCCTCGATGACTCGGGTTTAACCGATTATGACGTTTGTTTGACTAAGTATGATCCCCGGATATACGTAGTACTTAGAAACATCTATTTTAGGAGTCGAACATCGATTATACATTGGAACATTAGATCGGACCACACATAGTCATAGGTTTATCGTTACGGATTCCATATTCGACACCTATTTCACTTATTTGTCTTCCGACTCTTGTTCCTCCGATACTTCTCTCGAATCTCTCTCGCCCGTTTACTTTGATTATTTAGTTTAGTTTTACTTGCTTTCTTCTCTTATTACTTATTCATATTAAAAATCCCTCATTTATCTTTGTCCCTTTCCCTTTTAGTCTAAGTTAGCTAGTGACACCTAGACCGGTGGACTAGATCATTCGATATCCGAGTTACCCTCCTATCCTTGGATAGACTCCGGTTTTACCGGTTACTACTTGATACCTCCGCTTGGGTGTGCAACCTTTTCGGGTGCATCAAAGCTCACACTCTCTCTCTCTCTAGGCCGATATCATTCTTTTTTATTCTACTAATTTTAAACAGGTATTTGCACTAAATCTCTCCACAATGTTGTATGTTTAAGTCTCAATTTTGTTTTGTATGAATGGATTAAAGTCTAGGGATTGATTTTTATCAAACTCTAGGGTTTATAACAACAAATCTAGGGTTTTCATGTCACCAATGAATATGTCTTTAAATTCAATGAGTAACTAATTTCATATCTAGGATTGTACACGAAAACCCATACTTGATGTTTTTGAGATACGTCATTGATTAATTAAATCTTTTAATTGAGTTTTAATGTCTATGAATTGGCTTTCCATATAAATTTTATCTTCTTTTCATTATTCATGCTTTTATAATAAGATATCTCATGCTTTCGTCAAGTTGTTAGATGGAATATGTTTGTTAGATGATGAATAATGATTAAAAGAGTATAATCTTTATAAGATATGCAACTAAAAATACATGGTTATGAAATGAGCTAATCAAGAATATCTTTTGAAATTTAAATAGTTCATTATATTAGATTTCGAGTTATAATGAAAAAAGATTAGTTAATTAATTGCATGCTTTAAGGCGTGAATTTATGTGGTGGAATCGAAAATCCTAGATCTTTTCTCATATTGCTTTCATTCTTCGTTAGTCTATTAGTGTTTTCTTATAAAAATCATTTTCAAAACAAAATCAATTTTACGAAAGGGGTTATATTTTATATTTTAAAACAAAGTTACTTATCCTTGATGATCGATTCCGGACTTTCGAATTTATTATTACTTGACCTCGTATACTTGCGAGTACAAACACATTTAGGGCTTATCATTATCGCTTGGCCTATTTGGGCTTACGTTTTAACGAGTTTCGAATAGGGCTCCCCTTAGGCCTGCATTAGCAGGGCTTATTTGGTGGTCGGGTTATCGTTTGGGCTATCCGGCTTACATTTTAATGAGTTTCGAATAAGGCTCCCCCTTAAGCCAACTTTAGCAGGCCTTATTTGGTGGTCGGGCTATCGCTTGGGATATCTGGGTTTGACAAGTTTCGAGTAAGGTTCCCCTTAGGCCCGTTAGCAGGGCTTATTTATTGCTCGGGTTATCATTTGGGCTATCCGGACTTAACGAGTTTCGAGTAGGGGTCCCCTTAGGCATGCGTTAGTTTTAGCGTATCCATGTGCATTTCGGGTTTAGAAAAAGAGAGTCGGTAAGACGGTGTGTCGATGGGATTAGGGTCTTATTGGCTACATAAACTAAAACCCTTAGGATATCTTAGTGTCGAAAAAGAAGAATTCTCACGAATCTCTTGTGTAACTTGTTGTCTTATCATAAGTGGAAATCATCGCGTCGTTGTCGTCGTGGAGTAGGTCTCACCAACCGAATCACATAAATCTCTTTTGTTCTGTGTGATTGTTCTTTATTTCCTATTGCTTTACTTGGTTTACTTGATTCCGTCATAACAAACTGGTTTTAGAACTTTGATTTTGAAGATTTTGTGATGGCGAAATACGAGATAAAGAAGTTCGATGCAAGTAATGATTTTAATCTTTTGAAGATTAAGATGCGAGCAGTGCTAGTTCAACAGGGTTTCCTAACAAGTTGAACGGAAGGATGTACTCGCTAAGCCTGTCAATGGATATCTGAATATTCGACATCCGATCCGCATCCGCATCCGTATTCGAATTATAAAAAAATATCCGAAATTTCGGATATCGGATACGATTCGGAGATCTGCTTATCGGATATCGGATACGGATACACTAATACTCGATCCGATAAATATTCGTATTTGATAAGTAATATAAAAGAATAATACAAATTTAAATTTATTCATAATAATATATAAAATGTATGGTTGAGATTTATTATTTAGATCTAATGGTTGAAAATTTAAAGGAACAATTTGAAATTTTATTAAAATTTCGGATATCGGATATTATCCGATATCCGTTAATATTATCGGATTCGGATATTGATTTATAATATCCATCGGATAATTATTGGGTACGGATATTCGGATAGATTATCGGATTCGGATATGAATATGCCTATATCCGGCCCGATAAGCTACCGTTTACAGGCCTAACACTCGCTGAATCATAATTAGAAACAGAGAAGGAAGTTCTCATGGAGAGAGCTCATGGACAGATTATGTTGTGTTTGAGCAATGAGGTCTTGCGGGAAGTAGTGATGAAATCAACGTCGGATGGACTATGGAGTAAGCCGAAGGCAATTATATATGACGAAATCACTACAGAAGTACTGGTTATTTATGGCGGGTTTTTCCGACGACTCAATAAAAATGGTTGCAAATAAGCATGTTATTCCGACAGCAGATGGAAAAACCGTCGGGCATATGTCTATTCCCAAAGAGTTATTTACGCGTCGTCGAAAGTGATTGGTATTAACGACGAGTTCTTACTTGTCTCAATTCAAATTTTCTCTTTAAAATTTTATACTCCGGAAAATATTCTTATTTTCCCAAGGTGTCGGCATATTTATTATAGGTCGATGTTTTGGGGAAATAAGAATAAATTTCTGAGAAAGAAAATTTTCGGTGGAAACAATTTTTTTTTGTTTTCTCCGAACACTACCTAGTTTTATTATTTTATTTTCTTCTTCTTCCTCCTTCTTCCTTCCCACCACCATCAAACTCCGGTGACCTTTAGCATATTCCGACAACTTCCACCATTAACGCCAGCGAATTCCACCACCAAACCGACCATCTCTTCTGTCTCTCTCTCTTTTCTTCTCTGTTCTCTCTTCTCTTTCTCTCCCAACATCTTTCCCTTTCTCTCTCTAAATCCCGGTGAAGGGGCTCTCCCCTTCGTCGGGATTTAGAGAGACAGAGAGATGCTGGGAGAGAGAGAGAATAGAATAAGGAGGAAAAAGTCACCGGCCAACTCCGGCCGGCGATATTCTTCCGGCTACTTTAAGGGTGTGTTTGGGGAATAGATTTTGAGATTCCCACTTTTTTCCTCGGAAAATTTTCCTTCTTCGGCCCCAAAACACCGACCTTATTATAATTAACTAGGGTATATCCAGTGCCCTAGGGCACGGACACTTGTATCAATCAAATGTTAAGAAATTTATTGTTATATTTTATTGAGAGAGAGAGAGAGATTTTTATTAGTTATTATTTTTTTATATTACTTTTTTGTTTCTCTTCTCTTAAATTAGTTATTATTTTATTGAGAGAGAGATTTTAATTTTACTTTAACCCTTGAAATTTATTTTGTTTCTTTTTTTTCTTAAATTAGTTATTTTATTTCTAAGAAGGAAACAATTTTTGTTTTTTAAATAGGTAACTTTATTTCTACGAAAGACTATATTTTAAATTTTGAGAATGGGTTCTAGACAATATCCCTTATTAAAAAAAGGATGTTTGTCCCAGTCATCATTTTCCCTTCTGTTTTATTATGGCCACTGTTTTGAGAAAGCATTAAAGTTTCCGGGGAAGACGGTGGAAAACAAAGAAAATTAAACCAAACACCCCTTTAATGTCGCCGGAAAAAGTCGCCGGCCGTATGTTGCCGGCGACTTCACCATCTTCTCTTCTCTTCTCTCTCTCTTCTCGCTCTCTTCTCTTTCTCTCTCTTCTCCCTCTCTTCTCTCTTTCTTCTCTTTCTTCTCTTTCTCTCCAGCGAAGGGGAGGAGCCCCTTCGCCAGAGCTCGTCTGGTTTGAACAACCAGACGGGATCTGGTTTCGTCTGGAAACCAGACCTCCGGCGAAGGGGCTCCTCCCCTTCGCCAGAGATGAAGAGGAGAATAAAAAATAAAAAAAAATTGTCGCCGGAGATGGTGGAGTCGCCGGAGAAAAGAAGAAGAAGATGAAAAGGATTTGATTGTTTGGGGAAATAAAAAAATCTACTTTTTTTTTGTTTCCACCCAAAACTTTACACCCCGGAAACTATATAGCTTTCCCCATAGCGTTGGCCTTTATTGTATAGATATACAGGAAATGGCTCAAAACCGTGGCTAATTGGTCCATATATCTAATCTTGGCAACAAATAAGTTATCTTTTCGGGAAATGATAGAGTGACTTAGAAATTGGTACTTAGAGGGTGACATATTTCCTCATTTAGAAATAAAAGCGGTCCCCACTGTAGTCAAACTTTGAAAAAACCTTGTCTTTTAGTGATTCCACATCAGCTGGGCACTAAAATGCCCAAAAAATTTGGGCTCTCTAGCATCTCCCTATCTTTTCTTGCTCACTTCTTGGTCATAATGAAGTACTTGGAATGATTTTTTTAGTTAAGTTCCGGGTCAATCTAACCTTCATATAGAAAACTCAATCTTACCTTAAGATCATGGAGTATTTTAATCTTAAATCTACAATATCAAGATTTTCTTATCTTTGTGTGTATCCAACCCACATGATCCTTCCATTTAGGTTAATTAATCAAAGTCAAACTTAATTTCTGATTTGTTAATTCATTCATAGTAACTTCAGATCTCATCTACAAATACTACTGCTCTTCTTTTGAGAATTCAAAACCTGCAACTTCAATGGAGAGTTTAATTCTGCACATGAAACCCACTTCATTTTCAGTCTTCTTCTTATGTTTTTCTATCATCTTTACTTCACAAACCATTACTACTAACGCTTGTAATGAAATAGATAGAGCGGCACTTCTTGATTTCAAGGCTAAAATCACTTTTGATCCTACTAAATTACTAGCAACTTGGAATATATCTAGTGATTGTTGCACCAAATGGGATGGTGTTTCTTGTGATCTCACAGGTCGGGTCGTTAATGTCTCTCGTCCCGGCTTGTTCTCGACGGACGATTCCATTTTCGACACGTTTATGAATGGGACGATATCTCCATCTCTTGGAAATCTTTCGTCTCTTCGCCTTCTTGATCTTAGTAATCTCAAGAACTTGAAGGGTCATATTCCACCTTCACTTGGAAAACTGAAAAACCTTAGACTTCTTTTCCTTGGTACTAACCAATTCACAGGTTCAATACCGAAAACTTTTCGAAATTTTCACCATCTCACTAAGCTTTACCTCAATGATAATCTTCTTACTGGTTCTATTCCACCTTCCATTTTCGAATCTATGGCATCACTTGAAGAGGTAGGCCTATTCGTTAATAAACTTTCAGGTGTTGTTCCATCGACTATAGGGAAATTAGTCTCATTAAAAAGACTTGATTTCCATGGAAATGAACTCTCTGGTTCTATCCCAATAACAATTGGTTCTCTCAAGAACTTGACATATCTAGACTTGTCCGAAAATCGAATATCAAGATCCATTCCAGAGTCCATTGGAGGACTAGTCAAGTTAATAGAACTCCATCTCAATCAAAACAAGCTTTCAGGCTTCATTCCTAGTTCGATATCCGATCTACTTCCTCTTCAACTATGTTTGATATCTGATAACAAACTCACGGGTAGATTACCTGCATCAATCGGAAAGCTCTCGAGCCTCAAATGGTTGACTCTTGACAACAATAAGCTAATGGGGAAGTTACCTCCATCCGTTGGCAATCTTACAAATCTAATTGGTATAGACTTCTCAAACAACCATTTTTCTGGTAAAATCCCTTCAACTTTTGGCAATCTTCCCAACCTTCAGTTTCTTGATATTTCAAGAAATCATTTATCAGGGCCACTTCCTCCTCAACTAGTCAACTTGGGTAACTTACAAGACCTAGATTTGTCATTCAATCCATTGGGTCTAGTAAGCTTACCAAAATGGTTATCGAAGATAAATCTTTTTCGACTTAAGTTAGCTCATACAGGACTAGTTGGGCAGCTTCCAAAATGGTTGTCGGCTTCGTCTGTATCAACACTCGACTTATCAAGTAACAAATTACGTGGCAAGTTACCACATTGGATAGGAAACATGACAAATCTCTCTTTCCTTAATATATCTAATAATGGATTTTATTCAACTATTCCGAACGAATTCAAGAACTTATCTCTTCTAATGGATCTTGATCTTAGTTCAAACAAGTTTACAGGAGGAATAGGAATGATCTTCGCCAAATCAGTGGACGAACCAAGAGGTCATTACAATTCTATTGATCTATCTCGTAACTTGTTTGTTGGTCCTATTGATGAGAATATTGGAACCCAAGTTGGAATGGATTCAATTGTGAAACTAGTACTATCTTATAACCCATTAGGAGGATCAATTCCAACTTCACTAGGAAAATTGAGTAGACTACAAACTTTGGAGCTACAAAAGAATGGGTTATCAGGGAAGATACCAGTTGAACTCGGCAACGCCACAGAGTTAACATCGATCCGTATATCAAGAAATAAGCTTACCGGAGGTATACCTTCAGAGGTAATAAACTTAGTTAAACTTGAAGAGTTTGATGTTTCTATGAACCAGTTGAGTGGAATGATACCTCCTCATAAAGCTAAAATCCCTGCATCTGCTTTCAAGGGGAACTCTGGCCTTTGTGGAAATCCACTTCCTCCTTGTAAGATTGATGGTTGATTTGAATTTTACTTTTTTATTAAATTTGTTTAGGAGCTCCTTTTGGGAATTAATGATTTGATTTTGTAATCCATGTTGATGTATTGGTATATCTGACTACAATAACATCCTGAACAAAAATTCCTTCACAAACACACAAACTTTAAATGATTATGATGGAGTTTATTCTCATTGTCTATATCTCATTCGCTCTCAAATGGACTCAAAATTGGCCCAAATCAGTCTGTTAGGTGAGTCTGACGAGAACAAACATTTTAGAAACTTCATCAAGCTAGTTTCGGAGATAAAAAAAAAACACTAACCAACTAATTTCTCATCGGCTTTTTTCGATCCGTAATCACCCCTCGAATGATGAGGATATATGGATACCATAATGCCCAGAGTTTAAATAGGTAGATTGAGAGTAAGGTTTACACAGGTTTTGGGCTCCCAAATCTCAGTGGTTACTTTTTTTTCTCCATCTACGGGCTTTAATTCTTTTACAGATTTACATTTGCGTTTTGTTTTTTTTTTGGTCAAAGTGAAGCTTTTCTTTTAGTGGTTGTTGTTTACTTGTTTAGGAGATGGTAAGCATTTCCAAATTCCAACCCTTTCAACAAGAAAAAAGAAAGGCATTTCCAACCCCCAAGAAATTCCTTTGATTTCCGTACTCTTTCTTTTCATGGTAAAACTGGCCAATAAGATCTATGGGTGAGTCTATAGGCAAATCCGAAGGCACTCGAACTAGGCCATCTCGTGTTGGTCTTGAAGAGCACAGACTGCGGCTAGTCCACCAGTCCGAGTGCCTTCGGTCTGCCTGGTCCATGGGCCTCAAACTGCTCGGTCCGAAGTCTACAAGAAGTGCCAACAGTGAAGACTGACCAAAACTTTTTTGAAAAAAGGGGTGCCTTTAGAGGCAGCAAAAAGATTTAGTTCATCTCCCTATGAATAATTTAAACAAAACTTGGGCCTTCAACAAATTTTTTAAATAATCAAACAGTTGATTTTAAGACGATAATTCATTTAACTGATGCAAATTAGACAGTAAATTAGGATAAAAGCTTCGTCAAAATGGGTTTTTCTAATATCATTTAGCTGACATATACCAACAAATTCTTATCGATGACTATTCGCTACACCCGTTATTCATCAATTTAGTTTTTACTACTTCCTACGCTCAGCTTGGTATTAAATTTTTACAGACAATCACATCCTGTTTACATTCATGGAATTTATTGAATGTCATTTTTAACTTTATATATATATATATATATAGAGAGAGAGAGAGAGAGAGAGAGAGAGAGAGAGAGAGAGAGAGTATACAACAACATACAATTCTATAATTGATGAATGAACAGCAAAATTCTGAAGTTGAAAAAAATTCAACAAGTAAATGGCTTGGCTATTTTTCTTTTCTATTTCATTTTTCATGGTCTTATTTTACAACCCTAAAAGGGGAAGACAAAGAAAAGAGAGATGGAGATGAATGTACCTTTCGAGACAGCTACATACATTCTAAGTAATAAAAGAATTGCATCCAATATTGCACGAAGAAATAAACGTACATCTGAATGATGATATAAGCTCCTGCAAAAAAACAAAAAGGTTAAACTGATCCTTATGCATATTGTCAGAAATGGTAAGCTAATGAGAAATATTTTGTATTTTGAATAGCGGTTGAAAGAACTGAACTTGATACAGACCTTTTGTTTTAATCATTGGAGCAGATTAACTGCTATTAGGAAGGGAAAGCGAAAATCCTGTCTGTTATCTTTGTGCGGCAAATTGGACATTCAGGGCATGCAAGCGAACACGGCTTACATACTGCAAAGTATATCATGTCATACAGACGACCAATGTCGATAGAAGATATATATATATATATATATATATATATATATATATATATATGTGATATATATATATATATATATATATATGTGTGATATATATATATATATATATAGAGAGAGAGAGAGAGAGAGAGAGAGAGAGAGAGAGAGTTGCTTACAGCAAAAGTGTCGGCACGGAAGGAGTAGAGCTGCAGTTGGGGCTTCAAAGCATATTTTACAGACATGAGAATTACCATCTCCGCTTCCTAAAGAATCGAGGTGTTGTTTTTCTTTCATCTCTTGCATCTTGGCCTAAAAGCATAGATATACAATCAAAATCGAAGATATCAATTACGTGTATCAAACTTCCGAGCGAACAAGTGTGTATCGCTTCATTTATACTCGTTATGACGACAAGAACGAGTACGTAATTTGTTAAAATAAGAAACTGCAATCAGAGGTCAAGATTATTCAGTCTATATTCAGTTAACAAGAACTCACACGTGGTAACTATCATATATCATAATCCTACTGCAGATATAACGAAAATGAAGCCACAACGCGGAATGCTTTTTCGAACTTAGACTGACAAGGCACTTTTAAGTCTTACTCCTTTCCAAAAAAATGAGAAATGTTTGTTGGTATTAGATTTCCCTTAGTGTATGAATCTGACTCACACCTAAGCCTGACTTATGTTAATCTGACTGTTTTGCTCTGGGACATAATAGTCATGTGGTTATTCCAAATTTTGGTGCCCATGTGAGACGTATTTATGTCTCATTTAAATGGAGCTGGAATTAGTCATGATCAACCATTAGACGAGCCACATACACACAGCCAGAAATTCAAATGATGCAAACTAACCCAGAAAAATGATCAAACATGAAAATGTTAATTTTACCTTCAAGCGGACTACGAGAGGTTCTACGATAGCATCACCATTAACTGGTTTTGTCGTATCCAGACTTCTTAACTCTTTCATGCCGTTATCTTTATCAATATCATTTGTTCTCAGATCATTCACAACATCAGTTCCTGGACCAGAAATCCCATCAAATTTGTACTCTGAGACAGCTCCAACCTCTTTTTTAAGTTTTGCAACAAGCACCCACATGCTCGCCAAATCATTTTCCAAAGCTGCCTCTCTTTTCTTGGCCTCGTCGGCCTGTTTCCTATATTCCTCTTCAACTAACTCCTTTTCAGCTAGAGCTGCTTCAAGAGCAGCTTCTCTTTGTTTCTTAACTTGTAACTCCATTTTAATATCATCATGCTCAAGGTTCCAGTATTCAGCCTCATCATAAACCGTACCAGGATTTTCATTAACCCTACCAGGAATCCTGTTTCTCCTGCCCATTTTGGTTTCGGAATATTTTCGACTTGATGCATTATTGTTATTTTGAATACCAGCGCCTTTATAATATGGCATATCTTGAGTAGCTGATAGTTCTTTTGCTTGTCGGGCATTTTGTAATGAAAGCTTGGTGACTTCATCAGCTAAGTTTTTTAGTTCGACAGCAGCGGCAGATGCCAATTCTTTAGCATAAGTAGCTTCTTCAGATATCTTCTGGTTTTGTACACGTAAACCACTATTCTCCTCCTTTAACTGAATATGTTCTAGCTTTAGTTTTTCATTCTCAGTCTCCTGTTAACAACAAAGTGCTAGTTTATAAGCTGCAAAAAGCATACATATACCTGTTTCTCAGTCCCAAAGTATGTAATGGGAAGCAACAAAACATGATATTTTCTATGCTACTTAATATGAAATGGAATTAGAAAATGATTTGTACTTACATTGACCTTCATCAAAATTAGCTTATACCCTATCAATTCACATTTTAATGATTATAACTTACACAGACCTTCATCAAAATCAGCTTAAACCCTATCCATTCACATTTCGCTTAACAGCTAAGCAGCTGGGACCGGCTAATCCACCATAGTAACTCAGGGATGCAATCGGAAAATGGGGTAGCCTGAGCCAACCCCAAGCTGGACCCTAAGTTAAACTTCAACTTGTTGGAGACTAGGCCACTCAATTTACAGAGAACTGCTTACACTTGATATAAATTGTTAAGTGAAATGAACAGCTTGATTTATCATAAACATCAAACCAACGGTCATCCCATAAAAAAGTCCCTTCTCTTTTTACTATAAAGATGTTATGTGCTATAAAAATATGCATGGGGAGATAATCTATGTATATTGTATACGTGTGTGTGTGTGTGTGTGTATATATATATATATATATATACTTATGTATGACAGTATGAGTTAATGAAAATCAGCCAAGTTACGTTGCTCAGACTGGTGGCTATCAAGGATCAGCCCCTGATCGATCCTAAGCTGATCCCCACCACCAACTGCTTAGGTTAACATCCTATATTCTCTGTAAATAGTTAAGTTCTCCAGCCTACGCAAAATTGAACCAACATGTTGAACAGAGATACGACGGAGTTAACAAATTCAGACAAAAATTAGTTAGTACTTCCATGTTACTGGGTTATATCTATGTACACCCCCATTGGAACTCTGTTGCAGTATATGCTGAAATTGATAGTATTATGCTGAAATTGACAGTATTATGCTGAAATTTAGCCACACCTGTGCCTGAATTTTCTTCTGCAACTCATTGATGAACTCATCAGAGGCACATTGTTCTGAAGATAATGTTGATGAATCACCCTTGACCATAGCCAATTGCTGCTGGAGCATGAGTACTTTTTCTTGCAACTTTTGGTTCTCTGAACACTGAAGCAGCAGGAACATATTCAAGCTTTGCAATACAAAACTTAAGAAGAAAAGGTGGAGGGCAAACAACTTGATGTTTTGAATATGTCTTTATGAAAGAAGACAGTTCCCCATGACTGGAATATAAGATACAAAAAGCAAATAATATAGAAAAAATATAACCTTCTCCTGCAATTGCTCCTGAAGAACACGGTTGTCAGCTGATTTTATCTGCATCCATGGATCAACAATTATATTACCAACTGACAGATATGAGGCACCTCAAAGAAAAGTGTTAAAACGTTAAGCAGGATTTAGAACAACCCTGTTAAGGGAAACATTTTTAATAAATACAATGCCCTTTAATGGAAGCAGTTGCTTTTGAAATATCAATGAAAAAAACTTGAAGATTCGAAGCCACACCTCTAGCTCAAATCCCTTCTCGTTGCACTGTGTCATCAATCTCATTACTGTCTGTTTTGCAAAAGAAATCAGTTCACTGATGAGTAAAAATAGCCAGTAGATCCAGAGTAGATAAGGAATATACGAGTTGCGGAAATTGAACTACCTGCTGCATATCGACCAAGGATGTCTTAGCTATTGAGGCTTCACCACTCTCAGTGATATGTTTCTCTAGAACCTTCATTTGCTTCATTTTTTCCCGAATCTCACTTTCTAATATCTGAATCTGTAACAAAATGTTTGTCTTCTCACTTCAGAATACTGGTGTGCCCATTGGAGGCCAGAGCAAAACCAAATATATATTTACGTAGATACCTGAGCCTGTGAACCCTCGGGGTCATTTACGGATTGTTCCGTTAAGCGCTTCAGGGTACTGGTGCTAAAAGCTATCTCCCCAGCAAGCATCTTAACCTGTTCAACAAGTAGATCCATCTGATCTGACATCTCAATTCCAGCCTGTGCCCCATTGGTAAACAAGAAATGAGTTAAGTTACACTTATAAATAAGCATTCCAGAAATTACGTCAAAATCTGAAAGTAGACACAGACAAGAAGTCAAGAAGTATACTCCCGTTTACAGTGAACACGTTATAGCATGCCTATCATAGACTTGCTTCAGAAATATTAGAGAAAAGGGGCTTCAGCAAAACACAAAAAACAAAAAACGGAAAGTGCATGTAGATGAGAGGAAAAGTAAATAGCTTTCTTACTAGAAGCTTGTCCAAACACTTCAGTGCGCTTATATACAAGCCGTAAGTATCCCCAACCCAAACATTTTTCCCTCTTCCATTTAACTTTCTTATTCTTTTCCCTCAGGGTATCTAGTCTGAATGCTTCTTATTTTGGTATTTTACTTTATCTCTTTCCGTTTTTGAACAAAGACAACAATTATTTATCTCAACAAAAAACTCATGTAACATGTTGAAGAAATAACCTTAACAATACACTAGTTTTTTGCATCACAACGTTGATGGTAATGTGAGACAGACAACCCCACCCATCATACTTTCAACAATACCACAATTCGATAGGAAGGTGTAATACACAAATGCAGGAGTCTAAAAACATTACACTCACTTGGGACGAATCTGTAACTGAACTGCTGGGTGGTGATTGTTCTTCGCCCCGCTTGCTGGAAGATCTTCCAAGTGTATAATCAGAAAAAAGAGCAGAAGAATCTTTCTGGTTATCACTTTCCCCAAGCATTGATGAACCGTCACGAAGAATATCCAGTTTCTGGCAAAGATTTGGTGAAGCATCAGCATTTTTTTATCTAAAATATCAAGCATCATATATTTTCTTCCAGATTGAATTAGAACAAATGGGCAAAGGAGAACTTCGAGAACTATAACTTGAAAACCAATTACACTAATTGTTCTGATCGACTGCAAGCTGTGATTCTACGCTGTTGTGCATTCATGCCCATGACACTTTCTTATGTGCCCTGCATGTATTCGTAAATATACGATCCAGGGGCCAACTGTAACTTGACAACCAATATATGCACTATTTGTTTTGTCTGAAGAAATATAGACTTATTGTTATATTTGACTAGCAGATGACATTTATGCATTTGTGCACGTGAAACACTAATTTTTATGTGCTTCACATGTGTGCCCAAGCACACTAGCCAAAGGCCTCGCGTTTGTTATCATCTTGGCACCCAGTTCTACGCATTGCCCTGTTCAAATAAGAACAAGCCAAGGACCTACTTAACTTGGAAATCAAAGTCTATACTCAAATTTTGTCACTTATTGTATCAGAATATGTATCCAACTATAGTCTTACCACTTGAATACAGCCAAAGCAGAACTTCCAGGCAAATCAACCTTACAAAAACGAGGTATCAGGTCTCGCTCATTTTTATCTATGTATATCACAACCAGATATACTACAATTATAGCAGGCCCTTATAGCACACCCTTGGGATTCAATCAGATACCCAGATAGAAATTTGACAACGTCAACCTGTTGGTGGCTGTGTGTATAAAAGATTTGGACTTGACCATGATAGCAAAAATTGAACCCACTGGAATTTCCAGTCTAGTGGCAGTTTTATTCCCTAGTCATGGGCTCCCTGTTGGAATCGAATCGAAAGTTTTCCTCTGGTTTTGGAACAAAAGTACACTATAACACTCCACATTTTCACCCCATCTGAGAAGCCAACACAAACTAAGGACTTTTTGGATGTAAACAATGACCCCAGTACGTATACAGCATAAAACACCAGTACAACATGCTCCAGTATTTTCATTGTGTTTGGATTAATGCTACTACAGATACTTCCTATAGTATTAATTGTTCAAAATACTGTTAGCTCGATCAAAGAATTTATAGAAAAGAGCAAGGCAAGCTCTAAATAATTTCAAGGAAAAGAGACATACATCATCGTCGCCAAGATAATCGTGTTGCTGATGACTGGGTAATTCACTCAAACCAGGAATGTTATTCTTTGTAGAGACAAGAATGAGCTTTGTTAGCCTTTGGATTCTACTCATGAGAGCTGATTTTGCTTCCTCTTCCTCTTCTAACCTTGACTGCATTTTTACTTGACCCTCTTCCAACTGTTCCAAAAGTTTCAATGTGAGAAATGCTGAACCTCGTATGCCAAGATTAAGAATATTTTGTTCTGAACTTGTGGCAATATCATAAAAAAGGATTGAGAAACATAATGAATACGGTGTTACAAAGGCAAAGCACAAGCAATCAGCTAAATGACTAACGCCAATCTTAACCAAATGATATGGAAAAAATATAACCTTTTGTCTCAGGGTTATTATCTCTTCATGATTTACACCAGCAACCATTCCCTGCTTAAGCTGATCAAGTTCTTGTTTGAGGTTAGAGATTTCCTTCTGGTATTTCTTTATTAGGGACTTCTCGTCAATGATCTAGAATACCAAGATAAACAGTTAATCCAACGCCATCTTTTCCTAAAAAGAGATAAGTCCTATAGGAATCTTGTTGCAAATTGAGATTACAGCAAGACGCTGCATTTACCCTATTGCGAGATGCAAAGATTTCCACTCGCTTTGCCCTACTAGCAAACTTCAAAGTATTGTGTGTTTCCTCCATGTTACTTGATGCTGGTGTAACCGTGCATATGAGCTGCAGAAAGCAGATTAAAATTAATTTAAAAAACAGCATAAAAAATAAAGTTATGATTTTACATAGACAGAACAGAAAGAATGTAAAGGTAAAAATATCCAATATCAGACCATGATTCACAAGCATAATGCACAACTCAATATATTAGGGTCTGAGACAAGTTCAGGAAACATAATGTCTGCAGTTCGAGAGAACTCACTGATACGTGTCCACGTCCACTCAACGAAGACTGTAGAAGTCGGGTTAGCTTAGAATCACGGTAAGGAACATGTGATGCTTTCCCCTCGCTCAGTTTGCCAATTACCTTCAAATTCGAAGTTCAAACTCACAATCAGTTAACAATACGATCTTAAGTTCTTAATAGTGAAACTAATAATGCAGATAAAAATACATGTGATATACATAGTTAAAATTATTTGATAGAGGACCATTATGATAGCCCATTAAGTTATGTAGTTGACAGTCGACAATTTATGCCAACTTATATGAACGCCTAAGGCAAAATGTAATTTATAGGAAGTAATTTCAAGAAATTAAAGAAAGTCTTGCGTGTATCTGTATACAGACAAAAGAGGTACAAGCAAGGAGCAAGCCTTATTTGAGGCTCAAAACCTAATTAATGTTTCAAGCAACTTAAAATTTTATTACTTTCAACAGATTTTAGATTATAGAACACGAGAAAAAAGAAGTATAAATAAAAGCTAAATATAGAAAATAAACAACGAACAACAATCCACCAAGGTAACAGTAAGGCGTCAGCGAAATATGTAAAATGACAAATAGCGTCTAGTGTACACTTAAAATTCCCTTTTAAGCATTGCTTGTTAGGAGGCCCACCAGTCTCTTGAACACAAATCCTCGAGAAACATCACTTCCCCGAAAAACAAGGCAAATTATGGCACTAGGTAGCAAAGATCCCAGTTCCATGCACCACAAACAGAGGAAACTTTTGTAGCATACCATCTTCTACTTATCACCATAAGCAAGCACTTTAGGGATAAAATGAGTACTTCAGGAATGAGTTTCAAGCAGCAGGTATACAAAATTTTGCTATACCTTTAGATATGCTAAACATCAACTTACCATCTATGAGACTAACACATACATACAGTAAAAATGCAGAACGAGCAAAAACAAAAGTAACAACAAACTATACAACAGCAGTGATTCAAATTGAAAGAAGCAAGTAGCACCTACAGTTCCAAGAGTTAACAAACTTTTGTTTATGTAGGATCCTTCTTTTCTCCTAATCCCAGTAGTTTCAGCTTTTGAACTCTCGGATCCCGCAAGATCTATTAAATTCTACAACAGCAAACAAAAGTAAGATTATTAATGATTGAAAAAGGAGTTGTTCTAAATCTGAAAACTGATCTCGACTCACACATACCAGTTGAGAAAATATCACTTCGTCATATTCATCACCATGAGCACTACTTTCAATCATCTGATGGAATAAATCATATAACATATTAGAAAGCAAAATAATGTGGTAAATAACTAGAAGATATAGTAAGAATATCACAGATTCACAGCGTCGAAGAAGAATCTCGGTAACTAAAAAAAGAAAGGGGGATCCAAATGTTAGGAAAAATAACCTAATTAACTTGTTCAGGAATATGAAGATAAAAGATGCGAATGTAAAAGCAAAGACACCAAGATAATTTAACGTGGCAAAAAACCCCTCCAAGATAGAAGGTAAAAAAACCACGGGACCTAGTCCAGAAACTTCCACTATGATTACATAATTGGTTACACAGTTCTTCACCAAACCTATGGTGGATAAACCAATTGTTCAAGATGTGTGGAAACACTCTTGGATAACAACTCTTCCCTAAACAAATAGAGGAGTAACCAAATCTTCAAGATGTGTGGAATCACTCTTGGATAACAACTCTTCCCAAAACAAATAGAGGACTAACCAATTCTTCAAGATGTGTGGAAACACTCTTGGATAACAACTCTTCCCTAAACAAATAGAGGATTAACCCATTCTTCGAGATGTGTGGAAACACTCTTGGATAAGAATTCTTCACCAAAACTATGGTGGATAAACTGAACAAGAAAACAGAGAAATAGAAATCTCTTACTCTTTTCCTAGATTACCAAAGGCTGAAGAAGATAACCACAAACTAAATTGCTTCACAAGATTAATAATCTTCTTTTCTTCAAACCAATATTCTTCTCTTTCAATCTCTCTTGAAAGAACCAGTTCAGAAATCTCTCTTTCTCTGACCTCTTTCTGTTCTCATCTCTCTGACCTCTATCTCTCTCTAATCTGAGAGGATATGATCTGAAAAGATTCTCTGGTAACTCTTTCAACTGGGAGGATACTTTCTGACTTGAAAGTATGAATAATTTCTTCCCTTTCATTCCCTATTTATAATAATAAATAAGGAGGTATTCCAATAGAAATAGGATTCCTTTTTTAGGCTTGAAAGAAACTTCTATTTCACCCAAAAAAGGAATAAGGGAAATCCTATTCCAACTAGGAATCCTTTTTATTTAAGGAGGGACTCCAACACCAAATGCAAAGAGTGGTTGATGTTCCAAAATTTAATGTTCAACCACGGGTGGACCTAGTTGACTAAAAGATACATGCAATTGCAATGTTTACAATGACTGAGAAGTAGCAACTACAGCACTCTAATAAGCTATGGAGATTGTTTGAACTACATTTACATACTAAACAAGTCATGTCAGCAAACTAAGACAAGTCTAATCTTGGCCAATTGCAGATAAACCATCAAGAAAAATTATATTGGGTCCTTTACAAAACTAATTCTTGTTCCTTAGTCTGCCCTTAACAAAGAAGCCTACATATCTCCCAAAAGGACCATCTCTTTGACTTTAATAGATGAACCTAATAACTTGGGAAGTTGGGGAGATGAATCCCAAAATGTTCCAATAAGAATTCAAAACTGAATGATATATAAGTAATAAAGCAACCCTGACAAGGTAATGCACACTTGAAAAAATAAAGGTAAAAGAGACTTCCACATTAGAAGATATGTACCAGAGTAAAAATGGTGTGACTCCGGCTGCTGAACAAGTTAAAGTTATTTGAACCAACATGACGATGCTCTGCCATAATAAACATTAGCAGAAGTGTTATATATGTGTATACATACACATACATATAATGAGAGAGAAATTTCTAGGAAATACCTTCTCCAGATGCAATGAAAGTAAGTGCATGCCCGGGTGATAAAACCACTTCTTCCTTTATGCCCTCAACATAAGTCCCCTGTAAAATCTCAGGTACCACAATTAAGACATGACTAGTTTCATAAAATAAAAAACAGGAAAACTATCAAGTGTATTGTTCATTGGAGTCATCTAGGGGAGAAAACATCAACTCTTCTATTCTAGAGGTTTTAGCTTCGAACCTGTGCATCCTCTCTAACACGCAGATTTTGTCCTGTTGGATCCAGCAGGTCATTTATCACCTGGACCCAGAATAACTCTTCATCAGATGGCATAGTTGAATGTGCTAAAAGTATTCAAAAAATGTAGAGTTGAAATTAAATATTCAAATACTAATACATAAAACTTAAAAGGATAAGAGCTCGAAACACAAAGGAAAGCATCTGTGATTAATTAAAAAGTGTTTATTCTTCTGTGTATTACTACTTACCTCATTATAGATTTCAAGGTATGATACACGGAGTAAGAACTCTCTCCCGGGAGTCTGCAAGGAGAACAACACAATGATAGCGTCCACAAAAACATGAACAGTAACACGTACCGACGTACAACCAAATAAAAGTAGAGTTTAATATGTTAGAAACAATTGCTAGAGAAACTTACATCTTGGATTATGCTGAACACATCTTTGATGGCCTGTGGTATAATTCCTGGAGAGGTTTGATCCCCCTTAAAAAGATTAATGAAGAAATTTTAGAAACAAGCAGAAGATACGAAATGTTACTTTGCATTATAATTCTCATCATACTTCAACATTTCTGGAGAATCAATTAATGATTTAAAGATATACACTTAATAAGCTTCTTAGCTAGAAAAAGATGCACATCGACAGCAAGACTGCAACTACAGACCCAAATAGTACAGATAAAAAACTATCACATGGAAATGAAGCTACGCCTATAATAAGGCCAGAGTGCCAGACTTTGGATATAACAAACGGGAAATTGAAACACATGTGACCAAACAAGCTCTAGGCAGTTATATTGGTGCTCTCAAATTTACCCGATATAGCATTTTGTGAAATTGGAATAGAAGAATTAAGGCTTGTAGAGTATATTCTAGACAAAAGAAGCAATATGTGGGAGGTTACAGTAACTTCTGCAAACATGGTAGAATTCAATGTTTTAACACAATGTTCCATTTTGTGAAATTGTAATAGAAGAATTGACGTTTGTAGAGTATACTCTAGCCAGAAGAAGCAACATGTGAGAGGTTATAGTAACTTCTACAAACATGGTAGAATTCAAGATTTTAACACAATCCTCCATTAATGTCACATAAATATGGAGCCTTACAAGCTATATGACTCAATATAATATCTCAATGTTAGAGCTGATTTCTAAGCGGAGTTGAATTGACACTATCCTCCATTAATGTCACATAAATATGGAGCCTTACAAGCTATATGACTCAATATAATATCTCAATGTTAGAGCTGATTTCTATGCGGAGTTGAATTGACACTATCCTCCATTAATGTCACATAAATATGGAGCCTTACAAGCTATATGACTCAATATTATATCTCAATGTTAGAGCTGATATCTACGCGGAGTTGAATGACCACTTCAATTATTGGGGATGTGTATCCATATTCTAATCTGAATTGCTTATAAGGTATAATCAAGATAATTTGCATGTAAAATGATATCAAATAAATAGTCAAACAGAATAGGTAAAGATTTGGAGAATAAACCAAAAGAGTGTAGTTTTATTATATCTGCTAGCGCGTCTGACTGAGATGAGTGTTCATTAATTAAAATTATAGACTTAACATTTATCAATACTGGGGTAAAGACATCTGAGTAGTAGTTTTAGAAAAAAATTGATTAATCTTTTTTCTCAAACAGTAGTATACCAACATCCTATTGAAATGTTGGTATCATTGCATATTCATAATCTCTCACTATAACATCAGAAAACAAGTCATATTCACACGCCTATACTTTAGGAGCATTTGGTACTTACATGCATAGTATGTGTCTTGCCACTACTTGTAACACCATAGGCAAAAACAGTTCCTGCAGCACAAACATATAAAGTTTTCATTCTTTACACCTGTTATCTGATAGTCTAAAACCTACTTCTTCGAGTTTTTGTTAGCAAACATCTCAATGCAAGGGTAATCCAAGGAGGATACCATCAATTGTTCCCGTTAAAGTTCAATTTGGCATTTATATATCTAGCCCTAAAAAAATATGAGAATAAGCTATAATAATACCATTTACTCCCTCCATTGCAGCCTTGACTACTGGTCGAGCGGCTACTTCGTACACAGTCTTAGAATTGGATGCAGGTCCAAATACTCGATCTGATTGTACAACAAAATCAAACAGAAATAGCAGAAGAAGGGATAATACAATTAGTAAAATGTGAAAGGGCATGAGTTGATATTCGTTCCACATTATTTCAATGGAAACTACGATTTCAAACTTCAAATCATAAAGATGTGATACCATATGCATATGCCGTTGCCGGATTATACTGGCAGCGAACAATTCTATCTCCATCAGCATACCAAGCGATCTCATCTCCACGCTGAAATTCCCGCTCACTACAACCACAAAATTCATCAATCCGATTAGTCTACTATACTAACTCACAATTCAACCCTAAATCCCAATTTCTAATCGATATGATACTAAAACCAACAGATCAACCAAAATTTAATCAGATCTACTATTATACCTCAATGGTCGAAACCTAATAGTAACCGAAATACTATCTCCAGATCTGGAACTATCAACTGGTTCTGCAATAAGCTCTTCCGCAGAAGGAAAATGAACCGGAGTACGACTTCTAGAGCTACGGTAAATCGAATCACTCCGACTTCGATTTATTGCCGACACGGTCGATTTATTAGAGTAACCATTTCCAGAACCGTATAATGAAGAAGCAGAAGATGAACCAGAACGAGGAATAGTGCTTCTTCCATTGATAAGCGATGAAGATGAAGAAGTTGATGAGTAAGGAGTTGATGGTTTCCGATGATTAAACGGTGAACTACTCCGTCCTCGCGATGAAGACGACGCCATTAATTAATCGTTCAAACTTCAATCTCTTCCTCTTCTCCAAGGAAAAATGAGAAATAGGAGATAGAGAGAGAGAAGAAAACAAAAGGAGAATCTCTTTGTCAGTTCTCACATGCTCTGAAAGACCAAAAAAAGAGCAACATGAAACAACTAAGATCCTTTTCCCCTTTTCGGTTGTTTTTACCTTTCAATTCGTTTTCATGTTCTAGAGAGAGAAACTGAAAGTAGAGAGAGAAAGAGAGAGTCTTCCTTCGTTGTTCTTCAAAGTTGCAGTTAGAGAGAGAGAGAGAGAGAGAAATAGATCCCCAAAACAGAACCGGTGAGAATCGTAAGATAGAGAAGAGTGCTAACGAAGTGATGAATTATTTTTTCGAAGAAACAATTAAAAATAGAAAATGACGTGGCGTTATGCTGATGTGGAAGTAGGGATTGGCAGATTAAACTAGGGAAGAAAATGCCCGCGCTTTTAATACAAACTTTGAAAACCGAATGTAAAATGAGCGGGAATAACCGTGGCGACAAATTTCAGAGAGAGAGAGAGGAAGAAAACATTAAAAGCACCGTAGGAGAGAGAAAGTTAGTTGAACCCTTGAACTTAAAAAAATATAAAAACGGTAATAAGTCTATTGTGACTTACCATATCCCGAACTAAACGCAAATACTCAAATCCAAATATTCAACTAGTAAATGGAACATCTGAACTAATAATCGCCTCAATATTAGCCGTTAGATCTAGGAAACAAGTTCTATTGGAAAATATCTATACAATAAAGCAGAAAGAAAAAAAAGGTTTTTGGTATAGGAAGAGCACTATTTAGTAAAGGCAGTGCGTTAAAAAGGTCAATTTATGTATTTGCTCTTTCTTTACCAAATTAATTTAAGGAGGGCGTTATAAGGATCATTCAATAAATAGTGCCAAAATAGAAGGACTTAGATAAAAATTAATAATAAATCTAATATTTTATTCAGTTGTAGTTTCTCTCACATAAAAACCCAAAACCCTAATATCGTCACTACTATCAACATCACCATTAGTATTAAAAAACTTGCAAAATTTACCATCACTATAGTTTTAGTTTCGAGCTTTTAATGATGTGTCAAGATCTCATGGATGAGGAACCACCGCTAATGAAGGAGGCGACCTACATCAAGAAAGAAGATTCCTTTGACTTATACGTAGACATCGACTCAAACGAACCCATCGACTTAAACGGAGTTATCGACTTAAACAAAGACATTTATAATGAAGATAATATGTCTCAGGTAAAGAAATATCATTTTCTTGTCTTCCTCTATGGTTGAACAAAATTTTAAGGGGTTTAGGTCGTTTTTTTCATAAAGAATTTTCGGTTTGATCAACTGAAAAAGACAACAAATTCGTTAGGGTCGGCTGAAAAAGACAACAAATTTCGGTCGCAACGGCTGAAAAAGATGACAAATTTCGGTTGGGCCGATTGAAAAAGATAACAAATTTTGGCTGGTCCCGCTGAAAATAGCAATAAATTTCGGCTAAGATGGCTCAAATTAGTCTGTTTTTTCAACCGCTCTGGCCGAACTTTTTTAAAAGTTTCAGTTGGTATTCATGAATTTTTATTTATGCCAAGCGAAATTTATTTTTATGTAAATGTCACTTATATATTTTTTGAGTAACATCCTTGTTTGTATTCTTCATTGCAACATTGATACTTGATATCTTCAAAAGTTACTTTAATTAGTGTTAAAACCCTAAAAATTTATGGAGAAATCAAGCAATAACAAGAATTACAAACTCTCTATGGAGATGAGTGTTGTGTTAGTCATCTAGGGTTTAGGTTTCTATATCTATATCTCTATTTTTGATCGAATCAAACTGATTTTTAGGGCTTTTCTCCTTTTCAGGATGTTTATCTCTCTTCTCTCTCTTTGATTTGATCGAAGGTTTTAGGTCGAACAAGATTCTCTCTTCTCTCTCGAAGGTTTTTAGTCGAACATGAGGATACTCTCTTGTCTCTCTTTTGGTCCAAAAGAATTTGATGGGAGGGACCAAAGTATAAATTTGAGATATTTTTAAAAAAATGTTCATCCCTCCCTATTCTAAAAAGAGTGCTCGCCCTATCTAATGCACTGTCTTTGCTAAAAATGCTCTTCCTATACCAAAACCCAAAAAAAAACGTTGACTCGGACAAACATCATTTTTAATAAAGGATATTGTCTAGAAGTCCTTCCAAAAATTGAAAATATAGTCCTTCTTCGAAAGAAAATAACCGATTTAAAAAAAGATAATCGTGCCTTTTTAGAAATAAAATAACTAATTTAAGAAAAATGGAAACAAAAGAAATTGCAAGGGTAAAAAAAAGAAATTAAAATATCTCTCAATAAAACAACTCATTTATGAAAAAAATGAAACAAAAGAAAATAAACAATAAGTAAAATACCGAAAAGTTAAGGTATCCAGAATATAGCAGTAATAAATATATATGAAATGTCGGATGACATGTTTGGCGAGAGCGCCTAAAGCAACATTATGGGGTGCCTATAGAAGCACTGAGTAAAAATTTCGTCAAATTTGATTGATACAACTGACCTTGGTCACTGGATATACTCTAGTAGACCAAAATGGAGAGGTTTTATTAGCATTTTGTTATGATCCATGGATCCAAGGACTTTCAAGGTCTATATCAAACAAGTGTACTTCATCTCGACCCTTGACGGTGAAATTAAAGGGTGTTCTCTATACAAACATATTGCTCAGCATTCTTACACTATCTAACTAAATAAGAAATCATTTGAAAAGTTTTTAAAAGAAAAGCAAATTTGGGCCAAAATAACATTTCAAATCCATAAATGGGAGAGAGATCCTCTCCAAAGAAAAGATGAGTGGAAGGTCCACAGACTGGTAATGACATTTTCTCTTATGTCTGTTCTACATGATGCGTAGAAAAAATAAGTTATATATTTTGCGAAAGGGACAAACATAAGTATTGGGTGATGAGTTTGGGACATGAATATGTTCTTTTTTGAGTTTGGGACAAGAACTAACTTTGACTAACTTGATCATCCAATAATTAACGTCGTCTAATAACACTTAACATTAGTTGACTCTTGCGTTTGTTAAAAACGTGAACACTAATTTTTTAAATTAAAATGCTCCTAACACAAGTTTTACAATTTTTTAGGAATAATCAAATTAAAAACAAAATAACCTACTTACATCCATTGACCTTATTCACATAATCCTCCACACTCACATAAATTCGTAAACGTCGTGTGCGAACCTATATATCACAAAAAGTGTGACCACAAAATTTAATTGTATACATTCATTCACTCATTCACACAAAAATTAATCTAAAAATTAATAAATAAATAGACATTCATTTGTTCATAAATATTTAAGTGTCTTAATGTTATAAAAAATGATCTCTGTCAATATTCTAAGTAGCTTAGTGTTGTTTAAAAAAATGTTAAATTTACGACGGTGAATTGGAGAATAACATTTGGTATCAGGATAATCCAAGTTTTGAGTGGAAAATCTTAGATGAACCCTACCACTATTTCTCTCTATCTCTCCATTCTTCTAACAAAATAAAGAATGGTACCTTTATTAGTAACTCGCATGGATAGTTTCAAGATTTCAAGTGAAACTCTTCTACTCCACCGCAACAATTAGAAAAGAGAAACTAAGAGAGTTATGGAGTAACATCGAGAATTTTATGTTTCACATGAGACCCTTTCCTTTCACCTGAGACGAAGGAGTATTCCGATGAAAGAAATTTTCTCTTAGCTTTAAATAGTGAGTGAGAGAAAATGAGAGAAATGGAGAGAGGGGGAAGGGAGAAAGAGGGAGATAGAGGAAAAAATAGTGGCAGTTAAAAGAGATAAATGATGAGTATGCAGGTTTATTTAAACATATTTTATATATATATTTCTCAAAAAAAATTGCAACAATAGTGTTAGGGACACTTGAATTTGAAAAATTAATGTTTCGGGCAGAAAAAGTTAAATAAAACTAGTGTTTGGGGCATCTCACGTTTTTTTTACTAACGGGAGTGTTAACAAACGTTAATTGTTATTTGACGTCGTTACTTTTTTGATGATAAAGTTAGTCAGAGTTGGTTCATGCCCCGAACTCAAAAAAAAATAACATCTTCATGCTCCAAACTCATACTCGGTACTTATGTCTGCACCTTTCACAAAATAAATCAAAAAATAACGTACTAGAAAAGAAAGTATTATGAACAAATATTTAGGTAATACGGTAATTTGTAACATGTTACAAACAATACAGGATTTTTAGAGATAAAAAAGAATTCCAAAAAGAAATAAGATTGTTTATGTGCACAATAGATTTTGACTTAATTTGTGACTTGATGACTTACCTTCACTAAATGAAAAAGAAAAGAAAAAACAAAATTTCACAGCCATCTCGATTGTTCTTTTGATAGATTGAGTCAGTATGTCACAAATTAATTTAAGATCTTTTGTACATTTAGCATTTCCCTGGCCCATTAGCTTGAACATTGTCTTCAAAAATAAGAAAGATGGGAAATTACAAATTAGAATGTCCCGTAGATTTTCAGTCCCCATAAAACATCATAAATTTCACTGTATTGGTTTTTTTAAATCTCGACAATAATTTTATGTGTTTCCCAACCAGCTACATTTTTTTCTTGAAAATTTTAACATTAGCCCTTCCATTGATGCATAATTAGGATACCCTTATTTGATTGGACATTATGTATATAAAATGGGCAAAACAACTTTACTCTTATTATTTTATTTTTCTCTTTAATCCCTTATTTATCTGTTAGAGGGTCCGCGCTAACGTTCTTTACCACACTAATAAACTATAACGATGTAAAAAAAAATCATAAAACTCTATCAAAATTTCTTATTGGTGTAGGCCAAACTGATCTCTTTTATCATAACCAATGTAAGAACTTTTCCTTTGATTTTTTTAGAGTATTTTCTTTAAACTATAGTCCGTCGACTTGCAAAGAATGCAAAGTTTAAATAATGGATTGAAACAAAAAATCAGACAATATGAATACGAGATAAGAAAATAGATGCAGGAAGATTTTCAGAATACGAGAAAATATGAGGTGAGTATGGAAGACGGCATAAGAGACGAAGATGATGAGATTAGAGGGACAATACTCGTCGACCTCATGTGGACGAAGATATATGAGATGAAGGATGATGTAGGAAGATTTTTAGAAGATATTTCGAGAATCGTAGATATCTTAAAAACTAGTAGTTTTAATAGTTTCGTAATTAGGCTAATAGATAGTTATTATATTTTGTAGGTTTATATTTCTTAAGGAACATTTTAGGTTTTAGATTCTAGTATTTTGTTTATTTAGAAGTTGTTAATTTGAGTTTGATAAGGTATAAGAGACCCTAATATTACATAAATATGATCTATTAGTTGTTTGGTTAATTCAGTTTATCAATAAGATTACAACGTTTTCTTTACACTTTGTTAGTTTTTGCTTCTTTTTATGTTTTGGACATCAACCTTAGAAATTTCTGAGTTTTTCGTTGCATTAATTGGTATCAGAGCAAGGTTTCGTCTAGTTCATTCAATGACATAAGACAAGATTACAGAAACAACCAAATACAGTGATCGAGGGATCAATGCTTTCTGGTTAGCAATTGATAAGATGGATCATCCGAGGGACCAATTCATAGAGGAGATGTGTGAGGTTCATGAGACGTTGAAAAATCATACGAATACTAATGCAAACCCGAGGCAATCAACCGTTAAGAGGAAACATGTAGAGTAATTCACCCACAGTCAAACTGTCAAAGGATACAAAGGTTAAACACAACAATGTCAACAATATGCTAACAATTCAGCCAATGAAGTTAATAAATTTTCAACCCAAGTGGACCCACGTAAAGATTATGGTGAACCAATTAAATCAAACCTCACAGAAGAATATACAACTACTATTACAAAAAAAATTAAGGTAATATCTAATTGTGATGCTTCTTAGTTGTGGATACAATTAATGTGGTTGTTTCGGAAGTAGAAATTTCTATTGAATGTGACGATAAGTCAATTTTTCAAGAAACAAAAATTAACATACTGTACACGGAAGAGCCTAATATTATCAGTTCACTAGATAAGAAGTCTATTATTTCTGAAGTAGTTGTTTGGTAGTTGTTAAGATAGTTGATTCGAAGGAAGACAAAAAATTATGCAAATCCGATATCGGTCCAATTGATTTTCTTTCATATGAAGAACTTTTTCAATATTTTGTGAATCTTACGTTGTTTCACATGAATTGGTAAATACTATTATTGGTCTGTCACTGTCAAAGTTTGTAATCTTCAATTACAGTATTCAAGATCCTTTCAAGTTTATATTTTGAGATGGAAAATAAAATTTTGACTCACCATTATAATTATAGGCTAACAATTCTTTGTGACATAATAAAATGTTTAAAGAAATTTGAATATTTAGTGATTCATATGCATAATTCACGAAAAAAACTATATCAAATGAATACCAATTATGATAACATGCCAAACAATTAAGTATTCGCTTAACAAAAGGACCTCTTTCTAATTTGTATTTCTTTTTCCCTCATTACTTTCTCTCTCGTTCCATTATTTCTCTTGCACCTCTTCTTCATCCCTCGTATCATCTTTCTCCTCTCAAAACTTAAAAGTTCAGTATCTTTTCTTCATTCTCTTCTATCGTTTCTAGCAGAAGGGATTCATTCCTACAATTGGAAAAGACTCCCACCGAGACGTGTATACACATGCGCTATCTTTTCATTTAGAAAATTATAAGCCCCAAAAAGAATTAACCTTGGGTTTTTAGGAGACAACTAGATAACTTGAAGCAAACTTAATGGAGGTCGGATAAAAGTACCACAAAATTAAAAATTCGGGTTGGTAGAGTAACCTAACTTAAACTGCTTGAAAATAACCTCCTTTTCCATGCCAGGAAGGATAAAATAACCTAACTTAAACGGCTTGAAATAACCTCCTTTTCCATGCCAGGAAGGAAAAATTCGGATAAAAGTACCACAAAAGAGTCAAAACCACACAAGATCATTTAATTCTAATTATGGTGTACCCTCCTTCTCTAGGTGTACAGTATATTGGTCCCTAAATATGCCAGGAAGGATATTAAGAATAAGAATGTTACCATGTACTATTATTTTACTTTCTTATACTCTTACAAGTTAAATCTTGAGGGATCGTTTTATACGTTCCCTACGAAAATCAATTTTTACGTGTTTGATTAAGTTGTGAAGCGTGAGAACTCATTTTGCCTCGGAAAATATTTGGAAAATATGGTGATTTGTTTTATTACTAAAAAATGGTAAAACCCTTCTCCCATCTCTCCTTTCCTCCCTCCCCCTCCCTCCCCCTCTCTCTCTCCCCATACAAATCCTTAATACTTTTTTCTCCTAGATTTCACCATTCACTGCTCCACCCTGATATTAGATGATGATTTTAAATAAAAACAACCAGATAACCATTGAGAAACCCTTCCTAGAACACATTCAGATCATAATCATTTATATATTCTTCCAGATGTGATGCGAAGAGATTTTATCATCAGGAGACATTTAGATCTGATTTTTGTACGAATATCTCTAAGGGGAGGCCTCTAAATGCCCCTCCAGGTGAGCACTTCTCCAAATTTGGGCCCACTTTTGGTTGGGTAGTCCAGTGGTTCTGACACTATGTTCTCCCTCCAAATCATTTTAAACAAAAAAATTATATTAAAAAACACTAATATATTCGATTAAAAAATAAAAACATTAGACTAAAAAAACATAAAGAAAAACATTGCACAAAAAAAAATATTCAACTGAAAAACATAAAATAAAATTGTATTATATTTTCTTTTATTAAGTACAACATAAATTGAAATGAAAATTACTGTATAGAAAACAAAATTAATCTATATAACAAATGACATAGGTTTTGGTGTCATGTCATAACTTTGGTTTATAAATCTCGGTCGTCCAATTTTCTTTTGTAAATCAGAACTCTTCTTTTTAAAGAGTCTTTGAAAAGCTAGATATTTAACCGTCAGAATAACTACCCACTCTCTGTAAACTCTCTAACTATTTTTTCTTTCCTCTTTTCTCCCTTCAGACAACTCAATATAATCTCAGTAGACCAAAATATTTGATAATTTTGTATAACATAATAAATATAAAAAATTTCGTGCCCTACGGACACGGGCTATACCTCAGTTACATAAAATAACTACATGAAATGCTAACTTAAAATGAAATTAAGGACTTACTAAAGATTCAAATATATATATTAAAAAAATGAGAACGACTCAAATTTTAATTTAAAAGGCAAAAAAGTCCAAACACAGGCGAGTGAATAGTGCCCATCAATATTTGGACGGGCACCATTCACGGTGCTCCAAATTTGGAGCACGGTTGCTCCCCTCTCTAAAAAGAACAAAATTTGGAGGGTTGGAGCACCCTTGGAAATGCTCTAATTTAGGGGTGGGAAAAAAGTCCGAGAGCCCGATATCCGATCCGGAACGCCCGAGTCCGATGAGCTTGTGGACGCCCGAAGCCCGAAGGTGGGTACTGCCCGCCCGCCCACTAGAATTTAGTGGGCGGGCATGGGTGAGAAGGCTTGCCCGACAGTCCGCCCGAGCCCGAGCCCATAATGAGATGCCCGATGGATTACCCGATTAATACCCAGTTAAACCTACTTGTACAACTACTTAGTGTGTGCTAAAGGTGGGATTAAAGGCCATTGGGTGAAGACTTTCCATCCCATTCTTTATCTCTTCACCGTCAGATTTGGATGGTCTTTCACCATGTAATGGAAGGTCTCTCACCATGTAATGGCATTAGAGATTATATAACCCCAACTCATGTTTTTCTCACACTAAGATAATAGTATGGGACTAAAAGTTTAGTCTTTGAAATGGGTGATAATTCAATAGTCCCACACTGCCCCACTAGGCTTGAAAAGGAGATTAGGAATTACATAGAACAAACTTCTAGACCCTAAAATCTGTCCGAAGCACCTGCTAAATGGTGGCAACCTCTCTAAATTTTTGCATGTACCATACTTGGCCCGTGAGCTTGTACGTATACACTTAAATCAAATTTATGTTGGGTTACCCGACGCCCGTTTGCCCGAAGCCCGATCCACCCGAGTCTTTAACTGGGCATGGGCGGGCTTTGATCATTCAAATATTTGAATTTGCCCGCCCGATTTACCCGAGTGCCCGAGTGGGCAAGGAGTACAAGTACCCGACCCGCCCGAGCCCGAAACCTAACTACCCGTGGGTACCCATACCCGCCCGATTCCCACCCCTAGGCCTCTAATTATCTCCTTTCCCCACTTTCTCTCTCTATCTAGTAAGGGAAGGGCTAAAGGCCCCCTAACAAAACGTTGTAGGCCCCCGGATTGCGCATGGTGTCTTTCACAATTTGTATTTAATTGGGGGCCATAATTTTGAACGGGGCCTTTAACCTGATTCATCTAGTAATACATCTTGCATTCTATTTGAGTTTGTGTAGACCTCAGTAGACCTGACGATTTTGTATAGACCTCGTAATGTGATATTTCTAAAATTAGAGTTTTTAAGATATTCAAATGATTGAAGATTATGTTTTTCCTGTTCTTGATCAAATGATTAAACATGTAAGAAACTCAGTTGAAACAAACAATCCATTTTCCCTTCTATAAATTCTTTTTCTTTCTAAAAAACATTACTAGAAAAAGACCATGGATGCACGATTTTATCTTTGTTGATGTTGATAAAACACAAAGGAGTGATTGGAGTTGGTGAATGCAGGAGTGATTATGTATGATATGGGTTAGGTATTAGAGAGATGAGTTTTTGAGGGAGAAGAATAAACTCCATTTCAGCGGAGGAGGTAAATGAATAAGAGCTTTTTTTTTTGTTGAAACAAATGAAATAAGAGCTTCCTCAAAAAAAATGAAGAAGATGATGAAAGCTTAAGTTCGAAAGGCAACCCATCAGGACTTTCTAAGACACTTGAGGTATATGGTTGAATTGGTTTGAGTTTTAGAGGCACTCTAAATTTTCCCATAGCCAATCAAATTCTAGAACGCGACTTTCATATAAGAAAACGAAATCATTTTCTTTTCCATTACAAAAACTTTCACATCCAAATACTTTCCCATGTATCAAACGGGTCCCAAGAGTTAACCATATGCAAGAAATTATTACTCTCAAAATTGCTTATTGGACATAATTCTTGAGTTCTACGTATATTTTTCTACCATACATGATGCATAAGAAAGCGTTCTCAAAATTCATAACAAAGTAGAGGGGAAGAACAAACCGGAATGCAACTACTGCTACTTTTTAGTCGGTTAAATTATTCGTTACATTATAGGTGTAATCGACGAATTTAACTTACAAAATGGTACAACTGAATACTAAGTACAAACTATCAAAACTTTAGCTTTTGTTTGTTAATATCCAAAAACAAATGAAATATGGACGCCAATTGATAGTTGTAAACTTCTATTTGTTTATGATTTATAGCCTTATAGGTTATTTTCCTAAGCACAAAAAGTAATAAGGCAAAAGAATTTTCTTGTACGGGGGCCGGAAAATAATAAAATAAAACGAAAATGTCATCAGCCATCGAAGAATTTTTTTTTTTAAATGATAAGTGGTGTAAGGGACTACCCAATTACAATAAGTCAAAATAACCAAAAAAAACACGCGAAAACAAAATCACTCAGTAGTAGTTACATTAGCACCACCCTTTCCTCATTTTCACTGTCCCACGAGTATCCATAAGAACTATATTCTTCAATTCTTCCGGCAAGTTGCAAACGTCCAAATGGATTTCACCAACACCTAACTTCAATTTTGAAAGATAGTTGGCCGCTTGGTTCGCTTCTCTGTATATATGTGTTACTTGAAAGCTTCTGAACTTTTCCTTCAAATTCTTAACTTTCGTCCACAGTCTCCTTGCTTTCCACGATAATACATGGTCTGCCTTCGTAAGCAAGGCCATCGAAGAAGTTGGCGTGAATGGAAATCCAACGGTTGGATTCATGTTAGTTTCTCTCTCTTGGTCAAACATGATGAGTGTGAATCGTTGGATTTCAATCCATGCCATCTTCACGACATCTTTGTCGGTTGTTCTTTCATGATTGAGTACTGAAATAAGTTGGAGTCATTAATCGAAAATTACTAACACCTATGCATTTTCTCTCGGGTTGTGGATTCGGGCATTCAAAACAGTCTCCGGAGAATAAAGACTTGACAATTAGATTTGACTGAGGAGCAACTTTATTTTGAGTAAAAAAAATTGATTCGTTTGTTTTCTGCTCCCTAATCTTCAAATTCCACCTTCGACCATCACCTCCGACCAGTGGCGGAGCCAGGAATCGGAGTAGGGGCGGACGGGCTGTGTTTATATCAAGAGTTTACATAATTTTTCGATTTCTATACAATACCTATTGAGTTAAATAGCAATAAAAATTCATGCACTTGAAAAATATTATTTAAAAATGATCATAATCATAGTAGTAGCTCACTTTTAAATTGGAAAAAATTCTTAAAAAAGAATTCTTAATTCGGCGGTGCAAAATTAGACAAGATTTGCATTTAAAAGAATCAGTTCAAATTAAAATACACAAAGATAAAACCTTAAAATAGAAAAAAGAACTCACCACCTAATGTTGTAGTATGTGTTTGATGGTGTTTGTTAAAAAAAGAATTAATTGAAAAAGGAAAATACATGTAGGAAGGGGAGCTCGAACTCAGGACCAAATGGAAAGTATTTACTCGTTTTACCATCTAAGCTACCACAAATTTTAGGTTAAAACTACAGAGACTAAAAATTTAATAGAAGTTAAAAGTGGGGAGACCCGGCTGCAGCCGGACCAAGCCCACCTGTAGCTCCACCTCTGCCTCCAACCAACACTGTCATTTATTTATCTCCCTACATCTTTGTGTTTCCTTGTCCTTTCCTCCCTATATCTCATCCTTCTCAAATTCAAATAAGATGGATAAACATCTAGATTATTCAAACGAACATAAAAAAATATAGTAGAATTCACAGTGACATAATCATTTCGAATGCCATTACAAGAAGATTCATAATAACGCTGCTCAAATTGACGGTGATCCTACAAGACCATAATTCAATCAACAACTATAAATCACAATCCTTAAGTTCCAAAAATAAGAAAGAAAAATCATGAAACTTAAAAGGACTACGAAATTCTGATATTAGTAAAGTTGTGTCAAAATAATTCAAATTTAACCAGACTAGAAATTGCATCAGTAAAATTTGAAAAAAGAGGCGAGTCAAAGTTTGGAGAGAGAAAAACTAATGATTAGGGAGGAGTAACTAAGCGTCTGGTTCAACCAGAATTCTGTTGAGTCAAGTAATTGTTGTAAACAAAGGCTTTGTTCATGCCGGGCTCATTAACCAAGTTACATGAACAAGGCCATGAAAATATCTCATCTGAGTCTTTTAACTTAGGCGGATTAGTCCATTTCGACCCTTTATTGTAAAAAATAATTGGTTGCTTGATTAGGTGTATTTTGTGAAGTTGAGAACGAAAAACGGCTTAAAACAGGCGACAGATACACAAAGGGCATTTTTGTGATTTGGAGTCAAGGGCATTCTGGTAAATTTTCCGATACCAATATATGGGTGAAACACAAAGTCTTCTTCTTCCTTTCAACTAAACCACCATGAAAGCTTTCTTCGAGCTTTCTCTCTCTAGAAAAGTTACTTCAAATCACAACTAAAGCACAAGGAAGCAAGGTAAGAACATCTCAAGCAAAACCCCTAAACTTTTCGGGGAAAATAATGGTCGGAATCACCACAAACGAATCCGGCCAAATCTGATTTTTCGGCAAGAAGGAAGGTGCGGTTGTTGTTGTCCCGTGATGCTAACAAGTGACCTAAGCTTCCTGTGCTAGCTGCTACTAAAACCCGAGATGGTTCGTCCTTCGTCCCGAGCTACTCCAACGGAAAACCCGAGTTGGTGACCTTCAGGCTTCAAGAACAGACCTCGAGCTGCTCGTGTTAGCTCTGCCCCGTTCTTCCCCACGCTACTGTGGTGCTGGCTGAGCTTTGGCAGGCCTAGAGTGTTGGTCGACGAAGCTTTGGCCGGCTTTTCCTTCTCACTTTCTCTCTAGCTCGAAACTTCCACTGTTCGACCCCTAGAACTTAGAAACCCTAGCTTTTTGATGATGGAGAAGATAAACCCTCCAAAGTTTGATTTTGTTTTTATTTTCTGTCTCCAAACCCTTGACTTGGTCAATAGACTTTGACTTAGACTCTTTAACAAGGAGTGCTCATAAAACTTCACATTGTTCTTCTTCTTTGGGATATTAGATTTTGGGTTTGGGGCTTTGCTTTTCATCGGAAACCAAAGTGGGAGCCCTCATCATTCTCTATATCCTCTAATTTTTAGCACAGACCGAAATGCCCCTCGACTTCTTTCTATCATAACTTTTTCGTCTAAATTCTGATTCGACTTCCGTTTCGCCGTTGGACTCACCATATACTCCACTTATCATTTGACCTCTGATTTTCACTAAAATGACCAAGATACTCCTGATTCTCCTTCCGGTCTCTTCCACATGAGATGAAAATGTGATAAATTGCTTCGTTTTATTCCGAATCTAACGTCAAACTCCAAATAAGCTCCCTAACTAGAAAAATACATAAATTATTAAAAATAAACCCCGAAACGAATTAACTCATCGAAGTTAAGTGATCAAAATGTGGCATTTTAACGACAAATCAAGTCCGGACGGGCAAATAAGCCGAAGTCAAATTAGGGTAAAATGCAATGGACCATATGGGACACACTCGGTCATGTTTCGAGCATGCGGGGTGCCGAAAGGCGAGGTTGCAAAGATCTAAAGCATGACACACCCTAGTTCAATGATCCGTGAAACAAAAAATTAGGTCCAATAGGTGCGAGATTCAGTGTAACACAGCGCAACCTAGTTCGGTAGTTCCGTGTGCCACCTAAGAGTCTAAATATCGTGTTTTCTTAATCCGATGGTTCCAGCATATCCCGCGTGTTATGGACTCGAATCAATTTAGCGCGGTACCACTTAGCCTCCCACAACTGAAATCCATTTCAACCGTCTAGATTCGTGCAAGCTTCACCCCACGGTCCCTAATGCTTTAACAACTTAACTTCGTTGCTTTGTGATCCACCCTAGAATATGAATTTCCCAAACAAACCCTAGCAGCAAGAACTCTAGAAAAGGATATTGGGTTTCCGAAAAATACTTCTTTGCGCCCCTTTTGGTCCCCACTCATTATTCAACCACCTAGTGGCATTTTTTGATCCAAAAGCAATCCGAAATTCTCTTTTTCTCCCTAAACAACCCATATAAATAAACCTATTGTTTCCTATCAATACTTAGACTCGAAATCCCTCTCATTCTTAGCCATTATCTCTCCCCTCTCTTTTCTTCTTCAACCTTTTTGAGAAAATTCTCATTCTCTTTCATTTCATCTCTTTTAACCCTGTTAGAATAGTTAGTCCCACATTGCCCAATTGCTTAAACTTTTCTCTTGTACTACTTCTTATAAAGATCTTATGTAATTGCTATGAAAATCAATACAAATCATTACAATTCTCTTTTCTTACATGGTATAAGAGCTTCCAGGTTTCTTTCTTGGGTTAGTCAATAGAGTCTTCCGCTTACCGGCGGCGATAGTCCCATTAATGGCTATCGTCCGCCAGATTTTTATCGGTTTTTAACTTTTATGTTCAAGTTTAGTATTTTTTCTCAAATAAGAGTAGTTGTCTTCTTCAATTCTAGTCATTATTCAATACTTTTCTCAATAGTATTTGTAAGTGATGAAGATTAACAAGAAGAAGAAAGATCAAAACAAGAGTGTTTTGTTGAAGAAATCACATGATATACTCTTCAATGATCTCAAGCATTTCAAATGTGAAGTTCTCCACAACATCAAATCTATGTGTATCATTGGCCCATGAAGTTCTATTTGAGAGAAATTGGAAAGCTATTAGAGAGGGGGAAAAGAATTCATGGATTTCTTTCTAAGAATAATTATATACCCCATGTTCATCTTGAAACTATAGTCATAGTTGTCCAAAATCTTTATTACAATATGATGCACATTAAGTGTTTGATAGAATGTATCAAAGAAATCATGTTTATTCTCAATGATGGTTTTCTTTTGATGTTTTGAAAATATGTTTGTGGGTTCTTTTATGGAAAAAGAGTTAATTCTCTTAGGTTGTGTTTGATATCACGGAAACAATTCCATGGAAATAAAACAATTCCGTGGAAACTCTTTCACGGAATTTGTTCTGTGGAAATAAAAGTCCTTTCGTTTGGTAGTCATTTATTATTCCGTGGAATTACGAACTCTGTTATTTGGTTGACAACTAACTTCTACGAATATAATATTCAATTAAGAGTTTTTATTTACTCTTTATATAGTCTAAATGATATTTTTACTTTTGCGAAAATTACATTTTCATCCTTATGTTGTCTAAATTACATTTTTACCCTTATGTTTTCAAAATTATATTTTTACTCATATGTTGTAAAATTATTTAACCTTGTGTCACTTTACTAATTTAACGGTAAAAATGTCATTTTGATATTATACGAGGGTAAAAATGTCATTTTGACTACATAAGGGTAAAATGTCAATTTGATTTTATAAAAGGGTAAGAATGTAATTTTGGCTATAAAATTCCAAAATATCATTTGGGCAACTTTGTAAACATGTCATTTGGTAAGAAGGACAAAAATGTCATTTGCCCAATGTATAAGAAAAAATTTATTTTGCTAAATTTTATGGGTAAAAATATCATTTTCAACATATATGGAGATAAATATTAAGTTTCAAGTAATCCGAATATATTAAAATATTTTTATTTTGATTTTTCGCTTTCCACGGAAACTAATTCCGAGGGCAGAGCAAGGAATTAAAAGTGAACTATTTCATGGAAATAGATTCCCTAGGGAATTAAAGTCATGGAATTACACTTCGTATCAAACGGTGGAAATACCTATTTCCATGCAAATTCTTTTATTTCCATGAAAATGGGAGATATCAAACACACCCTTAGTTGATTTGCTCATACTTTTTATATCAAGGATGAGAACTCTCAAATGTTTGTTTCTTTAGTAATCTACTTGGTTCCATTAGTTTTTCATAAGATCATATGAAGAGGAGATAAGAGAAAATTAGAAAAGAATTGAAGTGGGAAGGATCAAGAATGGTGCTTGCTAGTGGTCGAAAAATGATAAAATCATAAGATCAACGGTTTGCATTCTATATGGAGTAATAATCATGTGTGAGAACTATTGAAAGCAAGGAGTATATCTCCGCCCACAACCGGACAATGGGTTATAATTGTCCGCTTTTTCTTTAAAAAGAGAAAATACCTGGCAATGGTGCCAACTTTTCTTCAAAGGGTCTTCCAATGTAGAAAAGAAAAACAACAACAAAGAACAACAATAAAGAACAACAAAGAACAACAAATAACGACAACAGCAACAACAACAACAACAACAACAACAACAAAGAACAACAACTTAGCAACCTCACAATGATGTCTCCGTATCAATACCAAGTCAACATCTACATATTTTTGCAAACTCATGAATTTTTTCCTAGCAAAGTCATTCGTTTGAGGGGGAATGTTAGAATAGTTAGTCCCACATTGCCCAATTGCTTAAACTTCTCTCTTGTACTACTTCTTATAAAGATATTATGTAATTGCTATGAAAATCAATACAAATCATTACAATTCTCTTTTCTTACAAATCCCAAAACAATACTAAAGAGTTATATTAAAGTGAACCCTAGAACTCCCGCATATACATGAAACAGATCTAAAACGCAGGAAACAAGACCCCTCTCTTTGCCAATTTTTATCTTGATCTTCTCCTCATCCACCGTAACTCGGGTCTATAGAGAAGCTGATAAACTATTGATGGTACTCCTTTTTATATCTTTATGTTTTAACCCTAAAATTTCTATTTTCTAGATTTAATTTGATCTCATTTAATTGTGTATCTCACAACAGTAGTAAATAACTAAAATTTATATTAATTGAGTAAAAGTTAACACTTTCATAAAAAGATTATTGTTTTGTTTAATTAAATCAAGGGGGTGGAGTTTAACCTTCTGATTTCTGAACTTATATAATCAAATTCCTGATTTAAAACTCTTAACATTTATATTTGTGTTTCACTTTTAACTTATTTTGGAGTTTTAAGCCGATGACAAGAAGGATGATCTGAGAAAATTGCAGCGAAGAAGAAACATTCAGATGAAATAGAGGAAAACGATAACCAGAAGGAGAAAGGTGGAGTCTCAAATAAGAAAAACAAGGCTTTACTACTTGGTGTTATATTGCTAATATATATGTTTTTTCTATTCCTATGTGGTCATCTCGGCCATAGCGGCGGCTGTACCCCGATATCAGATGCAATGCTTTGCCATATCCCGAAAGGAATCAGCAAAAGCATCAAGGCCGTTCAACGGACATTCTGGTGGGGTAAGACCAAAGGCATATGCACTAAAGCATGGTCTTATATTTGCACTCCTAAGAAATTAGGAAGACTTGGACTTCATCTTCCGGAATTAGACAACACAGCACTTCTCTCGAAGCTAGCATGGAGACTCAAAAAAGGAACCAGAGGCGGTGTGGGTTAAACTTCTTAAAGCTAAGTATTATCCGAGTCAGGTCAACCCAGGCCCTGCTAAAGCTCACCACTCTTGGAATTGGAAGACGATCATAAAGCATTATAACCTCATAGAAGATATGGCGATTTGGGAGGTTCAGTCAGGCAACGACATTAACATTTGGACTGACAATTGGGTGCCGGGGAAAAATGGACCAGTTCAGAACGATCATCAATTCAATCTCACTAAAGTGGCGCAGCTCATCGCGAACAATCAATGGGATAATGATCTTCTTAGATCTAACTTCGATGAGAATACTTGTAATCTTATCAAAGCTATTCCGGTGAACAGCGAAGGTAAAGATCAGATTAAGTGGAAGCTCACAAATTCGGGTAAATTCACAGTTGCATCTATGTATCAATACCTCAGCAATCACAATAGCGATGCTAATAATAATCATCATAACTGGAACTTCATTTGGTCTCTCCCTGCTGTTCCCCGGATAAAGATGTTTGTATGGAAAATTTGTAACAAAGTGCTACCAGTTAGAGAAAGAATTGGTAAATATATCAATAATAATTTTATATGCCCAAATTGCACGTATACTGAATCTATAGAACATGCTTTATTACATTGCGAGTTGGCGAAAAATATATGGTTTAAATACAATATCATTTCTGCGAATATTACGTCTATCTCTGACTGGATCTTCACATGGGAAGAGAATACTCATCTGAGCTATACGGTTAATAACATACACTTTTCTATTATATTATGGATTTTATGGAAAGTGAGATGTGATCACTGTTTCCAGCATGAAATCAATGATCTCAACAAAATCATAAAAATGATTGAAAATTTTCCTAGAATAAAAAACAATAGCAAGGTTATAAGTCAAAATGCAAATGAAAAATGGCAGCCCCCGCCGGCAAATTATATTAAGATGAATGTAGACGCATCATTTATCAACCTAACATCCAATATTGGAATCAGTTTCATTGTCCATAATGCAGAATTAAAATTCATAGAAGCTAATGTTAAATCATCCAGAGCCAGGAACAGTGAAGAAGGAGAAGCAATGGCGGTTTTATTTGGTTTGGAATGGGTTAAAGCTAACAACCACAAGAAGATAATACTTGAAAGCGACAACATAAACCTTGTCAAACATCTCAAGAATAAAAGGCACTCGATACACTGGCAATCTCTAATACATGTCCGGAGAATCAAGGAAATAAGGAAGACTTCGAAGAGGTGAAATTTCAGTATACAAGGAGCAATCTCAATTCCAGTGCTGACACTTTAGCTAAATGGGCGCGAAAGAAGATTTCTTGTAGAGTGCGGAAAAATGTTCCTTATATGCTTGTTGACAAATATTGTAATAACTTTTTAGTTTAATTAATGAAAGCTATTTGAACAAAAAAAAAAATGTATTTTTCGCAGCTTCAACGTAGATTACATGTTGCTGAACTTAAACAAATATACTCAAGACATGATGTGGTTGAGCCACGGGTTACAAGTGAACCCCAATTTATTTTTTTATCATACTTTAAGCTCACTATTTTTATTTAATTAGTAGACTTCAACTTTATAATAGTTTTTTTTTGTTGAAAGTTATAATAGTTTTAGTTGGTTACTCAAAAGTAGAATTTAGAAATAAGGGTGGCAATTTGGTCCAAACTGGCATTTTTTTCCAAACTCGCCCCTAATGGAATGAGTTTTACCGACCCATTTATTAAACGGTTCGGATTTGGTATGAAGTTAAACCAAATAATCGGGTTCGGGGAGGGTTTGATATTAGATAGTAAACTCCGCTCAGAACCGATTAGTACGATATATATTAAGTATATGTTTTATTTAAGGTTATGTTTCTAAAACTTTAATCTTATATTATCAATTTAACTATGTTATGTTTTATATTATTTAAGTAGTTGTAGTGTTTATGATTGATAAACTCAAAGTCTTATAAAATTTTGTTAACCATTGTTATGTTACTTCAAACTAAAATAACTTTTGTGAAGCAAAACACAAAATATTTTGTTTGAACCCGACCCGACCCATGTTATATTAAACGGGGCGGCGCGGTAATGGTTTAGTAAATTTTAATTGGAGCTGGTATGGTAATTGAATATTCGCCCCGATTAATTATTGGGACGGTAATGGTAAAACCCGTTTGCTAATGGGACGGAGTTGGGAAGGGGATGAACCATCCCAAACCCGCCCCGTTGACATTCCTATTTAGAAAGCTTCAGAAATCTCGAGTATACAGAGTGTTCAATTTGCAATTGTTAGAAAATGTTAAATTTTTGTCCGTAGTGTATTGGTGAAATTTGATAGATGATACTCATTCCCAAACCTCTTGAAACAACGGGTTACCTTAATCCTTGAATAGTGGATGGGGAACATCTTCACATAGAATATTGGTTTTTTGCTTTCATATTTGCAATGACATTATATTCAAGTTCGTAGGATAACATGAGTATACCTGAACATTTTGACAAAAATTTAAGTGGACAATACAAAAAAGAATTAGAAATCTTACATAGACAGAATTTTGAGTGGGCAATACAAAAACTTAAAAATCTTATATGGGCAAAAACATAAAGGGTACAAATACACTACATTTAAACTGATATTCGCGGAAGCTTTATTTTTACGATAAGTCCATCCCCTTTTCATAAACTCTAGATAAAGATCTTCTTCTTATTATTCTTTTCTAGTTACTAGATCTTAGACAGATACATTGTGAGAAGAGCATTATTGAAGATAGCAAGATTAAACAAACTAAAGGCACCTATTTTTTAAGAACCTTCACAAAGAGAAATAAAAATATTTTCATATTCAAACCCAACTTCGATTATTCAAACTCAACTTCAATATGTTAGGTTTTTTCTTTAACATAATTCAGTCTTTGGTGAATAGTTTTAAAAATCTTTGATTTTGGGAAAGACTTGAGTTTAGTTTGTAAGGTATAAATGTTTTTGGACCTTAAACCAAACAGTTTGTTGACTTTTTTTTTTTTTTTTTTTTTAAATCAAACTTCGTTTAAAGGCCAAAAGGCTAATGAGAATTACATCATGAAGTTTAAAATAACAAAGACACAACCAAATTCAGACAAACAAGACAAGTTATGCCCACTTGGGGTGCCTCAAGAGCTGCCTGATCTAGCTGGTGGGTTTCATCTGGTACTACCACCACTAACCATCTAAGGGTAGTTTTATAACAATGCTTCTTTCACCTTCTTCTCTCTCGCCGTCAACCGTGGCGTGCAGATCTCCGGTTAACGCCTCTGATTCCGGTACATCGGTAGAGAGAGTTGTAAGTTGATGAAGAAACTCCCAATCGTGGTCTATGATCAAAACACTCGACCCTGAAAAGACGAAAATAACAAAAGGTCCTAAAGACCAACATCGGTAGAGACTTGTTTGTGTTTCACGGGAACCTCACAAAAATTTAACCAATCGCATGAGACTTGTCATGAAATTTAAGGCAAGAAGGCAAAGTTGTTAGAGTTGATTATCTAGAATTGGAGGGTTGATCTTTACTCATTGAGCCGTTTTTTCTTTCGCCGTCAAGAACTTGCATAATGAAAATAATCAAAGTCGTGGCTGAGAATTTAGGGGGCCGGTGCCAAACTTTACAAGAGGTCCTCTTGTATGATAACATAAAAGTAAAAAAAATACTTTATATATCAATAAATAAAAGTTCAGATCTTTTCAATAATATAGATATTAAATTGTTGACGAAACCAGACTCGTATGATATTTCTGAATGATCGCTTCCATTATTTTTCAAGTTTCTTTGATATGCAAACAGTTGAGTAATTAGGTTCTTAGATGATCAAAGAAAACATAATGAATGTTAGTGATAATAGTCGAAACATGTTGTGAATTAAGTTCTATCTCGCGAGTTAATGCTCTTAAGAAATCATATAAGGACAATTTTACTTTGGAATTACCTAATACATATGTTTGCTTTCTTCTTTAATAGCTAATGGAACGGTTGGAGAGTTACAATTTAAAACTTAATTGAAACATTATAAAAATAATTACAAAAATATTAATTCTGATATATTTCTTCTTTTGAGTAATAAGAATATATTTTACTCAAAAAGTCCAAATATTTTTAGAAAAAATAACAAGATATAGCAAACTAGAAATGCTGATAGAATCCTTGATGTTTGATTCTTAAAATTGCAATTTACTAATTTTATTAAGTCAAATTAAAATGAAAAAATTATAAACCTTAGAATATTTGATTTGTAATAGTTAGAAACAAATAGAAACACTGATAACATTGAAGGTTGAACCCACAACATATGGATCCAGAGATACACATACCACCATAGGGCCACATCTTGTTTCTGTTATTGTTTCAATTGGGTCATATATAACTAGTAATGAGTTTTTTGTGGGCCCATTTGAGGTGGGGGCCCAAGACGGATGCCCTGTCTGGTGGAACGGTTGGAGAGTTACAATTTAAAACTTAATTGAAACATTATAAAAATAATTACAAAAATATTAATTCTGATATATTTCTTCTTTTGAGTAATAAGAATATATTTTACTCAAAAAGTTCAAATATTTTTAGAAAAAATAACAAGATATAGCAAACTAGAAATGCTGATAGAACCCTTGATGTTTGATTCTTAAAATTGCAATTTACTAATTTTATTAAGTCAAATTAAAATGAAAAAATTATAAACCCTAGAATATTTGATTTGTAATAGTTAGAAACAAATAGAAACACTGATAACATTGAAGGTTGAACCTACAACATATGGATCCAGAGATACACATACCACCATAGGGCCACATCTTGTTTCTGTTATTGTTTCAATTGGGTCATATATAACTAGTAATGAGTTTTTTGTGGGCCCATTTGAGGTGGGGGCCCAAGACGGATGCCCTGTCTGCGCCCCCCCCCCCCCCCCCCCTCGAACACGTCTCTGACAATAGTGAGTGAATTTGAGAGATTCGAATTTAATCATATTCCTTTGTATGTTTGAGAATGATGTGTGTCGTAGTTTAATTATAGTAATGGTCAGAGAAGAGAAAGAAGATCCTCTTCCCTTATATGTTTGAAGCACATGGATGTCGTAGTTTAGTTGGGTAGTATCATGGAGGAAGAAGAAGAAGTTTGGTCTAGTGTTTATATTTTATGATCTTTAGATTAATTTATATTTTAATATTATCTATATAACAAGGGAGGAGGGTATCTTTCCCCTAATGGCTAAGATTTACTCTCTCATGTTTGTCTCTGATGGTTAGGATTTACTCTATCAAAGTTTGATGGTTCAGATATGATTAAAAGTCAACCAAGGTTAAAATTATAAGAAATGCCATGTTTTAAAAGATCTCATTTTTCTTTAGGAAGATTTAAAGGCACCCACATTATTGTTGTAGGCGCTCCATTTACATATAGATCCTTTAAAACTTTAGCTTTTGAAAGCCGCCTATAGCTACAATGTGGGGACGTACAATCACTTTACGTGACGTATTTGATAGAACTGTCCGTACCGGCGTACCGCGGCGAGCACGAGTTGTACCCTTGTATCCTTACATTGCGTACTCTAAGTAAAATAAGTCAATTATGGTTAACCTTTTTTTCTTTTCTTTTTTTGAGGTAACCGTGGTTAACTTGCATCTTTTTTTTTTGTTGAGGAAACAATCAAAGAACTACAAAATATTTTTTTCTGTGGTTAACTTACATCAAGTCTCATAATTTTTGTCTGTATAAAATTTATATTTGTCCATATATCAGCCCACCCCAGCTTTGATTCTTTGAAAACTCATGAGAACATCCAGTTTGCTGTTACCATTTGCATGTAACCCACGTTTAGAAAGATTTGGGTTGCTTTGTAATGATTGCCTGTACAGTGATTGCTCCGGCACGCATTATCGGGAAGATAAGCCCCGTCCGAGAATGGTTCAATTTCCTATTAGATATACATCCTAACCACTAACCACCCAGTAATCTATCAATTGGCGGATCTTAAAACCGCTGCCAAAATCTAAACATTGTAGATATACATCCTAAAAGTTCTGAATTCCTATTAGATAATTACCCAATGGAAACGGCTAAAGGCCCACGAAACTGCTGTTAGCACCTGGATAACACACGTAACCTCCTCACAATTTAGCTTAATCCGGGTGCTAACAGCAGATTTGCTGGGGGCCTTTAGCCCCTCCCTTATCCAATTATTCAACGTTAGCCTGGTAGGAATACTTGAACTCCATCCAAGTGTTTTTATCCTTAAATTATACTTTTTATAAAAATTAAAAAAAAAAAAAAAAAGAATTGATAATATGGGATTCAACTGCTAACAACTAGTCCAATGTGTTGACATAAACTTCAAAATCCTGGAGGTCTCAGATTCGATTCCCAGAAGAGGCGGTTTCCACTTTTCGTGGTTTATTAAACTTGGTTTATTAAGGTATAAATAATGTTGTTGAGATTTAAGTCATAATTTAGTTGGTCTATAGTCCGTTCTTTGTTAGAGTTTGAATACGGCAATTCCGTATTTATCACATCTTTGATGTATCAATGTCAATGTAATGACTATCGTAGATCGTAATCAATTTCTAAAAAGAAAAAATATGCATTTAACTAATATAGGGTCGCTAATTTATTTTTAAATTATATTTACTTTTTTAATCAAATATTAGTATATTTTAATAATCAAATATCATATATTTTTTCTGTAACATATACACTCTAAGAGTTATTAAGTTTAATAACGAATAGATATTTCATGAATAAAAACATAAATTGAAATAAACTAGATAGTTACCAAACCTCATTTCTACTTTTATTTTATTTATATTCAAGTCAACAATTATAGATTCCAACTGAACCGAGTATCTCACCTTCCAAATTTTCAACCAAACGGCCTAGTTATTGTTATGAATATATTATGTTAGTTTTATTAATCCGACTATAGATATTAATATACTCCGAAAAAATTGGTTGTTGGTATTTGTAGAGCAACTTACGAACTAGTTATTTAGATAGCATACTTTCAATAAAAAATAAATTAGTTATAATCTAAAAATTATTTTATATTTAAAAGTAAAGGCTTAAATTTGAAGAAAATACCTTACAATAACTCATTTGATAAAATCCCAAATTTAAAACTAATAGCTAAACCAATAAATCAAAATAAAAAACAAAAAATTTTGTCCAATATTTCAATGAATCAAAATCTTTGATTTCTCAATTATGGTATTAAATAAGCTTGGATATTCTTGTATTGGTATTGTTATTGGTTTGATAAAAAGATGAGTTTTGATTTCCTCTCTAGAAATCTTTTTATTGTGTGAAGTTTAAACTTTGAACGATGAGAAAATTGCTTGAAGAATGTGGTATGTTTTCAATAGATACGTAATGTAGAAGATGAGGTTTTTCGACAATAATTGTCTAAATAATCTTTTTTCGACGTCGTTTATATTTCATCATTTATTGATTGTTCATGACAGGTTATTTATTTATTTGAAGCAATTTCTTTTGTTTTTTCTGTCATATAATAAGTTCAAGCATTTATAGGTTATTTACATATGAGTTGTAAGTGATTCGTTTTCTTTTACATAATTCAAAATCTAATTATACAAGAAAAACATTGCAAAAAGAAAAAACTTCAACTTTCACATCATTTTGTTTTTTTTTTTTTGTAAAAAATGACATCATTGACCAAAGACTTAGGATCATAATGTGGCGCAAAAACTTAACCATTAAACGCATCAATCGGATGAAATTTTGGATCGCTGACAAAAATGAAGAAATTGATTTTCTTAGAAATCTGAATTTTCTTTGGAAAAATCACATTTTATCTTACATTTAAAAACATGTTTTCACTTGCAATATTATTACTATGAGTCAAGTTATTCTTTATATCGTCTCACCAAAAAAAAAAAAAAGTTATTCTTTATAGCTCATTATTGTTATCTACCTCCATTAATGAGGATTCTTAAACTTTATTTCTTCCAATAATGAAGCTTCTTGAAACATTAAACTCCATTAATGAAGCTTTATCTAGCCAATTTCTTCCATTAATGCCGTTTGTGAGAATGTTTATGGGAGTGGGTGGTAGTGGGGTTTAAAGATTATTCTTACCAAGAGTTTAGTGATTTTTACCTTAGAATGCTATTACTATGAGTCCAGATATCGAGGAAGTGGCTACTGTTTTTTCCTCCCATGTCCAGAAGATCTCCACGACGATGGGTTCCATTATCTCTGAGGATTTAATCAATCTTTTCCCTTCGCAGATCACGACCAACCAAAACAACAACCTCATCAAGCCGCCTCATGAAGATGAAATCCGTGCGGCGGTTTTCTCGCTTAAAGCTGATGCTGCTCCGGGCCCGGACGGATACCCTCCTTTTTTTCTACCATTCTAACTGGGATACGGTAAAATTGGATGTCATCAACATGGTGACCAACCTTTTCTCCCACAACTATCTTCCGCCAGCTTCTAATCACACTCATATCTGTTCGATTCCTAAAACCAAAACTCCTCAAACCACTTCGGACTATAGACCCATCTGTCTCCTAAACACCACCTATAAGATGATCACTAAAATACTGGCCAACCGGCTAAAGATTGTACTTCCTGAGATTATCTCTCCCTTCCAAGCGGCTTTCGTTCCGGGTCGTCTGATCACCGATAATATTATCATTAGCCAGGAAGTGTCGCACTCTTTCAAGAGGAAAAAAGGGAAGAAAAGCTATTTTGGTTTAAAGCTGGATATGTTATAAAGCCTTCGATCGAGTTGAGTGGTCCATCTTAGAGAGAATCATGTATCAGATGGGATTCGTGGAGCAGTGGTTTAATCTGATTCATACCTGCATCTCCACCTCCTCGATGGCGATTCTTATCAATGGTCGCCCAGGTAAGAATTTCAACGTCTCCAGGGGCATTAGGCAGGGTGACCCGTTATCCCCATTCCTTTTTGCTCTCGCTATGGAAGGCCTCAACCGTCTCCTTGAATCCAAAAACAGTCAAAACCATTTCATTGGGTTCAAATTTCCTAATTCGGATTTCTCTCTTACCCACCTGCTTGACTGTCTCATCTTCGGCCTTAACTCTCTTGATAATATTACTAACCTCCAGAACATATTGGATACTTTCAGTGCGGCTTCGGGCCAGATGATTAATTATGCCAAATCAACTATTTTCTTTTCCAAAAACACCCATCCTAAATTCAAGCGGATGATTATTCGTAGTCTGAAAGTTCACCAAGCTTCCTCTCTCAACAAGTATCTGGGTACTCACTTGTTCATCGGAGCCAATAAAAAGCAAGTGTTCTCTTCTCTCCCTAACCAAATCCAAAATAAACTTTCTAAATGGCATACCAACCTTCTATCCCAAGCTGGCCGCTCTGTAGTGATCTCCACTATCGCAGCGGCCATTCCCCGATACCAAATGCAATGCTTTGTCATTCCTAAAGCCATAAGCAGTCGCATTGAGACCATCCAGAGGTCTTTCTGGTGGGGAAAATCAAAAACCATTCACACCATCAACTGGCAACAGATCTGTAAGCCTCGCAGACTGGGGGGTTTGGTATTAGATTACCTTTGCTGGATAATGAAGCTTTCCTTAGTAAACTCCTTTGGCGTGCTCTCAAAAACCCCGATACTCTTTGGACGAAGATTCTGAAAGCAAAATACTGCCCGAAAGACACCAAGCCTTCTGTGGCTAAAACTAACCACTCCTGGATTTGGAAATCTATGATGCAGCGTTATAAACAAGTTCAGGATCTCATTTTTTGGGATGTGGATAAGGGCACTAATGTTAACATTTGGGAGGATTACTGGATTCCGAATCACAAACCTCCGATACCTAATATTCACAATTGCAGCTTACAGACGGTTGATCAACTGATCACTAATAACCAGTGGAACATGGACCTGATTTACCAACTTTTTGATATCGAGGTAGGAAAGGCGATCTGCAGTATCAATTTACGACATGATAAAGATGACTCTATGAAATGGTCACTCACCAAATCAGGTAACTTCACAATCAAATCTATGTACTTTCATTTGAGAACAAAAAAAAAATGAGTCCAGATATCCGTGGCGCATCATGATTGTGAACTACTTTTATTAATGAAGATGCTTAAATTTTATCTCCTTCTTGAATTATTAAGTTACTCAGTTATTATTTAGAATTTAGTCTTTGGAAAAATTCATTTTTACCCTTATTTTGATCTGTAAATATAAAAAATATAGTTGCGTAAAAATTGAAGGTCCTTGGTATAGGTATAGCAATGTTTAGTAAAGACAGTGCATTAGATTGGGAGATCATTCTTTTTAGAATATGGAGAGGTATACACTATTTTCCAAAAGAGTTAATTCCTATTTGGCCCCCACTTTGTGACCAACTTCCTTCTTGACTCCTATTTCTTGAAAATTCGAATTTGACTCCCTTTTTTAAGATAAATTCTTTAATTACCCTTCCTACAGATTATATGTTTCAAAATAAAAAACCCTCCACCTCCACCTCACCTCCCTCTCTCTCCACCTCACTCTCCCCACCCCAACTCTCTCTCTCTCTCCCCACCACCTTCCTTCTGTATTTCCGTAGTTTTTTACCTATATCAAATGTTTGGATAAACTACATGTATGGTCATTTTTGTAATGCTAGCTTAAATGAGAGCAGAGGGTGGTTAGAAAATAAACTAATCCATATCTCTTCACTGGAAGGGTTCCAGATCAACCTAAGTGTGAAACAAAAGAAACAACAAACTTTCTCAAACAGACGAAAGAAAAAAAAAAGACATTCCAATAAGAAAGTTATCAGAATTCCATCGAACCCTAAAATACAAACATTGATCAAACATTTGTTTTTCAACTAAAATCAGGAAATTTCAACAAAAAAAAAAAAAGGTAAAATCAGGAAAGGTTGACACCACCACCTTAACATCCTACTTTTAGTTTAGGTGGTAATGTCTACCCCTTTTCCTTCCCTAACTACAACATTATTAAGAAACCAAACATGGGTCATTTCTTACTCTGACCCATCAGTCCAAACACGAACAAGAACCCACCTCCATACCAAGAAACACCCCAAACTTAAACCCTAAAAAAAGTGACAACAACAAGAACAAGAAAAGAAATCAAGACACCCCTTCTAATGGCTCCCCCACCTACCACCATGTCTCTAGTTCAGTTTCTAACCACTTCCACTAAAACCACCACCTTCACCATCATCACCACCAGCTTCAAACTCAGTGCCACCACCTTCTGCATCTACACTACCAACTTCATCATGAACTTCCCTACCTCCATCATCCACTTTCCTACATCCACGACGGAGTTTCTTACTTCCACGGCATTTCCCAGCGGTGTACTGATTCACAACCCCCGTCTCGGATCCATCGCGGTAAGGATTGAAGTAGACCGGAAGGAAATCGTCGTATTTACAGTCAAAAACTGTATCCGTAAATCGATTTATCAATTCTTCCTTACCCTGCAATTCACATCACATGTAACAAACAAGAGGGACACCCAAGTTAGAAAAAGAAATAGAAACCCAAGACCCAAGTTGAAAGTTGAAACAAAAAGAGAGGGACACCCAAGACAAAAGGAGAGGAAAAAAAACCCCCAAGTTTCAGAGAGAAAGACAATGTTACACATAATCCTAACCAAAATTGGGAATCAATGGATAATACCTGAATCTTAGCATATGTGATTTCACATATTTTCTTGGAGTTAAACATTCCCCATCTGTAGTTATTGAGGAACATATGTAACTTCCAAACTCCACTAGGGTTAGTGAAATTGACAAATGCATAGCCTTTGTTGCATTTGGTGCTTCATATCCAAAAAAGAAACACAATTAAACAAACAAACAAATGAACACCAAATTCAAACATTGCTAAAACAAATTGATTTGAGTTTAAAAAATATATACCTGAAATCAATTGGGAGGTAAAGGAAGTCATATGCAGAAGGTAAACCAATTCCATTCTCATTGACCTTCTTGCAATGAGCATCTAAGAACTCCATCAATTTTACCCTACTAAAAATCCCAAAAACCAAATCAAATCAGATAAAGAACACATACTAATCCAAATTTATGTAATTTGAATACCCATTTCTAATCATATTATTTTCATTTAGTATACTAGATAACTAAAACCCTATATCAAATACATTAACAGAGTAAAAAAGCCCTAATTTCTAAAATATTTTAAAAAAACCTAAACAAAATAATCTAAATCGTAGAATAGATTAAAAAACATTAAATTGGAAAAAGTATAACCTCAAGTACAGATTTCTATGTTGTATTCTTGTGATCTGTATTCAAGATAATTAAAACCCTAGACCCCTTAAGGAATAGATAAAATACAAAACCCTAAGTCTTGGAATAAATTATAGGGAAATTTGTCTTGTAGTTCAAAAAGGGCAAACAAAAATTATTTTCTGCAACATAGTATCCTCAATCATCCAAAAGGATAAAATCATAAAGAACAAAAATGTAAACAAATCCAAAAGGCAAAAAAAAACCTTCTATCTGCAAGTACTAGATCTTTGTAAAGTCACAATCACCCAATGAGGATTATGGATTAAAAAAAGTACAATACCCAAAAAGTTAATTCAGAGAAACAGTAACCCTAACTTTGCAAACCCTAATCCTAAAATCAAAATAAACAATTGAAGAACAAGAACACATAAATCATGAATAAGGTAAAATAACATTGAAGTTCAAAAAAAATCTTCTAGGTCATAAGTGATCCAAAAAGGTGAAAACATAAAAAAGCAGTGACAGATAAAATCATTCATAAAGTAGTATCTGAAATCACCCAAGTAGAGAAATAAACTGAAAAAAAGGGCAAAATTAAAAGACAACTACTAGTACTACTTTTAACAGAACATGACTATTTATAACTTAAGCAAATTTCATGTATTTCTACTGATTGTTCATCTTTAAAAGCTGAAATCAAGTTTGACTAAAAATTTATACACAGATTAAGTAACCTAACAAAAAATCAACCCAATTGACCAAAAAAGTAGAAGAAGAAGAAGAAAGGTCAAAGACAGAAGATAGTTTAACTTCTTGCATGTAGTACCAGTAGTTAATGGAGCATACCCTTTTTTCAATTCTGAGTTACCCAAACTCAAAATCAAGTTTTACATAGGAGAAATTCATAATTTTAGTGAGAGAAAGTGAAAAAAAATGGAATTCTAGTGAGAGAAAGTTCAAAAACAGAGAAAGAGAGAGAGAGAGAGAGACATACGTGAATCTACTGGGTATGTTTTTAATCATGACAGTTGTTTTGTTGCTAAACTCTTCAATCTCTGGAATTTGAAAAGATGAACGAGATGATTGTTTCAACTTCTGATAAGGGATTATAGGTAGAGATTGATTTGATGAATAAGATGGACCAGAAACAGATCTCCAAATCTTCTTTTTAGTTTCATTTCTAACAAAACCATTAGGTTTTCTATAAAAAACACCTCTTGAATACCAATGGCGTCTATGATAATGTTTAGACTTCTTTTTCTCAGAATCATGGGACAGTATCAGTATTTGTTTTTCAACTACTTCTTGATCATCATCAACATCAACTTGATGATGATCATAGTTATCAGTTGAAGTAGCTGGTGGTGGGGGTGGTGGGGGTGGTGGGGGTGGTGGTGGTGGAGGTAAACCCACAGCATAAAACTGGGGTGGGATGGTGGTGTGGTAGTGAAAAAAAGTTGATCTAGGGTAGCATATCTTGTAAATAGGATGAGGAGGTGGAGGAGGAGGAAGATGGAGAAATGGAAGGATGGGTTGGTAATAGTTGGAAATAGCAGGATTGGGGTTAATGGTGAAAGTATGAAAAATTGATGAAGAAAAGAACTCCGGGGCGTTAGGGTTGAGAGAGGAGGTTGATCTTTCTGATAGAGTTGCCATTGAAGAAGCTTGGTACAAGAAACAAGAAGGTGAGAGAAATAATGAGAATGATTGTGAAGAAAAGTGATGGATTTTATGGTGAGAGAATGTTCTTCCAGATGCTATGGATTTTATTTAGTTTTTAGAATCTTTATACCAAAAATACCCTTAAATTTTGTTAAAGAGGAAAGTGATTTCTTTGTTTTTTATGCATTAATTGATGTCAATGCACTCTCTCAAAGATTCACAAAATGAAACAATTGCACCAAACCAAATCATGTAGGTCGACTTCTAACAAAACAACATACATGGAATTCATTATATGGGGTGGTTTTCTCTATATTTTGTTCAAATTTTTTAAATATGTGGGTGGTTTTTTATTTCATTTACCTTGTTTATTTATTTGTTTTGGGTGAATATGAAATGCTAATTGCTTTTAAGTTTGAAATTTGTAACGTTGTAGATTCCAGCTCAGACTATTAGCTAATGATTTTATTTAATCGTTTTCAGTTTTTGTTTGAACTTACTATAAATTTTGGTGGTGTATGAAATTAGAATTGCGAAAATCCGGTAATAAGATTTAGTAAGTAATAATAAGTATTAAATCTTAAAAGAAAGTGGTTGAGAAAGATTTAATGATTTTCATCTCCGATTTGAATTATGAGTAGTTTTTACTTAGTTTAGCTTTTCATTTATTTTAGGTGAATTCATGATGTAATTTGAAATAGTGTCCAATCACAACTTAATGTTAGTGATATTATTTACTCGATTCTACTTGTTATTTAACTTACTACAATGTAATCGAGAATGAAATCGAAACTTTTGTTTGAGGTGGGGGTAGGGACATTGTACTCATAAATTAATTTTAGAAACTTATATATCAATTTCATTCAAATTTTGAGAGCCCAGTCCCTCGTATCCTCACTCCAAACAGTGAGCCAAGCTGTCCTTCGAGATCTTAAATAGGAGTCCGTAGGAGAGGAGATCCCATCCTCGAATATAGTCGTCGGACCCTTTTTGGGGTCCAATTAAGTTCTCTTTTTTGTTTATCCTTTTTAAAATTCTCTCGAGAGAATTATATTAATTTTAAATTTAGAACTAAGAATTTAAGTTGAAAAATATGATTAAAATTTCGCACACGTACATCTCACATATTTAAGTTTGAATTAAGATTCCCCCATTTGAGAGTCCACATTGAAATTAAAATAATAAGGAACTCCTAAAATTTCTCAGGCTACCAAAATGGGAGCCCAATCACTCTATATTGGGCTTGCTCTAAGACAATCAAGACATAATGCAGTCACTTTAGTTAGATGGCCCTCGTAGCGTCAACGGGCAAGATTGGGTGTCCACTGGTTGGATCCACTAGTCAATGCGTCGTACCTTGTGCTAGTAAGAATCCGAATTTCACATATAAACGTGTCGTACCTTGGCAGGGCCGGCCCAAGTATATCTGAGGCTTCGAGCGAAATTAAAAATTGGGGCCCCATACAATGGACATTAGAAAAAAATTAAATAAAATTTAAACAATGCAAAGGGTAGGAATCAAACCCTTAACCTTTTATCCAAGATCTAAATTCTTTACCACTAAGTTATGCCTTAAATTATGTTTAAAATTGGGTTAAAGTATAATTTGTTTTTCAAAAGTTACATACGAAGTAGGAAACATGAGTCCCTTGATTATTTGGGGCCTAAAGCGACCGTTTTGGTGGCGTTGGTCACGGACCACCCCTGTACCTTGGTCCCAATACCTGTGAGTTCACGTTTAGGTCATTCATATGTTTTATTAATTGGCATTTATGTCTTATCTACTTGTATTGTAATTGATTATAATAAATATTATTTAATTAATAATATTACTTACTGTAAATTAACGTGAGTAATTTTTCATTGTTACATAATACATAACAAAATAATAAAATAATAATAAATAAGACAATATCTTACAATTTAATAGTTTTTCTAAGACAAAACCTTCGTAGCTCTCTTTGATTTTAATTCTTTTGTTTGAAGATATGAATTGTGTAAAGAAAAAATGAGTGAAAAACCCAAAAATCTAGACCCTAATAAGAAAAAAAACCCACTCAAAAATAATAATGTCAAAAAAACCCATTTTTTGAACATTTTTCAAAATGTTCACAAGATATGTAATTATGTTGTTAACAATACAACATATTTTTTTCATAATTCCATTTTTACCCTTATATGTTGACAACATATATCATTGTGTTGTTATAAAATGTTGACAATATCTATAATAATGTCCCGACTTATTATAAAATGTTGGCGTCATATATAATTATGTTCTTAACAACATATATAATGTATTAGTCAAAATATTATTTGTTCGTTAACGGATTTGTTAAATACAAAGGATAATATGCATAACATTTTAATTTTTGTAAAAGTCAAATAAAAAAAATGTTTTAGTCTTTATATTTACTAGGGTATATCCCGAGCCCCAGGCACGGACACTTGTATCAATCAAATGTTACTTACGAAATTTGTTGTTATATTTTATTGAGAGAGAGAGATTTTTATTAGCTATTATTTTTTCGTATTATTTTTTTATTTATTTTCTCTTAAATTAGTTATTATTTTATTGAGAGAAAGAGATTTTAATTTCCTTTTTTAAACCTTTGAAATTTATTTTGTTTCTTTTTTTCTTAAATTAGTATTTTTATTTCTAAGAAGGAAAGGATAATTGTTTTTTAAATAGGTAACTTTATTTCTAATAAGGACTATATTTTAAATTTTGAGAAGGGCTTCTAGACAATATGCATAATTAAATAAGGATGTTTGTCCCAGTCATCGTTTTCCCTTCTGTTTTATATAATAGATGTCGAAAGCAAAACAAAAAATGCGGTAACCATTTATTTTTTCACAAGACAAATTGAAAAATGTTGTAGCCAAAATGTTTGTGTTAATTTGTCTATGTAAAATGCAAAAGAAAAAAATGCGAAATATTTTGGCAAAACAATGTCTAAGCAAAAACGAATTTGTTCACAATTTTACAAATTGTTGAGACAAACTAAGATTTGTTCAGAAATTTACAAAATTGTCGAGAGCAAACCAATAATTGTTCAGAAATGTTCAAAATTTTTTTTGATATTGATTTGGGCGGAAAATTTCATTTTAGAGGGTAAAAATATTTTTACCTACTGGGTTTTTTCCTCATTATTATTTAGTATTGGGCCTGATTCTCTTTAACTTTCCCATTTTGGGCCTTATAATTACCGGCCCTTGTGTAAAAGGCTCTTTGTCATTCTCTTAGGATATCTACATCTGGATCATGTATTTCAGAAATATTGTCAACATTTACATCCTTTTCGAGTTCATTCTATACTATCAAATATCGTATTATAATGGCACACACAACCTATTACATTGTAGACACTGGCAAGGCCATTAAGGGTCTTACTGGGTACATGCCCCACATACCCAATGGTGGCCTCCCCTAAAAGATTTAAGTTGTTCAACCTCTAACTCGTCCCGACAACTTACTATGCCCACGACCAATATGCATTAGCCATTATATATTTCTTTCTTATTTTGTTGAAAGTTTTCCATTATACTTTAAACCAATTGAGAAAACTATCAACAAAACTATGATATCCCTTGACATCTACTTAGACTCAATTTCCTTTATTTTTATTAAGACTCCAAAATCATTTGATTAAATTAATTATCTAACTTGATTATATGTCTATGAGATTATAATTGAAGCACTATTGAAAAAATTATACATATGACCTGAAAGATTTAGTAAAATCAAAATGAAAATATAAATTTAGTCACATTACAAAATTAAATTAGAAAAAAAATCTTAAACTAAGGACTTTAAGTTGATTTTCTCATATAACATCGATACGGCGGATATTTGTTTATTGAAAAAACATGTTTTTTGTTCTTGGTATCTCTTTCTATTCCGGTTACAAAATTAGTCATTCATTTTCCAAATTTTAAATCTAATTATTTTTAAAGTGTAGTTTACAATATGATGACGTTTACGTATGAACAAATATCAGTTATCCGAATCTTTCATACAAGTTCGAACATTAATATGTTTATTATTGGAAAAATTTTGGTTTGTCCTAAATGATCGTTTTTAAATATGAAATTGACAGATTAACTATTTGACGAACCCAATCCAATTTTGACATATCAAGTTCACAGTTAAAAAATAAAATTAACATCTAACAAAATGTAGCTAGTTTCGCTAAATAAATAATGGTAATATGTTTTATTAGACTAAAATTGTGTTTTCATACTAAACACATTAAGATGATGTTTAATACATCGAATATATAATTTATTTTATTATGATATGTTAATTATTAAAAGGTGCATCCATAAAAAAAAATTCTGCTCTCGCCACTGATCACGGTGTACATCTTTTCGTTTCCAAGAATTAGAGTGTCCACGAATATCTGTAATAGAAATACAAGAACGTGATTAAGTGTCTATTAATTTCTGCGAATATCTATTAATTCTTCATCAATGTCCACGAATATCTACTAATTGTTCGTCAAAAACAAAAGAAAATTTGAGAAAATACTAGAGCAGCGGAATCTTCATCAAGTTTTACCCGATATTTACTAATTGTTCATCAATGTCCACAGATATCCAGATATCCACAAAAATAAAAAAGCGTATTTCGAAATATTAGTAAAAATATGTTATTACTTATATAAGATAATAAGTAAAATGAATATCCACCAATTGTCTATCAATGTCTATAATACTATATTTCTACCGATTGAACATCAATGTGGACGGATATTCAGACGTACGCGAAAGTCTAAAAGTATATTTTCACGCGCGAAAGTCTAAAAGCATATTTTCACTGATTATATATTTCATATCATAAGATAATAATGACCTGACACCTGACACCGTTTATCTTGAAATGTAAACAAGACATTTTAACTATGAATCAAATATCTTGAAACGCCAACAAGATATTTTTCTATAGACTTAACAATCTATAACTATATTTTATTTATATACGTCCTGATTTTTTTGAACTAGATTTCCGTCACGTCCTACAGATGCGACATATCTTTCTGGATTAACGCTTGTAGAACACATTTCATTACGATTTACACCAAAAGAATAAGATGGTTAATTTCTTACCGGAAAAAAATAACATAATACAGAGGAAAAAACTAAAACGTGGGTTGTACGAGAAATAGAAGTTATTTTAGGGGCATCCTAACTAATTTTGGCATTTAAAAAAATCAACACTAATGCCATTCTTTTTTTTAGTCGATTTACTCGAAGAAGAATTTGTACGAGTCGTTGGATGTAATCTTTATCATCTCTCAACAAAAATCAACGGATGGGCTTGTCCCTCACTAACCGACTGACTTATTATATCGATATACGAAACTCTCTCTCTCTACCCGGCCACCCATTCACCATACGGACAAGACCTCGCATTGCTCGCAACTCGTGTTTAGCAAATTAGAGGTTTCCTCCTTAAGAAAAACCAAGGCAGAATAGAATCCACATTGGTCATTCCTTATTAAATGCAGCCGGATTTTCTGACGGCCGATGGCTTGCCTCCTTCATTAATTAGACAATAAGTCTTGGCTCCCTCTCTACCAAATCACACTTGATTTCAGCTAGGGCCTATCCGCCTATGCATGTCATTTCTCTCTCATGCTCTCCTCTCGAAAAAAAATAAAAAATCACTCGATTGCTTCATATCTGAAGAAAAAGACATGGCTGGTGACCTTATGGTGACCTCACCAATCAGATCTAGTTAAGTCATACTCTCACTCTATTTCACACTATCGTATCATTGGGTTTGATTTCTAATTTGGCACCCTAAGGTAACAACCAGTTTATTATTTTGCAATTTTGGCCCCATATTGCGATTGGGAGTACATTTGGTCCGTAACTAACAGTTTTCTTGGTTAAATTTTTGACTTGGTTTTTCATTTTCTTTTCCACCTAACCGGCTAACCCCATTTATCTTAAATTCAACATAGCATATTTTCATCAAATTCTTTAGAAGAGAGAGAAAGAGTTACGGTGTGTGGTCCTCATTAACCACACTGTCTTCATCGTTGATCACACTCTTCGTCAACTATCACCACACAATCGATTCAAGTATGTAAAACATAATCTAAAATGGAAGTACAAGCCTCCGCATCTCTAGAAAATGAGGGAGTTGTTCCCCTCCATGTGACGAGAGGATTTTGTGAGAGGAATCTACATCACAGTGAATCTATAAACGCTTGAAATCTCAGCAAGTCACATATCCACTAAACGAATAACTATGTTTCAAATTCCCATCTTACAAACCCGACTCATACTTCGTAAATAAATTTTTTTGTCTAAAACATTTTGTTTACCATCCTCCAAAAAACTCTTCTCTAGCCAGCTAGCTACGTCTACAAGATTAGAAAGAAAAGAAGCAAGGAAGAAAATTTAAAGCTTTGTACGATTCAAACGCACGTACGTATGTGTATGCACATGTCGATAAAGAAGAGGCATGACTTCTATTTGTTTACACCCAAGATGAGCTAGAGAACGTCAGTTTTCTTCTTTCTTTTGTTTGTGTTTGGAATAAATAAAATGTGTCATAGTTAATTTACCAAATATCTCATTACCAGAAGGGGAATTTCAAAGTCAGGAATAAAGCATTCAACATGTCCTTCGCCAAACTCGACCCTTTGCCTTAAGATTAGTCAGTTCTATTTCTCGATGGGGGCAGGGAAGGGATATAACTCAGCGGTAGAGTGTCACCTTGACGTGGTGGAAGTCATCAGTTCGAGCCTGATTATCCCTAAACCCAATGTGAGTTTTTCTATTTTGGCTTGCTCCCCCGCCGTGATCGAATGAGAATGGATAACTACGTCCTCGAGCTCGAGGTTTTAACTTTTTCATGATAGTACCCTCGCTGACTTCGGCTCGACTAATGATTAAATCTGTTTCGTTGATACCCTACTTGATCTTGTTGCCCCCGGCAACAAACATCCATGAACCGGGTCCCAAATTAAGTTGAGTTGCATTGGGTTGGGGAGGAGGAGGGGCTGAAATGTTATTTGGTAATAGTAAGAGGGCTAAATAAGGAGTGAACCCTATACACGTGTCAAAATCTTCTCAATTGAAGATACAATGGAATCTATTGTAACTCGAAATCAACGGCTAGGGAGTTGGAAAAGCTAGTGTGATAAGGAATTAGATGTTTAAGGTTGCAGCAAAGTTTTTTGTTGCATTTATTGGATTGAATAGATGGGAGAAATGGGGACACGAGCTGGAGAAAGAATTAAATAATAATAGTTTGGGTAGGGGAGGATATTTTAGTAATGATTGGGAAGATTGTGAAGTTAATAGTAATTCAGTGATTGTTCTTCCTTCGCGTGCCGAGGGTTTTTCGGGCCTCTCACCAAACCCCACAAAACAAACAATTGTATGCACACAGAGAGACACTCTTCTCCAACTCTCCTTCACTCCTCCCTCTCTCTCATATTGTCGTATTCGTTTCTTGTATTTATGCGGATTAAGAGGAGTTAGGGTCCGTTTGATACGTTAGAAAGTCCGAGTAAGAAAATCGTTTTCTTTCTCACAGGAAAGAAAGTCATTTTAACATGGTAAAATGCAAATTTAAGCGTTTGATACAACCCTGAATTTTCGCGAGAAATTCAAATTCAAGTTTTTGGTAAAATTGTGAAGTAGTGAAACAAAATATGAAGTTCCTACTCTCATGCACCATGGGTTGATTAAAATAACGACTTATTGTCTCTCCTGAACGAATAAAAATTAAGTTTCCATTTCGATTCTTGACGTCATGGCCGATAACAAAGAGGAACATTGCAACTTGTTCTTCAATTGTTACAAACCTTCCGTCACATAAGCCCTTCGATTTTAGATTATAACACAATATGCGGGATGAAGTCCTATTCATTCGAAGGTTTTAGATTATCAATAAGCCCATCGATTTCGATTTTAGATTATTACACAACATTTTCCGAGATCACCATTTTAGTATATGAATCGACATTGATCCGCAAGATAGACATTTAGATATAACAAAATAGACATTTAGATTAAATACTAGTAATGTAACAACATATGAATTTAGACATAACAAAATAAACATTTAGATTAAATACTAGTATTCATAGTAACGTAGTTTTTCAGGCTAATGCTATTCAGGTAGCACACCTATCATATGACATTGTCCTATGCACAAAATGCTACATACCTATTCACAAAAAACTACAAAAAGTATTGTGTATTTCCACCACAAACTAGTACCATAAGCATCTCATACCAAAACTATTCTTCAGAAAGTATCACGACCCAAACCGTAGCTTGCACCATTCAAGTTGTTCTACCTCGTCCATCATGAAAAATATCTTTGTCATTGTGTCATTTTGCCCAAGAGCTTCAACTAGTTTCACACGTAAGGCGGCATCTATATGTGAAAGCTTGCGTAGGGACGTCAATAACTCCTCGGGGTCAGGCTTCTTGTACCTTTCAGCTATATGGTTTGCAATGGTTTTGAAAGAAGTCGTCAATTCTATCATCGATGATTCTTTTTCAACATTGTTTGGTTTGTTTCTTTTTCTTTTTTCTCCGACTTGAACATGGGAAGTAGGAGACTCTGAGTGAGGAGTTGGCGTAGGTGAGTCACTCGTAACATCATCAATGCCCACTTCTTCCATACTGGGACCAGATATAGGTGTATCAGGAACATCTGATATATCAACTTCAACTTGTCCGGGTGTCATTGAAAATGATCTAGTTGCTTGATCTGCGCCAACTAGTGAAGCAATCTCATCCCAGTTTGTTAAGTTCATGTTTCGATACTTTTGAGCTTGAGGATGAACCTGTGCTACAAAATATGACAAACAAGTAAAGAAGTAGCATCATTATATTAAGATATGTTTGCGTCAACAAAACTGTTGTTTAACAGTATCCCTTAACAATTAACTTTAAACCTGTCATGCAAGATATTACAAACAAGTAAGAATGTATATGTCATTCAAGAACAGTCAACAACCAGCAAAAACAACTTGTGTTGTTCCCTGCTTAGACAAAAAATAACAAAAAAGATGAACATAACAAACACAAACATTTTCTCCACCTCTTTCACTCAATGCATACTCTCTCCAATCTCACATTTGTTCTCATGGCGATACTTCTTTTTTGCTTACACATAAAAAAAAAAGTACGAAACAAACCACAACAGTATAGTTTTCATAAAAGAATAAAACATACCTTGAGATAGTCGGACCACACGGAATCATCGGCTTTAAGTGTATGATTAATAGGACAAATTCCAAACCCGCTGAGATCTATCAACGCTTTTACTGCTAAGTGATGTGTCCGCCATGTCTTAAGTCGGTTCCGTATATTACCTATTGTAATGTTTATGCCGACTGATTCTTTTATCTTACTACATACTGCATGATATGCAACTTGTTTCCATCCATTATCTCCTTTATTCTCCTGGGCAAGCTGTTCAATCAGAACATCAATCATGAGTCTATCCATTTCATTAGTCCACCGCACATGTTGTTTCCCTTTTCCGCTGCCATCTACGAAGGGTTGGTGGTGCATTTGAGCCATACTCATCAACCACAACTGTTATACATGGAAAAAAAATTAAGAGCTGGCTTCAATATAATCTAGGCTACATGAGATCAATCAAACACATATATTTAAAATTTCTACACCTTAAGGACACATAATTCTGAAATACTAGTCCAAAAATTGGTTTAGTAAATATAACAAACACCTAATAAGCATCCAAAAGCAAAAATTTCTCATAAATTCATACCAATGGAAATATGGTTATTGCAAAACTAATGTAGCAACAAGATACAAACAAGATAGAAAGATGTGTATTGCAAATTCATGAAGATAGGTATGTGTTAGATTTACTGCTTACTAGTTGATAGTGCAAATCTAATATAGAAACAAAATAGAAACATTTCAGAACTTGACCAAAATCATAATCTAAGTTGTTTGCTAGATTTGTTGCTTACTGTTGATACATCTAAGTATTCAAGATTTTTTTTGTAAAATCTCTTATAAATTTGGCTCATAGATTTACCATTGACTTGTTTGTAATATACATTGGATATATTGCTTACTTGTTGATACTAAATAAAAACATTTGACCTACGACAACTTTTTCTATCATAGCTGATCAAAATCCAAGAACAATACCTAAGCTGATCAAAGTTGATCCAAATGGGTATACTGCTTTTCGATTTTGATATATTATGACAAAACAATCATGAAGAACAGAGGTTTAGAGATAGAATGATGGGATTATTACTTGCTCTATTTGTCTTCTCTTGACTCCTTTAATGGATTGAATGAGAGAAAGTGATTAATAGGGAATCAAAAGATTTAGGGTTTTTTTAATGGATTGAGGGAGAAAAAGGGATTAATAAAGGAAAAGAAAGTATGAAGATTAGGGAAACTTACGCGGGAGATGGAAGAATTTAGGCGGGAGAGAGATGGAGCGCAAGTTTTTTCATGGGAGGAGAGAGAGCGCGACATGGTGTGGGTAAGAAAAGCCCTTTCTCACCTTTTTCATCGTAAAATTTTTTAGGACTTTTTCCAACTATTTTTCCCATAAAAAAAATAGTAAAGTTTTTTTTTTTCTCTCTCTAATTTTTTTTTCTTTCCCCTCTCTCTCTCTAGATCTAGAGAGAGAGGGGAAAGAAAAAGAAAAAAAAATTTAGAGAGAGAGAGGAGAGAGAAAAAAATAACTTTATTATTATTTTTTTTTATGTTTGAAGGTCGCCGACCGGGAATTTGGCCTGCCGGCGACCCCTTGCCGGAGAAGATGATGATGCGGCATTGTTGGTGACTTGGCAGATAGAGGAAATGAGGTGGAGGAGTGAGAGTAACGGACAGTTAAAGATAACGAAAAAAGGGGGCCATATAGGTATTTTTGCTAATTTAGGGGGCCAGACGGGAAGCTGGTCACAAAGTTGGGGGCCATTAAGGAAATAACCCAAAATATTTTCTTGACAAAACAAAGATATCATTCGCTGCAAAAGAACGTCTTTCCCAAAGAAGGTGATCCAAGGAAGAGGGCTCCCCTATTTCTAGATGTGTGACTATAAAGATCTTATCATGTTTTAAAGACATCTATTAATGAATGATCACAATGGAAGAGATAAGACGAGAAAAAGAAGAACAAGAGCATATATCGAGGAAATTAAAAAAATATAAGATTAAAATTGATAAAGAAAAAAATTAAGTTAATTTTCTTTTAACAAAGTGCTACTTTTTTTTTATGAAACAACAAAATGCTACTTAGGCGCCCCAAAAGGCTAGACAGCCTGTACGACGCAAGCAAATTGGACAATGTGGAAACCAACATATTTAAATGTAAAAAATATTCACACAAGTAATTTAGAAACTAAAAAATTCATAGGAAGAAAAGAAAGAGAGCAAGGACATTGGAAGTAAGTAACCCGAATCGCAAAAGTCCACTAAGATTTTCAACACCCTGATTTGAAATTTGAGGCACTTGTAGACATTTTAATCATTTGCGGATAAATGTGGGAATCTAATTGGGGTACCGATATAAATAGACTATTAAATGAACGCACAGTTTATTTACTATATTTCATATACATTTACAATCAACTTACTAGAATATGGCTATTCTAACTAATCAATCTACAACTAACAAAAGTTTATAGCTTGTAATTAGCGACTAATATGTTGGATAAAAATTGTTATTCGCTCTTTTCAAAAACTGAATTTTACGGCAGTTTAGTTCGAGAAAATATTAAAAATAAGTAGGATAACAGGTAAGTAGTTTTCCGACCGATTCGAGTATTTACTATGCTCTCTTTAAGACGTTATTCGTCCCGTAATGGTGCTAAGCCAGGTTGTTCATACAAATTGTCTCCCAGGATAAAAAAAAGTCTTACATTCTTGAACCGCAATATTTCGATCTCCAAGAATCTCCGAACAATATATGTAGAGAGCTCTCTTAAACACTTAGAACTTCTAGTGCAAACTCTAAAATCAGAAAATTAATCCATAAACGAAATCTACATGAATATTAATAAAAAGAATGGTGACTATGTAAAGAGACATAATTCCTAGAGACGTGCCTCTTCTAATTTTAATTCAACCAAAGCAATGATTCACTATTGTGAACATAATATACCTGAGGTTTAATATGACCGCTTTAATTAACTGAGACTTATTAGACGAAATATATGTTTTATCTACATGTAAGTTCAACCTTTTCCTCTGTTCACCTTGGTTATCCATATACTTTAGTGGCCAAATGGACTTAGAGCTTCTTCAGTGCAATACTCAAGCTCTAAAATTTAGAGTCTCCCGTAGAATTTTTTAGAGTGTCCCTTTAAAAGTTATCTCCAGTGCAAAACTCAACATGAATCTGTAAAATGACGTGGCAACATTTATTATAAAGACACTTAATTTAGATCTAATGTCCTCTTAAGCGCATTTCCAATGGAACACTCTAGGAAAAACTCTAAGGAGAGGGAGTGGGGGTGGGAGGGGTAGTGGATTGAGACATTCCAAGAAATTTCAGGATTGTGAAATGTCTGAGTCATTCAAATCTAGACATTAGAAAATCCTGAAATGGCTGAGGCATTCAAATCCAGACATTTGAAAGTCTTGAAATCTCTGAGGCACTCAAATCTAGACATTTACATATCCCCGAATGTCTGTGGCATTCAATTATAGACAAAATGCTCGCGGACTTTTGTAGACTTCATAGTTTGATGGATTTTGTGAACGATTTGGGACAAATTTGGAGCCCAACATGTCTTTACAAAAACAAGAAACATTTGGAGTCCATCATGTGATTAAACAACAATAATATTAAAATAATAAATGTCTACCAAATGTCCATCAATTTCCACAAATATTCACAGATGTCTACGAAAGTCGAAAAATATAGTTTTGAAATGTTCATATAAATATATTATTTTATGTGATTAAATAATAATAATAATATTAAAATAATAAATGTCTACCAAATGTCCATCAATGTCCACAAATATTACTGATGTCTACGAAAGTCGAAAAATATGTTTTTGAAATGTTCATACAAATATATTATTTAATGTGATTAAACAATAATAATATTAAAATAACAAATGCCTACCAAAAGTCCACAAATATTCACAGATGTCTAAGAAAGTCGAAAAATATATTTTGAAATGTTAGTACAAATATATTATTTCATGTGATTGAACAAAAATAATAATATTAAAATAATAAATATCCACCAAATGTCCATCAATGTCTGCAGATATTCACAGATGTCCACGAAAGTCAAAAAATATATTTTTGATTAGTACAAATATAATATGCATTACACATTTTGTCAATGGATTCAAGATCTTGAAATGTCCCCAAAACATTTTGTCTATGGGTCAAATGTCTTGAAATGTCTATAAAGGCATTTTGCTTACAAACTTAATGTCTTGAAAATGTCTATGAAGACATTTTGTCTATGATAAATCACACGAAATATCTTGAAATGTCTACGGGACATTTTGTCTATAAATGTCTGTGAAAGTCCCAATCCACTAATTCCCCTAAATATCCTAGTTGTCAAGTGTGAGTTAAGATTCTCTTTCGTAAGTGTCAAAATAGTAAATTCTTTTTTGTCTCCAATGGAGATTTCTAAAATTTCTCTACTCAATACTGTTAGAAGTGACTCGAATATGGATCGACATCGAACCCGGTTTACGACCCACCAACCCGTTTACAAGGCCGAATTTTTAGCGGAGCGGATTACTGAGACAGAGCTGGTATGCGAAGCAGGGCTGTGAGGCAGAGCTGGAGTCTGAGACAGAGCTGAAATGCGGAAGCTAGGCTTATGTCGGTGATTAGTGCTATCCGTGTATAATGTCAGTTGTAGAGACAGTCGGTTGTAGAGAGTCGGTGAGGCGGTGGGATTAGGGTTTAGTGGCTATATGAACTAAACCCTAAGGAGATATCATTAAGCAATATCTCACGAATCTCTTGTGTAAACCTGTTTGCTTATCATAGTGGAAATCATCGCGCCGTTGTCGCCGTGGAGTAGGTCTCACCAACCAAACCACGTAAATCTCTGTGTTCTGTTCTTGATTGTTCTTTACTATTCCTATTGCTTGTCTTAGATTACTCGTATTGTTCACATTAACCCCGATTGGCACAACAAATACACATGTCACTCTTGAATTCAACAAGACAAAAAGTAGTTAGAGAACAAAGTTTTCTACGGGTTAAAATTTCAGTCATTTCCTCTCTCTTGAGAGTCTCTATATTAAATGCTCCACATTATCATAGATTGTCAAATAGAGTGTCCCATTGGAGAAGATTTTTTGACAACATCTCTAAAAATCCTAAGAGCATCTCCAATGCAATATTCAACAAAAACTCAACTAATCCAATGTGTCAAGCATGAATTGAGATTCTCTTTCATAGTTGGCACTATTGGGATCCTCAATTCGAAATACTTCTCCAATGCAACACTCAAAAAACTCAACGTTTACTTTAAATTTACTTCTGTTTTTTATTTTACTATATAAAATGATGACGTGGGACAATTGAGATACAACAATAAATGTTGAGATACTCAAAAGAAAACTCAATGGCACATAAGCAATCCTAGGAGAGTGTTTTCAAGTTGAGTGTTGCATTGGAGATGCTCTAAGTGAAACTCTAAGATTTAAAGCTTGAGTGTCCCATTGGAGATGCTCTAAGGATCTCTTATGTGGTATCAGTGCCATATAGGCAAATCAATTAATTTTGCGGCCAAAATATAAGCTTTAGAGTGTCTCCTAAGTGTTGCATTGGAGAAAGTGTGAAAATAGTCTCACATGGGAGAATGGGTATCTAACAACCAAGAATATAAGGTCTCTGCCCTCTCCACTCATTGTCAATTGGTTTTGAGTTAGATGACCACAAACTTAATATGGTATCATAGCTAGGCCCACACGTGACAGGTTTAAAAACCACACGTGATACACGTCGCCCAAAGAAATACACGTGTTAGGCTCAAAGAACGCCACACGTGAGGGGGGCGTGTGAGAATAGTCCCACATGGGAGAATGAGTATCTAGCAACCAAAAAATATAAGGTCCAGGTCCTCTCCACTCATTGCCAATTAGTTTTGAGTTGGATGACCACAAACTTAACAGAAAGACTTTTTAATAGAAGTATATGTAAATGGCCAAGTTGGAAAGAGATTATTTAGAGATCTACTTTTAACACTTGACACCTAAGATTTTTGTTAAGTGTTAGTGCTCTTAATCAATCAAAGGGCTTTGGGTGGGCTGTAGGCCATTTATTCTGCATGGGTATCGGTTTCTCGGGCTAACGTACCAGCCTTGTTTGGGGGGTGTCAATAGTTATGGACTCCATAAGTGAACATCAGCAGAGATACTATGCTCGACCCATCTTCGGGATGTATCCGGTTCGGTGATGTGACCCGAAAAAATTCAGGGAGAGAAATTTTCTCACTTTCTCTCTCTAAATTTCGACCGGCCATGTTTTCCCCGCCGGGATTCACCCGGCTGAGATTCAACCGGGCGCAGCGTCATTTTTGTAGTGAACACTGAGGTGCTTTTAGAACTTCTCAAGTATCCTCTCCTTCAACAAACGAAGCCCAATTAAAACCTCGCTTGTCTATTTTTGACTTCTGAGAAATTCCCCTTGTGTTTGAAATAATTAAAACCCATTATCCATTCCGGTGGGAGACGAGTTTCAGATCACCAGTTAGTAGAGGAGTTATTAACAATGGCGGCTTCAGTTCATCTACTTCATCATCTCCTCTCCAAAACCCCTACTTCATCTTCTTCTATTTTTCTTAAACCCTTCTATATAACTACCGCTCTCCATCTTCATAAACCTTTTCGTACCATTAAAACTTCTCCTCTTTCTCTTCCTTCATCTCCTCTCTCTCTTTTCCTCAATTCCTCTTCTTCTTCTTCTTCTTCTTGTCTCTCACATACCCTAGCTATCTCTCCACGGGTTTTGCTTAACGAAGATACAGAATTCGATCTTCACACAGAAGATGAATTCGAAGAAGAAGGGGATGGAGAAGAAGAAGAAGTAGTTGATGAAGAGCTTGAATCAGCGGATAGTTCTTCTTCGACTATCAATGGTAACTCAGCATTGGAGGTACCGAATCTGAGTATGAAAGAAAAGAAAGAACTTGCATCTTATGCTCACAGTCTTGGAAAGAAGCTTAAAGCTCAACAAGTGGGTAAGTCTGGTGTTACTTCCTCTCTCGCTGCTGCATTCGTTGAAAACCTAGAATCCAATGAGCTTCTCAAGGTACTTACTTTTCTGAAAACCCTAAATTCACTTCAGTTTTGAGTAACTTAAATACTTACATTCTTATTGAATTACTCACTTGTTTATCAAAATTAGGGTTCTTTTGTTGAAATACATTTGATCTCCTAATTTTGATTTGAACCAAGTGAATTTTGGGTCCAAACAATTAGGGTTTTAGTGTATCTCTGAATTGACAAAACTTATTAGGGTATGCATAAGTCAGGAGGGTTTCAGTTCTGTCAAAATATTTTCCACTCCCATTGATTTGGTGTAAATTTGATCAATGGCCAGTTTAGTGTGGGTTGCTAGCTTATCAATCCGAAATGAAATGCAAGCATGGATCATATCTCATAAATTGTTCCCGTCCATGGTTAAGGTGGGCGGTGGCTGAAATTGTTGTAGTGCTCGCAATGAGAAGATTAAACTTAGGTGCTGTTTGTTTTTTCAAGTTTTCAGATCTGAAATCTGAATTGGTTTCCAATTCAGATTTCAGATGTTTGTTTTTGAATTTTACCTTAATCTGAAATTTTAACTGAAATTAATATATGTCTGAATTGGCTGAATAAATACCCCAACATTTCAGACTACAAAACAAGTCTGAAAAATTTGTCCAATATCTGAAAATATGCAAAAGACATTTACACCCTTGTTAAAACTTAAAATACATAATTATATCTCTCTTCTCTTCTTCACCACCACCACCACAACCACCAGACCCGAACTGAACCACCACCACCACCACAACCACCAGACCCGAACTGAACCACCACCACCACCACCACACCGAATTGAACCACCACCACCACCAAACCGAACAGAACCACCACCACCAATAGACCCAAACAGAACCACCAATAGACCCAAACAGAACCACCACCAGACTCGAACTGAACCACCACCACCACCACCAGACTCGAACTGAGTCACCACCACCACCACCAGACCCGAACTAAACCACCACCACCACCAGATCTAAACACCACCACAAGATGTGAACAACACCATACCCAAAAACGAACAAGACCCGAACACCACCACTCGCAACAGCAACACCAACACCAACACCACCACCAGTCCTAACACCACCAGATCCGAACCACTAGACGAATCCAACCAAATCCGAACACCACCACCACCAAAAAATCAGCACCCACAAACCAATATTTGATTAGAGAGAGGGGGGAGAGACAGAGATGGAGAGAGATCTTGTCGTGGAGAGAGATAGAGAGAGAGGGAAAGAGAAATCACCGGAGAAGGAGAGACCGCCGGAGAGAGAGATTGCCGGAGAGAGACAAGATGGAGAGAGAATGGTTTATGGGTTTAGGGTTTCTTTTCTTTTTATTAGAGATAATAAGGGTAGGGTATAAAAGTAAAATTAAGATATTAGGTTAAAACTTCCCTAATTTTTATTAGGGAGAAAAAAAGTTAGGTTTTGTAAAATTAAGATATTAGGTTAAAACTATTCCATAGGGGTATAAAAGTAAAATTGTCAATTCAGACAAAAAATTCAGATTTAAAAAAACAAACATCAAACTTACAAAATAATTCAGAAAATTCAGATTCAGCCAATTCAGTTCAGCCAATTCAGATTCAGCCAATTCAGATTCAGACGTATAAAAAAAAACAAACAGCACCTTAGAAAATTAGGTGGAAATTTAACTTGTTTATTAGATTATAAGAGCACAGAGTATTGTATTTTGAGTGGTTTTGCATGATTAGTACTTGTGCTAATGAGGTAGACCATTTCTGACCTTCCTGTCATCTATTCCGTTCGTGATGGTCCATTTCCTAAAGATTGTTGGCGAGAGGTAACAATTGGAGAATATTTTTGCATCCCGTTCCCGTATTCCCTTGGGTATCTAGCCTATAGAGAAGGGACATGAGCTTCTGAGTGCACTTTCAATGACGCTTTGTGTTGCACATCTGACGTCACTTTATGCAGCAGTATGAACAATACTTTATTCTCAGCATTAGTGATGCTTGCGTAGGCACTTTCACGATGTTTCGGAGCACGTCACTTACGTTGCTGGAGGTGAGCAGCTTTGACAACTTCTGAGAAAAGAGTGTTATTAGGGCTTCAGAATTCAGATGGCTTCTGGGCCTGGTGGTAGTTCTTCAACTCAGAGAACTAGAGCAATAACTTGCAATTGGATTTAAGGTTTTTCACTTGCATTTGGAGGATCATAAGAGGGTCGTGATTTGTTAGAAACCCCTGAATTTCAAATGTCTTTTGAGTTAGTAATGTCTGAGAGTCATAATGAACTTACCACTAGTCCAAAATCTTAGCTGTTTTATTAGGAAGATGGTTACCTAATGAACCCTAATCAGTTGCACTCTATTATGTGTTTGGAAGCTTTGAAATCTTCTATTGATTTTTCTCTTTAGGAAGATATGCAAACTCACGCGCTTCTTGTATATATGTTTTTCTCCATCCCTCTTGACATTGTTTTATTAAAATACCAAGTTCTGATCTTGTACCTAATCTTGTCTCCTGATTCGTTCAAACAGCTTAAAATTCACAATAGTTGTCCGGGCGAGTTTGCTGACGTTGTGAAGCAATTAGAGGAAACAACTGGATCAGTAGCTGTGGGTCAGATTGGACGGTCCGTGATACTTTACAGACCTAGCCTTACAAAGTTAAAAGCGGCCGAGAAAAAGAAGCAACATTATAGGGCATACATTAGGAAGCCAAAACCAACAGAATCGGTAAATATATATTACTCAAGTTCTTGATATATATTCTTCAATTCATCTTATTGATTTAGTCCTAGAGCTCTCCTAATGACAAAAAAAAAATGCAGAAAAGAGTGGAATTGCTGAAATTGTCTGGGCGAGGTCGTCGGGGGAGTAGCCGTGTTTGAGAGGTCATTGTACTTTCTGCCTTTCTGGTGTTTCTTCTCCAGTGCCAGAGGAGAAAAATCTTCAAGATAAGGGTTTGAGTTTCTCCACTATAATCCTAATTATATTATCTTCTCTGAAATGTTGTATCATTAAGTTGAAGGTTCATGGACAATGTTTTTGAAGAGATGTTCATAGAGCAGATATAGTTGAGTCCATGACTGATTTTTGTTGAGGCTGATATTTCCATGACAATGCAAATCCTTTCTCTAAAAATGTCCATCCCTTTATGTTTGTTTTCTTGAAAGCCTTCGGAGTTTAGGCTAGGGCCGGTTCCCGAAATCTATTTGAGTTATGTGTGATTTAAAGGCCTGTTTTTTCGGCCAGGATGGCGATTAGCTTTAGGGCCACTATCGATGTAGATGAAAATGAATGAGTTATCTTATTGAGAGATGAAGATGAGGCAAATAAGAGATGAAGATGAGACGGTGACGAAGTTGAGAGAAGATGATGAGAGATAAATTACACGAGGGAGAAAATACTTTGGGATCAAAAGATTTTCTTTTGTTTAATATTTGAAGATGTAAGCTCATGTTTGGCGTGCGGGAATGGAATGTGATTCCACATTCCCGTAACGTGATTCCTAAGAATCAGATTACTGTAGTTTGATGTTTGGCTTGATCAGGAATGGGAATGTAAATATTTGTAAAAGTTCACTTTTACCCTTACTTAAACTACATAAATACACATCAACTTTTTTTAGCATAAAATATACACATCAACTTTGTAATATATTAAAAGTAGTATTACTTTTTCGAATTCGTAGAGATGAAATAATAACGCGATACATCAAAGGGTTAGAATTTAAAGATAATAAATAAATATCTTAATAAAAGTTTATCTAAAATAAAATTTTGTTCGTAAACCAAAATAGAAATTTATCTAAAATTAAATTTGTTCATAAACATAAATAGTACTTATTAATACCAAATCCCAAAAAAAAAATTGGTATTTCAATATTTTCTTAAGGATATATTTGTCAATAAATACTAATATACGTGATTTCGGGGGAATGGGAATCACAAACCCACCTCCCCCTGGGTTTGCTATTACCCCTTTTTGAGGGAATCACATTCCCGGGCCCACACCATTCCCGCAAGCCAAACAATGATCTAGAATGTGATTCCCGGGAATCACATTCCATTCCCACGCCATTCCTGCGCGCCAAACATGACCTAAATGAATGAGTGATCTTCACATGTTTTAAAGTTTTAATTGTGTGAAGTTGCAAACTACTAAAATACTGAATGTAGTGAAATTCAATTCCCTACAGAGATCCACGATCCATTCACCTAATTTTTAATTCTTTAATATGGAATGTTTTCAAAATCTTCACAATAATATTTAGGGAAGTTTTATAAGGCCTCCCCAATTTTGTTAAAAGGCCTCCCCATGAACCATTTTACTTGCTAAATTATCACTGAGGGGAGGCCTTTTAACAAAAATGAGGGGGCCCTATAAAATCTCCCTAATATTTATTTGGCCGCCCGCTTTGGGGAAAGCTAAAAAATTTCCGAAGATGACGGTGAAAAACCAAAAAAACTCAATCTAAACGCACCTTATCTCTCTTCTCCGGCCAACTCTCCCTCTCCGGCCACCGCCGACCGGCTCTCTCTCTCTCTCCTCCCTCTTCTCTCTCCTCTCCTCTCCTCTATGTCTTCTCTCTCTCCTCTCTCTCTTCTCTCTCTTCTCTTAATATGTATAACAATCCAGAGTTAATTATGCAGAACACAATTGGGAAACTTGGTTTTGCATTTCACATTCTTGAAATATTTGATAATTTATTCAATTGAAACATTCCATTTTGTAGGTCCGTGTCTGTCCTAAACGCAGACAAACTATGCTATTTTCTGCTACTATGACTGAACAAGTTGACGAGCATCTCTGTGATAAAAACCAAGAGGGCTCGTACCTAGGCCAGTGGTAAACAAACGATAATCTCTCACAAATTACTTCTACTAACTTCTCTGTTTTCTTATTAAAAACTTAGAGGCCTTTTATAGGCTTACAAATAGTAATTTCCTGAACTTGAAATACTAACTAGATAACTACTAATATGTATTTAAACTCAATCAAATACCCATTATGGATAACTACTAAAATAGATAACTTCTAATACGTATACAAACTAAATAAAATACCCATTATTGATAACTACTATAAAACTAACTATTATCTGAAATATCTCAAGATATTCCATGGGGCTTTTAATTAGTATCTAAAGTCGACAAAATAATATTGTAACATTTACAAAATGAATCCAATTGGCATCCACATAAACCCACGTGTTTCAGGATTGAGGTATATTTCTTACCAAAGTTTTAGAGGACTGCAATTGGTTTCTTGGGAAAAACTATAACATTGGGTTTTTAAGTGAAACAAAACATCATATGCATTGTGGCAGCAGTTAAAGATACCTTAAAAATATTTTAGAAGACCTTGACGATCTAGAAACTATTCACCATCAGCCTTTTGTTTGACTCAATTGGCCGAGAAAGTGGTCTATCTCCACGACGTTGCCACAAGGAATGGTGAAAGAGTTATACTTAAGTTTCTTGTAATTCTAGTCCTTTTATTATACTATCATCATGAACTGGTTTTCTTCATCAATTCATCAACTCCTGTAAAATTGATTTCCAAAAAAAAAAGAGACAAGTCAGATTCAAGAAACACAAAATATTAGAGCATTGATGGGCCTAGAAGGTTACACCTAAAAGGTCTCCACCCGCAAGTATGCGGGCGTCAAGTAATAACCGATAAGACCGGGATCGATCCACGAAGATAGAAAGGTAATACGAATATCGAGGAAGTCTAGCCCACCGGTCTAGGTGTCACTGAACTCAGACTAAAATAAAAGATGATGATTTGGTTTTTGGATTGATTTGTAGGAAATAACGAAAAGTAAACTAAACTATATACAAGAGAGGTGAGAGAGATTCGAGAAAAAAGGGTCGATCAAGAATAAAGTGAGGAGGATACTTCGATCCACAAAATCGATAGTGACTAGTACTAATAATATATAAGCATGAAAAGTTCGTTAACTTCACCCATTTACTTGGATTGGTCAACGAACTCTTTATATCACTCGGATTCTAGAACATGAATGGTCTAAAATCTGGAAGATGTTATCATTAAAAGCAATAAAAATCATTTATCACATCAAAACATGTTTCACGAGTATCCGAATACAAAAGCTAGCTAAACATGGTGGAACAAATAATAAACGGGAAGGAAATAAAGAAAGACATGAGTTAAGGTGAAAATCTCTCTATTCCGATGAGGCGCGAGACTAAGATCGACAGGAAGTATATGTGTTTAAGTGCTGTCGATCTCCCTGTAAAAGAATGCAGGAGTTCCCTTAATAATGTACAATAGGTGTCCCCTCAGCAGAACTTGGCCTCCCTTTATCAGTCAGTATCATCTTCTTCCTTAAGAAAAAATCCACCATGAAAGCTTCACTTAAGCTTTCTCTCTCTAGATATATTTACCCAAACACAATAGGATAACAAGGGAATCAAGGCAATGATCAAAGGAGCAAAACCCCTAAACTTTTCGGCCAAAATAACGGCCGGAATCAACACAAATCCGGCCAAGCTACTGCCTCCTTCTTCGTCCCGAGTTGCTGTTCCTTGTTGTTCTGCGAGCTAGATGCCCCGACCCCGAGTTGCTGCTCTCTCTTCTCTTTCCGGCCAGAACTTTGATGAAATCCGGCGAGTCCTTGCTGTCCTGTGCCGGTGGTACATCCCGAGCTGCTTCAAGCAGCAGCTTTGCCGAGGAAGAACGAGTGGTTGCTGTCCCTGTTGTTAGATCTCGACTACTCCACTGGTGGAAACCCGAGCTTGCTGCTATGTGCTATTCGAGCTGTTCTTTGCTCGTTCTTCAACGTCTGTGTGGTCTTGCTGTTCCGGTCTGGTGTTCTTCCCCGAGTTTCTGATGTGCCGACCTCGACTTGGCTGACTTTGAGTGTTGGTCGGCCAAGCTTTGGCCGACAACCTCTCTCCCTCTCTCTCTAGCTTGAACTCCCCCAAAAAACCCTAAAACTCCATTGGGGAAGATAGAAGATGATCCCAATCAGACTCCCTTTTTCTTTTTGTCCCCTTCAACTAACCTAGAATTCCTCTCTAGGAAAACCGTCTTCCAGATCTAGTTTTGATTCCTTCGGCGAAGGGTCATCCCTTCGCCGGAACCCTTTATGGTTCCTTATTGCTTCTCTCTTCCTCTTTCTCTCCTCTTTCTCTTTCTTTTACAGTAAAACCGGTTCGTGATGGGATGGTGGTGGTGCGATATATGGTACGATTTGGTGGTGTTTTGTGTTGGGATGTGGTGGTGGTAGTGTGGTTTCAATGGTGGAGTCTAGTAATGGTGATGGTTTTGATGGTGGGGGTTGTGCGACTGATTTAAGGCTAGATCTACTGGTTTTCAAGTAGGTTTAGTGGTGGTGGCGAGGGCTATGAGGGGTGTTGGGTGATGGTGCTGTGGTGGTGGTGGGGAAGCATGGGATGGTGATAAATGGTGGTGGTGGAGGGTTTCATGGTGTTTTGTGGTGTTGGTGGGGAATGGTTAGTGGTATGAGAAGATGGTGATTTTGTGGATAACACATGATGGCCTCTTCGTCGGGATAGTGGGTGCTTACAATGGAGCGGTTTCTCTGCGGTGGGGGTGGTTCTCCGGGGACGACGACGACTTCCGGCGATGAAAACGGTTTTCCGGTGATGAAACCGATTTTTCGGTGATGAAAGCGGTTTCCCGGTGACGACTATAGTGATTCTATTAGTATTAGTATTAGTAATAGTATTGTTTTTCAGATTTTTTGTTGACCTTTAGGGTCTTTTCATCCGTGATCTTTAGGATCCTTTCAGCTTTGTTCTTTCTTATTTTCGTCAGTGTCTAGTCCAATTTCTCTCACTTCATGAGGCACTTTGCATTCGAAATTGTGAGAATTTACTTATGTAACTCTCATGTTGCTGAACCGAGAGAAATAACATTATATCCATGTAATCAGTGATTTAATCACTTTGGAATGAAATATGGTTTCAATGGTTTCAAAAAAAAAAAAAACTAACCTAGAATTGGTCATAAGACTTGCAAAAAAAAAACTAACCTAGAATTGGTCATAAGACTTGACTTGGGCCCATCAAGTGGGGGTGCTCATAAAGCTTTACATTGCTTTTCTTCTTTGGGATATTTGATATTGGTTAGGCTTTCCCTCTCATTTAGAAAACAATGGTGTGCCATTAACTTTGTCTCTACCTCTTCTAATTTTCAGAAAAGACCGAAATGCTCATCGATTTCATTTTACCATAACTTTTCCATCTGAACTCCGATTCGACTTCCGTCTTCGCCGTTGGATTCACCATAGACTCCACATATTATTTAGCCTCTGATTTGTACCAGAATGACCAAAATACCCCTGGTCTCTCATTCCTTCCGGTCTCTTTCACATGAGATGAGAATGTGATAAACGCTCTGTTTTATTCTGAATTAAGCATCAAACTCCAAATAAGGTACCTACCAAGAAAATTACATAAATAGTTAGAAATAAAACCCAAAATTAACTAACTAATCGAACTTAAGTGATCCAAATGTGGCATTTTAAGGCCACATCAAACATCCCCAAACTTACAATTTGCTAGTCCTCGAGCAAACAAACTTAAAGTAAAAACTCACTTTCGGAGGAATCCCAATTGCATTTAGCATATGCAACAAGTCGTTCAACCCCTAGGTTTCCCCTAAAGGACGAGTGTCGTCTCGTGAGAGTTTCCAGTGAATATACCCACAAAATTCAAGATTCCAAAGACACAAAAGATTCAACATCGATGTAAATAAGATAATGACAACAAATGACACACTCAAGCATGCTAAACAAGCGAATCAAAATCGATAAACGCATATAAATGCTAAAAGTCTCCTCACTAGTAGTTTCATCCTAAAATGTAAGTGTCCAACCATAATGAGCATCATCTAAGTTCAAAGTCACAAAACCTCGATTTCCTATCTTAGTACATTTCGCCTCGACTTTAGCCTCACGGTCATACACTCAAAAACATAAAATCACTCAATAAAGGATAATAATGGGTTCACTCTAAAGTGTGAGCATGGAATAAAGTGAAACTCAACACATACAAAACAAATGAGGATAAAATGTTTTAGAACAAAATGATCCCTAAAGTTGGAAATAGCCACTAAAATGGAGTGGGGAAGCTCACTCACCCTTCTCACCCAATCTACCCTCTAACAATGTTCCTAAAGGTCAACGGATACAAGTAATGAGATGGAAGTGATGAGATCCCGAGAATGTCGACGCCTTCAATAAAAAGAACGTTTAAACAACTTCTAAATTTAGCTTTTGCTTTGAACACTTTATTTTTCACAACACACAAAATAACAAATAAACTTGATTTTTTTTTTCACTTTTTTTTTTTTCTTTTTTTTTTCACTTTTTTTTTTCATAGCAAAACAAGAACACTAAAACTAGTATTCTCAACAAACAACTTTTTCTTTATTCTCACTTTGTTTCACATTCTTTTTCTAAACTTTCCAAGTCTTCATTCTCGGGAGTAGTATGTGAATGGGTGGTGGAGTATCCATTTCCCTAAAGTTGACACTATTGTCGGCTTTCATGGACTACAAAGGTAAAGTCACTATCCTGATGTCACTCTTAGTGCCTAAGAAAGTTGAGCTCATGAGATCGTCTAAGTTCTTGCAAAAGTTGCGAGGTTGAGTAGCTCTTCATTCTACTCAGAGTTAGCGCAGAAGAGTACACTCGAAAACAATATAAAGGCTAAGATATCTCACATGGGTTTAAGTCTCCACTAATGACTCTTCTAGGTCCCTCAGAAATGTTTCTTCTTCCTTAGGATGCTACTCATATGATCAGAAAACAAACACTAAAGGACTAAACATTCATGAAAGAGACTAAGAGCATGCATAACATAGACCAAGTTTGAAACACATGCATCAACACACCTAAGTGTACCACTAGAGTCATACCAAATCTACCCAAAAAATTTCAAATTTGGTCGAATTTGTTGAACCCTCTTGTCTTTTGAAACCCATGGTCATAAGGACAAAATATCATACCCCCATCCCCAAACTTAAAACTAACATTGTCCTCAATGTTTTAAGCATATTCTCACCAAAAGATAAGACATATTAATTTAAAGAGAAGAATGGAAAGATATTACCATAGCCGGAGGAGATAAAAGATAATACTACCGAGACTCGTGTATGAACAGATTACAAGTTGATGTCGAGCTCGTCGCCTTTCGATTTCCAGACCACCGAATGGTAAATTAAAAATCAAATCACGTTCACATGATTAATCCAAACAACCTATTTAAGGCTACGAAACTTGCATAAAACTAATACAAACATCAAAACATCAATGTAAACTTCATAAAAACATTAGAAAAAATCCAGTTTCAGAGTTTACCTCAAATTGATAGAGCAATCCAAATAAAAAAAGATTTTGAATTTAAAACAAAAAACTAAAAATAGTTCACACACGTGTTTCACATATAAACAAGATCACACGCGTTTTTCACACACCCACAAAAGATCTCTCACGTATTTCACAGATACACAAATTTTTGGCTTAACCCCTTTTCGGTTTGAGTTTGATTTTTTGAAGTTAAGGCCTTTGATTTAATTTTGAGTAGAAAAAGTAAATTTTTAGGCCTAAGCACCTCTTAGGTTGGAGTTGCTCTAAGCAGTAGGTTGGAGAATTCAATAGAAAATATTTGACAAAATCAGATCTTGAAATTCTAGTGCAAAAACGTTATATTGGGTTTCTTCTTCTCAATCTGAATCGAGAAATGAGAGAGAGAGACATTGATGCTCAGTTGAAAGTGCGATTGGTTCGACAAATTAAAAAGAAAACAAGAAAAAGATATGGAAGGACCTAACGGCATCGCCCTTACCTCAAATAATGGAGGGGTGCTTTTTTGAAGAGCCGTGTTTAGAACTGAAAAAACAAAAGAGAAAAGTCTTTAAAGTGGACAGGCCCTTAACAAAAGGGACTATAAAACTTCCCTTTTTCCCAGGAAAATTTTATGTGCACTCACTATTTTTGTTATATACACTTTTCCTTTAAACTTAGTAAAAAATACATTTGATGTGAGTGTAGATGAAGAAAATGGTGACTGCATTAAACATAATTTCATTTTCTTTTTTCCTAATGGGTATCCATTAACCATCATCCTCTTCCATATCACTAGCATTACGGAGTGAAAATGGATTTGTCTGGAGGGAAGGTTGTTAGCTACTAGCTAGTCATAAAGTTGACCACCTTATAATGCGAGTGAAAAATGGGACATTAGCGGAAAAGCATAGCCCCGCTTCTCGTTTCCTTTTTCACCCCTTATTAAGAGAGATGTAAGAAATTGAAAAGTTCTATAGGCCCCATCCTTCTGGGCACCTCAAAGGTGTCGTCGACACTTCACCTTCCTCTCCCCATTTTCTCTCTGTGCCTTAGTTGGGGGATCCCCTGAACCTCAACGAGGGCGGAGATAGAGTGAGAGAGAGATGTGGTGAACTGGTGGCGGAGGGGTTGGTGGAGCAAAAGCTGAAGACAAAAATGAGAATGAGAGAAAGATGTTAGGAAAAATAACCTAATTAACTTGTTCAGGAATATGAAGATAAACGATGCGAAAGTAAAAGTAGAGACACAAAGATTATTTAACGTGGCAAAAAACCCCACCAAGATAGAAGGTAAAAAACCACGGGACCTAGTCTAGAAATCTTCCACTATAATGATAAACAACTCTTCACCAAACCTATGGTGGATAAACTGAACAAAGAAACAAAGAAATAAAAATCTCTTACTCCTTAGGATTTGAACAAATCCTAGATTACTAAAGGTTGAAGAAGATAATCACAAACTAAATTGCTTCACAAGATTAATAATCTTTTTTTCTTCAAACCAATATTCTGCTCTTTCAATCTCTCTTGAAAAGAACCACTTCAGAAATCTCTCTTTCTCTGACTTCTCTTTGTTCTGGAAGTTGTTGTCAATAATCTCTTCCCTTTCATTCTCTTTTATAATGATAAATAGGGAGGTTTACCAATAGAAATAGGAATTCCTTTTTAGGCTTGCAAACATAGAAACTTCTATTTTTTCCCCAAACAAGGAATAAGGGAAATCCTATTCCAACTAGGAGTCCTTTTATTATAAGGAGGGACCCCAACAAACTCCCCCTCCCGACTTATGAAGAGGGACCTGAAGGGGAATAACCTAGTGTATCTCATACACCTAATTGAATAGTGTTGGTAGCGGAATCTCAAACATCACATGTTTAACACTAATTCCAGGATCTATACATGAACATACCAATGAACTAGATTGGAAAGATGATTACCTCTTAATCGCTTTCCCACGAACTAAATTTCGATCAGTATTCGGAAGATAAGAGCTCCAAGTGTAGCTCCTCTACTTGAGACACCGAGTAATGACTTGAACTCTCTCCTTTCAGTCAGCTAGGACCTTCTTGAAGGTTGAGATGAAGAACTCCTTCTTCTTGACTAGATACTTGAGAAAACTCCTTTTCTCTCTCTCTCTCTCTGAGATGTATATTCTGAAACTCTTTCAGTTAACCCTCTCAGTTGTTGAGAATTCAATCTCTGAATTGTCTCTCTCTTTAGGTTGTATAATTAGATATATATAGAAATCCCTAGAAGAGGTATTAGACCCAAACTAGGATTCCATAAACCTAACTATTAGGCAACACCCAAAATACCCTCCATTGGGTCTCTTAAGTGTGGCCGGCCAACATAGCCCTTTATGGGCTTCCTTGGCCGGCCCACTTAGGGCCTAGCCGGCCATCACATGGCCGGCCTCCCTAATGCCATTCCGGGCCTCCCTTTTGGGCCCGGACATGTTTATCTCTTCGGACTTCTCCGAATCTTTCAGGACTTACCAATAACGGATCCAATCCACTTATTTGCCATTATCCATCTAGTCAATTCTCTCCGTTCAAATCATTACTCTGTTGTGTAACCCTTGTAGGATCCGGTCTATGTTAGCCGCGAATCAACTCTTGATTCGACGATCGTAGTTGGCTTCTAGCTAAGCATTACGACCCCTAATTGGACCGGACTAATGATCTTCCGAATAAGGTCATTAAGATCCTAATAGCCAAATTGCACGCATTGCATCCTTGGTCGAAGGACACTCCCTCGGAAGGATACCATTCCTTCAGACTTTAGGCATCATATCCTTCAGAATCCCACTTGTACTTAGAACAAGTGCAATGCTCGATTCCCATGTTTTTTCGTATCTCATCTGATATGTCATATTTATCAGACTCTCTTGATCCCGAGAACAACTTCCAATCCAAACGATTAACTCTTAATCCGTTTGAGCACGGCCATGCATTTTTCAGTTGTTTCTCATCAAGTGGCCCGGAGATACTTTATCCTGATTTTACTCAGGAAAACATAATCCATTCTTGTACTCCCACTCAATTTCATGTCTATCCTGTCTCCCCCAGTATGCCGCTTTTATAACCACTTTTTACGGATGGCGTTTGACGGTACCAAAGTTCGACATTCTTTCCATAAACTGAGTGAGTACTCATGTTTTGAGGAATCTCTCCAATTTGCTTAAATGAGAGTTATGACATCTTATAACTTCAACTCTTGAAGTACTCTCATCCGGCGGGTTTCCAGTGTATCAACTATACACCCATGAAGTTGACCTTTGAATACTCCTATTCCCATAATCCAAGAAACAGCGCTATCTTGTCAATCACTCATGCTAGTCTTCCTAAGTCATTATTGTCCAACTAATGACCTGGACTAGGGATAGAAGGATGATGTGCTTCCATGTTCACTTAGTAGGGTTTCTTTCATTAGATCACGTATCTAATAAACCTACCTGGAACACTCCATCCTTTTGGACTGTCGTCTAAATTCTAAACCACAATTTAGATGACGAAATAAACCCAGTTTATTTCGGATAACAAGAGTCTGTAAAATTTGAGCACCCGCGTGAACTCCTTCACGTTCTCAAATTTACAAGTCTTTTTAGGATTCTCCTCCCGGATCCTAATTCCTTAGACCCGAGCATCTCATGATCGTTCTAAGGTGACAGTTTAGTTTCCTTTTCACTTCGCTTTGTTATTATCTTGCTTTCGAACTCTTCGTAAGCTGCTATGATAATATCAGTTTTCTCCCACTGAAATTAGCACTTCCCAAGTTCTAATTTTACTTTCTTATCTAGTAGAGTTAAGCAACGACTCCCAGCATGGAAAACTCTTTCCCATCTGTTAGCCCTTCCTAAAAGATTCCTATCTTTATTTTCGGAAGATTACTTTTATGACTTTCTTCAATCTTCTGACTTGTATGGGCGACGACATCCTTCCGTACTCCAAGTACTTTTTAGATGTTCGGGTAAACAACAATCATCTCATGATCGTTCTTATGTTTTCTAACATAAGTGTCTCTCCTGTGTTTTATCACGGGAGTTGGGTAGAATTTCTCTCCAAGAGAACTTCTTATTCAGACCTTTTCAAAACTCCTTTTGAACGAGTCTTTATCATCCTCTGGTCTATCTCCATAGACTTTTGATGCCCATGGTTAATTCACCCTCGTCTTCTTGTCCTTTCTTGTATGTCTCCTACATACATGACCTGAAACAACTCTTGTTTCACTCCCACTTACCTTCTTGTCTCACAAGATTTAACCATTCTTACTCTTATCTCTTTGGATTTCCGATCCAATTTCAGAGTGGTTTCTGCTATAGTTCTTTTGAATCTTCTAAAGATTCCTTGGGGTTTTTGAGCAACCTTCTTAACTCCTTAAGAAGTTTCCAGGCGATCGTCCCTTGAACCATTCAAGTCGACATCCCTTTTCACGTAAGCCGAGCAACTCTTACTCTCTTTCGTTTTAAAGCCGAGTAACTCTTACTTTTTTTTTTTTTAAGGCAAGTAACTCCTTACTTCCTCTTGTTGCTCTTTATCGAATCCCATTCGATTTTTCCTCCCACTTGTCTTCTTAAAAGGACCCTCCTTTTAATGAAGACACCATCGAGAGCAACAATCTCATTGTGTTCCGATGATTGGCGAGAAAACCCCGTTCTTCTTCCTGAAGAACTTATGTCTAACACGCTTTAGACATTAGAATAATTGACAAATTTTAGAACTCCTTCTAAAATAATATCCATATTCAGATGGACTCAATTATTCACTATAGCTTTTTAGGTTTTTAGTGGTTTGGCAGATACGTATTAGACTTTGTGTTTTGGAAGACCGATGACCATCGAACTTATGATCTCATCATATTCTTTAGTCATCCAGATCCGCTTCTCGATTTAGGATTAGTTTCCAAAACTTTTCCACAATCAAGTCTTACGTCCATTCTAATCACATTAATCGCAGACTTTCATGTCTAACATTATTTTCTACGATTAACTGAACTCTTGTACTCTTACAAGATTTAGAATGACTATGTCGGATCATCCGTTAAAATTACTTAAAAGTCAGATAGGCTCTTTTAAGAACATCATAAAATATCTCATATTTTATTCACTCCCATAATCTCATTACAGAGTCATTGTTCTAAAAAGAAAAAGAAATACTAAAACTACTTTAAAGTATTGCCTATCGAGTCTATGATCCTTCTTGAGCTTTTCCAGCAACTCTTGCCTTCTCAGCTTTCGACAGGTTCATCTCCTCTTCAATAAATACTCAGCTCCCTCTTGCTCCTGTCATTCATAATGATAAGAGTCTTTTAGGTATCACATACCTCGAGGAATGTGTATTTAATTGAATAACTTTTAATAATTTTTACCTTGACCGGAACTCCCAGCTCCGTCGTTTAGATCTTCCAAGAATAGCGGGCAATCTCTTAATCGAATATGAGATGTACTACCGCACACAAGACATCTCTTGTTAGGAAGGATAGTTCTGGGTCTTGGTGCTTTCCTGCCCATTCTCTTGCCAGACGGCTTCCTTCTCCTAACGTCTTCCGTTCCCGTATTTACAGTCTCCTGAATTCCTAGAATCTCTTCTAGAGTTTCAGGGGTGCTGAATCTACTTTCAGCTACTTCCAGAATCGCCAGTAGACTTTCGAAGGATACCCGTCCAAACTTATCTTCAAAGTTTGCTACTACATCCTGAAACCTTTCATCCAATGAATTCAGGATGATGTCAACCGCCATTACGACTGGCATAGGAGACCCCATCTATTCCATGTCTTTGAAGTGATCAATCATCTCCAAAACATGATAACGGACGGGTTTCCCTTTCTCCAGTCGCATTCCCAGTGTCACCATTGTGATTCTAAATCTTTCCATTCGACATTGTGTTCCAAACACTTCTCTTAGCCGTCGAATAATAGTGTATGCCTCCATTTCAATGAACATATCTATATATTTTCTTTCCATGACCATTAGCATTAAACCGGTTACTGGCGCTGACTTCCTTCTAATATCATCTACTTGCTTACGTTCTTCATCAGAAGAAGTTTCTGAAAGCACGGGGATCGAAATGTCTAATATTTCTGTGCTTTCTCCCAGAACCTTTCTCAGGTTCCTCTCCCATTGAACGAAGTTGGTATCGTTCAATTTCTCAAGTATGGTGTAGAGGTTGAAGATGTTTGTTGTCATAATTAAACTACATGTAAGAAATGCGAAAGTGATTAAACTTGTTATCCTGGCAATTTTCTTAATTTGCCTATATTATTCTACTTTTGTCGTCCCCTTAGAATAATATAATTCCAAGATCCCATTCCTGTGAAGCTAAGCGTACTTTGGCACTGCCCTTAACTTCACCCTCCTGGGTGAGTAACTCCTTTACTGATCATATCTCATATGACTCTTGGTTAACGATTTAAACATTAAATCGTCCTTTAGCCTCGAAGTCCAAAACCCTTTTGCTGACTCGTTTGAGAATAACCATTTAGACATGTAGACCTCTTCATAGATCTACCCGTATTGTCCCGAGGTAAAAGATGGCACCCTGCTTTGGCATGACCCACCATCGATGAACAAGGGCTCAACAGGTGTCTTAATCTGGGTAGGCTTTACTCAAAATTCTTTTTGGGACTTATTACGTAATTTATCAAGTTGCGTTACTGTGAACTCTTGCATAACCATTCATGATTTATTACGTAAAAGTTTATGTGGGTTTGCGTAATGATTTGTTAAATCTTAGTATTACCCCTTAAAAGATCCCATCTTTTAAGTTTATTTCTTGTTCGCCTATGGTTCGATTGGATTCATATCCAAGAACCTCTATTGACTACTCCCACTTGAACCATGATCTCATCATTCAGTTCGTCAGTAGATTCTAAGACCCTATACTCTAAGTATTATTCGGGCACAACTCCTTGCGCTTAGAACAAGAAACGATAATCCTATCTAAAGGTATACTATTCTACGCAATCACATACATCCATACATACAAAAATATGACAATCATAATAAATAAAGTATGTATCCTAGATTCGTTTCTAGGTTTTGCTATCGTATAGCTATTCGTGGGAATTTGTGACATCTCTATGTCTAATGTCTCTAAAGTTTCGTACTCTCAATACTCAAACTAGAAGCACATTATGTTTCTTCCTTAATTGTTTCCAAAATCAATATAAGGAAAAACTCCGTTCGGGTTCTCCTCTAACCCGGGTCTATTTCGGAAAAAAAAATTATGCTCGGAACCGGGAGAAAAGTTTGAAAAAACTCCCTTTCAGATCATGGCCCAAAAAGCCCTTGAGTCTCACTCAAAAAATCTGAGTCAACCCTGGTCAAAGTCCCTTGACTGGTCTCTGGTCAACTCTTGACTCAGTCTGGTCAAGGTCCGGTCCTAGAGACAGCACCTTCCTACCGTGCTTTGTCTCTCGGGCAGACGCGTCCTAGCCCAGATAGACGCTTCTGTCCTAGGACAGACCATAGACATCTCGGGTGAGATGTCTAGGATGCGTCCTGGTCGCGTCCCAGACGCGTCCAGACCATCCGGTCGCCTTATATGCCTCTCGGATGCTCAATCCAAGAGCTGTTGGAACTCCCAGACGCGTCCCAGACGTGTCTGGTCTCGGGACAGCACCTGTGCCATCTCGGATGTTCGGTCCGAGATGCACCCGTGCTCCACAGTCGCGTCCCAGACGCTTCTGTGCACAGACGGCAAGGCCATCCCATCTGGGATGCCTTCTGGACGCGTCCAGACGCGTCCTAGACGCTTCTGGATGCTCCGGTCGCATCCGAGTTGCATCCGGAAGCTTCCAGTCGTATCCGAGATGCTTCTGGTTGCTCCAGACGCATCCTGGATGCATCCGGACACTCGTCCAGTGTCTCGGTCCTAGACCGAGACTCTAAATAGGTTCCCTCGAGCGCGTCCCAGACGCGTCAGGGATATCCGAGACGCTCCTGTCTCGGAATCCTATTCCGTCTCGGACTGGGATGTCCCAGACCCGTCCCACGCGCTGGGACGTCCGAGACCCGAGAGTCTCGGACTCCTAGTCCGTGTTGGACTGGGATATCCCAGACGCGTCCTAGACGCTCTGGGATGTCCGGGACCCGAGAGTCTCGGACTCCTAGTCCAGCTCGGACTAGGATTCCCGGTCCTTCACGGACTGGGATTTCCAGTCCGTGTCCCTGCCTGTCTCGGACTGTCTGTCCGAGACGTGCTGGTCCGGCCCGGACGCGTCCTGGCCGGTCCGGCCAGTAGGGTTTCCAAATTTTTTGGAAATCCAACCGTCCCAACTGATTTTTCTTTTCTTTTCTTTTGTTCCAGCTGCTGTTAGGTACTGTTTTTGATCAATTCATCAACCAATCTTCATGGTTTTGATGATTTTTATCAAAATTCTAAAACCCTAACACTTGTTTATGAAAACTCTTTTCATAAAACTATGTTTCTAGTGTTTCTAGGTCATGAATCTCATCCAAAACCCTAATTTGATCTCATCAAACTTATGTTTAAATCTCTATTCAAACATTAAAACACTAATATCTAGTTGTTCAAGTAAGAATCTAATTCATCTAGTCAAAGATAGTTCATGCAAACGGCTCGTGATGCCACTGAAGGGGAATAACCTAGTGTATCTCATACACCTAATTGAATAGTGTTGGTTGCGGAATCTCAAACATCACATGTTTAACACTAATTCCATGATCTATACATGAACATACCAATGAACTAGATTGGAAAGATGATTACCTCTTAATCGCTTTCCCACGAACTAAATTCCGATCAGTATTCGGAAGATAAGAGCTCCAAGTGTAGCTCCTCTACTTGAGACACCGAGTAATGACTTGAACTCCCTCCTTTCAGTCAGCTAGGACCTTCTTGAAGGTTGAGATGAAGAACTCCTTCTTCTTGACTAGATACTTGAGAAAACTCCTTTTCTCTCTCTCTCTCTCTGAGATGTATATTCTGAAACTCTTTCAGTTAACCCTCTCAGTTGTTGAGAATTCAATCTCTGAATTGTCTCTCTCTTTAGGTTGTATAATTAGATATATATAGAAATCCCTAGAAGAGGTATTAGACCCAAACTAGGATTCCATAAACCTAACTATTAGGCAACACCCAAAATACCCTCCATTGGGTCTCTTAAGTGTGGCCGGCCAACATAGCCCTTTATGGGCTTCCTTGGCCGGCCCACTTAGGGCCTAGCCGGCCATCACATGGCCGGCCCTTATTGCCTGGGCCGGCCATCACATGGCCGGCCTCCCTAAAGCCATTCCGGGCCTCCCTTTTGGGCCCGGACATGTTTATCTCTTCGGACTTCTCCGAATCTTTCAGGACTTACCAGTAACGGATCCAATCCACTTATTTGCCATTATCCATCTAGTCAATTCTCTCCGTTCAAATCATTACTCTGTTGTGTAACCCTTGTAGGATCCGGTCTATGTTAGCCGCGAATCAACTCTTGATTCGACGATCGTAGTTGGCTTCTAGCTAAGCATTACGACCCCTAATTGGACCAGACTAATGATCTTCCGAATAAGGTCATTAAGATCCTAATAGCCAAATTGCACGCATTGCATCCTTGGTCGAAGGACACTCCTTCGGAAGGATACCATTCCTTCAGACTTTAGGCATCATATCCTTCATACCATCCCCAAACCTGCAACACTGCTACATAGCTCATGTTTGCCTTTGGGTAATGGTTTTGTCATCATATCTGAACCATTGTCGTCAGTATGGATTTTCTCGATCTTCAACACCTTTTCTTCAAGAACATCTTGGATCCACTGGTATCTCACATTTATATGCTTGGACTTGGAATGGAAACTAGAATTCTTACTGAGGTGGATGGCACTTTGACTGTCGCAATGAATAACATAATTATCTTGTTTCATACCAAGTTCTTCTAACAGCCTCTTCATCCATAACATCTCCTTGCAACATTCTGTAATGGCAATATATTTTGCCTCTGTAGTAGATAAAGCTACACACTTTTGTAATTTAGATTGCCATGACACTGCTCCCCCTGAAAATGTAAATAGGTAGCCTGATGTAGACCTTTTAGAGTCTACATCTCCTGCCATGTCTGCATCTGTGTAACCAACTAATATTGGCTTATCATTACCAAAATATATACGAGCTTTAGACGTACCTCCAAGATACTTCAGAATCCACTTCACTGCTAACCAATGCTCTTTGCCTGGATTAGCAAGAAATCTGCTTACTACTCCAACTCCAAATGCAATGTCCGGTCTCGTACACACCATTGCATACATCAAGCTTCCTACAACTGAAGCATAAGGAATTTTCTCCATTTCTTCTTTCTCACTTCTAGTTGATGGACACTAATCACGAGTCAACTTGAAGTGACTGGCTAATGGACAACTCACTGGTTTTGTTTTGTCCATATTGAACCTTTCTAGAACCTTCTCAATGTATCTTTCTTGTGATAGCCAAAGTTTTCCAGCTTTCCTATCACGAGAGATATGCATGCCAAGAATTTGTTTTGCTGGACCCAAGTCTTTCATATTGAAATACTTGTTTAGTTCCTTCTTTACCCTGCTAATTTTATTAGCATCCTGACCAACAATCAACATATCATCAACATAAAGTAGAAGTATAATCAAATCTCCATCAAGAAATTTATGAACGAAAACACAATGATCTGAAGCCGTCCTGTGATACCCTTGATCCTTCATGAATGATTCAAACTTTTTGTACCACTGTCTTGGTGCTTGTTTCAGCCCATATAAACTCTTCTCTAACTTACAAACCAAGTGTTCCTTACCTTTAACTTCAAACCCTGTTGGTTGTTCCATATACACATCTTCCTCCGAGTCACCATGAAGGAAAGCGGTCTTGACATCTAGTTGTTCAATTTCTAGGTTCATACTTGCAGCCAATCCCAATACTAACCGTATCGAGGACATCTTCACCACCGGGGAGAAAATCTCATCAAAATCAATACCCTTCTTTTGCCCAAATCCTTTCACCACTAGGCGGGCCTTATACCGTGGTTGTGAATTTCTTTCTTCGGTTTTGATTTTGAAAACCCACTTATTTTTAAGAATTTTCTTATTCTTAGGTTTTTCAACCAACTTAAAAGTGTTGTTCTTATGCAATGATTCAATCTCATCTTCCATAGCTTTCAACCACTCCTTCTTGTGTTCATCATCTATGGCTTCTTCATAACACTGTGGTTCTCCACTATCTGTAACCATCACATACTCGTGTGGAGGATACTTGGTAGATGGTGCTCTCTCTAGTCGATCTTCTCAATTCATCTGGTGGTTCATGTTGAACTTCCGTTCCTTGCTCAACATCATCACCCATAGGAACATCTTCATGAGCTTCATCTTCATGATTTTGTTCTTCACCTGCATTATCATGCATAACCTTAGAAGAGATATGAGGATCTAGATCAATGAGATCATTACTATGATTTTCATGCTTCTCAACTTTCCCGAAGTCCTTAATAGTTTGATCTTCAAGAAAGACCACATCTCTACTTCTAATAATCTTCTTATCGACTGGATCCCATAACCTGTATCCGAATTTCTCTGCATACCCTAAAAAGATGCATTGCTTGGCTTTATCATCAAGCTTTGCTCTTTGATCTTTAGGTATATGCACAAAAGCCTTGCAACCAAACACCCTTAAGTGTTCATAACTGACTTCTTTCCCAGTCCACACTCTCTCAGCTACATCTCCATCTAATGGTGCTGAAGGTGATAAATTAATCAGATAACATGCAGTACGCATTGCTTCACCCCAGAAACTTTTAGGCAACTTAGCTTCTGAGAGCATACATCTGATCCTCTCCATAATAGTGCGATTCATGCGTTCTGCTACACCATTTTGTTGTGGAGTTTTAGGAACTGTCTGTTCATGTCGAATACCATGGGTTTTGCAATACTCTTCAAACGATCTGATGTATTCTCCTCTATTGTCAGTGCGAATGCACTTCAATGATTTTCCTGTCTCCCGTTCTACCATGTTGTGGAAATTCTTGAAAACTACAAGTACCTGATCTTTGGTCTTTATGGCATATGCCCAAACTTTCCTGGAAGCATCATCTATAAAAGTAACGAAATACAGAGCACCACCAAGTGTTTTGACCTTTAAAGGTCCACAAACGTCAGAATAAACAAGCTCCAAAACACTGGATTTTCTTTCAGATGCATTCCTTTGAAAGGAAACTTGATGGGCCTAAAAAGTTTCCTAAATAGGTCTACACCCGCAAGTGCACGGGTGTCAAGTTGTAATAAATTCCGGTAAGACCGGTTCGTTCCTCAGAGACTAAGTGAAACCTATTCTAAGACTCGGAAGTAACTTGGTTTTTGGTTTTAATGAGGTTTTGGTAATAAAATATAAAATATTAAAGTAAAATTACGGAAAGAAAATAATTACAAATGATACAAGGAACTCAAATGGGGAGAGGATCTAGGGTTTAGGAATTCACCACATAAAATTACCTTTAGAGCAAATAATTATCTAATTAATTCTCTTTTTTTTTTATAACTCAGAATTTCGGATAATGAACTATCCTAATTCCGGGAGATGTTTTCGTTAAAACCGAATAAAACATAACAATGTAATCATTTTATTTTAAATAAATAAATTTCTAAACTACTATTTATCAATTAATAAGTATGAATCGTCAATTGATTTAACATAAGCACGATGCATCAAATCGAAAAGTATAAATAGTGAAAAGAAAATCTATTTATCAAACTAAAACGAATTAAACTATGAAGCATTAATCAAGAGTTAATCAATAAAAATTATATCTCTAAAAGGTCAAAAATGGGTTTCATCGTAAAACCCTAGATGGAGAGTCTTAGCTAATCATGATCGAGATTTAAATAAATATGAATAATAAAAGAGAATGGAAGAAAACTTATCTTTTTCGCTATTTCCAAACCAAACAGGGCCTTAGGGAAATAATTTCCTTCTGTTTTTCCCAAAATTCCGCCAAACAGACCCTTAGGGAAAACTATTTTCTCGTCTTCCCGGAAACGATTTCCAGGTGAGAAAATAATTTTCCTTCCCTGGTTTTTCTTCTCCTTCTCTGTTTTCTCTTTCTTTCTCTTTCAATCTTCTCTCTTTATCTCTCTAATGAACACAGAAACTCTCTCTTAATCTTTACAACCGAATATGATGAAGAAAGAAGAAAAAAATAATAATGGAGTTTTATAACTTAAATTAAATCTCTTTCTCTCTCTACAATTCAAGAGCTTCTCTCTTACTAACTCTTTCAATCTCTCCTTCTCTCTCTCACAAAGAGAAGAATCAAAAGAAAAAGAAACCTAACAGTAAACTCTCAAAAACTGTTTCTCACTCTAGCTCTCGGTTCCATTAATGGCCGAATGGAGAGATGATCTCGGTTTTCCTCTGTCTCTCTGTCTTTCTCTGTTTCTAGCTTCTCTCTCTCTCTCTCTAGTCTTTCTGTTGGTTGAGCTTAAAGAGAGGGCTCCCAATCCGAGTTCCCCCCTTCCTCTGTCTCTGTTTTCCTTTATCATTTCATGGCCGAATCGAATCTCTCTCTCTTCTTTCCTTTCTCTTCTTTTCTTTCCTTTCTTCTCTCTTCTTTCCTTTCTTCTCTCTTCTTTCCTTTTCTCTCTCGGTTATAAGAGAAACTTTCTCTGTTTTGAAAAATCTCGATTTGAAGAAGAACAACTCTCGGTTCTAATAAAAGGCAGAAGATGACGATGACGTCAGCTGACGTCATCGAGTCGGGTTGGGCTGTCCGGGTCACGAGTATAGCTTGGTGTACCTCTGGACGTGACAGAAAGTAGCCCACTTTGTTTCTTGTCCCTCTGATTACTTTGCTCGATGCGCACCACGTGTCCTTCTTGACTCTTGGTCCACCAAATTTGACCCGAACTTTGACTAGCTCTATCTTACTCATCCGGACTCCGATTTGACTTCCGTTTTCGCCTACGGGTTCGTCTTGGATTCTACTTTCCATCCGAGCACTAATACTGATCATGAAATCAGAATCACAAAATGACCAAAATACCCCTAATCTGCATTTCTCCGACTTTTATCCGTTTTGCACACATAACTCTGAAAAAGGTACCTGAGTAAGGAAACACAAGCAAAACATCAGAGTAACAGCTCGAATTAGACTAACTAGTCTAAATTAAGATATTCAGATGAGGCATTTTCATGACTCATCAAACATCCCCAAACTTAGATTTTGCTAGTCCTCGAGCAAAAATAGAAAAATAAAACTAAACCCACCTTCACCACTTTCGTAGGGAATCACGATTGCACTTAGCACGTGCAACAAGCCGTTAAACCTCTAGGTTACCCAAGAGGACGAGTTTTGTCTCGTGAGGGTTTGCAGTGAATATACCCACAAAATTCAAATATCTCAAAATTCCAAAAGGGTTAAGTATGACATGAACTAAAAATGTTTATCCGGTAGATTTTCGAAAGTTAATAGAAATGAAATCCAAATCGACCAAACCATACAAATGCAAAAAAAAATCTCTTCACTAGTAATCAAGACTCGAAGTGCACGTGACCAGCCAATATGAGTATCATTTCGGTTCTGAAAAGACAAGACCTTGATTACTGTCTCGATACATTTCGCCTCGACTACTGCCTCACGGTCATACACTCAAAAATTAAAGTCACTCAGAAATGGCTCACTCAATGTGCGAGTATGAGTATGAGAAAAAACTCAACACATTACAAAAGATGGACTAAATTTCTTTATGAACGACTGATCTCATAAAAAGGAAACAACCACTAATATGGAATGGGGAAGCTAACCTACTCTTCTCACCTGATCTACTATCTAACAGTGTTTCCTAAAGGTCAATAGAAACTAGTGATAATGTGAACCAGAACTCCTGAGAACTTGACGTCTTCAAATCTTCAAGAATTTCTTCGAAGGATAAACACTTAAACTAAACAAACATTTTTTTCTTTGATTTTTCTATTTCTTTTCTCTCTCTTTTTTTTTTTTTTTTTTTTTTTTTTTTTTATACGACTCATAATACAAATACTACTTTCTTCACATTATTCTTTCCTTGGTAATATTCTCTTCATTTTGCTTCATGCCTTATTCTCAGGGTTCTAAATGATGGGTGAGGTTCCTATCTTCCTCTAGTTAACACTATTTTCAAGTTTCTCAGACTACAAGAGAAAGGTTTGCTTCCTGATGACATCCCTAGTGGTTGTAAAATTTGAACTCAAGAGATCAAATGAGTTCTTCTTTCAATATTGCGAGGTTGAGTAGCTCTTCACTCTACTCGGAATTAGCTCAGAAGAGATCACTCAAAACAACAAGAAAGGCTCAGAATCTCACATAGGTTAAGTCTCCACTAATGATCGATTAAGTTCTCTCAGAAAAGTCTACTCTTCACCTATCTAACACTCACATGGCTAGTGCACAAACAACCTCAAGACTCGATATTCGTGGAAAAACCTTTAGCAAAAGTGTAGTACAACCAACTAGACTCTATCACCATTAACAAGCAAAAACAACTAGACTCACATTTTTAATCCAAAAATTTAAAATTTTGAAAAATTTTGAACCCTTTTGAATTTTTGAAATAAGGACTTAGCAAAAAATTCATTCCCCTATCCCCAAACTTAAACCGAACATTGTCCTCAATGTTCTGAAGACTATGCAAAAAAAATAACAGGATGAGGGAAAGATATTACCTGATTCCAAGGTCCTATGCGTGGGTTGCCTCCCAGAAAGCGCTAAGTTTAACGTCTTCAGCCAGACGAAACAGATGATTCGACAAAATAAAAAGGATTAACCTACTGGATTACAGATATGTGATTAACTGTAAACCATTATTCGATACATCTGTGGGTCCACCCAAAACACAAATTTTTCAGTAAACGATAGTCTCACATTTTTGTGAATTGCAGAGAGTGCATGTGAGACTATCAAAGAAGAGGGGCAATCCCCAAACTTAGTGGATGCACAGTCCACTAAGTAACTATAAATACTCGGACCAATGACTAGAAAGTCATCAAAAGGATCGACATAACAATGAAGGGCCAATATATCCGTCGAAGGCAGAAAGTCATCTGCAAGTTTAGTGGATAGAATATCCACTATTTCCATAGACGTTCTCGAGGAGACATCTGAAGTGTCCCAAAAGGGATCAACAACCGAGTCTGAGACCATGTGAAAGGTCAAACTAGACTCTAAGGGTAAGGCAATATGCTCGGGGACCACGTCAAGGTCCATGGTTTCCTTAGGTAAACAGTCTGACAAACTATCTAACATGTCTCTACTGTCATCAATGTCCTCAAATACATCTGGAGTCTCGCAGTCATTCATAATATCATGCCTTCCTAGAATTTCATCTAAGGCTGACTCCTTACAAATCTCAAATGTCGGAAAGTTCAGAATAGTGTCATTCCCAAACTTGCTCATAGCGCCGTCATTCTGGATATCAACGTCTAATACAGTCCTATCATGGTGAGATGACATAGGTGGAGGAAGCAAGACAACAAGGTCATCAGACCTTTCAGGCTCTAGGGTATTATCAGTAAATTCATCGACATTTAACTTAGTACTAGGGTTAGACGTATTAACCTCGTCATCATACCTAGTACCTTCCTGAGTTTGGGGTGGTGAACCCCCTTCCTCGTCGGCGAATAACTGTGACTTAAACATTTTCATCTGTTGAGCCAAGGACTCAGTATCCTGCTGCATTTGAGTCGTAAATTGTGACATAATCTCAATAAGACGACTCTCGGACTCTGATCGAGATCTATCTTCAAGAGTCTCCTCGTAATAAGGTTCGCTAGTGTAATTAAACGTAGACTCTTGATAATAACTTCCTCCGTACATATTAGGATCATACCTATCTCTAAAGTCATTGGTCTCAGAATAGTGTGGACAATAAGGTCTCTCATATATATTTGGCGTCGGACCATATCCATCGCTAATCGGACCATCTCTACACATTTGTTGATAATCTCCTAATGTCATATGAGATTGATCAGGCTCATATGGTCTACTCCACTCACTAATCGGACTGTTTCTAGACATTCGTTTATAATCCTGAAATGTCATACCCGGTCGGTTAGGCTCGTCTCTACACATCTGTTGGTACTCTCCTAGGGTCATACCAGTTCGGTTAGGCTCAACTAGCCTATTCCCCTCGTTAAGTCGTTGACAATCTCTTAGAGTCGTACCACGTTGGTTAAGCCAGTCTTTACGCAACTATTGGTATTCTCTTAAGGTTATATCAGTTCGGTTGATGACGGGTCCCTTTAGATCAAGGTCATCATCATCAACAGGGTACGTCCAACCATTAGAAAAATGCGCCATGATGGTCAAGCACGATCACAAGATGAGAATTGACACTTATGTAACTAAACTTGACTCCTTTCTTTTGGTCCAAATTTTTTTTTTTTTTTTTTTTTTTTTTTTTTTTTTTTTTTTTAACACGAAAACCGAGGAAGCACTACTAAGATCTTATAAAAAGTACCCACTAACAGGGGATTCGTGGGTGATTAGAGAAAGTTACCTCCCGTTCGAGACGGGCGACGACCTTTGCAGATGACTCGGGCCACTCTCCCCGCGAGTGTTCGAACCCGAGGCTTCGTTTTGGTTTTTCGGTTACAATTTATGCCCTTTAAATTAGGGTCAAAACTTAAATCCAAAAATAAAGTCTAGAAAGTCTAAAGTCTCTCTCTCACCAAAAATAAAATAAAATAAAACTGTAAATTTCTTCTTTTCGACTCCTCCTCCTTGTTTGCGCCTTCTCTTTCGCTCCTTAATGCCCTGCACACCAAAAATAGAGAAGCAAGTCAAAGTGGCCAAAAATAAAAACTTACCAAAAATAAAAACTTTCCAAGTTTAGAAAAAATTTTGAACTTAGTCCCCGGCAGCGGCGCCAAAAACTTGATGGGCCTAAAAAGTTTCCTAAATAGGTCTACACCCGCAAGTGCACGGGTGTCAAGTTGTAATAAATTCCGGTAAGACCGGTTCGTTCCTCAGAGACTAAGTGAAACCTATTCTAAGACTCGGAAGTAACTTGGTTTTTGGTTTTAATGAGGTTTTGGTAATAAAATATAAAATATTAAAGTAAAATTACGGAAAGAAAATAATTACAAATGATACAAGGAACTCAAATGGGGAGAGGATCTAGGGTTTAGGAATTCACCACATAAAATTACCTTTAGAGCAAATAATTATCTAATTAATTCTCTTTTTTTTTTATAACTCAGAATTTCGGATAATGAACTATCCTAATTCCGGGAGATGTTTTCGTTAAAACCGAATAAAACATAACAATGTAATCATTTTATTTTAAATAAATAAATTTCTAAACTACTATTTATCAATTAATAAGTATGAATCGTCAATTGATTTAACATAAGCACGATGCATCAAATCGAAAAGTATAAATAGTGAAAAGAAAATCTATTTATCAAACTAAAACGAATTAAACTATGAAGCATTAATCAAGAGTTAATCAATAAAAATTATATCTCTAAAAGGTCAAAAATGGGTTTCATCGTAAAACCCTAGATGGAGAGTCTTAGCTAATCATGATCGAGATTTAAATAAATATGAATAATAAAAGAGAATGGAAGAAAACTTATCTTTTTCGCTATTTCCAAACCAAACAGGGCCTTAGGGAAATAATTTCCTTCTGTTTTTCCCAAAATTCCGCCAAACAGACCCTTAGGGAAAACTATTTTCTCGTCTTCCCGGAAACGATTTCCAGGTGAGAAAATAATTTTCCTTCCCTGGTTTTTCTTCTCCTTCTCTGTTTTCTCTTTCTTTCTCTTTCAATCTTCTCTCTTTATCTCTCTAATGAACACAGAAACTCTCTCTTAATCTTTACAACCGAATATGATGAAGAAAGAAGAAAAAAATAATAATGGAGTTTTATAACTTAAATTAAATCTCTTTCTCTCTCTACAATTCAAGAGCTTCTCTCTTACTAACTCTTTCAATCTCTCCTTCTCTCTCTCACAAAGAGAAGAATCAAAAGAAAAAGAAACCTAACAGTAAACTCTCAAAAACTGTTTCTCACTCTAGCTCTCGGTTCCATTAATGGCCGAATGGAGAGATGATCTCGGTTTTCCTCTGTCTCTCTGTCTTTCTCTGTTTCTAGCTTCTCTCTCTCTCTCTCTAGTCTTTCTGTTGGTTGAGCTTAAAGAGAGGGCTCCCAATCCGAGTTCCCCCCTTCCTCTGTCTCTGTTTTCCTTTATCATTTCATGGCCGAATCGAATCTCTCTCTCTTCTTTCCTTTCTCTTCTTTTCTTTCCTTTCTTCTCTCTTCTTTCCTTTCTTCTCTCTTCTTTCCTTTTCTCTCTCGGTTATAAGAGAAACTTTCTCTGTTTTGAAAAATCTCGATTTGAAGAAGAACAACTCTCGGTTCTAATAAAAGGCAGAAGATGACGATGACGTCAGCTGACGTCATCGAGTCGGGTTGGGCTGTCCGGGTCACGAGTATAGCTTGGTGTACCTCTGGACGTGACAGAAAGTAGCCCACTTTGTTTCTTGTCCCTCTGATTACTTTGCTCGATGCGCACCACGTGTCCTTCTTGACTCTTGGTCCACCAAATTTGACCCGAACTTTGACTAGCTCTATCTTACTCATCCGGACTCCGATTTGACTTCCGTTTTCGCCTACGGGTTCGTCTTGGATTCTACTTTCCATCCGAGCACTAATACTGATCATGAAATCAGAATCACAAAATGACCAAAATACCCCTAATCTGCATTTCTCCGACTTTTATCCGTTTTGCACACATAACTCTGAAAAAGGTACCTGAGTAAGGAAACACAAGCAAAACATCAGAGTAACAGCTCGAATTAGACTAACTAGTCTAAATTAAGATATTCAGATGAGGCATTTTCATGACTCATCAAAACTCTATGTTGCTTTCCTACTAAACAATGAGAACAAGTGTTTAAATTTATACCTTTTACGTTCGGTAAGTCTTGTCGTTTAGCAAGGATTTGAAGTCCTTTCTCGCTCATGTGCCCGAGTCTTCTATGCCAAAGATCAGTGGAAGAATCTTTTTCAACTGCATTCAATTCTCCTTTGCACAGTTTTACTTGAGTCCTGTATAAAGTACAACACTTCTTCCCCCTTGCTATCACCATTGACCCTTTTGTGAGCTTCCACTTTCCATCACCAAAGTGACTGTGGTACCCTTCATCATCTAATACTTCGGTAGAGATTAGGTTATATCGAAGATCTGGTATATGCCTCACATTCTTAAGAATCAATGTACTTCCTGTGCTCGTCTCAATTTTCACTTCTCCAATTCCTATGATTTTTGAGAAACCTAAGTTTCCCATCCTGACTTTGCCAAGGTCACCAGTTCTGTAAGATTTAAAGAAATCCTTACATGGAATAGCATGATACGAAGCACCTGAGTCAACCAACCATGTTGTTTCTAGTTCTGACTCATTCATACTTAAGCAAGTCTCTCCACAACATGAGAGTAAGATAATGTCATCACCTGAGGCAACTGCCGCAACATTATCTTGTTTTTCATCATCCTTTTTATTTTCCTTCTTTGGTTTCCTGCAATCACTCTTGTAATGACCCATTTTTCCACAACCAAAACATCTAACTTCTTTCTTTGGTTTTTGATCTTCCCCTTGACTTATCATGGTTATGAGGTTTTCTACTTTTACCTCTCCCCCGTATTTCTGTAACAAGTGCCTCTGAATGAGACTCGTCTGACGATGATTTCCTTCTTGTTTCTTCATTCAACAAACTACCTGTTACGTGATTCATACGCATTATGCCATCAGGAGCAGAATTGCTAAGAGACACCACCAATGTCTCCCAACTATCTGGTAAAGAATTTAGAAGAAGTAAGGCCTGCAACTCATCATCCAAAACTAACTTCATTGCAGAAAGCTGGTTTACTAGACTTTTCATCTCATTCAAGTGTTGAGCAATTGAGGTTCCTTCTTTATATTGTAATTTTCCTAGCTTTCTGAACAAGTAAGCCTTTTTGACAGCTGTCTTCTGATCATACAATTCTTCTAATTTCCTCCATAGACCAAAAGCGGAAGTCTCCGTCGATACATGATGAAAAACACTGGGTTCTACCTATTGTCGAATAAATCCAACAACCTTACGATCTAATACCTTCCAATCTTCTTAATCTATCTTCATTGGTTTTGTACCGTGATTTTCAATGGGTGCAGCTAGGTCTTTGCAGTATAACAAATCTTCCATTTTTGCTTTCCACATCAAGTAGTTTTCTCCATCTAAACTAATCATTCGATTAATATTCACTTCCATATTTCTGAACAATAAATCCAACCTTAGCTCTGGTACCACTTGTTAGGAAAAATAACGTAATTAACTTGTTCAGGAATATGAAGATAAACGATGCGAAAGTAAAAGTAGAGACACAAAGATTATTTAACGTGGCAAAAAACCCCTCCAAGATAGAAGGTAAAAAACCACGGGACCTAGTCCAGAAATCTTCCACTATAATGATAAACAACTCTTCACCAAACCTATGGTGGATAAACGGAACAAAGAAACAAAGAAATAAAAATCTCTTACTCCTTAGGATTTGAACAAATCCTAGATTACTAAAGGTTGAAGAAGATAACCACAAACTAAATTGCTTCACAAGATTAATAATCTCTCTTTCTCTGACTTCTCTTTGTTCTGGAAGTTGTTGTCAATAATCTCTTCCCTTTCATTCCCTTTTATAATGATAAATAGGGAGGTTTACCAATAGAAATAGGAATTCCTTTTTAGGCTTGAAAAAATAGAAACTTCTATTTTTTCCCCCAAACAAGGAATAAGGGAAATCCTATTCCAACTAGGAGTCCTTTTATTATAAGGAGGAACCCCAACAAAAGATGGAGTATACTGAGACATGCCAGTGAAAAGAAATGGTGAGCTTGACTACTTTTCAAATAGTTCACTCCATACTTTCAAATAATCAACTAAAAAAATTGTGTAATTGTTTTTGGAGCTATTAATATTTTTTTGTTTAATTTGTTTTATTGTTTTTAGTTGATTTTATTTCTTTTCTATTTGCTCTGGTAAAATAGAATTGTTGTGAAGATAACTAACTTTTGTTTCAGCAATGGTTCATGGCATGGTCTAGGTCTGGTGGAAAATGATAAATTATGTTAGATCATAACAAAGAGAACAATGGGTCTGTGATGTCTAATGTCTTGTACCGGGAATTCAGGATAATATTGTCATGAATTTGTAAATTTTCTAATTATTAACAAATTGATGACATCTTAAGGTATAGTGCTTATTCAATTAATTAATCATGATGTATTTCTGTATTATCTCTTTATAATGTATCAATGTCTTGTAATGACCATTGTAGTCTATGTTAAAAAAAATAGTTTGAAGATGTTTGATTAACTGCCCTATAATTTATAAAGATAAATATGTCAATCTTACATAATTTTGATATCACTAAAACTATAAAAGAATTCAAGTTAAGAGCTGGTATATTGACCTTCCAAATATATTATCCTTCAATTTTAGTACTAATGTCATTTATATCGTTCCAAATCTAAAAATTACATTATTCAATGAGCTCAAGCTCATATGGAGAACTATGAGCTTGAGCTCGTCGTCCGTCTGTTAATCTTTTAAGATCGAAGAAGGTGTAAATAGTACAAATGTATTCTTTAAAACAAGGTAAAAATAATATACTAAAAGACAACTTTCTCAGTTTAATTAAAAAATTATCGCATTGACTCCCCCTTCCATTTTCCCGTCTCCAAAGTTTCCATTCTCAGTCTCCACATAATTATTCTCTCTGAAAAAAAATTATGTCACTTAGAAAACAAAGTTTAGAGAGAAAAAATAAGGGGGAAGTTAGATTGAAGCTGAAATCTATCTAGTAAAGTATCAACGTATACATATGTACACACACACGCCCGACCACTCGGGTGTGTTAATGCCCACAAACACCCCCATGTACTTAGTCAATTAACCAACTTTAGTTGTTAAGATTGTATTCGATTGTATCTTATCCCATACTAACCTATAAATACATGTATAACAGTCCAATGAATCAATATGGAGAGCGTAAATGCTTGGTAACCCAACAGTTGGGCCCAACTGCTTGACCAGTACAGGTGGAAGGGGGTACTTTGTATGCTACTTAATTGCTCTAGGTTTGATCTAGACCGTTCAAAATGAACGGTCCAGATTAGATCCCATTTTTTATTACTTCTTGTACTCTTACCTACTTTTTCCTTTTTTGTTTAAAGGCCAACGCTTTGGGGAAAGCAAAATAGTTTTCGGGGTGTGAAGACTTGGTCAAAAGTTGGTCAATTTTGTTTGACAATTTTATTTTGTAAGTTGTTAGAGGGAAAAATAAAAAACCCCCACCTCACCTCTCTCTCTCTCTCCACCTCATCTTCCCTCTCCCTATCATTCTCTCTCTCTTCTCCGATGAAAAAAAAAAAAAATTTCACTCACTCTCTCTCTCTCTCTAGAAACTCCGGCGAAGGGGTTTCCCTTCGCCGGAGTTCCGGTCTGTCCTTCAACATGCCAGATCTGGTCTGTTCTTCAACAGACCGGAACTCCGGCGAAGGGAAACCCCTTCGCCGGAGTTTCTAGAGAGAGAGAGAGAAGAGTGAATTTTTTTTTTCATGGTCGCTGGCCGGAAAATTTTCCGTCAGGCGACCTAATCGGAGAAGAGAGAGAGAATGGTAGGGAGAGAGAAGATGAGGTGGAGAGAGAGAGAGAGGTGAGGTGGAGGGATGTGAGGTGAGGTGGAGGGAGGTGAGGTGAAGAGTTTTTTATTTTGAACCATATTCCCCATAAAATATGTTGCCCCAGAAACTTTTCAAAATTTTGCATATTCCCTTTAAAATTTCAAACCCCGGAAACTTTTTAGCTTTCCCCAAAGCGCTGGCCTTGTTTAAATTGTACTAAGCTAGGTGTTCCCTCTCTTTTTCGTACCTCACTCTCTGGTTCATCTATTGTCAGAGTTAGGAGTTCTCTTTCCTGTTTAAATTGTACCCATCACTAAGTTGGGTGTTCTCTTCTAAGAAAGTGTTTGTTCTTGTTTAAAATATCAACAGTACTCTAGAACCCTTCAAAAAAAAAAACAGTACTCTACAATACCATCTGCATTAAAAATTATATAAACTATTTAGCTTTTGCAATCACTACACCATCAAATTGTTAGACAAATAAATACACAAAATCATTTAGCAATAAATAAAGATGATATGTCACCAAAATATTTTAAAACAAAAAGATGAAACCTCTCAAAACATAATAACAAATTTAAAATAGTTCTAGTAGTAGAAAAGAGTTCTGGTAGTAATAGTGGTAGACGTTACTTTTTTCTTACTCTTTCGTATCGTCGGCTTCAATCTATTTTCACGTTTACGTCCTTTCCTAGAAGTTACTTTTAGGTCAAGTATGTGATCATTTGCACCATTTTCTTTAGTTGTCTTCTTCAAACCACTTGCATCACTTGGCTTACACATCGATACATCTTAATCTGATTGTCCGCCCATTGAGAAGTTTCAAGAAAATAATCTTCATTTTCTGACGCCAAATCAGCCACTTCGTTAAGTTTGCGAGACAACAAATTATATCGCACTTGTTCCGTAGTCTCATTTTGTCCATTATAACCAACTGTCATTTTTGTGTGACATCTTCTCGCATCCTTCCTCCACCTCCAGATGATGTAATTATTGGGTAACATTGTGATGTTATTTTGGAGTAACACAAAAAGAGCATGTTTACAAAGTATCCCTTTGAACTCAAACAAGTGACAAGTACACTCAACAATAGATTCGTACCTCATCAGCAAAACTGTAACAGTCACCATCTTGGTACGCTCCCCTACCATAACATCCTCTTGTATGTCGTACTCCACTCCTATGTCTGTCTCAGGTACTGAAATCAAACGACAATATAATTGTCCAGTTAACTCGGATTGAAATTCTTGAAACTTTGATATAGTATAGGCACCTTGAATCTGTTTCTCCATCATGAATCTAGTGGTACATGGGATCATCTGTGAGAAAGACTTAAAATCTGCCGACGTCTCATTTTCTATTTTCTTCTTCAAAGCATTCTCACATTGTTCTACAAATTGTTTTAATGTAGTTTTTGAACTAACATATCCATCAAAGAAAGCATTGACCCCCTCACTGCGCTGTGTGCTAGACATTCCAGCCCAAAATGTACGTTTTGCATAACATGGTACCCATCGATGTCTCTCTTTATACAAGTCACTTAACCAATCACAATTATGCAACTCATATTTCTCAATCATGTCACCCCATTGATATTCAAGTTCTGATGGACGTTGTGTTTCATACACCAAACCTTGTAAAACATAAGTTATTGAACGATACTGGGTGTAGCTACCTAACTTCAACGGCAATTTCTTCTTAATGTGCCATAAACACCATCGATGCCTAGTGTTGGGGAATACTTGTCCAATTGCATTTTTCATGGCGGCGTCTTGATCGGTCATAATGCCTCCTGGAGCAACATTATCCATGCACTCAAGCCATGTCCTAAAGAGCCAAACAAACGACTCAATATTTTCACTTGAAATCAAACCAAATCCAAGAAATATTGATTGACCATGATGATTAACTCCAACAAAAGGGGCAAACGGCATTTCATACTTGTTTGTCAAATATGTCGTGTCAAATGTGATAGCATCACCAAACTCTTTGTAAGCTTTTCTACACCATCCGTATGTCCAAAACATATTTCTTAACCGATCTTCATCGTCTAAGTCCAGGTTAAAGAAGAATCCATTGTTTTGTTCCAACATTTTTAAAAAGTATCGTTCGACTGCAATGGCATCTCCTTCACATTGTCGTAATTTTCTTGATTGGTCTAGGTAATTCCTGCAATCTTTTTCAGTAAATGGTAGATTAGAATAACCGCCTGCTTCAATAACCAATTTTTGATACGTGATGGGCCTAAAAGGTTACCCTAAATAGGTCTACACCCGCAAGTGCAAGGGTGTCAAGTTGTAATTTCTCGGTAAGACCGGTTCCTTCCTCAGAGACTAAGTCAAACTCAATTTAATCTTAAAACTATTGTGATTTTCAAAAGTGGTTTGATTGGTTATATGATTCAAATAAAAAAATAGCAAATATAACTCAAAAGAAAACAAATAAGTTGATATTCAGAAAAAGGGGAACCTAGGGTTTTCGAATCCGTCCACGTGACAATCCTAAAGATGATGTATTTGCCTTAGTCAACTAATTACTTTGTTTTACTCAGATTCTATAACATGGACGCTCTAAAATCCGGAAAGTGTTATTGTTAAAAGCAATAAACTTTTTAAAAGATACTAAGATTTTAATCTAAACATTAATTGACTTTGCATATAAATCAAAACGATAACATTCTCATTATGGACTTCATCTAAAACCCTAGATAGATAAGATTTAGCTACTCATGATAAGGGATGGAAGTTTAACTATATAAAATGTGGGAGAAAAGTAGAAAAATTGAGTTTCTTACTGATTTTGCAGCCAAACAAAGCCTTAAGGAAGTGATTTCCTTCTGTTTTTCCAAGAATTATGCCAAACGCACCCTCTGGGAAAACGATTTTCTCGTCTTCCCGGAAATGGATTCCCTCCTGAGAAAACTATTTTCTCATCTTCTTCAACTTTCTTTCAGTCTCTAACTTTCTGTTTCCTTCTTTATTTATTGTTTTAATCTCTCTTTCTTTGTAATCTAATTCTCTCTCACTAAGAAACAGGAAACAAAGAAGAAAGAAAAAAAAAGAATAAAACCGAGATGAAATTAATTTTCACAACCGAGCCTCTCTCTCTCTCTCTACAATATCTCTCTGTCTGTCTCTCTAACTTTCTCTCTTCCACTGTAATCTCTCTCTCTCTCACTAAGAACAAAGGTTTACAAAAGAAAAATCAAAAATTCAAGAAAAATAAAAAATGTTAAGCTCCGGTTCTATCTCTCTCTCTCCTGTTCTTTTCTCTAAAATCGTCCTTCTGTTTTGATTCCCTCAAAGATCTTCACAACCCATTTCGTTTTGAATTTGAATCCTTCTCACTCCCTCTCTCTCGGGTCTCTTTAGGTGTTGTTTGGCAACGAAAAGTAGAAGTACTTTTGCTTGTAGTAGAAGTTCTTTTGCTTTAAAAAAGTAAAAAAATTTCAGAAGTATATTTGGCAAAAATGTTACTTAAAAGTAAAAAAGTCAAAAAGTTAGTTTGGTAACTCAATTTACTTTCAATAATTTTATTTTTCTTTCTCATAGAGATACTTGATTTTAATTGAATTTATTTATGATTTCCACGATTACTCTTGTATTGGAAGTAGTGGTGATATTGGTGGTAGTGGTGGTGCCATGAAGGTAAGGTTACGGGGTGTGGTGGTGGTTGAGGTTTGATGGTGGTGGTGGTGGTGGTATAGAGGTATGATGGTGACAATGGTGGCAGTGGAAGTACGGTGGTGGTGATGGTGGAAATGCGGTGGTGGTTGGGATACGATGGTGGTGGTGGATAAGGTACGTGAGTGATAGTGACGGAGTTATGGTGGTGGGGATATGGTGATTGTAATAAAGGTGGTGGATAAGATATGTAGGTGGTAATGATGGAAGTATGGTGGTGGTGGTGAAGGTATGGTGGTGGTGGTGGTGGTGGTGGCAGTGAAGGTACGGTGGTGGTGGTGGTGGCGGTGAAGGTATGGTGGTGGTGGTGGTGGTGAAGGTACGGGGATGGTGGTGGAGGTGGAGTTACGAGGTGGTTGTTGTCGAGATGTGGTGGTGTATGGTGGTGGTGGTGGTACGAAGGTGGTGGTTAAGGTGTGGTCGTGGTAGTTGAGGTAGGGTGGTGGGGGAAGTGCAATGCTTGTTGTGGTGGTGGTGAGGGTAGAATGGTACGATAGAAGTTTAGTTGTGGTAGTGGAGCGGAGATAGACAAAAAAAAATCGTGAAGTAAAATTCATGCATGTAAAAAAAAAAGTTACTTTACTTTGAAGTCAAAAGCTAAAAATTTTAATTTCAAAAGAAAGTCAAATTTTAACTCAAATGAAGTCGGTAATTTTTGCGTACCAAACTAACTTTTTGACTTTTCCACTTAAATAAGCAAAAAAGTAACTTATTTTAGTGTTGCCAAACGACACCTTAAACTGTTTTGAATCAGTTTATGTGAGTTAAGAGAGTTAGAGTTCGAGAGAGAGAAAAGGAAATTATGTGGGATTTCAAAGTTGGTGAACTGAATAAGATAGGGTGCTTCGCGGGACATGACGGATTGTGCTAGCTGCTGTTGGATGAAAAACACGTGTGCTGAAACTCTCGGATCTCGACAAGCCACAGTTGGTTGCATGGTGATATCTTGTGCTCGGGTGTACCGGATCTGACGCTCTTTGAGAATACTGTGACCCACCTTTACTGACCGAACGTAGCCCACAACTGATCTGGACCGTCTGATCTACTTCCCTCCTGCGTGCCATGTGTTACTGACCCATTTGGTCAACTAACTTTGACTTCAACTTTGACCTTGCCTAATTCGCTCGTCCGGATTCCGATTCGACTTCCGTTCGCCCACGGACTCGTCATGGACCCCTCTTCTCATCCGAACATCAACATTATCCAAACTTACCATGCTACCCTTGTCACCAAATGACCAAAATGCCCCTAACATCAATTTCTCCCGATTTCGCCTGTTTTTCACACTAAACTCCGTAAAAGACACCTGAGAAAGAAAATCAAGCAGTTCATCAGAGTAACGGCTCGATATGGACTAACTAGCTCCAATTAAGAGATTGAAATGAGGCATTTTCATGACTTATCAATACGTCTTGGTTGGATGAATTCCGGCCTGATCTGATAAGTCGAGTTGCCTTTGAACTGATTTACTAATTTCTCTGTTGGAGCGAAACAAACGATATTTGGAAGGACTAATCTCATGGTTGTGGTCTAAAATGACTTTCAAAATCACCCAAAATCCATCTAACCCAACCTCGCGGCGATCTTAACATTGCAACCTGTTTCAGAATTTGCTTTCGGATTTAAAGTTGTTCTTACGGACGAAATTCTATGACCTTCTCGACAACATGTAAATGTTACGTAACGATTATTTCCATCTTCATCTTTGACTCTTGTTCTTTTCTTAACAGCTAACCCCTTACTGTATGCATATCTTTTGAAGAGTTCGAATATTTCTTCATCGTTGCGAAATTTCATACCTAATTCAGGTTGTACGATTTGTTGATTGTTTTCAGTTGATAGACAAGGATTGGACACACCATCATTGCTAGCAAACACTTCCACGAAACCTACGCATCCACATATACACGAATTAATTTATGAGGACTAAAATTGTTACTATAGACAAAGTCAGAGAATGAAATAAAAATAGCAAAAGTATTTAAATAATGCATACAACATTTTTTTGTTGTTGAAAGAATAATGGATACAACATATTATGAAAACTATAATTCACATTAATTGTATGAAATCTGAATTAGAATGAAAGAAAAGAATGAGGATTTATACCAATAAAAGTGGTTAAACTACCCACGGGAAAACCTATTTCATTGATCTTTTTAATTAATATTAAGTTCATGTTAAATAATTGAACTAATTAATTCAAATACAACCCTCTTTACATATGAACTTCAAGTGAAAATAGTGTAATGAAACAAACATAATCATTGTTTTAAGGAGTTTAATGATCTCACCTTCACAACCTACAAAAGCTTCTTTTAGAGAAGAAGAAGAGCCTTCATCCATTGTAGTTTCTAGTTGCATAGAAGTTCTAGAAACTAGACAATTCTTCAAAACCCTAAAAGGATTTGTTGGAAGCAAAAGAAGAAGAAGGTAAAATAGATGAAGATGGAACGATGGACAATTTGTGTTTAGACTGCTTGGTATTCTAAGAAGTAATAAAAAATGGGATCTAATCTGGACCATTCATTTTGAACGGTCTAGATCAAACCTAGAGCAATTAAGTAGCATACAAAGTACCCCTTCCACCTGTACTGGTCAAGCAGCTGGGCCCAACTGCTGGGTTACCAAGCATTTCCATACAGAGAAATCATTTCATTTATCTCTTCTCTACTTGTTTAGCTCGGTTTATCTCTCTCTTCCCTCTCGATTTACTGCTTGCATAGACACGGTTGAGTCTTGATCACTAATCATTGTCCACAAATTCATATTGTATTAGAGCAATATTCGATTTTTTTTTAGTACTAATGGCTTCCTCAACTGATCTCTCGGGTTCCAATCCCTCGGGTTCCAATCCCTCGGGTTCCATCCCTAACAATGGTGCTCAACCATCTCCCTTGTTCGATGTTCACCATTCGGACTCACCAACAACAATCTTGATCACACCCTTTCTATCGGGAGATACTTATCCTTCATGGTCTCGTGCCATGAAGATGGCTTTACGTGCCAAAGACAAGTTTGCTTTTGTCGATGGTTCTCTCCCACGTCCAACCTCTCCAAACGATCTCCATTCATAGAATCGTTGTAATGATCTCGTTACTAGTTGGCTATTGAACTCCGTAGATCCGGACATCCGTCAATCGATTCTTTACGATGACAACGTTGCGGAAATATGGCAAAATTTACATGAACGGTTTTATCAAACCAATGCTCCAAAGATTTTCCAACTCAAACGTGCTATTACATCTTTAAGACAATATGGATCCGACGTTTCCGCATATTTTACACGTATGAAGTCTCTTCAGGATGAACTTCAGTCACTCATTGCTTTTGAACCATGTATGTGTGGTCATGGCAAAACAATGACGGATCGTTTGAATCAAGATCGTGCCATGGAATTCCTCCAAGGTTTACACGATCGTTTCTCTTCCATTCGAAGTGAAGTCTTGCTCATGGACCCATTTCCATCCATACTACGTATTCATAGTTTAGTCAAACAAGAGGAGGTTCAACAAAACATCATGAATGACTCCGTTATCACTCCGGAAGGTGCTGCACTTGCGGTTCATAAACCAAATCATGGACATTTTAATCGATCGGACAAAGCTGAGAATTTAGAGAAACAACGTCTAAAACGTCCACGTCCATTTTGTGATAATTGTCGTATGCATGGTCATTTAATCTCGACTTGTTATAAGCTCCATGGGTACCCACCTCGTCCTCGACAACATACTACTGTTGCTGCTGTCAAATCGATTCCAGCTAACACGAAGGCGCCCTAGCCACATCTATGTCTCAAGAACAATATGTGAACTTATGTAACTTCCTGTCCCAGCATCCACGGGTCTCTACAGGCACTCCACCGGTCCAGAATACATCAACTTCACTCGGACCTTCTACTAATGACCCACTCGTGAACCTCACAGGTAAATTTAACAACACCCCCTGGGTTATAGACTCGGGTGCCTCCCGACATATATGTTCGGACTTATCATTATTCTCCATTTATTATGTTGCTCCACCTAATTTTTTCGTCCGATTACCTGATGATAGTCGCATTCGTGTATCTCACATTGGTTCCATCTCTTTTTCAAGTTCACTCTCTTTACAACATGTTTTACATATTCCATGTTTTAAATTTCATTTAATCTCCGTTTCCGAAATATCTAAATCACTTGATTGTGAAGTAACCTTTAATTCTTTCTCATGTATCTTTCAGGACCGAGTAACGGGAAAGAAGATTGGACATGTTGATCCAAGAGACGACTTATATTTTCTTAGCACGGAACCTAGAATTTTGCTTTCTTCGTTTTTTAATTGCAATAATGTTTCGGACCTATGGCATTGTCGCCTAGGACATCCGAGTCTTTCACGTTTCAGGTATTTAGTGAATAAAATTCCGTGTATTCCGTTTAATTCATTAAATAAACATTCTTGCAATATTTGTCCTTTATCAAACAAAACTAGATTACCGTTTCCTATTAGTACGTCTACTTCTTCTAAACCGTTTGAACTTATTCATGTAGACTTATGGGGTCCTTTTTCTCTTCCTTCTCTTTCCGGAATTCGTTTTTTTCTCACCATCGTTGACGACTTTTCTAGATGTACTTGGGTATTTTTTCTTTCTTCCAAATCGGATACTAAGAATTATCTTAAGAATTTTTTAAATTACATTAAGACTCAATTTGGTTCTCTCGTCACTACTCTCAATACCGGTCATGGGGGTATTCCTTTTCCTCAAATACAAACAATTCGTTCCGACAATGGAACAAAATTCTTAAATCGTGACATTCAAGTTTGGCTTCACGAAAATGGTATTATCCATCAAAGATCGTGTCCTTACACCCCCCAACAAAATGGGGTTGTCGAAAGGAAACATCGACATATTTTGGAGGTTGCCCGTTCACTACGCTTACAAGCTAATCTCCCACTTGATTTTTGGGCCGAATGCATATTAACGGCTGTATATATTATTAATAAATTGCCTACACCATTACTCGATGGGTTATCACCTCACGAGAAACTCCTCGGATCCCCTCCAACCATTACTCACCTTCGAGTTTTTGGTTGTTTATGTTTTGCCCGACATCCATCACCAAAAACTAAACTTGATCCACGTTCTATTCCGGGTATTTTCTTGGGCTATCCACATGGCAAAAAAGGATACAAAGTTTTTTCTTTTCACTCACGAAAAATCATTATATCTCATGATGTCATTTTTTATGAGGACCGATTCCCTATGTCTACTGTCTGTAGTCCCTCACCCGATCGAATTCCTGTCCGTCCACTCATTCACATTTCGGACAATGGGTCATTCAATTTTACTCCATCTTGTCCATCTCTTTTGCATCATTCGGATACCACTATGGATCCTTCCAATGTCTCGTCAGTTCCTGAAGGCACCACAGAAGACCATTCCCCTTCTTCTAGTTCCGATTCTGTGAGCACCCCCACCACAAAACCCATTTTGGAAACACACAATCCCATAGGTTCCGAAATTCTACAGGCACCTCCCATCAGGAAACCACTCCCGATCCGGCAGGAACAACCACTCGATCCACTCGTTCTCGCCGACCACCAGTACACCTGAAAGACTATGTTTGTACTGCCATCCAACCTCCTAATCCCGAGGTTGATCACCCTCTAATTGACATTACAAATGTAGATTCTATTTCCCCACAACATAGAGTTTTTCTCACTTCGGTAATATCACATACCGAGCCCCGTTCTTATTCTCAAGCCATGACATCTACTCACTGGCGTGAGACTATGGCAAAAGAGATTTCTGCACTAGAATCTAATTATACCTGGTCCCTGGTACCTCTTCCTCATGGGAAGAAACCCATTGGCTGCAAATGGGTTTACAAAATCAAACATCGCTCCAACGGTTCGATTGAACGATACAAAGCTCGTTTGGTTGCCAAAGGTTATACTCAAGTCGAAGGACTTGACTATAATGATACCTTCGCACAGGTTGCTAAACTCGTCTCCATCCGAGCACTTTTATCAATCGCCGCAATTCGAGGATGGTCTTTCCATCAACTCGACGTCAATAATGCATTTCTTCAAGGAGACCTTGAAGAAGAAGTATTTATGAAACTCCCACCTGGATTTTCCAGTCAGGGGGAGACTCTTGTTTGCAAATTAAACAAATCTTTTTATGGCTTAAAGCAAGCCTCTCGTCAATGGTTTGCCAAGTTTTCCTCGGTCTTATTACAAAAGGGATTCACTTAATCACTAGCCGACTATTCCCTATTCACCTTTAACAACAAATCCGTCTCAAGCTACGTTTTAGTTTATGTTGATGACATAATCATAACTGGAACTAATGAATCTGCAATTTCTGATCTTAAGTCATTTCTGGATCGCACTTTCTCATTAAAAGATCTTGGTAATCTACAATATTTTCTCGGCATTGAGGTGTCTAGATCTTGTCAAGGAATTTTTCTATGTCAACGTCGTTACACACTAGACATTCTTGAGGATTCTGGTCTCACTGCTTCTCGTCCTTTGATGAGACATCAAAATGTCTCATTTGAATGTCTTAACTCGGGTTAGTTAGTCCAGTTCGAGCGGTTACTCTGATGATTTGTTTGATTTTCTTTCTCAGGTCTCATTTACGGAGTTCGATGCGAAAACATCGTGATAAAGACATACTTGAGGGGTATTTTGGTCATTTTAATGACAAGGGTATTCTGGTCAATATTAGTGCTCATGTGAAATTAGAGTCAAAGACGAACTCGGTGGCGAAAACGGAAGTCAAATCGGAGTCTCCGCGAGAAAGTTATAGCATGTCAATGTTTGGATCAAAATTCGATCTTTCTGTAACACGTGGCGCAAATCTAGAACACAAATTTGAATATTTCGGTATCATATCGGGCATAGCAGGATGGTCCAAATGTGATTGAGTTGGGATCCAACTAATGGACGTGTGTCTCATCTAATCTTGATGCATTTAGGGTTGTAGCAAAACTCTATCAACCCAACAATACCCCACGTGAAGGGCAGCCATCATTTCTCATATTTATTCCCTCCTTAGACTTACTCAAAATCTCTTTCACCCATTTCTAACTTTAGGAACATACATTAGAAAGAGAAAGGATTATGATGAAAATGCAAGAGATTGAACGGGAACAGTTGGAGATTGAGATGGAAAGTGGGAATTCCTTTTATTCTCTAATTTATTTTAGAGATACAAAGGGAAAGTTTTATATTATATCTAGAGAGAGAGAATGTTTATATTCTTAAATATGGATGAAGAAACATTACAGTAGAGAGAGATTTCCCTTCATAACAGAGATCTTCCATTCATTTTTTAATGGGATTACAGAATCATGGAGAATGAGTTGTTCAAGGTAATGTCATCTACAAAGAGATTTCAGTTGAGATTATATAGAGAGAGAAACCGAAACAGAGCTGTTTTATAAAGATTGAAGCAATCTTGATGTGTTATGATCGGATTTAGCAAGATTGGAAAGAAGATTGATTTAAAGGTCAAAGAGATATATGGAGAAGTTAGTTTTGGATGGAAGATTATGAAGATATATTTTGACAGAGAGAAGGATTTTGGAGAGATCGAATTGAGTTTTCTTTTCTTATAAAACAGGGAGGAATCATCATCAGAGGGATATCTCATCTTTGGGGGATGAAGCCTCTTTGAAGCTCAACCAATAGAAAAATCAGAGAGAGAGAGTGACAGAAATTTGTAGAGAGAGATTATCATTGATTTTTATCTTATTCTTCTTCTGTATCTTTTCTTAGTGAGAGAGAGAGATTAACAGAAGTTGTAGTGAGAGAAAGAATTCAAACAGATTGCTGTAGAGAGAGAGAGGAAGAAAGAGATCATAAATTCAAACATTGATTATCATTTTATGTGTTCTTTTGTTTCTGTTTTGACTATTTTAGTGAGAGAGAGAGAGAGGAAAAACAGAGAAAGACAAAGATTAGAAAAAGTTAAATACAGTAAAGAGAGAGAGAAATCAGTGAGGAAGATGAGAAAAATGGTGAGAAAATAGTTTTCCCACAGGGAATCCGTTTCCGGGAAGATGAGAAAATCGTTTTCCCTGAGGTGCGTTTGGCAGAATTCTGGGAAAACAGAAGGAAATCATTTCCCTAAGGCCCTGTTTGGTTTGGAAATAGCGAAAAAGTTAAGTTTTCTTACTCTTTTACTTATATAACTTTAAATGTTTATCTCTTCCAGCATGATTAGCTAAAATCTTGTCTATCTAGGGTTTAGATGAAGTCCAAAATTAATTTTATCGATATGATTTGTTAATAATTTTTATTGTTTTTCATGATAAAATCTTCCGGATTTTTAGACCATTCATGGACTAAAATCTGAGTTATATAAAGAATTTGCTAATTAAATCATAACAAATCGTCGTTAGAATTTTTAGAAGGATGGATTCGAAACCCCTAGACTTCTCCCCCCATTTGAGTTCATCTTTTTATTTGTTTTAATATTTTATATATTTTATTACCAAAACCTCATCAAAACCAAAAATCGAGTTACTTCCAAGTCTTATAATAGGTTTCACTTAGTCCCTGAGGAACGAACCGGTCTTACCGGAAATTACAACTTGACACCCGTGCACTTGCGGGTGTAGACCTATTTAGGAAACTTTCTAGGCTCATCATCCTTCATCCTTTCCGATGGACCAAAAACTTCGACTCCGTCCTGATGATGGTTCCCCCCTTCTCGACCATAAATTTTATCGACGTCTCATTGGTCGCCTTATTTACCTTACAGTCACCAGACCGGACATCATGTATACGGTCAACACGTTAAGCCAATTTTTACAAAATCCTCACACTTCACATCTTGACGCTGCACACAGGGTTCTCAGATATCTTAAAGGGTCTTTTGGTCATGGCATATTTCTCTCTTCAACTAGTTCACTTCATATGTCTGGTTATTGCGACTCCGATTGGGCGGGATGCCCCTCCCCTCGAAAATCAACCACGGGCTATCTAACAATGTTAGGTTCTAGCCCGTTATCCTGGAAATCTAAGAAACAATCAACTATTGCCAGATCATCTGTTGGGGCTAAATACAGAGCAATGGCTTCTCTTTCATGTGAGCTTCAATGGTTAAAGTTTTTACTTCAAGATCTTGGCCTTGACTACTCTGATCCTATGTCCGTCTACTGCGACAATCGTGCTGCCCTTCACATTGCTGACAATCCGGTATTTCATGAACGAACGAAGCACATCGAAATTGATTGCCACCTTGTTCGAGAGAAGATAAAGAAGAACTTGATTGCACCACGATTCACTCCGACAACTGAGCAACTCGCTGACATTTTTACAAAGCCTTTGGGTGCGGATCAATTTCAGAAGATAATTTGCAAGTTGGACATCACTTCGATTTCTGCTCCAACTTGAGAGGGAGTATCAACGTATACACATGTATACACACACACCCGACCACTCGGGTGTGTCAATGCCCACAAACACCCCCATGTACTTAGTCAATTAACCAACCTTAGTTGTTAAGATTGTATTAGATTGTATCTTATCCCATACTAACCTATAAATATATGTATAACAGTCCAATGAATCAATACAGAGAAATCATTTCATTTATCTCTTCTCTACTTGTTTAGCTCGGTTTATCTCTCTCTTCCCTCTCGATTTACTGCTTGCGTAGACTCGGTTGAGTCTTGATCACTAATCATTGTCCACAAATTCATATAAAGCACTTTAATTCACAGTGGAGTGGTGGGGTGGGATAAGATTATTCTTCGGCTGAAAAGAGTTTAGATTGTTGTGGGCCGCATGTCTAGGATTTCATAAACATGAACGATTGAAGCTGCGATACGATGTGAAATCATGCCTGTACATAAGGTGTGGTCATGTGGGAAATGCTGAAAAAGTCGAAAACAAAACAAATTCATGATGTATTACCATTATCATCATCTTGTTCTTCAAGTTTATTAACAGTTCAACACCAAAGAAGATGGGAAATAAATCACTTTACAAGATTTTTATTTTCGGTGATGCTATGTTCCCAACAAATTTGCCAAGCACTTTAACATAATTATGACCTGGCATTGAATGTGGACAGAGAGAGACGGGATGGTGGCCTTTCACGTGAATTTAGGGGAGACTCTAATGGCGCCCAGAATAATGCTGTAAGTGCTCTATTATATTGGGCACTCAAATGACCTTTCCTTGCTTTTTTGATCAAGGAAGGCTTTCAAAAGAACAAAAAAAAAGGCTATATCCTCTCCTCTTTCATCCACAACTAAACAACAAGAACATGGGTATATCTTTTAGTACTGAGTTATTTTCTGGCCTTCTTTATTTCATTGGGTACTTCAACGTTATTTCATGAAGAATTTCTTCAATGCATTTTGAGACATTCTTTATAATTCACTCTAAAAAGTTCTAATTATAATACCATCCTACAATCAACTACATAGAATCAAAGACTCCTATCAACCAGTACTCTGAACCCAACACTCATAAGAACACAATTTGAAGAATCCCATGTTCAATGTTCTAAGATGTTGATTTTTTTTTTTACTCTATCAGTAATAATAACTTTGAGAGTCAGATTCCTTAATAGCATCATACTATAACACACAATCGGAGAAAAAGATCAAATTTGCATTATTGAACCATACTACTAAAATTTCTAACTTAAGATATAAAGTTGAATGATAAAATTCTCAATGTAATTATTATTCAATTGATCAAATAAAGGAAAAAAATGCACAAAAAAAAGTCTTCTTTTGATTTTTACTTTCAGAATAATCCAGACCATTACTCCGAATGTAAACCTGTTCACCTATATCGTCACATACGATAAACTGAAGTTAGTGATTGTAGCATTAACTTCAAAAATATACTATTACATATACACTTAAAAAAAAAATTAGAAATGGTGCATACCATTTAAGTGGCGCTAGCTTTCATTTTTTTCTTATTCATTTTACAGTTGGTTTCAACCTGTTAACTCGTGGGCGTCCTTTGCGGGCAGTTACCAGCGGATCAAGGATGGTATTGTTGCCACCACTTTGACCTTTGTTCGTTTACGAATATCAAATCCCTTTGCATATGCATACTTGCTAAATAGTTCAAAAATCTCTTCATTTTCTTTAAATTTCATGCCCACTTCTGGTTGTTTTATTTGTTCTTTATCCATGATAAATTCACCCATTGATTCTTCAACATCTTGATGCTCTGATGCATTATTTTCTGTTACAATACATTAATCCCATGAAATGTCTTAATACCATAATATTTATAAATAATATCCGAATCCATCCAAAGTAAATTTTCGAGCAAATTCTACTCCAAATTGTGAAAAACATTAGCAACTCAACTTTCAGTATTCCATCACACCACTTCATGAGATTATTTGTCATTAATAAATTGAACAATCATTATTATAGTTTAATCTACCAAATAGATAAAATAGATAATAACATTGCAATGAAACCTAATAGAATCTAAAAATTACATAGTTGAGAAATCTCACCTTGAGAGACAGACAAAACCTCCAAATCCATAATGTTATCTTGGCCTTAGCTCAGAGAAAACCAGCCCAAAGGATCGAAGTTGCCGAATTCTTTGTCGGTATTGTTTCTCTCTCTCTATTGTTTCTTTTCTCAGCTTCGTTCTCCTTCTTCCCTAATTTACTTTGCTAACCAGTAAAAGAAAGTAGGGTTTACAGGTTGGTCGGTGGAAGAAAGCCGAAAGGCATGAGAATTGGGTTAAGAGATTTTTATTGGTTTTAATCTGGATCGTTCATTTAAACGGTTCAGATTTGAACAAGTGATTAGAACATTACTCTGGGCGCCATTAGAGTCTCCCGTAAATTCACGTGAAAAGCCACCATCCCGTCTCTCTCTCTCTCCACGTTCAATGCCACGTCATAATTATGTTAAAGTGCTTGGCAAATTTGTTGGGAACATAGCATTACCGTTTACCGTTTTATTTTTGCTACCCATGGACCCCATCTAAATGATCATGTCAGTAGTTTCAAGATTGTAAACAATGTCAAAGGGATCTTTGAAGGTTAAATAATGTTGAGAGTCTGAGATGATGATTTTTAGATTTCAAAATTATAGGTATTTCATGTTCTATATATTTTGTATGACACTTATGAAATATGCAAACTTCCTAACTTATGATGGTTAAGTTCTTGCGATTTAATTTTTTAGTGATTTGAAAATCAAAACAACGGAGGAGATAATAATTTTTAGATTTAGAACAATTTAAATATTAGTGTTCAATAATTAATTATATGTAAGGTTGATAAAACCGGGTGCTAGGTGGTCTTAACTTAGAACTTTTTTTTTCAAAGTTTGATGATTTCAGAATCAAAACAACCAAGTAGCTAACAATTTCTAAATTTGGAAGGGTTATTTCCCTAATGGCCCCCAACTTTGTGACCAGCTTCCTGCCTAACCCCCTACTTTACGAGAAATGCCCATATGGCCCCCTCCCGTTATAACACCGTTACTCTCTCTCTTCCATTTCTTTTCTCTCTCCTCCAACATGTTTTCTCTCTTTGCCACCTCGCTAAAACCTGCCAACTCATCATCTTCTCCGAGAAGGTCGCCGGTCGACCAATTTTCCGGCCGGCGACCTTTAAACCTAAAAAAAATTACATCTCTCCTCTCTCTCTCTCTAAAAAAAAAAAATTTTTTTTTTTCACCTCCCTCTCTCTCTCTAAACTCCGGCGAAGGGGGTTACCCTTCGCCGGAGGACCATGAAGGTCTGCCGGAACAGACCATGAAGGTCTGCCGGAACAGACCATGAAGGTCTGCCGGAACAGACCATGAAGGTCTGCCGGAACAGACCATGAAGGTCTGCCGGAACAGACCATGAAGGTCTGCCGGAACAGACCATGAAGGTCTGTTCCGGCAGACCTTAAAGGTCCTCCGGCGAAGGGGGTTACCCTTCGCCGGAGTTTAGAGAGAGAGAGAGGGAGGTGAAAAATTTTTTTTTTTTTTTTTTGAGAGAGAGAGAGGAGAGATGAAATTTTTTTTTTTTTAGGTTTAAAGGTCGCCGGCCGGAAAATTGGTCGGCCGGCGACCTTCCCGGAGAAGATGATGAGTTGGCAGGTTTTAACGAGGTGGCAGAGAGAGAAAACATGTTGGATGAGAGAGAAAAGAAATGGAAGAGAGAGAGTAACGGTGTTATAACGGGAGGGGGTCATATGGGCATTTCTCGTAAAGTAGGGGGCTAGGCAGGAAGCTGGTCACAAAGTTGGGGGCCATTAGGGAAATAACCCAATTTGGAATGATTTAAATAATATTTGCTCTATAATTAATTATATACTAATAAGATAAGGTTGATACAACTTGGCGCTATACTGGCCCACGTGCCGGCTTATTGACATGCCGGGTCATAGATACTCTCTAGGTCTATTGACCAACGCGTCTCATTATTATTTTATGATTATTTTGTAAGCTATAAGTACAAGGCACCAAAGTCATACTTGTATAAGTATTAGATCTAGTAACAAGAGCAAGCACAAAGTTAGAAGAAATTGGTTGAAGTTATGAAGATTACACCTTTTAGGTTGGCTATTTTTATGTGGGTTGTTTTGCTCATGCTTGAGATGTACGAGTGTTGTTGCTATATGCCTCCTTGCCCACCCAGATCGGGCTGCGTACAAGTCTGCCAGGATGGCCATTTAGTGAATGGAGTGTGTCTTCCAGGTGGGGAGACTAGGTAGAGATGATATCCTTGAAGTCGTACAGTTGATCAGTGGGTTGTATGCTTCTTTTATTTTGTTACTTGCTAATAATACGTGTGTGTATGTGAAATAAAACAAGCTTATTATAGTTTGCTGGTATGTTGTCAATCGTCAAATAGTTTCGATGATTTGAGATTCTTTTACTTTTGGATCTGCCCAGAGTAGGTTTTGTCAACCAGAGTTGATACCAATTGACGAGGTGGAGGCAATTCACCTCTAATCTTCACCACAACCACCCCCGCCTACAACCACCACAATTCTATTTTCACCAAAAATATTTTCAGGAGCATAAAGATTTTGATCGATTAAATTTGACTATACTTGATTTAGGGTTCAACCTTGTTTTGAATCTGAGGATTAACTTATTTGATATAGGGAATTTCTCTATTTAGTGGGTTTAACTAATTTAAAATCAAACAGTTTGATCTTTAAAGTTTGGATGATAATCCGGAAACAAAATTTCATTATTAGCAAATTAAAACAGTTTGGCATTAACCTAACATATCGATAAAATATCTACAATTCACAGTTGTGATTGTCTTTCTCACAAAGATAAGTTATGAAATTCTAGCAAAAGAAAAGTTAATATCAATTGGAAACTAAAAAAATGTAAAAATTTGGAAATAACTCTTTCTTATCCGACTATAAAAGCATCCCCAAATGTATCACTCAATCTTAAAATCTTAAAAAAAGAAACTTATCCGATGCTAACTCAATTAAAATCTTCGGACAATGTAGAAGGATTTAATTTTAAGATGTCTCAATCACAAATTCTATTTTTGAGTTCTCTTTTGAGTATCTTAATTATCGTGATCATCAAATTTAATTTTACGACCAATAACATTCTATTTCAACTACTTTTCCTATTAAACTTATGTGTTACATGTACACCTATTATAATTTGTTTTAATGTTGCATTGGAGAAGAATTTGTGTTAGAGGCACTCAATTTACATACAAGAAAAAGAATTTCAATTGAGATGTTCCAAGTTTTTCATCGAAAAGAAGCATTAAACTCTTTGTTCGTCAATTTAAAGGTAGAATCATTAGGTTTTAGAAACAAGAAAGAGAAGAGAATTAAAAACAAGGAGATGGAAAGATAGAGAGGGGGAGATGGAACCTAAAGTATCAATAAGTTTTAGGGAGACTTTATGAACAATGTTCAAAGTTGTTAAAAACAATCTCGTTAAAGCAATTCTTAATTTAGTTAAAAAAATGTATTTTGAGGAGGCTATGCTTCAGCAACGGATTGACTTAACGAAGTCCATTGTCGTCCGACCAGCTATCAGCGACAACTTTTATGATTTTTTTGTTATCTCTTTATTAAGGATAGACAGGTGTCTACCGACCCGGTAGGTTAGATAGGGTTTGTTTAAGAATTAAGATAATCATAGTTTATGTTAAATACAAACCCAAGTAATATAGATCGAATGAGAGAGTGTGTGAAAATCATGATTATGTTATAATCGAAGATGTGATAAAGTCACTATTAATATATAATCAGATAGATAAACATAAAATGAATGACACAATATTTAACGATGATCAGTCGGATATTCAGGACCTACGTCCTCGGATAAACTCAGAATGGCTACATACTTTATTAACCACAATTGTGGTGATTCGTTACAAGAATTGAATGGTAATCGAATGATTTAATCCTAAAATCCTCTCTTATTTATAGAGAAATCAGGGTTTAGATTTTCTTAGTTTCTCCAAACTAAACTAAGTAACAATATAAAATCTATCTAATATTACTATTAGATAGTTACAAGAATATCCCAAATATAAGTAAATATATCATCAATATCTTGGACTCATCTTAATCGTTGGATCTCTTCATCTCGATCCGTCTCATATCTCAATAGAGAGAGATGTAACCAAGTGGTATACAGAGAGGGAGAGAGTACTTGATAAATGAATTCCAAATGAATTCTAACACATGGGATTTTGGAGGTCTGGTATGCAAAAAATGTGACATGAAGCAGCCGAATGAACAAAACCATCTGCCTGAGTTGTTTTGGATGTCCTCACATTGGAGAACGTAACTCCTGACTTTGTCTGCTCATTTTCGCTAGTCTGGCATGTCCAAGCCGGGAATACTGACGCCCACGAAGCCCTTTTGGGACAGGCGGGTACAATTAGCTGGCGGACTCGCAACCTTTTTTGCAGCCCTACTATGGGATAAGTGTTAATTCTACCTTGCATAGTGGGTCAACTTTCATTCACTTTTCTTTTTTCTGACCGAAACTTTCATTCACTTTGAATATGCATGGTTGTGGCACTAAGCCACTAATTAATGTCTACAAATTAATTAAGACGGAAGATATGATGGCGAGATTAGGGGAGTGTTTATGGCTATTATATTTGTGTTTACTAATTCCCCAGGTTGATTATCCGATATCCATATCGAATTAGTCAGAGGAAATTCATAAAGTCATCGATTGAAATACACAATGAACTCTCACTTTTATTTCGTTGTCTTCATCAGTGTTTGTAGAAGGTGCTAGTTAACTAATTATTGTGGAAACTAGGGTTAATGTATTTATCTGAATTCGACTTCCAATTGCTTGAAGAAAGAAGAGACATAAAATTACTCAGAAAAGTTTTCCATTATACATTGAAAGTTTTGCTTGTTGGGTAGTTTTGGAGATCTCTCACTCCAAAAACTAGCTCAAGAGGTAAGTCTTCTCCCACACCTGTTAAGACACACTCTGCTCCTTCCACAATCAACGCGGGATTAACCTAACATTGCTCTCAATATCACCTCTTGCATTCTATCAAAATATTGATATCACTAATCATCTTGACCAGCGGCATGGCTGAGAATTTGGGGACTCGTTGCAAAAAAAAAAATTGGAGCTCTTTCTCTGATAATATTAGAACGTAAACCACAAGACGAAAGCTGACGCCATGTGGACAAAAAAATGACTTGACGAATTGGAGATGGTCACACTTTTTGGTGTGCGGCTGACCCTCAATTTTGAGCTATATAAACATTTTTCATTAGAATGGCATCTTCACGAGCACTAAAATAACGCATTTCAGGTATTTGATGTGGTCAAAGAAAAACTTACAGATGTGATGGTCAAATTTTCAAACTTGTAAATGTTGCCTCGTATGCTAAACCACCTTAAAATATGTTGTATTTTTTTTTGGTCAATGACATGTAATATGATCTAAGGTGTGTGGTTCAAGTATAGTAATATTAGGGGTCTTAATCATATGTTGGGAAGACAAGATGATGGATATATAAAGTTTTTGACTAAACCAGCCTTAGATTGAAGCACAATTATTAAATTAGCTCAATCTTATCTTAAATCATTTGAACTTATCAACTAATGGTCTATAAATACCAACTAAGAAAGTCATGATTTCACATCATAGAAAGAAATAGTGAAAAGAAATGAAAAGATGGATCAAGAAATTAAATGGCAAGTACTAATGTTATGAAGTGGGTTAGCTTCTTTGTTCTCATTGTCATCATCTTCTTCCTCACTCCCTCTCCTGGTAACTAATCAACTTCTATTTCAATAGTTCATGCTAAAACCAGAATTATTATCTCAATTAGGGCTAAATATTAAGTACAATAGAAAACGATAATTAAAACAGGGCCCAAGGGTTTGTAGCTCGGACGAATTAATCTCCTCATGGTTTTTTATCGAGTACGTAGTCTAATTAGGGTTACACTATTTTCATACTACAGTAAGAAGTCCTGATCATGCCCCTCTCTATCTATTAGAGTAGCCTATATAACTTTATACAATAAGGTAAAATGAGAACTAATCAACATTGGTATGTAGTTTTCAGCTAATAGTGTGAACATATATATCCTCATTCAATTTATTATATATACAACTGATAAAGAGTCTTTTCAATGATAACAAATGGAACTGAAATATAAATATTCTCAAGATATACTGTGTTATATTCTTAGTTACATTTGTGTCTACCTATTTTTTGTTTGTTGAAGAACATTTGTGTCTACCTTGAGTAACTAAAAATGTGAAGGAATAGAGTATAAGAAGTCAAAGAAAGCTATAACTGGTATCCCAATTATTGAATAAGGCATTAGTAGATGTTCCTTTCAAACCGGAAACACGTAATAACAATAATATGAACGAATATCGTAGTTCGTAGAAGTATTGAGTTCACAGAACGAAAGCATTGAGTTACTGGTGGGGTTTAGCAGAAGCCATTGAATAAGACATAAGTAGATCTTTTTTATAATGTCATGAGTTTTTTTTGGTAAGAATCAACAAAGTAATCACCACGTTCATGAGAAATGAAATCCCACAAGGAAAAGACCATCTAACTTCACTATTCGTACTCACAGTAATTAACAGGTACCTGCATACAGAAGACATTGGAAGCTGGGGTTTAGCAGAAGCACAACATATAGAACTGAATTACTAATGGACTATTCTCAGCAGAAAAGTTAAAAAGGTTAGGCGTCGGATCTGTTTGTAAATATCAAAATCATCCTGGAAACAAACCAAAAGTTTCAAGCCAGATAAATTTGTATTACTAAATTTACGAAGTACTTCCAAACGTTGTAAGTAAATTCCTGCAAAGCATTGGTAATTTTCATGATGAACACAGGCTACAACATTACAGAAGTGCATATCTCTATACTCAATGCTTCTAAGGAATTGAGCCATCGTAACCATGTAAACAACAATCTCATATTCCTACAGTGTTTGATGTCGATATTTTGGACCCACGTTTCTTAAACTCATTAAGAAACAAAAAGTTATTAGGTCCTAACAGTATCGAAACACACTTCTAACCGAAATCCATAGTTGCTCCGATTATAACAAATGGAATTGAAATAAAAATATTCTCAACATATGCCGTGTTCTATTCTTAGTCAAAGACATTAGTAGATGTTCCTTACAAACCGGAACACGTAATAACAATAATATGAACGAAATATCGTAGTCCGTAGAAGCATTGAGTTCACAGAACTAAAGAATTAAAAACACAGTCAGTTAAGTTTCTAAAAAACAGTTAAGTTTGTATAAAAAAGATCATGAGATTAATTAGGGTTTGAAGTAATTGGAGTTTATTGCAAGTCTAATAGATGAGATTTGTTCTATACAGTGTAAAATCTTTTGGAGTGTTGAACTAAGTTAGCCCTTTACCCTTACCAATCCAATCAAAGTAGTAAAGAAACGATTAAAGAAAAAGAAAAAAGAAAAAAGAAAATATACCTGATGAAGATTGAACAATAAATTTTTCGCACGAGAAATTGATTTCTGGATTGAGGACACAGTAACCGAACTAAATAATTGAAGACACAGTCAGTTAAGTTCCTAAAAAAACACAATCGCAGTCAGTTAAGTTTCCAATTCAGGAACACCATGAAAGAGATATAGACTCGACCACATTTGGAAAGATTTAAACACATCAAAATATTACAGGAAAGCTGGATTAAAGAGAACACTAACCTCAAGCTGCAGTAATGTTTGTTTATTATTCAAAAGTAAACAATGCAAATTAAAAAAAGCTTAAACTACAAAACATTAGTCAGTCATGAAGAACAGTGGTAATAAAAGTAATAACAAATTAGATGTAGAAATCATTATGGAAATCAGAAGTTACCAAAAAATAAATAAATAGATAGTTAGATAAATTTACCTGTGAATCAGTGTACATGAAAAAAAATTCCCGTCCTAGACATTTCGTCGAACACCTTATTTGCAGAAACTAAAACTACAAAATTGAAAAGTGAACAAATTGTAAAAGTGAATCTTTGAGTCAAAAGTTCAACAGAAAACCCAAATCCCAAATTAAATTTTGAAGAATCAAAGAAAAAAAAGGAATACCTGAGATTCAGAAGATCAAACTGAAATTCTTTGTTTGTTACTGAAATTCTTCGATCAAGATCAAATCAGAACAAAAACTACAAAATTGAAAAGTGAACAAATTGTAAAAGTGAATATTTGAGTCAAAAGTTTAACAGAAAACCCAAATCTGTAATTAACTTTTCAAGAATCAAAGAGAAAAAGGAATACCTATTATGATCAGAAGATCAAACTGAAATTCTTTAATGGACAGAGACTGAAATTCTTCGATGAAGATCAAATCAGACTGAAATTGGATTCCTAGGGCTACTAAGATTTTGGATAGACTTACAACATCTCCAATGTTAATCTCAATCTTAGAAACTCGGAGTGCCACTTAGGACTTTTAGAGTTTTTATCTTAAAATTCATCTCCGAGGCAAAACTCAATTCAAATCTCTAAGATGACGTGTCAAGGGTGGAATGAAGATATCTCAAGAGGACACTCCATTTCTAGAGTGTCCTCTTGAGTTATCTCTAAGTGTCCTATTTTAATGAAAAAAAAATAGGACACTCCATTTCTAGAGTGTCCTCATGAGTTATCTCTAAGTGGCAACTCAATATTTTCATATATTTTAATAAAAAAAAATATGTCACATAACTAATTTTAGGAGTTTTAGAGTGTTGCATTGGAGAAGTCCTTCGAATAGAGGATCTCAATCTTGACAAATACGAAATAGAAAAATTAGAGATTGACATTTGAATCTCGACACATAGGATTTTTAGAGTTTCTTTTGAGTTTTGCATTGGAGATGCTTAGATGGAGAGGTTAGAGAGATCTTCTGGAGATTTTAGGGAGTTTCAGAATCGTGGGGAGTTTGAGAATCCTGGGGAGGTTGGAGGGATAGTAGGGAGAGCCCGGAGAGGTATAAAATGTCTTATTGATGCACCCGAAAAGGTTGCACACCCAAGCGGAGGTATCAAGTAGTAACCGGTAAAACCGGAGTCGATCCAAGGATAGGTTGGTAATTTGGATAACGAAGGGTCTTGTCCCCCGGTCTATGTATCAAATGCTAACTTAGACTAAAAAGGGAAAGGAAACAAAGATAAATGGGGGTTTGATCGAATAAGGTGATAAGAGAATAAAGCAAACGAGTAAAATAAACTAAACTAACAATAAAAGTAAACGGGCGAGAGAGATTCGAGAGAAGAGTTCGGAGGAACAAGAGTCGGGAGACGGTAAGACTCGATTCGGGCAATATATAAGCGAGAGAGGTGTCGAAGTCCGGGAATCCATAATGATAAACCTACGACTATGTGTAGTCCGATTTAATGTGTCAAGTTACAATCGATATTCGACTCCTAAAGTAGATGTCTCTAAGTACTACGTATATCCTGAGATCATACTTAGTCAAACAAACGTCTAAATCGGTTAATCCCGAGTCATCGAAAGTGTCGTCTAGTCGCCTAACTATGTGAAGTGCTTGACAAGACACATGAAACTATGACCTAGACTACGATCGACATCGAATACCTCGTTTCGTCTATTAACTATGTGAAGTGCTTGACAAGACACATGAAAATACGATCAAAACGATAATCGAATCAAATGAACATCAATTCATAATCAAAACATCAAATCATATTAAACATAATCACAAATTCATCACATTTCATCTCATATAATCGACACACTTGATTTAGCTAACATGGTGAACGAGTAATAAATGAAAAGAAATGATAAGAGAAATCCCCCTTTTTCGATGTGGCTCGAGGCTAGGTTCGTCGAGAGAAATGAGTCTCTAAGTGTAGTCGATCTCCCCGTAGCAAAATTCTGGATTTCCCTTTTATAATGCACTTTGGGTGTCCCCGAGCAAAAATCAGATTTCCCCATAGCGACCACCATCATCTTCTCCATTTTTCACCCAAACTCCATTAAAGCTTCATCAAGCTTCTCTCTCTAAAGATTTCTTACCCAAAATCAAAATCAAACACATAGGAAGATAGATCAAGACATGGGGAACAAAAGCCCTAACTTTTCCGGCTAAAATAATGGCCGGAAAAGCTAGAAACTCTCGGCCAAAGAATGAAGGAATCCGGCCAAGAAACATGGAGGTGCCGGCCACATAGGTGCTGTCCCGGCCGTGTGCATCCGTCCCGAGCTGCTGCCGTGTTGTGCGCGCGTCCCTAGTGCCGTCCCGAGCGAGACCCACACAGTCCGAGCTTGCTGCCGGCGTGAAGCTGCTGTCCCGAGCAGATCTGCTGCTGTCCCGAGCAGATCTGCTGCCGTCCCGAGCAGCTCCAGCTGCAGCCGCGTCCTTGAAGTCCCGTGAAGGGTACTGTCTCGTGCTCTCCCGTGCTCCCGTGCAGCTCTCCCGAGCAGCAGCTCGTGTGCAGCCCGAGCTGCTGCTCGGCCGGCCAGAGCTAGGCCGGCCACTAGGCCGGCCTATGCTTTGGCCGGATCCCCCTTCTTCTTGCTCTCTTGTTCTCTCTCTATCAAACCTTAGTGATAAAGAACAAAGCCCTAGCCTCCTTTTCTCTCTCTCTCCCTTTCCAAGGTTGTGTAATGATGAATGATGAAGATGATGAATAGTGTCTTGACCCTCTCTTTTTACTCAAACCCTAGACAAGTCAAGACTTGACTTTGACTCAAACTTGAGTCCATCAAGAGGGTGCCTCCAAAATCTCTTCCTTCTTTCATCTTCTTTGGGCTTGGGTTTAAGACTTGGGCTTTAATCTTCACTTGGAAATCAAGGGGGGGGGGGGGGGGGTGCCTTCATAGAATCTTTGTTTTAAGACCGAACCTCGACTTCTTTCTTTCACAACTTCCCCGTCCGAACTCGGAATTGACTTCCGTTTTCACCGTTGGACTCGTCTTTGACTCCTCTTCTCATATGATTTGCTTGAAGTCCTTTTCTCTCATTTTGGGCACATGAAATGATAGTGATAATTCGCTCCCTTTATTCCGAATTAGGTTCTTTATTCCAAATATGGTACCTAAACAAGAAAAACACATAAAATGTTATTGATAACACTCGAAAATGACTAATTAGTCTAGGTTAGGCTCTCCAAATGTGACATTTTCATGTCACATCAACATCCCCAAACTTAAACTTTGCTAGTCCTCGAGCAAACAAAATAAAATGAAAGCCTAACTCACTTTCGGAGGAATCCCGGTTGCATTTAGCATATGCAACAAGCCGTTAAACCCCTAGGTTACCCCTAGTGGACGGGTGTTGTCTCGTGAGGGTTTCCATAGATGACACCCACAAACATCGAGTTTCAAATACACAAGGGTCCAACAACCACATCATATATAAGCATGGTTCATATAATAAAGGGTTTAAGCATGTCAAAACACAATGAATCAAGTAAACAAGTTCATGTGAAAGCTAAAGACCTCTTCACTAATGATCTTACCCTAAAGTGCAAGTGTTAAACCATAATAAGCAACATCTATGTTCCGAAGTCACAAAGCCTTGATCCCTAGTTTAGTACATTTCGCCTCGACTTCGGCCTCACGGACATACACTCCAAATATGAAATCACTCAAGAATGGTTCGCTCATATGTGTGAGTGTGATCACTAACATGGACTCAACACATAAAAAGGGGTGAGGACAACATTTTGGAACGAATGATCTTCGAAAAGGAATTAGCCACTAAACGGAGTGGGGAAGCTCACTCACCCTTCTCACCCATTCTACCCCTCTAAGAATGCCTTCCAAAGGTTAACGGATACTAGAGATGGATGACGATGGAGGATTCCCGAGAATGTCGAACTCTTCATGATAGAACCTCTTAAGCACTTCCACATTCGTTTATTGCTTCGAATACTTATTCATGAACATACACACAAACACACACATATATACAATCAAACCACTCACACAAAAGAGCTAACATGCTCAAACATACACATAAACCACTTTATTTCATTTCTCTTTCTTCTTCTTTTTTTTTCATCACTTTTTTTTTCGCTTTTTCACTTTTTTTTTTCTTTTTTTTTTTCTTTTTCATAACACAAATACAATCAACCAAAACAAAATACAACACACACAACTCTATTCTTGCAATCAACTTTTTCTATTTCATACTTGCTTTGACATTCTTCATTCTTTCTTCTCATGTCTTCATTCTCGGGATATAAGATGATGGATGATGATGGAGTATCCGCTTTCCTCTAGTTGACACTCTTATTGGGTTTCATGGACTACAAGGGCAAGGTTAATTCGCTATCCTAATGTCACTCTTAGTGGCTAAGGAAGTTGAGCACACGAGATCAAATGAGCTCTTTTAATAGTTACGAGGTTGAGTAGCTCTTCATTCTACTCGGAGTTAGCGCGGAAGAGTACACTCGAAGGACAATTTAGGCTTTGAGCTCTCACATGGGTTAAGTCTCCACTAATGACTACTCTAGGTCTCTTAGAGATGTTTCTTCTTCACTAAGATGTTACTCCCATAGCATAACACAAACACTCAAAGACTCGACTTTCATGCAAAGGTCACTAGCAATCACAAAACTCATCAACTCGACACATATGCATCAACATTCTTAAAACCATCACTACAATCACATGCTAATCTACTCAAAATGTTCAAAATTTTCAAATTTTGGCTAATTTGAACCCTTTTGTCTTTGAAACCCATGGTCATGCATTGGTTATGGTCATATCCCGCATCCCCAAACTTAAAACTAACATTGTCCTCAATGTTCTAAGCATACACTCACCAAACGATAAAGAGGCACATCAATTTAAAGAGAAGAGTGGAGAGATATTACCATAACCGAAGGAGATAAAGGATGATACTACCAAGGCTCATGTATAAAGAGGTTCCAAGTTGATGTCAAGCTCGCGCCATCCCCAAACTTGGAACAAACCACACCTTAGAAGTAAAACATATAAGAACTACTCCTAAAATATCCAAAACATAATGAGAATGAAGCACATAAAAGACATGACCGAATAACGTCTACCACTAACGCGGGTATACACGATTGCATTGAGCTATGCAATTAGCCTTTGATTATCTTGTTTTCACACAAGAGCACGAGTTATGTCTCGCGGAGGGTTTCCAGAGATGCTACCCACAAACATCAAATGCCACCTTAATCGGCTAACGATCATATAGCAAAAGACGGAAGATTTGGGGGTCAACCCAAAGAAAGCTATATACACATGGTAATCGTCTCACAGAAATATTAAACCAAATAAGTGCGCGTGAGACGAAAACCGAAAAGAGGCCATCCCCAAACTTAGTGGATGCACGGTCCACTAAGTTAGCATGAATGCTAGGGGCGACGACTAAGAAGTCGTCAAAAGGATCGACATATAGGCGAAGTGAGGGAAGGTCAGTCGAAGGCAAAAAGTCAAACTCAAGCTTAGTGGATAGAACATCCACTAAGTCCTAGACATACTAGGAAAGACGTCTGAAGTGTCCCAGAAGGGGTCAACAACCGAGTCTGAGATCATGTGGAAGGTCGAACTAGATTCTAAGGGTAAGACAATAGGCTCGGGGACCAAGTCAAGGTCCGTAATTTCCTTAGGTAAATGGTCCAATAAACTATCCAGTATGTCTCTAACTACTATGTTATCGACACCCTTAAAGGCATTTGGAGCCTCAAAGTCAGGCATAACACCTTCCATTCTACATAACCCATCCAAATAATCACAAGTGTTAAAGATTGGAAAGTTTAATATTGTGTGATTCCCAAGTTTGCTCGTAGAGCTATCATCCTCAACATCAAAATCTAATGTAGTCGAATCATGGTGAGATGACAATGGTCGAGGGATTGGGCAATAAGGTTCATCGGTCAGTTCAGACTCTAAGGGTCTATCAAGAGCTTCTTCGACATTTAACTTAAGACTAGAGTTAGGTGTATTACCCTCACCATCATTCATAGTCTCTTCTTGAGTTTGGGGTGCGCAAACCCCTTCCTCGTCGACGATAGGCTCTGACTCAAGTCTATCAACAATTTTGAGAAGTCGTTCCGTGATCTCCGTTATATCTCGATTAAATCTATTTTGATACTCTAAAACTAATTGGAGAGTCTCTTCAGACATCTCCTCGTAATAAGGCACATGAGTATAACTAGACGAAGACTCTCGCGGAACACGGATCATAGGACAATAGTCGGTCAAATGGTCTAAGCTCGCACAAATAGCACAAACCGGGCTAATGGTCTCCATGGTCCTCTCTTCACTACCTTCATGTAAATACCTAGACTCGACTCTTTGAGTGGAATCCTCGAGTCGGGAATTGTCATCACTAAATGAACCGTTCATATATGCTTGTCGATAGTCACGAAGACTTCGACGTGGTCGATCAATACTAATAGAACTACGGTCCTCATCAAATGACAAATTCATACATGAAGGTGTGGTCATCCCAAATTCTTGTCGATAGTCTCGAAGACTCCTACGGGGTTGGTTACCCGCATGCTCATAATCCCTAAAACCATGTTCATGACGAGTCTGACCGACTCCATACATCCGTCGATATTCACCCATGGTCATCCTAGGTCGGTCAGGCTCAACTCGCCTATTCCTATCACTAGTTGGAACATTCCTATGTAAATTTGAGTAGTCCTGATGACTTGTAGATGGTCGACTAGTGTTGGAAAGGGTTCGCATAAGGTCATTCTCATCAAATGACCAACTTGCCATGATCTCACAATGTTCAAGGATACTAACACATAATTGCAAAATGGGACAAACACTTATAGACTAACAATCACACACAAGTAAAAAGGATGAGATAGAATGCGATACTATCGAGTGCTCCTCTCCTTTCGTTCGCCTTTTCCTTGGCTTCTCGATTCCTTCCTTTTCCCTCGCCTTTATGTCGCTTTTGGCTCTTTTCTCGACGGTACCTAAAAAGAAGATAAAAAACTACAAAAATAAATAAAGAGAAAACGTCTAAGAAAGCAACTAACACAAGACTAATGAACAAAACAACAAACGCTATCCTAACTACTAAACCTATCCCCGGCAGCGGCGCCAAAAACTTGATGCACCCGAAAAGGTTGCACACCCAAGCGGAGGTATCAAGTAGTAACCGGTAAAACCGGAGTCGATCCAAGGATAGGTTGGTAATTTGGATAACGAAGGGTCTTGTCCCCCGGTCTATGTATCAAATGCTAACTTAGACTAAAAAGGGAAAGGAAACAAAGATAAATGGGGGTTTGATCGAATAAGGTGATAAGAGAATAAAGCAAACGAGTAAAATAAACTAAACTAACAATAAAAGTAAACGGGCGAGAGAGATTCGAGAGAAGAGTTCGGAGGAACAAGAGTCGGGAGACGGTAAGACTCGATTCGGGCAATATATAAGCGAGAGAGGTGTCGAAGTCCGGGAATCCATAATGATAAACCTACGACTATGTGTAGTCCGATTTAATGTGTCAAGTTACAATCGATATTCGACTCCTAAAGTAGATGTCTCTAAGTACTACGTATATCCTGAGATCATACTTAGTCAAACAAACGTCTAAATCGGTTAATCCCGAGTCATCGAAAGTGTCGTCTAGTCGCCTAACTATGTGAAGTGCTTGACAAGACACATGAAACTATGACCTAGACTACGATCGACATCGAATACCTCGTTTCGTCTATTAACTATGTGAAGTGCTTGACAAGACACATGAAAATACGATCAAAACGATAATCGAATCAAATGAACATCAATTCATAATCAAAACATCAAATCATATTAAACATAATCACAAATTCATCACATTTCATCTCATATAATCGACACACTTGATTTAGCTAACATGGTGAACGAGTAATAAATGAAAAGAAATGATAAGAGAAATCCCCCTTTTTCGATGTGGCTCGAGGCTAGGTTCGTCGAGAGAAATGAGTCTCTAAGTGTAGTCGATCTCCCCGTAGCAAAATTCTGGATTTCCCTTTTATAATGCACTTTGGGTGTCCCCGAGCAAAAATCAGATTTCCCCATAGCGACCACCATCATCTTCTCCATTTTTCACCCAAACTCCATTAAAGCTTCATCAAGCTTCTCTCTCTAAAGATTTCTTACCCAAAATCAAAATCAAACACATAGGAAGATAGATCAAGACATGGGGAACAAAAGCCCTAACTTTTCCGGCTAAAATAATGGCCGGAAAAGCTAGAAACTCTCGGCCAAAGAATGAAGGAATCCGGCCAAGAAACATGGAGGTGCCGGCCACATAGGTGCTGTCCCGGCCGTGTGCATCCGTCCCGAGCTGCTGCCGTGTTGTGCGCGCGTCCCTAGTGCCGTCCCGAGCGAGACCCACACAGTCCGAGCTTGCTGCCGGCGTGAAGCTGCTGTCCCGAGCAGATCTGCTGCTGTCCCGAGCAGATCTGCTGCCGTCCCGAGCAGCTCCAGCTGCAGCCGCGTCCTTGAAGTCCCGTGAAGGGTACTGTCTCGTGCTCTCCCGTGCTCCCGTGCAGCTCTCCCGAGCAGCAGCTCGTGTGCAGCCCGAGCTGCTGCTCGGCCGGCCAGAGCTAGGCCGGCCACTAGGCCGGCCTATGCTTTGGCCGGATCCCCCTTCTTCTTGCTCTCTTGTTCTCTCTCTATCAAACCTTAGTGATAAAGAACAAAGCCCTAGCCTCCTTTTCTCTCTCTCTCCCTTTCCAAGGTTGTGTAATGATGAATGATGAAGATGATGAATAGTGTCTTGACCCTCTCTTTTTACTCAAACCCTAGACAAGTCAAGACTTGACTTTGACTCAAACTTGAGTCCATCAAGAGGGTGCCTCCAAAATCTCTTCCTTCTTTCATCTTCTTTGGGCTTGGGTTTAAGACTTGGGCTTTAATCTTCACTTGGAAATCAAGGGGGGGGGGGGGGGGGGGGGTGCCTTCATAGAATCTTTGTTTTAAGACCGAACCTCGACTTCTTTCTTTCACAACTTCCCCGTCCGAACTCGGAATTGACTTCCGTTTTCACCGTTGGACTCGTCTTTGACTCCTCTTCTCATATGATTTGCTTGAAGTCCTTTTCTCTCATTTTGGGCACATGAAATGATAGTGATAATTCGCTCCCTTTATTCCGAATTAGGTTCTTTATTCCAAATATGGTACCTAAACAAGAAAAACACATAAAATGTTATTGATAACACTCGAAAATGACTAATTAGTCTAGGTTAGGCTCTCCAAATGTGACATTTTCATGTCACATCACTTATTCCCTTCTATTTTTATTTTATTTACATAAGCGTTATTTTTATTTTATTTACATAAGCGTATTTTGTATGGACCGTTGGATCTAATCAAAATTAAATCTTGCTAAAGAAATGGACGGCCAGAGTTATCCCCAGATAACCGACTGAGTTGTTTTAATATAATAGATTCAAAACTCTCTTTATAAATCAACAACCCCACACACTATTGTGATACACTTGTAATTCTGCCCCCCTCTCTCTCTTAATCCTGTTAACAACTTTTTCAACTCTAACAAAACCTCTATCTCTCTAAAACCTATGGAGTACTTTGGTTTTTCACCCCTTTCAAGCTACCCCCACCACCAACAACACCATTCTCACTGCAAATATCCAAGACGTTATTGCAGTGATAGTGTTAGTTTTTGTCATCATCTTAATTTTCATTGTAACCATGGCGAAGATTTGCAGCCAAAAAGACCAAAGGGACGTAGCTTGTCGTAATAGAATAAATAACTAAAATGGGGTTCTAGTGATGTTTTATGTTTATGTTTTGTTTTTTGGAAAATGTGTGTTGTTGCAAATCAAGACTGTGTGTTCTGTTTAAATCAAGATTGTGATTTGTTTTGTAATGAAACTTAATGAAGATGTGTTTTAGTCACGGGACTTTTTAGTAGGTTTGAACAATATCCTTTTTTAGAGAGAGAAAGTAATTAACTCTGCTAACCCCTCTTCTTCTTCTTCTTTTTAGATGGGACTTTTTAGTGGAAGAGGAAAAAAACAGAGCACCTTCAAATTGATAAGGTTATTTTTCAGAAGAAACAAAAAAAAAAAAACCCAAGAAGGAAGATGATATGAAAAAGAAATTGTCAACCCAATAATCTTTTTGATCTTTTCTGTTCAAGATGATCAAGATCTGAACAATACAGACATGGGTTTTATGATTAAGCCCTTGATTTGGTGCACTATGAGAAAAATCATGATTAAATCGGGAAAAATTGACTCAAGGTTAAATCTATCACTTAATGAATTACGAAATGAAACTTTGGAAATATTGGATCAGAACTCAACTTTTCAATTAGAAATTGTTATAGTTAACCCTGTCAATGATGTTTAACTATTTAGAATAAATAGGCTCATGATGGGGTCACAGGTAATTAATATTAAAAATGTCCCATATGTTATGTAACAAAATGAAGTTTTATTAGGTTAAGCTTTTAAATTCTTTCTTGTCAAACGCAAAGTCATGGTTCATTTGCTACAAACTTGAATTCCCTCTTTCTCTCTCTTAAAATTCTTTATTAATTTCTCAAATTTTTATCTGTGAAGTGTTAAAAATTTTGCAGCTTCATCTAGGGAAGTGAAATTAGACTTCTACAAAGTTGTTGAATTTCCAAAGGTGTATTCAGCTTACTTGGATGCAGAGTAGAACCTTGTACAAGTCTTGGTGAGAAGCCTAAGATATTTCGTCCTTAATTTTCTGAACCACAAGAACATTATGTAAATAAGAAAACAATCTAAGTGCATGTGATTTAGTTCATTTTCTCCCTAAATTAGTACTAATTTATGTCTACCTCAAAACATAGAATTGCTTTTCTGTTTGGCCCATCACATAATAATTAAGGCCATCGCTTTGGGGAAAGCTAAATAGTTTCCGGGGTGTGAAATTTTAAAGGGAAAATGTAAAATTTTAGAAATTTTCCGGGGAAATAAATTTTAAGGGGAAATAAAAAGAAAACACTCCACCTCACCTCACACTCTCTCCACCTCACCTCACACTCTCTCCACCTCACCTCTTTGTCTTCTCCGATTAGGTCGCCGGCCGGCGACCATGGGAAATTTTTTTTTCACTCTCTCTCTCTAGAAACTCCTGCGAAGGGGTTTCCCTTCGCCGGAGTTTCTAGAGAGAGAGAGAGAGTGAGTGAAATATATATATATTTTTTTTCATGGTCGCCGGCCGGAAAATTTTCCGGCCGGCGACCTAATCGGAGAAGATAAAGAGCTGAGGTGGATAGAGAGAGAGCTGAGGTGGAGAAGTATTTTGCTTTCCCCCTACATAAAATTGTCAAACAAAATTGACCAATTTTTGACCAAGTCTTCACACCCCGGAAACTATTTAGCTTTCCCTAAAGCGCTGGCCATAATTAAATATGCATGAATATGAATTTGACAATTAGATACGATGCTAAGTAAAAGAGATTTATCAATTTTTAGTATATGAAGAATGTTCTGGGACAATAAAATCTTCTTATGCTTCATCTTTCTCAACTGAATTATCACCACCATGGAAACCTCAAGTCAAAAATCACACGATAACACTCATGTTTACCTATATTCTTAGCTTCCCCACACATTCAAGGTGATAACTTCAAGGCGTATTCCTATACAACAATCGAACATATACTAAAAAATTTTCTGTAACTTAAAATCTTGAGAGGACGTAAACCAACATAAGAAATTAGGTTTAGATCGTGTAAAACCTTCCGACTTTCGAGAAAACCTATTACTTATATAAGAATGCTCATTTTTGTCTTTGTTAACTAAGAAACTTGGAAAAACATAACTATAAGATACGAAATATAAGAGAGAACATTATTTACCCCGATACTTTCTAATATATTGACTATATCATTGATTTGTTGCCGCATAACTCCTGCAATTTGAAACACAATGTGAGAGAGAGAGAGAGGGAGAGAGAGAGAATGATATAATTATAAGCACCATTTTTAAAAGTAAGCCGGACATAAAATATATAATTATTATAAATTTAATTAATCATACAGTTTAATTTTATCTTCATACATATGTAGCCATTATAGTACGTGACAAATATGAGCGTGTAGCAATTGTCGTCACTGTAGTGTCACATACGTCAAAGATGGTAGAAGGAAATTGAAATCTACATCAATGTAGAATAAAAGTCACGCGACACTAATAAAGAACAAATGAAAATTATAAACACCATATTTCCTTGTAAAAAGAGCAAATAAACAAAACTAACTAGAATAATATGTGACTCGCACAAGTTCAGAGTACGGATGACAATTTTGTTATTGAAAATGAATTATTGAGTTACCTTAAAACATAAGAAATATCGATTCGAACAACAAAATGAATGTAGTTTGACGAAATCTCTAGTCCTCAAATGCAAGAACCTAAGTAGAATTAGATGGAAGTAGTTGATAGTCCTGATCTCTTCTTTGCTAAGTAAGCTTCCACTTTGGTATTTTCTCTATTTTTTCAACCTGAAAGCTAAAAGCTTCTCTATAAACTAATAATTAGGCAACAACTAGAGCAAATATCCTTTGGCAAAATGCCAGTTAACTTTTACCTCGAGCAAGATATTCCATGGGGCTTTTAATTAGTATCTAAAGTCGACTAAATAATATTGTGACATATACAAAAAAGAATCCAATTGGCATCCACATAAACCCACATGTTTCAGGATTGAGGTATATTTCTTACCAAAATTTTAGAGGACTGCAATTGGTTTATTGGGAAAAACTATAACATTGAGTTTTTAAGTGAAACAAAACATCATATGCATTGTGACAGCAGTTAAAGATACCTTAAAAATAATTTAGAAGACCTTGACGATCTAGAAACTATTGACCATCAGCCTTTTGTTTGACTCAATTGGCTGAGAAAGTGGTCTATCTCCACGATGTTGCCACAAGGAATGGTGAAAGAGTTATACTTAAGTTTCTTGTAATTCTAGTCCTTTTATTATACTGTCATCATGAACTGGTTTTCTTCATCAACTCTTGTAAAATTGATTTCCAAAAAAAAAAAAGAGACAAGTCAGATTCAAGAAACACAAAATATTGGAGCATCAGTATGACATTAACATAAATTACAAGAAGATAATCAAATTGTAAATAGATGTTTACTGTCTCTGGAAATTACAGGTCTCTACCTCGGATATTTTCTAATATGCTATCTAAAATAAGAGTCATGGCAGTAAGAGACCAACAACTTGACCACTAATTTGACGGTTTCGGTTAACTACGAACAGGAATTCCGTCAAATTTAGTATCTCCATCCTCCCCATCTCGGTAAATTTTAATATAGTTTATGAACATTTGAAAGTTACCAATATGTACAATTTCATTTCTATATACAACACTAATTTCCTGCTTCTGATTAGCCTTCACGGTCAGCTTCTTCTCTACAATTCTTGATCTCCTTATTTGTAGAGTTAATGAAGTAACCAACCTTTGAATCTTCAGATCATTAAACACCCACTTCCATGCCAATCAAGTACATAATAATAATAATAATATTCAGTTACTTTTTAGATTAGGCAAAAATTAGCATAGATAAAAGAATATTTTTTCTGGGCCAATATGGATTCACCATATTTAGATTGAAAGACTCTACTATATGTATTGACATACTTCCTGACATCGTACTCATTGGAGAAGTTGAGGAGTTTTCTTATTTTTGAAGCTTTTTTCGGATCTCTCATTCTTGGTTTCGCACCAAGATAAAAACATAGAGGTTTTGGCTGACAAGTGACAATACATCCACTGTTATATGGTGGGGTCAAGTAGAATACAACTTCCCATTAATTGTCAGGGTTAAAAATCAAAGGCTATGAGCCTATGGTTTGAAATTCACATGCACAAAACAGATGGAAGAAGAAAATCCATCCATTCCCTGGATTTGAGGAAGATTTTCTTTCCCATGCATTAAATGATGAAGACTTTTGTTGCCAAGCATTTAAAGCTTTGCAATCTGATCTTACGGGTAAGAAGGCTATAAATAGCCATACCCATTCTCAACATCATCATCCCATTCTTAAGTCTCCTGTATAAGTGAGAGAGTGAGAAAGAGTGTGAGATCAGAGACTTGTATAAGTGTGTGAGGGTGAGAGTTGTAGTGAGATATTGTAACCGGGGAGTACACTAGACTTTGTGTACGGTAACTCGGGTAAGTTGTAACTTCATATTCATAGTGGATTTGCTTGGTGCGGCTGAAAGAGGACGTAGGACTTGCTCCGAACCTCTATAAATCTTGTGTCATTATTCTTTATTTGCTTCGTGGTTATGTTTGATTTATTCACCATTTCATCCAAGATCCTGGTTTTCCGCATTAGAGAAAAACTCTAAGTAGACTGATCACCTATAAGGAGTGGTTATTTTTCTCAACAACTGGTATCAGAGCTTCCGGGTTAGGAATTGCTGAATTTCTGTTGTCGGTGGACGGAGTTACTATTCACGTGAATAGTGTTTTCCGGCGTGAATAGTGTTTTCGCCGTGAATAGTGTTTATATCGGTGTTGGAGCTATGGATGATAAATCAGATAACGTTGCAAGGGTTCGGGTTTTTAATGGTAAAAATTTCTCATATTGGAAATCACAGATGGAGGATTATTTATATGAGAGAGATCTTCATGCTCCATTACATGGAGTGGATAAGAAGGGTAAACTCGATGATGAAGAATAGGCTATTCTTGACCGCAAGTGTGTTGGCGTGATCCGTAGGTGTCTTACGGAGGAAGTTTACAACAATGTCGAAGAAATATCTACAACAAATGACCTAATGGACACTTTGGAGAGACTCTATCAGAAGTCGTCAGCCTCAGGTAAAATTATGTTGTGTGAACAATTATTTAATTTAAAAATGAATGAAGGCGAGACAGTATCTGCTCACCTTGGAAAGTTTAAATCAATTATCTCCCAACTTTCTAAGGTTGACATTACATTTTCGGATGAGGTTAAAGCATTAAGGTTGTTATCATCATTACCATCGAGTTGGGATACGGCTGTGACGTCTATAAGCAACTCGGCGGGTAGTGAAAAACTAATGCTGGAAAATGTAACGGCTATGATACTTGGTGAAGAAGAGAGGAGACTAGAACGAGGCTACACCGCTTCTAGCTCTTCTTCAGGATCCATCTTAAGCATGCAATATGAAAGAGGCAGGAATTTTACTAAAAATTCAGATAAATCTAAAGGTAAATTTAGAGGCAAATCTAGGGGAAGATCGAAATCCAGGCCTAGAGGTGTGTGTTGGACATGTAATAAAGAAGGGCACATGAAGAAAGACTGTCCAGAAAGAAAGGGTGCTAACAATACGGGAAACAAGGGTGATCAAGAGGTCCATGTAGTTGCAGCTGCAGAGGACGATGCAGTCTTCATTGTTAATGACAACAATGTGATCACCGAGAGTTTCCTATTACTCTCCGAGGACGGTATGAACGAGTCTTGGATAGTAGACTCAGGAGCTTCTTTCCATGCTACAGGAAATAAGGGGATCATGACCTCTTACAAGGAAGGGAACTTTGGCCAAGTCTTCCTTGGTGATGGTGAAGCATGTGATATCATCGGTGTAGGTGATGTGAACGTGAAAGTCAATGGTTCGACGTGGAAGCTGAAAGATGTGCGACATGTTCCAAATTTGACGAGGAACTTGGTTTCTGTGGGCCAAGTTTGTGACGACGACTGTGAGGTTCATTTTTCTAAGACAAATTGGAAAGTGACCAAAGGAGCTATGGTATTAGCTCGAGGACTTCGAAATGGTACTCTCTACCGAGCTTCAGAAAGACCTACTCTAGCAGTGGCTAGTAGTAATGAAGATGTCAGATTATGGCACAAAAGGTTGGGACATATGAGTGAGAAGAACATGAAGATTCTGCATTCGGCGGGTCATTTGCCGGAGGTAAAATCTGTAGAAATGGGCTTTTGTGAAGAATGTGTTCTGGGAAAGCAAAAGCGGGTGAGTTTCAACAGAGGCGGCAGAAGCTTAAGAAAAGAAAAGTTGGACTTGGTTCATACAGATGTATGGGGACCAGCTGATGTCCCTTCTCATGGTGGTGCTCAATACTTTGTTACCTTCATCGATGACCACTCGAGAAAGGTATGGATTTATTTTCTGAAACATAAATCTGATGTGTTTGATGCATTTCAGAAATGGAAGGCATTGGTTGAAACAGAAACTGGTCTGAAGCTAAAATGTATAAGGTCAGATAATGGTGGTGAGTATGACAAGAAGGAATTCTTACTGCTCTGTGCTACTAATGGGATACGTATGGAGAGGACGCTCCCAGGGACACCACAGGAGAATGGAGTAGCTGAGCGTATGAATTGGACACTAAATGCACGAGCAAGGTGCATGAGACTGCAATGCGGGTTGCCTGAAGTTTTTTGGGCACAAGCTTTAGAAACGGCTACTTATTTAATCAATCGGACACCCAGCAGTCCATTAGATATGAGGATTCCAGAAGAGGTTTGGACCGGCAAGAAGGTAAACCTCTCTTATCTGAAAGTTTTCGGATGTGTTGCTTATGTTCATCTTAATCCTACAGAAAGGAAAAAGATAGGGCCACAGGCAAAGAAATGCATTTTCATTGGTTATGGAGGTGATGCATTTGGATATAAATTGTGGGACTATGAAAGTCACAAGGCAATCCGGAGCAGGGATGTAACCTTCAATGAAGATGTATTATACAAGGACAAGGATGCAACACAGGTCATAGGTGAAGGATCAATTACTCAAGTCAACAAAGAAAAATATGTTGACATGGGTGATACTACAGGGATGACTAGTAGAGCGGTGGAAGAAGCAGAGACTCCAGGTGAAGAGGAATCTCAGATGCAACAGGGAGACACTCCACAAGCAGTGGGAGTTTCTTCCCCAGCTCCACAGGACCAGTCAGGTGTTCATACCGAGACACCTACGGTGTTCGTCCCAAGGAGATCATCACATGTACCAAAGCCGAATCCAAAATACGCTAATGTGATGGATCATTTGTTACTGACAGATGATGGTGAGCCAGAACATTTTGATGAAGCACCACAGGACGAGGACTCAAGCAAGTGGGAGTTTGCCATGAAAGACGAGATGGATTCACTTGTGCAGAACAACACATGGGTGTTGGCAAAATTACCAAGAGGTAAGAAGGCATTGGAGAACAAGTGGGTTTATCGGAGAAAGTCTGAAGCAAATGGTGACATTCGCTACAAAGCGAGATTAGTAGTGAAGGGGTTTCAGCAGAAACCAGGTATCGACTACAATGAAATATTCTCCCCAGTTGTGAAGATGACAACAATCAGAGTGGTACTCGGTCTAGTGGCTTCAGAAAATCTCTTCCTTGAACAGCTAGATGTAAAGACAACATTTCTTCATGGAGACCTTGATGAAGAAATTTACATGAAGCAGCCAGCTGGATTCGTTATAGAAGGGAAGGAGGAGATGGTATGCAAGCTTCAAAAGAGCTTGTATGGTTTAAAACAGGCCCCAAGGCAATGGTACAAGAAGTTCGATAACTTCATGCTCAGGAATAACTACTCAAGATGTAACGCAGATCATTGTTGCTATGTTCGAAGGTTTGATTCTGGTTACATTATTTTGTTACTGTATGTTGATGATATGTTAGTGGCTGGAACATCTCTACAGGAAATCAAGAACTTGAAGGATCAGTTGGCAGGTGAATTTGCCATGAAAGATCTTGGTGAAGCTCGACAAATTCTTGGTATGAGAATCAGCAGGAACAAGTCTAAGGGTACACTTATGCTTAGTCAAGCTGAATATATTGAACGGGTTCTGAAGAGGTTCAATATGGAAGGTGCCAAACCAGTCGGCATGCCACTTGGAAGTCATTTCAAGCTTTCCAAGTTGCAGAGTCCCGTAACAGATGTGGAGAAAGAGTTTATGGCAGGTGTGCCATATGCATCAGCCATTGGGAGTCTTATGTACGCTATGGTGTGCACAAGACCAGATATTGCCCATGCAGTGGGAGTAGTGAGCAGGTATTCTAGCAATCCTGGTAAGCAGCACTGGGAAGCGGTGAAGTGGATTCTCAGGTACTTGAGAGGTTCCACCAATGTACCTTTATGCTATGGACGGAGAAATTCTGTTTTAAATGGATATGTAGATGCAGACTTCGCAGGTGACCTTGATAAAAGGCGAAGTACGACTGGGTATGTTTATACCTTGGGATCGACTGCAGTGAGTTGGAACTCACGGTTACAGAAGCTGGTAACATTGTCAACAACTGAAGCAGAGTATGTAGCAGTGACAGAAGCAAGCAAGGAGATGATATGGTTGAAAGGTTTATTAGCAGAGTTGGGGCACGAGAAGAAGAGTAGTATTTTGTACAGTGATAGTCAAAGTGCTATTCATCTTGCCAAGAACTCAGCCTATCATGCAAGGACAAAGCATATAGATATTCGCTACCATTTCATTCGGTCGCTTCTGGAAAATGGTGAGCTACTACTGGAAAAGATTCTTGGTTCGAAGAATCCAGCAGACATGTTTACCAAGGGGGTCACAACTGAGAAGCTGAAGCTCTGCAAGGCTTCAGTAGGTCTCTCGGTCTGAGAGAGCCGGATAGCCGCATCAAGAAGGTTGCGTTAGCACCAATCCAAGTTGAAAGAGAAGTAGATATTCTACAACTCCAAGTCACAGGTTTATTTGACCCCAAGTGGGAGATTGTTATATGGTGGGGTCAAGTAGAATACAACTTCCCATTAATTGTCAGGGTTAAAAATCAAAGGCTATGAGCCTAGGGTTTGAAATTCACATGCACAAAACAGATGGAAGAAGAAAATCCATCCATTCCCTGGATTTGAGGAAGATTTTCTTTCCCATGCATTAAATGATGAAGACTTTTGTTGCCAAGCATTTAAAGCTTTGCAATCTGATCTTACGGGTAAGAAGGCTATAAATAGCCATACCCATTCTCAACATCATCATCCCATTCTTAAGTCTCCTGTATAAGTGAGAGAGTGAGAAAGAGTGTGAGATCAGAGACTTGTATAAGTGTGTGAGGGTGAGAGTTGTAGTGAGATATTGTAACCGGGGAGTACACTAGACTTTGTGTACGGTAACTCGGGTAAGTTGTAACTTCATATTCATAGTGGATTTGCTTGGTGCGGCTGAAAGAGGACGTAGGACTTGCTCCGAACCTCTATAAATCTTGTGTGTCATTATTCTTTATTTGCTTCGTGGTTATGTTTGATTTATTCACCATTTCATCCAAGATCCTGGTTTTCCGCATTAGAGAAAAACTCTAAGTAGACTGATCACCTATAAGGAGTGGTTATTTTTCTCAACATCCACGAACAGACAAACAGTCTTACTCCCCCGTCTTTCATTTTGCCTCCACGTCCAAGGGGTGTTGCCAAAGCAAACAACCAGAATATCAAATCATTATAAAAATTCATTTGACCATAGGAACACAATAAGCCAGTAATTGAAAAAGAATAGATGTGTCAAAATTTCACTCACCTCTATGGAGCTAGAGACAGACACACCTTAGAGCATTCCTCGTAGGCGTAGGGTAACTTTGTCACAACCTCCGATGATTTTAAAATTACAGCCATTGAGTGCATCTCTGCTGATCTCCGTTGAGATATTTTCTTATAAAAATGCGTGTTCGTGAGGTTTAATAATACCATAAGGAAAAGAAAACCCAAGAAATTGATAAACGAATTTAAAAGAGAGACTTTGTAGAAGTCAATAAGTCGAGAAAAGTGAAGATAATAAGATTAGGATTGACGAGAAAACAAACAAAGGATCTTAAATTTGTCCAAATGAGACATTACGTGATCTTCTTATTCAACCTTAAATCCAGATGCTCATGTGTGATCACACCAGTATAATGCTAGTCTTGAATCTATGTATTATAACCTTTTGAAGACTCAATAGTTCATAGAAATGCTTAAACGGGAACGGATCTATGAAAAAGAAAACCATTACATTTGAGAACTCTTGAATCTCTCATGTCAAACACTAATAACATTGTCCAGTTCAAACTCATTATAAGAAATCTATTCACACAAAATATTTACCTATCAAAAGAAAATTAATAAAAGAAAAATTAACACTCTCATATTCATAATTATGGCATAATGGTAGAATCACTAACGTTTAGAGAAGGAAAATAAAATAAAGAGAGAATACGAGAGGAAAAAAGGAAGTGGGAGAGTTAGAAAGTGGAAACCACAAGAATTTAGTGTTGGGCTTAAATGGCCCAAGTTAGGTGGGATGAAGGGCTAGGATTCAAGTTGACGTTCAATGGTTGAGATTGGAAGAAAACGCATTTATTTTGTCCTAGTCAGCTTGCACTTATTTTGTCCCAGTCATCAAAACAAGTTCTGTTTTGTTATATAGATTTCAAAACCTAAGAATCTTTTCCCCACCCACAATTAAGATTGATCTTCAAATCTTTGCCGCGGCCTTAAGTTTTTGACCTAGGCAATGGTGGTGGAGACTAACTGAAATTCTTTACTAAATTGAAACTAACCGAATTTTTGATGCCGAAACTAATAACCCGACCAACCTTTCCTACATAATTTTTAATTTTAAAACCTAAGAATCCTTTCCCCACCAACAATTCAGATTGATCTTCAAATTTTGGGGGATAAAAAAAAGACGTCGCCTGAGAGATTCGAACTCTCGCGGGGAAACCCCATGTACTTAGCAGGCACACGCCTTAACCACTCGGCCAAAGCGACTTGGTTGCCTCTGTAGCAGCTGTATTTATAATTAGCCAAACTCACTTTACAAGAACAATTCTGTACAACAAAATGGATTCTTTTTTCCCTTTTTGCGTATCTCGGATAGATCTGAAGTAGGCAACGAGTTCCTTCAATCATACAATATAAAATGGGTCAGAAGTTTTCTCTAGTCAGGTGCAATTCGGTTCTTGATAACATTGAGTTATATAATATCTAGACGGCATTCGTTTTGTGGTGTTAGAAACTCATGGTATGAACAATATTACCATTTGTAAATAGAACTGAGTAGCAAGATCAATTCGGTTATTAAAAGATGAAGTCAGTCTAGCTCCTCCTTTGGCTACATCTCCTCTCATTGTAAAATCGTATGTGAAGTTGTTGGTTAAGATAAAGAAGGTTTTGATGTTCAAATCTGGGTACTCAGAGCTACCCCATGATAGAGCCAAATCATAACAAGAGATCAAGCCGAATCACTTGTCCAATGGAGCTGGCCTAGTCGTCAAATTCGAGTGCCCTCATTCTTTGAGTCCGTAATGGGATTTTAATATTTAAGGGGGCCGATGGTGTTCTCCGGTAACACCCCTTCATGCACCCCCATATGTATTAGAATGTTGAGTACCGATGAACTTATATGAAAACAGATAGCCTAGCTTACAGATAGAAGTTTAATCGTCAAATGAGCTCTATATCATGCACCAGAGACACATGTTAGGCTAGACCGCTAGAGCACGGCACCTGATGTGTGACAATAATTGTAAGTATATCAAGAAAAACAAATAATAGTCAACGGGTATCTGGTACACAAAATTAATATGAAGAGGAATTTTAAAATCAGTTAAAGTCAATATATGTACCTTTAGTTTTAAGTCATTGATGTTTTATAAAAACACCTCACAAGAATATGTTATCTTGAAGATGCAAGATAACCTTTTAAATCAAGTTCTCTACCGACTTTTAAGAAAAATATGAAAACTATCATTCCCTAATATGGAACGTAGTAAAAATGTCAAGAAAAGAGTAAACCATTTGAAGATGAAATCATAACTAGTAAGAAAACAACAAAAGTTCTTTCATTAACACTTCTTCTTGCTAGATCAAAGTCTTCTCTTGAAGTATTTGATCATTCTAATTCAAGAAACTCAATTAAAAAGAAGGATACAAACAATAAAATTAAATGTTAATATGATGCAAATTCCTTCTCACTAGAGACCCCCAAAATCAAAATTACTCCCTTAATTGAAAACACACTCAAATCAGAAAGTTCATTACCTATAGTTATTGATCAAATAATTTTAAATTGTAATGTTTAAGGATGTATTGGCCATCGGATGCAGTAAGCTTTGCATTTGCGTTGACAATCGTAAAAACAAGGTCCATCACAATTGAGAGGGCAATTTAATTTCATTCCCATGCACCTTCCTTTCTTCACCATGCACTCTGCATATTCTCCCACTTTGTATTCTCCATTTTTTATCCCATTATTTCTATTCTTCACTCTTTGATGTTCATGATGCCTCATATTGTCTCTCTTATTAGGGTTTGGTTGTTCTTTGCTACAACCCCATATCCAACCACCTCCACCACCTTTTCCACCCCCTCCTCCCCAATATCCCCATCCTCCACCCCCACCCCCACCCCCACCACCCCAACCCCATCCTCCACCACCACCACCACCACCACCTCCCCCTCCACCACCACCACCTCCCCCTCCTCCTCCTCCTCCTCCTCCTCCTCCTCCTCCTCCTCCTCCTCCTCCTCCTCCTCCTCCCCCTCCTCCTCCTCCACCACCACCACCACCACCACCACCACTTTTTCCCTTGCCTCCTCCGCCTCCACTGCCGCCATTTCTTCCCTTGCCACCACCATTTCCGCCTCTTCTTCTGTCCCCTTTACTTCCACCACCAGTGTTGTCTCCACCTCTTCCTTCACCCTTACCATGACCTCCTCTATTGCCACTTCCTCTTCCTTCACCTGTACCACCACCTCCCCCATTTCCTCCACCACCACCATTGCCACCTCCTCTTCCTTCACCTTTACCACCACCTCCTCCATTACCTCCCCCACTACCATTGCCACCTCCTCTTCCTTCACCTTTACCACCACCTCCTCCATTACCTCCCCCACTACCATTGCCACCTCCTCTTCCTTCACCTTTACCACCACCTCCTCCATTACCTCCCCCACTACCATTGCCACCTCCTCTTCCTTCACCTTTACCACCACCTCCTCCATTACCTCCCCCACTACCATTGCCACCTCCTCTTCCTTCACCTTTACCACCACCTCCTCCATTGCCTCCACCTCCGCCTCCACCACTACTCGCAGCACCACCTTTTCCTTTGCGACCTCCCCCTTCAGCTTTACCCCTATCTCTTCCACTGCTTCCTCTTCCTCCTCCTTTTCCACCACCACCTCCTCCTCCACCCCCTCTTTCACTACCACCTCCTCCTCCTCCACCACCACTTCCACCTCCACCACCAGCGCCGCCTCCACCACCTCCACCACCACCTCCTCCACCACCACCACCACCACCACCGCCTCCTCCACCACCACCGCCACCACCGCCGCCGCCACCACCACCGCCGCCTCCACCACCACCGCCTCCACCACCACCACCACCACCACCGCCTCCACGACTTCTTTTGCCACCTTTATTGTGAGGAAGGGACACAACCTCGGTTGTACTATAAGAACCAGTTGTCTCTTCAACAGGATGATCTCCAACTATGCCACTTGTGTTGGGGTTCTGTTGATGCAATTTGTTCGAAAACCTATCATATACTACGAATGCATTTTCATCATTATCAGTATTACCATAAACAAGGCACAATGGTCTGAATTCCATTGACAGTACAAACAACAGAAACCACCACATTCTTCTTCCACCATTGTTATTTTTTGCCATTATTTCCTACTGTTGCATTCATATCCTAAGAGAAAAAAAATACCTATATATACATATATAGATAAATAGTGGAAGAGAGAGAGAGAGTCACAATTGGGGGTGTCCATGTTAATTAATCGAAGTTACTGGTTGGAGAAGTTTGAACTATGTCCCCACCTACCCTACAAAATCGAATCTTGATGAAGCTTACAACAAACTCCAACTCCAAAATTAAGGCTGCAAAAGTATAGGTAGCTACCCTACTATTCTAGTATTGTGCTGTCCCCACCCCTAAAGTAAGTACAACAATTCCTTAGGTTTCACTTTGTCCCCACTCTCCTCCCTTCCTTGGATTGGGACTACCCCATTGAAATCACAACATTTTGAAGGTGATTAGGTTTGGGCGGAACTAGTAATTCCTCTAGAGTCTAGACCCATTAGTTAGTTTATATAGACTACTCCAATCAATTGAATTGATCATTATTGACTATGTGAACCTAGAAAATGTTGAATAGTCTTAGAATCTTCTTGCTGTTCAATTTGTTGATTTGATACACCCCTATATTGTTTAATCTTCAATCTCAATTATTAAATTAGTCTCTTGTCGGCTGCCTACAATGGCAGAGACCGTAGTTATATATTACAACAATGGTATACTGACAAAAATCTTACGACAAACTACATGAGAACAATGTAATCTAACTTTTTTGTAAGAATGCTTTATTCAAATAATCCTAGAAAAAAAGTGGAAAAATTGTTGGTGTTTATTTTTATGCAAGCTACTGTAAATTTTGTTGAACTTATCATGTAGAGACTCCATTTAGTGAATTTTCTCATCTCACATGAAGGTGGGTCTCACTCACCTAGCTTGACTTATTTGGGTAATGGTTATCTTGATACAGTAAAGAAACATAGGTGGGTAACCTATCTCCCAATTGGCAATTGCTGATCACGCTTGGCCGCCTAAATGATTTTAGCACTGCCCTATATGTAGCCAGTACCAGATTTTAGGGGACCACCACTCTTGGACTAAACAACTTGGCCCAATCACCAATAATGCAACATGGGCTTTAGTGGACAGATGTGGCCCATTAATAATCCAAAGCACTAGATGCAGCATTACTTGCCGTCCACTACTACGCAAACAACAAACTTGGGCGCTTTGGAGAAATAAGAAAAAAAAATTCCGGGACACAATTTTAAAGGGAAATTTTGAATTTTGTTAAATTTTCCGGTGTGCTATATTGATGCACAATTATATCACTTTGTTTTTCTCGAAATGAGATATTCGAATTCTAGTATGTCCAATGAAGAAATGTACATGTTACAAGCTAACCATAAGGGGCTTCCTTGTCTCTCTTCCTTTTCCCATTCCAGACATTTAGTTCATGGCCGCGGGAGTGTTAGAGAAGGCTACGATGTTTATTCACCTAAATTCATTCTCATTCTGTTTATAAGCTGGTCGAATCCATAAATAATTAGATGGGTATTGGGTTTTTCAGATCGGTGCAGTTTAGTTGTCGAAATTAATAACTATTATATGTAAATAAATTAGAATAATACACTTGGATGACATGCTTTCCTATACTTCATACAACTTAGACCAAATCATAAACTGGCATCCCAAGTACATTAGCACAATTTTAACCCATCATGCATGTGATAATGTGTAATGTGTGAAGGAGAGAGATACATTATGTATGTATCTTTTGCTTAAAGGAGGAGGTACTAGTATTTTTTGTGTAGAGAGAGAAGGAGAGAGGTGGGTGGTAGAATGATAGGGTTTGCACTACAAGAGACTGTATTGGTTTGGAGCAAGTTGATTTGATATAATGAAAAGATAAGGTAAATTGGATCTGAGTTGTATCTTATGATTATTGGTTCCCCACAGGTTGTGATAATTGCTGCCATGTAAAAGATACCAACATATGGAACTCTTACATACAAGTAAACAACACAGGTAGGCAGAACACAAGAGATAAAAGTACATAAAAATGATATTTAATAATAGGGTTATTTCCCTAATGGCCCCCTACTTTGTGACCAGCTTCCCGCCTGGCCCCCTACTTTACGAAAAATACCCATATGGCCCCCTTCCGTTATAACACCGTTACTCTCTCTCTTCACAATCTTTTCTCTCTCCTCCAGCATGTGTTTCTCTCTCTGCCACCTCGCTAAAACAAGCCACATCATCGTCTTCACCGACGGGTCGCCGGCGTTTAGAGAGAGGGAGAGGAGAGAATCTAAAAAAAAAAAATTTTTTTTTTTTAGAGAGAGAGAAGAGAGAGAAAAAAAAAGTTTGAAGGTCGCCGGCCGGCGACCCGTCGGTGAAGACGATGATGTGGCTTGTTTTAACGAGGTGGCAGAGAGAGAAAACATGCTGGAGGAGAGAGAAAAGATTGTGAAGAGAGAGAGTAACGGTGTTATAACGGAAGGGGGCCATATGGGTATTTCTCGTAAAGCAGAGGGCCAGGCGGGAAGCTGGTCACAAAGTAGGGGGGCCATTAGGGAAATAACCCTTAATAATACTAGAAACTATGTAAGAAAAGGCCAAGATTTGAGCCCAAATACGAAAAAAACCCACTCGGGAATAATAATGTAAAAAAAACCCAATTTTTAAACTGTTGGTAACACTTTTGAAACTATTACAACACTTTTGAAACTGTGACAACATATATAATTATGTGTGAACAAAAACAAATTTGTTCATACATTTACAAAATTGTTGAGAGCAAATACAAAATTGTTGAGAGCAAATATAATTTTGGGCCTTAATACTATAAAGTATTTGGAAACAAGATTAATCATGTACATATGAAATTTTTTTTACAAGGAACTCAAAGTGAGCCTACTGGCTCCCCTTTGAAACCCAAGGAGTGGGGGGAAAAGCCTGGGCCGAGTAGCTACAGACACTATCTTCATCGCATGAATCAGACCGAGTAGACAATACCATTGCACATCAGATAGGCTCGTACCAAGTGCTTGACAAATTCGTTTGCTCAAACCCCCCTTTTGAGAACGAAATAAGCCTAGCTAGAACTTTCAGATGATTTTCCTGGTCTTATATTAATTCTAAAGGCACTCATGTTCAGTCTCCCTCCACTTGAGACAAGTGAGATAGACCGAATCGTCCACCTGACAACTCGACTACGAACCAGTTAAATTATAACCCATATTTAAAACAATTCTGCAATGTCCATGACCTACCTCACTTTGTCAGATAAGTTAGAGACACATTTGTATCTGATATCCACTAGTTACCTCCTCAATGTATAATAAACAGTCTTTAAATCACCGTTCTGCAATCCCAAAGCACGAGTTGCCTATAGACAACCAGTATTAACCAGTCCTAAAAAATAAGTATACACAGTCTCTAATATTTTTTGTTGAAAGACTCAGTCTCTAATATGATACTATGTAATTTGAAAACAAAAAGTTACGATACAATGTAATTTGAAGACAAAAAGGTTCTCAATTAATAATGCTTCGTCCCAATTATCTAATCATGGTAAAGGTAAATAGATGCCTTTCCTCCATTATCCTTAATATTACTTTCATATTGTTTCTACTAATATCCATGACATTAACGTCTACACCTATATCTTGTAATACAAACGTATTCAAATATGAACACAAAACTTAAAACTTCATATGGAAAAGGTAAAAAGACAGAATAAAATGATCGCTTTGGGTCACCTGACTCCTAAGCGACGAAAATTTCTACCTGCCGCTTAAACCACTTCAAGGCATCAAGAGATGCTTTTGACTACATAGACGGAAACATAAATGTTCCAAAAACTTTCCACCTTATATTTCAATTTTCCTCAGGCTAAAAACAATGAATGTTAAATCTAGGGCTTGTTTTAATTTCATATCACCTTTGAATTACATGACAATGCGTATAATAGCAAGACCGACTGCAGATATGGAGACAAGAGTTCCTATGCAATACTTTATCACATCATACTTCGCTGCTTCCAGTTGGGCTCTCAGAGCATGAATTTCCTACATACCAACACGATAATACAAAATCAGAACTCAAATAGGCCTGAATTTCGTGACTCCACATGTTGTGTATGAGAATAATCCCACATAGACAAAAGGAACTCTTAGTACAAGTATATACTAACTAAGACATCTCCGGTCGTTGATAATTGGCTTCAATTTATTTATTTTTGAAAAAAATTGGCATCAATTTAGATGTCTAAAACCTTATTACTTACAACTTACCCGGTCAAGCTTGTTTGTGAGGTTCGAGGTTTCTGCGTTCTGATTCGCTAGCTCATCTCGTATTCGACTACATATATTGTTCATTAGTAAGTCAATCAGATAGCCAGACAAACAACAAGTACCCTAGACAATTAAAAGAGAAAGCAAGTGCTATATTGAAGGAAAGAATTAAGAGATTCGAGTTTTCTTTACCCTCTTTCAAGGTTAAGATCTAATCGTTGTCCAGCGGTGACCTTGTCAATTTCATATCTGCGTTAAAGACCCACCTTTTTAATGATAAAGTTATCAGAGTATATATAATAACATAATTCATTCAATTACGAGCCCTGAAAATCAAACCTCAGTTCACTACGCATCTTCTCTATATCATTTCGAAGTTTTTCAGTCTCACGTTGGAGTAAAGAGAAATGGTGCTCCTGCACTCAATGCAAATAGTTTATTAGTTGGAAAAGTATTATGGAACCATGTCATAAATGGCAGTGTACCCAACAGTAGAAATTTATACAAAGTTGAAACATGCAACTAAGACACGGACAGGACTTGCTAAACTGGAGAGTGGGTATAACCGGACATTTCAAAGCAAAATTAATTGAAAAGCCTAAGAAGAAAATGAAGTTGATTTGGAGCATGACGCAAACATGGGAACCTTTGGAGAGGAGACATCTATAACAAGTTAACTCCATTTACTGGATTATGCTCCAAATTAGATAATGAATATTTGATTAGATTTTGGAAGGATCCCTGATGCTCCGAATCAGCCTCTTATGGTGGTATTCCTCTGTCCATCTTTATAACCTTTGTCTTTATAATAGCGAACGTACTAGCTGGATTCTCCATCTTTCTCTCCGTAGGAACTACAACAATTATGAGATAGTGGCTCTTGGCTGATTGCTCTTGACTCTTCAAGGAGTTGTTCTTTCATTGGAAAGAGATAGAGGGATGTATGGACTCCCCCCTCCCCTTCCTCATGCAGCGATGCTCAGCACTCATCTCCTTCCATAGTCCATTTCATTTCTAGATTAAATTATGCTTAATTCAGCATGCAGAGAGGATGACCCCCCTACTTCATTGTCCTTCTTGAAGCTCATAGAGTCTCATCTCTAATTCTTTCAGTACTTATTGGTGCATTGTAAAGCATATCGATAATCAGACTTGCCAACAAAGAAGAAAAGCCTTTGGGTGGTGTGTGTGTGTGTGGAGGGGGGTAACCCGACATCAATGATTTGGACTTCGAAAATTCAAGAAAGAGGGGGGGGGGGGGGGGGGGGGGGAGGGGGTAACCCGACATCAATGATTTGGACTTCGACAATTCAAGAAAGAGGCAGTCTTCGAAAAAAAGGGTAAAGTGAAACTCTTCCATCAGTTTTTTGCATGGAATGTATCACATTCGAGCCAAACTATGGTCAAGCACCTGTGTTATCTGAACATATATTCTCAATCGGGATGCGATGATCCTTCGACTAAAGTATGTGTTTCTCTTCCTTTTTCCTTGGTTTTAGTTTTAGTGATTAGTGTTATCGATCATGCTGTTGTCAAGGTGAAATTTCGCGAAACGATTCCTAAACTTAGATTAGGGACAAGAAATAACACTTACAACTATTTCCTGCACAATTTCCACCGACATGATCAAAATTTCTACCGAAATTGTTGGAAATTTCAAAATTTCCAACAACATAATGGAAATTTCGACCGACATAATAAAATCTAACAAAAAAACCAGAGAAACTACTACTAGAAAAATATCTCTTCCTTCATCTTTTTCATCTTCATTTCTCAAAACTATCTCTTTATTTTTATGTTATGTTTTTTATGTTTTCTAAATCTATTTGAATGATTTACGCCCTGGCTTAACTGCCTAAATTGATTTGTCTTAGTAACACGCTTGATATAACTATGTAATTGACGAGAACTTCTCAAACTAACATAGTCTGTTAACTATTATCAGTAAGAATGTTATTTTCTGCGTGTTGTAGCCAAAATGTTATCCAATTTACCGTCGGACGAAAGAGTGTAATTGTTAATACTTCCTCAAACAAATAGATAATGTTAATCCGTTAGACACATCATTTCTATGCTTCATTATGATTTAATAATCTTGTTATACATAATTGATTCATACTTCTATCATTTCTGTAGATTTGTAAGATTTACACACTGACCGAAACGTTTCCACTTTTGGAGCCACCGAAATTTTCACCGAAACCGAAATCAATCAATAGTGTTTGTTTCTTACTGTGTACATTTCTTTTCTTCAATATATGTATCAACTCATTCAACTACAATGTGAAGGGGAAGGGGGGACTGTAATAGTCCCACATTGCTCGCAAGAGTGTCCAGAGACTGGGCTATAGGTGTACGCTTAAGCTTAGTAAGTACCGAGGCCTTTTGCGTGGGCTTGTGGTGCCTTCGCCAAGAACAAAACCCCGTACCTGCGTGAGGTGGTTAAAGCGGGGACAATATCGATAACTGCTAAGGCTTGGGGCGTTACAGGGACCCACAAGATCCAACCAAGATCAATCAATAGTGTTTATTACTTTATTAGTAGTTCCCCATCTCCAAGCTATCAATGGTTTCATTAATTTGGTTTCCTCTCGTGCAAGTATTTATTTTCACTAATAATGTCATCAACGTGAAATGGTTGGTTTTGTTTCAAAATTGAAGTATGTGAACCTTCAAGAGTTTCTTCCTGTTAAGGAAGAAACGCAGAATCCGATATTGTTACAAATTTAGGATCTGTGGGCATCATGACTCATGAGAAAGCAGGTCATATTAGGACGGAAACAATATCTGACTTGGTGACAAACTATGACCACACAGCGCCAGTGGCATGACTGATGAGACCAACATCCTGTGTGGGTCCACAACACACATTGAAAACATCGCTATTTCTATTTCTTTATGTTGAAGTTCCGTCCTTTACTATTGTAATAGTCCCACATCGCCCGTAAGAGTGTCCAGAGACTGGGCTATAGGTGAGTAAGTACCGAGGCCTCCTATGGGGAACAAAACCTCATACCACGGTGGGTGGTGGCTAAAGTAATGACAATATTGTTGTGGGAGATCCACGGTGTCGTTACGTACTCCGATGGTCGGGCGAATTGTGTGTCGTCGCCCATACCGAGGCTTTTTGGGTGGGCTTGTGGTGCCTTCGCCAAGAACAAAACCCCGTAACTGTGTGAGGTGGTCAAAGCGGGTACAATATCGATAACTGCTAAGGCTTGGGGCGTTACAAGGTGGTATCAGAGCTGAGGACGGCTCTTCGCTGAGGGTGGGGGATTGTAATAGTCCCACATCGCCCGCAAGAGTGCCCAGAGACTGGGCTATAGGTGTACGCTCAAGCATACCGAGGCCTCCTGTGAGGAACAAAACCTCATACCAGGTGAGTGGTGGCTAAATTGAGGACAATATCGTTGTGGGGAGTCCACGGTGTCGCTGCGTACTTTGCTGGTCGGGCGAATCGTGTGTCGTCGCCCATACCGAGGCCTTTTGGGTGGCTCGTGGTGCTTTCGCCAAGAATAAAATTGTATCTGCATGAGGTGGTTAAAGCGGGGACAATATCGACAACTGCTAGGGCTTGGGGCGTTACAACTATATCGAAGATAAAGTAAACTCAAAGTTGCCATTATGAGAGCCGAGAGAAAAAGTTGCCGCATTGTTGAGCATTTGTGAATTCAGTTGAAACAAACATAGCTATACAAGAACCACCTAACAATTGAATAAAAAACTCTTTCGAATGTTATGAGATTCAAATTCGCATTAGAAAAATTAGGATAGTACCTGAGAGCTCTGCACTTCAGATTTGAACTGGTTTATAGTAGCTTCTTGGCCCATCTTAATCTGCAAAGAAACAAAAATTTCCATTAATCTAACCCATTCATCCAACTTGCAAGCCATTTAATCGATTTTCATAATATATCTTACTTCAAGCACAAATAGATATTAAAACACCATACCTTTTCCATTTCTCCCAGTGAAACAAATGTATGAGCCACATTCTCCAAGCTATCATTCAAGACTCTTGTGATGGCAGCAGTTATCGCTTCAGCTTGCTTTGATGGTATACCATGTGCTTCTAAACCTCTAACCTAAACATTTTAACAAACATTTGATGTGCATAATTTACTCACCTGACAAACAACTTACAAAACGCATAATATTGAACCCTAGATATAGCAAAAGAAATTACCATAGCTAGTGTATCAACAAGAAAAGCTCGTTGATTTCCGTTAGACTTGGAGAGCTGAGAAATCTGCCTATAATCAAATCTGTTAATTTTGGAACTAAATGATGGAAAACCAGAGACTCTAGTTGACGAAAAATCGATTGGAATACGGTCAGCTGCTGGTGTTGTTCTTGTTCTTGTTGTTGTTGGTGTTGTTGCAGCTAAAGAATGAATACCTCTGGATTTGTTCAAAGAAACCCTAGAATTGGTCCCAAACAGAATCATTGTCCTTCTACAAGCGGCCGAAGTGGCCATTGTTTTTCAAGAAAAAATAAATGAAGATTCTTCCTTCCTCTCACTGCAAATGTCAACTTCTCTGTTCTTTCTTGAGAATTAACTTTGAATTTCAAGAACGACGGGAATATAGAAGGTTAATTCTTGATTCTGCCCTTCGATTAGAGATCAACGAAAAAGAACAAAAACCTAAACTTTGTGATTAAATTTGTTTTGAAATGGAAATTTTGTGTATGGTAAATGTTCGTGAGGAACAAGAAAGGGACGCCCGCCTATAAAAGAGGGGGACGAAAAAGGAAATGCCAAGGAATAAAAGGGCTTATTCCTAAATAAAAGGATTTACAGGATGGATTTCTAATTAAAAATTCTTTGAGGGGTTTACTTGGTTATAACTCCCTCCCTCCCGTTTTGTTTCCCATTTTGATTATCTTTTTTTGGTAGAAGTTGTTTCACATTTTAATAAATTCAAATGATTAAGGATAGTTTAATTAGGCCAGCTCTTTGGGGAAAGCTAAATAATTTCCTGGGTGTGAGATTTTAAAGGGAATGTGTAGAATTTTAGAAATTTTCCGAAGAAATAAATTTTAAGGGGAAATAAAAAAAAACACTCCACCTCACCTCTCTCTCTCTCTCTCCACCTCACCTCTCTCTCTCCACCTCACCTCTCTGTCTTCTCCGACAGGTTTTCCGGCCGGCGACCATGAAAAAAAAAATTTCACTCTCTCTGTCTCTAAAAAAAAAAAAAGCTAAATAGTTTCCGGCCGGCAACCTAATCGGAGAAGAGAGAGAGAGAGAATGGTGGGGAAAGAGAAGATGAGGTGGAGAGGGAGAAGTGAGGTGGAGAGAGAGATAGCTGAGGTGGAGAAGCTTTTTCGCTTTCCCCCTAAATAAAATTGTCAAACAAAATTGACCAATTTTTTACCAAGTCTTCACACCCCGGAAACTATTTAGCTTTCCCTAAAGCGCTGGCCTTTAATTATGGTTGACAATACACTGTTTGGCTAGTTAGTTGGTCATTTACTTTAAAAATTCGGACGTCAAAATTTCAATTCTGGAGGTGGAATCCAGCATTATTGTGACCGTAGTTTTGGGGCATAAAAGAAAATTTCTGACACGTAAAGAGGGTATTTGATTTTCACTTAATAAGTGAAAATCACTTTTAAGTGATAGCAAAATAAGTAGAAAAAAGTAAGTTTTAATTTGAAGCTTATTTTTTTGCACTTACTTTATAAGTGATACAATATACATTTTTATCTTTCTCTTAATATAATAATGACCAATATAATCATAACAAAAAACAATATTTTTAACAATTGATGATACAAAACTCTTTTAGGCTTTACCGATGACTCTTCCCCTTCTTCACTCATCTTTCACCTAAGTTTTTCTCTTAAAATATTTTCACCTCTACTTATTCACCAGTTACGCAACCACCCAAATTCCATGATGAAATGTGAGCTCTTTCTCTTTCATAAGTCTTAATTGTTTGAGGTTAGCGTTTTCAACACAAAGTATTCATATATCTGAGTTTTTTTTACATAAACTCACGAGCTTAATGAACTAATGTGAAAGTGATAATATCTAAATACTTTAAGGTCAAAATAGACAATTACTCGTTTTTCTAACACATAGAATTAATATAAAAACGAAAATCAAGCACTTAAAAGTGATAGAAAACAGATGACATAATACTTACAATTGATATGACTTACTAAGTGATAATCACTTACTAAGTGATTATCACTGAAAAATCTAAATTTGAGTTGTTTGTATTCTAGCCCTTAATATTCATCTTCTCATGTTTTTCTCTCTTCTTTTACCTATCTCCCTCTCTCTCTCACACACACACACACGCATGCATGCACGCACGCACGCACACACATACACACATTCTCTCACGATCTTTTTTTCTCTATCTATCTATCTATCTATCTATCTATCTATCTATCTATCTATCTATCTATCTATCTATCTCTCTCTCTTTCTTTCACGCATACACAGTTCCGACGAAGGAAAGTAGTCCCTTCGCCGAAACAAAACTTCGAGCAGGGTTTCTGGCATAACCCTCCCGAAGGTTTCGTGGCTGGTCGACCACAAAACTTTTCGTGGTCGACCAGCCATATCAGAATTCTGTGGCTGGTTTGCCAAGAAACATTTCGTGGCTAGCCGACCCCGAAATTTTCTTGTGGCTGGTCGACCACGAATAGTTTCGCGATAGACCAACGACAAAACCCTTGAGGAGGGCTCCTCCTTCACGAGGTCCCCTTTGTCTTAGACGTATGGGGGTCCCGCAAAGAGAAGTGTTCCTTCCGCCGGAACTATGAGAAACTGAGAGAAAGATAAATAGTGAGAGAGAAAAAAAAAAGTAACAGCGAGTGAGAGAGATAACAGTGAGAGAGATAGAGAAAGGATAAAGATAAAAAGAAAAAAGAGGTTGTGGTGATGGTTGGTGGTTGGAATGGTGGGGCTCGGAAATGCTGGCGGTGGTCGGAAAATATGTTGGTGGATGAAAAAATGAAGATTGTGAGGCAAAGTTCAATCAAGTAAATTTTTGGACCAAAAAATAGATACGCCCCTTAAGTCAATCTTGTTTGACTTTGTTTTAATAGCGGCATAGATTTTTCTTTATGCCCAAAGCCCCCGCCTTTATTGTTTGTATTAAAGGGTATAAATGAAGTAAAGGTAGGAATGAACTTGCATGCCTGTAGGTTGTCCTTAGAGTCTTTTTATGACCTTTAGGGTCAAGATATCTTTGATGATGATAGTTATCGAAATTATTCAGTTCATGTATTTATTCATGATTGATCTATATCCATGAGTTTTAACTCTTCCTGCTAGGATAGAGGATGAAACCCTAACATGAGTATTCGAATTTTAGTATCATATTTATTTTATCTTGTCTTTAAATGTGCCTTAACTTTCAAACTTAATTAATCGTAGTTCGGTTAGCCTAAAAAACTAACAACTTGGTTTCGTATTGCAATGTATTTTAAGTGAAGTGAGTTATGAGTTTTGTTTATTGTCAAGGTTCCTAATTATCTTATTTTTAGGAAATTAAAGATTGATTTTTAACAATATTTGAGTTATCAAAGAGAGATAATAATTTGAATTACATATTAAATTCGAATGTGATTGTTAGTAGTGAGTTTCAATATATTTTAGTTTTACCATCTTATAGTTTTTCCTGCAATTTTATATTGTTTTCTAAGTTTTAATTAGTTTCTCAAAATAAATTATTTTCTTTCCTAGTTTATTAGATAGTTTTAGATTTAGATATAGTTCTAAGCAAATCCTCTTGGGATCGACCTCGTAATACGTGCCAATTCACATACGGTTAGTGCACTTGCGAGTTTTAATTTGGTCTAATTAGCCTATTATTTAGGTTGACAGTATTTCACATCACTAAAGAACATACATGTTGAAGGAAATTCTGAAACATTTGATTGTTAGCATTATCCGATTAAAGACACATGTTTTGTGATAGAGTCACCATCTTAATGTCGATCCAAAGAAATGATCTCCTTGATGAGGCTTCTATTATTTGCTCTTGGACTCCCTTTGGTATAACAGGAAAAATTTGACGGAAGTTACCACCAAGGACAACATTCAATCCACCAAAAAGCTTATTGTTATCATAAATATCTTGAAGTGAACGATCAACAACCTCGACGTGATATTTGTGTTGCATTAGAGTCTCGTCCCATATAATCAATTTCGATGCTCGGAATAAATCTGCAAGTGTTGTTTGCTTACCAATATTGCAAATGAAATCTTCATGCACATTAAGAGGAAACTGAAAAGTTGAATGAGTAGTTCTCACTCCGACCAATAGCAATGAAGCAATACCAGATGATGCGATGTAGCCCACTTGCTGCCCGATGCGGGTGTAGCGCAGGTCGTTGGATCTTCCTAGATCCAACGCCTCTGGTTGATGCCCGATACTTTCCCAACATTACTACGGCGCGACTGCTAGATTTGGTGGATTCCCGCGGCATGAACGCGAGCCGTCCAGATCTGGACGTGCTCGCTTTGCCCAGATGGCCCCCAATCTAACTTTATCTATTTTGAAGTTTTAGTCCCTAACTTAACCGATCTACGTCCAAACTTTAAACTTGAATGTCTCATTCATCCGTGAATGTAGGGGCTGGTTTTGGTTGGGTAGGTAAACACAGGCTAAGTATGGGGCTTTTAATACAATGTTGAATGTATTCTTAATGTGATGAAATAGACCTATTTTTTTTTTTTTGAAACGCCATATATATTACAGTCAAAGGGAAAGGATTACAAAGTTTGACTGAGTAAATGTTATCAAAGGACGAAAAGAGATAAAAATTTCAAGTTGTTGCCAACTCATGAGCAAGGCTATTGCTGCTTCTTGGATAGTGGGTGATTATGACCCTCAACTCATTGATTCTTGTGCGGGTCTCATTAACGTGATTTAGCAGTCTCCACGGGGTGTTTCGTTGGTCGTTGAATAGGAATCCAACGATAAGGGAGGAATCACATTCCATTGTAAAACTACTTTCTCCAAGTTGAAACCCTAAATCGAACCCTAATTTTACGCCTCTAAGCTCATTGTCTAGAACCGAGATGGGAGGGAAGATGCCTTTAGTTGAGGAGATAACATCACCAACCGAGAATCTTGCTACCAGGGGCGGATCCATGGGGGTGCGAGGGGGTGCGGCCGCACCCCCAGGATCCTCCCCAAAAAAAAGTATAATAGGAGTAATTTTTCAGTTTAACATATACATGGCATACTTAATATATATTCTCTCATGTAATCAGATGACACAAGTAAGTCTTGGCTTGGTGGCTAAATTGATGGAACGAGTGTTGGAGGGGGCGTGAGGACATGAGGTCGAGTCTGTCCACAAGCATTTTAAGTGGTTTTTTTTACATTAATCGTGTGCATAAATGACATCAAGTGAAAGTTAGCTCAATGGTAGAGGCAGTGATTACTAGATGGGTAGGACCGTGAGGTAGGGTGTTGCACTATAAAGAAGAATTTTTTAACTTTTAATATTTTGAACTTCTCTAATGTTTCAACTATCCTGAAATCATATAAAATTTAAGAGTTAATTCCTATATGGCCCCCTACTTTGTGACCAGCTTCCTTTATGGCCCCCTTTTTTTCGTAAATTCAAATATGGCCCCCTATTTTCAGATAAATGTCATTACTACCCTTCTTAATTCTAAATTTAAAAAAAAAAAAAATTTCTCTCTCCTCTCTCTCTCTCCTATTTTTTTTTTTTAAATCTCTCCGGAGAGATCCTCCTGCGAAGGGAAACCCCCTTCGCCAGAGTTTTAGAGAGAGAGAGTGGAGAGATTTAAAAAAAAAAATTTAGAGAGAGAGAGGAGAGAGAATTTTTTATTTTTTTTTAAGTTTGAAGGTGGCCGGCCGGAAAATATCCCGACCGGCCACCTTGCCGGAGAAGAAAGGGGTGAGTTGGAGAGAGAGAGGTGAGTTGGAGAGAGAGAGAGAGAGGTGAGTTGGAGAGAGAGAGAGGGGTGAGGTGGAAATAATTTTTTTTATTGTTTTAAATTTAAAATTAAGAAGGGTAGTAATGACATTTACCTGAAAATAGGGGGCCATATTTGAATTTACGAAAAAAAAGGGGCCATAAAGGAAGCTGGTCACAAAGTAGGGGGCCATATAGGAATTAACTCAAAATTTAATTCATCTACCCTAAACCCTCTAAACTTCAATTCATCTCCTATAACTAAACTCAATTCCCTTTTCCTACTTCTTCTTCATCTCAAACTACACCAAAATCACTACTAATTATTATTCTTCTTCTTCATCTAATCAAGTATTCAAGCTCAACTGGCAACAAGGGAAATATATTTTAAAAGAATTTTTTTTCGGGTTCATCAAGTTAAACACCAAAATTTCCAAACTCGACTCCAACGTTATTTTCCATTCCAGTAGCGGGACCGACTCAACCACCGGAACTGATTCCGACATTTGTAACTGGTAAGTCTTCTCAGATTAATTTATCATCTCTGTCAATTGATCTGGGACTTAGACTACCAATTTCTAGCTATGAATCCGATATGAAGCAGATGATTTTTCACATTTAAATGAGATTGGAGCTCTTGCTAGAACATTTATGGAAACTAAGAGAGATAAAACATATCATTTTGTTTATTTGCTTATCAGCCCTAACTTTGCTAGTTGCAACTGCCTCCGTTGAAAGAGTTTTTCAGCTATGAAGCTAGTTAAAACGCGCTTAAGAAACAAGATGAGTGTTCCGTGGTTGAATGATAGTTTATCAGTTTTTATTGAAAAGTAAGTTTTTAGTGAAATTGACAATGAGTCGATTATATGAATATTTCAAATTTTTAACTCTCGTAGAGGTCAAATGCGTTTGTAATCGTTGATATATTAATATAATTAATGAATACAAAAATTTTGTTAATTACTGTGTTTGTAGAAAAAAAATTTATGCAAGTATATAAATCCGCACCCCCTAAGTGAAAATCCTGGATCCGTCCCTGCTTGCTACTGCCGCTGTTGTTCCTCTTGTTGTGTTGAAACCTCCATCAACGTTAATCTTAATGATACCTGATGGTGGTGGAATCCAAGTATCTGTGTGTATAACAGTAGAAGATAGATGAGTATCTTGAATTGAGTATGAGGGAACATACCTTAGTTCGAGGAAAGAAGATCGATGGATCTGGTTCAGATTTGGCTCCACTCCGTTGAAATGCTTGTTGTTTCTGGCTTTCCACCACGACCAAATCAGATAAGCATAATCGAACCATGCTTTGTTAGTTGTACCACCTTGATTCAGTAGATGTTGAAGTGTGTTAATTGGATCTGAGATTTGTTGTTCAGTAATTGGTATATCGATAAGGTTAATGAGATCTAAAAATCTAGTACAAGTACCAAAGAGATGGTTGATAGTATCTGTATCATTGTTGCACATTTTGCATGTCTGATCAATGTGATGTATTCTGATTCCAAAGTAAATTCCAAGGGAAATCAGAGATATTACTATCGATATTATGCCTAGATTTAATAGTAGTATAGAAAGATTTAGAGGTGAACTTACCTGAAGGAGTTGGACACCATACCAGTATATCTGTAGTTCTTGAAATAGTAAGGTTAATGTTGGAGATTGCATTGATGGTATCTTGATGAAAATGTTGATTTAAAATATCATATCTCCATTGCTTAGTGGTGTGATCAATAAGGTCTGCCACTGTCTTAATATGAATAGGAAGAATTGTGTGGGGAATGGGTGTCAGATTGGGTATATTGGGGATCCAAGGGTCTCCAATGATTTGTATATCAGTTCCTGACCCTATTAACCAGAGAGGATTTTGTTGCATAACATCTCTGCTCTTTAATATAGAATGCCACAAACTAGTTCTGGGTCTAGAAGAATTGCACGTCCAGAAAGTATCATGATGATAGTATTTCCCTTTGAGTAATTGGACCCATATTGCATTGGGTGATTTAGAATTCTCCATATGATCTTTGCTATTAAAGAATCATTTACCTCATTTAATGTACTGATTCCCAGTCCACCATCTGCTTTGGGACTAGTGATGACCTCCTAGTTTATGAAATACATTTTCCTTTCATTAATTGTGTGTCCCCACCAGAATGAACGTTTCATCTGTTCAAGTTTATTGATTATGTTAGTAGGAACTTTGTGTAGACTGAATAGGTAAGTACAATATGAGTTTAGAACTGATTTAATTAGTGTGGTTTTGCCTGCTTGCGATACAACCTTGTTTTTCTAATTTGCTAGCATCTTGTTGAATTTCTCTAATGATGTGGCGTTAAAATACCACATTGAGATCACTTAACTTGGATGAGTTAGTTCGTTTCGGGTTTTATTTCTAATAATTTATGTATTTTTCTTGTTAGGAAGCTTATTTGGAGTTTGGCATTACATTCGGAATAAAACGAAGCAATTCGTCACATTTTCGTCTCATGTGGAAGAGATCGGAAGGAGAGGGGACCAGGGGTATTTTGGTCATTTTGTGAAATTTAGAGGTTAAATGGAAAGTGGAGCCAATGGTGAGTCCGACGGCGAAGACGGAAGTCGAATCGGAGTTCGGACGAAGAAATTGTGGAAGAAAGAAGTTGAAGGTCATTTTGGCCTTTTCTGAAAATTAGAGGAAGTAGGGACAAAGTTAAAGGCAACCCCTGAGTTTTACATAAAACCAAAGTCCAAGCCCAAGTTCAAGAAGCAACTCAAAGAAGAGAAAGAACAAGTTGAAGTTTTATAAGCACCACTCTTTAAAAAAGGTTAGCCTAGGTCAAACATGACCAAGTCAAATGACTTTCTTTGAAAGGATAGAAAAGAAAACTGAAAAGGACTTCATCTTCTTGAATTAGAAATTAGGGTTTAGAGGAGGGGAGAGAGAAAGAAGTCGGCCAGCAACTCGGCCGGCACGGCAGAGAGAACAGACACCAGCAGCAGCCACGGGAACAGCAGCAGCAACCGAGAGGGAGCAGCAAGCTTTCAGAGCTCGGGATTTTGGCAAGAACAGCAGCTGCAACTCGGGTAAAGGAACAGCAGCTCCGGCTTCATCAACAGCTCGCGGTTTTAGCAGAACAGCAGCAAGAAGAATCGCCCAGATCTAGGAGCAGCTGCAGCTTGGAGTTTCTATCAAGGACGGAAAGAGATTTCTGGACAGCAGCTCGGGACTTGCTCGGGAATTGAAAGGGAAGCTTCAGCTCGGTCGGAACAGCTAGGGGACGGTCAGGACAGCAACCATACTTGGCCGGATCTTGTTCTTCTCTTGGCCGAGAGCTTCAAGGGTTTTCCGGCCATAATCTTGGCCGGAAACCTTAGGGTTTTTACTTAGGAACCTCTTAGATTGATTCTTCTATCTTGATTGATTTTGCTTTAGTGATAAAAATCTTAGAGAGAGAAAGCTCCACTAAGCTTTCATGGTGGTTTGGTTTGGAAGAAGAAGATAGTACTGTTGCTAAAGGGACTCATGTTTTCACTGAGGGGACACCTAATTTGCATAGTTAAGGGAAAAACAGAACTTCGCTAAGGGGAGATCGGCAGTACTTAAATGCATTATTTTCCGACGATCCTAGCCACGCGCCTCATCGGAATAGGGAGATTTTCACCTTAACTTTTGTCTTTCTTTATTTTCTTCTTATTTATTATGTGTTCCACCATGTCTAGCTAATTCTTTTGTAGTCGGATACTCGTGATACATGTTTTGATGTGACAAGAGTTTTATTGCTTTTAATGATAAAATCTTCCGGATTTTTAGACCGTTCATGGACTGGAATCTGAGTTAAACCGAGAGTTCGTTGACCCATCCAAGTAAATGGGTGAAGTTGACTAACTTTTTATGCTTATAGATCATTAGTACTAGTCACTATCGACTTTGTGGATCGAAGTATCCCTCTCATTCCATTCTTACTCGACTCTTCCCGAATCTGTCACCTTTAGTTTAGTTAGCCTTATTTGTTTATTTATTTGAAATCGATCTAGAAATCCTACTTATTATCTTTTCGTTTTTAGTCTGAGTTAGTGACTGACACTTAAACCGGTGGGTTAGACTCTTTCGGTATTCGTATTACCTTCCTATCTTCGTGGATCGATCCCGGTCTTACCAGGTTATTACTTGACGCCCGTATACTTGCGGGTGGAGACCTTTTAGGGTAACCTTTTAGGTCTATCAAGTTTTTGGCGCCGCTGCCGGGGATAGGTTTAGTAGTTTGGATATTGTTTGCTTGTTTTGTTCATTAGTTTAGTGTTATTTGTTAACTTAGACGTTTTTGTTTATTTTCGTAGTTTCTGACTCTTTCTTGTTTTCAGGAACTACTTTAAGAAAAAAAAAGCCAAAAAGAGAAATAGGAGCGAAGGAAAAGAAAGAAATCGAAGGAAAAACGAAACGAGAGGAGCATCCGCTAGTATCGTATTTTATCTCTTTCTTTCTTACTTGTGTGTGATTGGTTGGATAAGTTTTGATTTGCATTGATAGCTTGTTTGTTAGTTCCTTGAGCATTGTGAGATCATGGCACGTTATTCTAACGGTTGGCCATTCCATGTTGATGATGATGATGACCTTGATCTGAGGAGTTCCCTCACTACCCGACCTGGTATGACCTTCGGGGAATACCAACAGATGAGTAGAAACGAGCCTAACCGACCTGGTATGACATTTGGGGATTATCAACAAATGTCTAGAAACGGTCCGATTAGTGAGTGGAGTAGACCAGAACCTGATCGATCTCGTATGACATTAGGAGAATACCAACAAATGTATAGAGATGGTCAAATTAGTGATGGATATGGTCTGACACCGAATATGTATGAGAGACCTTATAGTCCACACTATTTTGAGACCAATGATTTTAGAGACAGGTATGATCCTAATATGTACGATGGGAGTTATGATCAAGAGTCTTCATGGAATTACACTAGTGAGCCTTATTATGAGGAGACTCTTAAAGAGTCCACGAGTCGTCTTAGAGAGATGATGTCACAATTTGCGACTCAAACGACGCGGGAGATTGAGTCATTGACTCAACAGGTAAAGATGCTTAAGTCACAGTTATTCGTCGACGAGGAAGGGGTTTCACCACCCCAAACTCAAGAGGGTACTAGGTATGATGACGAGGGTAATACGTCTAACCCTAGTACTAAGTTAAATGTCGATGAATTTACTGATAGTACCTTAGAGCCAAAACGGTCTGATGACCTTGTCGTCTTGTTTCCTCCACCAGTGTCGTCTCACCATGATAGGACTACATTAGACATTGATGTTCAGGGTGATGGCTCTACGAGCAAGTTTGAGGATGACACGATTCCGAACTATCCAATTTTTGACACTTGTAAGGAGTCAGTCTTAGATGCAATGCTAGGAAGGCCTAATATTATAACTGACTGCGAGGCTCCAGATGTCTTTGAGGATATTGATGACGTAGTAGTTAGAGACATGTTGGATAGTTCGTCAGACGATTTACCTAAGGAAACCATGGACCTTGACTTGGTCCCCGAGCATATTGTCTTACCCTTAGAGTCTAGTTCGACTTTCCACATGATCTCAAACTCGGTTGTTGATCCCTTTTGGGACATTTCAGACGTCTTTCCAAAGACGTCTATGGACATAGTGGATATTCTGTCCACTAAGCTTCCAGATGATTTTTTGCCTTCGACTGATATTTTGACTCTTCACATGTATGTCGATCCTTTTGATGATTTCTTTGTTGTCGTTCCTTCTATTTATACCTACTTAGTGGACTGTGCACCCACTAAGTTTGGGGATGGCTTGTTTTCTTCTATCGTCTCATGTGCACTTCGTATTCTTTATCTTTTTGTGAGACGATTAGCGCCGGCATATAGCTTTCTTTGGGTTAACCCCCAAAATTTCCGTCTCTTATTGTATGATCTTTGACTGATTGAGATGGGTCTTAATGTTTGTGGGTATCATCTCTGGAAACCCTCCACGAGACAGAACTCGTGCTCTTGCGAAAGCAAGAGAATCAACGGCTAATTGCATAGCTCAATGCAATTGTGTTTACCCGCGTTAGTGGTCATTTTTATGGTCATGATCTTATGTACTTCATTCTCATATTTCTTGTTGATCATAGGAGCATTTCTTACTTGTTTTGCTTCTGAGACATGGTTTGTTCCAAGTTTGGGGATGACGACGAGCTCGACATCAACTTGGAACCTGTTCATACACGAGTCTCGGTAGTAGTATCTCTTATCTCCTCCGGCTATGGTAATATCTTTCCATTCTTCTCTTTAAATTAATATGTCTTATCTTTTGGTGAGTATATGGTTGAAACATTGAGGACAATGTTAGTTTTAAGTTTGGGGATGGGGTATGACTTTCAGCCATGACCATGGGGTTTCAAAAGACAAGAGGGTTCAATAATTCGACCAAATTTGAAAATTTTTGGGTAGATTTGATATGACTTTAGTGGTATGCTTAAGTATGTTGATGCATGTGTTTCAGTTTTGGTGAATGTTATGCATGTTCTTAGTCTTTTTCATGAATGTCGAGTCCTTTAGCGTTTGTTGTCTGATCATGTGAGTAGCATCCTAAGGAAGAAGAAACATTTCTGAGGGACCTATACTTGTCATTAGTGGAGACTTAAAACCATGTGAGATGTCTGAGCCTGTATATTGTTTTCGAGTGTACTCTTCTGCGCTAACTCTGAGTAGAATGAAGAACTACTCAACCTCGCAACTTTTAAAAGAGCTTAGACGATCTCATGAGATCAACTTTCTTAGCCACTAGGAGTGACATCAGGATAGCGACCTTACTTTTGTAGTCCATGAAACCCGATAATAGTGTCAACTTTAGGTAGACGGATACTCTACCATCTATTCATCATCTTACTCCTGAGAATGAAGGCATGATAGTTATAGAAAGAAGAATGTGAAAGCAAAGTGCGAAAGAAGAAAAAGTTGTTTGTTGAGAATACTAGTGTTAGTATTTGTTTTATTGTGAGAAAAAAAAAAGTGAAAAAAAAAGAAGAAGAAAAAAAAGAGTTTATGTGTTATTTGTGTTTTTTATGTGTAATTGTTGTGAGAATAAAGTATTCAAAGCAAAAAGCTAAGTTTAGAAGTTGTTTGAACGTTCTTTTTATTGAAGGAGACGACATTCTCGGGATCTCATCACTTCCATCTCATTACTTGTATCCGTTGACCTTTAGGAAGCATTGTTAGAGGGTATAGTGGGTGAGAAGGGTGAGTGAACTTCCCCATTCCATTTTAGTGGTTATTTCCATTCTTTAGAGATCATATCGTTCTGAAACTTGTTATCCTCATTTGTTTTGTATGTGTTGAGTTTTTCTTTATTCCATGCTCACACATGAGAGTGAACTGTATGATTTTTTTTTGAGTGATTTTATGTTTAAGAGTGTATAACCGTGAGGCTAAAGTCGAGGTGAAATGTACTAAGATAGAAATTGAAGTTTTGTGACTTTGAACTTAGATGATGCTCATTATGATTGGACGCTTACATTTTCGGATGAGACTACTAGTGAGGAGACTTTTAGCATTTATATGCATTTATCGATCTTGATTCGCTTGTTTAGCATGCTTGAGTGTGTCATTAATTGTCATCATCTTATTTACATCGATGTTGAACTCTTTTATGTCTTTGGAATCTTGAATTTTGTGGGTATATTCTCTGGAAACCGTCACGAGACGAAACTCGTCCTCTAGGAGTAACCTAGGGGTTTAACGGCTTGTTGCATACGCTAAATGCAACCGGGATTCCTCCGAAAATGAGTTAGGATTTTACTCTATTGTTTCGTTTTGTTTATTTGCTCGAGGACTAGCAAATTCTAAGTTTGGGGATGTTTGATGTGGCGTTAAAATACCACATTGAGATCACTTAACTTGGATGAGTTAGTTCGTTTCGGGTTTTATTTCTAATAATTTATGTATTTTTCTTGTTAGGAAGCTTATTTGGAGTTTGACATTACATTCGGAATAAAACGAAGCAATTTGTCACATTTTCGTCTCATGTGGAAGAGATCGGAAGGAGAGGGAACCAGGGGTATTTTGGTCATTTTGTGAAATTTAGAGGTTAAATGGAAAGTGGAGCCAATGGTGAGTCCGACGGCGAAGACGGAAGTCGAATCGGAGTTCAGACGAAGAAATTGTGGAAGAAAGAAGTTGAAGGTCATTTTGGCCTTTTCTGAAAATTAGAGGAAGTAGGGACAAAGTTAAAGGCAACCCCTGAGTTTTACATAAAACCAAAGTCCAAGCCCAAGTTCAAGAAGCAACTCAAAGAAGAGAAAGAACAAGTTGAAGTTTTATAAGAACCACTCTTTAAAAGAGGTTAGCCCAGGTCAAACATGACCAAGTCAAATGACTTTCTTTGAAAGGATAGAAAAGAAATCTGAAAAGGACTTCATCTTCTTGAATTAGAAATTAGGGTTTAGAGGAGGGGAGAGAGAAAGAAGTCGGCCAGCAGCTCGGCCGGCACGGCAGAGAGAGCAGACACCAGCAGCAGCCACGGGAACAGCAGCAGCAACCGAGAGGGAGCAGCAAGCTTTCAGAGCTCGGGATTTTGGCAAGAACAGCAACTGCAACTCGGGTAAAGGAACAGCAGCTCCGGCTTCATCAACAGCTCGCGGTTTTAGCAGAACAGCAGCAAGAAGAATCGCCCAGATCTAGGAGCAGCTGCAGCTTGGAGTTTCTATCAAGGACGGAAAGAGATTTCTGGACAGCAGCTCGGGACTTGCTCGGGAATTGAAAGGGAAGCTTCAGCTCGGTCGGAAAAGCTAGGGGACGGTCAGGACAGCAACCATACTTGGCCGGATCTTGTTCTTCTCTTGGCCGAGAGCTTCAAGGGTTTTCCGGCCATAATCTTGGCCGGAAACCTTAGGGTTTTTACTTAGGAACCTCTTAGATTGATTCTCCTATCTTGATTGATTTTGCTTTGGTGATAAAAATCTTAGAGAGAGAAAGCTCCACTAAGCTTTCATGGTGGTTTGGTTTGGAAGAAGAAGATAGTACTGTTGCTAAAGGGACTCATGTTTTCACTGAGGGGACACCTAATTTGCATAGTTAAGGGAAAAACAGAACTTCGCTAAGGGGAGATCGGCAGTACTTAAACGCATTATTTTCCGACGATCCTAGCCATGCGCCTCATCGGAATAGGGAGATTTTCATCTTAACTTTTGTCTTTCTTTATTTTCTTCTTATTTATTATGTGTTCCACCATGTCTAGCTAATTCTTTTGTAGTCGGATACTCGTGATACATGTTTTGATGTGACAAGAGTTTTATTGCTTTTAATGATAAAATCTTCCGGATTTTTAGACCGTTCATGGAGTGGAATCTGAGTTAAACCAAGAGTTCGTTGACCCATCCAAGTAAATGGGTGAAGTTGACTAACTTTTTATGCTTATAGATCATTAGTACTAGTCACTATCGACTTTGTGGATCGAAGTATCCCTCTCATTCCATTCTTACTCGACTCTTCCCGAATCTGTCACCTTTAGTTTAGTTAGCTTTATTTGTTTATTTATTTGAAATCAATCCAGAAATCCTACTTATTATCTTTTCGTTTTTTGTCTGAGTTAGTGACTGACACTTAAACCGGTGGGTTAGACTCTTTCGGTATTCGTATTACCTTCCTATCTTCGTGGATCGATCCCGGTCTTACCGGGTTATTACTTGACGCCCGTATACTTGCGGATGGAGACCTTTTAGGGTAACCTTTTAGGCCCATCATCTAACAACCAGTCGTAACTTTGGATCCGATTTCCAGGTTTAAGGATCAGGGACCCCAGATATTTGGCTCGATTATCCTTAAGGGAGGCTGTCAATTCCTGAGTATATGAATGATTTACCTCGTTTGGGAAAGTAAAGTGAAGATTTGTCAAGATTGACTGCCTGGCCTGAGAAGTCTGAGTATCGAGTTATAATATATGTAACTGATTGTAAGTTTTGAGTAGTAGCATAGCCAAAGATAATTAGATCGTCAGCAAAGAGTAGGTGAGAGATCCGAAGGCAGTTTTTATTTACCTGATAACCAAAGATAATTAAATCGTCAGCAAATGGACCATGTGACTCATATAATGAAATTAGTAGGGATAGAGTCTGGGCCATAAGGATGAAGAGGTAGGGTGATAAAGGGCACCCTTGCCTCGACCCTCGAGACAGAGTGAAGTTTTCATAAAGACCTCCATTAATTTGAATATTAAAGTTAATTGTAGTTACACAGTTCATCATAAGGCCTAATATGGGGCCTTGAATGCCTGTGGCCGAGAGAATGGTCTCTAAAAAAGACCAGTTAACTCTGTCATAAGCTTTGGCCATGTCCAGTTTCAAAGCGAAACCCCCTTTCTTAGTTTGAGAAATGCGCATGGAATGTAACAGTTCCTGAGTAATAATGATGTTGTCCAGAATTTGAATGCGTTCTGAGTCTAGCTGATACAATTCTCAAGATAGGGTCAGATACGGGTAGCTATGATTTTAGTGATGAACTTGACACCACTTGCTTAATTTCCTCCTTTGTTGGAATGCCGGAGATCGAGGCTAGTTCTTCAGCCGAAATTACTTTACTGAGCCTGTAAAAGATCTGGAGGGATCTGACTTAGTGTTTTAGATTCGAATAAGTTCTGAAAATGAGCTAGCATTTCATTGGCGATGTCACTTTCAGTGGTTAGGGGTTCTCCTGAAGAGTTTTGTAGTTGAACGATTTTGTTTTTGTTGCGACGCTGAGAAATAGAGATATGGAAAGGTTTAGTATTCCTGTCACCATTTCTTGCCCATTTTAATTTGGATCTTTGTTCGGCTTTTGTTCTCTGAATTTCTTCAAGGTGTAGAATTTGCTCCTGCAGATTAGATTCAATGTCTATGATATTAGAATTAGGAAGACAAGTTTGAATGTGCAAAAGGCGATCACGTAAAATTTTGAGTCTATTATTAATGAACCCAAAGGTCCGTTTACTCCACCCATGCAATGAGGTTTTAACCTGAGTGACTCTATCATGGAAAGAGCTTGTGCTGGTGTCCCAAGAAGACTGGAAAGAGTCTTTGAAATTGAGGTGAGAGGTCCAAAAGATCTCGTATCTGGCTATAGTGTCATGGATTCTGGTCTGAGGATGGAGTTTAAGCAATATAGGGGCATGATCACTATTATACCTAGGTAAGTGATAAAGTCCAGCATTAGGAAAGTTTAGGATCCAATCAACATTGCAAGTTGCCCGGTCCAGGCGTTCTCTGGTCAGATGATGAATGGATCTATTGTTGGTCCAAGTGAAACCGGGGCCATGAAATCCCAAGTCTATAAGACCTGTGTTAGTCATGAAGCTATTAAATTGAGACATAAAGGGGTTACTACTGGAACCCCCCCATTTGTCGCAATGGGTTCTAATTGTATTAAAGTCGTCGATACAGCATAGAGGGTTAGGGCAGTTCTGGATTCTGTTAGAAAGGTCAATCCAGAAGGTTTGTCGATCTTGTAATCGAGGGGGACCATAAATACGCCATAAGTCCCAAGGATCGGCAGTAGAATCAGTGGTAATAGTCAAGTAAATTAAATTACAAGAAGAGTAATGAATAGATATATTAATAGAAGAAGACCAGTAGAGTAAAAGACCTCCACTACGGTCGACACACGAAATAATGTAATTAAAAGGTAAATCAAAATAATCAAGAGAAGGGATAGAGGAAGGAGAGGAAATATGTGTTTCAGAAAGAAACACCAACGCCTGTTTAGTCGTCGTAAGAAACGCTTTGAGAGTTGGCTTTGTCGGGTCGTTCCTAAGTCCCCGAAAGTTCCACGCCAGATAACTCATTGGTCCATCGGCATTGGGGTTGCCGTGACCCTTTCAGATGTGGTGGTATCAGACATAACACTTGATGTTCGCTTAGTGGATCTTATATGTCCAGTCTCATATGTTTTAACGGTAAATGTTGATGGAGTAGTATGCATGATGGCTGTTGAAGACGAAGGAATGGAGGTGCCTGGATTCCCTGTTTCTGGAGCCGAATACCTGAATTTTTTTGCCTGAGATAGAACATTTAAAAGATCACCAAAACTTTCAAAAATATGGGGTATATGAGGGTATGATTCTGGGCCAGATCCGAGTATGCCCAAGTTCATGGGGTTATCGGATAAGGAGAAGGGTCCCTGTTCTTTAGGACCTCCTCTAGCATTAAGGGGTACACGAAACAAGTCATTATAATTCGGTTCCATGGACTTAAGGACGACTTCCTTTTGTTCTTAAGTGATATGCATTTTAAGTAAGTCTCCTAATCGCAGAATATACAGACAGAATTTGATCGAGTGTCCAATTAGACCACAAGACGTGCAGAAGCGAGGTAATTTCTCAATTCAGATTTCAACACTTATAAGTGAGTAATTCGAAATGTTAAGGTTCACTCGTGATGATAGAGCCTTCGTGATGTTTAGTTATACTTGAACACGACCAAATACACTCCATTTTTTGGCGTCATCTTGAGTAGTAGGATAATGGTTCCCTAGTGTACTGGATAATTTGTTGACGGTAGTAGAGTTAAGATAACCAATAGGGATTCCGTGCAATTAAATCCAAAACCAAGCCTTGTCAAAGCAGTGTGCACCCGGGGCAAGAATAGGATTACAAAATTGTAGGATAACCAGGTCCTCCATGATCACCCATGGTGAGCTTTCCATTGCCAGACATAATTCACTAGATGTGGAAAAACGAATGAGAAATAGATTGTCGTTAACATTAGTCAGAGTGTATTTGTTAGGTCCATGAAGAACTTTGGAGATACGCAACATTGCTTGACCGATATCCACTTTCTTGTTACTACAGAATTTAAGAAGTCCGTTTTTAGGAAGTTCATCAAATTCCATACATTCTGAACTTTCCCCAGTTGGGGTTTCCCGTTCTTCCATAGTGAGTTCCGCGAATTGACGTCGAAATTTAGATTGTTGGTCTGTCATCTTTGAGTTGAGTGACATCATAACGAAAGAGAAAGAGGGGAGGAGATAAAAGAACTAAGGTTACTTAATCTCAAAGAAAGGAGTAACATAAGAATATAAAGGAAAAGAGGCGGCCGGAATCAAGGTGAACCGACGCTTCATTGAGAGGAAAGCGATAGTAACCGTGAGGTAACCACTCAAAAGTAGGAAGAGTTTTGAAAATATTCAAATGGGAGAGGAAAAATAGGGGGTGGCGCCACTAGAAGTTAGAAAGTCTCCGCTCGGGAGCAAAAAGTCTGTCAGAAGTCCTATTCAGTTTTCAAACCAGACATCAATAAACCTAATTTCATACAGACCTAAACTAACATGATGAAATGAGATACTAAAAATTCCATGTAGACTTAATACGATGAAGTAAGATACTACTATATCTAGAAGAAGACAATAATAATAGAAAATTCATCAACACAAAACTACCATGAGATATACCAGAGAAGGAAAATCGAACCCATGGAGGAGATTCCAGGAGTTTCAGTCAACATAAAAAGCTCCAACTTTAAAGGGTTTCACATTACTCGATTTAACCTACAACCCTGAAAACACAATCAATAAGTTAATCAAAATCAAACCAATTTCAACCCATAGTACGAAACCCTAAAAATTACACCTTTAAATCTGTAACAGAGGGAGAGTCTGGGCTTGTTAAGAAAGAGAAAATTCTTATCAGGTAAAATAGTTCAACTTCCAATCCTCTACTTCTTTATCTATTGGAAGAATAAAGCACAATATCCTAATGGTGTGCTATCACAAAGTTCTAAAGGCCTAAATTTTCGAAAATATGTGAATCGTGCAACTTAGGTCAGGTGCAATGAGCTTTCTCCAAAATTGAAACTCGAACAGAAACCCTAGATTCGTCAACATGACACTTCCCCGAGAAGGACCGAAAGGCCGCAACTTTATTCCATGATTTACACATTTCTTGGTGGGTTACTTTTGCTTTTTAATCAGTAAAATATTTTCAAGGTTATGGTTTAATTCATGATTTGGACAGGTCTTGGTTAAATTTTTTATTTTGATTTGATTTAGGTACTCAAGCTGAATTAAGGAAAATTGGAGCAACTTCAAGAAAAAGGAGAAGAGGGAGAGGAGAAATATAGTAGAGGGAAAAAAGTTTTGGTAATAATGAGCATTTGGACCTGACAAGGAAGAAATAGTCAGAAGGGCAATTTCGGTAAAAAAATGACTAACGCTCAGCGGAATAAGCGAGGGAAAAATGAAAAATAAGGCTAAATTAGAAGCTAGTCGGAAGGGGGGGGGGTATTTTTTGAGGTTGTCATCTTTAGGCGACTAAAATGAAATTAACCCTTATTATTTTTATTACTAGTAAATTTTTTAGGCGTATTAGGAGTCCATCTCTCATTTTATTAATTTAATTAAAAACACACTTCGACTTAAACGTATTCGTTTAAATATTTCGTCTTTAGAAACCAGTTTGGAAACATAACAATATTATCAATGAAGGATTCTGCCTCCGTCTTTAGTAAATGAAAATGTAATCTACAATTTTTGAGATACGGTTTTGAAAAATTAACTTGTTACTTGATAAATAAGTAAGTTGGTTTCGTCAGGCTTCCCCCTCATAGACCCTTACTTCGATAACCAAGCTCTTTTAGGGAAACTAGCTTGACACCTTCTTACCAAAACCCAATGCCCTTTGGGCCCTATCAAGCAATCTCACTCCTGGATTTGGAAAACTATCACCACCAACGCATGAAGGTAACTTATCTCTCTCTCTCTGGGAGGTCCATAAAGGTACTTCCATTAACATTTGGACTGACAATTGGATACCCAATCTCCCCCTATCCACAACACTTAACACTTCGATCTCACTAAGGTCTCACAGCTTATCGATAATAATAGCTAGAATGTCAATTTAATCACCAACATCTTCGGTCAGGATGCAAGCCGACTTATCACCTGCATTCCTATTATGAACGAATGCCCGGATACGATGAAATGGTCCCTCACTAACTCTGGCAATTATGAGGTTCGATCGATGTACCACCACATCACCGATGAGAATAATATTATCCCTAGAACAAATGTCGACTGGAACTTCATCTAGACCATCCAAACGATCCCTCGTATATCTCTTTTTCATTTGGAAATGTTGTACTAACAGTCTGCCAGTGCGTCATATTATTGGTAGGTACATTGGGAATGTTATGACTTGTAATAACTGTGATGAGACTAAGGTTTCACTTTAATATTATTACTTCGAATATCCCGTATGTATTACAATGGATTATTTCATGGAAAGACTCTCACCATGATGTCTGTAGTAGTCAATTATCTTTGCAGACCACGATCCTTTGGCATATATGGAAAGCGACATATACTAACTGCTTTCATCACATAAAGACTACTCATTCTCAGGTAACCGGCCAAATTTTAGTTTTTCATCGAACTACGAAAACCAATACTAATGAGAAGTCTAATAAGCACCAGTTCAAATGGCTTCTTCCTACTGCCCCTTTGGTTAAACTCAATATTGTTTTCTCGTTCATAGATATTAAAGCTCCTGCAGACGTAGGGGTGGGAATCGGTCCGGACCGGTCGGTACCGGACTCTAACTTCATCGAACCGGTCGACTCGGACATAAATTGTTGGTGACCACCTATTTACTCGGGCATACTCGGATGGTCACTCTCAAGAATTCTTTGTCCATTGACCGTCCAATACCGTGTATTTTACCGGGCCAGTCGGACACCAGACGGTCTCGGTCCGGACTTTCCAATAAAATTTACTTAAATTCAGAACTTTATTTTTATTGCCACAAATAAAATTACTTAAAAATGAAGATGTTTAACCAAGAAATCAAAAGTAAATATAAAAAAGAAAAAACACAGTTGATCATCATTTGACAAGATATAATTAAGTCATGTACTAATGTTTGGTCTTCCAGAAGACTATATGACTATAGCCAACGACCATCATATATTCATATGTCTATAAAAATTCAACGATCAACTTCTAAAAATGAGGATAGTTTAGTCGGTCAACCTATTCGGTCATTCGTACAGGTCGGTTATTTAGACGGTCTATATTGGTCGGTCGGTTAGCGGTCGGTCCTTCGACATAGAATTTTGACCGTGACCGTCCGCCAATTATTTCGGGCTGGTCGGACACTGACCGCTATGACCATCGGGTGTTCATGGACACTTTTTATCTCGGTCGAACGGGTTGGATAACGGTCTTCCGAATCTTTTTCCCACCCCTAGCTGCAGGTATAAGTACTATTTCATAATGATAGGGAAGAAATTCTACATGCCCACACTTCACTCATTTACTACCACAAGCGCGAAAGAAGGTGAATTATGGTTATAATAGATGGTATCAACTAGGCGATCTTTCATGACATCGAATTCCTCCACGTTGAAGTGACAATCAAGCTATAATTAATCATCTCAACAACCTGAGTCTTCAACTTAATTGGAAAACAAAGGCGCATGTCTTTTCTATCAAGAAACTCCTCTTTCACTTTCAAGTTGCGATCTTCACGCATCTTCCTCGTGAAGGCAATATGCTCGCTGACTCTCTAGCCAAATGCGTTAGGACGACTCATAGCACTAGTAATTGGGAGGATGTTCCACTAGTATTAGACATAATTATTGTCACTTTGGTTATTAATCTTTTTCCCGTTCAACCTAAAACAAAGAATAAGTTGGTTTTACCTCAACCTTTACGTTGCAAAATAATGTATATAATGAAAAACTTATATAGGCCACATCCTAACAACTCGCTTCGGGCCACCAAAATATTAGAGCCGCCCCTGTTTGACATATTCAACAATTATCGCCTGAAAAAAGATGCCCATGAATGTCTGACCCAACATATCGCATCTGACCAACCTGTTACGTCCTACCTTAGCCATAAATTTGTGCCTCCGCCTTTGGCGAGATGTGGCAGATGTGTAATAAAAAATGCGAACGATGAAAAAGATAAAGAAACAACGTTAAATTTCTGAAAACATATGACCTCTACTTTAAAGTCAGTCACTTAGTTTTTGTTTTTTTTGTTGGAAATTGACTACGATCTACGATAGTCATTACATTGGCATTGATACATCAAAGATGTGATAAGCACGATTATTGCCGAATACAAACTCTTACAAAGAACGGGCCTATAGCCCAACTAAACTATGACCTAAAGCCCAACAACATTATTTATGCCCTAATAATCCCAAATTCAATAATCCAAAGCTTCCACCTTCTCTGGAGATCGAACCCGAGACCTCCAAGGACCTTTGGAGTATATGTCAACACATTGGAACACTTAGTTGGGTTAAATTATATTGACTAAATTCTTAAAAAATATATGGTTAATTCTATTTTGGCCCTCCAAAGATGATAGTCACCAAAATAGTCCCCTAAAGATTACCACAACTTACTTGTCCCCTAACCCACTTTTCCAGGCAATTTTGTTGTCTACAGTACTTGATTAATTTTTTAATACCATCTTTTTCCCTTTTGACTTATTGCTAGTTTATATGTCACCCATTAATTTCTTCTCCTTCTAACTCATTTATTTTCTCTATCATCTTCATCATTTTGTACCATTACGTCATATTCATCACCATCCACCAACATCTTCAATCTTACTTTTTCTAGAAAAGTTTTATGAAATTTCGGCTTACTAATTTATTTATTTTCATCTCCTCAGAACAATGTTGTTGTCTTCTTACATAATCTCTTTTTTAATGTTTTTTTTAATGGCCGCAGCTTTGGGGAATAAAGAAAATTCTCCGAAAAATAAAGTTAAAACTAGTCAAATAAGATTGACTTTTATGTTTCTTTTTTATTGCTAAAGGGTTTCTAATTTTAGAAGATGCTATAAAAAAAGGCTCCTTCATCTCATCACCTCTCTCTACCACCTCATCATCTTCTCCGGAGTGTTAGAGAGAGAGAGAGAAAGAGAAAATATATATATATATATATATTTTATGTTTGAAGGTCGCCGGCCGGCAATGAAGATGATGAGGTGACGAGAAGATGAAGTGGCAGAAAGAACAAATGAGATGGATGAGAACTTTCAAAAAAATGTATTCTGTATTCCCCATAAAAGTTTATTCCCCAGAGAATTTTCAAAAAAATCTGGATTCGCTCGAGAATTTATTCCCCGGAGAATTTTGTTCATTCCCCAAAGCCGCGGCCTTTTTTATCTCTTTCCCCTAGCCTCATTACCTTCTTTTCTTCACCCACCAAAACCATTACTGAAGGGTACTTTTGAAAACCACTAGCACATAAATGACTTAAGGAGACTAATGAGTAGGAGTGTAGGACTAAACATATGGATTGGTCGCCCATAACTGAAGGTCATTGTTTCCAATTTTTTGAATGATTTTGTAGAAGATTGCATCACTTGCTAGTAAGAGCTTTGCCAATTAGATCGACTAGGACAAAAACCGTTGGAAGTTGAAGTACTTGAGATACATGACAGGCGATTTATATTGGTTAGGGACCAAGTTATGTTATAAGTATGACTGTGCATGTATAAGTTGATGCCAATAAACTCTTCTATCTGAGATAGACTTGGCAACTGAATCCGAATTAACGTGTCAACATGACAAAATGCCCAACCCATCCTAACTAGTGAGCGTAAACACATGGCCAAGAGTCCTATGACATACTAGACCTCTCAAAAAAATGAACTGAACTAAGAGTCCGCCACATATTTTCAATTTAAATTGCATAAAACCGGTTCCTTCTGCCAAATAATATCAGTACAATATTTTACTTCAAAAAATGAGGGAATTCGTGCAAATAGATGATAGCAGGATAGAAAGAATTTAAGACGGTAATCAGATGATAAACCAAAACTAGGCTTCTTATAAAAATCTTCTCTATTGTGATTAAAGATATCCGCCTGGAAGACAATCAGCTATATATCTTACTTGGGTCGCCTTCGGTAAGGGTATAATATATCATCAAGTTCAGATTTGATGTAGCTGCCAACTCTATACACGTTCCTAGCCACACCTGATGCCACTAAACCCGCATTCCTAGTAAACCTGCAAATATGTTTTGAAGAAATTTCGAGTTTCTTGAAATTGTTAGCAAATAGAGCATACGTTTTTCAAATAACACAAGATATATATATATATATATATATATATATATATATATATATATAGTTAGTAACTGAAAAATAAATTATTAATTTGCTGACTTGCCTGGCTAAGAATTCCTCTCCTATTGCCTGCGGTGGTTTATATGGTCGGGGCTGGGGCTGATGTTGCGGCTGGGGTTGGTGTTGCGGCTGAGGTTGGTGCTGGGGTTGGGACAAAACTTGACCACCTTCAACTGAAACAGGGATTATCAGCATTTAGCCATTAACATAAGTTTGCAGTAAAACTTTTACCGGAGAAACAGAATGTACAACTAAAACTTATTCTACAGGGTAAAGCTAACAGAAAGTACTATTTAGTAAGTGCTGGGTTTTCAGTTCACAAACCAAAAAGAACTCAATAATCTAACCTATTGAGGATAGTTTAATTTACCTCCAAATATGAACTTCAAATCACGATTCAAAATAATATGTATGATCACATGATTATGTTAATCAGAAATATGGAAAAGAAGACTTAAAAAAAATTTATACAGAAGAAATCATTTTGTAAGTGTTGTTTCACCTAAACCATTTAAGCTATAAAATCTGCACGCCAAGAGTCTTAAGCCTTGAGACGCTAGATTCCATTCTGAGATCTAACCCAGAGTGTAGATCACTAGAGCAGCGTAGGATAAAGTGACAAAAAGTATTGTTAAAAATCAAAATTTTTCTTGTTTTCACATCACAGAGATTGTATTATTATTAAATTAAATTAAGTTAAATTAAACGAGTTCATATAAATGAGAGTGGCAAAGAATATAACAATATTTATAATCATTAAACATCTATGTAAGAGAAAATAAGATTATAGGTAAGAATAATAGGCCAACATGAAAGGTCCATAATCATTACCTTCCTTGTTATGAGCATGAACAGGAACTTTGCTGTCAGCAGTCGAAGGTCTTTTATCCACCAAAAGCTGCAAAAAGGTATATCGCCATCAAAATAAATTCTGTCGAGAAAACTAATTCTTTATACATTTTCAAAAAAAGAAGTGCTCGTTATTGTTTAATAGCTATCTAGGAATCAACTGCAGAAAGAGAAAAGAATTGCCACCAATAAGGACTATCAGTTTTTCCTGGACTATCAAAGTTTTGTTTTGAAACTGAGAATGAATGATTATTAAGAGTAAAAAATTTACAAGAGCAAAAAGGAGACAAACAAATGAACAAGGAGCATAAACCCTGGCCTGGCCACCTGGGTATTCTAGGAAACCCTCACTATATGTCAGCTGTAATGGCATCAAGTTATACAAAAAATCAGAAGATATTATGTTAACATGATCACATCCCACAAAGTGCCCCCTTGACCAATTGCAAGGTTTCTTCGGTTACAAATATGACAGAGTTTGCCCCCAATTTTCTTTACTTCAAAATTAGATGATTTTCTCGATTTCCAAATAGCCAAAAATATTGTTTGTGGAATCATTTTCCAGATTTTCATCCTACTGTTCGGCACCTTTATTTTCCTGAATTGTACTAGAAGAGCTTCTATTCTTTCCGAGATACAAAATGTTGCTTGTACTGAGTCCCGGAAATAAAACCAAACCTCAATAGCACAGCTACAATGAAATAGTAGGCGCTCAATCGATTGTCCAGCGCGTTTACAAAAGATGCACCGGTTGATCATGTTGAAACCTCTATGGCAAAGGTTATCCAAAGTAAGTAATTTTTGCGTGGTTCAGGCAGCCCACATGGCGAAATTAACCCTTGATAGAAATCTTTCCTCCAAATTAATCTTTCCTCCTGACTATCAATATGCCTCATGTATAAATGGTATTTGTAGTTAATATGTAATTGTTACTTCTTACACCTATATAAGCCGTCATTAAATCAGTCACTCTGCCGTCCTCTGAAAGATCGAGGTTTTAGAACAAGCAGCGAAGCTTCTGGACAATGGTTCAAGCATCCAATATAGTGTTGAGACTAGAGAGTTTAGTTAGTAATTCAATCTTAAGAACCATTCCATAAGTGGAGCAACAAAATCTTCTAGGGTATAATCAATCAACAATTTTTTTTTTTTTTTTGAAAATTTTGAATTAATATGGGAGAAAAAGAATACAAGGGACTATACAAGGGGAAAGCAGAGGGGGAACTGAATCAATTACATACTTAAGATGCCCCCCCAATTCGACACAAAATCAAAATACGAAAAAGACCTTGTCCATCCGAGGGACCTACTCCAATGGAAAAGAACACCCAAAACATCTTCCTCCGCTACCTTGAAGGCAGGGATGGAATCCCTAAAAATTCCTTCGTTTCTAGCCTTCCATATACACCAACATATAGCCGAAAGGACAAGGTTCCATAGACCTCTCTACCAACACAGAAAGGCGAATTGAAACAATTACTAGGAGTGAGAAGTAGATGTCATACAAATAACTCCAAACAGCGAATTGAAACACCCTAAGAACTTCTTTTCAGAAAGAAGCTTTCAGGTTTCAATGAACAAAATTTTCTTTTGCATTCCACTTCAGATAACCAAAATAAGAACTACAAGGAAAGAAGATAAGAAATGAAAATAGACAAGAAAATAACCTCAATACCAACACAGAAAGGCAATTCTGCTCTTTTCTCATTTGGGTTTGCAGAAGGATCTTTCGCTTTGTTATCCAAGTGCACTGAATAACCGACACAGGCATACTTAAAATCCCTAAGATTCCGACCCTCTTTCGAAGCTTCGACCTCAGACTCTCCAACAATGTAACTAGGCACTGATCATAAATTTCGATATTAGAGCCGATTGTAGAGGTTAACAAATAAGTGTTCAATCAAGAAAACAATTTCACATAGAGAAAAGGCGAAAGTAATCACAATTTCACAATATAAAAACCTAATAACAAAGAGCTCAGAACCCAAGAAAATACCACAAAATAGAACCCAAGATGACTTGTTTCCACATAAGAATCTAATTTTTTATGTATGATCTTCTATAAATTAAATTGGTTTTAAATTTTCCCCATAAAACCTAAGAAATTCCCAAATTCTTTTTCTTCTGTGGTTGTAAAATTCTGAATAGAACCCAAGAAGAAGAAGGGAAACTAGTATAGTGGTATAAACAAAGAGAAACCATACCAATATATGAAATTCAGATGAGGATTGGAAAGAAAACAGTTGAAAACCCTAAAATGAGTTAGAGAGAGAAAGGAGTAGAAAGAGACCTTGTTGAAGAGTTCTAGTGATGCCAAAACAACGAGGATTTTGTTGTTTGGATTTGAGAACGGAAGAGTAGTATAAAGAACCCTTACAAGACCTCCCCTTCAATCCTTTCACCTGCTTATTTTCATTCTCGGATCCATCCATACCTCTCTCTCCCTCTCCTCTTTCCTCTTTCCTCTTTCTTGGCTTGGTGTTGGCAGAAGGAAATTTCTCTCTAAGGAACTTTGGCCTTTCAATACCAGTACGAAACTACCCTTATGTACACCCACAAAAAGTTTTTATACACCCACTTCTCGCTTGATTTGATCCGTTTACTATTGTAGTGACAATTTCTATACTGGTAGTGCAATTAAAGGAACTATGTAAGAAAAGCCCAAGATTTTGGCCCAAATACGAAAAAAAAAAAAAACCATTCGAGAATAATAATGTAAAAAAATTCAATTTTGAAATTGTTGGCAACACTTTTGAAACTGTTGGCAACATATATAATTATGTTCTTAATTATGTGTGAACTAAAACAAATTTGTTCATACATTTACAAAATTGTTGAAAGCAAAAACAAAATTGTTGAAAGCAAACTGTGTTTTGTTCAGAAATTTTCAAAAATGTTTTGTAATTTCAACTTTTGGGTTTTTTTTCCATTATTATTCCGGGTTGGGCTTCATTTGATATTTTGACCCGAATTTTGGGCCTTATAAATTTCCTCTCTAAAAAAAAGGCCTTTCGAACAGGAGGAGCAATTTTTAGCAAAGGCAGTGCATTAGATAGGGAGAGAATTCTTTTTAGAAATGGGAGAGATAAACACTATTTTCTAAAATATCCCAACTTGAAACTTTGTCCTTCCCCTCAACCTATTTTCGATCAAAAGATAGAAAAGAGAAAAATCATGTTGGACCAAAAACCTGTTCGTCGATCAAAGTGAAAGAAGAGAGATAAAGACCCTTAAAATCTGTTCAACCAAAAGAGAGAAAAAATCTTAAATCTGTTTGTTTCGATCAAAGAGAGAGAGATAGAGCTGGAAACATAAGCCCTAGATGACTAACACAACACTCATCTTCGTAGAGGGGTTTGTAATTCTTGTTATTGCTTGATTTCTCCATAGATTTTTAGGGTTTTAACACTGATTAAAGTAACTTTTGAAGATTTCAAGTATCAATATTGCAATGAAGAATACAAAGAAAGAAAGGTAAGAGTTTTTCCTCATCTTCTAAACTGATTGATTTGTTTTAGTTATAATTTCAGTTGGAACCTTCGTAAATCTCTATAATTTTCAGTTCCAAGATCACGATTTCATTTTGTCTATTTCTTTTGGCTATAGTTGCTCATCTTCTTATATAACTGATTGATTTTTTGTTATAATTTCAGTTATAACTCTTGTTGGAAGGATTTGAAATTTTTGTTCATTAGTATAAAATATATAAGCGCCATTTACATAAAACCTTTGCCTAGAAAGACAAAAAAATTCAATTAATTAGACATGATGTAACTCGGAAAATATATAAGCGGCGTTTACATAAAAGAAATTTCGCTTAGCATAAATAAAAATTCATGAATGTAAATAGTGAAAATTTTCATCCAGAACAACTAAAAGTTTAAAAAAAATTTCTTCCAGAGCGAATGAAAAAACATAACAATTTCAGCCGGCTCGGCCGAAATTTATTGTGTTTTTTGGCGGACCCGTCCGAAATTTGTTGCCTTTTTCAGCAGGCCCGACCGAAATTTGTTGTCTTTTTCAGCTGGCCGACCGAAATTTGTGTTGTCTTTTTCAGTCAACCCAACTAAAAATTCTTTACGAAGCAAAAACGACCTAAAACCCTAAAACGTTTGTTCAACCATAGAGGAAGACAAGAAAATAATTTTTCTTTACCTGAGACATATTATCTTCATTATATATGTCTTTGTTTAAGTCGATATATTCGTTTAAGTCGATGCCCTCGTTTAAGTCGATGGTTTCGTTTAAGTCGATATCTTCGTTTAAGTCAAAGGACTCTGCTTTCTTGATGTAGGTTCCCTCCTTTTTCATTAATGGTGGTTCCTTATCTATGAGATCTTGAGGCATCATTAAAAGCTTGAAACTAAGACTATAGTGATGGTAAACTTTGCAAATTTTCTAGTATTAATGGTTATGTTGATAGCAGTGACGATTTAGGGTTAGGTTGTTTATATGATAGAAAACTACAAGTGAATAATATGTTAGATTTATTATTAACTTTTATCAAAGTCCTTATATTTTAGCACTATTTATTAAATGATCCTTATAAACCTTAAACTAATTTGGTAAAGGAAGAGCAAATACATAAATCAACTTGTCTAACGCATTGCCTTTACTAAACAATGTTCTTCCTATACCAAATGCCACAAAGAAAATCTTTACCAGTGTATAAAGTTACTCAACAAGTTCTGCGAACAGATCTTCTAAGGTCAGTTCGCGGACCTAGATCTGGTGAACCAGACCTAAAGAAAGGAGAGTTTTTACAAAAAAAAAAAAAATTAGAGAGAGAGAGGAAATAATTTTTTTTTTAATGTTTCAAGGTCGTCGACCGGAAAATTTGTCGGCCGGCGACCTTCGCCGGTGAAGATGATGAGGTGGCGAGAAGATGAGGTGGCAGAGGGAGGAGAGAGAGATGATGACTAATTAACGGTGTTATAACGGAATCTTAAAAAGGGGGCTATCTGAGTATTTTTTATAAAGTCGGGGGCTAGGCAGGAAGCTGGTCACAAAGTTGGGGGCTATTTAGGAAATAACTCTTTTCTAAATAACTCCCTTAATTTTGATAATGTCTGATTTTTCAGTGACTTATACTTTGGACTTCAAGATCGTTTTTTTACACGTTTGCTATAGTAAATATGTTATTAGAAAGAAAAGATTATCTCTATTTTTTTCCCATTACGATCACTTGCTCTTCATCATCTCCACCATCGTTTTCTTAATCTTCACCACTATCTCTTCATCCCTTCCTTTGTTTTTTATTTTAATATTCTTTGGGAATGCAATTGGGGGAAAGATCCCCAAACCATATTGATGAGAAAATTAGAGATTATTTGTTGTACATCAAAATTACCATGGAATATCTAAACTATAAATAAAGAAAATTTGTTTTTTGATTATAGCTTGATCGTATACTATGGAATTCTTTCACTAACTATAACAAAAATGTGCCCCCACTCATAAAATTTTGCCACCGATTGCACGTAGACACTTTGGAGTCTTCGTCAACACATGGTATAACCCAAAAGAACTTTGGACCCTCACAATCCATGTCACAGAGACTTGATCGTTCGTCTACATCAAACATTTTAATGTTTCTCCTAAATTCTTATCCCTCACAATCAAACATTTTATATGTAAAAACCTTCTTCACTCACAAGGTCATCAATTGGAGCATGACTGGTTTCATAAACATATTTGGCTTTATCTTCCCCTTTATAACCTACATACTTTTCATATCCGCCTCGAGCAAACTTATATACATCAAGTCCACTTCATCTTTAGACGAGTGTTCCCCTAAACCAACATTTACTTTATCCGTATATCCCAAATTTCAATCACCATCTATTAACAAATGTTCTTTGTCCTTACAATCTTCCCACCCATAGAACTATTTTTAGGTTTGAAATCTTCTTTCGGTGAGGTACTCTGGAGAACTGCTCAAATCTTATTTTATTGCCGAAACCTTGCATTTTTCTACTTTCATTTCCATCCCGAAGGTTCTCTGTAACTATTCAATTAAAGTATAATTTTCTCTCGAAGAACCTACTTGGTATACTTTTTTCTCACCAACAAAATCAGGTATAAAACCCTCTTTCGTTGTATTAGTAGCCCAAAAATGATGCTATGCCCGGTGGTTTTCCCGGCCGAATCCCGGCCAACCGAGTTGGCAGTCCAACCTGGCATAGCATCTGAGTTGGCAGAGTAAAGAGGGTAGTTTTACAAATTTTACAAATTGGTCCCTCAAGTTTTAAGCCTTTTGAGTTGAATCCATTTTCAACTCAAAAGCAAAATACGGGATTTCTCTAAAATCGATTTCAGTTAGGTTTTAGTTCAAAATCACTCGAGAAATACCTCTTCTTCACTCGATTCCAACCCCAGGCATCATCAGGTAAGTTCATCCACTCAAAATCGAGCTAACATAACTAGTAAAACCTAGTAAAATTCTAGGGTTTTTATTAGGTATCAGTTCTCAGGTTTTAGGTCTTCTTTTTCTTAGTTTCATTTGCTTGATTCTAAAAAGGTTATGCTCGAATCTTGACAGAACTCGGGTTTTGCTCGATTCCATCATCAGGGAATAAGAAGAACGAACTGGTCATCTCTGGTAAGCTTTCTCGCGGGTTTTCTCTGGTAAGCCTACGTAAACACACTCATTTTGATTTGTTATTACTAATTTAGGGTTTTCATTGTGCATTTTTGTACATCGTTGTCTCATGTTCATCTAATCAGATTGTCAAACAGAACAAGGGCTTTATTGGGTAGTAGTGTTAAGGATATTGATTCACCAATGAAAGAAAGTTAGTTATAGTTAGGTATAGTTAGTTGAGAAGTCAGTTATAATGTTTGTTAAGATACCAGCTCACTTTCTCTCACTATAACTAACTCATATCTCTCTCTCTAGATCTTCTATTTATATTGAACTCTTTGTATCATTCATTTACTTGATTAGATTCATCAATAAGAAAGTTCAGTTTATTTACCTTCTTCTCTGTTTCAATATGGTATCAGAGCCATGAAATCAATCATTCTTCTTCTTTCTTCTTAAATTTTCCTTTGTTATTTCAATTCTTCTTAAACTTTCCAGGCTTCCAGCGATCACAATGATCATTTGATCAGTTCTTCTTTACTTGAATTTTCATTCAATTTCGATTTTTCTTCTTCTTTCTTCTGGTTTTTTTCAGTTTATTTCAGCTTTATCTTCGTTCAAATCTGCAGTCTTTTCTTTTATTTCCTATTGAAAACCTAAATAATTCTACTTTTCCATGACTACATCTTCTTCTTCTTCTTCCTCCTCTCAATTCTCACACATCAATCTTCCTACTCCATCTACAGTAAATCAGTATGTCTCAAATAAGTTGTCATCTACAAATTACTTGTTCTGGAAATCTCAATTTCTTCCTCTTCTTCGTTCTTATGATGTTCTTGGCTTTGTTGATGGCACAATCCCTTGTCCAATCAGATTTACCAGATCACTCACTACTGATCAACCTATTCCTAATCCTGAATTTCTCTTGTGGCAGAAACAAGATCAAATGATTTTAAGCTGGCTTTTAGCTTCTCTAACAGAAGAAACACACAGTCAAGTTCTTGATTTGAATACTTCTCATGAAGTATGGATGGAGTTGGAGAGATCTTATTCATCTCACTCCAAAGCGCGTATTTCAAATCTCAAAAATGATCTTCAAAATCTCAAAAAAGGTTCAGATTGTATTCAACTTTATTTTAACAAAGCAAAATCCATTGCTTTACAATTAAAGCAAGCTTCTAAAATCATTGATGATGATGACTTGTGTGATATTATTCTTCGAGGATTATCATCTGATTTTGGTTCCTTTAGGGCTGCCTTCTCTCTAAAAACACAATCTACTACTGTTAATGAATTACTTGGTTTGCTTCTGATTGAGGAAAATCGACTACAACAAGAACATTCCTTTAATCTAGCAAACACTTCTGTTCATTTGACTCAAGTTGTTCCATCCAGAGGTTATCATAGAGGTCCTATATCTTATTATCGAGGCAGAGGCAGATCTGATCCTCGATTTCATGGTCGATCTTACTCAAGAGGTAGATCTTACTCTCCTTCCTCTATTACTAATTCTCCTGTCATTTGTCAAATTTGTGGTAAGTCTGGTCATACTGCTTTCTATTGTTATAACAAAAATAATCAGGCTTTTATACCAAAATCATCATCTTCTCAAGATCATCATTCATATCTTACTGAATTTGAGGAACCTTTTATGCATCAATCTGAACCTATCTCTTATCCTCTTCAGTCTGATGGATATTCTTATTATCCTATTGATTCAGACAATTACACCTTTATTGATTATCCTTCTGATCCACATTCTACTACTGAGTTAGAATCCTATTTCCCTGAAATACACAATACATACACTAATTTCACTCCAAGCCTGGCTGCTTCCTCTACTCATCATACACCAAAAACATCGACCACAACTTGGAATCCTGATACTGGTGCTACACATCATGTCACTCCAGATTTGTCCAATCTCAGCACTCAATCTGAATTCAAAGGCAAAGGACAGGTCAAAATAGGTAATGGCTCAGGTTTACCCATTTTACACTCTGGCTCTACTTATGCTTCCTCTGATGCTAACTCTTTTCTTTTGCATGATATTCTTCATGTTCCTCATATTACTAAACATCTTATTTCTGTTCATAAGTTTGCAAAAGATAATAATTGCTACTTTCAATTCTTTCCTCACTTTTTCAACATCAAGGATCTTCAAACTGATAAGGAGCTTCTACATGGTCCTTGTGAGGATGGTCTTTATCAACTCTCTCTTCAAACCAAGTCACAATCTCAGCAACCAAGTAAGCCTTCTCAATCTTCAGCATTTTCTACAGAATTGGCTGCAGATTGGCACTCTAGATTGGGACATCCAGCTTTCAGAACTCTAAAGCATATTATTCAGTCCAATAATCTGCAACTTATCTCTATGCTTCCTTACATTTGTAATTCATGTCAGGTGGCCAAGAGTCACTCTTTACCACATAGGTCTACTATTTCACATGTTTCTTCTCCTTTGGAAATTGTACATTCTGATGTATGGGGGCCTTCTCCCTATTCTTCTTTGAATGGTTACAAGTATTATGTGACTTTTTTAGACACTTACACTAGATATACTTGGATTTTCCCAATTACTCAGAAATCAGATGTTTTCTCTACTTTTCTTTTGTTCAAAGCTCATGTAGAGAATATATTCAATCTCAAGATCAAGTTTATCCAATCTGATTGGGGTGGGGAGTTTAGAAATGTTTCAAAGTATCTGGAAGCTAATGGTATTGGCCATAGAATTACTTGTCCACATGAACATGCTCAAAATGGTATGATTGAAAGAAAACATAGGCATATTGTTGACACTGGCCTAGCTCTTCTGGCTCATGCTAATTTACCTTTAACTTTCTGGGATTTTGCTTTTGATACTGCTGTCTATTTGATAAATAGACTACCTACTCCTGTTCTTCAAGGAGTTTCTCCTCTAGAAGCTCTTTTCCATATTAAGCCTAACTATGAGTTTCTTAAAGTCTTTGGTTGTTGCTGTTATCCTTGTCTCCGACCATTTAACCAACACAAGTTTCAATATAGATCCTCTATTCACATATTTCTTGGATATAGTCCTAAACATAAAGGTTACAAGTGTTTTAATCCTCTTACCAACAAGATTGTGGTTTCTACTAATGTGATATTTGATGAAAGTTCCTTTCCTTTTTCCTCTATCACTTCTTCTTCAGAGGTTCCGTCTTCAACTTCATTTCCTCTAGTTCCTCCACCATTATCTCTTCCTCCATCTTCATCTCTTCCTTCACTTTCATCTCTTCCTATTTCATCCTCTCTTCCTCCCCCTATATCTCCTCCTTCACCTATATCTCTTCCTTCATCTCTTCCCCCATCATCATCTATTCCTCCATCTTCTTCTCTTCATCCTATGGTTACTAGAACAAAGGATGGTACTAGGAAACCAAAGGTCTATTCTACATCAGCTTCACTCTTATGCTCTGATTCCACTCCCACTACTTTTGCTCAGGCCTCAAAGGATCCTAAGTGGAGAAGTGCTATGTCTGAAGAGATTAATGCCCTCATACAAAATGGCACTTGGGTTCTTACTTCTCCTACTCCTCAGATGAACATTGTTGGTTGTAAATGGGTCTTTCGAATCAAAAAGCATGCTGATGGTAGCATTGCTAGATACAAAGCCAGATTGGTTGCCAGGGGATTTAATCAAGTAGAGGGGATTGATTATGAGGACACATTTAGTCCTGTTATAAAGCCTGCTTCTATTCGTATTATTCTTTCTTTGGCTGTTACAAAATGTTGGTCTATCAGGCAGCTTGACATTAAGAATGCTTTCTTAAATGGATTTCTCAAAGAAGAAGTTTATATGAGCCAACCTCCAGGATTTGTGGACTTGGACAATCCTTCTCATGTTTGTAAACTCCAGAGATCCCTCTATGGTCTTAAGCAAGCACCTAGGGCCTGGTTTGAAAGATTAAGTCAGTTTCTTCTTAGTCAACAGTTTACTGCTTCCAAGACTGACACTTCTCTCTTTTTCAAGTTCTCTTCTACCTCAGTGATCTATATTCTTATCTATGTGGATGATATTATCATCACAGGGGACAATTCAGACTTGCTTCAAGCCACAATTACTAATTTGGCTCATGAATTTGCTATTACAGACCTTGGGTCTTTGAGTTTCTTTTTGGGCATTGAGGTTAGTCCAATCTCTAATGGTTTGGCTCTATCTCAAAAGCAATATATTCATAATTTACTTCTTAAGACCAACATGACTGAAGCTAAAGAGGTTTCCACTCCTATGGCTTCCACATTGGTTCTTAAGAAAGGAGTTGGTGAGCCACTTGATGCTGTTACAACTCAACTTTATAGAAGCACAGTTGGAGCACTTCAGTATGTCACTATTACTAGGCCAGATATAGCCTTTTCTGTTAACAAAGTATGTCAGTTCCTTCAACAACCCACTGCTGATCATTGGTGTGCAGTAAAAAGAATTTTAAGGTATCTCAAACACACTATAGACTACCCTTTTCATATCACCAGATCTTCTCTGTCTCTTCATGGTTTTTCTGATCAGCACCATCTCTCTCTTCAAGCCTATTCCGATGCTGATTGGGCTGGATGCCCTGATGATAGAAAATCTACTGGGGGTTTACTGATTTTTATGGGTTCTAACCTTGTTGCCTGGTGTTCTAAGAAGCAAAACACAGTTGCTCGATCAAGTACTGAGGCTGAGTACAAAGCAATTGCTGATGCTACAGCTGAGCTAATTTGGATTCAATCTCTATTTGAAGAATTACATATTTCTGAGGGCCAATGTCCTGTTCTTTGGTGTGATAATTTGGGTGCTACTTACTTAACTGCCAATCCTATTTTTCATAGTCGAATGAAACATGTTGAGATAGCTTATCATTTTGTTAGGGACCTGGTTAAGCATAAGAAGCTTCAAGTCAAGCACATTTCGACTCATGATCAGCTAGCTGACATTCTCACCAAGCCTTTATCCTCCTCTAGATTTTCTCTTCTTCGATCCAAGCTTAACATTGCTTCACCCATGTTAATCTTGCGGGGGGATGTTAAGGATATTGATTCACCAATGAAAGAAAGTTAGTTATAGTTAGGTATAGTTAGTTGAGAAGTCAGTTATAATGTTTGTTAAGATACCAGCTCACTTTCTCTCACTATAACTAACTCATATCTCTCTCTCTAGATCTTCTATTTATATTGAACTCTTTGTATCATTCATTTACTTGATTAGATTCATCAATAAGAAAGTTCAGTTTATTTACCTTCTTCTCTGTTTCAATAAGTAGTTTCAGGTTTTAGGACCAGTTCGTTCTTCTTTTTCTTAGTTTCAGGTTTCAATTGTCTGAATCAAATGGATCTAAAATCATCCCAAATCAGCCATTTAGACGAGTCAGATTAAAGCAAACTTTATGAAATCTGATTATCTGACTCGAGTCAATAAAAACCTCACATCAGATTTCGGTCTGACTTAGCTAAAAAACACTACCACGAGTAACTTCCTGTTGTCGGTAACCGTCTTCACACTGTGAAGTTTAGTGTTTCATGTTGAGTTTTGCTTCAGAGATGGTTTTTAATGATAAACTCTAAAATATATCATGTGGCTCTCTAAGTTTAGAACTTGAGTTTTGGAGATGATCTCAGTTTGTTATTTGGCCTTTATATAACTAAAACCTCTATAACACCCCTCATTTTTTTGCCATTACAAATGTTTTTCAACAGAGACCTGTTACAAAAAAAAATACTATTATAACAGCTGTTTTTTTGTTATGATGGTAATGGTCACGGACGGTAGAGGTTCTGTTCTACGATAATTTAATTCAGTTGGCTGTAACTATTACTAATTCAGTAATTCCATTGCAACATTCTCATGAATCCATTATAATATTTGCTTAGTATTAGTATATATGATGTTCTATTTTGAGTTCTTTTTCTTAGTTTCATTTGCTTGATTCTAAAAGAGTTATGCTTGAATCTTGACAGAACTAGGGTTTTGCTCGATTCCATCATCAGGGAATAAGCCACTCGCCTCGCTCGTTCATTGGAGGTCTATATTTCACATATTTGAAGTTAACCATTTTAATGGCGGAGACATACTTAGTAGTTTATGGTGGAAAGGCCTTTTAACCTGAACCTAAATCGAATTCAAACAAACCGTTTCGTTCAAGAAATTGTCACAAAGCTTCCTTTTGTATTCAGAGATATACGTTAAGGGAGAGGGTTTGTTGTTCTGAAATGTTGTACCCATTTTAAAGTGAATGGGTTGTGATTCTATTTTTCTTTTGGAGTAAATTTTGTTACTAATAACAAGAGTTTGACATTTTATATGTAATTGAGGATCAGTACTTTTGACATTTCGTTCTGAATATAGTCATGTAATTCTGCAGTTTTAGTTGATGGATATGTAGAACTGGCTTATCTTGATAGTGTAAATGGTGGGAAACTTCCATCCAATACGCTCCTAAAACCAATTTTTCAATAATCATGTCCAGACATAGCTAGATCATCATGAACAATTTTTCCATTTTTTAATATGAGAGGAGCAGACTATTGTTCAATACGCGCTTTAAGAGAAGATGAAACAAAGTTTTTCTATACCAACAAACGCATTTCATACAAGGTCAATATATATTACAGGCCAAGAATGGCAGGATCAAGTACATTTTATTCTTTCAACAAAAAAAAAAAAAAAAAAAAAAAAAAGTACATTTTATTCACATTGTAGAAGAATAGAGCTAGCAGCATCGTCAACGATTAAGATTGACAATTGAAAGATCGACTCGTAGCTCCACTAAGTTGGGTTTGATGGTTTCCTTGTGTGGGCTCACTTTTGATCTTAGCAATATCAAGGTCGCATCCAAGTTTCCAATCTCATAGCCAGCTTCACCTGAAATTGAACAAACCCAAATCATCTGAATCCCAAAATCTGAGTAGTATCTTCACTTCAGTAGCTACATGTGAAATTTTGTATGTGCGCCTTGTGTGAACTTGCACACCTTTGTGTTGGGACCTAATAACCAAGAATCGAAATATGCGTATGTCAGTATCCGCAATTGGCGATTCTTCACTTTCATTAGTACTTAAAAATGAACGAAACATCCCAATATCAATTTGTTAAATAAGGCATATTCAATGTTCATAGACCTGTTCTTAATAAAAAAAAAAACTCAACCATGTCCATATGATACATGAATTTGTGAACTAAATGTGTTTTAAAGTAAACACTATTAGTAATTGCTCCAATAATCAACTTGGGTGATAGTTGAAGGTGGAATTCTTAATGCATCTATATAAATAGCAAAGAAGAACTCTAAGAAGTAACCCAAATTCACCAGCTCTAGATTAATTTGGAATCGCGTAACCCATAAAAATAACCAAAAATCTAAAATGATTAAAAAGTCAAAAAATTAACCAGTAACATAAAATTAGGGCACTTCTCCCAAATTCATCATATCAGACATCTACATATCTATTTAGGACAAAAGGGTTCAACATAGTACCTTCAAACCTTCCCAAGTTGATTCTGTGAGGAGGTGATTTGAAGCCAAAACCGAGCTTGAAATCTTCCCAAGTTGGAGCTTCGATTTGTAGAGAGAGAAATAGAGAGTTAGAAATTTGAGAGTGAGCAAAGAGAAGGAGAAGATGTTTGAACCTTACCTAGCCTGGGGTTGGAATCGAGTGAAGAAGAGGTATTTCTCGAGTGATTTTGAACTAAAACCTAGCTAAAATCGATTTTAGAGAATAGCATCAAGTTTTGCCCTAGCTATTGGAGGAAGAGGGAATGGAGGGAGTGAAATCCCGTGTTTTGCTTTTGAGTTGAAAATAGACTCAACTTAAAAGGCTTAAAACTTGAGGGACCAATTTGTAAAATTTGTAAAAATACCCTCTTCACTCTGCCAACGCAGGATGCTATGCCCGGTAGGACTGCCAACTCGGCTGGCCGGGATTCGGCCGGGAAAACCGCCGGGCATAGCATCATTTAGTAGCCTTTTCTCGGAGAACCTCTTTCACTAGTAACGAAAAGCAGAAGATACTTCGGAAAATGTGCTTTTGGAACTAACCAAGAAAGTCTAAAGTCATGATCAACAATTGTTTCCATTGCTGGGCTAGATTCAGAAGTATTGTGAGAGAGCCAGAATCAAACACACATTCAAGTTCATATGAACACATACTTGTTTGGTTTCAGTTTCAAAGTGAGTACTAACATTGTTGATACTCTTTAATCATTCAAAAAGGACAAGACAAATTGGCCCAAAAAAAACCTATATCGTTCATCTTGTTTACAAACATTTTTACAAGAAAAATATAACTGCTCAGAAGTTTTTCTGGGTTCAAGATAAAACTCCATAATTTAACTAGAGTGAACTTTTCATCTCTGTTTATTCTCTCAGTACTAGCATATAAGTATGCATACATATATAATGATAGATTTTTGAGTTACCTCTTGCACATAACCACACAGTTAACTTAATATTGCTCAATTCTTCTGAAACCAAACTAACAAACAAATAGAGAAAATTGAGAATCACTGACTTCTATTCCATTTATGGGATGCCACTTATCTGAATCGACTCCCATTGCTCCATTTGTGATGGCGGAAAAATGTGGTTTCGAAAATATCCCATAATTGTGGAAAGGGAAGTTTGTGGGAGAACAAATACACACTAAAGAACTAAGTTTCAGATCCCTTCTCTTCCTCTGACTCTTTCTCTTTCTTGGATTCTTTCTCTTTGTCAGGTTTGACAGGAAAGCTTCGAAAAACAGGATAATAAGTATCTAACTCAAGATGTTCTAGTATTTGTCTTGTTGTCCAAAGATAGGATGAATGGCCTTCGATGATTTCTGTTACATCGACCTGGGAAATTACATGAAAAGAAACCAGGTAAGTAACAAAGGTGATTAAGTAAATGGATCAGGCTCTTTTTATGTTGAATTGGATAGGATAAGGGTTACGATACTTGCATTCTCAATTCCAGGAACATTTACAGCTTGAATTCCAGCCAATCCTTGTGTTAATAAGCTGCAAGCCAAAAACAGCAGCAGTAGAGATGAACATTCAGAAACTCAAGTACTCGTCTATAACTAGGTAAACTATAGTGCTTTTAACCTAACCCAATCCAGTTAGGGTAGGTGTATATATGTGTATAGCTCTATCACGTTGTGATGTGGAAAGGAAGTTTCATGTGCAAGGCAATGAGACCGATTTCAGACCTGGGTTATAACATAATATCTTGTCTTACATAGAGGCTAGGCCTTTTGAGTAGGTACTGCCAATGCCAATGAAAAACGTTGCACAAGGTGAAACTAGGTTAGTTTGCATGGGTCATGCTTAAATTAAGGACCATATGGCTGGTATTGAGATGTATGTAAGATTTCGTCTTGAACCATGGATCCTATAACGAGCCACCTCTTAATCCAAAAGTGAACCACTCAAAACATTTGCTAATGCTCTCAACTTACAGATGCCTTCAAAATATACCTGGCGCGAAAAGCAAGTCCAAGTGTCCAATCACTTGTGGAATAACAGTTCACGAATCTCCCCGAAACCATCTGCAGGAAAAAAAACTGATAAAAAGAAAAGCTGAAAAAATTGTTTAAAGCAGACAATATGAGAATGACTTGTGGTAGAAATTCGTATTCTTGAAATAAGTAGCTAAGAGATGCAAATTATATGTACTAACAGTTCTAGCTGTTTTCCAGTTTTCATCGTTGATTGAAAGAGGTGCTCCAAGAAGAACAACCCTTTCTACAAGTCCAACTGCCAATATCAATTAAGTGCGTTAGGATCGAGTAATCCATCTCCAGATGAACAAAAAGAAAAAGAAAATGAAACTTGGAAAATTTTACTTGAACCAAATTTACCATTATCACCCTTTTCGGCCAAACGTTGTAAACATTTGAAAATTACCCGTGCACCAAGTGAGAAACCTACGAGTGTCACTGGCCTGAGAGATTTAATAAATACTCAAGTCAATGTTTGGCATATCAATGTCTTACTCAGAAGATCCTTCCAAGAAGAAAAATTCACATAATTTCCTTATTTAATACCTATTCCCTTGCAATCCTTTCAATAGAACTTCTTCAGCCAGGAGCTTTCCTGCTTTATCTGATCTGGAAATTGGAGGCACAAAGGATAGATTAATAATAAAAGAAGAAACAAGAACTTCCGAAGAACTTCAGATGAAGGTTGCACTTAAATAGTCAAAGAAGAAACAGACAAAGAAGGCGGAGAAGAAGATGAGTCACGTATCACATATGGAGAACTAAACTTATCTCTTCTTCTTGTGTCTATAGAAGACAAAGCACTCCCAGAGTCACTTTTGGGTTTGAGTTGCTCAGGCGACCCCCAAGTGGCCAAACCCGAGTGAGTCCCCTAGTCCCTCCCTTCTTCTGGTGTCTAACATAAAAACTCTCACTGAGTCACCAGTGGGCTCAAGCTAAATTGTCTACCCCCAATCCCAGGTTAGTTAGCTAGTCACTCTCGTTTCCTCGTGTCTCTCTTATAAAACATAAAAGCACTCGCAGAGTCCCTTGTGGTTTATTCGGCTATGCAGGGTTGCGCAATAGCTAAAAATCTGTAGAGCTAATTAAAGAAAAGGTGTGTCTAACCAGAGAAGATAAAAGACTCAAGATTTTGCAAAGAGAAGTGCCAGAATCATTTTTTAAGGAAGAAATTGACCTAGGTTATCTTATGACATGATCCATAACTTAGCTAGTCCAGCTCCAGCAAACCGTCTACATGCATGATAGAAAGGTGAAGAACAAACCTATCCACTGCGATTGTCCATTTGCTGTCTATGAAATCCGTGGCAGCAAGTAATGTTGCTGGCCAAGCCAGTGCAACTAAAAGTGTACTTAACACAGTCAGCATAGCACCTTGCTTCATCAACTCCATTGCAATTCCTGAAGCACAGGCAAACATCAAATGCTGCTTGTCATACAAGTCTTAGGTGGTGTTTGTTCTTTTACTGTCTGAATCTGACTTGCTTGAGTCTGAGTCAGACTTCTTTGTCAAGGGGACATTAGTAATTTGAGGTTTTATCAGATAAGGGGCTCTTAATAAAAGACTTAGTTTATGTCTGACTCAAGTGGACCCAAAATCAGAAGTCAGCCATGGCATCAAGGCAGATAAAAAGCAAACATTGTGAAATCTTACTCGGAGTCGATTTAGATCTTGACTCAAGTCAATTCAGATCTTGACCCCAGTCAATTCAGATCTCAACCCAGATTCCTAATCAAAATCTGAAAAAGAAATAAAAAACGACCACCAGCTTACTCAGATGTATTTACCACACGCACTTACTTGAAGTTAACCAGTCTTGTATTGCAGTGCTGACTGCAATCAAATTCTTGGACTCCCACTGTAGTGCATACCTGGATATTTTATGAGGATGTCAGCACTTACTTGAAGACAAAAACTTACAAGTGCCTCCGTTATGTTTATGTATAATGGAACAGTATTATTATATAAGATGGATCATAAACTGGAATAATCATCAGATTCCTTGGGTCGGTTTGAATAGTCAGCATTATGAGGTTTTGATAATGACGTAAATTGTTTGAAGTTCTCGGCCAGGTGGATGGTTTAAAACCAATATTCAAACAGAAATGCATTTTGCTTATTTCAACGGTTCTAGACAAATGAAAGTACTGCCCAGAATTATGAAACAAGTAAAAGACAAATACCAGAACAAGTGAGACAAATAATTCACATTTAATTAACTCAAAGTCTAATCCAATTAGATACAATATACTAAGGCAAGAAGGGATGAATATAGAAATAAAGAAACATCTTACACAGCTTAAACACGAGGAAAGACATAGTTATAAGCTTTGTACCTCTCCAAGTTATCTTGTCCTTCCCAAGGTCTTACAAAATCTTCCAGCTCAAAAACAAATCCAGAGACAAAAATGCCAACTGCCAAGCGCTGAAAAAGAGAGTATTTTAGAAGAGACCCTGAATTAAAATATCACAAGAAGAGAAGGCAACTTCTACTAGATCGTGATGGACATTAAATATCACATAATCCTGTTATCTATGCTTCCAGTACTCGTAGCCATTATGAAAACATACTCCTTGGTTATGATTTTCTCCAACAGATTTGATTTCAAATTCATCTACGCTTCCAGTTCTCCTAGCCATTTTGACGCCTGAAAGTCCAGCTCCAGCAGCTAGGATGCACAGACAAAGTTTAAGTTAAAAATGCAGATAATACTGTAACAATCACTATCTCGACAGAATCCAACTACTATCTAAATTTAATAGTTTCAATTGGAAAGACATGGACACTGTCCTTCCATATCTCACATAAAAATGAAGGGTAATGCTTTGATAGTTTTCACCTTCTCATATAGTTACACAACAATTAACCGACTGCAAGTCCCTGCAGAACTGATTAGGTTATGGGTGAATAAGGTGAAAGTATAATGATTATCCAAAAACTGGTGACTTACCCTAGAGCAAACTACTTAACAAATTGTTTAGGGCCTTTGGGCAATTGCTGCACTTCCATGTGACATTTATCTTAATAATCAACAACTTAACTTGTATTTCCAGACCTTATGTCCCTCCATGTGAAAGAACCTGTAGTTGGCTTAGTTGCATTGTTGGGCTCTAGGAAAGTTGGTATTGATATCCGACAAAATTTTCCCTTCAATAAGTATTAAATTAGATTTGGAACGTGTCCAACATAAGGATATACGGTACTCCATATAAATATTCATGATCAGGGAATCATGGTACAGCACAAAAACAACCCTCAGAATACTTTTCTAGTTTTCTGCATGTTCAGTCTCGTGTGTGTAACACGACAAAAATATCAGTCTAGAAAAGAATTTTGCACTTCAAGTTATTTTATAAGGTGATTCTTCATGACTCGTGATATTAAGAATTAAATGATAAATAGGTCATCTTATGTCAAAATTCTAATAGGTCCTAACCGAAGGATGGAAAATTTATATTTTAGAGTTTATCTAACACATAGCGAAGTTACCCCTCTAACTCAACCAAATTGGTGAATACAAGATTGAGTAAATTACAACAGATATTAGAAAGAGCTGCTTATAGTTCAAAATCAATTCTCGATTTACTTTATTTAAGAAATCTACTTTGAGAGCTAATTATGAGACTGGATATGGTAGACAGATACAACTGCAGCAAGTAAAACAACCAAAAAGGAGAAAAAACCATTTTTAGAGAAACCAAAATTGACGAGAACTCCCGAAGACAAATTTTCCTTTGCTAAAAAGGATACATCAGTTCTTTTAGGCTTCACCTTCTTATGTTACGTTTCCACGGGTCTGCACAGATTTGCACGAGTAAGGCTTCCACAAATTCACCCATATGTTGCACATAGTTTGCATAGGTTTTGGAAAGGTTTCCAAAGCGAAGCCCAAGCCTAAACAAACATCAACATGCCTTTTTAACCAAGACCAGCCCAAATTTGGGGCTTCGGCTCAATTTCCGCTGAAAGGTTCAGGTTGCGAACTTCAGATACCATGGATATTAAGAGTTTGACTATTTTACAGCCAAGAATAATTAGAGTTGCAAAATTACATGCTAAACTTTGTAAAAGTTGCCAAATTCATGATCTTAGAGTAATCAACACATGCAAGCCTCTTCGGGGGATTCTCGGTGGATGCTTGAAGATGATTTCATCCTTAATATCTCGGCCCGGTGGAATGAAGCCTCTTTGGGGGATTCTCCTTGTCACTCTTTCTAAAGGAAGTTTCAGTATGTTAAAGAAAAGCTAAAACCATGGTCTAGGGATAAATTCAGTAAGTTCAACCAGGAATTCTCTAAGCTTCAATCAGACATATATAATTTTGATGTTATGGAGGAAACTCAAAGCTTGTCTGCAGCGGATTTCAGTTCTCGGAAGGAGTTGAAGACTTAGAAAGATTAATGGGTTTGGAGGAAGTGAGCCTGAGGCAGAAATCAAGATCCGTTTGGCTTAAAGCAGGTGACAAGAACACTTCGTACTTCCATAGGATTCTAAAGTGCAGAGCTCGTCAAAATCGCATCAGCATCATCATTCAGGAAGAAGGGGCCATCATTACGGAAGAGAACATCATGAAAGAAGCTGTGAATCACTTTAGTAACGTGTACTATGAGCCAAGATTTTGGAGACCGGGTATTGAGGATATGCTTCTTCCTAGAATATCTTCAGCAGAGGCAGACTTGTTAGAAAGAGATATTTGTGAGGAAGATGTGAAATTTGCCATTTCTGAGTTGGCAAAGGATAAGGCCCCGGATGGTTTACCCATCTCCTTCTATAGCAAGTGTTGGGATATTATCAGAGATGCGATGATGGAGCTGGTAGCCGACTTCTCAAGGACTGCGTCTCTTCACTGGGGATTGAATCAAACGTTTATCGTGCTAATTCCTAAGAAGAAAAACAGTTCATCCTTCTCCGACTTCAGACCTATTAGTTTGGCGGGAGGTACTTATAAAATCTTAACGAAGGTGCTAGCTTCTAGGATGGCCAGAGTTATGGACAAGCTTATATCTCCTTTCCAAGCTGCTTTTGTTAGTGGTCCACAAATTCTTGATGGTGTTATCATTGCTAATAAATTGATTGATTCTAGAAGGAAAGAGGGTAGGATGGGTCTTATTATCAAGGCTGACCTTGAGAAAGCTTATGATCGTGTGAATAAGGACTTTCTCTACCAAATTTTGGACCGTACGGGCTTCGGATACAAATGGAGATCTTGGATATATTCGTGCATTTCTTATGCCACCTTCTCAGTTTTAATAAATGGTAGGTCTTCCACCGTTATCCAGAGCTCGAGAGGTATTAGACAAGGGGATCCTATATCCCCTCTCTTGTTTCTCTTGGCGGGGAAGTCCTCAGCCAATGCATGCAACAAGCTGAAGACAAGGATTGGATTAATGGTTTTCAGGTCGCTTCCTCCAGTCGACGCATCAATCATCTTCAGTTCGCGGATGACACCTTATTCTTCCTTGATGAAAACCAAGTTCATATTATGAAACTAAGGGATATTCTCATCTGGTATGAGCTTGCTTCGGGTCTGAAGGTCAATATGAACAAATCCTACATCTATGAAGCTACTAAAGTGGGAGAAGGAAATCGGAACCATGAACTTCTCAAAGGATTCGGTTGCCCAATGGGAATGCTCCCGACCTCCTATTTGGGGCTTCCTTTGGGTCAGAGATATAAAGCTAAAGCCCTCTGGGATCCAGTCTTAGAGAGAGTTAATAAGAAGCTTGCGGCTTGGAAAGGTCATGCCCTCTCTAGAGGAGGTAAGATAACTTTAATCAAATCTGTTCTTCAAGCCCTTCCAACTTATTACTTATCTCTCTTCTCTATCCCTGTGGGAGTTCTATTGATAAGAAAATGTGTAATTTCCTATGGAATGGTAAATCGAATAAGGAAAGAATGCATTGGGCAGCATGGAAGCTTGTTACTTCGACTATAAACAGAGGAGACTTGGGCATCAAAAATTTGAAAATCATGAATCAGGCATCAGGCTCTTCTACCAAATGGTTGTGGAGGTTCGATCAAGAACAAGACTCACTGTGGAAAGAGATTATTGGCGATAAGTATGGTAGAAAGCCTGAGCTTTGGGAAGATAGAGATAAAAACACTCCTCATGGCTATGGAGCATGGAAAGGCATTCAAGGCCTTCTTAGGTAATACCGTAGCATCACCAAGGGTATGGAGAGTCTATTCAATTCTGGTCTGAAGTGTGGCTGGGTTCTAGTACTCTGAAAGATCGGTTCCTTCAAATTTATGCCCTATCCTCGGACAAAAAGGCAACAGTCAGCAAGATGTACAATAAGGAGCTGCAGATATGGGAGATCAACACTAGAAGAAACCTTAATGACTGGGAGATCCAGCCTTTCTCTGAATATTAGAGGTTCTCCAAGACACAAGGTTGGGAGTTATGCAAGACAAGAGAGTTTGGAGGCAAGAGGAAAAGGAGCAGCTCACAGTGAAGAAATGTTACTCTCTTCTGGAGACAGGAGATCAAGTCATTCACCCTACCCTCCTCAAAGTCCTTAGGACAAAAGCTTTCCTCCTACAGTTGGCTTTTTTCTTTGGGCCACCTTCATTCATAAAATCCCAACTGTGGATGTTTTAAAGAGAAGAGGCTTTTCCTTTGCTAACCGGTGCATCGTATGCAAGGCAGAAGAAGAGAGTACAGAGCATATTTTCCTACATTGCGAGGTTGCTGATAACTTATGGTCCTACTTTCTATCCTCTCTTAAGACCAAATGGTGTAGGCCAAACTCCAATCAGATGTTCGAACAATGGGAAGGGCTCCGCAAGCCAAAATCGAAGAAGGATATCTGGGATCTAGTACCGGTGGCAATTGTTTGGAATCTATGGAAGGATCGTAACAACAAGATTTTCAAAGAATCCATTACAGCCACAAGCCTAGATGTGGACGATGTAAAAGGAACGATTTTGAGTGGGGCTAAATGTTTGTCTAAGTTCAAGCACTCATCTTATGTCGATGTAGTGGGTAATTGGGAGGCATGGATGTCGTGAGAGATCCATTAGCCTCCCTAAATCTTGTACAGTTTCTTTTCTTCTTTTAATATATTAATTCAAATTTTCAAAAAAAACAAAAAAAAAAAAAAAACACATGCAAGCTGCATTGTTTACCTCCGAATGATGCAGCTACAGCAACAGAACCAGCCACTGATCCTGCAGCAGTTGCTGCTGCTGCAAATCCACTTGCTCCAATCACTGGTACAAGAGTACCCAATGTTGGAGCTAAAGCACCAAATCCTGCAGCAATTGCTGGAGCAGCCAGGCCTATTGAAGAATGAAAGTTTAAGCAGAAAGACAAAAATCATTTATGCATAACAAACCTAACTTCGGGAAGAAAATTGGAGATGTCTTACCACCAGTGATGGCCAACAAAGTTCCTCCGGTCAATGCGGCTGCTCCAATTATACCTCCACGTTTCCATGCAGCCCATTTTCCTTTAGGTGAATTTGTGTCTTGGGCATTTTGTTCTTCTTCTTTCATTAGAGCCATTGCAGAGCAAGCAACCATTACCTCCATAGCTTCCTGACAAATACCCGTTTAAAATCTATGATATACACATCAAACTGTAAAGATCCACTGATGCAATACAAGATCACTTACTTTAACCATCATCAGAGTACAACTTACAGATGGAAGAAGTTCGATCAATATTTAACCATCAACGTCAACGATAACTTTCCTAAATGAAGGAATAACTATGTGGAACAAAACCCAGATTCTGAAATCTGCTAGACTTTTAGTATATCCTCTCACGACATAAAGTTCAAGCGAAATAGAAGACAACAATAATAGTATGCAAATGAAATGCTATGAAGAATCACTAGTATGAGTAGACAAACCATTTTTGTCCACTTCACATCGAGCCATGTAGCCAACAAACGTAAAGCCACACGATGTCGAGCATCATAGCCTTTCCTTGGGCGAGACTGATTCTTGTCACTGTCATTTGAACTTGCTAAACAAGCAGAAAGAAGCTCATATAAAGCTGTCACTTTCCTGGGATAGTTAAGCAATGTAATCTCTTCTACAGGTTCCTCATTGAATTTTCCGTCCAATGCAGTTGATGTCTCCTCTTTGATGGGCGTCTCAGTACTTAATTGCTGCAAGACTTCAGAAGGCATATGTGATGCTCCAGATGCTGCTTGATTCTTATCGTCAAAACTTTCCTTGCGGTATTCATAGTCGTGTTTCTGCTGTTTATCCATTAAACCCGGAGTAGATTCGATGCTCATTTCCATAGCATCTACAGCTTTCGCCAAAGCAAGTTCTTGCTCCAACCTACCCGAAGAAGATTCACCATCTTCTTCTGATAGTAACCTGAGAAACTAAGATATGATGAATATAGGTTATTAACAAGGAAACATTTTTTGGGAAAAGGATAGATCATATTTATGATACACCAAATAGGAATTCATAAGCAAAGTTTACAAGTTTAAGAATATAAAAGACTTGTACACCTGCAACTTGAATCAGACCTTCGGCACAAATTCAGCATACTTTTGTTGTAATACTACTCCAAATCTTTTGCCTTTTGAGCATTTGATATAATCTGGCCTTTCACAAGAAAAGATCTTACTCGACTGACGAGTAAAGCAAATACAACTCCACCCGAAGAATTTAGATTCTAAGTTACACAAGAACAAAATTCAGATGCCAAAGAAACAACTTCCACCTGAACTATGAGGAACAGAACCTCCTTACCACTTCACTGCAAAATCTGGACGCCAATGTTCATCTAACATCATTTCGAGTAAGAAGATTCTAATTTATGATTTTCAAGTTTCTTTTCTGCTTTAAGTGTAGAGTTTTCTAGATTTATCGAGAAGAAGTATCATGAAACATAATTATAACCTAACATTTTTTAAATGCTTTCATAAGAATATAAGATTAAGGGAAAATTAAGAAATAAAGGAGGCTTCATTGATTGCTGCAGTGCATTTATTCTGGCAGACATATATCAGATGGAATATTAGTTGCTAACGAAATCATCAACTCACGATCAAGAAAACATCGGAGAAGAAACAGGTCGTGATTAAAGTCTATTCTGGAAAAGCTTATGACAGAGTTAGTTGGGACTTCTTATTCAACTCTGTGGAATGGACGGCCTTTCGTTACAAATGGGGCGGACAGCCTTTGGTTACAAATGGCGGGTTCTGGTTTTCAATCTCATTTCAAAAGCTTCATTTTCAACTTTGGTTAATGGGGTTCCCTCTAAGAAATTGTGTAGTTTGAGAGGCTTATGTCAAGGGGCCCTCTCTCATTTTCTCTCTCTTCTAGTAGAAGAGGTTCTTAGCTTCATAGTAAGAAGTACCTCAGTTTCTCACTTGCAATTTGCAGATGATACTTCATTCTTCGGGATGCTTCTATGGATCAAATCTCCAAGCTTAAGGAATAAGGACATGTTGTTTTGGTTTGAGTCAACCTGGTACGCGGGGTAAATTTCTCTAAGAGTAGATCTTCCTTATAGCAGTGTGGAGACTATGTTGAATCTGTCTGAAGTGTTTTGCTGCCGGGTAGAGCACCTTCCTTCTTTTCCTTTGGTTCTCCCTTCTAGAGTGTGGATATAGATCAAAGGCTCCACGAGACACAGTGATCGAATGTAAAAAATCAAAAGCTATCGTCTTCAAAATTTAAATTCCTCTTCAAGGGAGGAAAGCTTGTGTTTACCAAAGCATAATTGGTGGCATTACCTATTTACTTACTTATCCTTATTCTCAATGACCATGTCAGCGGTACAACTTATTGAATCTAAGATGAAGAACTTTTTATGGCATGAGAAGTTGGAAGAAAGAAAGATTCATTGGGTAGCTTTGGACCTGATATCCGAACCACTTCGGCGAGGAGGTTTAAGTATCAAAAAAGTACAAGTGATAAACTCAACACCTTTGTCCAAGAGGTTGTGGTGGTTTAGTGTGGAAGAAAATAACCTATGGTTTACCACTATTAAAGAGAAGAACGGTTTGCGATGCTGTCATGGGAAACCAAGAAGCTTAGGAACCCTTACGGTTGCACGTTTGGAAAGGTTTGTTTAACCAGACCTTGGCGTTCAAAACATTCAAGCATCAAATGGGAGATGGGTTGAAGATCAAACTTTTGGAAAGGTTTGTTTAACCAGACCTTGGCGTTCAAAACATTCAAGCATCAAATGGGAGATGGGTTGAAGATCAAACTTTAGAGAGATGTATAGAAATTGGAACGACCTTTTCAAGTGGAGTTCCCAACTATTTATGCTTTGTCTAATAAGCAAGAGGCTAGTATTTTTTAATGTTCCATTATCCAGGAAGATGGAGTCGCATAGGACTTGGGGCTCAGTTGACATCTCAGTGATTGGGAAATAGATGAAATGGTGTCCCTCCTTGAAGTTCTAAGTTATGTACGACCATCTGAAGAAGATACATGCCTTTGGATACCAGATATTGAGGAAGGCGTCTTGGGTAAATCTTGTTAATGTGGCGTACTTTAATAACATTAATGCTCCTAGTGATCTACCAATAAGACAAATATGGAAGTCATTAACACCTTTGATGGTCAATTTCTTTGCTTGTAAGGCTTCCCTTCGGAGAGTTCTATCAGTTGATAGAAGAGGCACTTAGGTAGTCTGATGTATTTTGTGTAAGGAGAAAGAGGAACGGACCACTTATTGCTACATCGCGACTTATCTTCAACGATTTGGAAGTTCTTCATTCAAGCAGTTCAAGTTGAATAGGTACAACCAAGAGACACCAAAGGCTTATTGCGTGGTTGGGATACTCCTCCGATTCATAGTAACCGTAAAAAGCTGAAGAGTTCCCTCCTCATGCCATACTTTTGGGGGTGTCTGGAAAGCTAGGAATCGAGCTACGTCTAAGGGCGAGAGGATCAACATGGCTAACATCCTAACTTCAATTCTTTCTCTTATATCCTATTTGGGCCAAGAGAAAGAATCGACATCTTTCATATAAGGATATCACCCTTAATTGGGATGCTATTTTTACTACTTCGTAAATTCCATTTTTGTTCTTATATATTGAACCTCTTGTAAATCTTAACCATATCAACAATTATTCTTATGCTAGTTAAAATAAATACACAAATAAATAAAACGTACAGCTCCAATGTGATGCTTGGCTGAAGATGACAAGCCTGTTTCTTCCAGTCCAGACCAAGCGGCAGAATCTATCTCTAGGGAACTGTTACAAAAGAACAAACAGTAAATGAAGATAAAATCAGAAACAATCTTAATCCGAAAAATCTCATGATTCAATTTTTGATGCTTAATCAAACCCAAGTTCAGGTAACAGGACAAACTAATACATCAAATGAAATACATTTAAGAAAATTCCTCCAAATTTTTGCTATAAGAAGAAGAAGAGAAGAACCTGTAAACAGGGCGAAGCAGACCAAAACTTTCGTGGATCCACAGCTGAGGATCTTCTGATACAGAATCAGCACTGCTACCACTGCTGCTTCGTTCTTCGGTTGGTTCTTCATCTGTAGATGATGAACCTAAAGGTCGAGTTTGGTGGATTTGAGCTTGATGAAGAGCAATAGCAAGCAGAGCTCCTGCTGCGTATCTATGTGTAGGCAATAATGTTGATTTCATGGCGATCGGATATAATAAATAGCTAGTTCATTCAAATTCCTACCAGGCCTAACTGATGAAATTAGGGTTTCAATTAATTTGTGTCTGAGAGATAATGAAATTCCTTCCAAAGATTGTTCAGAAGTGATTGAAAAAAATTGATAGTTGAGGGATTATCGGTGGTGTGGATGAAAATCTGGATTTCTTACATGTATTGGTTTTTATGGAGGGTCTTTCTTTTTTTTTTTTTTTGTTGAAACGAGGGTCTTTCTTTTTGGTAAACGGACAATTAATTCATTAGATCGTCATTGCTCCTCTTGGAATGTCAAAAGTTGAAATTGTAGCATTTATATATGGTGTTTGATTTAGGGACACCACTAAATACTTTTTTCTTTTCTTTTTTTCCCAAGTACGAATTATATTAATAAGGATTTTTGAGTCAACAGTCCAAAATCTGGGGGGTAAACCCAAAAAAATCCACTCTTACCCAAAAATTAGTTGCAGGTCCAAATGTCAGTTTTTTTTTTTATTCCCCTCTTGCCCTTGGACAAGACATGCTGACGTTTTCCTGGAAAAAAAAATGACTGGTAAATAAAATAATTTACCAGTACACGAAAAATTCAAAGTTTAAAAATGTTTTGAAATTTTGAAAGGAAATTTCAAATTCCCGCCCAGCAAACCATTTCTTCCCGGTAAATAAAATAATTTCCCGTACACAAAAAATTCCAATTTTCAAATTTTTTTGAAATTTTCAAACGAAATCTTTTTTTCGAAATTTTGTAATTTTCAAATTTTCAAACGAAATTTCAAATTCCCGGGCAAATTTTCAAATTTTTTTGAAAATTTTAAATTCCCGCCCAGCAAAAGTGTCTAGTACAGAAAAAAATTTCCAGTAAATAAAATAATTTCCCGGTCACAAAAATTTTTTTCGAAGTTTTGAAATTTTCAAACGAAATTTCAAATTCCCGCCCAAATTTTCAAATTTTTTTACGAAATCTCACATTCCCGCCCAGCAAAAATGTCTAGTACAGAAAAAAATTTCCAGTAAATAAAATAATTTCCCGAAAAAAATTTTGTTTTCCGAAAATTTTTCGGTGGCTGTTCCGTAATTTTCTGAACAGTACAGATTCTGATGGACGGGTTGTCAGATTATTTTTCAGAAAAAAATCGTTTCCCGAGAATTTCCGATGGCAATTTTGTAATTTTCGATGGCATGAACGGTAAATACTTTATTTTCTAAGGGCCCTTTACGTAATTTTGACCCCCCAAACTGACACATTGGACCTCCCTTACATTTTTAGGCAACTTTGGGTGGGATTTTCATTTTGGCCCCCTTTTTGGACCAATGGCCCAACCCCTCTACTAATAATGGATTAAGAGTATTATTACGATATAATTGGCCCATACGAGGAAAACATTGAAAATGCTAATATTATTATTACGACGTGCCTATTTTATCAGAATGTCTTTTTTTTTTTTGAACACCAGAATGTCAGTTGGCCAATTATTTTCTCTAAGAATGTGATCGAATTTGATGTCGTGGAATTGGTGCCTCAGTTTTTTGATTTTCTGAATATGAGTTGAAGACTGTCAATGGATTGTCTTTCTTCGATCTCAAAGATGATTAATCAGAGCAATATTGTCACTTTCTACATGGATGTACTAGTAATTACTTTTCGACGTCCATTGAATGTACCCTTTCTTCTGCATTTCTTGCTCTGGATGTTGTTGTTCTTGCTGCAATAAAGTGTCTCATGTGATCGTGAAAGATACAACTAGTGCCAATAATTTCATTAATAGTCGTAAATGATGCATCTGTATTAATTTTGACATAAGGAACAGTTGGAGGAGACCATTTAAGTATAGTAATTGTTTTTTGCAGAGTATTATAAGTGGATTTGACCATAGGAAGTGTTACAGTTTGACCAATGCCTTGTTGGGGGGAAACTATGAATGTTGACAGTAGCGATTGCACTGAGCTTTCCTAATGAACCATATAATAGTGGCATGCAAGATGATCCATGGCTTATTAGCTCCATCATAAACTATTTTCGACTATGTGATTCATTCTTTGATAGAATTAATATTATCAGACGTGATATTAAAATAAAATCAAATATTTTTAGCAACAGAGTGATCCAATAGAGTGTGTTTTGTAGTTTCATGACAACAGGCCCGTGGAAGGCCCAGTGCGGGCAGGGCGCTCGCACTGGGCCTCCCAATGTTGGGGGCCCATTTTTTTAGATATTTAAGGGACATATAGTTCAAGCTTACATGTCATTACATTAAGTTTCTTAGCTCAATTGGCACCTCTTCTTGTGATCCATGTAATCCACTCGGGTTTAATTCCCCTGGCCAGCAAACTATTTGCTTTTATTTACTTTTTTGGAGACTACAATTGTTAATTAAATCTATCTCTTCTCCCTCACACTTTTTTAACTCTTAGCCTTTGTCATATTTAATTATTTGTAAACCAAATGTTCAACATGATATTATATTAAAATGCATACAGTTAGTAGGAGTTTAACATTTCATTGTGTCATTTTTAGTTATAAACGTATAATCTAAGATATAGTAAACAAATTTTTTTTGTTCACAAGTGACTGTGAATTCTTAGACTCGATTTTCTATAACAAATGAAATGAATTTTTTCTTTAACTACTTCTTCGAAATATATTGGGATTCATTACGATTTTCATCTATCTATTATTAAATTATCTTGTATTTTTGTATTAACTTTTATCAGTAGAAAGGCCCAGATCAAAGTTGGCACAGGGCCCCAAATTCCCAGCCACGGCCCTGCATGACAATTACACATAACAAAATTTAAATTAATGTCAATGTATTTGTCTATACGCTTCCTCGCGAATGACTATTTGAGCAACATTTCCAAAGGAATAAACTAATTCTGTGAATGTTTTGATTTTCAATATAAAACTCCAATGTGCTTAAACATTATGAGTTAGTTTAGGTTGTATCGCCAACTGCTGATAAGTTGATCCAATTGAAATTTTACCTGATTTTGTGAGGGACCAAAGTACTTTATCTTATCCTTCATTTTGAATATCAATAGATTTAATATAATTGCATATCTTGGAATTAGAAGTATTGAAAAGTGTGGACTCGTTCGATTGATTATTAACTGTTAGCTGTGAAACCAAATTTTAAGTTGAAGTTATATTGGTTGACTAAAGGTGGAGGATGGTCAGAAATCCAGTAGTCGTTCCATATATTAATATTGTTTCTTGAGTGTACTTTCCAAACGGTGAAGTCTTTAATTTAGTCAAATTGTTTATGAATTGACTTCTAGATCCACGAGTGAGCCTGTTTGACCGGACCTGGTTCACTGGTATTATTGATGTTTTTGGCTTTAAGTAATTTTTTTTATTGATAAGCGGATTAAGGCCCAACCCATTACAGAAAGACTAAGATATCTAAGGAAAACTAACTAGCAGGAAATAACTACAAACAGCTAATTAGCCCCAACCCTTTCTCGCTCTTACTGTTCCTTTCGCATCCAATTCGACAATGTGTAGTAAGCCTTCGGGAAGATGATTAAGTTCAAGAACGGTCTCGCCTTCCCACACCTTAATTTTGCATAGGCAGTCTGTTGCCTGCTTTGCCTCTCTGTGTATATGCCTAACCGTACAACTGTCGAACTGGTCTCGAAGTCGCTTGACTCGTCTCCACTGCCTCGTGTCATCCTTGGAACTCTTTTATTATGCTTGATGAATAAATCCCTAATGTTGATGGAGTCCACTTCTAACTTAATATGTTCGAATTCACCATCTATAGCCATTTGCGTTCCCAACTCAACACCCGGGAGCTCATGGAGACAAGATTTTAAAAAACGTTTTTACGCTTTGAGACAGCTTGCTCCCACGAGGTGAGGCGGTGCATCGAGGCACGCCTCGAGGCGTAAAATACGAAAAGAAAAATTGCTAAAGACAATGACATAAATCATGTACAAACATATAATAACAAGTTTTTCTACTTTGAAAAAAAAAAAAAAAAAAAGAAATTGAAAAATCAAAGAAAAAAAGTGTGTTTGTTTAGTTTAAGTGTTTATCCCTTGAATTAGTTCTTGAAGATTTGAAGACGTCGAGTTCTCAGGAGTTCTATTCATATCCTCATTAGTGTCTATCGACCTCTAGGAAGCATTGTTAGACAGTACATCAGGTGAGAAGAGTTGGTTAGCTTCCCCATTCGATATTAGTGGTTGTTTCCTTCTTTGAGATCAGTCGTCCACGAAATTTTAGTCCGTCTTTTTCATGTGTTGAGTTTTTCTTCATATTCATACTAACACATAGAGTGAACCATTTTTTAGTGACTTTAATTTTTGAGTGTATGACCGTGAGGCAGAAGTCGAGGCGAAATGTATCGAGACGGTAATCAAGGCCTTGTCTTTTCAGAACCGAAATGATATTTATATTGGCTGGTCACGTGCACTTCGGGTCTTGATTACTAGTGAAGGGATTTTTAGCGTTTGTATGGTTTGGTCGACTTGGATTTCATTTCTATTAACTTTCGAAAGTCTACCGGATAAACAATATTTAGTCCATATCATATTTAGACCCTTCTGCATTTTTGAGATTTTTGAATTTTGTGGGTATATTCACTGCAAACCCTCACGAGACAAAACTCGTCCTTTAGGGCAACCTAGAGGTTTAACGGCTTGTTGCACGTGCTAAGTGTAACCGTGATTCCCTACGAAAGTGGTGAACTGGGCTTAGTTTTATTTTTCAGTTTTGCTCGAAGACTAGCAAAATCTAAGTTTGGGGATGTTTGATGAGACATGAAAATGTCCCATCTGAATCTCTTAACTCGGGTTAGTTAGTCCATTTCGAGCACTTACTCTAATGAATTATGTGTTACTTTTGTCCAGGTGTCTTCTAAGGAATTGAGCTCGAAAAATAGCTAAAATTGGGAGAAAGACATGTTAGGGGGCATTATGGTCATTTGCTGGTCCTGGAAATCTTAACCAATGTTGGTGCTCGGATGAGAAGTGGGGTCCATGACGAGTCCGTAGGAGAAAACGGGAGTCGAATCGAAGTCCGGAGGATAAAATTAAAGCAGGTCAAATATCGGGTCAAAGACAGTTGGCCAAATATTAGATGGAAGACACGTGGTATTAATCCAATGTGGTGAGGGGTTGGAATCTGACGGCAGGATGTAATTTTCAGTATATTGGTGGGATAGCGGGACGGCGTTCGGGCATTAATTTGAACATGATTCATTGTATCAAGTGCACGTTGCTTCAGGCCTATATTTATAAAACAACACTAGATCCGACGATCACAGTTATTGAAGCAACATATGGCACCATCCAGGAAGCATGTTGCACTTTCTTAACATACACCCAAATGCACCCTATTGAACCTTATGATAGCCAACAATCTTTGACTGGTTGTTTCCAAAATTTATGGGACTTATTTTCATGATTCCCTTTCTCACGTATCCATTAACATTACATAAGAGAGTGAAAGCATGAAAGGGAAAGAATGCTAAATATTTTTGGAAGGATGTGATTGGAGATTTTAGAGCTGGAAATAAAAGATCAAAGAAAGAAAGAGAATAAAATAAAGATTACAGAGATTAAAAGAGGTTGGATTGGTAGTCTTTATAGAGAGAAATATGAGTTGTTAATGGATTTGGTTCTGATTTCTTAGAAAGATTTATAGATAGATAATTGAAGATCAGAGAGTGGGATTAGATTTTAGACCAGATTATAGTAGGTGATGACAGAGAGGGCATTCAATCTTTCTCTAAAGATAAGGAAAGAAATTGAAATAGAAAGAGAGAATAGGCTGTCGGATTGATATAAGACAGAAAGGAGTTTGAGAATTCTCTCTGTAAAAGCAGGTTTTACAGAGATGGAAGGGAGGCTAGAGATATTTTCTCTTATCTTCATTGATACTAGAGAGAGAGCTGAATATATTATTGAAGAAAATAGAGTTTCCATTGATAGAGTAAACATTAGAGAGAGAGAGCTTGAACAGAAAATTGCATCTCTCTTTTCTTTTCATTTATAAAGCAGAGAACGAAAGAGGAGGAAGCTCATCTCATGTTTGGGGGGATCATCTCCTCTCAAGAGCTCAACTAAGGAGAAATATTAGAGAGAGAGAGAGGGAGAAAGTTCATCATTTTTTATCATCTCCTCACGGCTAAAATGAACAGAGAGCCATTTTTTCTTCATCATCTCTGATTTCCAATTTTTTTTTCTTATGTAATTCTATATTTTTGTGTGAGAAGAAAGAGAGATTGATAGTGAGAGAGAGATTAAAAGTGAGAGAGAGAGAGATATTATTAAAGAAACAGAGAACTCATACTTTTCTTGTTCTTCATTCTTTTGAATCTTTGTGAGAGTGAATCAAAGAGAAATTGTAGAGTGAGAAAGAAAGAAGATCATCCAATTTGTTATCTAATTTAATATCCATTTTCAAAGTTTTGGTTTTCTGATTTGAACTAAAAACAGTAGAAAGAGAATGAGAAATTTTGGTGGAGAAGAAGACCATGTTTGGTTAAGAAGCATTGCTGGAAAATTCTTTTCCCACTTGCTGGAAAATTATTTTCCTTAGGGGTACGTTTGGCTTCCAGAGGGAAAACAGTTCTGAGCGAGAAAAAGTTTAGTTCTTCTTCCATTTTCTCTTATTCTTCATATTAATTTTAATCTCGTTGTTTCATGGATAACTAATCGTTTATCTAGGGTTGATGATGAAACCGTATTGATCTTTTAGAAACATATTTTTTTTGACTAAATCTCTTGATCGTGCTTAAAAGCCTAAGTTGTTTTAATTAGCTAAACTTATTTTCTTTTCATTGTCTATAATTTTAGTTTGATACACCATACTTAGATTAAGTTCTTTGATGGTGTATGCTTATCGATTAATAGCCAATAGTTTAGAGATTTGTTTTTCAAAATAAAACAATTACTATTTATGATTATCAATCACGTTTTGACGAAGACATCTTCCGAAATTTGGGTAGTTCATTATCTTGAATTTTGAGTTATAAAAAGAGAGATTCAATTTGTCTAATTATTTGCTCTTAAAAGTGAGTTTATGTGTGAATTCTAAAATCCTAGGTACCTCCCCCCATTTGCGTTCATTTCCTTTAATCGTTTTAATATTTTATTATTTCTATCACCAAAAACAATTTTCAAAAACAAAAATCGTGTTACTTCTAAGTATTAGGATAGGTTTCACTTAGTCCCTGCGGATCGACCCAGTCTTACCGGAATTATTACTTGACGCCCGTATACTTGCGGGTGGTGACCTTTTAGGGTAATCTTCTAGGCCCATCAAGTTTTTGCCGCCGCTGCCGGGGGCTAATTTTTAATTTGTTCTAATCTTGGAAAGTTTTATTTTTGGTAAGTTTTGATTTTTGGCCACTTTGACTTGCTTCTCTATTTTTGGTGTGTAAGATATTAAGGAGCAAAGGAGAAGACGCAACAAGGAGGAGGAGTCGAAAAGAAGAAATTTACAGTTTTTATTTTTATTTTTTGTATTTATTTTGGTGAGAGATAGACTTAGACTTTTTAGTACTTTCTTTTGTTTAAAGTTTTGACCCCAAATTGGAGGGCTTTTATAAATTGTAACCGAAAAACCAAAACGAAGCCTCGGGTTCGAACACTCACGGGGAGAGTGGCCCGAGTCGTCTACAAAGGTCGTCGCCCATCTTGAACGGGAGGTAATTTTTCTAATCACCCACGAATCCCCTGTTAGTGGGTACTTTTTATAAGATCTTCGTAGTGCTTCCTCGGTTTTCGTGTTAAAAAGAAAGGAATCAAGTGTAGTTTTTGTAAGTGTCAATTCACATCTTGTGATCGTGTCTTACCATCATGGCACATTTTTCTAATGGTTGGACGTACCCTGTTGATGATGATGACCTTGATCTAAAGGGACCCGTCATCAACCGACCTGATATAACCTTAAGAGAATACCAACAGTTGCGTAAAGACTGGCTTAACCGACCCGGTATCACTCTAAGAGATTATCAACGACTTAACGAGGGGAATATGCTAGTTGAGCCTAACCGAACTGGTATGACCCTAGGAGAATACCAACAAATATGTAGAAACGAGCCTAACCGACCTGGTATCACATTTGGAGATTATCAACAAATATCTAGAAACGGTTTGATTAGTGAGTGGAGTAGACCAGAACCTGATCGATCTCGTATGAAATTAGGAGAACACCGACAAATGTATAGAGATGGCCAGATTAATGAGTGAAGCATCCAAACCTATTATGGGCGATGTTCATGCCAAAGGAGGTGTATTATACGACCAAATTTGGCATGTTAGAAGAATTTGTTATTCAAGTAAGCTTCAAACTTGTAAGTTGTAACATTTCCTCCAATTAAGTTTTCGGTAGTCCTTTTTCCAGGGAGTTGCTACATCGAAGCTACTTGGTGATGACATTCAACAAAATAACAACATTCGTCTTTTATAAATTACTAATAAAACCCTCAACCTTCGGAATGATGACCGCAACAAATCCTTAAACTAGCTTAAGCAAATACCAGAATTACAAAATTAGTCAGATGCATACATGTTCCTTCTATCTACCATGTATATGTAATTTCATTGGAACCCTAACGTCGATCGAATGGGAGCTCAACAAAATTCACTTTTCCACAAAAGTTAAGGATCGATGAAATCCCACAAATTGGTAATGACTTCAGAGTTGCTACAAGGAATGCTGTAAAGCCTTAAATTTTTTTTCTTACCTTACATATTTTTTTTATGAAGGCACAAAAGCTAATTAAGATATTCAAAAATAGTTATGAAGTTTTATTGTGGAAAATAAATTCCTTATTCAATGATGTAAATTAATTTTTTTTTATTGTATCTAATGAGGCTAACTTTGTTGTGTAAACGTTTTGACAGAATCTAAATTTGTGGTGGTCATGGATACCTAATCGACTTGTTTATGAAAATCAAATCAATAATTGTCAAATGATTATGGTCTTTTATGTTTCGCATTATAAGTCGTTGTAGCCATGTGAATGAGATAGGAGTTGATAATGTAGGATAGAGTCTTTCTTCCTGTGCACATTATATGCACGAGGATGACTCAAACCCAAATATTCGTAGGCATACACATGGTTGAACCATTGAAACTGATATGGAATTCTTTACTGTCATATGGTTAAGGCGAGGATAAAAACGTTGCGAAGAATGCCGACATTTATCGTAGTCTTGGACCAATAAGGCATCAAGAGTGGAATTTATGGTTGCATATGGGGATGGTATATTGAAAATGTACTAAAATGTTTGTATTCTCAAGTGACTTTGAATTATTTTACTTATTTAGATTCATTTTAATGGACAACATACTTGGTTAGTACAGTTTCAACACATTATGGACTTCGTTAGTATGGTTGTTTGTTGTGTTATTGTTTATTGAAGAAGAAATTAGGATTTTATTTTAACTGACTTATTTAAGTTTAGTTTAAGTATGTTTTTGCTTTGCATAAATTTTATTTGTAATTATTTATGTTCATTAATTTCACTACTTTTTATATTGTTTATATCATGTAGTTACTTTAGCAGTGAAAGCATGTTGTCAATCTTCTGAGATGAATTTAGAAAATTGGCAGAGTTTCATGTGTTTTTCTTCTGAATTTGCTTTATTTCCTCCGTAAAACATTCTACTTTTGTCTTTACACATCTGAATTTCGTTCAATCACCGTCTATACTTTCTAATTTTGAAAACTATTTTTTTAGGATTTATACGACTAAGACAAGATTAGGACATAACATTATACAAAATTTGCCGTGCCAGGAGGCACGGGCTATACCCTAGTACCATTAAAAAGTTGTCGATTACTTGTATTTTTTTCCTCTTTTACTAGATCCTCCCCTACATGTAGTATTTTTCCTTCTTTTCCTTTCTAGTTAGGGTATTTCTTCATCAGATTTCGCGACCTCCCTCTGAAGAATGTTGATATCCAACTCATGAAGATTTTCCTCTAAATTAGTATTACTTGTATTATCTCTAACTTTAACATTTGATCCAACAACTCACTCATCGTCCCTATCAATTTCATCAACAACTAAGGTATCCTCTACATTATTTTCCTGTCTTATCCTTTTTGTTAGTTGTTTGATCATTAGCTTATTTTTGTGCATGACGAAACTAAAACATTTAACTTCGTTGTACCCAATCTATTCATTCTTCTTGTATGAATCTAAAGTTACATAAACTTCCACGTTAATAGTCTGTTGTTAACATCTAGTAATTGCACATCTTGCGGGTAACATAAATATAAATTACCTGCTAATTAAATAATATTGCTCAATTTTTTCACACGCAGATAAGGTACTAGTCAAACTTAACATTCTAATGGCAATAGTATAGGTGTACAACTGCCATAAGATGCCCACCAACGTGCTACAAAAACAACAACCGTCTATTGTTGGTATAAATAGTTATAAATTAGGTTATGTTAATTATAAGTATGAATAATATATCCTATATTACCAGATATTTGCTTCTTCCTAGTTGCCTCTGCCTCCGGGCGACCAAATAGTTCTTTTCTGCCTTCATACTTGTCAAGGCCCTCATGAGCTTTAATTCTCTCTTGTTCATTCGGAATGAGTTTATCCATATAATTGTAAAGTCCATTAATGACTTTGATGTGACTCGAGAAATTGGACTCATATCGAAACTAGGGTTTAGGAAATATGTCGCGGCATGCAGATCTCGATGCATTTGGTAATCCCATTTATCATCAATGATATCTCATATTTTCATTTACTTTGATAAATCATTGTCAAAAATTTTGACAATATCTTCTTTGGCCTTGTCCACAGCTCCATATATAAAACCCATAGCTGGCATTTTTTCTGAACCAACCAATCTTAACACACCAACTAAAAGTTTTGTAGCCTTCAGGGAATATATTAAACTTGGCCAGAAATTATTTTCTCTCGATATTATTTTTTGACAGCTTTTCCTTCCACCTTTTTCGTCCATGAGCAATTGTTCCACTTAGTAGAACTAAACATCTCTTCCAATTGCGACTTACTTTGCAACATACTTTGTAGAGTGAGATTTGCCGTAGCAAATCGTGTTGGAGCGGGTCGAATCACCTCTCTCTTCAAAATTTTCCTCATTCAAACAAGCACCCAACCATGATTATATATGAAGTTACTTGCTTGTTTTTCTTTTCGATGAGCATTTGCAAGTTGAACTAACTTATATATCTTTTCAAACATTAAGTCGATGCAATAGGCAGCAAATGGTGTCCGATATAAACTCTTTCTCCTTTCTATTAATTTTTCTCCTACTTTGCAAGCAGCTGCATTATCAGTAACAACTTGCACGACATGCTCTTCTCCTACCTCTTCAACAATCTCATTTAGAAGCTTAAATATCATGTCAGCATCTTTAATTAAGTCTGACGCGTCAATGCTCCTAAAAAAATTGTCCCTTCTGGGCAATTAACTAAGAAGTTAAGCAACTGTCTACCTCAAATGTCTTTCCGTCCATTAGACGTATGCTAACACCAGTACTTGGCCATGTCTCCTTTACCTCTTCAAGCATCTTGTTTGTAGTATCAACCTCCTATTTAAGTATCCAAGTAGTCAACTCATAACTCGATGGAATTTTCAACCCACGTCCATACTCACCAACCGATCGAAGCATATTAGCAAAAGATGGACTATTAGCTACAATGAAAGGTATTCCATTTTCAAAAAAATTGACCAATATCCATGCATACTTTGTTCTTGTGTTCCTTGCCATTTGCTGGTGGAATTACACGTGACCCACTTCCATCTTGATGCAGCGCATAGTAGGCAAAAGATAAAAAGTATAAAGATCGCTCCTTTATGATTGATTAAATCAAACAAAATTGTATTCAATAAACTAAGCTCCCTTAACAATGAACATAAAAGACCTATTTATAGGCTTGAAACCCTAAAATAATAGAAGTCTAAAGTTACTAAAACTCTAAATAACTAGAATCTAGAAAACTGTTAAAAACTAGGAAAAAACCAAAATTGAGAAACTGCTAAAAACTAGAAAATCTTCCCAAAAACAACTAATATTCTGAAATTACTAAAACTAAGAAAATATAGAATTCGGAAACTACTAAAAATAAAAAATCTTCCTCTAAGTCATCTAATCCCTGACTTGTCCCGATCCCACTTAACATAAAATTCTAATGTTATTATGTCAGCTGCATCATCCTCCTCGGGTTGGACAAAATTCGACCTCGAATTTGAATCGTCCTCGACCGAAGCATCTCCAGAATATGGTAATAAGTCTTTGACATTAAAAACATCCGAGGAGTGCACATGACTTAGCAATTTCAGACAATAAACATTCGAATTAATTTTTTCAAGTATCTCTAGTGGTCCGATTTTCCTTGTTGATAACTTGTTATTTTCATCCACTAAGAATTTTTCTTTGGTTAAACCAACCTAAACATACTCGCCCTCCTCATACTCCACGTGTTCCTCTAGGCTCGCCTTATATGAACTATATTCGGTAAGATCGCTCTAGGAAATTGATTTATTTGATGTTGAACATCTTTTAGCGGTGGTAAACCGTCAGATAGATCTGTAGGGAAAACAGAATATGAAATTACCTCATCCACAATACTACTTTCCTTACCAATCATCATATATTCAACATCAGTTTGTTCAACCTCCTCAATGAACAACCCATGAGATAAGAAATTTGAAGTGTCACTCTTGTTAGTTGTAGGAACATCAATTTGTTCAACCTCCTCAATAAATAACTCATGAGATAACAAATTTGAAGTGTCACCTTTGTTAGTTGTAGGAGGAATCTCTCTACGAGGTAGCAACATAATTTTCTTCTTGTCGAATTGAAAACTATAAGTGTTATTTTTTTGCTTCACTTGTTGCGATTTTTGATATATTAACTTGGTGTAGTTATGTGGAAGAAAAGTTGCACGCATATATTTCTTCATCTTCTCCACGAAGTTACCTTTGATTTCCCTGTTCTGGACCACACTAACTTGTGTTGCTGCCACCATGCAGCGACCCTGTCACGAAGTCTAGTAGTCACAAGAGGAACATGTTTATCCTGAGGTATCCCCTTAAACTCTAGAATATCGTCAACCGTTGTTAGCTAGTCGAAGAATTCTTCTGGTTGACCACGCCCTCCGAATTCCGAGATATCAATCCTCAATCCCACTTCCCTTCTCCGAGTACCGTGATTTGTTTGGTTCCTTCTGCCCTAAGCGTCCCTAGCAAAAGGATTATAAAAATCATCTTCAATAGATTCATCATCCCTTACCGAGTGACGATTTGGTGAAGTGAGTTCCCTTTGATGAACAATGTATGCATCTAACCGATGCGTAAATTCTTTCATCATTCGAGTCATCTATTGTCGTCATTCGTCAACACCGTCTAATCGTTGATTTATAGCTTTAACTCTTTATTAACAATATCCATAGGATCCTCCCTACCTTTAGCAGGTTGTCTTCTCGGTAGCATTGTTAAAGATCGACGCAAGCTCTGATACCAACTGATGCAGCGCGTAGTAGGTAAGAGATAAAAAGTATAGAGATCGCTCCTCTATGATTGATTAAATCAAACAAAATTGTATTTAATAAACTAAGCTCCCTTAACAATGAATATAAAAGGCCTATTTATAGGCTTGAAACCCTAAGATAATAGAAGTCTAAAGTTACTAAAACTCTAAAATAACTAGAATCTAGAAAACTGTTAAAAACTAAAAAAAAAACTAAAATTGAGAAACTGCTAAAAACTAGAAAATCTTCCCTAAAACAACTAATATTCTGAAATTACTAAAATTAAGAAAATATAAAATTCGAAAACTATTAAAAATAGAAAATCTTCCTCTAAGTCATCAAATCCTTGACTTGTCACGACCCACTTAGTATAAAATTCTAATGTTATCTTGTCAGCTGCATTAGGTCTTTAATTGACTTATTAACCGTAGTTAACTGATGATTATTATTTTGATCATCACGAGTCCCGTCGCTCCTTAGTTGAAAGTAAAGAAACTAAGGAGTAAAAGAACTTAGAAGTCTTTCCTTTGATTTCCACAAATACTCATATGCAAGTATGATGATGCACGATTAACTTAAGCAAATAAATTTTTCACATTTTTAAGATATACTTGAACCAGGGTTATGCTGATAGCCAGGTTGTTCTTTGTGTAATTGAATGTTTTTATAGCACTACTTTCGAGGGCTACTCTCTAGAGCTACTTTCCAGAGTTTGTCGACGTGTCCATTCACATGCGATGGATTTTAATACATTTGCTTTTGAAGAACGAATTTCGCTCTTAACTTTTGATTTTTGAGTCAGGTGACTGATCCTTTGATCACATGTTTTCTGAGTTATCTTTTGGGTAACTGCTAGGATACCTTCTCTGTTATGCTTGGGCACACGCCTTCTTTTCATTGACGCAAAACCTTAGTCGTTTTTTTGTCACATTAGTGTTGTGTCTGACTGTTGACAATACCAATTGACTATAGATAAGGGATAAGGCCTAACTTCCGCTTAAAGATTGAAAGTTAATAAAACTGGCAAGCTTATTTTTATTAAAAAAAGACTATTGAATTCTTATAAAAAATAAATAAAAATAAGGGAACTGCTAAAGGCGCCTGCAAGAATGGCTCTTCACGCCTTATTCTATAGGTGCATGGCGCTTCATACCTTTTCAATTTTTTTTCGTTGGAGCCCCCGATAAGCCAAGCGCCCCTTGACCCCCTCCCCCTTCTCACTTTCTGCCCTAATTTCTTCTTCTTCCATGGTTTTATCCGATTTCTCGTCTCTCTCGCCATCTCTCTCACTCTAGACTCTTTCCTCTCTTTAGTTCTTCCACGATTTTTCGTCTGATTTCTCCTCTCTCTCCCTCTATTTCTCCCTCTCTCTATATCTCTCCCTCTCTTTCTCTTCTTCTATGTAATTTGGTCATCGACTAAAGGTTGTTCAGGTGAAGATAAAATGAGCCAAAATCATGATAATTAGCTCGAAATCAAGTCTCTTTAACAAACCATTACCAGCGAAATACGAAGAAAAAGACCCATTTTTCATCCTCCCATCATTCAATTTCTAAATGAGAAGGAGATGAATCCGTGTTTTAAATGGAGTAGAAATTCCGTCATCATTGTCGTTCCTGCAAGCTTTATCATAATGGGATTTGAAATGTAAATAACTTCTCCTCACTACTACCACAACCATCATGTTCACCACAACCACCATTTTCACCACCACCGCCCCGTCATTATCATAAATGAGATTTGAATAGGCTGTTGAGGTAAAAATGGAGATGAAGCAGAGATTAGATTGATGCAACTTGAAGTGTTTTTTTGTTTCTTGGGATTTGTAAGATTCGACGATGATCTGCCTTATTGGGATATTAGTGATTCTTTTTCTTTTTGGGGTTCTTATTTTGATATAATGGAAAAATTTGTTGGAGCAACACAATCTTTTCAAGAGGTCTGGTCAATCCGAAACCCAAGGTAAGATGTTTATTTGTTCGTTCGAGAAAGACGCCTATAGTTGTTTAGAGTCAAATGACATTTACTTCGGTCAATCTACTTCGTGGAACACGAAGAGCAATTATTGAGGGCATATTAGCCGAGACCTAAAAAATAATTCAACAAAAAAAGAAAACGATAAGACCTTCCGTAATTTTTCTCAATTGTCATAGCTTTGGTGCAAAGTGGAAACAACAAAACAAAACATAAAAGCAATCCGTTTCAGTTTACACGTTACCGATCATATAAGAACAACTTGTTCATCTCCTCTTCTCTGCCTTGACGCGCGTAAGAACCGGAACCAGACTTTACAAAAGAGAGAGAGAGAGAGAGAGAAAGAGTAGAGAGAGAAAAGAGGAGAGAGAGAGTTTAAGATCATGATCGGAAGATCCGTTCGTAGGTGCGAAGGCACCGCCATGGGAGCTATAGTCATTGATCTTCGCCCCGGTGTTGGTATTGGTCCATTCAATCTCGGTATATTTCTTCATCTATTCTTTTACTGAATTCCAAAAATTAGGTCATTTAGATGATAAAACTTTCATTACCCAAATCATCTTCCCTAATTTGACTCACCCAATCAATTACTATCAACATTCAGCTTGTTGATCTATTGAGAATTTATTAGCAAATTTAGGTGTTTTTGTTGGTTTAATCATGTAAAAGTACCAAATTCACGAAAAGATGATTAAAGATGTATTTTTTACTTCTTCCAATAATGTAGGGATGCCAATTTGTGAAGCATTTGCTCAAATTGAACAGCGACCAAATATATATGATGTAGTTCATGTGAAGTATCTTGATGAGGTTAGTAGAATTAGTCTATCTTCATAGATGGAAAATTGGGTATAGTTCAGTATTAGTAGGGTTACTTACTAATATTATTGTCTTTCTGTATAGGAACCATTGAAGTTGGATATTGTTATTAGCTTTCCAGATCATGGGTTTCATCTTCGTTTTGATCCTTGGTCACAGGTAAGCTTTTTCAACTCTTGTTTAGACATGTTAAAAAAAAGATTCCGATTTCTATGAGATTGACAACTTTTTATTGTTTGTTGAAAGTGGTCAACATTTGGCTGTTATTCGGACTTTTGTTTCTTAAAATGTGCTTATGTGTATCTTACGTCATAAAAACTTTGGCTGATCACAAAGTTTAATATGTGTGCATAAGTTCTCTCCTGATCAGATGTTTAATATGTGTCGATAAGTTGAAAACTTATGCTAGGGGTCAGCTGTTGAGTTATAATACTACCATACTAGGAATTTTATGTTACACATATTTCTTTTGTAAATTCTAATTGCATTTTAATCATCACGATGTTTCCATTTTGGACGTTTATCACTTGCTTTATGTTGTAATTGCATCTTAATTATCATTAATTCATGATATTTCCATTTTGGATGTTTATCATTTGCTACATGCTGTACTTGCATCTTAATCATAATGATATATCCATTTTGGACGTTTATCATTTTGTTTCATTTTGTAATTGCATCTTAATCATCATGATATTTCCATTTTGGACGTTTATCATTTACTTGATGAAGTAGTTGCATTATGATGCAGCGTAGTGCTGTTTATTTACTGTTTATCCTCGGGTTCTCTTTCAGCGGCTACGCCTTATTGAAGTTTTTGATGTCAAAAGGCTTCAAATGCGTTATGCTACTTCTCTTATTGGGTAGGCTACAAACTGAAATTGATTTCATTTCCATATTCATTCACAACTTGTTATTTATGTTAGTTTCTTAATTTCAGGGGGCCATCCACTTTGGCTACTTTCGTAGCTGTTTATGCACTGTTTGGGCCTACATTCCCTGGAATTTATGACAAGGAAAGGGGAGTTTACACTCTATTTTATCCGGTATGTTTAGTGAATCCATGTAGATGAGAAACCTAATTTCCTTTATTTGATTTATAACATATTTTAGTTGCTGTCTGTTTATGTAGGGATTATCCTTTGCTTTTCCTATTCCTTCACAGTATACAGATTGTTGCCATGATGGAGAGGGTAAGGCAATAAATATTGCACTCTTAAGTGCATGCTGGCTCTTTACTTAAATATAAAACGATTACCTTGTTGCCCTCTTTTATTGTTCCTTGTATTTGTTTCCCTCGTGACAGCGGAATTACCTCTTGAGTTTCCGGATGGAACTACTCCTGTTACATCACGTGTTTCTATATATGATAGTTCTTCAGAAAGTAAAGTTGGGGTTGGATCCCTGATGAATAAAGCTTTGGCTCCTCCTTTGCCTGCTGGCAGTCTATACATGGAAGAAATTCATGCTAAGGTATGAATATCTCCGCCCCATCTGTGTTTCGTCGTTTGCTTTCTTACTCTGGACATCTATAATCTTATCTTATCTTTAGGTTTATTTCTACACAAGTACTATATTTGTTAAGTTTTCTATTTGAAAAGCATACAACTATGGCCATCATTAACGCCAAATAATGTCTCGAGTAATCGGATCTTGTTTGCTTACAGCTTGGGGAGGAATTGTGGTTCACTGTGGGTGGTCAACATATTCCTTTTGGTGCATCACCGCAGGTCGGTCGAGTTTCTTGAGTTGGAATTTCTTCTATTCCCGATTCTTTTATTCACTTATCCAGTAATTGTGTAGCTTATTTGTTGCTTTTTGTGTATGGGTGATATATTGTTTATTCTCAATTAAGAGGTGGTAGTTCTCTTTGGAATTGATCATTTTTTTTGTCCATGTTTCCCTAAAAAGGCTCCTGTTAATTAGTTACTTAACTACTTAAGTATGTATGAGAGGCTGCACAATTTTTCATGAGCATATCAGAAAGTTTTTCTTTATGTACTTAAGAATTGTTTATTTGGCAGTCAAGTTTTTTTTTATCTGCAGATCTTACCTCTTTGCCGTGTAATATGTTTGTTTCTAGTTTTTTGTGTTGTGTTACATTGGCAATAAAGAACTGATCAGACTTTCCAAGTTTGCTCTTTCCTCTGCAGGATGTGTGGACTGAATTAGGGCGTCCTTGTGGAATTCATCAAAAGCAGGTAAGTTTCAATCTTCACTAAATTTCCAAAAATGGACCAGCAAATTTTTTGTACTGGAAATCGAAAAAGTACATATGAAAAATGGCAAATGTTTAGTACTTTCGTTTTAAAATAGAAAGTTTCAAGCAAGATAACTTCCTAAGAGTCTGATGCTAATCCCTAAAAAAAGACAAATTTTCTTCGTTATGTAGGTCGACCAGATGATGATTCATTCTGCTTCGGACCCTCGACCCCGCACTACTCTCTGTGGTGATTATTTCTACAACTATTTTACTCGTGGGGTTGATATTTTGTTTGATGGGCAGGTATTCATGCTTCCTTCCAAGACTGTTCATATTTTTTACGATACTCTATGAAGCTGTATCTCCTTTATGCTGAAAGTATTTTGTGTACTTTTGTGAACATGCAGACTCATAAAATCAAGAAATTTGTCTTGCATACAAACTTTCCCGGACATGCCGACTTTAATTCATACATCAAATGCAACTTTGTTATTTACGATGCCGATGGTAAGATCTTTGCTGAGAACCTTGAATTTGTTGACATAGCTCACTTAAAGCACGAAAGGCTATACTCACTGGAGTACGTTTTTTTTTACAGGTGGAGGGCCATTTCCGGACGGTAATACTTCCAAGCATTGCATAACACCGAGCACCAAGTGGGAGCAAGTAACGGTAATAAAAATATAAAAAGTGCTCTTGTAGTATAGTTTTTAACATTATTATTTACATTTTTTTTTCCAAAAAAACTTATGATTATAGTAATAGCTTTTTAGCTTCAAGATGTTTGTATGTTGTATCTTACTCTAGGGTTTTCTTCAATAATCATTGCTATAAAATGTTTGCACAAGAATTCTATATCTGGAGCAAACCATCAATTTATTGTTTAGATAATATCTATTAATATCATTTATCTGTCGTATAAGGTCGTACTTGTTTCCATATTAATTATTATATGGATATCTGGGTTCCAATTTCTCTGATTAACCTTTTATTCTATCTATATTGCAATAAAAATAAAATACTTCGTCACAGGAGATCCTCGGTGATTGTGGGCGAGCTGCAATACAGACACAAGGATCCACAAGCAATCCTTTTGGATCAACTTTTGTATACGGTTATCAAAATGTTGCATTTGAGGTAAGAGTTAATTGCTTCAAATAAAAGTTGGTTTTTCATCTTTATTTTTATTTATTTTCTAAATAAAGAGTTAAAGACAATAATACTCTTAATTATACAAGTTGTGCTTCAAATAAATACTAGTTTTCTATCTTTATTGATGCCGTAAATACTATTATTGTACTAGTCATGTTTCAAAACTTTCATGTATATAACTTCCGTGCAATCTTATATATAACAAAGGTGAATATAGATCTTAGTATTAGTATTCAACGAAGGTTATACTAACCCACCTCAATCTTTGCTTATATGTTTTATACTCGTATTTTGTGACACGTGGCACACATTTCTTGCTGACATTTAGTTTTCTGGAAGTGAAAAAGAAAATATTGAAACTGATATTGAGCAAGTAGTATATGGAAATTGTTATCTCCTAAATCTCATTTCTGTACTTCCTCTTATGATCTCTTTCTTTCCTAAATCATATGAACTTCTAATTTTTCAATGATAAAATTACATCATTTCTTCCGTCTTTATAAGAAAGTTCAGCCCATGCATTTGCAGCACACTCTTATGTGTGATACTTGACCTAGCTAATGATGCCTTTTCTTGCTATATTCTTTAGGTTATGAAAAACGGCTACATTGCTACTGTGACACTCTTCAAGTTATAGGGATAATATTATAGGTACGTAGCTTTTACCTAATTCTCTTTTGGCACTTATACAGTCTGTTTGCAAATTGGGAACAAGTTATTGCTGGGAACAACATTTTCTTTAGTTATGTTGCTGGTTTGTGCTTACTCTGCTCAATCTCTTTTCTGAGGGAGTGATTTGTTTCCCTACAGGTGAAAAATTTGGGGGTAAAGAATTGCGAGCTCCTGCTAATGTTGGTATACGGGCCAACGAAATTTGTATAGTGCTGAACAACTGACGTGTACAGTTGTGGTTATGTAAATAATTAGATCTGACTCTACCCATATGTCTCTCCACTCGATGAGGGGCAAGGGTTTGAATCTTACTGTTTTCAGAAAAGAAGAAAACTAGATCCAGCTCTTGTCTCTTTATCTTTTAAATGCAAAACTTTTGTGGTTGTGGTTTCTTGATATTTTAGTTCTCAAGATAGCCCATTACACTTCAACCGTTATTCCATGAACCATGAGAAAATTCAAGCCACAAATGGTTCTGATGAGTAGGTTTGGGAACAGCCCACCACCCAGACCTCACTTTCCTGTCCGCCACGGAGGCCTCGCTTAAGTACACAGACCGTCTATGCAAGGCCTCGCGTAAGTGTAGGCCGCCTATGCAAATTTCTACTGTTTCAAGCTGTGAAAAAGAGTATTGGCATCTTTTAGTGGGTTTTTCCCTGTCCCTGATAAAGAAGCAATTTCTTTTGCTGCACTGAATTTCCCCTACTTTTCATTTGAGAATCTGACATCTTTGAAAGCCTTATTCAAGTAGGTGACCACCAAGATTAAGAAAACTTGATATAAACACCAATAAGATTCTTCATTCTTGTTGAAGGGAATGAAATTTATTTCAAGAACCAATTAAGTATGGTAGAAGAAACTTCTCTTTTGACCTAGTCCATTTATAAGAACAACATTTTTAACCCAAGCCTTACTGCAGCGTCAAATATGATGGTTATTACTCACATTCTCAATGGGTGTGTTGTTTTGGGCTGCTCTATGCCTTTATCTGGCTTGAGTATAAGTCCACCAGTCATTTTCTCTGGACACTGTTATAGGACGTACCTAGGTTCTCGCCTCGCCCTAGTGAAGACTGAAGAGAGACGGTTTAGTCAAATATATGGTGGGCGGGTTTAGTGGTGGTGGGGGGAAGTGTTTTCAGGGCCGTGCCTGAGAATCAGGGGGCCCTGTGCGAAATTTGAACATGGGCCCTTCGTGTAATAAAAAATTACAAAAAAATAAACAAATACAAGATAATTCATTAGTCGATAGATGAAATCATAAATGAATACAATAGCATTTTGAAGAAAGTAGTCGTAAGAAAAAAAATTTATTTTAAAGTTTCTTTTTCTATTGGAAATCTAGTCTAAGAATTCACAATCACCGATCAGTAGACAGATTTATTTATTCTATCTTGATTACGTATCAATGCACCTAATTATTATAGAGTCCCTTTCCCTTATAGTTGTTTAAGGCACCCAATTACAGAGAGAATTTTCAATTTTGTACCCAAATCGGTGCCAAACACAATAGCAAGGGCCAATAGATCCTAACCAAGAAAACAAATAAAAATGGGAGCTTGATTAGCCCAATTACAAAGAGAATGCCGAACACAGTTTAAGGCGCCCAAATTACAGAGAGAATTTTCAATTTTTTTACTCAAATTGGTGCCAAACACAATAGCAAGGGGCCTATAGATCCTAACCAAGAAAACAAATAAAAATGGAAGCTGCGGCCTGGGGGAGTCAAACTCGCGCCTATCACATGAAATGCCGCTCCACTGACCAATTATGCTAGCTATTTGTTTTGTTCAGACTAGATATCTGTCGTTCTTATACTACTGGCATCTATAAGAAATAAAAAGTGGCCCCCTTTGTGTTTGGGGGCCAGTGCGGGCGCCCTGCCCGCACGGCCCTGAGTGTTTTAACTCCCTTCCATTATATATAATGTTTATGAAACTCTAAACAGAAGAGGGACGACCAAACTTAGTTTTTGGATAACTGGCAGAGTTGTTTTTATATAAGACTAGGGTAACTCCCGTGCCCTAGGGCACGGACACTTGTATCAATCAAATGTTACGAAATTTATTGTTATATTTTATTGAGAGAGGGGAAAGAGATTTTTATGGCCAGCGCTTTGGGGAAAGCTAAATAGTTTCCGGGGTGTGAAATTTTAAAGGGAATATGTAGAAATTTAGAAATTTTCCGGGGAAATAAATTTTAAGGGGAAATAAAAAAAAACACTCCACCTCACCTCTTTATCTTCTCCGATTAGGATTTTTCCGGCCGGCGACCATAAAAAAAAAAAAAAAAATTTTTACTCTCTCTCTCTAGAAACTCCGACGAAGGGGTTTCCCTTCAACAGACCGGAACTCCGGCGAAGGGAAACCCCTTCGCCGGAGTTTCTAGAGAGAGAGAGAGTGAGTGAATTTTTTTTTTTTTTATGGTCGCCGGGCGGAAAAATTTTCCGGCCGCCGACCTAATCGGAGAAGATAGAGGTGAAGTGGAGAGAGAGTGAGGTGAGGTGGAGAAGTATTTTGCTTTCCCCTAAATAAAATTGTCAAAAAAAATTGACCAATTTTTGACCAAGTCTTCACACCCCGGAAACTATTTAGCTTTCCCCAAAGCGCTGGCCATTTTTATTAGTTATTATTCTTTTGTATTACGTTTTTGTTTCTTTTCTCTTAAATTAGTTATTATTTTATTGAGAGAGAGAGAGAGATTTTAATTTCTCTTTTTAACCCTTGAAATTTATTTTGTTTCTTTTTTTCTTAAATTAGTTATTTTATTTTTAAGAAGGAAAAGATTAATGTTTTTTAAATAGGTAACTTTAGTTCTACGAAGGACTATATTTTAAATTTTGAGAAGGGCTTCTAGACAATATCATTTATTAAAAGGATGTTTGTCCCGTGCCTTAGGGCACAAACACTTGTATCAATCAAATGTTACGAAATTCATTGTTATATTTTATTGAGAGAGAGATTTTTATTAGTTATTATTTTTTTGTTTCTTTTCTCTTAGATTAGTTATTATTTTATTGGAGAGAGAGATTTTAATTTCTTTTTTTAACCCTTGAAATTTATTTTGTTTTTTTTTCTTAAATTAGTTATTTTATTTCTAAAAAGAAAGGATTATTGTTTTTTAAATAGGTAACTTTATTCCTACGAAGGACTATATTTTAAATTTTGAGAAGGGCTTCTAAACAATATCCCTTATTAAAAAAGGATGTTTGTCCCAGTCATCGTTTTCCCTTCTGTTTTATATAATAGATTAAGTTTCCATTCTTTCTCTCTTGGCTAACGATAGTTCTGATTTACATTTAAATGAAAGAAAATGATACTAACCAGCTGATGTGAATCGGTTATTCCTATAACCGTAAGATAATAGTGGAGAGAGAATGAGAGAGACGTAAATCGTGAGGGAGAAAAGTAGTGAGAGAAGGTATGTGGGTTACAGGGTTATATTGGGGTGTCTTAACCAATTTTGATATTTTACACAAAATTTAATTGTTAACACTAATACCTTTTTATTTTCAGTCAATTTACATGAATATGATTTTATATTAACCGTTAGATTTGATTTTATCTAACTCGCAACAATAAAAACAGACGGTCAGGCTAATCCTTAGATAATCGACTAAGTTGTTTTATTATACTCCTAGCCCCTGATCGAGGTAGCAAATACCTCAATTGAACTTTTTAGGGCCACATGCTATCTGACTATATTCCTAGCCCTAAAATCAGCCAATTACGGTGCAACTCTCATGTCTCTCTCATCTAGTGTGTTGAAAACGGTTTTTTGTGTTATATTTAGATCCTGACAAGCTTTAACTTAATTGACAAGTAAAGCTTAAAATGCTTACCAAGTACTTACCTGTTCATTTAACAAGAGAAAAAGATGAAATCAGTGAAGAAAACTAACTCCCCATCTTTTTCCCACTTGGATATAAACAGTTAGTTTTGTGGTTCATTTCCTGCTTACTTTTTAGGAGTAACCATAAAAAGACTATTAGATGACTATTGTGTGGTTCCCTGCTACTTACTGCCTAAATTTAGAGTATGGAGAGAGAAACAATTTGTATATATAGTGCTTTTTTTACTCTCTAAATCCGACTCGTATAATTCGTCTGAATTTGAACAGTATGATTCAAATGGGTCTAAAATCAGCAAGACCTCGTGGAGACCGTGAGTCATATCTGAATTTAATTTAAACCAAATATTACTTAAGAGGAATGTTTTTAGTAATATTTAAATTGTTTCGTATGAGTTGTCTGTCTTGGCCAATGATGCAATGGTCATTAATATTATTTCGGATATATTAAAAATTTATGTTAGGCCCAACTTAAGTGAATTTAAATTCTGTGTGAGTAAACTATTCAAACAAGTCCGATAAAAATAAATATTTTCCATCCACTAGAGTGATATTTGAAATTGAGGATGAACAAAACACCAACATAAGAATATTTGAAACTTAACAACACAAGTACTTTACACTTGTTGGAATAAGACACTTTCTCTTTTTTCTCTTTTAAGAGAGAGAGAGAGAGCAGTTTTTTCTGTTGATGCTTAGGTAAGAAGGAAGGAAGATACACAACAGAACATAGACACACTCTCTATAGGTGCTCAAAAGGCTGATAGTAAGAGAGTGAAAACATGAACAACTTTGGTCCTACCATATGCTATATACAAGTATACCACAAGTTAACTTGTTGATTCCTTGTTAGTTAAAAGTGATGTCAATTGCCTAATTAGACGGCTAAAAGAAAGACTCTATCACCATAACTTCATTAAGTAACTAAATTATACTTTTGGAAATAAGATGTTTTAAATCTTTACTAATATTAACTGCACCTCACACTTTCCCTGTGACAAGGATTATGAGTAGGTTGAAATGAATTAGGTCTTTGTTACAATATTTGGTTTGGCTGTCAATTGGAGTAACTAAGATATACTAGAGAAGTGTCACTTAGAAGAGTCTTATTAATTTATTGATGATTCAAGAATAGTTGATCAAAGTATGTAGTCACTAGTCAGCAGAAGATGCAACATTAGCTTCTGAATCAAGCACAGAGTAAAGACTCCAAGGAAAAGACAAACAATTTCCTATATAGGTGATTCTACTATACAAATTTATAATTTCATTCTTGCTCCAAACAATGATTTTTTTTCATAATATGTTATCTTAGGATTTACCGAGAATAATATACAAATGAATCTTCATCTAATGGTTTGTATCTTCTCTTTAAGTTCCAAAGATTTTGGGGACGAGTCTTTGTGGAATAGTTTGTGGCCAACATTCTCCTATTATTATAGACACTAAAATAAAGTAGAGCTAGTGTGGGTGGGTTTTAGGGTCCCTTTAAAATGACTTTTAAGGGTCTTGGGTCTAGTCTTTTAAGCATTGAAGTGTTCATTAAGGTTATAAATGTACTCGTGTAATCAATGTAATAACTCTTTGAATTTTTTTTATCAAAATTAAAAAGTACCCACATAAAAATTTACTTCTTAATATATTTTTAATTTCGGCAAAAGATGTACTAGTTTGGAACATGTAATGCAAAATCTTTCAAATCATACTCGTTCACACCCAAGTTGTTATAAGGTCTTCAAAGGTTAGATTTGTCTCTCGCTTCTAATATCTTCTAGTTATGTAAATTTATGAAAAATTAACTATTCAAAATCTCTTATTTTTGTTTAGAAGTTTACATTAGTCCAATAATAACATTTACATCTCTCTAATCAATAAATTAGAGTTGGAATCTTACTATTTAAAGATAAAAAAGAATTTGTCCCAACTCACCTAATTGAACCATAAAAGGATCATCAACCATTAATGAATAGTTTTTTTTTTTGTTGAAAAACAATTAATGAATAGTTGAAATTGCTTTTACTTCTCTTTTTGAAGATTTAAGTGACCCATCTCATATCTTACCCTTTTCTCTCATTAGAATAAGAAGTGGGCAAGGAAATCACATGTGATCTACTGACATTCTACCAGTATTCACTAGTGTCGGCGTATGTTCTCTCCCATAAACCCTTTAACCTCCCAATCTCTCTCTCTCTCTCTCTCTCTCTCTCTCTCTATATATATATATATATATATATATATATATATATATATATATATATATATTACTTTCTCGTGATGAACCTCTCTCTTACCATTTATTCTTTCTTATGGGTAGGACCCTTATCCTTTCTATCTTGTGAATAATCTTACTCTCTTCTTCCTCGCTTACTTTGTGGCTCCTATAAATATAGAACCAAAAAACCACCTAAGAAACCTAAGTTAACACTATATTACAAGAGAGATTCTAAGTTCTAGAGAGAGGAAGAGACAGACCCTCAAACCCCAAATTCATCATGAGGCAAATGAAAATCTCAAGTAGTCTCTCTTCTTCTTTTCAAACTTCATTTCATCTCTACTTTCTCTATCTTATTTTTCTTCTTCTCTCCATACTTAACTCATTACATTTTGTCAAGTGTGATATTCATGACTATAATGATGCATTATCAAAATGTATCACATTTTTCGAAGGCCAAAGATCCGGGTGGCTTCCGAACGATCAACGAATCACTTGGAGAGGAAATTCGGGCCTTGGGGACGGGTTTAAAAGTGGAGTAGATTTAACCGGTGGGTATTATGATGCTGGAGATAATGTAAAATTCGGATTTCCTATGGCATTTAGCACTACATTATTAGCATGGAGTGTGATTGAATTTGGGGATTTGATGCCTCCAAGTGAACTAAGAAATACTTTGAGTGCAATTAAATGGGGGACTGATTATCTTCTCAAGACAATTTCACAACCCAACAAAATTTTTGTGCAGGTAAATAATTTTCTAGTTGTTTTAGTGACAATTTAGTAAATTTAACTAGTAGGTTGGTAAGGGTGTAAATTTTGTCACCTCTAATTTTGTCTAATGTGGGTCTATTTTTTAAAGCTATATGAATTCAACCCGTGACCCAAAAATGGCTTATAAATTATTTTTTTTTCCTATTGAAAGCTTATAATTATGCTTTATGAATCATAAATATTAGATCCTATAGTGAAGGAAATGGTTTTGCTAACCACCAACCAATTAATGCCATTTGTACCTACATAATAACTAGATATCCTTGTTAGTTTTCCTGTGAGTATGTGACCTAACTTTTATATGTACTCTTAACTAACTACTTTATATTGTTCTTCACAATTCTTGAAGGGTCTTCTCTTAAAAAGTAGTTGTAGTTTATATGAGAACAATTAACTTTCAGGGTCCTATACATTAATTAGGTCTAGTACACGAAAATGACTCGACAGAACTCCCTAGTATAACCACTCGATCAATGTTTACGTATGCACATTTTAGTTAAGTAATTGATGCAATATCTTAAGATCATTAAAATTTGGTTTCAACTATTATAAATTCATTCTATGAAATATGTTATCGGACTAAACTGTAAGTTAACTATGCGACCCAAGTCAGACGAAGTAAAAATTTATTATAGTTGAACAGTTTGATAGTATATGACAGAGAACTGTTAGGTGAAATGTCCACTAACAAAACCTAGGGAAGTCATACTTTGATTTGGGAGAAAGAAAAGAATCACAACCACCACACTTTTGAAACCTATTCAACTTGCACTTTAGGGAAATAGCTAAACAACAAAACTTCTAACTGACAGATGAAGTATGGCTACTGGCTAGCCTCTCAATTTTGAGCATTTTTTTTAGATGATGGTGCCCATTAGTCAATAGATTCAAATTCCAAGCCCATTATTACACCATACAAAATTGATGGGCCCACACTTTTATAAACATGAGGAAGTGGAGATATATAAAAATGATTGTGATAAAATGATAGTATAATTTATTAAAGAAGAACCAGAGATTGAAAATTGTCAGAGATTCACCAACTTATCCTTATACATTTGGACCAGAAAGACATTTTGATGATGAATATTTAACATAATAAATAGTTTATTTAGGGTAGATACTTTTTCTTTATATCATTTTATATTTGAAGAAAATTGAAATTAGATTTTAGAGATTTTGAAAGGTAATGTGTCACATTTCCATCAAATTTATTTAATTTTTTCTTGTTGTTGAAATAAAAATGAATTAAACTTCAAAACAGTTAAGCGTACAACATTTAAAAATCAAAATTACAGCAATGAAGAATTGCATAATATCTCTTTGATCTGTAAAGTATTCCTCATTCTGTATCTTGCAAATCCAATCGTTCTTCTTGAAATTGAAAAAGAATTTGATGTAACGAATCTGCCTAGTTGATTGAAAGATGAAACTTGTACCTATCATCCTGTAAATTTTAAAAAAAAATTAACTTTTTTTCCCTTCTAAGTAGGTAGGAGATCCAATTATAGACCACAATTGTTGGGAAAGACCAGAGGATATGGACACAGCTCGAACTGTTTATAGTGTTGAGGCACCACAAACTGCATCAGATGTTGCTGGTGAAACTGCAGCAGCTCTAGCAGCATCATCCATGGCATTCAAATCATCTGATCCAAGTTATTCTAATACACTCTTGAGGAATGCCATAAAAGCCTTTGAATTTGCAGACAATTACAAAGGTGCCTATAGCGATAACTCTGACGTTCGATCCGGTGCTTGTCCATTTTACTGTGATTTCGACGGGTATCAGGCAAGTAAATTGTTTATTATATATTTTGAACTGTCTATGAAGAATTATTTTCAATTCATCTAGTTTCTTGCCAAGAAACATCTGAATAGACTAGCAACCAAAGGAATTAGATCAACCCCAATGATGGAGATACCTCCAACCGAAAAAAAAAGAAAAAGATAAAAAATCTAAATCTTCATTACATTACCCATACATCTAATGGGTCATGATATTTCGACACAACACAATTACTAATGTTTGGAATTTTGTAATAAAATATAAAATTTTATTTTTCAACATTCACAGGATGAGTTATTGTGGGGAGCGGCATGGTTGAGAAGGGCCTCACAGAATGATTCGTATCTTAACTACATTCAGAACAATGGAAAAACTTTAGGCGCAGATGATAACATCGATGAATTTGGCTGGGACAATAAGCATGTCGGCATTAATGTTCTTATCTCCAAGGTCAGCAAACTTTTATAGTACATAACCGTGCGTATTGAAGTATATCTATTTTTTTATTAAACCGTACGTAAAAGGTGTAAACAGAGTGTAAGATAGTTATATTTTTTTTTTCTTCTTGCAGGAATTCTTAGAAGGGAAAGTGTTTTCACTAGAATCATATAAAGCATACGCAGATAGTTTTATGTGTACATTAATACCAGAATCATCATCTTCACATATTGAGTACACCCCAGGTGGTCTCATATATAAACCCGGTGGAAGTAACATGCAACATGTTACCTCCATTTCCTTTCTCCTCCTTGTTTATGCAAAATATCTTTCAAGAACATCTCAGACTGTTAATTGTGGTAGTGTCTCTGTTGGTCCAACCTCTCTCCATCAACAAGCTAAAAAACAGGTAATCTTTATTTCTGATATTAGTTAGTGTTCACTGCAAAACAGACGGGCTATATTTACGACCTTTTGTTACAACTACACATACCACACCTATTAGTCAATATTTGCTATGGATGTTTCTTACTCGTAGTAAATGCAGACCAATAGCGTCCTATGCACAAAATTTTCAAAAACTAGAAAGTATGTTTTTGCCAGGTACAACCGGTATAGAATGGGGAAAATAAGCAATTTGGGGAAGGGCATTTTGGGCAAGTCTAGCGGTCGATATTGGTCCTTTAAAAAACGGGCGTGTAGTGTAAATAGAGACTATCTATAAAAGAAAAAACGAGGGTGTAGTCTAAATACTGCGATTTATGTGGGGGTCAATGGCAAAATCTCCCTTACTATTCTGCTAAAATGATTGAAGTATCGGTTGAGACTGAGTTGACTCGTTGGAGTTGTGCAGGTTGATTACATTTTAGGTGACAACCCAATGAAGATGTCATACATGGTGGGATATGGGAATAAATATCCACAACGCATTCATCATAGAGGCTCATCTTTGCCATCAATAAAGGACCATCCTCAATTTATTGCCTGCAAAGAAGGCTCTACTTACTACAATTCACAAAACCCTAATTCTAACATCTTAACCGGAGCCGTGGTTGGTGGACCGGGTAAAGATGACGTTTACACAGACGATCGTGTCGATTTTCGAACATCTGAACCGACAACTTATATTAACGCCCCATTAGTTGGTGTTTTGGCTTATTTTGTCGCTAACCCTAATTAAAACACGCATCAATTCGTGTTAAAAATGTTTGTTTGATTTGATGTGTACATAATAAAGTCATATATATATATATAGTTGTTATAAGCAAAGATATAAAAGGAAGAAAAAAACGCCTCTCATCTTGTGGTAAAAAAGAGAAGGTAGAGGCTTGGGTATTACTACAACAGAAAGAGGATTTCTTGTTTTTTTTTTTTGGAAACTTCTTGTTTTCATATATGGGTGGGTTTGTACTTTTCACATTCTTGAAGTGTATTATTTTGTTTCTTGGTTGTGATTTTGAGGAAGTTAATTTGTATTTCAAGTTCTTGAAGTGTAATATGTTTGACATTACACTCAATATAAATGTCTAGTTAGTTCTTAAGGTTACCAACTTCTTATTATTATTTTCAAAATATTTCTCTAGAAGTAAAACTCATACGAAATCCAATGGTTCTAATATACGACTTTCATATATGTTAGTTGGCTTCACACTATTTATGAAACAAACTTCTCCTAAAATAATGACAATTGTTGTTATAACATTATTTTTCTTCTTTTTATTCAAAAAGATGCAAAAGATCGATCATAATATCAGAAAATGAAAATGTATGATGATAGAGTTCTCCATGATTGACATCGTGTGGATCAGGCAAAACACGTACCACAAAATCAAAGCACATCCCATTACTTGACGGCATGAGAATTATTTACACAGAGCCATACAAAACAACCAAGCTTTTCGTAAAATAGTATAAAAACAATCATAGTTTTAACGTTGAATTAAACAAAATATGTAATCAGAGTACAACGACCTTTAACAAAATAATAATGTATCTTATTTTGTTAAATTCACGATTATATAATAATCGGAGATATGGACATGAATTAAAGACACGATAATTTAACGTGGTTCGGTCGAATACTCAAGACCTACATCCACGGAGAAATAACTCTTTATTAATAATTCACCACATACAATTGTATGTGGGTTTGATCGGTTATATTGTCAGACATAACTCGATGAGTTTGATTCCTAGAACCCTCTCCTATTTATATATGACTTAGGGTTTAGGGTTTCCTAGTTTCTGATTACTAAACTAGGAAATAATACAAAATCTATCTAATATTACCATTAGATAGTTACAAGAGATATTCTTAATATAAGAAACTAAATCTTCACATATCTGCAATATATCTTCAATATTCTGAATTCTTCTTGATCGTCGGATCTCGTCTTCTCGATCCGTCACGTACATACACGTGTTACACACGTATATTATTTCTGCAACTTATCTTGACCGTCAGATCTCCTATTTTCGATCCGTCTTATGTAACGTATCCTATTACACCCCCCCGCAAGTTGGAGCACGTAAATTTTGAAGTGTCCGACTTGGAGAGAGAAAAAATGAAATACTTCTTGATTCGTCGTATTCGTCTTCTTGCAACTCTTAGATTGGGGATGCGTCGGAAGGTGATTGAAAGATGATTAAGTCACAACCAAAAGGTTGGTAGATGCGGTCAAAAAATTGAGCGAAAATCAATGACAACGAAATTACATGTATTTTTCTCATGTATGTAAAGTTGGTCATTGTATGAAGAAAATGTCAACAACTAAAAGGTTGTGATGATCAATATCTTGTCGTATGAAAACGTCAAGTATGAACTTTAGGAATGACAACAAAATAATGTTGGTTTGTTTAAAATCGACAAAAAATCATTGTCGGAATACCAAAAAAATATTGGATAAGGAACAACCAAAACGATGGTCGACATGAAATTCATTGCCAAAAAAGGAAAGATCGCGGATATAATTCCGGAAAAAATAGAGATATTCTATTCGTGAAAGAGATACTCTATTCGTTGAAGATATACTCTATTAGGTGAAAGGAATTTCCAAAAATTGAACTTGGAAATAAATAAAGATTATCATAGAAAAAGTATGATATTGAAAATATTACGGGTGAATCCGTGATTAAAAATCAAAATAGAAATATTCTATTTGTCGTAGAAAAAATCCAACATATATTGGTAAGAAAGAGAAGTTATCATACCGAATGTATGGTTTTGGAAATGTCACGGATGAATCCGGAAGAGAAATAGATGAAATTAATCTATTTAATGTCACATATCGAACTAGAAAGGTGACAAAAGAATTGCGTCACAGATGGATGTAAGTGACAGTGAAAAATTGGGTCACAACTATGAATAGTTGGATATAAGTGACAGTAAAGAAATGTCGGTCACAAAAAAAATTTCAAAAGTAAGAAACTGTGGCTAAAGTTGTTCACACAAAACTGTGGCGAAAGTTGTTCACACAAAACTGTGGCAAAAGCTAAATCTGTCACAAATATTTAATTTAGGGAAATTTAGGAACTTTTAAATTAGGGTTTATCAAAATTGAGAAATTTCTCAAAATTTGGATTTCCCAAATCAGAAGTTCACAATAAAATCATTGGAAGAAACTCCCAATCGATGATTGATATAGATTGCTTAGTTTTTAGAGAGAGAAAGCTCCAAAAAATTATGAATTTTCGGGTTATAAAATTCTCGATTCTTCACAAAATCAAAAGGGAATCGTCGGTTGTTAGTATATGATGTCCAAATCGATGGTATAAGCCGATTGGTGACGAAAAAAACGCCGGAAATCGAACCCTAGTATGTCGGGAAAGAGGAAGAAGATGCTCGGGTAAAAGGAATTCGCGAGTGACGTCAGAATGACGTCATCATGACGTCAGCGTGCATTATAAAACGCGGGTCAACAGTTGTTGACTAAGTTAGCGTGTTCATTAAGGGTCTGTTTGGTCGCGGGTTCTTAAAAAAAAAAAACCAGGTTCTTAATTGTTCCGGAACAGAGAGTATTTGGTTCCGGTTGTTGAAAGTGAACCAGATCCGTGGTTTTGGTTCCGAAACTTCTATTTTTAATTTCAGAGCTATTTTACGTCCAAAAAATTCGAAAAAAAATTGAAAAAAAAATCTGAAAAAATCGAAAATAAATGTAGAATCATACCTTTGTTGGAGAGGAACTAGTTTAATAATCTCATAAAAATTTCGAATCTCCTATTCTCGGTTGAAGTTTTTTTTTTTCTACTTTTACTTGATTTTCTCGTCATAATCACAAGACTAATCTTGGAAAACTAATCGTATACACGATTGAAATATAATATAATCACAGCTAAAAAAAGTTAGAAATTTGCGGAAGCATAAAACACGAACAAATAACCTGCTCATGATACCATGTTAAATTCACGATTATATAATAAATCGGAGATATGGACATGAATTAAAGACACGATAATTTAACGTGGTTCGGTCGAATACTCAAGACCTACATCCACGGAGAAATAACTCTTTATTAATAATTCACCACATACAATTGTATGTGGGTTTGATCAGTTACATTGTCAGACATAACTCGATGAGTTTGATTCCTAGAACCCTCTGCTATTTATATTTGACTTAGGGTTTAGGGTTTCCTAGTTTCTGAAAACTAAACTAGGAAATAATACAAAATCTATCTAATATTACCATTAGATAGTTACAAGAGATATTTAGAATATAAGAAACTAAATCTTCACATATCTGCAATATATCTTCAATATTCTGAATTCTTCTTGATCGTCGGATCTCGTCTTCTCGATCCGTCACGTACATACACGTGTTACACACGTATATTATTTCTGCAACTTATCTTGACCGCCGGATCTCCTATTTTCGATCCGTCTTATGTAACGTATCCTATTATATTTAAAATGTAAGAAGTTGCGTGTTTAATTCTAGTGAGTCGTTGATTTTTTTCCCTGTTAACGTATTTCACCTAATTTATATGATAAAATAAAGAAGAATGATAGAAAATGCTATAAAAGTATATGTACTCCAGACCTCAAGAGAAATCAACCACCCACCGAAATATAAAAAAACCCACATCAAGAAAGGGAAATAGAGTTGACTCGAAAATAGAGTCCGTTGATTTAGGTCTGAAGTAGGCCTTGACTTGTAACTTCTTCTAGCTTTACTCCAAAATAAAGTGATATACATAGTTCATTTATCATTGCCACTAATTTAGTGTTCTTTATAAATCCCTATTTAAGATTCTTGCTCTTAGGCTTTGGAATACCTATTAATATTTGATATTAATAGGGCAAATGAGTTTTTGAGGGTTTCATATCAAATTTTATCCACCACACATTAATTCGTTATGTGAAACAAATTTTGGTTTGGTGGTAACATGTGCGTCTTTTTTGAATTTTGATGCACATATAGAAAGAACGTGTAACAACATTTCTTTCCCCATAACATACTAACAAATTTTCAAAATGATTTCGGTTATATTAATTTGAAAAAGAAATTAGAAATTCAAAATATTAGACAATTTGGAATAAACATCACAGCTATGTACACGCTTCTCTCAACTATATGCATGCTTAGAACTAAACGGCTGAACAATACTCATTTGAAAGAATTGGAGACTTGATTCATACATTTGGATACTTTATCTTAAGAATAACAAAAACGAAAGAGATCGATCATTGTTACTACTTGCTATCTGTATGAGTTAGGATAATAATAGTTTGTTCAAACTCATAATCATGTTAGCAATGTAAGATGCTACTGCCTACTGATTATTCTTTATCGGTTAACATGGTTCGAATAGAAGACCAGGAACCTCGTTACCAAAATCAAACTTCACCTAGTAAGTTAATTGAGAATTCTTAAAATAGTACTTGAAACTTCAAAATTTATATTACATTGGGTTGTTTGAGTGAGACTTGAGCTGTTAGTTGCACCGTAACACCTCCTCAAAATGCACCTGGTTGTTGAAGCGAACCATTTTATAATTTATAGCCCTACTGTGAATTTTCTATGGTACCACAATGTGTTACAACTTACAATCATTCTAATCCTTGTCTACTCCGAATATTGATACTTGGTGATACGTCTATTTTGTTGTTTAGTTGGTAATTTGATTTGACCCATTATACTATAATTTGAAAAAAAAAATATGTAATGAATTGAACATTATAAGGACATGTACGATCTTGTGAATTTAAAAAGAAAACTCGTTTTAAACATGGGAGGACAGCTTGATGTCATTCAACAATAAAAAAAGGACAGCTTGATGTCTCTCAACAATAAAAAAAAAAGGACAGCTCGTGTCTCCGGCACGGTGAGATTGGTAAACACATATTCTAGATGAAAATGCAAGAAAAATTAGAGCAAAACTATTTATTCGTCTATCAAACATCATCAAATCAAACAGAAAGATAAACATAACAAAGATATACGCTCTTAAAGAAGAATCTACAAATTCTGCACCAATAAATTTTTGAGCTCTTTGTTTATTATGCCAAGATTAAAATATATAAATTCTTCGTCAATGAATATTTAGGGATAATGAATTACAAAATGGATAGAATGATTTGGAAATAATAAAAAAAATATTTAGAGATTTAAAAAGCTGGCCTAACATGTTGCTATGGTAAAATATGTAAATAGTAGGTAGATAAAGGGAGCCTCTATAGGCGCCTCCCCGAATTGCTGTAGGGGCCTCCCTCTGTTGGCGCCTCCCTTACCGTACCAAAAGGCTCCTCCTGCTCCACCAGCGCTTCTTCTTCTTTTCTTCTTTCATATTTTTCTTTCTCTCTCTACTTCAAGAAATGAGAGGTTCATCTAAAATGCTTATTGTTCTTGAAAGAAAGATTAAACAAATTTGAAGTTAGTGGTTTGGTTAGATCAGAATAAGTGATTGGTCCACCATTTGAGGAGAGAAAATATTAATTGGTGATATTTCAAATCCTAAAACCCTAAAACCAGCTATGGAAAGAATTGATGTTTTGATAATTCTTACAAGTGCTTCTTGGATTTGTTCACACACTAACAAGATCAAGACCATTGAAGAATGATTACTGACTAGAGAGAGTTTTAGAGAGAGAGAGAGAGAGAATAAACTAAATTCATCTTTCTAGTGATCTATCTAACAAAAAAGTTTAAACAGACAAATCAATGAAATTAGTAGTATTAGATTGTTGTTGCTACCTTTACCAAGGAGAATTAGTACCCCACTAATAATTTAATGACACAGATTTCCCCCGTGAACACCCGATACTTCATGCCTTTAAGCTTCAAGATTCACGGAATGGCTAGTCCGTAGCCTTCGGACTGGTTCAGTCCGCGGGTCAAAGCAAAAGCCCGGACTAGCCCAGTCCGAGATCATTCGGACTAGGCAGTCCGAATCCTCTCGGGTTGGCCCAGTCCGAGACCATACTTTGGGCTTCGGGCTTGTCAGCCCGAGTGGGAGGCGCCTAAAGTGGTCGGACTCTGTCAACTCCTTTTGGGAGGCCCCTACAGCAATTCGGGGAGGCGCCTATAGAGGCGCCCGTAGATAAATACTTAGAAAAAATGACGTCCGAAATGAACATCAAGTAATGTTATCAATCAAAATGTTAATTTCTTTTTACTAAATACTTAATAAAGAGCGTTTAAGTTTAGGGTGCTTCTAAAGGCACCGGGCCAAAAGGCTGTTAGCATCCAGAAATTTGGTTGACTCAGGTCAATGGTTTTTTACCCGAGTTCTCTATAAGCACCGGTTTTTAATGTGGGTAACGTTCACCACTTCTTCCATCTTCTTCTTCTAAAACAAAAGTAATCTTCATTCATCTTCTTGTTAAACTAGAGGAATTAATTATTGGTATAGTTCGTAATCATCATCGCCAACGAGACGTTGTGGATTCTCACTGAGTTCTTGTATTTGCCATTACTCCTCGAAGTCTACTTCTATCTTCATCGCGACAACCAATAACCATTACTGCACCTCTAACCCACAGAGCAAGTAAGTAGAGCTTAACCCTTTCCTATCTTCATTAGATTTAATGATTAGGGTTGGTATTTTTTGTTTCAAAATTAGGGTTTGTTTATTCTTAGTTCCCTTCTTCATTTTTTCAGATTTAAAACACAAATCTGTAGGAAGATGGAGAAGAGAGAAGAAGAAGAGGCTTTATTTGATCTGGCTAGTCTCCAGTGTCTAAATACAGTAACTGTTAGAAGAAACCCTATGAGAAGAGCAAAGAAAACCCCTGCTACAAATGCCCCAATTGGGATGACTCCATCTTCAAAATATTTTGCTTCTAAAGAAGTATCTAGATTCCCTATTGATATCCTTCAATGTGAAGTTGTTTCTCAAAACCCTATTCCTTCTCCACCTTCAAATGGAGAGACTTCTGAAAACATAAGAGTTTTTCTTAGAATAAGACCCACTTCATCTCTCTCCTCGTCTATCAATGGTTAGAACTTTTTTACTTTCTCCCTCATCATCAAGAAGAACTTCTTCTTGTTCATTAGACAGTAATTTCACTACAACAACTTCTTCATCAGCTGGAGATTCAACTAATTGTGATTCATCTAGACCTAGTTCTGTTGCTGATCTTGAAGATGAGTTTAAGAAAATCAAGAATCTCACTTACCCATGTTCCCAAAATCAAAATCAAAACCAAAATGAAAATCAATTTCAAATCAAGCTCAGAATCAAAACAATCAAGTTAAGAAACCTAAGTATTTTTCTCTTTCTAGATTCTCCTCTGTTTTTAAAAAAGATCAAACAAAAAACAGAGATCAAGCAAATCTTATTACTGATCAATCTTCAATTAATAAGACGAATTCATCATCATCAGCAAACGAAGTTATCAGAAAGTATATCAAAAAAGTGAAACCTTTATATGAGAAATTAGCCAACCCGTGAGTATGTGAAGAGTAACGGATTGGCTAATCCGTGACTTAATGGAAATGGGCAGACTGGTCCAGTCCATCTTAGGGCATCATTTTTCTATCCGAAATTCTGATTGGATTTTGCGAGAGATGGATGGAGGAGTTAGGTTTAACTCCATTTGACCGGTGCCTACATAGTTGGACGGTGCTAATAGAGAAAGGAGCGGTTGGGTCTGATGCTAACAGAGATGGATGCTAACAACCTTTTGGCCCGGTGCCATTAGAAGCACCCTTAAGTTTATCATGTATTCCAAGGTAACGCAAAAGAAGAAGAAAAAGCTCACCATAATCATTGGGTAAACAACTATGATTTTCATGTCACATAGTCTAACCGATTTGTCATAGAATATGATAACAATTTCTGCAAGAAGCAGACACGTGAATCTTTCGGAAGAGATAAAAATGGTGGGGTTCGTATATTAGTTTTAGTTTTTTTCCCTCTTTTTCAACAGTGATGGGTGGGGTTGTTTCTTCCAACTTTTCATGTCAACCAAGAAACCTAGTCAAAATCAACACGTGGAATTATTACCGGTTCGTGACTGGTTTTGAGCTGAAAAACAAAAGACAGAAAAGGGGATAGATTTTCAATTCCACGAACATTTGGCTCCAACATTTGCTTTAAATTACCAAAACAACTTTAGAATGAAAAAAAGTTAAGAAATGAAGAAACTAATGTTGAACCTTAATGTTGTTGGGTTTGTCTCTGATTTTATTCTCTTAAGTCATCTTGTTCATTTCAAGTATAGTTGCAACATCGTTTATCAATTTGAATAGCTCTTCCCTGTAACAGTGAAACCAAGAACAAGAAGTACCCGAGACGACCGTTCTATTTTGTACAATAGGTTTCATCCGGATCATCGAAATAGAAAAAGACTTTATTATAAATAATTAAGGACTTCTAGACAATACACATAATTAAATAAGGACGTTTCTCCCAATCATCAGTTTTTCCTTTTGTTTTATTATATAGAATATATGTAAGTATTCCTTCTTAAGAAAATAATATTTTTATTGGTAAAGTTTTGTACCAAAAGACAACCATCACTACAATGCTAATGAGCTAGTAAATATCAATTATATACAAGTTATTTGGTAATCTACTCGGTAAAACACGCAAGAATAAAAATATAATGAGAAAGGAGCACATGGAGTCGTATGGAGTTACAAAAATGAGTAAATCTCATACCATTATGAAATGGTCGCAACTTTGGAGGATAAAGAAAAATTCTGGGGAATAAATTTTCTGAAGAATCTATGTGTCTTTGTAAAATCTCCAATGAATATTTTCTAATGGGGAATACAGAAAAAATTTACAATTTACAAAATTAACTTTAAGTAAAAAAAATATTATTTTTTTTATTTTAGGTCCTGCCCCCTCTTTCTTCTTCCCCTCTTCTTTCTTCTTCTCTAGAGCAAACGTATCCATCTCATTCCCCCATAATTTCTAGCCAAACTTTTTGTTATTCCTTCTCCAATCTCCATCACTTCTCTTACTTATCTACCCTAAATCTTCAAACTCTAATACTTTTATTTCTCTAAAATTAAAACAAAATTAGAGAGATAAAGAGGGCAAAAACACTCCAAACTCTAGAAATCATCAAACAAAATCTCTTGATGCTCTTAATACATCTTCCATGGGACGTTCACAACAAGTTTCTCTAAAATCAAAACAAAGTTAAAGAGCTAAAGAGGGAAAAAAACATTCAAAACCTAGAAATCATCAAACAAAATCTCTCGAAGCTCTTAATACATCTTCCATGGGACGTCTAAAGAAAGTTTTTTCGTCCATTAATCATCTCCAAGAGAGATACATAAAGTTCACAGTTTATGATGTAACCGCAACCTTAAGTTTGAGGGTACTTAAAATAATATCGATCGCATACTTAGTTGAAAGAAGTTTCAACCATTATAGTTTTCTTTTAATGATTATTTGTTTATAATGAAATTTTTTTCTATAATGAATGATGGAAGCATGCAGCAAATTCGTAAAGGTTTTGGAGGCAGAGCTATTCATGCAGGGGGTTTTATCTGGTATTTAATTGCCAAACGAGCTACTTTTAAAATTTTAAATTATTTGTTGGGGGTTTTATCTGGCATGCAGCAAACTCTATTTCTTTCCTAATGTTCTTAGTGTCACGTACTTATGAATGTAAGTAGTAATTTTTTCGTGTGATGTTGGTGTTCGTTTAGCTGTTTCTTTTAAAATTTTAAATTATTTGTTGTGGATTTAGTTTTTTTGTGATATACGTGTTCTTATATATAGTTCCAACTAGCTAGTTAAGGTTTTCTTTTATGACTGCAGTTTCTTTGTTATGAAAAGAGACGGAGGTGGGGTGCGAAATTATATATCCAAATAATTTTTTTTTTTTGCAAACATAGTAATTAACAAAATACTTATATTCATTAATTATGTTAATACATCAGGGATCACAAACGCAATTGACCTCTATAAGAGTTCATGTGTTGAAATGTTCGCATAATCGACTCATTTTCAATTTCATTAAAAACTTCTTTTTCAATAAAGACTACTAAACTATCGTTCACCACGGATCACTTATCTTGTTTCTTAAGCGTGTCTTGACTAACTTCATAGTTGATTTTGTTTTTTAACAGAGGCAGTTGCAACCAGCAAAGTTAATACTAAAGTGATAAGCAAATAAACTAAGTGATATGCTTTATCTCTCTTAGTTTTCACCAATATTCTTGCAAGAGCTTCAATCTCATCTAAATTTGAGAAATCAACATTCTGCCTCATATCACGAATGTAATTATCAAACTGGGAACTAAGCAACATAATGTCAACACTACTAAAATCATATATTTCCATAGTTGATTGTTGAACTTGAATACTTGATTAGATGACGAAGAAGAAAAAGTAGTAGTATAAGAAGAGAAGTGATTTTGGTAAGAAATGGCAGATGTATATATATATAGAGAGAGGTAGAGAAGTAAATTGTATAGTTGGATTGTTGGATAGTTGAATTGAAGTTTATAGGGTTTAGGTTAGTTAAATTGAAGTTTATAGGATTTAGGGCAGTTGAACTAAAGTTTATAGGGTTTACGGTAGTTGAATTGAAGTTTATCGAGTTTAAGATAGTTGAATTGAAATTTATATAGTTTAAGGTAGCTGAATGGAAGTTTAAAATAAAATTTTTTGAATTGAAGGTGTTGTTTGTTTTTTTAGAATTTTTAGATCTGAAATCTGAATTCAGACGAATTCAGATGTTGATTTTTTCTATTTTAACAAAATCTGAAATTTGGGCTGAATTGGCAATAATTTCAGACTTTAAAACAAGTCTGAAATGGGCTTCCACCATCTGAAAACATCCAAAAGGCATATATACCCCAGTGAAATTTAGAGTAATACTTCCCAATCCCTATCTTCATCTTTGCCACTACCACCTCCATCTCCACCGATTACCACCACCACCCCCACAAAATCAACACCACCAAAACAACCGCCACTGAATCCGCACCACCAAACAACCACCACAAAACACCACCAGAGACCACCAGCATAGAAAACACCACCACAAGAAACATCAAGTAAACAACCGCAGGAAGGTTTCCTCGCTGGATCTGACGAGGGTCTTGCTCGAAACCCTCGCCGAATCTGGCGAGGGTTTAGCATTCTAATCGACGGTCGTATAGAGAGAAAGAGAGAGAGATAGAGAGAGAGAGAACAACAACAATAGTCATTGGAGAAAGAGATAAAGAGAGCACCAATCGTTTTAGAGAGAAATGGAGAGCACCATATGTTCTTCAGGGTTTTTTCATGGAGAGAGATATACCAGCATTTCAAGGGTTTTTGAAGGAGAAATAAAGAGCACCGACAGTTTTCATGTTTTTTTTATGGAGATATGGAGAGCACCAACAGTTTTCTAGTGTTTTTTTATGGAGATATGGAGAGCACCAACAGTTTTCTAGGGTTTTCTTATGGTGAAAGTTGTCGGTGTTAGTAAAGCCATTGACAGAAAAATGTTGTTTCTCTGGTTAGAGTCGAGATTACAATCTCTTTGTCTTGTCTAGATTAAGCCAAACTCTCGCTTTGAAGTAGAAAACTTCCTTTTCTCATTTATAGAGATATAAACTATAAGCGAGTATTGAACATCAGTATTCCTTCTTTCGATTTAGTCGAGGTGAGAGTAAATTCTCTTTCATCAAATTTTAATCCTTAGTAATAGTACCAACAGTTAGGGTGTCCCTCCGAGACACAATGACTATCCTTTCAGGATTATGATGGTACTTCACAGTTTTGTGAGCAGGCGAATCTTCTGAAGTAATACAAACTCCTTAACTGATGCAACGTGATCTTTTAGACGCTTAAAATGCTTGACTTCGAGTTCTAGACGCTCATTTTTCTTTAATTTCTAGACACACTAGAATATTTCTGAAATCTGTATTTTATTCAAATACACACTTGGAATGACTGCATTCAGAAGATACCAGAAGAGAAAAAGAGAATGAATTGAATGATATTTGGAGTGGATTTGGGTTGTTTGCATAGGATTCAAATAGGCATTGTTCTTTTTGAGTTTTAGGGGCACGCCCGTTAAAAAAGACGTCTGGTTTTGAATTTTTTGTTAAAAATATGGTCGGTTGGATACTGGGTCATTGGATTTCTTTAAAAATCTCGGAAGGAACGCCCTCCATCCGATATGTCCCACCTATGCTCGAGAAATCGAGAGGATTAGTCGTTGGATGAAGATCTGTGTATACCCCACCTGGTGCTCGACCAGGGGTTGACGCGGGTCGTTGGATCCTTGCGGATCCAACGCCCAACCGCATCCTAACGTAATAGCGCACGACCATTAATTCTCGTTCTAAGGTACGGGTTGAACACGAGCCGTTCAGATCTGGATGCGCTCTTTTCGCCCAAATGGCCCCCAACCGAACTTCGACGTCATTTTGCCGTTTAGTACCTAGCTTAACCAAATTGCCTCTTAACTTTAACTTGAATTTCTCATTCATCTAGAATCGAGTTCGAGTAATTCTAGGCTGTAATTGAAGATCTCGACGAAATGAACGCAATAGCTTACTCCCATTCTGAAATTGACGAGTCGGATCGAGCCAAAATCGGTTCCAAACAGGAACATTAATCACTTCGGCCAATAATATTGATACCTTTTTATTGACGACCTTCGTGTTAAATGTCGTCGTAAAAATTTTAGTACCGATGGAGTAGAATCGTCAGTAACAGTGTTGCCTACACCATTGTAACTGATTGAGGCACATTTTTTCCGACAATGATAGCACCCTCAGTAGAAAGTCTTATGGACCGTTTTCAGCTTTCCAACGCTCTTGTACCAAACTCACTGGTTGTCAAACTCTATTGCCTGCCGTCAGTATGTCGCTGTCTCCAGCATGCAACAGTAAGGTGGAATCTGTTGCCAAACTCATTGTCCATGCTCCTGCTGGGAGCATCCTCCTTCCTTTTGTTTGATACTATTATATTGGGGTAGGCGATATTCCTACCAATAATTAATGGAATAATCCTTCTATTGTTAAAATACTAGGTAGAAAGTTTCAATTAAGGACTAGGTAGAAAGTTGACTTGATGATCTTAGTTATCAAGTTGGGTATGATAGTTCTGAAGATGCTATTGGAGCTTCAAAGATATGCATGGAGCTACTGATTAAGTATTAATTTTATAATAATTCGTTTAGGCTTCCTTAACCACAGCTTACAAGTTGCATGGGGGCGGTAATTATAAGGCCCAAAATAGGGAGGTTAAAGAGAATCAGGCCCAATACTAAATAATAATGAGGAAAAAACCCAGTAGGTAAAAATACAATTTTACCCTCCAAAATGAAATTTTCCGCCCAAATCAACGTCAAAAACAATTTTGAACAATTCTTGGTTTGCTCTCAACAATTTTTTAAATTTCTAAACAAAACTTAGTTTGTCTCAACAATTTGTAAATTTCTGAATAAATTCGTTTTTGCTTAGACATTGTTTTGCCAAAATATTTCGCATTTTTTTCTTTTGCATTTCACATAGACAAACTGACACAAACATTATGGCTACAACATTTTTCGATTTGTCTTGTGAAAAAATAAATGGTTTCTGCATTTTTTGTTTTGCTTTCGACATAAATATTAAGACTAAAGCATTTTTATTTGTCCTTTACAAAAATTAAAATGTTATGCGTATTATCCTTCGTATTTAACAATCCGTTAACGAACAAATAATATTTTGACTAATACATTATATATGTTGTTAAGAACATAATTATATATGTCGCCAACATTTTATAATAAGTCGGGACATTATAATAGATATTGTCAACATTTTATAACAACACAATGATATATATGTTGTCAACATACGAACATAATTATATATGTCGCCAACATTTTATAATAAGTCGGGACATTATAATAGATATTGTCAACATTTTATAACAACACAATAATATATATGCTGTCAACATATAAGGGTAAAAATGGAATTATGAAAAAAATATGTTGTCTTGCTAACAACATAATTACATGTGTTGTCAACATTTTGAAAAATGTTCAAAAAATGGGTTTTTTTAGCATTATTATTTTTTAGTGGGTTTTTTTTCTATTAGGGTCTAGATTTTTGGGTTTTTCACTCATTCTTCCAGTTGCATGTCCCCAAATAAATAAAAAATGAATATGCTACTATCTGCTTTTTATTTCATGAGATTTGACTAATGCTAGCTTGCATAAGAGAGCAAACTAACAACAATTTGTTAGACAAGATATAGAAAAATAGTATATATAGGTGTTCTACTTCCATTCCTCAGATGAACAAGTTCAGGTGTAAATCTATTATAGTTAAGTTGTTGTTGTCTCTATATGTACGCATGGTCACAATCTGCTTTATAGTTTGTGGAAGAGTGTTTTTGGCACATAAAAAATGATAATATGAAAGTAGAGTGGTGCCCTCAAAAAAAAAAAAAAAAAGTAGAGTGGTGTGCACTATAATGTTCATGTATGATGGTCTTACACTCACATTGTGGTAAAAAAAACATTTTCAGATCTGAGTTATCAAGCAGCACTTTGGTTCACTATTAACATCATTTTCTCAGTATAGTCACCTACCTGTTTATGGTTAAAGCGATGTTCTAAAGGCAGCCCCATTATTGCTAAGAGCTACTCCAACACAAATTTCACGAAAAAAATTTAATTGGCTAGGGTGTGACACTCCGTCTGAGGCCCATTCACGAGGTCTTAGTATTAATCTTGGTAGAAGCAAATCACCCCAAAATTTATCTCATGTAAATTAAGGAACAAAACAAAGTAAAGATACAAATTTAGCTTATTTCACCATTTTGTGACTCTCAAAATCTTAAGTGGCACTTAAAGTTTTTTACATGGAGTCTTGTATAAAAGATGCTATAAGGCCATTTAGGGTAGTCTTCAAAGTCTGCTAAATTATGTACAGTCTCCTTTAAAGTTCTTTTTCCTAAGTTGTAAAATGGATATTTTCTAATTCTTTTGTTCCCAACATATGTCTTTAAAAATATTTTACGATGTAAATGTCACTTGATTATTTAACTGAGATAACAATTATCAAAAAATTATGAAGGAAAATTTCTATTGGTTAAGATACAAAACGTGATAATTAGGACAATTATATTCTCCGGAGTACACTCTAGAAATAGAATGTTCTCTTGAAAATCTCTAGGTGATCATGGGTTCTAAATAAAGTTGTTGTTTTTCTGGTCAATCGAGAAGTCGATTTCTCTCTGTCTTGGCTTGATTTAGACAGAGTTTCCTTTCTCTAACTTATAGAGAGATAAACTATTAAAGAATAATGATTTATCAATATTCTTTCTTTCGGACTAACCGAGATAGGTGTTAATGTAGTCGAGGCAAGAATAAATTCTCTTTCCTTAAGACATTTTACACCCCCGTAACAGTACCAAACGTTAGGGTGTATGCCTTCGGGATACAACGACTTTCCTTTCAGAGTTTTAAGATGGTACTTCTTTATTCTGAAAGCGGACGAACCTTTGTAAGTATTATGAGCTCTTGGACTAATGCGGATGATCTTCTAGATGCTTCGGAAATTCAAATTTCACTCGAAACTTCTTTCTTCCTTTTTCTAGATATTCTAGTCTAACCAGAACCTCTAGAAATACATCTTAATTAGATATTCTAGACAAACCAGAACTTCTAATTGTTAGAAGGGAAGAGAAGAAGAGAATGAATTGAATTGATAAAAAATGAAGTGGGTTTGGTGGGTTTATATAGGAATTGAATAGGTGCATTTGCCTTTTGGGTTCAAAAGACATAGTTGTTCGGAACTAGGGACTTTAACTGAATATTTAGAGTCGGTTCATCTTGGGCCATCAGATCAAGCTAGAAAACGCGGACGGAACGCTGGCCGTCAGATGCGGTTCGCGCGTGCCCGAGAGATGCCCAACATAGAAGAAACTCAGCCGTTAGATGATGATCTGGTGGGATCCCGAGCCTTGCCCGACACGGGATTAGCGCGGACCGTTGGATCCGCGAGGATCCACCGCTTCTGCACTCGGCCCGAAGCTATCCCGCCCACTCATTTGCGCGACCGTCGGATTTTGCAAAATCCCGCGCATTGAACGCCATCCGTCCAGATTAGAACGTGCGTGCTTCGCTTGAACGGTCCCTAATCTTACTTGTCCTCTTTGACGATTTAGTCCCTATTTCAACCGATCTTCGTTCAAACTTTAACCTTGAATTTCTCATTCATCCGGAATCGGATTTGAGTGATTCTTGGCTCTAAATTGAAGAGCTCGACGAGACGAACACAATGGTGCATTCGGTTTCTAAGTTTGACGAGTCGGGTCGAGCCAATATCGGCTCTGATTCCAACAATCCCCCACATGAATGAAAATTTGAGGTTTTATGCTATGATATATGCAGACATACTATACTGACAGACTGACACTGACAGAGCTCATAAGCGGAACTTCGCTGCATTGGAAGAAGGTAGTCTTTCGACTTTGAACCTTTCCTAGTGTATAACTACAAGGTCTACAAGGACGACAGTGAACTTTTCGTCTTGAACTGAGTCCTGGGAATTGTAATCCAAAATAGCTATCACACAGCTAATCCCTTACTTACTTAGGTTCTCGGTTGTGTTCATTTCGGCCCTGAACAATCCCGATTTCATGTGTGCTTTAGGGAAGTCGGCCTAGACGACCTTCCCACGGAACCGGCATCAATTCACACACATATAGGTTATCCGTAATAAGGTATCCTGCTATACCTCACGTTAGAGTCAAGTTCTAAGTTTTCGGATTCATTAAAAGCTTAATGCTTAACCTCTCAATGCAGGCAACACTGTTGTCATCTTAGGAATGGGTAAGAGATAGAAATCTCTTACAGTGTTACTGTCGAGTCAGGATATAGCTTCAGTTGCCTTTTGAACCTAGATCGTGGGATCTCCAGTCATCTAGGTAGGGTTTCACCATGCCTTTACTCATTTACTTTAGGCGTTAGCCCCATTCCCCTTGATGATGCAACTACTAACTCTCTAGATAACCCTTTTGTAAATGGATCCGCTAGGTTATCTTTGGATCTTATATAGTTTATAGTTATGATCTCTTCAGAGAGAAGTTGCTTAACGGTATTATGTCTTCGACGAATGTGTCGAGATTTACCGTTGTACATCTTGCTTTGTGTCAGTGCAATCGCTACTTGGTTATCGCAGTGTATGTTGATTGTAGGCACCGGCTTTGGCCATATTGGAATATCTTCAAGGAATTGTCGCAGCCATTCTGCTTCTTCCCCTGCTTTATCTAGAGCAATGAATTCTGAATCCATTGTCGATCGAGCAATGCACGTTTGCTTCGAAGATTTCCAAGATATGGCAGCCCCTCCCATTGTAAACACATATCCACTGGTTGACTTAGTGTCGTCGGTATCTGATATCCAATTTGCATCTGCATATCCCTCTAAGACTGCGGGATATGTGGTATAAAGGAGTCCGTACTCCTTCGTCTTTCTTATATACCGTAACACTCTCGTTATGGCGTTCCAATGTGTGTTATTCGGGTTACTCGTAAATCTACTTAGCATACTAACTGAGTAGGATATGTCTGGTCGAGTACAGTTCATTAGGTACATCAGACTTCCAATAATCCGAGAGTACTCTAATTGTCTTACTGCGTTCCCTGTATTCTTCATTAAGTGAATACTTGGATCTATCGGAGTATTCGCCACTTTTAGGTCATCTTTGCTGAATTTTTCTAAGATTTTCTCAACGTAATGCGTTTGAGATAAACTTATCCCTTCAGCCGTCTTGGAAACCTTAATTCCAAGAATGACCTCCGCTTTCCCTAAATCTTTCATGTCGAAAGTTTTCGAAAGCATCTTTTTAGTTGTATTAATGACATCTAAATTATTTCCCATAATTAGCATGTCATCTACATACAAACATAGAATAACACATCCTTTCGCAGTGATCTTTGTATAGACACATTTATCACATTCGTTGATCTTGAATCCGTTTGATAATAATGTGTCATCAAACTTTAAGTGCCACTGCTTTGGAGCTTGCTTTAGCCCATATAGTGATTTCACTAACCTACACACTTTCTTTTCTTGACCCGGAGCTATGAACCCTTCTGGTTGGTTCATATATATCTCTTCTTCGCCGTTTAAGAAATCGGTTTTCACATCCATCTGATGAATTTCCAGATTATATAAGGATGTTATAGCTACTAACACTCTTATTGAGGTGATTCGACTAACTGGAGAATAGGTGTCGAAGTAATCTAAACCTTCTTTTTGTCGGAATCCCTTTGCGACAAGTCTCACTTTATACTTGTCTATAGATCCATCTGTTTTCAATTTCCTTTTGAAAATCCATTTGCAGCCTAGAGGCTTACAACCCGGTGGGAGGTCTACTAGCTCCCATGTATGATTTTGCATGATGGATTCTAATTCACTATTAACAGCTTCTTTCCAGAATGGAGCTTCTGGAGTAGTCATTGCTTCTGTGAAAGTTTGAGGTTCATTTTCAACCATATAGGTTAGAAAATCAGGACCAAATGTCTTAGCTTTTGTTTGTCCTTTTGCCCCTTTGAGGTTCGAGTGTTGTTTCCTCGATTTCCATATCATCTTCTTTAGATGTTTCTGGATTTTCCTCTTCCTCATCTCTTACACGTTTTCTACTTTCAGATGAGACTTCTGAATTCTGTTTGAAAGGAAAGATGTGTTCAAAGAACTTAGCATCTCTCGATTCCAGAATGGTGTTTACGTGTATATCTTCAATTTCAGACTTCTGTACTAGAAATCTATAGGCGCCACTATTTATTGCTGGCCCTATGTATACACAGTCCACAGTTTTAGGTCCTATCTTGACCCGTTTAGGAGGAGGAACTAATACCTTCGCTAGGCACCCCACACTTTCGTGTATTTAAAGGATGGCATCCTTCCTTTCCATAATTCATATGGAATTTTACCGGTTTTTCTATGGGGTAACTTATTTAATAAGTAATTCGCCGATAATATCGCCTCCCCCCACAAGTTCTGAGGTAAACCAGAACTTATTAAGAAAGCGTTCATCATTTCTTTTAACGTTCTGTTTTTCCGCCCTGCTACACCATTTTGTTGAGGTGTATAAGGAGCCGTCGTTTGATGAACTATGCCATTCTTCGCACATATCTCGGCGAAAGGAGATTCATACTCTCCACCTCGATCGCTTCTCAAAGCCTTAATCTTTTTATTAAGTTGAGTTTCCACTTCGGTTTTATAAAGCTCGAACTTATCGATTGCTTCATCCTTACTCCTTAGTAAGTAAACATAACAAAACCGAGTGGAGTCATCGATAAAGGTGATGAAGTACTTTTTACCACCTCTGGTTTGAACCATCTTTAAGTCACAAAGATCACTGTGAATTAAGTCTAGAGGTTCTGTGTCTCGTTTTATTGATTTGAACGATGTCTTAGTCATCTTTGATTCTACACATGTTTGACATGTTCGTTTTGAATCAATTTCGACTTTCAGAATTAACTTTAAGTTCATTAATTTCTTTAATGATTTGTTATTCACATGTCCTAGTCTTTCATGCCAAATATTAAAAGACTCAGCAATATAAACGAAATTATTAATTTTATTAATAATAGACGCCTTTGGCGTTACAGAGGTTACATTTAGTTTAAATAACCCCCCACATAAGTAGCCTTTCCCAACGTACATCCCATTCTTAGACAGGACGAAGTTATTTGACTCAAAGACTAGTTTGAACCCATTCTTGCTTAGAAGAGAACCAGAAACCAGATTCTTTCGGATATCTGGAGCATGGAGTACATCGTTCAAAGTTACTTCCTTTCCTGAAGTGAACTTTAGTATGATATTCCCTTTTCCTCTGACCTGGGTGGTTGAGTCGTTTCCCATGAACAGGGTTTCTCCTTCACCTACTTCGTTATAAGAAGAGAAGAGGCTTTTGTCACCACAAATGTGACGAGTTGCTCCGGTGTCGACCCACCACTCTCTCTGGTTGTTAACCAGGTTAACTTCAGATACCACTGCACAGAGGTTCAAGTTCTGAAGTTTCTCAGTCACTTCTTCGGCTTCAGTAATCATAGCACATAGATTCTGAGTTTCGGTGTCTTCTACCAGCGAGGCTTGGTCATTCGCCTTCTTATGTCTTTTGCCGGTTTTGGAACGACACTCCTTAGCTAGATGGCCTCTTTTGCCACAGTTGTAACATTGGCCGAACCTGGTCTTTTTCTTCGGCTTTCCTCCGTCTTTAGACGGATGCTTACGCTTCTTACTTAGACCGGTCTCTACGATGTTCACATTTGAGAGTCTTTCAGAGTTCTTCTCGGCAATGCGACTGTCCTCTTCGATTCGAAGCTTTAGGATGAGTTCTTCAAGACTCATATCCTTATTCTTGTGGCGGAGATAATTTTTAAAGTCTTTCCATCCCGTGGGTAATTTTTCAATCAGAGCTCGGACCTGGAAAGGTTCATTCGTTATCATGTTCTCTGCCTGTAGTTCCTGTAGGAGACTCTGCAGTTCTTGGACTTGGGTCATAACTGGTTTTGAATCAGTCATCTTGTAGTCCAAGAATCGTCCTACGATGAACTTTTTGACACCCACCTTTTCAGTTTTATACTTATTGATAAGGGTGTCCCACAGTTGTTTAGACGTTTCTATAACCGAATATAGATTATAGAGTCCGTCATCTAAACTGTTCAGGATATAGTTCTTGCACAAGAAGTCTTCTTGTTTCCATGCATCTATTTCAGCGGTACGTTGCGCCTCATCCTCTATTTCTGCATGGGCAGGTCTCTCTTCGGTAAAGTATTTAACCAGACCCAATGCCGTTAGGTAGAACATCATCTTCAACTTCCATTGGTTGAAGTAAGTTCCCTTGAACTTCTCTGGTTTTTCCCCATTGTTGGTGTTAGGCGGAATAACTCATAGAGTAGTTCTTGTTCGTGCCATTTCTTTTTCTGAAACACACAGAAAGTAAACCAAATTAATATCTTATAACCAGAGAAATAATCGTTAATAAAATGTCTTAAGATTGTTGTTTCTCTGGTTATCAATCGAGAAGTCGATTTCTCTCTGTCTTGGCTTGATTTAGACAGAGTTTCCTTTCTCTAACTTATAGAGAGATAAACTATTAAAGAATAATGATTTATCAATATTCCTTCTTTCGGACTAACCGAGATAAGTGTTAATGTAGTCGAGGCAAGAATAAATTCTCTTTCCTTAAGACATTTTACACCCCCGTAACAGTACCAAACGTTAGGGTGTATGCCTTCGGGATACAACGACTTTCCTTTCAGAGTTTTAAGATGGTACTTCTTTATTCTGAAAGCGGACGAACCTTTGTAAGTATTATGAGCTCTTGGACTAATGTGGATGATCTTCTAGATGCTTCGGAAATTCAAATTTCACTCAAAACTTCTTTCTTCCTTATTCTAGATATTCTAGTCTAACCAGAACCTCTAGAAATACTTCCTAATTAGATATTCTAGACAAACCAGAACTTCTAATTGTTAGAAGGGAAGAGAAGAAGAGAATGAATTGAATTGATAAAAAATGAAGTGGGTTTGGTGGGTTTATATAGGAATTGAATAGGTGCATTTGCCTTTTGGGTTCAAAAGACATAGCTATTCGGAACTAGGGACTTTAACTGAATATTTAGAGTCGGTTCATCTTGGGCCATCAGATCAAGCTAGAAAATGCGGACGGAACGCTGGCCGTCAGATGCGGTTCGCGCGTGCCCGAGAGATGCCCAACATAGAAGAAACTCAGCCGTTAGATGATGATCTGGTAGGATCCCGTGCCTTGCCCGACACGAGATTAGCGCGGACCGTTGGATCCGCGAGGATCCAACGCTTCTGCGCTCGGCCCGAAGCTATCCCGCCCACTCATTTGCGCGACCGTCGGATCTTGCAAAATCCCGCGCATTGAATGCCATCCGTCCAGATTAGGACGTGCGCACTTCGCTTGAACGGTCCCTAATCTGACTTGTCCTCTTTGACAATTTAGTCCCTATTTCAACCGATCTTCGTTCAAACTTTAACCTTGAATTTCTCATTCATCCGGAATCGGATTTGAGTGATTCTTGGCTCTAAATTGAAGAGCTCGACGAGACGAACACAATGGTGTATTCCGTTTCTAAGTTTGACGAGTCGGGTCGAGCCAAAATCGGCTCCGATTCCAACAAAAGTCTCTCACTAGATATGTTTGACAAAAACACTAAAAATCCTACCTGACACTGTAAATTAAATTTTAGAAGATGGGGTGTCTTCTATTAGAAATGGTCTAAATGGGCGCTCCCTTCCCCATGCAAGCCATTAGGAATGCCAATAGAATTTCCCCTTATTGCTCTGGCCCAAGCTATACTCTATCATTTGGTCTTCTAAAGGCGCCCTCCTATTTTGGCTAAACCGCCTTCTTGGGTGCACTGACTTCTGTCTATAGTCAAGTGAGGCTGTGAGGGACAGTTACTGTTTTGACAATTTTCTATCCCACTTCTTCAAAACAAAAGGTTGCCAATATATGGACAAACAAAATTCTTAAATGGACAAAAATTTTGGGTGTAAAAATAATTACGTATTTCTAAGGGGACAAAGAAATTTCGTATCTTAATCTTCACCACCACCTTCTCCAAACAACCACCGTCCACCGTGTTCTTAGATTCGACCATAACCAGTCAAAATTTTGAACATATGTTCAAACGAAAATAAAAAAAATTCTAGGGAAGAATCTGTTATGATTCTTTTGGTCAATTAAGTTGTCTTGGTGGTTTAATAATTTTTTACTTAATTTGTTAGGGTTTCTTATGTGAATCATCTAATGAAATTCATTACTTTTGAAAGATATTTAATGAAGATTCAACATTAGGGTTTCTTTGTCAAATGTGATAAAATCTTCAAGATCTGAGACTTAATTTTAGGGTTTCCTTTTGGTTTTACGTTCTATTACTTCAAGCTCAATATGAATAAATAATCACCCCCAAATTGCATTTGGGTATCACCATTCTTAGCAACTTCAAGGTCTCTGGAATCATCCACCATCTCCTATTCCCTTCCTTTTTAGAGAGAGAAAGTAGATAAAGAACAAATTAATATCTTTATGGTCTAGGGGGAAAATATGAGAATAGAGAGAAGGAGAAGATAACATAATGTATTTGGTTAACTTCGATTGTTGAAAATAAGAATTGGTCTCATTACAGAGAAGAACAGATAGAAGAAAGACGAAATTGAGAGGCGTGAGATACAGAGAGAGAAACTAGGAGAAGATTTTGGTTCCCCTCCTTTAAAAGTGGGTAGTATTTTTCTACCTCATGCTCAGTTGTCCACATAGAAAAGTTAGTTGTCCACGTATTGGCTACCAAACAAAAACACCATGACGGAAGATGATAAAGAAAGACAAAGCCAAAATTTAGATTTAGATTTAGACTAGGGTATATCCCGTGCCCTAGGGCACTGACACATGTATCAATCAAATGTTACGAAATCTATTGTTATATTTTATTGAGAGAGAGATTTTTATTAATTATTATTTTTTGTATCACTTTTTTGTTTATTTTCTCTTAAATTAGTTATTATTCTATTGAGAGAGAGAGATTTCAATTTCTTTTTTCAACCCTTGAAATTTATTTTTGTTTCTTTATTTCTTAAATTAGTTATTTAATTTATAAGAAGGAAACGATTATTGAGAAGGACTATATTTTAAATTTTGAGAAGGGCTTCTAGACAATATCCTTTAATAAAAAAGGGTGTTTCTCCCGGTCATCGTTTTCCCTTCTGTTTTATTATATAGATTTAGGTTTAGATTTAGATTTAGAAAGAGAACAGATTTTGTAGAAAGAGAAATGGCGGTTTGGAAAAATTAAAGTTATTTCTTTTCGGACCCCCTACTTTCTGACCAACGTTCTTTATGGCTCTCTGTTTTTCGCAAATTTAAATTTGACCTCCTTTTGTTAACACTGTTAGTTAACTTTAATAGTTAATATTTTGTTTTCATAATTGCCCTTGCTATAAAATTGATTTTGTAAATTCAAAATTTGTCCCCTTTTAAATATGAGTTGATTCCCAAAAAAGTCAATTTACTTAGAAAAAACTAGGGGGTTTAAATGAATTTTTTTTTAAAAACACCAAAACCACCTCATCAGTCCTCCATTTCATATCCTCTCTCCTCCACATCAAGTCTCTCGCCACCTCATCATCTTCTGCGATGAAGGTCGTCGGTCAGTCAAAATTTCCAACGACCTTCAAAACTTTAAAAAAAAACTTCAAAGAGAAAGTTCAAGATTTTTTTTTTCAAGTTTGAAGGTCGCCGGAAATTTTGGCCGATCGACGACCTTCATCGAAGAAGATGGCGAAAGACATGACGTGGAAGAGAGAGGTGGTGAAATTGAGGACTGATGAGGTGTCTTTAATGTTTTTAAAACAAAATTCATCTTGGCACGCTGGTTTATTCTGAATAAATTGAAATTTTTTAGGAATCAACCCTTATTTAAAAAGGTCCCAATTTTGAATTTACAAAATCAATTTTATAGCAAAGCAATTATGAAAAACAAAAATACGGTGTTAACAAAAGGGAGTCAAATTTGAATTTGTGAAAAACAGGTAGTTATAAAGGAAGCTGGTTACAAAGTAGGGGGTCAAAAAGGAAATAATTCAAAATTGAAATCTACCTGACCGAACAAGAAAAGAAAACATTTGAAGAAAAAAAAAATCAAAATGAAAATTTCTAGAAAGGTATGAGTCGATCTGCTAACCGATCAGAACTCTGGATCGAGCCCTTAGGAGGTGCCAATAACCCATGGGAACATTTAGAACTCCCTTTATAAATTTCGTGTTGAGGAAGATCTACGGGTACAATATTATTGTACGGCATATGAGATATTGGTCTAATGGTAGTGCATCCATTCCAAACATTAGAAATTTAATATTCACAGAGTTGAAAGTCCATGATTTATTGGTTCTTTGTTAGTAAGAGTATAAATAATGGTTTATAGGGTAATTTGTTTGCCATTTAGGGTGTATGAGTGCCTTAAGGATAATTTATGGTTATCATAAGTATATTCCATCCTTATGATGTATGCAAACTATATTTTTTTTGTTGAAATGGTAAAATATATAGAAACTAGAACATTAGAGTCTTATTACAATACAACTTAGAAATCATAAAAGGAACATTATTCCAAGATTGAGTCTTATTCCTCTTTCTCGCCCACTTCGCTAACTTGTCTGCAACTTGATTGAACTTCCTGTTTGTGTAGGAGAACTTAACTTTATCCAGACGTCGCTTGATATCCTGAATTTTCTTGATATGAATTTTGGATTGCCATTGTATTTCATTCCTTTGATTCTGTAAATGTTGTATGATATTTATATTATCACTTTCTATGATAATCTTTTTATATTTGTGGGATTCAGCCCAAATCATGCCATTCAAGATTGTGATAGCTTCGCTTTCTTCTGCATTTCTGCTTCTAGTGGTGGTAGCATTTGCTTCGATAAATTTGGATTCGTTGTTATGAACAACCAAACTCGTTCCTACAACATTCTGAATATCAAGGAAGGATGCATCTACATTAATTTTTAATGAAGAACTATCTGGGGGGTTCCATTTTCCTGTTTCTATTTTGGTTGTGGTCGGAGTTTCTTCTGTGTATTTAGGGAATGTGGAGATCATGTTATGTATTCTGTCCAGGTTATTTATCTCATGTTGAAAGCAATGGTCGCAACGGATTTTCCAGATCATCCATAAAATAGTGGCGAAGTGGGTATTATCAGCCGTTATACTAATTTGAGATTCCTGCTCCCAAGTAAAAATCCAATCTGCAACCGAAGGTATATGTTCTGACTGTATATTGAAATAAAACCAGATATTTCTCGCTATGGGACAGTGAAGCAGAGCGTGCTCAATCGTTTCAATATCCGTACAATTGGGACAAGACAAATTATTGTCAATGTATTTACCTATTCTTTCCCTCACCGGGAGTGCTTTAGTACAAATTTTCCATATGAAAATCTTGATTCTGGGGATTACAGGAATTGCCCATATAAAGTTCCAATTAGGAGAGAGAGGTAAAGGTGAATTTATGCTGGTGCATAGATTTTGATATAAAGATTTAACCGAAAATTTACCAGATTTTGTTAGGGTCCATATTCTTTTGTCGTCGTCATTATCTGCTATTGGAATGGATAAAATTAAATTAGTAATATTACTATCAAAAGTATTATTCAGCAGTACCTCATTCCACTTGGATTCCTCAATCAGCTGCGACACTTTAGACAATTGAGAGTTAGTACGATTAATAAGTGGTTGGAGCAATGAAGGAATCCAATTATCATTCCAAATATCAATATTTTTACCATTGTGAACTTCCCAAGCGGTATACTTCTCAATGTTATTCAGCTGTTTGCTAATATTTTTCCAATGCCACGAGTGATGTGGTTTGGCTGGCGACGGGTTTTCAGTGTGACTGAAGTATTTAGCTTTAAGGAATTGCACCCAAATAGAATTCGGTTCAGATTTGATCCTCCATGCTAGCTTACTTAACATAGCTTGGTTATCAAGCTCAGGGGAATGGATCCCAAGCCCGCCTAATTTTTTTGGCCGACAAATCGAGGTCCAACTTTTAGTGCAAATACCTTTAGACTTACCCCACCAGAAAGACTTTTGCAAAGTCGAGATGCTCTTGCATATACCCTTAGGAAGGGTAAAACATTGCATCTGGTATCGGGGTACGGCTGCCGCTATTGTCGAGATGACAATAGTGCGCCCCGCTTGAGAAAGGAAATTATGATTCCATTTCTCTAATTTATTCTTAATTTTAAGAAGAATGTCATTGAATACCTTCTTCTTATGTGCCCCTATAAATAATTGGGCGCCTAGGTATTTTTCCGAAGTAGAAGCATATTTAACTTGTTATTGAAAAGGGTTATTTCCCTAATGGCCCCCAACTTTGTGACCAGCTTCCCGCCTGGTCCCCAAAATTAGCAAAAATACCTATATGGCCCCCTTTTTCCGTTATCTTTAACTGTCCGTTACTCTCACTCCTCCACCTCATTTCCTCTCTCTGCCAAGTCACCTACAATGCCATATCATCATCTTCTCCGGCTGGGGTCGCCGGCCGACGACGTTCAAACATAAAAAAAAAAAAAAAAAAATTTCTCTCTCCTCTCTCTCTAAATTTTTTTTCTTTCCCCTCTCTAGAGAAAAAAAAATTTAGAGAGAGAGAGGAGAGAGAAATTTTTTTTTTTTTTTTTATGTTTGAACGTCGCCGGCCGGAAATTTGGCTGGCCGGCGACCCCAGCCGGAGAAGATGATGATGTGGCATTGTAGGTAACTTGGCAGAGAGAGGAAATGAGGTGGAGGTGTGAGAGTAACGGACAGTTAAAGATAACGGAAAAAGGGGGCCATATGGGTATTTTTTGCTAATTTAGGGGGTCAGGCGGGAAGTTGATCACAAAGTTGGGGGCCATAAGGGAAATAAGCCTATTGAAAAAAGGGTTATTTCCCAAATAGCCCCAAACTTTGTGACGGGTTTCCTGCCTAGCCCTCTACTTTGTTAAAATACCTAGATGGCCCCCTTTTTGAGTTACCGTTATAACACCGTTAACCAGTCATCAATTCTCTCTCCTCCATCTCATCATCTCTCTCTGCCACCTCATCGTCTTCACCGGCGAAGGTCGTCGGCCGGTCAATTTTCCGGCCGGTGACCTTCAAACATAAAAAAATATTATTTTCTCTCTCCTCTCTCTCTCCCTGTCTAAAAAAAAGAATTTAAATTTTTTTTCCCTTCTCCCTCTCTCTATACTCCGACAAAGGTTTCCCTTCGCCGGAGTAGGTCGAACTGACCTTGAACAGATCTGATGATGCACCAAATGTCCGGACGTTGACTAACGTCTGAAGAGTCAAAGATAAGACCAGAATTCTCTCGGAACAGCTCGGCTTAAGGCAGCAGGACAGCTAAAAACCCCTGATGGTCCACCGCACCCAAAACAGGGAGGTCGGCCAGAAGAAACCAGTTTTGCACAAAACGCCCTTGGCATGGATAGATCAGCCCTGAGATCTCTAAAGGAATAAAAGGGGTCTCTACAGGTTCGGCCCATATCTTACGCCCAGAACTGGGAAGATATCAGCGCTGCGCAACCTAATGACTTAATCCCCAACTTTCCAGAAAAATCTCAGTCGGTTACACATTTAGAAGTGTTTAAGCCCGGTTGGACTCCACGTATCTAAAGGAGGAAACTTCTCCTTTAGAGTCTATCACTCCGGCAAGATAACAACAAAGTATCCTTGAACTTAGGAACTTTCACTTATCAGAGATCCGGGATAGACTCGAAGAGAAACCCTAGATACGCAAAAGAGGTAACTTCTATATTGGTTTGACGGCAACCGCCTCACCACCGCCACTGATCATAGTCGACCTAACATCGCCTATAAAAGGCCCCCCACATCGTCCTTCTGAGGACACGATCTCTTCTCCCAAAAATATCACCCAAAACTCAGAGTTCTCATAACTCCCCCCCCCCAAAAGGATCAATCAATATTCATTCTTTTACTACAAAGAGCAACCTGACTGTCTTGAGCGTCGGAGCGGTTTTCGAACCCTTTGCAGATTTTCCCCCCTTTGGGAACAGACGAACTGGAGCTAGGAGTCAGGAGCTAGAGCAAGGAGCCGGGAGCAGAGAAGCGGAGCAGAGCAGAGCAGAAAAGCAGAGCTAAACAGAGGAATCTCACCTCTCTAAACAGAATATTCTATCATAACGGAGGCTGTCATGCATCAATTCCCTTTTTCATGCTGATTTAACCGGGAGCCAATTTTCGACATCAACATTTGGCGCTAGAAGGAGGGGATCTCTCCAGCAAATCATCACATTCGGTAACTCAAATCCTACTCAATACTTTTTCGGAACTAACTACTTCCCTGAGTTCTTCAGGCAAGCATGTCTTCCGACGAGCACACTCCACATGGGACATCCCATAGATCCCGGAGCGCAGATGATCTCGCGGCAGAACTTAAACAACTCAAGACTGTATACCTCCGAAGGGACGATGACGCAAAATGATTGGAGGAAAGCCTCCGCAATGCTGAGATAGCCAGGAGGGCCACATCACCTAATGAGAGGAAGGAAGTGCTCAAGACGTTCGCGAGAAGGCTCTTCTCGCCTGGAGACACATACACACCTGAGGCCCTAACTCTGCAACCAGGCGACCAGATGCGTCTGGAGAGTATCTTTAAGGAATAAGGCGTACAAAATCCAGACGAACCTTATACCCCAGGAATGCTAGCATAGATGAGGGATGTGTGGACGACCCCACCCTATTCGAGTTGCTCATACACCAAGTAGCGGAACTAACAAAAGAAAAGGAGAAGGACAAACTCTGGGGAAGGACTGTAATTCAGCAGCCACCTCTTTGCTGGGAAATACTGGAATCCGAAAAACCGGCCAACTTCAAGTTTCCCACGCTGGAGCACTATCACGGCGTGGAAGATCCAGGGGTATTGATTAACAACTATGCTGCGAGGATGAATCTATGCACGACCAACATGGTGTGTGGTATTCGCCACCATCCTAAAAGGGCCAACTCAGGCATGGTACCAAGCGTTAGCCCCGGGGTCAATAAAGTCTTTTGACCAGCTCGCCCAAGCTTTTTGCGAAGCTTTCCGAGGAAGCACAAGTATCAAGAGAGGGACCGAAGAGCAGTTCAACGTAGTACAAGGAAAAAGTGAAAGGCTGGCGAGCTACTGGCAGAGAGATTTCGCAACCTTATGGTTCAAGTTCCCGACCTAGAATCAAACGTTGCCTTTGTTGCCCTACAGAGAGGTCTCAGACAAGATGACATAATCAAAGATATCTCGGGGAGAAAACCAGGCACCCTCGCAGATCTGATAAAAAGGTTGCAACAATTTATCATAACATAGGATAATTATTTGCGGATGAAAGAGGTGGCCAATATTCCCTACGAAAGTAAGCGCCCCCGAAAAAGAGAAAGGGAAGAAGTCAGGTTACCCCGGGAACGAGAGCGAGGCAGGAGGGTCCAGGGCTGACTTTGCAACATACACCCCCCTAATGAAAGGAATGGAAGAAATCTTGCAGATACTGATGGCAAAAGGAAAGGTTGAACTACCCAAACCTAATGACGACCGAGGAGAGTTCGGATCCAGAGATATGACTGCGTGGTGTGCCTTTCATAGAGGCTACGATCAAGACCGACGACTGTCGGTACCTCAAGAATCTAATTGAGGAGATGGTAAGAAAAGGAGAACTGGATAAATACATCCATCAAGAACAACGACCCTACGAATATCGAAACAAAAAGTCGATAAACAAAGCAGGAATCGGACCGGGATCCGAAATCAACGGGTCGGGCCCCATTCTTAGAAAAGCAAACAAAGGTCCAGAGGGGCCCACCGGAGTAATGGGGAATATCAATACCATAGCAGGAGGACCTACCCTTGGAGGAACAACCAAAGGCAAACAGCGGAGATACGCCAACAAAGCAAAAAACTTGCCGGTCTTCCTAATCAAGCCTGCTGTGGAAACTCCGCCCATTGTCTTTACAGACGACGATTTGGTCGGGGTAATAACTCCACACGCAGAACCGCTGGTGATAACAGCCGTAGTTGCCAATTGGAGGATAGGACGCATCCTAATTGATACAGGAAGCTCCACGGAGGTCATGAGTTGAACGTGCTTCCAGAAACTCGGGGTAAACGAACGCCATATCAAATCTTATAAATCTTGTTTGACAGGATTCAGAGACAATTAGGTCGAAACGGATGGAATAGCCACCCTGCCAGTATTGATCGGCGAAGGAGAATCAGCAAAGGCGATAATGCTAAACTTCGCGATCGTCGATAAGATGTATGCGTATAACATCATACTGGGCAGAAACTTCCTGAGGGAGTCAGGAGCAATAGTTTCCATGAACCATCTTATGATGAAGTTCCCAATTCCGGGAACGAATCTCATCGGAACGGTCAGGGGAGACCAGAAAATAGCCCGGGAATGTTATCTCGTCTCCGCCCAGGGCTGCTAAAAGAATAAGTGAATTCATCATCATTGGAGGAAACAAAGTGTTCTACGATGACCCGACGACAGATATGCAGAGCTGAAATACTAAGGTCATCACTACCCCTACTATCTTTCCTTGAATAAAGCCATTAGGCAAAAGAAGTAGCATTACTAGCTACATATTTTACCTTATAAAATAAAAATATTTTTTAGCACAAAATGCTATAAAAAGGAGGAGTCCTAATTAAACTCATCTCGCTCTGAATCGAGCAGGTAGCCCTGACAGTGAAAGCCACGACCAAGGGACCTAAAGGCAGCCTTGGTAGGTGAGAGCAGCGACCAAGGGCCCTAAATAAAATATGCAAATAACCCGTGGATGGATGCCCCAATCTTCTATGCCATAACCAGGCTTCACGTTCTGCTGTCCCATGAAAAAGCATTGCAGTACCACTTTGAGTCACCTCATCCACGTAATACAACCCTTGTCTTTCAGTGCCACGCCCAATAATCGCTCCCGTCCTGATATCCTATAAAATACAAAAGGTAGGTTGCATGAGGACTGAACAATTTAACTCTTTTGTCACATGACTTATTGATAAGAGTTTATGTGACAAGGAGGGAACATAGAGACAATTAGAAAGTTTAAGCGTTGGAGAAATTTCAATTGTTCCCCCATTTTTCACATTCATTGTTTCTCCATTCGCTGCTTGTATATATGATTTTGTAGGCTTGGTTGATGTGACAAAATCTGATAACTCGTAACTCATGGTGTCAGTGGCTCCGCAATCAAATATCCATGATTGTTCTTGTCTTCTTCTAATATAACTTTTAGGAGGTAAATTGTAATTAAATAGAGAGTGAGAATGGGTTTTTGAGATGTCTCTCTCAAACCCAATACCTGTAGACATTGAGAACCCCCCCCATGTTCTTCTTCATCATGCACCATAGCCATTCCCCCAAATCCACTACTGTTCTGATCACTGTTATAGGTGTTGGCGGCTTCATTGTTGCCCACTGCAGAAGAAGCTTTCCCTGTTTTTTGACCATTATTTTTTATTCCTTTTTTGTGACCGTCAGACCACCACTCGGGATATCCGACAAGCTTAAAACATTTCTCTTTGGTATGTTTTGTCATACCATAGTGAGTACACTTAAGGTGAGACTTGTCCTCTTTGGTTGATGGTCCGGGTTTTTTTCCCTCGAATCGACGGTGACCCTTTGTTATGAGCCCTATTCCTGTTTCGGAGGCACTCAAACCGGCTGCTATGTTACCTGCATCAATAGACGTTGCTCCTAGAATGGTCTGGTGAGCAGCCTCTTTACGGACAGCCGCATAGGCTGCTTCTGCAGTTGGGAGAGGTTCTAACCGAAGAATTTCCCTTTTAATGGGGTCATATTTTCGATTTAGGGCATTTAGAAACTGAAAAAGTTTCTGTTCTGACCTGATTTTTGAGTAGGTTTGGATGTCTTCTGGACACTTCATGGGATTCAGATCGATTCAGTCAATCTCACCCCAAATGCCTTGTAGTGTAATCCAGAAATCTTCAAGGGAACTTTCATTCTGTTTGATGTCATTTGCTTTAACGTGAAGGTTGAACGTCTACAACTTGTCTCTACCACTGCTATATGTGACCAACAGAGCATCCCACAACGATTTTGCTGTGGGAAACTCGGTTAGATTGCCCGCAAGTACTGGTTCAATATTCTGTATCAACCATGAAAAAACGACTAAGTCGTCTTGTTCCCATTGTTCGTAAGCTTCATGATTTCGATCTGGTGGGTTTGAAGTTAAATGTTTCAGCAAGTTTTTTGACCTTCCGCCTATGGCAACCCGAATCATCCGGGTCTAGAGCGCATAGTTTTGACTGGTAAGTTTCAGATTGATTTGTAAACTATCGAATAGTTTTGGACTTTTTGGTTGGGAATTTTTTAGCAGATTGGCAAGTTGTAAGGTGAGGTCATTACCCGAGTTATCTTCATTTGACATGGTGACTCGATAATGACTGGTTGTGGTTTGGGTAGATGATAAGCAGATTAAAAACCATGCTCGGATACCATGTATCAAGAGAGAATTAAGAAAAGAAAATTGTATTGAAAGGAAATTGTATTGATTGATTTATTTTACAAGGGAATAATAACCTCTATTTATGCTATTGTACAATGGATCTATATAAAGAAGGCAAGTTGTCACTGGTTGTAATTCTTGGATGAAAAGAAACCATATATTTGGTAAAGGAAACCATATATTTGATTCCTTAAATATGATGAGGATAAGAGACAATCATGGTGATCCATATTCTTTCTTTATTTCAACACCATATAGTTGTAGCAAAAAAAGTCACCTGAGAAGTTTCCAGTTGTTTCCATGATGGGATTCAGTCTTTCACAGTGGGTATCTATTCGGTGTGAGCTGCAAAATAGAACCATACCGATCTAGCATAAGAACAGTGTAAAAGTGCATGTTCTAACATTTATAGCTGATTATAATGGTCGCAATTATATTTTTGACCTACATACCTCCTATTTTTGGTTTACCCGGTAGGCTACCTGTATAACATTTCCAAAGAAAAAGCTTTATTCGTGGTGTCGTTTGTATATTCCATATGAAATGCCAATCTGTTTTCGTTCTATTAGTGTCTAGTTGGTTCTCCCTTAGTTGTCTATACATAGAGTGATTGAGAAAAGAAAAAAAAACATGTAGGTTAGGTGATTTGCGTCTAAACAGATATGAAGTACAGGAGTGACAGAGAAAAAGAAAAAAAAAAGGTCAGGTGATTTGAACTGTAGACTTATTGAGAAAAATATACAAACTCCATCAATTTATGAATATATCTCTAAAAGTATCAGCAATATAAAACAAATCATAAAGAGTTCATTCCAAAATCGAGATAACAAAAAGAATAAAAGAAGATATCACCCAATGAGAGCCCTCGTGAAGATAAATATTGATGGTGTTAATAGCAACTCTCTCTATTTCTTTTTCTCCCTTTCTCTCTCTACAATCTTTGCTATGAATTTTATTCTCAATCTCTCTACAATCACTCTCTGTTAATAGAAGAAAAGATGATAGAAAGTCTCACACAAACTCACTCTATCCCTTTCTAAAACTCAACAGAGAATGGTAGGAATTTCATGATAAACATATGTTTTATTTCTTCACATGAAATTAATAGGATCTTGCACTAGAAGAAGTCCACAATTATGATTAAACAAAATAAGAATAAGAATAATATAGAATCAAGTACCTCTTTGTCCAATGCAAATAGTTAAAAAGGAATCCAATTAATAAGAAGATTAAGATGATAATCCAATAGCCCTTCTTTTATAGTAGAAACAAACAGTAGTAGTCAAGGTAGTCTTCACCTCTCTATCCTTGTTAGCATTTGAAAATGGGTTTCACGATTTTGCTTGTATTGTGAGAGGTGAAACTCTCCTTCCTTTATGAAGAAAACCTAAATCTTCCAAATCCCTACCCATTATGAGAAGTTGAGAATAGTGGGGATGCACCAACCAATAGTGTACTACCAACTCACCAAGTAGTTTAACTAAATCAGGTAACTAAATATATACTTGGTCATCGCATTCAAGTTTTACAACAACAAAAATCCAGTCAATAAAACATTGATTGTATTTGACCAAATATAGTTTATTTAACGGGGAATGGGTTTTAAGTCCAAAATCGCATGATCAATGAGTCTAGAGACCAAAGATAATTTAAAATAGAAAATAAATCCCCTCAAAGAAAATTACATGTCTATCCTCTCATTTTCTTTACTACCTAACCTATCCTAAGTTAAAAAAAAATAACCCAAAATAAAATATACCATAATATTTAGAGATTCATTAAATGATTTCCTCAAAAACAAACTTTCCTTCCGGAAAAAGAGTTGCCTTTTCCATTTAGCATAATACTTTCTTTTAGATTTCTCATTTGTATTAGAATTGGGCCAAATCAAACCGAGGAAATAGAGAGAGAGAGAGCATCGTCACTTTCTAATACACAAATTAGGTTTTAATTTCATTCATCATCGACGTCCAAATCAACCGAGTGAATAGGTGAAAGCATCGAGTGAGAGAGACAGAGAATCGATTGTTGGTTTCATTAATCATCTACAGTAGTGAAGAGTAAGTAAATTGCATTTAGGTTTTCATCCTTTTGGTTGTTCCTTCAACTTTTCTTATGATTTCGATTGATTTTTACAACACAAAACGAAATAGGTTTTGATTTGTACAACTTTTCTTATGATTTAGTTTTTTGAAATTGATCAGCTACTAAGAAATTTTTAGGGTTTAGTTGTTTCAAAGAGGATTAATGGAAGTTATTTTTAAAACCCTAAATCAGTACACATTAAAGAGTAAGTTTCTCATGCAACAAGAAATTTCTAGGGTTACCTTGTCTCTGTTGTTTTATAATTTCTTTGAAGAAATAACATCTAGAGCTTAATCTCTCTATAAAGTTTAATTACTACTACATCTTCTCTAAAAAATTTAATTTTGGTCCGACAATTTAGGTTTCTATCTAATTTAGGTTTTTGTATTGTAGTTATAATGATTATTTCAAGCATAGTTTTAGATATAGAATATAGTAACTTTCAATAAAAAGTTAATATTTTATCTAGCATTACGAAGTTTCTTATAAAATTTTATCAATGGTTACAACCCAAACCTGATTTTTTGACAACCATAGAACATTATATGGTGCAATATGGGTAATAGTTCCAGAATATATCGGATTGCATAAACAATTTCCTTTTTTTGTCTAGAATTTTTGAAGTTTATCATAGAACCTTTTAATGGTTACTAATCAAAACTAGTTTCATAAAAAAACTGACTTGTTTGACTAGCATTTTTTTGTTTCTTATAGAAACACATAAATTGTGGCTACCCAAACTTGTTTGTATGTTATTTTGGTTAACACACATTTGTAATTTAACTAGTATATTGTTTTTTGTTAGTCATTTCGCAGATTCAGACAAAATGGTAAGATTAAAGCTTCAGACCGACAAGAAAGTCGATTGTCGAACTTCGGTGGTTGTAAAGGATAGTGTAACTCAAAAATCCGAGGTCAGGTAATTATGGAGAATCAAGTGAAACCACATCGCAGTGTTTGAGCTTCTATGCTACTTCAACACTGATAAAAAGAAATTTATATTTGGAGGAGTGGAGTTAGAATTTACTCCTGTGGATGTTAAAAATGCTAGTAGAATGTAAAAAAAATGCTAGTAGAATGTAAAAAATTCATTCAACAGATGCTAGTAGAATGTAAAAAATTCTAGTATTATCAATAAGATGCTAGCAAAATAGTATTTGCTTTTTAAATATGCTCCTGTAACAAATTCATTCAAACAGATGCTAATAGAATGTAAAAAATGTCATTAGAATCAGTAAGATTCTAGCAAAATAGTATTTTCTTTTTAACCTACTGTAACAAATTCATTCAACAAATGCTAATAGAATATAAGAAATGCTATTACAATACAAAAAATGTAGCAAAAACAATTTCACTTTATATAACTTTTTTATGAGAAAAAGATTGTAGTGATAGAGGTTTCAACATTCACTTTTTACCAAAAAGTGACAAAAAAAATGTTACATTTAAATTTTTTGTTAGAATAAAATAATTTTTTTAAGAAGATTGTAGTAATAGAGATTCTGTTAATATAGATTTATAGATTCTAATGATCAATTTAAGTTGGACATACATCACAAACGAATTTGTAGATGTCTAATTTGATCAAGGTAGAGATAAAAAGCAAATCACAAATTCATACTTTCTTGAAGTTCAAAGAACATACAGTTACAGAGAGAGAAACTCGTTTTTGGGAGAGAGCATCTCGTTTTATGTATATATCCATTGATTTGGTAGGTTACATTAGACAAATATAAGTTTTGGAAATAATATATTTTCTTGAATTCAAAGAACATAGAGTTACATAAAGAGAAAAACGAATTTTGGGACAAAGAAACTAGTTTTAGGTAAATATCTATTGATTTGCTAGGTTACTTTAGAAAAATATAAGTTTTGGAAATAAAGATTGACATTAAATATCCAACATAAATATTCTTTCATAAAATTTATTCTCTCTCTGTAACTCTATGTCCTTTATTTCCAAAACTTATATTTTCTTGAATTCAAAGAACATAGAGTTACATAAAGATAAAAATGAATTTTGGGACAGAGAAACTAGCTTTAGGTAAATATCTATTGATTTGCTAGGTTACTTTCGAAAAATATAAGTTTTGGAAATAAAGATTGACATTAAATATCCACCATAAATATTCTTTCATAAAATTTATGGAAAGAACAATTGTATTAACCCAATGGTTAAAAAATATTTATGAAAGGGCAAAAATGAGAGAATTAAAGGATTGGTGTATGGAGCCCACCAAATAGTTAATTTATGGACTTATTTTACATTTTCGGTTTATTTTGGTTTTATTTTATTTATTAATTCAAGAGTGGATATATGACTCATTACCCCCCCCCCCCCCCTATTTTTGGACCTTAAACTCAAAAATCCTTTATTTAAATAGGAAAAAATATAAAAACTAATTTTGTTACTATTTAAATAAAATATCTTACATTCTCCCACTTGGTCAATGCAAACATAGTTAATTTTAGAAAAACGACCGGATTTTCAAATTTAAAAAAACGGGTGGCCACCCTAAAATTTAAAAATAACAATTTGCTGCAATAGCGTTTTCTAATATCATTCCGGAAGACCTTCACCCAAATGGAAGAATACCACTAACATCGGATCATGAAGACACAACACATTCATTTTGATGCAAGGGTTGTTCCATACTCTCAATGTTAATACCATCATTCTTTTTTAGCCATCCTTATACTTCACGGTGGTTATTAATATGGTGCATTTTGGGCAACACAACTTATTTATCTGTTCCCACGGTCCAAACTTCGTGCAACAACATGTGAATGTCATCTAGATATTTTATAACATCCGCTACGTGAATAACCATCACCTATTATCCAAGATGAAGGCTTTCAAAAATGGTGCCCTATCATGTTCAACCTAAGTTACGTCTAGAGCTTGTGTAAAGCTCATTGGGCTACAACTAAATGTCTGTAATGCACATGCAAAATTTATTAATAATGTATTCACTAAATTGTGTCATAAAGATAACATTTTATTTGAATCATAATCAAATTACAACTACTCCAACAAATAAACTCAAATAAATTACTCTACAACTCCCATGAGTGATACTAGCTCCTTATAAACCTTAGGCGGAAGCACTTCAGTTAATGGATCTGCAACCATAAGTTGAGTAGAGATGCGGGGAATGACAATGAGACCTTCTCGAACCTTATCTCTAACATAAAGATATTTGATCATGATGTACTTGATTCTCTTAGGCGGATTATCGTTCTCCACAAATCTCACAACAGCAGCATTATCGCAAAAGATCTTCATCGGTTTGTGAATTGAGTCTACTATAGACAATTCACTAATAAAGTTCTTAAACCATATAGCATGTTGAGTAGCCTCGAAACAAGCAACATATTTTGCTTCCAAGTTGATGATGTAATCAGTGATTGTTTGGCGCTCCTCCAAGATATTGCTCCTCCCGCAAGCATGAAAATATAACCTGAAGTAGATTTCAGACTATCTTTACAACCTGTAAAGTCTGAATCAGAATATCCATAGGCCTCCAAGTCACCAGAATTTCTATACACGAGAATGTAGTCCTTTGTGCTTTGCAGGTACCTAAGAACCTTCTTAACTGCCTTCCACTGTATTACTCCAGGATTCTTTTGAAATCTTCCAAGCATTCCATCTATAAAACTAATATCGGGTCTAGTGCAAATCATCAAATACATCAAACTGTCAACCGCTGACGCATGTCCTGTGGGGTCAACTTGGAGCCTTTCAATCTCATTTTTGGGACATTGTTGTTGGCTGAAAACATCTCCCTTCACAACTGATACATCTCCAGGTACACAATTCTGCATTCCAAATCTATTTAGAATTTTATCAATGTAAGCTCTTTGGGACAAACTTAGTACGCCGACATTTCTATCCCTTTGGATTTTAATTCCAAGAACGTATGAAGCATCCCCCAAATCCTTCATATCAAAACTTTTTTACCACAAATTTTTGGTATCCTATAACAAGTGGATTGATGAGACATACTTGGGCTAGTTAGTCTATTTCGAGCAGTTACTCTGATAAATTGAGTGTTTCTCTTACCAGGTGTCTTTTAAGAAGTTGAGCGCGGAAAATGGATTAAATCGGGAGAAAGACATACTAAGGGCATTTCGGTCATTTTGGGTGACAAGGGTACTCTGGTCAACATCAGTGCTTGTATGAAAATAGAGTCAAAGACGAAACCAGCGGCAGAAACGGAAGTCAAATCGGAGTTCGAACGAGCGAATCAGAGCAAGGCAAAGTTAGGTTAAATTCAAGCCAACTACCGACCGGGCTTTTAAAGACAAGTGTCGATTAACCTGACGGTGAGGGATAAATTTCGGTACTCTGGTGGGCACCATCGGGCTAGTTTCGGGATCATCTCAAGGCTTTGATTCCATGTAATGCAGCAAACGATACTAAAAAGGTCCCCGCATGATCCGACGAACAATGATGTTACTCGCTTGCAAAATCTCCATCTGACGCCCAGCTCACCTCCTTTCAACCGCCCGCGAAACGCTGGATCGTCCCTATAGCCAGCAAGGCTTTACTCGAGATTTGGTAATTCCCAAATTAATGGGAGATCTAATTCTTTCTTGTTTTCCTTCTATCATCTCGATCTTCTCTAACAATGAAGATAATATATTTATAGAGAAAAAGATTTTCAGAATAGAGGGAGGATTGGATTGATGATAGTCGGTTGGAGATTCGTAGAGAGAGAAAGGAAGTTTTATATCAGTTAGTGAAAGAATACAGTAGAGAGAGAAAGAAGATAAGAAATCATAGAGAGTATTCTTGATAGTATTTTGTTACCTTCTTGGCTAGAAACAATATATTTTAGAGAGAGACAGGAACCGACTGATTTTGGGGACTTTCTTCATCTCTAATATGAAGGAGAATAGCTGAGATTATGATTTGAAAGAGGAAGAGATTTGAGGTAAGTATTTTATTTCTTTATCTCTATCCCCTGAAAATGTGAAAGAGGGAAAGAAGGAGAGCTGGAGATGTGAAAATTTGTAGAGAGTGATAGAGATCGATTCTTTTGATATTTTATGTAGAGAGAAAGAAGGGACATTTCTTATCTCTATGACTGTTTTTAGAAATGGAAATTAGTGATGATTGGGATGGATTTTAGATGGATGTGATTGTTGTTTGCTATGGAAAGATAGGGAGATAAGAAGAAGATATTCTTAGAGATTGTTGGAAAGGGGAGGGCCGGCCATTGGAGTATAAAAACAGAGGTCGTTTGGGATGGAAGATGATCTCGGTTTTGAGGGGACAGAGGACAACAGAGTCTCAATCTCTTCTTCTCTGGAGCTTCAATGCTATAATCTTTAGAGGAGGGAGAAATAGTTATAGAGAGAGAACATCTGACTTGGAAGGAAAAACCAGAGAACACCATTAATCTTTTACTACTCTCGGTTAGGAAACAGATAGTTAATATTTGATTATCACATTCATACTTGTTCTTCATTATCATTTTTTCTTTGTGAGAGAGCAGTACCGGCCCTGACTTTTGGGGGGGCCTAGGCGAACGTATCAACGGGGGCCCCTACACTTTATGTCGCAAAAAATATATAAGTTGACATGTTAACTGGAGTTTGAAGAGAAATTACACAAGAAAAGAAACTAAATTATAAGAATATATGTTTAAATTCATTTTTTTAATTAAGTTTAAATGTTATGACTTTTACTCTTAAATAGGTTGTTTTTAGCAAGAAAAAATCATCTAAAATAAAATAAAAGTCATGGGAGTCGAACCTCTGACCTTCCGTTCACTAATAAACTACTCCGCCAACTCTATTACCCAAACAAACCTGTATATGTGCATAAAATAACACATATAATAATATTATCTATACACATAATGTTACATAAATTAGGGGCCCTCTAAATTTGGGGGGCCCTAGGCGGCCCGCCTAGGTCGCCTAGGCCCAGGGTCGGACCTGTGAGAGAGAAAAGAGGGTATTTGCAGAGTGAGAAAGAGAGAAAACAGAGTAGAGAGTAAGAACGATTGGTAAAGAGATAGAAGATTGTTTTCAATTTATTTATCTTATTGATGAGACATGAAAATGTCCCATCTGAATCTCTTAAATTGGACTAGTTAGTCTATTTCGAGCTGTTACTCTGATGAATTACTTGTTTCTCTTGCTCAGGTGTCATTTACGGAGTTCAACGAGAAAAACGGATAAAAACCGGAGAAACATACTTTGGGGGCATTTCAGTCATTTGATGGTACGTGAGCTATGGTAATTTTGTCCAAGGTTGATACTCGGATGCAAAGTAGAGTCGAGCACGAACCCAATGGCGAAAACATAATTCTAATAGGAGTCCGGATGAGCAAACTAAAATGGGTCAAAGTTTAAGTCAAAATCAAGTCAATATGGATCTTTCAGCTTGTGGACACGTGGGGGCAAGAGGAAGGCAAAGCAGACGGCTCGGATTAGTTTCGGGCTAGCTTCGGTTTCAAAGGAATGTACCAAGGGTTATCCAGTGGGCTTGTGATACCATGTACCCGAGCTCATCACTGCACTATGTACCTGGGTTTATCTTGACGATCTAACGGTTGAGTATTTTCCCGCCCACATGTCTTCGCGAGGGACCTGCGCCGCAACTTTTTGTCCTCTCTCGCGATACACAGTATCGTTTCTATGCCAGCTAACAACTCACGTTTGAATACTGATTGGTGCCTCAACTCAAGGAATTCTTTTAGGGTACCTAAGAGCATCTCCAATGCAAAACTCAAAAAAAACTCTATTTGACTTATGTGTCGAGTCCCACATGAGATTCTCTCTCTTATGTGGCCTAATTGATTATCTCTAATTAAAAGTCATCTCCAATGCAACACTCTAAAAGAACTCTAATTGATGAGTTGGAATTTATTATCACATTTATAAAATTAAAATAGTCAAACAACTATCCCGCCAAAATCCGAATCTACCTCCCTCCCGTGAAAATCACTTTCCCTCCATTCTTTCTTTAACCAATTCTCTCCCTCCATTTTTATTTCCCTGATAGGTGCTAGGGTTCTCACTGTTTTACATTTAGTAAATAAGGTTCTCATTGTTCTACACCTTTAAACTAATTTTCACCAAAATCGGAAGGAAGAAGCACTCCAAGTATATATATAATTTTTATTTTCTTGACAAAGTAGTTCTTAATCAAATGAGTTGACTCTTTATATGTTTTCCCAATTATCTTTCACAAGTATTTGGTTGTTTGATTGACTCCCATAAGTTGTTCGATGAAAAACCTAATAGGAATGTTGTCCCATTACAGTACCATAGTGTTCAAAATTTTAAATTGCTTCATTAACCCATTACAACAATACCATCACTGTTTGAAGCATACATAGTCTTATGCTAATGGCATGCTTCATATGTGTGAACAGTTATCTGATGTCAAGTGACTCCATATCCTCATATGAATGAACAACTATATGGTCGGTCAATTAGGCTTTTTTAATATAAGAATAGATTTCTAATGAAATAGAAAAGGGAAAGATGATGATGTCTTCTGTAGTAATGAGAGAAAAAGGGGAGAGATGAAGATGTTTGTAGAAGAAAAAAGGGGTGGAGTTGAAGGGAGGATGAAAAAGTCGGTCAATTAGGTTTTTTTAATAAAGAGGAAAAAGTGGGAGTTCGGTAGTTACCAGAAAATAGGTTTTTTTTTAGAAATGCTGAGGTAGACAATAGAGATGTCTCAAAACCAATCTAAAAAATAGAGTTTCTTTTTGAGATTTTTTAAAACTTAAGTTGCCACGTCATCTTAAGATCTCAATAGAGTTTTGCATTGGAGAAGTTTTTTTAAAGAAAAACTCTAAACTCCTAGGTGGCACTTAAGATGTTAAGATTGGGTCTTTGCATTGGAGATGCTCTAATATGTTTTCTCTAAAACAGAAAGAAGAGAAAGAATAGAGAATGAGATTTACCTTGGAACCGTGATTTGGAAAGAGATAAAATCGAAGGAGATTTCAGATTGAGCGATAGAAGGAAAGATTAATATAGAAAGAGAGTTGGAGATTTCGTCCTTTCTCTTGGTCGACTGGATACTATAGAGAGAGAAAGAGATAAAGAATCAAAGATGGAAAGAGTGGGAGAGATCTTCTCTTATCTTCACTGATTTTAAAGAGAGCTGGAGTTACTGTTTTTAGAGAGAGAAGATATTTTCTCTCTCAAGAAACTTGAACTGTGATAGCTGGAGGATCCTTAGAGAGAGACAAATAGAATTACTAAGAGATATATTCCTACCACGATTGATTGAAGAGATTATGAAAAGGAAATTCTTACAGAGATGGAAATAGAAAAAGAGATACTCTTTCGGATATACGGCTGGTTTTCTATAAAACACAGGGGCTTATCTTGGAGAGTATCTCATCTTGGACGGGGTCATCTCCTCTCTTAGCTCCACTAACAGAAAAATCAGAGAGAGAGAGAAAAAGAACATGGATAGACTCGGGACACAGAGCTAGAAACAGAGAGATATCCATTCTTTATCATCTCATCTTAGAACAGAGGAAAGAAACAGAATTAAAAGTGTTATTATTCATCTTAATTTTCTCCTTCTTTTCTTGTGAGAGTGAAAAGAGAGAAATTGTAGAGAGAAGAAACTGTTTTTAGAGAGATTAAGTTTGATTTTTTGTTAGATTAAGTTTGAATTTTTGTTAGTCAATTTCAGTTAGAATAATACCTTAGGTGTTGTTTGTTTTTTTTTCTTCGTCTGAATCTGAATTGGTTGAATCTGAATTGGCTGAACTGAATTAGCTGAATCTGAATAGGCTGAATCTGAATACAAGTTAGAATGTTTGTTTTTTTATCTGAATTTATTGGGTCTGAATTTTAATTTTGACATTTATACCCTTTTTTACATAAATGACTAAGGTACCAAAATAAATCGCCCAAATTTAGAGGAGAGTATGTTCTGAAATTCGTAAGACACAGAGAGAGAGAACTTTTCTCTTGGTGTCAAACTATCAATAGTGGAACTTATGGAGTAGAGAGAGAAAGTGGTATTATCAAACTTTACTATGGTAGATCTGGTTTAGAAGTTCATCCCATTTTCAAGCTTGTTGTGTATTTCTTGTGATCCTCTTGGTTTAAGTAATGGAAGTTATGGTGTAGTAGAGAGAGAAAGAGGAATCATCCAGTTTTACTGTGGAGTTCCTGGTTGGAAAGATCTCTTCCAACCTTCAATCATGTCTGATTTCTAAATCTTTTGATAAGTTTTTAATTTTATTTTGTGGTGGTGGTCGGTTGTTGGTGGTCGGTTGTTGGTGGTCGACGGGTGTGTTATGGTGGTCGGTGAGATGAAGACGGAGATTGGAAAGTATTTATTTACTTTTGTGGGGGTAAATTTGTCTTTTGAGTACTTTTCAGCTGGTGGGCTTATATTTCAGACTCATTTTAAAGTCTGAAAAAAGTGGGCCTTTATTCAGCCAATTCAGACCTCTAACTTATTCAGACAAAGTTTCAGATTTTGCAAAATAAAAAAACAAACATCTGAAATCTGAATTGTTACACAATTCAGATTTCAGATCTGAAAAATTAAAAAAACAAACAGCACCTTAGTCTCTAGGAAAGTCAGTTTACTTTGAGTCAGTCCAAGCTTTGTTACCAACGTTGTTTTAAAGTGGGCTATTTTTATGGTTTTTCAGTTAGAGTCTCTGTATTAAATGAGTATTTAAGCCATAGTTTATCATTAATAAAATCAAGTCATTCAGTCTAGTTTATTGAGTTCTTGCTTTCAACTTTAATTTGATTCAAGTTCTCAACAAATCTGGTATCAGGGCCTTGTTGGAATCTGAGAAGAAAGGAGCAGCAGTCTTAGAGTGACTTACAACCAGAGAATAGAAAAGAGAGAATTATGACAAGCGAAGGAAATTTTTGTGCAACCAGCAATTCCCTGATTTGATGGCCATTATGATCATTGGGCTATGTTGATGGAAAACTTTTTGCGTTCTAAAGAGTATTGGACCTTAGTTGAGATTGGTCATACTGCAGAAGAATAATAAAAGCAACTAAAGGAGATGAAGTTGAAGGATCTGAAAGTGAAGAATTATCTATTTCAAGCGATTGAAAGAACAATTTTGTAGACAATCCTGCAAAAGGATACTTCGAAGCAAATCTGGGACTCTATGAAAACGAAGTACCAGGGAAATTCTAGGGTGAAGCGTTCTATTCTCCAAGCACTACGAAAGGAATGGGAGAAACTTGAAATGAAAATAGATGAAACTGTGATTGATTATTTTGCTCGAGTTATGTCTGTTGCTAACAAGATGAGAGAGGAGCAGATGACTGATGTTACAATAGTTAAGAAAATCCTTCGATCCTTGACTGAAAAATTCAACTACATTGTGTGTTCTATCGAGGAATCAAAAGATATTGATCAACTATCAATCGATAAACTGCAAAGCTCACTTATTGTACACGAACAGAAGTTTCACAGAGAAAAAGGAGAGGAACAAGCTCTAAAAGTGACATCTGAAAATAGATTTGGAGGCAGAGGACGTGGGAGAAACACGTTTAAAGTAAAAGGTCGTGGAAGAGGTCGTCAAGCATTCGACAAGGCTACAGTTGAATGTTATAAATGCCATAAACTTAGGAATTTTCAGTATGAATGTCCTACATGGGATAAAGAGACAAACTATGCAGAATTTGATGAAGAAAAAGAGATGCTTCTAATGTCCTATGTGGATTTGCATGAAGCTAAACGAGAAGATTTATGGTTCTTGGATTCAGGTTGTTCTAATCACATGTGTGGGGACCAACCTATGTTCAGTGAGTTGGATGAAGAGTTTTATCACTCAGTAAAATTGGGGAACAATACAAATATGAAGGTTGTTGGAAAAGGGAAAGTAAAGCTGGTTTTTGATGGACGTAATCATGTTATAACTGAAGTATACTATGTTCCCGAGTTGAAAAATAACTTGTTAAGCATAGGGCAATTGCAAGAAAAAGGCTTAGCCATCGTGATCAAATGAGGAATGTGCAAGATTTATCATCCGGCCAAGGGTTTGATTATGCAAACTAAAATCAGTACCAATCGTATGTTCATTCTGTTGGCTCAGTCCAACGCAAGGTGTCAAGAACAAAAAGGTATGTGTCTTCACACAAGTTCGCAAGATTTGGCTCGTCTTTGGCATCAAAGATATGGACATTTAAGCTACAAAGATCTGCGAACGCTGCAATACAAGAAAATGGTACGTGGACTTCCTCAAATCTCTTATTCAAATGTGACATATACTGATTGTATAATTGGGAAGCAACATCGTGATCCTATCCCTAAGAGAACTAATTGGAGAGAAAATCAGAAATTAAAACTCATTCATGCAGACATTTGTGGCCTGATTACCCCCACATCCAACAGCAAAAACAGGTATATTTTGTGTTTTATTGATGACTTTAGCAGAAAAGCATGGGTGTATTTTTTAGTAGAGAAATCAGATGCTTTATCTTCCTTCCATTACTTTAAGAAAATGTTTGAGAATGAAACAAGGATGTTTGTTAAATGTTTACGCACTGATAGAGGATGAGAGTTCAACTCACATGAACTGAATGAGTTTTGCAAACTAAATGGCATCAAGAGGCAGTTAACTACTGCATATACCCCACAGCAGAACGAAGTGGCAGAGAGGAAGAATAGAACGGTGATGAACATGGTTCGTTCAATGCTATCAGCCAAAAATATTCCTAAAACTTTTTGGTCGGAGGCGGTGAATTGGACTATTTATGTACTAAATAGATGTCCTACATTGGTGGTCAAAGATGTTACACCCGAGGAGGCTTGGAGTGGAGTGACACCCTCAGTTGAACATTTCAGGGTCTTTGGTTGTTTAGGACATGTACATGTTCCAGATGTAAGGAGGTCTAAGCTTGATGACAAAAGCTTCACTTGTGTGTTCTTGGGTCTTAGTGAAGAGTCCAAAGGATACAGACTATATAACCCTCTTTCTAAGAAGATTGTTGTGAGTAGGGATGTGATTTTTGAAGAAGAGAAACAGTGGGATTGGGATGTGAGCTATGAAGAATAAATTTTAACTAATTTGCAATGGGGCGATGATGATAAAGAGATTAGCGAGTCTGAAAAGGAAGAAAATGAAATCGAAAATGAAAATTGAGTTAATGTTGAGGCAGATGGTGATGATTCATTCGTTTCAAATGATGAAAATGGTGACAAGGGTGGGAGATTGAGGCGACCCCCTTCATGGATGCGTGACTATGTCAGTGGAGAAGATTTATTGGAGGATGAAGTTAATATGGTGCAATCAGATGATCCATTATATTATGAAGAAGCCGTGAAGAATGTAAGATGGAGATTAGCCAGGGATTGTGAAATTAAGTCAATTGAAAAAAATAAGACCTGGACACTCACTGAATTACCGGTTGGAGCAAAGAAAATTGGAGAAAAGTGGGTGTATAAAACCAAGTACAATGAACATGCGCAGCTCGATAAACATAAAGCCCGTTTAGTTGCTAAAGGATATTCACAAAAGTATGGGGTGGACTATTCAGAGGTATATGCACCAGTCGCAAGGATGGACACGGTGAGGATGAACATTGCTTTGGCAGCACAAAAACATTGGGAAATTTTTCAGTTGGATGTCAAGTCCGCTTTTCTTCATGGAGAACTGAACGAAGATGTCTATGTGAAGCAGCCAAAGGGGTACGAGAAAAAGGACATCGAACATTTGGTCTACAAATTACACAAAGCTTTGTATGGACTAAAACAAGCTCCACGAGCTTGGTTTAGTCGAATTGAAGCTCATTTCATTGCTGAAGGTTTTGAAAAATGTCACAGTGAGCAAACATTGTTCACAAAAAGGAGCAGCAAAGGAAAGATTTTCATTGTAAGTAGACGATTTAATCTTTACGGGTGATGGTGAAGTCATGTTCTCTGAATTTAAAGCTTCAATGGTAAGAGAATTTGATATCTGGAAGAGGTTTGGTATGACGGAAAGTAATTCGGTGAACAATCCCATAGTTCCTGGTTTTAAAATCAGCAAAGATGTTGCTGGAGTAGTAGTTGATGAAACATACTATAAACAGTTGATAGGAAGTTTAATGTACCTTACAGCCACAAGACCCGATATGATGTTTGTTATTTCTCTTATAAGTAGATATATGGCAAAGCCAACAGAGCTTCACTTGCGAGCGGCCAAGAGGGTTCTTAGGTACTTAAGAGGGACCACAAATTATGGGATTCTTTATAAGAAAGGAAGTGAAGGCGAATGTGAATTGTTGGGATTCACAGATAGTGATTATGCTAGAGAGGATAGAAGGAGCACATTGATGAGACATGAAAATGTCCCATCTGTATCTCTTAATTTGGGCTAGTTAGTCTATTTCGAGCAGTTACTTTGATGAATTGTTTATTTCTCTTTCCCAGGTGTCTTTTACGGTGTCCAGTGTGAAAAACGGATGAAATCGAGATGTTGGGGTATTTTGGTGAAACAACCAATATTTGACGAAAGTCATGTGCAAGTTGGTACCCAAAAAGTTTAATTTGGTTCAACTCAAGTTAGTTCGGGGCTGATTTGCAACACGGGTTTTTAGAGGGGCATTTAATAATGGGCTGAAAACCAAGGACCAGAAACGTGATTCATTTGTTGCCCAAATTCCTTCAAGCTACAAGAAGGAATTAAAGCACCACACGGAGGCTTTCAAATTGGATTTCCTTTAGGGTCCCACCATTGATTTTAAATAAGATTTCCTGTGACATGCCTCCACCAGCTCCACTCAATTTAGAATTTCCAATCAAATTTCCAATTTGATTCCAATTTGAAATTCAAATTGGAAACTCTATTATATCCTACCCATGAAGCCAGAAGCCGTGAGTAATTATAGTAAAGAGGGAAAACGGCGTGATGAAATTAGGAAACTTTTGAGAAGGGATGGCTGGAGATTTTTTGAAAATAGAAAGAGATATTCAGTAGCATACAGTTGGGCTATGAAATTATTCTCTTATTTTCAGTCATAGACAAGAAGATATTCAAGGAGAGATTGATTTGCTAATGCTGTATTTAGAAGATTGAGAGAGGAGGATTCAAATATTTTACAGGAGAGAGAGAAGGTTTGAAGATATTCGATAGAGATTATAGAAAGAATTGAAGATTTGTAGTAAGAGAGAGGTCTGGAGATTGATCTCATAGCTGTTTCTTTAGGCTATAAAGGAGGAGAAACAGAGAGCAATACATCATCTTTTGGGGGGGGTCATCAGCTCAACTAAACTAGAAAAAATCAGAGAAAAAGAGAGAAGGAAAAACAGAGAAAACTCGTACCATCATCATCATCATCTATTATCATCTTCTTCAGTATCTCTTTTAGTGAGAGAAAGAGATTAAATCAGAGAAGAAGAAGTTAGGAGAGATTATCATCTAATTGTCTTCATCATCTCATTCTTTAAACTAATATTCAATCGTTTTATTTTCTTTGTGAGAGAGAAATAGAGTGATTGTAGGGAGATATAGAGATAAACAGAAAGAGTTGTTGAAGAGAGAAAGAGAAATTCAATAAAATCAGAAGTATTATCATTGTCTTCTTTTCTATTGTGTTTCTGATTTTTGTGAGAGAAATCAAGAAACAGAGAGTTATAGAGAGAGACAGGAACTGTTTAGAAGGAGATAAAAGAGATCTTTCAGAAAGTAGAGAGAGAAAAAGAGTTGGAGAAGACGAGAAAATCTGTGGGAAAATAATTTTTCCACATAGAAATTATTTCCGAGAAGACGAGAAAATCGTTTTCCCTCAGGGGTGCGTTTGGCTGCCAGGGGAAAATCAGAAGGAAATTGTTTCCAGCTAGAAAAAGTTATGTTTTCTCCTTTCACTTCTTACTTAATTTTCCGAGTTTTGTTATAATTTCATGAATAGCTAACTCTCTCCATCTAGGGTTTTAGGATGAAACTCATACTTGAACCTTTAGAGACATATTTTTATTTTTTTAATTCTCTTGATTGTGATTCAAAGTTAAAATTGTTTTAATTTGTAGAATTGATTTTCTTTTCATTGTTTATACTTTTAAATTTGATATATCATGCTTAGATTAGATTCTTTGATGATATATGCTTATTGATTGATAAACAATAGTTTAGAGATTTATTTAAAATAAAATGATTACATTGTTATGTTTTATTCGGTTTTAACGAAAACATCTCCCGGAATTAGGATAGTTCATTATCCGAAATTCTGAGTTATAAAAAAAAGAGAGAATTAACCATTTTAAGTATTTGTTTCTAAAGGTGATTTTATGTGGTGAATTTCTAAAATCCTAGGTCCTCTCCCCCATTTAAGTTCGTTGTATCATAATTTGTTTTATTAATTTGTTTGTTATTATTTTATCACCAAAACCATTTTCAAAACCGTCTTACTTCCAAGTCTTAGAATAGGTTTCACTTAGTCTCTGAGGAACGAACCGGTCTTACCGGAATTTTACAACTTGACACCCGTGCACTTGCGGGTGTAGACCTATTTAGGGTAACCTTTCTAGGCCCATCACACATCTGGATACGTATTTATGATGAGCTCTGGTGCAGTTTTATGGAGTTCAAAGAAGCAACCAATAGTGACTCTATCGACCACAGAAGCTGAGTTCGTGGCAGCTGCAGCTTGAGCCTGTCAAGCAGTTTGGATGAAGAGAATTCTTAAGGTGTTGGGACATTCAGAAGGAGGTTGTATCGCTATCATGTGTGACAACAACTCAACTATCAAATTGTCCAAAAATCCAGTTTTGCATGGACGTAGTAAACATATTGATGTGAGGTTTCATTTCTTAAGGGACCTTACTAAAGACGGAGAAGTTGAATTGGTTCATTGTGGTACTCAAGATCAGGTGGCTGATGGGATGACTAAGCCTTTAAAGTTCGACGCATTCAAGAAACTTCGAGGATTGTTGGGCGTTTGTGAAGTTTCTGGTGTAAACTAATTGTTTGACAACATTTAGTTTAAGGGAGAGATTGAAAGAACTATTAGATTGAGTTTGAATTTTTGTTAGTCAATTTCAGTTAGAATAATACCCTAGTCTCTAGGAAAGTCAGTTTACTTTGAGTCAGTCCAAGCTTTGTTACCAACGTTGGTTTAAAGTGGGCTATTTTATGGTTTTTCAGTTACAGTCTCCGTATTGAATGAGTATTTAAGCCATAGTTTATCATTAATAAAATCAAGTCATTCAATCTAGTTTATTGAGTTCTTGCTTTCAACTTTAATTCGATTCAAGTTCTCAACAAGGACACAGAGCTAGAAACAGAGAGATATCCATTCTTTATCATCTCATCTTGGAACAGAGCAAAGAAACAGAATTAAAAAGTGTTATTATTCATTTTATTTTTATCCTTCTTTTCTTGTGAGAGTGAAAAGAGAGAAATTGTAGAGAGAAGAAACTGTTTTTAGAGAGATTTAGAGAGAAACAGTACTGAGTTAAGACACAAGGAGATTAGTATAGAGAGAGAGAGGCAGAGAATCAATTGAAAGTATTTAATTCTTCTTCATTTGCTTTCTGTATTTCTCTTTCCTAAATAGTTTTAACAGAGAGAGAGAGGGAGAGATTAGAAGGATTTTAAAACAGAGAAGAGAGAGAAAGAGGAATTTTCTGAGGAAGAAGAAGATGCGTTTGGTTGCAACCATTGCAGGAAAATTATTTTCCTTTCCCCATGACCTGTTTGGCAGCCACAGGAAAACAATTTTCAACAGGAATTTCAGTTGTCTTTTCACACTTATCTCTCATTTTCATTATATTATTAATTCTAAACTCTGTCATTATGAGTAGCTAATTTATTTAGTTTAGGGTTTTGATAACGTTTTAGTTATGCATGATTTTTTGATGATTATTTCGATAACTTAAGTGCTTAGACATATATCGACTTCTTTTGAATCTTTCGTTATTTATACTTCGATAGTCTTGATCCATTATATTTAGATTAAGTTCTTTAATATTGGATACTTGATAGTTGATAGAAAATAGTTAGAGCCCCTTAAGAGTTGATTATTTGTTTAGTTACAAAAAGAAAGTAGATTTAAATCGACGTTTATGCATGACTAAAATAGATTCAAAAACCCTAGACTTCTCCCCCATTTGATTTCATTTTTATGATTTGTTTTATTATTCAATCACCAAAACCAATTTTGAAAAGAAAAACCGTGATACTTCCAAGTTTTACGATAGGTTTCACTTAGTCCCTGGGGATCGACCCGGTCTTACCAGAATTATTACTTGACGCCCGTATACTTGCGGGTGGTGACCTATTTAGGAAACTTTCTAGGACCATCACTTATATAATCTTCTCCTTCAATTTGTTTGGTGTTTCTGGATGGAAATTGAACAAAAAAACAGTAGAAAGATAAAGAGGAATTTTGGTGGTAAAGAAGACTATGTTTGGCTCTAAATTCTCACAGGAAAATAATTTTCCAACATTGCTGGAAAATCATTTTCTCTAGGGGAGTGTTTGGTTTACAGAAGGAAAATGATTTTTTGCGAGCAAAAGTTTAGTTATTCTTCTCCTTTTTCTCTCCTATTTAGTTTTAATCTTGATCATGATTAGCTAAAACTCTTAGTCTACTAAGGTTTTGGATGAAGTTTTAACATGTTATTTTCGATGATATATTTTTATGCTTAATATCGTAATGCTTCGAACGTTGTAAGAATTTCATAGTTCCGAATATTCGAATATTTCTTCATTACCTATGCTTTTGATTTGATGGCTCATGTTTAGGTTAAGTTCTTTAATGAGTCATGCTTACTAATTGATAGATAATAGCTGCGAGTTCGACATTTCGATACTTTGAGTTTAAACTTTAAGGTTAGTCGGCTTTAACTCGAATATTTTCCAGGGTTCGGTATGATAGGTTACCGAAACTTAAGTGATAAGAAAAGATATGCATGATTAGGTCATTGTTAATACGTGTTAAGATGGATTCCAAAATCCTAAACTTCTCTCCCATTTGAGATCGTTTCTTTTATTTGCTTTAATATTTTATTATTTTTATCAACAAAATCTATTTCGAAAAAGAAAACAGTGCTAGTTGTAGTTTAAAATAGGTTGACTTAGTCTCTGCGGATCGACTCCGGTCTTGCCGGATTTTACTACTTGACACCTGTATACTTGCGGGTGGATACCTTTTAGGGTAACCTTTTAGGCCCATCATGGATGTCATTGCTGGCTAAAAGAATGTCATCTACGTATAACACTAACAAGATAAATCGGCTCCCACTGATCTTAAGGTATATACACCTATCCATAGGATTTTTCTTGAATATAAAATCTGTCACTACTTGATCAAACTTCAAGTACCATTGCCAAGAGGCTTGCTTTAACCCATATATCAACTTCTTCAATTTACAGGCTAACTGATCTTTACCTTTTTCTTGAAATCCATCTGCTTGCTCTATGTAAATATCTTCGTTTAGATCTTCATTTAGAAAAGTTGTTTTGACGTCCATTTGATGGATTTCTAAATTGGAATGTGCTACCAAAGCCAGTATTATTCTTAGAGAATCTTTCTTCGAGACCGGAAAGAATGTTTCTGAGTAATCAATTCCCTCTATTTGATTTTATCCTTTGGCAACCAGCCTAGCCTTGTATCTTTCCACATTTCCTTCTGCGACAGGTCTCGTCTTGAACACCCATTTGCATCTGACCATCTTAGCACCATTTGGTAATGGTCTAAGTTCCCGTACATCATTTCTATTCATAGATTCAAGTTCTTCTTTCATAGCTTGCATCCATTCTTTCGAATGGCTACCATTCGTAGCTTCCAAAAAGTTTGATCGATCATCTACATCAAGGATATCTCCTGTACTCAAATAGGTCTGATAATCATCAGATATTGTTGATCTTCTTTCCCTAATCGATCTCCTCAACGGCATAGGCTCATGACAGGAGTAGCTACTAGTTCTGGTGTAACTACTGGTTCTGCTTCAGGTGCAACAGCTTCAGGTGCGATAACTTGAGGTGCAACAATTTGAGGTCCAACGATTGTAATCGGTGTATCTTCAACAACCCGGGGAAGATCAACTAAGATAGTAGGTAAAACTGCATGTGAGTCTTCCACAGCTTCTTCAAAATTTGATCTTCTATGGTTTGGATTCCCACTATTTTGCTCAACCTCTAAAAATTTGGCATTATTCGACTCTTTGATCTGGGGTAGTCCTTGTAGAACAATAAAACCTAAAACCTTTGGGTCTTTCTGGATATCCTACAAAACGACATGTTATGGTACGCGGATCTAATTTTCGAAAGTCCGGATTATAAAGCCTCGCTTCTGCTGGACAACCCCAAACTCGTAGATGATTCAGACTTGGTTTCCTTCCAGTCCAATGTTCAAATGGGATTTTTGGCACAGCTTTACTGAGAACTCTATTAAGTATGTAAACAGTTGTTTACAATGCCTCGCCCCAGAAACTCTTTGGTAATTCAGAATGACTCATCATACTTCGAACCATGTTCTGATATGTCATGTTCCTCCTTTCTGCAACCCCATTTTGCTCTGGTGCACCGGGAGTTGTATACTGAGGAATAATACCTTGTTCGCGAAAGTATTTGACAAAATTCCCATGATTCACGCCATCTTGAGCTACTCTCCCATAATACTCTCCGCCACGATCAGAACGAACAACCTTAATCTTGCGATTTAATTGTTTTTCTACTTCCACGTGATAGAGCTTAAAGGTTTTCAAGGCCTCATGTTTATGATGAATAAGGTACACATATGCGCACCTAGAAAAATCATCAATGAATGAGATAAAGTAAAGCTGGCCACCACGAGAGGGAGTTGGATAAGGTCCACATATATCTGTGTGAATAAGTTCTAAAAGACCACAACTCCTAGTAGCATTAAGTTTCCTATGTTTTCTCAATTTCCATTTGATGCATTCAATACAAGTATGAAAGTCACTAAAGTCCAATTCACCAAATACTCCTTCATCAACTAACTTTTGAAGACGTTCATTAGATATATGACCAAATCGTTTATAACATAGCATAAGAGAATTTTCTTTAAGGAAAGGTATTTTAACACCAAAGGATGAAGAAGCAACAGAATCTACTGATAAACATAATGATGAAGCAAAACAGGTATCTAGAGATAGTTTATATAAACGATCAACCATAGTACCAAATTCAATTTTTCTTATTCAGTCTAATAGGAACTGTATCATCTTCAAACAAAAAACCAAAACTAGCTGAGTCTAACTTGGAAACAGAAATTAAATTCCGCCTTATTGTAGGCACAAAAAATGTTTCATTTAATTCTAAAATAGAACCTTCATCTAAAACTAGTCGATAAGTTCCAACAACTTTTACTCTTGCTAAACAACACCTGAGTCTGCCAGCCATACCTTTTCCTCATCCCTGGCTTCCCACTTGCTGATGAACCTCTGTAATGAATTCGTGATATGAACAGAAGAACCAGAATCAATCCACCAAGTATCTGAAGGAACATCAACTAAATTTGCTTCAAAACAAACAAGTGCTAGGTTACTACCTCCTTTCTTATTCAACCATGTTTTGTATTTGTAGCAGTTCTTTTTCATATGCCCTTTCCTATGGCCGAAAAAGCATTTTATCTCTTCTGGTTTTGGATTAGTTGCTTTAGCCTGTGGTGTAGAGTTAGAACTCTAACATGTTCCAGTTTTTTGTAAGTCATTTTTTTGGTGTTTTTCTTCTTAAAATGTTTCTTGCCCTTACCGTGTATAGCTAAGTTTGCATGTTCAACCCTTCCTTGCTTAAGTTGTTCTTCTTCCACAACACAGTGGGTAATCAACTCACTCACATCCCATTTACAATCCTGTGCATTATAATTCACAGTGAAAGTATCAAATGAGCGTAGAAGAGAAGCAATAGCCAAATGCACAAGAAAATCATCTTCAAGAGGCATCTCCAACTCTTTGAAAGAAAGAACAATGTCGAAAAATTTCAGAATATGTTCACGCATATTACCTTGACCATCATATTTGAGAGAAGTCAATTTAGTCAGTTAATTATATTGTAGTCCCTTAGTAGACCCAACAAACTGTTTTTCAATTTCTGTCATCAGTTCTTTTCCAGTATTCTTAGTCAAAATACCACCTCGAATGGCATCTCCTAAGGAGGAGTTGATAATCATGATTTCCATCCTATTAGCCCTTTCTCATTTTGAGTGTTTCAACTTAACAGAATCCGAAGAATCATCCGTGCGGACATCAGGCATATCCTGAGTGAGAGCGAGATCATACTCCATCACACCCAAAATAATGTCAAGTTGTGACTTCCATGTGGTGAAATTTGAGTCATTGAGTGGCTCAATACCAGTCAAATGACGTTGAATGATTGATTCATCTATAAATATTTTACCAAATAATTAAATACAAGCATTAGTCTAACATGCATAATATAAAATATCGTATCACATGCTTAAACTTAATATTTAACCATCAATAATTTAATTCGGTCTTAGGGTTAAGCCGCATTAATCAGAGTGTCATAGATACCAGTATAATAATTTATCACTCTGCAGGACAGTAAATGCATCTTTAGAGTACACCTTTGGGCGGTACTTATTAATTGCTAATTGCCTCCCTAATCGTGACAATAATCACAAGTAGAACTAGACTTATACACCTTGAGTTAATACAGACACTTAGACACCTTTAGGCAGAGGGTTATCCATATTTTGTCATATATAACTATTCTACTTCATCAAGTCCACACAAAAATCTAGACACCTTTGGGCAAGACTATGAAATTAATGCTTATGGATGCAAACTTGTGATCATAATGGTGAAAAAACAATAATCAGAAAAATTACAATTTTAATAAGTCAGTCACCTTTGGGCAAGACCTTACTTATTTAAGTCGTAATTCTTATGACGGCCACTTTAGTTGTCCTTCCTAACCTAATAAGATGGACTTGTTTTACATATATAGAAGTGAAAATACAAGTTACCGTTTTGAAAAAGTTTCCCAACTATTAAATATTTGATTGTCTTTATTTATCAAATGAAATGATTTGTTTCCAGTAATTATTAAAGTTGATTTTTCAAATGTGATTTCTTGGGCTAGAGGTGCCTCCAGTGTATCTTATACCTTCTAAATAAGTTATGAATTAAAAGATGCCTTTAGTTAATCTTGTACCTTCTAAATAAGTTATGAATTAAATGGTGCCTTTAGGTTATCTTATTTGGCTATTGTCAGGACAACTTTACCTTGATCATCTTTTAGATCCTTTATTATTCCACCAATTTTCGCAACTAAGTGTTATTATAAAATTAGAGATGTGTTATAAAATAAAAGATGGAGATTAACTAAAGATGACAAGTAAAATAACTCTTTTATGAAAGATGGAGATTAACTAAAGATGACAAGATTTCAAGAAAACTTTATTGATTTTATTCTCTGGATTTTACACTACTCAAATAACAACAAGTTATGGTATATTTATACCCAAATGAAGTAGCCATAAAGATGACACATGAACTAACCATGTGTAGAAAATTTGTGCCTTGAATCATGCATGGAGGCACCTCCTCCTTGCATGCATGAGGTGGAGGCAACTATCTCCTACATGAAGGCACCTCATTACTTCAAGTTTAAGTATTATCCATGGGCAACTATAATGCCTCTTAACAATATCCAAGACACTTAGTCTATAGGCATCCAATGCTTACCAATAATATAATGGGCAGCCACATAGCCACATGTAATATAACACTCCCCCTTGGATGACCATTACCCGAAATAGCTTTCCCAATAAAACTTGTCAGAAAAATCTCGTGAATAAAGTCTGAACAATATCGATCTTGAGTGGCGCTGGATAAGCAAAATATCTGCCTCGTTAAAACCTTGCCAGAAAAACCCATTGGGACAAAAACTGGGCGAAGGAAAAAGAGTACAGAGTGTAGATATCCAGTCATAGTGATGTGGAAATCTTCACACGATAATATTCTCCCCCTGGTGAATATTATACCGTGAACCGGTGTAGTTCTACACCATTTGATTATTTAAGCTTCTCATTCCGATGCCATGTACTAATTTTCTGAACGTTGTAGTAGGCAAAGACTTGGTAAACAAATCGGCATAATTCTCACATGATTGTATCTTCTGAATATCAATTTCGCCATTCTTCTGTAGATGGTGCGAGAAAAATAATTTAGGTGAAATGTGTTTTGTTCTGTCACCTTTAATATATCCTTCCTTAATTTGAGCAATGCAAGCCGCATTATCTTCGTAAATAATAGTAGGTGATTTTGTAATCCCGGGGAGATCGCATGAAAGTCTAATATGACTAATAATAGACCTTAGCCATACACATTCTCTAGTAGCTTCATGAAGGGCAATAATTTCCGAGTGGTTAGAAGATGTAGCAGGCATACTTTGCTTACTTGATCGCCAAGAGAAAGCTGTACCACCACTACTAAAAACATAGCCTGTTTGTGAAACTCCTTTATGTGGATCAGATAAATATCCTGCGTCAGTATATCCTATCACTTGTGAACCATCAGAGGAATTCTTCGAATAGAATAACCCCATGTCAGTAGTTCCTCGAAGGTATCGGAGAATATGCTTTACTCCCATCCAATGTCGTTTTGTTGGTGCCGAACTGAATCTGGCCAATAAATTTACTGCAAAAGAAATGTCAGGTCTAGTACATTGAGCCAAATATAATAAAGCACCGATTGCACTTAAATATGGTACTTCAGGACCAAGTAGTGCTTCATTATCTTCTTTAGGACGATAAGGATCTTTTATAGTATCAAGAGATCTGACAACCATTGGAGTACTAAGAGGGTATGAAGTGTCCATGTGAAATCTTTTCAAGACTTTTTCAGTATATAAATTTTGATGAACAAGTATGCCACTTGTGCTCCTCTCAATTTGTAAACCAATGCAGAATTTTGTTTTTCCAAGATCTTTCATCTCAAATTCTTTCTTCAAATATTCTGCAGCTTTTGAGACATCTTCAACTGTCCCAATTAAGTTTATATCATCAACGTATATTGCAATGATAGCAAATCCAATATTTGATTTCTTGATGAACACACATGGACAAATCGGATCATTTACATAACCTTCCTTGGTCAAGTATTCACTGAGGCGATTGTACCACATTCGCCCTGATTGCTTTAAACCATATAAAGCTTTATTAAGTTTAAGTGAATACATGACACGTGGTTTTCCCTCAGGTAACTTGAATCCTTCAGGTACCTTCATATAGATATCAGTATCTAGATTGCCATATAGATATGCAGTAACGACATCTAGTAGATGCATATCGAGTCCTTCTTGAGCAGTTAGACTGATTAAATATCTAAATGTAATGGAATCCATAACAGGAGAATATGTTTCCTCATAATCTATCCCAGGTTTTTGTAGAAAACCCTGTGCCACAAGTCGTGCTTTGTAGCGAACGATTTCATTATTTTCATTTCGTTTTCTTAGAAAAACCCATTTGAACCCAACTGGATTTACATCCTTGGGTGTAAGGACCACTGGTCCAAAAACACTACGCTTATTGAGTGAATCTAGTTCTGCCTGAATTGCATCTTTCCATTTCGACCAATCAGGTCTTTGTCGACATTCCTCAATAGAGCGTGGTTCATAATCATCATTCTCTTTCAGAATTGAGGTTGCCACTGCAAAAGAGAATACCTCGTCGATAATTGTTTCATTTCGGTCCCATACTTCCTTTGACCATCCATAATTTATAGAGACTTCCTCATTGTTTTGTAACACTGTCTCATCAAGGGCTTTACCCACTTCAAGGGGTATTGGTTCAGAAAGTGTTGGTGTATCATTTATAGTCTCTTCTAGAGAACTATTATTTAGTGATTGGTTCTTTCTCTTTCTCGGAATAGTATCTTTAGAACCAATTGGTCGTCCACGTTTCTGATGTGGCTTAGACGACTCATTTGCTATAGCAGCTTCTCCTGGTCCTTTAGGAATATTAATTCGTGCACGAGCATTAACAGCAGGGATATATGATTCTGTTACCCTTGCAGCATCACTAAATGCATCTGGTAGTTTATTTGCAATGCCTTGCAAATGTATTATCCTTTCTACTTCTAGTTCTGACTGACTAGTTCGAGGGTCTAGATAAGACAAACTCTCTGTATGCCAACATAAATCATTTTGTTTATTATCCGATGTAGACGGATTTTCTCCCCCTAATGGTGGGAAAATTGTCTCATCAAAATGACAATCTGCAAAACGTGCGGTAAAAGTATCACCTGTCATAGGTTCGAGATATCTTATGATAGATGGTGAGTCAAAACCAACATATATACCCAGCCGCCGCTGAGGTCCAAATTTAGTACGTTTTGGAGGTGAAATAGGGATATGCACCGCACACCCAAACACACGTAAATGTGTAATATTTGGTTGATGACCCAAAACATGTTGTAACGGAGAATAACCATTTGCTCTGGGCCAAAGACGGATCAAAGCTGCAGCATGTAATATTGCAGATCCCCATGCCGAAATAGGCAATTTAGTTTTCATCAACATTGGCCTTGCAATTAGTTGTAGATGTTTTATGAATGATTCTGCTAGACCATTTTGGGTATGAACATACGCTACAGGATGTTCAAGATCAATACCAGCTGCCTGACAGTAAGCATCAAAAGCCTTTGATGTAAATTCTCCTGCACCATCAAGACGTATCTTTTTTATAGGAAAATCTGGAAAATGAGCACGTAGTCTAATAATCTGAGCTAGTAATCGTGCAAAAGCATTATTACGTGTTGATAAAAGATTAACGTAAGACCATTTGGTAGATGCATCAATTAATACCATAAAATATCTAAATGGTCCACATGATGGGTGAATAGGACCACAAATATCTCCTTGAATCCTTTCCAAAAATTTAGGAGATTCCATATGAACTTTTGTGAAAGATGGTTTTACAATGAATTTACCAAGAGAGCAGGATTTACAATTAAAATCCTTAGTTATCAGAAACTTCTGGTTCTGTAATGGGTGTCCTTGAGAATTTTGGATTATTCTACTCATCATGGTAGATCCAGGATGTCCCAAACGATCATGCCAAAGTGTCACCACACTAGGGTCGTAAAGCTTCTGGTTTACGACAATATATGATTCAATCGTTTTTATCCTTACAAGATACAGTCCAGAAGAAAGAGTCGACAGTCTCTCTAAATCATGCTTCTCGCCAGAAGTATTTGAAGTAATATATAAATATTCTTCATTATTTTCATCTCTAGTCTCAATGTGGTAACCATTTCGACGAATGTCTTTAAAGCTTAATAAATTTTTCAAAGACTTGGTTGAAAACAATGCGTCATCAATGGTTATTTTCGTACCATGCGGTAATATAATAGTTGCTTTACCAGAGCCTTCAATGAGACTAGATGAACCAGCGATTGTTATCGCATTAGCCTTGTGTAACTTTAAGGTTTCAAAATATTTATTGTTTCGAAAGATAGAGTTTGTAGTTCCGCTATCAACTACACATATATCCTCATCATCCTTTGATATTGTCTTTTTGTAATCCATACCTTTTGTACACAAAAATAAGACATAAGATTATAACATATTTGTATTATATGAACATGACAATATATTACATTAATTATTTAAGAAACAAAGTAATATATACAAATATAACACTATTCTGGGAAAATTTTGTCAAACTCTTCATCAAGTAGTTTGTCAAATTCAGCGGGAGGTATATGATCAAAGCTACCATCGTATATATCTCTTTCGGCTGCTGGGACACAATCTTTTAGAATCTCCAGATTACCGCCGTAATCAACAGGAAATAACTCGGTTTGTGATTCAGTATGATGAATTTCCACTTCATCGACTAGAAAATCAGACACATCTAATCCAGTGTTATAGGAGGAACCACCTATCTCCATCTGGTTCATTTCTGTATTCGTCGTTGATTTCTTTAACGACGCTTGATAAAGGTCTACCAGATGTTTTGAAGTTTTACAGGTCCTTTGCCAATGACCTGTCATGCCACATCTATAGCATGATTTAGTTTGCATTTCAGATGGTTCATTTAACTCCCTTTTTCCTTTGTCTTGTCGACTAAATGGATGATGTCTAGTACTCGAGTTATTATAACGTCCTCGACGACCACGGCCGTAACCACGACCACGTCCACCAGAGTGGTAGCCACCATCTCTGTTATTCCAACTTTGACTGTTCCCATGACCGCGTCCTCCAGAGTGGTAGCCACCATCTCTGGTATCTAATTGGTGATCGTTGCCACGACCACGTCCTCTAGAGTGGTAGCCACCACCTCTATTATTTTTGTTGTGATCGTTGCCACGACCACCTCGTCCATAAGATGTCACATAGGTTTCAGATACTTCTGAATAACCTGTTGGACGAGCCTCTTGGTTTTTCATAATAACTTCTCTATTTTGTTCCGCAACAAGTAGACAAGAGATTAAATCAGAATGATATTTAAAATTCATATTTCTGTATTGTTCTTGCAGGTTCATGTTAGATACATGAAAAGTAGAAAATGTTTTCTCCAGCATTTGTTCTTCACTAACAGGAAAACCACAATGTGCCAATTTTGTCGTTATTTTAAATAAAACAGAACTATACTCAGAAACAGTTTTATAATCCTGCAGTCTCAGATGCAACCAATCATTTAAAGCCTTAGGAAGGATAACTCTTTTTAAATGGTCAAAACGTTTCTTTAAACCGGTCCATAACAATAAAGGGTCTCTCATATTTAAATATTCCGACTTTAGATCTTCACATAGATGGTGTCGGATAAAATTCAGTGCAGCCGCACGATTCTGAGAAGTTTCATTATTTCCCTCTGCTATGGTTTTCTTTATATTCCTTTCTTCTAAATGAGATTCAACATCAGGAGCCCAATTCAGATAGTTACTTCCTGTTAGGTCAAGAACTGCAAAATTTATATTAGTTAGATTCGACATTTGAAAAGTAATAACACAACTTACTTTGATTTTCAAACGGTCTTCAAGACAACCCTTCGTCTATAACTGGAATTATTTCCCCACTTGGTTAGAACCTCGTGCTGATAACGTAAAATAAAAGATGGAGATTAACTAAAGATGACAAGTAAAATAACTCTTTTATGAAAGATGGAGATTAACTAAAGATGACAAGATTTCAAGAAAACTTTATTGATTTTATTCTCTGGATTTTACACTACTCAAATAACAACAAGTTATGGTATATTTATACCCAAATGAAGTAGCCATAAAGATGACACATGAACTAACCATGTGTAGAAAATTTGTGCCTTGAATCATGCATGGAGGCACCTCCTCCTTGCATGCATGAGGTGGAGGCAACTATCTCCTACATGAAGGCACCTCATTACTTCAAGTTTAAGTATTATCCATGGGCAACTATAATGCCTCTTAACAATATCCAAGACACTTAGTCTATAGGCATCCAATGCTTACCAATAATATAATGGGCAGCCACATAGCCACATGTAATATAACATGTTACTATTTATTATGCTTCCAACTATATAATAATATAAAAGTAACGACTAATCCATGGTGACATATCTAGATCTAAATCTCTTTGATAAAAACAGGTGTTTAGGTATTATAACCAATCAAGAAAACTTAATCCCAAACCATAACTTTGATGTAGTGTGGTACACAGTACCAAATCTGACTTAGTCCTCCTAGATTTACATAGTGGAACTAAGTTCTCATAATAAATTTGGAAGGTTGGAAAGATATTTATAAGACATGCTCCAACAGGACTTGGGAAACCAATTCAATTAATTGAAAATTCCCTCACATGAACAGGCAGTGACTATGTTTATTAATATTGGGTTTTTCCCAAATTGCCCCCAACTTTGTGACCAGTTGCCTGCCTAGCCCCTACTTGATCAAAAATATCCAGATGACCCCCTATTTAAGATTTCGTTATAACTCCGTTAACTAGTCATCATTTCTCTCTCCTCCATCTCATCACCTCTCTCTCCCACCTCATCTTCTCGCCACCTCATCGTCTTCATCTGCGTATTTTGATAAAGTAGGGGGATAGGCAGGAAACCGGTGACAAAGTTGGGGGCTATTTATGAAATAACCTATTAATAATTAATTCAAATCTAATTTATTATAAAAGGAACTTAAACTAGGGCAAAACTCAAGCTCTTGATAACACTGTAGGAATTTCATGATAAACATATGCTTTATTTCTTCACATGAAATTAATAGAATCTTGCACTAGAAGAAGTCCATATTTATGATTAAACAAAATAAGAATAATATAGAATCACAAACCTCTTTGCCCAATGCAAATAGTTAAATAGGAATCCAATTAATAATAAAAAGAAGATGATAATCCAATAGCCCTTCTTTTATAGTAGAAACAAACAGTAGTAGTCAAGGTAGTCTACACCTCTCTCTCCTTGTTAGCAATTGAAAATGGGTTTCACGATTTTGTTTGTATGGTGAGAGGCGGGACTCTCCTTCCTTTATGAAGAAAATCTAAATCTCTCAAATCTCTACCCATTATGGGAAGTGGAGAATAGTGGGGATGCACCAACCAATAGTCTACTACCAACTCACCAAGCAGTTAAACTAAATCAGGTAACCAAATATATACTTGGTCAATCCTTTATCTCATTCCACTTTTGCAACAACAAAAATCCAGTCAATAAAATATTGATTGTATTTGACCAAATATAGTTTATTTAAATAGAGAGAATATAAAAACTAATTTGGTTACTATTTAAATAAATATCTTACAAGAACAACATCAAATTCTCTCTCTCTCTCTCTCTCTCTCTCTACAGTTCTCGCTCTCTCTCTCTCCCTCTCTCTCTGATTTTTCTGTTCTAGTTAGCTAAAGAGAGAATCCCCTCAAAGATAAGATATGAAGATGATGCCCCCCGATTGAGAGATGCCTCCAAGTGATGAGTCCCGTGTTATATAAGGGAAAATCAGTAGCAACTGACTTCTTCAATCCCCTCTGAATTTCTTACGAAATCTTTCTCTCTAAACACAATCTTTATCACCACTGATTTCTCTCTCTAAAAGCAGTAATAGAGATGTGAAAACTCCTCTCTCTCCACTATTTTTTTATGTAATCTTCTTAATCAGTTGGCAATAATTGATCAATCTCTCTTCTAAAATATATCCATCAATCTCTTTGTTATCTAACTTCAACCACATAAAATCTTCAACTCTTTAACCTATTTAAGAATCAATAGAATGAAATCTTTCATTCCTTCTTCATCTCTCAATCATTCTCCACTAAATCTCAGCCAACACTTCTTTTTCTCTATATAATATATTCCCATAAGGAAAACCGATCAGCTCCTCTGTCTCATATCCTTCTTTCAATCTTACTTTCTATCTGATTTTATTTTTCCATTAATCCTTCTCTCTCTCTCCATCTATTTCTATCCCACGACTGCTTTCCTTTTATCCCTCTATTTCTCTCTTCTACTATTATAGAAAGAGGATAAGTTGGAGTTGAGGACAAAAAAAGAATGGGAGAATCGGCCAACCAGAAGTTGATTTGTTGGTCGTAGGAAGATGATAAGCTGCATCGCAGGACAAAGAATGAAGTGGGATGTGCAAACACAAGCCACTGGATAGTACAGGTTGTAACCGTGTCTAAACACAATCATCGGATCTGGGTCCGGACCATAGTATTATGTATTGCATCACACTGAATCAGAGCCTAGATTGGATCCCGATAGTGTCCCTCTCGTGCCCGCTATTGTAACTAAATCTTCATACTAACGTTCCCGATCTGCGCCACGTGTCACTAAAAGATCCATATTGACTTGGTTTTGGCTCAAACTTTGACCTGCCATATTTTGCTCATTCGGACTCCAATTTGGCTTCTGTTTTCGCCGTTGGGTTCGTCTTGGACACTAGTTTTCATCGGAGTATCAACTTTGACCAAAATTACCAGACTTTCCTTATTTCCGAATGACCAGAACACCCTTAGTACGTCTTTCTCCCGATTTTATTCGTTTTTCGCATTGAACTCCGTTAAAGACACCTAGGTAAGAGAAACACTCCATTTATCAGAGTAACTGAGCGAAATAGACTAACGAGCCCAAGTTAAGAGATCTGCCACAACCTGCTTGACTCGTGATGGGTCGACACAATACGAAACGCGTCATTCTGTTCCGTCTTGCTTTATAAACGGGTCACGCCAGTCCGTTTTCGGGCCGACACGACCCGTCGGGCATGACTAATAGAAATTAGTGGTGATCTGGGACGGACAACCTTATTTATCCGTTTTTAATATAAAGCGTGAGCGAATTATATTAGACGTATCAACGTTAATCATAATGGAAATAATCAAAAGGTTAAAATTAGTAATGATCTGGGACTAACAATCAAGTTCACCCCTATGTTTATGTTTATCCTTATGTTTGTCTTAGTCAACACTTTTCAACTTGCAAGTGTTTCATGAAAATCCCATGAAAGTTTGGCCAATTAGATGAGATTTTCCATGAAATCTGGGGCAACAAAGCAGAGTTGCCACGTAATGATTCAGTGGAAACTTCGCCTCTGACGTGCCGAAATTTTGTAGGATTTCCACTAAAAATTAGTTTGGCAGAAGCAAAGTTGTCACGAGATTGGAGGTTGATATTTTTATCCATTGAGCTTTCATCGTTAAAGGCTTGCAAAAAAAATAATGAGTGAGTTGGAGAAGTTAGAACTTAAATCCTCTTCCTTTCAATGTTTGAGGGTGAAAGGTTGTAGTTTAGTTGTTGTAAAAAAGAAGAAGAATATCTTCTTCTATTATATGTTTGATAGTGATAGAGGTTGTAGTTTAATTGTAATATAAGTGGAAAAAGAAGAAGTTTTTTTTTATCTAGTGTATTTATTTTATAATCTTTGAGTAGTTTTTTGTTTTAATATTGGGTCCTTAACAGTTCTGTACCCTAATTAAATAAAGATTAAATAAGTTAAGTACGCTTGACTTGAAGGATTTATCCGTTCGGTCTGAAGGAGATGTCCTTCCGAAGGAGTGTCTTCGACCAAGGTGGCAATGCGATCAATTTGTCAGTTAGGATAACGATGACCATACGTGAAGATCATCCAGTCCGGTCCAATTAGGGGTCGTAATGCTTTGCTAGAAGCCAACTACGATCGTCGGATCAAGGAGTTGATTCGCGGCTAACATAGACCGGATCCTACAACGGGTTACACATAAGAGTGGTAACTTGATCGGAGAGACTTGACTAGACGGGAACAGGCTAAAGATGGATGGGATCCAACTGGAAAGGTCGAAAGGGTTCGAATGGAGATTCGGAACAAGATAGAAAGAACCGGGCCTTAAAAGGGGTGCCCGGAGGAAGGCTCATTAGGCCGGCCATGTGATGGCCGACTAGAATAAGTGGGCCGGCCATAGAAAGCCCATGGTGGGCTGTTCTGGCCGGCCACACTTAAGGGATTGTCAAAATACCGCAAAAAGGGTATTTTGGTAATTATCTTTTCTGTGACCCGAAAATAGAAAGACCTAATCTGAATGAGATTCTACTTAGGGTTTCTCTATATATAGGGTCAGTTGAGAACAGAAAAGGTGTGGATTTTTCTCTAGAAGAAAAATATACAGCTCTCTCTCTCTCAATATACAACTAGTGGAGAGAGAGGAATATAGAGAAAAATCTCCCGTTCTATCAATCTGGTCAAGAAGAAGAGTTCTTCTCAACCTTCTAGTAAGTCCTAGCAGTCTGAAAGGAAGGGAGATCAAGTCTATTCACTCGGTGTCTCAAGTAGAGGAGCTACACTTGGAGCTCTCGATCTTCACACGCGATTGGAATGGTTCGAGGGAAAAACGCGTTAAGGTATTTATCCCTCTTCTAGTTCATTGATTAGTTTATGCATATGATCCTGGGAAATCTAGTGTTAACATATGATGTTTGAGATTCCGCTTAGAACACTAGATAGTGTATTGGATACACACAAAACCCTACATGACTTTCCTTGGAGCCTATACTTTTTGTCAATATAAGATTTTGCTTTTCCATATATTGGGATCGATGTATCATTAGGCATGTAAACGGTAGCTTATCGGATCGGATATAGGCATATCAGTATCCGAATCTGATAAGCTATCCGAATATCCGAATCCGATAATTATCCGACGCATATTAGAAATCAATATTCGAATTCGAATCCGATAATATTAACGGATATCGGATAGAAACTTTAACAAAATTTCAAATTTGTTCTTTAAATTTTTAACCATTAGATCTAAACAATAAATCTCAACCATACATTTTATATATTATTATAAATAAATTTAAATTTTTATTAATTTTTTATACTTACTTATCGGATACAGATATTTATCGGATCGAATATGAGTGTATCCGTATCCGATAAGAAATATCTGAATCCGTATCCGAATTCGAAATTTCGGATATTTTTTTAAAATTCGAATACGGATGCGGATCGGATGTCGAATATTCGAATATCCATTGACAGGCTTATGCATCATTTCACAAAGACTTGGTCAAAACGAGTGCCTTTCTCAATCTTGTAGAATGGTCGGGCCTAGCAATTCGGAGGTTGCGTATAGATTTTATATATCTATAGTACTATATATTTAGGGCTTTTCAATACGTCGGCTCAATAAAAGAAAACCCTAGAGTGACCTTTTTTTTTGAAAGGGTGATTCATTAATCGGAAATAAGTCCTTACAAAGAAGAAAACAATCCAAGGACTTAAAAAAACTAACAGCATAAGGATTAAAGGTTTAAAGTTATATCGTTAGAGGGCTAAATCTTCAGCCGCTAACTGATGAGGGACGGAACTCGAAGATCTGAGGTAGTGCTAGGGGTGGGAATTGGGTGGGTACGGGGGTCCATGGGCACTTGAAGCATCGGGCCGGGCTGGTCGGGCACGAAATTTCAATGGGTATTAGGGTAAGCGGGTTTATCGGGCGGGCAATTTTGAAATTCGCCTTGTCCATTACCCGCCGAAGCCCTTCAAGAAGCTTGGGTAATTCGGGTATGGGCGGGCGGGTAGCGGGTAAGCTCATTACTTGAAAAATTCATTTTTTCATTTCCTTTTATAAAGTCTCCAAACACCTTTCCTAATTCTAAAGAGGCAATTAGGGATTAAAATTAGACATTATTTGTGTTGTTTTTTCTAAAAATTGAATCTCACATTAATAACTAATGAAGAATTTTCATGGGATACAATATAAACTTATCCCTCTCCTTACTCCTTCAAAGCCAAACACTACTTCAGTAACCTACCAGGAATTCTCTTGGGTCATTGCGAAACAATGCATTGGTTCGTATGGTTACCCTTAAATATATTTTTTTACCATCTTAACTAGGCCTAGCAACATGGAATGTTGGGCTTCATCAACCCAAAAATTGATGTAATTTGGTTGGTTATCATTGGGCGACGTTAAGTGGGTGCGGGCATGGGCGGGTGCGCGGGTAGAGGTTTTAACTCATGCCCATCCACAAAACTTGGCGGGCTGGGCTGGTTATATCCGAGTAGGGCACGGGCGTCCATGGTCCTCGTTGGGCTCGGGTGCCCGTGGATGGGTGCGGGTTCATTGGCAAAATTCCCACCCGGCCTAGGTAAGTGCATTAACGTGATATGCTTTGATCTGATTTGGCTACGTATCTCTTCCATCTCACCTCTTATTCTCCACGGATTGCTGAGAGCCGTCGGATATTAGGGTAAATAAGAATTTGGAGTCCCCCTTCCACCTCAAATTCATTTAGATGGTGCTTGTCGGCCAGTTCAAACCCTAATTGAATTACTATCATCTCACTGTAAATAGCTGAGATTATAGGAATTGTCTTCACTAGAGAGTCGAGTATACTTCCATTTGAGTTTCTTGGAACTGCTGCTGCTGCAGAGGCTCCATTTTTGTTAATCTTCAGTGTACCTGTTGATCTACAACTGCAAAAAAAAGATTAGGTAAAGTGGGTTATTTCTCAAATCCTCCTTCGACCTCCACAACAAACCCTAGAGTGAATTTAGTTTTTTAGCTCAACAAAAGAAAACCCTAGAGTGATTTTTTTTTGTTGACAAACCCTAGAGTGAATTGAAAATGGGGAAGAAGAAATTTATCGAAAAGAAAAAATCTGCGACATTTCAATTACTTGCAAGGGATACATCCGATCCTAACTACACTGATGACCCAAGTGGTGATCGAGTTTTTGTTAGAGTTGATAATAATCAGTACGACCTTTCAATTTTTGAAGACGCACCAGAAGATTGTGAAGAGGGTGATGATAGTTATCTTCCCCAAGGTTTAACTGGAAAGACGAGCACTTATGGGAAGTCATCTCTACCTGATGTTGTTAGAAAAGAAATTCTAGAATTAGGGTTTCCTGATGATGGTTATAACTATCTTCTTCATATGAGAGAAATTAAGAAGAGTGGAGGTGGTTCTGCTTATTATGAGAACAGTAAAGCTAAGCTTGATCAAGTTCCTCTGGATGTAAAGGTTGGTAATTTGGATTACTACTTTTACTAAAGTTTTGATCTTTTTGTTGTTTTAGGGTTTTTGATTGGTTATAATTTGTGGGTTGTGGTTTAATTTGTTCATTGCCAGGCTTATGATGCTTCAAGAGTAAAGGTTTCAGGACTTGTTAATGATTCAAGTGAAAACCCAGACTTAATTTATAATGTTGCTTCTAAGACTGTTGGTGTAAGGATTCAGAGAGCTGTTGATGAGGAAGTTGCTGCTTTGCTTGATGCTGATGAAGATGACTTATTGAGGTTTGGTTCAGATGTTGAAGAATTTGAAGAGGATTTTGTGATAAAGGCTAATCTTCCTGAAGAAGGAGAGGAAGATGAAATTGTAAATGATAAGATAAATCAACAACTTGAAGTACTAAATAGTGAGAACTCTGAATCTGATCATTTGGATCCTGAAGAAGGTGAGGTTGTTGCCCCTGATGATTTGAGACTGAACCAGACTGAGGAGGAACCACGAGCTCGTCGGCTTCTGGATGAGCAATTTGATATGGTAAAATTAACTTGAATACCTTCATTGTTCTTTTATTAAGTTTAACTTGATTATACAAAATGCTTTACATTTTATACATTCAATTACAAGAATTTGAAAAAGTTGAAAATCATAATTTACTATGCCATTTACCTTCTATGGTTTATCCCTTTGTGGGCAATTCGAGTATGGGGACTGTAGTCACTTATCCATGTTTGGCTTGCAGGAAAGGAATACCTTATATATTGTTTGGTTTGGTCAAGAATAAGATTCCTAGGAATTGATTTTGTTAATAGATTATTTGTTTAATGATTCCAAGGGAAACGGAACCAAAAACCCATAGTCCCCTGTGTTCCCTTTAAGAGGATTCCCGTTCTCCCTCAGAATGTTTTTCCTAATTATCTTGCGTGGTCAAACATTTTTTTTTTTGAAATAAATTGTTATTTTCCGCTGCCAGACATCATTTCCTTAATGTGATTCGTGGTAGTCACGTTCCGTTTTGAAATGCTTAAACGTGTGTTCGTATAGTTTTACTCAAGAGTCTTACTTACAGAATTGGTGGAACCATCTTTACCTTTTGTATTAAATTTTTGAGATTTCCAAAAACCAGTTGATGAAAGCATGTGGTCATATCCTACACCAGCTTTTTTGGGAAGACTTTAAGGAAAATAAGCATTTTTCCTTTGAAGATTAGGACATCTCTGGTGGTGTTAAGTTTTAAATCTTCCAATCTCTTACTAATTTCCATCCTTTAAATAGTCTGACGATGATCAAATTTAACACATATCGTGTTCATATTACAGCTTACGCTTCAGGAGTATGGCACAGACAGTGAAAGTGAATATAATGGTTCGATATCTGAGGAAGATGTACCTTTAGCAGTAAAACTTAATCAGTCTCTTAGAAACCGTGAAATCGATGACTTAGAAATCGATGACGGGTATAAAGTTCCTGCAGATTTTATTCATGGCAATGAAGCATTGAATGATGAGAAACTTGTTAACTCGGCTGCTGATTTAATTCGACGATGTGTGGAGTATGGTGAAAAGTATAATGAAACTCAGGATAACGAAGACTTTGTACTAGTAGAGGAAAGTAGTGACGAATCTGACCATTTTGATTGTGAGACCATTGTATCAACTTATTCAAATCTTGAAAATCACCCTGCAAAAATAGAAGCTCCAGCTAGTAGACGAAGGAAGAAAATGATGGAAACCATTCCCGAACTTCCACGTAATGACGGAAATGTGATTTCTCTTCGAGGAAGAGAGAAGCTCCCAGTGGACTTCCTACCTAATAGCAGAAAGAATGTAGTAGAAAAGGAGACTAAAGTATCAGGCTTGAAGGTTGAGCACCTCAAGAGGAAACCTCATGGAGAAGAGTCGAAGGATGAAAAGAAGGAAAGGAAGGTAAAATACCATTAAATGCTCGCTTGGTTTCTCCATTTTGAGAACACATTGAACTTTGGGGTTTTATGTTCCACTGGTGCACAACACGATATTACTTTTCTGATTTTATATTCATGGATTTTTTATTTCACTAGAAGCGTCCATTAGTTGAGAACTTCACCAAGGACTATTTTTGACTGTCTGTTATTTTCAAAAAAAGAAGAATGTGTCAGTGTTATTATTTTTCTTGTCGAGATGTGCTAAAACTGATGTTATCTGGTTTCCAGGCTGCGGTGAAAGAGGAGAGACGAGAGGCTCGAAGATCAAAGAAGGAATTAAAGGGAATCTACAAGTCTGAAACCCATCGGGCTCAGAAAGTTGCCGCGACTAATGGTCCATCATCCATCCATCTTTTGTAAGGTTGTAAGGTTATTTACCCATAGTTATTATATTACTTTGTTGGTTGATATAAACAATATCAAATTAGTTCGCCAATCTTTTTTTTTTTGTTGAAGAAGTTTGCATTTTGCCAATCTTGAGTAACAGTTTTGAATTTGCATTTTGATTAAGCCTGTGCACGAATGATGTGTTATACTTTTCTTTTTAAATGAAAACCGTTGATTGTATTAGTTCAATTCAGCTGTTCAGTGTTCCTTAGATAATGGGAAGGTACTATATCAATCTATTTAAAATTTAGGAGACTACTTACTAGGTAACTAACACGACGAAATCAGATACTGATTCTTAGGTGGTAGTAGTGGTACCACTAGTAGTAGCAGCCTACAAACAGTTAGTTAACCTTTAAGTACTTCCATGCAGCTACATCGAGGTCCACGGCCCAAGGGCAACATCCGATGGACCGCAGTCCACAGCCCATGGCCTACCGGCTGGGTACAATTTTGGAGGGTCGGTAACTACGTAATCCTATTCTCTTCTGTTTGATGAAGTGCACATTTTAGTTTTCATATTCTTCCGGGGCTCTGCAGAGATTTAACCCTTGGCTAGTAACTGAGAGTGAAGATGCTCATAGCTGACTGAGACATTTCTGTTAACACTCAGAGCATCTGAATCTGTTTCTTTCTTAACATGAATAAACTTGAAGTGATTAAAATAGGATTCAGCTCTGGTAGTGATGAATTAAGGTTGTGTTTGTTTTTTATTTGGCGTCTGAATCTGAATTAGCTGAATCTGAATTGGCTGAACTGAATTGGATGAATCTGAAAAATCTGAAAAATCTGAATTGTTTTACTAGTTAGATGTTTGTTTTCTTAATCAGAATTATCAAGTCTGAATTATGCTTTTGACATTTATACCCTCGTGGATATTGTTAAGAAAAAACCCTAATTTCTAAATATCCGTTTCCATCACTTTTCTGCCTCTCTTTCCCCAACTGGTCTACTCCATCATTTGTTCTCCCTACCCCTCTCTCTCTCTACAGGAAACAACAAGATCGGAAGAAAGCTATAAGTTCATCTCAACTCCTTTCACCGGCGGTAATCGTATTTCCAATAAGATATGTGTTGAATCAAAACCCTAACCATTCGACATAAGAAACCTGGTTCTATCGTTGTTGTGTTCGAGTTCTCCATTAAAGCTCCTCCTCCATGACCGACGTCGTCGATATTAGTCATCTCTCTCTAGTTTTTCGTCGGTATAACTTTTTACCTAACCCCTCGCCACATCAGGCGAGGGTTCGAGCCGAAAACAAACCTAAACCCTCCCCAGATCTGGCGAGGGTTTCGAGCAAGATGACCCTCGCCAGATCCGGCGAGGGTTCATAGACCTTCCTCCAGTGACTTTCATGGTAAATCTTGTAGTGATCTTGGTTGTGTTTTTTGGGATTTCGGTGGTGGTGGTAGTGGTGGCTCCGTGGTTCGGTGGCAGTAGTGGCTCGGTGGTAGTGGTGGTGGTGGTTCGTTGGTGGTGGTGGTTCGGTGGCGGTGGTTTGGTTGACTTTGGTGAAAATTAAGACAAGATTTTTAAATTATAGGGACAATGAACGTCATTTTACATATTTCAGAAATTGGGTTCTTATTTCAGACTTGTTTTGAAGTCTGAAATAAGTGGGCTTTTTTTCAGCCCATTAAGACAAGGCCCAAATTCAGCTAAGTTTTCAGATTTTTTTTAATTGAAAACCAAACATCTGAAATCTGAATTGAATTCCAATTCAGATTTCAGATCTGAAAATATTAAAAAACAAACAGCACCTAAGTGTAAAAAGTGGGGTTCCACTGATATCCAATTAAAAAAGGTGTACCACTAATTGAGAGCGTATTGCTAAATTGCCCTAATATTTATTGGGGTCGTGGCACTTCCCGGGATTGTAGTGATGAATTAAGTCATTAACAGAGTCAAAAGCTTGGCTTCCTTGCAAAACTTTAGTTGTTTGAGAATTGATTGTCTAAAACTAGGCCGGATCCTTATTAAAACCCTAAAAGAGAGTGTCTCCCTCTACATTCTTAGAACTTAAAACAAATCATTTTTCTTCTTTTTTGGAAATCTGGCAATATAAAAGTCCATGATAAGGTCATAAGGTTGTCTGGAAACTTAGGGCACCACGACAGTCATGTGTCTGCCGCACCAGTACATTGTGTTTCGTAGCAAATTCTCCTGCTGCAACAGAGAGGAGGGCTGCAACAGAGAGGAGGGCTGCAACAGAGAGGGCTGTGTCTGTGAGGCTACCGTAGTACTCACAAATAACAATCCATCCAGTTGGGAATACCCCCTTGGACTCCCCTTCATATCCTTACTAGATGACCTTACAAAATCTCGACTCAGGTCAAGTTCAGGCGTACACCAATGAGCTAGTCTCTTATGCTTTATAATTTAGTCCTGTGTTTTCTTTTACAAAAATCGTAAAAAAGCTATCAATTTGAAAAAAAATGAAAATTTTGACAATTGCTTTATTATATAAGGCGAGAATGATCTTTACGAACATTTCCTTGAGAAAAAGGCCAAATTTTAGAGCTATCTCCAATGAGAGATACAGTTTCTAATTTTAGAAGGTGGCCAATACGCGGACAACCGTTTTTCTTATATGGACAACTATCTTATGTGGACAACGCAAAAAAATTAAATTTTTATATGGACATCAGTTTCTAAGGGGACAACTCTCTATCAAAGTCCTCTTAGAATCAGATGTATTATTTGATGACCTCCCTCTTTCTCCATAAATCCTAGGTTAGTTTAGTCTTCATCTCTTCTATTACTTGTTCTTCATCATCACTCAAATTTCTAGAGAGAAAAATTCCTTGGAGAAGCATTGGTGTTATGGCATCAAACAAAGGCAAGGGAGTTGTTGTAGAATCTTCCCAAAGACAAAGGTTAGAACCCTAAACCTCTAAAACCAACCATGAAGAAGAAGATGGTACTGATGGCAGAGAAAATCAGAGAAGATGTGGAAGACGGAGATGGATCTGTTGGTTCCAACTCTGAAAACGATGGTGAAGAGGAAGATGAATATGGTAATTCGGGTTGTGCAAAAATATGGCATAACAGAACATCACTTGCGACGAAAATCTAGCATAATCAGAAAACTTGCCAGATTTTCGTCACAACTTAGCTTCTGTTATACAATATTTTCGTCGGTTTTCTGCGAAAATATGGCATAACAGAAGCTAAGTTGCTACGAAAATCTGGAAAATTGTCCGATTTTGCCAGATTTTCGTCGCAAGTTATGTTCTATTTTACCTCATCAATGTCATTAATGCCTATTATAGAAACGCCCGGGAAACTTCTTCAGGTGCAGATTGAGGGATTTTGTCTTCTTCATCCATTTAGGGTTTGATAAAAAAAAATGGTAGAAACTACAGTTAACTTTTAGTAGAAGTGAAGAAAGAAGAATAAGACTAAGAAGAGATTTTGTCTTCTTCATCCATCTAGGGTTTGATAAAAAAAAATGGTAGAAACTACAGTTTACTTTTAGTAGAAGTGAAGAAAGAAGAATAAGACTATGAAGAAGGAAGAAGATGAAGAAGAAGACAGTTTAGGTTTTCATCTTTAACTATTATTTTTGTTAGTAGTCCACAAGTTACTAATTATTAGTATTTAAGACTTTATGGAGTTGTCTCCTTATTAAATCAAAGTCAACGAAGTCAAGCATAATTAACTCGCATTGGGCCCGAAATAGTTGTCCATATAAGAAAAACGGTTGTCCGCGTATTGGTCACCTTTTAGAATGTGTCATCGGACTATGGAGTTTTTAGTTAAAAATAAGGTTATTTTCCAAATGGCCCCCCATTTTATAACCAGCTTCCCGCGTAGTCCCTTACTTTATCGAAAATATCCAAAAAGTTCTCTTTTTTCCTTACCGTCAGATGTCCGTTAACTCTCTCTCGTTTATCTCATCACCTTTCTCAGCCACGTCATTCCTCTCGCCACCTCATCATCTTCTCCGATAAGGTCGCCGACCGACCGACGACCTTCATACTTAAAAGAAAAATATTGTCTCTCTCTCTCTCCTCCTTCCTTCTTCCTCCCTCTTCTTCTCTTCTCTCTCATCCTTTCCTTTTCTCTCCCCCCTCCCTCTCTCTCTATTATGGTTGGCGAAGGGCCCTCTCGCCACCTCATCATCTTCTCCGATAAGGTTGTCGACCGACCAAAATTTCTGGTGACAGACCGACAACCTCCATACTTAAAAGAAAACTTTATACCCCAAAAAATTTCTTTATTTCCTTGAAACACCCATTTTAATTTTTCACAAAAATAAATAAAAAAGTTATGACACATAAATAAATAAAAGAACTTACTAGTTACGAATGAAAATCTAAATTGAGATACATAAGACTAATAAAGGTACTTTTTGCCTGGGCGATATCTTGATGCGTTCATAGGAGATCATAAAGGTTCATACCAAACCAGTCCCATCCAAGGCAAGAAAAAGGAATAAAACAAGGAAATTTTGTTTTATAGAATGGATGCTCGAGGTGCTTACACTACCCGCAGACAAAATAAATGAAATGTAGTGCTCCTATAGAATGGTGGGCCCTACTCAAAAAATAATTAGGACAAAAAGTTCCGTTGCCGGGACTTGAACCCGGGTCTCTCGGGTGAGAGCCGAGTATCCTGACCAACTAGACTACAACGGATTTGTTGCTTGTAAAACCTCTGTTATTTATTAATAGGGACCCTTACCCTAGAAACATATGCTACCATGCAATGTTCCAAGAAAACTTTTCTTTCATTAGATTACTTTTAAGAGTAGTTTCAATTACATAAGTTAATGAACAAAGAACATGAAATATCCAAACATCACAAACTATTTAGTTATTCACTAATAAAATCGAGATTACGTCACACAACAAGATAAATAATTGAAGTCACATCTCACGGATATGATCGATTATTTATCATTCCAAAAAGTATATAGGGTATCTATAAATAAAGTTTGACGAATTGTTGTAGCTTGTACCTCCATCATAAATCAGTTAGATAGAACTCCTGCTACTTTCTTGACATTCAGAGAGCCACAAGTCTAGGTGGTTTACTATCTGCTGCCTCACTTTCTGCACTGCATCTGGAGAGCTGCAATTTTTCGCATCACCTATCGAGAAAAACATCGTTTCTAGTGAGCTCTTCGACTTTTAGAAAAAACACGTGGTAACCAAGTTAAGATAGCCTCTGATATCTAGGTTCTTAGTAAATTTACTGGCATAGTAAACACCAAAACGAGGTCATACACATATTTCATTTCCTTTTTATCTTTTGAACTTGTCTTAGTTATTTGGATCAACGACTGCTAAATTATACAGAATTGACTTAAGTGATGTTAACCTAGAATGGTATTTTACGAACCTGATAGGATTTTGTGCTAATAAACACTACATGTTCATACAAATATCACAGTATACCCATGGAAGTAAATGTGAATATAGAATAAGTATTTTGAGTATTGTATACGACTATCTTTATTCTACATGGCCCAAATATTTAAAAGGAATATCCATTTACACGGATTATATCGCCTGCCATGCCACAACCCATCAACATCAGTAGCCATATATGAAGACGAAAATTTAAAGTCACCACGTGATTAGAAGCATACCTTCAAGACTTAAAGGAGATTGGGGACATCCTCTTAGATCAGTTCCATGGCCACAATTGTGACATGAGATGATGTAGGATGGCACTGCATAGTTGCATGGTAAAAGACTTTTAGTAACAAATATAACTAATAACATGACAAGTTCATAGTATAACTTCTAGTTTACGTCATAGACGGTTATATATATCCATAACTCCATAAGGCGTTCAAATCAAAACTAGGAAAGAAAATGCTCAGTAGGTGCAAAATGAAAAAAACCACAGGAAGACCTGTATGATGCACGTGTAAGAGGTTTATCTAGTATCATTTCATCAAGATAGATTGTGGTGGTGACATCAAATTAGTATTGATCATGGGGTATGGTTCACAAAGTTGGTAACATATCATGAAGTGGTGGCATTGTTAATTTGTGATGGTAAAATGCAAACACAATATCTACTCCTTCGGAACTCCGAATTCTGACTGCTATATACGGATGACAGACATTTTGACACAGCAGATAGAAAACTTACTATCTGGAGAAGAAGTCTGCTTAGAAGCATGGCGCCACGGGTCCTGTGATCCATTAGTGAAGACTATCTTTGACCCTGCAAAGTGATGAAGTATGATACATATACTTAGTTTTTATGAATACTGAAACTACAAAGACACAAGATGTTGCATGACAGAGGAAGTTCTGCGTAATTTTTGGGGATACAAAATGCGAAAAAAGAAAAGAGGCGCATCTTGAACCAGGCGAAAAGAAAAAGATCTCGAGGGTAAAAGTTCTGACCAGCAATCTTTGTGCCTCCATAGTACAAATTGGTTGCATCCACAGTAGGGTAGATGCCTTCTCCAAACAAATTCTTGCAGAGGTCCAGATGGTATCTAGAAAATTGGAATAGTGGAATTGGAAATTTCAGATATTCATAATAGAAAGGAAGAACTCAACACTACGCTAATCAATTTCCATCTCAACATTAAAAGACTTCAAATTACTTTTGCATTTCCAATTTAACCAGTTTGAGTCCATTTGACACGAAAAATACCGAACGGGAAAACTAAACATTAGTTTCCAAGGTAAAGATGAGACATGCCTTACGTCCACCTTCGATGAGCGAATGCTATCATTTGAGGGTGCAGTCTGGAAATAAGCGACCTCAGTACACACTTGGAACCACCATAATCTGTCACCACTAGCTTGACCAAGATCAGTCCTCTTCAAGTATCGCTGATCATAAGTTTGAACGCGATTACCATGACTCCCGATATAGTGATCTTTCACATAACTCGCATATGCATCCTACGGCAAGGTCATTCTTCAGAATCATAAGCACAACACTTAAGACAGGCATCATGTTTGAAAACCATAAAGACTAGAAAGAGATAACATAAACGCATATGTCGAATTATATTGACAAAACACAAAAATTCCACCCTTGCAAGAAACAAGATAGCAAAATTAGTTAATGAATTTAGTTCCACATGGACTGTTACACGCATGCTGATAGCAGAGAGAGAGAGAGAGGAGTATACCAACAAACTCTTTCCACTCTTTTTTGCTTCAACAAGTGGGACACATAGTACATCTGGATTTCCATACTGGAACTGCAAAGTACAAATAGTGGAAACATATCATAAACTTGTTTTAGAAAAACTCTGCCACAAGCAAAACTCACTGACTTCTTTGGGTAGGTTATAATACCGCTATAACTGCAGCATCTGCGAGAAAGTACATAAAATCACCGTCGTTCTTAAGCTGCAAGCACATTGAAGATACACAATGAGAATTCCGAAGATATTATTCAAACAAAAAATACTAAACAACTAAGTAGATCAATAAGAATTGCATAAAACAAGTGGTTCTTTCTGTGTTGTGGCAGGAAAGCGATATGAAAACACTAAATATCCTCTAGTAAATTACAAGTACAATTTTTCCTCATCTATCATACCTCAGATGCACCAAACAAAGTTTTTACTGCTGTTCCCTCTGATTTTAGTTTTCGTTCAATAAGTTTAGTAGTTTCTTGTAATGCAGCTTTACAATCAGGACCAGCAGACTCTCCAATCTGCAGTCAGACAACCAGAAGGAAGTTCATTGGTAAGTGATAGTATTAAGATTTGTTTTAACCGAGTGGATTGTGAGAGCTAACAAGGTCAATCGCTCTATTAACTTGCGCATAAGGTGTAGAACTAACAGGAACCCAATAAACAATTTTACCTGCTTGTCAAATTCAGTGAAGTCGTACACGGCAAGAACAACTGCAGAACTTGCAAGACTTCCACAGGCTAAGTGTGGGAATTTCAGACGAAACCACGCACTGAGTGCCCCAGAGTAAGAGACACCGAAGACAAACCATGGGTTATCAGCATTTGATCGATTAAGCTTTGCATTCAAGGATTCCTGAGCTCGATTACGCACACGAAGAAGATTAATCTCACAAACAAGAACTTAAGTAGCTGATCAAAATGGAAAAAACAATGGTTCTGACTCCCCGGGACATCAAAATTCAGAAAAGCACAGTTGTGAAGACATTGCCGAGACAAAAGCAAATAAGTTTATACGAATGATGCGCGAATAATCTAGGGTTTCCATAGAATTATTTCACTTGAGCATTATCTTAATATTGAAATCACGTAGAATAGTAGTAAAATTACCTGGTAATACTGACGGAAAACAGCCAAATCAAAAAGAGCTTGCTTTGAAGATAGATATTTCAAATTTTCTGTGGAATATGAATTGAAAGGAGAACTCTTCCCATAGTATCTATGCTCTAGAGAAACCACAGCAGCACCAAATTTCTTTGCCATAACCTGCTTGATATAAATACCACAGTTTTCTAACATTCAACAATAAACCCTAAAAAACCAAAGATGTTGAAATTCAATTAAGATGGATAAACATCTAGATTTCTGAAATCAAATTTAATATAGTATAACTTACACTGATATAATCATTTGAAATTCCATTACAAGCAGATTCACCACAAATTTTCAAGAAAATAGGTCCATCAGGAACTCGAAAGTAATCAAGGAATTCATAATAACGCTGCTCAAATTGACGGTGATCCTACAAAATCATAGTTCAATCAAAACAACTATAAATCACAAACCCTAAAAGTTCCAAAATTAAGAAATACAAATCATCAAATTTGAGGGTTAACGAAATTCCCATATTAGTAAAGTTGTGTCAAAATGATTCGATTTTTTCAAGAGAGAAGAAATTGCAGCAGTATAAGTAGAAAAAAGAGGAATTTATGTTGGAGGGTGAGAGAAAGTTTAGAGAGAGAGAGAGAAACTAACGATTGGTGAGAAGTGATCGAGAGTCTGGTTCAACCAGAGTTCTTGTTGAGTCAAGTAATTGCTACTACTGCTATGGTTTAGAAAGTGGAGAATCCGAGGTTGGACGATGACGAAATAGTGAGAAGTGAAGATTAACAAGAACGAAATGTCTAACAGTAATGAGACCTTCATCTTCTTTAGAGAGAGAGAGAAAGGGAGGGTGATTTTTAGAGAGAGAGAGAGAGAAACTGTACTTTTTTTACCAACGCGGGAAAGAAGATGTATATAACCCACCGGGATTTTCGGTAATAATAGGTGCCAAACGCCCAAACGGTTGTATTTGATTGGTGATTTCGTCACCCCACCCCCAATCGTGTCAGTCATCTCTTTCAATCTTTTAACACCCAGGGTGTACGAGAAGACTTAAAGAAAACTAAAAGGTTCATAACATGAATTTGGCGAAGTACAGTGGAAACTAGGGACCCAACAACTGATTATGTTTGGGAGCAATATAATGAGAACTGAATGCTTTTGTTATCGGTAACTATGTTTTTACTCATTTGTTATTTATTTTTTTCTTCATTGGCCAAATGATCCACTTTTTAAACGATCTACTTTTTGAGTATGTAGATTTTTTAACAATGAAACCATATCCTTTTACAGGTATTGCTGGTCAAGTAATAAATTTAGTACCACAAATTTTAATTAGATGATAGACTAGTAAAATTTGAAATTTAACCATCCTTCATATTGCCATAAATTATCAATATAATTATAACAACCATGAAGCTGAAATTGGTCTTTTTCTTTTGCAATAATTTATACGGTTAGAAAGTCACCATTGGTTTGCGACAACAAAAAAAAAAAAAGTCACAGAGTCTTGCATTCAACGGGACAAGGTAGATAAATTATTTTCCCCAAACAACCAAAAACCTAGAGTTTATAAAGTTCTTATTGTGAAGCCTATATTAACTACAAAGTTTGGCAATCTGTTTTATTGTTGTCAATGTGACTAACTTATTATTGCATATTCAACTCATTTGGATGCATTTGTATCTAGGAGGGCTCCTTTGATTGTTTAAATGATCAACCAAGGTGGTCTGGTTTAAGCTTAGGCCAGGCTCAAGTGTACGAAGTTGATTAGAAAATGTGAGATAATGAGAAGTAGATTAGAACATGTTCGGAATTTGTAACCCTTGCACCTGTTAGCAGGGAGAGCCCACATAGGGCCCGTACAGACACGTGCCCCCACAAGGTCAAACGGGAGCTCCTTTCCTATGAAAAGAGGTGACTATGTGGGCTTAATAACCCAAAAGACTTAAGCCCACTATCAATTACAAATGTTAACAACTTAAATGGCCCACCCACTATGTCTTTTATTTATGGCCCTCCATTCATCCACTTATAACTATTTTCTTGTGATGGTCCACAGCCCACAAAGGCACCAAATCTATGGTACTATAAACTCTAATTTCAAATTAAATATGAAACAAACGAAGATAAAAAAAAAAGTTAAAAATTTTGGTAGTCATGTTATTTTTTACGAAGTTACAATCTCATCTTTCTTCATGGCTGCGACATTAAAAAAAGGATTAATATATGATTTTCTTTTATTTATTTTAAATTGAAGTTTGAAATAAAGTTTTTGTTGATATTCTTTTCAATGTGTTTTAGTTTTTTGTGAAACAAAGTGTTCTCCAGTATCAATATTGTAAAAAGAAGATTACGAAAACGAATGAGAGGCAGAAGATGAATGATAATTTACTTGCATGCATTTAGAAGGATATATTAGTAATGAAGTTATTAAGGTGAAAACTCTTCCAAGACAATTATAAATATGTAAATAGATAAAATTGCATGATTCAGTAACAGTCATTTTCTTATAGTATATGAATTTGTGCCCACATGAAAAAAAAGTTGTGCTTTGTCTCTGCTTGTTAGCCTTGCACTACCATCTGGATATGTAAAATTATATTTTAGACTATCGTAAAAACTCAAATTGAACCATGTTAGCCTTGCACTACCATCTGAATATCTAAAATTATATTTTAGACTATTGTTAAAACTTAAATTGAACCAAAAGAAAGAGATTTGTAACAAAAAAAATTTCTTATATATAGATTACTTCAATCTACACAAATTTTATTACAAAATTGCAAAAAGGAGAGAAACTAAATAGGTAAAAAAAATAAAGATAAAAAGGGCAGTAATTCTTTTCATGATTAAGTTACATGGCAATGTCAATCATGTTAGTGAACAAGCTTTCCATCATTCTTGTCTCCATCTCTTGAGCATGTAGGGTTTTTGGTCTTGCTAATGATGATGCTTCATTACCTAAATACAATAATGGCAAACATTTATTAGATACACATGAACCTAAAACTTAAGTCTTTCTAATCATACCATAAATTTAGGCTTTATTCTTTCAACCTTGATTTCTTCTATTCTTATTAATGATGTTGTTGCAACAAAAAAAAAGAAGATTAATGATGGTGTCATTTCACATGTTACCACCTTTCTTGGAGACAAAGACATGCCTGTTTAACAGTACCTAAGCATGTGACAAGATCTAATGTTATTTTTTTGTGCCTTTAACCAAGATGGGTGTGCCTAAATTAGGTAAATGTTTTGTTTTGAAGGCATCCACTTTTCACCCATAGGTCCAATAACAAAGTCTACAATAAGAGCAGACATTACTAACTAAGGTGGTGTTAGTTTTTTCTCCCAGGGTCCATCTGCAATCTGACTCAGGATCTAAATTGATTTAAATCAGATGGCTTAATTTTTATTTGTTTGATTGACTCTAAATGATTGACTCAAATTGATTTTAGCTAGGTCTATTTGAGTCATACCCAAAATAATTTTGAAATGAAATTATAGTCTCAAATCATTTAAAATGACCACGAGACGTCCAATACTTGATTTAGATTAAGATGAGCTAGACTCGGACAAGTCAAATCTAGACGATAGAGAAGAAAAAGACATCTAAATTTATTAATGTTGTATTAGATGTCCATTGGGAAATATAAGAAAGTAAAAGAATGAGTCAAAGAGATTATGGTCTTAACAATGATGATTAAGACAGTTGACTTACTTTGGGAATCAAATTCAATGTATGATTGTTTGGGTTTCGTAATTGGACAAGAAGAGAGAGGAAGAACGGGAAGGTTGTCACAGTTGCAAATTTCGATCATATAACCATCTGGATCATGAAAAAATAATTGATCAACGAAGATCCCTCCTTCTTGTACTAAAGCTGTCTCGTATTTCATCCCCATTCGCTCTAATTTTCTCTTCACTAGTTCGATATCTGTACACTACAAAAGTTACAACATTAATTAGTTAATTACTACCCCTAATTAACATATCTATTAAGAAACTTAAAAAGAAAATATGGCTTACTTGGAATGAAATGTGATTATCTTTAGGATTAATGATTGTTGGCTTTTGTGGGAAATCACTAGCTGAAGGACACTGCAATAAATGTATTCCAATTCCATAGTTGAATAACCTATTTCACAATTAACAAAAAAAATAATTTAGATAATTTGATGTAATTATAATCATCATTAATTCATTAGAGAACTTAATCAAATAATTACCAGGCTCCTTCAAAGCTAAAAGAAGAAGGTCTTCTAATTAGAACAAAACCAAGAACTTCTTGGTAGAATTTGGCTGATTCAGCCACTGATTTACAGAGATAAGATACATGGTTAAGTGATAATAATGGCAGACTCTGGTGGTTTATTTCTTCTTCTTCTTGCCTAATTATACCCATTATCCTCAAAATCTTAATTGATTACAGTAATTAAAAATTATGTTTTCTGATCACTAGACCAAATCTATCTCTCAAAACTTGTGAAAACTCTCTCTCTCTCTCTTAACTCTCTCTCCCTCTCTCTCTCTCTTAGTTGTGGTTATAACTAGATGGCTTGAGAAGTTGAAACGATGACCCTATTTATAAACGGATAAGTCTGACTAACGCCCCTGAATAATAAAGAATATTTAATTCACGTCCCTGGACTTAACGCGTAAAGTCTATCCAATTTTGGATTTTGTCTCCACCTTGGACAAGAGTCACAAGCCCTATCACTTGATCACTTATCAGGTATTTCTTCTTCTTTTTTTCTTTTTCTTTTTTTTTTTTTGATGAAATTTTTTTTTGTTGAAAGAGGTGTGTTTCTTCTTTGCTTCCCCAAAAAATATCCCCTATCATCCATTTATGTAATTGTCTTTCTAACTAGTCATTTTTGTATGGCTTTCTATCCTACCTTTACTATTTATGCAAGTGACGTAAAAGATTCAAACTCTAAGCATCCAACATTGACGAGAAAAGTCACTTGGTTGCCTAAGTAATTGATGGTATTGACATAAATCATAAAATTTTGGAGGTCTTAAGTTCGTTTTTTTAGAGAAGGTGGAATCAATGATTATTGAATTTGAGTTATTAAAGTTACAAATAATAATAAGTTTGTCTAGCTTTAAGCTCTATATTATTAGACTTTAGGCCCCTTTAATTATTGGTTTAGGTTGCGGCTAAAGACCCCGCCCAAAGTGCTGTAGACCCTGGGAATACGCATGGGACATCTCACAATTTTTGCTTAATCCGGGGGCCTACAACACTTTGGGCGGGGGCCTTTAGCCCCTCCCATTGGTTTAACTTAGACGGTTGTCGTGTTTATCACATTTTGAAGATATATCAATGCCTTGTAATGATTAACGTAGATCGTAGTCGGTTTTTGAAAAGAAAACATTAAGGAGAAAATATTTGTAATCAATTTTTATTTTACTGGTCTACTTATCTACATAAAAAATGTAAAACTAATCTTGGTTGACACTCTAGTCGATCATCTAAATTTTTTAGAGGAGTTTGTGTGAATAAATGAAGAAATGAACCCAAGTAATCACTTGATTGATAATGTAACATGAAATTTTTTGGTGATCCAATGATATAGGATGTAAATGTGGTCATTTAGCTCAATAGTTATGTGTTTCCTCTAACTTAAATCTAGAAGATCATAGATTCAAACCTACAAGATTTAATTCACGTCTTGAATTTTTTTTTTTTTTTTTTTTTTTGGAAATTGACTACGATTTACGATAATCATTATATTGGCATTGATACATAAAAAATGTGATAAGTACGAGACTGTCGAATTCAAACTCTTACAAAGAACTGACCTATGGCCCAACTAAACTATGACTTAAAGTCCAACAACACTATTTATATCATAAAAATTCAAGTTCAATAAACCATGAAAACCACCTCCCCTTAAAATCGAATACAATTTATTGACATTCACGTCTTGAATTATCCAATGCAATTTACAATCATTAAAGTTGTCCTGAACTATCCAATACAATTAACAAGCATTAAAGATGTGAAGGTTGTTTAATGATTCTCCTAATTTCCTATCAGTTTTTTTCACAGTTTCTATGACAACTATATACAAACATTTTACTTTATTATTTCATATCCTTTATTATTATTATTATTTTTACGAAAAAGTAAAATTGAAATAAACAAAGATGATTTATCATCTATCAACTAAAGTGAACTGTACAGGACCTAATCATTTTATATTATGATGTAATGAATATTTAAATGAATCATGCTAGAGGCGTCCACATTCGAGTCAATGCATTTTTCAATAGATAATAGGACCGTATTGATTATAAAAGAGACATAAGGGGGGTGAGTGTAATAAAAGGACAAATATTTACACATAGGGACAAGTGATAAGAAGGAAAAAGGTCAGCTTTGTTGCGCAGACGTGTAACCCACTAGAACTATCTGGATGTTTCACGTTCTGCATGCTAATCAGAGAAAATACAAAAAGTCCACGTTGGGTTGGGCCCCTCCATGTGCTAGACTCGGTGGAACCTAGTGGCTACTGGCCCACCACTGATTCCAACTCCTCATTTAAGTTTGGAGTTTTTTTTTTCTTTTTGTAATATTGTAAGAGATTATATTATATTCCAACATAAGAGTAGAGATCTAAAAGGAAAATATATAACTTTTTTACAAGGAAAAACATATAGTTTTTTTTTTATTTTGTTAAGAGGAAAAACATATAGTTTGAAATACATCTTTAATACTGTAACTTGCAAGGCTATATCATAAACAAATGCATGAACCTACTTAGAACTGACAGCTTTCCAATTAACCTGCAACCATAATCAGTCGGGATTTATCGAGGAGCTAAAAAATTGTTCCAGTTACGTATCCCTATTATTAATAGTAAACTTTTTCTTGCAAGGACTAGTGATGCTGTAACAGTCCTGAGTAATTTATGGGGGTGCATTTAGCAACCCTTAAGAAAAATCACTTCCACCGTTTGTTTCTCTATGATGTTCTTATATTAAGAGGGGTTGGACATCTGTTTTCCAAATTACCTTCAAATCCCTTAAACTCACTAAATCTTAACACCACCCATTTTATTTTTATTTTTTCTCCAGCAGTGATTTCTTGAGAGGGAGAGAGGGTTTGGGCAATCTAGAGAGAGAAAGCTAGGGCAAGAAAAAGAAGAAGAAGGGAGCGGAACTTGGCGGTTTTTATCTCATTGTTCTTCTCGTGGGATTTGTTTTTCTTTAGATTAAGGTAGGTTTCTTCTTCCCTATGACTTTACTCGCCTTTTGTTGTTCCTCTAGTTATGATTTGAGTTCACTTTATCTCTGTCTTGTCTTGATTAAGACAGAGTCTGGGTTGAAGTAAGGAACTTCATTTCTCTAAGTTATAGAGAGATAAACGATAATCGAATAGCGATTTTATCAGTAATTTCTTCTTTCGGAATAATCGAGATAGACAAGAGATAATGGAGTCGAGGCGAGAATAAATTCTCTTTCCTCAAGACATTTTACACTCTCGTAACAGTACCAATTGTTAGGGTGTATGCCTTCGGAATACAACGACTATCCTTTCAGAATTTAAGATGGTACTTCTATATTCTGAAAGCGGGCGAACCTTCGTAAATAATATGAGCTCTTAGACTGAAGCAAATAGATCTTTTAGACACTCAGATACTTCTCTCTTCGGAATTCCAGACACACCAGAATATTTTTAAAATCAGAAATATATTCCAGACACACCAGAATGCTAATTTCAAGAGAGAAGAGAAGAACAAAATGGACGAAATTCACTCGGAGAGTTCTTTCTTCAAAATTCTAGATATATTAGAATACATCCAAATCAGATTTATATTCCAGACACACTAGAATACTGACTTTTACAAGAAAAGAAAAAAACGAATTGATGATGAATGGAATGAATTTGGTTTGTTTATATAGGAATCGAATATGTACATTTGTCTTTTGGGGTCAAAGGACATATCCCTTCAAAATGGCAGACTCAAACCGAAAATTAGAGTCAATGGCAATATGGAACATTGGATTAGGCTCAATTACTCGTGTGGAACACCCACCGTTGGATGGAGCTAGATGCTGCACGAATTCGTCCCAACAGATCAAGAAAGTGACCGTTAGATGAGGATTTGTTGAAATCCCGAAGCTGACCCGACACAGAGAAGATACGCGTCGTTGGATCTCGCTGATCCAACGCGTCTGACTTTGTCCCAACACTGTTCCGTGGACTTCAAAGCGCGACCGTCAGATCTCGCGAAATCCTGCGGAGTGAACGCGAGCCGTCCAGATCTGGACGTGCTCGCTTCTCTTAAATGGTCCCCAAATTGATTAAAAGCTTAATGCTTAGCCTCTCACTGCAAGCAACACTGTTTTCATCCTAGGAATGGGTAAACGATAAAAATCTCTTACAGTGTTACTGTCGAGTCAGGATATAGCTTCATTTGCCCTTTGAACCTAGATCGTAGGTTCTCCAGTCATCTAGGTAGGGTTTCACCATGGCTTTACTCATTTACTTTAGGCGTTTTGGCCACACCCCCTTGATGATGCAATTTCTACTCTCTTTTTCACCATTGTTCTATACGGATCAACTGGGTAACTTAGGATTGTACATAATTTTAATTTATGTGTTCCTTGAGAGCAATTTCTTTATGTTGCTAGTCTATTTGTTTTCAATTCTCTAGACTTACCGTATTAGTGCCTACGCAACAACTACTTAGGTTTATTGCGTGCACTAGCTTTATTCACATATAAATATCATCCAGGAAGTTCACCCACTAACTTTGCGTCTCCAGAGTAATGAACCCATCAAGGCCTTTATGATTACATTGCCGATCAAGTTATGCACGTTTGCCCTTTAAGGAATTTTATGATATCATAGTCCTTAGTGATTTTTCAAATCCACTGTTAGACTTTGTATCTGAGATTCAAGTGTTGTCAACATATCTTGATTTTTCTTTGTTTATGATACGTACAACCTAATTTTACGAGTCTACTTAGATACCTAATAACTATTTGTTACTCAGACAACTCTTTATTGAATTTGTTGAAATTCAAGTGTTTATGCTTACCGTGGTCCTTGAGTGGCTATTCTACCTTTCTCAGTCCAAACATGTAATTTAAATTATTAATCATGTGTAACGATTCAATCTGGAAGAACATCGGGATCATATCTTCTCAAACACCTCCTTGTTCCTAACTGGTATCGTCTGTTATCTTGAACAAATGATTCACGGTTGAATCTTGTTACTTAGTCTAGGGTTAAAAAGAGAAGTTCTTCCCGTTTGTGTTGTCCCAGACTTGTTGAGTGAATTAGACTTTCAGGTCATCACTTATATTCACACACTTGATTTCTTAATCTTGTCAGAACTTGGTGAATATAATTAAAGTTCTTAGTTCAATGAAACCTTATCGATCAAATATTCTTTTTGGCCAAATCTAGTTTCTGGGGTACTCCATAATTCCCTCTTCTCACATCCCTATGAGGTTATATCTTAAGGAGAATTTTGAAATCTTTATGTCATTTATTTCTTTCTAACTAGCATTTAGGCTCCTTCTCGGTCCCCCCCACATTTCAAGAGTATTTTCTCTTACTCATCAACTTAGATGGAATCTTACCATATTCCATATAGTGTACCATCCAGATACTTAACAATATCTGCCCCCCACAGTTATAGAGTAACCAGTGAATTATCCTTTTTGATAAAACTATTTTCTTACACAATTCCTTTAGTGTTGCGGTTTTAGTTTTGTTTCATAAAATGATAATTTATGATCATTAGAACCTTGAATTATAGCACAAGGTGAGTTTCTCTTTAATCTCTTTCGTAGGTTATATCTCTTAACATATATACTTGCTTGATAGGTTCAAAACTATCCCATGATCACTAAAGTTATCATTCAATATTTTGTCATTCTTCGTCTTTAGATTTCCGTTCGTATTCTTGAGTCGAAAATCTTATTAAGACCCTTGCATTTTTTATTCGAGTCTCGTCTAGACCGAATGACTTCATATTCAACTTTTAGGTCTTATCAACCATAATTCCCTTATCTTTCCAAGAAGACTAGGTTGCCCATGAGGATTTATGAAGGACCTTCCGTAGATTATACAGAACTACGAAGACTTGAGGATTTATATATAATAACCCCTGATCCCAAGATCTTTCAACAATGGTCATTTCTTTTAACATATCTGAGGATGTTTTTGTAATTCTTAGACAGATCTAAGGACCTTTCTGAAAATTATACTGCTTTACCGTTTGAATAACTTATTTTCTTGAAGACAAGTTTCATTTCTGAATTTTTCATTCTCCGTCATTTGTATTCAAGACAGCTTCATATAATTTTCATTATCTCAGATCGATGAATTCTTTCAAACATTTCATCGTCTGGTAATCCTTTATATGACGACATCATTTTGTCGTCGACAATGTCTAACCGTTTAGGGTTTGACATTTGACTTGAAACACTTCTCCGCTCAACTTATGCAGTTGTCTTCTTCGGTTCATCATCGAATCGAATTTTTAGGATTGAGTATTCAAGACTTATATCTATGTCATTGATGTCTCTTCTGAAGGAGTTGAAGGAAATGTCCTTCGACCAAGATTGCAATGCGAGCAATTTGTCGACTAGGACAATTGATGAAGAAGATCATCAAGTCCGATTGATTTAGGGGGTCGTAGAGTTTATGCTAGGAACCAACTATGATCGTCGAATTACGAAGTAATTCGCGGCTAACTTCGATCGAATCCTAGATCGGGTTACAGATAAGAATGGGTATTTAATCAGATGACATGACTAGTGGGAGTGTGATATAATATTGGGAATGTCCCATAAACATATCTCACAGGCCTAAATAGAATTTGGGTATAAAAAGCTCAAAAACGGGGTTTTGGGCATAGACCGATTCGGGCACTTTTATGGCTCAGATTGGGCTGATTTTTGGAGGGACGTTTCCTAATGTTATGAAAATTAAATATGCCAATTTTGGCTGGGTTTTGACTTCATCTCCTTAGGTAATTGAGGAAATATCAACTAGTTGCTATTTTCGATAATTTCCCTAAATCTTATTCTAAAGGGTCTTTTAGGAAACCTAATTGGAGGTGGATTCTTGATAGGGTTTTATATAAAGACTCTTCGGGCAGAGAATAAGGTGTGGAATTTCTCCTTTATCTTTCTTACCCTACCACATCAAGTACAGAGGAGAAAGTGAGGTAATTCCCAAGCTATCATCTAGTCAAGCAAGAAGAAAGTCTTCTTATTATCAAACCACCATTGGAGTGGTAGAAAGCTTTCAAGAAGGGAGATTAAATACACCGTTCGGTGTCCCAAGTAGAGGAGCAACGATTGGAGCTCTTGGTCTTCTTTAATCTATTGGAATAGTTCGAGGGAAATAACGATTAAGGTAATCTACTATCTCCCATTAGTTTAATTGCTAGTTTATGCATGATGATCATGGGACCAATACTAATGTCAAGACATTAGATGTATGAGATTCCGCTTATACGACATTAGTAGACACCACCATAACCCAACAGTGGCGTCAGAGCCTCTTGCAATTAACTAGCTTTTGCTAAGAATCGAACTAGTTCATATTTGATATGCTTGATAGTTTGATAAATTGAGTTTTTTAAAGTGTTTTAAAAGTATTTTAAACTCACAATTTGATTACAATGAATAGGATTTAATGAGTTCTCAAATTGAAAATCAAAATTTATGATTGAAAATGTTTCAAAAACCTAGATTTTGATCCAGTCTATGCTTGTTTAGATAGATAGTAGTGTTTAAAAATATTTTAAACATAAAATTTTGATTGATTTGATTAAGAGTAGTTTTCAAAATTTGTTCTTGAAAGTGTTTAAAAAACCTAGACTTTGATCTAAAATTGGTTTGATTAAGAGTTGTTTTTAAGTTTTGGAAACTTTTGAAAAACAAAATTTGGAATTTTTAGAAGTGTTCTAAAAATATTTGGAAGAATTTTAGAAGTGTTTTTAAAATTGGAAAATAGCAACTTAGAGTTGCAAAAGAAAAAAAAAATTGGAAACACGAGTTTTTTAGAAACTCATGAAATCCGGCCAGGAAGCTTCCTGGCCGGACCAGTAGCAGTTGTGGACGCGTCTGACCAGACGCATCCCAACACTGGTGGACGCGTCTGACCAGACGCATCCCTACACTGGTGGACGCGTCTGACCAGACGCATCCCAACAATGGTGGACGCGTCTGACCAGACGCGTCCCAGCTACTGGTGGACGCGTCTGGCAGACACGTCCAGTAGCTCTCGACCAGACGCGTCTTGGAGACGCGTCTGGGAGGTTCTGGGTGTCTCGGACTAGGTCCGAGACTCCATCTACTGGCCCGGTCCAGCACCAGACGCATCTAGGACGCGTCTGGAGCATGGACTAGCGTCCTGGCTCCAGGACGAGACCAGGCCTAGAAAGGCCTCGGCCAGGACATGCCGGCCCATTGGGCCGTGCCATGTCCGAATCTTTGTCCGAGCCCTTTGTGGGCTTGGGCCGGGACTTGTCTTGGACTTGTCTCGGGTTTTTTTAAGGCTTTTTGGACCATCAAAAGGGACCATCATTCGAGTGGGAGTTTTATCCAATTTCTTCCAATTCCAACCAAATATTTCCAAAATAAACCCGGGCCATCCGAAAGGCCAAAATGGATTTTCTGTTAAAATTGATTTATGAAATCATCAAGACTCAAGCCAAAGTTTTTCCGTACTTGACCCGGGCTTTCAAAACCCAAAACGGAATTTTCTTAAAATTGATTCTACGATCATAAAAGATAAAACTAGAACGCACCATTAGTCAAATTCTTTGAATTTAGACTTAAGGTCCGTAATGTGACATATGATGTCGACAAAAGTATCTCCCAAGATCATCATGCATATATAATTCTTAGCCCTCATATATTATATGAATGCATGTGATGTGAATGCGGGAAACTAGTATGTCCATAGATTTATTTCTTATTCTTGTTTTACGCACGGATAGGTGCATGCTTTGTAATTAATTTCAATTTCAAGTTCATACGATCTGCGAACCGTTAGAGTCTTGTAATTAGAGTTTAGGGTCTATAAGTCCATTGAAGAAGCTCAAGGAAGGAGTCCAAAGGCGAGTGGGAGAAATCAATGGAGGTTCAAAGATGGCGATCCAAGACGAACCAAAAGGCGAAACAAGAATAAAACCAAAAGGCCATACTAGGATCCATGTCTGCTTGATTTACTTTCTCGCGCGCATTTACTTACTTATTTACGTTTATGTCGTGGATGTTAGTTAGGCTAAATAGTTCACTATAACAAACGCCAGACTAACGTAAAAGTCCCCAAACGTAATCTTGAGTAATCGCCTATCCAGATTAAGACACCCTTTGCGCCCTTGTTCGAGGAAGGTGGGTCGGCCTTCGCAGAGTACCTCATCTACCTTGGTACAATGCGGGTAGGCCTATAGAAGAGGCCTACATGTCTAAATGGTTCTACTCAACGAGATCAGCAAGAGAGTCTTGGATACTCGAGGCAAAAGGATAGATTAGTCATTCATCAATGAAATCTATCAACCAACAGTCATAAGGTATGATCAGTGAAGTAGTTCGCTCACCCGGAACGACGGAGTCAAAGGGTAGGGCCTTCGTCCGCTTTACTCCGAAGAACTGGGATCTTGGAATCACTTATTCAATCGGGGACAATTTTATTGAATAATGTGGGAAAACTAATGTTTTTCAAAAACGATAACGAGTTTTAAAACTTTGCTATTCGTTTATGTAGAGTTAAGATGACGAAAGAAATTTTTAACTTCCGCTCACTTCTCGAAAAGGAAAAGCTGAATGAGCACAACTTCCTCGACTGGGAGAGGAACCTGGGAATAGTTGTGAGGATGGAAGGCAAGCAAAATGTACTAGACACTCCAATTCCTATATTGGATGCTGCTTCGACTCCTGAAGAAAAGGAACATGAAAGGAGTGTTCGGAAGAGGGCAGAGCCAGTAACGTGCTTAATGTTAGCAACCATGGAACCAACTCTTCAAGAGCAGTTCATAGACATGGATGCTTGCTCCATGATTCGAAAACTTCGGGAAATATTCCAGAAACAGTCGAGACTGGAGAGGTTTGAAACCTCTAAAGCACTAATGGACATGCGCCTTGAAAAGGGAAAACCAGTTGGGCCTCATGTTCGTCAAATGATCAGGCTCATTGGCAAGCTAGCTAAACTGGGCTTTCCTTATAGCCAACAGTCGGCTACCGACGCTATCCTTCACTCCCTCCATAGTGGTTTCAATCAGTTTAAGATGAATTACAACATGAATGGATGGGATGAAACACTGGAGGAACTTCCTTCTTCTGACGGTCGAAAAGGATGTAGCAATAGTGGAGACTAAAAAAAGATGTTCTTATGGTATAAAAAGGACAAAGGGTTCAAGAAAGGTGGGAAACAGAAGAAGAAAATCACGTCAAAAGGAAAAGGCAAACGAATCGCCAAGTCTAAAGACAAAGGTCCTCCTTCTGACACCAAGTGTTTCTATTGTGATGGCAAGGGCCACTAGAAAAGAAACTGCCCTAAGTTATTGGAGGACAAGAAGAATGGAACAGTGGTTTCCACTTCAGGTATAAATCGTAAATTTATCAAATATCGTAAAATCCCCACACTTTGGTATATGATACCTAAAAATGCCCTGTCATTGTGAATGTACAGGTGCAGCTGGGGACTGAGTATTTGGCTAAAGAAGACAAGATCCAAGAGGGAGCAGAAGCCTAGACTGCTAAGGATGCTGAAAGGGATCGAAGTCTACTTTAGACACTAATCTAGATTAAATGTTTTTCTAGTTTTTAACATCATCTCTGTACTAAGTATTATGGAGAATCAATAATGAAGTTTATTTCTAATTAAGATGTTAATAAGTGCTAAATTCGGAGTCTAAAGTACATATGAGAGAGACATTTATGTTCGAAAACATAAAGTCAAGTCATGTTGAACATGATTAGCATTTAGACATCCAAATTCGGATTGGAAAACCGAAACGCTACTTAAACATCCTAGAAGGCTAAAAGATGAAGTAGTACAACGATTGAAACGAGTCATCGTAGCAAACTTCCAGACATGGAAGGAAAGTAGGCTAAAAGTGTTTAAGACAGGAACTGTTGCAAATACTACATAAAGAATAAAAGACTTAATACTAGTAAAGAATTACTAGAAATTATCAAGGTTGAAGAGAGCAATCTGCAAATTAATTGATAATTAGCAAAGTTTAAAACGGACTACATACGTAGTCAAACTAAACTGTCACCTAAGACATAGTATGAGACTCATACACAGTCTAAGGCATGAGGTAAATTTGGAATAAACCTCGACAAGTAAAACTGAGTGGGTAAAAGGAGTTTTACAGAAGAGGCTCAGATTTACAACCCTCGTTATCGGAAATAATATAGTTATTTCACAGTCGTCTAAATTTGGTTTAGTATTTAAACAACAGTCCACAGATAGTGAATCATTCCGAATAGGTTTGTCAGATACGTGATCTGATGAATGAAACCCTATTAAGTGAACTTGGAATATTTATTATCATCTCCCTAGTCTAGGTCGTTGTTTGGACAACAAACGACTAATGAAGACTAGCACGGGAGTCGATGAGATAGTGCAGTTTTATGGGCTATAGAAATAGTGTATTCAATTCGACTACGTGGGTGTGTAAAAGGTTTATACACTGGATAACCCTCAAATGAGTAGTACAACACTCTTGATGAACGTCAAATACTTCTCAAAAGACAGGATTGGAGAGATTCCTCAAAACATGAGTGCTCCACTCATCTTATGTAAGGAATGCCAGACTTTGGTTCCGTCAAACGCCGCGCCGTAAAAGGAGGTTATAAAGGCGGATACTGGGAAGGACCGGATAGACATGAAGTTAAGTGGGACTGTAAGAATGGATTGTGTCATCCTAATCACATTAGGTCAAAAGTGTCCCAAGGCCACTTCATGAGTAGCAACTGAATTTGCGTGGCCGCGCTCAAACGGATTAGAAATTAATCGTTTGTCTTTTACAGTTGTACTCGAAGATCAAGAAAGTCTGAATGACGTGACGTATCAGATGGGATACTAAATTGACACGGGAATCGAGCATTGCACTTATTCTAAGTCCAAGTGGGAGTCTGAAGGAGTTGAAGGAGATGTCCTTCGACCAAGATTGCAATGCGAGCAATTTGTCAGCTAGGACAATTGATGAAGAAGATCATCAAGTCCGATTGATTTAGGGGTCGTAGAGTTTATGCTAGGAACCAACTACGATCGTCGAATTACGAAGTAATTCGCGGCTAACTTCGATTGGATCCTACATCGGGTTACACATAAGAATGGGTATTTAATCGGATGATATGACTAGTGGGAGTGTGATATAACATTGGGAATGTCCCATAAACATATCTCACAGGCCTAAATAGAATTTGGGCAAAGATAGTACAAAAAACTCAAAAACGGGGTTTTGGGGCTAGACCGATTCAGGCACTTTTAGGGCTCGGATTGGGCTGGTTTTTGGAGGGACGTTTCCTTATGTTATGAATATTAAATCTGATAATTTTAGCTGCATTTGGACGTCATCTCCTTAGGGAATTGAGAAAATATCAACTAGTTGCTATTTTCGATAATTTCCTTAAATCTTATTCTAAAGGGTCTTTTAGGAAACCTAATTTGAGGTGGATTCTTATTAGGGTTCTATATAAATACTCTTAAGACAAAGAATAAAGTGTGGAATTTCTCCTTAAGCTTTCTTACTCTAGCACATCAAGTAGAGAGGAGAAAGTGAGCTAATCCCCAAGCTATCTTCTAGTCAAGCAAGAAGAAAGTCTTCTTATTATAAAACCACCATTAGAGTGCTAGCAAGCTTTCAAGGAGGGAGATTAAATACACCGTTCGGTGTCCCAAGTAAAGAAGCGATGATTGGAGCTCTTGGTCTTCTTTAATCTATTGGAATAGTTCGAGGGAAATAGCGATTAAGTTAATCTACTATCTCTCATTAGTTTAATTGCTAGTTTATGCATGATGATCATGGGACCAATACTAATGTCAAGACATTAGATGTCTGAGATTCCGCTTATACGACATTAGTAGACACCACCATAACCCAACATCTCCATATTCTCTATAGCCGTTTTCATGTCATACTTGGTGGTCAAGGTGTTGCTTAGCTCTTCGATGTCTCTATAATTGAGAAGATATTTTAGAGCCATCAGCAAAGTCAACCTGTAAGGCGACTATGTGTTGAGCCTTATTCTTGCCCACGACTAGGGATAACCTTTTGTGAAATACTTCACAAGACCTAGCGAGATTAGATTGATTATCGGTTTACAATCTCCACTGATCGAAATTTATCAATTTTAATGTTATGTTCCTTTGCTCTGCTATACCAAAAGAGTGGCCGTTTGATGAATTTTCATTCTTGGCGCATATCTTGGCAAAAGGAGATTCATACTCCCCCTCAATTATTTCTCAAAGCCTCAATCTTTTTATAAAGTTGAGTTTCTATTTTGGTTTTATAAAACTCGAACTTTTTGATTGCTTCATCCTTACTCCTTTGTAAGTAATATAACAGAACCAAGTGGACTCATTGATAAAGGTGATGAAGTACCTTTTGCCATCTCAAGTTTGAATCGTCATTAAGTTAATGAGTTCAATGTGAATTAAGTCTAAAGACTTGAACGACGTCTTAGTCATTTTTGACTGTAGACATGTTTGACATGTTCTTCTTGAGTTAATTTTGACTTTCAGAATTAACTCCAAGTCCATTAGTTTCTTTAATGACTTATTATTTACATGCCCTAGTCTTTCGTGGCAGATATTGGAGGACTCGACAATATACACATAATCATTAATTTCATTAATAATAGGTGCCTTCGGTATTACAGGGATAACATTTAATTTAAATAACCCCCCACATAAATAACCCTTCCCAATATATATCTTTTTCTTAAAAGTATAAAGATATCTGACAGAAAGATTAGTTTGAACCCGTTCTCATTTAGAAGGGAACCAGAAATCAAGTTCTTTCGAATGTCTGGAGCATGGAGTACATCGGTCAAAATCACTTCTATATCTGAAGTGAGTTTTAGCACAATCTCCCCTTTTCCTTTGACTTGGGGGGCGAGGCATTTTCCTTGAATAAGGTATCTCCTTCGGCTACCTCCGTATAGGAAGAGAATAGGCTTTTGTTACTACAAATGTGCCGACCCACCATTCTTTTTGGCTGTTAACCAAGTTAACTTCATATGCCACTGCACATAGGTCCATCTTCTGAAGTTTCTCAGACACTTTGTTAGCTTTAGTAATCATAACACATTGATTCTGGTTTGCGGTATCTTTTATCAACGAAGCTTGGTTCTTAACCTTTTCCCCTCGATTGCCATAAGTGGAGCGACAATCTTTGGCTAGGTGGCCCCGCTTGCCACAGTTGTAGCATTCGCCAAACTTTTTTTTTTCTTAGGCGGTGAAGTCAGTTCCCTTGAACTTCTCTGGATTTTCCACGTATGTCGTGTTAGGCGGAAGAACCCGTAGGGTTGTTCTTATTCTTGCCATTTTTCTGAAATACACAGAAAATAAAGCAAATCAAACTATTATAACCAGAGAAATAATCGTTATAAAATGTCTTAAGATTGTTGTTCCTCTAGTTATGATTTGAGTTCACTTTATCTTTGTTCTGTCTTGATTAAGACAGAGTCTAGGTTGAGGTAAGGAACTTCCTTTCTCTAAGTTATAGAGAGATAAACGATAAGCGAATACCGACTTTATCAGTAATTCCTTTTTTCGGATTAACCGAGATAGACAAAAGATAAACGATAAGCGAATACTCGACTTTATCAGTGATACCTATTTTGGTTTACAATTCCCAAGACTCAGTTCAAGATGTTAAGTTAATTGTCGTACTTCTAGACCTTGTAGTTACTCACTAGGAAATATTCATAGTCGAAAGACTACCTTCTTCCGATGCAACAAAGTTCCACATATGAGCTCTGCTAGTGTCAGTGTGTAGGTATCATAATAAAACCTTAAATTTTCACTCACGAGGAGGATTGTTGGAACCAGAGCCAATTTTGACTCAACCCGATTGTCAAACTCAGAAACGAAGCACGCCATTGCGTTCGTCTCGCTGAGCTCTTCAATTTAGAGCCAAGAAACACTCGAATTCGATTCTGATGAATAAGAAATTCAAGTTTAAATTTTGGACGATGATCATTTAAGTAAGGACTAAAATGTCAAAGCGGACAAGTTAGATTGGGGGCCATCTAGGCGAAGCGAGCACATCCAGATATGGACGACTCGCTTTCAACCCGCACGTTAGAAGGAGATCTAACGGCTGCGCGCTGATAGCTTTGGGATTTCCTCGGGACGACGCGAAGAGTTTTGGATCATCAAGGATCCAACGACCCGCGCCAAGTCCGCTTCAGGATAGGAGCGAGATTTCGTTAGATTTCAACCCAACGGTTGTTTCTTTCATCTGTTAGGCTTTATTCTGTATGGATCTAAGGGCAGACGTTCCACTCGAGTTATTGAATCGAATCCGACGTTCCAGATTGCCACTGACTCTAATATGGGCAGTCATTTCTAGTTAAGTCTGCCATTTTGAAGGGATATGTCCATTGACCCCAAAAGACACATGTACCTATTCAAATCCTATTAAAACAACCCAAACCCATCTCATTTTTCGTCCAATTCATTCTCTTCTTCTCTTCTCTTTTGAGAACAATATTCTGGTATGTCTGGAATATAAATCTGTTCTTACAAATATTCAAAATCAATATTCAGGTGTGTCTGGAATATAGTTCTTATTTTAAAAAATATTCTATTGTGTCTGGAATTCCGAATAGAGAAGTATCTGAGTGAAGTTATAACATTAAAGTGTCTAGAAGATCTATTAACATCAGTCCAAGAGCTGATATTATTTACGAATGTTCGTTCGCTATTAGAATATAGAAGTACCATTTTAAATTATGAAAGGATAGTTGTTGTATCCTAAAGGCACACACCCTAACTGTTGGTACTGTTACGGGGTGTAAAACGTCTTAAGGAAAGGGAATTTATTTTTGCCTCGACTCCATAAATTCTTATGCTTACCCTCCATTAATTTTGCCTATATCGACTAATCTGAAAGAAAGATTACTGAAAAGTCAGTATTCGCTTATTGACTCCCTCTCTCTTTCTAACTTAGAGAAAGGGAAGTTCCCTACTTTAACCTAACCTTTGCCTTCTTTTTTTGAGTTAAACCTGAATTTCATTCATACAAAGGAATATAATCCAACACATTATATGGTTTTGAGAGTTTTGAGTCCTTTGATTACAACATGGATTTACTAAAGTAAATAACAACATGAAACTTACAAAAGTAAAGATAACATGAAGGGAAAGGAGTACAATATTGCAAAAATAAAATAAAAAGACCCAAGAGGTCACAAATTAAAGATCCTAAAGATCACCAAGGAAACTCTAAAGCTCGTCAACGTTAGTATACTTAATGAAGAAGAATGAACCAAGTAGAGACGCATGACGGTTGCATCAAGAACACCACACGACCATGGTGATCAAGAAGTTGATACTCTGTGTCTATTGTGAAGTCATAACCAGATGAACAACAAAATTGACAATCAAACTCCTAAGAAATTGATAATCAATAAGAAACTTTTTTAAAATCAAATTTGAATCCTCAATGAAACACCTTTCAAATCGAACCAAATCAAACAAAAGAAATCTACCAAAAACAAACTTCAGGCTGAGTTCATCTTCAAACCGTCATCTCAAAACGCGTTTTGATATGTTCTTCATCGATTTTTAATCTGTAAATAGGTTCGCGCAACAAGCAATAATGGAGAAGATGAAGCTCAATCTAGGCTGAACATCAAGTAGTCGGATCTTCTCATGAAATCGACTGATTCTTCCCTTGTTACCAATCGTTACAGCTCAAAACTTGAAAGTAATCATTTCTTCATCCATCAACATGGAGATGAAGTTGAAATGGAGAGAAAAGATGAAGATCGATGAAGTCGAGGAGGATAAGAGAGAAAGTAGATGAGGGAGGGTCAACTGTGTTTCTCAGACGAAGGGTTCTGACTAGGTGATCCTTCCCTCAACTGGGACTGTAAGAAAAAATACAGAGAGAGCGAGAGAGAGAGCGAGAGCGAGAGAGAGAGAGAGAGAGAGAGAGAGAGAGAGAGAGAGAGAGAGAGAGAGAGAGAGAGAGAGAGAGAGAGAGAGAGAGAGAGAGAGAGAGAGAGAGAGAGAGAGAAAAGGGTACAAAAAGGCAAGAGAGATAAAGATAGATACTAAGAAATAAAAAGAGATAAAAGAGAAGGAAATGAAAAGATGGAGATGAAGAGAGTGACGACGACTGTGGTGGTAGTGTTTGCCGGAGTAGAAGGGGGAAAGAGAATATTTATATATTTCTGAAACTAGTCACCGGCTATCGGTAGTGGACCGCTGTTGGTGACTTTTTCCTTGTCCGAGAAAGAGATAAGAGAAAGAGACAGAAGTGTAATACTTTAAATATAAAAGTAACAAACAAAAGAAAATTTATGGTAAAGTTGAACTAATAGAATTGATCTTGGAGTCAAATTTATGGTTGAACTAAAAGAATCAATGGCAAATTGGAATTAACCCTCAATATTATTACTTCATTTTATATCACAAATGTTGAATATCAAACGCGTATTGTATCAACTACCATTTACTAACTGCCAAATTTCAACAAAAACAAAATGTACTAACTGCCAACAATAAATACCAACTTACAAAAGATTTGGCACATTGTGTTCATGCATGTTGACGAATATTATATCACGTTTTACATATTATGGAATAAGACATTAGGACCAAGTCAGGGCAGTGGAACTAACCTGCTAAAATCACGTGGAGGAGCTGTCTGTACGGCAGTGGATAAAATAAGGTTGGTGCCATGAGAAAGCAACCTTTTGCTGTAAGAAAGTGTTTTGGACGAGAATCACAAAACTTTTTTTTTTGTTCATATTATAATAATGAGGACGGTGTAAGAATTTGGGCCCGGTCCCAAATAATAATTGGGATGTCCTTGTATAAGTAAGAAAGTTACATGAAAATAACAAACAAATACAAGATGATTTGAGTTCCATGCCGTCGCTGAGAAATTGGGAGTCCGGTACCAAAATACTAAAGGAGCCTTTTACATACCTAAATTTTCTTAGACAAAAAAACAAAAAATTTAAATAACAAGAAATTTACCCCATATTAAATAATTGATAAATAATAAACAATCAAGACTTAATAATAAATTTAAAAACTGACCCATTCAAAATCTCTAAATAATTTATGATAGGTTGAATGAGAAATCTAAAAGAGTATACAATAAAATAATAAAATGTAAAAGAAACTACCTCTTGACGGTAGAAGATTTTTGTGCAATCTTTGTGGAATTTGATCTTTGAAATTCAAATAATCTCTACCTTTTCCAATAACAAGAAACAAGCCTAGTAGCTTTCAAAAAAAAAAAAAAAAAAACAAGCCTAGTAACTAGTAAGTACTAGTATTTAAGAGGTAGTACTTGTATTCTGACCACGACTTTGGAGAATAAAGAAAAATCTCTACAGAATAAATTTTTTCTACAAAATTGATCGAGTGAAATTGAATTTTTCATTTCTATTTGTTTCTATAGGGCTTCCGGTTTTGGAGTTTAAAAAAATTAAATTGTTAAAATATCCTATAAAGGAATTTAGAAGGACCTTTTATAAACTTAAACAAAATCTTTCTATACATCTAAACCCTAAACTCCTTCCATGTGTTTCTTATTTTCTTCATCTTCTTCTCCAAAGCTTTGCTTTCTTCTATCACTAAACCATAAAAACATTGAGAACAAAACAAATATGTTTAGAAATGATGAAAAATATATTTTAGAACTCAAAGTTAACTGATCTCTAGGGATTAATAATGTGTTTACCTCTCTTGGAGAGGATTAATGGATGAAGAAACTTGTTTGGGACGCCCCATGAAAGATGTATTAAGAGTTTCAAGAGATTTTGTTTGATGATTTAGTGTTTATAATCTTTTTTCCCTCCTTCTCTCTTTAACTTTGTCTGATTTAAGAGAAATAAGAGTAGTAGGTGCTGATGTCAAAAAATGACTTTCCGTTATATCAGCATGAAAAAGGGAGTTGATGAATGACAACCTCCGTTATGTGTGATTATTCCGTTAGATTGAGTAATGCTCGATATATGCTCCTGCTCCCAGCTCCGCTTCCTGCTCTACCTCCTGCCCTGCTTCTCCTTACTTTAGCTCATCGCCCTTGCTCCCTGCTCCTTGCTTTTGTTCCCATTCGTCTGCTCCCGAGGGGGGAAAACCTGCAAAGGGTTCGAAAACCGCTCCGACGCTCAAGCCAGTCAGGGTGCTCTTTGCAGTAAAAGAATGAATATTGATTGATCCTTTTGGGCACTTTGCAGAGCTGGTTTCTTCTGGCCGACCTCCCTGTTAGGGAATATCGGTGGACCATCAGAAGCTCAGCCGTCCTGCTGCCTTAAGCCGGGATGACCCAGTAGACTTCAGGTCTGATCTTGACTCTTCAGACGTTAGTCAACGTCTGGATATTTTATGCATCATCATGAGTCCCGCCACTCTTTAGTCGAAAGTAATGAGACTAAGGAGTAGAAGTAACTCGTGTGTTTTAAACATTTCTGAGCGAGTTTGTACCAAGCTAGTAGGGACTGCTGGTGATAAAGCTTCTCTTCGCTAAGGCTGTGTTTGTAAAAACTGATCCCAGTTGTGTTTTGCCTTGGAAGTCAGCAAACACAACTGGAATCAGTTCTAGCGTATACAGCCTTAGAGAAAAGAGGTTTTACCATCAACAGTCTCTACCAGCTCGGTACAAATCAACTCAGGAATATGCAGCTCTAGAAAACCAAAAGAAAGACCTAGCTTCATGAAACAACTCTGGTCCAGGTAAAATCCTTGATTTCAGGGTCTTCAATGTTTAAAACACACATGTTACTTCTACTCCTCAGTCTCATTACTTTCGACTAAGGAGTGGTCGGACTCAGGATGATGCATAAAATGTCCAGATGTTGGCTAACGTCTAAAGAGTCAAGATCAGACCAGAAGTCAACTGAGTCAACCCGGCTTAAGGCAGCAGGACAGCTGATCCCCTGATGGTCCACCGAATATTCCCCTAACTGAGAGGTCGGCCAGAAGACACCAGCCCTGCAAAACGCCATTGGCATGGACAAATCAGTCCTGGGGTCTTCAAAGGAGTAAGGAGGGTCCCCACAGGTTCGTCTAGTGTCTTACGCCCAGAATTGGGGAGGCAGCAGCGCCCAACGACCTACTGACTTAATCCCGAAACTTTCAGAAAGACCTCAGTCGGCTACACATCTCGAAGTGTTTAAGCCAGTTTGGACTCCAAGTATCCAAAGGAGGAAAATTCTCCTTTAGAGTCTATCACACCGGCAAGATATCTAATAGGTCTAAAATAGGTCTATTCCCGCAAGTGTACGGGATTAAGTTATAGTAAGTTTGTAAGTTAGGAAATCGTTCCAAGGGATAAGTAATTTCACCTAAATCTTAAATTAACACCCCAATCATTGATTTTGGTTGGTTTTTTGAAAGCTAATTTAAAAAGAAAAGGATAATAGACTAAAGAAGAATGAAATCAAGATGGAAAAGAAATCTAGGGTTTTGATTCCACCATATAAATCGACTATCTAAAACATGCATTCAATTAACAAATTCCTTTTTTCATATATAACTCAAAGTCTAACATAATAAACTATTTAGATTTCGGAAGATATTCTTTAATAACTCATTTCAAAATCAAGTATTTTTAATTGATTATCATCCAAAGGTCATATTCCTTAACAATCATTCACCATCTAAAAAGCATATCCCATCTAATAACTTAACAAAAGCATGAACAATGACAAGACTATAAAATCTATATAAAATGACAATTATAGACATTGAAGCTCAATACAGGATTTATTAATTAATAACACATATTAAAATAAGCCCAAGTATGGGTTTCCTCTACTACCCTAGATACAAGATCAACTACTCATTGAATTTAGAGGCATATACATTCATAAAGTAAAATACATAGAAATAAATGAGACAAAAAAAAAGAAATCACCCAACTCCTTGCTCCAATGGTCCCCAAGTATGATCCAAATTATGTTCCAAATCCAATTAATAGCACTTTAAGAGTAGGTGGAAGCAGAAAAGTTTAAAGAAGAAATTAGAAAGGAATTAGTTGTAGAAAAGAAATGAAGGAAGAAAATGGGATAGAATTAGAAAGTAGATCTAGAAATTAAAAGAGAAAGAAATTGGGTAGAAGATGTGATGGAGGCTAGAGAAAGGAGAAGAAAATGGTTTTAGGATTAATTTTACTACTACGAGGAGGAGGAGAGAGAGGCTAAGAGGAGAGTATTGGAAAAAGTAGAGAAGGAATGAGAGGTTTTTCAAGTCTAAGTGTTAATGAAGGAGAATGTGGAATTAAATAGGTAGGAATGAGGAATTAAATAGGTAGGGCAACTATGGTTTTGGGTAAAATGGTAAAAGGGGAAAATGTGAGGGCTATTTAAGTAAATTCGGGGTTCTATGCTTTTGGGATGTAAGAAGCAAACAGTCAAATTCTCATTTCTGAAAATCAATACTCCATATTAGAGATGTACTAAAAGAGAATAGCATTTGGCAAGTGGGTAATGGAATCAATATACAGATTGAAAGGGACTTATGGATACCTGAGATGACAAACAAAAGACCAAACGTAATCAGACCTTTACCAACTAATGTGAAATGGGTTGCAGACTTAATTGTTCAGGGTACAAATCAATGGAATCAATCATTACTAAGAGATTATTTTGATCCAGACAGTGTAAGAGCTATAAACAATATCTATATACCTCATAGTGGTTCATGTGATAACCTAATTTGGAGTCCAACAGAAAAAGGTACGTTCTCTCCTAAATCTTACTACTCAATTATCAAACAACCTCCACAACTCAATGATAATCTTAATCTTTTTCCTTGGAAATCTTTTTGGAAAAAAACAAATATGAATCCAAAAATCCAAATTTTCATTTGGAAACTGTTACATAATGGAGTGGCAACCATGGAAAATATCAATAAACGTTTACATCATATAGATCCCCATTGCAAATTATGTAATAATCAGGAGATAGAAAGCATTCATCATTTATTTGGATCGTGCCCTAAATTTATTAACCTTATAGGTATTACTAACGATTGTGAATTACTACAGTTAGGGTTAGATCCAATCACAAACATGCAGATGATTTTACACAAAGGAGAAGAGGCGACAGGAGTATGGTATAAATTTACTTATCTGTTATGGACATGGTGGAAAGCTCGAAACGAATTCTATTTTCGACAACAAGTCACCGAGTTGGAGAGAGTTTGGATGCTTGCGAAGCTGGAACTCAACCAAAACCCTAATTTACTCTTATCAGTTAATGTTATTGCAGAATCGCAGGTACACTTTTGGAAATCACCTCCTCCTGGATGCTTAAAGGTAAATGTTGATGGAGCTTATAAATCGGAAGGAGCGGTAGCAGCGGCAGTTGTACGCGATTCTAATGGAGAAGTCATTAAATCAAGATCAATCTCGTTCTTACCAGTCTCGGCAATACATAGTGAGATGAAGGGCTTCCAATTAGGGTTGGAATTGGTCGACGAGCTGAATTTATATGAAGTGGAAATTGAGGGGGATTCGAGGGTGATGGTTACCCTCTTATCCAACGGCTCCCCTTCCATCCCGTGGAGATTAAAACATGAGGTGGAGCTCCTCCGTGTCAGAATGAGGGAAAGAAACGTTTCAGCCAGCTATTGTGCTCGTGATGCCAATAAAGCCCCTCATGACTTGGCGCATCAAGAATTGGTCCTCGGCTCCATCTAGTTAGATTTTTGGGGTTAATTGTAATGTATTTACTTCATGTAATTGACGTTTTTTTTATGATTTATAGAATCATAACTTCAAAAAAAAAACAAGAATCGCGGCTGGGTTCATTTAAGGAGGGATAGAGGAGACACGTGTCAGCGTGTTAGAGCTCCTAGGTTTTGTGTTGGGAAATGCGGATGCTAGAGCTCTTCTCGTCCGAGCAATTGACGTACGGCAGCAAACATTGCCCGTGAGATGATGGAGCGCGCAGGATCTTGGCGGTTGGATGCTGGACACGTGCTCGGCTGTTGGCATCCTTGGGCGGAATCAACGAAAGCCGTCAGATGAAAGAAATGCGGAACCCAACGTACAAGATTAAAAGAAGAGATCGGGGCTACGAAACTAAGATGCATCGGTCAAAACTGGATTATCTCCTTTAGGGCTCATTTCAATACTCAACAGAAACACGGGACATAGATGAAATGGCCTCAACAGTTTGCCACGTGTCTAGACGTGTACCGCGCTCCAGAATATTCCCCAATTAATCCCGCCAGTCAACCTTATTTGACTCCATCTTTGACTTTGCCTAGTTTGCTCATCCGGACTCGGATTCGACTTCCGTTTTCTCCTACGGGCTCGTCTCGCACTCTATTTTCACCCATGTACTCGCCTTGACCAAAATACCAGAATGTCCTTGACTCTAAATGAGAAAAATACCCTTCATGTCACTTTTTCTCCTTTTTAACCAATTTCACACCTAACTCTACAAAAGACACCTAATCAAAAAAACCAACCATTTTATTACAATAAAGACTCAAAATGGACTAACTCGGCTAAATTAAACGACTCGGATGAGATATTTTCATGACCCATCAAACATCCACAAACTTAGATTTTGCTAGTCCTCGAGCAAAACAAAACGAAACAAAAACCTAACTCACTTACGGTGGAATCCCGGTTGCATTTAGCATATGCAACAAACCGTTAAACCCCTAGGTTGCCCTAGTGGACGAGTGTTGTCTCGTGAGGGTTTCTAGAGAATGTACCCACAAAATTTAGAAACATTTCAAAAATACAATAGGGTCCAAAAGCACCCAAAGTCAACTAAGATGGACCAAAAATGTTTATCTACTAGAAAATTTTAGCAAGCTAATAGGAATCAACCAAAGTTAACAACACTATACAGACATTAAAAATCTCTCCACTAATAATCTAGACTCAAATTGTACGTGAGTAGCCACAATGAGAATCACTTCAGTTCCAAACAAACAGATCCTTGATATCTGTCTTAATACATTTCGCCTCGACCTTGGCCTTACAGAGATACGCTCTAAAAATGAAATCACTCAAGAATGGTTTGCTCGTTTGTGTAAGTGTGATCACTAATATAGACTCAACACATAAAAAGGGGTGAGGACAACATTCTAAAACGAATGATCTACGAAAAGGAATGTAACCACTAAATGGAATGGGGAAGCTCACTTACCTTACTCACCCACTCTACCCTCTAATGATGTTTTCTAAAGGTCAACTGATACAAGTGATGAGATGGATGATGATGAGATCCCGAGAATGTCGACGTCTTCAATGTTAGAGAACTTCAAGCAACTTCCAAACTTAACCTTTTTGCATCGAACACATATTTAATACATCAAACTAAAGTTCACAGGAACGTGTTCACAATCTTTCTATTTTTTTTTTCACTTCAATTTTTTTTTTCGAATTACACACTACAAACAATACTAGTATTCTCAAAAATCAACTTTTCTTCTTTCGCACTTTGCTTTCACATTCTTCTTTCCTTACTTATCATGCCTTCATTCTCGGGAGTCATATGATGAATGGATGGTGGAGTATTTGTCTTCCTAAAGTTGACACTATTATCGGGTTTTATGGACTACAAGAGTAAGGTTTATTCGCTATCCTGATGTCACTCCTAGTGGTTATGGAAGTTGAGCACACGAGATCAAATGAGCTCTTTTTAAGAGTTGCGAGGTTGAGTAGCTCTTCACTCTACTCAGAGTCAGCGCAGAGGAGTAGGCTCAAAGGTAATAGAAAGGCTCAGAAATCTCACAAGGGTTAAGTCTCCACTAATGATTAATCTAGGTCTCTTAGAACCATCTACCCTTTACTTCCATAATACTCACATGGCTAGCACACAAACGACCTCAAGACTCGAAATTCATGAAGAAACCTTTAACAACCGGATAGTACGATCAACTCGACTCTATAACTATTACCAAGCCAAAAACAACTATTAGACTCACATTTTCGGGCCAAAATTTAAAAATTTTGAACCCTCGTGAATTTTTGAAATGAAGGACTTAGCAAAAGTTCTTCCCTGTCCCCAAACTTAAACCGAACTAGGAGGAAAATGGTGCATAAATATTTAAGAGATTTGACTCACCTAAATGGACACGAAAACTAGGAGGTTCTAAAATAGCCTCATTGGCTCGTTGTATAATCACCTCCAAGTTAGGTTCTCGCTCGTTTGAGTCTGACTTAGGTAAAGACTCTGAAAAACTTTCTAAAATTTCTCTTATTATGATGTCATCGGTGTCCTAAAAGAATTCTAAAGTTTCACCTAAGTCAAATGAGTCATCACTCTCTTTAGACATTTCTGCAAGCCATTGTTCTTCATCTTTCGTAAGACATCTAGATTGATCCAAAAGATTATCATGGACAAGATGAGTAGAAGGTTTAGACTCGGGAGACAACACAGACTCAACTTTTGGTTTCTCTGAAGATGGTTCAAGAGTTTCCTCACCAATGGACTCATATGATGATAGCAGCGACTCTACGGTTGGCAAGATACTATGCTCAGAAACTAAATATGGAGTAGGATCAAACAAAGTATTCGCCTCATTTATACTACCATCCTCATCATCATAAGACTCATTATATTGTGTATTGTACTCCATATTATCAAAGGACTCATCTTCTATGATGTTGGGTTTCTTATTGAAGGGCAATTCTAGATTTTAACCTTATAAGACGACTATAAATTTGGTCTAATGAAGATGATGAAGAGTCATTAGTTCTAATGTTATCCCATTAAGGTGGTTGGGACATGTTTGGTTCATAAAACTCTTCATGATATTCACCATGGGATGAACTATTGACATAGTTTGACTCATAACGTTCTTGAGGTTGACAATACTCCCAATAATTATCACCATAGACATTGGCCCTCGGATTCTCAAAATAATTTTGATTGTTAAAACGTCGATAATTATTGGTATTTTCTAACTGAGGGACACAACCTTGTTGAGGTTGATAATGATTCCAATAGTTATCAACGTTATGACTATCATTACGGGACCGGTCAAAATTATCTAGAGTAGCGTTAGTCGCCTCAAGCCTAGATATGGACCGTGAAAGTATCTCTTGTGCATTTAACAATAATTGTTCCTTCCGTCTCTCTTCCAATTCGTCCTCTGATAAGACATGAAAATGTCCCATCTGAATCTCTTAACTCGGGTTTGTTAGTCCAGTTCGAGCGGTTACTCTGATGATTTCTTTGATTTTCTTTCTCAGGTGTCTTTACAAGGCTTAGTGTGAAAAACAGATGAACTCGGGAGAAATAGTTGTTAAGGGGTACTATGGTCATTTGTGGATTCCGGTAATTTTGGCCAACATTGATGCTCGAGTGAAAAAAGGGGTCGAATACGAACCCAACTGTGAAAACGGGAGTCCAATCGGAGTTTGGATGAGAGAAATGTAGTTACTCAAAGTTGAGGTCAAGATTGGTTGACTAAAGGTCAACATTGGGCATTCGACGACACGTGGCGCTCAGAGAGAATCAGATCGCACGGCTGGAAAACTACAGGGCATATATTCCGGTACATAGGTGGGACCCGTGGGTTTGATTCGTGATTTTCTTTGGAGTTGATCATCTGGCGCATTGAACGGCTTGGATTTCACCCGGTCACATGTCGTCATCTAAGCTCGCGTTGTAACATCTTGTATTGTCCCATGATACACCAAATCATTTTCTTCATAACACCAGCAAGCATCACCCAATTGCCAGGTCAGTGAAGTTTAAATATCTTTATCCCTTATCTTCTCCAACTGTTTTGGCCAAACAGTAAGGAGAAAGATCAGACCGAGAAAAGGGAAAAGGAAGATTCGATTGAAGATTTGAAAGAGCTTGAGATGGATTTTACAGGGAAGGAAAGAAAATATTGTTTGGGGTACTACCCAAATCAGCTCAGATTCTCTCTCCCTCTCGTGATCTCCTCTTTATTCTCCACGGCTATTCTCGTTTCTTATACAGTAGAGAGAGAAAGTATTTTTCTTTTTTTCTTTGATGGAAAGAGATCACAGAGAGATTAGAAAGAGTTTGAAATATTGGGTTCCTTTAAATTAGAGAAGAATCAGAGAAAGAGATGGAAGGAGACGATATAGAGAGAGAGACACATATTTGAGAATGAGATTTGAAGAGATATCTTTAGACAGAATAGAAGATTGAGAGAGAGTTGAAATGAAGATCCGACCATGAGGAATATTTGAGAGAGAAAGATTTTCAGAGAGCAAAGAAAGAAAGAAGGATTTCGAATTGGTTTTCTTCTCTATATAATTGAAGAAAACAGAGAGGGAGATATCTGGGTTTTAGAGGGACAGAGGACAACAACATCTCAATCTCTTCTTCTCTTGAGCTTCGTAGCTATAATCTTTAGAGGAGAGAGAAAGAGTTATAGAGAGAGAGAAATAGCAGTTCATCTCCATACGGCTAAAGAAGTAACAGAGAGCACCATCCTCTTTTATCAATTGCTTTATCCTCTGTAATCTTTTCTTTTTTGTGAGAGAAAAAAAAGATTAATAGAGAGAGAAAGAGACTGTTGAATAAAGACAGAGAGAAACAGTGAGGAATTTATTCATGTTATGAACTCTGTTTTTGATTGATTTATATTCATATCATCTTCTTTCTGTTATTATATTAGTGAGAGAGATAAAACAGAGCAAGAAGAGAGAGATAGAGAGATATTAAAACAATAGAAAGAGAAAGAGGAGTGTTGGAGAAGATGAGAAAATTGAATAGAAAATAATTTTCTCACAGAGAAAATATTTCTGAGATGACGAGAAAATCGTTTTCCCTAAGGGTCTGTTTGTCTGGAAAACAGTAAAAACAGAAGGAAAGCTGTTCCTTAGGGTGCGTTTGGCTGCCAGGCAGGAAAAATAATTTCCAGCGAGAAAAAGTTTAGTTTTCTTCCATTCTCTTTTATTCTTCATATTTATTTAAATCTCGATCATGATTAGCTAAGACTCTCCATCTAGGATTTTACGATGAAACCCATTTTTGATCTTTTAGAGATATATCTTTTTGATTAACTCTTGATTAATGCTTCATAGTTTAATTCGTTTTAGTTTGATAAATAGATTTTCAATTCATTATCTATACTTTTAGTTTGATGCATCATACTTAGGTTGCATCCTTTGATGATGCATACTTACCAATTGATAGATAATAGTTTAGAGATTTATTTATTTAAAATATAACGATTACATCGTTATGTTTTATTCGGTTTTAACGAAAACATCTCCCGGAATTAGGATAGTTCATTATCCAAAATTCTAAGTTATAAAAAAAAAAGAATTAACCATTTTAAGTATTTGTTTCTAAAGGTGATTTTATGTGGTAAATTCCTAAAACCTAGACTCCTCCCCCATTTGAGTTCATTTTTATTTACTTTTGTTTCAGTATTTGATTTTATCATCACCAAAACAAATTTCAAAGAAAAACCGAGTTACTTCCAAGTCTTAGAATAGGTTTCACTTAGTCTCTGAGGAACGAACCGGTCTTACCGGAATTATCACTTGACGCCCGTATACTTGCGGGTGGTGACCTATTTAGGAAACTTTCTAGGCCCATCATCCTCATAGAAGAATCTTTCCATTTTTATTTTATTTTTTTAAAAGAGTAACGAAACTACAAAGATCCTAAGGAAAACACACACGCAAGCAAGCCAACTCAACCAAGCAACCTAGACACAATCTAGACGACTGTGTGGTCTTTTTCACCTAAAAGTATATCTAGACAGCTTCTACTTCTTACCAAAGCTTGAACTATGATTCTTATGAGGAGTTACTCCGTCACAGTACAACGATCAAGTAATTCTCCAAGAGACAGCCAACTATGAAAGTTGAAAATCACTGTCCCCCTGGCAACGTTTCCTCTTCTCGAGGCAGTCGTGGAAAAGAATTATGCGCTTGCGTCGTTCCCTCTTCCTGGGAATACTCCAAATACTAATCGAGTTCTAGATTTGTCAAGAGGGTCCTATAAGCTCGTTACCCTTTGGCCAATGTCTAAATCGATTCTTAATTTTAAGTGAGGCTTGGGATCGCGCAATGTTGTTACCTAGATGGACAAAAGACCGGTAATGAAATCCGACTCCTATCTTGTAATGGGTTAATGTCCTTACTAATATGATAATTAAACTAACAGTTCGACAATCAATTAGGCAAGCAAAAACATCACAAGTACCCACTTACAGGAGATTCGTGGGTGATCTAGAAGTTACCTCCCGTTCAAGACGGGCGACGACCTTTGTAGATGATAGGGCCACTCTTCTCACAAGTGTACGAACCCAAGGCTTCTTAGTTTCGGTTACAAAATTAAATGTCCTCCAATTTAAGGTCAAAACAATAAAGTCCTTAAAACTAAACAAAAAAATAAAGAAATACAAAAAAGTTATAACACTCTCTCACCAAAATAAAATAAAAGAACTAAAATAACTAAAATCTAAAAAGGTCTTCTTTGATGTCCTCTTCCTTGATGCTCCCTCCCTTTAGCTTCTTTGTGAATCTACATAAAGAAAAGAAAAGCAAGTCAAAGTAATCAAAAGAGACAAAATAAAAAAACAAATTCAAGATTGAAAATAAAATTAAACGTATCCCCGGCAGCGGCGCCAAAAACTTGATAGCCTAAATAGGTCTATTCCCGCAAGTGTACGGGATCAAGTTATAGTCAGTTTATAAGTTGGGAAATCGTTCGAAGGGATAAGTAATTTCACCTAAACCTTAAATTAACACCACATTCATTGATTTTGGTTGGTTTTTGAAAACTAATTTAAAAAGAAAAGGATAATAAACTAAAGAAGAATGAAATCAAAATGGGAAAGAAATCTAGGGTTTTGATTCCACCACATAAATCGACTATCTAAAACATGCATTCAATTAACAAATTCCTTTTGCCATATATATAACTCAAAATCTAACATAATAAACTATTTAGATTTCGGAAGATATTCTTTAATAACACATTTCAAAATGAAGTATTTTTAATTGATTATCATATAAAGGTCATATTCCTTAACAATCATTCACCATCTAAAAAGCATATCCCATATAATAACTTAACAAAAGCACGAAATATCTAATTATGAAACATGAACAATGACAAGACTACAAAATCTATATGAAATGACCATTAATAGACATTGAAGCTCAATACAGGATTTATTCATTAATAACATTTATTAAAATAAGCCCAAGTATGGGTTTCCTCTACCACCCTTGATAGAAGATCAACTACTCATTGAATTTAGAGGCATATACATTCATAAAGTAAAATACATAGAAATAAATGAGACAAAGAAAAGAAATCACCCAATTCCTTGCTCTAATGGTTCCCAAGTGTGATCCAAATTATGTTCCAAATCTAATTAATAGCACTTTGAGAGTAGGTGGAAGCAGAAAAGTTTAGAAAAAAAATTTAGAAAGGAATTAGTTGTAGAAAAGAAATGAAGGAAGAAAATGAGATAGAATTAAAAAGTAGATCTACAAATTAAAAGAGAAAGAAATTGGGTAGAAGAAGTGATGGAGGCTAGAGAAAGGAGAAGGAAATGATTTTAGGGTTTTACTACTACAAGAAGGAGAAGAGAGATGCTAAGAGGAGAGTATGGGAAAAAGTAGAGAAGGTTTTCAAGTCTAAGTGTTAATAAAGGACAATGAGGAATTAAATAGGTAGGCCAACTAGGGTTTTGGGTAAAATGGTAGAAGGGGAAAATGTGAGGGTTATTTAAGTAAATTCGGGGTTCTATGCTTTTAAAAACCCAAAAACTGATTCACCACCAAGTATGGCGTCTGGGTTCATTGAAGGACGGATAGAGGAGACACGTGTCAGCGTGTTAGAGCTCTTAGGGTTTGTGCTGGGAAATAGGGATGCTAGAGTGCTTCTCGACCGAGCAATTGACGTAAGAGCAAACATGGACCGTAAGATGAAGGAGTGCGCGGGATCTTGGCAGTTGGATGCTGGACACGTGCTCGGCTGTTGGCATCCTTGGGTGGAATCAACGAAAGCCGTCAGATGAAAGAAATGTGGAACCCAACGTACAAGATTAAAAGGTGAGATCGGGGCTACGAAACTAAGATGCATCGGTCAGTACTTGATCATCTCCTTTAGGGCTCATTTCCATACTCAGCAGAAACACGGGACATAGATGAAATGGCCTCAACAGTTTGCCACGTGTGTAGACGTGTACCGCGCGCCAGAATATTCTCGAATTAATCCCGCCACTCAACCTTATTTGACTACATCTTTGACTTTGCCTAGTTTGCTCATCTGGACTCGGATTCGACTTTCGTTTTCTTCTACTGGCTCGTCTCGGACTCTACTTTGCACCCATATATTCGCCTTGGCCAAAATACCAGAATGTCCTTAACTCTAAATGACCAAAATACCCTTTATGTAAATTTTTTTCGTTTTTAACCAATTTCATACCTACCTCTGCAAAAGACACCGAATCAAGAACACCAACCATTTTATTATAATAAAGACTTAAAACGGACTAACTCAGCTAAATTAAACGACTCAGATGGGATATTTTCATGACCTATCAAACATCCATAAACTTAGATTTTGCTAGTCCCCGAACAAAACAAAACAAAAACCTAACTCACTTTCGGAGGAATACCGGTTGCATTTAGCATATGCAACGAGCCGTTAAACACCTAGGTTGTCCTAGTGGACGAGTGTTGTCTCGTGAGGGTTTCAAGAGAATGTACCTACAAAATTCAAAAACATTTCAAAAATACAATAGGGTCCAAAAGCACTCAAAGTCAACTAAGATGGACCAAAAATGTTTATCTATTAGAATATTTTCGGAAGCTAATAGGAATCAGTCATAGTTAACAACACTATACAGACGTTAAAAATCTCTCTAGTAATAATCTAGACTCGAATTGTACGTGAGTAGCCACAAATGAGAATCACTTCAGTTCCAAACAGAAAATTTTAGGAAGCTAATAGGAATCAGTCAAAGTTAACGCTCTAAAAATGAAATCACTCAAGAATGGTTCGCTCGTATGTGTGAGTGTGATCAGTAATATAGACTCAACCCATAAAAAGGGGTGAGCACAACATTTTAAAACGAATGATCTACGAAAATGAATGTAACCACTAAATGGAATGGGGGAGCTCACTTACCCTTCTCACCCACTCTACCCTCTAATAATGTTTCCTAAAGGTCAACGAATACAAGTGATGAGATGGATCATGATGAGATCCCGAGAATGTCGACGCCTTCAATGTTAGAGAACTTCAAGCAACTTTCAAACTTAACCTTTTTGCTTCGAACACATATTTAATACATCAAACTAAAGTTCATAGGAACTTTTACCCAATCTTTCTGGTTTTTTTTTTTACTTCAATTTTTTTTTTGAATTACACACTACAAACATTACAAGTATTCTCAACAATCAATTTTTCTTCTTTCGCACTTTGCTTTCACATTCTTCTTTCCTTACTTTTCATGCCTTCATTCTCGGGAGTCATATGATGACTGGATGGTGGAGTATCCGTCTTCCTAAAGTTGACACTATTATCGGGTTTTATAGACTACAAGAGTAAGGTTTATTCGTTATCCTGATGTCACTCCTAGTGGTTATGGAAGTTGAGCACACGAGATCAAATGAGCTCTTTTTAAGAGTTGCGAGGTTGAGTAGCTCTTCACTCTACTTAGAGTCAGCGCAGAAGAGTAGGCTCAAAGGTAATAGAAAGGCTCAGAAATCTCACAAGGGTTAAATCTCCACTATTGATTAATCTAGGTCTCTTAGAACCATATACCCTTTACTTCCGTAGTACTCACATGGCTAGCACACAAACGACCTCAACAATCGAAATTCATGAAGAAACCTTTAACAAACGGATAGTACGATCAACTCGACTTAATAACTATTAACAAGCCAAAACATGATCTCTTTACTCCAAAAAGATCACAAGAAACTCAGAGTGCTCATAAATCGCCCCCAAAAAGATCGATCAATATTCATTCTTTTACTGCAAAGAGTACCCTGACTGGCTTGAGCGTCGGAGCTGTTTTCGAACCCTTCGCATGTTTTACCCCCTCGGGAACAGACAAACAAGAGTAAGGAGCTGGAGCAAGGAGCAAAAAGCAGGAGCAAGGATTAGGAACGAGGAGTTGGAATAAAGAGAAGCTGAGCAGTAAGCAGAACCGGAAGAAGAGTTGGAAGCAGGAACCCTTATTAAGCTGAAAAACCCCCAACATAACGGAGGAATCATACATAACGGAGGCTGTCATGCATCAACTCCCTTTCTCATGCTGATCTAACGGAAGGCCAATTTTTTACATCAGCACCTATGACTCTTGGTTGATGAATAACACTTATGTGTTGAATTCATTCTTTTGCCTCGAAATCCTAGTTGACAAATTGATTGCATTGCCATCTTGGTCGAAGGACACTCCTCTGGAAGGACATCTCCTTCAGACCGAACGGATATATCCTTCAGTTTAATGCTCTTCAAAGAGCTGGAACTTGGTCTTTAGTACCTCCTCAAGAAAATCAGAACTTGGTAGGGTGTAAATGGGTCTTTAAGATCAACCAAAAGTCAGATGGTTCCATCGAAAGGTATAAAGCTAGGTTGGTTGCCAAAGGATTTAACCAACATGACGGTATTGACTACACTGATACCTTCAGTCCTGTTGCCAAGCCTACCACCATTAGAGTTATCTTAACACTTGTTGTTCAACATGATTGGCGCATTCGACAATTAGATGTTAGTAATGATTTTCTACATGGAAGTTCAAAAGAAACTGTTTATATGTCCCAACCATCTGGTTTCCAACACCCCCTTCATCCAAATTATGTTTGCAAACTTCAAATGTCTCTCTATGGCTTGAAACAAGCACCTAGAGCTTGGTATGAAGAACTAGTGGATTCTCTCCTTGGTCTTGGTTATCAGAAGTCCAATGTTGATTCTTCATTGTTCATTTACACGAATGGGTATGATGTGGTCTATATATTAGACTATGTTATTGACATTTTGATTACAGGTTTCAATTCTGTTCCGTGTCATCAAATAATTTCAGATTTGAGCACCAAGCTCTCCATGAAGGACCTTGGCCCTCTTAGCTATTTCTTGGGGTTAGAGGCACATAGAGATAATCAGGGAATTAATCTTACTCAATCCAATTATATCATTGATCTTTTGAAGAAAACCAATATGATTAGGGCTAAACCTTGTGCTACTCCTCTTGCTGCCAAGACCAGACTTCTACCATCTGATGGAACCCCTTTTTATGATCCAACAAATTATAGAAGCATGGTGGGAGCTCTTCAATACCTTACTTGGACCATACCAGATATTAGTTTTGATGTCAGCCAAGTCTCTCCATTTATGCATTCTCCTACCTCTGTGCACTTTGATGCTGCTAAGAGAATTCTAAGGTATCTCAACGGAACTATTTCTCATGGTATTCGGATTTCCAAATCTTCTCAATTTGAAATCACAACCTATGCTGATGCAGATTGGGCTGGTAATCCCTCTGATAGTCGATCAGTTGGTGGTTTTATTATCTTTCTTGCTGGTAGTCCTATTAGTTGGTCGGCAAAGAAACAACCAACAGTTTCTCGCTCCTCTACTGAAGAAGAATATCGAGCTCTTGCTCAATCTTCCGCTGAGGTGGTCTGGATATGTCATCTTCTCCAAGATTTGCATTGTTACTTGCCTTCTTCCCCATTATTGTACTGTGATAATGTCTAGCTATTGCTTTGGCTGCTAATCTAGTCTTTCATTCGAAGATAAAGCACTTAGCTCTGGACTTTCACTTCATTAGGGAGTTAATGGCTTTCAAGACAGTTACTCTTCATTACATCCCAACACTACAGCAGCCAGCTGACATTCTCACCAAGGCACTCCGTGCTCCTCGATTTCAACTTCTCAAATCCAAATTGAAAGTGTGTTCTTCCACTCTTTCAATTTGAAGGGGGGTAATAGTACTGATGTTGTATAGGAGTGTTGTAAGAGTTAGTGTCGTATGGGATTATGACTCATTGGTTGTTAGGTGGTTACGAGTTTGTTAGAGGTTGTTATTTTGGTAGTTATTCCTCCAAATTTCCTATATAAACTCTTTGTAATTCTTTCATCAAATACAAGAGAATCATTTGTCAATAAAAATCGATTAGAATAAAATAGATTGATATGAGGACGTCTTTTATTGAAGAAGAAAATTCCAAATTACAGGAGAAAATAAAATCAACCCATGCTGGTTTTTAGAAGCACAAAAAATGTTATTAAGAATGTACCAAAATTCCAATCAAAATAAATGCATAAAAAAAAAAATTAATAAAAATTATTTTTGCAACTCATCAATTTTTTTTTGTTGCAATTACAAGGCAATGTCGGCCAAGTTTGTAAACAAACTTTCCGTAATTTGAGTCTTCATCTATGCACCATGGAAATCTTTATTGTTGGCCAACATGCATGGTTCTCATCCTTTACCTGCATTCATCACAAATAAATGCCATCAAAATTAGTCTTTATCTAACTGAAGTAGAAAGAAACAATATTTGAGTTCGCAAGAGAAGGAGAAATATACATGCACACGTATGTATTTTTCTTTATCTGGACTAAAAGTGTTGTGACAAGACATTGATTTGTGCCCTAGGGCACGGACACTTGTATCAATCAAATGTTACAAAATTTATTATTATATTTTATTGAGAGAGAGATTTTTATTAGTTATTATTTGTTTGTTTCTTTTCTCTTAAATTAATTATTATTTTAAGATATTTTAATTTTTTTTTATTAGTTATTATTTTTTATTAATTATTATTTTTTGTATTATCTTTTTGTTTCTTATCTCTTAAATTAGTTATTATTTTATTGAGAGAGTGAGAGAGAGATTTTAATTTCTTTTTTTAACCCTTGAAATTTATTTGTTTCTTTTTTTCTTAAATTAGTTATTTTATTTCTAAGAAGGAAAAAATTGTTGTTTTTTAAATAGGTAACTTTGTTTCTACGAAGGACTATAAATTAAATTTTGAGAAGGGCTTCTAGACAATATCCTTTATTAAAAAAGGATGTTTGTCCCAGTCACCGTTTTCCCTTCTGTTTTATATAATAGATTTTAAAAGAGTTGAACAAAAAGACAATGATAAATGGTTGATTTTAAAAGCGCCTCCCAGAGTGTTATAGGCTCCTCTTTCCTCCACACCCCCTCTAAAATTTGCATTAAGGAGGGACTAATAAAGTTTTGAGGGCCGACAACCCTTGATTGGAGTGGTAAGAGGTATAATCTTTCACCTACTGGTCAAAGGTTCGAGGCGCACGCTGAACAATTCAAAAAAATGAAGCTTTGAGGAATGTGCCTTTTAAGTTACCCATGTTTTATATTTTCACGTATTTGTTTTAATCTAAAACTGATAAATGCAAATAACTTACTCTTAGAATCAACTCTAGTGTAGGATTTTGTAGGATTATTAAGGGGACTTGAAGAGAGGGGAACAATAGGGATGTTCTCGCAGTTGCAAATCTCGATCATGTAACCATCTGGATCATGAAAGAATAATTGATCAACGAACATCCCTCCTTCTTCTATTAAGGCCGTCTCATACTTCATCCCCATCCCTTCGAGTTTTCTCTTCACCCATTCTATGTTTGTACACTGCAAAATTAACAATAATAATCAATTATTTAGACAATTTACAAATAAATCAGAAAAAATAACCAAATAAATGAACAAAGGAAAGTGAATTTACTAGGAAGGAAATGTGATTATCTTTTGGGTTAATGATTGATGGCTTTTGTGGGAAGTCTTTAACTGAATTGCACTGTAACAAATGTATTCCAATCCCATAGTTGAATAACCTGTTTTACAATTTCATTTCCATCTTTACTCCTTAGTTAATTAAAGAATTTTAATTATTAATGAAGTAATCATAATTAAATTAATATCATTTAGGGTAATTAGTCAATTAATTACCAGGCTCCTTCAAAAGTGAAAGAAGAAGGTCTTTGAACACGAATAAAACCAAGAACTTCTTGGTAAAATTTAGCTGATTCAACCACTGATTTGCAGAGGTAGGACACATGGTTGAGTGATAACAATGGTAGACTTGAACTTGAGTTTAATTCCTCATCTTCTCCCCTAATTATTCCCATAATCCTCAATTTAATTAGAGTAATTAAATCTTGTTCCCTCTCTAAATTTTGTAATGCCTTATCTCTCACTGAACTCTCTTTGTTATTCTTGCCAGATGATGGGAAAGGTTGAGATGGTGATTTGTATTTATAAGTGAACTTTTCTGACTAAACACCCTTTAGTAATTAAGTATATTAGTTTCACACCCTTGGACTTGAAGTGGGAAAGCTATTCAACTTGGACTAAACTCACACCTTTCACAAGAGGACTTGGTCTTATCACTTATCACTTACCACTTATCAGGCATTTCCTGGTTACCTCCCAATTTCCCCACTTTTTTTCCTTAATTTTCAATTTCTATCTTGTTTATACTTGTCATCTACACATATATAATCCTTTTTATCATGCTAATAGGATTGATTACTGGTCAAATTGTATATAATCAAACTAATTATATTATAAAACAAGAGGATATCTTTTTTATACCCTCGTTTTATTCGTAAGATTTTTATATTGTGGACAGTTCATTCAAACTAATGTCAATATATAACAACTCTTTTTTTTTTTTTGTTAAAAGATATAAGAACTCTACTAAGGATAACACATTCTTTTCCGTTGGTTTACACTATCAAAAAATAAAATAAAAAAGTTGTGTTTGTCACTGTGAAACTAAGCGACATCTAAACCACTAGACTAATACTTAAAAATATGTTTTAGAAACTGATGTCTCTACCTTTCATTTTAAATGTTACAATTTTATAATGGCATCTATAAAAAACAATTGACCCAAGAATTAGTTTTGAACCTATGATCTTTCACTTCATTCAAACTAATGTTCATTACCATTATTATTAATCAAATCGTGTTATTTAATTGATAACCTAGTCAATTGACTAAAGAGCAATTATTTATATACTTTGTTGATTTGGAGTTAGTTGTGTTTTCCTTTAAAGGTTTCTTTGTGGTTTGATATTTGAAATACCTAATTTCATGTTTTACACGACTAAATATTCTTCACAAAAATGTGTTTGGGCGCGTAGAATATATTATATAAGTTTTTATTTTTCTTCTTGTTCTTTATTCTTTTACAGTTTTACGTACATTAATTCTCATTTAACAATTATACCATGTATCTTCGTGTTGTTCACTTATGAATGGAAGTATGGTTTACTCCAAAAAAAAAAAAAAAAAAAAAAAAAAAAAAATTTCTCATTTACATAAAACTAAGAGCATAGGAAGCTGGTATTTACATAACAACTAAGACCAATATACAAATCTTGTTATTTAGAGAGATTATTTTTGGTATTTATCTTTTAGTTATAACCCAAAAACTATTTTGTATTAAAATTAAATGCTTAAATTTAGAGAAAAATCCATGAAAATAACTCATGTGATAAAATCCAAAACCTAATAGCTAAAATTGAAATTGCAATTAAAATCAAATGAAAGGGTTCATGTTTAAGATTTCAATGAATCAAAATCTTTTGTTTCTTCAAGTTCTTTTCGTTGTACTAATAAGCCTTAGAATATCTTGTGTAGGTGTATTGTTGACTTGTTGTTGGTTTCATTGTATGAAGATTCTAATTTAATTTTTTTTGTTATGTGAAGTTTAGACTTGGGCCGATGGTGAAAAAATAGATTGAGGAAGCCGGTATTTTTCATTACATCCATAGTGTAGAAGATGTGATTTTTCGACATATACTACCGAACATTAAGTGTTTTTCGTTACCGTATGTTGCTTTTTCTTTGTACTTTTTGAAAGTATATTTTAATATTTTTTTATTTAAATTTGATACTTATACATTAGGGAGTGTTCATTCATTTTATATTCATCTTTTTTTTATCCTATTAATTTGGGTAGAGGGACGAAATTTTAGGTTCATCTTTGTTTCGTCCTAAAAACATTATAGAAAATGTTATTTTTGAAAATAAAGCAAGATAATTTTTTTTCGTAATTCGGAATACAACAAGATACTTTATGCATTTTTGTCAGGTTTCCTGGTGAACGCTATATCGAGGTGTTATGCGTTTCATGGTCGCGGTAGGATATACCTCGAGGTGTTTTCTAGGATGAATGTTCCCGGACAAAACACTTTAATTATTTTGTAGGGACCCTCCCATGTTGGAAAGAGCTTTGTCGCTGATGGCTTTTTCACGAACTTGGTGTTTCACCATACTATGTCTGCAAGCGTGAATTTTTTTCTTTGGTATGGGCCTGGTGTTATCTCAAATTGTATCTTCAAAAGCCAGATTTCTTCCTTCGGCCTGGTCTCATACTTCTTTCACGAGATTTACGTGCTCTGCGATGAGCTTTTCATTCCTTTCATGATCGATGTATTTTATCCTTAAACTCGGTTTTCCTATTTTTACCTGCAACACGGCTTCCATGTCGTATACCAGCTTACATGGTGTTTCCCCTGTGGCTCTTCGAGGTAGGTACGATACGCCCAGAGAACATTCAGAAATCCATCTAACCAATTCTTTCCATGCTCTACACATTTAGTTTTAATGTACTAAATAAGAGTTTTGTTAATTACTTCTGCTTGTCCATTGCCGGAAGGGTGATTGACGTTGACGCACGCTGACCTTATTGTGTATTCTTCGAAGAGTTCTCCCAGGAATTTTTTCATCTTCTCATTGTTGAATTGTGGCTCGTGATTCATTACTAAGACTCTCGGGATCCCGAATCGTGTAAAAATATTTTTCCACGGAAATTGTATGACATCTGAGACTTGAGTTCGAGCCATTGCTTTGATTTCTATCCATTTGGTGAAGTACTCTACCACTACTAATATAATTGTGGATTTTGTGTTTGGCAAGGGTTTTTAAGGTAATTACCTAATGTTGTTTAAGAGTCTGCATCTGTAGAGGATTTTGGTTGAGTTTTTAAGGGTTTTCTTCTGTTAATCTGTCAAACAGGAGCTACTACTACTGGGAGGAAAGCCATAGTTTAGCATTTTAGTTGAAGATTTTGGATGGATTTGATTCAAAATTGTGATATTTTGGTGAGAAAATGGAAGGGAATGTATCACCTGGCAATGTTATTCAAAGTGGTTCTTATTATTGGGACTACATAATGCAAGAGTGGCGGATGATTTTCTCCATGTCATCACAACTAGATCTTGGCCAACGGATGGGATGAAGATTGTATCTAAACTGTTATTATTGTATTTCACTTTTGACTTATTTAAATTAAATTAGGTTAGATTAGTTTTGGTTTAGATTTTAAGTTATCTTATGTAACAATACAGAGAGATCTCTGCACTCCATGTATCTATATATACTCAATGAATTAATCAATCTTCTCTCAACTTGAGGAAGAATTTTATATGGTATCAGAGCCTAAAACCTATTATCACTCCCTATGGCCGACTCCTCTCAAACCAGTGCTAATCTCCCACCTACGATGAATGAACCTTATGTTGTTCACCCTTCGGACAACCCAAGTTCAGTTCTCATTTCTCCTTTGTTAACAGGCGACAACTATGGAACTTGGGTTCGAGGCATAACTATGGCGTTAAGTGCTAAGGACAAGATGGGGTTTGTTGATGGATCAATTGTCAAACCAACCTCTTCGGATGAATATCGAAGTTGGAAGCGTTGCAATGATCTGGTAAGTAGTTGGATCCTTAACTCAACAGGATCTGATATTCGCTCAAGTGTTCTTTATGCAGAAAGTGCACACGAAATCTAGATCGACCTTCGTGATAGGTTCACCGACCTTCGTGATAGGTTCACTCAATCGAATGCACCCAGGGTATATCAACTGAAACACTCAATATCAAGTCTCAAGCAGGAAGGTAGTGACATTTCTAATTATTTCACGCGTGTAAAATCTTTATGGGACGAACTCGATTTGATCCTTCCACAAGAAACATGTATTTGTGGTGCAAGAAAAATCATTGTCGAACGACACAATCAAGACCGTGCAATGGAGTTCTTACAAGGACTCCATGATCGGTATTCGAGTATCCGAAGTCAAATTCTCTTGATGGATCCTTTCCCATCAACGACTAGGATTTATAATCTTGTTCGACAAGAAGAAAAACAACAAGAGATCAATTCATACTCAATATCCACCACTGTTGAGGCTGCAACACTTAATGTTCAAAGAGGACCAAATAGACATGGGTTTGGTTCATCTGGAAATCATAACAATAACCATGGATCTGGTTCATCGGGTTATCATCACAATACTCACAAACGTCCAAGGCCATTTTGCAAAAATTGCAATAAAGTTGGTCATACTGAAGAGACGTGTTTTAAAATACATGGTTATCCCAAACCCAAAACTGGTACTGCATTAATAGCACCACTAGAGCAACATGCCGAAGTCATTCCTCCTCCTCTCACTCAAGACCAATATAACGGAATCATCAATCTCATTGGACAAAATGGTTCAAACATGGAACCTACCATTTAGCAGGTAAAATATTAAATTTTACATCCTTTACTTGGATAGTAAATAGTGGTGCATCTCAACATGTAAGCTTTTCATTGTCTTCTTTCACAACATATCGACAAGCACCTCCATTTTTATCAGTTGAACTACCTGATGGCAGTATCTCAATAGTAAAACATATTGGGACAATAGTATTCTCTCCTACTCATAAGATAGATAATGTTTATCATATCCCTTCATTCAAGTTCAATTTAATCTCAGTAAGTAAATTGACTAGTAAACTTTCTTGTGTTGCTTTCTTTTCTTCTGTTTGTTGTATTTTCCAGGTCCCGTCGACGAAGGAGGTGATTGGTTGGGCTGAATGTGTTAATGGACTCTACCACTTGGGTGCATCATCTTTAGCTTTATCGTTTTCTACAAATAAGTCATATGATAAATGGCATTGGCGCCTAGGTCACCCTAGTTTACGTCGTTTTCATTTTTTAGAGAATAATATTTCTTATATTTCTTCATCGTCGAATCATCCATGTGATATTTGTCCTATGGCAAAACAGACCAAATTGCAATATGTTTCAAATTCAAATAAAAGTTCAATTCCATTTCAATTGGTTCATTGCGATATATGGGGACCATTTTCCATTACTTCACTTAATGGCTCACGTTTCTTTTTTACTATAGTTGACGATTTTACAAGGTGTACTTGGGTTTACCTTATGCAAACAAAATCTGAAACTTTTAAATTCCTTGATTATTTCTTTAATTTTGTCCTTAATCAATATCATTACCAGATCAAAACTATCTCATCTGGTTCAGGAAATCTTTTCCTCTCTCCAATTCAAAAGTTTCGGTCTGACAATGGTAGCGAATTCTTATCAAAAGAACTACAATCTTGGTTCACTAAAAATGGAATTTTGCACCAAAGAAGTTGTCCTTCCACGCCACAACAAAATGGTGTTGTGGAGCGGAAACATAGACATTTATTAAACGTTGCTCGTGCTTTAAGATTTCAATCTAATTTACCACTCGAATTCTGGGGTGAGTGCATTTTAACGGAAACTTTTCTTTTAAATAAAATGCCTACACCAATCTTAGGTGATAAATCTCCCCATGAAGCTCTTTTTGGATCGATTCCTGATTATTCATATTTAAAAGTATTTGGTTGTCTCTGTTTCGGCCGTAATACTACTATTAAAAATAAATTTGATGCTCGTGCTAAACCGGGTATCTTCGTTGGTTATCCATATGGAAAGAAGGGGTATAATATTTTTGACGTAGAAACAAAGAAAATATACACCTCGCGAGATGTCACTTTTCATGAGAATTCATTTCCATATCACGATATAAAATCACCAACTCCCACATCAATTGAATTTCACCCATTTATGGATTTCAAAAATCATCAATATGTTGATTCTCCCATTCCCACGACATAATCACTGTAAGATAAAAGAAGAGAAAGGAGAAGGAGATGGGTGTTAACAGAATTAACTACTTTTGTAATAGGGTTGTTTCATGGGCTTCTGGATTAGAAAGGGCTTGGCTCAAGAATTCTATCGACACACATTTCATATGTAGTGAGTGGCACGTGTGTATGTAATTTGTCGGTTAAGTAGGTAAAGTTAGTTACTAAGACAATTAGCTCCTTAACTAACTCCCTCTCTCTATAATCTGAATGTATAAATAGAACCGATTAATAAATAAAGCTCAAGTTTTGCTTTCACGGTATCAGAGCCAAAACCTAGAAAGTTTATCTTGAAACCGAAGATCAAAAAAACCTAACTGGGACTGAATACTAAAAGAGCAAAGAAGTGAATTCAAGATTGCGTCTTCTGTCATCAACGAATTAGAGAAACAATTGAATTCGAGATCGACTCTTCTGTAATCAAAGAATCAGAGAATCAATCTTCAAAGTTAGAAAAGAGTTTAAGCTTCTGTTATCAAAGAATCAAAGTGACAATCTCTCTCCATGGCGAATTCAAGGATAATTCCCCACAATATGAATCAAAATCAAGGTCAGTTTTCTCATAATGCAAACATCACTAGTCTTATCTCAGCTAGGTTAGATGGGTCCAACACTACAAAAATACGTCACATTTGTAACGGCCGAAACTGTTACAAATACGAGAAAACCCGTTACAAATAGTTTGTTGTAACGGTTAAAGGCCGTTACATAAAAAATTTAAGCCGTTATAAAAAACCCCGTTGGTAACGGCTATAGGCCGTTATAAAAAGTCAGCCAAATTCCAAATACTGACCCCTATTTGTAACGGCTTAGGAAAGGAAACTCGTTACAAATGGATTTTTTATAACGGCTTGAGATGGTTAAGCCATTACAAATAACTAATTAAAAAAATAAAAAAAATCAAATCTGTGAAATCAAGCACTGTTTTCCCTCTTTGAACATAAAAAAAACTACACAAACGAGATAACTTAAACTAATACAATAAATCAAACAGAAAAAGCAAAATCACTTCAGAGGAACCCAAGACTTGTGTCATCCTGGACTAGGTACTTTCTTTAGGGTGCCACTTGATACTGCATCCAACACTTTAAGCCAACAAAATATAATATTTCAGCTTAAAAAAAGCTTTAAAAAACTAACATGTACAAACCTAGATCACAAGTTTGGAAGAACTGGTAAGAAGAGCTAACTAGTTACCTTGGTTTTTGTACAGATGACAATGTCTGGCCACTTAGAACACAATCTGGTGTACAGACAGCTCCAAAAGCTCGTGCAACATCTTGTGACTGCAGGAAATAAAAGATACCAACTTGTTAAGTTGATATAGGTAAGTAACTAGAGCAACAAAGATACTAATTTCCAACTCAGTAAAATGCCAGATCTTGGATCCAACAGGGAAGAAAAGTGTTTCATGGAAAGATTTCATAAAGTGTTGAATTAACTACAAGTTAACATCAGAAATACTATCTCATTTTTTCATGAAGTGCGAATAAACTTAAAGATATCCACCACGGAGACGAAGAACAAGGTGAAGGGTTGACTCCTTCTGGATGTTGTAGAAATATAGAGTTCGCCTACCTTCAAGCGGTTTCCCAGCAAATATTAGTCTCTGTTGATCCAGATTTCAAAACCTTTGTTGTTGCTCACTTCCCATCAGAGTGGTGAGAAATTGAAGAAATAAAAAATAACTAAAGTGGTTACAAATTGACACAAGAATGAGAGAAGATCTTACCACAAATCAGAGAGAGCGAGAGAGAGAGAGACAACGAATGAGAGTCTGATTTGCTTGGCTCCTTTGCTGTTGTCGATTTGACTAATAGACCAGAGACAGAGAACGAATCAGACTCAAAGATAAAGTCGAACAGAAACAAAGATGAGAGAGATCTTACTAGAGTTTGAGAGAGTGAAGGAGAATGAGCTCAGACTGAAGGAAAACGACGGGGAGAACGAGTAGCAGAGTTAGAGAGAAAAAATAATGATGGAGGGTTTGTTTTCTAATTTAGGGCTTCCAAGAATTATAACGACCCACCACGCAAAAGACGTTACAAGGTTTTGTTATAACGGTCGCAATACAAAAGAGCCGTTACGAAAAGAGTTAATTGTATCGGCAGGGCAGCCGTTATAACAAAAGTTTTAGGCGCAAATGTGTGGCGCCATTAATTCAGTTTTTGTAACGGCCTTATTTTAACGAAGGTGTTACAATAACCCAATTGTGAGCGGCAAATTCCGCGCCAACTCAATTAGGTATTTTGTAACGGCTTTTTAGCATAGAGCCGTTACAAATAAGCTAAGATTTATAACGCCTTCAGCAAAACCGTGACAAAAGCTTTATTTGTAACGGCTTTCTGGGAAGCCGTTACAAATAGCCGTTACAAATGTGACGTTTTTTTGTAGTGCAATTTTTTGGTTTGGAAAGACCAAATTGAAAATGCCCTAATAGGAAATGATCTAACATGCTATATAGATGGAACATATGAAGAACCCCCACAACTTGTTGTCTTAGAAGGTAGAGACACTGTTAATCCAGCTTATCTCCAATGGAGAAAAAATGATAGCTTTGTGGAATCATTCATTAAACCCACTATAAATCAATCAATTGTTTCTGATATATTAGGATTGAAAACTGCTAGAGATGTTTGGAATTATCTTGAATTAAACAAGATAATCTATACCCAAGAATTTGAAGCCAAGAAATCCTCCTTGAGGAATAAGCTTCAAAATATAAAGAAGGGTTCATCTTCAATCTCTGAATATTTGAGCAAGATAAAGAATCTTGCAGATTCTCTCATAGCAGTAAATGATAGAGTAGGTGATTCTGAGTTAGCAGGAATTGCACTTCAAGGCCTAGGGAAGGAATACTCCCAATTTGTTATTACTATTCAAAATAGAGATGGGCCTTTGAATTTTGCTGAACTTAGAAGCAGATTGACTCATCATGAACATTGGTTGAAAGAACAAGAAATCAGTGATGAGAATGAGGCCTTTTGGGTCAAGAAAATTCAAAATAAAGGTGCTATAAGATCACCATTTCAGAATCAGAGAATGACAAGTCAAAATCAGTTCTATGAAGGGTTTTCATCAAGAGGTCAGAATAGACAACTTGTAAAACCAAGTACATTTCAACCAAGAAACAATTTCTTTGACTATACTAAAATTCCTTGTGGAATTTGCTATAAATGGGGACACACAGCAAGACAGTGCAAAATGAGATTCAAGGATTTTTCTGAACCTTCTTTTAGCAAACCTCCTAAAACAAACTTTGCAAATCTACACTTGCAAGAGGTTGAGGAAGAAGAAGAAGAAGAAGAGGAAGATGAATTTGTAGATCAACACATTGAAGAAGATGAGCAAGCTCACTACAGTGTTGATGAATCCACACACACATTTGAAGAAGCAAATATCTCCTGTCAAACTAAAGAAGACAAGAAATGGATTGCTGACACAGGAGCAACAAGTCACATGACTCATACAAAAGGAAATTTGACAAACAGTACAACCTATGAAGGCAGTAATGGTGTTATGATAGGTGATGGTAAGTCCTTGAACATTGATAATATAGGACAATCTATTGTTAGTGCTGGTACATCCTCCTTTCAGTTCAAGAAAGTTCTTCATGTGCCAAAGATTTAAAAGAACTTACTGTCCATTTCTAAGTTTACAAAAGAAAACTTTTGTAGTGTGGAATTCTTGCCATGGGGTTTTCTTATTAAGGATTTGTGGTCTAAAGAAACTCTTGCTGATTGACCAATGGTCAACAACCTTTGTAGTATTGATTTTACTATCAGTCCTTATGATAGCACTCAGGATGTCTATGAAGAAGCTTATATTGTCAGTGCAACTGCTAAGACATGGCACAATAAACTTGGGCATCCTTCAAAAGATATTATTATGAAAATGGAAAAGAAAAGGATGATCAAGTTGTTTTCCAAGGAATTCCACTCTCTATGCACCTCTTGTCAATTAGGTAGAAGCCAGAAACTCCCATTTCCTCAATCTGAAAGCATCACTCATGGTCCTCTTGAATTGATTCAAAGTGATGTATGGGGTCCCTCTCCTGTCACTACCAAAACAGGAGTAACATACTATATTCTGTTTATGGATGACTTCAGCAGGTTTTTTTGTATCTATCCAATGCAACAGAGATCAGATTGCTTGAGATGTTTTCAACATTTCCAAAGAAATTATTCTCTGTATCCATCAAATCCTTCCAGAGTGATGGAGCTCCTGAATTAGCTAAAGGAGAGTTTCAGGCTTACTTGAACAAGTGTGGTATATTGTTTAAATGTTCATGCCTATATACTCCACAACAGAATGGAAAGGCTGAGAGGAAGAACACACAAATCACCTCTTTGGGTAATACCTTGCTGATTCAAGCTTCTATGCCTAAGAGCTTCTGGTTTCATGCCTTTGAGACTGCTACTTACCTAATAAATAGGACACCAAGCAAGGTACTCTCCTTTCAAACACCTTATGAAGTTTTATTTCATAAACTCCCAAACTATTCTATGATTAAGGTCTTTGGGTCAGTATGTTATCATTATTTAGGTGACATTAGAAGTGACAAACTAAGTCCAAAATTTGCAAGATGTGTTTTCATAGGCTATAGTCCTATTCATAAGGGTTATAAATGTCTAGACCTTTCTTCTCATAAGGAATATGTATCTAGACATGTAATTTTTGATGAAAATTGCTTTCCATTTGCTGAATCAGTAGATTCCACTCTTTCATCCACACAGGAATCTTCCCTTCCCTATCATATCCACCCATTTCCCAACTTTTCCTCTCTTCCCTCACCACATGCTCCATCTTACCACACTGACTATTCCCAACATGATCAAGAGTTATCCACACCTTCTCATCCATCTTCATCTTCTTCTCCCTCTGATCTTCATATTGGTTCAACATCTCTCAATGAACCATCCCAACCTTCTCCACCCACCACATCATCAACTTCCACACAGGCTGTCTCCACCTTCTGTACTGGTCAAAATGTCCATCCTATGCAAACTAGGCTCAAAAGTGGTATTGTCAAACCCAAGGGTATTCCAGACCATGTGGCTCACTATACTGTTCCACATGCCCTTCCCACTACTTTCATAGCTGCTATCTCTCCTATCCTTGAACCAAAGTCTTATAAAGAGGCTGTCACATCTCCTCATTGGGTTCAGGCAATGCATTTAGAGCATCAAGCTCTAGTACAGAATCATACTTGGTCTCTCACTCCCAAGCTCCCTTCCATGAATGTTCTTGGGTGTAAATGGGTATTCAAAGTCAAATATAAGTCTGATGGATCCTTAGAAAGGTACAAGGCTAGGTTGGTTGCCATGGGATATAATCAGCAAAAAGGTCTTGACTACCAAGAGACCTTTAGTCCTGTGGTTAAAATTCAAACAATAAGAATAGCCTTGACAATTGCAGTTACACATCAGTGGTTCATCCAACAACTTGATGTGTCAAATGCCTTCCTCCGTGGGGATTTAACTGAGGATGTTTATATTAAACAACCTACTGGTTTTAAAGATTCCCATCATCCTGATTGGGTTTGTCGCTTCCACAAAGCCCTCTATGGCCTTAAACAGGCACCAGGAGCCTGGTTCACCAAGATTGCTACTTATCTTCTTAAATGGGGTTTTCTTTGGAGTTCCTCAGACACATCTATGTTCCTATATCATGCAGGTGATCAAATGCTCATCTTTCTCCTTTATGTGGATGACATCATTCTTACTGGTTCAAGTAAAGCCTTGATGGGTAGATTAGTAGGTGATTTAGGCAGAGAATTTGCTATGAAGCAGCTGGGTTCTCTTAGTTACTTTTTGGGTATAGAGGTTACACATTCCTCCTCCTCACTTCAACTCACCCAGACCAAGTACATAGCTGAATTGCTTCATAAAGCTGCACCCCTTGATTGTAAACCAAGCTTGGTTCCTGTATCTCATGGTAAGAGAGTCTCCAAGTTAGATGGTGATCTTATTGAGAATCCGCTCTTCTACAGAAGTATGGTAGGAGGCCTTCAATATGCTACTATGACAAGGTATGCAGTCAATTACCTGGCCCAATTTATGCATCAACCTAGAACATCACATCTTGTGCTTTTCAAGAAGGTTCTTAGGTACTTAAAGGGTACTTTTGGAGCTGGAATTAGCATCAGTCCAAGTGATTTGTCTTCTCTTTCTGCCTTTTCAGACTCAGATTGGGGAAGTTGTCCTGACTCTAGGAGATCCACTAGTGGATATTGTGTGTTTCTTGATTCTACTCTTGTATGTTGGTCTTCCAAGAAGCAAAATATTGTCTCCAGGTCTTCCACAGAAGCTGAGTATAGGGCTCTCTCATTGGCCACCTCTGAGTTGCTATGGATTTCCTATCTTTTGAAAGAACTCCATGTGCAGATTAAACTACCTATCACCTTATTTTGTGACAATATGGGAGCTACATACCTTGCATCAAATCCTGTTCTTCATGCTAGAACAAAACATGTTGAAATTGATTTTCATTTTCTAAGAGACCTGGTGGTTAAGAAGACTTTGTTGGTCACACATGTTACCTCTGAAGAAAACCTGGCTGATGTGATCTTATTAAAAATGACAATATGGGAATCTTGCTTTCCAGCTTGGAGTATATTCGCAACAAACTCATGTTTCTCCCATCTTCCAAACATGTGTTTGAGGGGGGTTGTAAGATAGAAGAAGAGAAAGGAGAAGGAGATGGGTGTTAACAGAATTAACTACTTTTGTAATAGGGTTGTCTCATGGGCTTCTGGATTAGAAAGGGCTCGGCTCAAGAATTCTATCGACACACATTTCATATGTAGTGAGTGGCACGTGTGTATGTAATTAGTCGGTTAAGAAGATAAAGTTAGTTACTAAGACAATTAGCTCCTTAACTAACTTTCTCTCTCTATAATCTGAATGTATAAATAGAACCGATTAATAAATAAAGCTCAAGTTTTGCTTTCAATCACACTCTTTAGATGTCTCAAGTGCTTCCAAATTTTTGGGTACTTCAAACCAGAGTTCTCCTCATGTAGAAAATGATATGTCACCCATTAGTGGTCATGACTCCCCTATCTCTAAGGATCTCACATCATCTCCACATTTTAATTCTGGAAACATTTCAAACAGTGAGAGCCCTGCCACATCCTCCAATTCAAATTCTAGTAATGAGAATATTAATTTACCCACTACGGTTGTTCCACGATCTCGACCAACACGAAATTGTCATCCCCCTGTCAAAAATAACGATTATATATGTTCTACTATGACAACATCAATCATGGAGGGTCCTAAATACCCTTTAAATCATTTTATTTCTTTTGATCAATTTTCTCCTACTCATAAAATTTTTCTGACTAATGTCCTAGGTACAAAGGAACCTGATGGCTCCATTGAGAGATACAAAGCTCGTCTCGTGGCGAAAGGCTATACTCAAGTAAAAAGTATAGATTACCATGATACTTTCGCTCCGGTTGCAAAATTGGTCACAATAAGAGTACTCCTTTCACTTGCCGCTATCAAAGAATGGCCTCTCCATCAAATGGACGTCAATAATGCGTTCCTTCAAGGGGACCTCAATGAAGAAGTATATATGAAGATCCCTCCTGGATTTGCTAAATCTGGTGATAACCGTGTATGTCGTCTTCATAAATCTTTATATGGCTTAAAACAAGCATCAAGACAGTGGTTCGCAAAATTTTCTACTGCACTCCTTGAGGAAGGATTTAAACAATCCTTAGCCGATTATTCCCTTTTCACCTATCATAAAGGTTCTGTATCTCTTTTCGTTCTTGTTTATGTCGATGACATTATCATTACTGGCAACAGCGCTGATGCCATCACAAGTCTCAAAGAAAATCTTGCAAATCGATTTTCTATTAAAAATTTGGGGCAATTAAAATATTTTCTCGGGATCGAGGTCTCTCGATCTGCCAAGGGCATTTTCTTATGTCAAATAAAATATATTTTAGACATTTTAAAAGACTCGGGTCTCACCGCTGCAAAACCTATATCTTTTCCCGTGGAGCAACATCTTAAGTTGCGACCAACAGGTGGAAATCCTTTACCCGATCCGAGCCCGTATCGAAGGCTCATTGGGCGTCTTTTATATTTAACGGTTACTTGTCCTGATATTACATATGCCGTCAATACCTTAAGCCAATTTATGCAGGCACCACACCTTGCTCATCATGATGCTGCCCTCCGTATTTTACGATATCTCAAAGGAACCATAGGTCATGGTATTTTATTATCCGCTACTAGTTCCTTACATCTCCGTGGATATACAGATGCTGATTGGGCAGGATGTCCCACGACTCGTAGATCTACGACGGGTTATTTTACAATCCTTGGTGATAGTCCTATCTCTTGGAAATCTAAGAAACAACCTACCATTTCTCGTTCTTCCGCAGAAGTAGAATATCGTGCTCCAGGGAATCTGACTGCTGAAATACAGTGGTTGAAATACTTATTTGATGATCTTCGTATTCCTTTCTCTGATCCAGTTAAGGTTTTTTGTGATAGTCAAGCTGCAATGCACATTGCAGGCAATCCAATTTTTCAAGAAAGAACAAAACACATTGAACTTGACTGTCATTTCATTCAAGAGCGTATCAACTCTAACTTAATTGAAACTCGATACATCACATCTGCTAATCAAATTGTTTTGGAAATTAGATGTTTGTTTTTGCAATCTGAATTGTTGAATCTAAATTAAAAATTTGACATTTATACTCCCATTTACTCTTCAGCCAAACAAACCCTAAGCCTCTCCCCAAAAGAAAACCTAATTCCTTATTCCCTCTTTCTCCATCTCTCACCCTCGCGGCAGTCATATCTCCCATCTCTCCCACTTGTTTCTCCCTCTTTCTGTACCTGTAAGTAGATCGACGAAGTTAAACCTCGCCGGGTCCGGCGAAGGTTCCGTGGCGTTCTCACTCAGTCACTCTCTATCTCTGTCGCTCTTTCTCTCTCTAACATTTATATGCAAAGGTAAACCCTCTGTCTCTCTCCCAGTAAATCTGCAAATGTAAACCCTTCCTCTCTCTCAATCGCTATCTCCCTCTCTCGAATCGGCGGCAGTAAAAAGACAGTGATGGTGGTGGCACTACAAAAAAAAGGTCTATCAGGGACACGCGTTTTCTTCCGTATGTCCCTAGTTAGCCTACAATAGGGACTTTTTAGGATTGTTAGTCCCTAATATGTATTGTATATTAAGGAAAAAATGGATTAATCACGCTAGACAACGCGGGAACTTAATTTTGCGCCAAATTTTTCGCCAAAAGTAAGATTGTGACCCACACTCTTTCCCACGTCCAAAACCCTAACACCAGTTAGAGAGGGAAAGCAAGAGAGGGAGAGAGAACGAGGGTGGAAGACAGAGAACGAGAGTGAAAGAGGGTGAAAGAAAGAGATAGAAAGAGAGCGGAAGAGATAGAAATAGAGTGAAAGATAGAGAACGGGAGTGTAAGAGAGAGAATGAGAGTGAAGGATAGCAGCATATCCTTCTTCTGCTCAGATTGGTGAAAGGTTAGTGGGTTTCTCTCTCTACTATTCTTTTTTTTCGATTTTCATGTGGGTTTCAAAGAATAGTGATGAAATTTAGATTTGGGATTGAAATTGATGAATTTTGTGATGTGGTTTAGATAATTTCACACAAATAATCATTTGATTTATTGTTTCACTTATTGGTGTTCTTGTTATCTTTGATTTGGGGATTATGGTTTTGCATTGATGAATTTAGTAGTTATATAGTGATTTTAGGACTTTATATGCTCTTAATTTCCTACATTTAATTCTTTTTGCTCCCTGTTAACTTCCCTCATTAGAATGAGGATCTGAGATTTTCTGATTTGCCACTTTGTGAACTAAAAGCAGTTTTAAGTCTACAAGTTTTTGAATTTCTGGAAGAAAATAGAGTAGAATTTACTAGGATTATTATCCGTAAAACTTAACGTGGTTTGAATATTCTTTCGACCATCCTAAGCGGTAGAATGGTGCAAATATTTGAATGTTTGGGATTTACTAGAAAGGTTAATCTACAATTTGAACCTTAGCTTTAAATATCAATGGTTGGACAGCTTCTAGGTGCCGATTACTCACTAGGCCGAATCAAGCCGATCGATTAAAGGTCGGACCTTCTATTTGCTGGCTGGACCCGAGTCGAATAGGCGCTAACTAACTTGGCCGTGTATAAAAAATTGAAAACCTTATTTCTTTAGGGTTTTCCAAAGATACATTAGATATTTGTTCTTCAACCTTTGTTCAGAAGATGGTAATCATGATGTTAAGTAATGTTATTTCTTTTGCATGCAAACATCTTTTCACACTAATTTAAACTTCAAATATTTTAAGGACGAAATAAAGGACTTGGTCAATAAAACTGAGCAAGACGGATTACCTATACACATATACACAATGATGGACCAGATTCCATATTTTCTAAGGTCATGGGACCTGAAAGAAGAGGCTTTGTTCGTTGTTATAGAAAAGGAACTCCTAAAACAATTTGGGGAGAATCTCCAAAAACTAAATCCCATGAGAACAGCGAAGAGGTTTTGAATTTGAAGAGGAAAGTCGAGCAAATGGATAATGAAGTTGCAGAGATGAAAGCTTATTTCAAGCGATTTGCCAACCAAGAGGTATTATCTTAAAAAAATTAATTTCATTGAATTTAGTGTTACAAGATGCCATAGTAAAATTTCATGTCTTTCGCAGGTGCACACTTCTTCACCTAACATTTCATTTGGAAGTTCTCCTACTAGTCCAAATTCCACCACCCAATGCGATTGATATGAGGTGATCTTCGTTCCCATAACGTATTGATTTCTTGTTGAGTTAGACTTGATGAACTAGTACTTCATTGTGTTCGATGAAGTATGTAACGAGGAGAAAATAGTAAGCCCCATGTAGCAAATTAGAGTTGTAAGAGACATATTAGTTGTGTATCTCTTTAGTGTTGTTGCGTATGATCTTGAACAAGTTTCATGAATGTATTTATAGCTGATTTCTACATCATTGTGTATGATTGTCCACAAGTTTCACTGAATAAGAAGTTGAACTTAGAGCTAGAATGATAAAGACGACATATTTCTCTTTTCTTTCTTATGTTGTACTTTTTTACCTTATTCACCAAAACCTCTTACTATTTCGTATAGTTTATCATTGTAGTAAAGTTGAGTCACCGAATGTTTGTTATCTTATACATCGAATGCTCATTAGAGAGTTATTGCACATTCTTCTCTATAATGTATTGGTTTCTTGTTGACTTAGACCTGATAACTAGTACTTCATCGATTTCCATTATTGTTGTTTGAATTCTTGTAATATATACTTGTGTTGGTCAGGTGCTTACATGTTAGGTTCTATTATATTCTTTGAGACTCTAATTACTTGTTTGACTTTGATGTTGAATGTATTAGTAGTATGTTACACAAATTAAGGATGATAATCTTTCATTGATTTTTAGTTACTATGTGTTTTGTTTCAGTGCGTGATGAAGCTGCTTTGTGAAGAGAATGTCAGAGAATATCATTTGGATACGAAGATTTTAAGGGGGAGACGACTATGGATCTAGTTTTGGTATATAGCTATATAGTTTGCTAAGTAGTATTATCATTAGACAAATGAAAACTTGAGTATTGAAAGTACTATTCTCTTTAGTGTATTAGGAAGTTAAATGTTAGTTCGAACACTGTTCGATGTTTGATTGATTTTATTTCAATAAAATGCAGGTTTTTTTATTCTATTTTAGAATTTATGTCGAATGGATGAACTATGAAGTGATTTGTTTCCACGTAGAGGGAATAGTAATAGGCAGAACTGGCTGGACCAATAAAAAATGCGTAGCTGGTTTCAATTTTTCAAAAAATATTAGTGACGGTTTTCCCACCGTCCCAAATATTCTTTGTCCTAGAGCGACGAGCCACGTCTGTCCCAATGAATTTAGTGACACCCAAATCTATCCCTAAGAGATGTCCCCTAATAAACAATTGGGACGCCTTAAAACCGACCCTAAAAATTAATTGGGACGGACAAAAACCGTCCCTTGATTCGTCCCTAATATTATCTGTGACGCCAGTAGTAACTACATACACAGAACCGTCCCTGATGAATATTAGGGACGGATTTTAATCCTTTAGGGACGACTTTTGACCGACCATCTAATAATGACTCGAGATACTCCGAAGATCAACTACAATGAGTTTTATAGTTGGTTTAGACACAATTGCACGTGCCCATGGGGCACGGGTTATACCTAGTATATATATATATATATATATATATATATATATATATATATATATATATATATATATATATATATATATATATAATATGTTTCATGGACAACCGATCTTGACGAAAAAGAGTTGGCTGATTACAATGAGAACGACGATGACCATGTTGTTATCAGGAAACAAATGGAAGACATGATAAATGGGGAGGTTGTAGCTATATTCATTTTTTTTTATCTCATTTTAAAAATTTCATGAGAGATGCATACCTCATGGATCTTGGATTTAACGGTCGTGCTTACACTTGGACCAACTGTAAAGCTCGTCACCATCTCACTATAGAACGCCTTGAAAAAGTTTTTTGTTCCTCTGAATGGTTAACTCATCACTCAAAGGCGAGGGTTTTTCACCTCCGTAGATACAACAGTGACCATGCTCCAATAATGTTGAAACTCAAGGTCCAGGGCCAGGTCCTATCTACAATCTCAAAGTGTGAGGTTTATTGGACCAAACATGAGGATTTCTCGTCCACTTTCATAGAATTCAACTTCAGGTCAATTCTACGATAAGGTCACCTCGGTAAATAATTCTTTTCAAACCTGGAGTAACCAAGTATTTGAAATTATTAAGAATAAACTAAAGTCGCATCGAAAATGCTTACGGGATGCACATGCTTTAGAATCTAGTGATGTGATATTACATGTCGAGAGTAAAATTCAAGAAGAACTCATTTATCTTGAAGATATTAAACGGACTAAGGCAGAACAACGGTCACAGTGGGGACCGTAGTACTGAGGGCTTCCATGCTGCTATGTCTAAAAGAAGACAAAAAATAGATTCAACCAAATTAAATTGACAACAAGTGTTACTACCACGAATCATGATGATATTACTCATGAGCTAATTACTTATTTTCAAAACTTATTAATAGTTGAACCTGTCACTTAACCTCCAACTAAGATTCTTCAAGCATTCAAGATACTTTTAGACAATGCACTGAGCGATATCTCAAGGATTCCGACAATGGATGAGATCAAGTCAGTGGTTATGGAATGGGTTCTATTAAAAGTCCAGACCCCGATGGCCTGCTTCTTTTACCAGCATAATTGGGACATTATAGGGCCGAAACTTAAACTATACATACATGACACCTTCAGATAAGGCAGTATGAATTCTTTTTTATAAACTCCACAATCATTGCATTAATACCAAAGGTCAGAAATCCGAGTTCCGCTTTGGATTATCGTTTGATTTCTCATTGCAACCCAGTTTATAAATTCATCACGAAATTAATAGCAAACATAATTCGACCTTATCTAGAGGAGTTCATTATGTGGTCCCCAAATAATTTTGTCCGGGGCTAACAAATTCTGGACAACATCATTATTACACAAAATTTGTCCATTCGATGCATAAATCTAAAGCCCGGAGAGGTTCCTTCGCCCTCAAAATTGACATGGCCAAGGCTTATGACTGTATAAATTGACAATATCTTGAATTAGTCCTTCTAGCTACAAGACTTAGGGGTAGTATCCTAAACCTAACACTTATTTATCTCGCATAACTACTGTTGGATTTAATGTCCAAGTCAATGGTGTCCAATATGAGGATTTTACGGCCTCACCGGCAGTCATATCTCCCATCTCTCCCACTTGTTTCTCCCTCTTTCTGTACCTGTAAGTAGATCGACGAAGTTAAACCTCACCGGATCCGACGAAGGTTCCGTGGCGTTCTCACTCAGTCACTCTCTATCTCTATCGCTCTTTCTCTCTCTAACATTTATATGCAAAGGTAAACCCTTCGTCTCTCTCCCAGTGAATCTGCAAATTTAAACCCTTCCTCCCTCTCAATCGTTATCTCTCTCTCTCGAATCGGCGGCAGTAAAAAGACAGTGATGGTGGTGGTGTTTTCCTGTTATAATTTTTTTTGTGATGGTGGTGGTGTTTTCATGTTGTAATGTTGTGGTTTGTGATGGTGGTGGTGGTGGTGATTTAAAGTGGTGGTGGTTGTCTATAGTGGTGGTGATTTAAAGTGATAGTGGTGGTTTGTAGTGGTGGTGGTGATTTAAAGTGGTGGTGATTTGAAGTGGTGGTGGTGGTTTATAGTGGTGGTGGTGGTGGAATTTTTTTTAATTCATGGGGTTATTAGTGTAAATGAACACAATTCAGATTTTGGCCTTGGTTTCAAACTTGTTTTGAAGTCTGGAAAATGTGGGTCTTTTTTCAGTCAATTCAGATGTTGAATTAATTCAGCTAATACTTCAGATTTTTCTAAATAAGAGAAACAAACATCTGAAATCTGAATTGGAGTCAATTCAGGTTTCAGATATAAAAATAAATAAAAAACAAACAACACCGAAGTTCATCTCACAACTAGGTAAGGCAGTATCAATTAAATCAGTACTTAACTCTAAAAAGGAACATGCTTTATCAATAAACCTGTTGTGGCTAATGATAAATAACCAATTCAGATTTCAGATCTGAAAATAAATAAAAAGCAAACAGCACCGAAGTTCATCTCACAACCAGGTTAGACAGTATCAATTAAATCAGTACTTAACTCTAAAAAGGAACATGCTTTATCAATAAACCTGTTGTGGCTAATGGTAAATAAAAATATTGTCACACATGTCTGGTTCTGGCATTTAATGAACAAAGTCAATTATATTTTGTAAAGAAAACATGGATGATGATGAATAATCATTACCAATTATTAAAAGATTTCAAGTCCTTTAGGTACCATATGCATGGACCTCTTCTTCTACTACTTTATCCCCCAGTTCAGTTTTGTTTTCTTTTAGGTTATAAATCTGCTGCTTCTGCTGATGAGGAATTAGGTTCCAATTTCATAAATTAAGGTTTGAATTCCATTCATTCTATGCATGATTGCATCTGGTGATGTGGTTTAATGAAAGAATTTACATAAGTCAATATTGGTTTATATATTTCAACAACAACAAAAAAGAAAAGAATCTCTAAGGCTAAGATGTTCAACCTAATTAATCTACCTAGATAATATTAAGTAATAAACAAATAAACTAGAATCACATTACTTGACTTGTTCCCAAATTGCATATGTGACCCTCAAAATTTTAGAAATCATTTTGGGATTCTCCTATTATAGGTTTTCATCTACCCTGCAACTCGAGCTTAGCTAATTTTAATTATTAATAATAATACACAAAGATAATCATAATAAAGTATCACTTTTTATGTTGTATTAATTATCATTTAAAGTCTTAACTGACAACGAATCTTCCAAATTCAGTCTCAGGTAGAAAAATCGAAACTTTTTGTATTGTCTTATGGCTGTCAGTATTTTATTTTGTGAATATGGAAGATTCCTTCTCTATTTCTATTCTCATTTTTTGTTTCGATTTTTGGACTGCATACTCAATTTGGAAGACACCCTCTCTCTTTCAATTCTGATTTTCTCTGTTTTGATTTTTGGACCATATATTTCCTCTCTTTCAACTCTCATATTCTCTGTTTTGTTTTTTGAAGACTGAATTTGGAAGATTCCCTCTCTTTCAATTCTCATTTTCTCTCTATAAAACCAACGATTTCTAGAACCTCATCTACAACCTTAGATTTGTCTTTCCCGTCACTGTTCACTCGATTCCACTCCTCTCAAGAACAATCCAAACTCAAAACTCTACAAATATAGAAATTTCTTTTGCTGAAACATCTTGAGGAAGAACTTTGTAAGATGAGGGTATTGGGGAACTCTTTCCTAGGAGAATGATAATATCAAAGAAAGAGTTATTGCATTTCGAGGGGAAGAACTTATTTATCTTGACCACACCAACTTTTTAAACTTTAAGGGAACTTTCGAGTTCCAAAGTATTTATTATCAAGTATTCCAAGAGTACAAGTGGATTTTGTATGATATTCAAACTAAGGATAAACATTGTGATGAATATCAATTATGGGTTGATTCCTAACACCCATCAACCACAATGATTAAGATAATAGTTGGCATCTTGAAGGGAGTTTTCCTTTCTTTGTAATAAGAATCTTCATCATGGTCAGGGGCGGCCCAGGCCCAAAGCAGCCAAAACGGCTGCTTTGGACCCCGACATACTTGAGGGCCTCTTACTTCTAAGTTTAATAGGCTTGTCCGACTGAAATAGATAGAATTAGAACTATTTCTTGATATTAGAACAACCTATAGCTCAGTTGGTTGGAACTTAGTTTGTGTGGTGATGGGCAGAGGATCGAAAGCGCCCTCAAGCAAAATGAAGTTTTGTATTTCACTTTTCCTTTTGTACCTAAAAAGGCCCCCATTTTTAAATTGGCTTTGGGCCTCAAATCAACTTGGGCCGGCCCTAATCATGGTACTATTGCTGCAAATTCTATAGTAATTTTGTTTTTGTTTTTTGAAACCAAAGGAACAAATTCCATTAATAAGTGATTGAATCACAATGTTTACATGGATGAATTCTTATTTCTCTCCTCTGAATACTTCATGAGAGTTACATACCTTTAAATGCAAAGTGCCTCATGAAGAGAAAGAAATTGGACTAGACACAGACACTATTGAGATCCTAAAGATCTGTGAAAAAAGACCCTAAAGGTCTGACAAGAAGGATCCTATAGATCCGTGAAAGAAGACCCTAAAGGTCTGACGAAAAGAAAATTACAACAATAACATTAAGAAATAAGACTGGAGAACCGCCACGTCACAGGGAACCGTCACCGGAAAACTGTTGCCGGAAAACCACCACCACCATAGGAAAACCGTCAACACTGAATCCCAGAGCTCACCATCACCACACCACCATCGCCATAATCACATCCATTTGCTTAATAACTGCACGCCCTCGCACCACCACTGAAACTGAGTCAACCGTCACCACCACCACACCACCACCATATAACAATAACAAGTCCAAGGAACAGATTGTAGCAAACTATCGATTGCATAAGACCGCAGACCTCCATCATTCAACAGAAATCCCTCATCATGACCACTAACCCCTTCAGAATCATTATTCCATTCCATAATTATCATCAAACCCAATTCAATTTTTAACCCATCCCAACAAAATCTCAAAACAATAAGTGATAGATCTGGAAGAGAAACCAACTAATTAGAGAAAGTAGGGTTTTGGGATGAAGATAGCATTAGATTTAAGATAGCAGGAGAAAGAATTGGGGGTTCTTTGTCCTGTCGATTAAACAGAGAAAAGGAGAGGTAGATTTGCTGTTGTTGGTTGGTATCTAAATTGTTCTTTAAAGGTTGAAGATCTCGTTATCCCTTGTTTTCTTCTATACGCCATGAATGGGGAGTGAAAGAAATGAAATCGGTCCACCAAGACGACGAAGAGGCGTTAATCCGGTTGATCCATTTCTCTTTCTAGAGAGAGAAACAGAATAAGAGTAAAATTGATGGAGAAAAATGATCAGACAAGGATGAAGATTCCAAATCTGAAGATCCTTGGCTGGAAACTACCACCGGGAGGTGGCCCCCCCTAGGAGAAATTCTATAGTAATTGTTCAGTATTTAATGGATTGAAAAATAGTTTGAGAGCAAAATTTATTGGGGGTGACTAAGAAAGAAGGATCTAAAGAACAATTCAATATTAGTATGCTACTTTTTATATATAAACTAGGAATAACCCGTGCCCATGCAGTTTTGTTAAGCACAACGCTACAAAATTATAAAAATCCAAAGATCCAAATGAAAATTGATTAATACCATAAATTCACACCATCTAAAATTGTTTGTTTGAGAGATCACACATGAATTGAAAATCTGTAAATATAACAAAAAGAATAAAAGGATTATGATAGAAAAAAAAAGATATTGATACATTGAGAGTAGGAAGTAAGATGGAAAAGATGTGTTAATACGAACTCAGAATTGTGTTGGTTGTGTAAAAAAGTTGAGAAGAGAGTAAGTATTCAGAACTTTACCTTGAAGAAGATTGGTTTTGTGAAGCCACCAGCCACATGAACTTAACATCTATAGATCAAAACATCAGATATCTTCTTTAAAACCCGAGCCTACCATAAATTAATTGAAATTAGATTTATCCCTAACAATACACATACTGTACTCTAATAAACTAATATATTAAAACCTCAAACCAGTTGATTCCTCAAGATGTACTCAAAGATTATGCAAAAAACCATAAAAAAAATATGAGGTATAATCGAGGGAAACTATATTATAGCCTAACCACAACAATGAGAAGTACAAATAAAAGATTGATCACTTACCCCGCTTGATCACTTACTCCAATGCACATGGGTAAGGAGTGTAGGGTTCCAACCATTCAAAATTCATGAAGATTGAGTTGTCAAATTGCCTAAACCGCAACTCGAATCGCCCAAACAGCAGCTCTAATTGACCTAATACCTATTACTCCCTGAAAACTGACATTATGGGAGAGAGATGACTGACTCGTGGGAGGAATTAATAACTCGATTTATAGTAAAAGATTATAGACTGATGAGGCAAACGTAAAAAAAAAAACGGTTTATGGACATATTTTCGGGGGAGGGTGGTGAAACCTAACGGTAAGTGAGAGAGGGAGATGAGTGGTCTGGAGGAATTGGATGGTAACGTTAAGGAATAGAATACGGATATATCTTATGAGGAGACACATGAGTAGTTAAGCTGGAGATAGGTTTAAAGGGGTACGATTTTTCATGATTTATTATGAACATCAATTGCCTTCTCTCCTCGACCCACCACTTAATATTAAATATGCATGAATGTGAATTTGTCAATTAGAGAAGGAAAGTAGGAAGCTTACCAATTTTAGCACATGAAGATTGAAGACTGTTTAGGGACAATCAAATCTACTTATGCCTCATTGACACCACAATGGAAACCTGAAGCAAAAAATCATACAATAAAATCAATGTTTACCTATTTTTCTAGCTCTGCACACATTCTAAACTTTTAACACATTCTAAACTTTTAAGGCTTCTTCCTATACAATAGCTACAAATGTACTAATACTTTTTTGGTAACTTGAAATCTTGGAAGTATCTAAGCATTAAGCAACCATAAGAAACTAACTTTAGATCATGAAAAACTTTCAGAAAAACTTATTACCTATATATGAACACTCATTTTTGCCTTTCTCATTAAGAACTGAAGAGAACATAACTATATGAGATACAATATACAAGAGATAAGATTATTTACCTCAATATTTTCCGATATATTGACTATATCTTAGATTCTTCGCCGCTCCACTCTTGCAATTTTGAAACTCAACAAGAAAAAAAAAAAAAGTGTGAGAGAGAGATGGAATCATACAAAGAATGATAGAGAGATTATGATGAAAAAACGCAAGAACGGAGAAGATTGAAAAGAAAATCAGAGTTACTTCATACATATTAATCTAAGAAATTTTCTTCATTTTCATTGAAACATTTCTTTAAAGAGGAAATGAGCACAAATGAGACTTAATTCTACTCAATCTAATCCTAAGGTCAAGGCTATACGTAGACCAATAATTCTAGTGAGAATGTGAGATATACTCGTTAGGTGCATTAGCATAGTGAATTCAAGTGAGCAAACAAAATCGAAAACTCATCTTAAACCAATTCAAGTTCATTATAGTTGACATAGTGAATTCAAGTGGGCAAACAAAATGAAAAACAAACCTATACTATTAGCATAGTGAATTTAAGTGAGCAAACAAAACCGAAAATTCATTTAAACCAATTCAAGTAGATTATAGTTAGCATGTTGAATGCAAGTGAGCAAACAAAATAAAAAACTAACCTATACCGACTCAAGTGGGTTATAGTTTTCAAGTAGAAAGCATATACAGTAGTTGTTAGTGGCATTAGCAAATATGTAAATGAGAAATTCAGTAAACCCAAAATGGAGAAAGTGTGAGAGGCGGTTTCAAAAGGTTTCAAAAGAGGCGGTTTTATTTCCAACAGAAAGCTTAAGTCTGCTTACTCGAAAGATGGGTGAAACATTTCATCAAACAGGAATGAAGCATATATGAACTTTTTCCAATATTTTCATTAAATTGAAAAAGCTTACTTGACCAAACAAGAGAATGAGAAATTCCCTAAACCCATAGCAATTAAGTAAATACGAAATGAGCAATTAAGTAAATACCAATGAGTAATTAACTGAACTCATAACAATGCAGTAAACTCATAAAGAAGAAAGTGAAAGTAAAACTTACTTGAAGAGATCCAGTAGAAATATGAGAAATAGAAGGAAGAACAAAACCAAATGAGTAATCTTAAATATATAAATACAATTATGTAATTAAGTGAACCCATACATATGCAGTAAATCTAGAAAGAAGAAATGAGTTGAAGATGGAACTGAGGACTGAGTTAGTATCCAAGACATAGGGACGGGAGGGTATTCGTGGTCCTGCCGAAGGAAGATGAAACTGAAGAGAGAGGAAGGATTTCATGTTGATTTGAGGAAACCAGAGGAGAAGAAGTGATTTGCATCCTTTTAACGCTCCAAAGGGAGTAATTGATCGTCAAAGAGGGATGCCCTATTTTGGTTGATGTTAGGGTGGAGTGAAAACAGAACATGAAATCAAGCGTTTCTCTTAAACTTTTTTGAGTTAATTCCTATATGGCCCCCTACTTTGTGACCAACTTCCTTTATGGCCCCCTTTTTTTCGTAAATTCAAATATAGCCCCTTATTTTCAAGTATATGTCAATACTACCCTTCCTAATTCTAAATTTAAAACATTTCAAAAAACTTATTTCCACCTCACCCTCTCTCTCTCTCTCCACCTCATCTCTCTCTACAACTCACCTCTCTCTCTCTCTCCAATTCACCTCTCTCTTCCAACTCACCTCTCTCTCTCTCCAACTCACTCCTCTATCTCTCCAACTCACCTTCATCTTCTCCGATAAATGTCGCCGGCCGGAAAATTTTCCGGCCGGCAACCTCCAAAAAAAAAAAAAAAATTTTCCTCTCATCTCTCTCTCTCTCTAAAAACTCCGGCGAAGGAGGTTTCCCTTCGCCGGAGCCGTGAATAGACCAGATCTGGTCTGTTCAGGAGCAGACCTTTGAAGAGAGAGAGAGGGGTGAGTTGTAGAGAGAGATGAGGTGGAGAGAGAGGGGTGAGGTGGAAATAAGTTTTTTTAAATGTTTTAAATTTAGAATTAAGAAGGGTAGTATTGACATTTACTTGAAAATAGGGGGCCATATTTGAATTTACGAAAAAAAAAGGGGGCCATAAAGGAAGCTGGTCACAAAGTAGGGGGCCATATAGGAATTAACTCAACTTTTTTTTTTGTTGAACTAATTTCTCTTAAACTTTAAATAAAAAAAACGTTTCTTAAAATTAAGCGTTTCTCTAAAAATTCAAGCATGTGGGGTGGGATTATCATTCATTTTGTTTTAATGGCCTATATTTTTTTTTTTTTTTTTGAACTAGCTTTCATAGATTAAATAACAACGTTATTACAATATTTATTAACTAAAATACAAGGTACATTCTTCCACTTTTTGCTCACGTTTTTCTTCCTTGCCCATTTAGCTAATCTGTCTGCGCTGGAATTGAGTTCTCTTTTCGTATACTTGAATTTCACCTCTTCGAATTCTTTTCTATTTTCTCAAATTCTCCGGATCTGGATTAAAGATTGCCAGTGTAACGTGTGATGTTTATTGTGAAGATGTTTGATGAGATTAATATTGTCGCTTTCTACAATTATATTCTTGAGTTGATTACTTTTCGCCCATTCGAGGCCGAGTAAGATTGCCATCGCCTCTCCTTCTTCACTGTTTCTGGCTCTAGCGGATTTTACTTTCGCTTCTATGAATTTCGATTCTGCATTGTGAACAATCATGCTAATTCCCACATTGGATGTTATATTAGTAAAAGATGCATCAACATTCACCTTAATAAAATTCTGGGGCGGGGGTTGCCATTTCTCCTAGAAGTATGTTTGATTTTCTCCTGTTTCATATTGATTTTTGGGAAGTTTTCGATCATTCTGATTATTTTATTCAGGTCATTGATTTCATATTGAAAACAATGGTCACACCTCACTTTCCATAAAATCCATAAAATGGTCAAAAAGTGAATATTTTCTCTAGTGTAGCAAAGATGAATATGATTTTCCCAAGAGAAGATCCAGTCAGATATGGACGTAATATTTTCAGATATAATATTGTAGTTAAACCAGATGTTTTTAGCCAAAGCGCAGTGTAAAAGAGCATGTTCAATAGATTCTATACTAGTGCAGTTGGGACAAGTGGTATTATTGTCGATGTATTTTCCGATTCTTTCCCTAACAGGGAGAGCTTTGGTGCAGATTTTCCAGATGAACATTTTGATGCGCGGAACAGTCGGGAGAGACCAGATGAAATTCCAGTTATGGTTGTTAGGGTTGTGATTACTGTTATTATTGCTGAGGTGCTAATACATGGAAGCAACCGTGAATTTACCCGATTTGGTAAGTTTCCATTTGAGTTGGTCTTTACCTTCGCTGTTCACCGGGTAGTTTTGATAAGATTTTGAGTATTAACGTCGAAGTTGGCTCTGAGCACTTCATTATTCCAATTGTTGTTCGAGATAAGTTGAGCTACTTTGGTAAGATCGGATTGATTGTTGTTCTGAATAGTTTCATTGATTTCAGGGATCCAATTGTTAGTCCAGATGTTAATGTCATTACCCGATTGCACTTCCCAAGTTGATAGATCATCAAGAAGGCTATAGTGCTTTCTGATCGTCTTCCAATTCCAGGAGTGATGAGATTTAGCAGGGTCTGGGGTGTTTGAGTGCGGGAAATACTTGGCTTTAAGGAGTTTGACCCATATTGCTTCTGGTTCAGTCTTTAGCCGCCAGGCCATCTTAGAGAGGAGAGATGTATTATCCAGATCTGGCAGATGAAGCCCTAGCCCTCCAAGTTTTTTAGGAGTGCAGATATAAGACCAGGCTTTGGTGCAAATACCTTTCGACTTACCCCACCAGAAATTTCGTTGAACGGCCTTGATGCTTTTGCTTATTCCTTTAGGAATTGCAAAGCACTGCATCTGGTATCGGGGTACGGCCGCCGCTATGGCTGAGATGACCACAATGCGACCAGCTTGAGATAGGAACGAGTGGTTCCACTTGTTGAGCTTATTCTTGATGTGCTCCAGGATATCCTTGAATACTTTGGTTTTTTGTGCTCCAATGAACAGCTGGGCTCCCAGGTATTTCTCTGAGGCGGAGGCATATTTAACTTTCAGAGTGCGCATAATCAGTCTTTTGAACTTGGGGTGTGAATTCTTTGAGTAGAAGATGTTAGATTTAGCATAATTAATCATTTGACCGAGTTATCACAGAAGTCCTGAAGAATCTTTTTGGGGATGTGGATGTTGTCTATTGTGTTTTTACCAAAAATAATGCAATCGTTGGCGAATAGGAGGTGGGAGATCTCAAAGTCTGCATGATAAGTAGGAAAACCCAAAAACCTATCTTGATTATTATGCATCATCAACTTACGACTTAGGCCTTTCATAACTAAAGTGAAGAGAAACGGGGAAAGCGGGTCACCTTGCCGAATACCTCTAGAAGGGTAAAAAGCTTTACCTGGTCGACCATTAATAAGCACTGACATTGATGAAGTAGAGATGCAAGTATGGATCATCTTAATCCAATGTTCGTCGTAGCCTAGTTTTCTCATGATGTCTGTAAGAAATTTCCATTTTATTCTATCGAACGCTTTGGACATGTCTAACTTAAGACCAAAATATCCAGCGGAACCTTTCGTCTTCTTGAAAGAGTGGACAATTTCCTGTCCCATAATGATGTTGTCTGTTATCTGTCGACCGGGGACGTAAGCTGCTTGAAAGGGAGAGATAATATGGTTTAAGGTGTGTTTGAAACGTTCAGCCAACAGCTTGGTGATGATCTTGTAAGTGGTGTTCAGGAGACTGATGGGTCGATAGTCCGCCGGGGTTTGGGGGATAGGGGTTTTGGGGATCAAACAGATGTGAGTGTGATTTATATCAGGAGGAAGGTAGGTTTTTTTGAAGAAATTCTGAACCAGGTCATAAATATCTGCGTTGACAGTCTTCCAGTTAGATTGGAAGAAAAAAGGAGGGTAACTGTCTGGGCCCGGGGCAGCTTCTTTCTTGAGACTTTGAATAACCCAATTGATTTCTTCCTTATCTGGAATAGCTAGTAGGTCTCTGTTCTGATTTTGCGTGATAGTGGGAGTGAAAAGGTTGAGAGTATTCTGATCTTCTCCAGGATTGATCGTCGTACTAATCTCAAGGAGATGTGAAGTGAAGGTATCTTGAATGTCTTTTATATCTTCGTGCCAAACTCCCTCTTTATCTTTGATCGCACTAATTTTGTTGGTCCTGTTGCGTTGAATAGCCTGAGAGTGAAAATATTTGGTATTTTTGTCGCCTAAGGTGATAAAGTTGTTTCTTGATTTCTCTTTCCATAAACTCTCTTGCTGGTTGTAGAGCTCCTCCAAGGCAAGTGTGAGTTTGTGGTCTTCCTCTTTTGATTTACTATTCTGAAGGCTTTCTGTAATCTGATTGATGTGATTGATGTTATTTTCTATGCTACCGAAGACCTTTTTATTCCATTTAGATAGCTGCTTGCTAAGCTTTTTAAGGTCTTGTTGAATATTGTTGGGGTTCCAATATTGTTTTATGTGTTCCCAATTGTCAGCAATGAAGTTATAGCAGTCAGGGTGGGTCATCCACGTTCAGATAAACTTGAAAGGTTTAGGGGTAGTTTGACTAGGATCTTTGTTGTCAAGAAGGATGGGCAAATGGTCTGATCTGACTGCTTCCAAGTGAGTGACTTCATAAGATTGAAATTGGCGAAGCCATTGATGGTTGGCCAATGCCCTATCCAGCCTCTCTTGAATCAGATTCTCTCCAAGTTGGTTATTACTCCAAGTGTAGGGATTACCTTGATAGCCTAAATCTAATAAACCTAATTTATTGATAATCTTTAAGATTTTAGGAATATTAGAGTAGGACCCTTTAGAGCCGCCACTCTTCTCTATGGGATCAAGAATAGAGTTGAGATCCCCAATCATTACCCAAGGGTTCTCTTGGTCTTGATTCAGCTGACTGAGAGTTTTCCAAGGCTTGAACTTGTTCTTGTGGTAAGGGGACCCATAGAAACCAGTAATCATGATGGGAGTGGGCCAACTGGCATTCTTCAATTCAGCTTGAATAATGTTGTTGTCCGAGTATATAACTTTGAGGTTGAGGTGGTGCTTCCAGTAAATAGCGAGGCTTTGTTAAGAGGGTCCACAAAGTAACTAGAGTAGTTTTTTGAGATGGGAATATGTTTGTTCATATTGTATGATTTATTTTTGGTTTCCGAAAGGAAAATGATGTCCGGCTTGTGTTTCATGATAATATTGAGGGTGTGTTTCTTAGTGAGGAAAGTTGAGGCTCCTCTCACGTTCCAACTTAAAATGGATGGATTATCCATGGTGGGGGTGTTATTCAGCATACTGAGGTATAGAGGCAGACCTAAAGTCCAAGAGACCAAAAGTATAAAGGCACTCCCCAAGAGCACCACAAATAGAAAAATAAAGAGCATAAACTAAGCAGACAAACTATAATGAGAAGCAAGTAAGAGATAGATACATAAACTACAATGAAAGAAGACAATCACTAACACTATAACATATATATTAAACTATAACATATATATCAAAGCAAAGACAACAAAGAAACTAAATCGCCTACCCCTCATAAATATTTTAGATTCATGCAGTATGAAAAGAACTTAACTAAGGTACAGCTAAGAGGATTAAGGTGAACATGTAAATCTGATGGAGACCTGGCACACACTACCCAACTAAAATTTGAGAGGAAGGCAAAGAGATGGGGATACAATATTATGTGCTGATAGAGGGAAGGAGAGCAACTAAAATACTTTACTAATAAGAAGAAACTAAAGCAAAGTAAGGGTACTTCCCTGGTTATCTGAAATAAGCCTTGATTTTTGAAGATTTTAGCAGTGATCTCCTCCCGCAGCTGCCTCCAATTGATTGTTTCTACTGATTTCCTAATCGTCGGTCAAAGGAAAAGTCAGCAAGATGTACATCTTTAGTGTATGTCTTTGATCGTCCCCTTCACTCAACTCTTTCTTTCTCCTGCTTGCTGCTTGCTTCAATTGGTTTCAAGTTGTGGTCCTTTGTTTGTTATTGGAGAAAGGTTGCTGGCGATTGAAAGTATCGGAATCCGCTTCGACGGTACTAGTGAAGTGGGACGGAAACCTAACTATCGGGTTTGGGTGTTTGATTATATAGGTGAAATTGCTTTTCCTGGGTTATATATGCTAGTGGTGAGACTGTGATTCAAGATTTGCTAGAATCTGACTTTGATTGCAGATAATTCTAAGTTTGGTAGTGGGTTTAGGGTTAAGCTTGAACTTGATAAATAAGAACCTGAACCAAGTGAAATTAACAGTAGATATGTTATATCCAAAAGCCCTAGAAAACTACCAAATAGTTTAAGAGGACTTCCCTGGGTTTAGCTGATCCTTATCTTTGTTGTGAGTAAGCGTCACTTCTCAGATCCGAGTGTTAGAGGCCAGAAATGGATGATCAGTTCAAGCTCGCGTGTTGTTCATGTTGTGATGTAACTCCGATCGTTGTTGTTCTTCTTGATTTTATTTCCAAGATGAGAGTAGCTCCGAGTTATCTTCTAGATTGGGTTAGGGTTAATGATTATTATAGGGTTTAGGTGGAAATTGAAGTCTCTACATCAACAAATAGAGAGGGATTGGAGTTAAATTTAGTGTGAAAAGTGTTGAAGAAGGTGAAAGAGGGTTAGAGTTACTCGAGAAAGAAGAGAGAAAAAATCGCCTTAATGACGTCAACTTGGAGCTTCTCTCTCTTAAAAAAACTCCTTCACATTTCCTTAATGGCCTATATTTACTACAGGGAAATCAAACGTGTGGGCATTTCTGGATTAAAAATATGATGGCTACAACTAGCTGATAAAATATTGGGTGGGTGGATTGGCAATTGGGTATTTTTATTTTGTTTTATTGAGTGGGTGATTCAATTATGATTTTTTAGGGTAGGTAATAGATCTAATGGTCAAAACTTAATGGAAAACACAACGAACGACCGGATTTGTCTTTCGACTTGTCCCAGTCAGCAAAAAACTTTGCGTTAAAACGTTTCTCTTAAAATTAAGCGTTTCTCTAAAAATTCAAGCATGTGGGGTGGGGGTATCATTCATTTTGTTTTAATGGCCTATATTTAATACGGGGAAATCAAAGGTGTGGGCATTTCTGGATTAAAAATCTGATGGCTACAACTAAATGATAAAATATTGGGTGGGTGGATTAGCAATTAGGTATTTTTACTTTGTTTTATTGAGTGGGTGATTCAATTATGATTTTTTAGGGTAGGTAATAGATCTAATGGTCAAAACTTAATGGAAAACACAACGAACGACCGAATTTGTCTTTCGACTTGTCCCAGTCGGAAAAAACTTTGCGTTTTATATAATAAATATTGTTATTATTTAGATTGAATATTTATTTTCAATTTGTTTATTTTTTTTAGATGTCGCAGAACTTTGGACAATGTTAAAGTTTATTTTCAGTAGAGAAAGAACCGTTGTCTCCATCCCCGATCTCAAGAATCAAAACATACAAATGAGAGAAGTCGTTGATTTTTCAAACGATGGTAATATTATTTTTATTAAATTTTTCGTCTTAATTAAACAATTTTGAATGTAGTTTTTTTTTAATTTTTTCAAGAATGATTCCTATTTTTCTAATCTATTTGTATTTCAAAATATAGATGCTTGCAAATTGCTGAGACACTCATTGGCTTGGTACTTTATGATACTCGTCTTATATTATTTTAAGTAAATTAGTAGATTTTATAGATTCTAAATTTAAAATTTATAAGCTAATAGCTGGAAATGTGGCTTCATATGATCCAAACAATTATTATTTGCATTTGAGTATTAATATTTCTAAACATGTAACAGCGACTAGTTCGTATTTCGATCCAACTTATAGTAATACCCTTTCTTTATGTAACTGTAATGGTGATTTTATTAGACGGTTTTAAAGTAGCAGAACAAATAAGATGTTATGGCAGTGTAAGTATAGTTTTCTTATTTAAATCTCTTTAATTATTTTTACAACTTTATTATTTTATAATAGAAATTTATTAAATTTATTTTCTAGGTTGACATGAAGGACATGGAGAGTGATTCAAAGGTGGTTTCTATAATCCTAAACTATAAACTTAAATATAAAGTTGAATTTAAGTTTATTAAATTTATTAATAAATCTATTAAGTTTAATATAAAGTATAATCCTAAATTTTTTAATCTTTTTGTTTACTTAGGAAAGAATTTAACCGTTATTTAGATTGAATATTTACTTTTAATTTGTTTACTTTTTTTAGATGTCGCGGAACTTCGGACAATGTTAAAGTTTATTTTCAACTGTAGTCTTCATCCCCGACCTCAAGACTCAAAAGATACAAATGAGAGAAGTCGTTGATTTTTTCAAACGATAGTAATTTTATTTTTTATTAAATTTTTGTCTTAATTATATAATTTTTAATGTAGTTTTTTTTATTAATTTTTTCCGAAATAATTCATATTTTTGTGATATAGTTGTATTTAAAAACGTAAATGCTTACAAATTGCTGAGACACCCGCTATTTTATAATGATGCGCGTGTAATGAGGTTTTTAAGTAAAGTAATTGATTTGATAGATTTTATAAGCTATTGGATGGTCTGACGATTTTACTGAAGACATAGTTAAATAACTAAACAAATAAGATATTATGATAGTGAATTTTAGTACTCACTTTTCAGAAAATGCCTACTAACTAATGGAAGTATAGTTTTCTTGTTTAAATTTTTTTAATTATTTTTACAATTTATTTAATAAAGCTGGTTTCTGTAATCCGAAAGTATAGACCTAAACATAAAGCTGAATTTAAATTTATTAAGAAATTTATTTAATAAAGTATAAATTTATTTAATAAAGCTGAATTTAAATTTATTAATTAATTAATTTATTAAGTTTAATATAAAGTATAATCCTAAATCTATTAATTTATCATCTATTATTTAATTATTTTTTCAAGTTTATCATTTTATAATAGAAATTTATTAAATTTAATTTTCTAAGTTGACATGAAGGACGTGGAGAGTGATTCAAAAGTGGTTTCTATAATCCGAAAGTATAAACCTAAATATAAAGCTGAATTTAATTAAATTTATTAATAAATTTATTAAATTTATTTAATAAATTTAATATAAAGTATAATCCAAAATTTATAAACTTATCATTTATTGTATAAAATATGTGGATGAGTGCTGACTGAGACAAAACCAGTAAATAAATCCACCCGTTCGTTTCGTTTATTATTGAATATTGATCGTTTGATCTATTACATACCTAAACAAAAAGAAAAAATCACCCACAAATGAAAGAATTTAACCGTTACTCTTACTTAGGAAAAATACACTCTTTTCCCCATTTACACCCCTCATTAAAATCTCATTAATCTCTTTTTTTACTATTACAATAACACCATCTTTCAGTTTCAAATCCCCACCAATTTTTTCCCCAAACAATACAAAATTGAGAAGAAGAAGAAAAGAAGATACAGATTTTAGTTTATATGTGGTTGTAAAAAATTTGGATTCGGATATCCCTTTTTTATTTGATAGTAATTTTTGTTTGTTTGATGTGTTAGTTGATTCTGTTGATGAGTTCTTGTCAACTGGAATCGGATGTCCTTCTATGATTCAGTTCAAAAAGAGGTTGTTATATTTTCTTTTATTAAGTTCCAATGTTTTGCTTGCTGAGTTCTCTTAAATTATTTGTTTTTTTTAATAATTTTTGTTTGTTAGATGTATTAGTGTGATATGGTTGATGGGTTCTTCTCAATTTTAAGTTAAATCTTTGGAACTGGATATCATTCTTTGGTTCAGTTAATGAAAAGGTTGTTATCTCCTCTTTTTATTTAGGGCTAATGTTTTGCTTTATGGGTTCTCTTAAATTTTATGTTTTGATACTACTTTTTGTTTGTTTGATGTATTTCTATGATTTAGTTGATGGGCTCTTCTCAATTTTAGGTTTGATTCATGTTCATGAATTTGGCTGGTGAAGCTGATAAATGCAACAAGACAAATAATCATTTTTGGAGAGGTTTGTTTTCTCCAATTATCTTCTCTTCTTAATTAACAAAAGAAAAAACCATGAAGCAAAACATTACATGTTAATTAAACGAATCTCAATCTTCTCCAATTATTTTAAATTCTTAAATTCTTCTTTTTGTTTGTTGAAACTGGAAAAAATTGAATCCTTCTAAAATTTTAATTACTCAGAATCTTGGGAAGATACTTAAAGAGAATAGCTTTCAATGACCATCAAACCACCTGTGATGAACTGATAATTGCAAGTTTTTTTAAAAAGTCTACATATTGTACCTCTTATCGATTCAGATGGCGGTTTGTTTTTAGTCTACAAAAAAAAGTTGCAAGTGGAAGACCTCGACAACATCCTATGGTAAGCTTCTCTTTTTTCTTGAAGGGGGATTTATTTTTATTCTTTAAAGTAGTTTCTACCAATCTGTGCCAGACAGAGAGAAAAAAATGGGGGGTTTAAGTATATTTTTATCTTGGTTTGTTTAGTTGCCCAGATAATTTGAATATGTAATATCCTTATTTTTCTTGTGTTAAACCCTCAATTTGATATTTTGTTGGTATCATGTTTATGAAAGGGTCCATGAGTATATAGACCAAAATAATGTTCAAAAAAAGTTTATGATCCAATCTTCCCAAAATATGGATATTTAGTCCTTTTACATTATGGACATAAAAACCCTCACTTTCTAAACACAGAACCGTCAATGTCCCACGCTCGCGCATTTTGGGAAGATAGATTTGGGCGTGATTTGGGGGATTTATTAGCAAAAAAATGGATTGAAACAAATCATAATTTCTCTTTCTTCTAAATAGATTTGGAAATCAAATTTTCTTTTTCCTATTATCCGAATCAATCAGAAACCAAAATCCTAATCAAAACAAAAGGCCATCACCACGAATATTTTCAAATCAATTTTCTCTCCCTTCTTTACAGATTTGGAAACCAAATCAATTTTCTCAATCTTACTATGTAAAAAAAATTTCGATTCAAATCAATTTTCTCTCATTTAACTTTCAGATTTGGAAAGAGTATATTTTCTGGAATCAATTTAGCGTGATTTGGGGGTTAATATACAAAACATATACTTTCTCTTACTTAACTTTCAGATTTGGAAATAGTATATTTTTGCTGGGAAAATTAAAGCAGCATTTGTTTTCGTTTTTACTCATACATAAATACACATCGAATGCAAATTATGAAATAAATACGTAAATTATGTGTTATTTGTGACGAGGAAACCATCATTTGTCATGTATACAACGTAATTTATCAAATGTATGTGGGTCTTGTTCAATAAATTACACATAATTTCTTTTACATCATACATCGTTTACATTCTGTTACTAAAAAAATGTACAAAATCTTCTCTAGTTCAAAAATGGTGCTCATCCATGTACTCTCCATTTGTAGTCTTGAGCAGGACAAACAACAGTTACATTGTCGAAGAGCATATCCAAATGCTTTTGCACCACCAGGAAACAATTGACCAACTTCAGTAAATATTTTATCCGAGCCATCAGGTTTTAGTTTCGTTGACTTACTTTAATTTGATGATTATGTTTGAAATTTCATCTGTTATATCAAATCTACACACATAAATACACATACATTAAAAAAAAAATCATATATTGTATTATAAACTACATGTACAGTTCCGTAAATTATGTATAATGTTTGTCAAATTTTGACAATGTTTGAAGGTTATGAGTAGTTTGGTAAGCTTAACAAGGCTACTGTTTTGTGTGAAAAGTACGCGTAACGGTAAATAAATAATACATAATTTATATGCACTTATACGATGTTTTAGAATTTATTATAAATTATATATAATGTATAACAATTACGCGTATTTTACATAGTCTTATAAAAACATGGTTCGGAAGATGTTTGCGTAATGTACTAGAAAATATGAAAATTTACTGTAAATTACCTATATTGTATATTTTGTTATGATAAAGGTACGAAATAACACCTGGTTCATAAAATTGTACGAAACCAAAGATCTGAGGTGAAGAAATATCAGAAAATCAAGAAACTTAAACCTAGATCTAATGAAAAATGATATAGTAATCGGATGAAAACAAAATATAATCGATTTGAAGAAATCAGTAAAGAAGGATTAAACATCAAGATCATAAACAGTTATGAATATCTTAGAGAAAAAAAATAAACAGCAAATCGAGTATGTTAATGAAAATAGTAATCAAAGTTAAACAGATTCAAACAAGACTTTTGTCAAAATGTGATGTTTTAGAGAGAGAGAATATGATTCTTTAACTTGAGAAGCAATATTAGATCTTATCAATGGTTTGAACAAACAGTTTCACAGTTTAAAACCTGATAAACAATGGAAATTTTTACTGCTGCTGTAATGAAGATGAAACAATGGAGGTTTCTACTGTTGCTGCTGAGTTCAGTGGAGGTTTATTGGAGATTTCGTTTTTAGAGAGAGAAAGAGAAAGTTTCTAGATTTTAGTTAAGGAAGATATTGAAGATAGTGTTTACTTTCAATTTAAACGTGATTGGAGAGAGAATGTGGAGATAAAAATGGGAAAAAGATATTTTGGATTTTAGAATGTAAATCAAATTTTATATATAAAGAAGGTTAGTATAGGTATTATAAATTAATATGTAATCTAGGGATTTGTGTTTTCTCTCTAGATGAGACCAAATGGACTAGATATCTATTTATATTATTTTTTTTAGGTTTTGAACCCTTTATAGGATTAGCGAGGACTATATCTGCTATTAGGACCCGTTTTTTGGGCTATAAGCCCCAAAATTCTTTGTGGAATTCGATATTCCATATTGGAAGTTTTTCTTTGTAAATTACAATGTTAATGAGAAATCTAATTCTTAAGACTCGTTTACAGTTAAGCTGGAGATTTTATTTCCAAGAAATATGTCTATATCGAGCTTAGTCTAAGCATTTTTTTCCTTAATCTATGAAATCACCGTATGGTAATGTGAGATCTACGCTGAAATTCTTAATTTCATTAAACCATTCTTTTATGTGAAGTTGTCGACTCTTCAAATCTACAAAACCTTCAGATTTTCTATGTTTCAGACAATTATTTTTCATATCAGTTTGCTACAATAAACAATCAACATTTATTCAACTTATATGTATAGTTCGTAGATCTATCTATAGATTTTGTTTTCATTATTGTCTAATCTGACTCGATTGAACTTCAATTTTTCTACTAATATTGAGTAAATCAACCCAAATCAGTAACTCAAACTGTATACGAAACAAACATTTTTATATCAGACTTAAGGTAAGTTTAAGGCGATTCAACAAAAAAATAAACGTTACCTATATTGTTAATTCTACGTATTACTTAGGATTATATGATAATTCAAAATTACGGCTTGAAAGTACCACAAGAATTTCGTAACATATTAAATAGTATGCTAGACCTACGTACTTGCAAACTACGCGTCTAATAAAAGATTTGATAATTCAAAATTACCGCTTGAAAGTACCATAATAATTTCATAACATATTAAATAGTATTTATATATAGAGAGACGATTTTCAGTATTTGATATTGCCTTGACAAGTAAAACTAGTTTTCTTTCAACAAAAAAAAAAAGTAAAACTAGTTTTACTTAGATCCTAATCATGGCCCCCACTTCCACCAAGAAAAATCATCCTCCCCTCTTCACAGTTACTACCATTGTGACTTCACTGGAGTTCCGCAATTAATTGTGAACAAATCACTGGAATGAGTCTATCCATACTAACACTTTTGATCCCAACATTTCAATGGGGTAATTTCTAGAAAGGTCAAAATAATATTGAAAATGAGTAGAAAAGTACAAAACATTTGAAAATTATTATTCAGGTCAAAAAGTGTACAAATACTAAAATACCCTTTTTTGTCATTTTGTGTAATTAAATTCTTTTATTTTTTTAAAACTTTAAATCGATATAACTTTTGTTTGAGATGTCGGATTTCTATAAAAATTATATATTTAGAAATGATTTTTCATTAGCTTTCTAACAAGATCCACTTTCAATACTTTTTTTTCAAAACAAAAAAACTCAAAAAAACGGTGTTTTTTTTCCTTTACGTTTTTCTGCAAACGTGTTTGCAACAAATCTGTTATGCAAACGTGTTTGCAACAATCTGTTATGCAAACGTGTTTGCAACAATCTGTTATGCAAACGTGTTTGCAACAATCTGTTCTGCAAACGTGTGTGCAACAATCTGTTCTGCAAACGTGTTTGCAACAATCTGTTATGCAAACGTGTTTGCAACAATCTGTTATGCAAACGTGTTTGCAACAATCTGTTATGCAAACGTGTGTGCAACAATCTGTTCTGCAAACGTGTTTGCAACAATCTGTTTTGCAAACGTGTGGTTGCATAATGTAAACTACAAATGAGTTGCATATCGTGCAAACTCGGTTTGCAAATCAAGAATAAAAACTACGAGTATGTGTCTACGAAATCTTCAGTTTGGAATTGATTTCATCATTCATCATATAAAACTCATGAAGAAATTGTGTGGTCGACTTTAAAATCAAACCTTCAAAATTCTTATTGTTTTTTTAATACTTCAAGATGAAATAATGTAGAGAGAGGGAGAAAAACTTGATCAATGAATTATATACAGAAACACAACAAGAAGCAAGAAACAAATGAATAATAAGTCAATGCAAAATTGAGGCAAATAATGGAGCCATTCACTGTTTATCGAATTCTTTTTAGAAGGTTTCATATCTCCAAACATGATTCAATTCCCTATAACTGCATTTTTTTAGCATTTTATCGAACACCTTATGAGCATATTCCATATCACCGAGTTTACAATCTATATTTCATCATCTCAAATCTCATGTTTTTCTTATCAAGTCAAACAATCATAACTCAGATTCGATTTCATTAGATCCCTCAATTCATCCCTTTTCAGGAGCTTTAAGTTGGAGGCTTCAGTCTTGCAGATAAAACCTCAACTTGTTTTCTTCTTACCTGATTTGTACTAGAGACATCTCTCCTTAAAATGAAGGAGACAGCTATCTAAAATCTTATCAATGGAATGCTCACAAATTCTTTGCCTTCGACTTCAAGGTTGCATAATTTTATCATGAATCCTTCGATCCTCATTTGACAAGAAAATAAATCTTCTAATGAGAAAAACTTACATGGTTAACTAAAAGAATCACTAACTAATATAGACGATAATTCGTGGAAACAAAACAATCGACAATGAAGTTGCAGATATAGTAACGGTGAATAGGGATGACATGACAGTGGCATACCTGTGCAAAGTGCACATAAATTTTCTTCATAACAGAAAGAAGTCAACATATAAGACCAAGATACAAATCCAAATTTCAAATTCTAATGAGTACCAGAAAAAGAAGAAAGAATCCACCTACCCAAGTCTTTCAATGGGTTAACCTTAGTAATTGATCTTAAAATTTCAGCATCCCTGGAACATAAAGGTCACCAAGATTACCAAAATGAGTGGAAGTGCCACTGTAATCAATGCAAAAGCCTAGAGAGAGAGAGAGATGACCTTCCACTGTTCCTACCAAGAAGATAGAGTGCAACAACACTCAAGCTACAAGTTAATTCAACCCATGAAATCATCTCCAACAAAAATTGAAAACCCAGATTTCAAATACCTAATGAGAAAGTTTTACGATGCTACTAGAATAGAACTGAAACTGTTTGCGGCTTCTTTGTATTTGATGCGGCAACAATGGTAACTAAGAGTTCATAAACAAATTTAGAGAGATAAAGAGAGTTTATTTGGAAAGATTAAGAAAAACGAGGATTGTCGTGTAAAAAGAAGCAGTAATGTTGAAATAAGACTGAAATCCATAGATAAGTTGGGTTCCAATTTGGGATATCTTGGATAAAAGTAACTACTTTTTCCTTTTTTCTAATCCCTTTTGAAGAGAGGCAAACAGAACACTAGTATGCAAGTCAAAAGATCACTGCATTGAAATTGTTTCCGCTTCTTCTTACTGGGAATATGTAGAGTTGATCATATGTATGGTTGGATAAGTTTTTCAGATTCAGATTGGAAACATATTCAAAAGATGAGAGAGGTAGAGAGAGAAAGAGAATTGAAATTACCTTGACGAGAAGCTGAGGTAAATATCATCGGACTTTGGGGCTGTCCTTTTGGTCTTCTTGCTCTTGCCTCTGGCGACCAAATCAATACCCTGCGATTCATAAACACAACTTTACAGACAGAGAGAGAAAGAGTTGTTCTAGGGTTTGGAGGGGAGTGGATACCATTGCTGCTTGTATTGCTCCTACTGTTGTGTTTAGTGAAATGCAATTGTCCTCTGGAAGAAGAAGAAGAAAATGAAGTGTTCTTCTTCTAGGGTTTATGCCACAGAAGATTGGTGAAGTGCGGAAGGAGAAGAAGACTAAAATGGTTCTCGATTTTTTTAAGAGAAAAAAAAGGGTTTTAAGGTTAAGGGTAGTTTGGGAATTAAAAGAATAGAAAATGACCTGATCCATAATTACTCATATTATTTGAAATCTTATGTATCATTATCAATATTATTATGACAACTTTTAGTTAATTGAAAAAGATGATGGCTTTTTTGGTTATTATGATAATATTTTGAACCCAAATAGTCGTTTTCCCTTTCAATTACATTAGGTCCATTAATATTAGAACTAAAGGTCAGGATACTGGTCATAAGTCGATCACAAAATCTAACAAGTTCACGATGGGTAATATGTACCTAGGGGTGGGAATCGGTCCGGACCGGTCGGTATCGGACTCTAACTTCATCGAACCGGTCGACTCGGACATAAACTGTTGGTGACCACCTATTTACTCGGGCGGACTCGGACGGTCACTCTCAAGAATTCTTTGTCCATTGACCGTCCAAGACCGTTTATTTTACCGGTCCAGTCGGACACTGGACGGTCTCGGTCCGGACTTTCCAATAAATTTACTTAATTCAGAACTTTATTTTTATTACCACAATCAAAATTACTTACAAATGAAGATGTTTAGCCAAGAAATCAAAAGTAATATAAAAAAGAAAAAACACAGTTGATCATCATTTGACAAGATATAATTAAGTCATTCACTAATGTTTGGTCTTCCAGAGGACTATATGACTATAGCCAACGATCATCATATATTTATATGTCTATAAAATTCAACGGTCAACTTGTAAAAATGAGGACAGTTTAGTCAGTTAACCTATTCGGTCACTCGTACCGGTCGGTCAACGGTCGGTCCTTCGACATATAATTTTGACCGTGACCGTCCGCCAATTCTTTCGGGCCGGTCGGACACTGACCGTTATGACCATCGGGTGTCCATGGACACTTTTTATCTCGGTCGAACGGATCGGATAGCGGTCTTCCGGATCTTTTTCCCACCCCTATATGTACCATCAAATAGCAATCGAATTAAATCCAACTCAACATATAGAAGTCCAACCGTTTTTTTTTTTGGAATAGTAGAATTGTTCCTCGTATTAACCTTTTTCTTTGGACATGTTGTTCTTTAGTCTATCTGTAAAGCAACATATTGGAAAATACATTGACAATAACCTAAGAGTGTTCAAGGTGTCTACGTCCCATTGAACATGCTTTACTTCATTGCTCTTTCACAAGAAATATATGGCTCTATTTTAATATTATTTCTAAGAATATCACGTCCATTGAGGGACGATTATTTCTTTTCTTATTTTTGATGAAAGAGGGACGATTATTTCTTGTAAATCATTGTTTGATGGTAATAACGATCAAATCAACTTTCATGCGAATATCCTATATGTCATCCGCAAAGCCCGATGTGATTACTGCTTTCAGCAAACAATAGTTTCACCTAAACATGTCATTGATCAAATTATCGTGGTCCCTTATGTTAAACTAAACATTGATGCATCTTTACAAACTTCAATGAGATTACTGGAACCAGTTGGATTATTCATGATCATAAGGCTCACATATTGCAGCTAAATTTACAACGTTCAGAGCCAGAAATGCCGACGAAAGCTAAACAAAGCTATGCTCACTAGCACTCAATGGTAGATGAAAATAATTACAAATACATCTAGGTGGAAAGTGACATTTAGCGTTGATTAACCATCTTCAAGACACAAAAAGACAATCTAGTGGCAGTCTACAACACACATAAGAAGCATTAGAAAACTACTTCTTCAATTCCATAGCATCAAGTTCTCTTACAATCCAAACAACCAATGCTCCAATAGACAGATTGGCAAAATGACAGGAACTACCAAGAACAATAGGATATTCACTATTATTCTTTATTTTATGTCACAATTATATTGTAATAGCACTCTTCTTTATTAATATAATTAGCTCTTGCAACAAAAAAGAAAAAGTAAAAATACTTTGTGATCTCAGACAACACCTAAGGATGGGCCCTTGACCAAACCATATCCACGCCTCTGCCCAAACACTTACCTTTCTTTTTAGGTACAAAATTGGCCATATGCTAAAACGGTGCTGTAGCTTTCTCTTTAGGTACATAAATGACAAAATTAGAGATTTCAGATCGGCCTTTAGAGGCGTTTCTCATAATACCAATGTAAAGGGACCAAAAAGTTAAGTGGCAACCCAGTCGCTTTAAAGTTCGGACCACTTCAAATATATAATTTGAAGAAAAACAAATAATTGGATGTCTAATTTACAAATTTATGATTTCATCTTTAAAAAAACAAAAAACCGAATGATAAATATAAAGTCAATACAAACATTAGATCGAGATCCAAAGTCACTAGATCAGCTAGGGTTTTTATATCTGCAAATACAAAGTATTAAATAGATGAAACAGAAAGCTTCTCAAGCTTCTTTATTTTAGGATCCAATCATTTCCCAATACAACAACCAGCAAAAGAACAAATCACCTCATGACTAAAAGGTGGCAGGGGAGTAACTGGGTTCAGAGTGAAGAAATTTCCTAGTAGCATTAAAATGATGAATAACCATTACAAATATGAGAGATGAATCGAAAGCCAAAATCATACTGACAAACCTGATAAATTAATTAATATCAGGATCGGGCTCTTTCTAGTCTGCTCTGGATTGACCAGCCCGCGATGATAAGATAATACCGACGATAAGTCCGTACAAGGCCAAGGCTTCAGCAAAAATGAGGATAAGAATCATACCAACAAAGAGCTTGGGCTGCTGTGCATTGGCTCTGCAAAGTAAATCCGACAATAAATGTTTAATATATACAAGTCATGAGAATTAACAATAATACAACATAATAGAAATGTCAATCGGGTGTTCTTAATTTTAGCCACCTATGGGAATTTGAAGTGAACAGTTACCACTTCGGTGTTTTTTTTCATTTACTGAATATCTATAAGTTTGTGGGCATCCAACTTAAAACCAACTAGCAATGAGTGGACAGGACCTAGATATCATATTTTTCAGAGTACCCTTTGTCCATGCAATTGACAATTAGTGGAGAGAACCTAGATATTATATGTTGGAAATATAATAAAAGATCAATAGAGATATCAGAGAATAAGAATGTAACTTGCAGTGCCTTAAAAATGATTTCGGACAACATCGGTGTTAATTGTATACTCTGGTCACTCCCTAAGGAATTACCACAGCTACTGTTTTCTTCTCGCACTGAAGAGAACAATATTGGAGATAGTAGAAAAGAACTCATATACAGAGGAAGATGAGAGCTGATTTCTGTGTGTGTTTCTCTGTTGAATTCGGCCAGTATACATAGCCACAGAGAAGATGGAAATAAATTCGGAAATAGATCGTGCTTATCCCACGAATTTTTGTTGAACAGAGTTTGAGCCAACATAAAATTACACCGGGTAGCAAAATGAGTTCTATTTAGGTTGTCAAACAACCTATTATAGAGACTAACTAGTTTCACTAGTCCTACACTATGTGGAGCTTTAGGTTGTGAAGCGAAATTCACTTTGAGAGTCGTGTCTTCTCTAGTGGTGAACCCACCCATGTGCTAGCTAGAAGACAAAAGAGTTTTGACTAGCAAACACAAGTGTGGATTCACCACCCAATTGATTAAGTACCCCATAATCAAAAGATATTTAACACTTAAGTACATGTCCCACTTTTGCTCAATATTTAGAAGTCTTTGATAGCAATCTTGTGGGGAGATTTGCTGTTTGGACCCCCTTTCGTATAATTGATTTGCTGTTTAGACTCCCTTTTTCCAGAGTTGCACTTTGGACTCCCTTTTGACGGAATCACTCGAGAATATTCCGTCTCTAAAGTTATATTTATAAATATTCCCACTTTATCCTTAAATAATCAATTTTGCAGTTTGGGCTCCCAAACTTCATTTCTTTCTCTGAATTGAATGATGATCAAGCATCATCTCTTTCTCCCTAAAAGATGACAAGATGATGATAATATCCCGAATGACTCTCAGGACTAAGAATCAATAGACCACCAAGGTAGCAAGAAGTCACAGCTAACAACTCAGTATAATAAACATTACATTGTACAAATACAAATCAAGTCTGATAGCCATAACCAAATACAGAGAAGATGAAAAGCAAGGTTATATCTTCATGTTTCTCACAATCTCACTCACAATTTTGCTCTTTAGATCAAATCCCATCACTTTAAAGATGAAGAAACCTAGGAATCAGAAAAATCTGAGAAGAAAAAGATAATCAACAAATTCTAAGAATGTCTTTTATTCATGATTCCTCTTTGAAAGCAAAAATGATTTCTACTATTCTTCTCAATCTTATTTATACAACATGAATCAAGTCTAGAGAGAGAAAGTAATGAAAACAGAAAAGATTAGTTAGTTAGTTCTTAGTTGATCATCCGTTATAGCAAAAGTGTTTTCTTCTTTATATCTTCCACTGGTTCCAATTTGCCGCAAATTGTTAATTAGATCAGGTTAATCTCGATCTAGGGTTTTCAGATGCCGATCATGGTTTTCCGAGATAGTTAACTTCCTAATCTCGTTTATATAGTAACCTCACGTTGATTAATGGTTGGCTTTCTCTTTACCCCTTAATTTCTCTCTCTGCTCTTTCATTCTCTATTATTTCTCTCTCTCTCTCTGGAAGAGAATAACACATATCTAAATTAAACATTAGTTCTAGTCTTCTAGAGAAGGGAGGTTAAAATCAGAGTTTTAATGGCATAAAGGAATTATGGTTTGAAATAGAATTAAATTAAATAAGAGTTGATCCACCTTGGAACTTGTTGTAGTTGATAATGGAGTTGGGTAATAACACCAATAAGAAGGGTAAAATAGTCTAGAGTATTTTGCAACTGTTATACTTAACATTTTTTTTCAAAAAAGGGAGTCCAAAGTGCAACTCTGGAAAAAGGGAGTCCAAACAGCAAGTCAATTATACGAAAGGGGGTCCAAACAGCAAATCTCCCAATCTTGTGAGGTATTGTTGGATATTCAATTAAATGGGTGGTGAATTCACACTTGTGTTTACTAGGCAAGACTCTTTTGTTTGCTAGCTAGCACATGGGTGGGGTCCACCACTAGAGAAGAGATGACTCTCAAAGCCAATTTCTCTTCACAACCAAAAGACCCACATTGTAGGACTAGTGAAACTAATTAGTCTTTAAAGTAGGTTATTTGACAACCTACTGTAAATAACTAAGAGGAGTAGAGAAGGGTTCCCACACGCACACACACACACACACACACACATGTGGCAGGGGGACTTGGGCTTTCGGAATTTAAAATAAAATAAAACTCTTTTTGCTACACGGAGTATACAATTTGCATCGAGGTTGTTTCGAAATCACTTTCAAGGCAGTGGCCTCCATACCACGACACAACAAGTTATATTCTTATTCTTTGATCTCTCCATTGATCTTCTATTATATTTGATATTTCCAACATTACATCTATTATATTAAAACAGATCAGTCGGTTATCCATGGGATAAGTCTGACCGTCCATTTTATTTTAGAGATTTAGTTGGGAACACATCTGACGGATAATATAAAATCCTTTCATGTAAATACACTAAAAAAAAGAAGGGTATCTATGTAAATCGTCAAAATTAGTTAGAATAACTACCCACATATTTCTCTCCCTCTTTTTCTCTCTCACGGATTACATCTTATAAACTACCCACTCTCCCATATCTTCCTAATTTCTCTTCTAGCTATTTCACTTAAAATTGAAATTAAATCTTCCAATTTTTTTTATCAAATTTTTTCTGTTAGTGATACATAAATACAATTTTCCCTCTCTCCTCTTTAAACACACGGTTATCTCTCCTATATTGAAGTTAATGTAATTTATGTTGTAATTTAAATTTATTTTTTTGTTCCTCAAAGGCGTTAGCCAAGAGGGATCTTCCCCGTCCGTAGGACGGGGAGGAAACCTAGTACTTGGCTACGAGAGGACTGTTTGTCCAGTGGACTATTCTCGCAAAGTAAACTTCAAATTTCCGCCATAAACATCATATTAGGATACTGATATAAGTTGATAAAATAATCAATGTATTCTGGAAAATTGGAATGCAATCACACCATGGGTAATACTGAACAAAGTGTTGATGCAACTAGGGGTTAAGTAAACCAAAAGAGTTGGAAATTATCATTCACAAGTTAGAGTCAAGCTTAGTTATAACAAGGTAGTTGTTAGTCCTCTATCACGAGAGCGAGACAAAAAACAGGTCAAGAAGCGAAATTAACTGATTATGTTTAAATATCCACTAAAATCAAACACAGAAGAATAGATCAAAACTAAATGTTAGAGAGAGGGGGGTTGATAGTTGATACCTAACACCAGCATCACCAACGATCCCAATAGCCATTCCAGCAGAAAGGCCAGCAAGACCACAAGAGAGACCAGATGAAAGATGTGCATAACCATCAAATAGGTAGTAAGATTTAGCCTTAGGGTTAATACCAGTACTGATAATAACAGCAATAATCAATCCATAAATACCCAAAACTCCAGCCATAACAACTGGAACAATAGATTTCATGACCAATTCTGGCCTCATAACTCCCATTGATGCCACACCAACACCACTCTTGGCTGTTCCATAAGCTGCACCCATACCTGAAAAACACCACAACCCAACAATCCAGATCCATATTATATTCATCTAATCACAATCCAGACAGAAAATTTATAAATCCCTAAAAGAAGATTTAAGTGATCTAGGGTTAGGGAATGCTTACAGGAGAAAACTAAGGCAGCTGCAGCTCCAAGAAAGCCGAAGAATGGAGCAGTTTCATCGCCGCTGAACTGTGTAGACATGTTTTAATGAAGGATTTGCAGAGAATTTGATCGGATCTAGATCTTTTTATCTTTTTCTCTCTGCTTAGATATTTGGATCACTCTTTTTTCTCTCTCCTCTCTCTATCTCGTTCTGTCTCCTCGTTTTTGCTGGAGAGGAGAAAATATCAACCAAACCTCTAATAGCCCTCCAAGGGTGAAATTTCAATCGAACGTGGGGAGTACTGGAGTTTTTTTTTTTTTTTTGTTGAAAGGAAAACCAAGACAAAGGAATTACAAATTCAGATCACATTTCATATTGACCAGGGATCGCCACGTTCTGCTGACCTTGTGCTTCCTACCCCACTTCGCTAGAGCGTCTGCCAGGACATTCGTTTTCCTCGGGCCAAACTGAAACTGAATTTGCTCGAAATGGTTAAGGCGAGCCCGGATCTGTTCTATGTTGTGAATTGACTGCCAGTTGATGGCGTTAGTGCCGTCCTGGATCTTTGCGATCAAATTTTTGTTGTCGCTTTCGATAATGATGTGGTTCAGGTGAAGCTCCTCCGCCCATTTGACAGCGTTCAGGATAGCTACACTTTCACATTCTTCCGCTGTCTGTCCCCTGATGCTGTCTGCTCTAGCCATTATGAATTCGCCTTTTGCATCGTGGATAATGTTTCCGATACCTGCTGGGACTGAGAAAGTTCTGAAAGAGGCGTCAACATTAATTTTGAGGAAAGGTGGTGGAGGTGGCAGCCATTGTGGCTTGACTGCGTTGCTTTTAGCACTCTTTTGCTGTGGTAGGTGTGTGACATACCCTTGAATCTGTTGAATAAGGTGCATAGGATTGATAACTTTCTTTCCGAAACATGTCTCGCATCTTGCTTTCCAGATAAACCACATGATTTTTGCGAGGTTCTCCGTCGTATCGTCATCCAGAATGGACCAACTCGTGATCCACTCAGTCACCGAGCTAATTCCGTCAGTTCTTATGTTGTAATGAAACCAAATTGCCCTGGCTAAGTTGCACTGAAGAAGTACATGGGTTGCTGTTTCCCGTTCGTTGCAGAAGGAGCAGCCGAAATTGTTACCAATGAAAGGCCCTATTTTGTCTTTGACCGGGAGACTGTTGGTGCAGCATTTCCAGAGGAAAAGTTTGATTCTGGGTATAGTTCTAATGTTCCAAATGAAGGCCCATTCCATTGTTTCGGGTATACTTGTACCCGTTCTCAAATATCTGTACATTGATTTTATAGTGAATTGACCAGAATCAGTGAGAGTCCATACCTGTTCATCGTCCGCTGTCGGATGAAGGTTTATGCTAAGAATAGCGTTACGTGTTTCGTCATCAAAGTATCTTTGGAGAAGATCCGTCTGCCAAGTGTTATTATCGATTAATTGGTCCACCGTGATCAGCGGACAGTTATTGTGGTTCGGTAGAGGCGGCGCGTGGTTAGGAATCCAGAAATCCTGCCAAATATTGATTTTGTTGCCTTTATTAACATCCCAGAATATAAGTGACGATAGTTTGCCAATAGGTTCTGCCAAGGATTTCCAGACCCAAGAATGGTTTTGTTTTGGGGAGAGAGGTTTTGCCGATTTTGGGAAGTATTTAGCTTTTAGAAGCTGTGCCCAGGGCGCTTGAGGGGATTTGAGAAGGCGCCATCCCAGTTTACATAAGAACGCCTCATTGTCAAGAGCAGGCATTCTGAGTCCTAGACCTCCGAATTTGCGAGGACTACAAATTGCATTCCAGTTGATTGTGTGAATGGTTTTTGTTTTTCCCCACCAGAATGACCGTTGAATGGTCTCTATGCGTTTGCTGATGCCTTTGGGAATGGCAAAGCATTGCATCTGATATCGGGGAACCGCCGCGGTAATAGACGAGATGACTACTGTGCGGCCTGCTTGGGAGAGGAGGTTTGTTTGCCACTTCGACAGTTTATTCTGAATTTGAGCCAACAACGGCTCAAAAGTCTGTTGTTTCTTGGCCCATATGAACAGTTGTGTGCCCAGGTACTTGTCTAAATTTGAAGCTTGATGGACTTTGAGTGATTTGGTAATGATACGTTTAAATTTGGGGTGGGTGTTTTTAGAGAAGAAGATAGTAGATTTGTTGTAGTTGATGATTTGACCCGATTCCGACCCAAAAACTGAAAGGATGTTGATAAGGTTGGTGATGTTGTCCAGGGTATTTCTACCAAAGATGATGCAGTCGTCAGCAAACAGCAGGTGATTGATTGTGAAGGTGGACCTCGGGGTGGAGAAACCAATAAATTTGTGGGGACTGTCCGGGGAGTCAAGCAGACGACTCAGGCCTTCCATGGCTAAGGCGAACAGGAAGGGCGAGAGAGGGTCGCCTTGCCGTAAACCTCTGGTCACATTGAAAGACGGGCCCGGTCTACCATTAATCAGAACCGCCATCGAGGAAGAAGAAATACAGGCATGAATCATACGAATCCACATCGTGTCATACCCCAAGTTAACCATTATGTCCTCCAGATAGTGCCATTCCACCCGATCGAAAGCTTTAGACATGTCCAATTTTAAGCCAAAGAAACCTTTCGAACCACGTTTATTCTTGAATGAGTGGGTTATTTCCTGACTAATGATAATGTTGTCCGTGATTTGTCGCCCTGGGACATAAGCGGCCTGAAAGGGGGAGATGATGTCCGGAAGTGTGGTTTTCAGACGGTTAGCTAGGATTTTAGTGATGATTTTATATGTTGTGTTGAGAAGGCTGATGGGTCTGAAGTCGGCTGTGGATTGTGGAGCTTTGGTTTTCGGGATGAGGCAAATATGAGTATGGTTGGTGGAGGGGGGGAGAGTGGCGGTAAGGAAAAAGGTTTTGATCATCTGGAGGACATCTGTCTTGACTGTATTCCAGTTGGTTTGGTAGAAGAAGGGGGGGAAGCCATCCGGCCCTGGTGCGGCCTCGGGCTTTAGAGAGAAAGTGGATGCTCGGATTTCCTCCTCGTTAGGGGCCTGAATGAGGAAAGTGTTTTGCGAGACGGATATTTGTGTGATGAACAGAGATTTGATAATGCTAGTGGTGGTAGGTGATGAGGTGGTGGAGATGTTTTTAATGTTGGATGTGAAGAGATTGGCAATTTCCGGGATATCCGAGCACCACGAGTTGTCTTCTCTTTTGATGGAAGAAATGTGATTTTTCCGATTTCTGGTGATTGCTTTGGCATGAAAGAATTTTGTGTTTCTGTCGCCCAGCTGGATGTGTGCCACTCTGGATTTTTCCTTCCAGATGCTTTCCTGAAGGTTATAGGCCTCCTCCAGCTGAGCAGTGAATTGAAGGAAATTCTCTGGGGTGGTCGAGGACTGAAGGAGGGTAGTAAGTTGCTTGATTTTCTTCTCAATGTGCCCAAAGACGTTTTTATTCCATTGAGCCAGTTTGATGGCGAGATGGTTGAGCTTTTGTTGGATCAGGTAGTTGGTCGGGTTCCAGTTTTCCATGATGAAATTTTGGCATTCTGGATGGGACATCCATGTTCTAAGAAATTTGAAGGGCTTGGCACTCAGTTGAGATGGGGGATGGGTGGAAAGTAATATAGGAAGGTGATCGGATCCCACCCCCGGAAGGTGTGTGATGCGTGAAGACGGATATATGGAGAGCCACTCCAAATTTGCAAGCGCTCTATCAAGACGCTCTTGAATCAGGGAGCCGTGGAATTGCCGATTGGACCAAGTGAATTGATGGCCACTGAACCCTAAGTCGTGAAGACCCATCTCGTGAATGCTAGATACTATTTTCCTGGCCATGAGAGGGATAGGTTTAAGGGGACCGCTTTTATCGGAGGGGTACATGATGGTATTCAGATCACCGATCACTAACCAAGGAGAGTGATGATCCGAAGAGACATTCTGAAGGGCATCCCAAGGTTTGAGTTTGTCTTTGTTATAGGGACACCCATAAAAACCCGTGAGCAATAAATGTTCATTCTGATCTTCCAAGTTTAAAGACACATGGATCATGTTTTGAGAGGTCTGAAGCACCGTAAGGTCAATATCTGACTTCCAGAAAAGAACGAGACCACCCGCTTTATTAATCGGTTCAACCGTAACCTTTTTGTAGGTTTTGTGGAGATTGAGCAGTTTGTCGATGTTCATGTTCATGCATTTAGTTTCTGAAAGAAAAATAACATCTGGATTGTGCTCTTTTAGTAACGTCCAAAGGTGTTTCCTGTTGAGGAAGCTACCACACCCCCGGACGTTCCAGGCCATAATGGCCAGAGGGCTCGGGTTCGGGATATTGGTTGAGGTTAAGTCCGGGTCTCGTCCGAGGGTCAGGCTTGCAGAAGCCATCCCAACGTGCGCACAGGCCCAAAACAGAGAAACAAAAAACGAAAGACACCAGAACTGAAAACCAAACAGAAACTACTAGAAACGGCCCAAAAACAGCCAACAACAAAAAGAGAGGGCCCGCTACTAACTAAAGGCGCCCTCGCCGAACACACCCCGAACAGGGGACCACCCAAGCCCGGTACACTTAGCAAGAGTAGCAAAAAGGTGGGGACCGAGCCGCCACACAACCACCCAAGTGGACAAAACCAACTCTTGCGGGTGTACCAGGGAACAAAAAACAACCAACGAAAGCAAAGAACAAAGAACAAACAAGACGACCAACAAGCAAAACAAGAACAAAAACAAGACTAGACAGGTGGTATTGAGGCACCGTCCGCCTCATGAGCAGTGGTCAGATCAAGGGCTTGGTACAGCACGTTGGATTCTGCAAGGAGACTACGGGATTCTGCATCTTCCACCAACCGGGCCCGAAGCCTAGGGGATTGGGTGGATTCGTCGGATGAGCTGATGGACAGGTGGGATGAGCCGGATCTGACTCTCTTGCCCCTGGAGTTGATCCTCAGGCTAATAAGATGGGTGCCTCTAACAGGAGATGGTGGGGGTGCTCTTAAAATTGGTTCTTCCTCCCTGAAATTTTGTGGTTCCACTTCTTCGTCCTCCATGGGCTCGTAACTTGAGTCATCTCCTTCGTCTGAGTGAGGGACAGGAGCTAGTTCAGGGCAAGGACCGATAGGGTGTTCAATGATTCGACAGGTATGGCAGATCGCCCCCGGGAATTTTTGATAACTGATATTAATGGAACATTCCCTATCGGCAAACAGGAAGTTGATGACCGCCAGCAGAGGGGTTCTCACATCATAGAGGAAGTGAACTTTGATGACTTTATTGTTAATGAAACCTAAACTACGAGGTTTGATTTCGATAATTTTGCCCATCCTCTCAAAAATCACATCCAAATCTTCCTTATTTTGTATGGCCAGAGGAAGTTTGTAGAGAGTACACCACATGGGTTCAAAAAACAGATCATCCACCTCCTCCTCGAGAGGGATTTCCACTTGTTTGAGCACAAGTAGTCTTCCTCTAAGAATCCAGGGACGACCTGCATTAAGTGTGTTTAGGACGAACAGGCTTTTAGGTTTAATGAGGAAAGTATTGACCGGCCCCTCCACCTGAGAATAGAAACAGTCTCGGAAGAACACCGAGAGGGGGAAAAGCATCCTCCTAATTTGAGCAAGTGAGGTGCTTTCCGGACAGCACCACCGAGCAACCCAACCCTCCTGTGTTTCTTGTAGTTCATGGTTGATTGATGGTTTTTGGTACCTAAGAGAAAGATGACCTCGGGGAGAGATAGCGAAGTGGGTGGCCATTAGGGTAAGGGGTGAGTGGGTAGAGGAGGGTCTGTAGGGAGAAGAAGAAGGATATGAACAGAAGAGTTGTGGGTTGGTGTTTGTGGAGGGGAGAGGAGTGAGGAGGGGTATTAAAAGGGTCGAGAAGTAGAGAATCCAAAAAAGGGAATGATCACCATGCATGCTCATGTATTGGCCGGTTCCTACCACCTGTCTCGTCTACTCGTCGGACAAGACGAGTGACATCTCGAGAGACAGAAAGACTCAGAGAAGAAGAGAAGAAAGAGAAGACTCAAGGACCTCAATCGAAAACCGAAACGACAAAAAAAGAGGCTACCAAACGCAGAAATAGAGAGGGAAAGCAATTAAGACTGAGAATACGAAGGGGTTTTCGAGTGACTTACCTTGGAATTCAAACTGTGGCGTGAGTGACAATTGCTCGAGTGAATTACTTCCCCTGCCTTGAATGAACCTCGAGGTGATGCTCCACCAACGAGCGTGGTACCTTCTTGAGGGCAGCACGCCTGCATGCAATCAATAATGAGGTGGGTGGGAGTAGCGCCGGCGACGATTGGGTAGAGATATAATCAATCCGACTGCGATCGTGATTATCCTTTGCCTTACTAAATGTTGTTTGAGTTCCCAGGAAGATGTTGAGTGATTCTCAAGGAAGCTAGCTGCTCGGAAGTATAGAGATTAGGGTTCTAAAGCTTGGATTTGATCGGCAAAGAGAGTGGAAAGGAGAATAGGGCTGACGTCATCCGGGAGCCTCTCTCTCCTCAAAAAACTCTCTCTCCTAAGAAGACATTTTATCTTGAAACAAATCTGGGGAGTACTGGAGTTGGCCTTCCCTAAGGCGAATGATATTCGGAGAAACGATACGGTGAATGGGGACATTCTTGATACGATGTGGCTTTTTTTGGGTCTCCAATTTTACCTCTCGACACTAATCACACCCACATTTACTTTCTAGCTAAATTCGAACTTCCTATAAATTTTTTGTCTCAGGTGAATAAGGATCACCTAAATTTTTTTTAGTCTTTAGCTCTCTAGATATTTTCGTTATTTGCAACAACTTACAAAATATTTGCAAAACAGTCTTGCAAGAGGTTTGCAACAGCTTGCAGCAGTGTTGCAACAAGTTTGCCTCAGCTTTACAACAGCTTGCGGAAAAGTTGCAAAAGATATTAGATTTTTAAGTAAATAAAATATAAATTTGGGTTTTTAACCAAACAAAGTACAAATTTTAGATTTTTAACCAAACAAAATATAATTTTTTAACTTAAAAGATTTACAATTGGTTCTTCGATCCAAACACATGCAAGTTATAGGTCGATCAGTCTACTAAACACAAGGTTGCGGCTATGGAGCATAAAGAAAAGTCTCTGAGTCATAAAGACCTAGTGAATCAGGATTGACTAAGTCTGTATATTTGTTTTTTATCCCAAAAATTAACATGATTGAACTTCGCCCCCAAAATCTTTATCTCCTTATCTCTTCCTGCCACTCCTGCTCATCCTCTCTCTTTCATCTCCCTCTCTTTCTCTCTCTACAAATCCCAGGATTTACTTTTTTAACTCATAAAACGAAGGGTGTTCTTTGAATGGTTTTCATGGTTTTTGTTGTTTTCAATGGTTTCTGTATAAGTTGAGCCACATTTTAATGAAGATGAAGGTTAGGGCAAAATTTCAAATATTAATTAGATTTCATCAACAATTAACTTAATACACAAGAATTTCTCATCAACAAATCCAATGAATTGATTGAATCGGGAAAAAACTCACTTCTCAAATGCCTTTCCTTTAATAGACATTCAACATGATTCATTGCTTTAACAATCGCAACATCTACGTCCTTCGATTTCCCCCGATTCCAAGATCAATCACAATTTTAGATTGACACAAAAGAACAAAAAAATCACAAATTTGAGAATACATTGAATTCACTATTAACTTTGGCGATGCTTACTATCGTGGTGACCTTTAAGAGCCCCATAGGCCTTCAAGGCAAAGTCGGCATGTGTCAATCCCACTGTTTTCCTTCTTTATCTTCTATGTTTCTCTCTCTAAAGCGACGCCGAAAGTTATTATCCTTTGTCGCCTTTGAGAACCGATCACTCACGTTTTCCCTCGGGTCTTGAAAACGTTTCAAAACATAGCCTTGCTTCTTAATTATTGTGTTTTTGAAAATCAATCATATAGTTTCTTTTGCATTTTTTGTATCTCTTTGAATTTTTGTATATGCATTTTTTAACATGTAGTTTGCATGCTTGGCAGACTCATTCAAGTTCTTATGAATTGGATTTTGTGAAGTATCGTGTTAGTTCGTAGAATAGAAGATACAAACTAAGATAATGAACACAATAGTTTACGTGGTTCGGTCGGATGATCACGACCTACGTCCACGGAGAAAGCCATTAATGGCTGCTTTATATTATCTCCACAATCGTGGGATTGATTGGTTACAAACTCAGACTCAATGCAACTCAATGATAAAATACATAGAGGTCACTTCTATTTATAGAGTGACTTGGGTGTCTTATTATCCTAGGAATCTATCTAGGATAAATACAAATAATATCTTCTATATCTTGGACCGTTGACTTTGATATCTTCGGATCTCTTCTATATCTTGGACCGTTGACTTTGATATCTTCGGATCTCGATCCTTATGCTCTAATACTCCCCCTCAAGTTGGACTGCGGAACATGTGAAGTATCCAACTTGAAAATTGGACTTAGAAAAGATGATTGTTGCTCGTATACGATTAGATTCAAAACTTGAACTTGATTTTTGTTTTCTGTTTAATGTCGAACAATTGTCAATGGTGCTGAATTCTTTGTCGTCAACTTTGAACTTTTATTCGCACATAAACTTTATATAATATTCTTTGTCTTTTGTAAGCTTGCATAACATTCTTTTCTTCTTTTATTCTTTTCCTCTTTTCTTTCTAGAGCTTGAATAACATTTGGTGAGGAGGATGTCAGCTTCAAATTTATCAACTAATGAAGAGACGATACCATATGTAGTTGATGATGGAAAAGAGGAACCGATAGATATAATGGATTCATCTTGAGGACCCATGAAGAGGATGATGAAGACAGTGTCACAAATAGAAAGAGAAAGGTGACAGAGAAATTTGTCACAACTATAAACAGTTGAGAAAAAGTATAGTAATAAACACGACGTTTCCTGTATAGAGCAGAAACCGTGATAAATTATTCACAGCAGCAAACATAGTGCCGCAAAAGAGACAATGACAGAACTAAATAAAATGTCACGAATATTGTGAAGAACAACCAAGAGGTAATCGGAACATGATTAACTAGCCTCCATGAGTGAGAAGAGGAGAGTTGAAGCCAATAATAAAAAAATATATAATCTCTACGAAAATCACAGATAGTGTGAACATCTGGACAATGTGAGGATGTAGAATACATCTGTGAGGTAAAAATCACCATGATTGGATGGAGAGAGAAGCATCCATAGATGTGGTGCTCTTATTAGATCTATTGATATGCTATTGATCAGTGATCTTGACTAGATTGTTATATTAATGTCAGATTCATTGTTGGTGCACAAAGAACCTCACTTATTTAAATATTAAAGTTTAGTTTATGAATCTGACTTTAGGTTTTCGTTTTCATGATGGGATATCATGTGGAAAGGAGGTTGCACGATTGAATACCCAAAAACTTGGACTTTGATTTGGCTTATAAAGCATGATGTTCATAAAGAGAATTGATAACTTGATTCTTATGATTCAGAGAGATGGTTTAATTACAAACACATAAAGACATATTCTGATTGTTATTATTATTAAAAGGCATAGTTTGTTTTTTGTGCACAAAAGAGAAAAGAACTTATGCAGAAGTCATCTTTTGAGAAAAAAAAATTTATCAATGAAAGTCTCATAAAGAGACGATGACGATAATCGCATAGTTCGACTGCTATGGAGAGAAGCAGGATCTTTTTCAGTAGTTACTGAAAAAAGGTGAAGAATGAAACACTATAAACTATAAGAAGACAACTTAGATGAATAAGCCAAAGTGAAACAAATTTGTAGAACTTGTTCAAGATTTGCTTATAAACTCGAGAAGATGAGTATATAGTGATAAAAACATCATAAGATGAATGAATCGCAACAAAAAGTTGGCACTGGAGAAAGATAAGAAAATTGAAAACTTTAGGAAGTCGACCGATTGAATTAGATTATATCACAACAAAAAGTTGGAAATTTAGAGATACGAATAAATTGACAAAAAGTCGATCGATTGATAAAAGATCAAACTCATTCGAAAGTTAACGGGTTGTTCATAGCCATCAGAGATTGCTCAGTATCAATGCTAATGTAAAGAATGTGGATTTTCAAAGTTGAACTAAATGACCTTACAAGAACCCATTGCTGCACCAATGAATAGTACCTTGGGAGAAAAACCAGAATACTCTTCTCAATGTATATGTGCAATATCAACTCATGAATGAGTTTATGCACTTCAAGGTTTATCATGCTCACAGAAGAGGCGGAAGTAACAAATGAAGTTGATGATAAAACCCTAGAAATGATCATCTCGATTTTGAGATGATGATAATCACAAGGTAGCTTGGAAAAGGAAAAGAAAATCGACAAAGCGATTTGATTGATGATACAAACCCCATGTGAACTTGTCCAAAACGATCGGAACGACCGATTGATAAAAGAGAAGACCGGAAAAAAAAATCGATCGGCAAAAGAGAGAGATAACTGTCATAAAACGAGAAGAAGAAACTAATTGATGTGTCACCGAGTGAGGTAAAATCGATGGTGGGACAGTGGAAGTTGTCCAAAAACACATGAGATACCGATTGGTGACAGGGAAGATCGGAAAAACTATTGAAAAATAAATAAATCTAGTGTTCATTGCAGCAGCTGGGTTTGTAAATGTTTTTTTTTTATACCAATGACTAACACCACCAAACCCTCTTCGAAAAATCAATGATCATCGCTGCTACTACGACTAATAGAACCAGATGCTACTACGACTAATAGAACCAGATTTATCTGAACTCACTGAAACACTTTTCAGTTCACCATCAAAGGACGAACATGAACCAAACCAAAAAGAATGCAAAGGATATTCTCTAATTATAAAAGAACAATTGAAAAAAATCTTCATAAGGAGATTTTCCTGAAGCCATTAGAGAAGCAGCATCAGAGATGACGAAGTAATCAACGTCACTTTAGCTAACCTCCATATGGGTATCTTGCCATTCTTTATAGATTATAAGAAGGATACCAAGTACTGCTAATGAATAGTAGCAGTGAACCAAAACCCATTGACACCATTTGTTACAAGAACAAAGACAGTTTAGAGAGAGAGCAGAGTGGGAGTCAGAGACTCTACGAGATTTGTATTAAATTGTTCCAGGCATAGAGAAGATTCAACGACCGTTTAGCTTGCATGATCGAACAACAAAGTCGTATAATTGACTTGTTTCCTTACAGTTACCAACACAGCTAAAAGACATGAAAGAAACAAAAGAAGTTTCATTGAAACATTTTCACAAACACTTCATATACATAGAAGTAGGGTTACCTGTATAGGCATTTGAATTCTGAAACTCTATTTTTAAAACATTGAACTCCCACATGTGGTCATGCCGTGGCAACAATTTAACCTAGAATTCAAGCTCAAATTTTGAATCGGAGAGCACTTCATTGATTGTTCTGAGATTCATAAATAAGGTTTCAGAATTAGAGAAGAAAGAGATAAAAAACGTCCCAACCAAGAGGTTGTCGATTAGAACTTTTCTATAGATCTTAGTACTTTAAAAAAATTAACGGACCATATATAAGAAACTACAGAATCATATGGAGATCCTTGAGATTGAACTATCCAGAAACTTGGATTTTGATTGATGAAAATCTCAGAAAGAGTTTATGATGATGATGGTTCGCAAGTGGATATTAGATTGACACGAAAGCGACAAAAAATTGAATCGCGAAAGTACCTTGGATAATACGGAAGCTTGAAGGAAATGATTGATGAAATTATTATTAGGGTTTTAACTTCAAAGTGTTGAGTTTAACCGAGTATAGTATAACCTTCGGCTAAGAGATTGAGCCGTTGATAAATACATATGAAATGATGAGAGAGTTGATGATAGAGAGAGACTCGAGATTGAGTCAGTGATAAATACATCCATTAAAAAAAAATTGTGGAATGCGGAAGCGAAACCTGCTCTTGATACCATGTGAAGTATCGTGTTAGTTCGTAGAATAGAAGATACAAACTAAGATAATGAACACAATAGTTTACGTGGTTCGGTCGGATGATCACGACCTACGTCCACGGAGAAAGCCATTAATGGCTGCTTTATATTATCTCCACAATCGTGGGATTGATTGGTTACAAACTCAGACTCAATGCAACTCAATGATAAAATACATAGAGGTCACTTCTATTTATAGAGTGACTTGGGTGTCTTATTATCCTAGGAATCTATCTAGGATAAATACAAATAATATCTTCTATATCTTGGACCGTTGACTTTGATATCTTCGGATCTCGATCCTTATGCTCTAATAGATTTAGCTCAAAAAGGGGAACTAAAAGTTGATTCTCCCTCTTGCTAGCGATTTTGTCAATTTCATTTCAGTTTCATTTTGTAAACAAATTCACTTGTTATAAGTCATTTGAGTCCTAAACTAGGCTTCTTCGGTGTTTTTATATGAAGCCGAACTTTGATGATTTCTTCTCCACTGGTATGTGCTTCTACTTGTAGAGATCTTGATAGGTCAGTCAGATCATGGAGTAAACTCCATTAGAGACTCAAGTAAGTCCTCTAAAAGGTCTCCTAAGAAGTGCACATTGAAAGCTTATTTTCGAGGCTAATGTTTCGTGGTTTATAAATCTTAAAATCTAGACGGTGATATTTTGAAGTTTGAAGATTCATTTGATACTTTGGTACAATTTTCTATATTTTGCAGATCAAAGTACTTATTTATTGTTCATTCAAGAATGAAGACGACATTTTTTTGGTGTAAAAAACATTAATCGTGAATGGTGGACATCCATGACTCCGTTGTCATGCTTTTGTGAAGATGACTACATCTGTCTGGGTTCTTCAAGCTATCGAAGAGTTGAACAAAGCTGAGAGTTTCAGGGCTTAATGAGGAAATGAATTCTCATAAATATGTATTGAAAATGTGGTTGAAGATAATGATGATGATGACACAACAATAGGCAAATCTAGTAATAGATTGAGGTTGGGCATGGTCATGTGTGGTTTCAAGGTTGGCAAGACTGATCAAATCTAAAGTTTAGCTAAGCTTGTGGAGATCTCAATGAGGTTTCGTACAAGTTTTCCTGATTTGAATGACTTTTTGTTTATAATTAGGATATACACGAGGGTTTTTTCAGGCTTCTTGGACATTTTAATGTTGACGTGTAAATAGAAAATCTAATCTAAGGTGTCGTTTGACAACCAAAAGTAAAAGTTATTTTACTTGTAGTAGAAGTTCTTTTGTTTTAAAAAAGTAAAAATTATCATAAGTATGTTTGACAAAAATGTTACTTATAAGTAAAAAAGTCAAAAATTTAGTTTGGTTATGTAATTTACTTTTCTATTTTTTCCCATAAAGATACATGATTTCAATTAAGTTTATTTATGATTTTTATGATTATTCTTCTAGAAGAGGTGATGGTGGTGGTGGCGGCGGTGGTGGTGGTAGAGGTATGATGGTTGTGGTGGTGGAGGTATAGGATGATGATTACTCTTTTGAAAGAGGTGGTGGTGGTGGTGGATGTATGGGGATAGTGTTGGTGTTGGTGGAGGCACGACGGTTGTGGAGGTATGGTGGATGATGGTGGAGGTATGGGATGATGGTGGTGGATGTATAATGGTGGTGGTGCAAGTACGTCGGTGGTAGTGGTGGTTGAGATAAAAATGGTGGTGGTGGTTGAGCTACATTGTGATGGTGGCGGTGGTTGAGGTGTGGTGGTGGAAAGATACAGTGGTGGTGGAAAGATACAGTGGTGGTGGAAAGATACAGTGGTGGTGGAGGGTTGAGGTGCAGGGGTGAGCCCATATAGGGGATCGTGGGGGCGCATGCCCCCACGGACCCAAATGTGAGCTTCCCTGGTATAAAGGCATTATTGTGTTTGGGTGCCCACAAAATAGGTTTGTAAAGGGCAACTCATATTTCAGCCCAATATTTGACATAAAACTCCAGCGTGTTTTAATCTTAACCCACTTTTGTTACCCAACTCATACTTCACGTGTTACCCTCAATATTCAAATTCAAACAAAAACAAGCCGCCAATCTATTAAGTCTAAGGGGTTTTTAGTTTTATGTTTGGCGGCTTTATCTCTGTGTTGTGTCAATTCATAAACATAAAATTTCGTTCTTTGTCTTTTTTTTTTTTTTTTTTGTGTTCTTCTCATTTCTTCTTGAACGGTTTTTTTATTCGATCTCAGCTCTCTTTTTAATTTTTAATAATAATTTAGTTTTTTCTATATTCGAGTTTATAGTAATTTTTTTTTGAATTGTCCATGTGCTTCGGACCATTTGACCTCTTGCTTTCATTGTCTCTTAAATTCTTTGTTCATTATATGATATATTAGCTAATTGAATTCATCAACAATAAAATATATGATATATTAGAATTGCTTAATATTAAAAGTTGGAGAATAGAAACTTAATTTCGATTTAATTTCTTCGTTTTTCAAAACTCATGGAGAAATATTTTAGGCTTTGTCAACTTCAAAACCATATTTTTCCTACGACAAACTTTGGAAAACAAAAACACGAAGGTTTAATCCTGCTTAGTTTAGTGAATATGCTAATCGGTTAGAATATTTAGTGTATCTAAAGATCTTGTTTGTCGCTTGATTTTTTATTTACTACCCTTAAACGGTGTCCCCATCGGCAAAAAGTTCTGGCCTCGCCACTGTTGAGGTGTAATGGAGTCAATAATGGTGGGGGGTACAACAGTGTGTGGAAGTTTAGTTGTGTGGTGGAGCGGAAATAAACAAAGAAAATTTTTGGTAAAGTAAAATTCTTGCCTATGTTGAAGAAAAGTTGTTTAACTTTGAAGTCAAAAGCTGAAAAATAGGAACTTTAAAAGAAAGCCAAATTTTAACTTGAGTGAAGTCAGAAATTTCCACGTTACAAAACTAACTTTTTTACTTTTCTACTTAAATAAGTAAAAAAGTAACTTATTTTAGCGTTGCCAAACGACACCTAAATTTATTATGATCTCATAGTTTTATGTTAATCTTTATGAAAATACAACGAGTAATCCAACTTCTCCACATATTGCGTTCAAAGAGTTTAGACCAAAAATGAAAACATATTTGAAACACAAAATTATGTCCGTGGAAAGAGAATTTGAACACTTTTATAACATAAAATGGGTTGACTTCCTGAGTTATTGCATTCTTCGAACATCTATGAACGACGATTATCTTAGCTCTTGCTTCCAAGAATACTGTAACGAAATCTGATACTCGATGTAAACTGCAAAATGATGTATAAATGGGGTAACGTGGAATGAAAAAAATAGAGTGGTAAGAGAGACAAAATAGAGAAATATGGATCAAGAGGCGGAGCTAGGAATTAAGACAGTTAAAAATTATAATCAATGAAAAATGTAATTTTTTCGTATGAAGAATGGACTTTTTATACCAGGAGTCAATAAAAAATAATATAATTTTCGTGTATATTTAGCAAATTGCACTTGATTATGTATAACCGAAGTACCTAAATAATATTATGAAATCAAAATAACTTAGTATATATTGTATTAAACTTATCATAAAAATATATTTTATTTCCTGCTTAGATTTAGAAAGTGTTTTAGTTTGGGTATGTTTGATTCATGTGCATTTAATAGTTTGTTTTTGAAATTTTAGAATATCAAAATTTAGTTTGCGTTGTCTGTATTAAAGAAGAGATCCAATACTGATAACAAGAGGTTTATTATGTCAATCGAGATCATTCACTTTGAGGAAATACAAGAGAACAAGAAAAACTAGGCAGAAATCTTAAATGGATTTTTGTGATGTGCCTTCATAGATCCACTAAATTATGAATTATAAAAAGTCACAAAGCATAGTATGTGGTCAACAACTTTGTAACGTATAAAATACTACGTGTTAATACTTCCTTACATCTGTATTATAATGTAAGTTGACGATTGACATTTTTTCTTTCCTAAATAGTTTTATACTGTCTAACAATGGGATGGTCTAATAGTTTTAGATTGTCCAACAAACTAAATCTTAGCATAAAATGAACCTTAAGGCCAAGGATCTCGGCTAAAATCAACCTCCAATTCTGGAATTGAATGTCGAACTTCTTCATTAGTTTTACCATTGAACAGATAAAGACCACCGAGTAAACAATATAACTTTACACCCGCACTCCAAATATCAATTTCAGTCCCGTAATTCTTTTCAAATACTTCCGGTGCGAAGTACCTCAAACTCCCTGCCGTTTCGGAAAACCGCTCGCGCTGTTTGAAGATAAGTGATAATCCGAAATCAATAGTTTCTAACGGCCTTATTTCCTTTTCGTTAGCAAATGAAACATTCTCGAGTTTAATATCTCTATGAATAACTCCACTGTTATGACATCTTGAATAACTTCAACAATAGTTCGAATTATAAACGTTGCTTCATGTTCCTTGTGATGCCTTATCTCGATGACTTTATCATATAAATCACCTCCGTTATAAAGTTCTGTTACGATTTGTACATTATTTTTGTCTTCGTATGTTTCTTTAAACACTATAATGTTGGTATGTCCATAACGAAATCCATCACGACATGCACTAAAATGTGTCATTTTAGAGAGTCGATCCACTAAACAACGTCTATTTACCTCCACGTCTGTACCTTTATTCAACCACGAAAATTTATATGGGTTAGGATGGGTGTGCAGTTTCTGCACAACCATATCCGAAACCACATTTCATAACTACCATTATCAATCACAAACTTAAATACCTTATCCTCGATAGTACAAGTAGTATGGAAGATGTTATGATGCAATGAATCATCGCCAGACTCATCTCGAGGGGTAAAGAGACTACGATGCACCACTAATGTCTCGTTCCCGTCACTGTGTAATAAGTCCTCGGACTCAAGGTAGTCATCAAAAACTGGCAAACCCCCAACGTCTTGAATTTGAGAAGTCTCATCAACCAATAAGGATTGACTTTTAACACCTCCTTCGATCCACATAAGATGCACGATGACCCGATTTACCATATCAAAAATAAAGAATAATCTGTACACTAGAAGACTCAGATGGACGGGCAACTGGCTTGGGAGGGCGAACTGCAGACTCGCTAAGAAATACCGGGCAATGGCTCAGCTGTTTCTCTACTGCCAAGGCGTGTTGATAAGCCTCCAACAATATCCATAACGAGTGCAATGATAGTACATCCAGAATAGGTGGACGTAATCCACTAAAAAACCGTGACACAAGCTGCTCTTCAAACTCGACTAAATCATTACAAGAAAATAATTGGTAGAATTCTTCTGTGTTCTCATCAACTGTACGTTGTACTTGTCGTAACCTGTGGAAGCGTTGAATATGGACTCAGTATACCCCAAAAGGGAGAAAATGACTCTTCATCGCCTTCTTCATCTTTTCCCACGTGATGATTTTAAATTTGCTTTGTCTCTCCCGGGAACTACGTAACTGTTCCCACCAAGCAGACGCACAACTCTTCAATTTTAATAGTGATAAACTTAACCATCAAAGGATCAGAAACCTCTTTAAACTAAAAAATGCATTCCACCTCGTTTGACTAATCAATAAACGCATTTGCCAGTAAGGTACCCGTGGATTCAGGTAACTCGACACGAAACCCTAATGTCCAATTAGGGTTGCCACGAATGTTTCTCCTCTGGCATTCGTGTTCATGACCGAAAGGGTTAATTGTGTGCGGCATCATAATCTAAATCAGATTCCTCACGATCGCTGATTTTGTTCACCGCTATGCACTAGTTCAATTCGTCAATTTGCCTCTGCAACTGCTCGACCACCGCAGGTGGAAACAAGTTTGCTCGTCGTGTTGGTCCGCCACGATCATTATCGCGTCTGCCACGACCACCTCCTCCTCGCACAACCAGGAAAGGAATAACTTACCCAAAAACGAATAATAATGAGACTACTAATACCAACTGAAGCCGGATTAGGTTAACGATAAACCAAACCCGCATTATGAATCAAGTTAGAAAATCAGTAGCTATATTGAAGCCAAACTAGAGAGAAAGAAAACTCTTTTGCTTTAGGATTTTTTTAGTTTACCCCCTCAATAGTAATTGGTAATTGAGTTTACCCCCCTCAGTAATTGATAATTGAGTTTACCCCCTTCAACTAATTATTTTTATTAAAAACACTAAGACAATGTTTGATGGTGTGTGCAAAAAGAAACGATTGGGTAATGTGATTTTAGTAATTGTAATACCTTAGTATGTTCGATTTAGTCGGGAATATGATTCGTAAAGACTTATTTTGTCCGTATACTATTTAACTTGTGATTCATTTCCTTTACGCCAAGCATGACCCTAGTATTTTGCGTAAAATAGTAAGTTTAAGAGGGTAAACTCAATTATCAATTATTGAGGGGGGAACTCAATTACCAATTAGTATCGAGGGGGTAAACTCAAAAAACCCTTTTCTTTAATTCATCATCATAAAAAACTATTAATTTTGTCACGTTAAAACAATCAATACCCTAAACCTATTAACGAGTTTGGGCCTCGACAATGGGCCAAAACTAATAACCCACAGGCTTTGTTCATCAACTAAGTAAATTAAATAAAAATAAGTCTAAACTAGGTCCGGACTGTACGCCATAGGTATGTGCCCGCTCTGTAATGCTGGATAGATCATTACTGTCTGAATCTTCCTTTCCTACATCAATTGAGGTAAGTGATTTTTCATAATATTTACTTCCATTTGAGCTTTTTCGATTTGTAATGTATCTTACTTGCGAATCCGTTTAGAAGCATAAAAGTTTCTTGTTGATTTGTTTTTGCATAAATATGTGGCCCCAAATTGACCTCTTGCTAGCTCTCAACCAAATTCATATTTCAAGCTTATATTAGGAGGGATAGTTGAATTTTTCATAACCTTTCCACCACAAACACCACCTCCACCACCAGGAACACTAGATTGGGAGACGAAAATCATTGGAGATGAAAGAAAGCTTAAAACCTAGGAACATAATGATCTGAAAACGTAATTGCAGAGATTAAAAGTTATAAATTGTTTGGGGGTCTTAATTATTATTGCCTGATTATTATATATACTAAGATGAGTTTATATTTTCCTGTTTAGTTGTAGATTAGAAATAAAAGATTGAGTAGGATCTGAAGATTTATTCTAATGAGATTAATTTGGATTTGGAATGAAATTGCTAAAATTTATTCTTTGATTTAGTTGAGTGTACATATACTAAACTTAACTATGATCACTTACGAATTGGTCAGACTTAATGAAAATTTGAGCCCAGATCTTACTAAGCGTTATAAATATTGCCATGGGGAAAAATTTATACAAACTTTGGGTTGTTATACACTTCATTTTGTAGGCAAAATTTCTCTTTGCATGTGTTAACGTGATATTGCTTTAATTGTATTCCATCCACTCTTAAAATCTAGAAGTGAAATCTGTGGAAGTAAAGTTTATATCAGTTATGGACATAGTCCGTCCTTATTGTGTATCCAAGTCAATGATATCTAATGTATGATTCTCTAACAAAAATAACCTGCATAGTGTATAAAATTTCTAAGAAAATGTTATATACACTAACGGATTTTTCCCACTACGCTCACTGTTAGTCACACTTAACTCTATTTTCACCTTAACAGACTCGCTTTTTCTATACGCACACATTGGCCAAATGGCTTGACCAGTTTCCGTCGATAGGATGAGGTCATTCTATAGTCACACTACCAGAAGGATAAAACAGATGTGGAACATAAGACATCAGTACAGTCATACTGATAGATAGTAAAAAGGAATATTCGAAGAGAATTTTGATAAGTTTTCGTCGAAAAGATGAAATTGTTGCTATATTCAAACTACCGGAAAGATGTAACCAATGTGTAACATAAAACATTAGTATAGTCATAGTGACTAATAACAAAGAACAACATTTGAAGAGAATTTTGATAAATTGTTAGTCGGTAAGTTAAATTGATACTAGTTTGTTGGTTTTACAATTTTGCTTTCGGGCTAATGACTTACCTCTTGGACCATTTGCTCATTGGTCTCCTAATTAAGCTCGACCGAATATGGACCAAAGAGAAAGATTCTCAAAAAAGCAAACCGGAGCGTAACTTCATGAGCCTTTCAGTCGTTCGCTTTCATTTTTATTAGTTATACTTGTTTGACGTTTAGAGTTTCAGACTATTCTTCTTACATCGCCAAAGACAAAGCTTAAGTTAAATTTATTTGTCTATAATCGACAAAACTTGTTGAGAATTGTAATTTTTCTCTTAGAAAAATAACAACAAAGTTTATCAGACCTTTAGGGTACTTAATTGCATGGGCTCTAAGAGATATAATGTGACATTATGGAAAGTAGAGAAATATATTAATGGCCTTGTGAACCAAGTTTGTAAGACACGTTGAGAAATGTATTAATGACCTAGTGTTTCTCTTAATCTTGTTACTAAGAAAAGTTGTAAGTGTAAATAAATTCCGTATGATGTAATCATACTATGGCCACAAACAAATTGCAAGTCTTCTTAAAATAAAGTGTTTGTCACATCCATCAAGTATATAAAACAATCGACAACCAATTAGAAAAAGATGGAATTTAACTGGACAATGGTAGATATATATACAAATATATAGACGTCTCGTCATCTCCATATCCGTCCACATCAACATCAGAAGGTAAATTGACCACTGACATTTTTTTTCTTTCCGGAATAGTTTTAGAGATACTCTAATCTAATTTGTATAGGCATATTGTTTTATCCAATGATGATGCAATACTTGTTGGGTTGTTACTCGATATCTCGAGTTTGGTTCAACCATCCAACAAACTAAACTCTTAGCATAAAGCGAAACTTAAGGCCAAGGATCTCTACTAAAATCAACCTCTGCTTCTTGAATTGAATGTTAAACTTCTTTATTAGTTATACTTCCAGTGAAGAGTACCTCAAACTCCCTGCTATTTTAGAAAACCGCTCGCCCGATTTAAAAGTAACTGATAATCCAAAATCAACAACTCTCATCGGTCTTATTACCTTGTCATTAGTAAATAAAAAATTCTCGAGTTTAATATCTCTACGAATAACTCCATTGTTATGACATACTTGAATAACTTCAACAGTAGTTTGAACTATAGTCACTGCTTCACGTTTCTTCTAATGCCCTATCTTAATAACTGTATCATATAGATCACCTTCGTTATGGAGTTCCATTACAGTATGTATATTATTTTCGTCTTCATATGTTTCTTTGAATCCTACAGTTGCGATGTTGAGGTAAGTGAGTTTTCATAATATTTACTTCCATTCGAGTTTTAAATTTATAATATATCATACTTACGAATGTATTTACAAGCACAAGATTTCCCTGTTGATTTATTTTTTGCATTAATATGTCACCCGAAATCGACCTCTTCCTAGCTCTGGACCAAATTCATATTTCATTCTTATATCAGGATGCTCAGTTGGATCTTCCAAAAGCTTTCCACCACCATTGCCACAACCACCACCAGCAACACTACCACCAGATTGGGAGGAGAAAATCATCGAAGACGAAAGACGGCTTAAAACCCAGGAACAGAATTACCAGAAAACGTAATTGTAGAGATGAAAATATGGAAATTTGATGGTGGTCTTAGTTTTTATTGCACGTTTAATACACATATTTAGATGAGTTTCTATTTTTCGGTTCAGTTTTAGAGTAGAATTTAGAGATTAAGTGGGATAAAAAATATTTAACTGAGATAAACTTGAATTAGGAAAGGAAGTTGCTAAAAGTTTTCTCTTTAATTTAGTTGACTCTAGATAAGATAAATTTAACTATGATTACTTACGGATTGGGTACACTTGATGAAATTTTGGGCCCAGATCTTACTAAGCCCAATAAATATTGTCAGGTAAGAAAATTTACACACTTTGGGTTGTTGTTATACACTTCGTTTGTGGGTAAAATTTCTTTTTGCTTGTGTTAGCGTGGTCTTACTTTAGCCGTACTGCATCCACTCTCAAACTCTAGAAGTCACATGATCGAAATCCGTGGAAGTAAAATTCAAAGCATTTATGGGCATATTCCATGCATCTGATGTATCCAAGTCAATGATATGTACTGTATGATTGTCTAAAAATATAACAACTAGCAGAGTGTATAACATTTCTAGGGAAATGTTATATACACTAACAACTTTTACACACTACACTCACAGTTATTCTCACTGACACTTAAACATATTTTTGCCTTAACACACTCACTTTTCCTATACAGACACATGTTAGCCAAATGCCTTGACCAGTTTTCAGGGATAAGATGAGATCGCTCTATATTCACACTATCAGAAAGATGAAACAAATGTGTAACATAAGACATCGGTAGAGTCAGACCAACAAGTAGCAAAGAGGACATTCGAAAAGAATTTTGATAAGTTTTCGTCGAAAAGATGAAAACGTTGCTATACTCAAACCACTGGAAAGATGAAACCGATATGTAACATATGAAATCGGTATAATCTTAGTGACTGATAACAAAGAGCAACATTTGAAGAAAATTTTCATAAATTATTTTATCGGCAAGTTAAAACCGACACTAGTATATTATATAAAATGCAAGGGTGTTTTTTGAGCTCGGTTGTAAATTTATCTAAAAAGATATTCATTGTCTTCGGATATTCATCTTCTTTTTTATCCGACGACTCATTTGTAACTCTATTAATTTCCCACTGTTATCTTTACTAGCAGTCTTGTTTAAGCGGTTATTATATTTTTCTATATTATCAATACGGTCTCTTTATTTTTATACCATCACTTTCTTTTAGAAATAACGTACAAGTTAACATCTAAAAATTCAGTTTAACAGGTATTATCATAATCACTATCATCATCATGTTCTTATTTAATTGTCATTTCTCTTAATTTTACATATTCACATAGATTTAATTCATCTCTTAATTGATTATACAAAATCTTCAACTTTTCTTTGATCATTCTCTATTTAGATTTCTAATTATCATTTTTTGCAGGTAGTGTAATTTCTTTCGGTTTGCAGGTGGAATGGTGTTGAAAGAGATATTTGATGAAAGTGACTGCCATCAGTTAAAACATGACAGAAAATGAAGATTGGACTACGAAAAAATACATGCTGGTTAACTATCATGACAAATTGTGTGATCAACTTATTCATTTAAAGCAAGGCAGCATGCCAGTGATACAATACATGCAGAAATTTGATGAGCTTAAAATTAGGACTGAAGTGGTGGAAGATCCTGGACAAACCCTAACTCGATTTAAAGCTGGCCTAAGAGCTTATGTAAGAAGGGAATTGCTTCGACATCCAATGTGGAACATGTTTTCCAACTTGCGTTGGACATGGATAAGTACGTGAGCTACCCTATGACAAATGAGTTTAGGAGTCAAACCGTGGAAACAACAAATCGAAGGTCTAATAATGCTAATTATGGAGTTCGGACAACACCAAATCAACAAACAAACAGATCTCAAGTTTTTAGGGGTTGTCCAATTAGAGATAACTCCAACGGAAAACCTTTTCAGGAAATAAGCGCTTCAAATGTGGAGAGACTGGTCATTTGGCATACCAATGCTTTAAGAAGAACTCAATTGTGATATGAGAAGAAACAGAGATCGATCTATAAGAAGATGAGAAGAAACCATAATTTGTTTGATAACGGGACATATAACTCCGATGACTTAGAAGAAGATGAAGAAGTTACTTCTCATTTATCTGTTGTTAGGCGCATCCTAACATCTCCAAAAGTTAATAAAGAAGATTGACGACGTACTTCAATCTTCCAAATGTTGGTTCATTGTGGCGACCAAGCTAGAAAGTTTATTATCGATGGTGGGAGATGCATGAATGTTGCTTCAGCAACCATATTTGAACAAAGGTTACCAGATTCGTTGCACACCCCTATGAGTCCAATGAAGAAGCTCAATGATGGGATCCTGATTCGAGTGGGAGAATTCGATGGAGGTTCGAGGATGGCGATCCAGGCGAACTAATGCGAAAACAAGAAGAATCCTAAAAAGATTAGATCTTTTAGGACTATGAGGCATACTAGGATCGATATGTGCTTGATTTACGTTCTTGCGCACATTTATTTATTTATTTACGTTTTCTGTCGTGGATTGTTAGTTAGTTTAAAATTCACTATAATGCATACCAGACAAAACATAAAAGTCCCTAAAAGTAATGGAGTTCACTCACCCGTTGAGCCCTCGATCGATGGTGAGTCTGCCTCCGCAGGTTGCCATTGTTATATTAGGACAATGCGGGTCGACCTATGGCAGAGGTCTATGCGTCTAAATGGAACTAAAGAGACCAGCAAAAGAGTTTTGAATTCTTGAGGCAAAAGGATGGATTTAGCATTTATTAATGTAATCGTCAACTAAGAGTCATAGGAGTATGGTCAGTGATGGAGTTCACTCACCCAGGATGACAAAGTTAAGGGCAGGGCCCTAGTCAGCTTAACTCCGAAGAAATGGGGCCTTGAAATCACATTATTCAACCAGGGACTGTTTTCGTTAAATGATGTGGCAAAATAGGTTTTGCATTATAACAAGTTTTAACTTTGCAGTTCTTTCATGTAGTTTTAATGACATATTAGAGAAAAAATTTCTTACCTTCGTTCAATCCTTGAGAATGAGTTGAATGAAAGTAACTTGCTTGAGTGGAAAAGGAATCCGAGAACCGTTTTAAGATTTAAAATATTGAAAATGTCCTAGAAGTTCTGAGCTCTGATTTAAAGGTCGTCTTGTTAAGAGGGATTCTTGGAAACTTCAAGCCGAACAACTAAACTTTTGTCTTTCTGTTTCTAAGAAGCAGTTCGAGGCTTTTAAAGAGGGAGACTAGTTTTCTTGCTCAAAGAGAGAAAGATAAGCTTTCCCTCCAAACTTCCCGGTGCAATCTTTCGAACTGACCACTGCTAATCGGGAGAAGGCGGTCTCCGACTTCAAACGCGGGGACGAATTCTATCGATTTATGAGGAAGCAGCGCAAATTGGGTTTCAAGGCTTCTTGGGAATGTGCTCGCCGTTTCTATGCCCCTGGCGGATCTTTTTCACTTCGTCAACTGAATAAGGATAAAGTGGGTGAAATTGTTTATGGCTTTGTTGCCGAAAGGGGGTAAAAGAGAGTCTTCCCTTTAGTGACGATGAGTGGGATGACGAGGTTCCTAACTCGGTGGTCAAGGTAGACGATGACTCCGACGAGCGTTCTACTTTCTATGTTCATCACCCCCATTCTGGTGGTCCTCGTGACCCTTCTCCCCCCGAAGAGGATATGTGAAGCTTTCATAGGTTCAGAGGGTCTTCTTGTTTTTATTTTTGTGATCCTCCTTGTTAACTCAATGAATTCTTCCTTTTGTTTTATTCCTACATACTCATTTAGAACATAGAAAAATAATTTGTTACTCTGTTAGAGTAATCCTAAACTTAATAATGCATTTTCCTTAATTTACTATGTGTGGTGCGGATGTCTCCTCCTGCATTAGAAAATTCTAGTTAGATGACCTAGCTAACTATCCTTCGATATGATCGTCGGTTCTCTGCAAAATAGAAGCTTAGTTAGACCTGTCAATAAATTTGCTGCGGTTTTCGCGTCGTTTATTGATAGTGTGGTCGGAGCTTTTGAGGTTTAGCTAAGGCTTCCCCTTGATTTTGAGTTTCGACTAGGGATTCCCCTTGATTTGAGTTTTGGTTAGGGCTTCCCCTTGCTTTTTAATTCGAGTTTCGACTAGACCCCCCCCCTTTACCCCTGGTCTTAGATTGGGCTACCATAACCGGTTGTTGGCTTGAGCACAACTAGTTTCGACTAGGACTTCTCCTTAACCCCTGGTCGTAGCTTGGGCTACCAGGGACGATCGTTGGCTTGAGCATAACTAGTTTCGACTAGGACTTCTCCTTAACCCCTGGTCGTAGCTTGGGCTACCAGGGACGATCGTTGGCTTGAGCATAACTAGTTTCGACTAGGACTTCTCCTTAACCCTGGTCGTAACTTGGGCTACCAGGGATGGTTTGTTGGCTTGAGCACAACTAGTTTTGACTAGGACTTCTCATTAACAATACTTATTTTTCAAAATTATTCTTCATTCATAGTTACGGTAGCTTAGATGCTACATTACAACCAACGGCTTTATTGTAAAAGAAATTAAGATGAAATAGTTATAGAGTTGTTCATCGTACCTGAGCGGTGGTTGTTACTCTTGCATGTCTGCCATGAGATCCTCGTACTGAGGTTGATTTTCTAGAGCCACCATAAGCGTTAGCTTTTCTTTCTTGCAGTTTCGGATCGAAACTAAGTAGCACTCTCAAGCTACTTCCTGGTTTCCCTTGATTGTCCATATCAAATTCGTTCCTGGGATCGCGAACTTCATCATCAAATGGTTTATGGAGACGACGACTCTTGATTCTGTTTGGAAGTTTCTTCCCAAGATGACGTTGTAGGCATTTAGCTTTTCGACTATGGTGAAATTCAGCATCATCGCCCTGTTAGTCGTGTTATCTCTGACTAACATAGGCAATGATATGATGTTGTCAGTTTCGACTTGATTGTCTCCAAAGCCTGTCAGGTAAGGCTTGCAAGGTTTTAAGTATTGAGAACTTACCCCGAGTTTTTGGAAGCAGGTTCGGCTCATGACTTCGACTGAGCTGCCTGTGTCGACCAGGATCCGCCCGACATTCCAATTAGCTATCACAGGCGTTACCACCAACGGGTCGGTGTGCGGCGCGATTACTCCTGTCAGTTCGTCATCTGTGAACACTATCGGTGGTGTTTGAAGGATTTATCCGTTCGGTCTGAAGGAGATGTCCTTCCGAAGGAGTGTCCTTCGACCAAGTTGGCAATGCGATCAATTTGTCAGTTAGGATAACGATGACCACACGTGAAGATCATCCAGTCCGGTCCAATTAGGGGTCGTAATGCTTTGCTAGAAGCCAACTACGATCGTCGGATCAAGGAGTTGATTCGCGGCTAACATAGACCGGATCCTACAACGGGTTACACATAAGAGTGGTAGCTTGATCGGAGAGACTTGACTAGACGGGAACAGGCTAAAGTTGGATGGGATCCAACTGGAAAGGCCGAAAGGGTCCGAATGGAGATTCGGGACAAGATAGAAGGAAGGCTCATAGGGTCGGCCATGTGATGGCCGACCAGAGTAAGTGGGTCGGCCATATAAAGCCCATGGTGGGCTGCCCTGGCCGGCCACACTTAAGGGATTATCAAAATACCCCAAAAGGGTATTTTGGTAATTATCTTTTCTGTGACCCGAAAATAGAAAACCTAATCTGAATGGGATTCTAATTAGGGTTTGTCTATATATTGGGTCAGTTGAGAACAGAAAAGGTGTGGATTTTTCTCTAGAAGAAAAATATACAGCTCTCTCTCTCTCTCTCTCAATATACAGCTAGTGGAGAGAGTGGAATATAGAGAAAAAGCTCCCGTTCTATCAATCTAGTCAAGAAGAAGAGTTCTTCTCAACCTTCTAGTAAGTCCTAGCAGTCTGAAAGGAAGGGAGATCAAGTCTATTCACTCGATGTCTCAAGTAGAGGAGTTACAATTGGAGCTCTCGATCTTTGCATGCGATTGGAATGGTTCGAGGGAAAAACGCGTTAAGGTATTTATCTCTCTTCTAGTTCATTGATTAGTTTATGCATATGATCCTGGGCAATCTAGTGTTAAACATACGATGTTTGAGATTCCGCTTAGAACACTAGTTAGTTTTCAAAAGAAAGTTTTAAAGTGGATGGTGTTTTGAAAAGAGTTTTCAAAAACTGCTGGTTTAGGATGATTTTCATCAAAACAGCAGCAAAAAGTTGGAAAAAAACGAAAATTGGAAGGGAAGAAGATGCTGTCCAGGAGTCGGACTGACCAGGACGCGTCCCAATCCTTTCCGGACTGGGAATCCGAGAGTGTCTCGGACAGGACGCGTCCGAGTTTCTCTCGGACAGGAAGACGCGTCCGAGATCGTCTCGGACTGGGAGTCCGAGATCGTCTCGGACTGGGATCCCGAGGGATCCGCGTCTGGCACTTGAGGTCGCGTCTTCAGGATGCGACCACAGAGAAGTCCGGACGCGTCTCGGATTAAGAATCCGGACGCGACCACAGAGAAGTCCGGACGCGTCTCGGATTGAGAATCTGGACGCGACCGGGACTGTCCCTTCCAGAACGCGTCTGGGACGCGTCTGGTGAAACCAGGAACCGTCTCGAACTGGGAGTCCGAGATGGATACACTTGGACAGAGCGTCTAGGACGCGTGTGTGGGGCTGGGAAGGGTCTGGCCTAGGGCCAGGACGCGTCCACCCGAGGTACTTGGCACGGTCTGGAACGTGCCAATCCGGGTCCGACCTTGGCTCGGACCTTGACCGTGACTTGACTGGGTCTAGTCAAAGGGGTCCTTGACCAAGTTTGACTTAAGTCTTTAGAGTTTGACTCGGGTCTTTTGGGCCTTGACTTAAGTGGGAGGTTTCTATTTTCTTCTTCCGACTTTGACCATATTTTTTTTCCGAAAGTGACCCGAGCCAACCAAAAGCCTAAATCGGAGTTTTTCCAAAACGATTTCAAAATCTTTTAGGATAAAACCAAAACGAGCCATTAGTCGGAATTTTGAGAAAATTAGACTTAAGGCACGCTAGACATAGAGATGTCGGTAGTATCTCCCGAATAGCTATCTAGAACATAGCAAACCTAGATTCGACCTAAGGAAGCGAATCTCATACATACTTGGGTGTTTTATGAGTGTCATATTATTATGTATGTATGGATGTGAATGCAGGTTATAGTATGGCCATAGAATTGTTCTATCTTGTTTTTAAGCACGGATGGGTGCCCAATGTAATTAATTTAATTCCAAGTTTTATACGATCTGCGAATCGTTGAGTCTTGTAATTAGAGTTAAGGGTCCAAAAGAGTCCATTGAAGAGCCAAAGGATGAGATCGTGGTTCCAGTGGGAGAATTCAGTGGATGTTCGAGGATGGAGATCCAGGCTAACGGAGGCAAAACAAGCAAATAACCTAAGAAGATTAGATCTTTTAGGTTAGGGGCCATATTAGGATCATGTCTGCTTGATTTATTTTCTCGCGCGCATTTACTTATTTACGTTCTATGTGGTGTATGATTATGTTAGAGTTCACAGTAATGCATGCAAACAAAAATGTAAGAGTCCCCAAAAAGAATTTTGAGTAATGCCTACCCAGATTAAGACACTTGTTGCGCCCTTGTTCATCGATGGTGGGTCATGCCAAAGCAGGGTGCCATCTTTTACCTCGGGACAATACGGGTAGACCTATGAAGAGGTCTACATGTCTAAATGGTTATTCTCAACAAGTCAGCAAAAGGGTTTTGGATTTCGTGGCAAAAGGATGAATTGAACACATAAGTGTTATTCATCAACCAAGAGTCATATGAGATATGATCAGTAAGGAGTTACTCACCCAGGAGGGTGAAGTTAAGGGCAGTGCCAAAGTACGCTTAACTTCACAGGAATGGGGTCTTGGAATCGTATTATTCATAGGGGGACGGTTTTTATTGAATAATATGGCAAAAATTGTTTTTGCGTAAACATTGAATGTAGTACTTAGCAAAATCCTTATTTTGTTTCTGTAGAGTAGAGATGGCAAATAGTATTAGTTCACGTTTAGATAGAGATCTATACGACTTTCTAGATTGGGAGGAAGATCATAGAAGAGTTCTCGATGCTTCGAAGAAAGAAAACGTAATAGAGCTACCAGAAAGGGAAGTGGAAGTCGGTGCCTATGTTATAGAGGTCAATTTGGCAGATATGGCTGACTCTCCTTCATGGGTATTTGATACAGGATGTGGAACACATATAATTTTAGAATTAGATGAGCTCAAGGAGGTCAGGTATCTGACAAAAAGCGAGATGGTTCTACGAGTCGTAAATAAGGCAAGAGTTGCTGCTGTGGCTGTAGGAACCTTTGAGCTCAGTTTAGAGACTGGGTTGGTATTAGTGCTACATAATTGCTATTATGTACCCACTATATCAAGGAACATCATCTCTGTGTCGGTGTTAGACAAAGAGGGATATCACGCTATAATAAAGGACAAGAGTTGTTCTTTATACAAAGGTGAGATGTTCTATACCAGTGCTAAACTGTGTAATGGTCTTTATGTTGTGAACATAGAAGACGAAATCCTGAACATAGACACGAAACGGCTTCGTACTCATGATTCTAACCAAAGCTAGCTCTGGCATTGTCGTTTGGGTCACATTAACATGAAACGCATGCAGAAGCTTCATTCTGATGGACTTCTGGGATCGTGTGATTTGGAATCGTACGATACATGTGAGCCATGCTTAGTGGGCAAGATAACAAGATTGTCCTTCAAGGGGAAAGGAGATCGGGTGAGTGAACCATTAGGACTGATACATACAGATGTATGCGGACCTATGGGTACACTTGCGAGAGGTAACTATGGCTACTTCATAACGTTCACAGATGACTTTACTAGATATGGTTACGTATATCTTATGAGGCATAAGTCGAAATCGTTTGAAGTGTTAAAACCATTCCAGAATGAAGTAGAGAATCAACTTGGCAAGAAAATAAAAGCCATTCGATCGGATCGAGGTGGTGAGTATTTGAGTCAAGAGTTTGAGGATCATCTTCGGAGTTGCGGAATAGTGTCCCAACTCACTCCTCCAGGAACACCTTAGATGAACGGTGTGTCCGAAAGGAGAAATCGAACATTGATGGACATGGTTCGATCGATGATGAACTTAGCCGATCTTCCTAACACTTTCTGGGGGTATGCTCTAGAATTGGCTTCTTTCACACTTAACCGAGCTCCGTCAAAAGCTGTAGAAAAGACGCCATATGAGATATGGACTGGAAAGGTTCCAAAGTTGTCTTTTCTCAAAGTCTGGGGTTGCGATGTTTATGTAAAGCGTTTACAAGAAGATAAACTAGCACCAAGATCAGACAAGTGTCTCTTTGTTGGATATCCGAAAGAGACAAAGGGGTATTACTTCACAACCCATCAGAGAACAAAGTGTTTGTTGCTCGTGATGGTGTCTTCCTTGAAAAGGAGTTCCTTTCCAAGAAGACAAGTGGGAGAAATATAGAGATCGAAGAGGTTCGATCTGAGCAACAAACTGACGCCGTTGTACCGATGTCAGAAGTCGCGATTCCTAACTATTATGAGCCGATAGAAAAAGAAAGAGAGGGAGAGATGGTAGATCTCGGAGATCCTCCCGCGCAGAGCGAATATGATTCGCAGGAGAACCCTCAAGGAGTTGAGAGTGTCTCACCTGTAGTTCAAGCCCCGCGTAGGTCCGCAAGGCTAACTGAGTTATCTCAACGACAAGAGTTGTTGTTGGTAGAGGATAATGAACCCAGCATCTACAAAGAAGCTATGACGAGCCCAGACTCCGAAAAATGGCTGGGAGCCATGAAATCCGAAATGGAATCCATGTCTGAGAATCAAGTTTGGAACTTGGTTGATTTGCCCGATGGAGTAAAACCTATCGGATGCAAATAGATTTTCAAGATGAAAACAGACAAGGATGGAAACGTGAGCGTTTTCAAAGCTAGACTCGTGGCAAAAGGTTACAGACAAGTCCAAGGTATCGACTACGAAGAAACCTTTTCCCCTGTCGCGATGCTTAAGTCCATTAGGATTATTCTAGCAATTGCAGCTCATTACGATTATGAGATTTGGCAAATGGATGTCAAAACCGCCTTCCTGAACGGTAAACTGGAAGAGGATGTGTACATGACACAGCCTGAGGGTTTTGAGGATTCCAAGAATGCTGGAAAGGTTTGTAAGCTTCAAAGGTCCATCTACGGGTTGAAGCAAGCAAGTCGGAGCTGGAATCTTCGATTCGACGAGAAAATCAAAGAGTTTAGTTTTCTGAAGAATAAAGAGGAATCTTGTGTATACAAGAAGGTTAGTGGGAGCAACCTAGTTTTCTTGGTCCTGTATGTGGATGACATACTGATCGTTGGAAATGACATTCCTATGCTTAACTCCGTGAAAGAGTGGCTTAGGAAGTGTTTTTCAATGAAAGACCTAGGAGATGCAGAATATATATTGGGCATCAAGATCTATAGAGATAGATCAAGGAGGATGATTGGACTTAGTCAAGAGACTTATATTGATAAGGTTCTTGGGAGGTTCGAGATGGAATACTCTAAGAGAGGATTCCTACCCATGACACATGGTACGACGCTAAGCAAGACTCAGTGTCCCCAAGATCCTGATGAGCTAGCACACATGAAGAAGGTGCCTTATGCTTCGGCAATAGGATCTATCATGTACGCCATGGTCTGCACTCGCCCAGACGTCTCATATGCTCTGAGCATGTGTAGTCGTTACCAATCAAATCCAGGTGAGAAACACTGGACCGCAGCCAAAAATATCCTGAAGTACTTGAGAAGGACGAAGGATCACTTCTTGGTTTATGGCGGGAAAGACGAACTAATCGTGGAAGGCCATGTGGATGCAAGCTTCCAAACGGACAGAGATGATTTCCGATCGTAGTCGGGTTATGTCTTTTGTCTAAACGGAGGAGCAGTAAGCTGGAAAAGCTCAAAGCAGACTACTGTAGCAGACTCTACACAGAAGCAGAATACCTTGCCGCTTCGGAAGCAGCTAAGGAAGGAGTTTGGATAAAGAAGTTTATCTCCGAACTTGGTGTAGTTCCTAGCATAGAGAATGGGGTTACTCTGTATTGTGACAACAATGGAGCTATCGCCCAGGCTAAGGAACCAAGAGCACACCAGAAATCCAAACATATCCTAAGGAAGTACCACGTGATTAGGGAAATCACTTAGCGAAAAGATGTGGTCATTTGCAAAGTCGATACGGACGACAATGTTGCCGATCCATTAACTAAACCACTGCCTCAACCCAAGTATGAGAGTCATAGAAGGGGCATAGGTATAAAGCGCATCGATGAATGGCTTTAAGTTGTAATTGGATTAATGAAAGGAGTTTCATGTAATCAATTAGCTACATTAAAGAAATAAATAAGTTATTTCTGTCATTAAATAATGGTTTAGTGTTTAATGACGGTCCAAAATAATGAGGAATTCCAGGTAGGTTTATCAGATACGTGATCTGGTAAATGGAACCCTACTAAGTGAACATGGAATAGATTCATTATTTAGTCCCTAGTCCAGGTCATTGCATGGACAACAATGACTCAAGAAGACTAGCATGGGAATTGACTGATAGCGCAGTTCCATGGGCTATAGGAATATGGTATTTAAGTCAATTACATGGGTGTATGATTGGGTCTACACTGGATAACCCAAAGATGGGAGTTTTTCAAGGAGTTGAAAAACGTCACAAACTCTCATAGGCAAGATTGGAGAGATTCCGTAAACATGAGTGCTCCACTCATCTTATGTAAGGAATGTCGAACTTTGGTACCGTCAAACGCCGCGCCGTAAAAGGAGGTTATAAAGGCGGCATACTGGGGGAGACAGAATAGACATGAAGTTAAGTGGGAGTACAAGACTGGATGATGTCCTCCTATTAAGTTAGGAATAAGTATCTCCGGGCCACTTGAGGATAAGCAACTGGAAAATATGTGGCCACACTCAAATGGATTAAGAGTTAATCATTTGAATTGACAGTTGTTCTCCAGATCAAGAAAGTCTGAACGGTGTGACGTATCAGATGAGATACTAAGCGACATGGGAATCGAGCATTGTACTTGTTCTAAGTACAAGTGGGAGACTGAAGGATTTATCCGTTCGGTCTGAAGGAGATGTCCTTCTGAAGGAGTGTCCTTCGACCAAGGTGGCAATGCAATCAATTTGTCAGTTAGGATAACGATGACCACACGTGAAGATCATCCAGTCAGGTCCAATTAGGGGTCGTAATGCTTTGCTAGAAGCCAACTACGATCGTCGGATCAAGGAGTTGATTCGCGGCTAACATAGACCGGATCCTACAACGGGTTACACATAAGAGTGGTAGCTTGATCGGAGAGACTTGACTAGACGGGAACAGGCTAAAGTTGGATGGGATCCAACTGGAAAGGCCGAAAGGGTCCGAATGGAGATTCGGGACAAGATAGAAGGAAGGCTAATAGGGTCGGCCATGTGATGGCCGACCAGAGTAAGTGGGTCGGCCATATAAAGCCCATGGTGGGCTGCCCTGGCCGGCCACACTTAAGGGATTATCAAAATACCCCAAAAGGGTATTTTGGTAATTATCTTTTCTGTGACCCGAAAATAGAAAACCTAATCTGAATGGGATTCTAATTAGGGTTTGTCTATATATTGGGTCAGTTGAGAACAGAAAAGGTGTGGATTTTTCTCTAGAAGAAAAATATACAACTCTCTCTCTCTCTGTCAATATACAGCTAGTGGAGAGAGAGGAATATAGAGAAAAAGCTCCCGTTCTATCAATCTAGTCAAGAAGAAGAGTTCTTCTCAACCTTCTAGTAAGTCCTAGCAGTCTGAAAGGAAGGGAGATCAAGTTTATTCACTCGGTGTCTCAAGTAGAGGAGCTACAATTGGAGCTCTCGATCTTTGCATGCGATTGGAATGGTTCGAGGGAAAAACGCGTTAAGGTGTTTATCCCTCTTCTAGTTCATTGATTAGTTTATGCATATGATCCTGGGCAATCTAGTGTTAAACATATGATGTTTGAGATTCCGCTTAGAACACTAGTTAGTGTATAGGATACACAAAACCCTACAGTGTTTCCCTCTAAGGTCTCACAAACACGGCGGGTGGTGCTTTTCCTCGTTGGCGTACCTGCTTTGAGTGCCTTTTGTATTTCCACTGAGGCCCGAACCTCCAGCCAGGGCATTAATGTTTCCTATTACTCCAGTGTTTTCCTCGGGTAGCAAATTTTAGAGTCAAAACTCTAAAGTACCTAAAAGTGTCATCTATGTAGCAAATTTTAGGTTAATAAATTTCTATTAACCTCTCTTATTTGTCCTTCTTTCCATCTCGAGCAAAAAAATAAGTATTATTCGAAAAAAATGTCTATTAATAGAGAAGCCCTAGTAGCAAATTCAATTTTCGTGGACGTGTGACGCAGTGTTAAAAAATTTAGGCTCACTGTCACCAGCGTATTGTGTTAAACCCCGACGACCTATCCCAAAATCAATCGAACCACAAAATATCTTCGCAAACAATTTACACCAGCATCCAGATTCCGGTGTGATTGAATCTCTGCAGCTTTTTTTCTTATTATTTGAGTTCTTCACATTCCATAAATCTTAATTTCCTAGAAATCATAATTTTATAATTGAAATGGATAATAAGATAGAAAAGTGAGATTTTTTTTCTCTTTCTCTTTTATGACTTTATCTTCTTCGTTTATGTCATACATTTTTATGGAGAATGTAGCATTACCCCCTCGACCCCTCACCACTAATGTGTAAGTAGGGATACCTCTTTTTTATTTGGACATTAGTGCCACCCTCTTTTTTTTGCAGGTAAAACTGTAAAAATAACCCCACTCTTATTATATTTTCCCTCTTCCTCTCACATCCCTACCGCTCAAATAACACACTAAATTCGATCTCATTGTAAAATTTTATCTAATTTGTAAATTCAATCAATAATTTCTATTCTAACATTTTGATTGTTCGTTCAGTTCACCATTTTAGTTCTTATTTGCGTTCTTTGAATCTAGACGATTTATAATTTATAGAAAGAACAATAGATATCAAAAGGTATTCTTCGAAATTAGTTAAACTTGGAAACATCAATTTTAACTTAAAACAAAAAAGAATTGTGAAATTAAAATTTTAAGATTTTTATTTGTCGATTGTTGTGGTTTATTAATTTTAAATCTTAGATATATGTTGTTGGTAAAGTAGAAAAAAATGGTTACGAGAGAAAAATATAGATATGGAAAAAATAATAGGTATAAGAAATGAAGATTCATTGGCAGAACATCAGCGATGGTAGCATCAGAACGAAGAGGATATGAGAGAATGCAAATAAGAATTAGACCTTAGTGGTGAGTGGTAATGCTAAATTCCCCATTTTTTTATTCTATTGTCTTTATAGAAAAACTAGAATACCTTATTCGCTAGTTTTTTCCTCGAACCTTTCCAATTGCTTTTGAGAAGACCAAGAGCTTCAAACGTAGCTCCTCTACTTGGGACATGAGCAATCAACTTAATCTCTCACCTTGTTGTTAGCTAGCACACTAATGGTGGTTGGAAGAAGAACACATTTCTCCTCTCTACTTGATGTGGTAGAGTAAGAAAGCTTAGAGAGAAATTCCACACCTTATTCTCTGCCCTAAGAGTGTTTATATAGAACCCTAATAAGAATTCACCTCCTTTTAGGTTTCCTAAAACACCCTTTAGAATAAGATTTAGAGAAATTGTCGAAAATAACAACTATTGATATTTTCTCAATTCCCTAAGGAGATGGCGTCCATACCCAGCCAAAATTGGCAGATTTAATGTTCTTAACATAAGGAAACGTACCTAAAAAAATCAGCCCAATCCGAGCCTAAAAGTGCCCGAATCGGTTTAGGCCCAAAACCCCGTTTTTGGGCTTTTTGTACTATCTTTGCGTAATGAGAAAATGACTATTTAGGTAGAAAAATATTTCATAATAACTAAAAATGCCCCAAACTTTTACTATTAGTTATTTTCTATCAAAATATTAGGACTAATTAGAGTCTAAGTTTAAAATAATTTGGTTAATTATTAATCAGGTCAAAATTTTAAAAATAGTTTAGAATTATTCCGATATTACCCTTCTTCTATTTTTAGCTCTATCTCTCTCTACCTTAGGCGATTGAAATAGATGGAAACAAACCCTAGGGCTCTCGATATTGATTTTGCAGCTGAGAAGATGAAATTATGTATTCCTTTCACAAATTATTCATCCTTAGTTTCAATTTCATCACCATTTTTATCTTTTATCTAATTCACCACTGCTTATCATTTCTCTCTCATTTCTTCATCAATGGCGAAGGAACCAATTTACGTTTTCGTTACTGGAGCCGCAGGTTTGTTCTCATCAAATCATTCAAATCCGACCTTTATTTCTTACAACATGATTTCGGTTAGAAGTCAAAGAAACTAATCTTAATCTAGTTAGAAATCATATAATCGATTAAATATCCGATCTGATTAGAATCAGTTCAAATGTTTCAGATCTTATGAATCAGTTTGATTTTCTTATGTTTAAATTTGCTTTTGAAGAGTTATACTGGTAATACGTTGATAAGTAAGATCTCTAGTTAATGTGATTCTGTAGTTCATAAGATCAGAGGAAAATCGAACCAAAATCACAATTACAATTTTGAAAATAGAACCAAAATCGCAGAATCTCGTTACTATGAATAAGGAAAAAAAGGCAAAATCTGAAATTTGACAGAATTAAATATCTTGATGCCATTGCGAAGGATAGTTAACAATAGGCGCTAAGCTTGATAAATTTTGAAGCATTCCTTCAAATGAATGAACATTACAGATACCATTTGAGCTGGATTTGTTATCAGTGCGGAAAGTAAAGTGGAGAAAGGTTCCATGTTTAAGTATTCAAAACTTTGAACTTGGATTGTACTCATGGGCCGAGCTTCTATGGTGCTGGACCAACTAATGGATTTTGATTTTATATCATAGACAATAAAATATTTCTTTTCCGTGGCAAATGTTTAACTGGTTCGTTTCTTTTTCAAGGTAGCAAGCCTTCTTCACGATGATGTTCTAGATGATGCTTAAGCAAGGCGTATTATTGGTTCGTTGAACTGTTCCATGGGAAATAAGGTATTTTCTATGTATCTTAGTTGGAAAAAGTACATATAATTGCGTGATTTTCCTGTTCGCAAGAGAAACTCCTGTACTCAAGCAGATGGTGGATCATGGCCTTGCTGCCTGTATCAGATATTCATGCCTCACGGGATGATGACAACCCATTGTTTGATGTGTCACAACTGGTAGAGCGCTCTGCTAAAAATTAATCCAGTAAGATAATTGTATGCTTCTGGATGACCAATAGGTGTAGTAGACATTATCTCGGTTAGTTGGTCAAGATTCCATGATCACTGTAGACAGAGTTTCATGAGAAGCCAATTGAACGTGGCTTCTGAATCTGGATATGGCCGAACTTTCCAAAAAATAAATTTGGCACGGTCGAGTGGCTAAACTTGAAAAAATGGGTCAAATCCTTGTCAAGGTCTCATTGTTGCTTGAACTTTCAGGCTTCTTATGTCATAGGGACACGGCTATTGCTCCAGCTGCCGAGGCCTTGATTTAGACATCTTCGAATTTGTATCTTTACGAATCTGGGACCTGGTTGCAAGTTTTAAGATTGTACATATTCTATGATCATGTTCTCATATGTACAGAATGTACATCACAGGGTTGTGGATGATCAAATCTCTCGTGAAATGTCTATGTTTCACTATTATGAACAGAGGGGACTGTTTAATTTTTATGGAAGAGGTTATTCATGAGGTAGTGGCGACTCGATGGATGGATAGTTCGCATAATACACATACCAAGAGCGATGTCAACCATGAAAGTGGAACAATGTCGTACCTATTTCAGTTTCATCAGTCATTGCTTATGTAATCTTGTTGCAGATATTTTAGTGTAATTTTTGTTCTGCTTTTTATTAATGTTTTATCCTTGCATTTTTTGTCTTGTTTTGTATTGAGCGTGTGAGTTGTATGCTGAACCCATTCTCCGTAATGATGCAGAAGGTTGTATTAGCTGGAGATTTTCTACTTTCTAGAGCTTGTGTAGCTCTTGCTTCATTGCAAAATGACGAGGTAGTTTACTAGATTTTGATCATATTATTCATCTTCTTTTAAGAATGTTTTCAAATCCATGAAATGGATATTATCTCGTCTAAATTTTTCTTCTTCTGAAGTCATAACTTTTTTGTTTTATTACAACTCCATGAAACTCTCTGCTTTAGTGTATCACTATTATGAAACTAGTTTTTCTTTTGGGTTCCAATGTGTATCATGATATCATCTTGTATCAGATGGATGTGGGCTAGAGTTCCCTAAGAGCTCATTATGTTCAATGAACTATTTACTCTACAAAATTGGGTATGCTCTTGTACTCATGGTCGCTAGAGGAGTGATGTTGGGGGCAGACCAGCTTGATATCCCACCAGCTGTAGAAGCCTTGCACGGGGTCAAAATGGAGCTTGTCGATGCTGCATTTCCCCTTCTTAAAGGATTTGACTTTGAATTTATAGTCAAGTACGCCAATGGTTCCAATTTATAATCTCTAAATTGGTGTTATTTTGTTCTTTGCAGACCGAGCACGAGGACCAAAGGCTACAAAATGTTGAATTAGTTAGGATGCAAGGAGTCTTCCTCAAGAGAGGAGCATTGTACCAAACCGTTTATGATGCTCTCACTAATGCTGCAAAAAGGATCACAAAAAGGACAACAAAAGTGCAAACCTGCTAGAATTTTCTCGTTTCTTCGATCTATTTTTTACTATGTATAGTTGTATTTCCTTTGTTAGCTTCAAACTGCAAAAATGGTAATCATTTGATTATAAATTTGGTTTCTCATGTTTCTTGTATATGTTGCCCTGCCTCCTATGAGGCCCCGAGTTTCCAACAGTTGGGTCCTCTGTATGTCTATTTTGTATGACTTCCAAAATTCTTCTATAGATTGTTGCAAACACATGTTTGCAGAACTTGTCTGCAAACACTTGTTTGCAAAACATATTGTTGCAAACACATGTTTGTAGAACTTATTTGCAAACACTTGTTTGTATAATACCCAACAGACCGACTGTAATAAATTGTTGATTATAAACACAATTTGCAGTTTACATTATCCAAACACATGTTTGCAGATCAGATTGTTGCAAACACGTTTGCATAACAGATTGTTGCAAACACGTTTGAAGAACAGATTGTTGCAAACACGTTTGCATAACAGATTGTTGCAAACACGTTTGAAGAACAGATTGTTGCAAACACGTTTGCATAACAGATTTTTGCAAACACGTTTGCGTAACAGATTTTTGCAAACACGTTTGCAGAAAAACGTAAATGAAAAAAATGACGTTTTTTTCTGGGATTTTTTAAAAAAAAAAAATATTCAAAGTGGATCTTGTTAGAAAGCTAATGAAAAATCATTTCTAAATATATAATTTTTATAGAAATCCGACATCTCAAACAAAAGTTATACCGATTTAAAATTTAAAGAAAAATAAAAGAATTTAGTTACACAAAATGACAAAAAAGGGTATTTAGGTATTTGCACACTTTTTGACCTGAATAATAATTTCCAAATGTTTTGTGCTTTTCTACTCATTTTCAATATTATTTTGACCTTTATAGAAATTACCTCTTGCGTAATTTCTCTTTAGGCCTATGAGATATTGATGCAGGCGCATAACACGTGGGCCCACGTCCACGCGTGCTCACGTCCTGGTCGGCCACAATAGTGGTCCTAGTTAGTTTAGGATTAGGAAATATGTTGGTATTTTTATTATTTAGGAGTTTCTATGTTTTAGTTTCTTTAATATTTAGGAATCCTAGTTTGAGTCTATCTAGGAAAGTCTATTATCCTATAAAAGGAGGTCTAGTCTATTTTGTTATTCAGATTGAAGAGAAAACCAAATCAAAGTTTATAGTTTATTAAGTTTATTCAGTTATTTTACCGTTCTTCCTTTACTTTATTTATCGTTTTTATATTTCTGCTGCGTCTACATCAAGTGGTATCAGAGCCATCAAAATTCTGGAGTTTTTTTACAAAAAAAATAAATATCTATGGATACATCTCCTCTTGAATGTTGGAAATTTTTTCCACGTTTATCTTGGGATCCTATTCGAGATACAACTCAATTTTATATTGATCGAGAAGATGAAAGAAAAATTCATCAAATTTCTAAAATTCCACTCTTCGAAGGTCAATTTCATATAAATTTCTGGATTCAACATATGGAAGATTGGTTCAGAAATCAAGACATTCTCGACAAAGATAAGGTTTTTTTGGTTGAGCAACATATGTCTGAATGAAAAATATAATGCCCTGCAATGGAGACTTATTGATCAAGGAAAATCGATCATTGATGATTGGGATACATTGAAAAGTATTTTCAGGTATGGTTTTCTTCCTCTCGATGAATGTTTGTCATGTGTAGAAACAAAAATTGAATTGAGAAGACAGTTCTCCGAAGTTACTTCTATTGAGAAGACAATAGAAGAAGATAATTGTGATTTTATTTGGGATCCAGGAGCTTTGACAGTTTCGACTCCCCATGGTCAAACAAACCTTCATTCATTATCATGGGAGAAACCTATTTCGTATTCAAATTATAGTAGTACCCCATGGTCTTCCAATAAACGATCACAACTTGATAATGCTACCACTTTTACGAGGTTTAAAGGCAAAATTTCACAAGATAACAGGTATTGGGGAGCTCAACTATATGCAGATAATCAACTAATTTGGCTTGAGACGTTAGCAGATAATGAAGAATTTCGCTATGATCCTTCATCGAGTGATCATAACACAAAGATTGGAGATCATCCCACTTGCGATGTTGACTTTGAATTAGCTTTTGTATTTCATATTTACCCTACTGAAATCTTCTCCGGTAGACAGTTTAAATTCAATCAAATTCATCATGAAAGCAATCTATCAACATCATTGTCGTCTGAAGATTACTGGATGAAGACGAAACGTTTCCTGCTCAAAGATCTGGTTACTAACACTGATGCCAATGATAGTTATGTTTTGTTATCTGCTCCATCAACAATTTCTTCATCACAGTATATTACTAAGAAGTCAATTGTAAATTCAGTGGAGAGGAGGGAAAAATCAACTGAAACTATTACAAAGATGCCTACATACAAATTAATTGGCAGAGAATCATCATCATCTTCAATGGCTTCATCACATGAAAGTCTTTACTTGAGAAACATGGAATTAATGAAAGGAGGTGGATGGAGCTTCACCTTACCACACGGGAGGCCAAACATGGGAATATTAATTGGTGTCTCTAACGTGTTCGAGAAAATGCTCCTTAGAAAAATCAATGAGATACTTGCTACATTAACAGAAAAGAGTAATGTGAAGAAAAAGAAAAGTATCTCACCACCAGTTCACTTTTTAGCTTCCGGTGAACACGAAATCGTGATATATTGGAAGATGATTTTGGAGGTCCGATTTTTCAAAGAGGATATTTTGGTATGTGCAATCTTCTTCATCCCACTAAAAGATGACGGCCGATGTCACAATTTGTTGGATGTTTCTTCACTACTGTGGATTTTACGAATCTCGTCGTGTCAAGGAGTCCGGATTATATTGGGTTCGTTAGTCCATCATTGTCTTCTACCGATTGTCTGCAAATTTTGTTCGAAGTGGGAATTACGGATCGCCATGGCGGAATTCAGAGTATACGGGTGGCTCACATTGTTTCCTTCATCGAAACGGTTCGGGACAAACCTTCTGCGGAACGGGGTGCTGATGCAGGCGCATAACACGTGGGCCCACGTCCACGCGTGCCCACGTCTCGGTCGGCCACAATAGTGGTCCTAGTTAGTTTAGGATTAGGAAATTACCTTATGTTGGTATTTCTATTATTTAGGAGTTTCTATGTTTTAGTTTCTTTAATATTTAGGAATCCTAGTTTGAGTCTATCTAGGAAAGTCTATTATCCTATAAAAGGAGGTCTAGTCTATTTTGTTATTCAGATTGAAGAGAAAACGAAATCAAAGTTTATAGTTTATTAAGTTTATTCAGTTATTTTACCGTTCTTCCTTTACTTTATTTATCGTTTTTATATTTCCGCTGCGTCTACATTAGATATATTTATGGGACACTCCTATTATTATATCTCACTCCCACTAGTCATATCCTAGATCAAATTGACAGTCTTATGTGTAACCCGTTGTAGGATCTGATCGAAGTTAGCCGCGAATTACTTCGTAATTCGACGATCGTAGTTGGTCTCTAGCTTAAACTTTACGAGCCCTAAATCAATCGGACTTGATGATCTTCTACATCAATTGTCCTATCCGACAAATTGTTCGCATTGTCACCTTGGTCGAAGGACATCTCCTTCAACTCCTTCAGTCACCTACTAAGAATTGAAAACAAGCATACATTTGAAAACCTTAATGTGAAGATTATGTTGTTACTTAATTTTTGATTTTCCACTGTACTAAGTTTTTTCTTGTGACGCTCCTAGCACAAATTACAACCGACTTTAAATTGACTAAAGTTCTGTAAATTGACTAAACTTAACAAACTACAACCGAATTTTAAATTGACTAAAGTTTTGTAAAATTTACATTTCTAAGCACCAAAAAGCAAACCCAGGAACATTTTAAGGAACAAGCACTTGGAAATTGGGAACATTACCTTCCATTGGTTTAAGACCTTCCATAAAGTTTCAATGCCAGATTAACATCTCTTCATTCTCCTACTGCAGAATAAGAGATAAAAAATTCAAATCGGATTCGATAAAATTGGACTCAAATTATTAATAATTACACCACTAACCTGTGTAGAATGAGTGGAAGGTGGAGTCTGCCAGGAAACAGTTGAGGAGGCAATATATAAATCCTTTGAACAATTGTAAAATGTGAGAAAAATTTTGCTATGAAAATTTAGAAGAATGGGCTGGTGTGGTTAATAGAGAGGTAGTGTAACTGATATGAGTAATGGTAGCGGTTTTTGAACATGAGGCAACTCTCCATTTTACAAACCACCATTTATTCAATCAATGATATTTTCATGAGCAATAATCACCATTTAATATTCATCAACTCTAAATTTGATCAAGAGGCTAGTAGATGGATCTAATGGGTGAGCATTAGTGTTGATCTGGGACGGACGGCTGGATTTATTTCCAATGTTTGTCCCAGTCAGCACTTTTCAACCTATTTTATATAATAGACTAGGGTATGGCCCGTGCCTTCGGCACGGAGCCTTTTGTGGAGCATTTACCAAGTTGCAACAGTTTCTATAGAGACGATGGGGATGTCAAATAAAACAATACATTGGGGATGTCAAATTACAGATGATGGTTATCTCTAGTATAGATATAAATAAAACAATAAGATGTAGATGTCCAATTCAAAATGATCAATCGATGGTGAATGTTAGGTGGTACCATGGTAATGACGGGTGCGCCGAGGTGTTCAGGCAAAAAGATGTTGTTTGACAAAACACACACAGAGCTTATATATCTCCGTTAAAGAGTCTTCTGCACACACACTCTTACAACCAACATTAGTCAACCAAACTACCATAGCCAGTGCCTTCAGTGGGATCCCTTTAGACCCCCAAGTTCGTACTAATTGTTTCTCGTTTTCCTTTTCATCTAAAAGAATAACATTCACCATGATTAACGGAAACCACAAAATTTATATGCATAGGCAGCGGAAACCAATATATTTTTATTAAAAGATACGGGTAAAGTGCTTGGATTGAAAAAGATCAGAACATCAAACCAGATGGCTTTATCAAAACCACAATTGGAAAGATTAACAGTTTGACACAAGTTCTTTGGATCAACAAACACAGACACCTTATTTTTTTAGGAAGACCTACTAACCTCTATTTGTTAAGCTAATAGCCTAGAATATAAAGGGCTAGCAGTTCTTATTCGATTAACATACCCATCCAGACCAGAAGCCAGGAGTTCTTCAGCTGCCGGTCCCATAGCTGCTGCAAACTTCAACTGATCCCACTTCACAAGCTGTAAAACAGAGGAACAATAATCATTTTATTTTATTATAAACTTGTTGCTTGTTACAGACTTGTTGCACTCAGGGTCACAATAATAATTTTAGTTTATTATAAACTTATTTTAGGTCTGAACCGGGTAAAACTAAAATCTGATTAACAAGCCAGATACCCATATCCTGAAATATGATTTGAGTAGAGAGGTTCCAAGATTTAATTCACCAAGAGACTAACACCACTAACACTTAGTTGCAAATTTCATAGAATTCAACAAAAGACTATGAAGTATGTCCTGTTTGAAACCAACGTAATAATGTAATGAAGAGAATCGCGAACACAACAGATTTATCTTACAGAAAAGGGCAAGAAGATCAAGAAAACTATACATTTTCGTCATTGAAAGAATGGTCCTTTGCTGAATTTGGGGATGGCCTCCTAATGAAACCGTATTTTTCATCAGGATGGGCAGGAGATCCTTTGAGTGAGTGCAATACTTTCAAAGGTGCAACAATGTAATCAACCCTGTAAACATAATAAAATGGATCTCAACCTTGTTAAATCAAGTAACCAACTGGTCCCAAGGAGATATCGAAGGTCTTATCTTACCCCAGAAGGCTAAACGAATCCTGCTTGTTTAGAAGAGCTGCTACAATTAACTTCGACTTATGTCCATATTTGTGAATGTAATTGTACGCCTTCCTAACCTGCAAACATTATGTAATTTAGCTCCATGACGGAAAGAGCCAAAGAAATGTTCGAAGGTTTATTGCCGCTCAGTAGGAAGTGCACACACAGAGTAAGAAACCAATCTGTAGTCCTCAATTACGTTTCTATCCCTATGTCTTAAATCCATCTAAATAGAGAACTTCAATTCTACAATTTATTTCCCTAAAGTATAATGAAGTTCTATCTGAGCAATGATAATGTGAAAGTCAAGATAAGAAATGCAGCTAACCAAAGCCAACCCAGGATCTTCTTCTCTTTCACAAGCAGCTTCTATCTCAACATCACCAGTGTGATTGCGAGCCTGGTCCTGAAAAACATTGTTACTATTAAATTATTTCTTCAACCAAAACTGCATACATGTGAAATATGACATGACATGTTTTTAAATCGAAGGTCTTGTGCTAAAGTTCAGCCGGAGCCTATCAGACATTAATCGTAAAAGAAAAATATATTTTGCCAAAAGCAGTAACAGATTATGAGATGAACTATAAATTATGTTAAGTAATAAATGAACTCAAACACTACATGTTATGCGCGGACGACTAATAGCAACAAAAGTAATGGAATAAATAAATTTATCCAAATTTAATGTCTTACAAGAAAAAGTTGTGCAATGTGCAAAACTTTGATTTTTGATTCGTAAAATAGCATAAATGATGAAAACAACAAAAGGGAAAAGAAGAAAGATTATTGAGAAGAATGGAAGAAAAAAGAGGGCTTAAAGCAAAATTGGTTTTAACTATTAAGGAAGAGATTTAGGTTTCAGAAACAAATTAGACAAAGAAGTAAAGAACTTAAGAAAAAGAAAGGTATATATACCTTTAAGAAGCTTGATTGTGGTCCTGTGGAGATATTGAATTACATCCTTCCACTAAAGAAGGATGAAAGTGATTATTAGAGAAAAATATTAGAAAAATAATCAAATGAAGACAGGAAAAAAACCTCGCTCGTGAAGTCGTCCACATAAACCAAATGGGGGTTTCATCTGTTAGGGTATCTCCCGAGCATATTTAAATGCATCTCAGAGCCGAGTTTCAATGAGGATACAGATATAGTAACAAAAAAAATAAAACCATTTAGGGTAAGCATTTAATGATAACATGTATCGTGTTATATATATAATAAAATCTAAAGGTTGACATTAGTTCTGATCTGGGACGGACGACCAGATTTACCTCTAGTTTATATTACGTTTATATAATATTCCTGTGTATTGTAGCAGAAATATCTTCTGAACCTAGACATGTGTGACCTCCCTCCATTTTCTCTAACTGTTATTAAGGTCTAGGACTGACGTGACAACTCATGTTTATTTCGCCTTGTGAAAGATTGTTATGGTTGCTCATCCATCATCCAATTCAGCTATGAACGGATCTGTGACATAACTTTAATCGCTATTATAGTTCAGTGTTATAGTAAGCTTGCTACTATCTATCAAACTATGTAATGCCTTATCTTGCAGCTATATTGGTGTTCGAAAAAGATAAGTCTGAACAGCTGGGAAACATTTGTTTGTGAAGTGTATGATGAAGGTGCATTTTTTTTATTACACATTTCATCAAACACATAAGTGACACATCAAACAAATTTCTACTCTATATATCAAACTATGTAATGCCTTTCTTGCAGCTATATTGGTGTTCGAAAAAGATAAGTCCGAGCCGCTGGGAAACATTTGTTTGTGGAGTGTATGATGAAGGTGCATTTTTTCTATTAGACATTTCCTCAAACACATAAGTGACAGCATCAAACAATTTTATACTCAATCATAATAACCATCAAATATATAGGCAAAAATGGCATTAGGATCCATAGAATTTATGAAGGCTGAGAACCAAAGGAGCAACCAGTAGGAGCAAACAGAATCAAAGGAGTAAACAGTTTCAAAATTTCTTAAACTGTTGGTGTGAATCAGAGATCAAATGAGAAAAAAAAACTAACCTTCACAAAGAAACATTCGCAAAGAAACACTAACCTTCTACTCAAAGAAACATTCACAACGATCAAATCTAATTTATCAATGAGAAGATACTAACATTTCTTGATGTGGCCTGAACAACAAACCTTTCTCAATCAAAATTCTAAACTGTCTACAAAGGAAATATGATTTCAGAGTGGCTCTTAGTCAAGGAGATGAGATGTTCCCGGTGAACCGAGAAGATGCGTAGAAGATACAATTCAATGGCTATCTCATATCAACCAATCTAACTTAAAATTCATTTAAAACACTAACATCAAGTAATTCTAACGTAATATACACATGAAGTAATATATTATGTACAAGCGAAGATCGATAACATTCGAAAATCTACTAAATCTTACATAATAACATCAAGTGAGAGTTTTGAGATTACACACTTGATACAATGACTACGCATACTAAGGAAGATTTGATTTCCTTCTCCAGTTTATATACTGACACATTCATGAAGGATTTTCTTTCATGGCATTTCCTATCAGAATCAAAATGCAGCATATCCAACAGAATCTCAACTAAACCACTATATTGAGTTATCAAACTTTCAACATTTCACTTTCAAATAGAGCAATAAGATAGCAAGCTAAATTGTAATCCAATCAAATGAAGTTGTTAAATTGAAAAACTTACCCAGTAGAATCAGTAACTTCCCTTGAAATCTTTATCTTCTCAGTCGTTCCTTTATGCAAATCCTCCAAACTACAAGATAGTGTTTGTTCAATTGGAGAATCCACCACCACGAGATCCACCCATATCTCCCGTCCCACACCATAAGGACTCTGCTTCCAAGTTTGAATTTAACCCTATAACACTTTCCATGATCTATTACACTCAAGGAAGAAACAGTAATAACCCAATCAAATAGAGATGATTTTCAACAACTCAGTTTTAGGGAGAAATAATGATAATGAGGGTAAAATGAAAGGGTGTATTAAAAGTGCATGAATTTGATAACGGAAGGAGGACGAAATCGATTAACAAACATTATTTAATGGATCAGAGGAGCATGAGTGGATGAATGGGGTTTAGGCGTTTCATCTCAACAAATGTGATTATAGAGAGGAAACGTTTCCTTACTAATGGGCTTTCGACGTTTCCTTTTAGAGTCAGAGTAACGTAGGTAGTAAAAGAGAGAAAGATAGAGAGAAAGTTTTTCTCGTTAATCTGGTCGTTAGAATTAATCATAACCGTGTAGATTATAAATGAAAGAGTTAAACGGTCCAGATTAATTGACTTGTTTACTTTCTTGTATGAAGTGGCTAAGTAGGTGAACTAATTTTCAATTTTTAGGGTAGGTAACGGATCTAAAGGTCAAGGCTTAATAAGAAACGCAACGAATGGTCAGATTTATGTTTCGGTTTGTCCCAGTCAACACAAAACATTGCGTTTTGTTATATAGATAGTCGTAGTGAACAATGAAGCCTGATAAGTAAGGTGTTGTTTGTTTTTCTAACTTTTCAGATCTGAAATCTGAATTAAGTCATAATTCAGATTTCAGATGTTTATTTTCTTTATTTAACAAAATCTGAATTTTTGTCTGAATGACTTAGATGTCTGAAATGGCTGAATAAAGTCCCAATCTTTTCAGACTTTAAAACAAGTCTGAAATAGTCTCCCATCATCTGAAAATATTAAAAAGACAAAAACACCCTCGTAAAATCAATGTAATCCTTCTCAATCTCCATCTTCAAAATTCACCGACACCACACCACCACCCACACACCACCGCCGACCACTACCAAAGAAAAAATAACCTACCATCACTGATCACAAATTAACAATCAAATACCTAAATTTAGAAATGGGAAATCCAAAAAGAAACCCTAAAAAACAAGAAGGTGATCTTCCTTCGTCTAGCTTCTGGATGTGTAGATCTTCAAGGGTCTTCAATCTCTTTACCATCTTCTCCTTCGTCTAGCATCTGTGTGTGTAGATCTTGAAGGGTTTTCGATTTCTTCGCCAAATCCTTCATCACAAACAGACCAAGACGACTGTGGTTCTCCCAAACCCTAACGTTGATGACATGAATATCCAGTTGAATCTAAATCAAATGGGGCAGTGAAGAGTTAATAGAGAGAGGAGAAGAAGGTAAGAAAGAGATAGTTGGGGTTAGGGTTTGTGAACTGGGATCTGGGAAGGAGGAGGAGGAGGCAGCAGATTGAAACGGCAAAGGTAAAAAAATTAGGGTTATGAAATTTAGGTGTTGTTTGAAAGGATATAAAAGATAAAAGAGATATTTTCTTACCCTATAAGTCAGTTTTTATATAAAGGGATATAAGTGTCAAAAATAAAATTCAGATCTAACCATTCAGATCGGAAAACAAACATTCTAACTTATAAATTGATTTAGCCAATTCAGATTCAGTCAATTCAGTTCAGCCAATTCAGATTCAGCTAATTCAGATTCAGACCCTAAAAAAAAAAACAACACCTAAGTCTTAGATCTGCTCCTTTAGGTTTTTTTTCTTATTTTAATTTCAATTTCTTCTTTCACAAATTAGATCCCTAAATGTTTTCCTTCCGGTGTTTATCTTGTTTGGTGGTTAGGATCTTTTCTTTGTTTAGTTTCTTTCTATTTTGAGCTTTCAAGTTCTTCACAAATCTCTCACTTTTCTTGGATAGGCTACAAACCATTTTTTCTTGGTTCTACACTATCAGCCATGAGGTAAATCCTCCACTACCATGCCTTTGGTCTTCACGACACGTTGTTTGGCGTTTTGATCCAGGGGTCGTCCTGTACCTAACACAAATCAACCGACCTTCTCCTCTTGCATATCTTTTCGCTGGATTTACACGTCGGAAAACACCCCAAATTTCGTCGACCATCTTTTGCCAATTTGGTGCATGGTCAACTCAACATCCAGGAAAGAGACATTTGTCTTTCATTTATTCCCATTCTTCTCAAGGGTTGAATCAACGTTTATTCTCTCACATGAGTTGGCCTCCAACATGGGCATCACTTATAATTGGTCTCTATTTCACTGGGCCCAATTTACTTCAGGGACCATTTACATTTTATATGGTTGGGCCCAATCAACTTATCTCATGGGTGCTCCCTTCGACCCAGGAGAGTACAGGAGGTCTATGCTCTTACTTATCCTGGGTTGGCCTTTTGATACTTTCAAGACTATACCGACTCTTTTAGAAATGGTATGGACTTCGATTTTGGTTAGCGTTATTTTTTCGGTCTTGGCTTTGAACATTCCTTTAACCAGTTTTGGTTCTCTATCTCACTTCTCCCCCTTCGCAGTTTACCTGCGCTTGTCTAATTGGTTATGTCGAGTTTTTTCGTCGGGACTTCGTAAGTAACCCTTGTTACCAGGTGTCAGATTATGATCTTTTTAGATCATGGTGGGGTATAATTTCTTTTTCGAGAGAAGTCTGGTTAGGTACCCTGGAATCTCCGGATTCCTTCTTTAAGAAATCACATGACTTCCATGAAGTTATGTGTTTCTGTTTCCATTTGTTTCTTGTGGTGTGGTTTTAACTATTACATGTTTTAAGGTGGTGGCATTGCTTGAGGTTGTTTTGTGTAAGTTGCTCACCGAAAGATATGTTTGTTCCTTTCGAACGATTTTGGATACGGTCACAAGTCGACAGGAAGAATGCTAGTTTTGAGAAGCTCGAAGAAGCTTTACTTATTGCTGTGAAAATTACAAGTCAGCGAGTGTGCTTAGTTACTGTTCCTTACTCTGATGTTGTAATTTTACTTCTCATTCTGTAAACTCTATTTTATAATACAACATTTACGCGTTAAAAAAATTATTAAGATCAGAAGATATAATGGTCTTTGGGTCATTGTTTTTTTTTTTTAGAAGACGACTACGATCTACGTACATCGTGATATTTGACATTTGATACATCATAGATGTGATAAGCTCGATAACTGCCTATTCAAACATTAACAACACCGGGCCTATAGCCCAACAAAGACAATGGCCTGAAGCCCAACAACTTTATTAATACCTGCATAATCCTAATTCAAATAATCAAAGATTCCACCTTTTCTGGGATTCGAACCTGGGAAGATTTCTGGAGTTTATGTCAACACCTTGGAGCCACTTGGGCTACTGTTGACCTTTGGGGCATTGGGAGACAGTCAAGCTTATGTTTTTTTTTTTGTTGAGAGAGAGTCAAGCTTATTCGAAATTTCGGAAGAGGAAACAAAAGAAGAGAAATCAACTCCTTTACTTGTACAAGCAAATAGAATAATTTGAACCCTAGTTTCAATCCAAATCATCCTCAGTTAAATCAATAAAGGAACATCAATCAAGAACAAACAATTACCCCACCAAAAAAGTTTACGAATTCAACAACAACATCGATGAAATCCGTAATCGTTATTGAAGGAAAAAAGTAGAGGTTTATCTTCTCTCTGTGTTTTCTCATTTATTTCTTCAGAGATTAAGACCCTAATAAATTTGATATAGATTCTACTCGAGTTTTTGAGATAGTAAAGAAAAGGGTTCATTTATTTCTTATTCATATCAGTATTCTCTTAAAATTCCTCAATGAAGAAGGTCTAAATGAATAATGTCTGGTAAATGTTTGTTGAAATTCCTCAATGAAGTAAGTGTTCTAGTCGAAAGAACTTGATGGGGTTAGTTTCAGTCTTTCATGGCCAATTGGGTAATCGCTCACTTTTAGTAAAATTTCTTAAAATTTTCTAGTTCTTTTGTAGTCTGATTGAATTATTCTACATCGATAATTGGTCATTAAATAGAAACTCAATAAGATTGATTTTTATTAATTTTTGATAATGGTTTGCTTATTAAGGTTGCTACTATTGTTTAGTTGTTGTTTGTTTACCAAATAGACCGTGGGATTTTGGATTCAGGAATCAAGGATCACAGAATTACGAAAATTCTTTTGGTTCATGATTCCTTCATCTCAGACACATCATTAACTTTTCCCTAATGTACAAGACCATCATCGCCTTACTGTACTGCACTATTGAACGTACATATAGCTCATTCCCCATAGCCCATATTTGTGAGACCGAGATGCTTCATTATTGTGCAAAAGGCTTATCGGTTGCAAGATATGGACAATACAATTTTTTTAATACCAATTCCAGTAAAAGAGACTTTTGACTCTAAGAGGTATAACTTGACGTGGTATTTTGCTGGTGGGAAATCATTTTCACAGACTTTCATCTTCCAAGTGAGTGAAGAGGACATTCAACTGTTAAAGCTTCTACAGAATATACGGTTTGTCTTTCATCTGTTCTTCTTCAAATTTTCAACTCCAATTAACTGCAGCATACTTTATTCACTTGATCAACCTAAACTCCATGTATTTTTTGTTGAAACTACCTAAACTCCATCGATAAAACAATGATCTTTTATATTAATTAAATTTATAACTTTTTCTAACTGAAACTGTGATCAATTTCTCCAAATTCGTTTATTTTCTTTAGTTTTAATTGGCAAAAACTGCAAGTCCTTACTTCTACTTGGATTTTAACAATGAACACATGATAATTTTTTTTATCAGATTTCATTGCTCTATAATGATTCAATATGGTTGCAGAGTTCCGAATAGTATTTGAATATGGGCTCGAAACGTCCAGCTCCAGATCCTATTGCGGTGTTAAGAGGACATCGTGCTTCTGTCATGGATGTGTGCTTTCATCCATCTAAACCTATACTATTCTCTGGGTAAAGCTCTCTCACTATTGTAATAGATGCTTTTTGCCAGAGTCGATTAGAGTTGCAAGTAGAGTTTTATTTTGTACTCATGGGTAAAGGGAAACCAAACCCTTTATGTATAAGTCTTACCATGGAAATTTAGATGAACAAACATAGAGACAATATGGCTTACTTGGTAGAGAAATGTTCCCCCTCTTAGGGTCTTACTCAGAATTTGACTCAATATCTGATGTGGTATGTTTATAATCGCATCAACTGTTTTTTGGAAATCTTAGTATTTAAAATGAAATGTACAGACTGTGCCGTCAATGTATTGAGTAAGATTGTGAGTATAAATCTAAGTGATTGTAGCATTCCCCTAATTGGTATACATCATAGCTACTTACAAGTATTCACAGTCAAGGTTCTTTTGCATGTACTTTGCTATGATTGTGTAGTTTTCTTTCTTTTTTCTCTATGGAAAAAGGTAATATATTATTGTTGATTGGTTTGAAGTTATCGATAAATAAGATTTCTTTAAGTAACTTCGTTTACTTTTGTCCAAGTCATTCCTCTTTTTAGACACAAGGTGTTTGGGAGGCCACCAAGTAAATATATTAGAGATTAAGATATCCGAGGATGACAAAACTTTCTCCCAATAGATATCAGTAAAGATACTTCCTGCAGTGGCCCATAAGTATAGAACTATTTGACTTTATTTCTTTCTCTAAGATCTAGTCTGCTCTCTAGCCACAGTTCCAAGAAGTAGCAAAGCGGATCATTTGAGATACGAATTCTTGATGTTCTGCATTTTACCAGTGCTCCATTGCCAAGATGAGATTTCAATGCTCATTTAATGTGGCCAGATTGTTTTATAGATTGGTTATGGAAATGGTTCCACACTGCCCATTAAACACAACTGAGGAACATATGTTTTGCATTCTCTTCATCCTACTGGAGAAGAATACATCTATTCGGCAGAGTAAATAGTCGAGATTTCAGCATATCTATGGTAAGGAATGAGTTGAGAAGAGCTTCCCTAATCTTGAAAGGTACCTTAGTGGGCAACTGCGCATATATCTCCTTCATTCCTTCGTATAGGGGTACAATTGATCTTGTCCCCTCCAGCTCTTTCCAAGTTCAAAGTATAGCACAAACTGAAAAAGAAAATACTGCCTCGGTGCATTTCTATCTTCTCTCATCTCTGTCATAGTTGTTTTCTAACATTAGTTGTAAGCTTGTTGTGTTGAAAAGATTGCAATGCATTCATATGAAATTGATAAAATAGGGTTCAAATCTTTGCTGTTTTTATGTGCCTACGAATATAGTCATTTGTCACCCTCACTTGAAGCATTTTTACCTCACATGTTCTTTTGAGCTATCCCGTTTTTGGGTTTCTTCAATATATTCACTGAAGGACTGTAGAGTATTGATATTTTAATTTTGTACTAAGAAGAGCTGATTGTAGAAAAAATGTAGCAGTAATAAGTAATAACAAATGAGGGGTACTTTTGTGGCCAATAATGCAGGGCAGCTGATGGTGAGTTGCGGATTTGGGATACAGTTCAGCACAGGACATTGTCGTCATCATGGTGCGGTTATCATGTTCATTTCTTCACAGGGATACACTGATATTAGTTTCAGGTTCCAAAACTTGTGTACATCATGCAGTAACTGTGGTGGATGATGGAATGCAGGGTGCATACTGCGGCTCATGGGATTATTGCTGTTGCTGCAAGTCCTCTGATCGGCAATAATAAAGTTATCAGGTGCTGGATACTTCTGCGCTCTTATTGCTCACTAAGAATAAGTTTGATTTCAACATTTCTAAAATGAATTATTATATGCATGTTTCTACATGTATTTTGAACTCAATCATGCAAAGTTTGCGAATTCCAACGCTGTGGTTTGTAATGCATGTAGCCAGGGTAGGGATGGAACTGTTAAGTGCTGGGATATCGAAGGTGGAGGATTACCTAAGTACTTGCTCTCACCTCATCTTTTATACTTTCTTTCTGTCAAATTTTAACTTCTTTAATTGTGAAAGAATACTTTTATCCGCGAAGGTTTTACTTTGGCAATTTTGTTGGTTGTCCTCGATAAATAATAGTGCATGTCTTCTGCTATATGTTGTCAATAAATTTCTAAATTCAAATGCTTTCCTATATCTGACTCTGCTGTATATAGTTTTTTTTGGTTTTTCATGAAGTTAGTAAGTTCACATGTTTTGTTTTTATAAGCCTGCAATTGTTTTTTCTGTTTTACTTTTAACAGGACGCCTTCCCTTACAATCAAAACAGGCTCTTACCATTTTTGCAAGCTTTCTATAATGAAGAAGCCATCTCGTTGTTTGGCAGAAGCTGCAGATTCATCTTCTACTAATGCATTCACCAAGCATTTGGGTTCTGTTACAGAAACCAGAGGACATAATGATAATTTCGATTTGGAGGCAAGGGACCTGGTTGATGCAAGAACTCTTGGTGGTATTACTGGTGAAAAGTCCAAAGAAGGTCCAGGTGAAGCAAATTCCCAAATGGAAAGCTTTTGAATCATGCCAACTAAACCTTTTCAAATAACTTCTTCATATTTTAAAAGTATGATGTGTTAGATATTATTAGGACTTAGGACAACTGATGAAGAGATTAGGGACCGTCTAGCCACAGAAGAATTCTTGGTTAAAGGTATCCGCGTTGGTCTTCTCATTCTCAGTCACTGGGAGAGACCAGTCCTTACACCATCCTATTGATATTACTGGTTGAACCCTTTTGTCTCGGATATCTGAAGCTGGTACATAGATATTTAAAGCTGAACGTATTAAGGCTCAAAATTGATCTCAAGGCCAGTTAAACAGTATTAGCTTTACTAGGTTGATTGCTAGTTCAGTCCTTAAATAATATAGGAAGGTCATTTCTCTTCTTTATACTTACAAGGCCGAGTTGAATCTAGTTTTGTCTATACTCAGAGCTATATGATAATTTGTACTTAACCTCCTAGGCTCTAAAGCCATTTGATTTGTGGATAGGTCAGATGACTGATTTGCTGATGAACTCAGGCAGTATCTAATGCAAGACTTTAGTTAAATAATGTCTAATGTGGTATTTATCGTTTTCTAATTTTATTTTTTTTCCCGAAAAGGTTGTAATCTAATATACTAGACTGTCTTTTGTGTCTTAATATTGTTGTACCGACTAGTAACTAGTAATGTACTTCAGGGACATTATATATATATATATATATATATATATATATATATATATATATATATATATATATATATATATGTATGTATGTAAATGTGTAAGAAATTTTATTAGTTTTTGTATTTAACAAATATATATCGTTTACTCACTCCAACTGGTCTCTGACTATCCGACGTACCACTAATCCCTGGTTAGGCGACTAGCCTCCAACTTATATATGGAGAATATTGTTTCTTCTCCCAGTGCATAACATGCTATGCAACTGTACTAATTGATTTTGTATCTTGCTTGTTAGTTAATGCCCCAGCCGAAGAATTAAAATACGTGGCCGTAGCAGGGGAGCAATCTTCTGATGTATGTAACTTTTCACAGCTATATTCATTTCCTTGCTTGTCCCATTCTTTATTCATTATAAGAGAAGAGTCTATTTCCCATGTCCTTCACTATTAGGTTGAGATTTGGGATCTCAATACTGCAGAAAAGTTAGCACGTTTTCCTCAAATTTCAAGTGGAAGCTCCGTGAATAATTATGCAACATCAAGAGGTTAGTTTATGATTTTTGTATCGTAGGAGTTTAGAAGCTTTCTTGTTTCATGCTGGATTGCTACTTTTACTAGTTCTTAGTTGCAAGTTATTATAATTTTCTGCCAGGTCAATAGACCATTACAACATTTCTGTGACAGATCTAGTTATAAATATATGCTCACAATTGATATTGCTGAGCATTAAAGATGATATGCACTTTCTTCAATTTCTTCCTCTTCATGTTATTCCGTTCCGTCTCTCTTATCAAGAAAACATAGGTTCTCTAGATAGTGTGTCTTAAATATGTAAAGCTTTGATATCTACCTTATATTTCATGGCAGGAATGTGCATGGCCGTTCAAGCTTTTTTACCATCTGAATCTCAGGGATTTTTAAATGTTTTGGCTGGGTTTGTTATACTTATCCTGGATCTGTTCGCTTTCTGCACTATTAGGACCTCTATATCATGTTTTACATCATAATCAGTCTTTGTTGTCTTTTATAACAACAGATACATTGCTGTTTTTAGCTGTATGAAAATTTAAACAAGCGTTGTTTTTACACGTCACAGTTATGAGGATGGAACAATGGTTTGGTGGGATATAAGGAATCCGAGTGCTCCGTTGACTACTGCAAAATTCCATTCTGAACCAGGTTTGCAATTTCATGGAGTCTGTCTGCTCTAGATCATGTTGATAGTAACTGTTTTGTTTAGGATGTAGTTTTCTTTTTTAATATGTTTAGGATTTAGTTGTAACTTGTAAGTAATATATTCTTCTTCTGCTCAATTGGTTTGATCAGATTCTTCGTTTTAAATGTCTTTTTATTATGTGTTATGCAGTTTTAAGCGTCGCTGTTGATGATCAATGCACTGGCGGCATTTCTGGGGCAGCAGATAGCAAAATTGTTTTATTTAGTCTGGATCACCAGCTGGTAATATATGTTTAAGCTCATCGTGATTGCACTATCTTAACAAATTTTTTGTTTAAGAATTAGAAAATTTGTCGTTTTGACTTTTTAAGAGCATTTGCTCATCGCTGTTATATGGCGCAGGGTACGTGTTCGGTTAAGAAAGAAATTAGTTTGGAGCGACATGGTATTGCTGCAACCTCGGTCAGAACAGATGGGAAAATTGCTGCTACTGCTGGATGGGATCATAGGTCTTTATTTCGCCAATATCCTTTCTCCACCTCTGAAATCTTTGACTAGACTACTTGACATGCATATTGTTTTCTAATATTTTTTTCCGTGTAGAGCTTCATATGCGGAATGCTAGGAATCTCGTGTGTACTATGTACAATATAATGGTTTATCGGGAAGTAATAATGACGTTATAACTAAAGAAAGAAAAATAGATGCGTTTATATTGGATTTTTTGGTTGTCATGTATAATTCCTCGTACCTGAGATGTTCATGTCACGTAATGATTAGATTAACTAGGCTAAGATAAGCTTTAAGGTTGTTTAGTAGGAAGGATTTCTGAATGAGGGTAGCCCAATTCAGACATTCTAGTTGCACCACAAGCTCTTGCTTAACCTTTGCCAATGCTCGTGCTACACTTCCGGAGATGCTTTTGCTAGGATTTCGTGTGACACTTATCTATCACCTTCGGGCGTCAAAAGCATACTAGAATTTCAGAAAGTGCCTGCAAAAGCTCAGACCAAGGTGAACGTAAAACAAGTAGTGTTCAAGCGTCGATAAAAGTGCATGTAAAGCGTTGGTTGGAGGCTGGAGCATGTGACTCCATAAATAAATCAACTTGTCTGAACTCTTGTCATTTACAAATCCTTCCTCATAACAGACCCTTAATTTATTTGTGGATTTCATATGCAAAAACTAAAATAAAATGAAATGAATGAAAAGGATAATACTGATTTATTATCCATGTCATTTTGTGTCTTATTTGAGTTTCCATTTTACGGTGAGGACCTGATAAGCCCCAATTTGTAAAACCTTGCTTGTTATTTTATCTTCTGTTTGATTTATTTAATTACAAACTTTGTTATTCAGCCTTTTAACATGTCCAAGAATGCTGGTTTCTTGACTGATCATAGCAATCATATTTCTGTTCTCCTTCATGTTTGCCTACATAGCAAGAACCATTTATCAGAGTTGTCTCGTACATGCTTTGTTTACTTCATAGTTTATTATCCACAACAATCTTCGATTACTTTTCATGATTTACTGACTAACCTCTCTTTTGGTTCACAACAGAGTTAGAATCTACAATTACCGCAAAGGGAACCCTTTGGCAATATTGAAGTATCACAGTGCTATGGTATGTCATAAATTTTATATGGTTGTGATTCGAGAACTAAGTTTCAAAAACTCTTACTTAGGGATTCTCAACATTTTTCTCCAATTCTGCCTGTTAAATGGTTGAAATCATGCCAGTTCCGAAAAAAATAGAATGAAAATCGTGGCTTGGTTTCTTTAGCTTTCATGCAAGTTGTCTGTTCAGGTTGTCTTGTCAAAATCATGATAGGATTAGAACTTCAACATTTTTGCTCTCCAGCTATGCGAATTAGAGAGATGTGCTATATTTTTCTGGAAGTCTGAATTGTAAAACGATGTATGCAGTGTTGAAGAATTATGTTTTAGTTCATTCTATTTCTATGCATCGTAAGTTAATCAATCATGAGTTTAAACGATAGAGAGCCAATAGGTTGATGATGTGAATATGCTCTATCCAGCTAGTAGACAAACTCGACACGCATATCTGGGCCCTACAACAGCTCGACCTATATGTCTGCGAGCCGTTAGGCCTGTTGGGGTTATTCCTTCTGCTGCATTGGTCAGACGAGTCTGACATAATTAAACGGCTGAAATGTGTTTTTAATTTCATTTTGCAGTGTAACTCCGTGACATTTTCACCGGATTGTAAACTAATGGCATCATCTTCAGAAGATGCGACTATAGCACTCTGGGAACTCTACCCACCTCGAACGTTGACATGAAGAAGGTAAACAAACATCTTCATATGGCAACATTCCTATCATTTTTTCTCGATTTATCATCTCTTTTGGCCCTAAACATATTCGAATAGTAGTAATCTACGTTGGTGCTTGTAGTTTACTAGTTTCATGGTAAAAAAAAGGTTTTGCATTTTATGTGTGGATAGTTTTAATACAGTAGAAAGTGTTATCTCTAAATCGTTTAATCTATTATATGATATAGTTTTATGATATCTATGTGCAGTTTAGAGCAGAAAAATTTCCCGAGTAAGGATTCCAAAGAATTGATGAACTCCTAACGACAACAGTGGAATTTGGAGGTGTTCTTAACCCATTAGAAGAAATTCCAGCACTCTTAAGAGCTATTTATAACTAGTTATTTAGAGAGCACCTTTTTTATATTTACAAAGTTTTTAAAACATTGCTAAATTATAATCTACTAACATGTAAGGACTCCATTGTTTGTTTTGTTCATCACAGAACAACTCCTTCCTCCCAAAATTCTAAAACATCTTATAGCTTACAAAATCTAAATAATCTTGTGTCATATAACAATAATGGAATTAGGCTTTCTATTTTTAATTGTTACCAAGGAATTAGGATTTCAATTGTCATTGTGATTTTGGAAGATCGTGACGATATTATTTAGGCTTTTCTGTTCCTCTCTGTACAAAATTTGTATCGTTCAACACTAATGAAATTAGAGAATCTATATAGATAAAATTTCCTTTCAACAACAAAAAAAGAAGATAGAATTTGCTAGTTTTAGCTATGGTCAATGAGTATTTTAATGTGGACTTTTATCTCCTGAAATTAATAAGAAATCGATTAAGGAAGATGATTCTTTTCAGAAGATAAATATATAGTAGAAGATGACATTTTGTTGTTGAAAATTAGCCTATTTTTTTGTCTGGGGATGATGTTTATTCTTTTGTTGTTTGTGGCCGATTTTGTACTTCTTTCTAAGCTCAAGCGATCCCTCGTTTTTTTAGACGTGCAGTAAGATTAAGAATTTCTTGTATAGGAGAACACCGAAAATTGGTGAAACTGAGGTACATTAACCGAAAATTTTGGATAAAAAAGTGGTCGAAAAACTTCCTTGTCAAAAGCATTTGTAGGTCGAAAGTTTTGAGCCTATGATAATAATAACCAAACATTTCTGACTTAGAAGTGAATTTTTTTAGAATAACAATGAAAAATTAATCTTACATTTAGAAACATGTCTTCAATTAAAAAGTTGTTAATTGGGTCAAACAATTAAGTCTTAGTAGTTGGACTCAAGGATGTTTTTTCGGTTGAAATGGAGTCGTGGATGCTAACTTCCACCATTGATGACTTCTATTAATGTAGCTTCTCTCAACTAGTTCAACACAAAAAAAAAAAAAAAGAAAAAAAAAAACTTCTCAATATCAACTTCCTCCATTAAAATAACAAATATGAACTATTTAAGTGATACTTTGGGTTTGGTGGTGTTCACATATATCTAATGCCTTCACTCTTTTACAGCATGAAATTTCCATAATTTTAAAAATAAAGAATATAATTACATATTGTTATGAAGATACTAAAGGTGCAAGGTCTCTCAAAAGTTATGAAGTATTTCAACTTCTGAGATTTGTAACTAAGTCACATATTGTTAATTTTAATAAAAAGATATTCATTACTCATTATTTAAATGCTACCTTAAAAATTTGCATTCTCAAATTGGGTAAGATCTTTATAATGTATAATTGTGTGTTGTCCGGAGATGTAACGTAACCGTTATGGATTATTTTTTTCTTTAGACACTGACCAAGCCAATGTTTTGGCAAGGGTTTCGCTAACTCACCTGTAACGTTTTGACACTTCCTAAATTTGAGCGGACACCTATAGTTGAGATTTCAATTTTTTCCAGAAGTCCTCAAAAGTTACTGATATTGTCCTTGCTTTAGATACTCAAGTCAAACACAACGAGTACGAACTTTATTTCTTGGTAAATGCTCCACAAACCCATCAAAAAAGAGCTCGGCACTTACCAGACTTGAGTGCTTAAGTTAATCTAATGGAAATTTGAATTACCAAAGCACAAAAAAGTAAAGAAAAACAAAATTACCGAGTATTTTTTTTGTAAATAAAACTTAGATTTTTTTTGTCTCATATTTGGCGGGGTGGATTTAGTTTGCTTGGATCGAACAATAAAACTCAACTGAATCAAATCGAACCAGGCCTATCCAAATTGGTTGGCCCTTTTTGGTTGGTTTGGCTTCAATCAGTGATTTTGCGAATCCTTCATTGACTGGTTTGGCTTTGGCTTCAATCGAACCAACTGAACCCTGCTCACGTCTAGTTCTCTTCTACTACTATATAACACCCACTCGTCTCTTCTTAATTTCACTAGCTCTCAGTTCACAACACCAAAATACATTTACCAAATTAGCATCTTCATTGATTATTTCATGAGAAGTTCTTTAAGGAGAGAACAAACCCTGACAACCTCAGCTGCTGATTGTACTAATGCCTTATACTCAGCTTCTGTAGATGACCTTGAGACTGTAGGTTGCTTCTTAGCAGACCAGCCAATTGGATTACCAGCCAAGTAGATAATGTAACCACCCATTGATCGACTGTCAAGAGGACTTCTAGCCCAATCAGCATCAGCATAAGCATGGAGTTCAAAAGATGATGTTTGGAGATCCTAATACCATGATCAATTGTACTCTTTAGATACCTTAAAATTCTCTTGGCTGCATTTAGGTGAACATCAGTAGGTTTATGCATAAATTGGCAGACTTGGCTCACAGCAAAGTTTATATCTGGTATGGTCCAGGTAAGATATTGAAGTGCCCCAACAATGCTTCTATAGACAGTGGGACCAGAGAGATAGGAACCATCAGTAGGAAGAAGCTTTGCCTTAGCTGCAAGTGGTGTAGAACATGGTTTAGCCCCAGACATACTTGTTTTCTCTAGGAGATCAAGGATGTGTGAGGGTAGGAAATCGCGGGTCAAGAAGTCAGCTGGACCGGGCCGTTGATCGGATGTCGAACCTCCACCTGTTAATAATTTTGCGGGCACCAACGACGTCTTTGGACTTAACCTGTGACAAAAGAGACAACAACGCACATGACCGTGAGATCTTAGGGGACACCGGGATGATGCCGACTTAAGGGGGCTCCGACGGTCAAGTCAGTAAACTTGGTAAATAATAAATCAGAAGTATAAACCAGAGTTCGAGTTGTGGAATTAAATATGTTGCTAGAGCAAGACAGTCATTGGGAGAAAAGGTGATATAGCCGGCTGTATGTCTGCCTAGTTCTCTGGTCGTAGAGTGAAATGAAGCTCTAGCACCCCTTAGTCGTGTGGAGAGAGAAATGAACGGTAGTCTGATCGTCCTTCCTTGTTTGTCAGGTCGTTAGGAGAGAGATCACTCGTCTTCCTTGAGCAGGCGGTCGTTTAGGAAAGAAAAGGATCGCTCGTCTTCCTTGATCGCTTAGGAGAGAGAAGGATTGTTCGTCTTCTTTCAACAGGTGATCGTCAGGTGAGAGAATGATCACTCGTCTTCCTTAAACAGGAGAAGGGATGATGGTAACAACAGTCGTTGGTTAACTACCAAAGATTTGGATGACTAATCTGAGAAAGAAAATAGGTGGTTCACTGATTGCAAGTGAGTTTAAAAGTCGGGTGTTGTTATCCGGAGTTGGATTGCCTTAGTCGATTACCAGTTAATCCTTATATAGAGTTTTGTGGTCAACTGTCCGTTTTGGTCAACCGTCACCTGGTGGTGAGCTGTTGTCTTGAGTATGGTAACGCATGGAGTTATTACCATGAATAGGGATATCGCAACTCCCATCCAACGGATATATTGGGGATATTGTCATCTTGAATGACCGTAACGCTTCCCCGACGGAAATACGAAGAAGGGTCAGTTGAGGAGGAGAGGGCGAACCTCTTCTATCCAGAGCTGATTGTATTTTCGTATTTTGGTCTGCCGAGGGAGTGAGGACGAACCTCTGTATCCAGAGCTGAATGCACTTATGTACTTTGGCCTGCTGGTGAGGACAGACCTCTTTATCCAGAGCTGGACATACTCCCGTACTTTAACTGCTAGTGAGCACGGACCTCTTTATCCAGAGCTGGACGTACTTCCGCACTTTAATGTTACTTCGGGATGCCTGAAGATAAATGGGTCGGGCCCATTGGTTATTAATTCATGGGCTTAGTCACCGCGTAAGCCCATCAATTGTGGATTTCTGGGGGCGCCCCTGGTGACGTATTTTGGCCCATACAGGATGTACTTAGACTGAGTAAGTGTGATGCCTTGAGTATCTGTAACAGCCTCAAGACCCAAAAAATAATGCAAAGGACCAAGATCCTTCGTAGAAAACCTTGTGCTTAACTCAGAGATGAGTCTTTTACAGAATAGAAGAGGTACCAGTAATCAAAATATCATCAACAAAGACTAACGTATAAGCTAAGTCAATACCATGATGATAGTCAAGAGAGAAGATTAGCATTGGACTTCTAAAAGCCAAGACCAAGCAAGGAGTCAACTAATTCTTCATACCATGCTCTTGGGGCCTGTTTAAGGACATATTAGGACTTATGTAGTTTGCAAGCATAATTGGGTTTAGATAAATCTTGAAAACCAATAGGTTGACTCATATAGACTGTCTCCTTCAAAGACCCATGGAGGAAAGCATTGCTAACATCCAATTGTCTCATCTCCCACTCATTTTGAACAGCTAGGTTCAATAAAATTCGAATGGTGGTAGGTTTAGCCACTGGGCTAAAGGTGTCTTCAAAGTCTATCCCTTCCTGCTGGTGATAACCTTTAGCAACAAGCCTAGCCTTGTACCTCTCAATGGAATTATCAGAATTCTGCTTAATCTTATACACCCACTTACACCCTACAATATTCTGACTTGGGTGAGGAGGTACTAGAGACCATGTACCAGCTCTTTGAAGAGCAGAGAATTCGTCACTCATTGTCATTCTCCCCTTTGGATCTTTATTAGCTTGTGTGAAACAGGTAGGAGTGGGAGGGAGAGCTTGAGCCAATTGGACAGGAGATATAGGATGTTTAGTGGCAAGAGGCACAGATTTTGGTTTAAAAGTTCTAGACTTTGATCTTGTTTGCATAGGATGTTGATTTAGAAGAGGAAGTGATGAAGAAGAAGGAGGAGAAGGTAATAAGGGAGCAAGGACGGAAGGATTAGGTGTTGGTGATGAAGAATTAGGTGAGATTGATGGAGAATTAGGTGGTGGTGATGGAGAAATAGGTGGTGGGGGTGATGGAGAAATAGGTGGTGGTGATGGAGAAATAGGTGGTGGAATAGGAAATGTGATGTTGGTAACAAAGTTGAGAAAGGATTAGTAATGGAGGGAGATGTAGAAGAAGAAGGAAGAGATTGAGAGATAGTAGAGAAAGGAAAGCATGTTTCATTGAAAATGACATGTCTTGAGACGTATACTCTTCCAGTAGTTATGTCAAGACATTTGTATCCCTTGTGGTCCTGTGTATAACTGATGCGTATTTATACTAACCTAAATAATAGGCTAAAATAAACCCGTATTTTGTAATAAAAACCGCAAGTGCACGGGTCTATGTAGTGTAGACCTAGCAAGTACGGGTCGATCCCACGAAGACAAGTCGAAACTATATTTTAATCTTAAACTAGTGAATAAGAAACTTCGAAATCGTTTTGATGATAAAGTTAAATAACAAAGCGAAAATAATAAATGATTGAAAGAAAATCAATACGGAATAAAAACCTAGAGATTTTGAATCCGCCCACGAAATACTTAGAAAGAACATCTAACAAATTAATCAAACACTTTTTATCACTCAAACTATAGAATATGATATATCTAAAGTCCGGAAAATATTTTCTTTAAAACAGTCTTAGCTTTACATCCACTATCGTTTTAACATTTAAAATAGTTTAACTATTACTCATCAAACAAATAAGAATAGACCATCAAAGACTTAATCTAAGCATGATATCTCAAATCTAAAAGCATGAGTAATGAAAAATTAATTTAAATAATAAATACCAAGTGGGAATCAATACATGAAGAACAATAGAGTATCGGGATTAATTTATTACTATATCTCTAAAAGCAATCTCATGGGTTTCATCATCCTCTCTAGATGGAGGATTAGAAACCCATGAGTACAATAATCATGGTCATAGTCACAGAATGATAACAAAAGAGAAGTAACAATAAAAAATATCACCGAAACTCTTAATTCCTTTGCTCCTCCTTTGCTACCCGATTTTGTACTCAAGTCCTGCTCACAAATAACGGAAGTCTCGGCCAACTTTTTCTGTCTTCAACTCCAGGGATACTGCCCCTTTTATCATCATCCCAGTCGGTTAACTTAGGGTTCAAAGATTTACTCAATCTTTGACCAACAAAATCCATCACCCAATTTCGGAGGAGCCGTTTGAAGTGTACCGGGTCAATTAATTCTGGAGGGATAAGCATGAGAGAAACCCACACTAACTGATTATGGTGGGACCATTTTGTTTTCAACTTAAATCTAATTTAATGGCGCCACGGTAACATCATCCTCATACTTGCACGTGGGTTAGTTTTGGAAACTTTGATTTATTCGTTTCAAGTCCCTGAAAGGTGGTCGTCACTATAATTCACCCCTTTGAGATATTTCTACTGCAACATAGTTCCAAAACTAATTTTTGTTGCCTGAATTAATTCACTCGGCACCAAATCATGCATCAACCTCCCTTTATGCTATTTTTCTTTCTTTTTGGGTTGTTCCTGAAAAACCATTAACTTCATTAGTATATATCAAACTAACAACTAACAAACGAAATTTGAAGACAAATAATTGAGTTCTAACGAACTCATCAATAACCTATAAACACACAAGATTTACTTCTAGGGAAAGCTTATTTGAAACATAAGGCTTGAGCCAAGGAAAGCAAGCACAGCCAAATACCTTGAGAAAGTGATAATCAGGAGCATGATGAAATAGCTTCTCAAAGGGAGAAGTAAAGTTTAGAGATTTAGTGGTAATCTATTAATAAGGTAGTTGGCTGTGTACAAGGACTCTAACCAATATCCTTGTTGAAGAGAGGATTGAATTAACAAAGTTCTAGCAACATCCAGAAGATGTCTATGTTTAGATTCAGCAGTACCATTTTGCTCTGTGGTATGAGGACAAGTCAATTGATGAAGAATACCAGCAGTTTGAAGAAAGGTTTTGAACACCATGTTTAAAAATTCTCTTCCTCCATCTGTTCTTTAGGTCTTGATCTTGCAAGACAGTTGGTTCTCTATTGTATTTTTGAAGATAACAAAAGCATTTCGAAAGTCTGATTTGTTGTGTAAAGGTAAAATCCAACAAAACTTTGTAAAATCATCTATAATGTTAGCATAATACCTATAGCCACTTATAGAAGGAACAAGTGAAGGACCCCAGAGATCTATGTGAAGTAATTCAAGAGGTTGTGAAGCATTTGTTAATGAAACAGTAAAAGGTAACTTCTTATTCCTTCCCAATTGACAATCATTACAAAAAATAGGTTTGAGAGAAGTATTATTAGGAAAAATAGACTATTTCAATCTTTGAAGAGATTGAAAAGAAGGGTGTCCAAGTCTTCTGTGCCAAAGATGCTCTTGAGAAGGCTGAGTGGAGAGAGCATGAGTTGAACTTGATTTATTAGGTGAAAGGGAGATTGGATACAGACCAGCTTTAGTTGGCCCTTGGAAAATGATCTTGGTCGAGTGGAGGTCCTTCACATAGTAGCCAAAAGGATCAAAGGTTAAGGAGCAGTTATTATCAGTTGTGAATTTATGCACTGACAAGAGATTATGAGTAGCTTGTAGGACTCTAAGTACATTTGGAAGTCTAAAACATCTGTTATTTTTAACAAAAGAGGTATTACCAGTATGAGTTATAAGCATACATTGCCCATTAGCAGCATTGATTCTCTCAGAGTCATTAAAACCAGATGAAGAGGCTAACTGGGAGAGATCGAGAGTAATATGATTTGTTGCTCCAGAATCAGCAAACCAAGGATTGCTTCCAAATACATTAGCTGAGGCAAGCATAGCAGCAAGATTAGATGGAGGTGTCCTTCCTTGATAAGAAAAGTTGAGCCTATGATAGCATTCCAACGCAGTATGCCCAATTTTATGGCAAATTAGACAAATTGGTCGATTAGTAGAAAAAGTATTTGAGGATTGATGTTGAGTTCGATTACCAAAGCCTCTAAAAGACACTACCACCTCCTCTACCTCGAAAATATCCAGAACCTCTACCTGAGTTGTTGTTATTGAACTGATTTCGATTCAGAGAACCATGATTTGAAGAATTTCCTTGATAAGAAGTGTTACCTTGAGATTTATTTGGATAATTGTTTCTATTATGAGAATTTGTACCTTGATTTGATGTCAGTAAAGGATGATTATCTGATGAAATGCTCATCTTTTTCATCTTGTAATTCAAAGTGATTTCTTCACTTAACAATAAGTTGTGTAATTCATTAATAGTGACAGGAGGATTCCTAATTCGAATGGAAGTAGAAAACGCATCAAATTCAGAAGGAAGACCACTTAGAATACTCACAATAACTTCTTTAGAAGATGCTGGACTACCAGCAGCAGCAAGACTGTCACAAATTCGTTTAATCTTTGAAAGAAACTCAGGAATTGTATCATTTTCTTTCTTACAATCGCGTAATTGTCTTTCTAGTTGAAGAATATATGATGTTGAAGAAGTAGCAAATGATTCTTCAAGGTTTCGCCATAATTGAGCTGAGGTAGTTGTTCTAACAACATAAGGTACTACTGAAGCTGAAAGAGTAGAATTGATCCAGATCAAAAGTGTTTGATCTTCATCAATCCAATCAATGTATTCTTGATTTATGATTTCTCTATTTGCATCTATATATTGATCGGGACAAGGTCTAGTTCCATCGATTAGATCTATAACCTTATATTTCTTTAGGATAGGAAGAAACATTGATTTCCATGCTAAGTAATTATCAGCTTGAAGTTTGATAGGAATTGCGTTTCCCATGGAGTTGATTGACAAAGAGGTTATTTTCATTGATTCCATTGTTTTCAGAGAAGAAGTGAAGAAGAAATACGAAAGATAGAAGAAGAACAGCAAAGAAGAAGATGGAAATTTTTGACGAAGAACATCAAAGAAGAAGATGGAAATTTATTTCTAGAGAGAGAAAATTTAGGGTTGAAGACGATCGGAAGCTTGAGGATTTGGCTCTGATACCATAGTTGAATCAGATTCTCATTAAGTTGTTCAAGAGAGATTACAAGTTTATATAGAGTAAGGAAAACAGAAATTTACCTAACTCTTTAACTAACTTTAATTCTTAACAAACTTATAACTAACACTAACAACTTGTGGGTGTGATCCTATGTATCGTATCATGATCCAATACTTCTCAGTGCTTACAACTCTCATTACAACATCTTATCTATTAAAAACCCTTTTCCGTTTTAAGTATGTTTGTAAGAAATGTTGTACCTTGATTGAAAAAGATCAACCCTTTATTGATTCACACCTTCTTAACCGTTCTAAGACGAGTCTTCGTCGTCTATTTATTGTTAACCCTGTACCAAATAATAGACTGAGAGAAGGGTACAAGGTAATCTACATTACAGCTGACCTAATATTGTTTCGAAATGACAATGCTGTTGTAGTGGGTGACAGAGCAAGGGAGGAAGATTTGTTCGATCACTATCACTTTTCGATGTCAACGGTTTAATATGTCTCATTGAGTCACAATACAAGTATGGTGTTCGTATATGCAATGAATTATCACCACGAATTGAATCATCATTGTTATCAAGAGAAAAAGAAATCGATGGCATACCTAGCTTGAAGATGCACTATTACTATGCGAAGCCCAACTACCAATTTAGTTTTGATCCTTCCACTAATGAATACAAATTGGTCTGTGTGTGGAAATTTTTTGAACATCTCCAATGCAAAAAATTTGATTTGTGAGGTATTAACGGTAGGGCGTCAAGGTTTTAATGGTGATAATAGATGGAGGAGGATCGAAGAGGTCCTAGATGGCTAGATGGCTAGATGTACCTTATGGCCTATCAGAGGAATCCTTTCATGTGAATGCTTTTATTTATTGGAACAGTTTTCTCCTTAATAATGGAGCTTGGGAAAGTGGATATCGTCCTGTAAATGCAATTTTCTCCTTATTTATTGGCTCTGATGTAGGAAGGGAGAAGTTCAGAAAAATCACATTCTATGATTTCATTCTTGATCAACGTGGTGATCATTTTGAAACAAAATACTACCCCATGTATTTTATTCTACTGAAGGTAATGAGTGTCGTTATTTATTATAAGTGAGTGGGCGTTTGGCTATGTTAGTTAGAATGAACAAATGTATGTACAAGATGTATATTTATGAAGATGGAGATCAATAACACACCTATCCGTAGTAGCGCCGGTAGTTTTTCAAGCAATAGCAGTGGAAAATGGAGTGAGGTGAGTAGTATCACATTGCCTCTTAATTTGGGGGACTATGGTGTTTTTTTTTTTGTTGAACGGGGACTATGGTGTTAGGTTTTGTAAGTTTGTAGGGTCAGATAATGAGATAATTATTACATCATTTGAGGGGCGGAATTGTGATAAAGAAGCGAGGAAGAAGAAATGTGTCTCTTCTTACAATTGGAAGAAGGGCAGTTGGAGAAAGTTTGAAATAAGTGGGATCCCCTCGTCGGTTCCACATTCATGCATCAAATGTTGTGTTGCTACTTTCTCGGAGAGCCTTGTGCCAGTTAACAATGATAAAGCTTTCTTCTAACACATTGTAGCGGATGGATCAAGCTTCATTACGTCCTTATGAAAACTAAGGTACAAACTTGTTTTAATTTATATTAATACTACTTTTGGTTTCGTTCTGCTTGAGTCATGTTTCAGACCTGAAAGGACCCAAGTACAACACGTATTGAGTGGTTGTAGCGAGAAATTGACCCTTAAACATCGACACTAAATTGACTCTCTATATAAGCAATTTGAATGCTTAAGTTTTTGAATTGCCTGCGTATCAAGGCAGGGTAGAATGTGATCGAAAAAATATTGCAATAATATTTTGAGTAGAACTTAATTAGTGAAAGAAATTAGGGGTTTTTATTTGATCTCATGAGGTGAGGAACCTGAACTGGGCCAATTCCCATTTGTTATGAGAGCATATTTATATACCCAAGTATATATGGGGTTTGATAACAATGGAGAGTTTTTGCACAAACCAATGTGTCTCCTTATCATATACTGATAACAATGGAGAGTTTTTGCACAAAGTATAATAATGAAGGTACCTGCCGTTCTTCTCTCTTACAGGTAGGGTTAACTTTTTGTATCGAAAATCCTTTGTCATTTGTATAAATGAAAAATGAAATTATTGAATAAATGGTTGAATAAATGAAAAATGAAATTATTCAGGAATACACATTGAATGCTGAGATTACGCATTGAATTTTTGGTAGTAGATCCATAATCAAATAAGTGTTTGTGATTGTTCCAAATGAAATGAAACAAAAGATAAGGTAGAACTAGAATCGTTATTGTACAGTAAAATTTTCATCATGGGGATAAAAAAATAAATTATTAGAACTTTTTCTTTTAAGTTCTATGAAAGTAGTCATTCTTGATCAAGCTTATTGGATCAGAGAGTTTTTCTTAATATACATTTGGTTGGGGTAGTTACCAAGTTGGTTTCCACCTTTGAAGTCTTGGTTCGAGACACGGTGTCATATTCTTTAAGTATGCTATTTGTTTCCTCCATACATTACCTACTTTCATTATTTTTATTTTCTTCTTCCTCCAACTCCAACTTCCTTCTCACTAACATCAAGTCCTACGACCATTAATTCCGGCGACACTAAATCCCACGACACTAAATTTGGTCGTCGATGATGAGAAGACAATAAAGTCAGCGACGAGACGCCGGATGTCGCCCGACCATCTCCAACCAAGGATTCTTCGTTGGCGACATGAAATGTGCTTTTGGTGATCTTTTTTTTTGTTTTCCGCTTTTTCTCACGGATACTTTTCTTGTTTGCTCGAATCACCAATCAAAAAAAACATCCACCCAAAATGGATTTGGGTTTAGAAATTGCAATGTGGAGGTGAAATTCTAATTTGCTCGTTATTGATGGCATACTGAGTTATTAGTAATTTTAAAGGGGTCATAGACAAATCTAATCAGAAACTAAGGGGGCAAAACGAAATAAATCCAAAGATAAAATTAAGTCAGAACCTCTATGATTAGGGTTTCCTAATTCGATAAATGTAATACAAGACAGAAGGCCACACTCTCTCTCTCTTTCTCTCGTCATCTGTTGAATAACTCAACTATTGATTGGTAATTTTTTTCTTTATATTTTTTTATGGGATTTCAGTATATGGATATATATTTCAGTATATGGATATATATATATATATACACACACTAGGTATAACCCGTGCCTCTGGCACAAACACTTTCTTTGTGCAATTTATGTAAGTAAGTTGGTGGTGAGTTGAAAGAAAAAAAATAAAAAGATGAGATAAAATTATGGGCTAATGGCGTAACAAAAGAAGAAAGAAAGGTAATAAACTTATGCCCGGGATTAAAAAAATGTTAGGAATAAAAACTTTTTACGTTTGGATAATAGAAAGTTAATCGTAATGAAAAATAAATTGATGTATTATCATTTCTCAATATCTAAAGTATCTTCTAATTACTAAGTTATGTCACTATAGAGAGACATATACATAATAAATTAAGAGGATCTGGTATCTGACATGGGGAAAAAAGTAGTAGGAAAAATTAAAGGAAAATAAATCATACTTATTTTTTCGAGATTATGGCAAGAGTCTTATGATAAGATACATTGTAAAAATGAACCAAATCTCTATGTGTATTAATCATAAGCATAATATAAGTAAGACTTTTGAGCCAAAACTGAAAAATTAAGAATATGTGTTAGAAATTCTTATGTTCAATTTTTTTCGAACATAGAATAAATCTGAATGGGAAATAGTATAATTAGGAGTCTCACCTTTACATTCAGACAAAATATTAAATATCCTCAATTTTAAGTTACCCAAACACTTCAAACTCTCTTGGAAAATCGAATTTGAATGTAAATGAGACATCTCTTCCTCTAAACATAAATGTATTCCAAGTAAACACCTTAGTTACTCTGGTTGACCCTATTATAGCCATATGTACCCATTGAGGTGTAATAAATAACTAACTGAAGAAAGAAAACAAAAAACCTTGAATTATGAAAAATATATTAGGTTAGAGATAGAACTAGGATGTTTAGCGTTCGAAAACGAAAGTAACATGACTCAATTAGAGAATGAGCTAGATATTACCTGTAGAGTTTGATAACAGAAATCACTTTGGTCTTTGTGATGATACGTGTAAATCTACAATTGAAAGAAAATTGAAACATAATTTAGCTTGACCATCTGTCGTGATTGTTTTTTAATTGAAATGAGTTATTTCCCAAATTGCCCCCAACTTTGTGACCAGCTTCCTGCCTGGCCCCTACTTTAGCAATAATTCCCATATGGGCCCCTTTTTCCGTTATCTTTAACGGTCCGTTATTCTCTCTCCTCCATCTCATTTTCTCTCTCTACCAAGTCACCTATCACGCCACATCATCATCTTCTCCGGCATAAATCGCCGGCCGGTCAAATTTCTGGCCGGCGACCTTCAATTTTTTTTTTATTCTCTCTCTCTCTCTAAAAAAAATTATTTAGAGAGAGAGAGAATAAAAAAAAAATAATTGAAGGTCGCCGGTCGTCGACTTATGCCGGAGAAGATGATGATGTGGCGTGATAGGTGACTTGACAGAGAAAAAATGAGATGGAGGAGAGAGAGTAACGGACCGTTAAAGATAACGGAAAAAGGGGGTCATATGGGAATTATTGCTAAAGTAGGGGGTCAGGCAGAAAGCTAGTCACAAAGTTGGGGGCCATTTGGGAAATAACCCAATTGAAATAGGAGTAAATCCTGGTATTAATTATTTTCCCCATTTATGGTGTAAAAAATAATGGTGTGGTAAAAGTTGTTGTTACTAATGGGATTTGTAACTTAAGAAATAGGAGTAAATCCTAGTATTAATTATTTTCCCCATTTATGGTGTAAAAAATAATGGTGGAGTAAAAGTTGTTGTTTTTTTGTTTGAAGAAAATAAAAGTTGTTGTTACTAATGAGATTTGTAACTAAAATGTGACAATGGAGAATCATTTCGATGGAGGGTCAAGATTTATCATGGGACAACGGACGGCTAGATTTATCTTTGGTTTGCCTTTTTGTTTTACTTTGGTTTGTCTCAGTCAGCACTCAACACTCAACATCCTGTTTTATATAATAGATATATACCTGAGAGTTTAAGGTTTAGGGTTTGTAGTCTTTAATGAAAGTTTGTTTACTATTATGCGAACAATAAATTAATCGTTAAAGAATCCTGTCTGATGGATCTTATTAGGGTTTGTAGCCCTTCTCCTGTTAATGATGATTGGTTGATATTTGAGATACTAACCAGACTCCCTGTGAAAACCCTTTTCCGTTTTAAGACTGTTTGTAAGAAATGGTGTTCTTTAATTAAACAAGATTCAAAACTTCATTGATTCACACCTTCTCAATAGTTCCCGTCTTCGTCGTCTATTTATCATCAACCCTATACCTAGGCCGCTTAAGATAAATCAGAAATAGGATGATGAGCACTATGAAATCCCCCCTTGGGACAATGGCCAAGGGGCGTGATAATGAGTCTTACATTACAAACGGAGTGACTGACCTAATATTGTTTCAACACTATAAAGGATAAGGGTGGGAATCGGGTTGGTATGGGTACCCACGGGTAACTTGGTTTCGGGCTCGGGCGGGACGGGTACTTAGGCTCTTTGACCACTCGGGCAAATCGGGCGGGAAAATTTTAATATTCCCATGATCAAAGCCCGCCCATGCCCATTTACATAGCCGGGCAAATCGGGTTATGGGCAATCGGGCATCGGGTAACTCCTTTTTGTTGGGTGACTAAGAGTTTTGAGTTACATGTGCGAAGTGCACGTGCTTTGAATCAACACTCAAAGATGAGTTCGTAATAATGAGTTGCTACCTACAACATCTTATAAGAGCATTCCCCACCTTTATCAAGTATATATAAAGGGACAGTGTGGGACTATTTATAAGAACTTGTGAGATAGTTACCTTTAATTGTTTAGTCCCACATCTTTGAGTTCATAAAAAATTGGTGAAGAGTTAAGTTTACATATAGGAGGAACCCATTCCTCACATTCATTACAACTAGTAAGGGCTCTATTATAGGCCCCACCCTAAGTTTCAAGGTTTTGCAGCCCATGATTGTTGGGCCACATGACCTTAATAACTTCTTTAATTTGTCGGGCACTTCTCGGGTAGTATCAACGAGCTCGGGTTTGGCGGGAGGTCGTGTAAGTCTTTTCACCCGAGCCCGCCCACTAAATTCCCTCGGGCTGGGCGGGTATTACCCATCATCGGGTGCGGGCGTCCACGGGCCTTGTCGGACTCGGGTGACCAAGGCAGGTATCGAATAATCGGGTATAATTCCCACCCCTAACAAAGGAGGAACTACTACTTCCACAAATGTACTTGGGGTGGAGACACTAACCTATGTTTTAATATGTTTCATCGAGGCATATCGCAAGTACGTTGTTCGTATATACAATATCAGTACTGGAGAATTGTCGCCATGGTTTGAATCGTTATTGGTATGCCAAGAAAAAGATTGTTATAGGATGGAGAACTATCGCAACGGGGAGCCCAAGTACCAATTAAGTTTTGATCCTTCCATTAACGAACACAAATTGGTATGTGTGTGGAAAGTTTATTCTTTAGAAGGTTTTTTTATGGCCAACGCTTTGGGGAAAGCAAAATAGTTTCCGGGGTGTGAAGACTTGGTCAAAAATTGGTCAATTTTGTTTGACAATTTTATTTTGTAAGTTATTATAGGTAAATAAATTTAGGGACTTAAAAAACAATTTCAAATTTATAGAAATAAAAATTAAAAAACCCTCCACCTCACCTCCTTCTACCTCACCTCCTTCCACCTCACCTCACTCTCTCTCCACCTCACCTCTCTCTATCTCTCCACCTCACCTATTTCTCTCCCCACCTCACCTTTATCTCTCTCCACCACTCTCTAGGTCTTCTCCGACCACATGTTTGTTTAAGAACAGACCAGATATGGTCTGTTCTTCAACAGATCTGTTCGGGTCTGTTGAAGAACATATCGATCTGGTCTGTTCTTCAACAGACCGGAACTGCGGCGAAGGGAAACCCCTTCGCCGGAGTTTCTAGAGAGAGAGTGAATTTTTTTTTTATCTTTTCCGGCCGGCGACCTGGTCGGAGAAGACAGAGAGAGAGGTAAAAAATATTCCCCATAAAATATGCTTCTCCGAAAATTTTTCTAAATTTTGCATATTTCCTTTAAAGTTTCACACCCCGGAAACTATTTAGCTTTCTCCAAAGGCTGGCCTTTTTTATTTGTGAGGTATTGACGATATGGCGTCAAGTATTAATGGTGATAATAGATGGGTGAGGCCTATAGATATGTCCAAAATGACTAAAGAAGTTTATCAAAAGATAGTACAAAAGGCCCAAAAGAAGGTTTTTGGGTCGGCCACCAAAAGAGGTATTTTGGGGCCCAAAAGAGGACGGCCAAGCTTGGGCGTGTTCCCTTACAAGGGTCGGGCGGATCTGCACAAGATGGGCATAATGTGGTCGACCAAGCTATGGGAAACAAGAAAATAGCAACTAGGACAAAATAAATGTAAAGTGACTAGGACATAATTAATGAAGAGTTAATTCCTATATGGCCCCCTACTTTGTGACCAGCTTCCTTTATGGCCCCTTTTTTTTCGTAAATTCAAATATGACCCCCTATTTTCAACTCAATGTCATTAATACCCTTCTTAATTCTAAATTTAAAACATTTAAAAAAAGTTATTTCCACCTCACCCCTCTCTCTCTCTCCACCTCATCTCTCTCTACAACTCACCCCTTTCTCTCTCTTCAATTCACCTCTCTCTCTCTCTCTTTCCAACTCACCTCTCTCTCTCCAACACACCTCTCTCTTCTCCGGCAAGGTCGCCGGCCGGAAAATTTTCCGGCCGGTGACCTAAAAAAAAAAATCTTTCTCCCCTCTCTCTAAAACTTTTTTTTTTAAAATTTCTCCACTCTCTCTCTCTCTCTAAAAACTCCGGCGAAGGGGTTTCCCTTCGCCGGAGGATCTGTTCACTAACTGAAGTCTCACCACCACCATTTCCTCCACCAGCGCCACTAGCCATAGCAGCTGATTGAGCTGTCAAAACAGACAAATTCGGAGACGAAGAACCACCATCTAGGTTAGAACCCAAAAGTGGGTTAGTCATAATAATGTTATTGTTGGTTGGATTTCTAGAGTGAGAAGTTGCTGTTGAAATTGCAGTTGCTAATGAAATTGGCATTAAGCAAAGTCCTTTTCCTTGAAGATATTGCATAGCTGAACCCATATCTTCTTCCATTAACTTAGCCACTTGATGTTCTGTTACTGTTAAACTGTCATTACTTGTCTCCGTTTGATTTCCATTACTGTTCCTTCCAATTCCACCTTGAACACCATCACCCTAAACATGAAAAAGAACAATAACCCACATTGTAAATCTCTCTCTACCATGAATTCTAGAGAGAGAAAGAAGATAGAGAGAGAAAGGTAGAGGTCCCTAGTACCAATTTGTCCTTGTTTAGCTATATTTGCTTTACAAGAAGGAAAGAGAAGAGTCATAGGTTTGGAATCAAATAAAGTTACATCACGCGTGCTTGGTTCATTTGTCGTATTGAATCCAAAAAAGACAAGTGAGAGAAAAAGTAGAGAGAGAGAAAGGGGAATTGATGGTTTAGCTTTATCAAGAAGATCAAAATAGTTAATTGGCTTCAATTTACCTGTTTTCTGTTTTTGGGAAAGAAAATAGATTATACTTGTAAAATTAATCAAACTTTTTGCAAACCCATATACAGATTACCACTACTAGATTAGGGTTCTTGGTATTTCTTAATTCTGATTCGGGTATCTGAATAAATCCGAATTAACTTAATTCAGATTCGATTCTGGTATACTAATACAGTATACTACTAATTTTTTTTAGGGTTCTGAGATTTGGGCAAATTGTAGTACCTAAGAGGAAATGTCAGCCACTAAGGGAGCAAGAGCTGCTGCACCGCCAAACCTGCTCATATTCAGTACCTATGGCACATAATGAGTAACACGAACAGTGGCTACTGTTGGACAGATCCTCCGGCGAAGGGAAACCCCTTCGCCGGAGTTTTTAGAGAGAGAGAGTGGAGAGATTTAAAAAAAAAATTAGAGAGAGGGAATTTTTTTTTTTAGGGTTGAAGGTCGCCGGCCGGAAAATTTTCCGGCCGGCGACCTTGCGGGAGAAGAGAGGTGAGTTGGAGAGAGAGAGGGGTGAGTTGTAGAGAGAGATGAGGTGGAGAGAGAGAGAGGGGTGAGGTGGAAATAACTTTTTTTAATGTTTTAATTTTAGAATTAAGAAGGGTAGTAATGGTATTTAGTTGAAAATAGGGGGCCATATTTGAATTTACGAAAAAAAAGGGGCCATAAAGGAAGCTGGTCACAAAGTAGGGGGCCATATAGGAATTAACTCATTAATGAATTGTGTTGAAATCTCAACTCTAAGTCTCAATCGTTGGATCCTCTTCGATGACTGGGACACCTGCTAAACAGATGAGATTTTCTCTTTCATCCTCGTGGTTTCAACTTTCGTTTTTCGGGTAGAACTCTAACCGTTTCAACTTTCATCTATTCATCTCCTGACTCAAAGAGAAGAGAGAGGGAGATTATCAGACTGTTTAAACCATTCCATTTTTTGTTATCTTTGTTAGTTTGAGAATTCGGTGGACGTCGGGAAGGTTAGTATTTGTTCTTGTCAATTGAAAGACCTCTATTTTTTGTTTCGATTTTGTTCTCTATTTTCTGTTTCGATTTTGTTCTTAAAATCAAAAGATCTCTATTTTCTATTTTGATTTTGTTCTTTTCTATTTTTGTGTCGATTTTGTTCTTAAAATGGAAAGATTTGCATTTTTGTTTGGTTGATGTTTCTTTCATCTTTTTCAAATTTTTTTCTTGCATATGGTAATCTTTTGAAATCAGTACTTAGTCTTCCATGAGTTTTGGCTGATTTTACTATTCTTAGTATAAGTCGTTGTGCATATGCTGATGAAGTGTTTGATGAAATGTCTCATAGACGAAAATTGTATAAGTCATCTTGACATCATGTGGTGTTCTTTTGAAATCAATACTTAGTCTTCCATGTAAAATGAAACCATACTCGATTAAATGATAGAAATGAATCAGTACTTAGTCTTCCATGGGAGTTTCTGTCTAAAATGGCTTCGTCCTTTGGAGTATGTGGACGGTGGGTGGGTCATCTCCATCTTGCTTTTCTCTCATGGGGATGGGGTGGTGGAGTTTGTTCATTCAATTCAATTAGGAAAATCATTCGGCAGATGAATGTTGTTAATTTGTTCATGATTTTGATTTTTTAATGTTGGTAATGTTATCGGGAATGGCGACACGAGGCTTGTGATGAAAGAAATTAGTCATGGTGCTTACGTCTACTTGCTAAAATGTGTTTGACCTGAGGATCTTACAAACAAATGATAACATGTAAGTAAGCGAAAGAAGATCGACCGAAGGGCCAAAATAATTATGAGATTATTCTAATCAAGAAATGGGAGAACTGGGAAAGGCCCTGCATTAAATGGAGGTGATGATAAAAAAATAGATTGATTTGTGGCATCTGTTGATAAATTTGGAATTGACAGTATCCCCTTTGTCCTCATGATTAACAATTTGAAAATTCATTTATGTAGCTTTCCTTGTGTTACATTTAATTAATTTCGTTTTTGTCATTTTTTTACAGAGGGTGTACCTAAGAATATACTCTATGACTCCTTGAGCTTTTAGGTTTTCAAATGGACCTTGCAGTTACAAGTAAGCTAAACAATTCTCTTGGCTTCGGATTAAGTAAGTTATCTTTTTATCATAATTGATCATGTAAATTTTTACCAAAAGTTATTTTGGGTATTCTTTAATCGTGACTTGGTTCTTTGTTTGATATAAAATTCACATGTATTTGTCGTTTCAGTGTTTCTAGATGTTTTTGGATGGATAGCTACATTTAACAAATGAACAAAGAAGATTTAATACTTCATTGTTTAGGTTAAGTTAACTTTATAGTAGTTAAGAAATTAAGTCTTCAAGCTTTATGTGGTTTGGTGTTAATTACAGAATTTTTTTAATCGTGGTAGTAGTGTTGGGAAATGAAAACCTAGCTAAAACTTGTGATGAAGGGGATTTGACATGGTGCTTCTGACTATTTGCTAGAACGTGTTAGAACCGAAGAGTTTAAGAACATATTGCAATACTAAATAGGCGATAAAGATAGAGCCCAAGGGCCAAAATAATTGCGAGAACTCTTCTAATGGAAGAACAGGGGAAAGTGTAAAAGGATCTACACTAAGGGGAGGTGATGATAAGACATGCTTAATAAATTGGGAATCGACATTATGTCCTATGTTCTTATAATTAAGACTTTAAACTTTTGTTTATGTAGTTTGTCATCTGTTATTTTTAATTGATTTTTTTTTGTTGTTTTTGTTATAGAGGTCGTACCTGAGAACATACAAGATGTAATGAATTTCGACAGGCTGACAAGAGAAAATGTTGCTACCGATCTTCAGGCATGAATACTTCCTTTTTCTTTCTTGCTTCCACTAATGTCATTTGAGTTCAGAATTTCGAAAAAATAAATCGTAAAATCCAGAAAAATGTTTTAGTGTAGTTGTTTTTCGAAAGATTAATCCAGAACACAAATCTTAATCTGAAATGAAAGTTGTTTTGGTATTTTAGATTAAACTATATCTGTCTTCAGTTATTCAGAGTTATAACTAGTCGCTACATTTAAATTTCGTATGGTAAATGTTGTCCCGATCGAGCTTTAAGTTCAATCGAGTTTTGTTTGTTCAATATGTCCAAGGAGTTGAACTTGATTCTTATTTGTTCTCTTTTTTGGTTCAACATGTATTTCTACAACCTAATTCACATGTTAAGTTCACTCCTACAATAGTAACTAGAATAATGCATCACTCAGAGCCTCATGAGATGGGTATTCAATATGTTGCAGATGAGGTTGTTTCCATAGGAGAGGCACCAAGTAACGAGTCATGAGTTTCTCAATTTCTTTTTTTGTCCTTCTACTTTTTCTTCAGGATCATTATTGGTGCTAATATAATTGACGAAATCATTTTATGTATGTGATCAAATAAATTATTTTAATCATAATGCTACTTTTTAATTTATATCGTTCTAGCAAATTGACATTTTATGTTTTGTAGGGGTTATAGGCACTTGGTCATCCTATATGTTCTCTCTGTTGCTGTCAACTATGATTCATCATGGATATAGATTCCTCGCTGAGAACGCCTTTTTTGTCAAAATTTGCAGAAAGCACGAAATCAACTATACGAGACCTAATGTAACTACTTCGACTTAGAAGTGGCCACGCGTCTGTCTACTTGTGTCTGTAGCAAAGAGGAGAGTTGTGGTGGGGAGAAAGAGGCAAAGAGGAGTGTCCTGCGAAGAGAAGGAGACATGGGTAACAGAAAAAGAGATGGAAGAAAAGATGGTGGTTGGTGGCAGGTGATGGTGATAATAGTGGTGAAGTTGAAGATCCCCATCTTTTTTTCTTAATATTGCTTAGTAACATTGCCAAGAATTCCAAAAGTCTACTTTCATGTAAAATTGAATCACATGATTAAGTGTCCAAATTCTGTTAGAGATTAATGAAAGAAGCGATGTACAATGTATGGCTAAATCTTCTTATATGTATTTAAACTAGGCATGACTCGTGCCTTCCGCACGAGAGATTTAGTATATGCATTAGAAAATCGTAAAGGAAAAAAAGTAACTTATGATTATGTTGTCAACAACTCTTAGTTGGAGTGGTAATAGTTTTAGTCTTCCACCCTTGAGGATAAAGGTTCGAGGCAAGCTGACAATTTCAAATAAATTTTTTGATTATATCATGCCAAAAGATAATTTCAACAATGAATTTTAGCTCCCATTCGCATGGTTAGAGTTGATCCACCTTAGTTGTTGTCAAATAATTTCATTTTTAAGTAAATGGAAATGATAAAACACAAAACGACAAATCCATCTGCCCATAAATAAAAATAATTTGACCTTAGTATTGAATGAGACAAAATATTACCATCAATTTTATTATAATATTATTTACATTCACAACAATCTAAATATACAAATTTCCTAAAACTTTAGTTACATATGCCTCGATGAATATAAAGCTGAAAAACGTAATACTTGAACGACTTTATCAAAAAATTGGATAAGGAAGACGGGAAAAAAATCAAATTGAAGATAATACTTGCAACAAAAGAAATAACTTCACCACCAATTATCCAGTTCGGTTCTAATAAGGTTTAGTCCAAACCTAAGACCTTAGCATTTTTCGGAAGTAGTTTCACAAGAAAAGATTGCAAGAATCTTCAGTTGGAGTGTCGAAGACTCCAATTGTCCTGTCCTTTCAGTTTTTATTCAAACATCTTGAAACAAAGTAAAAATTGTCAAATTGTGGTCGTCCGAGAATAGAAAAAATTTTATTTTTTAACCAAAATAAGACTGCCTTTGTATTAAAGAGAAATGCAATTTCATCACTAACTTGCCCAAGTCTTCCACTTATTTTTCACCTCAATTTTCGAATGAGGTTGCCTTTTATTTTCTTTTACTTTTTTCTTTGGTTTTTGTACATCTGATACTTTGATGTGCATTGCTATGTTCCGTAGACGTTTTCGTTCTCAAGCAGCATTAACAACTTCTAGATCTTCTTACAACAAAGCACGATAAACTACATGAACAATATAGACATGCCTACTTTATTGCATGAATGATATGAGAAGGTTGTTGAGTGACACTCACTCCAAGAATGCATCACGAGGAAAAGAAAAAAGAATGACTACTATCTTATGTGATGTTGTTCAACAACCTTTTATAGGTTACTTTTATAAAACATTTGAAACCATTCATCAAATATTTGAGCAGAAAAAAATACCTTTGGAAGAAGAAAATCATGGAGCTAGCAGAGATCATTTAGATTGTTTCGCACAAACATGATATCAAGTACATTGGGATTCTAAGAGAAGAATTTCTTACAAAAATATTTCAACCATCACACAACTATTGTTAGTTTATAAACTATTGGAGAAACCGAGAAAACTCATCTCCAATAAACTCAATAGTTCTACACTTGAAATGAGAAAATGGTTATATTCTTATTTGAACCAAGAAGATTTTTTGACCGAGATAAACTATCTACTGAGCTAGTGCTTGATTTATTGCGAAACATACTGCATACAACAATACACTATTAGTATAATAATAACAATAATCACCAATTGCTTGTTTAAGAGAGGTGAGTACTGAAATGTACTAACCTATGACTATTTTCTTCGAATAATCGAAATTTTACATCTTTGACTGAGCTTTTTTTACCAAGATAAACCATTCACTAAGTGCTTGATTTGTCGCGAAACACAACTGCATATAACAATACACCATTAATACAATAATAATAATCACTAAGTGCCCAAAACTGTAAAATCACAAATAAAGATAGAAAAGATGAGGTAGAACTGTAGATGAAGTAATTACCTTTGCTACACTTTGTCACGTTTAATATTTTCTGGTTGTATGTAAAGTTACCAAAAAGACTAATCCACTAATTGAATCCAATCGGGACGTAGAAGAAAAAAACTTGAAACAAAACCTTGATTTTTCATGTGAAAGTGAAAAGTACGTATCTTGAAGAGTTTCTTACTGTAATGTGAAATGTCATCAAGGAAAAGAAGAACCATATATTTGTTCGATCCATTTTCTCTAACAGATTTCCTAAAGATACAAACACCAAGTAAGAATTCATCTCCATAAAGAAGAGTAATATTAGCTTCAAACTAACATCCTCGAACTCTAGCAAGAATTACAATATGAAAAAAAATTAAAAGAAAAACTAATTAGAAATGAATCTTTGATTCAATCTCTACAAAGACCAAGACAATTGTTCTTTATGTCTTTGTTTCCGAAGTTGATCAATTTCAGTCTAGTGCAAAAGCAATTGAGATAGGTTGCTGAAACAACACATCAAATTAATGTACAAATGATAAATTGATTGGTAATTAAAAGTGAAAAATGTAATGATAATCTACCGAAACCAGATTTCGCATAGCTGTCAGCTCATAGCCTGGACCACTTTAGATGTTATCGATTGATTCCATAATTCTGAAAACAAACATGAAGTAAATAGCAAGTTAGGATAGAAAGTTAAATGATGAACAAATAGTAGGGTTTCTACCTCTTCCACCATAAAAGATGCTTTTCCATGGACAAGAATAAAAATTGATAAAAGAATAAGAAATTTAAAGCAAGAAAGAAAATTAAATTATTAAAATACAGGTGAGAGTTCTGAAATTGATGAAGTTGGGGTATGAATGGATACATCTCTTCGACTTCTCTTTCCCATGATCCTATCAGATGGGCTTAAGAATTTGATTTACAGTTGATGATGTTAAAGTGGGTTTGTAAGATAGAAGTCGAAGAGAAAAAAAACGATTGATGAGATACCAATTGATCGTGAATGAGGAAGAAGAATCGAGTGGGGAAGGAGAAGATTTTTGGGTGTTATTCTCCGATTGGAGGTCTCCAATTAAAAGATAAATAGCCAGATTTAACCTAAGACATATCTGGAGGTTCCAGATTAAAAGAGGATGGTTGTCTATGTAGTTGTCCAAGTCAGCGTCCATGAGCATTTATTTTGTCTTAGTTACAATGTTTCTGTTTTGTAATATAGACGAGATAAACCCGAACACCAATTGTATTGTTTCTTAAGCAATATGTTAACTTTTAATTGCACAAAACTGCTTGTTGTAACTTAAATAAGGTCTATGACAAAATCTAGGAATGTAAACAAAATACGATTTCAGAAATTAGATATCCAAATTAAATTCCGTTGTTTGCAAAAGGAAAGGAAAAAATCATTTTTTTAACTGTAGAGAACCATCAAAAAAATCGTTCATAATTTGTTGTACCTAAGAAGGAAAAAAACTCCTTCATCAAAAAAAAAAGGAAAAAAACTATAGAGAGATAAATTGAAGAGAATGAATACGAAAAGTTTTGGCATAAGAGTTTTTTTTTTTTGCCTACATCACTTTTTCATGCAAGGGTTAAGAGTGGATTAGAACAATTAAGAGTGAATTAGAAAAATTGAACGTTAGGAGAAGAGTTTTTTTTTGTTTGCTTGTATCACTTTTGCATGTTGTAGTTAAGAGTGAATTAGATAAACTGAATGGTCAACATCTATCAAAACTAATGTAAAATTGAATGTAAGGTCCAAATCCAGTTGGCATTTTTTTTTTTCTATTTTTTGTCCTTGTCAGCTTGTCCTAGTCACAACCAATGTATTTTGTTATATAGATTGATTTTCTCCGTGCCAGAGGCACGGGCTATACCTAGTATAATATATGTTAGAGATCTCTTCTAAACCTACTTGGATTCTTACTTCTAATTATCAATGAAGGAGGAAAATGAAACTTTCTAAATTTAGTTAGTTCTATTCTAGTAGATATATCATGAGAGAAAAAAAATTTCCTTAAGCCAAATCTTGTAGATAGTTCATGGGCTGCAATCTCAGTAATGTGCTGGACCAATTTCAACTCAAGCACTGCACAATGGGCTCTGTTGTATCTGGTCAGGTGATCTCTATTTGAGCCCATAGAAATTGAGTTTGTACATTTAATTTGAATTTTAATTTCCAATTCACAAACCTAAACTATTTTGAGACAAATTTTCTGCATTTACAAATTAAAAGTTTATCTTTAGTAAAGCAAAATAAACCTTTAGTATATATACAACTATTTTGTTCGATGTCATATTTTGATGAAATTTCTGTATTTATTAAAAAAAAATTCATTATCTTTAATAGTCATTTTCAATGTTTTTTATGAAAAAATCCATAAGATATGACGTTTGTTTGGCAACCTTGACTTGCAAATCATAAAACTCAAACATGGACAATTCAGATAAAGGAAAAGAGGGGGGGAGATTGAAACACCGTAATAGAAAATAGGGAGACTTACTGAAACCCCGACTTTTGATAATGCGTTTACTAAAACCTTCGACTTTTATTAGTAATTACTGAAACCCCCGACTTCCGTTAGATTTAACTTTCATATTTTCAATATTACTTTCTTGCCCTCTTGCTAAAACCCCCACCTTTTTGATAATCTGATTACTGAAACCCCCGACTTTTCTAACCTTTACTAATTGAGATTACTGAAAGTCCTGACTTTTGAAATGAAAGATGCAACCTAATCCATGTTTCCAAACACCCCTAAATATCTTTCTCTATCAACAATTAGGTTCTTACTTTTCATCACCATTGCAGTAACATAAAACCAAGATATTAGAAATATCAGAATTATATTTGGCAGTTTGGAGTTGGAAACTTGGATCTTTAGTGAATGTCATTCTCCACTTTCCACCACTCCACTTTACTTCATTATTTGTTTTTTCTCAATACATAAAGCTTATAAACTTTTGTGTCATTACTTGTTGGAGAAGAAAGACTTTTGATATAAGCGCCCCGGTATTGTAGTTAAGGTGCCCACGTTTTCTGATCCCTAACAGGTCCGATTTTAGTAAATGGCCTTTTGGTCATTCCTCTCTCTCTCTAACAGCATCACACCGTTAAATCTAACGGAATTCAGGGGTTTCAGTAATTACTAATAAAAGTAGGGGGTTTCAGTAAACGCATTATCAAAAGTCGGGGGTTTCAGTAATTCTCCCTAGAAAATATTCACCATGATTTCGCCGGAAAGAAACAATTTTTGTGGTTTTCAATTTTGTTGGCACATCTAATGACTAAACCGAGATATAATCTCTTATTTATGACCAGATAATCAATTTTATTTTTTATGATTGTTCTTATTGTTGGGTATTGGTGGTGTCTACTAATGTTGTTAGCAGAATCTCTGACATCACATGTCTAACATTATTATCCCAAGATCACATGCATAAACTAGTAATCAACTAAGAGTTAGAGATTACCTTAATCGCTAGTTTTCCCTCGAACCTTTCCAATCGCTTTGAGAAGACCAAGAGCTCCAATTGTAGCTCCTCTACTTGGGACACCGAATGGTCTACTTAATCTTCCACCTTGTAAGCTAGCTAGAACTCCAATGGTAGTTTGATAATAAAAAGAACTACTTCTTCTTAATTTAACTAGTTGATAGCTTTTGGGAATTAGCTCACTTTCTCCTCTCCACTTGATGTTGTAGAGTAAGAAAGCTTTTAGAAGAATTTCACACCTTATTCACTGCCCTAAGGGTTATTCACTTCCCTAAGGGTTATTATATAGAACCCTAATAAGATTCCCGCTCAAATTTGGTTTCCTAAAAGACCATTTTGAATAAGATTAAGGAAATAGTCGAAAATAGAAACTAGTTGCTATTTTCTCAATTCCTTGATGAGGGGACGTCCAAAACAGTCCAATTGGTAGATACAATCTTCCCTATTAGGGGAACCGACCCTCAAATTTTCAGCACAATCCGAGCCCAAAAAGTCCCTTTTTGGCCCTAGGCCCAAAACCCCTCTTTTGGGCCTTTTGTGCTATCTTTGCCTAAACTTGTTTTAGGCCTATGATACATATTTATGGGGCTCTCCCATGATAATATATCTCAATTTTACTAGTCATATCATCCGATAAAATAGTCATTCTTATGTGTAACAAGCTGTAGGATCCGGTCGAAGTTCGCCGCGAATTACTTCGTAATTCAACGATCGTAGTTGGTTTCTAGCTAAACACTACGATCCCTAAATCAACCGGACTTGATGATCTTCTTCACCAATTGTCATATTCAACAAATTGATCACATTGCATCTTTGGTTGAAGGACAAAGCCTTCAAACTCCCACTTGTACTTTGAACAAGTTCAATGCTCGATTCCCGTGTTAGTTTGTATCTGATCTGATATGTCACGTCATTCAGACTTTCTTGATACCGAGCACAACTGTCAAAGACAAACGATTAACTTTTTAATCCGTTTGAGCGCGGCCATTCATTTTCAGTTGTTACTCATCAAGCGGCCTTGAGACACTTTTCCTAATAGAATTAGGATGACACAATCCATTCTTGTACTCCCACTCAACTTCATGTCTATCATGTCCTTCCCAGTATCCGCCTTTATAACCTCCTTTTACGGTGCGGCGTTTAACGGAACCAAAGTCGGACATTCCTTACATAAGATGAGTCGAGCACTCATGTTTTGTGGAATCTCTTTAATTTTGTCAATGAGAAGCGTTTGACGTTCATCACGAGTGATGTACTTCTCATTTGAGGGTTATCCAGTGTATAATCTCTATTACACACCCACGTGGTCGAGTCAAATACTCCTATTCTATAGCCCATGAAACTGCATTATCTCATTGACCTCACGTGCTAGTCTTCCTTAGTCGTTGTTGTCCATGCAACGACCTGGACTAGGGGAGATGATAATAAATATTCCAAGTTCACTTAATAGGGTTTCATTCATTAGATCACGTATCTGACAAAACCTACTCGGAATGTTTTATTATCCGTGGACTGTCGTTTAAATACTAAACCAAATTTAGACGACTGCGAAATAACTAATTTATTTCCGATAAAGAGAGTTTGTAAATTTGAGCCTCTTCCGTAAAACTCCTTTTACCCACTAAATTTACTTGTCAAGGTTTATTCAAAATATACCTCATGCATTAGGCTTGTGTATGAGTCTCATACTTTTTTCTTAGGTGACAGTTTAGTTTGACTACGGATGTAGTCCGTTTAAACTTTGCTAATTATCAATTAATTGGAAGATCGCTCTTTTCAACCTTGATAATTTTTAGTAATCTTTACTAGTATTAAGGCTTTATTTCTTTTGTAGAATTAGCAACAGTTCCCGGCTTTAAACACTCTTAGCCTACTTTCCTTCCATGTTTGGAAGTTTGCTACGATGACTGTTCAACTTTAGTACTACTTCATCCTACAGCCTTCTACGATGCTCTTAAGTAGTGTTTCTGATTCTTCAATCTGAATTTGGATGTTGACATCAGTGCTCTAGATGTCTAAATTTTAATCATGGCTTACATGACCGACTTTATGTTTTGTACATAAATGTCTCTCTCATGCGTGCTTGCTCATCGATGTCTTCAAGACTCCGAGTCTTGCAACGCTCTCTGTCATGAGTTTTTGGGTCGAAGTTCTCATAGACTTTTCTGAGTCATGGACCTTTCGAGTTTGGACTTCAAGAATCTTTGGCGTACCAAGGATTCTTAATTTTATCATCTAATCAATCTATGCTTATAGACCTTTGATCCCCAAAATGGCATTTTATCCTTTTGTGTGTGGTCCTTTATTGAGTCAGTTCCTGATTGTTTCATCAACATTTCTATGTTGTACTCAATCTTTTGTATGTACTCTGCATACAAACCTGGAAGCTTTCTTACTCCCACTTACCTTCTTAAAATTTCGTGATTCAAGATTTTCTTCATTCCTCATGAATCAAACTACTTTGATTACTTCTATGAATCGAAAATTCCAACTCTTGCATGCTTCAATCCGTTGATGGATTCCTGAAGCATGTGTGCGGACATAACTGGACTTAGAAGAATCTTTATTCGTCTTGTCTAGTTTTGGGAAACTCTAAGGTTTCCATCCTTCTCAGTTTTCTTATCATGGAAAACTAATTTAAGTCTTCCGTTGACTAAATTATCAAGCTTCATGGCTTGATGAGATATGGATTCCATATTTTTCGGCTTCTGGCCAAAAGCTAGATTCGGTTTCCGTCTCTGCGTAGGTCTTTTATCTCTTCAGAAAGAACTTAATCTTCTGAGTTTTTTAGATGAAGTTTTGATCTTAAGGGCTTTTGAGCAACAATTTGGATTACTCTCAACTACTTGAGATATTCTCAATTTGAGCTACTTTCAACTACTTGAGAGTTCTCCTGCGAATCACATTCGCAATGTGCGGGTAGGTTTTAGATTCCATCTTTACCTTTTGTTTCCTTTTGTGAGGAATCGTGGTTTACTGTTTTTTAACAGTTTTGTTGCTCTTGGTCGAACTTATTCGGCCTGTACAATTTGCATGATTGTTCCTTATGACTTTTCTCATGGTCGAATTAAATCGACTTGTACTTTTCTCCCACTTATTCTTATAATAATTAGTACCTCGTTATGCTAACTACTACAAGAATACCATCATGAGCAACAAACACTTTGTTCTCTGATCGGTTGCGGAAAAAGCCCAAATTTCTAAAGAAATTGCGTCAGACTTTTAGCTAATTTTTTGTATCCTTGTAAAATGTTTTACACATGATTAGCTTTTAGACGGATTTTTGGTAATATGTGGGAAGTTGTGTCTAGACTTAGTGCATTTTGGAGGACAGGGTTTGACTCGTATTTTTCATTTTTATCCTTTTGGACACTCCAAATTGGATAGGTTAGAAGTATGACGACGATCAACCGCTGTTTCTGACTCAAGACCTTCTTTCTCGTCACTCGATTCAACGCTTTCTTAAGCATTCTTGGTTATATTGGACATCCCTTTTCCATTGGTATGAGTCTGTTATGAGAGTCTCATGTCTGATCTTTTGCAGATTTAACCAAGTTTTAGAATCTTTCGGTATAATTTGTTAATTTAGCACTTTTATAACATCTCAATATAGAAATAAATTTCTTTATTGATTCTCCATAGTACTTAGTACAGAGATGATGTTAAACTAGAAAAATACTTAATCTAGATTAGTGCCTAAAGAAGACTCCGATCCCTTTCAGCGTCCTTAGCAGTCTAGGCTTCTTCTCCCTCTTAGATCTTATCTTCTTTAGCTAAATACTCAGTTCCCAGCTGCTCCTATACATTCACAATGATAGGGCATTTTAAGTATCTTATACCAAAATTTGAGAATTTTCAGTATTTGATAAATTAACTGTTAATACCTGAACCAGAAACTACTATTCCGTTTTGTTTGTCCTCCAAGAACTTAGGGCAGTTTCTCTTCTAGTGGCCCTTGCCATCACAGTAGAAACACTTGGTGTCAGGAGGAGTCCCTTTGTCTTTGGGTTTGGCAGCCCGGTTGCCTTTTCCTTTTGACGCAGGTTTATTCCTCTGCTTTCCACCTTTCTTAAACCCTTAGTCCTTTTGTACCATTAGAACATCCTTCTTATGTTCCACTATTGCTAAGTCTTGTTCGGTTGTCTGAAGCATCGCATGAAGTTCCTCCAACATTTTATCCCATCCATTCATGTTGTAGTTCATCTTAAACTGATTGAAACCACTATGAAGGGAGTGAAGGATAGTGTCAGGTTGTCGCTTGTTGGCTATAAGGAAAGCCCAGTTTAACCAGTTTTCCAATGAGCCTGATCATCTGACTAACATGAGGCCAACTGGTTTTCCTTTCTTGAGGTGCATGTCCAGAAGTGCTCTAGAGGTTTCAAACCTCTCCAATCTCGATTATTTTTGGAACATTTTCCGAAGTTGTCGAATCATGGAGTAAGCATCCATGTCTATGAACTGCTCTTGAAGAGTAGGTTCCATGGTTGCAACTTCAAACACGTAACTGGCTTTATCCTCTTTCGAACATTCTTTTCATGCTCCTTTTCTTCATGAGTCGAAGTAGCATCCAATATTGGAATTGGAGTTTCTAGCACATTCAGCTTGCCTTCCATCCTGAAAACTATTTCCAGGTTCCTCTCCCATTCGAGGAAGTTGTGCTCATTCAGCTTCTCCTTGTCGAGAAGTAAGCGAAAGTTGAAGTTCTCTTTCGTCATCTTAAAACTATATAAAAGAATTGCAAAGTTTTAAACTCGTTATCGTTTTTGGAAAAATTCAGTTTTTCCACATTATTCAATATAAAACCGTCCCCGATTGAATAACGTGATTCCAAGATCCCAAATCTTTGGAGTAAAGCGGACTAGGGCCCTGCCCTCGACTCCGTCGTTCCGGGTGAGCGAACTACTTCACTGATCATACCCTTATGACTCTTTGACGAATGACTAATCTATCCTTTTGCCTCGAGTATCCAGAACTCTTTTACTGATCTTGTTGAGTGGAACCATTTAGACATGTAGGCCTCTGCCATAGGCCTACCCACATTGTCCCGAGGTAGAGATGGTACTCAGCGAAGGCCGACCCACCATCACGAACAAGGGCGCAACGAGTGTCTTAATCTGGATAGGCACTTCACTCAAAATTACTTTTAGGGACTTTGACGCTAGTTTGGCATGTGTTATAGTGAACTATTTAGCCTAAGTAACATCCACGACATAAAACGTAAATAAGTAAGTAAATGTGCGCGAGAAAGTAAATTAAGCAGACATGGTCCCCTAACCTAGAAGATCTAATCTCCTTGGTTTCTTCTTGTTTCATCTTTCGTTCGCCTTAGATCGCCATCTTTGAACCTCCATTGATTTCTCCCACTCGTCTTTGGATCTCATCCTCGAGCTTCTTCAATGGACTCATAGACTCTAAACTCTAATTACAAGACTCTAACGATACGCAGATCGTATAAAATTGAAACTAAAATTAATTACAAATTTGCACCCATCCGTGCTTAAAACAAGAATAAAAGAAACAATTTCTATGGCCATACTAGTTTCCTGCATTCACATCACATGCATATAATATATAAAGGCTAAGAATTATATATGCATGATATCCGGGAGATACTTTTGTCGACATCTCATGTCGCATTTTGGACCTTAAGTCTAAATTCAAAGAACTCGACTAATGGTGCGTTCCGATTTTATTTTATGATTATTAAAATCAATTTTAAGAAAAACTCCGTTTTCGGTTTCTGAAAGCCCGGGTCAATTTCGGAAAAAATTGGTTTGATTCTTAATGATTTCCCAAATCAATTTTAAGAAAAACCCGTTTCGGGCCTTGAGGTGGCCCAAGATTATTTCGGTAAAATTTGTGTGGAATCGGGAGAAAATTTTGCCTTTCGTCGGGAAAACTCCCACTCGGGTCAAGACCCATAAAATTTCTGCCCGTGGACCTACGTCAAAATCGGAAAGGCCCCGGACAATCCTTGGTTAAGGCCTAAGACCCTAAGGTCAAGGCCCGACAAGGTGGTCCGGCCCATGCACCATACAGCCCAAGGCTAAGTGCTCGGGTCGTGCCTAGCACGGTTTGGGCCGAGACTAAGTGCGTCTTGGCCCGGGCCAGACGCATCCTTGCTCTCGACCCAGGAATAGGACACGTCATGGCACTAGGCCAGGACGTCAGTCAAGGCCCAAACGCATCCTAGACGCGTCTGGCCTAAGGTCGGGCCTTAGGGTTTGTCTCGGACTAAGTCTGAGGCCCATAGGCCGCCCCAGACGCATCTGAGATGCTTCTGGCCTTGGCCGCATCTGCTGCCCATCTCGAACCTAGTCCGAGATGCCCAGAGCACTCCGGACGCATCCTCATGCATCTGGAGGAAGCTTTTGTACGTCTCGGATGAAGTCTGAGACGTGCTCGGTCTGTCTGAGCTTCCAAAAGCATCTCGGACGCGTCTGGTGCACTTCTGTGTGTCTCGGACCAAGTCCGAGACACTATCGGATGCCTGGGGCGCGTCCCAGACGCGACCGGCTCGGATATGCAATCCGAGTCGGTCTCGGTCAGCAGACCGAGACGCGTAGGGCCAGCAGCACCCATGGAGCTCCAATTTTTAGAAACTTCCAAGTTTTTTTTTCTTTTGCTTCTCAAGCATCAAATCCCAACTTTTAGAAACTACTAAAATCCCACACTTTTAAATATCATACAATTAATCAAAATCAATGAAAATCAAAGTTTTGAAAACACTTTTCAATACCGAAATCAATCAAAATCGAATCTTTTGAAACCACTTTTCAATCATCAATCTTGAAATCAATTTGAAAGTTTTTAAATCACATTCAAAACATTCAAATTGAATGTCTAAAACACTATTAGACAAGACTATCAAGCTAATCAATCAAGATTAGTCCGAAACTTAGCAAAAATTAGTTATTTGCAAGAGGCTATGACGCCACTGTTGGGTATTGGTGGTATCTACTAATGTTGTTAGCGGAATCTCAGACATCACATGTCTAACATTAGTATCCCAGGATCACATGCATAAACTAATAATCAACTAAGAGTTAGAGATTACCTTAATCGCTAGTTTTCCCTCGAACATTTCCAATCGCTTGAGAAGACCAAGAGTTCCAATTGTAGCTCCTCTACTTGGGAGACCGAATGCTCTAATTAATCTCCCACCTTGTAAGCTAGCTAAAACTCCAACGGTACTTTGATAATAAGAAGAACTATGTCTTCTTAATTTGACTAGTTGATAGCTTTTGGGAATTAGCTCATTTTCTCCTCTCTACTTGATGTTGTAGAGTAAGAAAGCTCTTAGAGAAATTTCACACCTTATTCACTACCCTAAGGGTCATTATATAGAAACCTAATAATAGTCTCACTCAAATTTGGTTTTCTAAAAGACCATTTTGAATAAGATTCAGGAAATAGTCGAAAATAGAAACTAGTTGCTATTTTTCTCAATTTCTTGATGAAGGGACGTGTAAACCAGGCCAAAATTAGCAAATATAACATTCCCTATTTGGGGAACTGACCCTCCAATTTTCAGCCCAATCTGAGCCCAAAAAGTCCCTTTTTGGCCCTAGGCCCAAAACCCCTCTTTTGGGCCTTTTGTGCTATCTTTGCCTAAACTTATTTTAGGCCTATGAAACATATTTATGGGGCTCTTCCATGATAATATATCTCACTCCCACGAGTCATATCATCCGATTAAATATCCATTCTTATGTGTAACCCGTTGTAGGATCCGGTCGAAGTTAGGCGCGAATTACTTCGGAACTCGACCATCGTAGTTCGTTTCTAGCTAAACACTACGACCCATAAATCAACCGGACTTGATGATCTTCTTCATCAATTATCCTATCCGACAAATTGCTCGCATTGCATCTTTGGTCGAAGGACATCTCCTTCACTTATTTATGGTAGAAGATCAGAGACCTAAATCTACAGACCAATTGGTAGTGAGAGTGAGAAACGAGAATGAATTAGGTTGATGAAGTTTCTGTTGGAATTAGGAAATATATGATTTTTATCCTTTAATATTTAGTCCCATTGTTAGATTAAGATTAGGATAACACATTAGGATCATATATATTATTTGATTTGAATTTTTATTATTTGATTTGTATCTAGACTATATAAAGAGATGTATAGGATGAATTAACATATATAGAAATAAGAATTCAATTTGGTACCAGAGCAAGTGATTGTAATCTACGAGAAGTCTTCCTCTCCTTCGTGAAGATCGATGCAGACAAGAATAAACCAAAACAAACTTATCCTGGTTTGAATCTCTTGTTTTGATTTCTTCATTTGAACCTCTCAAGTTAAAACCCTAGGTTTGAATTCTAGATTCTTAATCTTTCTGTCTAATCATTTAAATCACCATTCTCTTCATTTGAATTTATCAAAATCAGTCTTGAGAATTCTGATATATCTATATATTATATTAGTGTGTGGTATTGTTTTGTTCAAATCTGTAATTTTTCTCAGAGCTGGCTATAAGAAAATAATGGCTTTAGATTCTCGTACAAATTTATCTCTCTCCCATCCCAAGTCATATTTCTGGGATGTGTGATGCAAGTGGTGCATCCCACCAAAAATAATTTGAGGAAATATGGAGAAAGAGAAACGGTGGGTCCACATGTTAGAGAAACTCCAGCGTGGGTCGGGCTGAGGCCAAAATTTCAAAATTTTGGCCTCAGCCCTTGCTCCGCCCCAACCGACTGCTTCAGTCGACCCTAACATTAGAAGCGACTGAAGCAGTTCCAGCATGACTGTTGAGGACCCCTCCCAGCCGTTGGATTTGCTCCAACGGCTGAAAATGGGTTCAACCCCTATAAATTTATAGGGGTTGAACCCCATTCTTACTTCATCTCCCACTTATTTCTCTCCATTTCTATCTCTCTACTCTATTTCTATCTTTCCATTTCTTTCTATCCTTAATCTCTTTCAAATTTTTTCCATCTTTTCATCTGTTCTCCTATGGATCCACTAAATACTAACGAATTCGACGGCCAAAGTTATATGGAAAAGTTGTCCCCTAATTCTACTTATCCGTCGGTTCAATTAGAGGTTGATGATTATGAAGTATTTGAAGATTACTCTGTGCACGAAGGGACGACTTCAACAAAAATAGCTAAACGGGAACCGTATAAGCATGATGAAGATATTTTACTTGCTAATTGTTATTTTAAAATCACATTTGATGCGGTTGTCGGAAATTGTCAAAAATATAAAGTATTTTGGCAAAAAATATTGGATGAATACAATGCGAGTGCAAAGTTCCAACGCACACTTAGAAGTTGTAAATCTCGTTTCAGTGAGATAAGCTCGGAATGTCAAAGTTTTATATCTACTTTGAGGCTAATAAATAAAGTTTCAAAAAGCGGGGAAAACGATTATGACCGGGTAATTGTTTCAAAAAATTTAATTTTTGTTTCTATCTTTTCACTTCATAATATATACTTAAAATATATTTTGTTTATTTCAGTTACAAAGAGCACTTGACATGTATAAAAAAAAAATCACCAAGGAAAAGGTTTATTAGGTTCCAACATGTTTACAAAATTTTGATGACACACACCAAGTGGATGGCAGATATGCGAAGAGAGTCAACATCCGGCAAAAGAGATGTTACTACCAACCCGTCGGAGGAAAGACCAATTGGCCGTAAACAAGCCAAAGCAAATGCAAGAGTTGGAGAACCATCCACACATTCTACTGCTTCAAAAACTCAAAATGAAGGAGTTGAAGAAGATGTCCTTCGACCAAGATTGCAATGCGAGCAATTTTTCTTCTAGGACAATTGATGAAGAAGATCATCAAGTCAGATTGATTTAGGGGTCGTAGAGTTTATGCTAGGAACCAACTACGATCGTCGAATTACAAAGTAATTCGCGGCTAAGTTCGATCGGATCCTACATCGGGTTACACATAAGAATGGGTATTTAATCGGATGATATGACTAGTGGGAGTGTGATATAACATTGAGAATGTCCCATAAACATATCTCACATGCCTAAATAGAATTTGGACAAAAGATAGCAAAAAGGCCCGAAAATAAGGGGTTTGGGTATAAACCGATTCGGGCACCTTTAGGGCTCGGATTGGGCTGATTTTTGGAGGGACGTTTCCTTATGTTATGAACATTAAATCTGCCAATTTCGGCTGGGTTTGGACGTCATCTCCTAAGAGAATTAGAAAATATTTACTAGTTGCTATTTTCGATAATTTCCCTAAATCTTATTTTAAAGGGTGTTTTAGGAAACCTTTAAGGAGGTGTATTCTCATTAGGGTTCTATATAAACACTCGTAGGGCAGAGAATAAGGTGTGAAATTTCTCCTTAAGCTTTCTTTCTCTACCACATCAAGTAGAGAGGAGAAAGTGAGCTAATGCCCAAGCTATCTTCTAGTCAAGCAAGAAGAAGATCTTCTTATTATCAAACCACCATTGGAGTGCTAGCAAGCTTTCAAGGAGAGAGATTAAATATATAGTTCAGTGTCCCAAGTAGAGGAGCGACGATTGGAGCTTTTGGTCTTCTTTAATTTATTCTACTAGTTCGAGGAAAATAGCGATTAAGGTAATCTACTATCTCCATTAGTTTAATTGCTAGTTTATGCATGATGATCATGGGATCAATACTAATGTCAAGACATTAGACATCTGAGATTTTGCTTATACGACATTAGTAGACACCACCATAACCCAACAGTGGTATCAGAGTCTTTTGCAATTAACTAGTTTTTGTTAAGAATCGAACTAATTCATATTTGATATGCTTGATAGTTTGATAAATTGAGTTTATAAAAGTGATTTAAAAGTATTTTAAAACTCACAATTTGATTATGTTTGAATAAGATTCAATGAATTTTCAAATTGAAAATTAAATTTGATTGATTTTGAATTGGATTCAAGAATTTTTCAGATTGGTTTCAAAATTGTTCTTGAAAAGTTTCAAAATTGTTCTTGAAAAGTTTCAAAAACCTAGATTTTGATCCAAAATTGGTTGATTAAAGAGTTGTTTTGAGTTTTAGGAAACCCCAAAAACAAAATTTGGAAATTTTAGAAAGTGTTCTAAAAAGAGTTGTTTTGAGTTTTAGGAAACTCAATAAGTCCATTGAAGAAGCTCGAGGAAGGAGTCCAAAGGCAAGTGGGAGAAAACAATAGAAGTTCAAGGATGGCGATTGATGAGACATGGAAATGTCCCATCTGAGTCTCTTAATTTAGACGAGTTAGTCTCTCTAGAGCAGTTACTCTCACGAATTACTCTCTTTTATGTTCAGGTACCTTTTTACAGAGTTACGCGTGCAAAACGGATAAAGTCGGAAAGAATACAGACTAGGGGCATTTGGTCATTTGTTGATTCTGATTTCTTGGTCAATATTAGTGTTCGGATGGAAAGTAGAGTCCAAGACGAGCCCGTAGGCGAAAACGGAAGTCAAATCGGAGTCCGGATCAATAAAATAGAGAAGGTCAAAGTTCGGGTCAAACTTAGTTGACTAAATGACAAGATGGACACATGGCATGCATCCAGGAAACAATCGCATGAACCAGAAGAGACGCGGGCTACATTTGGGTACGGAAGGACGGCATTTGGGATTTTCTGTGAAACATGATACGGTACATGGCATGCATCCAAGCTTCTGTAGTCCCCTTGCATATCCGACGAAGGTTGCGGTTCCCGTGAAGATCGGACGGTCCTCCATGGATTTCTCGATAGCCCACGAACTACTGGATCACTTGCTCCCTCCTCACCAGTACGTGAAATCTGCTATCTTCTCCCATCTCAAATCAAAACAGCATTGGAGATAAAGACCCGAGAGAGAATCGGATCGAGAGAAAGCATGAAACTGAATTGGGATACGGATTTGGAGGAGGATTGGATCTTTGTTTTATGGGTCTATAAAGGAGCAGGAAAAGAACAGAGTTGGGGGAATCGGTTTTGGGAAAAGAAGAACAGTAGAGAAAGAGAGACAGAACCGAAGCTAAGGAATTCGATTTTCTTGATTTTTTGATTTTCCTTTTTGATTCCTCTGCTTCTTAGTGAGAGAGAGACAGAGAGTTTGATAAAAGGAAGAGAGAGAATTAGAGAGGGACGAATTTTGGAGAGAAGAACAGGAGAGAGAAAGACAGAAACCGAGAGCTTCATCAATTTAGTTTTTCTTGATTTTTTTTATTTCTCTTTGTTAATCTTAGCTTCTTAGTGAGAAAGAGAGAGAGATTATAGAGAAAGAGAGAAAGTTAGAGAGAGAGACAGAGAGATATTGTAGAGAGACAGAAACTCGGTTTTAAGAACTTAGTTTGATTTTCTTGATTTTTTGATTTCTCTTGTTATTTTCTACTTCTTAGTGAGAGAGAGAGGGAGATTAAAGAGAGAGAGAGAGAGAGAGATTACAGAAAGAGTGAGAAAGAAACAGAAAGTTTAGAGAGAGAAAGAAGGTTGAAGAAGATGAGAAAATAAATTTCCCAGAGGGAAACCATTTCCGGGAAGACGAGAAAATCGTTTTCCCAGAGGGTGCGTTTGGCAAATTTCCGAGAAAAATAGAAGGAAATCAATTCCTTAGGCTCTGTTTGGTGGGAAAATCACAGAAAAGTAATTTTCTTTCTTCTTTTTCTTATATTACTTCAAATATTTATCGTTTCTAGCATGAGTAGCTAAGTCTTTTATATCTAGGGTTTTAGATGAAGTCATAATAATTATTTTCCCGATAATTTATTAAAGTTTTTACCAATTTAACGATAAAATCTTCCGGGTTTTTAGACCGTTCATAGACTAAAACCTGAGTTATCTAAAGAACTCTCAAATTAGATCAAAATTAAATTGTCGTTATAATTATTAGGAAGACGGATTCGAAAACCCTAGGTTCTCTTTTTCTGAATACCGACTTATTTCTTTATTTATTTTTGAGTTTTATATTTTATTTATATTTTACCACCATCAAACCAATCTTAAATCTCAATAGTTTTAAGGTTAGAATTTAGTTTAACTTAGTCTCTGAGGAACGAACCGGTCTTACCGGGTTATTACTTGACGCCCGTATACTTGCGGGTGGAGACCTTTTAGGGTAACCTTTTAGGCCCATCAAGTTTTTGGCGCCGCTACCGGGGATAGGTTTAGTAGTTTGGATATTGTTTGTTTGTTTTGCTCATTAGTTTAGTGTTATTTGTTAACTTAAACATTTTTAGTTTCTTATCTTTTCTTGTTTCTCAGGTACCAATTAAAAGAAAAAAGCCAAAAAAAGAAGAAGAACATAGGAGCGAAGGAAAAGAAAGAAATCGGAAGGAAAAACGAAACGAGAGGAGCATCCGCTAGTATCGTATTCTATCTCTTTCTTTCTTACTTGTGTGTGATTGGTTGGATAAGTTTTGATTTGCATTAATAGCTTGTTTGTTAGTTCCTTGAGCATTGTAAGATCATGGCACGTTATTCTAACGGTTGGCCATTCCATGTTGATGATGATGATGACCTTGATCTGAGGAGTTCCATCACTACCCGACATGGTATGACCTTCGGGGAATACCAACAGATGAGTAGAAACGAGCCTGACCGACCTGGTATGACATTTGGGGATTATCAACGAATGTCTAGAAACGGTCAGATTAGTGAGTGGAGTAGACCAGAACCTGATCGATCTCGTATGACATTAGGAGAATACCGACAAATGTATAGAGATGGTCAAATTAGTGATGGATATGGTCTGACACCGAATATGTATGAAAGACCTTATAGTCCACACTATTTTGAGACCAATGATTTTAGAGACAGGTATGATCCTAACATGTACGACGGGAGTTATGATCAAGAGTCTTCATTGAATTACACTAGTGAGCCTTATTATGAGGAGACTCTTGAAGAGTCCACGAGTCGTCTTAGAGAGATGATGTCACAATTTGCGACTCAAACGACGCAGGAGATTGAGTCATTGACTCAACAGGTAAAGATGCTTAAGTCACAGTTATTCGTCGACGAGGAAGGGGTTTCACCACCCCAAACTCAAGAGGGTACTAGGTACGATGACGAGGGTAATACGTCTAACCGTAGTACTAAGTTAAATGTCGATGAATTTACTGATAGTACCTTAGAGCCTGAATGGTCTGATGACCTTGTTGTCTTGTTTCCTCCACCAGTGTCGTCTCACCATGATAGGACTACATTAGACGTTGATGTTCAGGGTGATGGCTTTACGAGCAAGTTTGAGGATGACATGATTATGAACTATCCGATTTTTGACACTTGTAAGGAGTCACTGTTAGATGCAATTCTAGGAAGGCCTGATATTATAACTGACTGCGAGGATCCAGATGCCTCTGAGGATCTTGATGACTTAGTAGTAAGAGACATGTTGGATAGTTTGTCAGACTATTTACCTAAGGAACCCATGGACCTTGACTTGGTCCCCGAGCCTATTGCCTTACCCTTAGAGTCTAGTTCGACCTTCCACATGATCTCAAACTCGGTTGTTGATCCCTTTTGGGACATTTCAGACGTCTTTCCAAAGGCGTCTATGGACGTAGTGGATATTCTGTCCACTAAGCTTCCAGATGATTTTTTGCCTTCGACTGATATTTTGACTCTTCACATGTATGTCGATCTTTTTGATGATTTCTTTGTTGTCGTTCCTTCTACTTATGCCTACTTAGTGGACTGTGCACCCACTAAGTTTGGGGATGGCTTGTTTTCTTTTATCGTCTCATGTGCACTTCATATTCTTTATCTTTTTGTGAGACGATTAGCACCTGCATATAGCTTTCTTTGGGTTGACCCCCAAAATTTCCGTCCCTTATTGTATGATCTTTGACTGAGTGAGATGGGTCTCGATGTTTGTGGGTATCATCTCTGGAAACCCTCCACGAGACAGAACTCGTGCTCTTGCGAAAGCAAGAGAATCAACGGCTAATTGCATAGCTCAATGCAATCGTGTTTACCCGCGTTAGTGGTCATTTTTATGGTCATGATCTTATGTGTTTCATTCTAATATTGCTTGTTGATCATAGGAGCATTTCTTACTTGTTTTGCTTCTGAGGCATGGTTTGTTCCAAGTTTGGGGATGGCGACGAGCTCGACATCAACTTGGAACCTGTTCATACACGAGTCTCGGTAGTAGTATCTCTTATCTCCTCCGGCTATGGTAATATCTTTACATTCTTCTCTTTAAATTAATATGTCTCATCTTTTGGTGAGTATATGGTTGAAACATTGAAGACAATGTTAATTTTAGGTTTGGGGATGGGGTATGACTTTTAGCCATGACCATGGGGTTTCAAAAGACAAGAGGGTTCGATAAATTCGACCAAATTTGAAATTTTTTTGGGTAGATTTGATGTGACTTTAGTGGTATGTTGATGCATGTGTTTCAGTTTTGGTGAATGTTATGCATGTTCTTAGTCTTTTTCATGAATGTTAAGTCCTTTAGTGTTTGTTTTCTGATCATATGAGTAGCATCCTAAGGAAGAAGAAACATTTCTGAGGGACCTATACTAGTCATTAGTGGAGACTTAAACCCATGTGAGATATCTGAGCCTTTATATTGTTTTCGAGTGTACTCTTCTGCGCTAACTCTGAGTAGAATGAAGAGCTACTCAACCTCGTAACTTTTCAAAGAGCTTAGACGATCTCATGAGCTCAACTTTCTTAGCCACTAGGAGTGACATCAGGATAGGGACCTTACCCTTGTAGTCCATGAAACCCGACAATAGTGTCAACTTTAGGGAAACGGATACTCCACCACCCATTGACATACTACTCCCGAGAATGAAGACTTGGAAAGTATAGAAAAAGAATGTGAAACAAAGTGAGAATGAAGAAAAACTTGTTTGTTGAGAATACTAGTGTTCTTGTTTTGTTATGAAAAAAATAAAAAAATAAAAATATGAAAAAAAAAATGAAAAAAAAAAGTGAAAAAAAAAAAGATTGAGTTTACTTGTTATTTTGTTTGTGTTGTGAATAATAAAGTGTTCAAAGCAAAAGCTAAATTTAGTAGTTGTTTGAGTGTTCTTTTTATTGAAGACGTCGACATTCTCGGGATTTCACTACTTTCATCTCATTACTTGTATCCGTTGACCTTTAGGAAGCATTGTTAGAGGGTATAGTGGGTGAGAAGGGTGAGTGAACTTCCCCACTTCATTTTAGTGGTTATTTCCATTCTTTAGAGATCATTTCGTTCTAAAACTTGTTATCCTCATTTGTTTTGTATGTGTTGAGTTTCTCTCTATTCCATGCTCACACATTAGAGTGAACCGTATTATCTATTTTTGAGTGATTTCATGCTTAAGAGTGTATGACCGCGAGGCTAAAGTCGAGGCGAAATGTACTAAGATAGGAATCGAGGTTTTGCAACTTTAGACTTAGATGATGCTCATTATGATTGGAAGCTTACATTTTAGGATGAGATTACTAGTGAGGAGACTTTTAACATTTATATGCGTTTATCGATTTTGATTCGCTTGTTTAGCATGCTTGAGTGTGTCATTAGTTGTCATTATCTTATTTACATCGATGTTGAACTCTTTTATGTCTTTGAAATCTTGAATTTTGTGGGTATATTCTCTGGAAACACTCACGAGACGACACTCGTCCACTAGGGGTAACCTAGGGGTTTAACGGCTTATTGCATACGCTAAATGCAATCGGGATTCCTCCGAAAGTGAGTTAGGATTTTACTTTAAGTTTGTTTGCTCGAGGGCTAGCAAATTCTAAGTTTGGGGATGTTTGATGGAACCGGAAGTCATAATTCCATTCCTTTTATCCTCCAGATGCTAAGGGTAGTTTCTTTTTAAATGGTCTAGCGATTATTTGGAAACATTGACAGTAATGAGGAATACTCTTGATCATGTACTCGGCAACTGCTTTTCTTTGATCAAATGTTTGTCTCACTTGACTGGCCCTTTGCCCTTTTGAATCTCAAGAGCTCTTTTTTAGATTATTTGTACCAAATCTCTAGAACCTTTCTTAGATTGGATATTCCCATATGTTCTGCTCAGTTTGTTCGTAACAACCTGAGTGACTCATTTAAGGTCTTATCTATCTTTGTTCAATCGATATTGAAATTAGGTGATAGATGTATTCTGTTATCTTCCCTTAGGATGACTTTCAGATTGCCTTGGAGGTCTCGTACCTCCCCATTTATGACTTCTGTTGGAATTTCTTCCTCAGTTTGTCTTAATGGTCATGCTAGCATCCATTGCTCTTTCAAAGAGAATGTTATACGATTGCTTGCAAAAGGCTTTTGACCTTCTCTTGTATGAGTCAACATTGGGATTGGGTATTTTAGTGACCTTCCTTTTGAATCTGAGAACTATTCTCGGATTCATTTTTCCATTCTAGGAAGTGGATCAACACCTCCCTTAGGTGTGGTTTAAAGTTGAAATCGTTTCCTAGTGTCATCTTTAAAACTACATAAAGAAATGGCAAAATTTTAAAACTCGTTATCGTTTTTAAAAAACACTAGTTTTCCCACATTATTCGATAAAATCGTCCTTGATTGAATAAGCGATTCCAAGACCCCAGTTCTTCGGAGTAAAGCGGACGAAGGCCCTACCCTTTGACTCCGTCGTTCCGGGTGAGCGAAATACTTCACTGATCATATTTTATGACTCTTGGTTGATAGATTTCATTGATGAATGACTAATCTATCCTTTTGCCTCGAGTATCCAAGACTCTTTTGCTGATCTCGTTGAGTAGAACCATTTAGACATGTAGGCCTCTTCTATAGGCCTACCCGCATTGTCCCAAGGTAGAGGAGGTACTCCGCGAAGGCCGACCCACCTTCCTCGAACAAGGGCGCAAAGGGTGTCTTAATCTGGATAGGCGATTACTCAAGATTACGTTTGAGGACTTTTACGCTAGTCTGACGTTTGTTATATTGAACTATTTAGCCAAACGAACATCCACGACAAAAAGCGTAAATAAGTAAGTAAATGCGCGCGAGAAAGTAAATCAAGCAGACATGGATCCTAGTATGACCCCTAACCTAGAAGATCTAATCTCCTTTGGTTTTCTTCTTGTTTCGCCTTTTGGTTCATCCTAGATCGCTGATGTGGCGTTAAAACGCCACATTTGGATCACTTAACTTCGATGAGTTAGTTCGTTTCGGGTTTTATTTCTAACTATTTATGTGTTTCTCTTGGTAGGTACCTTATTTGGAGTTTGACGCTTCATTCGGAATAAAACGAAACATTTATCACATTTTTCGTTTCATGTGGAAGAGACCGGAAGGAAATAGCACCAGGGGTATTTTGGTAATTTTGTAAAACTCAGAGGTTAAATGACAAGTGGAATCAATGACGAGTCAGACGGCGAAGACGGAAGTCAAATCAGAGTTCGGATGGAGAAGTTGTGAATGAACGAAGTCGTGAGACATTTTAGTCTTTTCTGGAGATTAGATGTGTACATGGACATGGTGAAGGCACCCCCTTGTCAAAGCCCAAAATTCAAGCCCAAGCTCAAACTCCAAAAGGCCAAGAAGAGGAAAAAAAGTGAGAAAATTATAGGCACCCCCTTTCATGGGCAAGTAAGAAGTGGGCTAAGTCTTTGGGCCATTAAGAAAAGGTGGGGGTCTTTAGAAAGAAGAAAAGAAAATCAGACTTGGGGAGTTTTAGGATCAAAAAGCTAGGGTTTTAGGGTTTCTTCTCCATGAGCAAAGAGGCTGAGGGGAGAGAGAGAGAAGCCGGCCAGCAGCTCGGCCGGCACGGCAGAGAGAGCAGACACCAGCAGCAGCCACGGGGAGAGCTCGGGAACAGCAGCAGCACAAGAAGGGGAGGAACGAAGCAGCTCGAGTCAGAGACTAGCAGCTCAAGCTCAGATTGAAACTAGGACGGGACAGAGGTCGCGGGATTCTATTGCAGCAGCTCGGTTGCATCAAATCGAGGCCAAGAACAACCGAACAGCAGCAGCAACAGCTCTGGTACGATCCTTGACGGAAGAACAGCAGCTGTTAGGGTCTTGGCCGGCTCGAGTTTCTTCACGCGAAGGCAGGGGCTGTATTCCCGTAGGCCTACAGCAGCTCGGGACTTACATATTTAGCCGGAATCTTCACCTTTGTTTGGTCGGAGTTTGAAGCTTTCCTTGTGCCGGATTTTGGAGCAATTTTTGTGATTGATTCTTCTTATTATCTTGCTAGGATTCTTGGGTTGTATTTGGTTGTGATTTCCTTATGCATTGGTGGTGAAAATCTAGAAAGAGAAAGCTTCCTTTGAGCTTTCATGGTGGTTTGGTTTGAGAGGAAGAAGATGACACTCTGTTAAGGGGAGGTCAAGTTCTGCTGAGAGGACACCTATTGTATTCTGTTAAAGGGACTCCTGCATTCTTTTACAGGGAGATCGGCAGCACTTCAAGACATATATTTCCCGTCGATCTTAGTCTCGCGCCTCATCGTAATAGGGAGATTCTCACCTTAACTCGTGTCTTTCTTTGTTTTATTCTCGTTTATTATTTGTATCGCCATGTCTAGCTAGCTTTGTGGTCGGATACTCGTGAAACATGTTTTGATGTGACAAAGAGTTTTATTGCTTTTAATGATAAAATCTTTCGGGTTTTTAGACCGTTCATGGACTGGAATCTGAGTTAAACCAAGAGTTCGTTGATCAATCCAAGTAAATTGGTGAAGTTAACTAACTTTTCATTCTTATAGATCATTAGTACTAGTCACTATCGATTTTGTGGATCGAAGTATCCTCCTCACTTTATTCTTGCTCGACTTTTTTTTCCCGAATCTTCCTCGTCTCTCCTTATGTAGTTTAGTTTACATGTTAGGATCATACCTGTCTCTAAAATCATTGGTCTCAAAATAGTGTGGACTATAAGGTCTCTCATACATATTCGGTGTCAGACCATATCCATCACTAATTTGACCATCTCTATACATTTGTCGGTATTCTCCTAATGTCATACGAGATCGATCAGGTTCTGGTCTACTCCACTCACTAATCTGACCGTTTCTAGACATTCGTTGATAATCCCCAAATGTCATACCAGTCGGTCAGGCTCGTTTCTACTCATCTGTTGGTATTCCCCGAAGGTCATACCATGTCGGGTAGTGATGGAACTCCTCAGATCAAGGTCATCATCATCATCAACATGGAATGGCCAACCGCTAGAATAACGTGCCATGATCTTACAATGCTCAAGGAACTAACAAACAAGCTATCAATGCAAATCAAAACTTATCCAACCAATCACACACAAGTAAGAAAGAAAGAGATAGAATACGATACTAGCGGATGCTCCTCTCGTTTCGTTTTTCCTTCCGATTTCTTTCTTTTCCTTCGCTCCTATGTTCTTCTTCTTCTTTTTTTGGCTTTTTTCTTTTAATTGGTACCTGAGAAACAAGAAAAGATAAGAAACTAAAAATGTCAAAGTTAACAAATAACACTAAACTAATGAGCAAAACAAACAAACAATATCCAAACTACTAAACCTATCCCCGGCAGCGGCGCCAAAAACTTGATGGGCCTAAAAGGTTACCCTAAAAGGTCTCCACCCGCAAGTATACGGGCGTCAAGTAACAACCCGGTAAGACCGGGATCGATCCTCAAGGATAGAGAGGTAATTCGGATATCGAGAGAGTCTAGCCACCGGTCTAGGTGTCACTCACTATCTCAGACTAAAATAAAAGGTGATAATTTGGTTTTTTTTTGGATTGATTTATAAGAAACAACGAAAAGTAAACTAAACTATATAAGGAGAGACGAGGAAGATTCGGAAAAAAAAAGTCGAGCAAGAATAAAGTGAGGAGGATACTTCGATCCACAAAATCGATAGTGACTAGTACTAATGATCTATAAGAATGAAAAGTTAGTTAACTTCACCAATTTACTTGGATTGATCAACGAACTCTTGGTTTAACTCAGATTCCAGTCCATGAACGGTCTAAAAACCCGGAAGATTTTATAATTAAAAGCAATAAAACTCTTTGTCACATCAAAACATGTTTCACGAGTATCCGACTACAAAGCTAGCTAGACATGGCGATACAAATAATAAACGAGAATAAAACAAAGAAAGACACGAGTTAAGGTGAGAATCTCCCTATTCCGATGAGGCGCGAGACTAAGATCGACGGGAAATATATGTCTTGAAGTGCTGCCGATCTCCCTATAAAAGAATGCAGGAGTCCCTTTAACAGAATACAATAGGTGTCCTCTCAGCAGAACTTGACCTCCCCTTAACAGAGTGTCATCTTCTTCCTCTCAAACCAAACCACCATGAAAGCTCAAAGGAAGCTTTCTCTTTCTAGATTTTCACCACCAATGCATAAGGAAATCACAACCAAATATAACCCAAGGATCCTAGCAAGATAATAAGAAGAATCAATCACAAAAATTGCTCCAAAATCCGGCACAAAGAAAGCTTCAAACTCCGACCAAACAAAGGTGAAGATTCCGGCTAAATATGTAAGTCCCGAGCTGCTGTAGGCCTACGGGAATACAGCCCCTGCCTTCGCGTGAAGAAACTCGAGCCGGCCAAGACCCTAACAGCTGCTGTTCTTCCGTCAAGGATCGTACCAGAGCTGTTGCTGCTGCTGTTCGGTTGTTCTTGGCCTCGATTTGATGCAACCGAGCTGCTGCAATAGAATCCCGCGACCTCTGTCCCGTCCTAGTTTCAATCTGAGCTTGAGCTGCTAGTCTCTGACTCGAGCTGCTTCGTTCCTCCCCTTCTTGTGCTGCTGCTGTTCCCGAGCTCTCCCCGTGGCTGCTGCTGGTGTCTGCTCTCTCTGCCGTGCCGGCCGAGCTGCTGGCCGGCTTCTCTCTCTCTCCCCTCAGCCTCTTTGCTCATGGAGAAGAAACCCTAAAACCCTAGCTTTTTGATCCTAAAACTCCCCAAGTCTGATTTTCTTTTCTTCTTTCTAAAGACCCCCACCTTTTCTTAATGGCCCAAAGACTTAGCCCACTTCTTACTTGCCCATGAAAGGGGGTGCCTATAATTTTCTCACTTTTTTTCCTCTTCTTGGCCTTTTGGAGTTTGAGCTTGGGCTTGAATTTTGGGCTTTGACAAGGGGGTGCCTTCACCATGTCCATGTACACATCTAATCTCCAGAAAAGACTAAAATGTCCCACGACTTCGTTCCTTCACAACTTCTCCATCCGAACTCCGATTTGACTTCTGTCTTCGCCGTCTGACTCGTCATTGATTCCACTTGTCATTTAACCTCTGAGTTTCACAAAATTACCAAAATACCCCTGGTGCTATTTCCTTCCGGTCTCTTCCACATGAAACGAAAATGTGATAAATGTTTCGTTTTATTCCGAATGAAGCGTCAAACTCCAAATAAGGTACCTACCAAGAGAAACACATAAATAGTTAGAAATAAAACCCGAAACGAACTAACTCATCGAAGTTAAGTGATCCAAATGTGGCGTTTTAACGCCACATCAGCGATCTAGGATGAACCAAAAGGCGAAACAAGAAGAAAACCAAAGGAGATTAGATCTTCTAGGTTAGGGGTCATACTAGGATCCATGTCTGCTTGATTTACTTTCTCGCGCGCATTTACTTACTTATTTACGCTTTTTGTCGTGGATGTTCGTTTGGCTAAATAGTTCAATATAACAAACGTCAGACTAGCGTAAAAGTCCTCAAACGTAATCTTGAGTAATCGCCTATCCAGATTAAGACACCCTTTGCGCCCTTGTTCGAGGAAAGTGGGTCGTCCTTCGCGGAGTACCTCCTCTACCTTGGGACAATGCGGGTAGGCCTATAGAAGAGGCCTACATGTCTAAATGGTTCTACTCAACGAGATCAGCAAAAGAGTCTTGGATACTCGAGGCAAAAGGATAGATTAGTCATTCATCAATGAAATCTATCAACCAAGAGTCATAAAATATGATCAGTGAAGTATTTCGCTCACCCGGAACGACGGAGTCAAAGGGTAGGGCCTTCGTCCGCTTTACTCCGAAGAACTGGGGTCTTGGAATCACTTATTCAATCAAGGGCGATTTTATTGAATAATGTGGGAAAACTAGTGTTTTTTAAAAACGATAACGAGTTTTAAAATTTTGCCATTTCTTTATGTAGTTTTAAAGATGACACTAGGAAACGATTTCAACTTTAAACCACACCTAAGGGAGGTGTTGATCCACTTCCTAGAATGGAAAAATGAATCCGAGAATAGTTCTCAGATTCAAAAGGAAGGTCACTAAAATACCCAATCCCAATGTTGACTCATACAAGAGAAGGTCAAAAGCCTTTTGCAAGCAATCGTTTAACATTTTCTCTTTGAAAGAGCAATGGATGCTAGCATGACCATTAAGACAAACTGAGGAAGAAATTCCAACAGAAGTCATAAATGGGGAGGTACGAGACCTCCAAGGCAATCTGAAAGTCATCCTAAGGGAAGAGAACAGAATACATCTATCACCTAATTTCAATATCGATTGAACAAAGATAGATAAGACCTTAAATGAGTCACTCAGGTTGTTACGAACAAACTGAGCAGAACATATGGGAATATCCAATCTAAGAAAGGTTCTTGAGATTTGGTACAAATAATCTAAAAAAGAGCTCTTGAGATTCAAAAGGGCAAAGGGTCAGTCAAGTGAGACAAACATTTGATCAAAGAAAAGCAGTTGCCGAGTACATGATCAAGAGTATTCCTCATTACTGTCAATGTTTCCAAATAATCGCTAGACCATTTAAAAAGAAACTACCCTTAGCATCTGGAGGGTAAAAGGAATGGAATTATGACTTCCGGTTCCATATCCTTGTTAACAAAGTTAAACAAGTATCGTAAAATTCCTTCATCAGGTAATTTTAAGACCGGATGAGCGGCTCGGTAAAGCTCAAGGGAATCGCATACTAGACTAAAAGAAGTAATAATCCAAGAGGGAGCAGAAGTAGTAATGCTAAGGATGTTGAAAGGGATCGAAGTCTTCTCTTAGACACTGATCTAGCTTAGAACTTAATAATAATCATTTTGTTCTTCTAAAAACATCTGATGTTTTAAACCAGTGGTAAATTAACTAAAGGTTAACATTGATAATGGCTGATATCAAGAGATTCAAACCGAAGTAAAGAATCACTTTGACAAGATAGTGAAAACTTGAGTCAAACACTTGATAACCATCAAAGGAGTTGAGAAACAGTTTCCCAACTCTGCTCCATGGAACACATCCGACGGATGGTGGATTCAGTGGGAGTAATCGAACATTGCTATGCATGATTCGATCAATGATGGGTTTAAGCCAGTCTTTCGAATACCTTGGGATATATTCTAGACACGATTGTTTTCACACTTAACCCACTCCTTCTAAGGCTTAAACTTGTAACAGCGTTACAAAACTTAGTTAATATCTGACGCAATTTCTTTAGAAGAAATTTGGGTTTCTTCCACCATATACAATCAAGAGAACAAAGTTTTTGTTGCTCATGATAGTATTCTTATAGTAATTAGCATTTCTCGGAGAAAAGTATTAATGCTTACAAGAATAAGTGGGAGAAAAGTACAAGTCGAATTAATTCGATCATGAGAAAAATCATGAAGAGTCATGAAGAACAATCATGAAACTTGTACAGGACGATTGAATTCGACCAAGAGCAACAAAACTGAGAGTACTCCAAATTGTTGTTCAAAAGCCCTTAAGGTCAAAAGTAATCTCAAAGACTCAGAAAATAAAGGTTATTTCTGAAGAGATAAAAGACCTGCGCAGAGACGGAAACTGACTCTAGATTTTGGTTAGGAGCCAAAATCATCATGGAATCCATATCTCATCAAGACATGTAGTTTGATAATTTAAGTCAACGGAAGACCTAAATTAGTTTTCCAAAGTAGAAAACTGAAAAGGATGGAAACACTCAAGTTTCCCGAAACAAGAAAAGAAGAATAAAATTCTTCCAATCCAATTATGTCCTTAAGCATACTCAAAGAACTCATCGACGGATTAAAGCACGCAAGAGTTAGAATCTTCGATTCATAGAAGTAATCAAAGTAATTTTGATTCTTGATGAATGAAGAAATTCTTGAATCACGAAATTTCAAGAAGGTGAGAGGAATAACAAACCTTCCTGGTCCGTATGCAGAGTACATACAAAAGATTGAGTATGACATAAGATGTTGTATAACAGTAACGTACTGACTCAATTAAAGGACCACACACAAGGATAAAATGTCATTTTGGGCATCTAAAGGTCTATGAGCATAGATCAAAAGGATGATAGGATTAGAGAGACTCAGTACGCTGAGACGCTTGAAATCCGAAACTAAACATCTAAGACTCGGAAAAGTCTAAAAGAATTTCGACCCGAAAACTCATGGGTCGAAAAATCAAAGACTCGGAAAAGTCTAAAAGAATTTCGACCCAAAAACTCATGGGTCGGAAAAGTCTACAAGAAAATCTAAGACTCGGAAAAGTCTAAATCTAAGACTCAGAAAATCTAAGACTCGGAAAAGACACCGACTAGCAAGCACACATGAGAGGGACATTATGTTCGAAAACATAAAGTCAAGTCATGTTGAACATGATTAGCATTTAAACATCCAAGTTCGAATTGGAAAACCGAAACGCTACTTAAACATCCTAGAAGGCTAAAGGATGAAGTAGTACAAAGGTTGAAACAAGTCATCATAGCAAACTTCCAGACATGGAAGGAAAGTAGGCTAAAATGTTTAAGTCGAGAGCTGTTGCGAATTCAACATAATAATTAAAAGCCTTAACTCTAGTAAAAGTTACTAGAAATTATCAAGGTCGAAGATAACAATCTACGAATTAATTGATAATTAGCAAAGTTTAAAACGGACTACATACGTAGTCAAACTAAACTGTCACCTAAGACATAGTATGAGACTCATACACAGTCTAAGGCATGAGGTAAATTTGGAATAAACCTCGACGAGTAGAACTGAGTGTGTAAAAAGAGTTTTACGGAAGAGGCTCAGATTTACAACTCTCGTTATCGGAAATAATAGAGTTATTTCACAGTCGTCTAAAATTGGTTTAGTATTTAAACGACAGTCCATAGATAATGAAACATTCCGAAGGTTTGTCAGATACGTGATCTGATGAATGAAACCCTATTAAGTGAACTTGGAATATTTATTATCAAATCCCTGGTCCAGGTCATTGTATGGACAACAATGACTCACGAAGACTAGCACGGGAGTCGATGGGATAGCGCAGTTTCATGGGTTATAGTAATAGTATATTCGATTCGACTACGTGGATGTGTAAAAGGTTTATACACTGGATAACCCTCTAATGAGAAGTACATCACTCTTGATTAACGTCAAATATTTCTCAAAAGACAAGATTGGAGAGATTCCTCAAAACATGAGTGCTCCACTCATTTTATGTAAGGAATGTCCGACTTTAGTTCTGTCAAACGCCGCGCCGTAAAAGGAGGTTATAAAAACAGATACTGGAAAGGACAGGATAGACATGAAGTTAAGTGGGAGCGCAAGAATGGATTGTGTTATCCTAATCACATTAGGTCAAAAGTGTCTCAGGGCCACTTGATGAGTGACAACTGAAAATGCGTGGCCTCGCTCAAACGGATTAGAAATTAATCGTTTGTCTTTTACAGTTGTACTCAAAGATCAAGAAAGTCTGAATGACGTGACGTATCAGATGGGATACTAAATTGACAAGGAAATCGAGCATTGCACTTGTTCTAAGCCCAAGTGGGAGTCTGAAGGAGTTGAAGGAGATGTCCTTCGACCAAGATTGCAATGCGAGCAATTTGTCAGCTAGGACAATTGATGAAGAAGATCATCAAGTCAGATTGATTTAAGAGTCATAGAGTTTATGCTAGGAACCAACTACGATCGTCGAATTACGAAGTAATTCGCGGCTAACTTCGATCGGATGCTACATCGGGTTACACATAAGAATGGATATTTAATCGGATGATATGACTAGGGGGAGTGTGATATAACATTGGGAATGTCCCATAAACATATCTCACATGCCTAAATAGAATTTGGGCAAAAGATAGCAAAAAGGCCCGAAATAAGGGTTTTGGGCATAAACCGATTCGGGCACTTTTAGGGCTCGGATTGGGCTGATTTTTGGAGGGACGTTTCCTTATGTTATGAACATTATATATGCCAATTTTGGCTGGGTTTAGACGTCATATCCTTAGGTAATTCAGAAAATATCAACTAGTTGCTATTTTCGATAATTTCCCTAAATCTTATTCTAAAGGGTGTTTTAGGAAACCTTTAAGGAGGTGTATTCTCATTAGGTTTTTATATAAACACTCTTAGGGCAGAGAATAAGGTGTGGAATTTCCGCTTAAGCTTTCTTGTTCTACCACATCAAGTAGAGAGGAGAAAGTGAGCTAATTCCCAAGCTATTTTCTAGTCAAGCAAGAAGAAGGTCTTCTTATTATCAAACCACCATTGGAGTGCTAGAAAGCTTTCAAGGAGGGAGATTAAATAGACCGTTCGGTGTCCCATGTAGAGGAGCGACGATTGGAGCTCTTGGTCTTCTTTAATTTATTCTACTAGTTCGAGGGAAATAGCGATTAAGGTAATCTACTATCTCCATTAGTTTAATTGCTAGTTTATTGATAGGTCTAAAAAAGGTCTATTCCCCAAGTGTAGGGGTCAAGTTATAGTATTTTAGTAAATTCGTGAATCGTCCCAAGGGATAGGTAGGCACTTCGGATATTGACGGCGAGTTTAGCCCAATAATCAAAATGTCAATAACGAACTTAGAAAAAACACACATACACCCCACTTCATAAATTTGGTGATTGATTTGTAAGAAATAAGAAAATGAATAAATCTAAATAAACTATCTAAGAGAGAGGTGAGAGGATATCTAAGGTTATAAAATCCACCGCATAATTTCACTTTATAAAACAAGTACTTAATTACTTAAATCTCTTTTGTATTTACTCGGGATCCAATATAATGAACTATTTGGATTCCGGATGATGTTCTAGATAAAACAATTTTATAATTACTAATTCTAATTGTGTACCTTAAAGAGATTCGGATTGCTTAACTATTATTCATCATCTAAAAAACATACTCCATCTAACAACTTAACGAAAGTATGAAATATCTAATTATGAGGCATGAGTAATGGAAAGAAAATCCAATCCATATAGATAAACAATCAATAGACATTAAAGCACATCAAAGGATTTAATTAATCAAGAACAAGTATTATAAAGATCCAAAATGGGTTTCATTCACAACCTTAGATTGCTAAGTTAACTATACATGAAATCTAGAGTAACATTCATTGACATTGTAAAAATAAATGAAAATACTAAGAAATTAATGGAAAGAAATCACCAAGAATGTTCAAAATCCATATTCCCATGTATCTCCATTTTATCCAAGATTTGCTCCATTTGTGCTCAAGAATTTTACTCCAAGAAATCCAAGTGATAGCTATTTTATTGCCACCCAAATAAGAAAAAGAAAGAGAAGGAAGAAATTAGATGTAGAAAGAAGTTGGAATATGAAAGGGGATAAAGATGGTAGAAGAATATGGAAGAAAGAAGGAGATGACTATTAATAATAGTGGTAGAGAAGAAGTAGTAGTAGTAGTAGTGGTAAGAAGAACTAGTAAGAAGAAGACTAGCTACTACTACTAATACTAAATGAGAGGGAAGAAGAAGGTAGGAGAAAGAAATAGGTAAGAGGGGATTGAGAGGGTTTTCAAGTCTAGGCTCAAATGAAGGAGGAAAAAGGTATTATATAGGGTTAGGGTTTTTGGTAGAAAAGGAATAAAATGGGAAAGATGGTTTAGGTGAAATTAGGGTTTTTGTACTCATTTGTGCAAGAAGGGTTGGCTGGATTTAACAAAAGTGAAAGGGAAGAGGACATGTGGCGGCTGGGAGGGGAGTAAGGAAAATTTCGGAAGATTCTATGCATCTCGGCTGCTGATTTGAAGTGCAGCATCATGTTTTCACCGTTGGATAAAGAAAAGCCGGGATCTGAGTGGTGATAGGAGCTGGACACGTCGTCGGGAGTACCCTAATACGCAGCTTCGGGTAACACGGAAACAAATTAATGACAGGACGGTCAGCAGCCGCACGATCTCGTAAGCTCGGAGGGGAACGGCCAAGATTAGAACGTGGGAGCGGGACCATGGAGACAAGTTGCAACGCGCTACACCAGATCATGCCTATAGGGTCTATTTCGCTGCTCAGCGGAAACGCGGGAATTAGATACGCCGACCTCCATATTGCGCCACATGTCTAGAGAAATACCGCATGCCAGAACCGTGCCCGAAGGTGTCCCACCAGTCAACATCTTTTGACTTAACTTTGACCTTGATTTATTCCTTCGTCCGGACTCCGATTCGACTTCCGTTTTCTCCTACGGACTCGTCTCGACCTCTACTTTTCAACCACGCACTGACCTTGGCCAAATTATCAGAATGTACTTGACTCCAAATGACCAAAATACCCTTCATGCAACTTTTCCTCGTTTTTAACCGTTTTTGACACCTAACTCTGCAAAAGACACCTAATCAAGAAAACCAGCCATTTTATTATAATAAAGACTCGAAAAGAACTAACTCGGCTAAACTAAACGACTCAGATGGGGCATTTTCATGAGCCATCATTTATGCATGATGATCATGGGACCAATACTAATGTCAAGACATTAGATGTCTGAGATTCCGCTTATACGACATTAGTAGACACCACCATAACCCAACAATCCACACATTCTACTGCTTCAAAAACTCAGAATGAAGGATATTGGGAAAAAAGATATGAAGAATCCCAACAGAGAGTAACAACTTTGACGGAAGTTGTACGGGTCAACAAGAGACCTTACGGGTTCAACAAGAGACCCTACGGGTTCAACAAGAGTATCTACAAGCAGATAAGGAACACAAGAACCGACAATACGGGATAGACTTATTAAGTATTGATGTTAAGTCTCTCGACGAACATGGTGCACGAATGCTTATAGCAGCGCGAGAAGCTTGGTTCAACAGTCAATCACGAGACACAAGAAACCCCTTCTAGTTATCTTTAATTTTTCTATTGTTGTTTAGTCGTATTTAAGTAGTTTTAAAGTTTTAATCAATTATTAGTTGTAATCAATGTTTTTTTAATTGAACTTTATTAAGTAAATTGGGAAATTTCATTTTCTAATTTTCGGCCTCAAGAGAGGCTGAGGCTGGAGTTGAATTTTTTAGGCTGAGTTAAGGCTGAAAATTTTGAGCAAAAAGTTGTCTTTTTTGGCCTAAGACAGGCTGGGACTGGATTTGCTCTTAGGTGTTAAACCTAATATTGGTTGATTTGGAACATATTACCCGCTCGAGTCCAATTAAAGTTGGTCTCTTGCAAAAAAAAAATTAAAATTAGTCTTCCACATGGGTACATTCTACTAAATGACTTTGGATCAATTTTGTTCAAATTGGGTTTTTCAATTGGAGAAGATAACAGTTGCACCTTTATCCGTACAAAAAGCCCAATACGACTTAAAATAAGCACCCACTTAATTTTGCCAAATGGTGCCCTGATACAATAAGTAAGTATTTAAATTTAAGTCAAAAATTGGTTGCCCAAGTGGTCCACTGTGTTGATATAAACTCTAAAATCCTGTAAGTCCCAGGTCCGATTCCCGGAGAAGGTGGTTTCCATGGTTTATTGAACTTGAGTTATTAAGGTATAAATAATATCGTTCAGCTTGAGGCCATAGTTTAGTTGGGCTATAGGGTCGTTCTTTGTAAGAGTTTGTATTCGGCAGTTATCGTGCTTATTACATCTTTGATGTATCAATGTCATTGTAATGACTAACGTAGACCGTAGTCAATTTCGCGAAAAAAAAGTAATTAAATTTAAGTTAAAAGCGACTTTTTGCTACTTTTAAGCTTAGTCAAATGGTACCTAACTTTGTTATTTTAAGTATTAAAAAAGAATATGTTATTTTAAGGACCCAAGTATACCATTTTTGTGAAGCGAGGCAAGAATTTAAGGCTTGGAATTTGATCAATTGTTCGGTCGTGATGTTTGCGGCAAGTCGAAATAACAATGGAAACTCAAAATATCAAGTCAATCGTTGATATATTATTCTTTTTTGCTAATTCTTTCACCACAATTATTGTAATCATGGATTTCTAATCACTATCTAGGGTTGACGATGAAACTCATATTAGATCTCTTAGAAATATGTCCTTATATATTAGTCAATCAAATTAATTTTAGATGGAAAAGTATTGCCTTCATGTAGTATATCAATATTAAACCGCAACCACATTGACTTAGGTGGTTCTGGAAAAAAGATGGCGACCCACATGAGAACTTCGAACTGAATTTAAAAAGGCAAATAGTTGAGTCAATGTCTTGATCAAGTAAATACTTCCAATCTCGTTTTTGCTCGCCAATAAAAAGGACAACCTCTATGTGGGCGATACGATTTAGATGGAAACTTTGGAAGTGTTTGATCAGTAAGTAGTATGTGGAAACAAAAGATAACATTATGTTCATTCTCTCGATGAATCCAAGAGGACCTAAAGAAATAATAGATTTTTATTGTTCAAATGATTAAAATTATTGTTTTAGTTTTATTTTTAGTTAGTATTCATGAAGCTCTTGGGTTCTTGAAAATGTTTCACTCTATAAATAATTTTTACTAAAGGATTTTAGGAGGTTATCAAATTCCTTCTTTAGATGTTAGATGATGCCGAAAAGTGATTTCTGAAATATCAGAAGTAAAGTAATCATGTAACCTTTGATTGATCCCTTCCTCTTATTGTAAAGTTGACATGAGACGGGGATAGCTACAGAGAAATTTCGACACTCAATTTGTTATAATGAATTTGTTGGGTTGTCCTTCTAGCGGGGAAACCTAGTTGGGTTTGGTCTAGTAAACAAAATCCAGACCGAAGTTGGTTTTCTACGGGTCGATGGAATTAGGATTAAGGAGGAATCTATAAATACTATCTTAACCTAATTTAGAATTGTGCGACGAGCACTAATACAATTAGAAACGCACAAGAGATGAGAGGAGAGAGAAAGAGGTTGTCGAGAAGAAGCGGCTGAGTATTTTCAACACGTGCAGTCTTCGTTGTTCGGAAAATCCGACGGTAAGATCTGCTCTGATTAAACTAAAATTTTGTAGAGGTATTCCTGACTTGTTCATCTAGTATTTGTACAGTGTGATTGATATTTGTTGCCCAGAATCTTAGTGACTTTGGGGTCGTTTTGGACTGCATATTTCTGGGTTGTTTTGTTCTTTCTTGTGAGGGCTTCTTCGTGTTTGAGATTGATTCCTTTTGGAGTCTGAATCTCGGGTTTTGTTCCTTTGAACAAGGAGGGCGTAGTCTGTAACTCAGTTGCTTATTATAGTTGATTTGGTTGGACAACTATCTCGTGGTTTTTACTTCTCATTTTGAGGAGGTTTTCCACGTTAAAAATCATTGTCTTATTTATTTTCAGTTCTTCGTTTATTTCTACCACTATTATCTATATTTTTCTCATAACTAACACAAAGGGGGAAAACTTATATTTCCGCTACGCTGACTCGCCCATTTTTTCCAACAAAATTTGCAATTTGGTAATTTGCAGTAAGTTTGCACAAAATTTCATTACATTTGGAATATAATAGTCAATTTAAAAAATGCATGTAAATTTATCGAGGCTTGCAATGATTCGTAATGGATTTGATATGATTTGCATTAAGTTTGCAAAATGTTACATTGGCTTGTGTTTGCATATTGGAATAACACTTTAAAATCTACATAGGACTTCAAGAGCATTTCAACTATTCATCATTAGTAATAAAACCAAGGTGTTTCAACCCATCTTACCCCAGATCCAATCCAAACTTTCTCGATGGCAAAATATTTTTTGCCCCAAGCTGGTCGTATTGTGGTTATCTGAAGGATATATCCTTTTGGTCTGAAGGAGATATCCTTCCGAAGGAGTGTCCTTCGACCAAGATGAAAATGCGCTCAATTTGTCAGTTAGGATAACAATGACCTTATCCAGAAGATCATCTAGTCCGGTCGAATTAGGGGTCGTAATGCTTAGTTAGAAGTCGCTTACGATCCTCAGGTCATTTCGGTGATTCGCAGCTAACATAGACCGGATCCTACAACGGGTTACACCAAAGAGTGGTGACTTGATCGAAGAGAGTTGACTAGTGGGACTCTGCCTATAGATGGATATGATCCAGTTTGATATCCCAAAAAAATAGAAAGAACCGGCTCGAAAGGAAGTCCGGAAAGGCTAAAAAGGGGTCGGCCATATGCGAGGGAACCCCTAGATGGGAATCCCTCCCATCTAGGATTCCCAGTCAGAAAGAGTTCCGACTTATGTTTTCTGTGGTCCGGATCAAATCCTAATATTAATAGGATTCCCATTAGGGTTTCTCTATATAAGGACCATTATAGAACAAAAAAAGTGTGGAATTTTCTCATAGAGAAAACCAACTCTTTCTCTCAGACAGCTAAGTGGAGACGGATGGATTTTAGAGAAAAGACTCCTAACCTATCTATCTAGTAAAAAGAAGAATGGTTCTTATTCTCACCCTTCAATAAGGTCCTAACTGACATTAAATAAGGGAGATCAAGTCAACTTGCTCGGGTGTCTCAAGTAGAAGAGCTACAATTGAAGCTCTCATCTTCGGGAAAAGGGCATTGCAATCTAGTTCGAGGGAAAGCGAATCGAGGTATTCTTCTTTCAGTTTCTAGTTCATCTTTAGTTCTTGCATGTGATCCTGGTAGCTAGTGTTAAACATTAGATGTTTGAGATTCCGCTTACAACACTAGGTGACACCAAAATCCAACATTATCTCTGTCATAGTTGAAGTCGTTCCTCGATACTAGATTCAATGCTTTGCTTTACCTAAAGCATCTGCCATAGCATCGCGACTTCGCAGAAGTCCTTTTGGTAGGTAAAGTCTAAAGGTATCTACACCAAATCGTGGACCTACATATGCCTCCCAAAGAAGATGGGTGGTTTTGGCATCCATAATCCCATTAATGATAACCATGCATTACTTAGTGAATGGTCTGGCGTCTCAAAGCTGAGACTCACTTTATTTGGTCTCAACTAATGAAAGCCAAATATTTCAACAAAACTCCCACTCCTGGTCCAACCAAACAAGGCCAATCCTGGATCTCGAAATCCATTCGCAAACACACTGGCCCTTTGGTCGCGCTTACCTTTTGGGAAGTGGGAGCAGGGTCACAAATCAATATTTGGAATGATTACTGGATTCCAAATCATCCCCCCCCACCCCCCCCCCCCCCCCCTCACCATACCAAACATTAACAACTCTCAACTCACCAGTGTTTCTCAACTTATGCTTAAGAACCCTTGGAACACCCGTCTCATTAACAACACTTGTGACCTCAATACTAGCAATCTCACTTATACCATTACCATTAGAGAAGACGGTCATGATAAGATTATATGCTCACTTATTCCCTCTGGTAACTTCACAATTAAATCCATGTATAATCCTTTGTCCACAACTCAGATTGCCAACTTTCACCAAGAAGTCAGCTGACATTTTGTTTGGAAGATTAACATTATTCTACGCATCAAATTATTCCTTTGGAAATTTTGCACTGGCACCCCCCCAGTAAGGTCCCGAATTGGAAAATATATTGATAACCAATTTCAATGCACATCTTGCGTACCCACAAAAACTATTGATCATGCTTTACTTCATTGTACTTTTGCTAAGAATATTTAGTTTTACTTTACATTATCACTGATAATGTCACATCTCTTATGGACTGGATTCTTACTTGGAAAGACACATGATGTTCAATGTACGAGTAATAATATTCACTTCTCGACCATTATATAGTTTATATGGAAAGTTAGATGTGATAGGTGCTTTGAACTTACGGTATCTCTTCCATCTCAAGTCATTAATCATATTCTTAATTTCCAAATTATGTATCGAATCCAAATAAGTAAAAAAAAGAACAAACCCGACTCTAAGAAATGGAATCTTCCCACTCACCCATGTATTAAAATTAACATTGATGCTTATTTTGCTTCTGTTAGGATCCCACTGGGATAAGCATTATTTGTCTTAATCACATGTCTCACATGATCGCAGCGAATACAACTTCTACTAAAGCTCGAAACATTGAGTAAAGCGAAGCTCTACTGATGGGGATCCGATAGGCGCATTGCAAAATCATCATAATTTCATAATATTGAAAGTGATAATCAAAACACTTATACAACATCTCCAAAGCAACAAGCAGCGTATTCAATGACAATCAATTGAGCACGTCCAGAAGATTAAAGAGGTTCTCCCACAATTTCACGACATCACCTTTCTTACATAAGCAAGGAGTAGAACAAGCCAGCTCACAAGTTAGCCAAATGGGCAAGAACGCAAGCAGAAGAAACAACTTGGTCTAATATTTTGTATTTTATTTCTCAATTGTACTATAATCAGACTCTTATTTATTAATATTATAATTTTCTTTCAAAAAGAACAAAAAAAGACGTTATTGGATTTTCAATTTTTCTTTTTGTTGAGAGAGTAAGAGATACAACACAGTCATAGCTACTTCGAGCTAGAAATAAAATCTGGGGGGGTGCCATATGTGCGCTTCTGATGGTGCTTCCTTCCCCATTTAGCAAGAGAGACTACTTGCTTGTTATTCTGTCTTGAAGTGTAAGAGAAAATGATGCTGGTAAACTGCTCTTTGAGATTCAGAATTGCTTCAGTGTGTTTGTCTGATTGCCATTGTATGCATTTGTTAGGATCGTGGAGATGCACGATCACGTTGAGATTATCACTTTCAATGTGGAGATGTTGGATTTGTAAGTCGATTGCACATCGAATCGCTAAGCATTCACATTCTTCTGGATTTTGTCCTCTGGTTGTATCTAATAAAGTTGTTACGAAGTTTGCATGGTCATCATACATAATGCAACCAATGCCTGCTAATTCTGTCAGACTTTTAAAAGAGGCATCAACGTTGATTTTAAGATATGGTGTTGTTAGGGGGCTCCACGTGGCTGATTTTTCTTGTCTACTTTGAAGCTGATTTTTAGTTACTTAGTTGGCGTAGCTTTGATTTTGTTTATAACATATATAGGGGTTTGTATCTGCAGAGTGAAGCATTTCTCACATCTCACCTTCCATATAAACCACAACATTTTAGCATATAAATTTTTTCAAATGCCACCTGATCATATCCTCTTTATTTTCCTGCAGTTGAAAACTTAGAATAGCATTACTGATATCATTAGTAAAATAATTGTTTATTAAATTCATATTCCACTCGTTGTTGTTTATGAGTTGGGCCACCCAAGTCAGGTTAATGCTCCTAGGGTTTGAGATGGGAGGAGGATGGTCTGGGATCCAGTAATCATGTCATATTTCAATCTGAGTGCCCTTATTAACATCCCAGAAGATTAAGTCGGTAACCTGGTCAAAGTGCTTTAGGATAGATTTCCAATGCCATGAGTGATTAGGTTTGGAAAAAGTAGGTTTGAAGGTTTTCGAAAAGTACTTGGCTTTGAGTAATTGCGCCTAGAGAGCTTGAAGATTTTTTAGCATGCGCCAAGCCAGTTTGGTGAGGAAAGCTTGGTTATCAAGATGAGGAAGGCGAAATCCAAGCCCTCCTAGTTTGCGAGGGAGGCAAATAGAAGACCAGTTGATGGTGAGGATGGTTTTGGATTTTCCCCACCAGAAGGACCTTTGAATGGTCTCAATGCGGTTACTTATACCTTTAGGGAGGGTAAAGCACTACATTTGATATCGGGGAACGATCGCTGCTATTATGGAGATAACAACAGAGCGACCAGCTTAGGATAGAAGGTTGGTTTGCAACTTGGACAATTTATTTTGGATTTGTACGAGAAGATAAGAGAAAGCTTGCTTCTTGTTGGCACTGATGAAGAGATTCGTGCCAAAATATTTGTCTAAAGTTGAGGATTGACGAAATTTAAAAATACGTATAATCGTCCTTCTAAATTTAGGGGGTGAGCTCTTGGATTTCCAGTTTAAGAGTATTTGAGCATTTAGGCTTTTTTGTGTGTGTGTGTGTGTTTGTGTTGGAAAAGAATATTTTAGTGGTTGGTTCAACTAAATATAAAAAGAAATTGGCATTGGGCCAAATTTGAGAAAGCATTTCTTAAAGGGAACAACTTAGTAAAATAATCTTTACCCTTCAAACCCAAGAAAAACAATATAGAAGTAAAGGGGATTATGAGATCCTACATCTACGGTCGTAGGCTGAAAATGTCCACTTGTATGCCACGTAACACACTTTGCGGGACCTTTTTCCAACTCAGCATTTGATAACCTCAATTACTACTTCTCAATCGTCCGATTACGAAACAAACTAGCAGATTTCATTATGGTCCGCCACGTGGAGTGTTAAAAGCAAGTTGTGATTCTGTAACATATAGTTGCGATGCACTGAATCACTAACACTTGCGGGAAGAACTATATCTCCTCTATTAAGCACTAACTATAAATTACAGAAAGATCTCTTCACTTACCTCTTCTGTTCGCTCCGCTGCGGAAATTCTCATTTCTCAGTCTTGTCTTTCTATCTTTACTGGTTTCATGAATTCATTCAGATTCTAGAGAGAGAAAGTTAGAGAGAGAAGAAGAAGAAGAAGAAGAGCTGGAGTCTTCACAGGAAACAACACCTCAGTCCGGGAAATCTCAACCCGGTAACGGACGGATCAGATATAGAACACCTTCATTTGCAGAACTAGAAAGTCAAAATCACTTTGATCAAGATCAAGATCAAGTAGATCTAGATAATCAAATGGAGAAAATGTTGAAGAAAACTAGACAAGAATCATTACCTGATAAGATCTATAGGTTTAGAGGCATTATTTTAATTATATCTATACCTCTTCTTCTTATCTCTTTCGTTCTCTTCTTCATGTCTAATTCATCTCCTGATGATTTCATTCAAAATCGTCGTACTTCACCGCATCATCGTAGTACTGGATCTAAAAGTTATGCTGTCATATTTGATGCCGGAAGTTCTGGCAGTAGAGTTCATGTTTACTGTTTTGATGATAGTTTAAATTTGGTTCCGATTGGGAAAGATCTCGAGCTCTTCGTACAGGTAAACCTTACTTAAATTGAAATTTTAAGTCTTCTTCCATTTGATTTCACTCGACATTGTTAGGTTATTCTATTACTGTAGCAGATCTGCCAAATTTTGAAGTATTTCTATCTATATTTGGGCTCAGTTTTGCCAAGCTTACTTCATATTATAGAAATTTGGACCAAAATCACTCTACATTGTTAGGTTATTCTATTGAAATTGGTGATTTGATAATCTTGCAGAAAAAACCAGGTTTGAGTGCCTATGCTAGCGATCCCCTTGAGGCTGCAGGTTCACTTCAGTCGCTTCTTGACGAAGCGGAAAATGTTGTTCCTAAAGAGCTTCGGAGCAAAACACCAGTCAGAGTTGGGGTAATTTCAATTACTTATTCTTAATTGTAGAATTTTAGATGGATTGCTTCGACATCAGTTGATACTTGTATTGCAATATGTGTATAGGCAACAGCAGGTTTGAGGCAATTGGAAGGGGATGCTTCTGATAGGATTTTACAATCAGTTTGTTACATGCAACTCTTAGTTTGATTCTTTTTGGGCTTATAACTCATTACATAAAGAACGGAGTTATTGGGAAACTTTAACATAAACTGTCTTTGGTTCAATAGGTGAGGGATTTTCTTAAAGAAAAAAGCTCGTTCAAGTCAAAACCTGATTGGGTTAGTGTCTTGGATGGAACCCAAGAAGGTGCGTTTCAGTGGGTATGTACATTTTCACATCCCTCATTTTTTTTCTTCTTCACAAGACATTGAAAGCAATTGTTTTTGTCTCTCATTCATGTAGATAGTTTACACCACAAAGAGAGGTGTCTAATTCGGAATCACATGCCTTGGCGCATATTTCTGTTAAAAGGCATTCAAACTCTCCAAGTAGAAACTATTGAGTATTGAGGAAGCATTTTAAATATTTAGAGCAAACCAATTTAATTCACCTATAGCATACTTAGTGCATCTATTGGTAATATGGAAATGATCCGGCATTTAGTTGAGTGAGGTTTTGCATTCATACTTGGGATTATCCTCAATTAGTGTAGATCCCTAAACTTGGGACACAGTTACAAAGATTGTATCACTTGGAACTCGATGATGGTTTCTAATATTAATTAACGTTTCGATGACATCCCATAGTGGTTAGTTATCACTGTTAGAGAGTATGTGAGCGATCTTAGATGAATAGTCCCACATAGGATAAGTTAATATTAGTATTCCCTTATAGAGCCTATGTAAGGGGCTCAAGATGTAATAGCTAGACATCTCAATCAATACTCTTCTTCCTCCTACATTACTTCTATCATGGTATCAAGAGCATTTTTACTCTAAAGAGTCTGATCCTAAGGGTTTCCGATTAACCAGCGGTTGTAGCTCTGTCAATGGCTACCGCCCACTGGAATATCATCGGTTTAGTTATCTAGTTTTCTTTTTCTATCCAAATAAATTAGATTTGTTAATTTTTTCAGTCAAATTTTAGTTTCTAGGTTTTTGATTCTTTATGTAAGACTTCAACCAATTATTAAAGGTTTTCACCGTTAAAGGTTTGAGGGTTTAAAGATCAATTTCTCATTTTTTGATCTATCTCTACTTATCAATAAGAGAAGATGAAGATCCAAAGAGTAAAAGCAAACAACTATTTTTGTTCAACATGGTGGTCTTCTTTCAGAGTCTTTGTTCAAAACCCCCAATTCATTCTCTCTGACTCATATCTTGAAACCCCAACTGAATCTCTCTCTACCCATTTTTCATATCTCTTAATAGAGTGATTCAATCTTGAAAGAAGAGATGGAAAGATTAGAATGGAGCCAGAACCCACCGCCCCTACTAGAAAGGTTCGATTTAAGCCAATAACTATTACACAACCAACCAAATCTACCAAACCTGGTGAACCAAAAATTGAAGTTAAACAAGAATCACCTTTAAGTTCAGATGATTCTGTTATTTTATCAAGCCCAAAAAGGTGAAGATGGGATGGTTAAAGAATCTTAAAGTTCTTGATCTTAGTATTAATGGATTTTAAGGGTTTTTCCCAGCTTTAATAGGAAGTCTTACTGAACTTTTGAAGCTTGATTTGGGTTTAAATAGTTTTAATAGAAGAATCTCAGGAAGTATTATGGCTTTACCGAGATTTGGGTTCCATTATTTTGCGAATAGAAAGAAAGTGAAAATGGATCAAGGGTTTTTTTTAACTTTCAAGTACTATTTCTTTAGTACACGGATGCCCTTAAGATTTTGGATGACAAGTTCAAAGTTGTTGGGCTGGGCCTTCTCCGTTGGTGTGCCCTCAAGATTGGTAATCTCTTAACCTCTTGGTGTTCTCAAAATTTTCATGAGAACTCTAGGGTGCTTATATGATGTTGTGTTGTCGTGTGTTCTTCAAAAAAAAAAAAAACTTATGATCATACAAAAAGATGGCTTCTCTTTGCCACAACTCTCCTTTTTCTTTCATGCCCAAGTGGGCCAAGCTATTAAGCTTAGTACTTTTTTCCTCAAGCCCAAGTGGGCCAAACTATTAAGCTTAGTATTTATTTCTCAAGTCCAAGTGGGCCAAGCAATCAAGTTTTTATCTCTCTCTCTCTCAAACCCAAGTGGGCCAAGCTATAAATCTTTTTTCTTCTAAAGTCCAAGTGGGCCAAGCTATTAAGCTTTTCTCTTTCAACCCCAAGTGGGCCATGCTATTAAGCTTTTCTTTTTCAATTCTTTCTCTTTCAACCCCAAGTGGGTCAAGCTATTAAGCTTTTCTCTTTCAACCCCAAGTAGGACAAGCTATTAAGCTTAGTATTACTTTCTCAATCCCAAGTGGACCAAGCAATCAATGTTTTTTCATCTTTCTTTCTTATACTCAAGTGGGCCTAGCTATCAATGCTTCTTCTTTCTTTTTAATACCCAAGTGGACAAAGCTACCACTATTCTACATCACATTTCTTTCTCGAGCACCACAATAAACACACATCAAAGCAACACCAACATTAATAATGAAAAAAGTTGAAACATCATCAAGGCGGTATCTACTCAAACAAATGGTCTTCCATTCTTGCAAGTACCATTAGTTTGAGGGGGAGTATTATGGAGGAAGTCAAATCACACCATTGACCCAGTGAAGTACAAGAGATGAACAAAAGTTGTTTTGCATTTTTAATTTAGTTTTTAGATATTATTGTAATAAGGTATTTATTGTAGCAAACCATTGTACTTACCAATATCTTGATAAGTACATTGGTTTGAGGGGGAATGTTAAAGAGTATGTGAGCGATCTTAGTTGAATAGTCCCACATAAGATAAGTTAATATTAGTGTTCTCTTATAGTGCCTATATAAAGGCCTCAAGTGTAATAGCTAAGACATCAATCTCAATCACTACATTACTTCTATCATGATAGAAGTAATGTAGGAGGAAGAATAGTGTTGATTGAGATTGATGTCTTAGCTATTACACTTGAGGCTTTTATATAGGCACTATAAGAGAATACTAATATTAGCCTATCTAATGTGGGACTATTCATTTAAGATATCTCATATGTCTCTAACACTCCCCCTCAAACCATTGATAAGTACAATGGTTTGCTACAATAAATCCTTACATATTACAATAACATCTAAAAACTAACTTAGAGGCAAAACAACTTTTTTTTCTTCTCTTGTACTTCATTGCTGATTTGGCTTCCTCCATAATACTCCCCCTCAAACAAATGGTGCTTGTAAGTGTGGAAGACCATGAGTTTGAGTAGATACCGCCTTGATGATGTTTCAATTACTTTCATTGTTAATGTTAGTGTCGCTTTGATGTGTGTTTGTTGTGGTGCTTGAGAAAGAAACATGATGTAGAATATTAGAAGTTTTGCCCACTTGGGCTTGAAGCAGTGATAGTTATGCCACTTGAGAATGAGAAAGAAAGATGTGAAAGAGAAAAGCTTGGGCTTGAAAGAGAAAAGCTTAATAGCTCGACCCACTTGGGCTTGAGAGAAAAAAATAGAAAAAGAAAAGCTTAGTAGCTTGGCCCACTTGGGCTTGAAACAGAAAGAGTTGAAAAAAAGAAAAGCTTAATAGCTTGGCCCACTTGGGCTTAAAAGAGAAAAGCGTAAGAGCTTGACCCACTTGGGCTTGAGATAGAAAAGAATTGAAAGAGAAAAGCTTAACAGCTTAGCCCACTTGGGCTTGAAAGAAAAAGGAGAGTTTAGGCAAAGAGAAACCATCCTTTTGTATGACCATAAGTTGAACACACCACCACACAACATCATAGCAATTTATAGGCACAATAGATTCCATGAACTTAAGAGCAAACCAATGGAAGAAGGCCCAACTACTTTAAACTTGGTCATTCGAAAACTTTAACAGCACCCACGTAATAAAGTAATGGAACTTTGAGAGTTGAAACCCTAGATCGCATTTGCACTTTTCTTTCTCTGTTACTAAATAATGGAACCCAAATGTCTATAAGAGGCTTGATCCTATCCCTTCATCTCTATAAGGTAAATCCATCACTTCATCTCCTAATGAATTCTAATCCGAAATGGAAGCCTCTAAATCTGGACGGAACCAAGCACCGAATCCATGAAGAAGTGAAGATAAGCTTCCAGCAGCCATTAGAAACAAGCAATATCTCATCTTTAGAGAACTAAAAGAAAGAATAGTAGTTGAATAAAAGCTTAAATTGCCAAAGTAAAGATAAATCTGCAATAAATTTTTAACAGGAAAGAATCCTTCTCTCTTTATTCTCTTCTTCTTCACCTATTTGGAGAGAGAGAGATGAAAAGTTAAGAAAGAGATGATACTAAGGAGAGAGAAATCTGGAACCACTTCTATTTGTGTTGTTGTTAGAGATAGAGAGATTTTAGAACAGGAGGGTTTTTGGAATTAAAGATACTAGTGAAGGGAAAAAAATGAAAGAAGAGGAAGATGAGATATGCTTGAGAGAGAAAGAAGAGGAAGTGAGAGTGGAAGTTAATGAAGAAGACTCCATTGTTGAATTGACAAAATGAAAGAAACTCCCACTGAAAATTCTGAGAGCTCAATGAAAGATGGCTGTTTTTTTAAGAGGATAAACCAACACATTGCTCTCATAAACAAAAGGACTCCAACAAAACAGAGACTTACAAGAAACGAAAGGTTGATGAAAAACAGTAGAAAATGAGATAATGGAGCCATGAATCATTTCTTAAGCTCATTGGAGTGAGAAGATGACTTGTTGAACTACAACAGAGAGAGAGGGTTAGTATTTGAGTTTGGAAAAGGAGACCACCATCTAAGTTGAATGCAAATAGTTGTTTGCTTTACTCTTTTAGATCTTCATCTCCTACTATTAACAAGTAGGGATAGATAGATCTAAGAGTGAGAAATTGATCTTCAAACCTTCAAACTTTAAAGGGTGAAAACCATAAATTGTTGAAGACTAACATAAAGAATCAAAAATCTTTGAAACTAAAACTTGACTACTAAATCAAAAACCTAATTTATTTGGATAGAAAAAGTAAACTAGATAACTAAACCGATGATATTCCGGCTGACGGTAGCCATTGACGGAGCTACCGCCGCCGGTTAGTCGGAAACCCTAGGATCGAACTCGTTAGAGTAAAAATGCTCTTGATACAATGACAGAAGTAATGTAGGAGGAAGAAGAGTATTGATTCAGATGTCTAGCTAGTACATCTTGAGCCCTTTATATAGGCTATATAAGAGAATACTAATATTAACTTATCCTATGTCGGACTATTCATCTAAGGTCGCTCACATACTCTCTAACAATCACCACTACAGGACCATTGCTCTTTTATATGGCATGAACACTTTTATTTCTTTTGCCCAAACCAAATTGTCGTACAGCTCATATTTTGTCTGGTGTCTTATATCTATTAGGTATGCTCCATATTCGCTGTATTGATTTGATACGCATTTCTGCTCCTTGACTCTCCCTTTTGATCCACTAATATTTTTGATTACTTAACTGCACTTGAAGTATCTATAGTTTACTTATTTTTGGATTACTGAACTGCTCTTTTCCCTTCTGAATTTCTAAACAAAACTTTATCTTCTACAATTATAAGCTGTAACCGTCCCAATTTCACAGGTCACTATAAACTATCTATTGGGGACTTTGGGAAAGAAATACCCAAATACTGTTGGAGTAGTTGATCTTGGGGGCGGATCTGTTCAAATGGCATATGCTATCTCAGAAAAGGCTGCTGCAAAAGCTCCCAAATTATCAGATGGGGAAGATACATATGTGAAGGAACTGTTCCTTAAGGGACACAAATACTACCTTTACGTTCACAGGTTTCTCCTTAATTGTTGTTTTATGATTTCTACGATTTGTTAGTAGAAAAATAAATATTTAGCCCAACTAGAACCATCAAATGATCAATTCATCCATCATTATTTCATATCAACTAGTTAGTCCGCTTCTTATATGCATTTCTACTTTGCATTTACATTTTTGACAAACATATTCATTTCTAAGCTTCCACATGCATTTCTAAGCTTCCACATGCATTTGTCTCTATCAGTTATGTGAAATATAGATAGGTTTAATAAATGGTTGCGCAGAAAATTTTCAAACTTTTGCCTCTTACCTTATTTTGGAGTTCGATAATCATAAAATTTTTTAGTAGCAAGCGATTATTTTCTTCCCATTAACTTTTGTTTTAACAGAGTCAATTCTCCACATCTAATGTTGCAGTTACTTGCGTTACGGCTTATTAGCAGCCCGAGCAGAGATTCTGAAGACAGGAGAGAGCTCTGGCAACCCCTGCATCTTGAGTGGCTATCATGGTACCTTGCAAAATGATTTAGTAGCACTTCTATTTTTATGGGAAATTGCCACAATTTATTAAAAAATGGCACATAAATCAATTTAATCATACATAATAATAATAATAATAATAATAATAATAATAATAATAAGTAATGACAAGGAAAAGATCAGCGTCCAGAAGGAGAGAGAAGCTCTGACACCGGTTGGCTTCCGACGACTTTCCGGCAAACTCAAAACATTCCCTCAAACCCCAAGTTACCCGCCCCTCGCTACTGCCATTGCACGGAATTGGTTTTCCGGTATAGCGCCGGTTGGTAACTTTCAGGCGGTTGAAGGGGAAGGTTTTCTGACCACCGGAATCTCGCCAAGGCTACCGGCAGGGTTAGCTAGGTAGATATGTTTAACCTTAATGTTAAAATTGAGAATAAGAGACTTTCGATCTCGAGATTGAGGGGGGGAAGGATCAACGTAACGGAAATAGGCTATTTTAGGGAGTGGAGCATTAACCTGCCGGATCAAGGAGTGGAGCATCTGAGTAACTTCCTTAGGGATAGGGCGGCGGATAGCATCAAGTCCGGCATATCCAAAAAGATAAGCAGGTTCATAGATGGGGGTAGTCTGTGGTTATGGGAAACAATGGTCAATGGCAGAGGTGAGTATGTTTGGGCACATCGGATGGGGGAGGGAGATAACAGGAAGAGGTCAGTCTGTATCCCCATGGGTTTCAAGGCAGAGGGGTGGTTAGCCATGGCCAAAGCCTTGAAAGAGTCTCTTCTCGTGAATAGTAGCAGGACCCTTCATCCAAAACCTCTTCAGAGCTTAGGAATTTCTACATCCAATAGATTTCAGATCCTAGACAAAGCTAGGGAGGTAAAGCCGAGTGGGAAGCCAGATAAGGTTAAAAATTTGGATAGCTTTTCTTGGGATAAGGGTTCTAGATCTCAGAATCATCCATGGGATGGTATTTCCCACGCTGGGCATAAAGCTTTTAATTCCCACCCACTACCGTTTAAGGACCCAATGAATGGAAAGAATATTAAAGTTGGAAAACCTTCCCTTTTTAGCTATAAAAACCCTAAGTCTGTAGAGAAGACCAAACATTTGCTTCACCCTCAACCCAGTAAACTCTCTTCTTCTCCGTCCTTCCCTTCCTCTTCTGACCCTAGCGCGGCTATGGCGGACATCTACAACATGGACTGGTCATCAGCGATTATTCTAGAGAGAAACTCTTCTTCAGACCATTGGCATCTGGTGGAAGCAGCAGTCAAGAGGATCATGGGTTCAGACGCAGTGGAAGTTCTCCCTTATAAGAATGGAGCAGCCTTGGTCAAGACGCAGGAGCCGACGGATAGCCTGAGAGCACTGGAGTTCCTCGAAGAAGATGTCACGGGTAAGAAGGTTTACATTAGAAAATGGAATCCTCACTGCAACTCTGTGATCATCACCCCCATGTTAATGGAAGTTAAGATGTTCGGGATTCCGTTTCATTTATGGAATGATAAGACCTTTGCCAGCCTGGTGGAGGATTTGGGGGAGATAGTGGAGATAAGCTACGACACAACGCATCTCTTAAACCTGAGGTATGCATGTGTCTCAGTGGACGTGAAGCCGAATGGATCTATTACGGAAAGGAAAACTCTGATGGTTGATGGAGAATGTTATCACATTTGGATCACTACGGAGGTCATCGCGGAAAGAAGACAAAGTGTTCAGATCCTTCAATCGCCGGATATCCAGTCAAGTCAACCGGAGAAGAAGAAGTCTCAGTCCGGTGGTGCGTATCCCGAGGGACAGGCTGGACACAGTAATGCTAGCAAGTACGGGGCAGACCTGCCTACTGATGAGGTAATGGAGGAACAGGCTACCCAAGGCATGGCTGATGTGACACCAGGTACGGACCAAAGGAAAAGTAAAGGAAAAGGGAAGGCAGGTCAGGAGATTAGGCCTGAGGAGGTTACCATAAAGTTGAATACTATGCCAGAGATGAGAGGTATTGAGATCAGGCCAGAGATGGTGAAGGCGTTGACTAAGATGGTGAACGATACTAACAAATGGGCCAAGTCAATTTCTTACAAGCGGGCCAGCAGACACCATGACTTTTCTAAAAAGAAGTTGTGGGCCTTGGGCAGGATCCCGGTAGTCAAGAAGACTATCTCTAAAAGTTACAGAAAGCCCAGCTCTTCTAGGCCTAGTTCCAAGGAGCCCATTGAGGAGAATGTGGATCAAGGACCAGTGGGGGGCAATAGCAAGGCAGGTGTAGATGAGGACGAGAGGATGGCACAATTCATGAAGACAGGGAGAGAACTAGGCTTCTCAGGTTCGGATGATTATGAGAAGGTGGTTGAGATTATGAAGGCGGAAGGAGTAGGCCCTAAGTACAAGAAACAGAAGAAGGATGGAGATGAAGAAGAGGTCCTGAATACAACTCCTCTTGCCATCATGAGGCCAGATGGAAGCAAGAAGCAGCAGTCGGGTGGTAGCAGAGAGCATTTTTCTGGTTCGTCAGGTAAAGTGGGTATGGCTATAGCAATCCAGGAAGAGGAAGAAGGGGTTACAGCGTCTAGCAAGAAGGCTAATGAAGATAGGATCAGCAGAGAACTGAAGAACTTGGTGTGGGGCTTGTCTGATCCACCTTCATCTTTGAAGAAGTCTCGGTCGGCACCAGATATGGGGGAGTCGTCTTCTAAATGTCATTAAACCTTCTAAGCTGGAACATTAGGGGCCTAGGAACCCCAGCTAAAAGGTTAGCTGTTAGGAAAGTGGTTAAAGAGTTTAAAGTGTCTGTTTTGTGTGTCCAAGAGTCTAAATGTATGGATTGTACGGAAGCTATAGTTAGAAGTGTTTGGGGGAATGGGGTCTGTGGATGGGATGCCATCCCAGCTTTAGGGTCTTCTGGGGGTATTTTGTGTGTCTGGGACTCTAATATTTTGGAAGCTATGGAAGTATATAAAACTAGTTTCTGTCTTTCGGTTTTATTCAAGAACAAGGTTGATAATTTTGAATGGGTCTTCACTGGTGTCTATGGCCCTTGCAAAAAGAATCAGAGAAATGAGTTTTGGAAGGAATTGGATGCGGTGGCATCGAAGTGGCTGCGTCCTTGGTGCATTGGCGGCGACTTCAATGTCATACGCTTTCTTCATGAGAAGAAGAATGGTAAGAAGATTACTTCGAGCATGAAAGAGTTTGGGGAATGGGTGGATCGGCACAGCCTTATGGACCTTCCGAAACAGGGTATGGAATTCTCTTGGTCCAATAACCAAGTCAATCCGGTTCTAAATGTATTGGACAGGTTCCTTGTTAATGGTGGTTGGGAATGTAAGTACTCTAAAGTCGAGCAAATTATTCTACCAAGACCGGTTTCTGATCATGCTCCAATCCTTTTGCGAACGGATTTTGATGTTACGAACCCCCCACCCTTTCGTTTGGAAGAACGTTGGATGCGCGACCCGGAGTTCTTGGGTAATGTGGAGAGGTGGTGGAGTGAGGCCCCCCTTGGGAGTTCACCCAGTAACTCTTTCTGGAGGAAGCTGCATTTTGTCAAAGACAAGCTCAAGGTCTGGTCTAGGGAGAAGTTTAGTAAATTCCAAAGGGAGTTCTCTCAGCTGCAAGTAGATATCCATAAGTTAGACACAAAGGAAGAGATCAACATTTTGTCTGAAGAGGAGTATGTGGCTCGGAAAGAAATGAAGGCTAAGTTGGAGAAGTTAATGGGGCTCGAGGAAGTTAGTCTTAGGCAGAAATCGAGGGCTACCTGGCTTAAGGAGGGTGATAAAAACACGGCTTATTTCCACAGGATTGTCAAATGTAGAGCAAGGCAAAACAGAATTAGTATTATCATTCAAGAGAATGGGTCGATTTCGTCGGAGGAGGAAATTATGAAGGAAGCGGTTGATTACTTTAGTAACTTGTATTGTGAGCCGAAGTTTTGGAGGCCGGGCATTGAAGACATGGCCCTCCCCCGCTTAGACCAGGAGCAAGCTGGCCTCATCGAGGGTGATTTTAATGAAGCAGAGGTTCGAAAGGCTATTGCGGAGCTGGCGAAGGATAAGGCCCCAGGGCCGGATGGATTTCCAATTTCATTCTATAGCAGGTGCTGGGAGATCATTAAGGGCGCTCTTATGGAAGTGGTGAAGGAATTCTCGGAGACGGCCTCGTTCGATTGGAGGTTAAACCAGACTTTTATTGTTCTAATCCCTAAGAAACAGAATAGTTCTTCGTTTGCTGACTTTAGGCCAATAAGTTTAGTGGGTGGAATGTACAAAATCATTTCGAAGATGTTAGCTTCGCGCCTTGCTTCTGTCTTGGATAAGCTTATTTCCCCGTTCCAAGGGGCTTTTGTTGGAGGCAGGCAGATATTGGACGGCGTCATGATAGCTAATGAGCTGATCGATTCAAGGCGAAAAGAAGATAGGAAGGGGCTCATGATCAAAGCGGACCTAGAGAAAGCGTATGACCGGATTAATTGGGACTTCCTTTATCATATTTTAGATAGAATGGGCTTTCGATATAAATGGCGCTCCTGGATCTACGCGTGTGTTTCTTCAGCTACCTTCTCGGTCTTGATAAATGGTAGACCTTCTGTCGTCTTCCAGAGTTCGAGAGGAATTCGGCAAGGAGATCCGATCTCCCCTCTCTTATTCCTGCTTGTCGGAGAAGTGCTTAGTCACTGTATGCAAGCAGCAGAAGCAAAGGAGTGGATCAAAGGCTTTCAAGTGGCTTCGACGAGCAGGCGAATAAACCATCTCCAATTTGCGGACGACACTCTTTTCTTCCTTGATGAGAATGGGGAGCAGGTTAACAAACTTCGAGATATTCTTATTTGGTATGAGTTGTGCTCGGGCCTGAAAGTGAATCTTAATAAATCATATACTTATGAGGCGACTAAGGTGGGGGCAGACAATAGAAATCATGAGCTTTTGAAAAGCTTCGGATGCCCGGTGGGTAGCCTCCCAACGACTTACTTGGGACTGCCATTGGGGCAGAGATACAAAGCAAAGGCTCTTTGGGACCCGGTTGTGGAGAGAGTCAATAAGAAACTTGCGGCTTGGAAGGGTCATGTTCTATCCAGGGGAGGTAAGCTAACCCTCTTGAAATCAGTGGTTCAAGCTCTCCCAACATATTATTTGTCTCTGTTTGCTATCCCTATGTGCGTGCTGAAGGAAATAGATAGGAAGATGTGTAACTTCCTGTGGAATGGCAAGTCGGATCATAAACGTCTTCATTGGGTTGCTTGGAAGTATGTTAGTTCTCCTAGGGAGAAGGGTGGTCTTGGGGTCAAGAAGTTGAAGATAATGAATCAAGCCCTCTTGACTAAGTGGCTTTGGAGATTCGACCAAGAGGACGACAAGCTATGGAGAGAGATAATCGGGGATAAGTATGGGAACAAACCAGAAACTTGGGCTCGTAAGGTGAGAAATGCACCGTACGGGTGTGGAGTTTGGAAAGGCATCCAAGGACTATTGAGCAAGTACCAAACCTTAACTAAGTGGGAGTTGGGTAACGGGGAAAGGATCCACTTTTGGTCCGATGTCTGGGTAGGTACCACTCCTCTCAAGGACCTATTTCCCCAGATTTTTGCTATTGCGCAAGATAAGGAGGCCACAGTCAAACAAATGAGAGACGAGCAGTCGAATTCTTGGGTCATCCAAACTAGAAGATCTCTGAACGACTGGGAGTTGCAACACTATATGGACTTGTTGGCTCTGATTCAGGTAGTTCCCGTGGGTCGCAGTAATGATAGAAGAGTGTGGAAAGTAGATGCGAAAGAGAAGCTGTCGGTCAGATATTGTTACCAGCTTATGGATTTAGGTGACCAAATCATGAATCCAACTCTCATTAAATCAGTTAGGAGGAAGGCAATCCCTCCAAGAGTTGGATTTATGCTTTGGGCCACTATCCTAGAGAGGATTCCGACAGTGGATTTGTTGAGGCGTAGAGGAGTCCAGATTCCAAACAGGTGTATTCTTTGTAAAGCTGAGGAAGAGACTATTGACCATATTTTCATACACTGCAAGGTCGCGTCCAACATTTGGGCCTACTTTTTAAACTCCCTTAACTTCAAGTGGTGCATGCCTGGATCGGTTTCTCAAGTGTTCGAGCAATGGGAGGGCATTTCGAAGCCTAAGAATAGAAAAGATATTTGGGACCTGATTCCGGCAGCGATAGTGTGGAGCATTTGGAAGGACCGAAATAACAAGATCTTTAAGGAGACTAATGCCAATACGAATTTAGATGCGGATGATATTAAAGCTGTAATATTTGGATGGGTTAAAGGCCTACCCAAGTATCTTAGTCTGTCTTTCCTTGATTTAGTTTGTAATTGGGAGGCTTGGATGTCGCGAGAGATCCATTAGTCGCCTCCCCGTTTGTACAGTTCCCCGTTTCGTTTAATATTAATTCAAATTTTCAAAAAAAAAAAATAATAATAATAATAATAATAATAATAATAATAATAATAATAATAATATATTAATATCCACTTGAAACTAGGAAGACAAAACTTATCTCTGAGCTTTTTCTTCTTCATTCTTAACTCCATATCTTTAGATACACTTACAGAAACTGAAACATTTTGATAAATCCGACGTACTAAGCCAATGTCTAGTCATCATGACTTGGCACTCAGGGAAAGCAGCATCTCATAAGTTCTTAACTTCCTTACGTTTGATTATAATCTGAAAATTTTGGTATTTCATTTTTCCATAGGATCTTACAAATATGGTGGATCTGTATATGATGCTTTGGCTTCTCCTTCTGGGTCGAATATGAACAAGTGCAGAAGAGTAGCCTTCGAGGCACTCAAAGTTAACGAATCAACATGTACACACATGAAATGTTCCTTCGGTGGGATTTGGAATGGTGGTGGTGGTGACGGACAGAAAAACCTATTTGTGGCGTCATTTTTCTTTGACCGTGCTGCTGAGGTAAAACCATCAGAATAAACAACGACACTTCATGTAAAAAATGCAGAATAATATTCTAGTTTTTTATCTTATCATTCAGAAATTTATTTAGATTATTTTTATATGCAAACAGGCTGGCTTTGCGGATCCTAACCTGCCAACTGCCACGGTTCGTCCTGTGGATTTTGAGGAGGCTGCTAAGAAGGCTTGCGAAACAAACTTGGGAAATGCTAAGTCTATCTACCCGCATGTTGAGGAAGATAACCTGCCTTATTTATGCATGGATCTTGTTTATCAATTCACATTGCTCGTCGATGGATTTGGTATGTTAATAACTCCATAACTCTAGTTCTCTACAACCATTATGAGTAACAACTAGTGTCTTCAACATGATCATTATAGTAGAAACAAAGGAAGTTACAACGGCGGTGCTTCTTTTCTTCTCATTGTCTGAACCTAACTCGTCTGAATCTGAATTTTCTGACCCAAATGGATCTAAAATCAGCCATTTAGACGAGTCAGATAAAAACAGTCATTATGAAATCTGCCTCAAGTCAATACAAACCTCACGTCAGATTTCAGGTCTGACTTAGCTAAAAAAGACACTACCACGATTAACTTCCTTTTGTAGGTAACCGTCTCCGCGTTGATAAGGTTAGAGATTCATGTTGAGTTTAGCTTCGGAGATGGTTTTTAAAGAAAAACTCTAAAATATCCTATGGGGCTCTCTAAGTGTAGAGTTTGAGTGTTGGAGATGCTCTCAGTTTGTTATTTGGCCTTTATATAACTAAAACCTCTATAACGACCCTCATTTTTTTGCCATTACAAATGTTTTTAGACAGAGGCCTGTTACAAAAGAGAAACTATTATAACATCTGTTTTTTGTGTTATGATAGTAACGGTCACGGACGGTAGCGGTTCTGTTCTACGATAATTTGATTTAATTGGCTGCAACTAGTACTAATTGCATCGCAACATTCTCATGAAAATCCATTATAATATTTGCTTAATATATATGATATTCTATTTTTTTGTTCATCAGGTCTAGATCCATGGCAAGAAATCACATTAGTGAAGAAGGTGAAATATGGAAATTCATTGGTTGAAGCTGCTTGGCCTCTAGGCAGTGCGATTGAAGTTGCATCATCATCGTAATCAAAATAACTAGAAATTTAAAATCATTCGTCTGCGTAAGATCTCATTTTTCGTGTCATTTTATAACTGCAGTTAAGAGATTAGTTTTACATATAGAGTCGATGTTTTTTTTACTTATTTTGAAGATCATAGGGTTATAATTTAAGGGTAGAACATTCAGGGTGTTTGCTTCTACAACACATCAGATCAAGACTGAGAACATTGTCATATTCATTATTTGAGTCATTTACGGATAAATAATTACAAAAATGCTTCTTTTTTTTCCTTTTCGAATTTGAAGTCTTACTGTAATAGGACTGGCAACTAGGGTTGATTGTGTTCGATCTAAACATTATCCCCATAATTCATACTTTCAGATTTTTATGTTGATTTAATTGAGTTTTTCTTCTCCTTCGGCTCCTTGTTTTGATTTTTTTGTTATTGTGGAGGTCAAAAAAAGGCTCATTCTAAGAAGAGGATGAAGTAGAGGAGAGGGAGAAATATATGGAAATAAAATGATGAGAGGAATAGGAAGAGAGAAGGGCAAACGGGAAATAAAAATGTGACTCATAATGGGATTTGGATGGAACCCTTTTGAGTATTGGTCATGTTAGGATTGCTACTACATCTTATTATAGGACATTGATTATATCACGCATTTGAACGGTGGGGTTGGAGAATAAGACCTGAACATACACTGTTATTATTTTATTTTATTTTTGGAAGACGACTACAATCGACGTAAGTCGTGATAACTGGCATTTGATACATCATAGATGTGATAAGCTCGATAACTGCCTACTCAAACACTAATAAGATCGGACCTATAGCCCAATAATAACAATGACCTGAAGTCCAACAACATTATTTATACCCTAATAATCCCAATTCAAATAACCAAAGATTCCACCTTCTCTGGGATTCGAACCTGGGACCTCCAAGGCTTTCTAGAGTTTACGTCAAGAACCACTTGGGCTACTACTGTCATTATTGACATTTAAACCCTAGGGTTAAATGCAAACTCCTAGACTAAAAACTCATTTGGACTTGGACTTTTCAAGTCACAATAATTTTGGTCAACTAAGATTAACAACGTGCATCCACATAATACTTATCATTAATCCCATTAGTTATTACAACAAGTGTTTGAAATCAACGGTTTAGATTAATGGTAAACTGATACCAAACTATTTTAACTCTCAGCACCGTCGGATTGATTCACTTTCAAGAAATCTCCGCAGTTGCTGTTAAAACAATAAAATCGGACCTTATCCCGTTTTTTTAACTCCGATATATTTAAAGGAGAAAAAACCAATACCTTTTGGGAAATTGTTGAGTTCTATTTATACTGCCAAAAAAAAGAGGGAAGAAATAAGAGAAATAAGAGAAACAAGAGAGACCTAAAAAGTTGTTTCATTTCTCAAAAACCCCCCCAGGAGTTTCCTCCTCTACAGATTTCTCAGGCGAACCCATTTCATATAAAGAAGAAGATGAAGAACTTGTTTGAATGTTTGGGTCTTTTTTCCTAAAGTGAGCTTCTATTTCTTCTCCTTGTTTCATCCCTTCTTTAATGGAGTTTTTCAGTATCTTTTTTCTCATCTTCTGAATTTGTTTGAATGTTTGGGTCTTTTAAGAAAATGGGAAGAGATTTACTTCATCCTTGTTGACTTTAACTACTGTAAGATTTTGATTTGATCAAATATTGATGTTTCATAATCCCTAACTTTGAGAATATAGAGTAAGCTTCTGTTTGGAGATGTGGGTTTTCTTAACTTGTTCATTAGGATCTCATTCTAGTTAGTGTGTTATTTTTAAGTCAGATCTGAAATTTGAGAACGTTAGTTTTGGTCTGACTGGCAAAGTCTGACTCGTCAAACTGGTAGGTTGGGCTGATTTGGGGTGTTTTGAGTCAGACTGTTCATATTCAACCATTGAGAGAAAGAGAAAACAATTACTACTATAAAACGAAAATTCTTGATCATTTTTGTGGTTATTCATCTTGATATTTGCCTTTAGCAACTAAAACTGTTGACTTTCATAATCACATTCTATTTCAAGGCTTGGAAGTTCTATCTCATTCTCTTTTTGTTTAGGTTTTCCTTTTGTGTTCTTTCATTCTTGTGATTGTATTATTGAGTACTAATTCTAAGCTCTGATTTCTTTCAGAAAAATATGTACTCGTTTTTCGGATTAGTCGCTTAACCTTGAGTAACTTAGGTTGTAATTCTATTTCAGTTTGCATTGATAACTAGTTCAAAATGATTTAGTTTTATAATGGGAAATAAACTATTTATTGGTCTTGGATGGTGGTTGTTACATATTAGGCATTTTAATCAATTCGTTCTAATGTTTTTAGCCTTTTACTTCTTGAATTAATGTGAGAAATTATAAGTCTTATGACTAATTGTGCTTGCAGGTTATAGGGTTTTCTTCAAGTATCTTTAGGCTGCTTATGATTTAAGTTAGCAACTTAGCATACCAAACTAGTTTGAGAATATTAGGTTATAGAATGAATGAGAACTAGACCCGTTATGAAGTTGTTGTTTGTCATGGGTGGTGGTTGTTTCTTTTGTTAGACGTATGAATCTTTGAAAACTTCTACATATTGACCATCCTAGTTCTTATAACGAATATCATTTGCTCGGATAAGATTTGCTTGTGGCTGGTTGCTTATATTCCAGTAGTTGCGTTTGCACATACTGGAGGTTTAGACTAGCATTATTTGGTTCTCATACTTCATAATTTTCGCTAATTTGACTCTCTAAACCAATTCTACTGCAGTTTTAGCTAGCACTTCAAAATATCGCTCTCCGAGTCCAAAAGGATTCTTGAGACTCAACATACTATCTGGTCTTAGGCTGAATCAAGTATTTGGAGCTCGTAATTGGTGCTGGAAACTTGTCTGCTACCATCTGGGTTACCGAATTTATCTCTTAAAATGGATGACAATGAACACTGTGAAAGTGGGAGATACAAACAGGATCAGTATCGACCAATTGACAATCAGGTATGAAATAAAGTATTAACCATGATACTTGTCTGTCAAAGCATTACTTTTCCAATTAATACTTTTGCTCATAATATCTCCTTACCATTTGATTATTGCAGTGGATGATTCCTCTGGATTTGATGAAGGATCACCATGCTTTATCAATGGAGTTTATGAACATTTTAGCTGAAAGAGAATCTGCAATTCAAGAAATGAATACGGCAATCGCCGAGAAAAGAGCAGCCTTGGCTGAGCGAGATATGGTGTTTCTTCAACGAGACATTGCCATATCTGAGAGGGATAAAGCATTAGTTGATCGTGACAGCACTGTCAAAGCACTCAATTATCAACAGAACTATAGTGTGAATGGATATAATATACCCACTCCGACACCGAAATGTGGAATTCCCCGTCAGAGCAAGCACCATCTCCCGCCCATGGAACGATCTACCTTCATGACTGAAGCTCCATGTACTTCAAGGGAGATGTCAGAAACTCCCAAATCCCGAATGGTTAGGCGAAAAAAGGAGTTTCCACCCAACAATCAATTGAAGCCGAGGAAGAGTGAGAAAGCAGGTAGCAACTTGAACAGGCGCAGGCCGGTGACTGTTGCTAATCCGTTTGATCACTGCACAGAAGCTCACGATGTCGAGACACAGCCCGGATGGAATCTTGGCCCTACCCAAGTGAACTTCAACGACTCAAGTATGGCCGCCCCTATTCGTTACCTTACTATCAAATAGCTATCCTGGTGCAGTAACCCCAGTTGATATGACGCAAAATATAGTAGTCCGCTGATAGTAGGTGATGCGTCTTCCCTGCTGCAGATTTTGGTCTTTTTGTCACGAGATGCGGTAATGGATCTTTTGGAATGTAATGAAAGTGGCTGGTAGTGAATTGATTCATGATTTTGTGGTTTTCTGTTGAACGACTTACAAAGTAGAGAGAAGGGAATAGAATGGGGATAAGATGGTTTTGAGAAATTTTCATAACACTCTTATATCAGATTAGATGCAACACAGCTACCTTGATTAAAAGCCATGTCAAATTTTACTTCCGGGTAGAGTCTTGACAGGTTTTTGGCATGACCTGTCACTCTATTTGGACCACCTCATTCTATAGGAGGCCATCCTAGTTTGTGATATACAAGAGTTTGCTTAGTTTTTCCTTCGTAATTACTTATTGTTAACAAATGAAGAGTCATGGGATGTTGTATTGGAGTTACACAAAGAGACATCACTTGATTCTGTTGTGGAGCGTGATATTTACTGGCGTCAATATGAGATCGTGACACAGAATGACGATTGCCTGGTGACAAGACGAGTCTTTGTCTTTGAAGTTTGACTCCTAGTTCGTGTGTCTAATGTGTTTTTAACACATTGAGCAGGTCTGTCGCGATCTTAGTTGTCTAAATGTTCAGTGGATGACGACTAAGTCCCACAGGTCTGCATTTATAGTGTTATTCATATTCTAAGAATTGCATACACCTCATTGGTTTGTGCAAGCACTTCGAAGTTACCAATTAGTGAGGTTCATTGTGATCCAATATCTAGGTGACGTTGGGTTCCTCTAATTGCCGAGTGGATTAAGTTCTCACATTAAGATATCCACATTATTGACGTCCCCTTTTAGTCACATTGTGTCTTAAGTTGCAGCAGTATGACTGGAAGATTATTAGGGACATGCTAGACACAATTAGAAGTTGTCGTGGTAAGGAACAAGATGTAATTGTCACCAGTCCACTGGATAAAAGATCTTCGGATCAAGCCGGACCAATTACAATTATCAGATTAGTGGATAGAAACTTATGCCACAAATGAAGACATGATGATGAAATAGTCATTCCTGTAATATACAGAATATTATTCAGGTAAAAATATTTGGTGGAACTTGGTCTTAGCCAGTTACATTGGTGAGTTCATATTAAGACAAGGAGTATTATAATGAGAAACCAATGATTGAACTTTGAGGCTTGTCCAATCATCTTAGCAGAAACGTTTAAATTATGAATTGTAATGATTTGTCCATCAAACTCAAAATTAATTAGCAATGAGTGGAGAGGACTTATACCTTATATTCTTCCAAAGATGTTAGATAATACCATTTCTTTGGTAGCAACCTGGTAGTAGAGATGAACTGGAGTGGCGAGTGGGATTTAGGTTTATTCCAAAGTAAAATATAGAGACTTGAACTGGAGTGGGGAGTGGAGACTGGAGGGAGAGGATGGCACACTTTTCCGTGTGCCAACTCTTCTAGCTCTATTCTATACTTCTTTCTTATTCTTTCCCATCCTACCTCTATAGTACTCCCTCTAAGTTTTAGAGATGAGGGATCAGATCTTTACTAAGAGCATCTCCAGTGGGAATCTCTAACACTAGAGTTTTGTTAAAAAATCATCTCTAAGTGTTACTTTGAGGGATCAGATCTTTACATAGAACACACTCTATTATAAGTTAGACACATTTATTATAGTGTCTAGAGAGAGAAACTCTAAAATGAGAATGTCTCCTTGAGACTGATTTTAGAGATCCACATTAGAGACCAAACAAATGTAGAGTGTCTCTATGAAAAGAGAACCTTTATTTGACACTTGACAGCTAGATTTTTAGAGTGTCCCATTGAAAATGTTCTAAGTAAAGAAATATCTTTATTATTTCATATTGGTGATTTGGTCCATAGTAAAAGGATTATTTCATATTGCAATCAAGGAGATTGAAAAAGTGTAGTATATTAACTGATGCACATCGTTCAAATTTTATTAAGACCTACCATCATTAACATGACATGATTACAACAATACATAACTGAACAATGATTAATAGATACAAACATATTCCATTAATCTTTTCATCAAGTGATGGTAGAAATTATAGTCCACCTCCAAATATGTGGATCCATCTTCCTCTCTTCTTTTCTTTTTTCTTTCATCTTCTTACATTAAAAATTAACTTTGTCTCAGACTGCCAATTCACACATTTTCTCTAGCATTTCTGAAATGTCAGTTCTCACTTCTAACAAATTCTACAAAATGCACTCTTTGTTACGAAAGAATTATTAATTTAACCACTAACCCCATATACATAATAATGGGACATAATTGTTCCTGCCTATTTTTATTTTTTTTGTTGAAAGTGTTCCTGCCTAGTTGCTAGATGTTTATACATCATCAAAATGTGATAAACAAAATAAATCTCAAGTTAAATCAACAATTAAAATGACCTACAACATAGAATTTAAGTCAACACAATCAACCACTTGGACAACAATGTAACAACAATGTAACGGACATCTTGTTCTTGTCAAATACAAGGAAATGGTTGTGGCAGCTATAACAATCCAAAGCTTGGTAATTAAAATTTTCTCAAACAATTCTTGGATGACAATAGTGTCCCAAATCACCCACTTTGAATTCAATGTTTGAATAAAAATCTACAACATTGGAAGTGTCAGATTTCAAATAATCAGCAGCAATATCAGACAGGGATAACTGTTAATTTTGAATTCTCATCATCCACAACACCATACAATAAATTCACCATCAAAACCCTAATCAAATCAGCTGCTAAAACCTCATTAAACCCCATAAACAAAATCTTGAAATAGGAAACACAAAAGTAAACTCATTGGTGAATTAGGGTAAACACCCAAATTATATTTTGACTTGTACAAACAATACCCAAATTTCAAAAGAAAAAAAAAACTGGGTGTTTCTCAGATAAAATAAATTATTAGCCTCAGACCGTCCTAGTTCATGAGTTTATTCAACATAAATGCAAATACATAGTTTTGCATTTCAGTCAACCAATACATGATCATCACTGGCCATTTCATTATTTTGTAAATCCCAATTTTTATTCTTGTGAGAGAAAGTAAAGATCTAGATAGAGAGAGAAAGATAAGAGGTAGTGTCAGAGTATAGAAATCTCAGCATAGAAATATCAGACAGGGATAACTGATTGATTTCAACTTCTCATCATTCACATATATAAACATATATAGATATATAGATAGAGGGCATCAGCTCTTCCTATTCAATAAAACATCAAAAATACAGCAATTCTTTGATTGAGTAATCAGTTTGAAATAACTCATCATTTGCCTCTCTTTCTTAGATTACCAGAGGATAAAAATCATATATAAAAGAAGGATCAGATCTAAAATTTAGGGTTTTAGTATGATTTAAGAAACCCTAGGTGTTATTTCTAAGGTTTATAAACTAGACGAAGACGAAGCATAATACTACCTGAAGGATTGAAATTTATATCCATCTTTCCTTATGAACAAACAGAAAGGTAGCTAACTGTTCCTAGCTAAGAACAATAACTAGGGTTTTGGTTTGCAATAAAATGATCTCCAAAGCTTTAACTTTATAAGGTTCTGTCCAAGGACGGAATTAGGGTTTTGCATCTGTGTGGTTTCATGGCCTTAATTTCTGTAAGCCCAGAGTTTGAGTAAAAGGCCGTGGGAAGTTATAAAAAGGAAAATTTTATCTACACTCACCCCTTTTACCCATTTACTGTCTCACATTACTTTTTTTTTTTTGTTGAAAAACAGTCTCACATTACTTGGTCAAGTTAATCTGACCCAGTGGAAAAATCACTAGCACTCCGACTCCGACCAGCATCTTTGTCGGGTAAAGCTCGCAGGCCGGTGGTCGACTGGCGAACTTCAGCAGAAGACTTCAACAATAGAAAACCTCCCCCCCCCCCCCCCTCCCTCCACCGAGACATCACCCCTCTCTCAAAACAAGTACTCTCACCTTTGTGTTTGGCCCGAAATTGATGGATCTGGACCTATTTTATTCACACAATTAGTTCAATCCTTCCGATTTTAAAGGACCGAGAAATACATTCCCCTTAGATCTCGTTTGGGTATACATATAGCTTATATTATGAGCTTTTCTATTAGTCCATAAGGGTTTGTTATTCGTTAATATCTTTTTACTAGAAACTTAAAGTCCGGATCTTCGAAGATCTCAGAAGTTTCGGGACAAAAATTTATCAAAATTTTGAAGGTCCAGGAACTTTTAAGTTGTGAAAAATTTTTGAAACATTTTTATCTGGGACATTAAAATTCCTGGATCATTAAGTTCTGGAACATTTTTATTAGAACTTTAAGTTCTAAGACCTATTTTGTTAGAATTTTGGAGGATCAATTTTAAATCTAAGTCTTTCCAACAAATGGTTAAGATTAAAACAAAAGATATTATTCTATATACTTATTTCTTTCTCATTATTGTTACGCAAAATGAAATGTAATAGAAAAAAATGAAATATTCTGAGTTTTTTTGTCCGTAAAACGTGATAATAACTATTAAAATTCGACGATAAAAAAAAAGGTCAAATGTTTGGCATATAACTATATGACTCTGTCATTCCACATTCTTTCAGCAATACTATCTCTCCAATCACCAGCTTGTTGTCTTTGTTGTTCTTGAGTTTGAATCTCTTCATCATAATCTTCATCCGGGATACACTCATCGGTTTCTTCTTCATCTGGAGCAAATTCGTCTGAACTGCATTCTCTTCGAATAAAGTTATGCAATCCTGCACATGATAAAACTAATTGTGCTTGTGATTTAAACGGAAAAGATGGAGCAGTTTTGAAAATTTTGAATCTCGCTTTAAATACACTGAATATTCTTTCTATCGCGGTTCTTAAAGAAGAATGACGATGATTAAATAATTCCTCTTTAGTTTCTGGACGTCAAGTACTCCCAAACTCCCTTAAATGGTATCGAACTCCTCGATATGGTGTCAAAAATTGAGGACGATTAGGATATCCGGCATCTGCCAAATAATATTTACCTACAACAAAAATATTTAAATGAAAAATATATATATTCATATATCATCAAATCAAAATATATTAAAATGAATTTCGGTAAAAATAAAAATTATCTTACCACGCGGCACTTTAAATCCACCACTTCCCTCTAAAGCATCTTTTAGTACTCTTGCATCATTTGCTGATCCTTCCCATCCACTACGACCATATATGAATTGCAAATCAAAGGTGCACGCCGCCAAAACACTTTGTGATATAATTCCTTTTCTATTACGATATGCAACCGAATTTTTTATTGGTACCATGACCAGAATATGTGTACCATCAATCGCTCCAACACAGTCCTATGTTTCAAACATAACATGATTGATAAAGTTAACTTAAGAGTAAAATATAAAATTAAATTAACTTTAATCCAAAAGAAATTTATTTGATTACCAGAAAGTAACGATTGAAGCGATCATCTGTCAGGATCTTCATTGAGGTGGTCGTTGGAGTTTTCACCATTAATTCCGGAGCTAATAAGGTCAACGCTTTCAACACTTTATTGAAGTTTATGCTTGTACAAAATTTAGATCTATCAAGTCTTTCTCGAGTTACTGAATAACTATTATGCTGACCAACCGTTAAAAGAAACATCCCAAGCATCTCTTCCACACTAACATAACGAGTACCCATTAAAAGAAAGGGTTATTTCCCAAATGGCCCCCAACTTTGTGATCAGCTTCCTGCCTGGCCCCCTAAATTAGCAAAAATACCCATATGGCCCCCTTTTTCCGTTATCTTTAACTTTCCGTTAATCTCTCTCCTCCATCTCATTTTCTCTCTCTGCCACATCATTTGACCACGCCACATCATCATCTTCTTCGGCAGGGGTCGCCGGCCGGCCAAATTTCCGGCCGACGACCTTCAATTTTTTTTATTCTCTCTCTTCTCTCTTTCTCTCTAAAAACTAAAAAAAAAATATTTTTTTTAACTCTCTCTACAGATCTAGAGAGAGTATGTTCACAGATCTTCAAAGGGTATATTCGCAGACCCATTGGAGGTCTGCAAACAGACCCTTTGAAGGTATGTTCGCAGACCTCCAATGGGTCTGCGAACAGATCCATTGAAGGTCTATTCGCAGACCTTCGATGGATCTGCTCTCTCTCTAGATCTGTAGAGAGAGAGAGAGTTTTAAAAAAAATTAGTTTTTAAAGAGAAAGAGAATAAAAAAAAAATGAAGATCGCCACTCGGAAATTTGGCCGGCCGGCGACCCCTGCCGAAGAAGATGATGATGTGGCGTGGTCAAATGATGTGGCAGAGAGAGAAAATGAGATGGAGGAGAGAGAGTAACGGAAAGTTAAAGATAACGGAAAAAGGGGTCATATGGGTATTTTTGCTAATCTAGGGGGCCAGGCAGGAAGCTGGTCACAAAGTTGGGGGCCATCTAGGAAATAACCCTAAAAGAAACTTCTCTTTTAAAATTCGACATAACTTGAGGAATGTATCTGGATACATCGTATAAATCTCACGAAACTCATCAGGGGAATCTCTTAATTTTTGTTGGATATAAATGAATCATTTACTAGAGACTGACTTTCTTTGAGCATTAGGTGCATGTAGACAAAAATTGCAAGTAAATGCGATTGCACGAATAATAATGTCATTGTTACTATTTATTTTTTCAACATGTTCCTCACCTTCAACATTATCTTAATCCATTTGATAAATCCTAACAAATAAACAATGAAATAAAATACGTCAAAAACATTATAACATAACCTTTCTAAGATTGCTCAATATAAAAAAAACATATAAAGTAAATAATATCTTTAAACGATATTGTCGTTCCACTAACATAAATAAAGCATAAAATAGAGTATTTGAAGCATAAACAAAACAAACTAAAATAAATCTTAAACCCTTAACTCCAAAGTATCATTTATCAAGCTCCAATAGTATCCAAATTTTTCGCTCATCCAGATTCATCATGGAAAACATCATTTTCTGCTCCGGAGATTTTAGAAGTTTTGCTCCTTCCATTTTCATTGTGTAGTCCAAATCAGGAATCTCATAAAGTGCTTTACACCAATCGTTTGGACTCTTTGTAGTCTGAACAAGTTCTTCAAAACTCAGAGCCATTCTTTCACTAACTTCTTCATAGTGTGTCCTTGCTTGTTTTTGTTGGACAGGTAGTTTGCTCCTACTTGGTTGGTTTGATCTATAAGTATTATCCTCAGTGTTTGGAGGCGCATAACGTTGGTCACAATTAATACTGTTAGGAAAAGGGTCTAAGTCGACATCGAAGTTGTCGACATCAATCCCTTATAACCCCTCGACTGATGCTTCACAAGCATTATCTCCAACAGCTAAAGACCCTCCAAATATTGTGCACCAATCCTCGTATTCTGGATATCTGTCACTACGGTAATCCTTAGCATTAGAGTATTTCTGCAATAAACTACTTGGATCAAATATTTTACTAAGAATTTTATTACAGTTACTTAAATTAAATTTTATGTTTAATTACCTTAAAATATTCTTCCCAAACTTCTTGTGGAGCGGTGATCTTACAGGTGGTTGCATCCCAACCAAATCCAGAGCATGAAGCCATTAACTCCTTAATTTGTTTATACTTACCTCTCCACTTCTTAATTTTACTACTTACATGTTTTGATGTTTTATTACCGTTACACTTTTGATTTAGAGCTGGAATAATTATTTGGTCATAGTACGTCTTTGAAAGTGCACCATCTTTTCCGTATTTACCGTTATTCATGGTTTCAACAATAAGTTGAAGTAACACTTCATTTTCAGTTGGAGTCCATTTCATATACTTTTTTGTTGTTTGTGAACTCATCTAACAAAAATAAATAATAATTTAAATTAAATTATCTTACTCAACGAAATACTAGATAAGAGCATCTCCAATGCAAAACTTAAAAAAAACTCTATTTGGCTTATGTGTTGAGTCTCAATTAAGATTCTCTTTCCTATGTGGCTAACTTAAGTGTCTCTAATTCAAGTCATTCTCCAATACAACACTCTAAAAAACTCTAATAGATACACATGTCATACATACATTTAATAGGAAAAAGTGGTTGAGAAAGAAAAGCTTTCTATTGGTTCAAAAATTAAATTTGATGACTAGGACACTTAAGACTCTCAAAAGAGATCTCAAAAATAGAGTTTCTAGTTGAGACATCTTAAAACTTAATGCTTCCACATCAACTTAAGATCTCAATTGAGTTTTGCATTGGAGAGGTTTTTTCTCAAAAAAAACTCTAAAGTCCTAGGTGGCACTTAAGATTTTAAGATTGAGTCTTGCATTGGAGATGCTCTAATACTACAATTTAAATAATGATTTACATATTTTTTTAACTTATTTTTTCAACCAAATCTCAGGAATGATCTATACTTAAAGTTTCCATGATTAAATTGCATTGAGAATTTCTAAATCTTACTTTTTTTCTTGGGTTCTGATTTATTTAACTATGCTAGTCTAGTAGTTTTGTTTTGGCACAAAAACCTAGCCTAATAGTTTTTTTGTTGAGGAAGCCTAATAGTTACCAACCTGATCAGTTGAATCTCTTTAACAAAAAAAAGATTAATTAATTGACTAAGTATGCAATGATGACCTATAAACCCTAATAGCTATATTAATGCATGAAGAAAGTACATGCAGTGAAGAGACTTACTACATTAAAGATAACCATCATAATTTTCTAGCCTTACAAGCCTAATAACATTAAATTAATGTACTGCTAGTTGTTTTTCTAACCCTACAACCACAGTCTTATAAAAAAATCCATGAAACCATAGTTGGAAGCTGATGACATCATCAGGTACATGATTCATCTTTGCTCAATAGTATCCTTATGATGTTACTAGTCAAATCAATTCCCTATAAACCCTATAACCCTAATCATTCGTCTTTGCCTATAAACCCTAATCATTCTTCTTTGCTTTGCTTTGACAGGTACATAATAACATTGAATATTGCTCTGTTTTTAAATCAACGTACAACTAGTTAAGGTTGCTCAATAGTAAAAGTTTCTAGCAATAAATTCTTACCTTGAGATTAGCAAGGAGAGAAACAAGAAGGAAAAAGTGGTGGAGATACAACTGTAGGAGAAGAAAAAGTAGGGTTTCACATGGTCTATTCGTTATTTATATAAATTATTAGAAAGAAGTTTTTTTATTTTTGTCTATTTTAACCCAATATTTACATGTACACCCAAGTAGAACGAATTTCAAAGATCCACCTAAACTGGTGAAACTTTGGATTTGACAAAATAAGGTCTGAACCAATAACGCTAAACTTCAAAGTTCTTAAAAAAAGACTTGAACCAATAACACCGATCTCCAAAGATCTTAAAAAAAAGGTCTAAATCAATAACACCAAACTTCAAAGATTTAAGATCTCACGAAAGCTCCGAACGAATAACCCCCACTAAATAAATAAATAAAAATTATAAAAAGTGTTTGTATATCATAAAAAGCTAGATGTGAGAGCATCTCTAATGCAAAACTCAATAAAAACTCTATTTGACTTATATGTCAAGTCCCACTTGAGATTCTCTCTCTTATGTGGCCTAATTGAGTATCTTTAATTAAAAGTCTTCTCCAATGCAACACTCTAAAAAAACTGTAATTGATGAGGTGGAATTTATTATTAGATTTATAAAATTAGAATAATCAAAAACTGTCCCGCCAAAATCCGATTCTCCCTCCCTCCCGTGAAAATCACTTTCCCTCCATTCTTTCTTTAACCAATTCTCTCCCTCCATTTTTATTTCCCTCACAAAGGAGCTAGGGTTCTCACTATTCTACACCTTTAGCAATTGATTCTCACCAAAATCTGAAGGAAGAAGCACTCTAGGTATATATGTCATTTAGACTTTATCTTTTTTATATTCCATTATTTTATGGACAAATTTGTTCTTAATCAAATGGGTAGACTCTTTATATATTTACCCAATTATCTTTCACAAGTATTTGGTTGTTTCATTGACGCCCATAAGTTGTTCGATGAAATACCTAATAGGAATTTTGTCTTATTACAATACCATGGTGTTCAAAATTTTAAATTGTTTCATTAAACCATTACAGCACCGTCATTGTTTGAAGCATAGAGAGTCTTATGCTAATGGCAGGCTTCATATGTGTGAAAAGTTATCTGATGAGTCCAATAGAGGAGAAACGAGACACTTCACGACTTTGTAGGTTAATTCAATCGAGAGAAAGTATATATCCCCTGTTGCAACCAATAGACAATAGTAGGAATCTTCAAGAAGGGGTCCGTCCCCAATGTTGCGTTATACTAAGAACTCACCAAGTTCAGCCGACTTGAATGACCAAGCCGGAAGCAAAACCTAGAATCAGAGAACCATATGAGTTGCCTTTTAGTGTTATGAAGTTCTCTTCTTATGTAAAATACGCAAAATTCACGAGTAATGGTTTAGTTATCTGAACTATATGTGATAATAAATGACACTTTATTTTCGAATTTTGTTTGCATGTACTATGGAATTCAAAAGATTACGTCTCATTGAGTGTCAACAACTTCACAAGCAAAGTGAGAGTGTCATGGTTAGTGATTCTCTCCGTACGGAGAGTCGGATTGACTATACAAATGAGCAGCTACAATCACAATTTGCCTATTTCAAACAACTTTTCAATTCAAACCAACTAAACATGTCACACCATCAATTTCAACTTGCTTTTGGTTTTAGTCAAGTGACTTCATATCCTCATTTGAATGACCAACTATTTAGTAATGGAGGCTCTTTTCAAACTCTTTTGAATGCTCCTAATCCCCCGTCTTCTTCTGCTTCCAAAAAGCCCAAAAGGACAAATACATTGTCGAAATGTCGTTGGATCGTACATGAGGACACTATGCTTGTAAAGTCTTATTTATATGTCACCACTGATGCTGTTGTAGGAAAAGATCAAACTAGTAATTTGTTACGGGAACGTATTTTCAAGACTTGGAAGGATAGAATGGGAACGTACGATAAGACTATAAATGCCAAAGGTTTACAATGTCGTTGGGGAACCATACATGCATTCGTCAACAAATTCAACGGGATATACGAATTGCTTGAGAGAGCTCCCCAAAGTGGAACGACAATGCCAGATATGGTAAGAGTTTTTTTCACTTCAGACTGTCTTTTGATTTTATAGTACAACTGTTAATGAATATAAAATATTTTGTTTTGTAGATTAAAAATGCTTTGGATATATATGCAGAAATGGGGGATAAGTTGTCATTCAAATTTACTCATTGCTGGGAGATAATGAAAGATAGCCCTAAATGGTGTTTAAAACAACTCTCGAGGACCGATAATGCGAAGAAAACAAAGACGGCTATTGATAACCTAGTTATTTCACCTCAATTAACACCAGATACAAATCCCTTCACTGAAGATAATCATATCAACTCGGATATGCCTGTTACTGAAATCAATGATGTGGAAGAAATTACTCGACCTCTTGGCCGAAAAGCAGTAAAGAGAAAAAACGAAGATAGTTGAACAAAGTGAAGTGATTAATGCATTGACCAACCTGCAATCTACTATAGAAAAACAGTTTTTGATTAATCAACAAAATTGGGAGTCTAATGAAATGCTACTTAAAAAAGATATGGAACTTAAAGAAAGATATCAACAGTCGAAGGAGGAAGACCAAAGGTTGAAGAAGCAAGATCAAAAGCTAAAGGAGCAAGCTTTAAGACTAAAGGAGCAAGCAAAAAAATGGAAAGAGATCACAGAAAAGAGAAAAGAGCAAGAACGTATTATGAGTACTGATCTTAGCAGCCTCCAACCTACATTGCAAGTTTGTTATAAGAAAATGCAAACTCAAATACAAAAGGAATCGGAAGAGGAAGGCCTATTCGGAGATGAGCCCATACAACAGACTAGATGTTGATTTAAAACTTTATGTAGTTAAGTATTTCACTACTGTGTAGTTTAAAACTTTTAGTAACCTAAATGTTTGTTTCAATGAGTTCGACTAAATATCTTTACTTTTGATGTTAAGAATTTTTTCATCGCATCTTAGTTGTTTCGGTTCAAAATCTATATCACATTTTCTAGTGATGCATTTTTGTTATGTCAATTTTGGTATGCCAATTGTAACAGATGATGATAATGATCCAGGCCAAGAAGATGTTATGCCAAGAAAATGGCAGGCCTCATATGTTTGTTTCTATGAGTTCGACTAAATATTTTTATTTTCGATGTTAAGAATTTTGTCATGACAACTCAATGGTTTCTGTTCAAAATCTATATTACAATTTTTAGTGATGCATTGTTTGTTATGTCAATTTTGTTATGCCAATTGTAACAGATGATGATCATAATCCAAGCCAAGAAGATGATATGCCAAGAAAATGGCAGGCTTCATATGTGGAGAAGGAAGAGTGTTTGAGAGGCTTTTCAACTCGAATGCTACTCCAAAAATTGCAAGGTAAGTCAAATAAATACAATTAAACTATTACTGCTACTTGATACACATTATTAGGTGTCATGGTGTCATTCCACTATTACTACTACTTAAATACACAAAAGGAACAATGTAGGGTATATGAGTCGGAGAAATTAAGTTTTCCTGATGTCATTCCACTATTACTACTACTTGATACACATTATTACATATTCCTCTGACTACCTACCAAGATTAGACAGGTGTTAGGTGGTTATTTTTCTAATTAAACTATGTGCAGTTGACTTAATGCTAAGGAACACGATGAACATGAGATCGTCGTCGAGCCTGATTTTGGAGTAACTGAATACTCACTGTAACTCGGCAACATCAGTGACTCGAACTCAAAAAGAGGACAACCAACATCTAGTTTCCTCTTTTTATGTACTTAATTCATCGATGCCCATTTAGTTTTTCTTTGAGACAGTTCAAAAGAGAATCATAATTGAATAGCACCCTAAGTAAAAAATAGATGGATACAAATTAAAAGTAATTTGAGTCAAATGAACAAAAAGTGCAACATTGCTCCTGCAGTCCTGCTCATCTAACATAGAAAATGAACAAATCACATAGAAAATTTTAATTTGTAACTTGAGTTAAATTTCTCGATCAACTAAGTTAACAATGAAATCAAATCAAAAGTAAACCAGATACAAAATTAAGCGAATTTTTTGACTATATTGCTCCATCTCCATACATTTCTCACAAGTGATCAATGAGATCGTTTTTTAATTCTTTGTGAACAGCTTTGTCTCGAATTTGATTCATTCGACTAATGATATTTGATGCAAGAAAGACATAATCACGCTCCACCTCAACATGGTTAACATTTTCATTTGTAGGTTGCTCCCACCGTTCAGGATCCATTCTTTGATTATGTTCACTCTCAATGATCATATTGTGCAATATGATGCAAGTTTTCATAATCTTCCCAAGATCTTCAACCTTCCATATACGTGATGGGCCCTTAATAATATGTCACCTGCTTTGCAACACTCCAAATGTCCATTCTACATCTTTTCTTACAGCTTCTTGTTGTTTAGCAAATAGTTTCTCTTTCATGCTAGATGGTTGAGAAATTGTTTGAATGAGAGTAGCATATTCTGGATAAATCCCGTTAGTTAAGAAGTATCCCATATTGTAATTATGTCCTTGTAATTCGAAATTATATGTCGGAGCTATTCCCTTGTACTAGATCATCAAATAATGGAGACCTATCAAGAACATTAATGTCATTATGCGTACCCGTCATACCAAAGAATGCATGCCAAATCTATAATTTTTGTGATGCAAGAACCTCCAAAATCAGAGTAGGAACCCTTTTAAAACCATTTGTTGGTGTACCATGCCATGTTGTAGGGCAATTTTTTCAATGTCAATGCATGCAATCAAGACTACCAAGCATACCCGGAAATCTTCGTTTTTCTCCTTGTTCTAATAACATTTTGATGTCATCCTTATTAGGCTTTCAAAAATATTATTTTTTGAAAATCTCAATCACAGAATTGCAAAATTCTGTAAGGCTTTCCATTACAGTGCTTTCACCTATTTGAATTGTTCATCGAGAATACCAGTTGAACACCCATATGCTAGCAATCGAACTGGCGCAATTATTTTTTGTAACGGACTCAATCCTGCCTTTCCGATTGCATCAAATTTTTGAGTAAAATACTCATTTTTCTCGCTGATTGTACGTAGAATTCGATTAAAAAGGTTAATATCCATTCAGAAACGACGACGGAAAAGCTCAGGCGTATACTTCGAATCCTCACCTTGGAAGTAGTCATTAGTAATTATATCATGGAGACGCTTTCTATCACAGTGAATGTAACGTCTTTCATAAAGTGATCCACCGTGCGGGCGTTTAGTTTTCATCAACGCAACGACCACAATAGGTTGAATACAAATTCTAATTGTCTCTATCAAACTCTATGTCATTTCATTAGATTTTGATATTTCACTTGATATCTCATCTAATGACCCATGTGTGGAAGAAAAAGAATCATCACTACTGCTGCTCGAACTATCCCACGTCGATGTTGAACTGGATGTCGACATTAGATACACTGCAAATTATACAAAACAAAAAATGAGATAAGTAACTTATTTTCTCATATCAAGAAAACACAAAGAGCACAACTTCGAAGATGAATACACAAGGAACCTGCAACTTAGAAATATGACTAGTGATTGTCTCCTATGGTCTTTTTGAACTGTCAATGCTTTTCTAATTAAGCTACGTGCAATGGAGAAGAGACTCCAACTTGACAAGTATGTAGTTTCCACATCCAAATAATATTATCTTCCAACGAGTTGGTAAAACTATTCTACGAGTTACTATCTAGACCTGTCACTAAAAAACTACACATTCATAATTGATATCTTCTCTGATTTGTCTAAATGGGCTTCTAAATCGCTACTTAGTGTCGTCATCCTTTAACTTGGTACATTCATTCGTAAATGTTGTGGGTTGAGAAAATTACTCTTAACCCACACAGTTAAGGTTGTTTGTAGCATACATATTCGACAAATTTAATAAGTGAAAATTATAATGTATTCTATCTCTATGTACAAATGAAGGATGTATAATAACGTATGTGTAGGGTTTTGTGTATCCTATACACTAACTAGTGTTGTAAGCGGAATCTCAAACATCTCATGTTTAACACTAGATTGCCTAGGATCGACATGCATAAACTAATCAATGAACTAGAGAGGGATAAATACCTTAACGCTTTTTTCCCTCGAACCATTTCAATCGCATGCAAAGATCGAGAGCTCCAACTGTAGCTCCTCTACTTGAGACACCGAGTGAATAGACTTGATCTCCCTTCCTTTCAGACTGCTAGGACTTACTAGAAGGTTGAGAAGAACTCTTCTTCTTGACTAGATTGATAGAATGGGAACTTTTTCTCTATATTCCTCTCTCTCCAACAGCTGTATATTCAGAGAGAGAGAGAGAGCTGTATATTTTTCCTTAGAGAAAAATCCACACCTTTTCTGTTCTCAACTGACCCAATATATAGACAAACCCTAATTAGAATCTCATTCAGATTAGGTTTTCTATTTTCTGGGTAACAAAAAAGATAATTACCAAAATACCCTTTTTGGGGTATTTTGATAATCCCCTTAAGTGTGGCCGGCCAGGGCAGCCCACCATGGGCCTTATATGGCCGGCCCACTTACTCTGGTCGGCCATCTTATGGCCGGCCCAAAGAGCCTTCCTTCTATCATGTCCCGAATCTCCATTCGGACCCTTTCGGCCTTTCCGGTTGAATCCCATCCAACTTTAGCCAGTTCCCGTCTAGTCAAATCTCTCCGATCAAGTTACCACTCTTATGTGTAACCCGTTGTAGGATTCGGTCTATGTTAGCTGCGAATCAACTCCTTGATCCGACGATCGTAGTTGGCTTCTAGCAAAGCATTACGACCCCTAATTGGACCGGACTGGATGATCTTTACGTGTGGTCATCGTTATCCTAACTGACAAATTGATCGCATTGCCACCTTGGTCGAAGGACACTCCTTCGGAAGGACATCTCCTTCAGACCGAACGGATAAATCCTTCAGTCTCCCACTTGTACTTAGAACAAGTGCAATGCTCGATTCCCATGTCGCTTAGTATCTCATCTGATACGTCACACCGTTCAGACTTTCTTGATCCGGAGAACAACTGTCAATTCAAATGATTAACTTTTAATCCATTTGAGTGTGGCCACACATTTTCCAGTTGCTTCTCCTCAAGTGGCCCGGAGATACTTATTCCTAACTTAATAGGAGGACATCATCCAGTCTTGTACTCCCACTTAACTTCATGTCTATCATGTCTCCCCCAGTATGCTGCCTTTATAACCTCCTTTTACGGCGCGGCGTTTGACAGTACCAAAGTTCAACATTCCTTACATAAGATGAGTGGAGCACTCATGTTTGCGGAATCTCTCCAATCTTGCCTATGAGAGTTTGTGACGCCTTTTTCAACTCCTTGAAAAAACTCTCATCTTTGGGTTAATCCAATGTAGATTCCCCAATCTACATCCATGTAATTGACTTAAATACCATATTCCTATAGCCCATGGAACTGCGCTATCAGTCAATTCCCTTGCTAGTCTTCTTAAGTCATTGTTGTCCATGCAATGACCTGGACTAGGGACTCTATAATGAATCTATTCCACGTCCACTTAGTAGGGTTCCATTTACCAGATCACGTATCTGATAAACCTACCTGGAATTCCTCATTATTTTGGACCGTCAATTAAATACTAAACCATGATTTAACGAAGAAATAATTAACTTATTTCTGATAATAAGAGTTTGTAAATCTTGAGCCTTCCCGTGTAACTCCTTACACCCCCAAGTTTACTAGTCTAAGCTTTTCAGGAAAGCTTAATGCCTATGACCTTAGTATTACCACCATACTTAGTCAAGGTGACAGTTTAGTTAATAGATCAAATCTATATGGATTTTGCTTGTTATCATCCGATGATAATCTTCAGTATCGCCATACCGAATTAAAACTTCCCAAGTTTTAACTACTTTCTTTTATTTGTAAAGTTTGCAACAGACTCTGCCTGGAACCCTTCCAACTTACTGTTCTTCCAAGTCAAGATTGTCATCTTATTCTGGAAGTTTGCAACATATGACTTTTCAACCTTTTATTTTCATACCGAGATCACACAAGTTCTTCTCAAGTACATTGTGTGATCCAGATCAGCTTATCTGGATTTGATTGGTGACGACCATAAATACTCCAAGTATTTTGTGACGTCGAGGCGAATGCTAATCATGTCCCACATGACCGATCTTATGCCTTTTGCATAACCATCTTTCTCATGCGTGCTTGCTCATCAGAATCCTTTAGATTCTAAATCTTGCTAAGCTGTGTGCCATGAGACTTGGGTAGAAATACTCCGTTTGAGTGTTTCACATTGGACTTTTCAAGACCTTTTCTTGAACAAGTCTTATCACCTTCTCGATCTATCTCCATAGATCTTTGGTGCCCAAAAGCATTTCACCTTTATGTGGTCCTTTTATTGAGTCAGTTCTAAGCTGTTTTCAACATCAGAATGTTGTTCTCAATCTCTAGTATGTCGTCTACATACCGGACCAAAGAAAACTGGGTCACTCCCACTAACCTTCTTGAACTTCTTAAATTCAAGGTTTCTCTTCATTCCCAAAGAAAACAACTCTTGTATTCTCTGCTGAATCGAAGATTTCAACTCCTAGATCTTTAGTCATGCTCTGGGAAACACCAATGTTTCCCTCCTTGTCTGTTTTTCACTTTGAAAAACCTATTTGATCTTAACAGGAACCCTTCCTTTAAGAAAAATAGACCAAGTTCCAAACTTGATTTCAGACATGGATACCATTTTGATCATATGGCTCCAAGCCATGTTTCGGAGTGATTCCGTCACAGCTTCTGTGTAGCTAGCTCATTTTCTTCTTCAGCCGGATCTCCATCCTCTGAGACAGATTTATGAGCTTTCAAGGTCTATAAGGGGTGTGAGCAACTTTGAGACACTCTCAACTCCTTGAGGGTTCTCCTGCGAATCACATTCGCCCTGCGCGGGAGGATCTCCGAGATCTACCATCTCCTCCTCTCTTTCCTTTTCTATCGGCTCAGAATAGTTAGGAATCGCGACTTCTGACATCGGTACAACGGTGTCAGTTTGTTGCTCAGATCGAATTTCTTCGATATCTAATATTTCTCCCACTTGTCTTCTTGAAATAACTCTTATTTCAAGGAAGACACCACCACGAGCAACAACCACCTTGTTCTCTGATTGCTTGTGGAAGAATCCCCAATATTTATTTATCCCATAAATAAATATTCTTTCTTGATATGCAAACTTGGTTCTCAGAAACCATTTACGTTTTATATCTATAGACCTTCAGAAAAGACCACTTTTGGAACCCTTCCAAACCCATACTCTTATGGCGTCTTTTCAGCTTTTGACGGAATATGGTTAGCTAGGAAGAACGACCGTGTTTGAGAATATATCCTAGAAAGTGTTCGGAAGATTGGCCTTAACCCATCACATATCGACCCATGTCTCACATGTTCGATTACTCCCACTAGACTCATCATCCATATGATGTGTTTGTGGAGCAAGGTGAGAAACTATTTCTCAACTTCTTTTGATGGTCATCAAATTTCTGATTCAAATATTCATCATCTCGATCCAATCGAATGACTTATATTTTCGTCAAGTGGATTCAAGTTAACTCTAGTTAGTATATTAATAGTTTTACGTACATCTGTATGTACAAAGACTATTAATTTACTAGCCATTTCTCCCTTTCTAAAAGGTGACTTTGTCAAATAGCCATATTGAACAAAATTCACATGTGTCGTATGATTCAAAATCATTAGACTTAGAAATCCATACCATTGGATCTTCTTCATGTGTTTTATGTCAATTTGACCAATGACAAAACATGAGTTGACCTCTCCGAATCCTTTGATTATAGTCTATCGTATCATTGTTAATGTTCTTGGTTCTCTAAGAACCTTTCGTTAATTTAGTACTATTTTAAAACATCTGATGTTTCTAGAAGAACATAATAACTCTTATTAAGTTCTACCTAGATTAGTGTCTAAAAGAAGACTTTGATCCCTTTCAGCATCCTTAGCAACTCTTGCTTCTGCTCCCTCTTGGATCCTCACTTCTTTTAGTCAAGTATGTTATTTCCACGAAGGAAATCTACAAAACTTGCTAGATTAACTTAGTCAACAAAGATACAAGAATCGGAATTCATAATTCCTTTTCTTTTCTCTTCCAGGTACTCAGGGTAGTTTCCTTGAATGGCCTAGCCAAACTTTTACAACGACCCTTTAACCTTTTGAATCATAAGAACTCTTCTTATTCTTTCGGTAACTGAATCTTAAGAACTAGCTTCTTAGATTCAATCTTCCTCAATGTTCTTATCAAGACGACTTTCTTAGAGGCACCATCCTCTCCATTCACGACTTCTAGTGGAACTCTTCCTTTAGTTGTCGAATGGTTGTGCACGCATCCATATCATTAATCCCTACGTTAGAGAAGAATTTTATGGATGTTCACAAAAGACTTTGGATAATCATATCCTCAGTCGTCCGGAGAAACAATGAACATTAGGAATGATATATTCTCGGACGTTTTCTTTGTTTCGAATTCGAGAACGCTTCTCGGATTCCTTTCCAATCATGAAAGTAATTTTCGTTTAATTCCTTCTAAAGGAATGAACGAAGGTTGGAAAACTATTTTCTAACAGTCATATATTCTCTACTTTTAAAAGAAAATAAAACAAAATCCTAAAACTTATTATCATTGCAAAAACACTTTTTGCCATATCATTCAGTGAAAACCGTCCCCCTTTGAATAATATGATTCCAAGATCCCATTCCTGTGAAGTTAAGCATACTTTGGCACTGCCCTTAACTTCACCCTCCTGGGTGAGTAACTCATTACTGATCATATCTCATATGACTCTTGGTTGATGAACAACACTTATGTGTTCAATTCATCCTTTTGCCTCGAAATCCAAAACTCTTTTGCTGACTCGTTGAGAATAACCATTTAGACATGTAGACCTCTTCATAGGTCTACCCGTATTGTCCCGAGGTAAAAGATGGCACCCTGCTTTGGCATGACCCACCATCGATGAACAAGGGCGCAACAGGTGTCTTAATCTGGGTAGGCATTACTCAAAATTCTTTTTGGGGACTCTTACGTTTTTGTTTGCATGCATTACTGTGAACTCTAACATAATCATACACCACACAAAACGTAAATAAGTAAATGCGCGCGAGAAAATAAATCAAGCAGACATGATCCTAGTATGGCCCCTAACCTAAAAGATCTAATCTTCTTAGGTTCTTTGCTTGTTTAGCCTCCGTTCGCCTGGATCTCCATCCTCGAACATCCATTGAATTCTCCCACTCGAACCACGATCTCATCCTTTGGCTCTTCAATGGACTCAATTGTACCCTTAACTCTAATTACAAGACTCAACGATTCGCAGATCGTATAAAACTTGAAATTAAATTAATTACATCGGGCACCCATCCGTGCTTAAAAACAAGATAGAACAATTCTATGGCCATACTAGAACCCGCATTCACATCCATACATACATAATAATATGACATTCATAAAACACCCAAGTATGTATGAGATTCGCTTACTTAGGTCGAATCTAGGTTTGCTATGTTCTAGATAGCTATTCGGGAGATACTACCGACATCTCTATGTCTAACGTGCCTTAAGTCTAATTATCTCATAATTCTGACTAATGGCTCATTCTGGTTTTATCCTAAAGATATTGAAATCGTTTTGGAAAAACTCCGATTCAGGCTTTGGTTGGCCTGGGTCGCTTTCGGAAAAAATTATGGTCAAAGTTGGAAGAAGAAAAATAGAAACCTCCCACTTAAGTCAAGGCCCAAAAGACCCGAGTCTAACTCCAAAGACTTAAGTCAAACTTGGTCAAGGGACCCTTTGACTAGACCCAGTCAAGTCTCGGTCAAGGTCCGAACCAAGGTCGGACCCGGATTGGCACGTTCCAGACCGTGCCAAATCCCTCGGGTGGACGCGTCCTGGCCCTAGGCCAGACGCTTCCCAGACCCGCAGACGCGTCCTAGACGCTCTGCCCAAGCTTGTGCTTCTCGGACTCCCAGTCCGAGACAGCTTTTGGTCTCACCAGACGCGTCCCAGACGCGTTCTGGAAGGTCTAGTCCTGGTCGCGTCCGGATTCTCAATCCGAGACGCGTCCGGACTTCTCTCTGTGGTCGCGTCTGGAAGACGCGACCTCAGGTGCCAGACGCGGATCTCCCGGGATCCCTGTCCGAGACGCTCTCGGACGCGTCTTCCTGTCCGAGAATAGCTCGGACGCGTCCTAATCCGAGACGCTCTCGGATTCCCAGTCCGGGAAGGACTGGGACGCGTCCTGAGCGTCCGCGACTGGCCAGACGCGTCCTGGGACGCGTCCTGGTCAGTCCGGCTCCTGGACAGCACCATCTTCCCATCTAATTTTCGATTTCTTCCATCTTTTTGCTGCTGTTTTTGATGAATCTTCATCCAAAAACCAGCAATTTGAAAACTCTTTTAAAAAAACCATCATCTTTAAAATTTTATTTTGAAAACTCTTTTCAAAAACACCAAATTTTAAAGTCTTCCCATTGAAACTCTTTCAATTTTCTATCCGATTAAGTCTAAATCTAATTTAAACTAATCAATTTCATGTCTAAATCCCTATTTAAACATAAAATCATCTAATCAATCAAGCTCGAATCTAATTCGACTAGTCAGAGATAGTTTCATGCAACCGGCTCGTGATGCCACTGTAGGGTTTTGTGTATCCTATACACTAACTAGTGTTGTAAGCGGAATCTCAAACATCTCATGTTTAACACTAGATTGCCCAGGATCGACATGCATAAACTAATCAATGAACTAGAGAGGGATAAATACCTTAACGCGTTTTTCCCTCGAACCATTCCAATCGCATGCAAAGATCGAGAGCTCCAACTGTAGCTCCTCTACTTGAGACACCGAGTGAATAGACTTGATCTCCCTTCCTTTCAGACTGCTAGGACTTACTAGAAGGTTGAGAAGAACTCTTCTTCTTGACTAGATTGATAGAATGAGAACTTTTTCTCTATATTCCTCTATCTCCAACAGCTGTATATTCAGATAGAGAGAGTTGTATATTTTTCCTTAGAGAAAAATCCACACCTTTTCTGTTCTCAACTGACCCAATATATAGACAAACCCCAATTAGAATCTCATTCAGATTAGGTTTTCTATTTTCTGGGTCACAGAAAAGATAATTACCAAAATACCCTTTTTGGGGTATTTTGATAATCCCCTTAAGTGTGGCCGGCCAGGGCAGCCCACCATGGGCCTTATATGGCCGGCCCACTTACTCTGGTCGGCCATCTCATGGCCGGCCCAAAGAGCCTTCCTTCTATCTTGTCCCGAATCTCCATTCGGACCCTTTCGGCCTTTCCGGTTGAATCCCATCCAACTTTAGCCAGTTCCCGTCTAGTCAAATCTCTCCGATCAAGTTACCACTCTTATGTGTAACCCGTTGTAGGATCCGGTCTATGTTAGCTGCGAATCAACTCCTTGATCCGACGATCGTAGTTGGCTTCTAGCAAAGCATTACGACCCCTAATTGGACCGGACTGGATGATCTTTACGTGTGGTCATCGTTATCCTAACTGACAAATTGATCGCATTGCCACCTTGGTCGAAGGACACTCCTTCGGAAGGACATCTCCTTCAGACCGAACGGATAAATCCTTCAATATGATCTTGGCAAAATATGAACATGAATCAAGCGTATACAAGTTACAAGATAGTTTTGGCATACCTCTCTGAATATTCAATAAAGTAATGCATGTTATAAAGTCCAAAAGCTAAAGTTAGAAAACCCACCAGCACATGTGAAGTTAGAAAATTGATTCACATAAATAGAATTCATACATTTTATGAAAAATTAAATTTTTAACGAACTAAAAAAGAGAAGAGATTAATGAAGATGTGTATTGTAAATTTATAATGAAAGAAACAAGAGAAGAGTTGAAGATGTCAGTTGAAGAGAATAGAAATAATACCTTTTTATGAAAGAATAAATTTTTAATGAAAGAGAAAAGGTAGAAATGATCAAAATGTCTTCTGTAGTAATGAAAGAGAAAAGGGAAGAGATGAAGATGGTTGTTGAAGAAAAAATGGGAGGAGTTGAAGGGAGGATGAAGAAGTCGGTCAGTTAGGTTTTTAAATAAAGAGAAAAAATGGGAGTTTGGTATTTACTCGGAAAACAAGTTTTTTTTTTAAAATGCTTAGGTGGACAATAGAGATGTCTCAAAAGAAATCTTTAAAAAAAAAAAATTATTTGGTTTTCTTAAAACTTAAGTTGCCACATCATCTTAAGATCTCAATAGAGTTTTGCATTTGAGAGGTTTTTTTAAAAGAAAAACTCTAAACTCCTAGGTGGCAGTGTGGCACTTAAGATGTTAAGATTGAGTCTTGCATTGGAGATGCTCTGACATTTGGTTAAAAAATATAATCTTCATATTGAAATTATTAAAATAATATACTTATATAATTATATCAATAAAAAATATATATATATAAATATTAAACACTGTAATAAAATAATACTATAAATTTTTTAAATTTTCATAAACACATAAATATCAAAATCTGAGAAATTTGAACCTTATGTAATGGTGATGCCGGTTTTAGTATGATGGTGATAGTAATATATTTAAGAATTACGTTGTGTTGGTAATGAGGAGGTAGTGGCGGTGCTTAATGGTGGTGAACGTGTTGTAGCAGTTGTGGTGGTGCATAATGGTGGTGAACGTGTTGTGGCGGTTGTGGTGGTGCATAATGGTGGCGGAGTTGTGGTGGTGATGTTGGTGGTAGAATGAAGGGGGTGTTGGTGGTTAGGGGGTAAAGTTGCAACGACGGTGGTGATATGGTGTTGGTGAAGGTGGTATAGTGTGGTGGTGGAGTGGTCGATTTGTGGTGATGGTGGTGACAGGCCCGGCCCTGGGCCCAAAGCAGGCAAAGCCTTGCTTTGGGCCCCCACATTTTAGGGTCCCCCAAACTCCACAAATTTTCAATATAAATCTATTTTTATTATGAATTTTAAAGGCCCTCAATTAATAACTTAAAGATTGGGCCACATTTTTATTACCCAGTCAATTGTTTTACATTTCTGTGGGCCCACCAACTCAATAAAGTAACCCTATAAATGCTTCCCCCTTTACTTTTTTCCTTCCCATTATCCTTCCTTCCCACACTTTAGAAACCCCCAATTCCCAATTGCCAAACGTGAAATGTCAAACCCACCTGAACCGAGTTCTCCATTCAAGGCTACCATTATTTTTTCCACTCCACTATCACAACATCAAGTCAACACAAATCATCACTAAGAGGTAATTTTTGTTCACTTTCTCTAATACACCTCTTAGTAATCTACTATTATATAATGATATTGTTCAACTATTATTATAATTTGATTTGTTCAAGACCTAGGTTTTGAGTTTCCTCTTTCACTCTCTTTCTAGTCTCTCATCTTACTAAATATGAAATATGTGTAACTAATGTGTTGTTTATCTATATAATAAGGGAGGAACGTATCTTTTCCCCTCCTCCTAATGGTCCAGATTTATCCTCATGCCCATATAAAAGACGGTTGAGATTTATTATCTCAAAATTTAAAGGTTGGGATTTGAAGAACAACTATCCAAACCGTTTAGATTAAGAGAAAATGCATCTTTTAGAATATACTTCTTTCAAGTTACCTCTCCCTCCCCATCTCACTCCGACCTTTGCTGTCTCTCTCCCTCTCCAGCTCTCACTCTCCTTTTCAAGCAGGTACCTCTTCTTGTCTCGATCTCTTTCTCTCTTTTTCTCTGTCTCACTCTCTCTCTCTCACTCCCTCTCTCTCTCTCTGCAAAGTCACACAACTGAAATGAAGTTAGGGCTTTGATTAATTTGTTTGATTGATTGTTTCCTCCTCAACTGAAATTGATAAGGGTTTTGATATGGGGTTTCCCATGGATTTGTAACAGCAATACCCAAATTTAGGGCTTAGGGTTTTTATTTGTACAAAGTAATTTTTTCCCGGGTGTGCTTATTTTCCTTCTCTCTCATTACATGGATTTGTAACAACAGTACCCAAATATAGTGCTTAGGGTTTTGATTTGTACTAAGCATACTTAATTTATTTTTACTGAAATTTAGGGTTTGATTTGTAACATCAGTACCCACATTGTTCAAACTCATTTTGGGTGATCTGATTTTTTAAATAGGGTTTATATCAAAGAGGTACTAATAAGTTTTTTGTTTTGTTTCATTGTGTAATTAGTTCATTTTTCAGGTATTTCACAATGTTAGAATAACTTATCCATTTAGGACTCCAAAACCAAACCGTTGCTGGCAGGTACGCTTCTTTCCCTAACTCATTTTGTAACAAATTGGTTTAGGCTTCCGATTAGAGGTTTGAATAAAAGGTTACTATTCTCACTTTTACTTTTATCATTTTCGATTTTGTAACTTATTTTTAGTATTAATGTGTACAGAGCCATGTTTGAAGTATCACATATATTGTAACTTATTCACGTCTATGTCGTCGAAAAATCTTTGTCGCTTTAAGAAATGGGACTAGGAACTTGAACTCACTCACATTATGTAACTTAAAAATATGTTTTCCAATGATTTCATTTTCTAAAGACTCTCCCTTTAGCTTTATTAGTTAGACACCTACTATACTAAAAAATGATGAGCCAGTTTTGTTGCATATATGTTGGGCATATTACTCTCTCTAAATCATGCTTGCCTCTTATTCTTATTGTTGAAAATACCTATTGAAATTATAGATCCTCTCAAAATCATGGTTGCCTCTTATTCTTATTTTGTGAGCTAAATCTCATTCACATGATGACAATGTTATTGAGGGTATCATGTGTTTATAATTGTGAACAATTGCATCTTTGAATCATTATGCAACACATGAACTAGATGGTTAATGCACTTTCTATTGTAGGCAAATAAAGCTCTGATGAACCAATGACCATGTTCGAGAATATTCTTCCGTATTACAAACTCTAGCGGAGCTTTCTTGCCGGTAGAGAAGGTTAACATGTGCAAATGTGAAAATGATTGTAAGTCTACTTGGTTTAAACTTGATTTAGGGTTCTTAACTTTGCACAGAGTTCTGAAATGACAATTTCTGAAAATCTAACGTCTTCACACATAACTTCTTCGGTAAATAAGGTCCACCTTCATTCAGTTAACGTCCTTCCTGTTGTGCAATCCGAATACAAAAATATATTGGTGTCCGGTATTACTTTTTATGTTTCCAAAAATATTTGCTGAGATATTTGGTACGCTACATTGTTAGAATTTTAATGTTGATGGTTTTATTTCTAGCATTATCTCATTCAATCTCCACGGTGGAAACACAACATTTTCATGAGTATTCCATCGCATTAGTTTAATTTGTGATTAGAAGGACTAAAGGAGTGTTGTAACTATTGATTCTTTATTTTACACTGTTACAATCTATACTATGTAGGTTTTCTTTTAAGAAAGTAAAAAGAAGTTGTGATTGAAATGGACGTGAATCTATTGTAGCTTACATCATACTACAAAGAAAACATAACTCAAGCTGAGTCGGGTTATCTCGACAAGTTCACTGCTTACATGGACAAGTAGTTTAGACGCATCATAGAGCACCTGTTTGCTATGCTTTCTATATATTTCGATTTGCTGCTATGCTACACATTCAACTAATGAATAGTCCTTTTTTTTACATTTATGTTTCTCTATGTATTATGGGATGGTTTTAATTTGATTTTATGAAATGATGTCAAATTTGATCTTATTTGGCTTATTCAGTTTGCCATTTTGTTATGTTGCTTGCAGTGTTCATGCATACTTTCCTGATGTTGTTATTTATATGGTAGGCTTATTAATTTTTTTTTACATTAGTTTCTATTGAAGGCTAAGTTTCTTTTATGCTTTTAATGATATTGAGATAATGGAAAATGGACCTCATATGTAACATATGATAGAGCAAATTTTAGACACTTCCAATTTTCATCCTATAACTCATGGTTCATCCTATAGCTCATGGTTATGGCCATATTCAAAAAATGAAGCACCAAATAGTTACTTCAAATTTACTTCGATCAAGATATTTTGTGGTTGTACTATTAAAATTAGTAACAATATGAACGTGCAGATTCATTGGAGGCGATAAATGATGAGGAATGCCTATCTACCAAAGGCCATTCGTGAGAGGAAAGATATACAAGCATTTCACTGTGGAGTTTCCCGACACTTTATCTCCGGAGCAGTGCTAGGCACCAGAGACTGTGTTCCGGCTAAGACAATTATTCAAATGACAAACAGGAGTTGGGCCAATGAAAGGAAACAATAATGTGTGATGAACGACAAGGAACAAATGGTCCTTTTGTACCAAGCTCAAGCTCAAACTCGGGCTGAATAGGTATATGAAGAGGATGAAGATATGCATGTTGGTTCCAAGAGGGTCCAATGTGCCTTGCAATAAGAAGGCTAATGAATTGATTTTGACTATTTTTTGGCGCTTGATTCCTTAAATTGGTTTTGAATGTTTAGCTCATGCTTATGTCCATAAATATTTGAGATTGTAAATTTCGCTCTTTAATGCAATTATAGAACTGTCTGTGCCCCACGAGCACGGGTTACACCCTCGTAGTCTATATATTATTAGATGTTTCAATTGTCACTAGTTAATTTAATATTTGACAAAACCTAGCTAATTATTGTTCCTATTAAGTTATTATTTTTGTTATTATCATGTGATATAGTTTTTCTCATTGACTTTTGAAGATTTAGCTATGCTTCCAAATAGAGTACGAAAGTATGTATCCGGGTCCGAAAAAAGGAAAAAAAAAAAGAAAAGAGAAGAAGACCTAATTCAATTCCAAGTTGGTGCCCTTGATCGATTTATTAGACACAATAGAGACATTAACATTGAAAGTGCGGGAGACGTTACAACAAATGATAATAACATGAATTAGGACATTGTAGATGATATTGAGAGAGAGAATACAAGTCAACCCTTATGTGACAATACAAATGAAGATCTCATTAACGAAGAACTCATCAATGAAGAACACAGACCTAAAAATATCTTTGATCCGGGAAATTGGGACATCATTGATCAAACTTTAAGGGACTTTTTGGTACAAAAAGGTCCGACAAGAATTACTAATTTTGATTTTCCTATGGATGAACATGGTAGACGTTTCTCTCCGACATATTATACTCGTACTACTATAAATGGTGATAAGTATGATAGGATGTGGCTTGTATATTCAATTTCGAAAAATAAAGTATATTGTTTTTGTTGTAAGTTGTTCGCTTGTGGAAATACTAGTCAACTAGCATTTGAAGGATTTCAAGATTGGAGAAATCTTACGAGAAGACTTAAAAGTCATGAATGTAGTAAAGATCATTATGAAGCTTCGACTAAATGGCATGAATTAGACGTTAGATTGCGAAGAGCCGAAACTATTGACAAACATATTCAAGAACAACTTAACAAAGAGAAGGAACATTGGAAAAAAGTTTTGAAGAGGATAGTTGGTCTTGTGAGAACTCTTGCTAGGAGAGGTTTAGCCTTTCGTGGGACTAGTGAGAAGATTGGTGAAGAAAATAACGGGAACTTTTTGGGCATTATTGAATGGGTTGCGGAGTTTGATGAAGTATTAAAATTGCACCTTCAACGCATTAAAAGTGAAGAAATTCATTATCATTATCTTAGTCATAAGATCCAAAATGAATTGATATTGATGTTAGCTTCTGAGACTAAGAACATGATTGTTAAGAGAATTCAGGATGCTAAGTACTACTCAGTTATACTTGATTGCACTCCTGATGCAATTCATGAGGAACAAATGTCGTTAGTAATAAGATGTGTCAATGTTGCAACAACTCCCATAAAAGTGGAAGAATTTTTTCTTGGGTTCTTAAAAGTGGAAGATACATCCGGACAAGGTCTTTTTAATGTCCTTAAGAATGAATTAGATAATCTCCATTTGAATATCAATAATGTTAGAGGACAAGGATATGATAACGGATCTAATATGAAAGGTGTGCAAAAAAGATTGCTTGACATAAATCCAAGAGCATTCTACACGCCTTGTGGTTGTCATAGTCTTAATCTTTTACTTTGTGATATGGCTAACTCGTGTCCTAGAGGGATTTCTTTCTTTGGAGCGGTGCAAAGTATTTATGTATTATTTTCATCTTCACCAAAGCGTTGGCAAATCTTGAAAGAGAAAGTACATGGTTTTGATGGTATCACACTAAAATCTCTTTCACAAACTCAATGGGAAAGTCGAGTTGAAAGTGTTAAAGCAATACGGTATATATCAAGCTCCACAAATACGAGAAGCTTTGCATAAATTGGTGGAAACAAATGATGATTCAAAAACGGTTCATGATGCTGAAAATATAATAACGCAAGATTTTGGGAATTTTGAGTTCTTGCTTAGCATGGTTATTTGGTATAATATTTTGTTTGTGGTAAATTCTGTTAGCAAAGCACTTCAAACCGAAGATATAGATATTAATGTTGCATTAGATAAATTGGAAGGACTCATTCGTTATCTTCAAAGTTATAGAGAAGTGGGATTTGAAGAAGGCATGATTGAAGCTAAAGAGATTGCAACTACAATGGGGTTCGAAGCTATATTTCGAGAAAGACTTATCGTTCGTAGAAGAAAACAGTTCGACGGGAATGTAAATGAAGATACATCACTATCAGCTGAAGAATCCTTTAGAATAAATTACTTCCTATACATATTGGATCATGCCATTTCTTCATTTAAGAGTCGATTTGAACAATTTCAAGAGTACAAAAGAATATTTGGTTTTTTGTTCGATTTGAATAAGTTAAACTCTATAGATGATGATGGTTTAAGAGATTCATGTGCCTCCCTTGAAACTTTTCTAAAGTTTAACGAGTCATATGATATAGACGGACTTGATTTGTTCTCAGAGTTGAAAGTGTTGAAACATCTTGTACCAAGAGAGGTCAAACCACCAATTGAAGCGTTAAATTTTTTGAAAGAAATAGAAGGATTCTATCCAAATGCGTGGATCACATACAGAATTTTGTTAGCTATACCTGTCACCGTTGCATCTGCCGAAAGAAGTTTCTCAAAGTTGAAGTTGATCAAGTCTTATATTCGATCTACTATGTCACAAGAAAGTTTAAATAGGTTAGCTATCTTGTCGATTGAGAAAGAAATGACTGAAAATCTTGACTACTCGACAATTATTAGTGATTTTGCATCTAAAAATGTGTAGGGGAATAACCTAGTGTATCTCATACACCTAATTGAATAGTGTTGGTAGCGGAATCTCAAACATCATATGTTTAAACACTATATCCAGGATCTATACATGAACATACCAATGAACTAGATTGGAAAGAAGATTACCTCTTAATCGCTTTCCCACGAACTAAATTCCGATCAGTATTCGGAAGATAAGAGCTCTAAGTGTAGCTCCTCTACTTGAGACACCGAATAATGACTTGAACTCCCTCCTTTCAGTCAGCTAGGACCTTCTTGAAGGTTGAGATGAAGAACTCCTTCTTCTTGACTAGATACTTGAGAAAACTCCTTTTCTCTCTCTCTGAGATGTATATTCTGAAACTCTTTCAGTTAACCCTCTCAGTTGTTGAGAATTCAATCTCTCTCTTTAGGTTGTATAATTAGGTATATATAGAAATCCCTAGAAGAGGTTTTAGACCCAAACTAGGATTCCATAAACCTAATTATTAGGCAACACCCAAAATACCCTCCATTGGGTCTCTTTAGTGTGGCCGGCCAACATAGCCCTTTATGGGCTTCCTTGGCCGGCCCACTTAGGGCCTAGCCGGCCATCACATGGCCGGCCCTATTGCCTTGGCCGGCCATCACATGGCCGGCTTCCCTAAAGCCATTCCGGACCTCCCTTTTGGGCCCGGACATGTTTATCTCTTTCGGACTTCTCCGAATCTTTCTGGACTTACCAATAACGGATCCAATCCACTTATTTGCCATTACCCATCTAGTCAATTCTCTTCGTTCAAATCATTATTCTGTTGTGTAACCCTTGTAGGATCCGGTCTATGTTAGCCTCGAATCAACTCTTGATTCGACGATCGTAGTTGGCTTCTAGCTAAGCATTACGACCCCTAATTGGACCGGACTAATGATCTTCCGAATAAGGTCATTAAGATCCTAATAGCCAAATTGCACGCATTGCATCCTTGGTCGAAGGACACTCCTTCGGAAGGATACCATTCCTTCAGACTTTAGGCATTGTATCCTTCAGTCTCCCACTTGTACTTAGAACAAGTGCAATGCTCGATTCCCATGTTTTTTCGTATCTCATCTGATATGTCATATTTATCAGACTCTCTTGATCCCGAGAACAACTTCCAATCCAAACGATTAACTCTTAATCCGTTTGAGCACGGCCATGCATTTTTCAGTTGTTTCTCATCAAGTGGCCCGGAGATACTTTATCCTGATTTTACTCAGGAAAACATAATCCATTCTTGTACTCCCACTCAATTTCATGTCTATCCTGTCTCCCCCAGTATGCCGCTTTTATAACCACTTTTTACGGATGGCGTTTGACGGTACCAAAGTTCGACATTCCTTCCATAAACTGAGTGAGTACTCATGTTTTGAGGAATCTCTCCAATTTGCTTAAATGAGAGTTATGACATCTTATAACTTCAACTCTTGAAGTACTCTCATTCGGCGGGTTTCCAGTGTATCAACTATACACCCATGAAGTTGACCTTTGAATACTCCTATTCCCATAGCCCAAGAAACAGCGCTATCTTGTCAATCACTCATGCTAGTCTTCATAAGTCATTATTGTCCAACTAATGACCTGGACTAGGGATAGTAGGATGATGTGCTTCCATGTTCACTTAGTAGGGTTTCTTTCATTAGATCACGTATCTAATAAACCTACCTGGAACACTCCATCCTTTTGGACTGTCGTCTAAATTCTAAACCACAATTTAGATGACGAATTAAACCCAGTTTATTTCGGATAACAAGAGTTTGCAAAACTTGAGCACCCGCGTGAACTCCTTCACGTTCTCAATTTTACAAGTCTTCTTAGGATTCTTCTCCCGGATCCTAATTCCTTAGACCCGAGCATCTCATGATCGTTCTAAGGTGACAGTTTAGTTTCCTTTTCACTTCGCTTTGTTATTATCTTGCTTTCGAACTCTTCGTAAGCTGTTATGATAATATCAGTTTTCTCCCACTGAAATTAGCGCTTCCCAAGTTCTAATTTTACTTTCTTATCTAGTAGAGTTAAGCAACGACTCCCAGCATGGAAAACTCTTTCCCATCTGTTAGCCCTTCCTAAAAGATTCCTATTTTTATTTTCGGAAGATTACTTTTATGACTTTCTTCAATCTTCTGACTTGTATGGGCGACGACATCTTTTCGTACTCCAAGTACTTTTTAGATGTACGGGTAAACAACAATCATCTCATGATCGTTCTTATGTTTTCTAACATAAGTGTCTCTCCTGTGTTTATCACGGGAGTTGGGTAGAATTTCTCTCCAAGAGAACTTCTTGTTCAGATATCTTCAAAACTCCTTTTGAACGAGTCTTTATCATCCTCCGGTCTATCTCCATAGACTTTTGATTCCCATGGTTAATTCACCCTCGTCTTCTTGTCCTTTCTTGTATGTCTCCTACATACAGGACCTGAAACAACTCTTGTTTCACTCCCACTTACCTTCTTGTCTCACAAGATTTAACCATTCTTACTCTTATCTCTTTGGATTTCCGATCCAATTTCAGAGTGGTTTCTGCTATAGTTCTTTTGAATCTTCTAAAGATTCTTTGGGGTTTTTGAGCAACCTTCTTAACTCCTTAAGAAGTTTCCAGGCGATCGTCTCTTTGAACCATTCAAGTCGACATCCCTTTTTCCACGTAAGCCGAGTAACTCTTACTCTCTTTCGTTTTAAAGCCGAGTAACTCTTACTCTCTTTTGTTTTAAGGCAAGTAACTCCTTACTTCCTCTTGTTGCTCTTTATCGAATCCCATTCGATTTTTCCTCCCACTTGTCTTCTTAGAAGGACCCTCCTTTTAATGAAGACACCATCGAGAGCAACAATCCCATTGTGTTCCGATGTTTGGCGAGAAAACCCCGTTCTTCTTCTTGAAGAACTTATGTCTAACACGCTTTAGACATTAGAATAATTGATAATTTTAGAACTCCTTCTAAAATAATATCCATATCCAGATGGACTCAATTATTCACTATAGCTTTTAGGTTTTTAGTGGTTTGGCAGATACGTATTAGACTTTGTGTTTTGGAAGACCGATGACTATCGAACTCATGATCTCATCATATTCTTTAGTCATCCAGACCCACTTCTCGATTCTGGATTTGTTTCTAAAACTTCTCCACAATCAAGTCTTACGTCCATTCTAATCACACTAATCGCAGACTTTCATGTCCAACATTGTTTTCTACGATTAACTGAACTCTTGTACTCTTACAAGATTTAGAATGACTAAGTCGGATCGTTCGTTAAAATTACTTAAAAGTTAGATAGGCTCTTTTGAGAACATCATAAAATATCTCATATTTTATTCACTCCCATAATCTCATTACAGAGTCAATGTTCTAAAAAGAAAAAGAAATACTAAAACTACTTTAAAGTATCGCCTATCGAGTCTATGATCCTTCTTGAGCTTTTCCAGCAACTCTTGCCTTCTCAGCTTTCGACAGGTTCATCTCCTCTTCAATAAATACTCAGTTCCCTCTTGCTCCTGTCATTCACAATGATAAGAGTCTTTTAGGTATCGCATACCTTGAGGAATGTGTATTTAATTGAATAACTTTTAATAATTTTTACCTTGACCGGAACTCCCAGCTCCGTCGTTTTGTTCTTCCAAGAATCGCGGGCAATCTCTTAATCGAATATGAGATGTACTACCGCACACAAGACATCTTTTGTTAGGAAGGATAGTTCTGGGTCTTGGTGCTTTCTTGCCCATTCTCCTGCCAGACGGCTTCCTTCTCCTAACGTCTTCCGTTCCCGTATTTACAGTCTCCTGAATTCCTAGAATCTCTTCTAGAGTTTCAGGGGTGCTGAAACTACTTTCAGCAACTTCCAGAATCGCCAGTAGACTTTCGAAGGATACCCGTCCAAACTTATCTTCAAAGTTTGCTACTACATCCTTAAACCTTTCATCCAATGAATTCAGGATGATGTCAACCGCCAGTTCGACTGGCATAGGAGACCCCATCCATTCCATGTCTTTGAAGTGATCAATCATCTCCAAAACATGATAACGAACGGGTTTCCCTTTCTCCAGTCGCATTCCCAGTATCACCATTGTGATTCTAAATCTTTCTATTCGACATTGTGTTCCAAACACTTCTCTTAGCCGTCGAATAATGGTGTATGCCTCCATCTCAATGAACATATCTATATATTTTCTTTCCATGGCCATTAGCATTAAACCGGTTACTGGCGCCGACTTCCTTCGAATATCATCTACTTGCTTAGGTTCTTCATCAGAAAAAGTTTCTGAAAGCACGGGGATCGGAATGTCCAATATTTCTGCGCTTTTTCCTAGAACCTTTCTCAGGTTCCTCTCCCATTGAACGAAGTTGGTATCGTTCAATTTCTCAAGTATGGTGTAGAGGTTGAAGATGTTTGTTGTCATAATTAAACTACATGTAAGAAATGCGAAAGTGATTAAACTTGTTATCCTGGCAATTTTCTTAATTTGCCTATATTATTCTACTTTTGTCGTCCCCTTAGAATAATATAATTCCAAGATCCCATTCCTGTGAAGCTAAGCGTACTTTGGCACTGCCCTTAACTTCACCCTCCTGGGTGAGTAACTCCTAACTGATCATATCTCATATGACTCTTGGTTAACGATTTAAACATTAAATCGTCCTTTAGCCTCGAAGTCCAAAACCCTTTTGCTGACTCGTTTGAGAATAACCATTTAGACATGTAGACCTCTTCATAGATCTACCCGTATTGTCCCGAGGTAAAAGATGGCACCTTGCTTTGGCATGACCCACCATCGATGAACAAGGGCTCAACAGGTGTCTTAATCTGGGTAGGCTTTACTCAAAATTCTTTTTGGGACTTATTACGTAATTTATCAAGTTGCGTTACTGTGAACTCTCGCATAACCATTCATGATTTATTACGTAAAAGTTTATGTGGGTTTGCGTAATGATTTGTTAAATCTTAGTATCACCCCTTAAAAGATCCCATCTTTTAAGTTTATTTCTTGTTCGCCTATGGTTCGATTGGATTCTTATCCAAGAACCTCTATTGACTACTCCCACTTGAACCATGATCTCATCATTCAGTTCGTCAATAGATTCTAAGACCCTATACTCTAAGTATTATTCGGGCACAACTCCTTGCGCTTAGAACAAGAAACGATAATCCTATCTAAAGGTATACTATTCTACGCAATCACATATATCCATACATACAAAAATATGACAATCATAATAAATAAAGTATGTATCCTAGATTCGTTTCTAGGTTTTGCTATCGCATAGTTATTCGTGGGAATTTGTGACATCTCTATGTCTAATGTTTCTAAAGTTTCGTATTCTCAATACTCAAACTAGAACATTGTGTTTCTTCCTTAATTGTTTCCAAAATCAAAATAAGGAAAAACTCCGTTCGGGTACTCCTCTAACCCGGGTCTAAGTCCGAAAATAATTATGCTCGGAACCGGGAGAAAAGTCTGAAAAACTCCCTTTCAGATCATGGCCCAAAAAGCCCTTGAGTCTCACTCAAAAAGATCTGAGTCAACCCTGGTCAAAGTCCCTTGACTGGTCTCTGATCAACTCTTGACTCAGCCTGGTCAAGGTCCGGTCCTCGGGACAGCACCTTCCTGCCGTGCTATGTCTCTCGGGCAGACGCGTCCTAGCCCAGCTAGACGCTTCTGTCCTAGGACAGACCATAGACATCTCGGGTGAGATGTCTAGGATGCGTCCTGGTCGCGTCCCAGACGTGTCCAGACCATCCGGTCGCTTTATATGCCTCTCGGATGCTCAATCCGAGAGCTGTTGGAACTCCCAGACGCGTCCCAGACGTGTCTGGTCTCGGGACAGCACATGTGCCATCTCGGATGTTCGGTCCGAGATGCACCCGTGCTTCACAGTCGCGTCCCAGACGCTTCTGTGCACAGACGGAGAGGCCATCCTATCTGGGATGCCTTCTGGACGCGTCCAGACGCGTCCTAGACGCTTCTGGATGCTCCGGTCGCATCCGAGTTGCGTCCGGAAGCTTCCAGTCGCATCCGAGATGCTTCTGGTTGCTCCAGACGCATCCTGGATGCATCCGGACGCCCGTCCAGTGTCTCGGTCCTAGACCGAGACGCTAAATAGGTTCCCTCGAGCGTGTCCCAGACGCGTCAGGGATATCCGAGACGCTCCTGTCTCAGAATCCTATTCCGTCTCGGACTGGGATGTCCCAGACGCGTCCCACGCGCTGGGACGTCCAAGACCCGAGAGTCTCGGACTCCTAGTCCGTGTTGGACTGGGATTCCCAGACGCGTCCGAGACGCTCTGGGATGTCCGAGACCCGAGAGTCTCGGACTCCTAGTCCAGCTCGGACTAGGATTCCCGGTCCTTCACGGACTGGGATTTCCAGTCCGTGTCCCTGTCTGTCTCGGACTGTCTGTCCGAGACGTGCTGGTCCGGCCCGGACGCGTCCTGGCCGGTCCGGCCATTAGGGTTTCCAAACTTTTTGGAAATCCTGCCGTTCCAACTAATTTTTCTTTTCTTTTTCTTTGTTCCAGCTGCTGTTAGGTACTGTTTTTGATCAATTCATCAACCAATCTTCATGGTTTTGATGATTTTTATCAAAATTCCAAAACCCTAACACTTGTTTATGAAAACTCTTTTCATAAAACTTTGTTTCTAGTGTTTCTAGGTCATGAATCTCATCCAAAACCCTAATTTGATCTCATCAAACTTATGTTTAAATCTCTATTCAAACATTAAAACACTAATATCTAGTTGTTCAAGTATGAATCTAATTCATCTAGTCAAAGATAGTTCATGCAAACGGCTCGTGATGCCACTGTAGGGGAATAACCTAGTGTATCTCATACACCTAATTGAATAGTGTTGGTAGCGGAATCTCAAACATCATATGTTTAAACACTATATCCAGGATCTATACATGAACATACCAATGAACTAGATTGGAAAGAAGATTACCTCTTAATCGCTTTCCCACGAACTAAATTCCGATCAGTATTCGGAAGATAAGAGCTCCAAGTGTAGCTCCTCTACTTGAGACACCGAATAATGACTTGAACTCCCTCCTTTCAGTCAGCTAGGACCTTCTTGAAGGTTGAGATGAAGAACTCCTTCTTGACTAGATACTTGAGAAAACTCCTTTTCTCTCTCTCTGAGATGTATATTCTGAAACTCTTTCAGTTAACCCTCTCAGTTGTTGAGAATTCAATCTCTCTCTTTAGGTTGTATAATTAGGTATATATAGAAATCCCTAGAAGAGGTTTTAGACCCAAACTAGGATTCCATAAACCTAATTATTAGGCAACACCCAAAATACCCTCCATTGGGTCTCTTTAGTGTGGCCGGCCAACATAGCCCTTTATGGGCTTCCTTGGCCGGCCCACTTAGGGCCTAGCCGGCCATCACATGGCCGGCCCTATTGCCTTGGCCGGCCATCACATGGCCGGCTTCCCTAAAGCCATTCCGGACCTCCCTTTTGGGCCCGGACATGTTTATCTCTTTCGGACTTCTCCGAATCTTTCTGGACTTACCAATAACGGATCCAATCCACTTATTTGCCATTACCCATCTAGTCAATTCTCTCCGTTCAAATCATTATTCTGTTGTGTAACCCTTGTAGGATCCGGTCTATGTTAGCCTCGAATCAACTCTTGATTCGACGATCGTAGTTGGCTTCTAGCTAAGCATTACGACCCCTAATTGGACCGGACTAATGATCTTCCGAATAAGGTCATTAAGATCCTAATAGCCAAATTGCACGCATTGCATCCTTGGTCGATGGACACTCCTTCGGAAGGATACCATTCCTTCAGACTTTAGGCATCGTATCCTTCAAAATGTACGAAGAACAGAACTTCAATGAATATAATCATTATTATCCTTTTGAAATATAGATATAATGAAAATTTTGAAGTACTTGTGTATTTGTTTTTATAATTATGATTTGCGTATAGTATAGGGGCCTCATTTTCGGATCTCGCTTCGAGCCCCCAAAATGTCAGGACCGGCCTAGGTGGTGAAGTGGTTCTGGTGGTGGTGGTTGGGCGAAACTGGAGTGGTGGTGATGGGGTTACACCGAAGGTGAAGTTGCGGGGGAGGTGGTGAACTGTTGGTGGTAGAGTGGTGGCGAAGGTGGTGGAGTGGTTATAAAAAAATTTATTGTTGTAGAATAGTTATGGTGGTGGGGGAGTTGCGGCGAAGTGGTTAAGTGGTGGTGATGGAGTTGCGTTGGAGGTGGTATGGAAGTGGTGAAATGATGGTGATGGTGGTAGAAAGGTGGCAGAGGTGGTGGGGTGATGGTCAGAGGTGGTGGGGTGATGGTCAGAGGTGGTGGGGTGATGGTCGGAGGTGGTGGAGTGATTGTGGTGGCGGAGGTGTTGAAGTGGTTGTGATGGTGGATGTTTATTGATGGTGACAAAAAAGATAAATATTTATTTTATTTTCATAACTAGCTTTTGAAAATCAGCTAATTTTGTGGCTTGCTTTTTGGAAAAAATGGACTTTCCTAAATAAGCCGCAACTTTTTTTAACCAAACGCGTAAAGTTGCCAATAAGCGCTTGAAATAAGCTAAAAGTTGACTTTTAGTTTTTTTTAGCAGAACCAATTTCTTTTTCATTTTTCTGTTGTCTAAAACATACAATCTCAAACCGTATTTCTTTCTTATTTGATTATCTATGCGATAATTTAAAGTTTTTGAACTTGAATGATATTTGTATCCTATCTTTTTTTTCTCCAAACTCATTCAAACAAAACAAATTGGGTGATTATTGTGGTTTTGATTTGAGTTATTGGTTAAAATCAGTTGAGGATTTTTCAATGGTTGAAAGTGTTCTAAGCAGTAAGTTAGACTTATCTGTAGTTGGAAAGGCAAGATGAAATTAGATGGAATCTTAATCAATCAGGTAAATTTACTACTGGGTCAATGTATCATCATTTAGTTTCAACACAACCTCTCCATCCTTAGAACAAAATTGAATGGAAATTGAATTGGAGTATTAAAGCAATCCTCGTATTTATCTTTTCTTATGAATTTTACACAGGAACTCTCCCTGTACGCCAGCGTATTAGAAAATACATAGGTAATCAGAGTAATTGCCCAAGTTGTGATGCCGCTGAAACTCCTGGGCGTGCGCTGCTTCATTGTCACTTTGCCAGCGTTGTATTGTTTAATTTATTTTAATGTTGTTTTTACTAATATTATCTCTATATCAGAATGGATTACTTCATAGAAAGTATTTAGATAATATCTCATGCACTACTAATGATATACATTTTGTTACTATCTTATGGTTCATCTGGAAAGCTCGATGTGATCATTGCTTTCAAAACACTAATCTTCCTTCATAGGTGATTAACCAGATATTTGCTTTCCCACACATTCCAGATAGCCTCAGTATGATAACCAAACAGTTACGGGTGACCAAATGGACACCACCTAACTATCCATATCTTAAAATAAATACAGATGCATCATTCATTGACATTAAGAGTTGTATTGGGATTAGTTTTATCATCTGTAACCATCAAACTCAATCCATAGAAGCCAAAACAACAATACTCGGAGCTCCAAGTAGTGAAGAAGGTGAAACAAAAGCTATTTATTCTGCGTCTGATAGGCGGCGTCAAATGACTAAAAACATATTTTTATAGAAAGTGATAATCAAAGTCTGATCCACCACTTGCACTAATCCCAAAAAAATGATACGACGACAGTCGACAATCATATTCAACAAGTCAAAAATGTCATTTCGTAGTTCAATAAAATCAAGTTCTCTTACATCAATAGATCACAAAATAACACATCAGAAAAAATGTAGCAAAATTGGTCGTGAAGAAGCAGGGCAATAGGTTCTAGGAATACATTCCTAATTTTCTTTCGAAGTTGTATTGTATTCGTACTCTTCGCTATTAATTGATATTTCCTTTCAACAAAAAAAAGTTGGGTTGATTTGTGGGGGGAATAAGATATATGGACAATCAAATATCTTATATGGACAACAATTTTACGTGGACAAATGAAAAAAAATAGAAATTTTATATAGACAACTATTTTTAGGGGGACATTACTCTAACATATTTCACTTTTTTTTTTTTTGATGAAGAAACATATTTCACTTATGCTCTCTAAATTAGAGTTTTTATTTTAAGTCATACACCTTTTTTTCTTCCATAAACCCTAGTCACCTTCTTCTTCTTCACCAACCCTAGGCACCTTCTTCTTCTTCATCAACAACTAAATTTGTAGAGAGATAACTTGTGGAGAGAAGGTTGATCATGGCACGACCCAACTCTACAAGACTCCTAAAGTTACTCTTGTAGAGGTGTCCGACAAAACCACCGCAACAAGGCAGTGATGTCACTGAACTAACTAGTTTCGCCGCCACTTTTGATGCAAATCGTTCTTCTTACTCTCTTCCACAATCAACTATCCTTCTCAGGTAGCATCGTCATCAATGTGTTTCCAAAAATGATCTTCACCGAGTCAAGCCGAGTTAATTGGGGATCTAAAACAACGATCATAACTTGTTTGAACCAACTCTTAGACCGAGTTAGTTTCACAATCGCCGCCCGCTCAATTATAAGTAATCGCTTGAAATCTGAGTCACGAATCGTTCCTACCGTTTCATAACCACCTTGTATTGATTCCATTACTATAATAGCTTCCCAGATCTTGAAACCCTCTTTTTTCAGTTTTCTTAAAATCCTTATTTTCCGAACAAGATCAAAATTCACAATCAAGTTTATCTCTTTGTCTTGCTTCAACAATTGATGTTTCTCCTTATCTAGAATTGAATCAGTTAGAGAGAATTTTGCCGAGATTGATGAAGGTATTGAAAAATGATGGTTTTAAGGTGACGCTCTCATTGTTAAACTTAATTAGCAGTATTTTTGGTGGTGGTGGAGCTTCAAATCATAATGTTTTAGTGAATTTGATTCCCTGTTTAATTCTGTGTTTTTGTAATGAGGATTGGGTAGTGAGGAAAGCTTATGCGGAAACCCAAGGAAGATTAGCTAGCATGGGGAAAGATTTGCTTTCAGAGTTTAAGTTTTCATGTGTTTTCTACTTTTGAGAACCAAAGAGTTAACAATTTGTAGTTAAGGGAATCTTTGGCGCATATTCGCAGTATAAGAAACATCAAGCGTGATATCCAACAGGTTAAATTTAGTCACACAAATAGAAATGCAAATTCTCATGCGGACAAACTCGCTAAATGGGCTCGAAGGGCTTAGTTCTTAATATATTTATCCTTAACAAAAAAAAAAAAACAATTTATAGTTAAGGCTTTATAGTTTTGTCCCCCTATTAATCTAAGTCATAATTTACTTACATGGAACCCGAAAATTAGTGGCCATGTAAGATATTAAGGTAGTTGATTGTCTATATGTTGACCACCTTAAAAAAAAAAACTGTTTCTAAAACGATGGAAGGGTTAAACAACGTGAATGTTCTATCAAAGAACCAATTTTTATGAACTTTTGTTGACAACAATGTCAGGATGGCCGAGTGGTCTAAGGCGCCAGACTCAAGTTCTGGTCTTCGTGAGAGGGCGTGGGTTCAAATCCCACTTCTGACATTTTTGTTTTTTTTTTCTTTTTGCATTTTCTTATTGCAATTTAAATTTCTCGATCATCTTCAATTCTTCATTTGTATAATCAGATTTCCTATATTATATCTTTCTTTCAGGGTAGTTGAATCAAGATAACATTAATTGTAGTATTGTACTAAGCTACTAACTTACATGAATAATAAAACCCTAGGTTTCGAGTAGTTGGGAGAGGTTGACTGGGTGGGCTTGAAGTGAACAACTCTTCCTCAGAACCTTCATAGTTTCCCTGTGACTCTTGTGTACTTTTGGATCCTTGCTTTAATGGTGCAACTTCAACTTCAGGTTGCTCAATCTGATTGTTGAGTTACTTATCCTCAAACTTCCTATAGTGTTGTGGAAAATTAAGTTGTGGATTAGAATGTAACACATAATTCAGTTTTCGACTCAATGGTACGAAGATCCTACTTAGTAAATTTTCTAGATTTATAAGCATAATTACCGTAGGATATACAATATTAAGCGAAGTATACTACTCTTATTTTATATCATGCGATTTTGCAAACCAATGTGTACATATTAGATAAATTTTGTAAGAAAATGGATCTTGAGTTTAAAACTGTACTTGACTATCTAAGCTTAAGGTGATATAATGACAATACATTAGAAAATCTCTTTCCAGTCAACTTAAAAGAATGTACAACAAATAGCACTTAAGATATGTATCATGCATAAAAATGATAGTATGTGGAAAAGTGGGTTGAAAATGGAGGAGAATGATTAGAGGTGTGTCATTATTTTGCTCTCTTGATTGGCTGGGGGACAATTGATCGTTCCCTCCACCCACCACTCTCCCTCTCTCTCACACTTTCTCTATCTCTCGTAGGTGGTAGTGGTGGCAACCAGTGGTGGTGGTGAGAGGCGTAGAGGAAGAAAAGAAGATTTGAAGAAAAATGTTGTTAACCGACGCAAAGAGAAGACTTTTGAAGAACAACAAGATTTTGTGATCTAAATAATTTTCTCGGAAAATCCTGGCGATTGGTAAGGGGAGCTGGACATTATTGTTGGGGAGCTGTAGTACAAAATCAATTTTTTGTACTACAGCTCCCTATACCAATTTGGTATTAGGAGCTATTTTTTTGGATCTGAAACTAAATAATGAAATATAGATGGATTAGAAAAAACTATATAATTTAAAATTTTAAAAATTTTGATAGTAATTTTTCTTTTCTATTCTTCCTTAAACCCTAAATATTTCAATAACAATATAACTCTCTTTCTTCTCCACAATCAAGTTATACAAGAACCATTACTGATAAGCAACTAGTCCACTCTCTTCTCTATTGGATACTAACGTTTATTATGTCTCACAATATCTATGATGTTGCTTCTTTAATGGAGGAAGAACATATTTTTCAATTGAGCCAACAACCACCAACTCAATCAAACAATGTTATTATAGATGAAGATCTATCTCAAGATGTAAGAAACTTCCAAGACAAATATTTTCGGTTAAATTTTATTTTTCTTTCTTCCTTCAATTTTAAAAAATTTCCCAAAAAGAGGCAGAACCATTCGGTTCGTTTAGATATTTTCCTGGGGAAATTTTTGAAACATTTCCCCCCAGCTAAGGGAAATTAGGCAAACAAAGGTGAAAACAATAAGTTTTCCCTAGGGAACCACAAATTCATGATATTTTCTTTAACAAATTTCCCCCCCAGTTGAGGGAAATTAGACAAAAAAGGTGAAAATAGCCTAGGGAACCACATATCCATGATTTCGTCATTGTAATAACAGAACCTCAAAAAATGAAAAAAAAACTAGGTACATTACTAAAGTTTCTTCCCATTTCTGAAATTTGGTGAATAGTATGATTATATTAGAGATATAACATATCAATTCTCTTTACAAAATAGTCACAAAGAGATTCATCAAATTATACTATTGCTAATTTTACTCGTAATGTTTATCCCCATCGTTTGAATCGCCGCCATCGATTGAATCACCCTCATCTTTTTCGTCTGAGACTTGATTTCCCTTTTCAGCAGAATCTTAATATATGCTTTCGAGGGTGTCTTGCATTTTCTTCCTCGATTTCGGACTTATCGGTTTGTTTGTGTCTTCGCCACCACAAGCTTTCCTATTATCTAAAACTTTATCAATTCGCTTGTTCTGCAAAAACAAACATTAATATTCTAAGTGCATAACATGTTGTAGTAGTCTACATTTGTTTACAGTAGTTGATAAAAGATTTAGCTTACCAAACGCCTAAGTACCAGAGCTAAATCAAAGAACATATTGTAATAACAAGTTTTGAAGCTAACACAACAATCTTAAGTATAACAAAAGGGGAAAAACAAATAAGCAACTTATGACAAATTCTCAGCAAAACCCTAGATGTAAAACTCACTAAAACCCTAGATATAAAACTTAGAAAAACCCTAGAAATTAAAAGGGGGAGAAAAACTCACAAGATTTTAGTTGATGTCTTCTTCATTAGAGAAAATACTAGGGTAGAATTAGCCGGAATTTCGTAGTTGATGACCGGAAAAGATTGAAGAGAAGTCGGACAGAGATTAGGAGAGACAATTTGAAGAGAGATCGAGTGGAAGAAGAAGGCATCGTTTTTTTTCTTTTCTTTAATTCTGGTATATTTCCATGTATTACACTTGAGTCCCTTAAATTGTGAATCTTAGAAGGTCTTTAAAATAATAACTCAAAACTTGCATCTCCCTTTACTAATCTTGGCAGCTCCCCAACCATAATAGTTCCCCAACAACAATCCTTAGCTCCCCTTACCATTCGCCAAAATTCTTGTTTCCCCGAGTTACCCATGAGGTTCTTTTTGAGCCCGTGTGGGGTTCTCTTTTTGAGTCCTTCTGGCATTAAGCCACAATTTAGTACTTTGAGTAGATTAAAATCCCACAGCGGGAAATCAAAATCTTAAGAAAAGAAAATGAAAAGAAAAAGAAACGGAAAAGCAATACAATCTATCTGCCTCTATAAATAATCCATTTTCTCTCACTAAAAAACATTCCCACATTAAAGAAAAAAAGCAAAGACCCAAACCCCAAATCTCACGCTTTCTTCTTCTTTTTATCTTTATTTGTTGTTTTAGGGTTCTTATTTCTTCTTCACCAGATCTAGGTTGGAAGACCATTTCCTCTCGTTTTCATCCTACTAGCCGTTAAAATCCATTTTCCCGCCTTTTTTGATCGTCCGAATACCAATCGAACTCCGTTTTACTAGCCGTTACTCTCCCCTTTCCTCTGCTTTTTTCTCATCCATTCTAGGGTTTTAGTTCCGAGTGTTTTTATTGGGAAAATGTCGGTCGCCGAAGTAGAGAAGAAGGTGGAAGAGACGGTTGAGAGAAGTGGGGAGTTACTGTTTTGTGGTGGAACAAATTGGGATACCCTTGGCCGGAAAGGTTGTCCAACTGATGGAAATTTGATTTCTCCTACTAGGTTACGACCTCTTATTGGTGTAGATGTTCGGTCCGTTGCTTCTGGTTGTGGTAAGTTTTTTTTCTTTCACCAAACTAGAAAAAGAAGTTTCTTTTTTGCTTCTAACACAATTATTTTACTAAACTTGTTTGATTTTGATAAATTTTTAGTGTTTTTTCTGCTGAAAACAAGTGTTTTTTAACCGATTAGTCGCTAAGTTGCTTATTTGTATTTACCATTGGGATTAATTTGATGAGCATTGTAATGTTCATGTAGTATCTAGCCACTGTGTTGCTTTGGATGCTGAAGGTCGCTGCTATACTTGGGGGCGTAATGATGTACGCAATTTGAAGTTAAAAGCTTGTAATTTTGTTTTTCATACTTATTGCTTTTGTTATTTACTCATGGGTTTTGGTTGTGTAGAAGGGGCAATTGGGACATGGAGATACGATTCAGCGTGATAGACCAACAGTTGTTTCTGGGCTATCGAAGTAAGCCCTTGTGTTGTAAATCATAGTCGATGCTACTTTCCCGTGTTTCAATTTTCTGTGTCGAATTTGGAATGATGGTATCGAATTTGTTGGTTATAGTGTAATATGAGAACTTTGAAGTAAATATTTGATTTGGGTGTATTTACAAGCTGAGTTGGAAGTACGGTATGAATTATGGGCTTGAGTGGTGCCTGCGGTAATAGGGAAGTACATGACTTTGGTTGTAAGTTAATGCATGTGAATATTTTGGTGCTCAGAAGTTGACGTGCCATTGCAAAGTGTAGCATCTTGAAGTATATAAGAGTAGACTGCTACCTAGTTTTGTATTTTACGGAGATGCTTATAATGATTTGGCCTTTTACATTTGGTACATATAGACTGGCAGCTGTTTATATATGCTTATGTATGATTTGGCCATTGTAAAGTGTAGCATCTTCAGATTTTACCTAGTAAAAGTCCAATTTGCACACCTTGCCACAATAACGAGCAAAATAGATGCAGTGACCACCATTACAAATCCTATGCATCTTACGAGTTCTTTTATTTGTCTATTATTGTGATAAAGCATTGGTAATTAAGTTGTGAATACCTATTTGGTGAGTTTTGAGATATCAAACCACGTTAATGTGCCTTGGCTTATATATGTTAGATTTTTTGTTTGTACTTGGGTCTATTTGATCTTCACATTTTGTTAAACATATCTGGTGCGTTTTAGAGAAGGAAGTAAGAAAATGTTGGAGAACGCTTAATTGCACTTTTTTGACATCACAATTGACTAGGGAATTAACCGACACTTCTACTCCTTGTTTTGGCATAACCTAAATCAACGTTATGGTGGTTTCAGACACAAAATCATCAAAGCAGCAGCGGGGAGAAGCCACACAGTGGTGGTAACTGAGGATGGAAAATCTTTTGCCTTTGGCTGGAACAAGCATGGACAGCTAGGGTCAGGTTCTATGAGGAATGGTAAGTTCAAATTTTGATTCTAGATTTGATAGATACAATTCATATTGAGCTGCTATGTGATAATGTATTCTTGGGCGGCTAATTTTGTAAAGTGATTTCCTAACTGTGTTGGAAATCAATATCAGTGATTTCCTAATTGTGTTGAAAATGATTTCCTATGTATTCTTCGTAGTCATGGTAAAAAACTCTATATTTGGGGTACCTAAATCTGCAGCCTTGAACAATCCATTAATTTTGTTCTTAAATATTTATAGGATTAACTAGTTGATTAGTAAACTACAAGTTTTTTAGTTAATGAGATAAGAATATGGGTATTGACTATTTGAATGTTTGAAGCAAGTGTTCTCTGTATATGCATCATAGGAACTACATATTGTCTAGAAAATAGTCTAGAATGTACCTGACCTAAGGTTCGAGCTAGAGACGTATACACCTAGTTACTGCATACTAAACATGGTAAAAACACCAGTTCTTGCAGTATCACTGGAGCTGTGGTGAAGCTTAGTTCTATAGGTTCTTATTTTTTCAGAAAATGGTGACAGAAATTATGGTGGGAGTTTATGGGAAATTACATATACTGTTTCTAAGATGATTGCTCATGTCCCTTGCGTACTATCGTTCTACGAGTTTAATGGTGATTAGACCTTCATGTGACTAGTGGTTGTTGTACTTATAACCACTAGTGTATCATCAACAGGATTATAATGGATATAACTTCTTATTATTGGTGAATATTCGTCAAAAGGCATGATAAAAGCTTAAGTGCATGTTATTGTGCTAGCTTGGGCTTTCTTGTATTTGGTTCCAAAGTTTTAGTTGACTACCCCCTGGTGGTTCTACATAAGTATTGTATAGAACCATATGTAGGTCAAAAGTTGTTATCTATTCCTTCGAGATCTCCAGAAAACAGTTTAGATGTTCAACTAACAGAATCCTCTTCCAATTTCGGTAGAGTTCGAGCTATCTCCAGTCATCTGTCAAGTTTCGGAAGCAACAAATGCTGTTTGTGGGGGTGATTTTACTGTGTGGCTATCATCTGTGGAAGGATCATCTATAATGTAGGTTTCATTGTATTTACCTTGTTTTGGTCTTCTGGAACAGCCACAATTACTATTTAGACGCTTTCTGCCATTCTTGACATAAAGATGTATCACATCTTTTCCTCTCTGTGGCTAAATTGCATAATTGTTTTCACTTTTCCAGTACGGCAGGTCTTCCACAATACGGTCAACTTGGCCATGGGACGGACAATGAGGCAAGGCCAAGAAACATTTTGTCACTTCATTATACGACCCTATCTTTTCTTTCTTCTGAAATTAATGAGAGAATGTTTGCTTTCCATGCAGTACAATACTAAAGATAGTTCCGTTAAACTTGCTTATGAAGGCCAGCCTCGTCCAAAAGCAATCGCTGCTTTTGCGGAGAAAACTGTCGTGAAAGTTGCATGTGGAACAAACCATACAGGTTTTCTTTTCTACTTGCATGCAAGTACACAACCCTTCATAAAGTTTTTCAACTTCCAGTAGTCTCACTGATTTATTTTTTTGTGCTTCCAGTTGCCGTAGATTCAGATGGTTTTGTCTATACGTAAGTATTACTTCATTTCATTTGGTTTTGGATTAGGCATGCAGCTTCTGTATTTTATTCTGAGTTTCATGTTTCTCATTATATTCCTGCTATTTATTCAGGTGGGGTTATGGTGGCTATGGAAGGTTAGAATTTGAATGAAATCTACATAACGACATCGTTAGATATTTCACTTACAGTGATGTATGAAAGATGGATCTCTTTCTAGCATCTAGTTTTTGTGATTTTGTTCCATATAATGTTTGAATTGGTGATTTCAGGCTTGGACATAGAGAACAGAAAGATGAATGGACTCCCCGTATGGTTGAAGTCTTCCGAAGACAGAATGTTCTACCTCCTAATGCTATCGTCTCGGCTGGTTCTGTTAACTCTGCATGCACCGCTGGTATTGGATTGTTATAAGTTATTTTTAGCACAAAATGTCTCTGGATATACTAATCATTTTATTTTATTTGCAAATTACTGTTGAGCTTTATCTAGAAATATTTTTTTTATGTTTATATTATTATGTGTCAGCTATGAATCACTAGTTTCCAGATCTTTTTCTAGTTTAAGGATTCGTCCTTATGGTCTCAAATTCTCTATCCAGTCTTTGAGTCCGAAACTCCTGGATGGTGTTTCTTATTGCGATACTATGTAGATTATTGAACATATGAGCAACTCCGATTGGTTAAGAACCTTTCTTGTTCTAACTGAGAGTCCTTGTTCCTGTGTCTTGTGCTGAAGGCTGATGGGAGAATTGTCGGACTTTGTCGCAGCTGAGTCTTCATATACCATTCTCAAGAATCTCACAAGGTTGGGATGACAGCGTTAATGAAAACATTTATGGATATTCTAATGGCATAAAATAGAGATACTTGGGATCCCTTTTAGAGTGTGTCAGCTCAATGAAACAAAATCAAGAAATGTTGGATAATTTTCCTGGTGTACATTTTTGCTGAGAAATGCTTCTGATTAGTTCATATGTTTTCTTCACTTAGTTATGGCGTTGATTCATAGTTACCGGAAACGGTCATTTGGAGAGCGAACTCCGATCTGGTTCGATCGTACCCTTTTAGGGTGGGTACGCGAATCAGATCGCTAAATTTGGCGAACCCATTTGCAAGAAGAAAAAAAGATGAAAACATGATATTTAGGGTTTACTAAGTGTGAATATTGCTTTAACTTTAGGTTCTGCAGTTGTTACTGAATTTGGGGATAGTGGATCTAGGAAACATTATTTAATTTAAGAAAATCGTTGTTCAGGAAAGATAATTTAGTTATTGTTTGAGTTATTAGAGATTGAGATCTATATTTCATGGGTTAAACGTTTAATTTTGCGAATAATTATACCCCCTAGCGAATCGAAAACGTCTAATTAGCGTACCCCGTATCCGTACCCCGTTTTCGTACCGGAGCGTATCCCGTTTCTGGTAACTATGCGTTGATTTACATGAAGATGGTATACATAATTTTTCATGATAGACTTGTTTAATGGGCAATACATTTTTTAGGTGGAGGGCAATTATACATGTGGGGTAAAATAAAGAGCACAGGTGATGATTGGATGTATCCCAAGCCTCTTATGGATTTAAGGTTTGTCCTATGCTTTGTCTTTCCTCCTTAGGAGTAGCATAAATTGCTCTATTAAATTGCGTGTAGTTTTGAGGACTAATTATAGTTGTGTTATGCGTTTATTTTCTTTTTAATAATTTGGTTTAATTTTTCAAGCTTCTCATATGTTTTGTGCGTTTGCTTGTCTGTCTGTATTCCTATTGTTTTTATTTTTTTGTGGTATACCTTTGACACATACTGTCTTTGAGTGAGGGGTTTCGTTGAGCATAACATCTGAGATTGAAGCTTCAGCGTGCTATACTTTGAACTATGTAACAATGACACAAAGAGGTATTTGGTAGGAAGTGGAAAAGGTCAAAAACGCAAATTGCAAGTGGGACCCTGTGGGCTATGAGAGATGTCGTAATGGCTCCTTTCAAACACTGACTAGGATTTCCAATGCCCAATTAGAGACTTCAGATTTGGATAAAAATTGGCCAACCTGAATAAAATTAAAATTTTTCCAAAGCGTAAGAATAAGGATTGCTCGTGTTGCCATGAATTCCGTTAAATATTTTTGCTGTATTTAATTTGTTTTTAAGATTGTAAAACCTTATAAAGAAATAGAAAAATAACAAAAAACTGTGATCGATAAGGCAATTAGTTTTTAGAATATTAGGATGCCTCTCATAGCTTCGTGGTCCCACAACTATCATTCCTTTCTGCATTAATGGTCACACTATCTTGTACATCACTAATATAAATAAAATAAGTAAATGTAAACTATAACGTGTATGAGCTATGTATTTCCTGCCATACTTCAACCAAACCGAATAGTGGGGATGGGAGAGGCAGACCTAGCCCAGCCCACGTTTGCATCCCTACTAGCATTATTGTTCAAATTCTTTTTTCTTTTAGATGAATTATTTGAATCTTTTGACTTTTTGTTTTAGTGGCTGGAATATACGCTGCATGGATTCAGGTTCTATGCACCATTTCTGCGGTGCCGATGAATCATGTATAAGTTGGGGTCATTCTCAATTTGGAGAGCTTGGTTACGGCCCAACAGGTCCAAAGTACGTGATGCTGTGTTATGTATCCAAATCTATATGATCTATCTGCACAGCTATAAATTATAGTTTTCTGATTTTCTGGTTCTACATAATTTACTTTGTGCTTGTCGCACCACAGATCTTCTGCAAATCCCAAGAAAGTCGATATCCTTGAAGGAATGCATGTAATGAGGTAAGGTGTTGACTTTTGAATCTCTCTGTGCTTCCTTTCAGTTTATTAAGGCTGAATTCACACATTTAATTCCTTTTACAGTGTTGCTTGTGGTTCGGCATATTCCATGGTTGTTGTTGATAGAACAAAAGCTGGTGACAAGCTGGATCAAGTAAGCATATTCAACATTAATATTTATCTTAAAATTTAATCCGTCCTGAATACACCATCTCTTATAAAAATGTATTATTTGTTAATAATATATAAACTTGCATAATCTTTAGCTTCCGTTTCATTTCTTCGTTTCTAATTCTGCACACAGGCATATTATTGAGATATGAAAGTGATTGGGAAATAGTTTCTTTTTTGTTCTGAATGAAGGCATTATTTACTGATTTGCACCTTGATGTTTATCATGGCAGCTCGATGTTTACGACGGCAAAGCATCTGAGGAAGGTAACCACCATCCAGTAAAGCCTCAATATTTCTGGGCTTAGTCAGAAATTTCCAATAATCTAAGATAATGATTGAGACTGTCTTAGTTTTTCATGGAGTTTAATTCTCTTGCCACAGGAACTGTGGAACCCAAGTCTAAAACAACATCTGCTAAAAGACCCACAAGAAAGGCTTCTGTCAAAGGTTCTTCCAATTCCAAGAAAAGGAAGAACTCGAAAGATTCATCAGAGTCTGAAGAGGAAGAGAATGAGAACGAGAGTGATAATGATGATGAAGAAGAATCAGACGAGGAAAATGGTCATGTAGAAGAAAAGAAGAAGGAGTCTAGTAGAGGGCGAGGCAAGAAAGGGACGGGAAGAGGGCGAGGTCGACCTCCTGCCGAAGAGAAGAAAACCTCGCAACGTGGCAAAGCTACTGGTGGAAAGAGGGGGAGGCCTAGAAAGTCATGAGGTTCTTCTCTTAACTCAAAATTTTGAATCCATTTGGGATTTTAGAAAAACACCCAGAGAAAGAAAAAGAAATATACAATTCCTGTGTTTAATTGATTAGGATTTTTAATTCATCAACCCCTCCTATTGGATTAGTTGCTTTCAAGTATCTTATGAACATACCAGTTTTTAACCTAATTTTTCAGAGAACTTGTATTTTGGGGCGTAGAGACCGTAAGGAGTTGGAGCAGAAGTTGTAACTTTTATTTTATTCTTTCTCGAACTGATTTGATTCTCACTGAAATATTAACTGTGCTTTTATTATGATTACACATTTCTTTATAAGTCTGCAATTTTGTTATCATTTTTTCATGTTTAGAGTGACTTGTCTGATTCTTGTTAGATTTTGATCATGTCTTATTTGATAGTCTGATAGTCTGTTCTGTTTTAGCAGGAGTAAGGGTGCCACTATAGATACTGGGACCTTTTTTTTTCTGTTAGCCGGCGGCTCTATTAGCATCGGCTCTATTAGCATCGGCTATTTAAAACAAAATCTGTAAATATTCAATTTTTCTAAGAAGCATTACTTTTTTTTTTGTTGAAATAGGAAGCATTACTTGATTTTTGTAAATGACACATTCAGACATAAAATGATGTCTTAGGCAATTTTAAAAACTTCATTAGAGACTTTTCCGTAACTTGAAATTGGTCGGGAAGAATTCTTGTTGATTGTCAAGTGTTTGGATCAATATTAATTGCCCTTACTTAAAGCCAGTAGGCCGCTCGCTTATATCAGATCGGGTTACTTTAACAATACCCCCTGAGTAAAGTAGTTACCTGAGGTTGGTCTAGACATTCTTTTCATTTTCTTTGTTGATGTAAAACAAAAAAGTATTTTGAAAGGCAACTGCTCTGGGCATCTAAAATATTTTCAAAAAGATTTCAATCAATCTGAAATGATTTAGGGGATTTAGGGGAGTAGTCTTGTGTTGGGTCTAAAAATTAAATAGCTTTTGTATCTGTAATCTTCATCTACACCCTCATTTCCGACAACAACCACCACCCTACCTCAAAAATCCCCACCTCCAAAGTCAAAGGTGAAGTTGAAGATAATGGATGAAAACAAACAAGTTGTTTCAGGACACAAAACAATTTTAGTTAACCAAAATATTCATGCTTGGGAGAATATTCAGAATGTCCTAAAACAAGGATGGTTTGAAATGTAATTGGAGGGAGTTTGTACATCTTGAGTAAGATACCTCATATAGTTCAACAAGAAAAAAAGAGTAAGATACCTCATATAAATTTGAGGGAGACAAAAAAAAAAAAAAAAGGGACCAAAGTCCCTTGAAGTCATATGGCTAAATCAACATTTTCGCATTTACTTCTTTTCTTGTTTTGGGGGAGGCATAGTTATTTTTTGGCCCAAAAATTAATTAACTTGTCTCTTGCCTCCTAATCTTCATCTTCCTCAAACCTCATGCCACCAACAATTCTGGCCACCAATTCCATCTCTCACCTCCTCTCTGTCTCTGTCTCTCTCTCTCATCCTTTCCCTTTCTTTCTCTCTCTTATTTCCTGAATAAGATTTTTGTATTCCCCAGAGTCAGGGCCTAAAAGAATTCACGTAAGGATCATATATTCTACTTGATATTCACCAATGAAGAGTCTCGACATTTGTGTAACTAATCTCTAAGAGTAGATTGTTGATGTTATCCTGAGCCTCACAACAACATTATTCTTCCTTGGACAACTCAGAGAAGCTTCATTCTCTTGCTTTAAATCTTCTCTCTGAAATATTTTTCTAGAGAGAGAAACTGGGAATGTATCAAGGGTTTGACACTCGTCCTAAATCAATTCTGCTTACCTTTCAAAAAATTTGTACGCGGGAAGAGTTCGGATCTTTGTTGATTCTCCAAATGTTTGCGAATTTGGTGTTTTATTCAAGGTGTGTGCATTTCCAATGAGTTTTGATCTATTCGATTATCTAGGGTTTTGTATCTGAACGTCTGATTGGAGGGTTTATAGGAAGAAATTTATTGTCTTTTTAATGGAGAAAGATAAATCCCCAAATCAAATCATCATGGAGGAGGTTTACCATCTCTATTACCATCATCGTCATATTGTTACTCTTCATTTTCTTCATCTTCAAACAACTTTGGAACTAGAAATAAGAGATGAAGGGGTTTTCCCTTCATCATCTTCTTCAAGAAATAAGAGATGAAGGTGGTGGCCGGAATCTGTGGTGACCAAAATGGTTGGTGACCGGAATTTGTGGTGGGATGAGGTTTGAGGAAGATGAATATTTGGGGGCAAGAGACAAATTAGTTAATTTTTGGGCCAAAAAATAAATATGTCCGCTAAGTCAATCATGATTGACTAAGTCTTTATTCCTTAGAGATTTTCCTTTATTCCCTAAAGTTGCGGCCGCTCAATATGGTATAAATACATCATGAATAAATGCTTGAACTGAATGAACCTGATAACTACCATCATTGAAGACATCTTGGGTCCTATATACTATAGAAAGATACTTAAGACCATCATATACAGGAGTGAAAGACCATTTCGCAGTAGGTGCATGACCAAGGAGTTGTTAACCACATTTATAATTACAAAAAAAAACTCACATTTATAAACTAACGTGTGCTAAAAAAACTCGAAAAAGTCATGGCTTGACGGTAATGGAAAAAAGATCTAGTGAAAAATCTAAAATTATTGTAAGTGGTTAATTTTTTTTAGCTGGAAGAATATGTAGTTTGACAACTATATATATATGTATACAGTATATATATCCATGCTCACACAAAGTCTGTCCGTTTTTTATTACCAATCAGAACAAGCAATTTCTCAAAAGCTATCATGTAACATTTGAGTTTTGGTTGGTTAGTGTACAAATATAGTGAAAGACCCCGCTTTTGGGAAACAAGAAAATTTTCAAGATACAAAATTTTTAAAGAGAAATAGTATGCTATGACAATTTCTCAACAAAATTTCATTTTCTTCATAGTCTCTCCCCATCTCGACCACCAATTTCAGCCACCACCATCGTTTCTCTCTCACTCTCTCTATTTGTTCTGGCATAGGAAAAAGTTTCTCCGAAATTCCGACTACTGGTTTGGGGAGATTTCCCCTCAAATCTAGTAACCAAACCGGTTTAGGAGGTGGACAATCTCCTAAAATCAGATCGGTGTTCCGACGAAGAAGACCCTCAAGAGGGCAACGGAATGGGACGGTAAGGGCGGAAAAGAGAGAAAAAGAAGAAAGGGAGGAGATAAAGAGATGATATATGGTGGTGGTCAGAGGGGGGAGTGAAAAATATCCGAAGAAAAAATATTAAGGCCTTTGTAAGAGGAGTTTTTTTTTGTTGAAAGATTTGTATGAGGAGTTTGAGTATTGTTGTTGGAGACTCATAGTACAAAATCAGTTTTTTGTACTATGGTTCCCTATACCAAACTGATATTAGGAACTATTTTTTTTTGATTTGAAATTAAATAATGATTTATAGAAGGATTAGAAAGGACATTCTAGCAATAATACTTCTCTTTCCTTGTGCACAATTAAGTTCCACAATAACCATTACCAATAAATAACAAAAAAGTTAATTTATTCCCATTATCTTCTTCTATGGGATACTTATTCAATACATTTATTATGCCTCAAGATATTTATGATGTTGTTTTAATAGAGGAAGAAGATATTTTCGATCGAACCAACAACGACTAATTCGATCAAAGAGTGAAATTACAGATGACGATTTCTCTCAAGATGTATGGAATTTCCAAGACAAATATCTTAGGTCAAATTTTGTTTCTCTTTCTCTCTTCAACTTACAAAATTTCGTCAAAAAGAAGCAAAAACTTTCATTGTCGTTTAAAAATTTCCCACAATATTTTCCATTCAGAATTAGGGAAAAGAGTGATATAGTTCATCTTATTAATAAAACTCCTAGCTATACAGATCAACAAGATTGTATATATTATAATTAAGCTAGACTTCACAACTACTTCAATATCGGATTTCTTGTCAATTATGTTTTTTGATGTCTTCTTCATTGATGAAGAAAATGCTCCATACAAATGATCGTCAAAATGTGTTAGTTAATGAAGGAGATTGAGTAGGGGAGATGTGGGAAGAAACCGAATGCAGAAGAGACATTTTCTTTTTCTTATTTTTGTTTAGTTTGATTTATTGCACTTTTTTTTTTTTTTTTTTTTTTTTTTTTTTGAATCCAAGGGAAACATATCCATTAATAGTGATAAAATCACAATGATACAAGGATAATAATAATTATTTCTCTCTGTCGGATGCGTCATGCTATTTACAAATCTGTAAATGCAAATGCCTCCTAAAGAGGGAGAAATTGGACTAGACACAGACACTATTGGGATCCTAAAGATCCGAGAAAATAGACCCTAAAGATCTGACAAAAGGATCCTAAAGATCCGACAAAAATAAAATAATAAAAACCAAAAATAATTCCTTCTCTGATTCTTCTTCTTGTTCGTCATGTTCATCTTCTTCTTCTTCCTTTTAATCTTCTTTCTCTGATTCTTCTTCTTCTTTTGTCCTTTTCATCTTTTCTTTCTCTGGTTTTTCTTCTTCTTCTACTTCTTCTTCCTTTATATCTTCTTACTCTGATTCTGATTCTTCTTCTTCTTCTTTCTTTTCATCTTTTCTTTCTCTGGTACTTTTTCTGCTTCTTCTTCTTCGTTTACATCTTTTCTTTTTGGTTTTTCCTAGTATACCTTCTTTTGATCTCATCTTTTTCCTGTAACAACTAACTATTACTAAGAGGGAAAGAGGGATTCCGGCGAAAGGATCCTTTCACCGGGGAAAAATCAATGATTTACACGGGAGAATTCACAGATCTGAAGTTTTTTCTAGAGAGAGAAAAAGGGGGTAAAATTACTATACTTAAACTCCTTCAACATCTTGAGTTTCAAATTTAAAAATTACTATACTTAAAGCATATCTATATAACAAAACAGAAAAGTTGTGACTAGGACAAGCTGACTGGGACAAAATTAATGGTCTTATTGCTGAGTTGGACGGTGACTTGGGCAACCTCTTTGACAACCGTCTTCTTTTAATCTGGATTTTATTTCAAAATTAATGAGACACCCAAAACTCTTCTTCTTCCCCACTCGATTCTTCTTTTCATTCACGATCAGTTGATCTCCCACAACCATTTCTTTTTCTTCTACTTCTCTATCTCAGAAACTCACTTGTGTATCCAACATCTGATAGACTGATACAACATCATCAATTTCAGTTGATCAGTTCAATCAAGTAATCTCTCTGCCCCTGTCTCTTCAAAACTTCGCTTCAACTCTTCCTTTCTCAAGCCCGTCTAGCTTTATGAGATGTGGAAACCCTATCATGCGTTCCTGTTGGTGACTTAATTTATGTTCTTTTTCAGAGTTTGGAAATCAACTGATCATTACATTTTTCCCTAAAAATACCATTATAAGAATAATCTCCATAATTAGGGTATGCCCGTTTCTTTGTTAATTTCATCTTTCTCTTTCAAATTGGGATCAGTTACATCTTTCATCCTCCTCTTGAAGGGTAATGTACATTCTCCCTCTCTCTCTCTGTATAAATTTGTAGCATCATTATTTAACATTCATACACTAATTTGTTATGTGTTATTCAACTTCATAAAGAAAAATACAAAGAATCTATATCTTAAAAGTTAAATGTGTGGTGTATATTCTCAAATTATTATAGTTGACCCCGAAGGTGACAATCTAGGATAGTTGCTTATTCAATCCCAACATAAAGTCCTCAAAGAAAGTCTTTTGCAGAAAGAAATTGAATGAGGATTCTTCCTATGGCTACATCCTTAAAGGATTATAATTAGCTGATGGTTTAGTTTATTGAGATTATACTGAAAATTGCATAGTTTTTCTGTAAAGTCTAATTTATGGCAAAGTCTAGCAGTAGTCTAGACTAAGTTATGGAAAAGTTGAGCAATAGCTTCTACGGTTATGTAACTTTCTATAAAGTTTGTTCTTGTATATTTTATGTTGTAAAACCTTTCCTACTATATCTTCATGTAAATCTCTTTAAAAACTACACGATACGGTTTATACTTCAAAATATTTGTTACTTAAATGCATAACCCGTGTCGGCAATAGCGCGTGATTGTTTAGGTCATGGTGGACATATGCAAAAGACGCAAAATTCTGATTATTCGGAAGACAATCGTCCTATGTCAGTACATGTTGGTACTGTACTCTTTTAAGAAAAAGCAATTTGTTTCTCCATTTCCCCTTTCGGATTTTCATGAAAGTCTGACCTTAGTTTAAATCATATAAAACCTTCTTTCCTTTCGACAATGTCTTCTTCCCTCCTGTCTGTGCCTTCTTGGTTCAAGTAAGAATATAATCCTTCTCTGATTTTAGGTGTGGAACCGTTGGTTTTTTTATGCGAGACGAGTTTTTAGGTTTCTTTAAGTGGTTATAAACTAACAATAGTTTTGTGATGGTTTACATCAATTTGTCAGAAATTTTTCTATTGGAACCCAATGTAGTTGATATCATATTTGTGCAGAACAATCTACGTGATCTCTGGTCGCTCCTTAATTTTCTTCTTCTAGAGATATTTAGTTCTGCTTAAACATTTGATGAATGGTTTCAAATGTCTCGTGAAAACAAGCACCAAAAGGTTGCTCAACAACATCACATGGGATAGTTCATATATGGACTTTGTAGGTCCTTTGTTCGTTTCTACTCCAAAGGTTGAAATCTGATACAGAGAAAGGATTGTGGGTCCAAAGACTAAAATATCCGTTGATACCTCGGGACCACAAAATGATTCAAGACGCACATCTCAGAAAGCGCAATATACTCTTTTCGTCAATGGTATTCCCACACAAAGTAACCGGAAGGAGGCTCTTCTTTCACATTACAAGAAATTTGGGAAGGTAATTGATATTTATGTACCACTTAACAGTGAGCGAACCTTTGTCCAGTTTTCCACACAAGAAGAAGCACAATCTGCCTTAAATTCACCGGATGTTGTAATGGGTAACCGTTTCATTAAGCTATGGTGGGCTAACCGAGATAGTATTCCCTCAAATGGTATAAAAATGGAACAGGAAATCTTCCTTCTTTAGCACCAAAGAATAGTGAAATCCCTGATCCGGACACTTCTATCCCTGGAGCGGTCAACGTAAGGCATCTGGTGACAAATGTTCCCAAAGAACCACCTTCGCAAAAGAAGTTGGATAATTTGGAGCTTTTGAAGGAAGAAATTCGTTTAAAGCAGCAAATGCTAGAACAGAAACGGAATGACTTCCATTGTCAATTGGATGTGCTTGAGAAAAGGTAGTACCTTTTATCCACGTTTTATTTCTTCGACATTTTGCTTAAATTTCGTTATTTATTAGTTACTTGTAAAACCTTAATTTCTTTCGCCGGAAATTTAAGTTCCCATATGGAGATATAGAGTCTACAGAGTCATTGATGCATATAAGTTTCTTATAATTATTAAATACCACACATCACTCAATCGAAGCTCGTAAGGAATTGTTATGCAATAAGTTAAGTCATTATAACATAAAAATTTCTGCGTAGTTTTGGTTGACAATCCTAAAACTTTACACTTTATCCACGTTGTCATTGTGAAGGGTGAAGTAAGTGCCACACAAGTTGTTAAGAAACAGAAAGTAGAGAAGGTAACAGATGGTGCAACATCTGTGACGCCCAAGCCCATCAGTCCTGTAAAAAATACAGCTAATCCAGTAACTGAGAAGAAGCAGGATAAGAGCACCCCTGTGGAAAATCTTTCATCTCCTAAAACTAAATCAATTGCACGGAGGAGTTTAATTCCATCAGGTTATCAGTTAGCATCAGTTGGAACACCGTTTTTAATGAATAGGTTCAAGTTGGACAATCGTCCTACTACATTTCAGATTCTTCCTCCGTTACCTACTCATCTTGCAAATGTAATTTCTCTTCTTTTTTTTCTTTTTTATATTTAGACATAGATATTATCGAACTACTCCTGGTTGCTGCTATAGTAGGAGGAAATACGAAAACATTAGATACATATATATTTAAAAATCTTTTGATCAATGTGTAAAAACATGGATGCTGGTGTATCTAGGTTGTGTTGAAGAATCATTTTTTGTCATTCGGTGATCTCTCTACTGTTGAGCTAGAAGATGCAGATGCTACTACCGGTACAAGTAGTTCAGAGCCATCTGAAAACCATTCTGCTCGTATTGCTTTTACAACTCGTCGATCAGCTGAGAGGGCGTTTTTAAATGGTAAATGCGGCCAGGGCCACAATTTGCAAATTTCGTGGGTGACAACTTCCAATAATACTATCAACAACAGCTGCAGAGAAAATTTTCCAGTTACAAAGGACCTTCCAGATTCTGAAGGTCCGAGTAAGAGTGTATTCTGAAAACCCGAGGTCGTTTCTACACCAATAAGTTAGTTTTATTGGTGATCAGTTTCTATTTTTGTTGTAAATATTATTGAGTTTGATTTTTTTCACTTTTTGTAAACCCATCTTTCGACAATGTCATTCTAGCATTGGGGTTTTCAGCTTGAAATTCATTCAAACAAATGTAAGTAACGTCGTAGAGAAAGTTGTATATTTACATTTGTGGTGGACGATATTATAAGAAAATTGATGGTAATATTTTGAACTAATCGACCCAGTCTAACAAAGGTAAAATTATTTCTAATTACAGTCTGATGCATTTTTTATTTTATGTTTCGTCCCATTTACTTAAAAATGAAATTATCAGACAACAACAACTAAGGTAATTCAACATCTAACCATGCGAACAGTAACAGCAATTAGGTGTTTAAGTTATCTTTTGGGCTAACAAATATTTTGTAATGGTTATGAGCCTCTTTAGAATAACAATAAATTATAAAGTTAACATGTCAAAATCATAAATTATTCTCTTCCTCTACGACTTATATATGAAATAGTAAGTGCCGGAGGCACGGGTCATGCCTAGTTAATTAATAAATCAAAAGTTTTATCTCTTTTCTAATGTTTATGGGTCCCCAACCACTGTAGGTTCCTAACAAAAATACTTATCTCCCCTTACCAATCACCGATAATAAAGGTCACTTACAATGATTGTTTGTACTCCAAAATTTTTTTATGGGTCCCCAACCACTGTAGGTCCCTAACAAAAAATACTTATCTCCCCTTACCAATCACCGATAATAAAGGTCACTTTGCCTACCTTCGCTTACATGGAGGAAAAATGTCAGTGGAGTCTTGGAGAAAATAAAAAATTATCGGTGAAACATCTTTCACCCGAAATTTTGTACTCCAAAATTTTTTTTGTTTCCCAAAACAGTGACCATAGTGAAAATGTCTATAATAATAAATGTTTTTGACGAGACATGTCGAATGATCCATTGATCCAGTCAGGAATATCTCAAAGATTCTGGCCCCATATAATATTTGAGAAATTTTGGTGGGACAATATATTTAGCCATCAATTGATTGAGCTGCTAAGTGAGAATGAAGATTACAAAAAATATCAACCTGGTTCGGCTTTATTAATTCATTTTGTGGATGTGGTTTATTAGAATTTGAATCTTTTGACTCCTATTGATTTAAATTAGTCTAAGTCAGACACTAGATCCAGAAACATAAAACTTATTTTTAAAAGGCCGCGGTTTTGGGGAATAAAAATTAATTTCCGGGAAATACATTCTCTAGGGAATCTATGTTATTTTTTACATTCTCGGAGAATATTTTATTTTAGTCCAAAAATTCACTTGATTAAACATTGACCCTTAATCTTCATCTTCTTTATCACATTCACCACCACAACTTCCTATCACCACCATTTCGACCATCATTGTCACCTCTTCCGATAATTTTTGTTAAGGTTACTCATCAATGACAACCCAAAAATCCTAATCAGTACTGAAGTTATTAAAAACCATATGAACATATCTACGGTGATTACTAGAAGGTAGAACCTATTAACATCTTCCTGACTCTCTCTCCCTCTTTCTCTCTAGTTGTTTCTCTCTTTCTCTTCCTCGGTCTTTAATTATTTCCATTTCTCAGTCTCTCTCTTTCACTATTTGTCAACCTAGGTATTTCTACAAATCATGTAGGCATTGGCAGAACCCTAATAAATATTGATGGTGGATGTAGAAAAAGGAAAACATCATCATCATAAAAAAAACATCATTCTTCCATTAACTTACTCTGATAAGTTTCATAATCTCAACCCTACTAACACCTCCACAACAAAATTTAAATCATCTTAAATCAACAAAATTTAATGGCACCAGCATCCTCAAACCCTAGTTCTCTTTATAACCCACTTGTTTTGGTATGGCCGTGTGGGAACAATTTTCTATCTTCAATTATGCATTTTCAATCCTAAAATAAACCCAACGTCCATTAAGCAAGTGGCAATGAAAGTCATGATCTTCAATCATTAGGTTTTTAATTTGTTATAGCCTTACAGGGTCTTAGTTTTCTTCTTTTATCGAACTCGACAAATTCCAATTATAGGTGTTATAGAAGAAGATCCGAAATCACTGATACTTCCGACAAAAAATCAAACACCGCTGGTTTTATTATTTCGGAGAAGAATCAAACATGGGTATTAGAATCAGCAAGAGAGAGAGAGAGAGAGAGAGGTTGAGGAGAGAGAGAGATGAAGATTACGGGGCAAAAATCGAAAAACTCATTTTTTGGGCTGAAAATAAATATGCCCCCAAAGTCAAATATAGTTGACCAAATTCTTTATTCCCCGGAGATTTTTCTTTATGCTCCAAAACCGTGGCCTTTTAAAATTTGACTCGAGCCCGTTATGATTTTGAGTAAACTATAGATCTAAGGACAAAGTTACATAATAGAAGTGTGGGTCACAAAATTCCAACATGGGCAAGAGTATTTTGAAGACTTGCCAGTTTGTTATGGAAATTTTGGGAGTTGCCTAGTGGATTGTTGTGAAGATTTGTGAGTTTATTATAGAAATTTTGGCAGTCTTTTTTTGGTTGAAAGGGAATTTTAGTATTGGTGAAGTTATTGGATTTTTGTAAAGATACAGAGTGTTAAGTGAGTTAGACTAATAAACTGAGGCATATACTTTTTCTCCTTGGTTTAATTGTGTAATCAAACGGAGTCTTTGCTTTCTGGTCAGTTATCTCTAAACTTCAAGTAGAAACAAAAAGCATCTTGGAGTAACAAAAAAAAGAGTGACATGTAACATAGCAAAACAACTTAAAGTTAAAAAGAGTGACATCACTAAACAATAACATATTTTTGGGTTATTCTTTAAAATTAACATTGTTTGGTTGGTTCAAAATTAGTTCCAAATTTCATACAGTTTTAATCAACTTGGTCGTACAAAAATCTTCAACCAGACTTGACTGACAGTCGACCAAACCTATACACTAAAGGGTTATTTCCCAAATAACGCCTAACTTTGTGACCAGCTTCCTGCCTTATCCAAAATTCCCAGATGATCCCTTTTTTCAGTTACTGTTAGAGCACTGTTAACCAGTCATCAACTCTCTCTCCTACATCTCATCACCTCTCTCTGCCACCTCATCTTGTCGCCACCTCATCGTCTTCTCCAGCGAAGGTCGCCAACAAATCAATTTTGCGGCCGACGACCTTCAAATATTAAAAAAAATAAGTTATTATTTTATTTTCTCTCTCCTCTCTCTCTCTCTAAAAAAAATAATATATTTTATCTCCCCTCTCTAAATACTCCGACAAAGGGGTTTTCCTTCGCCGGAGCTAGGTCTGTTTTGCTCACGAACAGACCTTGCAAGGTCTGTTCAGCGACACACCTAGCTCCGGCGAAGGGAAACCCCTTCACCGGAGTATTTAGAGAGAGAGAGAGAGGAGAGAGAAAAAATATATATATATATATTTTTATTATTTGAAGGTCGTCGGCCGGAAAATTGGCCGGCCGGCGACCTTCGCCGGAGAAGACAATGAGGTGGCGAGAAGATGAGGTGTCAGAGAGAGGTGATGAGATGTAGGAGAGAGTTGATGACTGGTTAACGGTGCTCTAACGGTAACTGAAAAAAGGGGCCATCTGAGAATTTTTGATAAAGTTAGGTGCTAGGCAGGAAGCTGGTCACAAAGTTAGGGGCTATTTGGGAAATAACCGTACACTAAAATAGGTTTAGTCAGACAACACCTGGACATTTGCAGTTAATAACAGTAAGCAATTATTGTTATTGCCAACTACAACGAAAACTGTAGTAATGCTCACAACAGTAAAGGCCAACTGAAAGATCTATGTCAAACAAAAGATGAATTTACAGAAGTTATAAACATATATTTAGCAAGAGTGGTGTTTCTTGAAGTTATAAACATATTGAGCTAACAGAGATGAATTTACAGAAGAAGGGAAAAACGAAAAATAAAAGAAAGATAAATGAACACACATGCAAACATAAGAAACCAAACAAAGATTAGAAGAACTATAAAGTTAAGGAACTTTAAAAATGCAGAAAGTGTTAGATGAAGATGAACCTTTAGCTTCATAGTTAGAAGAGGGAGAAAGATAAAGAGATTGAAGAAGACAGAGAGCATACACACATTGATTTTGATAGAAAGATGTTCGGGGTTTCCCAATCAAAAACAAAATTGAAACAAAAATAAAGAAATAATTTATTCCTTGAAAAACTGTTATGAGCTTCAACTACGATCTTACATCTGAAAAAATTATGAAAAATAGAAACAGTTAGAGAGATAAAAACAAAAGAAATACAACAAAGTCACTTTCGTGCATACAAATACATAATTATAAAGATGATAACTAGAGAAACAGTTTGACATCAAGATTACCCTTCAAAACCAAAGAAGAAGTAGAGTTATAAATTCGATTTGAAATCAAATTGATTACCTAGGAAGCAAACCCAACTTAAAAACTATAGACACAAAAGATTTTGGATCTAGGACAAAATAAAATACTCTTCAGACGCCTGAAACACTATTATCTGCAATAATACTAAGCCAAAACATTAAAAGGTATAACTTGAGTTTGTGATATAATAATGAAGATCGTCCGAAGTTGGAAGAAACTGTAAATTAACAAAAACAACAACTTGAGTTTGTGATATAATAATGAGTACATACAACATATCATAAACCAAATCATTAAAAGGTATAACTTAACTCTAGCGATGAGTAACATTAAACCATTAAAAGGTATAACTTAGCTCTAGCGATGAATAACATTAAACCAATGCCTGAATTATGTTTGGTAGGATAGTTGGCATCATGTTATCTGTTGCCACAGTGGTGTTGTTATTAGAAGTAAAGTCTTCAAAAATTACAAAAGTGTGGTTTAATACATGGGTCTTAACAATAAGAAATCAAGGACTAACAATATAATTTAAAATTCACTCCTTATAAATTAGTTATTTGCAATCAAATTAATTGCAGTGAAAAGGATAATTGATGGCAGGAAATCAAACAATGGATTTAGAAAACGAAGACTGGTGGAAGCAACCTTGGGAACCTGAAGAAATGGAAAGACTTAGCATTATCATATATAACTGATTTGTGAAACTCATAAGCAGCAAAACTTATCAATTGCCAATAACAACAATGATGCAATTCGAACAACAAAGATAGAGCGCGAGCGAGCGAGAGGGGGGGGAGAGAGAGAGAGAGAGAGAGAGAGAGAGAGAGAGAGAGAGAGAGAGAGGAATGTGTGTGTGTGTAAAAACATTCAATCATACCTAAGCTCGATTTGGTATTTGCATTTTCCCAAGTTTTCAAAAGACTCAACTGGATTATTTCATGCTAATATCACATTAAAAAAGTCGAACAATTGGGTTTCTTTGAACACTTACATCAAGCTCTTCTGAAAGACCAATATCCGCTTATTTAATTTTGGTACTAATCCTGGAGTTCAAATTTTCACAATAGCTCTCGTTAGGAGAAGCAATTCCACATCCTGGATTTCAAAATAAAAATAGTCGCGAAGACAAACCGATGTTTCCAAATACAAACTGAGATGAAGTGATTATATATTTCAAGAAAAAAACTAATCTAGGAAATTTGAATCATACATTGCTTCTAACACCTTAACTGCAAGAAGGCTACATAACCGATCATACTCAAAAGCCAAAACTAAGTACTTGTTGAAAGTGTCTTGAATATGGGTTTAATATCTAACCCGGTTTCGACCCGCCAACCCGACAGGTTTCGACAGGAATTTTGGACCCGTTAACGGAGTTGATTACTAAGACAAGCCTGGTATGCGAAGCAGGGTCTGTGATGGGTCCTGAAAATGTCCCGTCGGAGTCGTTTAATTTAGCCGAGTTAGTCCGTTTCGAGTCTTTATTATAATAAAATGGTTGGTTTTCTTGATTAGGTGTCTTTTGTAGAGTTATGTGTGAAAATCGATTAAAAACGGGAGGAAGTTACTTGAAGGGCATTTTGGTCTTTTGGACACAAGGGTATTCTGGTAAATTTGACCAATATCAGTGCATGGGTAAAAGGTAGAGTCCGAGACGAGCCCGTAGGAGAAAACGGAAGTCAATTCGAAGTCCGGATGAACAAACTAGGCAAAGTCAAAGATGGAGTCAACAATGTTGACTGGTGGGACACCTTCGGGCATGGTTCTGGCGCGCTGTATACAAGAAGACACGTGGCGCGCTGTGGATGCCGGCGTATCCATCGAAATGGACCCTTAGAGCATGATTCCGTGTTTCGGACGCGTCTTAACTCCGTGCACCCAGATCCCACGTTTTAATCTCATCCGTTCCCTGCCGCGTTATGAAGATCTGACGGTTGCTGAGTAACCATTTAGGGTTTTCTACTTTTAAGCCCTCCAAATTTACCATTTAGCCCCTTCTTTTTGTCCCACTCAAATTTCAGCTTATAACTAATTGACAAGTGGCCATCTTTTCACCATAACTCTCACCAGAAATTCCATATTTGCCCCCAATTGTACTAGTTGATTCCTTAACCAATGCTTATCTATTTCTTGGAGATAAAGTAACCAAACCTTTCCATTTTTACCCTTTTCAACCTTATCATCTAAAACCCTAGCCACCACCAATATAAATAAACCTCTTCCTCACATTATTTGGTAGACTTGAAAACCCTCTCAATCCCCTCTTACCTATTTCTTTCTCCAACAACCTTCTCATTTCTAATCCCATACCATCTATCTTTCTCTACTCTTTTCTATGTCTTTCCCATACCTTCTTCTTCCTTCTCATTAGTATTAGTAGTAGTAGCTAGTCTTTTTCTTACTACTCCTTCCTCTTCTTACTAATACTACTACTACTTCTTCTCTACCACTATTCTTTCTTCCATTAATAGTCTTCTCCTTCTTCCTTCCATATTCATCTATCATCTCTACCCCCCTTCATCTCTTTTTTCCAATTTCTTTCTACATCTAATTTCTTTTTCTTATTTGGGTGGCAATAAAATAGCTATTACTTGGAATTCTTGGAGTAAAATTCTTGAGGACAAATGGAGCAAATCTTGGACAAAATAGAGATACATGAGTATATGGATTTTGAAGATCCTTGGTGATTTCTTTCCATTAATTTCTTAGTATTTTCATTTATTTTACAATACCAATGTATGTTACTCTAGATTCCATGTATAGTTAACTTAGCCATCTAAGGTTTTTAGATGAACCCATTTTGGATCTTTGTAATACTTGTTCTTGATTAATTAAATCCCTTGATGTGCTTTAATGTCTATTGATTGTTTATCTATATGGATTGGATTTTCTTTCCATTACTCATGCCTCATAATTAGATATTTCATACTTTCGTTAAGTTGTTAGATGGAGTATGCTTTTTAGATGATGGATAATAGTTAAGCGACCCGAATCTCTACAAGAAAGACAATTAGAATTAGTAATTATAAAATTTTTTTATCTAGAACATCATCCGGAATCCAAATAGTTTATTATATTGGATCCAGAGTATATACAAAAGAGATTTAAGTAATCAAGTGCTTGTTTTATAAAGTGAAATTATGCGGGTGATTTTATAACCTTAGATATCCTCTTACCTCTCACTTAGATAGTTTAGTTAGTTTTATTTGTTTTTTTATTTCTTGCAAATCACTTATCAAATTTATGAGTGGGGGTGCGTGTGTGTTTTAGTCTAAGTTAGCTATTGACATCTTGATTATTGGGTTAAACTCGCATTCAATATCCGAAGTTACCTACCTATTCCTTGGGACGATTCACGAATTTACTAACTTACTATAACTTGACCCCGTATACTTGCGGGAATAGACCTATTTTAGGCCTATCAGTCTGAGGCAGAACTGATCTCCGAAGCCGAGTTAGAATGCGGAGCAGAGCTTATGGCGGTTATTAGTGTTAACATGTCCATGTGTATTTCGGATTTAGAAAGAGATAGTCGGTGAGGCGGTGGGTTTAGGGTTTTAGTGGCTATATAAACTAAAACTCCAGGAGATATCTGTGTTGAGTTCTCACGAATCTCTTGTGTTGAGTTCTCACGAATATCTGTGTTGAGTTCTCATCGCGCAGTTGTTGCCGTGGAGTAGGTCTCACCAACCGAACTACGTAAATCTCCTATGTTCTATGTGATTGTTCTTTATTTTCTATTGCTTTTCTTGGATTACTTGATTTCTGTCATAGAAACAATGTTCATCCGACATGGAAATTACTTATATTTTAGTTATACCTATGCTCAAAGAGCCAATAGTAGTTCGAAATTGTAATTCATAGTAGTACTAAAGGAAAGATACTATGTGTATCTCGAAAATCTTACTTAGGGTACTAGAGTATCTAGTTATTTATATCTCATTGTTTATGGTACAATTGTACATGATAGATCTCAATTATTTGGACATGTGGTAATCAATTAAGTGAAATTTCTAGTTCCAACTTAATACAAATACATGACATTTTCCAAAGTTAATTGACAAGAAGATTGAAGAAGAAAAGTTAGTGGAAAAATGTGATTGGCCACCTAAAATATGTAAAGACTGACGGCAACATTGAAATTCGCTTAGTAGATTGGTAGCATGCCTCCTCATAGTAAAGAGCGAAATTTAACTCAACGTCATACGAATTTATGTTCTTTTAGAAAACTACTTTTTCGTTTAAAAAAAACGTAGATTGCTAAAATGAGAGAGGTTATTACATACTAAACTAAATTTTCATGTCTCTGAGTGAAAAAATAAATATAATTTTAAATGATTTGAAGGATTACGGGGAAATACATTGTATTTTTTACTCCCATGGTAGATTTGGAATGAAATTTATAACCTATCACCTTGTTATGGAAGAGTCTCTTACTTCACTTATAATATTTTGTTTCTTTACCCTTATCAAGATTAAGACAGATATCACCTTGAGTGAAACAAACGTTAATGCAAGATTAGTTGGTTGGAATGTAAATGCGAAATGTGTTTTTTTTTTCTAAAAAAAAAATTACTTATAGATTAAACCATAAATATGATGCAATACAATCGCGCAGGTTTTGACATAAACCAAAATCAAGTTACATCATTTGCAATGTTAAACTGGGCTAGCTCATGTGCAACCTCATTATACGGTTGAGAAGAATAAGAAAACATTACATCATCTATCTGTCTCAGTTAATCAAAATTCTCATGCTCAACTACGTGATATTAGAATGAGAAGTCTTCAGAGGGGGCCCAGGCCCAAAGCAGCCAAAGCAGCTGTTTTGGGCCCCATTTGGAGAAGGACCCCAAATCTATATTTGTTTATATTGACCTAGTTAAGAAAATTTTACCAAGGATCACTTAATAAAGAGAATGCCCTTCACGTGATCACTTAATAAAGAGAAACTCGTCTACTAACCTTACTAAACTACCTACTGTTTCTATAAGAAAAAAACCTACCTACAATTTCATCAAATAAATAGAAACCTAGCTACTGACCTACAACCTAGGGATTTAGTTTTTTATTTTATTCCATCTAAAACTTATAAAGCCAAATTCTCTCTCTTTTGTTCAACAAAAAAAGCTAAAACATAGTTTTTTATTTCATCAAATTTCACTACTTTTTTTTTTTTTGTTGAAGACTAATTTATCCATTTGGGTGAATTCTCTATTTCTCTCGCATCATGTTTGTTTCTTCTCTTTGAGGTTCAATCCTTTTGTCTTATTCTTTCCTTCAATCCCACTTTTTAGTTTCTTTGTCCTATTGAATTCTCTTTTGTGGGAGTTAATCTAAAGTTTTATTTATTATTAAAACATGTTTGTACACTGTACCATCTATTGACTATATTATATAATTACCTCTATAGCTGTAGCCTCCAAGGTATATACATCTTATTTAGATATTTGAATGTTACTTTTTTATGCGACACATATGTAGAATAATCATTTTCACTGTTACGCTATAATTTTTGTATCTATATGATATATAAGCACGACATGCAGTCTGATATTGATGGAGTTCACCTGTTTGTGAAACTCAAAGTTTTAAAAATGAGTTCACTAAGTGAAATAAGAAAATGATTGAAGTGGTGGATTTATTAGTTCAAATTCTAGAGAATCAAATGTTCGAAATATTTGGATCTTTTACAAGATTATATTAGCTATACCAGTTACTATAGCCTCTGTCGACCAAAGTTTTCTAAGCTATAGTTGATCAAGTCTTACCTTCGCTCCACCATGTCGTAGGAGCAATGTTATCAATTGAACATGATATGCCAGAAGAATTGGACTATGAACACTTAATTAGTAATTTTGCCCCTGAAAAGGCGTGAAGAATATTTAGCTAATTCCTATATGTAAATTGGATGCACTTCTTATAAACTATATAGTTCATGTTTATGTTCTTTAGTTATGCTTTTCTTACTCATTTAAATTTTTACTGCAAAAAATTTAATTGTTTCATAACTTTTGTCTAAATGCCCCCAAATTTTACTTCGCTTTAGGCCTCCAAACTACTTGGGCTGGCCCCTGCATGTCTTGGACCTTGTAGACTCCTTACCGCTGTTTTAACAAGACCTTTAAAGATTGAAGCTTTGGGCAAGTCAACAACTGAGAAAGGTCGTGTACCTCGTGCTACAACCGCACATGAACCCTTTATCAAAATGCAAGCACAATTAAAATTTATTTTGATATAGCCATTAGGTGGGAGGCTCCAAGTGGAAATTCAGATCCATGGTGAAAGCGGTGTAGATATGATAGACTCGTAGAAATGATTGCCGAAAAACTCGCCATGGTGCAAACAATGATAGTCTCCACTAAGAATGACAAGTTTTGAAATTAAACCTGGCTCCGTTCCTTTTAGATGTTCAACATTAAACATATGTATCTTTAAAGCTCATAGGGATCATGGTCTGCCTTGAGAAAAGAAGTGATGAATCAAGTAACCATGCTCTGTACTTTAGATTCAAGTCGAATTTGTTGATCGACAAATATGGGTATGGCTCTGGGGTAAAGGTGGTCAATTATTTCTTTTAAATGTCTGCAGAGGAGACGCCCGCCTCTATAATAGTATTGATTTTGTTTATGTTATCCAAGACCGTTATTCCGCTATGTGAGAGTATCAAAGTGAATAGTAGGGAGTAAATGCTTATGTTCCGGAATCTTACTCCAAGAAATAAATCGTGCACAAGTGGATTGAAGGATGGGTAGTTCTTCCCTTTTATAAAAAGGATTTAAAGTGAATTTGGCGATCTAGTTGGTTTCCGAAAAGAGTATTCTTGGTATTACGGGGTGGAATCTTTATCTTAAGAATCATCATTTTGGTACCTTGTCAAATAACCTGTATAGTGTTGAAACTGGGTATGTGTTTGATCAATTTGGACAAGTAAATGTGGTCCAAATCAGGAGCTAGATGGGCCATTGTGTTCGTCTCGTCGAGCTCTTAAAAATATACATAAAGTTTGTGAAGGCCCGATTTCGTATGAATAAGTTATCATTGATCTTGGGGCATAATGAAAGTATAACTACCAAGTGTAGTTTTATTGTTAGTACCACATTGAAAAAGGAAATATTTTACTTCCTTTTATAGACCTTTTGATATACTAATATTAGATTCCTTGAAACGATAAAGTACTTTATGTGGTCTGCACCGCGCAAATCGCGTATGCGCGCGTGGCCTTGGCCGCATGGGCATTTAAGACGCTATAGAGGCACTCACACACTTCACACTTTGCACGTACGTATTGTCGCGAAGCGATAAAAGTCATTCGTTGTTTGACATTAGAGATCTAATCCGATGGTGTTGATATAACCAATGGATATGGGCGATCCAAATATAAGATGATGGGCGCCTCCTAGGATAGATCAGTTAAGGATCTAACCGTAGGCGTTCGAGGCGTTGGATCTAGATAGATCCGTTGAGATATGACGGTTAAGATTACACCCAGAAACCTCAACAACCAAGTGTGACTGTTGGGACATTCTATATGCACCTGTATGAAGTGTTTCCAATACCCGTATAAATACCATGGGAATTCAACAAACATTTTACATCAATTGGTAGCATTTTCTGAGTATTCATTTCAAGCACTTAAGTTTAAAAATCATTGTTCAGAAGTTCGTATTTGTTACGAAGTTCGACAGATTCTTAAACTTAAGAGATACCATCTTTAACTTAAAAGGTAATCAGTTTTATCTTGGGAGACATACACCATTACTGTTGATACTAATATACATGGTGTAATTATCTTAAGGACAAAGTGAAGGAGTTGAAGGAGATGTCCTTCGACCAAGATTGCAATGCGAGCAATTTGTCAGCTAGGACAATTGATGAAGAAGATCATCAAGTCCGATTGATTTAGGGGTCGTAGAGTTTATGCTAGGAACCAACTACGATCGTCGAATTACAAAGTAATTCGCGGCTAACTTCGATCGGATCCTACATCGGGTTACACAAAAGAATGGGTATTTAATCGGATGATATGACTAGTGAGAGTGTGATATAACATCGGGAATGTCCCATAAACATATCTCACAGGCTTAAATAGAATTTGGGCAAAGATAGTACAAAAAGCCCAAAAACGGGGTTTTGGGCCTAAACCAATTCGGGCACTTTTAGGGCTCGGATTGGGCTGAATTTTGGAGGGACGTTTCCTTATATTATGAACATTAAATCTGCAAATTTTGGCTGGGTTTGGACGTCATATCCTTAGGCAATTGAGAAAATATCAACTAGTTGCTATTTTCGATAATTTCCCTAAATCTTATTCTAAAGGGTGTTTTAGGAAACCTAAAAGGAGGTGGATTCTTATTAAGGTTCTATGTGAACACTCTTAGGGAAGAGAATAAGGTGTGGAATTTCTCCTTAAGCTTTCTTACTCTACCACATCAGGTAGAGAGGAGAAAGTGAGCTAATTCCCAAGCTATCTTCTAGTCAAGCAAGAAGAAGGTCTTCTTATTATCAAACCACCATTGGAGTGCTAGAAAACTTTCAAGGAGGGAGATTAAATAAACTATTCGGTGTCCCAAGTAGAGAAGCGACGATTGGAGATCTTGGTCTTCTTTAATCTATTCTACTAGTTCGAGGGAAATAGAGGTCAAGGTAATCTACTATCTCCATTAGTTTAATTGCTAGTTATGCATGATGATCATGGGACAAATACTAATGTCAAGACATTAGATGTCTGAGATTCCGCTTATACGACATTAGTAGACACCGCCATAACCCAGCAGTGGCATTAGAGCCTCTTGCAATTAACAAGTTTTTGCTAAGAATCGAACTAGTTCATATTTGATATGCTTGATAGTTTGATTAATTGAGTTTTTTAAAGTGCTTTGAAAGTGTTTTAAAAGTATTTTAAACTCACAATTTGATTACAATGAATAGGATTCAATGAGTTTTCAAATTGAAAATCAAAATTTATGATTGAAAGTGTTTCAAAAACCTAGATTTTGATCCAATCTATGTTTGTTTAGATTGATAGTAGTGTTTAAAAGTATTTTAAACATAAAATTTTGATTGATTTAGAATAGGATTCAATAATTAGTCAAATTGTTTTCAAAATTTGTTCTTGAAAGTGTTTCAAAAACCTAGATTTTGATCTAAAATTTGTTTGGTTAAGAGTTGTTTTTAAGTTTTGGAAACTTTTGAAAAACAAAAATTTGGAATTTTAGAAGTGTTCTAAAAGGATTTGGAAGAATTTTAGAAGTGTTTTAAAATTGGAAAATAGCAACTTAGAGTTGCAAAAGAAATTATTTTTTTTGGAAACATGAGTTTTTTAGAAACTCATGAAATCTAGCCAGGAAGATTCCTGGCCGGACCAGTAGCAGCTGTGGAGCGTCTGACCAGACGCATCCCAGCTAAAGGTGGACGCGTCTTCCTTGAGACGCGACCAGACGCGTCCAGTAGCTATCCACAAGGCACCTCTTGGAGACGCGTCTGAGGTTCTGGGTGTCTCGGACTAGGTCCGAGACACCACATGCTGGTCCGGTCCAGCACCAGCCGCGTCTAGGACGCGTCTGGAGCATGGACTAACGTCTTGGCTCCGGCCAGGACATGCCGGCCCTTTGGGCCGTGTCATGTCCGGGCCTTTGTCCGAGCCTTTTGTGGGCTTGGGCCGGGACTTGTCTTGGACTTGTCCCGGGCTTTTTCAAGGCTTTTCGGACCATCAAAAGGGACCATCATTCGAGTGGGAGTTTTATCCAATTTCTTCCGATTCCAACCAAATATTTCCAAAATAAACCCGGGCCATCCGAAATGCCAAGATGGGTTTTTCTCTTAAAATTGATTTATGAAATCATTAAGAATCAAACCAAAGTTTTTTCCGAACTTGACCCGGGCTTTCAAAACCCAAAACGGAGTTTTTCTTAAAATTGATTCTACGATCATAAAAGATAAAACTAGAACGCACCATTAGTCCAATTCTTCGAACTTAGACTTAAGGTTCGTAATGTGACATGGGATGTCGACAAAAGTATCTCCCAAGATCATCATGCATATATAATTCTTAGCCTTGATATATTATATGAATGCATGTGATGTGAATGCGGGAAACTTAGTATGGCCATAGATTTATTTCTTATTCTTGTTTTAAGCACGGATGGGTGCATGCTTTGTAATTAATTTTAATTTCAAGTTCATACGATCTGCGAATCGTTAGAGTCTTGCAATTAGAGTTTTGGGTCTATAAGTCCATTGAAGAAGCTCATGGAAGGAGTCCAAAGGCGAGTGAGAGAAATCAATGGAGGTGCAAAGATGGCGATCTAAGACGAACCAAAAGGCGAAACAAGAAGAAAACCAAAGGAGATTAGATCTTCTAGGTTAGGGGCCATACTAGGATCCATGTCTTCTTGATTTACTTTCTCGCGCGCATTTACTTACTTATTTAGGCTTTATGTCGTGGATGTTAGTTAGGCTAAATAATTCACTATAACAAACGCCAGACTAGCGTAAAAGTCCCCAAACGTAATCTTGAGTAATTGCCTATCTAGATTAAGACACTCGTTGCGCCCTTGTTCGAGGAAGGTGGGTCGACCTTCGCAGAGTACCTCCTCTACCTTGGGACAATGTGGGTAGGCCTATAGAAGAGGCCTACATGTCTAAATGGTTCTACTCAACGAGATCAGCAAGAGACTCTTGGATACTCGAGGCAAAAGGATAGATTAGTCATTCATCAATGAAAGCTATCAACCAAAAGTCATAAGGTATGATCAGTGAAGTAGTTCGCTCACCCGGAACGACGGAGGAAAAGGGTAGGGCCTTCGTTTGCTTTACTCCGAAGAACTGGGATCTTGGAATCACTTATTCAATCGGGGACAATTTTATTGAATAATGTGGGAAAACTAATGTTTTTCAAAAACGATAACGAGTTTTAAAACTTTGCTATTCTTTATGTAGTTTTAGATGGCACAAAATGAGTTCAACATTGAATCACACCTAAGGGAGGTGCTGATCAACTTCCTAGAATGGAAGAATGAATCCGAGAATAATTCTCATATTCAAAAGGAAAGCGTACTAGAATACCCAATCCCAATGTAGACTTATACCGGAGAAGGTCAAAAGCCTTTTGCAAGCAATCATATAACATTCTCTTTGAGAAAGTAATGGATGCTAGCTAAACCATCAAGACAAACTGAGGAAGAGGTTCCTACAGAAGTCATAAATGGAGAGGTACGAGACCTCCAAGGCAATCTGAAAGTCATCCTAATGGAAGACGACATAATTCATCTATCACCCAATTCAATGTCGATTGAACAAAGATAGATAAGACCTTAGATGAGTCACTCAGATTGTTACAAACAATTGAGCAGTACACACGGGAATATCGAATCTAAGAAAGTGTTTCTTGATATTCAAAGGGGCAAAGGGTCAGTCAAGTGAGAAAAACATTTGATCAAAGAAAAAACAAGCAATTGCCGAGTACATGATCAATAGTAGTCCTCAATACTGTAAATGTTTCCAAACAATGGCTAGACCATTTAAAAGGAAACTACCTTTAGCACCTGGAGGACAAAAGGAATGGAATTATGAATTCCGGTTCCGTATCCTTGTTAACAAAGTTAAACAAGTATCGTAGAATCCCTTCATCAGGTATTTGAGACCAGATGTGCGACTCGGTAAAGCTCAAGGGAATCACATACTTGACTAAAAGAAGTAAACATCCAAGAGGGAGCAGAAGCAGTAATGCTAGGGATGCTGAAAGGGATCGAAGTCTTCTTTTAAACACTAATCTAGCTTAGAACTTAATAATAGTTATTTTGTTCTTCTAGAAACCAGTGGTAAAATTAACTGAAGGTTAACTTTGATAACGGTTGATATCAAGAGATTCAAACTCATTAACTTCAGCATTGTCAATTGGGTCTTAAGGACTAATTGACAAATGGACATAGAGACTAGTAATCTATTAGGACTCATACGGTGTTATGCAGACCTGCTATAAGTTTACTTGCAGAAGCTAATGAGAGAAACTTCAATACGTAATCTGACAACTTCATGAAGTATGGAAACATACAAATCATAAAGTGTAAGTTGGAATGTTTGAAAAGTTCAAACAAAGTACAAACCGAAGAAAAGAATCACTTTGACAAGAGAGTTTAAGCCATCCGATTGGGGTGGTGAAAATTTGAGTCAAACACTTGATAACCATCAAAGGAGTTGAGAAACCATTTCCCAACTCGCTCCATAGAACACATCTGAGGGATGGTGGATTCAGTGGGAGTAATCGAACACTACTATGCATGATTCGATCAATGATGGGTTTAAGTCAGTCTTCCGAATACTTTGGGATATATTCTAGAAACGATTGTTTTTCACACTTACCAAAAATCCGTCTAAAGGCTAAACCTTGTGTAAAAGCGTTTTACGAGGATACAAAAATTAACTGAAATTTGACGCAATTTCTTTAAAAGAAATTTTGGCTTTTTCCACAAGCAATCAAGAGAACAAAATGTTTGTTGCTCGTGATAGTATTCTTATAGTAATTAGTGATGAGTATGTAAAGTACTCTATTTTTGGGGTTTTATTTTATAGTCTTTACGTATAAATTTTGGTAAATATTTAAAGTTACATGGTTCTTGCAGGAATTCTCAAAAATACAAGGAAGCTATTAATTGGACGAAGTTGGCAAGAATATATAATTGTGTCTTGGATTGTATGGAAGATTGAAGGAATAGTTCAAAGTTGAATAGGGGGATTTTGCAGTCAGTCAGATTATAGGGGCCAATTCTGGATTTCGAGGAACTGAAATTTGAATTAAGTAGAAATGGCATTGCTGGCCACGTGAGAATTAAATTAAAAGTGACGATGACGTCAGCATGACGTCAGCATGAATTGCATAGGCAGTGGTGTTGTTTCCGGAATTAGACATGTTTCCTAAATTCAATGTTTTCCTATTGTTTTTAATTGTTTCCAAATTTTTAGCTACTAAGACATTATAAAAGCCAACCAATATATCAATGAAGAAAAATACACGAACAACACTCTTCAAAGCATGGTCGAGAGGGGGACTAGACTTGGAGTTTTTTGAGGAGAGAGAAGGAGTCGCCTGACGTCAGCAGGGCGATTCATCTTCCCTCCCCTTTCCACTCAGAAACCCTAAGGAGCTCTACCAACTAACACCCCCATCATAACTACAGTCTTAAACTACGCATGCAAAGAGAAAAACGGATACGAATCTGCAAGGAGAAACTAGATTGGTTGCTTAGTTGATCTTTTGGGGATGATTTAACAACAATAAAGAAGAATAAAGACAAATCGTTGCTTTTCGTCTTTGGAAAGGCAAGCAGGCATAACAAGATCAGAGAGAGGATCTCGGGAAGATCAAGAGGATAGAAAGAGAGCAAAATCAGGTTAGGTAATCTTGACCCTCATCTAATTAATTACATCTGTTTTGATTTCTTTAGTTTATTGAACATGTGGCGAAAATAAGTTGAGAACCGAGAGAGGCTACTCATTCCCCTTCACGCATGCGCCGGATTCTATGGATTTAGTGACGCTCGGCTTCCCCCACTATCAGCTGGTTTTGGTTTTTTACACTTGGATAATGACAGAGGTAGTCCCTAGAGAATTCTAGATAACCGAGGATTTTTGATTCCCACGTGGTGATAGGCTAGATTAGTTTTCATGGAGGGGAGGAGGGACTTCCCTCTGTGCCTAGTCAAGTTTAAGTCTCTGCTAACCAGTATATATAAGGGTATCATTATTAGGGTTCTTTCTGTGATCTTCTCCTTCCTTCACTCTCCTCCTTCTCCCATGTCGACCAACCCTAAAGACAACATTGAAGAACTAGCTCAACTCATGTCGATCCAGTTAACAATGTCAGATTACGGCAAGCTCACTATCAACTACCCTAAGCCTTCTGAGAACAAAGAGATGCAGGTAATCTCTTCAGGTTACTTAGGTCGTCTCTGTTGTCATTACGACTACGACATAGGTTTTATTCACAAGCATCTCTCAGCCCAGTCTAGGTTTTTTAGAGAGAGTCGTATTACTCCTTCTGCCACTGGCCCTAACCATTTCCTGATCAAGCCTAGAAATTTAATTGCCATGAATGAGATTAATCTTGGCCGTCCTTGGATCATAAGAGGGTTTTTAGTGGTCTTGCAAGAGGTTGACCTCCCATTGCATGGAGAGGTTCCTGCTCTCATGCAGGAACCTATGTGGTGTAGCTTTTCAAGTTTACCCTCTTCGATTCAAAATCGTCACGACCTAAAAATCATCTTCTCATGCATGGGCTTCATCATTCAGATCCAACCCAAAAATTTTAGTATGGTGACCAATTCTAATATTCGGGTCCAATTCATGTATGATGTTCGCACTCCACTCTTAGCTACTCTTCATTCTATATTTACAGATGGTGGGAAACCTGTTAATTTTAGCTACTTTAAATTCCCTAAAGCTATCTGTCACAAATGTAGAATTGTTGAGCACCCCATCACTCCCTGCATGCAAGTTCATCCCCACCTAGATAGTGTTCCCATGGAGGTTAACTTTGTGGCTCATGGCCCTGCTGACAATTGGGCCCTTACTGTGGTCCCTCCCTCTAAAGCTCATTCTCATACTATCCCTCCTCATGAGTTATTCCAACAGAAAGGTAAAAGGAAAGATTTGGAAATGTTAGTTAAGGTTAAGATTGAAGAAGACTATCAAAATCAAATGATGAGCAAGAGGTCGAAGGACCATAGGATGGGCCATATTTCTCCTTTCTTGGGTAGTCACCACTGTGGTTTCTCTGGTAGTTCTTCGAGGTCCTCTTCCATCACAGGTTACGTGTAGGGATTTACACCCTTCTACTAGTGTTTATAGCGGAAATAAGACATCTAATGTCTACACTAGTAATCCCAGGATCACATGCAAAACTAGTAATTAAACTAACGGAGATAGTAAATTACCTTAATCGCTTTTCCCTCGAACTAGTTGAATTGATTGAAGAAGACCAAGAGCTTCAAGTGTAGCTCCTCTACTTGGGACACGAGCAATCAATTTGATCTCCCACCTTGTTGTATAGCTAGCACACCAATGGTGGTTGGATATAAGAACACCTTCTTCTTTGACTAGATTGATAGTTAATGGGAATTAGCTCACTTTCTCCTCTCTACTTGATGTGGTAGAGTAAGAAAGCTTAGAGAGAAATTCCACACCTTATTCTCTGCCCTAAGAGTGTTTATATAGAACCCTAATAAGAATCCACCTCCTTTTAGGTTTCCCAAAACACCCTTTAGAATAAGATTTAGGGAAATAGTCGAAAATAGCAACTATTGGTATTTTCTCAATTGCCTAAGGATATGACGTCCAAACCCAGCCAAAATTGGCAGATTTAATGTTCATAACATAAGGAAACGTCCCCCCAAAAATGAGCCCAATCCGAGCCCTAAAAGTGCCCGAATCGGCTAAGGCCCAAAAACCCTGTTTTTGGCCTTTTTGTACTATCTTTGCCTAATTCCTTTTTAGGCCTATGAGATATGTTTATGGGACACTCCCATGATTATATCTCACTCCCACTAGTCATATCCTAGATCAATTTGACACTCTTATGTGTAACCCGTTGTAGGATCCGATCGAAGTTAGCCGCGAATTACTTCGTAATTCGACGATCGTAGTTGGTCTCTAGCTACAACTCTACGATCCCTAAATCAATCGGACTTGATGATCTTCCACATCAATTATCCTATCCGACATATTGTTCGCATTGCCATCTTGGTCGAAGGACATCTCCTTCAACTCCTTCATTACGGTCCTTCGAGCTGGTATACGCCTCCCCCTGAATCGATTGAAAGTTTGGAGGAGCGACGTAGACATCTATTTGCTGATTCACTCCTTGAATCTCCTGGCTTACAATCAGAGGAGAAAGTTGAAGGAAGCAATGGGTAGCCTGTTCTCGGTTCAATCAAGATCTTGTTATTATAAGTTGCATGGTTGTTAGTCTAGATTATATGATGATCCTATAGTCTTTTGGTACTGTTTAATGTGGTGTTTTGATTAGCTGTTTATTAGATATAAGTAATCTTGATGTTTTGTTATTAATTAGTAGTAATTTGGTTATGATAAGTACTTAGCTTAATGGACTCTTAAGTTTATTTCAGGTTTTAATTCTCACTATTCTAATCTTATAGCTTATTTAATTTTTATTAATAGTGACTTTGTTGGTGGTATATACTTTCTGTCTTCATATCCTACTCTTCATCTTCTCTGGCCTCCCTCTCTGTTCTCCTCTAAGGTGAAAGGAGCGAGCTTTTCTTGAGGTGCCTGTAGTCTCAATAGAGGGTTCTGGCACCTAGGATAGGTTAGAGGACTGCTTTAGGTTAAGGGAGGTCGCCTTTAGAAGCTTACCAATAGCTTTGTTTTAGAGGCACCTTAGAGGTTTTCTTGGACTTTAGATTTTCCCCTTGCCGTAGGGCCCTTACCTTTATAGGTGGCTAATTCCTGTAAGTGCTTTAGACACCCTCTTCCTCTCCTCTTTTAAATGGCTTTGGAGAATAATAGTCCATCCATTCTTAGTTGGAACGTGAGGGGTATATCCTCCTTAAGTACCCGGAAACATTTAATGCATATGATTACCAAATTGAACCCAGATATCGTTTTCCTAGCCGAGGCTAAAACTAAATCAATAAATATAAACAAATACATTAAACTTTCAAAACATTACAATAATCATTTTGTAGAACTTATTAGAAAAGGAGGAGGATTAGCCATTTATTGGAAACACAGTATTAACCTTAAGGTGATTTATTCGGACTATAATATCATTCACATGGAAGTAGTTAATGTTAATGACAACTCACATTATATTATTGCGCTCCCACTTAACTTCATGTCTATCCTGTCCTTCCTAGTATCCGTCTTTATAACCTCCTTTTACGGCGCGGCGTTTAACGGAACCAAAGTCGGGCATTCCTTACATAAGATGAGTGGAGCACTCATGTTTTGAGGAATCTCTCCAATTGTCTTTATGAGAAGTATTGACGTTCATCACGAGTGATGTACTTCTCATTTGAGGGTTATCCAGTGTATAAACCTTTTACACACCCACGTAGTCGAGTAGAATATACTATTCCTATAGCCCATGAAACTGCGCTATCCCATCGACTCCCGTGCTAGTCTTCGTGAGTCATTGTTGTCCATGAAATGACCTGGACCAGGGTTTTTGATAATAAATATTCCAAGTTCACTTAATAGGGTTTCATTCATCAGATCACGTATCTGACAAACCTATTCGGAACGTTTTATTATCGATGGACTGTCGTTTAAATACTAAACCAAATTTAGACGACTTGTGAAATAATTCTATTATTTCTGATAACGAGAGTTGTAAATCTGAGCCTCTTCCGTAAAACTCTTTTTACCCACTCAGTTTTACTCGTCGAGGTTTATTCCAAATTTACCTCATGCCTTAGACTGTGTATGAGTCTCATACTATGTCTTAGGTGACAGTTTAGTTTGACTACGTATGTAGTCCGTTTTAAACTTTGCTAATTATCAATTAATTTGAAGATTGCTTACTTCAACCTTGATAATTTCTAGTAACTTTTACTAGAGTTAAGGCTTTTAATTCTTTATGTAGTATTTGCAACAGTTCCCGGCTTAAAACACTTTTAGCCTACTTTCCTTCCATGTCTGAAAGTTTGCTACGATGACATGTTCAACTTTTGTACTACATCCTTTAGCCTTCTAGGATGTTTCTAAGTAGTGTTTCGATTTTCAAATCCGAATTCGGATGTTTAAATGCTAATCATGTCCAACATGATTGACTTTATGTTTTCGAACATAAATGTCTCTCTCATGCGTGCTAGCTCATCGGTGTCTTTTCAGACTCCGAGTTTTGCAACGCCCTCTGTCATGAATTTTTGGGTCGAAATCTTTTAGACTTTCCGAGTCTTAGATTTTCTGTTTCGGATCTCAAGCATCTCAGCGTACTGAGTCTCTCTAATCCTATCATCCTTTTGATCTATGCTTATAGATCTTCAGATGCCCAAAATGACATTTTATCCTTTTGTGTGTGGTCCTTTATTGAGTCAGTTCGTTACTGTTATACAACATCTTATGTCGTACTCAATCTTTTGTATGTACTCAGCATACGGACCCGGAAGGTTTGTTTCTCCCACTTACCTTCTTGAAACTTGTGATTCAAGATTTTCTTCATTCCTCAGGAATCAAACTTCTTTGATTTCCTTTTTGAATCGAAGATTCTAACTCTTGCGTGTTTTTAATCCGTCGACAGATTTCTGAAGCATGCTTATGGACATAACTTGATTGGAAGAATCTTATTCTTCTTGTCTAGTTTCGGGAAACATGAATGTTTCCATCCTTCTCAGTTTTCTATTTTGGAAAACCAATTTAGGTCTTCTGTTGACTTAAATTATCAAGCTTCATGTCTTGACGAGATATGGATTCCACGATGATTTTGGCTTCTTAGCCAAAATCTAGAGTCAGTTTCCGTTTCTGCGCAGGTCTTTTATCTCTTCAGAAATAACCTTTATTTTCTGAGTCTTTAAGATTTTATTTTGACCTTTCTAGGGCTATTGAACAACAACTTGGAGTTATCTCAACTACTTTGAGATATTCTTTTAGAGACACTTTCACTCGCTTTGAGAGTTCTCCTGCGAATGACATTCGCTTTTGTGCGGTGGGTTTACAAGATCATATCTTTAACCTTTCCTTTTCCGAGGAGCCACAGTTTGTTGCTCTTGGTCGAATTTAATCGTCTTGTACAAGTTTTCATGATTGTTCTTCATGACTCTTCATGATTTTTCTCATGATCGAATTAAATCGACTTGTACTTTTCTCCCACTTATTCTTGTAATAATTAGTGCTTTTCTCCCAGACTACTAGGTGTGCTAATTATTAGGAGAATACTATCATGAGCAACAAACACTTTGTTCTCTTGATTGCTTGTGGAAAAAGCCCAAATTTCTTCTAAAGAAATTGCGTCAGACTTTAGCTAATTTTGTAATGCTTTTACAAGCTTAGCTGTTAGACGGACTTTGGTAAGTGTGAAAACAATCGTTTATAGAATATGTCCCAAAATATTCGGAAGACTGGCTTAAACCCATCTTTGATCGAATTATGCATAGCAATGTTCGATTACTCCCACTGAATCCACCATCCCTCAGATGTGTTCCATGGAGCGAGTTGGGAAACGTTTTCTCAACTCCTTTGATGGTTATTTAGTATTTGACTCAAGTTTTTATCACTCCAATCTAATCGGATGACTTAAACTCTCTTGTCAAAATGATTCTTTTACTTCGGTTTGTACTTTGTTTGAACCTTTCAAACATTCTGACTTATACTTTATGATTTGTACGTTTCCATACTTCATGAAGTTGTCAGAGTACGTATTTGAAGTTTCTCTCGTTAGCTTCTGCAAGTAAACTTATAGGTTTGCATAACACTGTATGAGTCCTAATAGATTACCAGTCTCTATGCCTTTTGAAAAGGGTGACTTTGTCAATTAGTCCTTAAGACCCAATTGACAATGCTGAAGTTTTAATGAGTTTGAATCTCTTGATTTTAGCCATTATCAATGTTAACCTTCAGTTAATTTTACCACTGATTTAAAACATCATATGTTTCTAGAAGAACAAAATAATCACTATTAAGTTCTAAGCTAGATCAGTGTCTAAAAGAAGACTTTGATCCCTTTCAGCATCCCTAACATTACTGCTTCTGCTCCCTCTTGGATCTTTACTTCTTTTAGTCAAGTATGTAATTCCCTTAAGCTCCCACTGAGCCGCTCATCTGGTCTTAAATACCTGATGAAGGAATTTTATGATACTTGTTTTTAACTTTGTTAGCAAGGATACGGAACCGGAATTCATAATTCCATTCCTTTTGTCCTCCAGGTGCTAAAGGTAGTTTCCTTTTAAATGGTCTAGCCATTGTTTTAGAAACATTCACAGTAATGAGGAATACTCTTGATCATGTACTCGGCAACTGCTTTTCTTTGATCAAATGTTTGTCTCACTTGACTGATCCTTTTGCCCTTTTGAATCTCAAGATCTCTTTCTTAGATTCTTTGTACCAAATCTTAAGAACCTTTCTTAGACTGGATATTCCCGTATGTTCTGCTCAGTTTGTTTGTAACAACCTGAGTGACTCATCTAAGGTCTTTATCAATCTTTGTTCAATCGATATTGAATTGGGTGATAGATGTATTCTGTTGTCTTCCCTTAGGATGATTTTCAGATTGCCTTGGAGGTCTCGTACCTCTCCATTTATGACTTTTGTAGGAATTTCTTCCTTAGTTTGTCTTAATGGTTATGCTAGCATTCATTACTCTTCCAAAGAGAATTTTATACGATTGCTTGCAAATGGCTTTTGACCTTCTCTTGTATGAGTCAACATTGGGATTGGGTATTCTAGTGACCTTCCTTTTGAATCTAAGAACTATTCTCGGATTCATTCTTCCATTCTAGGAAGTGGATCAGCACCTCCCTTAGGTGTGATTCAATGTTGAAATCGTTTGTGCCATCTTAAAACTACATAAAGAAATGGCAAAGTTTTAAAACTCGTTATTGTTTTTGAAAAACTTAGTTTTCCCACATTATTCAATAAAAATCGTCCCCGATTGAATAAGTGATTCCAAGACCCCAGTTCTTCGGAGTAAAGCGGACGAAGGCCCTACCCTTTGACTCCGTCGTTCCGGGTGAGTGAACTACTTCACTGATCATACCTTATGACTCTTGGTTGATAGATTTCATTAATGAATGACTAATCTATCCTTTTGCCTCGAGTATCCAAGACTCTCTTGCTGATCTCGTTGAGTAGAACCATTTAGACGTGTAGGCCTCTTCTATAGACCTACCCGCATTGTCCCAAGGTAGAGGAGGTACTCTTCGAAGGCCGACCCACCTTCCTCGAACAAGGGCGCAACGAGTGTCTTAATCTGGATAGGCGATTACTCAAGATTACTTTTGGGGACTTTTACGCTAGTCTGGCGTTTGTTATAGTGAACTATTTAGCCTAACTAACATCCACGACATAAAGCGTAAATAAGTAAGTAAATGCGCGCAAGAAAGTAAATCAAGCAGACATGGATCCTAGTATGGCCCCTAACCTAGAAGATCTAATCTCCTTTGGTTTTCTTCTTGTTTCGCCTTTTGGTTCATCTTAGATCGCCATCTTTGAACCTCCATTGATTTCTCCCACTCGCCTTTGGATTTCATCCTCGAGTTTCTTCAATGGACTCATAGACCCTAAACTCTAATTACAAGACTCTAACGATTCGCAGATCGTATAAACTTGAAATTAAAATTAATTACAAAGCATGCACCCATCCGTGCTTACAACAAGAATAAAGAAATAAATCTATGGCCATACTAGTTTCCCGCATTCACATCACATGCAATCATATAATATATCAAGGCTAAGAACTATATATGCATGATTATCTTGGGAGATACTTTTGTTGACATCACATGTCACATTACGGACCTTAAGTCTAAATTCGAAGAATTCAACTAATGGTGCGTTCTGATTTTATCTTTTATGATTTCTAAAATCAACTTTAAGAAAAACTCCGTTTTGGGCTCGAGAAAGCCCGGGTCAATTTCGGGAAAAATATTGGTTCGATTCTTAATGATTTCATAAATCAATTTAAAGAGAAATCCGTCTTGGCCTTCTGGATGGCCCGGATTGATTTTGGAATTATTTGGTTGGAATCGGAAGAAATTTTGGCAAAAACTCCCACTCGAATGATGGTCCCTTTTCGTGGTCCGAAAAGCCTCGAAAAAGCCCGGGACAAGTCCTAGACAAGTCCCGGCCCAAGCCCACAAAAGGGCTCGGACAAGGTCCGGACATAGCACGGCCCATAGGGCCGGCATGTCCTGGCCGAGGCCTATTAAGGCCTGGTCTCGTCCTGGCCGGAGCCAGGACGCTAGTCCATGTACCAGACGCGTCCTAGACGTGTCTGGTGCTGGACCGAACCAGCACTAGGTGTCTCGGACTAGTCCGAGACACCCAGAACCTCAGACGCGTCTCCAAGACGCGTCTGGTGGTAGCTACTGGACGCGTCCTGGTCGCGGCCTTGGACGCGTCCTGGTCTGACCAGGACAACAACCTTGAAGTTTCTAAAACTTCAAGTTTCCACTTTTTTTTTTTTTTTTCTTATGCAACTCTAAGTTGCTATTTTCCAATTTTAAAACTTTTCTAAAATTTTGAAATTCCTTTTAGAACACTTCTAAAATTTTTCAAAACTTTTAGAAACTTTTAAAATTTTCCAAATTTGTTTTGGGAGTTTCCTAAACTCAAAACAACTCCTTTTAGAACACTTCTAAAATTCCAAATTTTGTTTTTCAAAAGTTTCCAAAACTTAAAAACAACTCTTAATCAAACCAATTTTGGATCAAAATCTAGGTTTTTGAAACTTTTCAAATAACAATTTTGAAATCAATTTGAAAAATCTTTGAATCCAATTCAAAATCAATTAAATTCTTATGTTTAAAACTCTTTTAAACATAACTATCAACTTAATCAAGCATGGATTAGTCCGAAATTCAATCAAATTGAGTTTTTAAAACACTTTCAATCATCAATTTGATTCTCAATTTGAAATTCATTGAATCCCATTCAATAATATCAAATTGTGAATTTAAATAATTTTAAAACACTTTTAAAATACTTTTATAAACTCAATTTATTAAACTATCAATCATATCTAATATGAACTAGTTCGATTCTTAGCAAAAACTAGTTCATTGCAAGAGGCTCTGATACCACTGTAGGGATTTACACCCTTCTACTAGTGTTTATAGCGGAAATAAGACATCTAATGTCTACACTAGTATTCCCAGGATCACATGCAAAACTAGTAATTAAACTAACGGAGATAGTAAATTACCTTAATCGCTTTTCCCTCGAACTAGTTGAATTGATTGAAGAAGACCAAGAGCTTCAAGTGTAGCTCCTCTACTTGGGACACGAGCAATCAATTTGATCTCCCACCTTGTTGTATAGCTAGCACACCAATGGTGGTTGGATATAAGAACACCTTCTTCTTTGACTAGATTGATAGTTAATGGGAATTAGCTCACTTTCTCCTCTCTACTTGATGTGGTAGAGTAAGAAAGCTTAGAGAGAAATTCCACACCTTATTATCTGCCCTAAGAGTGTTTATATAGAACCCTAATAAGAATCCACCTCCTTTTAGGTTTTCCAAAACACCCTTTAGAATAAGATTTAGGGAAATAGTCGAAAATAGCAACTATTGGTATTTTCTCAATTCCCTAAGGATATGACGTCCAAACCCAGCCAAAATTGGCAGATTTAATGTTCATAACATAAGGAAACGTCCCTCCAAAAATGAGCCCAATCCGAGCCCTAAAAGTGCCCGAATCGGCTAAGGCCCAAAAACCCTGTTTTTGGCCTTTTTGTACTATCTTTGCCTAATTCCTTTTTAGGCCTATGAGATATGTTTATGGGACACTCCCATGATTATATCTCACTCCCACTAGTCATATCCTAGATCAATTTGACACTCTTATGTGTAACCCGTTGTAGGATCCGATCGAAGTTAGCCGCGAATTACTTCGTAATTCGACGATCGTAGTTGGTCTCTAGCTACAACTCTACGATCCCTAAATCAATCGGACTTCATGATCTTCCACATCAATTATCCTATCCGACATATTGTTCGCATTGCCATCTTGGTCGAAGGACATCTCCTTCAACTCCTTCATTACGGTCCTTCGAGCTGGTATACGCCTCCCCCTGAATCGATTGAAAGTTTGGAGGAGCGACGTAGACATCTATTTGCTGATTCACTCCTTGAATCTCCTGGCTTACAATCAGAGGAGAAAGTTGAAGGAAGCAATGGGTAGCCTGTTCTCGGTTCAATCAAGATCTTGTTATTATAAGTTGCATGGTTGTTAGTCTAGATTATATGATGATCCTATAGTCTTTTGGTACTGTTTAATGTGGTGTTTTGATTAGCTGTTTATTAGATAGAAGTAATCTTGATGTTTTGTTATTAATTAGTAGTAATTTGGTTATGATAAGTACTTAGCTTAATGGACTCTTAAGTTTATTTCAGGTTTTAATTCTCACTATTCTAATCTTATAGCTTATTTAATTTTTATTAATAGTGACTTTGTTGGTGGTATATACTTTCTGTCTTCATATCCTACTCTTCATCTTCTCTGGCCTCCCTCTCTGTTCTCCTCTAAGGTGAAAGGAGCGAGCTTTTCTTGAGGTGCCTGTAGTCTCAATAGAGGGTTCTGGCACCTAGGATAGGTTAGAGGACTGCTTTAGGTTAAGGGAGGTCGCCTTTAGAAGCTTACCAATAGCTTTGTTTTAGAGGCACCTTAGAGGTTTTCTTGGACTTTAGATTTCCCCCTTGCCGTAGGGCCCTTACCTTTATAGGTGGCTAATTCCTGTAAGTGCTTTAGACACCCTTTTCCTCTCCTCTTTTAAATGGCTTTGGAGAATAATAGTCCATCCATTCTTAGTTGGAACGTGAGGGGTATATCCTCCTTAAGTACCCGGAAACATTTAATGCATATGATTACCAAATTGAACCCAGATATCGTTTTCCTAGCCGAGGCTAAAACTAAATCAATAAATATAAACAAATACATTAAACTTTCAAAACATTACAATAATCATTTTGTAGAACTTATTAGAAAAGGAGGAGGATTAGCCATTTATTGGAAACACAGTATTAACCTTAAGGTGATTTATTCGGACTATAATATCATTCACATGGAAGTAGTTAATGTTAATGACAACTCACATTATATTATTACGGGTTTTTATGGTTGCCCCCATCATCACAACAAACTTAAGCCATGGAAAACCTTAGAATCACTTGTTACTAGCAGTGACATTCCTTGGATAGTCATAGGTGACCTCAACACCATTTTAGACGACCAGGATAAAGTAGGTGGATCGCTAGCCTCTAATTCTCATATTCCTAAAGTGATGTATATATCAATAAATTGAGTTTACTAGATATAGGATTTATAGGATCCTCGTTCACATGGAATAATAGACAATTTGGTGATAATTTCATTCAAGAAAGGCTAGATAGGGCGCTAGCTAACCTCTCGTGGCTACGTATCAACAACAAATTTAGCGTCAGTCACTTGGAGACGGTTGGCTCTGATCATCTCCCCATATTCCTAGCAGAGATAGAAGATAATAATGACAAACCTAAACCCTTTAAATTCCTTCGTACTTGGATGTCTCACCCCGATTGCCATGATTTTATAGCTAATAAATGGACTAATCATAACAATATTCAAGTTAACCTCAAAAAGCTCAGTAGACACTTAACTAAGTGGAATAAAACAGTGTTTGGCAACATAGAGAATAACATAAAAAATATCATCAATAAAATTAATGCCACTAATAATAAAGAAGAGTTTAATCAATTAAATTACAACCTGGAAGAGTGCTATAAACACCAAGAAATTTTATGGAAAGAAAAATCTAGAAACAATTTCCTTGCGGTAGGAGACAAAAACACTAAATTCTTCCACTCTCAAGCCATTCAAAATAATAGGAATAATAAGATTAAAGCTATCAAAAACTCGGATGGGGACTGGCTTGAGGACAGAGATCAAATTCAGGCTACATTCACTCATCACTTGTTGAACATTAGCTATTCTTCTAATAATAATCCGAGCATAGACAACCTCAACCTTTTTCACCCTACCATTACAGCATATCAAAATCTAGAGCTAGTTAGTATCCCAGATCAGGAAGAAATAGATAGAGCTATTAAACACTTGAAAAGGGAGGCGGCCCCGGGGCCCGATGGTTATCCCCCATTTTTCTTTCAGTCGAACTGGGATACAGTTAGCCCCAATATTTATAGTTTAGTTCAAAACTTCTTCACTTCAGCTGAGCTCCCCTCTGATACTAACCACACCCATATTTGTCTGATCCCCAAAACCACTTCCCCCCAAACGCCAGCGGACTATAGGCCCATTAGCCTTCTTAATACCACTTATAAAGTTATAACGAAGATACTGGCTGATCGTCTTAAACACTCTCTTCAGAACATTATTTCCCCTTTCCAAGCGGCCTATATCCCAGGCAGACAAATCACGGATAATGTAATAATAGGACAGGAAATCATACATTCTCTCAAAACCATGAAAGGTTCTACGGGTTATTTTGGGCTGAAATTAGACATGTCCAAAGCGTTCGACAGAATTGAGTGGAACTTTCTGACCAACATTATGACTAAATTAGGTTACTCGGATCATTGGATTAAGATGATTACTCAATGTATTTCTACTTCCTCGATGGCGGTTCTCATTAATGGCCGGCCGGGTACCACCTTTTTCCCCACGAGGGGTATTAGGCAAGGTGACCCTCTCTCTCCTTTTCTTTTCACCATTGCCATGGAAGGTCTCAGCCGGCTGATTAATGCTGATCACGGGGGTAATAAGTTCCAAGGGTTCCCTACTAACAACCCAAACCTGGAAATTTCACATCTTCTGTTTGCAGATGACTGTATTATTTTTGGTCGAAATTCTATAGATAACATACATACTCTCAAGCATATTCTCAAAACTTTTTGTGAAGCTTCAGGCCAAATGATCAATTATAGCAAATCTAATATTTTCCATTCCAAAAACTCCCATCCGAAATTTAAGCATCTTATCATGAAAACGCTTAAAGTTAAATATGCCTCGGCTTCGGAAAAATATCTTGGCGCCCAGTTATTTATTGGGGCGCATAAGAAGAAGGTCTTCAATGACATTCTTCTTAAAATTAAAAATAAATTAGAGAAATGGAATCACAATTTCCTCTCTCAAGCTGGGCGTACTATTGTCGTTTCGACAATAGCGGCGGCCGTACCCCGATACCAGATGCAATGTTTTACCCTTCCGAAGGGTATTTGCAAGAACATTGTGACTTTGCAAAAGTCTTTCTGGTGGGGTAAGTCTAAAGGTATTTGCACGAAAAGTTGGTCCTCGATTTGTCGACCAAAAAAATTAGGGGAGCTAGGTATCCATCCCCCCTGAACTCGATAACCAAGCCATGTTAAGTAAGCTTGCTTGGAGGATCAAAACTGAACCAAACGCTATATGGGTGCAATTCCTTAAAGCCAAATACTTTAGCCACACAGAAAACCCCTTGCTAGCTAAACCTCATCATTCGTGGCATTGGAAAAATATAAGCAAACAACTGAATAACATCGAAAAATACACCGCTTGGGAAGTCCACAATGGTAACAAGATTGATATTTGGAATGATAACTGGATTCCATCATTGGACCATCCTATTACTAATAGTACTAACTCCCATCTATCTAAAGTTTCGCAGCTGATAGAGGAATCCAAGTGGAATGAAGCTCTACTGAATAGTATTTTTGATAGTAATACTACTAACTTAATTCTTTCTATTCCCCTAGTAGATAACGAATAAGACCAAAGAAAATGGACCCTAACAAAATCAGGTAAATTTTCGGTTAAATCTTTATATCATAATCTTTGTACTAGTATAAACTCTCCTTTACCCATCTCTCCAAACTGGAACTTCATATGGGCTATTCCGGTCATCCCCATAATTAAACTTTTCATGTGGAAGATTTGCACTAATGCCTTCCCGGTGAGGGCAAGAATAGGTAAATACATTGACAATAATCTGTCTTGTCCTAATTGTTCAGAAACTGAAACTATCGAACATGCACTTCTTCATTGTCCCTTAGCCAGAAATATCTGGTTTTACTTCAATATTCAGTCAATCCAAATACCATCAGTAGCAGATTGGATTTTTACCTGGGAACAGGAATCTCAAATTAGTACCATGACTGATAACACCCACTTTGCCATTATATTATGGATAATCTGGAAAATTCGGTGCGACCATTGCTTTCAACATGAGATAAACAACCTGGATAAAATTATGAACATGATCTCCACTTTCCCTAAATACACAGAAGTTAATCCGACAAATACCAACATAGAAACAGGAAAATGGAACCCCCCAGACAGTTCCTCGCTAAAAATCAACGTAGACGCTTCCTTCCTAGACATTCATAATGTCATAGGAACGAGCCTGGTTGTTCATAACAATGAATCCAAATTTATTGCAGCTAGTGCTATGATGAGACATGAAAATGTCCCATCTGAATCTCTTAACTCAGACTAGTTAGTCTATTTTCGAGCAGTTACTCTCATGAATTACTTGTTTCTCTTGTCCAGGTGTCTTCTATGGAATTGAGCGCGAAAAACGGTTAAAATCGGGAGATTGACACATCAGGGGCATTTCAGTAATTTGGTGCTAAAGGTGCTCTGGTAGTTTGGTCTATTTTGATACTCGGATGGAACTAGAGTTCAAGACGAATTCGTGGGCGAAAACAGAAGTCAAATCGGAGTTCGGACGGGAGAATTATAATAGGTCAAAGTCCGGGCCCAAAATGGTTGACCAGTGGGATGAATTCGGGAAATGTTCTGGCTAGCGGGATAATTTTGATGACGTGGCGCGAAACCGAGGAGTGGATCATCCGGGATGTGTATGCCTGGCTAACAGCGAAATGAATCTCATCCTCATTATTCAGTGTTACCGTCGCAGGATAACTTCCGTACTCCTTCTTGCCACCTAGCGTCCAATCCCGTGTCTCTTCTATCCAACGGTTTGCTGGACCATGAAACATGCTAACAAGTTGTCCCGCGAAGCATGTTATCGGCGCCTCTAAGCCAGCTAACAAATCACGTTGAATACTTACTTGTGCGCCCCAATTCAAGGAATCTAATTTTATTTAATACCTAATATGTTTTATCTAAAACTGAGAAGGGATATTGCTGGAGATTGGACATTTTATGAAGACGGATTGAGAAGGAAAGAGATCGACTGGATATTATTTGAGTTTCTTAAACAGGGAACCGAATGAAGAAATGGAAAGAACAGAGAGAGAGAGATGAATGAACTTGGTCTTCTCTACACACATAATGGGGATTGATTGTTCACAGTAGAGAGAGAAAGTGAAAGTTGAGATTTTTGTTAGAAATGGAAAGGAGATTGATTATGAAAACAGAAATCCTATCTCTCTTTTAATGGGAATATTACCCTAAAGATTATTGGAGAGAGAGGAGAAGAGATTTTCTTTCTTTCTCTTCTCTGATTTATTCAAACCAAGAAGAAAAGATGAGATTATGGAAAGATGGAGAGATCCTGGAGGATTAGATTAATGATTCGGCTGTGATATTCGTAGAGAGAGAGAGAGAGGAACTGATTGGTTTTGATTTTTTCTTCTCTGATTAGGAAAGCTCGACTGGTTTGGATATTATAAAACAGAGAAAGAACTAGACTGCTAGGCATCTCGGATTGGGGGGTCAAATCATCCTCTCTCGAGCTCACCAAACCAGAGAAATACAAGAGAGAGAGAGAGAGAGAGAGAGAGAGAGAGAGAGAAGTTAGAGACCATTATTTCTTCATCATCTATTGTCATCTTCTTTTTTTTCTGTATTTACTTTTAGTGAGAGAAAGAAACAGAGAGAAAGGAATTAGAGAAAGAAACAGGAAAGAGAGAGAGAAAGAGAAATTTGTAGAGAAACAGAATCATTTTCTAATGTCTAAATCTATTATAATCTTCTTCTCTTTTTCTGTAATTTAGTGGCTTTAGTTGATTTGAATTGAAATAAAACAGAGAGAAGAAAAGAAGTGGAGAAGAAGACGACGTTTGGGTCAATAATCTCTCTGGAAAATAATTTTCCCAGAGAGAAAATATTTCCGAGAAGATGAGAAAACTATTTTCCTTAAGGGTGCGTTTGGCTTCCTGACAGGAAAATCAGAAGGAAACCATTTCCAGGAAATCAGCAAGAAAAGTTTTGTTCTTCTTCCATATTCTCTCTTACTTTCCGTATTTATTTTAATCTCATATTATGAATAGCTAACTCTCTCCATCTAGGGTTTTAGGATGAAACTCATACTTGAACATTTAGAGACATATTTTTATTTTGTTAATTCTCTTGATTGTGATTCAAAATTGAAATTGTTTTAATTTGTAGAATTGATTTTCTTTTCATTGTTTATACTTTTAAATTTGATATATCATGCTTAGATTAGATTCTTTGATGATATATGCTTATTGATTGATAAACAATAGTTTAGAGATTTGTTTTTCGAAATAAACAATTACATTGTTATAGATTACTGCGTTTAAACGAAAACATCTTCCGGAATTAAGATAGTTCATTATCTGAAATTCCGAGTTATAAAGAAAGAGGATTGATTAGATAACTATTTGTTTTAAAGGTGATTTTATGTAGTAGATTCCGAAACCCCTAGACTTCTCCCCCATTTGAGTTCATTTTTTATTTCTGTTATTTTATTTAAATATTTTTATCACCAAAACCAAAATCAAAATCATTTTCAAAATCTTAATATTTCCTAGTTTTAGAATAGGTTTCACTTAGTCCCTGAGGAACGAACCGGACTTACCGGAATTATCACTTGACGCTCGTATACTTGCGGGTGGTGACCTATTTAGGGTAACCTTCTAGGCCCATCATGCTACAACCTCTAGGAGCAGAAACGCAGAAGAGAGCGAAGCTATTGCTATTTTAAATGGCATGATTTGGGCTGAATCCCACAAATATAAAAATATTATCATTGAAAGTGATAATAAAAATATCATACAACATTTAAAGAATCAAAGTAATGAAATTCAATGGCAATCCAAAATTCATATAAAGAAAATTCAGGACATCAAGCGACGGCTGGATAAAGTTAAATTCTCCTACACAAACAAGAAGTTCAATCAAGTTGCAGACAAGTTGGCGAAGTGGGCGAGAAAGAGGAACATGAACCAATCTTGGAATAATGTACCGTTTATGATTTCTAAATTGTATTGTAATAAGACTCTTTTGTGTTAGTTAATATATTCTACCCTTTCAACAAAAAAAAAAACAAATGAAGAAAAACACACCCCCACACACTAGTGAAAAGAGGAAGTTTAGAGGAGCAACATTAGAGATAAATTAGCTTCTTTGGGTGCAAGAATTTGGGAGATTCAAGGGCTATATCGAAGACAAGTTTTGGAGAAAGACGAGAGGAACGGGTTTCATCAATATCAATTCGGTTTTATCTTCTTTACTCTTTTCCTTTACTTGTCTATTATTAATTGAACCATGTATTTAATATCCATGGATTTCTAACTCTTCCACTAGGATAGAGTAGGGGTGGGAATTGGGCAGGCTCGGACGGGCTCGGGCTACAAAGTGCCGGGCTCCGGCGGATCGGACTCGGATAAGCCGAGCCCGAGGTAGGGAGTCGGGCGGATCGGGTCAGGCGAATCATGGAATTGAAGTGCCCGTAGCCCGTCCGAGCCCGGCTACCCGAACGGGTTTCGACGGGCTCGGGTTTTTAAGAATTAAAAAATATTAAAAAATAATAATTTAATAAAAAACAATAATTTAATAAAAAAACAATCTATATAATAAGGGAGGAGGGTATCTTTCCCCCTCCTCCCAATGGTCCAGATCTCCTCTCAGAGGTTATATCAAGTGGTGGAGATTTATTTGAGATTTGGTTTTTCGAAATCGAATGGCCCACATTTGATGGAAAATCATGAACGGGTGAGATCATAAGAAACAGCATCTCCCAAAGATGCCTAATTCAAAAGGTTGGGACTTAACTTTTTGCTTTTTTTTACTTCACTGCTAAAACTCTTTCCCGCTCATCTCCTTGCACGCTCATCTCCCTTCGCCCTCTCTCATCTTCTTCTCATCTCCATTTCTAAAAGTTGAGATTGAGATTTAATTTTATTTCATCAATCTCTCTACATTTCTCTTGCAGGTATCTCTGTCTCTCCCCCTTTTTCTCTTTCTCACTCTCTCTCACTCACAATCTCTATTTTCTATCTCTGGATGTAGGGTTTTAAGGGTAGCAGGTACTTTCTTCTTAAAACTCCTCTTTGTAAAAAGTTTTGAGATTAAATTTGTTTGTTAGTTTTGATAATTTTTGACAATGTTTGAGTTAGTTTTGATAAATTTTGATGATCAATTTTAGGTTAAATTGGTTGAGAATGTTTGGGTTAGTAACTTGCTGATTTTGAATATCAATACAACTAACCAAAACAGTTTTAGGTTAGTAAACTTGCTGGATTTAGTTGTTAATCATTTTTTTATGATGTTTGGGTTAGTTTTGTTTGGGTTAAATATGAGAGTTGATAATTTTTTACAATGTTTGGGTTAGTTTTGATGAATTTTGTGGCTCTTTATTAGTAATCTTTAGTGGTTCCATCTTAATCTTTAGTGGGAGTAACTCATTTTGGATCGTTCCTGTAGTTCCACTACTTTGATGGATGCTTGCATCAGTTTAGGGCGTTGTTAACCAATCTCTTTTTGGACTTCGGGGTTGCTATCATGAGTTACATGTTTAGGTGAAAGCTCCGGGACTAACCGTTACATCTATCTACCTTTATGGTCTCTTTGTAAGTAATTTATGTCCGCAAAATTGGGTGTCCAATAAACAACACCTTGAATTAAGATATATCTAGAAGGAAGCTAAGAAAAACTTCATGATTAACTGTGTTATACTTCAAGCTGATTTGATTAGCTCATTTATGGCTTTTGTGATTTCTGTTTCCGTGGCACTTTGCTTATTGTTGCTCCATATTGCAGGTAGGTTCTTAACAACCGAGATCGATCTAGCTACGCCATTTATCTTGGAACATTGTTCAGTTAACCAACAATCTCCATAATCAACAATAGATGTAGCAAGAACTATGACTAACTTCACGTCCCATGAATACTCCGTTACTATTTCAAACAACCTCTCAACTATCTCTATCTCCCATGGATCACTCTCCGCATAGTAAAATAAATATCTACAAACAAAAGTATAATCTACCCAATTAACAACATCATTGTCATTGTTTATATACGAGGGTGTAACCCGTGCCCGTAGGGCACGAACAGTATCTCCAGACGTTACGCGAGGATGTACAATTTTGTCTTCCAAATTGATAGTGTAAATTGACAATAACAAACGTTACGCGAGGATGTGCATTTTTCTCTTTCACATTGACAGTGTGAATTGACAATAAAAATAGGCAAGAAAGAGTCATTTTCTATTAAGTCTAATTTTTTTTTATTAATGGTTAGAGTCAATGCAACAATTAAATTCACATATTCCAATTCAAAATGAAAGCTACAACTTGGAAATAGTTTTAAACTAATAAGTTCAAACATATAAACATTAAAAATCAAAATACAGAACTCTTTTGAATCTCGTTTGTCGCTTCCACAACCACAACCGTACGATCTTCTGGAAGAGGTTCTTGTGACAAATCCTCACCCTTGTATATGTACTTGTGAAGATATTGAATTGTTGAACTTCGCTCTGACGGATTTTGAACCCCAATGAGTGCTTTTGCAGGAGGTTCTTTCTTTAATAAATCCATCCAGTAATTACTCGAACAGACCCAAAGTTGAGCTGATGAGTAAGAGAACCTAATCACAAACGCAGAAATGAGTTCAGTAAGCTTAGAGTTTAAATATATAAAGAGAGAATTAAAACAATAAGAATGTAATCTCGATTCGCATTGAGTGAATGTGAATCTATCTAATAAGAAGTAAGGAAAAAAGATTAAGAATTAGCTACTTCAACCATTATGAATACCAAGTTTCGTCGACCAAACTTCATTAACCAAATCTCGACACCTGACTAACAGTTACAAAGAGGGAAAAAAATATCAGGATCTCATTCAAATATCGCATTTATTGTACCTGAATAACATGTGCTAGCGATATTAGTAACATGTAACATCATACACAAACAATGTGAAACCATCATCACGAAAAATCCTAACACTACCAGTTAAAACAATTACCCACAACAAAAAAGATATTGCAATCATATCCACTACGATAACAAAATGTGAAGTATCATAGTCATCCAATTCTTCCTGATCATCGTCGAATAACTCAAAACTTCAAATAGGGCCAACCATAACTATTGTCGACGCTCTAAAAATGATAAAAACAATTGCTTTAGTTCCATGTCTCAGAGTTAATAGTGGCCTTATTAAGCCAGGTGATATGCGAAGGTATTTATGTTTATTCAGCTATTAGGTTTTTTGCCTTTTGAGTTTGGATCAAGTATTATGACAATTACCAAACACAAAAAACAGAAGCTAACACAAATGGATATCATAACAGATTCCATTGAAGTACCTGGTAATGCTATCCTTGAGTTGATCCTGTGCAAAAGTTGAAACCCTTTGAGTTGAAGCTGACTACTGTTGAGAGAGAGAGAGGAAAACTCTACTCGAGAAAGAGAAAAAGATGAGGGAACCATTATATCGAGAGAGCGAAAGAGGTTATGTATGTGTGTGTAAGAGGGTCCGACAGCTACCGGTTCTGCGAGAGAGATCGCCTAACACGTAAAAGTTCACCAAAACTGTAAAAAGAATAATGCAAAAAAATTTAGCTAATTATAGAGAGAGAGAATTGACAACGTTAAAGATTAGTTTGTGAAACTAACCATTAGACTAAATTGTTAATACAAATGTGGTACCGCCAAAAATTTACGTAATGTAGAAAAAGAAGGAGAAAATGATTAGCAAATTGATTGAGTTGCTTAATACTGGGAGCGTATTGGCAAAATCTATATGGTCTATATAAGGCAAAATATTTCAGCAAAATGTAAAGAGTCATAATAACCAATTTAAGCTTAAAAAATCAGACAAACTTACCTGAGAAATAGTGTGAATGAGATAGTCGAAATTAAAAAAAAAAAAAAAAAACAAAGTGTAGACACAAAAAATTTCAGCGAAATATTGTTTGAAAAAGCTAAAACCCTGAATTGGATACAAACATGGTTACCGACCAAATTTCAGCAAAATTTCTATCATCAACTAAGTATAACTTTGTTGGGACTGGGTCCAGCTATCTGCTAAACCGGCTTGAAATGTCGCCCTTTGTTTCATTTGGTTGCCATTTAGTACACAATTGAAAGCATTTAAAATATCTGGCTAAGTATCACATTTTTCGGACTGGGCCAAGCTACATGTTGAACTGCCTTGTAGGTGAGCTTGATGGTTCATAGGAATAGCTATGTGAGTCGGTTGTTACTATGGTTATACCCATGCAGAGAAGCTACTACTTGTAGTCTTTGCTCGAATGAGTTTAACTTCTGAATATAGAGCCCAAAATTTATGGTTAACCTATACGTAATATGTCTCCGCCTGATTGTCGGTCTAAAATTAAGCTTATAGCCGTGCAGACTATACCCGTTTGCTCCTTTAAGTTAACTTGTTACAGAATTCAAAAGTAAAAAAGAAAAAAAAGTAGTCAAAGAAGAGAGAAGCGTACACAAACCTTGCAACCGAATTTGAGGAAGACACCAAGAGGGGGAAGGATGATAGACAAAACAAAGTTAAAGAGCTTATTCCTAAATCTCAAATTCTTCTTCATCAATTGAAGAATCTACCAACTCCATTATCAAATTGCTTACACGAAATTAACCTAAATGTATGAAATTTAGGATTTCAAAGGAAGAACCCTAGTTTTCAAGGTTCCATTAAAATCCTAGTAGAGCTTGCTATGTATTGGGGGTTTAGGAATTTAATTTGGGGGCTAGGGTTTTCAATTTTTAAGAAGGTTTTCTCTTATTCTAAATCAAAGAGTCCTCATTAAGTATATGGAGTTACTGAGAGCTCGGTTCGGTGAAATATATAACAACCGGCGGTAAGATTTCGTTAAAACTAAAGGATTTCACCCCAACTACCACTACTTACAGTTACTCAAACTAAATGAAAACCCTAGATAAAATCTGTGAAATATAGAGAGAGAGAAGAAGAGATACCTGCTGGGAAGATGAGAGAGGGGAGAGTTCGAGATCGACAATTTCTCTGCGATGAAGATGAGAGGGTGCCATGACATTCGTGAAGATGAGAGGGAGCAGGACAGAGAGCTTGAAGAAAGTGTTTTGGTGTTTTGGCCGGAAGGAATGTTTGGGGGGAGGGGGTGGGTAAAAAAAAAAAGCATCTTTTAAAGATTCTTCTTTTACCATTATCTCTTAATCTAAACCCTTGAATTAAAGAAATTCAGATCTCATCCATTAGATTTAAAGAGAATTCATCTAAGCCGTCTTTTATATACTCCTAAGGTTAAATCTTGACCGTTGGGAGGAGGGCAAAAGATACCCTCCTCCCTTATAGATATAGAATCTGAAATGTTAATTTCAGTTTATGGAACATTATGAAAGCAATTACTATTAAGACCTCTTTTCTGATTTGACGGATATGTGTGTTCGTGTTGTGTAAGTTAACAGTGAAGATTGTGTTTGTGCTTATCAATAATTTGCCTTTTGATTTACAGATTTTTTGTGCTCCGACTATGACTGCAATTAGAATATCTCAATCAAGCCCCCTTGCACCATATTAAAGTAAAGCCAAGTCTTCTGTTGCCTCTGACTATGTTTGACAATTTGCGGCTTTGCGCTGGCAAGGTATCTATTGATAAATTGTTAATTATGTCTATATAAAAATATCTGAAAGGTTATCATTTTAACTCAATGAACAATCTAATAGTTTGTAAAAATTGGAATTGCCATGTCTCTATCTTACGTCTATCTCAAGAAAACCTTTGTAACAGAGCTTTGAAGTTGTGTTTAGGGAGAAGATATGTGAACCTAAAATGGTTCATACACATTTAGTCAAGAGAAAAAACAAATTTGAGGTTCGTTTTATAGAGAAAGTGCTTAATCCATATTTGATTTTTTTTATTTTGGAGATAAAAACGAGCAAAAGTTATATGAGGAAATGCTCATGAGAGAATAGAAATTGTGAAGAGCAATCCCAAAAAATCAAAGTTGTAAAAAGTTAGGGTCGAAGATGTAAATTCAAAGAAATTAAGGGTTTTAGCTATAATTAAGATTTTAACTTTATACCAAGGTTCTTCCCATTCTCATTTTCATTTTCTAATAACATCTCATTTTTTTAGTTTGTGTTTTAATTATTTTGTAGCTCCATCGTCTCTGTTATGTATTCTTCACCCGTCTGTCTCTCTTCTTCATGGTAAGTTATTCCTCATTCGTATCCATCTACATATTTTCTTATTCGACCTCTCCTTCTCTTAGTGATTGAAAAGTTCTTTTCAATAATAATGAGTTGAACAATTATTGAGTTTTATGCTCAATGAAACTTCAAACTGATCATTTATAACTCAAATTTAAAGTCCCATTTAATTACGTCCACTCATTTGGAGGTATTTACTATTGTGTCTTGGATTATGTTCTTTTCTCAAAGCATATAATGTGCGAAACTTTTCATGGAATTCTTCTTTTAGTATTTTAGATAATTTTTCTCTCAAAATGTATACTAATCTATTTCTTAAGTTCATCGTTGTTTATCTATCTTCATCTTTCAGTACATCAAAGTTTATTGTCCTGTAGTGCGAACTCGCAGTTTATTTTTGTATATGCAAACTTTTTCATTTTGTTTGTTTTATAAGAATTTAAGCAAGGTTTTGCTGCAATTTCGGAAAACGTTGGCTGAGATTTGGTGATTTTGGTGGCTACATAACGGCTCTTATGGCGCAAGGTTTGTAGTTTTCTACTTCATACATTTTGATGTTTTTCTACTTTGGCTTTTTGATTCGTCTTTTAGTTTTTTGATTCCCAGGAAAAAAAGTGGAAGTCTATTTTTGAGCAAAAATGAACAAAAATGTTATTTAGGTTTCAATATATTTTAAATCTAGGTATTTCATATCTAGGTTTCAAATACTGTTTTGTAGGATATTGGGACACCCGCTGTTTTGGTAATTTTCCCCAAAGAATGGTTATAGAAGTATAAGAAGTTAATGGATTAGATAAGTCCTTACCCTCCATAGATCCTCCTACGCGACATATTAGAGCGAAACATGTGTTTTCTTTCAATAACGAGTATATTTATGTTTTATAGAGAAAAATGCTAATTCCAGATTTGAAGTTTTGTTTTGTGTTTTGGAGATAACATTGAGCAAAAATTATATGAGGAAATGAGCATGAGAGACTAGCAATTGTGAAAAGGAATCTCAGAGAAATGAGAGTTGTAAAAAGTAATGGCTTAAGCAATAAAAGGTTTGAGACTGGTCAAAATCAAAAAAATAATGGATTAGTTTTATACCTAGGTTCTCCCCAATTTCATTTTCTTTTGCGAATAACTTTTCGTCTTTCTAAATTCTTTTAGTCTGGGTTTCAATTATTTTGTAGGTTCATCTTCATTGTTATGTATTAGTCACCCATCTGTCCCTCTTCTTCATGGTAAGTTCTTTCTCATTTATTTTTTGTTGTGTCTGAGCTTAATTGATTTGCAGGTAAATCACTGTCGATCTAAGAGTTTCGTCAATACAACTTTTATACATTGGTGGTACCATGTTTGTATTAATTTTTTTGTCCAATGGTTCGTCTCACAAAATAATCTCTAATGTTGTCACTTATTTCTCTCTCTCTCTCTCTCTTTATAGTTCGCTGAAAATTTTTCCTTCCTAATCTCTACAGTTTTGGTGAGTTTTTGCTTGGTAAGGTTCAGTATGACTTCGTCCTTTGTTGCAACTTGGCCAGGTAAATATTTCGTAGCTATATAGTTTTGTTGATTTTTTTCCTCATTCTCTCTACGTTTTTGTTGAATTTTGGCTTCCTAGGGTTTAGTGTGATTCAAGCCATCATTTTTTTACTACCATTTTGGATTTTCAGATTTGGTCAAACTTAGGAGAAATCAAAGTAATTGATTTAGACTTACATTATGCTGATTTGAGGGTTCGAATAAGGTATACATCTGTGACAACAACGCCAACACAACTTAACTGATTAGCTGGTAAATCACTATCAATTTTTTGGATTTCACCAATACGCTTCTTTATACAAATTTAATTTTGTTCGAGTTTCTAACATGAGCAACTTCTTAAGTTCATTATATCATTCTTTAATATCGTATTTATCTAATAAATGTTTGTAAAAAAGTGTTCATTATGTTTTCTTATTATTTCTTCTTTATGAAGAAAAGTTGGTTATGCGCGTTAGTTGTTCGCTATCTTATTCGGTTTACTTTTCTTACTTTTTGTTCAAGGTTGTTATAGTTAAAAGGTGTTCAAGGCGATAAGGAATATCGATATACTAGATGTCATTCTTGGGAGGAAAGTTGTACATACATTTCACTGTAGGGTTTCTTGACTCTTCTACTCCGGAGCAGTGCAATGCATTAGAGATTGTATTCCTGTTAGCGGTAACTCAAATGACAGACATGGAGTTGGATGAATGGAAGGGAAAAACAATGCATGATATGAACATTAAGGAATAGATGATCCTTTCGTTCTAAGCTCAAGCTCAATAGACATCTGAAGGGGATGAAGATATGGATGGTTGTGCGGTGTGCCAAGAGGGTTCAATATAGCCCACAGAGAGAAGGGGGTTAATGTATTGATTCTGACCATTTGTTTGTGTTTGTTTACTTCGATTGATTTTTAATGTTTAGCTTATGCTTATCTCCGTAAATGTCTGAAATTAGTGTTTAGCTCTTTAATGCAGTCGAAAGAACTGTCCGTGCCCCACGGGCACGGGTTACACCCTCGTAATTTAATAAAATACCAACCATTTTATATATGGTTATCAGATTATATCATAAACAAAATTACATATTACATAATCATGAAAAGACCCATGCTAATAACAAAAAGTACCAAAAGGTCCAAAATATAAACAAAAAGTTACATTTCCCTCCTTCATTAATCGAGCGATTGAACTTGAGACATGCTAGGACTAGGAGTTGGTTCGGGAAACCCGTCGTTTAACGGATCAAACTCCTTCAAAGTAACATTAAGCTCATGTTTCCACCAATCCTTAAGACAAACACAACACTCCAACATTTCCGGAGTTAGACTACTCCGATAGTCCTCCAAAGTTCTCTTACCTAAAGAGAAAGCTGACTCGGAAGCAACAGTCGAAACCGGGACACCAAGAACATCACGTGCTAATCGGGGCGGATACCTCTTCTCGTTCTCACTCCACCAACCCAAAACATCAAACTTTTCAATATTATCAACCAAGGGATCCAGCTCCGACTCATATCTAGATATTTCTTCGGAAGCGGTAGCTATAGGGTCCTTGGATATAAAATACATGCAATACCAAAGAATACTGGAGTTTCACCCCAATACTTGCAAAATTTAGCTTCCATCGAATGAATAATGCCCGCGAACATAGGATCATTTCGATTATCCAAAAACACCATCCTAATATCAACCAAATACTCCAAGACGGAGTTAGAAGTCACGTAATCAACACCAGAAAAGAAATTGGTTGCCTCATAAAAAGGCTTCAAGAACTTGTACAACAAAGTGGCGTGCTGCCAATCACTACTCGATAAGACACAAGGTGGAGATCGATCAGATAAAAACGAGTCAATCGGATCCTTAAACGGAAGGGCACTTCTCAACATAAGATAAGTTGAGTTCCAACGATGTTTTACATCCAACTGCAATTTTTTAGGAGAATAATTCTTTGATTCACAATGTGTTTGAAATTGTGCATTTCGAGTCTCCGATGCAACAATATATTCAAGACAACCTTTCAGCCATGTAACCATTTCTTTAAACTGAGGAACTTTAAAACCATCCTGAACAACTAAGTTCAAGATATGACAGCAACATCGAACATGAAATAATTCGCTTCTCAATGGTAAATGAGGCATTAACTCGATTAATCGAGAAACAGACACAGTGTTTGCACTGACATTATCCATTGACAGGGAAAACACTTTCCCAGATATCATCCAATCATTAGTTAACTTATCATACAAAACATTGGCAATGTGTTCCCCAGTATGAGTCTTGTCCAACAGAATGTAAGAGATGATTCTCTTTTGGACACACCAAATCTCATCGATGTAATGCGAAGTTATGCACATGTAACTAAGCCTCTGGTTCGAAGACCTGATATCAGAAGTAAGAGCAATTCGACCAGGAGCACTAAGTAAAGCATTTCTAAGTGCATCTTTTTCTTCCTTAAAATATTTAAGGATATAATTTCTAACTGTGCTCCTGGAAAATGACTTGAACCCAGGATGGAAGGAATCAGTAATATAAAACTCAAAGAAAGGGTCCTCCACAAATTGCATCGGCAACTCGCAAAGGATTAAAAGCTTGATCGTGTTTTTGCGAGCTCTCGCCTGACTAAACTGAAATGAACCCATATTTCCACTCTTTGGATCTTGTACCAACTTTGATTGAGATAAGTCGATTTTTAATTTGGTAGCACACTTAAAGGTGTGCCTCTTGAAATGGGTTGTCCCATTAGAAGATTTCGAATTTCGAGAAACACCACAAAAATTGCATTTGGCCATCTTAATGATCTTGCCTTCATTTTTAGGATCAGGAACATCATGAAAGGAATAAAAGTTCCAAACCTTAGATGTTCTATCTCTCGTACAGGTTGATTTTCCAGTCGGCACATCTACTTCGCCTGCGGGAGAACCAGCAGGAGCAGATACACTAGGAACAGGAGGATCAGCAGTACCAGCAGGAGATATTTCTCCATGAGAACCACTCTGACTCTCCGTCAAATCAACCTAAGTAGAACCACAGCCAACATAGCAAGTCATTCTACTAAGCTGAGTTCACGAGAAGAGAACTAAGATAACGAAATTCATCATCGGTTTGTAGGAACGTCAATTTTCGTTCGGACATTCAATTTCTAACCAGCTTCCTTGAATCACCCGTTTTGGTTACAGTGTTCTAACAACAAAGAAGTGTCCACAATTGTGAGAACCATTTAGGCTCTTCATCAATTCGGTCCTTCTAGGTGTTTAAACATAGTATCCGAAACTGGAATGACAAGTGATCCAGTCTGAAATCATGAATCTTACAGAGAAGTTTCGAAACATACAAGTTAGAAATAGAGAAGTTCAGAAAACAAATAAGTTTAGCAACTTAGAAGATAGAAACAAAGGAGTTAGAATAGAAATAAGTTATGACAACAAAGAGAAGAGGAGTTTTAGAAAAACAAAACAGAGAGAAGAAAATAAAAGTTTTAAAAAAAGAAAACAGAGAGAAGAATACATTTAAAAAAAGAAAACAAAGAGAGAAGTAGTTTTAGAAAAACAAATCAGAGAGAAGAGAAGTTTAGAAAACTTAGTTGTTTTAAAAAAGAAAGAAAAAGAGAGAACAGTAGTCTGAAAAAAAAGAAAACAAAGATTAAAGTAGTTTTAGAAAAACAAAACAGAGAGAAGAGAATAGAAGTTTTAAAAAAAAGAAAACAAAGAAAACATAGTTGTTTTAGAAAAAGAAAACAGAGAGAGAAGAGAAGTTTAGAAAACTTAGTTGTTCTAAAAAAGAAAAAAAAAAGAGAAGAGTAGTTTGAAAAAAGGAAAACAGAGAGAAGAGTTATTTTAGAAAAACAAAACAGAGAGAAGAATAATTTAAAAAAAAGAAGACAAAGAGAAAAGTTGTTTTAGAAAAACAAATCAGAAAGAAGATAAGTTTAGAAAACAAAGTTGTTTTAAAAAAGAAAGAAAAAGAGAGAATAGTTTGAAAAAAAAGAAAATAAAGTTGTCATGTTGATGAAGGCAAGATCATGTTGATGAAGTATGAACTATGATTTTATAATCTATCTATCCATCTAATGTTCTGAAACAGAACACTTGATTTGTTTGATCAGACAGATCGATAGTCAGATCTGTCTGATTAAACAGATCAGACTCAAATGATATAAATTTTGTTTCAGAAGTACTAAAAAAAAAAACAAAAAATTCCACTATTTTGTATGTGATAATCATAGTATCATACTATAGAACGAAATACTAATACCAATGATAGTATGATACTATGATTATGATCTATCTATCTAATGGTTCTGAAACAGAACACTCTGATCTGTTTAATCAGACAGATCGATAGTCAGATCTGTCTGATTAAACAGATCAAACTCAAATGAGATGTGTTCTGTTTCAGAACTAAAAAAAAACATATCCACTATTTTTTGTATCTGTACATCTTACATCGACATCAACCACAAAAATAAAAAATTACATGATGGAAACATACCTCTATCCGATCTATTTGACCAGACAGATCAAAGGTTTAGGTCTGTGATCTGTCTGATCAAACAGATCTGACTCGTGAGAGTCGAGATCTGTATACATTATACAATACAAGTATACAATCTTCAAAATAAAATACAAATAACACATAACTAATAACAACATAATATCACTTTCATCAAATAAAAAAAAAATAACAACATAACATCAGAAAATAAAAATCAAAAACCTATCTAAGCTGAGTTCGAAGGCTTAACCGCGTCATTTGATCTGAAAGATCATCGGCGTATACCAGTTAACCGAACATCATCAGAAGTAGATCGCCTTTACTCCAAAGTCCAAACATAGCATGCAGAAGTAAAACAGTAGAAGACTAAAAGTAGATAGAAGAAAAGGATTTACTAATCATGTTTGTAGAGCCTTACTGTTGGATGATGAAGGTGAGATGACCGGGAGCTTTACTGTTTCGTTTAGGGCTTTAGGGTTACTTGGATGGAGCTTTACTGTTTCGTTTAGGGCTTTAGGGACTAGGGTTACTGGTAGAGAGAGAGAGGCGGAGAAGGAGAGCTTTACTGTTTCGTTTAGGGCTTTAGGGTTACTGGTAGGAGAGAGAGAGAGGCGGAGAGGGAGATAGAGAGGCGAAGAGGGAGAGATGAGTTAGGATTCGGTTTCTGAAACGAGGGGTTTTTATAGCCTTGCTTGATATAATCCAACGGTTGAGATGTGATTTGAAGGGGCGCCCTATCTCAGCCGTTGGATTAAATAATGACACGCGGATATTAACGGGCAACCTCTCGGGCTACCTATCGGGCTCTTCTATCGGGTGATATCTCGGGCTTTTTAGTCGGGCTATGAATCGGGCCGGGACTCAGACGAGCTTTTCGGGCCGGGACTCGGAATTGAGAGCCTGTCCGAGTCCCGACCCTATAAGCCCGAGCCATCGGGCCGGGTAAGCCTGGCTCGGGTTGGCTTCGGTCATCGGTCTCTCACGGTTTGGACCGAACGGGCCGGATCGCGGGGTTTCAGACCGTTTTCCCAGCCCTAGGATAGAGGACGAAACCCTAACATGAGTATTTGAACCCTAATATCATATTTATTTTATTATCTCTTTTAATGTGCTCTAATGTTTTGAATTAACCGTACTTCGGTTAGCCTAAGAAACTAACAACTTGGTTCCTAATTGCATGATATTTTAAGTGAAGTGGGTTATGAGTTTAGTTAATTGCGAAAAGTTCTTTATCGTTTAATGTTCCGAAAATTGGAGATTGATTTCCACCAATTTTTGAGTTATCAAAGAGAGATAATAATATGAATTAGATATTGGATTCGAATATGATTGTTAGTGGTGAATTCCAATATCCTAGATTTACCAACTTATAGTTTTTCATCACAACTTTATTTTGTTTTCTAAGTTTCAATTTTTAGTTTCTCAAATTATTCTCAATATCAATTGTCCACTTTCCTAGTTTGTTAGTTAATTTTAGGTTTAGGTTTAATTCTAAACAAATCTCCGTGGGATCGACCTCGTAATACTTGCCATATTCACATACGGTTCGTGCACTTGCGAGTTTTAATTTAGTCTAGTAAGCCTAGTATTTAGGTTCACTAGATTTCACATCAAGTTTTTGGCGCCGCTGCCGGGGATGTGTTTTTAGGAATTGATTTTTAAACTAGTTAGTTTAGGAATTTTTTTTCTAAAAAAAAAAATCACAAAAATATTTTATTTCTTAATTTTTACTTTTATTAGGAGCTTTCTAAATTCTGGTTATTTGTGATTGTTTCAGATTTAGCAAGAGGTGAAAAAAGAAGAAGCCTCAGATTCAAACACTTGAAGTGTGCTGCTAATGGAGTACTGACAGGTTTTGCCCCAGTCATACCAAAACGTTCCAACACCTTCTCGATGTACGTTTTCTGAGACAAGAACAGTTTCCCAGCAGATCTGTCTCTCCGTATCTCCATACCCAATATTTTCCTTGAGGCACCCAAGTCTTTCATCTCAAACTCACACTTTAACTGATCCTTTAACATGTGGATTTCCGACATATCCTTGCAAGCTATCAACATGTCATCCACATACAGGAGTAGATACACATAAGAACCATCCGATAGTTTCCTGTGGTACACACAACTATCATACTTGCTTCTGTCATAGCCGTTTTTAACCATAAACGTGTCAAAATGCTTATACCACTGCCTAGGAGACTGTTTCAGTCCATACAAAGACTTCTTCAGCAAACAGACCTGGTCTTCTTTCCCGAGAATCTCAAACCCCTCTGGCTGACGCATATAGATTTGTTCCTCCAGCTCTCCATGTAATAACGTAGTCTTAACATCAAGCTGCTCCAATTCCATATCATACAAAACAACCATAGAAAGTATCACTCTAATAGAGCTATGTTTAACAACAGGAGAAAATACTTCATTGAAGTCTATCCCTTCTCGCTGTGTAAACCTCTTAGCTACTAACCGTGCTTTGTAACGTGCATCTTCCACCCCTGGGATTCCTTCCTTCTTCTTGAAAACCCATTTGCTACCAACAATCTTCTGACCCTTAGGCAACTCGGCTAATTCCCAGACCTGGTTCTTCCGAAGAGACTCAATCTCTTCATTCATGGCAAGAGACCACTGTCGTGAATCATTGCTCTGGTTCAGCTTCCTCAGCTTGCTCATCTACCTGAGGCCGAACCTCTACCGGAGTGTCTATCTCAAACTCCACATGTTCTCCATGATCTTCCTGCTCCACCTGTTTACCAATACCCTCCCGAGCATCTACAGGCGTTACCTTCTGAGTTACCATGGCTAACTCATCAAAAGTAACATCTCTACTTATGAGAAACTTCTTCGATTTTCCATCTGGATTCCCCAATCAACAACCCTTATCTCCAGGCTCATACCAAAGAAATACACATTTCTTAGCCCTCGGATCAAGTTTACCTTCCTTAACATATGCATAAGCCGAACAACCAAAGAACCTCAAGTTCTCATAATTACCAGGATAACCAGACCATACCTCATTAGGAGTTTTACACTCTATAGATGTACAGGGTGAAATATTCACCAGATATGCTGCCGTGTTCACTGCTTCAGCCCAGAACACCTCCGGCAACCCTGCATTTGAAAGCATACAACAAGCTCGTTCCAATAGAGTTCTGTTCATACGTTCCGCCACCCCATTCTGCTGTGGGGTCTTTCTGACCGTATGGTGTCTCACTATCCCTTCGTCTACACAGAACCTATTAAACTCGTTTCCGCAAATTTCCATGCCATTGTCAGTCCTCAAGCGTTTGATCGATTTTCCAGTCTGCTTCTCGATCAGAGTCTTCCACTGCTTGAACTTGACAAATGCCTCATCTTCAGTATGTAGACCCATACTTTCCTGGAAAAATCATCTATCAAGGTTAACATGTAGCTACCCCCACTATGTGAGTTGACCCGAGAGGACCCAAAATATCTGAATGGATGTAATCCAGAGTTCCTTTGGTATTGTGAACCGTTGTATTGAACTTTACCCGACACTGCTTCCCGAAGACGCAATGTTCACAAAATTCCAGTTTTCCAACCTTCTGCCCACAGAGTAAACCCTGCTTGCTCAGTATAGCCATCCCCGTTTCACTCATATGCCCTAACCGCATATACCATAGCTTGGTAGTCTCAACTTCCTTGTCTGATGATGATACCGCTACAGATCCGGTAACTGTGTTACCCTGTAGCACATTTAGACCATCCTTTTTCAACCCCTTCATAACTGTAAGACTCCCCTTAGAAACCCGAAGAACAACACCTTCACCAACATATTTGCAACCATTATCATCCAGAGTTCCCAAAGAGATTAGATTTCTCTTTAAATGTGGAACATGTCTGATGTCTGTTATAGTCCTCACAACACCATCGTGCATCTTGATCTGAACAGTACCAATTCCAACCACCTTACAAGGAGCGTCGTTTCCCATTAACACCTTACCGCCATTAATGACTGTGTAAGTGGAAAACCATTCCTTATGAGGACATACATGGAATGTACAACCAGTATCCAAAATCCACCTATCTTTAGCGAAGCAGGCATTGATCGCCAGAACTATAGTTTCATCACATTCTTCAATGATTGCCAAGACACTACCATCATCTTCTTCGATGACTGCTGCCTCTGCTGGCTTCTTCCTAAGCTCAGGACAATTCCTTTTGAAGTGCCCCTCCTTCTTACAGTTAAAGCATCTGTACCTTTTAGGTTTCGATTTAGACCGAGAACGACCCTTCCCATCGACAACATGTTGCGACCTTCCCCTTACCACCAAACCATCACCTGAGCTGCTTTCTTCCATTGACCTCCGTCTCAACTCCTTCGAATTCAATGCTGCTTTAACATCCTCAAAGGTTGTAGTTGTTTTTCCAGACATAAAAGAATCAACAAAGCTCTCATATGATGGTGGCAGGGATGCAAGCAATAGTACTACTGCCTTATCTTCTTCTTCGAATTTGACATCTATGTTTGCCAAATCTAAGAATACCCGGTTGAGTTCATCCATATGGTCTTTCGACGATTCCCCTTCTAACATCTGTAAACTAAATAATTTCTTCTTTAGATACAAACGATTAGTTAGAGATTTCGTCATATACCTTGTCTCCAGCTTACTCCATAACCCATCGGTTGTAGTTTCCGTCGCTACTTCCCGCGAGAGCTCATGGCTCAAACATAGTAGAATCTGACCATGAGCTCTCTCCATGAGATCTTCCTTCTCTGCTTCTGAAAGTGATTCAACGAGTGCAGCCTTCTCATTCAAAGTCTCCAGTAGACCCTGTTGAACTAATACTGCTCGCATCTTAATCTTTCAAAGATTAAAATCGTTACTTCCATCGAACTTCTCTATCTTGTATTTCGCCATCACAGAAATCTCAAAACCACAGCTCTGATACCAATTTGTTGTGCCTAATCAGGGTTAATGTGAACAATACGAGTAATCCAAGACAAGCAATAGGAATATTAAAGAACAATCAAGAACAGAACACAGAGATTTAAGTGGTTCAGTTGGTGAGACCTACTCCACGACGACAACGACGCGATGATTTCCACTACGATAACCAAACAAGTTTACACAAGAGATTCGTGAGATTGTGTCTTATTGATATCTCCTTAGGGTTTAGTTTATATAGGCACTAAACCCTAATCCCACCGCCCCACCGACTCTCTACAACCGACATTATACACAGATAACACTAATCACCGACATAAGCCTAGCTTCAACATCCCAGCTCTATCTCGGAGTCTAGCTCTGCCTCACAGCCCTAGTTCGCAGACCTTGTAAACCGGGTTGGCAGGTCGTAATTACCATTGCCTTTTAAACGGGTTGGCGGGTCGTAAACCGAGTTCAATACCAATCCATATTCGAGTCACTTCTAACATTCAAAACAAGATTGGCGGCATGGAAAAGTAAATTCATATCTCAGGCAGGAAGGACGACTTTGATCAAGTCTACCCTTAGCCCCATCTGTACGTATTTTATGGGTCTTTCTCTCTTACCCAAGGGGACTATTAATCGGTTGGAGCAACTTGAGAGAAACTTCTGGTGGAACCAGGATGAAAGAGAACGGAAAATGCATTTCCTCCCTTGGGCAACCATCCATGGTCCAAAAGAACTTGGTGGTTTGGGAATCAGACCACTGGAAAAGGTGAACAAGTCTCTGGTGCCCAAACAGGTCTGGAGACTCATCACCCAACCTAATACTACTTGGGCTCAAATTATTATTGCAAAGTATTACAATACAAGTTCTTTCTGGAATGAAGAAAAAAAATCAAGTGCTACCCCTCTCCGGAACGCAATGATTGAGATTAAAGAAACTCTTAAGAACCAGTGTTGTTGGAAAGTTGGGGACGGTTCATCTATCATCATTGATTCTGACCCTTGGATTCCCGATCTTCAAAATTTCAAACCAATATGTAAAGAGCTGCCAACAAATATTTATAGAGTTTCAGATCTAATAAACCAAACCTCATTCACTTGGAAATTGGAAACTCTCAGAATATGGTTTGTTAACAGTTCTGTCGAAGCTATTTTGAGAATCCCCCTGTCACCGGTGTGTCTCATTGATAGGCTAATCTGGATGCCTACTTTGAGTGGTTCTTTTACCACAAAATCCTACTTCATGGAAATATCTCCGACCCATAGGAGCCTTAGGGTTTGCTCGGATTTTCCGTGGTCCAAGTTATGGAAACTAAACGACATCCAACCGAAGGTATTACAATTTATATGGAAGCTATTGAATGAAGGGTTACCTGTTCTCACCAACATTGCTAGGGGAAACCCTCAGATTTCATCAACATGCCATCTCTGCCAAATGGAACCAGAAACAACCATGCATCTTTTTAAATCTTGTCCTTTCTTCTCAGAAATATGGAGTAAGGCCCAGTCATTCATAGCATGCAACAAAGAAGATAAACTTGAATCATTACTCAAAAAACTAATACTTCAACACAAAGAGGATGGTCTCAAGGTTAGGTTTGTCTTTTACATGATGTGGTTCTACTAGAAAGAAAGGAACAAACTTATTTTCAACTCAGAACAGATAAACATCAATCAGATCCTTTCGCTGGCCACGAGTTTTGCTCAATCTACCGAGTCAAACGATTTTAATGACTTAAACAATGAGTCTTGCTGGAACCCGCCGCCTCTAAACATGATCAAGGCAAATTTTGATGGAGCTTCAAACAACATTGGAGCATCAGTGGGGATTGTTATTAGAAACTCAAATGGAGAAGTGTTATTTCAAGAGGGAAGAAGAATTGAGCAACGGTCGGCTATGGTTAGTGAAGCAGAGGCGTTCCTTTTTGCTTGTCAAAAAGTGACTGGGGTAGGGTTTCAAAGAGTATTTATAGAAGGGGACAACCAAGTTATCATTACAACCATATCCAACGGCCACAATTCAATCCCCTGGCGCGTTCATTCAACGATTCTTGAAGCACAACAGATTGTGGCCCAGCTGGAAACAGTTGTTTTCAACCGAGTCCCCCGGTCAGCAAACGTGGCAGCTCACAAGGTGGCCCACGCTGCACTTCTCTAGTTCTCCTTAAGTTTCTGCTTCGTCCGCACTTAAATCCTTGTTGGATTTTAGTGCTTGTTTTAACTTCAGTTGTAATTCTTGTAGCCTGTTGGCTTTTAATGAAGTTAATCCTTTTCCAAAAAAAAAAACAAAAGGGGAAAGATGGTCACAAAGTAGGGGCCCAAACATAAAATAACTCAATTAGATAAGAAAGTTTTTCTTAATATCTAATTTATTTTTGATAAAATAAACTTTACTTGATACACAAGCCATTCATTAATTCAATAAAAAAAAGTTAGATAAGAAAGTTTTTCTTAATATCTAATTTATTTTTAGATAAAATTAACTTTATTTGATACACATGTCATTCATTAATTTATTAAAAAACTCGCGTACTCCCTCTAAATTTTCAAGGTAATTAGAATCGCACGAAATTCTGTCCATTCTTGTAAAATAACTTCCCATAAAAAAGAACTGTATGTGTTTAAGGCCAAAATCTATTGCTTAGACTTTGAAATTGTATTTTCATGGAAATTCTTGTACTCTACCATTTGAATTTTGAAGGAAAATTTCGCAGATTTCGAAATCGTACGAAATTTGGACCATTCTTGTAAAATGCGTGCCCCATTAACTTACATAGGTTTGCCATCAAATTACATGTTTTAAGGACAAATTTTATTTATCCCGACTGTCCTAGCCCGGCAAACAAATTTTTTTATCTTACGATCCTAATCTGTCAAACAACGTTTTTTTTTATTTAACGGTCCTAATCCTCCTTTTGCAAATTTTTTTTCTTCCTCTCTTCCCCACTCTCGGAGGAAAAACAATTGTCCTGGTCATATCACACTCGAAATACAAATACAATATGTTATCTTTATAGGCTTAAATTTAAGTAGATTTTAACTTTGAGATTTAAACTTCAATCTCTCGAGCAAGTTTCAACATCTATACTTTGTGTTGAGTAAAGGGTGGAATTAGAATAAATATCTGTGGTAAAAATATCATGTGAAACTGGGAAGCTATTGTCATAAATAGTTAAATACCACTTTTAGATTAGAAGCTTGAATCCATGATTAGTCACGAAACAAAGCCTTTTTCGTCGTCATCACTTCCTGCTTCTTTTACACCAATACCCTCAAACATCTGACTAATATAATAAAAAAGGTCGGTTGATTACTTGAGGGATAAGTCTCACCATCAAATTTTATCTGAAATTTGATAAAGATTACATCCGACCACTCATATAACATCTTCTTTCTCTAATTCGACTCAAAACAGAGAGGTAGTAGTGTTAATATAAACATAGTTATATCTTTTAAAAAATAAAATCGTTTAGGATATCCATAAAGTAACTACTACCGCACGTTTCTTCTAATCCTACTTTTCTCTCTCACGATTTTTCCTGATTATTGGGATATTTCTCCACTAAATTAATTACAACATCCTTAAACTACATAAATCACTCGCCTTCAACCGCTCACATATTGTTCTCCACTGAATCTGGTTATATTTTTCTCTCTCCTTGTTCTCTCTCCTTTATTAATTTTGGTATCTAACATGTGAAGAATTTGTTAATTTGTAAGAAGTACTTGAGAATGTTACGGCGTTAGCCTAGAGGGATTTGCCTCGTCTGTAGGACAAACTCCCTTTCTTAACCATGTGTGTTTTTTTTAGCCCAAAAATTGACTTGATCAAACATTGCCCACTAATCTTCATCTTCTATCTTCACTTCTCTCTTCTATTCTCTCTCTCTCTCTCTCTCTCTTCTATTCTATCTTCACTTCTCTCTTCTATTCTCTCTCTCTCTCTCTCTCTCTCTCTCTATATATATATATATATATATATAATATACTAGGCATAACCCCGCTCTACAGGCAACAAAATGTCCTTATTGCAACGGGAAAAAAATGTAACATTAGTGTAGAGAGTTAACCGTAGGAAACATAGGCAAATCTTTTAGGTTTTTTAAGTTCATATCATGCTATACATGAAAACCAATTATTATATTCAAGATTTGTACGAGTTAATTAGTACTACTTCTACCCCAACCTCTTAGTCCTCTCCTAGGGAATTTTTACCATGAGTTAGAAGCCTTCAAAGTTGACTCCTCAATTGAGTCTTTTATCATTATCTGTTTCTGCACAGGGGTGGGCCCACATTGAGGCCTATGGGGGCACGTGCCCCCTTAACCCCGAGTTGAAAGTGGATTTAATCCCAAATTCCCCAAGCTATCATCCTTAAAATAAAAGTAATTGCACATTTACATCAAGAAATAATGTTTAGCCCTTTGGTACGGGGATTAATTCCGTGTAGGGAGGTCACGACATCGAGACCCATGCTCTTAGGTTTTTCTTAATAATTTGTTTTGGACGACCTTAAAGGCACCCCATGGAAGTGTGCATGGCACCCATTCAAAATTACCTATTTGTTTTTGTCTCTATTTTCTTTGAGGTTATCACTTTGACCTCTGAGTCTAGAATTCATCCAATATCTAGTAGAATTATTTGTGTCTCCGTTGTACCATATGTCATCTTCATCCTTCACTTTTTTGTTTATTTTCTTCCAAAAATTTATTTAAATTCACTCTTATTTCTCTTTCCCTTCTTCCTTAATCTTTATAAAATATGGATTACGGAGATTTTTTAAGATAAAGGATTCTTTCATTAACATATAATTTGTATATATTTGTTTTTATATAATTTAACACTAATTATTTATATTTAGATTTCACAGTTTAATTAGTTAAGAGTGTTGTTATGACATACATTGATATTTAGTTTTGAACAAAATATATTATTTTTTTATAATTTACTTAGTACTAATTTCTGTAAAGATTTTTTATCTCGACAACTCGTTATTGGTGATTGTACTTTTATCTATTTTTGTTTACTAATTAATATAACCAAATGTTCCTCCACAAAGAAAATTTTCTAGATCCGCCACTCTTCGTGCATCAACAATGAAATTTCCAGCTCATCAACTGAAAGTTCATCTAGGTCTTTTGATTCTTCAATAAAGCATTCGACATAAAAGAAATTTGAAGTTATTTATATAAGAAATTTTACCACAACTTTTTTTAATTTTTTGACTTTGGAATCGTGTCTTCTTTACTATTCTAGGGTTCTTGAGAAATATCCAACGATATACTCTCCTTGTTTCGTGTGCATAAGTTATCGAAGGGCTTGTAAATGTTGTCGTTTCACTCTTGTTTTGCCTCAATACTTTTTCATCATAGAATCCTGTATATGTTTGCAGGTAGTTTGTTTTTGGAGAATCATCTCCAGAGTGGCACGAATTGCGTGAAATCGATATTTCATAGCACAAGACTTCTATGTCATATCCCTTATTACTTAAACAAATTAAGTTTCAATGATGATTAAAAAAATGATGTTAAACATTATCAAAGAACACGAAAAGGCAAACAAAAGTGAGAAACTTAACCGGCTGAAAATATGAATGTTGCAATTTCTTTTAATAGCGAAGATAGTTAGCAACCACAATTAACGAAGCCGTGGGACTTGCACTAACCTTAAACAATTTTTTTCAATAAATTGGGACTATTTAATACGCACATCTATACAAAGAAATCAAAAGAAAAATAAAAAAGTGAACAAAAAAAAGTAACAAACAAATAAATAAAACTTAAAAGACATAAAACCATGTAAATAAATACCTGAAAATGGATGAAACCCAATAAAAAACTTCAAAATAGTTTGTTTAACATGTATAAGTAAAGCCTACACGAAACAAACAAATAGTTGAAATGTCAGATTGATGAAAATAAAATCACTTCAAAACTCACTAATTGTGCATACCAACACACCTAAGAGTAGATTGATTGCCTCAAAAAAAGAATAGATTTAGAAGAAGTTGCAACATACCTTATTAGCAAACGTGGGAGTATAGTGATTGCGCCACAAAAACAAAAAAAATGGACAAAATGCAACATACCGTGCTGGGAAGCCTGTGGGCGCGGGCAATGTCTCATACGACAAGAAGTTTAAGGACAATGTCGATAGTGCTCAGAAAGTTCAGTCTATCATTATATACAAAGTTGTGTATACGTGTACATTAGACAAAAATCAATTGTAACGAAAAAAACATGGAAAAAAATAATAGAATTAAGAAAAGTAAGACTGGTTAATAATTTTACAAAAGTAATTTCTCAATTCCACTAAACAGTTTGAAATTAGGGAAATTTTTAGGTGGACAATACGTGGAGAACCAATTTCTTATATGGACAACTATTTTCGGGTCCGGTGCGAATCAATTATGTTTGACTTAGTTGACTTTGCTTTAATAAGGGGACAACTCCATTAAACCTCAAATATTAACAATTAGTAAACCATGGACCATTAACAGAAACAATAATTAAAAATAGAAAACCTAACTATCATCATCTTCTTCTTCAAACAACCACAACAGTAGTCTGCAAATAAAAAATAAGATCAAACAAAAAATGTCAAAATTCATTCAAATATCACAATTGTTTTTGTATAGAGTTCTCTTTTGGAATATCAAGATTAAACCTTGCGTTATTTCAACAAAAAAAAAAAAAAAAGATTAAACCTTGCGTTCATGGAAGCAAGAGGCGTGAAGATGAAATCAATTGAGACTTATCGCTAGTAGTAGTTTTTATTTTCATTTAGGATATCGCTAGTAGTAGTTGTAGAATTTGTTTCCAGCTTTGATAGAACTGAAGATGAAGAAACCGTTTGAAAAACTGCTTATGGAATACATCGATCACTAGTTGGAAATATATGATTGATGCCAATTTCACTATTAAGACTTGAAAAACCAGAACTTCCCCCTAGCAAGATGACAATACCTTCTCTACATTCTTACATCAATCATCACTCTTTCAATTCTGATGCCATTATCCATGTGCAGAAACAGGTGATTGTGAAATTGGAAGCACAAGGAAAGCCTACAAAATTGCTCATGTGGAAGGGCTACGGTTTCTTAATGGTTGTTTTGGGAGAAACTCACCAAACAATAGATGAGTCAATGTCTCTCCGAAATTTTTCTCTATCTAGAAATGTTGGCGATGAAGGAATATTAGAAGAAGAAGACTAGTGTTTTGAAAATTTCCATTTCTAGGTGTGCAAGTTTAAGGGGTTTTAGGGTTCTTACTTTTCTCTTTGGGAAGACTCTTCAACAATAACAATTATTCTCCAAAGAATTTCTCTCTCTAAGAATTTGGGTGTTGATGATGAAGAAGAAGTAGTAGAAGAAGATCAAACTAATTTAGGGTTGATGGAAAAAGAGGGAGGTCTTCAAATAATACATCTAATTCTAAGAGGATTTGAGTGAAAATAATATAGAGTTGTCCTCTTAAAAACTGATGTCCATATAAAAAATTAATTTTTTGGATTGTCCACATAAGATAGTTGTCCGTATAAGAAAAACGGTTGTCCACGTATTGGCCACCAATTTTTAAAGCGAGGTACAACTCTTGGCCGCCACTTTTGAGATAAGAAAGATATTTTTTAGAGTTTCAAATTTTTGGATGAGAAAATTTATTACATGCTAAAAATTTGATTCGCCTCCCTGATGATTCGGATTCTAGTCGACATTTGTTTCTCGGTTATTTATGTTGACTTCTTGACTCTGTCAAATCTGAAGATTATTTGCCTCATCACTAATAATGCAGTGTGTTGGAACATTACTATTTAAGAAACAGTTCCAACAATTCGTAAGCAAAATACTACTAAATAATAATCCTTCATAGATTATTCTTGTATGGAATTTAGTGGCTAATCACATAACTGTCTATCGAAACTAGAACAACAAATGATGTTATGATAATCTTCTAAAACGTGATTTGTAACACTAGTTGTTCGGATTGAACCAGAGAAATAGAACAGTATAACCGTAAACGTAATAAGGAAAAAAATAGTGAAAATTAAAATACCATTGTCTGAGGAATTCTCCAGAACAGGTTGTATGAGAATGAGGAAAATACCTGGATAAGTAGAGGATGATAATCTTGAATCAATCTAATTCAACACTCAATAATAAAAAAAATACAAACAACAATAATTTTAACTTTTCAAGAATATAAAAACTAAGAGAAATATAGACTAATTAGAAATCAAATCTGAAATAATGTGGGAGGAGTAAGAACATGGAATTAAGATGGAAAATAGTTATAGAGAAATTGATAGTGGATAAAGAATAGGTAAAGATGGAGAATTGATAATTACTGAGAAAAAAAAGGAATTTAATCCATATCCTAATCACACACATATTGTAGTCCTAATCATATTAATTTTGTCCTAATAACTTATCCTAGTCAAATTGTTTTGTATTAGTTACGTCCCAGTTACATTTATGTGTGTTATAATATTATATATATATATATATATATATATATATATATATATATATATATATATATATATATAATATAATGAGTGTGTACGCGCGCGAATCGTCTTCAAATGTAACATTTCTTGTCTAGCTCTGTTCATTTTGACATTTTTCTTACATCTCCTTCTCTGTATAAGAAATTGGAATTATTTTGAAAAATGGGAAGGGATAAGTTCAAGATTTTGCAGATTGGCATGCACTTTTATAAATATGTGAGAGAGACATAGATTAACATTGACAAATTAAATACTAATTGATGGTTAATATTTAAGAAATTCACTCGTGACTATTAGTTGACTTTAACTGTCAGTTAATATCTATGACCTTATTCTTAATTAATCAAAATGTCAGATCTCTTTCACAAAATGAAGAAATTATCCACACCGCTTACAGAAAATGAAAATCTTGTTTTATCTGCACATCTTACTAACCTATTCTGGGTATAAGAAAATTAGAATGATATGAAAAATTAGATTTTAACAAAAAAAGAGGAATCAAAGAGTTTCCCATTAAATAAGATCCACGAATCGCAAGGGATTGGAGAATTATTTTTATAAACTAGGACCTAAGTCACGTGAGATGAAACTGGTATGTTTGTAAAACTATAGACATTACAACGCGACATGAAAAGTGGTATTTTAGAAAAATAGAAACATATTGACCTAGAGAGGTATTTCTAGAAATTAGAACCTTGGGATCCACGTCAGATGGGATAAGTAGTTTTTTGACATCCATGGTTTTTCAAAACTAGGTGCTCCGCGCCGCTGTTTGGAGAGATAACTATGGGCTTTAGGTCTATATAAAAAGGTACAACAGAAACACTTTTATGCCATCTTAAGAAAATTTCTATCTGAATTGATAGATATAGTATTCGAGATACACAAAGAGAAGGTCAAGGGGCTCGAAAATGATGGTAAATTTTCTGATTTTGATTATGTCCAATTTATATCCCTTCCAATGGATTGTTTACTCTAATTTATGTTTGGATCTAAGTTTCTTCTACAATTTCTTTCACATTTTTTATAGAATGGAAATCCCATGCCAATGTTGATGTTGGTGAGGTGAAACAATCTTGGAATGTTTGGTATGGGAAAGAAAGCATCTGTCAAACCCTTTGGAATCCTATAAATATGGTAACTAAATCTCTCATTATATCAGAGTATTTAATTATTTATTTTTAGTTTTGTAGAGCAAATTAGTTACTCTACCCAATTTCTTTTCTCGATTGTCAAGCTGTAAGTAGTGTTTTTTTTTTCAAAATTAGATCAAAAATCTACTTTGGTATTTTTATTTCCTCGGGTGGATTTAAGTTTGTTTAATTATTTTTATCTGGCCCATGCGTTAGATCTGTTTGAATGGTTGGACTGATTTTGGTCCATTCAAGTCCGATATAAAATAAGTCTACATTAAGAATTTATTAATCTATGCGTCAGTTCCACCTAAGTGACTCAAGCTAAGATAAATCCGAGTATCCGACTTAGACGAGTCATGTTTAGACAAAAACTAACGACACATAACGTTATTTGCAACTTGAATAGTATAACATGATCTTTGATTAAATGGTTTTTTCCTTTTGACAAATAAAAATTGGGTTATTTTTCTATATGTCTCCCTAGTTTGTGACTAGTTTGTCGTCATGGGGTTAGTTTCTCTTTTTCCTTTCTCTCTCATGTTCAAGTTGTTTCTATCTACGTCTTCATCATAAGACAAAAGCTAACCCTTACAGCAATCAGGCTAAAAAACCGAAAAGAAAAAAACGTGGCAATACTTTGAAAGATAAGGGTCACGCAGAAAATCAGTCATAAATTAAGGGGCGAATGGAAAATGAACCTAAAAGAAAATTAAGAAATTCACAATAAACTTGCCACCAAATCGAAGTGTAAATATAGATTCAGTCAAGTATTTCTAAAGTGGATATATCATTCAATAACTTCCCTTCATCTCTCACAAATATTGATAAAATTTGTGTATATAGAAATTTTACTTTAAAAGTCTTGCAAGATCTAATTTAGATATTTACCGTAATAATCTACATCTGAAAACCACTAATTTCTAATTTCTTTTTCTTTTTGTTGTTGAAAGTATTGTTTTCTAATTTTGAAGATGTGTGTTATTGTCTGCCCAATGGAAATTTGAAGTTTCCAATGACAAGATTTCAAGAATGGTCATCTCTTCACCAAGGATTCTAGTCCTACACTTGTCACACAAGGACACTGTAGACAACCCAACATCTGATAATGTACATGGTAGTCTTGCTCTACATGTTTACTACGCCCATGCTCATCATATTGTTCTGCCAAGGAGTAATGTCTTCCGTCCCTCCGTCATTATTACGTAGATGCAAATAAATGGGTGAAATTCCATCAATGTAAATATTTCTAACATTAACAAATCCATCAATCAACAACTTAATCAAAGTATCTGGATTATTAGAAGCAGTGGGTCTAATTGTTTGACGACTCCGGTTGGTGAGTTTGAGCCATCTTTTGCATACAAGTGAACATGAATCAGTATCCGAATTTGATCCCTTAAAGCGACTCAACATCTCAAGTATGCTTTCATCAGGAAGAACTGTGTTTATCAAGAATTGCTCCATCATGAGGAATTAAGAATACAATGAGGAAATGTCACATGTTAAAGTGAAACAAAATACAGGAATGAGTGGTATGGGAAAGCTAGGGGTCTGCCCTATATTACAAATTAATAAAGTGTTTTTTTTCATTTTTATAGAGAAAGTTTTTGGATTTAATTTTTTTCTTTGATTGTCAAAATATTAACATTACTCGTTTTTTCTTAAATTAGATCGAACTTAAACTAGATATTTAAATTGACTTGAATGAGATTTTAGATTGTTAAATAATTTTTACCAGAATTGACCTTACGACACTACATCTGGTTGATTTTTTAGTCTATTGGGTCAGACATAAGATAAATCTTGAGTGAGACTTCGACATTGACCCCTACATTTATATCGATACTAGGAGTACACTCCCATTTTTTTATTTAGCTTTTGATTTACATCCCCACGTGGACAGAAAACGTTAACTTCTAGTTAAATATCAGTTGTGCGAATGACACATATGAATCAGGACAAAAATGCCATTATGTATGATTTTGATATTGACCTCCACTTTTATATCGATATTAGGACTACACCCCCGTCTTTTAAACTTTTGATTTATACCCCCACGTGGGTGCAAAACGTTAGTTTCTAGTTTAATTTCAGTTGTGCGAATCACACATGTGAATCATGACAAACATTTTAATTTCTATCTCAATACCTTCTTCTTCTTTATTCTATTAATCAACTTCATCAACCATTCCTTTCATCGAATCCCACCGCCCCCAACACACCCACCAGCGCGATCTTTATCTTCACAAGCAACCGTCACAACCATCATCAACATTAGGATTTTAGTCGGTGATCAAAGTCGTATGCTGATGGGCCTAAAAGGTTACCCTAAAAGGTCTCCACCCGCAAGTATACGGGCGTCAAGTAATAGTTCTGGTAGACCGATTCGTTCCTCAGAGACTAAGTTAAACTAAATTCTAACCTTAAAACTATTGAGATTTAAAATTGGTTTGATGGTGGTAAAATAAAAATAAAATATAAAACTCCAAAATAAATAAAGAAATAAGTCGGTATTCAGAAAAAGGGAACCTAGGGTTTTCGAATCCGTCTTCCTAACAATTCTAACGACAATTTAATTTTGATCTAATTAGAGAGTTCTTTATATGACTCAGGTTTTAGTCCATGAACGGTCTAAGAACCCAGAAGATTTTATCGTTAAAATAGTAAAAACTTTAATAAATTGTAATACCCCTATTCTCTATATATATCAAATTAGGTGGAAATAACAAAAACTCTAGGTCAATTTGGGGTTGGGCCTAATATGAAGAGTAAGTTAGTGTGGGCTTGAGCATCATAAAAATAGAAGTGGGTTAGAAGAAAAACTAGGGCTGCTTGAGTTAATTATATAAAAAGGGGTCTAGAGCTCTTTTTGTAGATCTAGAACAAAACTTAGAGAGAGAAAGAGAAATGGTATTCTTTGGAGAAGATTTTGATGAATAAGTTGAAGAAATCTATGTATTGTTTATGTTATGGTTAGTATATCTTCAACAAGCCACTCTTAGTGAATGAAGAATGGATAAAGAAGAAAAGAGGTAGAGATGGAGTTCTCTAGAGAGAGAAAGAGGCATGATTGTGGTTTTGATGTCTTCTAAGGCAAAAGAGGTAGATTTCTTATCTCCTAATTCTTTTGTAGGCTTTTTCAATTGATTCCATGATAGGTTTAGTATTGTTAATCACATAAAGTTCTATAAAGAATGATTGAATGATTTAGATATTAGTTCTATCTTGAATTCCATAAAATATCTATATAGGACAATGTTTTGATCTAACTTCAAAATTAGATCTGGATTTATTGGTAACGAATCTAGGTGTCTATCTTATATGGTTGGAAAGGTCTGTTTGTCTACTTTCTATTGGTTCAAACGGTGAGTTAATTGGAGTTCCGAGCGAAAAGTTACGATAGTTTTCGTACGAGGTGTCAGAGCAGTCCCTATTGTATTTTTGTCTAGATTAAAAGTAAATCTGGTACTGATTGATAATGAATCTCGGTGTGTATCGTATATGGTTGGAAAGGTCTGTTTGTCTACTTTCTATTGGTTCAAACGGATAGTTAATTGGAGTTCCGAGCGAGGAGTTATAATAGTTTTCGTATGAGGTGTCACAGCAGTCCCTACTGTATTTCGGTGTAGATTAAAATTAGATCTGGTATTGATTGGTAATGAATCTCGATGTGTATCTTATATGATTGGAAAGGTTTGTTTGTCTACTTTCTAGTGGTTCAAACGGTGAGTTAATTGAAGTTCCGAGTGAGGAGTTATAATGGTTTTTGTACTAGGTGTCGCTACAATCTCCAATGAACGAATTGATTGAGATAATTCACATGGTTTCTATTCTTTAAGCAATGTATTTCCTAGATATATGATACCTTATATTGGTGAGTCTATATTTGTTAACTATTATTGTTATTTGTTTGTTTAAGGTTGTGATCCACGTGGAGATCTATTATGAGTATCATCCATTTTGATTTGTCATGTGTTGTTGGCTTGAATGGTTTGGTGAACTTGTTTGTAATTCTTTATTAGAGCCAATATTTGTGGTGTGATGCTATTATGATTGTATGATGCTATTATGTGTGTGATGCGATGGATGTGATGGAGGGTTGAATGAGTTTATGTGGTTGGCTCGACCCTCTCTACCGGAAGTGATGTAGGTATGGAGCGTATGGGGTCGGCGCTAACACAATGGATGACCTTGTGGGCCACACTCTCATTCGACTTATGTTTGTTGTATGATGCTATGATGTGATGGAGGGTTGAATGAGTTTATGTGGTTGGTTCGACCCTCTCTACCGGAGGTGATGTAGGTATGGAGCGTATGGGGTCGGCGCTAACACAATGGATGACCTTGTGGGCCACACTCTCATTCGACTTACGTTTGTTGTATGATGCTATTATGTGTGTGATGTGATGGAGGGTTGTATGAGTTTATGTGGTTGGTTCGACCCTCTCTACTGGATGTGATCGAGGTATGGAGCGTATGGGGTCGGCGCTAACACAATGGATGACCTTGTGGACCACACTCCCATACAACGTGGACACCAACTTGTCATATCATTCGACGAGAGTTGGATGATTGTGTCTTTTGGCATAATGTTTTGTCGACTTAATTGTCAAGTTAGGGTTTTATAAAGGTCTAGCTTGGTGAATAGTGTGATCTGTTTATATCTATTGAAAAGGAGAAAGATTATTATCACGAGAGTTAATATTGGATTAGAATACGAGGACGTTGAAAGCCTAATAACCAAGAACATAAGTTACTAATTTCTACATGCGTGTGGTAAATCTCGTTGTATTATGTTAGTTGTCACGTTAAATTTCAGATAACGCTAATAATGAATATGAATGAAATACTTCTTTGATTGGGGATTGAGCTTGCCTACCCGAGACTTAGGTTTGAGGAAATCTACTGCAGTTGGGTTTTAAACCAGCTATTTCATTTTTCAGGTATTGTTTGTGCACTCATGGTAGGCGTCGCTCGTGGATCCAGTTTGAAGGTCTCAAATCTTCGATTTCAAGGCGGCTTGAGATTTAGGATTTGGGGCGTTACATAAATTTATCGAGAAAATAATTATTATGACTTCATCTAAAACCCTAGATAGAAAAGATTTAGCTACTCATGCTAGAAACGATAAATATTTGAATTAGTATAAGAAAAAGAAGAAAGAAACTTAACTTTTCTGCGATTTTCCCACCAAACAGAGCCTAAGGAAGTGATTTCCTTCTGATTTTCAGAGAATTCTGCCAAACGCACCCCTAGGGAAAATGATTTTCTCGTCTTCCCGAAAATATTTTCCTCTCTGAGAAAATTATTTTCTCACCTTCCTTAACTCTCTTTCTCTCTCTAAACTTTCTGTTTTCTCTCTCTATTCTTAATCTCTTTGTATAATCCTTCTCTCTCACAAAGAAAGATAATACAAGAATCAAAAGAAACAAATCGAAAACAAATTTCTTTAAACTCCAATATTCATTAATGGTGGTTCTGTCTCTCTCTCTCTCTCTCTCTACAATATCTGTCTCTCTCTCTCTCTGTTTTCAACCTCTTTCTCACTAAGAAAATAGAAAACAAAAAAAGGAAAAGAAGAATCAAATAAGAAAACCGAGATGATGGTCTCTCTCTCTATCTCTCTCTTTCTCTCTAACCCGTGAGCTATCTCCCTCTCTGTTCTGTTCTATCAACTCTCCATTTCAAAACGTGATTCACATCTCTCTCTCTCCAATAATTTCTGTTAGGGTTGAGCTCCGGGAAGATGAACCCCCAGCCGAGAGATCCCCTCTACCTCCTGTTCAACCTCTCTTTTATAGAAGTCTTCCCTCTTTTGATTATGAAAATATATTCATCTCTATCTTTCTTTTGTTAGAGATACCCAAAATATCTTTCTCTCTCTAATCTTCTAAACTAGCCGAGAGCTTTCTCTATCCCCTCTGTTTTGATTTGAAAAATCTCGGTTTCCTCTCTCTAGCTCACGCACTCTTACCGTTAGAGAGATGATTTTCTTTCTCTCTTTACCGTATTAGGAAGTTCCAAATTTTAAGGAAAGAGAAGATACCCAAGATTGCCAAAAATTATGGGAAGTTGCCAATCCCGTGTTGCTGTGTTGGCTGGCAAGATTGGATGAGTCTATGCTTCGCGGCAAGAGGACAGGAGATGCAGCGCATGTCATGGATGAAGCCACGTAATCTGGGAATGCACCGGCCGTTGGATTTTGTAATCTCACGTATAGGGGCATCGTTGTATAATGAGTCGCGCCACACAAAATCAGTGTGAGGAGCTGATCTCGACTATAACCTTTGTCACCACCAGTTGTACCGAGATTTCATCCCTCACCATAACGTTGGTCGCCACGTGTCATCCAACCATTTGGTCAACCTTCTACACTCCAAACTTTGACTTCGTCTAACTTTCTCGTGTGGACTCCGATTTGAAATCCGTTTTCGCCACTAAATTCATCTCGGACTCTACTTTCATCCGAGCATCAAAATCGGCCACAACTCTCAAAATACCCTTACTACCAAAATGACCAAAATGCCCTTTTTATCTGTTTTTCAAGCTCAATTCCGTAGAAGACACCTGTACAAGAGAAACACACAATTCATGAGAGAAACTGCTCGAACTGGACTAACTAACCCAAATTAAGAGACTCAGATGAGTTATTTTCATGACTCATCAAACATCCCCAAACTTAGATTTTGCTAGTCCTCGAGCAAAACAGAAAAATAAAACTAAACCACTTTCACCACTTTCGTAGGGAATCACGATTGCACTTAGCACGTGCAACAAGCCGTTAAACCTCTAGGTTGCCCCTAGAGGACGAGTTTTGTCTCGTGAGGGTTTGCAGTGAATATACCCACAAAATTCAAAAATCTCAAAAGTCCAAAAGGGTCTAAATATGATATGGACTAAAAATGTTTATCTAGTAGATTTTCAAAAGTTAATAGAAATGAAATCTAAGTCGACCAAACCATACAAACGCTAAAAATTCCTTCACTAGTAATCAAGACTCGAAGTGCACGTGACCAGCCAATATGAGTATCATTTCGGTTCAGAACAGACAAGACTTTGATTACTTTCTCGATACATTTCGCCTCGACTACTGCCTCACGGTCATACACTCAAAAATTCAAGTCACTCAGAAATGGCTCACTCAATGTGCGAGTATGTGTATGAAAGAAAACTCAACACATTACAAAAGATGGACTAAATTTTTCATAAACGACTGATCTCAGAGAAAGGAAACAACCACTAATACGGATGGGGAAGCTAACCAACTCTTCTCACCTGATCAACTATCTAACAATGCTTCCTAGAGGTCAATAGACTATAATGATGAACTAGAACTCCTGAGAACTCGACGTCTTCAAATCTTCAAGAACTACTTCAAGGGATAAATACTCAAACACAACTAAACAAACACTTTTTTTTTCTTTTCTTTTTTTCTTTTTTTTATAATACGCTTCTGGTAATAAAACTCAAAATACACAACATACTTTCTTAACACTTTCCTTGGGTATAATTCTCTCCACTTTGCTTCCTGCCTTATTCTCAAGGTTCTAAATGATGAGGTTCCTATCTTCCTCTAGTTGACACTATTTTCGAGTTTCCAGACTACAAGAGAAAGGTTCGCTTCCTAATGACATCCCTAGTGGTTGTAAAATTTGAACTCAGGAGATCAAATGAGTTCTTCTTTCAATATCGCGAGGTTGAGTAACTCTTCATTCTACTCAGAATTAGCTCAGAAGAGATCACTCAAAACAACAAGAAAGGCTCAGAATCTCACATAGGTTAAGTCTCCACTAATGATCGATTAAGTTCTCTCAGAAAAGTCAACTCTTTACCTATCTAAAACTCACATGGCTAGTGCACAGACAACCTCAAGACTCGAAATTCGTAGAAAAACCTTTAGCAAAAGTGTAGTACAACCAACTAGACTCTATAACTATTAACAAGCAAAAATAACTAGACTAACATTTTCAAACCAAAAATTTAAAATTTTGAACCCTTTTGAATTTTTGAAATAAGGACTAAAAATTCAATCCCCATCCCCAAACTTAAACCGAACATTGTCCTTAATGTTCTGAAGACTATGCAAAATAACAGGAATAGGGAAAGATGTTACCAGATTCAGAAGTCCTACGCATGGGTTGCCTCCCAGAAAGCGCTAAGTTTAACGTCTTCAGCCAGACGAAACAGATGGTTCGAAAAATAGAAAAAATTATACCTACTGGATTACAAATATGTGATTAACTGTAAACCAATAATCGATACATCTGTGGGTCCACCCAAAACACAAAGTTTTCAGTGAACGATAGTATCACATTTTCGTAACTTGGTGAGAGTGTAAGTGAGACTATCAAGAAAGAAGGGCAATTCCCAAACTTAGACGACAATAAGGTCGTTAAGTTTGGCACCGCACTAGAGAGAGTACAGACCGGATAGAATGGATCTTCATATGGATGATCGACAGAGGGAGTGAGTGCTTCAAAATCTACACATGGTTTTGAGGGACAAAATACAAAGTAATCTAGAGGACTATCAATGACACTCGGACTTAAACTAGGGTTCTCTAAAACAGGTACTTCGGGTTCCTTCAATGGAGAAACCCTACTATCAGACTCATAATCCCTAGAAGTCGAGTTAGATAGTCCTTCTATAATTTCTTTTATCATGTTAACATCGGTGTCCCTAAAGAATTCTAAATCTTCGCCTAAATCAGGCGAGTCAATCCTCTCATTTAGCAAATTGGTCAACCATGATTCATCATCCTCAGTTGAGTCAAACGACATCAAATTATCTTCAACTCTAGTGAACTCTTCATTATGGTCTGAATGGATTTCAAGTTCGATACAATGAGAGGATATCTCAATATCGGGCTCCATCGTTTCTGAGATTTTAGTCTCAGTAACGATGTTGTCGGGAGAACTATACTCCTCTAAAATTGTATCCTCGTCATCATAGTACACAGGACACTGTGGATCGTACTCTACATTCTCATGGTGATCTTCTTCTATAATACTAGTTGTTATTTCTTGTAGAGTTCTATAGGTATTGTCATTCTTTTCTTCTAAAGTCTGACAAAACTCGAAAGTACTCTTTTGAAGATCACTAACAGTTTGGGTCAATGAAGATGATCCTAAAGATGGAGAGTCAATAGTTTCACCGTTATCCCATTGAGGTTGAGACACGTGTGGAGCAGAAGATTCTCCATTAATCCTCCTTAGCGCACTAATAGACTCTTCATGAACCTTCTTTAACATACTCATAGTTTCGGCCAACGAAGGTGATGCTGAAGATGAAGGATCAATAGTTTCACTGTTATCCCATTGAGGTTGAGATACGTGTGAAGCATAAAATTCTTCGTTATAATGCATGTAAGAGTCATTAGTTTCAATGTTTTCCCATTGAGGTTGGGACACATTAGGAGCATAAGACTCTCTACTATAATGCATGTAAGATGATCTGTCAGGATATCTATAATATGGTTCATAACCTTATTGAAGTTGATAATAATCCCTACGACCATCATTATGCACATTGTCTCTAGGATGACTACTACTGTTCTGCCCATTTGCTAAATACCACCATGGTAGATTTGAAGAGCTCTCGTCCCTTCTGCCATTATGTTGGGACCACGATCTATCCATTTATCATCAAATTTTTTTTTTTTTTTTTTTTTTTTTAAATTGAAAACCGAGGAAGCACTACGAAGAGCTTAGAAGGAAAACAACCACAATCAAGCTGACTCAACCAAGCAACCTAAACAAAATCTAGACGACTGACAAGTTGGTCAATTTCACTTAAAAGTCTAGACAGCTCCTATATTGTAACAACGCCTGAACTATAATTGTTATGAGGGTTACTCTGTCAAAGTAATACGGTCAAACAATTCTTGGTGACGACCAACGATGAACGTTGTGATAGCCGTCCAACCTTCGGTAGCGTTGCCTCTTCTCGAGGTGACCTTTTAAAGAATTGAGTGACACTTTCTTTTGAGGAATGCCCAAATAAAAATCAAGTCCCTGAATTGTTTCAAAGATCCTATGAGCTCGATACCCTAAGGCCAATGTCTAAACCAGATTTTAATTTAAGTGAGGTTTGGGATTCGCAACGTTGTTTCCTAAATGGGCAAGAGATCGGTGATGAAATCCGACTCCTATCTTGTAATGGGGTATGTGCCCTTACTAAAGACGATTAAACTAAGCAGTTCGTCAAATCAATGAGGCACACAAAAACATTCAAGTACCCACTTACAGGGGATTCGTTGGTGGTCAGAGAAATTACCTCCCGTTCAAGACGGGCGATGACCTTTGATGACGACCCGGGCCACTCTTCCCTTAAGCGTCCGGACCCGAGGCTTCGTTTGATTTTTCGGTTACAATTTAAAAGCCCTCCAATTTAGGGTCAAAACTTTAATCCAAATATAAAAACTAGAAAGTTTAAAGTCTCTCTTTCTCACCAATACAAAAAATAAAAACTATAAATTTCTTCTTTTGAGGTCCTCCTCCTTGTTGCGCCTCCTCTTCAGCTCCTTAGTGTTCTGCACACTAAAAACAGAGAAGCAAGTCAAAGTATCCAAAATTCAAAACTTACCAAAAATAGAATTTTTCAAGAATAGAACAAATTTAAAAATTAGTCCCCGGCAGCGGCGCCAAAAACTTGATGGGCCAAAAAGGTTACCCTAAAAGGTCTCCACCCGCAAGTATACGGGCGTCAAGTAATAGTTCTGGTAAGACCGGTTCGTTCCTCAGAGACTAAGTTAAACTAAATTCTAACCTTAAAACTATTGAGTATTAAAATTGGTTTGATGGTGGTAAAATAAAAATAAAATATAAAACTCCAAAATAAATAAAGAAATAAGTCGGTATTCAGAAAAAGGGAACCTAGGGTTTTCGAATCCGTCTTCCTAACAATTCCAACGACAATTTAATTTTGATCTAATTAGAGAGTTCTTTATATGACTCAGGTTTTAGTCCATGAACGGTCTAAGAACCCGAAAGATTTTATCGTTAAAATAGTAAAAACTTTAATAAATTTATCGAGAAAATAATTATTATGACTTCATCTAAAACCCTAGATAGAAAAGATTTAGCTACTCATGCTAGAAACGATAAATATTTGAATTAGTATAAGAAAAAGAAGAAATAAACTTAACTTTTCTGCGATTTTCCCACCAAACAGAGCCTAAGGAAGTGATTTCCTTCTGATTTTCAGAGAATTCTGCCAAACGCACCCCTAGGGAAAACGATTTTCTCGTCTTCCCGGAAATATTTTCCTCTCTGAGAAAATTATTTTCTCACCTTCCTTAACTCTCTTTCTCTCTCTAAACTTTCTGTTTTCTCTCTCTATTCTTAATCTCTTTGTATAATCCTTCTCTCTCACAAAGAAAGATAATACAAGAATCAAAAGAAACAAATCGAAAACAAATTTCTTTAAACTCCAATATTCATGAATGGTGGTTCTGTCTCTCTCTCTCTCTCTCTCTCTCTCTCTACAATATCTGTCTCTCTCTCTCTGTTTTCAACCTCTTTCTCACTAAGAAAATAGAAAACAAAAAAAAGGAAAAGAAGAATCAAATAAGAAAACCGAGATGATGGTCTCTCTCTCTCTCTCTCTAACCCGTGAGCTATCTCCCTCTCTGTTCTGTTCTATCAACTCTCCATTTCAAAACGTGATTCACTTTTCTCTCTCTCCAATAATTTCTGTTAGGGTTGAGCTCCGGGAAGATGAACCCCCAGCCGAGAGATCCCCTCTACCTCCTGTTCAACCTCTCTTTTATAGAAGTCTTCCCTCTTTTGATTATGAAAATATATTCATCTCTATCTTTCTTTTGTTAGAGATACCCAAAATATCTTTCTCTCTCTAATCTTCTAAACCAGCCGAGAGCTTTCTCTATCCCCTCTATTTTGATTTGAAAAATCTTGGTTTCCTCTCTCTAGCTCACGCACTCTTACCGTTAGAGAGATGATTTTCTTTCTCTCTTTACCGTATTAGGAAGTTTCGAATCTTAAGGAAAGAGAAGATACCCAAGATTGCCAAAAATTATGGGAAGTTGCCAATCCCGTGTTGCTGTGTTGGCTGGAAAGATTGGATGATTCTATGCTTCGCGGCAAGAGGACAGGAGATGCAGCGCATGTCATGGATGAAGCCACGTAATCTGGGAATGCACCGGCCGTTGGATTTTGTAATCTCACGTATAGGGGCATCGTTGTATAATGAGTCGCGCCACACAAAATCAGTGTGAAGAGCTGATCTCGACTATAACCTGTGTCACCACCAGTTGTACCGAGATTTCATCCCTCACCATAACGTTGGTCGCCACGTGTCATCCAACCATTTGGTCAACCTTCTACACTCCAAACTTTGACTTCGTCTAATTTTCTCGTGTGGACTCCGATTTGAAATCCGTTTTCGCCACTAAATTCGTCTCGGACTCTACTTTCATCCGAGCATCAAAATCGGCCACAACTCGCAAAATACCCTTACTACCAAAATGACCAAAATGCCCTTTTTATCTGTTTTTCAAGCTCAATTCCGTAGAAGACACCTGTACAAGAGAAACACACAATTCATGAGAGAAACTGCTCGAACTGGACTAACTAACCCAAATTAAGAGACTCAGATGAGTTATTTTCATGACTCATCATATGCCTTTTTTGGTTGATTAGAACTAATTGAGTTAGAGGTCAACTCGTAACAGGAATCAAATTTTAGAGTTGATTAAGAAGATGTTGATGATGATGATGGTGGTGGTGGTGGTGGCGGCAGTGGTCGAAGTGAAGGAATTGAAGGAGATGTCCTTCGACCAATATGGCAATGCGAGCAATATGTCGGCTAGGACAATTGATGAAGAAGATCATCAAGTCCGTTTGATTTAGGGGTCTGATGTGGTGTGAATTCACCACATTTATGTCACTTAATTTAAATGAGTTAGTCCATTTTATACTTTTATTTTGATTAGTTATAAACTTCTCTTGATTAGGTACGATCTATGGAGTTGAACAAGAAAAACGGGTAAAAATGGAAGAAAGACGCTCGAAGGGTAATTTGGTCATTTGGACCAGGGTGATTCAGTAAATTTGTCTAAAAGTCAGTGGACCAATGAAAAGTAGAGCCAACGATGAGTACAACGGTGAAGACGAGAATCAAATCGGAGTTCGGATGAAAAAGTTGTGATAGAAAGAAGTCGATGAATATTTCGGTCTTTGCTGAAAAGTTAGAAGATGTAGAGACAAAGTTACAGGCACTCCCTTTAAATCTAAGTGAGAAGCCCGAGAATTCAAGAGAGAAGTACAAATTTTATGAGCACTCTTTGAGAGTTGGCCCAAGTCAAATGAGGACCAAGTCAAATTTGACTAGGGTTTATTGGGGTCTTTTGAACAAAGGGGATCGGCTTCTCAAAAAAAAAAAAAAAAAAAAAAAAAGAAGGTTGTACGGTGCTGAAAAAAGGAAAGAGGGAAGGAGGCAAATTTTTGGTGGTTTCGACTGGTTATTGCGGGAGGTGGTGAGGATTCGGTGGGAGTTTTAAAGGGCTGGTTTTGGTTGATTTAAATAGGCTGGTTGTGGTTGATTTAAATAGGCTGGTTTTGGTTGATTTAAATAGGCTGGTTGGTTGATTTAAATAGGCGGTTTTAGGAATTTAAGGGTAGTTTTGTTGGCTGGATTTGGAGGGAAGGTGGGAGTCTGTTTGGACAGTGGAGATGGCTAGAAAATCAATTTGAGCAAGGGTGCGTTTGGAAACCCGTGGAGACCAAATCTCAGCTGGAAAAATCCATGTTTTATTACTTTCTTTCTTGTTCTTCCACTTTTTCTATTTATTTTTCATCTTGTTCAAGTACTCCAAAAGCATATTAACTTGTGTTAAGTTACTTTTGTCAACTCATTTGTGATTCTTAGTATTTCAAATTATAAAATCATGTGTGGTTTCTTCTTTAACTTTGAATCTCGATATTTGCTTGAACATGAGTAGCTAATCAATTTGTTGAGGTCTAGGGATATGAAATCTTGATGAATTTGTGATTGTGTTTGTGATAATCTAATGTGTTTGATAATAAATTGATGTTCTCTTATTTCGATTACTTGTTTCAATCGTTTTTCATGTGTCTTATCAAGTACTTCGCATAGTTAATCAATTAGGCAATGTGATCGATGATTCGGTTTTATTTGTTTAGGAAGTTTATTTGACTAAGTATTATCTCCGGACATACGTAGTGCTTACGAACATCCACCTTAGGAATCGAGACTAGGTTTGTATCAATCCATTCGATTAGTCCGTACATAGTTGTAAGTTCACCACATCGGATTCCCGGACCTCGACACTTCTCTCACTTGTTGTTCCCGACTCTTGTTCCTCCGAACTCTTCTCTCAAATCTCTCTCGCCCTCTTACATTGATATTTTAGTTTGTTTTACTTACTTTATTTTCTTATTGCTTATTCGATTATAAACCTCACATTATCTTTGTTTATTTCTGCTTTTGTTTAAGTAAGCCTTTGATATCTAAACTGACGAATAAGACCATTCGATATCCAAGCTACATTCCTATCCTTGGATCGATCCCGGCTTTGCCGGATTACTACTTGATACCTCCGCTTGGGTTTGCAACCTTTTCGGGTGCATCAGGGTCGTAGTGTTTAGCTAGAAACCAACTACGATCGTCGAATTACGAAGTAATTCGCGGCTAACTTCGATCGGATCCTACATCGGGTTACACATAAGAATGGGTATTTAATCGGATGATATGACTAGTGGGAGTTTGATATAACATTGGGAATGTCCCATAAACATATCTCACACGCCTAAATAGAATTTGGGCAAAAGATAGCAAAAAGGCATGAAATAAGGGTTTTGGGCCTAGACCGATTCGGGTACTTCTAGGACTCGGATTGAGCTGAATTTTAGAGGGTTAGTTTCTGATATAATAAGCATTATATCTGCCAATTTTCGTGGTGTTTGGAAACCTCCTCCTTAGGGAATTGAGAAAATATCAATAGTTGCTATTTTCGACAATTTCCCTAAATCTTATTCTAAAGGGTGTTTTAAGAAACCTAAAAGGAGGTGGATTCTTATTAGGGTTCTATATAAACACTCTTAGGGCAGAGAATAAGGTGTGAAATTTCTCTCTAAGTTTTCTTACTCTACCACATCAAGTAGAGAGGAGAAAGTGAGCTAATTCCCAAGCTATCTTCTAGTCAAGCAAGAAGAAGGTCTACGTATTATCAAACCACCATTGGAGTGCTAGCGAGCTTTCAAGGAGGGAGATTAAATACACTATTCAGTGTCCCAAGTAGAGGAGCTACGTTTGAAGCTCTTGGTCTTCTTTAATCTATTCAACTAGCTCGAAGGAAATAGCGATTAAGGTAATCTACTATCTTCTTATTAGTTAATTACTAGTTTTGCATGATGATCTTGGGGATACTAGTGTTAGACATTAGATGTCGTTATCCGCTATAAACACTAGTATAAGGTTATAAATCCCTACACAATAGAGTATAATCAACACATGAAAGAACCCCGAGAGTATAATCAAATAGAATTTAGGGAAATGATGGATATAAATTCACAAGACTGGAATACAATAGGTGAGGAATGTCATGACAGTATAGTGTATGCCACATATTGTGATAATAATTACAGTGTTTCAAGTCCCTCTCTGTACCAAATAACAGAATGTTCACCCATTCTAAAGGAGGAAAAAGAGTTGATTAGAGAGACTATAATTAGAAATCATGTGACATACCCTATTAATTTAGATGATGAAGACTCGATGTATGAGGAGGTTATTTCTCTTGATAACAGCACAGTTGGAACCGAAGTCTCACAGACCGAGGATATTGACATTGAGTGTTCTTCTCATACTAGTCATGGTGATATTCCCTTAAGTCATAATGGAATCCTAGCAGAGGATGAAGATGATGAATTGTGGCTTGCTAAAATCTTAAATGAGAGTGATGACTCACTAGACTTAGGTGAAACTTTAGATTTCTTTAGAGACACTAACGACATCATAATGAAAGAAATTTTAGAAGGTTTGTCTGTATCCATACCTAAGTCAGAAATTAAGGAGCTAAGACCTAACTTGGAGGAAATTTCAATGCAACATCTTGATGAGCCTACTTTAAAACCTCCTAGTTTGAGTGTGGGTCTTAGGTGAACCTGAAAATCTCTTAGACTATTTTGCACCATGTCTTTCGGAAATCGTGTCCCTCCCATGAAAATACCTGTCAATTCTAACACGATCTCTCAATCCATTTGTCAAGCTTATGAGGATCCATTTTATCCAATGTCTGTCCTCTTTAGTGTATTGTCAAACTTAGTGATCTTAGCATCATCTAAGTTTGGGGATCTCTCATTCACTCTAAGAGTCTCACTTAAATTGTTATATCATTACATAGACGTGAGACTAGACCTCATTGGATATTTTACATTCTAGGTTGACCCTCAGATTTTTCAGTTACTATTTTATGGGGAGTCACTAAACCGGAATCCAGTAGGTCTATAGTAATTTTTCTTTTCTTTGAGTCACCATGGTCTGGTTGAAGACACTAAACTTAGCGCTAGCTGGGAGGCAACCCATACACTTGGTAGATTTTGGGGCACCGGTATTTGGTAATATCCTTCCTTTCACCCTTCTATTTGTTTTAACATCTCTCTTTGTTCAATTTTAGAACAGTGAGGACAATGTTCGGTTTAAGTTTGGGGATGGGGGGTACAAAAATTTGTCCTTATTTCAAAATGCAAGAAGGTTCAAAATTCAAAAATCTTGAGTCGATAGAATTATGTGAGGCTAGTTGAGGATTTCAGCTTGTTAATAGCTTTAGATCTTAGTTGTTATACTATCCTTGTCCAAAGATTTTGTTATTAATGTCGAGTCTTAAGGATATTTGTTAGCTAGCCATATGAGTACTATATAAGTGAAGAGTTAGCACTACTAAGAGAAGTAGACTAATCATTAGTGGAGACTTAACCCAGTGAGGATTTGTGAGCCTTTCAATGTCCTTGGAGTGATCTCTTCTGCATAAACTCCGAGTAGAATGAAGAGTTACTCAACCTCGTAATTTTTAGAAAACTCATTTGATCTCGTGAGTTTAAATTCTTCAACCACTGAGGGTGTCATCAGGAATGCGAATAAACCTCATTCTTGTAGTCTGAGAAACTAGATTAACAGTACCATAGTAGAGGATAACAAATCATATCACCATACCACTTATTCCAAAAGAATTATGAGAGGAAGACAATCAATAAAGGAAGAAGCAGTGAAGATCTTCGATAAAAAGGTTGTTGAGAAAAAAAAAAGAGAAAGAAAGAAAAAAAGAAAAGAAAATAAGGTTAAAACCACACGAAGATGAAAAAGAAGAAATTTTCAAAGGAGTAAACTTCCGAAGATATTAAAGAGTATATCCTCAGAAAACCTACAATTCCATTTTACCATCATATATGTTATCTCTAGGACGTACTGTTAGATAGTTGATCAGGTGAGAAGATGAGTGAGCTTCCCCATCCTTAGTAAAGTGGTTGAATTCCTTCCATGAGATCGTCTCTTTGAAATTTTAGTCCTTCTTAAAATCATGTGTTGAGTCCTTTTTTCATATTCATACTCACACATGCGAGTAAACCATTCTGAGTGACTTTTATTTCTGAGTGTATGTCTGTGAGGCTGAAGTCGAGGCGAAATGTATTAGGAAAGGGATTAAAGTTTTGTTTTCTCAGGACTGAAACGGTGCTCATATGGCCTAGCAACAGATACTTTGAAACTAGTGAGAAAATTTTAGTACTTGAATAGTGTCTCAAACTTTGATTTTCTTCTATTAGTTTTCTAAATTCTAACATAGGGTGAACTAATTCTATTTTGACTCCTCTTAAACTCTAAATAGTTTGAACCCTATTGTATTTTGAAATATGAATTTTGTGGGTATATTCACTGGAAACCCTCACGAGACACAACTCGTCCACTAGGGGAAACCTAGGGGTTTAACGGCTTGTTGCACGTGCTAAGTGCAATCGCGATTGCCTGCGAAAGTGAGTTAGGATTTTGTTTTTATTATTAGTATAGTATTTTTCTGTTTTGCTCGAGGATTAGCAAAATATAAGTTTGAGGATGTTTGATGAGTATGTAAAGTACTCTATTTTTGGGGTTTTATTTTATAGTCTTTACGTATAAATTTTGGTAAATATTTAAAGTTACATGGTTTTTGCAGGAATTCTCAAAAATACAAGGAAGCTATTAATTGGACGAAGTTGGCAAAAATATATATTTGGTCTTGGATTGTATGGAAGATTGAAGGAATAGTTCAAAGTTGAATAGGGGGATTTTGCAGTCAGTCAGATTATAGGGGCCAATTCTGGATTTCGAGGGACTGAAATTTGAATTAAGTAGAAATGACATTGCTGCCCACGTGAGAATTAAATTAAAAGTGACGATGACGTCAGCATGACGTCAGCATCCACTAACAGCTAGAATTACATAGGCGGTGGTGTTGTTTCCGGAATTTGACAGGTTTCCTAAATTCAATGCTTTCCTATTGTTTTTAATTGTTTCCAAATTTTTAGCTACTAGGACATTATAAAAGCCAACCAATATCAATGAAGAAAAACACACCCCCACACACTAGTGAAAAAAGCAAGTTTAGAGGAGCAACATTAGAGATAAATTAGCTTCTTTGGGTGGAAGAATTTGGGAGATTCAAGGGCTATATCGAAGATAAGTTTTGGAGAAAGACGAGAGGAACGGGCTTCATCAATATCAACTCGGTTTTATCTTCTTCACTATTTTCCTTTACTTGTCTATTATTAATTGAACCATGTATTTAATATCCATGGGTTTCTAACTCTTCCACTAGGATAGAGGATGAAACCCTAACATGAGTATTTGAACACTAATATCATATTTATTTTATTATCTCTTTTAATGTGCTTTAATGTTTTGAATTAACCGTACTTCGGTTAGCCTAAGAAACTAACAACTTGGTTCCTAATTGCATGATATTTTATGTGAAGTGGGTTATGGGTTTAGTTAATTGCGAAAAGTTCTTTATCGTTTAATGTTCCGAAAATTGGAGATTGATTTCCACTAATTTTTGAGTTATCAAAGAGAGATAATAATATGAATTAGATATTAGATTCGCATATGATTGTTAGTGGTGATTTCCAATATCCTAGATTTACCAACTTATAGTTTTTCTTCACAAGTTTATTTTGTTTTCTAAGTTTCAATTTTCAGTTTCTCAAATTATTCTCAAAATCAATTGTCCACTTTCCTAGTTTGTTAGTTAATTTTAGGTTTAGGTTTAATTCCAAACAAATCTCCGTGGGATCGACCTCGTAATACTTGCCATATTCACATACGGTTCGTGCACTTGCGAGTTTTAATTTAGTCTAGTAAGCCTAGTATTTAGGTTCACTAGATTTCACATCAATTAGCATACCTAGTCTTCTGGGAGAAAAAATACTAATTATTACAAGAATAAGTGGGAGAAAAGTACAAGTCGAATTAATTTGATCATGAGAAAAATCATGAAGAGTCATGAAGAACAATCATGAAACTTGTACATGACGATAAATTCGACCAAGAGCAACAAAACTGAGAGTACTCCAAATTGTTGTTCAAAAGCCCTTAAGGTCAAAAGTAATCTCAGAGACTCAAAAAATAAAGGTTATTTCTGAAGAGATAAAGACCTGCGCAGAGACGGAAACTAACTCTAGATTTTGGCTCCTAGCCAAAATCATTATGGAATCCATATCTCATCAAGACATGTAGCTTGATAGTTTAAGTCAACGGAAGACCTAAATTAGTTTTTCAAAGTAGAAAACTGAGAAGGATGGAAACAATCATGTTTCCCAAAACTAGACAAGAAGAATAAGATTCTTCCAATCCAGTTATGTCCATAAGCATGCTCAATGAATCCATCGACGGATTAAAGCACGCAAGAGTTAGAATCTTCGATTCATAGAAGTAATCAAAGTAATTTTGATTCCTAAAGAATGAAGAAATTCTTGAATCACGAAATTTCAAGAAGGTAAGTGGGAGCAACAAACCTTCCGGGTCCGTATGCCGAGTACATACAAAAGATTGAGTACGACATAAGATGTTGTACAACAGTAACGTACTGACTCAATAAAAGGACCACACACAAGGATAAAATGCCATTTTGGGCATCTAAAGGTCTATAAGCATAGATCAAAAGGATGATAGGATTAGAGAGACTCAGTACGCTGAGACGCTTGAAATCCAAAACCGAAAATCTAAGACTCGTAAAAGTCTAAAAGAATTTCGACCCAAAAACTCATGACAAAGAGCGTTGCAAAACTCGGAGTCTAAAAAACACCGATTAGCAAGCACACATGAGGGAGACATTTATGTTCGAAAACATAAAGTCAAGTCATGTTGAACATGATTAACATTTAGACATCCAAATTCAGATTGGAAAACCGAAACGCTACTTAAACATCCTGGAAGGCTAAAGGATGAAGTAGTACAAAGGTAGAAACGAGTCATTGTAGCAAACTTCCAGACATGGAAGGAAAGTAGGCTAAAAGTGTTTAAGCCGGATACCGTTGCAAATACTACATAAAGAATAAAAGCCTTAATACTAGTAAAGAATTACTAAAAATTATCAAAGTTGAAGAGAGCAATCTTCAAATTAATTGATAATTAGCAAAGTTTAAAACGGTCTACATACGTAGTCAAACTAAACTGTCACCTAAGACATTGATAGACCTAAAATAGGTCTATTCCCGCAAGTATACGGGGTCAAGTTATAGTAAGTTAGTAAATTCGTGAATCGTCCCAAGGAATAGGTAGGTAACTTCGGATATTGAATGCGGGTTTAACCCAATAATCAAGATGTCAATAGCTAACTTAGACTAAAACACACACCCCACTCATAAATTTGATAATTGATTTGCAAGAAATAAGAAAATAAATAAAACTAACTAAACTATCTAAGTGAGAGGTAAGAGGATATCTAAGGTTATAAAAATCCCCCGCATAATTTCACTTTATAAAACAAGCACTTCATTACTTAAATCTCTTTTGTATATACTCGGGATCCAATATAATGAACTATTTGGATTCCGGATGATGTTCTAGATAAAATAATTTTATAATTACTAATTCTAATTGTCTTCCTTATAGAGATTCAGATTGCTTAACTATTATTCATCATCTAAAAAGCATACTCCATCTAACAACTTAACGAAAGTATGAAATATCTAATTATGAGGCATGAGTAATGGAAAGAAAATATAATCCATATAGATAAACAATCAATAGACATTAAAGCACATCAAGGGATTTAATTAATCAAGAACAAGTATTACAAAGATCCAACATGGGTTCATCTGCAACCTTAGATTGTTAAGTTAACTATACATGGAATCTAGAGTAACATTCATTGACATTGTAAAATAAATGAAAATACTAAGAAATTAATGGAAAGAAATCACCAAGAATGTTCAAAATCCATATACTCATGTATCTCCATTTTGTCCAAGATTTGCTCCATTTCTGCTCAAGAATTTTACTCCAAGAAATCCAAGTAATAGCTATTTTATTGCCACCCAAATAAGAAAAAGAAAGAGAAGCAAGAAATTGGATGTAGAAAGAAGTTGGAAAGAAGAGATGAAAGGGGATAAAGATGATAGAAGAATATGGAAGGAAGAAGGAGAAGACTATTAATGGAAGAATAATGGTGGTAGAGAAGAAGTAGTAGTAGTAATATTAGTAAGAAGAAGACTAGCTACTACTACTACTAATACTAATGAGAGGGAAGAAGAAGGTATGGGAAAGAAATAGAAAGGAGTAGAGAAAGATGGATTTGAGAGGGTTTCCAAGTCTAGAGAAATGAGAGAGGTAGCGATTTATTTATAGATGGGTTGATGGCTAGTGTTTTTTAGGAGTTAATTGGGAGAAAATGGGAGAAGAGGGTTAAAATAGGAAGTTAGGGTTGCCTTCCACTCAAGAAATAGATTCTTATTGGTTGAAAAATCAAGTGGGAAAGAGTTTAAGGGCAAAGTGGTAATTTTCAGGGACGTAAATGTAGAAACCCTAAAGTTAAAGCAATTAATACGTCTGGTACTGCTAGGAATTAAATTCGTATTATTCAGTGGAGCTGGGAGTAACCTTTTAAGTTACTTTACCGTTCGAGACCGTTAGACCTATAGCACGTGGAAGCGAGTGGTCAAGATTAAAAGGTGGGAGTGGGAGTACCGAAACTAAGATGTGATGCATTACACTGGATCATGCACTTTTGGGACCATTTCGATGTTCAGCTGGTATACTGAATTTTGATGCAACAACCTCCATATATCGCCACGTCATTGAGTTTAATCCCACCAGCCAAAATATTGCCCGAAAGTGTCCCACCAATCAACATTGTTGACCAATCTTTGACTTAGCATATTTCACTCATCCAGACTCCGATTTGACCTCCGTTTTCTCCTACGGGCTCATCTTGGACTCTACTTTTCACCCATGCACTGATTTTAGCCAAATTACCAGAATGTCTTTGACCCCAAATAACCAAAATACCTTTCGTATATCTTTTATTCGTTTTTAATCATTTTCACACATATCTCTGCAAAAGACACCTAATCAAGAAAATCAACCATTTTATTATAATAAAGACTCAGAACGGACTAACTTAGCTAAATTAGACAACTCAGATGGGACCTTTTCATGTCCCATCAAACATCCCCAAACTTAGGTTTTGCTAGTCCCCGAGCAAAACAAAATAAAAGAAAAACCTAACTCACTTTCGGAGGAATCCCGGTTGCATTTAGCGTATGCAACAAGCCGTTGAACCCCTAGGTTTCCCTAGTGGACGAGTGTGGTCTCGTGAGGGTTTCCATGGATGATACCCACAAACATCGATTTTCATAAAACAAAAGGGTCCAACATCCAAATCATAGATAAGCATGTTCATATAGTGAAGGGTTTAAGCATGTCAAAACATAATGAATCAAGTAAATAAGCTCATGTAAAAGCTAAAGACCTCTTCACTAATGGTCTTACCCTAAAGTGCTAATGTCATACCATAATAAGTACATCAATGTTCCGAAGTGACAAAACCTTGATTCCCAAGTTAGTACATTTCGCCTCGACTTCGACCTCACAGACATACACTCCAAAAATGAAATCACTCAAGAATGGTTCGCTCGTATGTGTGAGTGTGATCACTTAACTTGAACTCAACACATAAAAAGGGGTGAGGACAACATTTTGGAACAAATGATCTTCGAAAAGGAATTAGCCACTAAATAGAGTGGGGAAGCTCACTCGCCCTTCTCACCCATTCTACCCTCTAAAAGTGCTTTCTAAAGTTTAGCGGATACTAGAGATGGATGACGATGGTGGATTCCCGAGAATTTTGACCTCTTCATTATGGTAGAACCTCTTAAGCATCTCAATATTTGTTTCTTGCTTCGAAAACTTATTTATGTGCAAAAACACCAACACATATATACAATCACATCACTCACACAAAAGAGCTAACACATGCTCAAACATACACAAAAATCACTTTATTTCACTTTTTTTTTTCTTTTCATAACACAAATACAATCAACCAAAATAAAATACTACACACATAACTCTATTCTTGCAATCAACTTTTCATTTCATACTTGCTTTTGACATTCTTCATTCTCTTATCTCGTGTCTTCATTCTCGGGATATAAGATGATGGATGGTGTGGAGTATCCGCTTTCCTCTAGTTGGCATTCTCATTGGGTTTCATGGACTAAAAGGGCAAGGTTAATTCGCTATCCTAATGTCACTCCTGGTGGCTAAGGAAATTGAGCACACGAGATCAAATGAGCTCTTTTTTAAGTTACGAGGTTGAGTAGCTCTTCATTCTACTCGGAGTTAGCGCGAAAGAGTACACTCGAATGGCAATTTAGGCTTTGAGCTCTCACATGGGTTAAGTCTCCACTAATAACTACTCTAGGTCTCTTAGAAATGTTTCTTCTTCACTAAGATGTCACTCACATGGCACAACACAAACACTAAAAGACCCGACTTTCATGCAAAGGCCATTAGCAATCACAAAACTCATCAACTCGACACATATGCATCAAAATTCTTAAAACTATCACTAGAATCACATGCAAATCTACTCAAAATTTCAAAATTTTTCAAATTTTGACTAATTTGAACCCTTTTATCTTTGAAACCTATGGTCATGCATTGGTTATGGTCATATCCCGCATCCCCAAACTTAAAACTAACATTGTCCTCAATGTTATAAGCATACACTCACCAAAAGATTAAGAGGCATATCAATTTAAGGAGAAGAGTGGCGAGATATTACCATAAACGAAGGGGATAAAAGATGATACTACCAAGACTCATGTATAAAGAGGTTGCAACTTGATGTCAAGCTCGAGCCATCCCCAAACTTGGAGCAAACCACGCCTTAGAAGTAAAACATATAAGAATTGCTCCTAAAATATCAACAAATATCATGAGAATGAATCACATAAAAGACATGACCACACAAATCTACCACTAACGTGGGTATACACGATTGCATTGAGCTATGCAATTAGCCTTTGATTCTCTTGATTTCACACAAGAACACGAGTTATGTCTCGTGGAGGGTTTCCAGAGATGATACCCACAAACATCAAGACCCATCTCAATCGGCCTAACGATCATAAAGCAAAAGACGGAAAATTTGGGGGTCAACTCAAAGAAAGCAATATACAAATAGTAATCGTCTCACAACTATGTACAAACTATAAAGTGCAAGTAAGACGATTGAAGAAAATAAGCCATCCCCAAACTTAGTAGATTCACGGTCCACTAAGTAAGCATAAATGCTAGAGGCGACGACTAAGAAGCCGTCAAAAGGATCGACATACAAGTGAAGAGCTAAGAGGTCAGTCGAAGGCAAAAAATCATTTGAAAGCTTAGTGGATAGAACATCCACTAAGTCCATAGACATTCTAGGAAAGACGTCAGAAATGTCCCAAAAGGGATCAACGACCGAGTCTGAGATCACGTGAAAGGTTGAACTGGACTCTAAGGGTAAGGCAATAGGCTCAGGGACCAAGTCAAGGTCCATGGTTTCCTTAGGTAAATGGCCCGACAAACTATCCAACATGTCTCTAGGTATTATGTCATCGATGTCCTCAAAGGCATCTAAAGCCTCATAGTCAGCTATGACATAATGTTTGGCATCTAAGACTGACTCCCTACAAGTGTCGAAAATCGAAAAGTTCAAAATAATGTCATCCCCAAACTTGTTCATAGAGCCATCATCCTGAATCTCAAAGTCTAATATAGTCTTATCATGATGAGACGACACATGGTGAGGAAACGAGACAACAAGGTTATCAGTTTGTTCAAGCTCTTGGGCCCTCTCAGTTGATTCGTCGACATTTAACTTAATACTAGGGTTAGACGTATTACCCTCGCCATCGGACCTAGTACCCTCTTGAGTTTGGGTGGTAAAACCCCTTCCTCGTTGGCTAATAACTATGAAGCAGTCATCTCTAATTGATGATTTAGAGACTCTAATTGATGATTTAGAGACTCAAACCTCTGATGTAACTCTTATTGCATTTGAATCTGCGTCTGTTGAAATCGATCTTGTGCCTCTTTAAGTTATAACATCATTTCAGTCAGACGACTCACAGACTCTAATTGAGATCTATCTTCAAGAGTCTCTTCATGATAAGGCTCACAAGTGTAATTAAATGAAGACTCTTGATAATAACTCCCACCGTACATACTATGATCATAGCTGCCTCTAAAATTATTGGTCTCAGAATAGTGTGGACTATAAGGTCTCTCATACATATTTAGTGTCGGACCATATCCATCACTAAATTGACCATCTCTATACATATGTCGGTATTCAGCTAGTGTCATACGAGATCGATCATGCTCAAATTGTCTAATCCTCTCTCTAATCGAAACATCCCTACACATCCGTTGGTATTCACCTAAGGTCATATCAGGTCAGTTAGTGCGGAGAACCCTCGAAACAAGCTCATCATCATCAACATCGAATGGCCAACCGTTATAAGAACGGGCCATGATCTAATAATATTCAAAGATGGTAACACATAATCACAAAATGGGAACTAACAATTATAGAACTAAACAATCGTACAAAAGTAAGAAGGAAGAGATAAAATGCGATACTATCGACTTTTTGCTTTACTTCTCGATTCCTTCCTTTCCTTCTCTCATATGTCTCTTCTGGTTATTTCCTTGAAATGGTACCTAAAAAAAATACACTTAAGAAAATAGAAAAACAAATAAAGCAAAAATGTCTAAGTAGGAAAATAACACTAAACTAATGAACAAACAAGCAAACGATATCCAAACTACTAAACCTATCCCCGGGAGCGGCGCCAAAAACTTGATAGGCCCAAAATAGGTCTATTCCGGCAAGTATACGGGGTCAAGTTATAGTAAGTTAGTAAATTTGTGAATCGTCCCAAGAAATAGGTAGGTAACTTCGGATATTAAATGCGGGTTTAACCCAGTAATCAAGATGTCAATAGCTAACTTAGACTAAAACACACGCCCACCCCACTCATAAATTTGATAATTGATTTGCAAGAAATAAGAAAATAAATAAAACTAACTAAACTATCTAAGAGAGGTGAGAAGATATCTAAGGTTATAAAATCCTCCACAATTTTCACTTTATAAAACAAGCACTTAATTACTTAAATCTCTTTTGTATATACTTGGGATCCAATATAATGAACTATTTGGATTCCGAATGATGTTCTAGATAAAACAATTTTATAATTACTAATTCTAATTGTCTTCCTTATAGAGATTCAGATTGCTTAACTATTATTCATCATCTAAAAAGCATACTCCATCTAACAACTCAACGAAAGTATGAAATATCTAATTATGAGGCATGAGTAATGGAAAGAAAATCCAATCCATATAGATAAACAATCAATAGACATTAAAGCACGTCAAAGGATTTAATTAATCAAGAACAAGTATTACAAAGATCCAAAATGGGTTCATCTACATCCTTAGATTGCTAAGTTAACTATACATGGAATCTAGAGTAACATTCATTGACATTGAAAAATAAATGAAAATACTAAGAAATTAATGGAAAAAAATCACCAAGAATGTTCAAAATCCATATACTCATGTATCTCCATTTTGTCAAAGATTTGCTCCATTTGTGCTCAAGAATTCTACTCCAAGAAATCCAAGTAATAGCTATTTTATTTCCACCCAAATAAGAAAAAGAAAGAGAAGGAAGAAATTAGATGTAGAAAGAAGTTGGAAAGAAGAGATGAAAGGGGGTAAAGATGATAGAAGAATATGGAAGGAAGAAGGAGAAGACTATTAATGGAAGAATAATAGTGGTAGAGAAGAAGTAGTAGTAGTAGTAGTAGTAGTAGTAGTAGAGAAAGATGGATTGAGAGGGTTTTCAAGTCTAATCTTAAATGAAGGAGAAAGGTGTATTATATAGGGTTAGGGTTTATTAAGGACAAAATGGTAAAAAGTGGGAGAATAGGGGGTTATTTGTGGAATTCTAGGGAGTAGATATAAAAAGAACCCTAATATTCTAACCCACTTCCGGCGGCTGGGTTTCGAATGGAAGAATAAGAGGCTGCCATGTGTCGCTTGCCAAGAGGGTAAGGGAAACTCTGATGGGAAAGGACACGTGTTGGAAGCGGAGAAGGTAACGTAATCTGGCCGTTAGGGTCTTGAGAACACGCTGCTAAGATGCTTCGCGCGCTCTGATGAATTGTGCGGCAACTTCTGATGAGTGTTGGATCCCACAGCGCACGGATCTGATGGTTTGGGAAGGGGACACGCGTCCTGGACTACCCTAATACGCAGCTTCGGGTAAGACGGAACAGGAATAAAGCAGGAGACGCACAGCAGCCACACGATCTTGAAAACGTGGAAGGGAATGGCTGAGATTAAAACGTGCGATTGGGACCACAGAAGCAAGTTGCAACGCGCTCCACCGGATCAGCCCTTTAGGGTCATTTTGCTGCACAGCGCTAACACGAGAATTGGATACACCGGCCTCCACAGCACGCCACGTGTCTTCTTGTATACCGCGCGCCAGAACCATGCCCGAAAGTGGCCCACCAGTCAACATTGTTGACTCCATCTTTGACTTTGACTAGTTTGCTCATCCAGACTCCGAATTGACTTCCGTTTTCTCCTACGGGCTCGCCTTGGTCTCTAAATTTCACCCATGCACTGACCATGACCAAATTACCAGAATGTCCTTGACTCCAAATGACCAAAATACCCTTCGTATATCTTTTACTCGTTTTTTTAACCATTTTCACACCTATCTCTTCAAAAGACACCTAATCAAGAAAATCAACCATTTTATTATAATAAGGACTCAGAACGGACTAACTTAGCTAAATTAGACAACTCAGATGGGACATTTTCATGACCCAACAAACATAGTATGAGACTCATACACAGTCTAAGGCATGAGGTAAATTTGGAATAAACCTCGACAAGTAAAACTGAGTGGGTAAAAGGAGTTTTACTCAAGAGGCTCAGATTTACAACTCTCGTTATCGAAAATAATAGAGTTATTTCACAGTCATCTAAATTTGGTTTAGTATTTAAATGACAGTCCACAGATAATGAATCATTCCGAATAGGTTTGTCAGATACGTGATCTGATGAATAAAACTCTATTTAGTGAACTTGGAATATTTATTATCATCTCCCTAGTCCAGGTCGTTGCTTGGACAACAAACGACTAATGAAGACTAGCACGGGAGTCGATGAGATAGCGCAGTTTCATGGGCTATAGGAATAGTGTATTCAATTCGACTACGTGGGTGTGTAAAAGGTTTATAAACTGGATAACCCTCAAATGAGAAAGTACATCACTCGTGATGAAACGTCAAACTCTTCTCATAAATACAAGATTGGAGAGATTCCTCAAAACGTGAGTGCTCCACTCATCTTATGTAAGGAATGTCCGACTTTGGTTCCGTCAAACGCCGCGCCGTAAAAGGAGATTATAAAGACGGATACTGGGAAGGACATGATAGACATGAAGTTAACTGGGAGCGCAAGAATGGATTGTGTCATCCTAATGACATTAGGTTCAAAAGTGTCTCAAGGCCACTTGATGAGTAGCAACTGAAAATGCGTGACCGCGCTCAAACGGATTAGAAATTCATCGTTTGTCTTTTACAGTTGTACTCGAAGATCAAGAAAGTATGAATGACTTGAGGTTTCAGATGGGATACTAAATTGACACGGGAATCGAGCATTGCACTTGTTCTAAGTCCAAGTGGGAGTCTGAAGGAGTTGAAGCAGATGTCCATCGATCAAGATTGCAATGTGAGCAATTTGTTGGCTAGGACAATTGATGAAGAAGATCATCAAGTCTGATTGATTTAGGGGTCGTAGAGTTTATGCTAGGAACCAACTACGATCGCCGAATTACGAAGTAATTCGCGGCTAACTTCGATCGGATCCTACATCGGGTTACACATAAGAATGGGTATTTAATTAGATGATATGACTAGTGGGAGTGTGATATAACATTGGGAATGTCCCATAAACATATCTCACAGGCTTAAATATTATTTGGGCAAAGATAGTACAAAAAGCCCAAAAGCGGGATTTTGGGCCTAAACCAATTCGGGCACTTTTAGGGCTCGGATTGGGCTGATTTTTGGAGGGACGTTTCCTTATATTACGAACATTAATTCTGCCAATTTTGGCTGGGTTTGGACGTCATATCCTTAGGGAATTGAGAAAATATCAACTAGTTACTATTTTCGATAATTTCCCTAAATCTTATTCTAAAGGGTGTTTTAGGAAACCTAAAAGGAGGTGGATTCTTATTAGGGTTCTATATAAACACTCTTAGGGCAGAGAATAAGGTGTGGAATTTCTCCTTAAGCTTTCTTACTCTACCACATCAAGTAGAGAGGAGAAAGTGAGCTAATTCACAAGCTATCTTCTAGTCAAGCAAGAAGGTCTTCTTATTATCAAACCACCATTGGAGTGCTAGCAAGCTTTCAAGGGGGGAGATTAAATACACTATTCGGTGTCCCAAGTAGTGGAGCGACGATTGGAGCTTTTGGTCTTCTTTAATCTATTCTACTAGTTCGAGGGAAATAGAGATTAAGGTAATCTACTATCTCCATTAGTTTAATTGCTAGTTTATGCATGATGATCATGGGACCAATACTAATTTCAAGACATTAGATGTCTGAGATTCCGCTTATACGACATTAGTAGACACCACCATAACCCAACACAAAGATATCCTCAACTTGGATATACATTACATTTGATTTTAGTTCTTTAATTTTAAGTTTACTTAGTTGAGAGAAGATAAGTTTTTCCCTGATTTATCAGATAGGAAGAAACCTAAAGTGGCTGAACTCTGTTTTTTTGTTTAAACAGACACAATAAGATTTGTTATCTTAAAGAAAACCATAAAAACAACATATAACAATATGATATTCCATTGATTACAATTTATGATAAGATCTCGAACCCTGAACATATTTGAAGGTGTGTCTATTACTGGTATAGGTTTACCCGATGGTAAAAGATGAATCCAAGGATTGTGCACATTTTTATAGATCTTCCATCATCTAGTACCAACAACAATGCAGAAGAAAGGCTGCATGAGTTGCTAATGCTGGACCATATTCTGTTAAGATTCCCAATTTTAGCAATGGTCCAAATATCATCGTTCTTGCCATACTTGGTCCATAGTAGCAAACCCACAAGGCTTGAGGTGATGTTAAAAATCTTCACACGAGCTTAGCCACCAATGACTTGTTTACAAGGTACTAGTGAACAAATGTTTGGGAAGATACTTTGAAGCCAGTGGGATTTTATAGGAACACCTTAGTGGGGATTCAGTTTCTGGCAAAAGACTCTTAATTTGTTTTAATTTTTTGAGTAAACGTCAATTTTTCCTGCACCACCATCGCCATCTCTTTGTCCTCGATATCTCATCTGTCGTTGAGACATGCTTTGTATTCGCCTCTTGTGAAGGAGAGAACTGCATCGTATGTGCAAAGGCAGATGCCCCCATATTTTATAATGTTGTTAGTATCAAGAAAAACCATATTTCCGGTAGTAAAAAAACAGTTAAATATTTCTTTCATTTTTTTACCCCTATTTCAAAAGTCTTTCCCTCTTTATCATTTTCCTCTATTTTTGTTGTTGCAAGTATCGAAAGTAAAATTGCAGGGAACCTACAATGGCCACCTGACGTCTATCGAGGACCTTTCCGACGACTCTTTCGGCAAATAAGAAAGATGAAAAAGATATATACGGAAAACCCTTTTGACATATGGGTAAAAAAGAAAATAAATTAGATGGATAACTTTGATAAAGACTAATATCCATATGTGGGTCAAACTGAACTATGGTCAATTATAGAGACCAAATTTTCCAATTAGCCACAAATATGTGTCTTACATTGGAATTAAGTCTAGATACATTGGAATTAAGTCTAGATAAATCTAAGTGTTCATTAATGGTTATTTCCCAGATGGTCCCTAGTGTACGACCGGTTTCCTGCCTAGCCCCCTAGTCAATGCAAAATATCTAGATGATCTTGTTGTTAAAGCTTTCGTTCATTGACTATTAAATTTTTTTATACTTTTAAATACCTTTATTGAGTTTATTTATTCTTTATTTATCTTCCTTCTCTAGCATCACCAACTTTAGATATAGGTAGAAAGAGATTTATGGGCGATTTTTGAGGAGAGAGAGTCTCTCGCCTGACGTCATCAAGGCGAAAAACAACTCTTTCCTTTCTTCGCCAAAACCCTAGATCCCTAATTCAATACCACCCAAACTTAAATCCAAATTAGCACAATCCATCCACAATATCACCAAATCAAATCGTAGATCCCTATAATTACAACTATTAACTCTCCCAACTACCTCCTTTCGCACGCCAAAGACACAGATCAACATCCTGCGATAGTTTCTGATTACCGAGACAAGAAACAAGAATATTGGCGAACATTCCTTTCAACCGAGTAAACCTAATTACTTCCCCTACAAATGGTAAACAGAAGGGAAGATCAAGCATAAAGTTGAAAGGTATTCTTTTTGCCCTTTTGTCCTTTCTGTTTGTTGTGATTTGCCATTAGATCTTTCTGTAGATCCTGGGTGTTGATTTCGGCTAGTATTAATTGCTAGTTGATTTAGGGTTTGGTTTTACTTGGTTCTGGTTTTGGGTTCAAGCTGTTTTTCTTCTTCTCTCTCTAGCATTTTTCTTTTCTCTCTAGAAGTTGAATGGTTTCCAAACCAAGTTGTGAGTAGACATTTCTGGTAAGCAGCGATTCTCGATCCTCCTTGCATGCAATGATAAGACGGCTACTTGGGACGTTTCTCTTCGTCTTCTTCCTCGAGTTAACAAGTATAAGTAGAGACCAATCTCACTCTGAGTTAGACAAGTCTTCTAGTTATAATCCTTTCTGTGTCCCTATGGCCTCTCATTTCACCTTCTCCACTCATGGTAAGCTCACTCTCAGACTCGCAAAACCCTCTTCAAACCAACATCTCCAACAGATTAACTTAGGTTTTATTGCTAGATGGTGTTGCCCTTATGATGTAGGGCTTTCTTTCATCAAGAGACTTCTCTTTCCCCAGTCAAGGTTCTTCCGTGACTGTGATTTCTACCCCATGCAAGGTCCTACCAAAAGTTTTCTCATTAAACCTAAGAGTTTGTTCATACTAAATGCTTTGAATTATGGTAGACCTTGGATCCTTCGTGGTATGATGCTTGTCCTCAAGGAAGTGGAATTCTCTGTAACCGAGAGCACGGATGATCTTTTCATTGAACCCATGAGATGCATGATGTGCCGTTAAAACGCTACATTTGGATCACTTAACTTCGATGAGTTAGTTCGTTTCGGGTTTTATTTCTAACTATTTATGTGTTTCTCTTGGTAGGTACCTTATTTGGAGTTTGACGCTTCATTCGGAATAAAACGAAACATTTATCACATTTTCGTTTCATGTGGAAGAGACCGGAAGGAAATAGCACCAGGGGTATTTTGGTAATTTTGTGAAACTCAGAGGTTAAATGACAAGTGGAATCAATGACGAGTCAGACGGCGAAGACGGAAGTCAAATCGGAGTTCGGATGGAGAAGTTGTGAAGGAACGAAGTCGTGAGACATTTTAGTCTTTTCTGGAGATTAGATGTGTACCTATACATGGTGAAGGCACCCCCTTGTCAAAGCCCAAAATTCAAGCCCAAGCTCAAACTCCAAAAGGCCAAGAAGAGGAAAGAAAGTGAAAAAATTATAGGCACCCCCTTCCATGGGCAAGTAAGAAGTGGGCTAAGTCTTTGGGCCATTAAGAAAAGGTGGGGGTCTTTAGAAAGGGGAAAAGAAAATCAGACTTGGGGGGAGCTTTATGATCGAAAAAAGCTAGGGTTTTAGAGCTTCTTCTCCATTTTAGCAAAGGGTTCTAAGGACTTTGAGAGAGAGAAAGGAGGGAGGAGGTGTTGCCGGCCAAAGCTTGGCCGGCAAACACCTTCTCGGGAAGAAGGTGAGTGAACACGGGACAGATCTTCAACAACTCAGGACGGTCATAGCACTTCGAGTTCCAAGCCACCATTAAAGCTGCTCGGAGCAGCAGCTCGCGGGAATCTTCTTACGGCAACTCGTCTGCGGCAAGAAGCAGCTCGGGTATCACCATTCAAGGGACGAACAGCAGCTCGGGCGATATCACCGGCACGGGACAGCAAGGACGCACCTGCTCGGGACCGGACTGTTCTTGGCCGGAAATACTTACTCTCGGCCGGACTTGTTTGTGGTGTTCCGGCCATCATTTTGGCCGGAAACCATAGGGCTTTCACTTGGAACTCTTTTGTCTTGCTTTTCTTAATCTTTGATTGTGTTTTGGTGAGAAAATTTCTAGTGAGAGAAAGCTTAGTTAAGCTTTCATGGTGTTTTGTGATTTGAGGAAGAAGAAGACTGACTACTAAAGGGAACCCTGATTTGACTGAGGGGACACCTAATCTGCATTATTAAGGGAAAATCTGGATATTGCTAGGGGGAGATCAGCAGCACGAACCATTTATTTCAGAGGGGTTGAGCAAAACATCCAATTTGAAATAGGGAAGAGGTTCTTTGTAGAAGAAAAAAGAGATTCAGGTCCAATGTGTCAGGGCAGAAAGTGAGTTTACAAAAATAAGGAAACATTTTCAGTTATTTACAAAATTTGCCACTCGAAAATTACAGCAATGCCATCAACAACTTCCCTAAATATTTCACCGTACTTTTCTCTCCTCACGTAACTTCCCTCTCTCTACTCCTATTTTTTCTCTCTCTCTCTCTCGTAATCTTTTTTTTTTTTTTTTTTTTTGAAATCTCTCTCTCGTAATCTGAGAGTAATTTTTTCACCAATTTTTTCGTGCTTTTAACAGCTTTCTCTCTTTACTCTTTTACATTTTCTCTCTACCTTTTTTTCTTTTTTTGCAGATTTTGTTTCTTTTTACTAGATTTTGTTTTCCATACACATGTTTGTTCCCAGAAAAAATTCTAAAATTTTAAATCTCTTAAAAATAAAAATTATAAGAAATTGCACATGACATTATGAAATTTAGAGTACATTTGAAAATGTACTACACATAATATAATCCCTTAATTAATTTTTGACTACATATAATATAATCCCTTGATTAATTTTATGATATTCTCATAGTGTACAAGACATTTACAAATGTGCTTTGCATAATATAATTTTTCAAGCGCGAAAGTGTATAATATAACTTTTTTTTTCTATACCTTGCCTTCTTAATACGCACACAAAATATTGAAATGTACGGGACATCTGGGAATGTACTATAAATAGCATAATTTTTATTTCACATAATTATCTAAATACGGGAACATATATAGTAATATTTACCGGGCATTTAGTACGACGCTTAATATAAATTTTTTTTCCTATACTTTGCCTTCTTAACATAAATAGAAAATTTTAAAATACTTTGCCTTCTTAACATAAATAGAAAATTTTAAAATGTACGGGACATTTTCGAATGTACTATAAATAAAATAATTTTTCTTTCACATAATCATCTAAATACGGGAATATATATGATATTTACTAGACATTTAGGAATTTACGGTGCATATTGTAATGTAACTTTTTTTTCCTATGTTTTGCCTTCTTAACATATATAGAAAATTTTGAAATGTACGGGACATTTTCGAATGTACTATAAATAAAATATTTTTTCTTTCAAATAATCATCTAATTGCGAGAATATATACGATACTAAAAACTGGAAAAATGCACAATCTCTCCCAATATCATCATTATCATCATCCCAATACATACAAAAATGTCATATACATTCCTTCCATAACAGAAATTTTTTAAATGAAAATTTATGGGAAATGTTATTATGTACAGTACATAATGAAATGTCCTATACATTTCTTTCAAAATGTATTTTTGTTAATGAAAATTTATACGAAATTTGGTTGTGTAAATTACATAATACAATTTCACCAAAAAGTCTTCAAAGATACAAAACTACCAAAATCTTCTACATCTGACTCTTCAACCATCTGACCCAATTTGTTTTAAATCCAAAAATCATATTGTTCTTAATTTTTTTTAACCAACATCCAAACTAGAATTATTCTTAAAAGCATCATACATCGCTCCAGATGTCTTCCTTACCAAGTCAGTGTCACTAAAGTATCCAACAAAATTTGAGTCTTGATTTCAGATCTAAGCCTCTTTGATCTCCAGGCTACAGAAAAAATTTGGTTTGAACTTTTTGTTGATTTTCAGCTTGTTATACTGCAAGAGAGATTAAAAAAACAAATCTAAACTTGGTGATGAATTTCTCTCTCTAAATCTAACGAATCTCTCTCCAGAATCATAATCTAAACTTGTTGGTTATCAATCTGCATAAAAAAAAAAAAAATTAAATCTAAACTTTATGTCGTGAAGAAACTTTGATGGGAGCAGTTGCTTTCTTGAAGCTTTCTTGAAGAAAAATCAAACATCAAAAAATCTAGATCTAAAGATTTGGTTACTCATTTGGAAAGTTAGAGTGGAGAGATAATCTAGGAGAGATAAAGGCGTAGAGAGAGAAACAAAAATTAAAACAGAGAAGAGAGTCAATAAATAAGCTTAAAGGGTGTTTAGGGTATTAGAAGAAATGGCCTGTCATTTTTTTTCTTGGGCCCCACAAATCTGGGTAATTTGGACCTGCACCTTATTTTCTTCCCGGCTTGGATGGTTGGCCAATTAAGGGATGGTTTTATGGATCTTTGACTCATTCTTCCTTTATTTCAATGATCTTAGCATTGCGCCATCATTGGAATAGGGAGATTTTCACCTTAACTTATGTCTTTCTTTATTATCTTCTCGTTTATTATGTGTTTCACCATGTCTAGCTAGCTTTTGTATTCGGATACTCGTGATACATGTTTTGATGTGACAAGAGTTTTATTGCTTTTAATGATAAAATCTTCCGGGTTTTTAGACCGTTCATGGACTGGAATCTGAGTTAAACCAAGAGTTCGTTGACCCATCCAAGTAAATGGGTGAAGTTAACTAACTTTTTATGCTTATAGATCATTAGTACTAGTCACTATCGACTTTGTGGATCGAAGTATCCCTCTCATTCGATTCTTGCTCGACTCTTCCCGAATCTCTCACCTTTAGTTTAGTTAGCCTTATTTGTTTATTTATTTGAAATCAATCCAAAAACCCAACTTATTATCTTTTTGTTTTTAGTCTGAGTTAGTGACTGACATTTAAACAAGTGGATTAGACTCTTTCGGTATTCGAATTACCCCCTATCCTTGAGGATCGATCCCAGTCTTACCGGGTTATTACTTGACGCCCGTATACTTGCGGGTGGAGACCTTTTAGGGTAACCTTTTATGCCCATCAGTGCACTGTGTACAATGTGCCTCAAGCAATCCAAAACAGAGAAGATTTAGATACTATTTTTTATTGCATGGGCAAAATCATTGATATTAAACCTAGGAACTTTGGGTTGGTCAATAATCCTAATGTGCGTGTTCACTTTCTTTATGATGTTAGAGCTCCTCTGCTGGCAGTGATTAACTCGGTTTTTTCTGATGGAGAACATGAAATGAAGATTAGCTATGCTAAGTTTCCTGGAACAATATGTCAAGTTTGTAGGATTGCTGACCACCCTTTGAACCATGACCCCATCTTCAATTATTTTTCTGAGAATGAGTCCGAGAATGATGATGTTCCAATGGAAGCTGTTCTAGTTAACTCCCCTGATCTAGCTAGGGAGGCTCCTCTTCTTTTAGCCCCTCCACCTTCACCAGTTAACCACCCAACCCCCCCTCATCTCCTATTTGATGAAGCTCGTAGCAGAACTATCCAAAACCACAGAGTCCTTTCTATCAATTCCTCTGATCCATAAGAGGATGATTCACAGACTAATCCCATGTTGATAGACAACCAGGAGACCAGTCGACTCTTCAATGAATCAATCATGTTGTCTCGAAGTTTGAGCATCATCCCAACGGCGGAGGATGAGGAAGAAGCTGCAATACCAGAATAGTCTACTCATCTTAGCTTTAGTAGTAGTTTAGTAGTTTTCTTTTTGTTATTATCTATGTTTTAAGTGATAGTCCAGGTCAGTTGATTGCTTTCTTTGATCTTTTGGGTGCTTGTGGTGGGTGCAGAAGTGGGAGCCACAGCAGTTTTTATTAGAACTCATTTTGGAATTAGTTTGAGTAGGAGTGAACACGGATGGTATAAGACACCAGTGCTATTCACTCCTGCTTAAGTGTTGCCTGTGGCTTTTGGCTTCTGCATTTTGGTGTTCTGATCTTTGTTAGGCTTATCTTCTGCTAGCTTATATTAATGTTACTTTCCTGTTCTTGTTGATCCTCTGTTATTACTTGGTATTATTTCGAGTTACTGGTGTTATCTTGGTATTTTTTTTACTGTTTGAATCTGTTTTCTTCCTAGTGTTCCTTTGGTCTTGATAGTAACCCCTTGTATTTTGGTTGTGAGACAGAGGTGTCTCTATTTCAATCTCTGGTTTTGTTTTTTTCTGTTAGGGAGTGCCTTTTGACGGAGGTGCTTCTAGACTTTCTCTGACCTGTTTGACCCTGTTTCCCCCTTGGAGTACCTTCTGGCGGGTGCTATACCCACTGGTTTTTCATTGTGAGACAGAGGTGTCTCTAGAACAGTCTCTCGTTTTTGTCCTGTCCTGTGTGGGGGTGCCTTCAGACCGGGGTTGTTTCCCTTGGATTTCAACAGGGAGCCTAAAGGGCTTCTTAACCTTTTCTGCCTGTGCGTGTTGAGGGGTGCCCTTGATCTGGGCTTTTCCTCTTGGTCTGTGAGCATGGACCTGCCTTTAAACACTAGTGATATCAGTCCCTCCACGTTAACGTTTTTGGCTTGGAATGTTAGAGGTTGTGGAAACTTCACTAACCGTAAACATCTTTCCAGCCTTATTAAGGACCATACCCCGGACTTTATTTGTCTCTCTGAAACCAAATGTATGAATATTAATTTAAACAAAATTATGAATATGAACTATAACTATAATCACCACCTGGTTAATCCGATCAACAAAGTTGGTGGGCTAGCCATGTACTGGTCCCCGAACTATACTTTGGACATTATATTTTCAGACCACAATATGATCCATGCTATGGGCACCTAAAAGGACAATAACTTCAAATTTTATATTACAGGCTTCTATGGGTGGCCCTATACCACTAATAAGATGAAACCTTAGGACATATTGGCTAGTCACACTTCGGATATTCATAAACCTTGGATGGTTATTGAAGACCTTAACTGTATTCTTCATCCCTCGGAGAAATCGGGAGGTAAGGAGGCCAATGTTTCTTTCATAAACAAATGTAAAAATGCCATTAATAGCATGGGCCTCCAGGATATTGGTTTTTCGGGCAAACCTTTCACCTGGACTAACAAACAATTCGCGAATAAACTCGTCCAAGAGAGACTTGACCGAGCTCTGGTTAACCATCAATGGATTCTCAACTTTCAAAACTCTAAAGTTACTCATCTACCTACTCTTGTCTGATCACAACCCTATCTTACTCACCACCAAGGCCTCCTCTTCTCTGGGTCGCAAACCCTTCAAATTCATACGAACTTGGATGTCTCATCCTCAATGTTCCCAATTTATCAAAGAGAATTGGAATGGGCTTCCTAATCAAATTCAATCTAAACTCAATTCTCTAGCTATCAAATTGTCAAAGTGGAACAAAGAGGTGTTCGGACATCTGGATAGCAACATCAAAAATCTCACTGAGAAACTCCAAAACACTCTAGATCCTCAGTGCTTTAAAGAAATCTACTCTCAAATTGAAAACCTCCTTCTTCTGCAAGAAAGTCTTTGGAAAGAAAAATCTAGAGTGGTTAATATTAACTTGGGAGATCGTAACACTAAATTATTTCATGCCAAAGCTGATAGTTGGAATCGTAAAAACCAGATCACTTCTCTCAAAACCTCTGACAATGAATGGATTAACAATGATGCAGAAATATCAGTTATCCTCTCTACCCACATCAAAAGCATCTCTACTACGGCTAGCTCCACCTGCTCTCCTAACCTGGAGCAGTGTTTTTTCCAACAAATCACCACTCTTCAGAATGCATCTCTTACCAACTTACCCCTCACTGATGAAATCAGGAATTCCATCTTCTCCCTCAAGCCTGACGCGGCTCCTGGTCCTGACGGCTACCCTCCTTACTTTTACCAATCTAATTGGGAGACGGTTAAAGATGACATCACCAGGATGGTGACTCAATTCTTCAATTAATACGGCCTCCCTCCCGCCTCAATCTAACCACACTCACATTTGTCTCATCCCCAAAACTAAAACTCCTCAATATCCTACAGACTTTAGGCCCATTAGCCTCCTTAACACCACCTATAAAATCAACACTAAGATCATGGCTAATCGCCTCAAAACCATTCTTCCTGACCTCATCTCTCCCTTTCAGGCGGCCTATGTACCAGGCAGACAAATCACTGACAACATCATCATTAGCCAGGAACTGGTTCACTCATTCAAACACATCAAAGGTTCAAAAAGCTATTTTGGTCTCAAATTAGACATGTCTAAAGCTTTCGAGTATTGAATGGAGTTACCTCGAGCGAATTATGACTCTAATGGGTTTCTCTGATCTCTGGATTCAACTAATTAATACTTGTCTCCGTTCCAGCACCATGGCGGTACTTGTCAATGGTCGTCCGGGCACCACTTTTGATATCAGTAGAGGCATTAGACAAGGAGATCCGCTCTCCCCGTTTCTCTTTGCCGTAGCTATGGAAGGGCTTAGTCGGATGCTAGAGAATAACTCTGGTACTATCCCGTTTGTAGGAGTTCCTATACCTAATTCTAACATTTCTATCAAACACCTCCTATTTGCGGATGACTGTATAATTTTCGGGCAAAATACTCTGGAAAATGTGTACAATCTTAAGCAAATTCTTCAGGAATTCAGCAATGCTTCGGGTCAGATGATCAACTACTCCAAATCTAGCATTTTCTTCTCTAAAAATGCCCATCCTAAATTCAAAAGGATGATTATTCGCAATCTCAAAGTTCATCAAACGTCTTCGGGTGAGAAATATCTTGGTACAAATATCTTCATAGGCAAAAATAAAAAACAGGCTTTCAATTCCCTCTTAACTCAAATAAAAAATAAACTCTCGAAGTGGCAAACGAATCTCTTATCCCAAGCTGGTCGCTCAATTGTAATCTCTACAATTGCGGCGGCCGTTCCCCGATACCAAATGCAGTGCTTTGCCATACCCATAGGCATTAGTAACAGCATCGAGTCCATTCAAAGGACTTTCTGGTGGGGAAAATCCAAAACCTTTCATACCATCTGCTGGCCTGCGATATGTAAGCCACGTAAACTAAGAGGATTAGGCATTTATCTCCCACATCTTGACAATCAAGCTTTCCTAAACAAAATTAACTGAAGAATCATAAATAATCCTCAAACATACTATGGTTTATCTGGAAAGCAAGATGTGAAAATTGCTTTCATACTATTAAACAGACCCCTATCCAGATCATTGAAAGGATTTAGCAAACTTCCACAGTACCGTTAAAAATTGATTCCGTTATAACGAAGAAATGCAGGAAACAATCTCAGTCACACCAATGGAGACCTCCATCGACACCATTTCTTAAGATGAACACGGATGCATCTTTTACAACACTCACCGAACCAGCAGGAATAGGATGTATTATTCATGATGAGGAGGCAAACTTTGTCATAGCAGCCGCAGACACAGTTCGGGGACAAACTGTAGAACAATGTGAGAGCTTAGCCATTCAATTCAGTATCAAATGGGCAGTTCAACTTCAAATCAAACACATTCATATCGAGATTGACAATCTTAATCTGATAAACTATGTTAATAACAAGGGTGATTGTCTGCAATGGCAATCAAGAAGCATCATCTCAGCAGCAATGGACCTCCGTGAACACTTTACGGAAATTATTTTCACCCACACTCCGAGAGAATGCAACACTAAGGCGGATGCACTAGCAAAATGGGGAAGAACAAACCGTCAGAGGAAAATTTGGAATGCGACTCCGGATTTTATGAGGAATATTGTAATTTAATTTGTGGATTTTGTAGTTTCACTGTATTTGCTCATCAAAAAAAAAAAAAACATCACCTACTTTATTTTTATTTTTCCTTTCATTCATTGCCCTCCATTAATAGTTTTTTCTAAAAGTTTTATTTTCTAATTCATTTCTTTCGTCATCTCATTTTTTTTGGAGTTGTAAGTCGAAGCATTGAAGCATAGTGCTCATCCACCACAATAGTTCTAGAAATGCAAAAAATTACATAAGAAATGTCAAAATTTTAAAACAGAAAAGTACGATCAACTTATGATTCCACCTCGAAACTTTAAATCTCCACCATCAATGACATTAGTATTAATATTTCCACTGACGAAATTAAGTTTTCCTTTATAATTCAAATTACCAAATTCATATTATGAATATTTGGATTCCCTTCTGTAACAACCAAACTTGATTAACAAATGTCTCCAAATTCTTTAGCAAAAATTCCTCATCAACCTGTTAATAAATTCAGCTTTCATATCTTTCACCTCAAAATTAATCTTTTATTCTTCGACCATTTTATATGAATTGACATTAAATGTTTTCACATTTGTTTACCATTTTCACCCATGAAAGCAATTAAAGATAGAGATCCAAGCATACCAACAGAAGTTTGGTTAATTACCCAAGCTCATTAGGTTTAACGGGAGGTGAAAGGAAAACTATATCTAGTGATTTTGATGAATCAAAACTGTAATAAAGGTATGAATTTAAGTATGGAAGATCATTACTATTTTTCATACCCTCTATTCTTTTGAGATGCTTGAGATGTACACGAGAGTAAGAGCATTGAAATTGATGGAAAAGAAGAATAAGAAAACTTAGAAAGAGAAAGGAACAAGAAACCCCCCGTTGATGAATTTGTTCTTCTTCTGGCTCAACAACATTTTTTTTCTTCCCCAACAACATTATTTTTTGTTAAGTTCAGAAATTGGATGAGATGAGAAATCTAATAAAAATGATGGAGGAGTGAAATTAGAATAAAAAAAAGTTGGACCTCTATAAATTGAAGTCAATAAAAATAAAAAATTTATATTTTGTGACTCTGTTAACGGAGATCAGTGTAAGAAAGTACATGATTGTGATTTGTGAAGAAGAAAGAAACATAAGCTGGAAAGAGAAAAAAAAGAAATACATAAAAAGTTAGCCGTCAACAAATAGTTAAGGATGAAAACCTTTAGGGCGTGTTTGATATCTCCTAGTTCGATGGAAATAGGTATTTCCACTGTTTGATACGAAGTATAATTCCATGGTTTTAATTCCCTAGGGAATCTATTTCCATGATATAGTCCACTTTTAATTCCTTGATCTCCCTTAGGAATTAGTTTCCGTGGAAAGTCAAAAATCAAAATAAAAATATTTAATAAATTCGAATACTTGAAACCTAATACTCCCTCCGTCCCAAATTGAACGACCTAATTTCTATTTTGGGTTGTCCCGTTTTAGTGTCCTATTTCTAAAAATAAAGAAAAGAACTTTTCGCTCTTTCCTATAATACCCAGTACTATATATTTTAATATATTTTAATGACAACTTTATTTAAAAGTAAGTTCAACTTTTTCATTGTAAATTAAAAAAGTTAATAAGGATACAATTGGAAAAACAATGTTATTTTTGAAAATCAAACTCTAATTAATGATGTTCCCTTAAAAAGTTGGGGTTTCAAAATAGGTCATTCATTTTTTGGGACTGAGGGAGTATTTATCTTCGTATATGTTTAAAATGGCATTTTTACCCATAAAAGAGTTCGTAATCCCACAAAATAATAAATGACTACCAAACGAAAGAACTCTTATTTTCACAGAATAAATTCCGTGGAAGACTTTCCATGGAACTCTTTTATTTTCCATGGAACTCTTTTAAAAATAAGACACATGAGTATTCTGTATTCGGGAATTTAACCAAAACTCCCTAAATAATTATGACTTCGGTTAAAAAACATTCATCAAATTTTTTTAGGCTTCACCTCCCTAGTGGCAATTATGTAATTTTCTATTACAGTGAAAAGACCAATCTAACCTTGGTCTAAGAAATTACAATTTCTCCCTCTCTTTCTCTAAACCCACGACCGATTTCAGTCTCTCTCTCTAAACTCACGAAAACCCACGAACGATTCACTCTCTGATTTTAGCTAGGGTTTACCACAACTTCTTCAATCTAATTACAAGGTACACTTCTTTAATCTCAATAGTTTGATTGTAATGTATTCTTAATTTTGAACTGATATATAGGGTTTTGTTTTGTTTTGTTTTGTTTTGTTTTGTTGTTGTTCTGTTTTTTTAATGGATTTTAGGGTTTAATTGTGTTTGAACTGAAGTTATATGAGTTGTTTTTGTTAATTTAGAAATGAGTTGTTTGAACTGAAGTTATATGATGTTTTTATTGATGTTGTTGTTGATATTGTTGTTGATATTGTTGTTGATGTGGATGATGGATTTGCAGAAAGAATTTTTGTAATAATTAGGTCTATATGTCTATTTTATGATGCTATTAGGTTTTGTATTAAACACCTAAATGTACCTTGCAAGGCTTTTGTGTAGGTTTTGTTGAAATTATGTCGTTTAAATGATGCACAAGACCTGTTCGACGAAATGCTTCAATGTGTTTGCACTGCCTTGCAGACACCTTGCACTGTCTTGCGAAGCCTTGCAAACACCTTGCACTGCCTTGCAGACACCTTTCACTGCCTTGCAAACCCTTGCAGACACCTTACACTGCCTTGCAAACCCTTGCAGACACCTTGCACTGCCTTGCAAACACCTTGTTTAGTTTAATTTATGTTATATAATTAAACAATCCTATAATATCTTTGTAAGGTTTATAATCTCTTGACTAACCATAAAATTCTTTTGATGGACAGTATGGATAAAGCAGAAACAAACAAAAAACGAAAGGGATCAAATGCTAAAGCGGTCGTAGAAAGAAATTATCAATTCGGTCAAGCTTAAATGGATTATGCAACTGCATATCCGATTTGAAGGGTTTGATATTTCTCCTTATGTATATTAAAAAGTTATGTATGTGTATTTTTATTGGTAAAAAAAGGAGAAAAAAGTTTGAATTTGTCTCTTGGATATGAATATTTTGATGAATGAATGAATATTTTTGTTAATATTTTGTTGATTGGTTGGATATGATAATTACATTTTGAACAATGTTTGTGTATTCTGATTTTCATATTGTCTTTACATGTTTTGAATAGAGCGCAAACTCCTTGCAGAGCCTTGTAAACTCCTTGGAGAGGCTTGCAAAGTGCTTGCAGAGCCTTGCAAAGTGATTGAAGTGCCTTGCAAACACCTTGCAGAGCCTTGCAAAGTATTTACAATGACTTCTAAAGTTACATATTTTTTTTGTCTGAATTGCTATGAAAATTTCTTCAAAAAACGGGGGCTCCAGCCCCCGCACCCGCGTAAAAGAAGACGAACATGATGTGCGTAGAGTTCATGGTTACTTCAAGTGATTTTGATCAATGTTTTTCTAGAGCTTTGCTAGAAAAAGTTTTCAAAACTCTGCTAGAGCTTGCATGATTTTTGCAAACACCTTACATAGCCTTGCAAAAACCTTGTAGAGCCTTGCAAACACCTTGTATAGCCTTGCAAACACCTTGCAAAAAGCCTTTTACAGACCTTGCATGACTTTTGCAAACATCTTGCAAACACCTTGCAGACCCTTGCAAACACCTTGCATAGCCTTGCAAACACCTTGCATAGCCTTGCAAACACCTTGCATGACTTTTGTAAACACCTTGCAGAGCCTTGTAAACACCTTGCACTGCCTTGCAAACACCTTGCATAGCCTTGCAAACACCTTGCAGAGCCTTGCAAACACCTTGCACTGACTTGCAAACACCTTGCACTGCCTTGCAAACGCCTTGCAAACACCTTGCAGAGCCTTGTAAACACCTTGCATGACTTTTGCAAACACCTTGCATAGCCTAGTAAACACATTGCAGAGCCTTGCAAAAACCTTGCATAGCCTTGCAATTAAGTTACAGCTGCGGCTACAATGGTCTCTAGTTCAGCTACTGTCACAATCAATTACATAAACATAATTCATCAAAAAAATGAAGAGAATAGAAAGTGAAAACATAATGAAAAATAATTCATGAATTAAGTTGGCTAGTCTTCATGGTAAAAAGTAAAACATAATGAAAACTTGTTCAAACATCAAGTTTACAAGTCTACTTGTTGTGACCAAATGTATGTCACACACTACACTTTATCGACCTCTTCCACTTTGATCCAATGTTTGGTATTCTCAAGGTCCACTCGAAAAATATCTACCATCAACAACTCAAGTTTTCATGAAATTCTTAATTTGAACATAAGCCCCTATCATGATTGTCTAAGAAGAAACATTTCTCAAAGGCATTTCATCAAACTACTTTATAGCTATTTCAACCAACCCAAATCTTGTATAACCAACTAACATTGCATTTTAAGCAACATCTCTTTTAAGCATTTTATCAAACACATTCCTTGCATCAACTATATTTTCATAGAAATTCAACAAATAAGTTTGAACATAAACATCAAAACTAACAAAACATCATAACTAACATAGCAAAAAATTACTTCATCCTTAAAGATTCAAAAATTGGAAATTGTAACTTTCTCTCTCTAAAATTCTTTACCAAGAACTTAACTCAAAACCCTAAATAATCTTCAAACAAAAAGTAAAGAGATTCAATCACCAAAACCTAAAATAGATTTATGATCTTATAGCAAAAAAATTGGCTTCAACAATCTCGACGAAATCGCCAAATACCCCACGGTCGTTTCTCTGTTTTAGTTGTTCATGTTGATTAGAATTTGAGTTTTTAGGGTTTCCTGGTATTTTTAGATTGACAAAGGGTATATTTGACATTGAAAATGAGCGTGTCTTTAAAATTGTCCTTCAAGAACATTTTGAAAATTTATTTGGGGCCTAGCTTTTTAAAAAGTTAAGTTGTCTTTTTAACCAAAAAACATGAAACTGAGCTGGGGGCTAAGCAAAAAACTGATCATAAAATAGGGGCCATTTAGGAAATAACCTGTTCATTAATTATGTCTTAAGTTTGCGTTATAGGAAGGGAGAGTTGACAGATTTATATTTGTATTGCTTTTCTCAACCAAAAACGAAGGGGAGTGAAGTCTGGAATCGAACCAAAAGAAGATCGGATAAATGGCGGAATCCAATATAACGTTTAGCTGGATTTTAGGAATCATGTTCATGTCCGTGGTTTCAGGCTTCTAAAACCAGAAAGAAGGAGAAGACGAGGAAGTCAAGTAGAAAAGAACCGAGTGAAAGAGGATCAAATTTTAAAAAATTAGGAAGAAATGGTGAAATCCAAGAGTTCTTGTCTTAAATTCTTTACTTGCGGTAGCGATTCAGCTGATCAAGATGATCTTGATGATGAACCTCTTAAGGTATTGCTATTTCTCAACTTTTCTAGGTTTTATTAGTGTGTTTTTGGTGCAGTTTACCATCATCATCATCATCCTTGTTTAGGAAAGAACCTAGATTCGTTTTTGTTTTGTTCTTTTTTGAATATGTTTTTTCCACTCATTCTATGATCTCATTTCATTGTTTCTTGTGTGATCATGATCTCTCTCTCTTCATTTCCGTTTCTCTATGTGGTTATATTTGAATCTTGAATGTTATGGAGAATGATGCCTTACTGGATCCATACTTGTTCGAATTTGAACTGATTTTCACAATTTGTGTACTGCCAATTGGACGATGAAGTAGATACAGCAGCATGTGGTAATAAAAATCTAGGGTTTTGCTGTTTTAGACGGCAAAACAAAAGGTCAATTTCTGAATGAATTTGCATTAAACTGATTAAGGAGATAGGGAATTAGCATTAAACTCTGTTAATTATTTCTTTCCACTTTTGGGGGTTAATTATTGGCAGAGTGAACACGCAAAGGACAAGCGAGGATGGAGCTTCAGTAAGAGATCTGCCAGGCATCGAGTGCTAAGCAACACTGCTGTTATGGAATTGCCCTCGACATCAAACAAGGAAGGTCAAGTATCAACTACTACCAACTTCCAATCACAGACTAATCTTACTTCTGAGAAGATATCTATCTCAGATTGGAAGACTGATCATCCCTTATCGAGTGTAGCTAATTCAAATGCTCCTGATCCTGTAATTGCTACCAAGATTATGATTCCAACTGATCCAGTAATCTCCACAGAGATCACCGATGGGATTGATTCCTTAGTTTCGACGGCAAATGTCAATAAGGCTAATCATAACCTCAATCAGTCAAGTGTTGTCGTCATTCAGACTGCTGTCAGGGGATACTTGGTACACCTAAATACCGCTGTTTATGATATATTTATATTTGTTTCTGAGATTGTTTTTCATTTTCATCATGCGTTTGTTTTTTTTTTTTTGGGGTTATAGGCTCGGAGGACACTCTTGAAGCTAAAGAATGTGATTAAGTTGCAAGCTGTTGTACGCGGGCATTTGGTCAGGCGTAAGGCTGTGGGAACCCTCCGTTGCGTTCATGCAATTACCAAAATGCAGGCCCTTGTCCGCGCACGTCGTGCTCGTCAGTCATTACTACAGGTCGGAAATGAGGAGAATTCTAATGAAAATAGCAGAAATAATAGGGTAAAAACTCTTGCTATAATGCTTATAACATTTGGTTATTCCTATTAATTTGTCTCCGATACCACCTTCCAGGTAGCTGCTTGTAGGATTTGCAGTTCAGTTTGATATCTCTTTTCTGTTTTATTTTATTGTTATTTTTACTAAAGATTACATTCTTCAGGGAAATGAAAAACAAGGAACTAAAGCAACTATCAATCACTCTTCCACTGAGAAGTTGCTTAGCAATGCATTTGCTCGTCAAGTACGTTTATTTCTTTATTATTTTTTCTTCCTTTGATCATTCACTGTTCTGCTGGGCAGTTTTTCTCTTGCTTGGATCTCTTCTCTAAAGTCTAGTACTCTGTGCTGTTAGCTCATGCAATCAACACCAAAAGGCAAACAAATTAACATCAAATGCGATCCTTTAGAACATGATTCTTCATGGAACTGGTTGGAAAGATGGATGTCCGTGTCTTCGCTGGACTCGGTGGAATCAAAGAAACCAGAAATTTCTCCACAGTGCAAGGAAAACGGAACTGGGGTTACTGCTTCTGAATCGGGACTTCATGACCTGAGTGAAGTTGGCTCTTTTTTGACAGATATGAACTACGATAACACAAGAGCTGATACATCACTTGACAATGAATCTTCTTCGTCTCAACTACTGGGTATCTCCGAGCATGTGGCTGATAACAAGCAATCAGAATGTTTTATGACAAGTTTGGCCTCTGACCAACCCGGGATAGAGAGCAAGAACCACCGGAAGTCAACTAATCCTAACTTCATTGCAGTTCAATCAAAATTTGAAGGACTAAGTTCAACAGCAACATCGTCTAGGTCGACGAACAGTTCTACAATTCGAAATGCTGAAGTGGAATCAAAGGTGAACAGACTTTCTTCAGCTGATTCCCAGACAAAGACTAAGGAACCTAACCTGACAGAGAATTTAAGTTCCAACAAAATAAGGGTTGAAGCTGCCAGTTCTGATTGTGGCAGTTTACTTTCTATTACTTCAACTCTTGATTCACCAAATAGGTCTGAGGCTGGTGATATGGTCATCGAGCAAGAACCCGAATTCATAGAAAAAGCGACATCTGAGCTGAATGAGACAACTGAAAAAGTAGGTGCTCTTGAAGGTCTAAACATTCAACCAAAGACTGGTGTCTCAGTGCCTCAGCCTAATTTATCAAACCCTGCCTCTGTTCAGCCAGAAAGTAATGAGAATATTAATTTTAGATCTGATCTAAGTTTATCTGTAGACCCCCAGAAAGTAGAGAGGCTACCAGAAAGAAGTGCATCGGACGTGCTGCTTCGAGCAGATTCTGTGATAGATCAACACTCATTCAAGTCATCACCAGAAGGATCTCCAAAAAGCCATGTAACTATCTCCGAGTCACACGGAACTCCATCAAGTCAAGTTTCCGTTAATGCTAAAAGGAACAAAATGGATAAGAGTAAGGCGACTCAAGGCAGAAAGTATCAAACACCAAATAAAAGATCCCCGTCAAATCAAAACCACGATTCCGGTTCAAGAAGTAGTATCGAGCAATTGCCCAAGGACCCAAAAAGTGGGAAATGGCGCAACTCATTTGGTTCGCCTAAATCCAAACACCTAGACCAAGAGCCGAAGGATAGTAGTAGCAGTAGTTCGTTACCAAGTTACATGCAAGCTACAGAGTCTGCTAGGGCTAAGGCCCAATTACACATATCTCCAAGGTCAAGTCCTGACATACAAGACAAGGATATTTACATCAAGAAACGGCATTCGTTGCCTGCCACAAACGGAAAGCAAGGCTCACCACGCATACAACGATCGATGTCCCAAGCACAACCAGGCGTGAAAGGTAGCAGTACAAATTCTCCTTATGGTAATATGTCAATCTCTCCGTGATGCTTTTGGATTCTAAAATTTGTTAAAAGTAGAGACATATTTTATTCAAACCATACCCTTTAAATCTTAGTTTCTTTAGTAGTTGAAACTAAACGGTGGAGATGATCCCTGATCCTATCCAATCCGAACTGCTTAGGTCCTGACTCCTGAGGGTTTAGCTTTGTATTTCCCTTGAGCTCTGGAATATGCCATGACAATCCCTAACAGAATATCACCTTCCAGGCCAACTAGACGCTAAGGTTTTCAACCTCTGAATAGAACTAGGAGTGCAGTGCACCAACTAGAAACTATGTATTCGGTTTTTTATTGTTTTCGGTCATTAATTCATCCAGTTACCCTAATACTTCAAGTGCTTGAAAATATTAACATTTCTTGCAGAAAAGAAGTGGATTAGGTGATACTATCTTGTTTGTAGTGGCTTCAAACTCCATCGGGACTGGTAAGTTTACTGAACAGAAGTATATTTATTGAATCATTACACCAACCTAAAAATACAGTTACGGGGTATTGTGAACTGATCAATGAAATAGAAGTGAGGATTTGATGTAAATTAATAGAGAAACGGAGTCCTGCCGACCAGCGGTATGTACTTCAATTTTATTTTCTTTCAGTGTATTTGTTTGGGTTGAGGATTTTGTGCTTCTGAGTGCTTATATTGAAAAACAAAGAAGAGATATTGTTTGTGAGTTTGTTCTTTGTTTCGGTTCTGTGTATATAAAGATCAAAGTTGTTTCCCTCTCTTGTGATAGTTCCGTCTGGTATTTTATGAGTGGTCAAATTTCCTCCTATCCTTGGAGGAAGAGGCTAAATGATAGAGCTGTAGAGGACAACAAGATTTGAAATTTAGTTCTCCAAGCAGAACCAGAGACGAAAAGACAGGAATCACGGTCACCTCTTTCGGAACGAGTAAACTTTGGACTAATAATTCAGTGTTTGGTGATATTCTTAAAGTTGCAACTTGTACAGTGATACCAGCCATATGGTCCTGTACCACCTTGGCCCTCTACCCTAGTTCTTCCTTCGCATGGACCTGACATACCGTCCCAAGCTGGCGCACCTGACCCATCTTGGGGCCAGTCACCATAAAGGCATAGCCAACAAGACTGTTATGTTAGAACAAAGCCAGGAAGGTCTTCCACAGCAATGTGGAACAATTTTACTGATGAAATTCTGGTTTTTTATATCATCAAGTTTGTGAAGCAACACCTATCAAAATACTAGTCGGCTTCTACGCAGCCTAGTTACTCAACCTAACCAACTCCATATGATATGGGTTTCTTTTTTCTCGGCACAAATCTACTATAAACAACCCCAACCTCTTTTCACATGGGGAGGAAGAAGTGGAAACACACATAAGCCATTGATCTCACTCACGCACGACTACACTGAGTCTTTCACCTCACATCAGATTCTAGTTCATCTTCCCCAAAGAGAGCTCTATTTGTTTAATACAATTTCTGTAAATATCTCTTCCAAAATCTTCGAAGGTTTTAGATTTTTAGGTGCATATGTAATTTAGGTGCATATGTAATCAGAATTGCACATACCCCAAATATCATTCAGATTTTAGGTTTCGGTTAATCTGTTATTTTCCCTAACTCATGAATTATAAGTTCAATTTCACGAGTTGAAACAACCAGTTAGAACGATTGCAGATAAGCAGGATCTATCAATAAATCTCCGTATCGAAAAAAAACACTAAATAATACCCACATTGCAGAAAACCTTAATAGAAGTAGGAAAGCTTTGAACTACAGGAACGAGATCTCAGACCAGATTATAATAACCAATATCCATGAGCGTAAATTACCTAAAGATCTGAAGTAAAATAAGTAAATGTTTGATGACTTCCATATAGTTCTTTAAAGATACTTCAATCATGAACTTTCTATTATCGAATTACTAAAATTAAAGAATCAGATCTCTATAAAGATCCAACTAAAACAAAAGAACAAACAACAACAATCAAAACAGAAGAACAAAATTACCCAATTTCTCAGCTTAATCATCCTAAACAAGAAGCAATTAAAACATATAATAATAATAATATCTTGAATGATAAAACCATTAATAAAACTTACTTATTATACCTTGATAGACATGATTTTAAAACTTGTTTAAGGTTGTTGTTGAGCATCCATATAACCAGCATCAACAAGAACTTTCTCTCTCTTAGCCAATTCAACATCTTCATCAACCATCATCTTCACTAATTGTTCAAAACCAACTTTAGGTTTCCACCCAAGAACTTTCCTTGCTTTACTTGAATCCCCTTTCAAATTATCAACTTCAGCTGGTCTAAAATACCTTTTATCAATAACAACATGATCTTTCCAATTCAATCCAACATAACCAAATGAAACTTGAAGAAATTCTTCAACAGAATGTGATTCTTCTGTTGCAACTACATAATCATCAGGTTTTTCTTGTTGTAGCATTAACCACATTGCTTCAACATAATCACCAGCAAAACCCCAATCTCTTGAAGCTTGTAAATTACCCAAAAAAAGCTTACTTTGAAGACCAACTTTGATTCTTCCAACTGCCCTAGTTATCTTTCTAGTAACAAAATTCTCACCACGACGAGGAGATTCATGATTGAATAGAATTCCATTACAAGCATAAAGATCATATGCTTCTCTATAATTCACTGTGTACCAATGAGCAGCAACTTTTGAAGCAGCATAAGGAGATCTAGGGTGAAATGGGGTTGTTTCCGATTGAGGAGGAGGAGTAGATCCAAACATTTCAGATGACCCAGCTTGATAATATCTGATATTCGATCTACCAGTGGCGGCGATGTGAGATCGGACAGCTTCAAGGAGGCGGAGAGCACCAGTAGCGACGACATCAGCTGTGAAATCAGGGATCTCGAATGATACAGCGACATGAGATTGAGCAGCAAGATTGTAAACCTCGTCGGGATTGATTATGTCAATCCATCGGCGAAGAGAAGAAGCGTCGGTTAGATCAGCGTAATGAAGTTTCATTCGAGCTTTGAGAGAATTATGAGGATCAATGTAGATGTGATTGATTCTTTGAGTATTGAAATTTGAAGATCTTCGAATTAAGCCATGAACTTCATATCCTTTCTCGAGGAGGAACTCAGTCAGGTATGAACCATCTTGACCTGTGATTCCGGTGATTAAAGCTATCTTCCGGGGAGGTTGTGTGGATTCTCCGTTAGTTGCAGAGTCAATTTTTTCGTGATTGTTCTCAATTGTCGCCATTATTTCTCTCTTTTTCGTTTCTCAGATCGTAGAGAGGGAAACTGAAGAAATCCTAGAGAGAGAGAGAAGAAGAGAGGAAGGTATCTATGAAGAAGAAGGGGGAGACTGGGCCGGGTAAGATCTGGAGTTATGAAAACGGGTCTGGTCAGCGTTGAGGTGGGACCCAGCACCGTCAGTCATGGGACCAGCTGGATTATGGATCTCACTCGTTTTTTTTTGGGTTATTTCCTTTTTAATCCTAGTTTGTGACTAGCTTCCTTTTTGGCCCCTTTTATATAGGCCTGTAAACGGTGGTCCGAAAATCCGAATCCGATCCGCATCCGCACTCAAATAATCTGACATTTCGGATTCGAATTTCGGATGTCTTGTCGGATAATTTTCGGATATCGGTTTCGGATTCGGATATAGCTATATCCGACTTCGAAAAAATCCGATCCGATTCGCATTTGAAATCAACGGTTAAGATTCACCCAAGGGATTAAAAAATAAACAAAACTTTATCCTCAAGTAGTCAACTTAAAGTCTAAGACTAAGTCTTCAGACTTCAAAGAATCAAAGTTCAACTTCAAGTCTTCAACTCTTATCGGAATTTCGGATCAGATAATATTGTATTTGAATTTCGGATCGGATAATATTCGAATTTCGGATAATATTGTGTTATAATGTTATGGCTTAAAATTCAGAATTTCGGATCGGATAATATTCGATATTCGAATAGCATTTCGAATATCGGATTCAGATGTCATTTTTGACCATCCGTCGGATATCGAACCCTTATCGGATAGTTCGAATAATTTCGGATTTCGAATTCGGATAGTACTGTATCCGAAAATAGTTCGGTCCGTTTACAGCCCTACTTTTATAAAGGCTGTCAGTCAACTCAAATAGTTTATCTTTTAGTTTCCTTTATTACCCTTCTTCTAGAATTAAGTCTCATTTATTCTTGTAGTTTTCTATGACATATTATTAGTGGTTGCTAATGGTCGGTCAACTCCGACGACCTTAATGATTTTTAAATATTTTTTCTTCTTCTCTCTAACCTCTATCTTTTTCTATATTTGGGAGAAGAAAAACGTGTCCAACCTTTCAAGTCCCAACCCCCTACAACAAAACCCTTTTCCCCTTCCCCCTCTTTTATTTTTCTCTCTAAACATGAACGTACATTTTTCTCGCTCTGAGTTCATCATAGAAAATTACATCTTTTGTTAATTTTAATTATCTGAACTTCAAGAAAAATCTATTATTAACTCTCTTACTATATAGTTTTAACATCTGTCTGAATCAGCCGTAAATTAAATCTTCAAGATGAGAGAGAGAGAGAGAGAGAGAGAGAGAGGTGGCTTGTGATCTTACTGATTAAAATGAACCCTTACTACTCAGATGATGATTAAACCTCACTGACATTGATTCGAAGCTTTACAGGATAGGTAAAACATGTTCCGGTGGAACAGGTAATCCGGTCGTTAAATAGTTATAGATCAAAGCTTGATGTTCAAGTTGTTTCCATTGAGACGATGTAAGAAGTGGTCGGAAAGAAGTAGCCGCTGCCACCGTTGTCGGCGACGTGATATCTTTCATACTTATCTTGTTACTTTTTCGTGTTCTTTTTAGTAATTTCTTAATGTTCCACCTTTTGTTACTACTTACTATTTTCACTTGAGTTTAACATAGCTTTATAGGGAGAAATGCAGTGGTTCACCAATTTTGGAATTATAAACAATCCGACATATCTTCTTTTTCTTCTTCTGTTGCTGTTCTAGTTTAGAGAGAAAAGAAAGAGAAAAGAAAACGAATCAACAAGGTATAGTGAATTCGATTGAACACTGTTTGATAAAGCATTACTTTCACGAAGGGAACGATAAATCCTAGATTGATTTTAGCAAAAATGAGAATCCTATGTAGAAGATGAACACAAATTAATCATAGAAAGACACATATAGAGAGATATAAAGAGACAGATAATAGAGAGTTACCTAATATCAAAGCAACGAGAACAGTTAGAACTATGATCAAATGTATGAGTCTTGACTTTGTTTTTGGCATAGTTTCTTGGTCAAATTCAACTATTTCAGCTACTGGTTTAGAAATTGCTAGGTATTTATTTTTTCATCAGGTGAATTTCATCTGCTTTTTTTTTTTTATGAGAAAACATTGCATTAACGAAATACGAACGTACAACATACAAACAAAATTACTAGAGTAAAGCAGAAACAAAAGAAGGTACAGAATTCCACACATATCTATCCTCATTTCTTCTTCTCCATTTTGCAAGCGCATCTGCCGGAGCATTTCAGTCTCTAGGAACAAAGGTGAAGATGATGCCCTCGAATTTATTTATAAGGACCTTTACTTGTTGCATAATCTTTATGGTTTGCCAGTGGAGTCCGACACTTAGACCGTTGATGAACTTGACAAGAGCTTGATTATCACTTTCTATATGAGCGTGAGTGATATTCAATTGTAACGCCCATTGGATACTGGAAAGTATGGCTAGGCTTTCACATTCTTCCACGTTTTGGCACCACACCGAGTCCGCTGCTGCTATAATGAAGTTAGACTCTTCATCCCTAATGATACATCCTATTCCGACCGGATCTGTAATATTGGTAAAAGAGGCGTCGACGTTCAGTTTTAAGTATGGTGTCGATGGAGGTCTCCATGTTTTTTGCTTAGTGTTCTTCCTGCATTTGTTAGTGATAACAGTCTCAATTTTGAGAGGAGTGATAGAGGCATTATTTATTCTGTCAATCATTTGTATCGGGTTTTGTATGTTCGTGTTAAAATAGTTTTCACAACGAGCTTTCCATATGAACCAAAGGATCTTGGCATATTGATTGGTGATATCCTCATTTAGATTTCTCCATTGTTGAATCCATTGATTAGTAGAGCTAATTTGATCTGTTCTAACCTGAAAATGAAACCATATTGCTTTTGCAAACGTGCAATGAAGCATTACATGATCTAAAGTTTCATTTTCATCACAATTAATGCACGAGTATGAGTCTCCAATGAAGTCTTAGCTTTTACAGGTATGCTATTGGTACAACACTTCCATAGAAATAGTTTAACTCGAGGGATAGTAATATTCATGTTCCATATAAAGAACCAGTCGGTTTGATCCTGCATATGGTCTGTGCTTCCTATTCTTAAATAGTTATACATAGATTTTATTGAAAAATTACCTGATTTTGTTAACGCCCACATCGGTTTTTCCTCTTGATTATTTTGAATGTTGATGCTCAGGATTGATCTGCATATCTCATTGTTAAAGCATTGTTGTAAAATCTGAAAATTCCAACTGTTATTAGTAATAAGTTGTGAGACCCATTTAAGGTTAGACCCACTTTGGTTAGTTATGGGAGGGGGGGGGGGGTGGTTCGGGATCCAAAAATCCTGCAAAATGTTTGTTAACTCCTTTATTGATATCCCAGAAAATAAGACATTCCATTTGATTATATTGCTTAGTAGTCGATTTCCAGGGCCATAAATGAGTAGCTTTGGGAGGAGAGGGCTTATGGGATTTGGGATAGTACTTACTTTTGAGAACGCGAACCCATATGACATTAAGATTATTGATAATGCGCCAGATGATCTTGTTGAGAAAGGCCTGATTATCAAGAAGGGGGAGGCGTAACCCAAGACCACTCAGCTTCTTGGGTTTGCAAATAGTAGACCAGTTGATTGTGTAGAAAGTTTTGGATTTTCCCCACCAGAAAGTCCTTTGGATGGACTCAATGCTGTTACATATGCCTTTTGAGATGGCAAAGCACTGCATTTGGTATCGGGGAACAGCCGTTGCGATAGTTGAAATGACTACCGAGCGACCAGCTTGGGAGAGGAGGTTAGATTGCCATTTGGCAAATTTGTTTTTAATGTGGGTGAGAAGTGGTTGAAAGATAGAATTTTTGTTTCTGTCAATGAAAAGATTAGTGCCGAGGTACTTATCGCCAGCCGAGGATTGATGAACTTTAAGTTCCCGAATAATCATACGCTTGAATTTCGGGTGCGAGTTTTTAGAGAAGAAGATGTTGGATTAAGAGTAGTTTATCATCTGACCCGACGCATCACTGAATTCTTTCAGAATATTTTTGAGATTGTGGATGTTGTCTAGTGAATTTTGACCGAAAATAATGCAGTCATCAGCAAAAAGCAGATGGTTGATAATAAGATCCGAATTAGAAATAGGGAAGCCGATGAAGGGGGTATGGCTATTCTGCTTATCAAGGAGACGACTAAGTCCTTCCATGGCTATCGCGAAGAGGAAAGGCAAAAGCGGGTCGCCCTGTCTAATCCCCCGGCTAACATCAAAAGTTAAACCGGGGCGCCCATTGATCAGGACAACCATGGAGCTAGAGTTGAGGCAAGTACTAACAAGCTTAATCCAACTAGGAGAGAATCCCATCAGAAGCATAATCCTTTCCAGATAATGCCATTCAATCCGATCAAAAGCTTTGGACATATCTAGTTTAAGGCCGAAATACCTTTTCGCTCCTTTGATTTTCTTATAGGAGTGAATTAGCTCTTGGCTTATGATGATATTGTCTGTGATTTGCCTACCCGAAACGTAAGCGGCTTGGAAAGGGGATATGATCTCAGTAAGGGTGGGTTTGAGTCTGTTGGCCAGAATTTTGGTGATGATTTTATAGGTGGTGTTGAGAAGACTTATCGGTCTATAGTCAGCCGGAGTTTGGGGAGTTTTAGTTTTGGGGATTAAGCAGATGTGAGTATGATTAAACATCGTAGAGAGAGTGGCTTCTCTGAAGAAGAGGGAAACCATATGGAGGAGGTCGTCTTTGACCGTATCCCAGTTGGCTTGGTAGAAGAGAGGGGGATACCCATCCGGGCCAAGAGCAGCACCAGGTTTCAGAGAGAAAGTGGCCTTACGGATTTCATCCAACTCAGGAATGGCAGTTAGAGCTTCATTTCGGGATTGAGAGATCTGCGGGTTGAAACACTCAATGAGATTGTTTGATAAGGTGGAACCAACTGAAGAGGAAATATTCTGAAGGTGAGTAACAAAGACAGTGGATACCTTAGCTTCATCATTGGTCCACGAGTTATCAGCCAACTTTATGGAATGGATTTGATTTTTACGATTTCTCGTGGTGGCTTTCGCATGGAAGTATTGAGTGTTTCGATCACCTAAGTTGATGTTGGCTATTCTCGATTTTTCTTTCCACAGGCTTTCTTGCTGGAGGAGGAGAGTTTCAATCGGGGTGAAGGTAGCTTTGAACCTATCAGCATTTTTAATGGATTGAAGTTGCTGAGTGAGGCTTTTTATGTTATTGTCAATGTGTCCAAAGACTTCTTTATTCCACTTAGAAAGTTTAATAGCCAGGGAGTTAAGTTTGGTTTGGATCTGGGTGGGGATGGTACTCCAGTTAGTTTTGATGAAGTGCGCACAATTTGTGTAGGACATCCAAGTACGAATGAATTTAAAAGGTTTACGCCCAAGGGAGGAGTTTGGCTTGGTGAAGAGAAAAATGGAGTTATGATCAGAACCTAGAGTCGGGAGATGGGTGAGCTTAGAGTGGGGGTAAGTGGTAAGCCAATTGTAATTCACTAAAGCGCGATCCAGTCTCTCTTGGATGAGGTTACCACTAAATTGTTTGTTAGACCAGGTGTAGGGGTAGCCCACAAATCCTATATCCTGAAGACCCATATCATTAATAGTCTGTTTACTTTGGATAAGTGAAGTCTGAGAAACCTCTTTGCCTCCTAGTTTTTCAGACTGGTCAAAAATGCAGTTCTAGTCACCTATGACAAGCCAGGGGGTGTGGGAAGCAGGGGCTTGTTGGGACAAGATTTCCCACGGTTTCATTTTATCCTTACTATACGGGCTTACATAGAAGCCCGTATATTGAAGGTGTTTTCCTTGTCTGTGTGTGTACCTTGCACATGAATCATGTTATTGTCAGCGTAAATAACCTTTATGTCAAATTGGGGAGACCAATATATAGCGAGCCCACCTGCTTTATTAATCGGGTCTATCACATATTTCTCATAGATGCTAGTTAGATTCAGTAATTTGTCAAGGTTTGTGTTGAGGCATTTGGTTTCAGACAGAAAAAGAAAATCAGGGTAATGCTCTTTAATGAGCGTGGTGAGGTGTTTACGATTAGCAAAATTACCACACCCACGGACGTTCCAAGCTAGGATAGAGAGCTCCATAGCTGGGAAGGGGAGGTCTGTCGACAAGGGCAGACCACTAAAAAACTACAACCATAGAAGCCGACAGAACACTAAGTCTAAAGCCACCACCAGAGGCCCAGAAAAGGCCTAAATATGGCTAAAACTAACAGAAGTCTAAAGGCAACCAACCCAAAGCTACCCTAAAAGCTAAGGTCAAAGGAGAGGATAGGCCCACCGGTCAAGAACTCAGACCACAGAAGCCAACAGAACACCAAGTCTAAGGCCACCACAAGAGGCCCAGAAAAGGCTTAAAAACGGCTAAAACTTAGACCCCAGTATAAGGGCAAGCCACCTAAAAACACAGACCACAGTATAAGGACAGGCCACCTAAAAACGTCTACAAAAGTCAATTTCCTTTTAGCTTTATTATTTGGATAGTTGATTTGACAACCGCGAGTAACACACACTGACACATGCAAGGGTATTTTTGAAAGATAAACATTTACTATGATGGTAGTTAGATGGAATTAGAAGAAAATGACCAATTTTGATTACGAAAAATAGAAAACCGAAAAGAAGCTAGTCATAAAGTAAAGGGCTCAAAAGGAAGCTACCCTTCTTTTTGTTCAAAGCTTATTTTGTTTGCATTGGAGAAAAATAACATTAAGAGGTTATTAAAACATAGTCTTAAAGTATCTTCAAAATGTCGAAAAAATCCACTGGCACTGCATCTTTAGTCATGTTATTCGATAAATTATGGATTTTAGTGGTTGACATTGTTGTTTATATAGAGAGTTCATTTTGTTGTTTGAGAAAAACATTATCGAGAGGCCATGGCACTTTAGTGAATACTTCACAAACATCTGAAAAATCCACTACAATTTTAGTATGAATGATTAGATTGCTAGAGTGATATTATAAATTTGTTTTTTTTCCTGTTTCTCTTCATTTTGTTCACTAATTTATTTTAGAAAAAATCACTGTTTTGTTCAACTAATTTGTTTTCAATAGTTTTTCTTTTAGTTAACTTTTTTACCATTATACATTGTTTTTTGTACTATTCAAGCAATTCATCTACAACACAATGTTTTTCTCTACCATACTTATGTTTATTTAATTTTTTCTATGTACAACACAGGATTTGTTTGTGCTAAATAGATCACTTGTTTATTTCTACAATATACAGCATGTCATCAACCCATCACTGTTTATTTTAAACACTCTTTATTTATTTTGTTGTTTTTTTTGTTCATTTTTTCCCCTTAAAAGTACCAGTTTGCCCGAAAAATAGTAATTATGTTGATTTTGTTTTGGAAAGGGAAATTTAACATCACCCACACTGCCACACACCACTAATGTCCAATTGGGGATACCTCTATTTCAATTTTTTTTTTTGATGAAGTTACCCCTATTTCAATTGGAAATTAAGGAAACCTCTTTTTTTTTTTTTATACTCAAAAGTATAAAATAACCTTATTCTTATTGTTTTTCTATCTTTTTTGTTCTTTAATCTCTCGTATTTCTCCTTTCTAATGTCACCTATTTCACCATCGACGATGTTGTGACAAGAATCTTTGTTTCTCGTACTTACCTTTTTCTCTCTCATACCTATCTTTTTTCTCTCATATCTATTTTTTATCTACTTTGCCAACAACATTGATCTAACATTTACAATTAATAATGTGCAACAATTCGACAAATAATAGTCATAAAATTCTAAGCAAAAATTTGAACTTCTCAATTGTTGTTCTTTCTGTTAATCATAAATCGTGTACAATTAAAGAATGCAAATAAATCTTGAAATAATGAACTGAACAAAGAATCAAAATGTTAGAAGTGAAATTATTAATTGAACTTACACATTACATATGAATTCGCGGTGATATCGAAGTTAAAGTGTTATGTCAGCGATAGGGATGAGAGAATGATAAATAAAATATAATAAGAGCGGGACTGTTTTTGTACTTTTAAGTGCAAAAAAGGAAGTAAAAAAAAGAAACTATGTAAGAAAAGCCCAAAATTTGGGTCCAAATACGAAAAAAAAATCTACTCGCGAATAATAATGTAAAAAGAACTCAATTTTTAAACTGTTGGCAACACTATTGAAACTGTTGACAATACTTTTGAAACTGTAACAACATATATAATTATGTTCTTTTTATTTTTGTTGAAAGATATAATTATGTTCTTAACAAGACAACTTTATTTTTCTATAATCTCATTTTTACCCTTGACAAAATATACAAACGTCATGACTTGTTATAAAATGTTGACAACATATATAATTGTCGTGATTTGTTATAAAATGTTTACGACATATATCATTATGCTCTTAACAACGTATATAATTGTCGTGACTTGTTATAAAATGTATATCATCAGGGGCGATGCTAGCAAGGGCCATGTGGGGTCACATGCCCCCACACCCCAAAAATGATTTCTCTTTTATATTATATATAAATATATATATATATATATATATATATATATATATATTTTGTGCCTATTTATTAAATCTTTAGGTTGAACCCATAAATAATAGTTATTTGCATTTAAGTCTAATTACTAAAGTTGTTCTGTGGGAAATTTGGTAAATCTAAAAAGCTCTCATGCATATGAATGGACAGGCCTAGAAGTAGCTCATCTCCAATTCTACAAACCTTCAATAATTTCTTAACATATCACTTTAGACAATACTAAAGATCAAAAGACTTAATTTCTTTGGTTGTTTAGTTGTCCTTCACCGACTTTGTACTCCCTTTTCAACTCATACTTTTTCGTTTCTTATTTGGATAAAACTATGGAATTACAGAAGAAATTCAAACAATTTAAACAATCACTAGTTTAAGGTATTTCTTTTATCCATATCTTCATCTTTTGCAAAATGTATACTAATGTCTATAGACTACATTCTACAATATATTTTTGTATGCGATACATTATTTGTTCTAAACAAGATTGACTAGTTTAAGTGATTCATACTTGATATTTTACCTTGAAGCATCCAAGGACATTATGGAGTTGCTATTAATTTTTTTTTATCTTGTATAAGAATGGTGAATGATGATCTGCTAGCATATATTGAAAATGATATATTTGATTTAATTGATAAAAATATTACTATGCAACGATTTCAGTAGATGAAAATTCATTTTGGGCAACTACTGATATGAGTATTTGATATTTCTACAATAAAAAAATGATTTTATTCGCTATTTCTTTTCATTTAAATGTGCCCCCATAGTGTACAATTTCTGGCCTCGCCACTGTTAATATCATTATATTCTTAACAACGTATATAATTGTCGTGACTTGTTATAAATGTAAGTGTCAGTCAATGTGCTTGTAAAATGAAAAGAAGAAATGAAAAATATTTTTGGAAAACATCTTCTGAACAAAAACAATTTTGTTCACACATCTACAAAATTGCTGAGAGCAAATAAAAATTGTTGAGAGCAAACTGTGATTTGTTCAGACATTTTAAAAAATATTTTGGTAAAATTTTATTTTGACAAAATAATTCTTTTTAGAATATTATTCAGATTTAGGTCTAATTTCTTATTATTCTCAAGTTTTGAGTTTTATAATTAGGTATCCCTAATTAGGCATTAATGCCGTGGGATCGAAAGCCTCAAATATGAGATAAAAAACCTCAAAAGAACCCATAAAAGACAGATCAAACATATCAGGGAAATTGAATTAAAAGCAAATCATATTAATTTGAAAATTGTCATCAAAATCAAGTACATTTTCGTCATAGTCGAGTTCTTCAAATAAATCAACTCCAAAAGATCTTCAACATAAACAGAAAAAGATCCAATCGCTAAGAACTGATGTTGATCGAACATATCTTTAAACTTTTATCTTGTTCTTTTCAACCGGTTTAGGTTTCTATCCAAAAGTCGATTTGTTCATTTAAGATTTGAAATTATCTTATTTAATTTTATGTGTTTTTTTTCTCAAAAGGAATCTTAAATGTACCATATTTTTATGTGTTCTGCCATTATAGAAAAAGTTCTGTTCACTTATGATGATGGTCCATGGACACAAGTCCGATGACTTTTATTAGCTCCAAATATCTTGAATGTACCATATTTTTTTGGATTTGGTGGCCATATTGATGTTACATGGAAAATCCTTTATAGCGTGGAGCAAAAAACGACTTAAAACCCAGAAAATACTGTTCCACCTAGAGAAAGACAAAAGAAGAATGTTTCTTTACGTGACATATTATCTTCATTATGTATGTCGTTGTTTAAGTCAGTATCTTATTTTAAGACAATATCCTCGTTTAGTTCGATGATTTCGTTTAAGTAGATGTCTTCGTCTAAGTCGAATGACTTTTCTTTCTTGACGTAGGTTGTCTCCTTCTTCATTAATTGCGATTCCTCGTCCATTAAATCTTGAGACATTATTAAAAGCTTGTAACTGTAACAATAATTCTAATAAACTTATGCATTCTTTAATTTTTGTTAACGTTAATGGTGGTGTTTATAAGAGTAATTGGTATTAGGGTTAAGTTGTTTATGTCGGACAAAGTACATGAATGAATAAAATGTTAAATTTATTGTTACTTTTAATTTAGGTAGCCAATAAATGGACAACTAAACTTTTTATATGGACAACAAAAGATAAGGTGGAAATATAATTTACCACTTTTAATTGGGGGACAACCAAACTCTTTCAATTCTCTCTTTCAATCTCCATGTGTACCGCCCTCTTCTTTCTGCTACCTTTTATCTACCAGTCTTTCTCTCTCTAAATAAATCAATTAATCCCTCTTTTTCAAACTCAAAGGTAATCTGATCTTTCATTTTCTCTTTCTCTTTACCTCATCTCATACCAAAAAGATATTCATTATTCTTCATCTACTTTCTCTCTCTACAAAGAAACGGATGAGGATACAAAATGTTGCCCTGATACGGGAGAAGCGGGAGAAGTTGAAGTTGTTAAGTGATGGTGATACTGAACTGAAATTTAGGGGTTTTCATCACTATGATCTGCGAAATTTTTATTGAATTCGAATTCTTGAAATGATACAAAGGTTTAAATTTTTTCATAAACCCTAGAAAAAGTAAAAACTACTAATCAACACGAAAGCTTATTATTAGATTATAAAATCATGTCAGATTCTTCGTTTTAAAAACATGTTCTTTTCTTCTTCTTTGAGTTTTGAATTTTTCGACATACGTAGTAGTGGTTGGAGAAGACTATGGTCTTGAGACAATGTGTGTGATGGTTGTTTGGAGAGAGGGATGAGGATACGTGATGTTGGCTTGATATGTTGAAAGAAAATCTAGGTTTAAAGTTTTAGAAGAACTTGACAAAGAATTCGAAGGAAGAAGAAAGGGAGTGTCGGCTTTGCTGGATTTGATTATGAAAGTTTTGGTCTGAAGAAGAATGGAGCGTTTGGCGGAAGAAGATGTTGTCTACATAAAAAAAAAATAACTAATTATATTGGCACCCAATAATGTTGTCCACATAAAAAAAATTGATTGTCCGTATATTGCCCACCTTAATTTAAGTCTTCACATTTTAGAGTTATTCATTAAATTATCCTAAAAACGATCTCCTTAAACTATTTAGTAAAGGAAGAACAAGTAAATAAATTCAATTTTTTGGTGTACAGTGCTGTTCCTATACAAAAGACCTATTAAAATCATCTCCCTCCCATTAACAAAAAAAAATCATCTCCCTCCCAATCTAATAGAAAAATCAATTTGTATATTGATAGTCTCGCTGTAGACCGGATCATTATTCTCAGTATTTATGGCCGCGCCCTAGCAGGATGGATTCTCCACATGTTTAGAGATCTAAGCAAATTACACGTGATGACACTGCATATTGTGAGAAGAGATTTATATTGTAATAATATTGTATTGTATTGTTGCACTAGCACACAATTTCAAACAAATTGTAGATCTGCAGCTACATATTTTGTCGGTGGGGGTGTTGAGATATGCCTTCTAACATGCCCTTTCTATTAATTCATTTATCTTTTTCTTTAAGAGATTTCACTTTAGAAGTTTCCACATGGAACCGACACTTTATATCTAGTATTGCATTTATCATTATGGCTGGATTTAATGTACAGGACAAGGGACATCTTTTCTTTGCATACAATATATTGTACTCAAATCTTATGTCTAGTATTTTTATGTTTCATACGAATATTAGGATTGATCGGAGAGTCATGTAAATGACGGATTGAGTGAAAGGCTCAATCGTCTTTGGGTTACATGAATCGTGTCCTTTGCGAACAACATTGAGGCGCAAATCCAGTAAGTCAGAGGGCGGGTCGTAGAGACGAGAGGGGGTTTCAGTTTTTCAAGAATTTATGGTAAATGCCACCTAAAAAATCCGTGAAATCTTCACAAACCCTGACATCAGTCCACGTTTCTGAACGTTGTCGTCTAACTCATCTCATTGAGTTGTAGTGTTAACAATGTAAAACCATTTTGTCACTTCATTCAATGAAAATCAAATTAACTGGTTGAATAAGGTAATTTCAAGATCCCACTTCCTCACGATTAAGCAGATTAAGGCCCTGCCCTTAGCCACGACATCTTGGGTGAGTGAACTCCTTTACTGATCATACACTTATGATTCTTGGTTAATAAATCACGTTTCTCAATAATGATCAAGATAACTATGAGTGCGAATAACTATTAGCGTAGTTCATAAAAACGGTAAGTGTATATAACATTTTCCAATAATGATCAAGATATGTTTAATAGGGCAAGATTGATTTTAAATGATACTTTATTCATCTCATATGAGTACATATAATGTATTTTTTTTGCATTGATAAGCGGGTAAGGGCCCGGCCGGAGACAAATACAAATAATATTATTTCATATATGATAACATTATTTCCTATATGATAATATTGGGTGATTCACGTTACCATGATTCACGCCAACACTCCCCCTCAAGGTGGTGCATAGATATCACTAATGCCCAGCTTGACAAGTGAATCAGTGAAACTTTTAATGGGTAACGCCTTTGTTAGAATACCAACTAGTTGTTCTGTTGACTTAACATAAGGAATTTCAATAATGTTTTCCTCTATCTTTTCATATATCAAATTCCAATCAATTTCAACATGTTTAGTTCGATCATGCTGCACCGGATTTTCTGCAATATTAGTGGCAACCTGGTTATCATAGTATAATTGATAGCTTTGTCAGGAGGAAAGCCAAGCTCCCCCATAAGTATTTTCAGCCATAACATCTCACAGATACCTTTAGTCATTGTCCTGTACCCGGCTTCTGCACTTGACATAGATACAACCTTTTGTTTCTTACTCTTTCAAGTGACCAACTTACCACCAACAAATGTAAAATAACCAGAAGTAGAACGTCTTCTTTCACCTTTGCTACCCCAATCTTAGTCTGTATATTCTATAATATTCGCGTGTCCATGGTTGGAAAACATAAGACCCTCTATTGGAGCTGATTTTAAATATCTTAAGATTCTTACAACTGCCTCCATATGAACTGCACTAGGATTGTGCATGAACCGACTAACAAAACTAACTGCATATGCAATATCAATCCTAGTGTGAGATAAATATATCAAACGACCAACTAACCTTTGATATTTACTTTTGTCAGCTGGTACTTGATCAGGAAGCTCTTCCATCCCATGATTTTGTTCCATGGGTGTCGTATTGGATGACAATTAAGCATGCCAGTTTCTTTCAACAAATCAAGGACATATTTCTGTTAAGACAAAAATATTCCCTTTTTTGGCCGAGTAACTTCAATACCGAGAAAGTATTTCAAACCTCCGAGGTTTTCCATATCAAACTCAGAAGACAAGTATCTTTTAGCTTCCTTATTTCTTCATAGTCGTCATCTGTCACAATCATATCATCAACATACATAATCAACGCAGTTAGTCTACCATCTTGCCTTTTTAGAAACAATATGTGATCAGCATTGCTTTGAACATATCCATACTTTTTCGTAGCTAGCCGAAATTGGCCAAACCACGATTTGGGTGACTGTTTCAAACTATACAATGCTTTCTAAAGCTTACACACTAAATTAGCATCTTCAGTAGAACTGTAACCGGGTGGGGGACTCATATACACTTCTTCATGTAAGTCTCCATGTAAGAAAGCATTCTTCACATCATATTGTTTTAAAGGCTAGTTAAAATTCGCAGCAATAGTGACAACAATACTCATACTGTATTAATCTTTGCTATTGAAGCAAAAGTTTCCTGATAATCAACACCATATGTTTGAGTGAAACCCCGAGCAACTAGTCTCACTTTATATCTAGCTATGGTTCCATCAAGTTCATGCTTGATAGTAAAAATCCATTTACAGTCAACTGGCTTCTTTCCTTCTGGAAGTGGTACTAAATCCCACGTTTCAATGCCTGTCAAGGGCACACATTTCTTCAGTCATTTCCTTTCTCGAAGTTGGATTTGACAAAGCATCCTGAACTCTAGTTGGAACAATAATATCACTCATTTGATTTACGAAGGCCTTCACTAACGTCAGTAGATGATCCGTTGACACATAATTGGCAATCGAGTTGTCAAGTGAATATCTATCTGGAGGCTTACCTCGCGTGCTTCTAGACGACAAACTATACCTGTCATTACTTAGAGCAACTGATATGTTATTGTTAGTTAAACTGTTAGTATTAAGACTTGGTTTTGTACATACCTTAGTTTCAGGAACAGAAGGAGAATCATTGAATGGCTCTGTAGAGAAAGGAGTAGTATTAGTAGTAGATATAGGTGTAGTTGGTTTTGAATGAACAATCATTACTTCTTATGCAGGGTTCGATGCTAATAAATCTGTTATTGCAATATCAATATCTTTATTTAATTGTTCTGGTTCTTCAATGAAATTGGAAGTAGTTTCCTCTAATTCATCTCTTGGACAACAGTAGTCTCCCTCGGAAGAGAAGAATTAGATATCGATGAGGAAAAATACATCTCATGTTCAGAGAATGTTACATCCATAGTGACAAACGATTTACTAGTAGGTGGGTGATAAAACTTGTACCCTTTCTGATGAGGAAAATAACTGACAAACACACACTTCAAAGCACACGGTTGTGCGTTGTTGTTTAGGAATGTAAACAAATGCTACACATCCAAACACTTTAAGTGCCAAAGTTAACTGAGAAGGTATAGACACATATTGAGGAAGTTTCTCTAGTGGTGTTTTGAAATCCAACACTTTACTTGGGACACGATTAATTAAATAAACTGCAGATGTTATAGCGTTCTCCCAGTAAGTTGGTTGCATACTAACACCAATGAGACTTGCACGTGTCAGTTCAAGTAATTGACGATTTTTTCGTTCTACCACACCATTCTGTTGAGGAGTATTTGGGTGATGGGCCTATAAGGTTACCCTAAAAGGTCTCCACCCACAAGTATACGGGCGTTAAGTAGTAAAACCTGATAACCGAGGTCGATCCGCAGAGACTAGTTAAAATCTATTCTAACCTCGAAATAGCAAATAAGATTTTTGGTTTTTTTAATTGATGAGAAAGATAATTAGAAATAAACCAAAATTAAACCAAATTGAATTGGGATGGAGGAGTCTAGGGTCTAGAAATTCAACACACAAAATCACTTTTAAGAATAAATAATTATGGGTGCCATCATAAAACCCAAGATAAAAGAACTAGCTACTCATACAACTAAAAAACTCATAAACAATTACATACAAAAAATCAAAATAACAAGAAAAATAAAATAGAGTTTACCAAAGGAGACTTGATGAAGATGACTTGACAACTTTCTCTTTTTCTCTCTATAATTTCAGTGAAGTAAAAAGATGAAGAAGAAAATAAGCCTCTATGTTAACTCAGTTTTCTCTCTCTCTCTCTTTCTCTCTCAAATTTTAACTCTTTGTTACAAATCTCTCTCTCTCTCACAATATAAAATCTCTTTTTTTTTTCTCACAAAGAAAATGAGAAGATGAAGAAGGATAAACAATGTTGATGATGAAGTCAAGACGATACTCTGTTTTCTATGGATCTCACTCTCACGCTCTCTCTCTCTATCTCTATAAAATGGGTGACTTTATTCTTCTCCTCCCTCTATCTCTAAAATGTCGTTCAAGCTCTTGAGAGGAAGAAGAACAGAGCTTTGTTTCAGCCAAACTCTCTGTTAGAGCAGAAGATAAAGATGAGATGATCAGTTGACGAGACTCTCTATTTATATTTGAATTGATGGCCCCTCTTCTTCTCTTTAAAATCCCTTCTCTCTTTTGAGAAATCTCCTCAATCTCCAGCTCTCCCAAAATTTCTATCAATGCCTCTTGTTTCTCTCACTAAAATATTTCCTACTCAAAGAGAGAAGAGAAAAGATCAAATTTCCTCTACCATTCTCTGTTTACATCTATTTATTCTCTTTGAATTCAAATTTTGTCCCTTGTTATAGAAGAGAATCGAATCCTGTTAAACTCTGTTCTCACGCTCTCTCTTTCTTTCTCTCCCTCTCTAAAATATATTTTGATCCTAGAGAGAAAACAGACCAGCTCCCTCTCTGTATTTTGAATATCTCCAACTCTTTCTTTCTAAATCAGAGGAAGAAAACCCAAACAATTCGATTCCTCTCTCTCCAAGCTCTGCACTTTCTCTTTCAACCGTGTTCTCTCCCTAGAACTCTTTCCCTCAATTCTCAAATCTCTTTTCAATCTTCAATCTAACAATCTATTTCTTTGTAAATCTTTCTCTATTTCTAAAAAAAAAAAAAATCCATGTTGGACAATATTTGTTTACTCGTCCTTCTCGAATACACAATTCGACAATGATTCCGCTCGACAAATTATGTAACCAAATAAGTAGAATAACAAGTAATAGTTTTATAATCGAGTCGAGTATTGAATACTCTCTCCTTAAGATGTTATTCGTCTCGTAATAGTGCTAAGCTGGGTAGTATGTACGAATCGTCTCCCAGAATAAAACAGTCTTACCTTCTTGAAACGCAACACTTTGATTTTCAAGAAACTTCGAATAGAATATACAGTGAACTCTCTTGATCTCTTAGACTTCTAATGCAAAACTCTAAACTTAGGAACTCTAATTGATTTTTTGATTAACCCTTAAAATGAAAACTCAATTATATATATACAGAGAATGGTGACTATATGGAGACGCATAATCCTAGAGATGCGTCTCTCCTAATTTTAATTCAACCAAGGCGATGGTTCCCAATTGCCAACAATCCCCCACATGAATTAAAATTTATTCTATATGAAGACTATGCAAATTGACAATGCATACAGACTAAGAGAGTTCATATGGAAGTTGTTGCATTAGGAAAGCTGGCTTTTGGCTTTGAACCTTCCTTAGTCTATGACTACCGGACTTACTAATTGATTAGTGGACACGATGTCTTGAACTATTTAATTTTTGCAGTAAGTCGATACACTAGCCAAAACACAACTTCTTCCGTACATATTTGATTTTATGGTTGTGTCCTTTTCGGCCCTAGACAATTCCTGGATTCATGAGTGTTTTAAAGAACTCCACCTTAAGACATTCTCATAGAAACCGACATCAGTTCTACACTCACATAGGTGATGTCCTATGAAGAGTACCCTGTCGTACCCCACTTGTATACACAAGAATATAGGCATCATTAAAAGCATCGCTTTTCCTAACTTCTGACAGGCAACACTGATATACTTAGGAATGGGTAAGAGAATGACTCTTTTAGTGTTACTAGCAAGTATTTCACACTTATGTTGTCCCTTTTGAACCTAGATCTTGGGATCTCCAGTCAACTAAGTTAGGTTTCTATTGCGATCTAATCATTTGCTTTAGGCTTGAAGCCCATTCCCCTTAATAACTTGTAAATTTGCTCTTTCGATAACCCCTGTGTAAACGGATCCGCTAGGTTATCCTTTGATTTTATATAATATTTTGTTATAATTCCACTTGAGAGCAAATGTTTAACAGTATTGTGTCTTCAACGTATGTGTCGAGATTGTCCGTTATACATTTTACAATGTGCCTTGCCAATTACCGATTTACTGTCGCAATGTATTTTAATAGCAGGCACGCGTTTTGGCCAAATTGGAATATCCTCTAAAAATTACGGAGCCATTCAACTTCTTCTCCCTCTTTGTCTAAAGCGATAAATCCGAGTCCATAGTTGATCTTGCTATGCAAGTTTGTTTTGAGGATTTCCAAGAAACTGATGCACCGCCTATAGTGAAAACATATCCGCTTGTGGCTTTAGAATCGTCTGTATCTGAAATCCAATTTGCATCGGTATACCCTTCAAGAACTACAGGATATTTGGGAAAATGTATCCCATACTCCTTAGTAAATCTTTAAATATCTAAAAACTCTTATTTGAGCATTCCAATGGTTTGTATTTGGATTACTCGTAAACCTACTCAATTCACTTACTGAGTATGCAATATCAGGTCGTGTACAATTCATTAGGTACATCAAGCTACCCATTATATGAGAGTATTCTAATTGGTTAGTACTAAGACCCGTATGTTTAGCTAGATGTAGACTAAGGTCTACTGGAGTTTTAACAACTTGATTATCATTTTTTGTTGAACTTCTCTATAATTTTCTCAATATAATGTGATTGAGATAAAATTATTCCATTAGAAGTTCTACAGATCTTGATTCCTAAAATTAAGTCTGCTTGACCCAAATCTTTCATATCAATTACTTTTGATAGCATTTTCTTCGTAGATTTAATCATATCTAAATTGCTACCCATTATTAACATGTCATCTACATACAGACATAGAATATAACTCCGCTGGTAGTAGATTTAGTGTAGACACATTTGTCAAATTTTTCATGCCACTGCTTTGGTGCTTGTTTTAGTCCAAACTATGACCTTACTAATTTACAAACGTTCTTTTCTTGACCGGGTACTATGAACCCTTCTAGTTGTTCCATATAAGTTTCTTCTTGTAATTCACCGTTCAAGAAAGGTATTTTAACATCCATTTGATGTATCTCTAAATTATATAGAGCTGTTATAGCAATTAGCACCCGAATTGATGTGATTCTCGTGGCAAGAGAATACGTATCAAAATAGTCTAACCCTTCCTTTTGTTTAAATCTCTTTGCGACAAGTCTTGCTTTGTACTTGTCTATAGAACCATCAGTTTTTAATTTTCTCTTAAAATTCCATTTATAACCCAATGGTTTACACCCCGGTGGAAGATCTACTAACTCCCATATGGTTCTGAAGGATAGACTCAATTCAGGGCCGTGCCTGGGAATTTGTGGGCCCGGTGCCAAATTTGAGTGGGGCCCTTATCTAATAAAAAGTAAAAAATGTAAAAGTAAAATAGCAAACAAACTCAAAATAATTTGAAAATGGCTATTAATAGTTTGTAAATTAGAGAAAATTATTGAATCTATTTTGTTTTTTGGAAATTGATAAACACGATAACTGTCAAATTTTAAATTCTCACAGGACTGGACTGAAGTCCATTATAAACTATTTTATTTATAATTTTAATTACACAAGTTTAATAAAACATAGATTTCACACTGTTCAGAATCTAACATGTGACCTCCAGAGTTTTGAAATATATGTACTTACAACGAACTATCAGTTGTTGGCGGAAACTATTGAATTTCAAAATTAAGAAAACTATTTTATACATAATAAACTTAAACTTCTTTTTTAACAAATATAGAGATTTAATTACGTTGGATATAGTAGGGAGAGAGAAAAATAGAATGAAAATTTTAATGTTTAAGGAAAGTGAAAATATTAACTTAGAGAGAGAAACAAATAGAAAGGAGAGAGAATGAAATCAATTGAAAATTTAGCTTTTTAAGAGAGAGAGAAGAGTCTTTTTGAAAATCAACCCACTTCCCATCAGAAAAATAAAAAAAAATCAAAGCACATGTGGGCTGGGCAGTTAATAGGAAGTTTTAGCCTCATCTTTTTCAAAACAAATTGAAACTGTCACAGCCGTTTATTAATTAATTACAATGTCTTGTGGGCCCCACTGGTTGGGGGGCCCAGTGCGGGCGCCCTGCCCGCACTGGGTCATGCACGGCCCTGACTCAATTTCGCTATTTACGACCTCTTTTCAAAATTGAGATCCAGGAGAAAACATTGCTTCTTTGTATGTTTGCGGTTATCTTTTTAATAAATATGTGAGGAAATCAGGACCATATATTTTGGCATTTTGTCTATTGCCTCTTCGAGATTCCTCTTTATTTTCTCCTGCCTGTGATTCTTAAACCACATTCTTTATATCATCTTTGTTTGTATTTTCATCGTTACTAATATTCTCAAATTCTCACTTTAGAGAACTTTTCTCATTTTCTAATTTACATGGAAATATGTTTTAAAAAAAATGTAGCATTTCTTGACTCGATTACCGTATTAACATGTAAGTCTTGAATTTCAGATTTATGTATGAGAAATCGGTATGCACTACTATTATGTGCATATCCTATGAAAATACAATCTATAGTTTTTGGTCCAATTTTAACCTTCTTAGGTGTTGGAATCGCCACTTTAACTAAACACCCCCACACTTTGAGATATTTATACGAAGGCTTTACTCCTTTCTTATGAAAGCAATCCCCCCCCCCCCCCCCCCCCCCCCCCCCCCCCCGTCACAAATTTTGGGGTAATCTAGAATTTATAAGTACTGCATTCATCATTTCTTTTAAAGTTCGGTTTTTTCTTTCAGCAACTCCATTTTGCTGAGGCGAATACGAAGTTATGGTTTGATTATAATACCATTTTCGGCACAAATATCAACAAATGGTGATCATATTCACCACCTCTATCACTTCGCAAAGTTTTGATATTTTTATCGAGTTGATTCTCAACTTCACTCTTATATATTTTAAATTTTCTACGACTTCATCTTTACTTCTTAACAAGTAAAAATGACAATATCTAGTACTATCATTTATAAATGTGATGAAGTATTTTTTTTTCCTACCTCTTGTTTGAACCGTTTTTAAGTCACATGTATATCACTATGTATCAATTCTAACGGTTCCGTATCTCTTCCAACTGAACGGAAAGATGATTTAGTCATTTTGGATTCGACACAAACTTCACATTTATATATGGTTGGTATTTAATTCGAATTTAGGTATAAGGTCCATGTTAAGCAATCTTCTTAAAGAATCGTAATTAACATGTCCTAACCTCTCATGCCACTTAATACAAGAATCCACAAACATAAGCGGAATTATTAATTTTATTAATCTTAGGAATAACAGTCAGTACATTCATCTTGAATAAACCTTCACTTAAATACCCCTTTCCCACGTACATCCTGTATTGGCAAAAAACAGCATTGGGCCTTCCTTATGCGCCCACCCTCGTGTAACATAAGAGGGGTGCCTTCAGTAGCCTCTATGGTCTAGCAAGGAAGCCCACCGAAAGCCCAACACGCCTCGCAAGCCCAGAAATTCTAAGCAGGCTTACACAAGCCCACGCTCCTGGCATGCCAAGATAAAGTCTGCCATGACGATCCACCCACACTCCAGCTAGTTGTGCGTACACGTGGCCAAGTTGTTAGAGATTGGGTCAGCCCAATCCTAGCATTCTGCTACACGTTGGGGTCATGGTAGAAGACCGAGTCTTGCGCTACTTTAAAGGAGTGGTGGACTATTTCTACTGGCAATGAACAGGCTAGGGCAACGGGTATCCTAAGGCTACCCTTCTCTCTCAAGAGATCAACGGCCACGGAAGCAGTCTAGTGTGATCCTACTATTGCGGATCCAACAACCCTGCGCCCCCAAGAGCGGTTACTATCCTCTACACCCTATAAATAGAGGAAGCCTCACTCTTGGAAAGGGTTCAGACTCTCACTCGAAAACTACTTATTCTCTACTTAGCACTCAAGAAGCTCTACTCCGATCACCTCACTCACTCTATACTAAGCTCCGGCTACGAATCACCTACCCCGACGATATCTGGTCTAAGCTAGCCTAAGGCAGAGATTCTGGTTAGAAGCTTCCACGAAACCACATCGAAACTTGCTAGAGGCTTCTTGTTTCTCTCATTCCCCGTTAATCTATCCTTCTGTAAGCAGGAGTCTACCCTTCTGTAAGCAGAGATCTACCCTTCCGTAAGCAGAATCCTACTCTTCCATAACCGGAAGTTTACTCTACTGTTTAAGTAGTCCTGAAGCTACCACAACTCACCATTCCGTAGAACCGAGCTCCGGCCACTCTACGAGTCGTGCCACCCCGACGCTACAACGATTCTACCATCAATAGTAACTCTACCTTCGGTTATTCACTTTATTACATCGAACTAAGTTACTGACTTGACCGTCGGAGGGTCCTTGGCCGACACCATCTCCGGTGCCCCCTTGGACTTCACGATTGTGTTTCCCTTGTGCAGGTTAACAGGCTACTGGTACCCGTTTTCTACCCTGGCGTTAGCCCGACAGTAGCTGTTTCCTTTTCTGACGTTTGCCTACCCGTCTACCCGGCTACCCGGCTACCAGAACCGACCTTCTACCCGTCAACCCGTCTATTTGAAGGCCCGAAGCCTAGTTGCTGGTGCCCACCCGACGATCCTTCTAACCGTGTGACTTTCTACCCGTCCACAGTTTGGCGCCCACCGTGGGGCCTCAGCAACAACTATCAAAGACGACCTTTGCAATGGCAGACGACATGGTAGCCACTCCGATCGATGTTTCAGCACAGATAGCTGCTCTCACAGCCCAAGTACAGGAGAATGCCCAAAAGTTCAAAGCTCTAGAAGAAGAGAATTCTCTGGTGAGAGCAGAAAACCAGCTACTTCAAGAGAAGATCACCGAGCTTTCTGTACCAAGATCAACAGGGCTAAGGTTTCGAGCTCCTGTTACTTCGATGCAACCTTTCACTCCAGAGCCAGGAAGTTCTTCCACCCAACCACCCATGCAATCGGGTACTGTCAGTGGTTCTACAACACTACCTGCAACTCAAGCTGGCTCTACAACACCCTTCATAATGCCTCTGCCTTCATTCCAGAGCTCTGCTTTGCCCCTACACTCTACTCTGCCCTTACACTCTACTGCTTCTCCTCTTTTCTCCTCTTTAATGTTTACTGTTCCCCCCTCACACACTGTGACAGGTGGGACGACCCTTAACTCACAAGCTGACATCCTAAACTTGTCTTTTACAGGTACTCCTCTGGAGCAGATCATGGCTAGGAAACTCGCAGAGATGGAGGCAATGATCACCAGGATCCCTGGAGTTCCTGCTCCGCTAAGGAAGAGTCTGCCCCAGAGCTACGCAGACTCACCTTTCGTTGATGCTATTGCCTTGGTAGAAATGCCTAAGAAGTTTTCGTTCCCTAACATGAGGATGTACGATGGAACTTCCGATCCAGACGATCACATCGCATCATATAAGCAGAGGATGTTCACCGCTGCAATATCAAGAGATCTCAGAGAAGCATGCATGTGCAAGAGCTTCGGTTCAAGCCTTGTTGGTCCAGCCTTGCAATGGTACACGAACCTGCCCAACAATTCGATCGCCTCCTTTGCCCAGCTCACAGACACATTTGTAGAGCAGTTTGCCAGTAGCAAAAAGCTAGAAAAGCTATCTGGCGACCTCTACCGAGTCCACCAGAGAAGGGGCGAGCCACTCAGAGACAACGTGGGGAGGTTCAACCGAGAAAAGGTGTCGATTCCCTACTGCAACCAAGAGACTGCCGTTGATGCGTTCAGAAAAGGCTTACTCCCAGAAGGAGAGTTGTACAAGGAGCTTACCAAATTCAATTGCACTACCATGGAGGATGCCCTGGCTCGCGCTTGGGTAGAAATTCGGTGGGAGGAAGACGAAGCCCACCGAAACAAATATTATTCTTATGATGACAGGAACAGGGACCGTCGCTCTAGACGACCAGATCGGAGAACAGATAGCAGACCAGGGGAGCCCTACCCAACTTCCAGACGTGGCCCTCCTAGAGAGAACAGAAGGCCACTTGACCCTCCATCAGGTCGCCCAACAGAGAAGCCTCAAGGACCCGTTCGTACCAGGATTCCATAGTACAACCTAAGCATTGAACCAGTCGAACTAGTAGCGGTTATGAAGGGCATGGGCAGTACTGTAAGATGGCCAGGAAAGACAAAGACTCCTGGCGAGAAGAGAGACACAACCAAGTGGTGCGAGTTCCACGGAGATCACGGCCACAACACTACAGATTGCATAACCCTCAGGCTAGAAGTTGCAGAGTTGCTGAAAAGAGGCCACCTTACCGACTTGTTGACAGAGAAAGGGAAGAGTACCCTGGCACAACGAGACACCCAAGTCAAGGAACCAGAGCCGCCGATTCCTACGAAGACGTGTCTAGTAATCTCAGGAGGTTCAGAAGTGAGTGGAGTCAGCCACTCTGCAGCCAAGAGGAGTGCTAGAATTGCAGCCAACCCTCTAGCCCACTCTACAGAAGTTACTCCTCATGCCTACACCAACCAGACAATAAGCTTCATAGACAATGAAGCCACAGGGCTCGTCAACCCTCATCATGACGCTCTTGTTATCTCTCTTAATATTGCAAATGTTCTAGTTAAGCGTATTTTGATAGATAATGGTTCATCCACTAATGTGCTTTTCTTGAATGCTTTGCAAGGTATGGGCTTAGATGAATCTTGCATATGTCGACGCTCTACTGTTCTGGTAGGCTTTAATGGAGAACAGAAACACACGTTGGGAGAAGTCACACTTCCCGTCTTCGCAGGAGGAGTCAACCTTAGCACTGTGTTCGTCGTACTGGACTGCCCTTCTGCCTACAATATCATACTCGGTAGGCCATGGATCCACAGCATGAGGGCAGTACCATCTACGTTCCACCAAGTGCTCAGGTTCCCAACTCCCTGGGGTGTCCGAGAGATCAGAGGGAAGCAGAGTACCTCCAGGAATTGCTATAAAAACGCAATGAAAGCCCCGAAGTCAGCCTTATAGCAATTACAGAAGGAGAAACTCAGTAGCACCGATCCAGACTGCCCAAGTATAGAAGATCTAGATGAAGTCCAGATCCACCCAGACTTCCCGGATCATAAAGTACAGATTGGTTCTAAGCTCAATTCTACCCTACGGAGCAAGCTCGTCGAGTTCCTCACAACCCACCACGATTGCTTTGCCTGGTCTCATGCTGACATGACTGGAATCGATCCTGAGGTAATGGTACACAAATTGCAGGTAGATCCTAGCCATCCTCCAGTAAGACAGAAGCGTAGAAAATTCGCTCCAGAACGAAACAGGGTAATAAATGAGGAAGTTCAGAAGCTGATCGAAGCTGGGTCTGTCCGAGAAGTCAACTACCCCGACTGGTTGGCTAACGTAGTCGTGGTAAAGAAGAAAAATGGGAAGTGGAGAGTCTGTATCGACTTCACAGACTTAAACAAAGCTTGTCCCAAGGATTCATTCCCGCTACCTCACATCGACATGCTTGTCGATGCCACTGCAGGCCACCAACTACTCAGCTTTATGGACGCATTCTCTGAGTACAACCAGATTCTGATGCACCCTGCAGACCAGGAAAAGACTGCCTTCATCACAGAAAGAGGCATCTTCTGCTACAAAGTCATGCCGTTCGGGTTGAAGAACGCAGGGGCAACTTACCAGAGACTGGTAAACAAAATGTTTGCAGGCATGCTGGGGGACACCATGGAAGTCTACATCGACGACATGCTAGTCAAGTCTCTGATAGCTGAAGAACATCTCAAACATCTCCAGCAGGCTTTCGACGTACTAGAAAGGTACAATATGAAACTTAATCCTACTAAGTATTCCTTCGGTGTTTCTTCAGGGAAGTTCTTGGGGTACATGGTGACCCACAGAGGAGTAGAAGCCAACCCAGACCAGATCCAGTCTGTGATGAACATCCCTTCTCCCACATGCATCAAAGATGTACAGAAACTAGCTGGTCGAGTGGCAGCACTCAGCCGTTTTATCTCACGTTCCTCTGAAAAATGCCACCATTTCTTCTCTACCTTACGAAAGGCCAAAGAATTTGCATGGACTCCAGCATGCGAAGAGGCACTCCAGCAACTGAAGGAGTACCTGACCTCTCCACCCTTGCTATCCAAACCTCAGGAGGGAGAAAAATTGTATGTCTACCTAGCAGTCTCCGAAACAGCAGTAAGTGCAGTGTTAGTACGGGAAGAACAAGGTAAGCAACTACCCGTTTATTATGTTAGCAAGTCCCTGCTTGATGCAGAGACCCGTTATAGCCAGCTAGAAAAGCTTGCATTGGCCTTAGTAATGGCTGCCAGGAAGCTAAGACCCTATTTTCAGTGCCACCCGATAGTCGTAGTTACGGCATTTCCATTAAAGAATGTGCTTCACAAACCAGAACTATCTGGTAGACTGACCAAGTGGGCTGTCGAATTAAGCGAGCATGATATTTCCTACCAACCTCGTACTGCGATTAAGTCCCAAGTGTTGGCTGACTTTATAGCCGACTTTACGCCTAGTACTCTAATTCAAGCCGAGAAGGAGTTATTGTGTCTTGCAGAGCAGAAAAAGCTGAAATGGACCCTGTCGGTTGATGGCTCCAGTAACATGAATGGGGTCGGGATAGGGCTAGTCCTCCAATCCCCTGAGGGAGACCAAATCCAGCGTGCCGTCAGATGTGAGTTCAAAGCCACAAATAACGAAGCCGAGTACGAATCATTGATCGCCGGGCTAGCTCTCGCCAAAGAAATGGGTGTTCGAAGGCTAGAGATAAAGTCAGACTCCCAACTGATAGTCAACCAAATGCAAGGAGCATACCAGACCAGAGATGCCAGGATGACCGCTTACCTAGCCAAGGTAAAAGATATGCTAACTGACTTCGAAGAGGCCAACATAACACAGGTACCCAGACTGGAGAATGGCCATGCTGATGCCCTAGCCAATCTAGGCTCATCGATCCCAGCCAAGTCAGAGCAGTCAATCCCACTAGTTACCCTCCAGTGGCCAGCCACATGGAAAAATCCTGCCCTGGAGGTAGCAAGTGTAGACTCCAGCAACAATTGGATGACACCAATAATAAGTTATTTGACCACCGACGAGCTACCAGAAGACAAGAATGAGGCTCGTAGACTAAGAGCAAAAGCAGCTAGGTTCACCATGCTGGAAGGTCAACTACTTAAAAGGTCCTACTCTGGACCCTATCTCAAATGTGTCACTCCAGAGGAAGCCAAATACGTGCTAGCCGAGCTTCATGAGGGAGAATGTGGCAACCACTCAGGAAGCCGTAGTCTAGCCAGTCGAGTCCTCACAGCCGGCTACTACTGGCCTACCATGCGAGCAGATTCTATAAGTCACGTCAGGAATTGCGACAGTTGCCAGAGGTTTGCCAACTCCTCCCATTTACCTCCAGAAAAACTCAACTCCATACTTTCACCATGGCCGTTCATGAAGTGGGGTATGGACATCGTGGGAAAACTACCCACTGCTCCAGGGCAGAGAGTTTACATGCTAGCCGTAACAGACTACTTCACCAAGTGGATCGAGGCTGAGGCATTCCACCAGGTCAGAGACCGCAAGGTAAAGAGTTTTATTTGGAAAAATGTTATTTGCAGGTTCGGGGTACCCAAGGAGATCGTTACCGACAACGGTTCCCAGTTCATTAATTTCGACTTCCAGGACTTCCGCAAGGGATGGGGAATCAAGCTTAGCTTCTCTACCCCACGCTACCCTCAATCTAATGGGCAAGCAGAGTCTTCTAATAAGACCATCATGAAAACTATGAAGAAGAGGCTCAAAAAAGCTAAAGGGGCTTGGGCAGACGAGTTGCCAGGGGTTCTCTGGTCGTATCGAACTACTGCTAGAACCCCAACTGGCGAAACTCCTTTCTCCCTAGCCTACGGTTCTGAAGCAGTCATACCAGTAGAAGCTGGAGTACCATCAGTACGTTGTCAATGGACTACAGAAGAGTCAAATTGGGATCAACTCAACCACAACCTCGACATGGTCGACGAGCTTCGAGATATGGCAGTAATAAGGAATGCAGCATACCAGCTAAAGGTAGCCCGTCATTACAACCGGAACATTAGAGCTCGTACCTTCAAAGTAGGTGGCTGGGTGCTCCGAAAGGTTTTCCAGAATACCAGAGAGGCTGGAGCAGGTAAACTAGCCCCCAACTGGGAAGGCCCTTACCTAATCACCAGGGTGATAGGCCAGGGAGCATACAAACTCCAAGCAAAAGATGGGCTCAATATCAACAACAGTTGGAACGCCACTCATCTAAAGTTGTACCACTTCTAACCCTACCTCTTTACTTTACTTACCACTTCTAATAACACTTGTTCTGACTTAAGCATCGGAGAGTCGGTGGCCATGCCACCGACTACCCCTCTCACCCATTTTGTGACAGGATTCTTGACAATAAAATGGGACACACCCCATTAGACCTGCTGGTCTACCAGCGTAGACATACACACCTGGTGAAGTTGGTTCAACTCCCAGACCAAGGAGCATAAGGGCAGTTGCGGCCCCAGTATAACTCGGTAGCATACGACATGCCCACACCGAACCCCTCAGAGGGGAACAGGGAGTACCACATATTCTTATTTCCTCTGTCCATTTTCTGTTCTCTCCTCAGAACATTACTGACTTGGGCGTCGGAGGGTCGATGGCAATGCCATCGACCACCCTTTCTTCTTTTCTGTACAGGTTGATTATCCTACGGTAGACATGGGCAAGCTGGAAACAGAACACTCTTCTCCCACCTTGCAGCATCAACAAGGATGACGACCTAAGCCCAGAACAAGCCTAGTCCGACCTTTAACCTGAGGGAGAGTAACACATGCCATTACCTCCTTTGTATAATTTTTTTTCTTTGTCATCTCAGGACGTTGCTAACTCGAGTTTCTGAAGGTCGATGGCGTTGCCATCGACCACCCATCATTCCAGTGTGCAGGCTGGTTATCTAACGGCAGACTTGGACAAGCTGGGGAAGGACGCCCTTCCCCCATCCTACGATGTCGACGAGGATAACAACTTAAGACCAGGACAAGCATGGTCCAACACTTTGTCTAAGGGAGAGTAACACATACCTCTACCTCCTCTGGCTATCTTTTTTAACATGTAAAAAAGTCACTAACTCGAGTTTCCGAAGGTCGATGGCATTTGCCATCGACCACTCCTCTTGCAGCGTGCATGATCGGCAATCTAATGGCGAATTTGGACAAGCTGGAATAGGACAACCTTCTCCCATCCCACGACGCCAACGAAAATGACAGCCTAAGTCCAGAGCAAACTAACTCTACACTTAGGCTGGGGGGACAATAGATGGCAAGACAGTGTTCACACGGACAATTCGACACCTCTGCCCAGATGACGCTTCCCCGCCGTTGGCATGCATATCCCTGCCCGGGTCGGAGTAGTACAAAGCAAAATGCGGGGCACAACCTACCCTCTACTCAACAAGACATGCAACGTCGATCAACGAGTCCACCAAAGACTAACAAAGTGTGCGCAGCCGACGACTCAGGCTACCCTGATGTGCGCCTCTCCTTACCCCAGCCCTAGGCTGCCCTGGAGCACCACCCTTTGTCCTAAGGCTGCCCCAGAACACCACTGTTTGTCCTACTACATACTTGTTGCACTTTTTATTGAATTACTGTACCCAATGATTACTAAATTCGCAAGTCATCAATAAAGCATAGTTAAAGCAATTCTAGCTTCATTTTTAAAAGTCAAACCCAGAAGTTAGAGCAACAAGGGATACTACAGCCCTCCGAAAGTCTAAGTTTAACACAAACTAACGACACAGCATTCCTGACATGGCCCCATGGGCAAGCAAAAGAAAGTAAACCTAACTACCACTCAGTGGAAGAAGCTAGCCCAAGGGTAGCACAACTCAACGGGCACGACTACCCGACGCTCTAGCCCTAGCTTGAGCCTGCTCTGCCTCTTCGATCGCCCTATCCTCCGCCTCCTGTTGGTCAAGAAGCGCAATCGTGCCAGCCGGATCCCAGTCGGTAAGGTGCGTCCCCGCCACGTACTCCCGCATAAGCATGCCCCTTGCATGTATCTGTACCCGCGCCTCGTGATCCTCCACCGCCTCATCGAACTCGTCTGTTTTTACCTTCAACTTGCCTTTGAACTCTTCAGCAAGGCGCCTCTGTTCCTCGACAAGACGAGCCTGCTCCTCGGCAAGACGAGTCTGCTCCTCAGCAAGGCGAGATTTCTCCTCGACGAGAAGATGCTCTGCATGGTATTTCTGCTTCCACTCGTTAATCTGCTCCTCTTGAAGATCTCTAGCATGACCCATGCCAGACAAAGCCTGCGACGGAAGCACATAAAAACACAACGTTAGATGACAAATCGATACGAGGGATGCTGAACACACCTAAGTAAGAAAGAAGGAATACAAACCCGATAAGCCTGGGTCATAGACCACTCCATGGTCCCGCCATACCCCATCTCCCTAAAACCTGGCCTGTCCCACTCCATGAGCAAGTGAGGGACCACCTGTGGCACGAAAGAAGAATCGTGAAGCGTTGACGATGGGGGTGACACCTCGAAATGCACCACACTGCCACTGCTACCCGCCGAGGGAGCCACGGTCATAGGCAGCGGCTCGGCACTTGCAACAGAAGGGGAAGGAGCGGCAGAAGGCCTGAGACGGATGCGCAGAGGATGAGGAGGCGACACTGCCGTACTTGCGGCAGCTGCTTTTCTAGCACCAGGAACCTCGGGCATACGATACCTCTTCTTCGGCATAACGTCCTCTGAAGGAAAATAAACACATACTTTAAAAGCACCAAAAGCAAGAAAACGGAACAACGAGATGCAAAAAGGATAAAGCACATACCAAGGGTCACTTCATCAACTCTCTTATGGCCAAGTATGACCTCCCAATGCCTCTCGATGGGGCTAAGAGCCAGGCAGAAGTCGAAACGCCTAACAGCGTCCCGTGCTACAAAGTCAATTTCGTTGCCCTGCCCGCTATCTACATGAACCAACAGACCAGGTAAGGCAGGAAACGACAAAACTCGCGTCAACATCGACAAACAAACAATAAATATCACTCACTAGCAAGTCTCCACCCCAGAGACATCCACGACACGTCACGCCCACCAAACAAGCTAGGACCCTGCGCGAAGAAGTACTGGTCGTATCGCCGCCTCTCGCTAGTAGGCAAGCCTGTCACCACATGGGTCCTACCATCTCGAATGCGAAACTGATACCGACCCTTGTCGAGTTTCAGGAGGTAGAATGCAGACACATCCTCTCCATGCAATACCCTACCCGGCCCAGCCAACTGGTCGAGACACAACAGAACCCTCCAAGCATTGGGCATCAGCTGGGACGGGTGAATCTCGAATCGCCTAATGATGTCATACACCAAGGTAGGGATTGGAAGCCGGAGGTCAGTTTCGAAGCAATGCTCGTATAGAGCAACCCAACCTGGCGTATCACCGTCTACCAATTCAGACGGCCCGGGAGCTCTAAGCTTCACATCCTTAGGTATCTTATATTTCTTCCTGATTCTCTTCAAACATGTGTTGGTAATAGCAGATGGAGGGTTTATCAACACCACAGGTCGCCCAGCAGGAACACGCGAACTAACCCCGTCTTGTGTCGAAGCCCCAGCGTACTCACTAGAAGAGTCGCCTACCCGTTCGTCCATCCTACGGAGCACACGTTCGAGTAAGAATAAGGTACTCCTACCAAGGATCTAGCCTACCCCTCGCAGTGGTGGCAACAAGGTCCTACCCTAGACAACTTGGCAACTACAAGACCAGCATGATTCTGCCCTGTAGTTACACATTTTCTGCCTAGCGTGATCCTACCCCGTCACCACACATGTTCTGCTATGGATATGTTAAGTTCTCTACACTAACAAAGCACACAGAGAACCTAATTTGGCCGAATTCTACGCCTACTACAAGAGTAAAGCAAGGCAAACATATGGCTACCCTAGCCCACATAGTCATGGTAAGTAATCTCTACCCTAGCTTGCACGGCTACCACCAGCCTAGCGTGATTCTACCCCGCCATTACACATTTTCTAGCATGCATGTGTCGAGTTCACTATACTAACATGGCAAGCAAGAAACATGATTTGGTGGAATCCTACCCTAGCTACCTCAAGCCTAGCGTGATTCTACTCCGCTGTTACACATTTTCTAGCATGCATGTGCCAAGTTCACTATACTAACATGGCAAGCAAGAAACATGATTTGGTGGAACCCTACTCTACCATAAGATCAAAATACGGAAAACATGCTACAAATTGTTGTTGAGGAGATCAAAATATAAGTTTTTCTACCAACATACGAAGAACACGAAGAACGCTGAAGAAAAATTCGAAGATTACCTCAAGATCTTCAAGTTTTTCTCTCTCCTAGCTTTTTCTCCAAACTCCACTCCAAAAATGACTCCAACAAACCACAAGGGTCCAAGACCCCTCATCCCCTTATATATGAGTCGAAAAGTAAGTTAAGCGGACCACGTCGTCCGACACATCTCATTGCTACACGGCTCGTCTAGAACCTTCAAAGGCGTCATGGACGAGATGCCACCAATAAGAGCAGAACTTGGCGGAGTAATTTTGCGAAGACTCAAGGTCGAGTGAACGACACTGGTCGTCACGTGCCGAACCGGCTTACTTGTCGAACCAAACCAACGATCCGGGAACAAAAACTTCAAGTACCCTTCTCCAATATATACTTATCATATATATTATATATATATGTAATAAAAAATAAAAAATAAAAAAATAAAAAGAGGCTCGGGACAGGAACCTGCTCGGGACAGGGCAGGAAGCTTCCTGCCCTGCGCGCTCCTGCAGGGCAGGACGCGCCTGCCCTGCGCGCACCTGCAGGGCAGGACGCGCCCGCCCGCCTCAGCTCCTCTTCCTTCGGTCAACCCGACCATCTCTCTCCCCTGACTTGTCGCGTCCCGAACGTGGCCAACGCTCTGGCATCCGTCTCTCTACCAATTACAAGCCTCCTTGACTCGTTGCCCACCAGTTACGGTGCCGCTCCATCCGACTCATGTCAAAACGCTCCGGCGTACCACACGGGAAAACGAAACAACGATACAAAGCTTCCGGGCACGATTTCAATAGTTCCAGCTACAACTACTCCCTAAGTCAGCCACTCGCTAACTAAGGGAGTGGGGGACAAACTGTATTGGCAAAAAACAGCATTGGGCCTTCCTTATGCGCCCACCCTCGTGTAACATAAGAGGGGTGCCTTCAGTAGCCTCTATGGTCTAGCAAGGAAGCCCACCGAAAGCCCAACACGCCTCGCAAGCCCAGAAATTCTAAGCAGGCTTACACAAGCCCACGCTCCTGGCATGCCAAGATAAAGTCTGCCATGACGATCCACCCATACTCCAGCTAGTTGTGCGTACACGTGGCCAAGTTGTTAGAGATTGGGTCAGCCCAATCCTAGCATTCTGCTACACGTTGGGGTCATGGTAGAAGACCGAGTCTTGCGCTACTTTAAAGGAGTGGTGGACTATTTCTACTGGCAACGAACAGGCTAGGGCAACGGGTATCCTAAGGCTACCCTTCTCTCTCAAGAGATCAACGGCCACGGAAGCAGTCTAATGTGATCCTACTATTGCGGATCCAACAACCCTGCGCCCCCAAGAGCGGTTACTATCCTCTACACCCTATAAATAGAGGAAGCCTCACTCTTGGAAAGGGTTCAGACTCTCACTCGAAAACTACTTACTTATTCTCTACTTAGCACTCAAGAAGCTCTACTCCGATCACCTCACTCACTCTATACTAAGCTCCGGCTACGAATCACCTACCCCGACGATATCTGGTCTAAGCTAGCCTAAGGCAGAGATTCTGGTTAGAAGCTTCCACGAAACCACATCGAAACTTGCTAGAGGCTTCTTGTTTCTCTCATTCCCCGTTAATCTATCCTTCTGTAAGCAGGAGTCTACCCTTCTGTAAGCAGAGATCTACCCTTCCGTAAGCAGAATCCTACTCTTCCATAACCGGAAGTTTACTCTACTGTTTAAGTAGTCCAGAAGCTACCACAACTCACCATTCCGTAGAACCGAGCTCCGGCCACTCTACGAGTCGTGCCACCCCGACGCTACAACGATTCTACCATCAATAGTAACTCTACCTTCGGTTATTCACTTTATTACATCGAACTAAGTTACTGACTTGACCGTCGGAGGGTCCTTGGCCGACACCATCTCCGGTGCCCCCTTGGACTTCACGGTTGTGTTTCCCTTGTGCAGGTTAACAGGCTACTGGTACCCGTTTTCTACCCTGGCGTTAGCCCGACAGTAGCTGTTTCCTTTTCTGACGTTTGCCTACCCGTCTACCCGGCTACCCGGCTACCAGAACCGACCTTCTGCCCGTCAACCCGTCTATTTGAAGGCTCGAAGCCTAGTTGCTGGTGCCCACCCGACGATCCTTCTAACCGTGTGACTTTCTACCCGTCCACACATCCCATTCTTAGTAAGAATAAAATTATCAGATTCAAATACAAGCTTAATGTCGTTCTTACTTAATAAATAACCAGAAACTAGGTTCTTTCGGATGTCGGGTACATGAAGCACATGTTTCAAAGTTACTTCTTTGCCAGATGTGAATTTGAGTACGACTGTCCTGTTGCCTTCAACTTTGGATGCTGCCGAATTTTCCACAAATAAAGGTTAAACATTTTCTACCTTTTTATAAGATGAGAATACTCCTTTATCTGAACAAATATGACGAGTAGCACGAGTGTCTACCCACTATTCTCTTGGATTGTTTATGAAGTTTACTTTAGAAATAATGGCACATAAATTAATCTCTTTCACACCGTCGGACAAGTTATCTATCACTTTGTCTTTGGTCTTTCTTTTCTTGTAATTCTTCTTCCAAGTTTTGGAGCGACAATCTTTGGCAAGATGTCCTTTCTTGTTGCACTTATAACAAGTCCCTTTGAACTTCTTTGAGTTTCCGTGATATTTTTCTTTACCGGATTTTTTTTTCTTTTTCAGCCCCCCTTCAACCACATTCACTTTTGAGATTTCAGAAGGCTTCTCGTTCTTTTTCTTGGCAAAACGACTATCTTCTTCAACTCCCAATTTTAAAATCAAGTCCTCTAAGTCCATTTCCTTACGTTTATACTTAAGGTAATTTTTAAAATATTTCCAAGATGGTGGCAATTTTTCAATGATTGCTCCCACTTGATATGACTCACTAATCACCAATTTCTTTGCCTTTAATTCTTGTAAAATTAATTGGAATTTTTGAACTTGAGTAATAACAGTTTTAGGTCTGTCATCTAGAAATCTAAGAACCTTCCTATGATGAAGTTTTTCACTCCGGCAGTTTCAGACTTATATTTATTCTCTAGTGATTCTCATAATTCTTCTGCCGTTTTTATCACACTGTAAACGTTGTATAAAGAATTATCGAGACCATTAATGCTGATGTCAAAAAGTGGCCTTCCGTTATCAGCATGAAAAATAAGGGACTTGAATGCATGACAGCGTCCATTAAGGTTAAAAGTTTTGTTACATTGATTGTGGTTTTAGATTCCTGCTTTGGGTTCTTGCTCTGGTTCCTCGCTCCTGCTCTGGTTCCTCGATCCTGATCCTGCTCCTCGATCTTGTTTCTCGATTCTTGGGGGACACCTGTAAAGGGTTTGAAAACCGCTCCGACGCTCAAGACAGTCAGGTTGCTCTTTGTAGTAAAATAATAAATATTGATTGATCCTTTTGAGGGCGAGTTATGGGAACTCTGTAATGATGGGGGATCTCTCTGGTTGGATATATCGTATGAGAAGCTTATGTTTTCAGTGAGAAGCTTGTCCAGTGGGGAGAAAGCTCGTCCTTTGTAAAGGACAATGGGGGCCCTTTTATAGCCTTAGTTAGGCCGACTGTGATTAGACGGTCATGATTAGGCGGTGATGATCCACCGTTTAGGTAAGTTTCCCACTGTTCGTATCTCGTATCTAGGACAAATAGAAGTTCTTAGGTTTAAGGATCCTTCGTAGATATCCTACCAAGGTGAGAAATCTTTGGGGGGATGTTTCCTCTCGAGGGACTCTTGAAGCCCAAACTTGCTTAAACACTTAAGATCTGTAGCCGACTAAGATCTTTAACGAGATTTTAGGATTGAGTCGGTAAGTTCAACGCGCTTTTGCCTCCCAAGTTTAGGGAGTGAGGCATCGACTTTACTTACCCGGACCCCCCTCATTCTTTGGAGATTCCAGGGTAGATCTGTCTGTGCTGAGGGCGAAACAGGGATGTTACTTTCAGCTGACCTCCCAGTTAGGGGTGTAGGTAGCGAGGCTTAGCCATTCTGTTTACCTTAAGCCGGGCTGGCCCGTTGGACTTCAGGTCCGTTCTTGACCTTTTGACGTTAGTCAACATCTGGACGATTTATGCATCATCATGATTCCCGCCACTCCTTAGTCGAAAGTAGAGAGACTAAGAAGTAGAAGTGACTCTGGGGATTGGTCTCTTAGTGTTTTAACTGGCACTGAGTACAAGGGGTATACCTTGACCAAAGCTATCTCGTGAAGCTCGATTATTCTCTTGAGTTTCCTGAGCTCTATCTTCGGAGCTCATTTTAGCGGAACCGTTGATGAAGTTCTTTTTCTTAACTGCACTGGAGGGGCGTTGTTCGTTAATGTTGTCTTGACCAGAACTGATTGGGTAGTGGTTTGTTGGGTTTGTATACACGTAATCTGCTCTGCTGACACGTTTTCAGTTTCTGCCCGAGGAGAGTGATTTCCGCTCCATGCGTGATTTTGTGATGTCATAGATCCGATTTTCTGATAGCGTGTTTTCGGCGTTGATCTTTAGGGTAACTGCACACGGTAACTTCTGCTGCCATGTCTGGCCACGTGGCATTTCGCGACTGGAGACGGGCGAGTTCTGTCGGGTCTTATTAATTCTTTCTGACCTGGTCAGTCTTGAGCCGCGCGTTAGCACTTAGTCATTTTTACTTGGTGCGTTACCAAGGCTATTTTTCTTTCCTTTGATTTTATTCTCTTTATTTGTTTGAGCGAATCCCTTGGTCTTCTTCTTCCGTTATAAATTGCCTCTTTTAACTTCTTTCTTCAACACTTCTGATGATGTATAAAATGTCCAGACGTTGACTGAAGTCAGAAAGTCAAGCCTTGACCTGAAGTCCAACGGGTCAACCCGGCTTAAGGAAGCAGACCAGCTAGGCCCTCGACGCTCCGCCACCTACACCCCTAACTGAGAGGTGTGCCAGGACAAGCTAAGAGGCATCAACTCTGTTTCGCCCCCGACACAGACAGATCAGCCCATGAATCACTGAAGCAAAGAAAGGGGGGTTCCGTCTAAGCTACGCCTCTATCTCACGCCCTAAACTGAGGAGACAGAAAATTGCCTACAGCTTACCGACTCAATCCGGAATCTCCCTAAAAGATCCCAGCCGGTTACAGATCTTAAGTGTTTAAGCAAGCTTGGGCTTCAAGAGTCTGAGAGGAGAAAGTATCTCCCCAAAGATCAATCACTTCGGCAAGATATCTACGAAGTATCCTTGAACTTAGGAACTTCCATTTATCTAAGATCCGAGATAGACTCTAAGGGAAACCCTAGATACAAATAAGAGGAAACTTCTCTAACGGTTTGACGGCCACAACCTCACCACAACCACTAATCAAAGTCGACTTAACATTGCCTATAAAAGGGCCCCCATCGTCTTCCACAAGACATGTGCACTTTCTCTGAGTAACACAGACTCGCCCCCCAAAATGTTCAATCAATATTCAATCTTTTACTACAAAGAACACACTGACTGTCTTGCGCGTCAGAGCGGTTTTCGAATCCTTTGCAGGTTTTTCCCCCTGGAATCAAGGAAGCAGGAGCAAAGATGGAGGAGCTTGGAGCAAGGAGCAAGGAGCAGGAGCAGGAGCAAGAACCAGAGCTGGAGCGAGGACCAGGCGAGAGAATCAGACTCAACATCACGGAATATTCATGCATAACGGAGGATGTCATGCATCAACTCTCTTTTTCATGCTGATATAACGGAAGGCCATTTTTCTACATCAGTATTTGGCGCTAGAAGGAAGGGGGCATTTCTCTCGCAACTCTATCGATTCGGTAACCCGAAATTTCTATTTCGCTATCAAAACTAACCGTTTTCACTAGCTCTTTAGGCAGCCATGTCGTCAGATGAACACACCTCTGAGGGGTCCCAAGCTAGGCTCCCAAACTCGATCGTGCTGTTAGCCAAGATCGAACAACTCAAAGTTGATCAACTGCAGAGAGAAGCAAAAGTGAAACAACTACAAGAGAACCTTCGCAAAGCAGAGGCGGCAAGGAGAGAGCCTACGATTGAAGAAAGGATGGAGGGATCAAGAGCCAAGCTCGCCAACTCTTCTCGACACCCGCATGACCTTTCTCAACGGGTTTGGCATCGAGCATAATTAGGTCTGACGACTAGATGTATCTGGAAAAGATGTGGAACGATGCTGGAACATTGAACCCGAACCTGCCCTACATCCTTAAGCCTCCTGGATCTAGCTCTGGATGCACAGATGACCCGACCCTCGGCGAAATACTCTTGCACCAGGTGGCAGAGTTGACTTGGCAAAAGGAGAAAGAAAAGATGTCGTCGAAGGCCATAATCAACTTGCCGCCCCTTTGCAAAGAAATCTTGGAAGCCGAGAGGCCCAATGACTTCAAATGTCCTACGCTGGAGCATTATCACAGGGTAGAGGACCTGGTGGTCTTCGTCAAAAACTACGTTTCGGTTATGAACCTCAGCACAGCCGAGCATAACGTATGGTGTGTGGTTTTCGCCACCATTCTAAGAGGACCGGTGCAAGCTTGGTACCAAGGCTTGGAACTAGGGTCAATCAAATCCTTCGAAGAACTCGCACATGCGTTCTGTAACACCTTCAGATGCAGCATCACAATCAAGAGAAAGACAGCCGACTTTTTCAACATCGTCCAAAGAAAGAACAATCCCCTCACGGTTTACTAGCAAAGATTCTGAAACCTCATGGTGCAAATTCCGAACCTCGAGCGAAAGTTTGCCTTTTCCGCCCTAAAACGGTGCCTTAGGCAGGACGACATCTTGCAAGAAATCGCAACAAAGAGCCCGATGACCTCGGAGAGCTGATAGAAAAGGGCGAACAATTCATCAAAAAAGAAGAAAATTACCAGAGAATAAAAGAAATAACTAGCATCCAATACGAGGCAGAACCGACTAGGAGAAAGGAGAGAGAGGAAGAAAGACCCACTAGGAAACGAGACCGTAGCAGGCAAATAAGACCCGATTTCGCTGCATACACTCCCCTGACTAAAGGCAGGAAAGAAATCTTGCAAATCCTCGTTTTATAGAAGACGGTCCAGCTGCCCAAACCTAATGACGATCAGGAGGAGTTTGGCCCCAGGGACATGACGGCATGGGCGCGTTCCACTGAGGGTACGGATACAGAACCGACAATTGTCGGCACCTTAAGAATCTAATAGAAGAACTCGTAAGAAAGGGAGAACTGGAGAAGTATATCAGAAGGTAGTCCCAACCCTACGACTACAAGAAGGAACAACAACCTACCCGACTATAAAAGCAAAAAGAGTTCAGGCAAGAGAGAAGTTGGGTCCGGTCTGGACACCAACATGTACTTCACATCCGCCAAAAAAACGGCTAAAGGACCCGATGAACACGCAAGCATTATCAGCACTATCCATGGAGGCCCGACCCTTAGTGGAAATACGAAAGGTGAGCAACGCAGATTCGCCAACGAAGCAAAGAATCCTCCAGCCTTATTCGTCAAGCCCAACAAGGAGACACCACCGATAATCTTCACTGATGAAGACTTAATGGGCATAATCACTCCACATACCGACCCGTTGGTGATAACGGCGTTAGTATCTAATTGGAATGTCGGACGAATATTGGTTGACACGGGAAGTTCAACCGAAGTAATGAGGAGAACATGCTTCCAGAAACTGGGGGTAAGCCCTCAATACCTCAAGACTTACAAGTCTTGCCTGACGGGATTCAGATACAATCAAGTTGAAACTGACGGGATCGTACAACTGCAAATGCTGATCGGAGACGGAACGGCCAACAGAATCATGATGCTCAATTTCGCTGTAGTCAGAAGACTAAATGCCTACAATATCATCCAGGAAAGGAACTTCCTAAGAGAATCCAGAGCTATCATATCCATGAACCACCTGATGATGAAATTCCCGATTCAGGGGACGAGCCTCGTAGGGACAGTTCTAGGAAATCAAGAGGTGGCTCGGGAATGTTACCTAATCTCGACACGAAATTGCAAACGGGAGTCAACAGTTCTGATTAGCGTTAGAGAAGAAGGAATCTTCTACGACGATCCCACTGCAGACATGCAAGAGTAAGACACAAATCCCTCAGGTATAATGAGTTGTACTCCCTTTCAATTTATCCTACAATAAGGCCAGTAGGCCATGATATGGCAATAGCTGCAGTATTTATGAATAAATAATACTTTTCGGAAACGAGTATTATTCAAGGAGGAATCCTAGTTAAACTTACTTTGCTTCGCCAAAACTTATAGCTCTGCTAGCGGAAGCAACGACCAGGGGCCTTAAGGAGGAGTCTTAGTTAAAACTTATTTTGCTTCGGCAAAACAGATAACCCTGCTAGCGGAAGCAACGACCAGGGGCCCTAAGGAGGAGTCCTAGTTAAACTCACCTTTATGCGAGCGAAACAGATAACCCTGCTAGCAAAAACGACGACCAGGGGACCTAAGGAGGAGTCCTAGTTAAACTCACTTTGTCTCGGAAAAACGGGCAACTCTGGTAGCCAAGGCCACGACCAGGGCCCAAGGAGAAGTCCTAGTTAAACTAGTCGTGCTCAAGCCGACGAAGCAGCCCTGGTAGCTAAGGCCACGACCAGGGGCCCAAGGAGAAGTCCTAGTTAAACTAGTCATGCTCAAGCCGACGAAGCAGCCCTGGTAGCTAAGGCCACAACCAGGAGCCCAAGGAGAAGTCCTAGTTAAACCAGTCGTGCTCAAGCCGACGAAGCAGCCCTGGTAGCTAAGGCCATGACCAGGGGCCCAAGAAGGAGTCCTAGTTAAACTAGTCGTGCTCAAGTCGATGAAGCAGCCCTGGTAACTAAGGCCACGACCAGGGGCCCAAGGAAAGTTCCAGGACTACCTCCGAAACCACTCAGAAATTATTATACAGGGCTAACTCGGGTTCTATATTTGGAGAGGGAAATAGTAAGATTAGGGCATGATAGAATAAGTATAATTTTCTTCCTTTTTGCAGAAGCAATCATGTGGAGCATGCGTAGTAAGTTAGAAGCGATGCATTAGTAAGATTAGGGGTTTCACAAATAATTGTTCCATGTTTAAGTGTGTGTGCAGGAAAAAAAAACAAAATCAAGAAAGGTTGTCAAGGAATATACATCATCGACCATTTACATATTAGACGAAGAGGAAGAGGTGGGAGAATGAGAAAACAAAGAGATTACATCAGAAGGAACTAGTTCTATAGAGGTTCGTATGATCACCGCCACAAGACGTCCGTCCATCGATCGAATTAGGTATCCCATCACTTCAAGGGTCACCGGCCGACCATCATTCACCACCTCTCTCGGGAAAAATGCAGGGGACAGAAAGGCTCGCTAAACTGAATCATCTCTAGATTCTCGAAGACAGACAAACCTATGAGGCAAAAAACCCTGATCGGACTTTCGCCTTCGACATCAACATGATAACGACGGACGAAAACTCATCAGTAAGGAGCGACAGGAGAAAGCTAATTCTACGATTATCACAAGGAAGAAGCCTTTGGATAAGCAAACTCGCATGAAGGAGACGAATGAAATTATCCGTCCATCCGAGTCATATTTATAGAACCATGGCATGGGAAGGCTGAACGAACAAATGTTTCGGTCGGAGCAATTTTAATAAAGCAATAAGTAGTAAAGACGAGTCGGCGCCCCTTCACGAAAAGGCGGTTGATACTCAGAAAACAGTAAACAATAAAGGAAGAGCAACAGCAAATGATTTTATTCATCACTCAACAAAGTCTATTATAAAAGAAATTGCAGTTAAGGACACCAAGACAACCGTGGGTGTCCGGGTCTATTACAAAAGAAATTGGAAAAATGGGTATAAAATCCACAAAAAGTAAAGACAGAACTAGGAGGAAACGGAAGAATGCAGAAGGATAGAAGACTACTTGCGCAAGTCGGTTGAGAGAAGATCATCCCGAGAAGCCACCTTTCCAAAGAATTGCCAAGGCAAGAAGACAACTGAGAGAGAAGATTCTCCTCCACCGCCATCACCTTCTCCTCTGCACCCCAGTTGGAGGCAGCACGGGGATCAACCCCTCCCTGGTAGTACATACCGAAATGGCACATGGGGTTACCACGACCATTATGAAGAAGTCCACCCTTTACCACGGTCACTATGAAGAAACGTAAACAGAACAAGGGAGAAACCAAGTATGAACTCGAACAGTGGCCTCATCTCAAAGTTATCAAAGCAGAGGAGCCAAAGACAAATCCTCAAAAGACAAGAATAGGTGGAAGAATTGTTCATGGAAGAAACTCAAACACAAGGCGGCTATTTATAATGGAAGAAGAAGATCGAAAGCCTTTCTCAACAGGCAAAGAGGCAATAAAGAGAAGAATTAAAATCCCCTCGGCAACACGCGAAGCCATAATGACAAGGCGTCTAGGGTGCGGCTCTAGACTGATTAGCGTCAGAGGAGGAGTTAATGATCGATAAAGACTAGCTCACTCGTCCAATTACAGAGCACCACGTGCCCACACATGGCAATAGAGGTGGCGTGAGAAGTTACCCAAACAACCAACGCTGAGAGCGCGTGATCAGAGAGCAGGACCTATGGCATCAGAAAATCGCGCATGGAAGCGAAATCCGTCTCCTTAGGAAAAAGTCGAAAAGTGTCGAACCGGCGATGACAGACCAACACGTTTCAAAGGAAACCCCGAACCAATCAGTTGGGCACTAACAATCCCGAAAAACAAAAACTTCATCAAACTTGAGAATAGCTCTTCAAAACAACTCAGCCAGAAACAACTTGGAACACGGAGCTCAGGAAAATCAAAAGAACTGACGGGGATTCACGAAACAGCTCTGGTCCAGGTAAACCCCTTGTTTTCAGGGTCATTTAAATTAACTTGACTTGAGAATTACTTCTACTCCTCAGTCTCATTACTTTCGACTAAGGAGTGGCGGGACTCATGATAATGCATAAAATGTCCAGACGTTGACTGACGTCCGAAAGTTAAGCCTTGACCTGAAGTCCAACAGGTCAACCCGGCTTAAGGCAGCAGAACAGCTAAGCCCTCGACGCTCCGCCACCTACACCCCTAACTAGGAGGTCGACCAAGACAAGCTAAGAGGCATCATCTCTGTGTCGCCCCCGACAAAGACAGATCAGCCTAGAATTACTGAAGGAATGAGGGGGGTTCGTGTAAGCTACACCTCTGTCTGACGCCCTAAACTGGGGAGACAGGAAAGTGCCCATAGCTTACCGACTCAATCCTGGAATCTCTCTAAATGATCCCAATCGGTTACAGGTCTTAAGTGTTTAAGCAAGCTTAAGCTTGGGCTTCAAGAGTCTGGGAGGAGAAAGTATCTCCCTAAAGATCTATTACTTCGGCAAGATATCTACGAAGTATCTTTAAACTTAGGAACTCCCATTTATCTAAGATTCGAGATAGACTCTAAGGGAAATCCTAGATACGAATAAGATGAAACTTCTCTAACGGTTTAACGGCCACCGCCTCACCACAACCACTAATCAAAGTCGGCTTAACATTGCCTATAAAAGGGCCCCCCATCATTTTCCACAAGACAGGTTCACTTTCTCTGAGTAACACATACTCGCCCCCCCAAAAGGTTCAATCAATATTCAATCTTTTACTACAAAGAACACCCTGACTGTCTTGAGCGTCGGAGTGGTTTTTCAACCCTTTACAGGTTTTACCCCTGGGATTAAGGAAACAGGAGCAAAGAAGGAGGAGTTGGAGCTTGGAGCAAGGAACAGGAGCAAGAACCAGAGGTGAAGCGAGGACCAAGCGAGAGAATCAGACTCAACATCACAAAATATTCATACATAACGGAGGTTGTCATGCATCAACTCCCTTTTTCATGCTAATATAACGGAACACCATTTTTTGACATCAGCAACTTCACTTTTTCCCTAATATCTTTTCTTCAAACATTTTTTCTCTATTCTTATTTAACCCCCGTTTTGTTGGAGATATAAAGATGAGGCCCTTGTTCGAGTTCATACTTGGTGTTTCTTTGGTAGATGTTTCTTCATAGTGACCGTGATAAAGGGTGGACTTCTTCATAATTGTCGTGGTAACATTACGTGCCATTTTGGGACGTCCCACCAAAGAGGTGTTGCTCTCGGTGCCGCCTCTTGTTTCTCTCATCGGAAAGATGGTGATGCGAGTGAAGGAGAATTTTTCTTCAGGGTTGTCCCATTCCTGGGCAGCTCTTTGGAAGATGCTTCTTGGGGTTTCACGATTTTTGTGGCTCCTCTGATTCATTCCCCGCGATCTGGGTTTTCTGCTTCCTTTTCTGTTTGTTGGTTTTATATCCTTTTTTCTTTCTTTTTCTCCGGTGCAGGCTTTTTGGAGTGTTGATCCGTTCTCTATCTTTTTACAATTTCTTTTGTAGTAGACCCGAACACCCACAATCATCTCGGTGTCTTTGATTGCAATTTCTTCTGTAATAGACTCCTTTTGTGAATTAATAAAAGTGTTACCTTTTAATTCTTATCTAACCCGCGTATGAATCTGTTGGTCTACTATTTTCGTTTATCTCCTTTCGTTGTGACCCTTCAGTGATTGTGCCTATTTATCATGACTGTCGTGTTCTATAAATATGCCTTGGATGGAACGAAAATATTGTTCCTTTTGTTATGGCTCTTCTGATGGTTTGCGGGACGCTGCTTGGAGGCGACGTGAGGACCATCTTCTACATGGATCTGAATGTCGATCATGCGACCATCAAGCATCTTTGTGGGGAAGTGGTCGGTGAAGGTTTTATCGACATCTTTCGCCCTCGCGATCTTCTGGATGAAGATAATCTCTCAGTCTTGCTTTCTGCTGATCCTCTCTACCCTTTAGTCTACTCACTGAATGGGACCTTGAGTAATTCCCAACCAGAGCATTTTTCGGCGGTCAGCTTTCTGGTTCGTCGGCCCGAAGGTGGTCGTCTTCTCGTCTTGTTCATCAAGGCTTCGGTAGACGTGATCGATCCTCCAACTGCTCTTCCTTCTAATATGTAATCATCATAGTTCTGTCTTCGTTTTTTAGATTGCATATAACGAATTCTACTTTTTGTTGACGGTTATTCCATTCTTCATCGTTGCCATTTGCTACTTTTTTTTTACTACACAGAAACAATGACGAAAAAAACACACGTTATAGTTAGTTCGATCCTAGGCTTACTAATGAGATTTTCCTAACTAACTACGCATGCTCCGTATGATCGCCCCTGCAACACAATTTGAGAAACTCAGTCCTATTCTATCATCCCCTAGTCTTATTAGTTCCTTCTGCAAAACAAAACCCAAGTTAGCCTTGCATAATCGATTTTCGAGTAGCTCTGGAGTTTTAACGAGGGCTTCCCCTCGGGCCCCTGGTCGTGCCTTTCGCTATCAGGGTTGTTTCGTCGGCTTGAGCACGTCTAGTTTAACTAAGACTTCTCCTTGGGCCCCTGGTCGGGGCTTTCGCTACTAGGGTTGTTTCGTTGGCTTGAGCACGACTAGTTTAACTAGGACTTCTCCTTGGGCCCCTGGTCCTGGCTTTCGCTACCAGGGCTATTTCGTCGGCTTGAGCACGACTAGTTTAACTAGGACTTCTCCTTGGGCCCCTGGTCTTTGCTTTCGCTACCAGGGTTGTTTCATCGGCTTGAGCATGACTAGTTTAACTAGGACTTCTCCTTGGGACCCTGGTCGTGGCTCTCGCTACCAGGGTTGTATTTGAGCAGAGCAAGTTTAACTAGGAATTCTCCTTAGGGCCCCTGGTCGTAGCTTTCGCTACCAGGGCTATCCGTTTTGCTTTAACAAAGTTAGTTTAACTAGGACTCCTCCTTAGGGCCCCTGGTCGTGGCTTTTGTTACCAGGGATATCCGGTTTGCTCGCGTACAGTGAGTTTAACTAGGACTCCTCCTTAGGGCCCCTGGTCGTGGCCTTAGCTACCAGGGTTATCTATTTTGCCTTAGCAAAGTAAGTTTAACTAGGACTCCTCCTTTGGGCCCCTGGTCGTGGCCTTAGCTACCAGGGCTATTCGTTTTGCCTTAGTAAAGTAAGTTTAACTAGGACTCCTCCTTAGGGCCCCTGGTCGTGGCCTTAGCTACCAGAGCTATCCTTTTTTCCTTAGCAAAGTGAGTTTAACTAGGACTCCTCCTTAGGGCCCTTGGTCGTGGCCTTAGCTACCAGGGCTATTCATTTTGCCTTAGCAAAGGGAGTTTAACTAGGACTCCTCCTTAGGCCACCTGGACGTGATTTTCGCTACCAGGGTTGTTTTGTTGGTTGGAGTACCACTAGTTTTGCCAAGACTTTTCTTTAATATAATACTTGTTTAACAAATGTATTATTTATTAAGAAATACTACGGCTTGTAGCGCTACACTCCAGCCTATCGGCTTTATTATAGTAAATAAATTAAAAAGAACTAACTGTGAAAGTTGCTCGTCATACCTGGACGATCTTTGTCTTATTCTTGCATGTTAGCTGTGGAGTCATCGTGAAAACTTCCCTCTCATCCAGCGGTGATTGAAGTGCCCATCTCTTTCCCGCAGCTAGGGGTGTACTCGAGTGGAGCCGAGCCGAGTTGTAAGATGTTCAAGCTCGGTTCGTGTATTTGACTGTCGAGCTCGTTCGAGTAATTGTCCACTTGTTCAAGCTCGGTTCGTATAAGTTTGAAAGAGCTCGAGCTCGAGCTCGCATTCTTTTAAACTCGTTTATCAAAATACTTCAAATGAAAACTTTCTAAATTATCAAAATACTTCAACGATCATTTGTCACATAATGATTTATATTCCGATAATTTTTTAATGGTTGATATTTCATGTACAAGTTTCAATACGAATACGTAATTATGTACTACAATATTATAAGAGTATGTTAAACGAGCTGTTGGTGATAAGAATACAAATGTAAAATATCAAAGTGTTGCTTAGAAACAATACAAAAACTAACTAAGTTGGTGATCTGACTTCACTTGATATAAGAAGGCAACAACAATTAATTAACAAGATGTGGCCAAACTAACATAAATGTTCATGTGAGTGCCTCTCCAAACAATATGCATTTACGTCCGATAGCCAACATTGTTTTGGTTCCAGTGAGTGATAAATTATTAGTTTATGCAAATTAGCTAACAGATTCAATTGTAATGGTTTCAATGACTTCTAATTTAACCAACCAAGTGATATTGCCAGAGAATTAGAGAAGATAGAGAAAGCAAACAATTAATTCGCATGCAAAGATAACTAAGTCAGAACATAAGGAAAAACTCTTATTCTGTTTTTAATTCTAACTATAAGGCCGAAAAGGTTAGATCAAATACACTACTTGTCGAGTGAAGTCCGATACACGGAATAACGTCTTAAGATTGTTGGACAATATTTGATTAATCGTTCTTCTTGAATATACAATTCTGTTATGCCAATCGGGATTAATATGATCAATACGAGTAATCAAGCAGAAGTAATAAGAAATAAAGAACAATCAAGAACAGAACACATAGATTTACGTGGTTCAGTTGGTGAGACATACTCCACGGCGACAATGGCGCGATGATTTCCACTACGATAAACAAACAAGTTACACAAGAGATTACGTGAGATTGTGCTACTGATATCTCCTTAGGGTTTAGTTTATATAGCCACTAAACCCTAATCCCACCGCCTTAACGACTCTCTCTCAAAATCCGAATTATACACGGATACGCTAACACTAATAACCGACATAAACCCAGCTTCGCATTCTAGCTCTGTCTCGGAGTCCAGCTCTGCCTCGGAGCCCTGCTTCGCATACCAGCTATGTCTCAGTAATCCATTAACGGGTCTAAAATTCGCTGCCAAAACCTAAGCGGGTTGGCGGGTCGTAAATCGGGTTCGATATCAACCCATATGCAAGACACTTTCAACAATTCTCCACCTTGACTTGAATATGCTCCTCTTGACTTAAATCTGCCACCATCATAGCTCAGCGCCTCTGAGCCGTCGTTGCTCCAGCCGTGCTAGGGCTCAACATCTGGAAATTTCAATCAAGTCTAGGCAATGCTTAAACTTGAAAGTTGTAGCTGTCTTGGTTAACATATCCGCTGGATTATCTGTCGTAGAAATCTTCTTCGTCGTGATCTTCCCTTCTTCAATCACGTCCTTGATAAAGTGATACCTGACATCAATGTGTTTAGTTCTCTTGTAATACATTTGATTTTTGGTCAAATGAATCGCACTGTGGTTGTCGTAGTAGACCTTTGTCACCTCCTGCTTCAGGCCCAAATCACCAACTAAACCACTCAGCCATATTGCCTCCTTCACCACCTCTGTTGCTACCATGTATTCAACTTCCGTTGTAGACAGAGCTACTACCGACTGCATCACTGCTCTCCAACTAATGGCACTCCCGCAGAGTGTGAACGTATAGCCCGTCAGCGACCTCATCCTATCAAGATCCCCCGAAAAATCCGAATCTACAAATCCAACTACGGAACCAGAAGTGTCAGGCCTTCTTTCGTAAACCAACCCAAACTCCGCAGTTCCTCCCAGATACTGCAGTATCCATTTCACAACCTGCCAATGACCTCTCCCAGGTCTACCCATGTATCTGCTTACTACACTGACAGCATGTGAAATATCAGGCCTTGTGCACACCATAGCATACATAATGCTACCTACTGCATTTGCATAAGGCACCCGAGACATGTACTCTGTCTCTTCATCAGTTGTCGGTGACAGTTCACCCAAAAGCTGAAGTGTGCTGCCAATGGAGTACCGATAGGTTTTACCTCAGTCATACCAAAACGTTCCAACACCTTCTCGGTGTACGTTTTCTGAGACAAGAACAGTTTCCTAGAAGATCTGTCTCTCCGTATTTCCATACCCAATATCTTCCTTGAGGCACCCATGTCTTTCATCTCAAACCCACCTTTTAACTGATCCTTTAACATGTGGATTTCTGACATATCCTTGCTAGCTATCAGCATGTCATCCACATATAGAAGTAGATACACATAAGAACCATCTGATAGTTTCCTGTGGTACACACAACTATCATACCTGCTTCTGTCATAGCCGTTTTTAACCATAAACGTTTCAAAACGCTTATACCCACTGCCTACGAGACTATTTTAGTCCATAAAAGGACTTCTTCAGCAAACAGACGTGGTCTTCTTTCCCGAGAATCTCAAACCCCTCTGGTTGACGTATATAGATTTGTTCCTCCAGCTCCTCATGTAAGAACGCAGTCTTAACATCAAGCTACTCCAATTCCATATTAGATCTTCGGGACTTTGAAGTTTAGTGTTATTGGTTTAGAACCTTTTTTAAGATCTTCAAAAATCACCGTTATTGGTTTAGAACCTTTTTTAAGATCTTTAAAAGTTAGCGTTATTGGTTCAGAACCTTTTTTAAGATCTTTAAATGTCCGCGTTATTGGTTTAGAACATTTTTTAAGAACATTTAAGTGACATGTTATTCATTTTTTACAAGATTTTAGAACTTTTAACCTAAAATTTGTCCGTAGATCTTCTGGAGACAATTTTACTTATATTTTTGTCTGATTAAAAGATCCACCTATTTAGGTGAAACTTTGAAATTCAAATTGTATTTGGGTGTGCATAAAAAATGTACGGCTGAAACAACCAAAACCCCTTTTTCTCCCTATAAACAACGACTTATTTTAATTCTTTTCCCCTCATAGCCGATTCTCTATTTTCTTCTCTTCTGTTTCCAGTCACCTCTCTTTCACATCTTTTCTTTCCTCTCTTCAAAAAAGTACTTCTCTATTTATCTTCCATCTTTTATTGTATTTAATAGGTTATTATAGGTGTAGGTGTTTCTTTTGTTGAGCTATTCAACAACTTCTATGACAAAGTTGTAGTAAAAATTGTATTATTTATTTTAAATTAAAATTGTTGTAGTGAATCGAGGGTTGTTGATTTGTTATTTGTACCGATCTTCAAAACTTAGTGTGTGGATTGATGTTGACTTGTTCTTCAACTTTTTACAAAAAGCCATCCCATCATCTTTATCCTTCCACCTAAATTAACAGACTAATGTAGATTTGTTTTTCAACTTTTTACAAAGAGAAAATCTCTGGACCCATCCCATCATCTTTATCTTACAAACATATGATACATAGAGAGATAAATATATGGCCTACAAACATATGGTACCTAGTTAGTAATATATTTAGTTCAACAAAAAAAAAGTTAGTAATATATTTAATTAAACTAAGCATTAAATCAATGTAACAACTTAACCAAATTATGAATGAAAAAAACAGAGTTCAATTTAATCCAATGACAAGAATGTTGATTAGTCAATATTGAATAGCCTTACTTTTGTTTATTTAAATTATGCATGTGTAGTGAAAATTAAACTGGTTATTTTTAAATTATGCATATTGGTGGTTGTAATGGTTAGAGTTAGAATTTATTTTTATTTCCTTCTTCTCTTTAATCTTAGGTCTTTTTTCTTCTTACATTTATCCTTTCAATAGAACATGTGAGCTTATCTTTATCTTAGAGAATACTATTGAAGCTTGTTTCAGAGTTAAATAGAATATGTGTTTATCTTGGTATTTCATGAACTAAACAAAATGTGTGTGTGCCCTTTCAATTTGTTTTGATTAGATGAGTTTAGAGAAAAAAAAAAGTATATGAAATGGACTACAACTGAAAATGAGTTGCTACTTCAACTTGTTGTTGAAGCCGTGAATAGCGATAAATGTGGTAAAGATGGTTCGATTTCAAAGAACTACTATGAGCAATTTGTTATTCCAACTCTCAATAAAAAATGTAACGGGAATAATACATTGGAACACGTAAGTAGTAAAATTAAAAAAATGGAAAAGCAAGTATAAACAAGTTAGAGACTTAATTGCTTCCTGCTCCAGATTTGGTTGGGATGCAAGTACCGGTAAGATTACCGCTCCACAAGAAGTTTGGGATGATTTTTTAAGGTAATTAAATAACAAATTACGTTCACGAATATACAACATATTTCCTACTTAAATATTGATTCAAGTAGTTTATTGCAGAAACACCCAAATACTAAGGATTACCAGAATGGAAAATATCCAGAATATGATGATTGGTGCACGATTTTTGAAGGGTCTTATGTCGTTGGAGATCATGCATGTGAAGCATCAACTGAAGGTTTACAAGGAATGACTGTAGACAATTTTGATGTCAACTTGGATCCTTTTCCTAGTGACACTAACTATGACGAACCTACCGACCCTTTAGGTGCGAAGGACAATACTTGTAGGTCACAACAACCTCATAGAAGCAAACTACCCGTACAACGAAAACGAACAAGGACACATCATGATGAGATTAGTGAAAGAATGGCTTTGAGTCTTGAAGAACTAGTTCAGACTACAAAGAGTGCAAACGATTGGTGTAAAGCACTTTATGATATTCCTGATCTGGACACCTCAATGAAAATGGAAGGAGCAAAACTTTTTAAAACACCAGAGCAAAAAATGATGTTTGCCATGATGGATGTGGATGAGCGAAGAAATTGGATACTATCTGAGCTTGACAAATGAGACTTTAGAGTTTAGAGATTAAGATTTATAGGGTTTGTTTAGTTTATGCTTCAAACGTTATTTTTCCTATACTACTGCATTTACATCATAGTTTTATTAAGACTTCGTATGTTAAACTTTCATGTTAATCTTATTAAGTGTTATGGAATAACTTTTTTTCTTACGTATTTCATGTATATGTTTATTTATTAGGATTTTTCAGATGGATAATGAAGATGGTGTCCAAGATGATGAACAAGTAGCAGTAATTAATAATCAAAATCAAACTATTATCCGTGCAGTTGCTATCACTTGTAGTTATAATATCCATGTAGGTAAACCTAATGCTCAAAGAAAGTCAGTCACTAGTAAAGGATTCATTTACATCCAACAAAAATTTGATGGTTCGCCTGATGAATTTCGTGAGATGTATAGGATGTATCCAGATCCATTTCTCAAGTTATGTCGTATTTAAAGGAGAAGTGGTTATTGGAGGATACACCCTACGTCAATGTGAAAGAGATGGTTGGGATGTTTCTCCTAACGGTTCGCCAGAATAATAGTTATTCTGTAACTCGATAAAGATTTGATAGATCCAAATTTTGTACAAGCATAAACTTCAATAAAGTGTTGAAGGCACTGACTTTATTAGCTCCTGAATTAATGGCAAAAACTCCAACAACCACCTCATTGAAGATCCTAACAGATGATCGCTTCAATCGTTACTTTCTGGTAACAAAAAAAGTTATTTATGATTAAATTCAATTCAATTTTATAATCAACAATATTGATTTTTTTATGTATCGAACACAGGATTGTGTGGGAGCAATTGATGGTACATATATTCCAGCTATGGTACCAATAAAAAGTTTGATTGCTTATCGTAATAGAAAAGGAATTGTATCACAAAATGTTTTAGCGGCTTTCACCTTTGATTTGCAATTTATATATGTTCGTAGTGGGTGGGAAGGTTCAGCAAATGATGCACAAGTATTAAAAGATGCAGTAGAGGGAAACGATGGATTTAAATTTCCTCGAGGTAAGATAGTTATTATTCATATCAAATTATTTTATATATATTTAGTTTGTATATGAAAATATAAATTGCATCAAATTTAATTGTTATCACGTGACTATTTTAATATTTTCAATATAGTTATACGCTGAAAAGCACGGAATATTTGATTTTTGTCTACCGCATCTCGTGTTTACATAAGAATATCTAAATTTTTTTGTCTCATTTTTACTTGGAATATATATTGTCTCGTATTTACATAAGAGTGAGATAAAGAGATGGGTAAAGAGAAAGATAGATTGATTGCGGGAAAGAGATTGGTGGTGTTTGGTGAAGAATGAAAATAAAGAGAAAATAAAGAAGATAAGTAAATATCTAAAGTTTATCTTTTAAAATATTATATCTTTTGTTTTAATCTCAACCATTAGTTTTGAACGACTTAGATTTAAAATGGACCATTTAAAGTTCTAGCAAAAAGTTTAGGGTCTTCAAAGTGATAATAAAAAATGTTTCAGAACTTAATGGTCTAGGAACTTAAAAAAATTTTAAGCATTAAAGTTTCGGAGCCTTTAACGTTTGAAACATTTATGGGCCAAAACTCTTAAAAGCTCTGAGATCTTTGGAGATCCGAGACAAAGAAGATCTAGTAAAAAGGTCTTAACGAATAACAGACCTAATAGAGCTATGTTTAACAACAGGAGAAAATACCTCATTGAAGTTTATCCCTTCTCGTTGTGTAAACCCCTTAGCTACTAACCGAGCTTTGTATTGTGCATCTTCCAACCCTAAGATTCCTTCCTTCTTCTTGAAAACCCATTTGCTACCAACAATCTTCTGACCCTTAGGTTGTTTGGCTAATTCCCAGGCATGGTACTTACGAAGAGACTCGATCTCTTCATTCATGGCAAAAACCCACTCGATTCATCACTCCTCATAGCTTCTTCATAGGTGCATGGTTCACCTCCATCAATGTTTTCCCCCACACTAGGTGTGAATGCAACCATATCTGCCATTTCATACCTTTCCGGTGCCCGAATGACTCTCCTTCCTCTGTTCCTCGCAACACTGTAATGAACCAGCTCTGGTTCATCTTCCTCAGCTTACTCATCTACCTGAGGTCGAACCTCTTCCGGAGTGTCTATCTCAAACTCCACCTGTTCTCCGTGATCTTCCTGCTCCACCTATTTACCAATACCCTCCCGAGCCTCTACAGGCGTTACCTTCTGAGTTACCATGGCTAACTCATCAAAAGTAACATCTCTACTGATAAGGAACTTCTTTGATTTTCCATCCGGATTCCACAACCGATAACCTTTCACCCCAGGCTCATAACCAAGAAATACAATTTTCTTAGGCCTCGGATCCAGCTTACCTTCCTTAACATGTGCATAAGTTGGGCAACCGAAAATCCTTAAGTTCTCATACTTCGTAGGATAACCAGACTACACCTCATTAGGAGTTTTACACTCAATAAATGTACAGGGTGAAATATTTACCAGATACGCTGCGGTGTTCATTGCTTCAGCCCAGAACACCTCCGACAACCCTGCATTTGAAAGCATACAACGAGTTCGTTCCAATAGAGTTCTGTTTATACGTTCTGCCACACCATTATGCTGTGGTGTCTTTCTGACTGTATGGTGTCTCACATTCCCTTGGTCTACACAGAACCTATTAAACTCGTTTCCGCAAAATTCCATGCCATCGTTAGTCCTCAAGCGTTTGATCGATTTTACAGTCTGCTTCTCGATCAAGGTCTTCCACTGCTTGAACTTGACGAATGCCTCATCTTTGCGTTTCAGTATGTAGACCCATACTTTCCTGGAAAAATCATCTATCAATGTTAACATGTATCTAGCCCCACCATATGAGCTAACCCGGGAGGGACCCCAAAGATCTGAATGGATGTAATCCAGAGTTCCTTTGGTAGTATGAACCGTTGTACTAAACTTTACCCGACACTGCTTCCCGAAGACGCAATGTTCATAGAATTCCAGTTTTCCAACCTTCTGCCCACAGATTAAACCCTGCTTGCTCAGTATAGTCATCCCTCTTTCACTCATATGTCCTAACCGCATATGCCATTACTTGGTAGTCTCAACTTTCTTGTCTGATGATGATACCACTACAGATCCGGTAACAGTGTTACCCTGTGGCACATATAGACCATTCTTTTCAACCCTTTCATAACTGTAAGATTCTCTTTAGAAATCCAAAGAACACCACCTTCACCAGTATATTTGCAACCATTATCATCTAGAATTCCCATAGAGATTATATTCCTCTTCAAATCTGGAACATGTCGGATGTCTGTTATAGTCCTCTTAACACCATCATGTATCTTGATCTGAATAGTACCAATTTCAACCACCTTACAAGGACCGTCGTTTCCCATTAACACCTTACCGTCATTAATGGTTGTGTAAGTGGGAAACCTTCGTGTCCCTCCTTCTTACAGTTAAAGTACCTGTACTTCCTAGGTTTCGATTTAGACCTAGACCGGCCCTTCCCATCGCCTGGTTGCTGCGTCTCAACTTCCTAGGTTTCGATTTAGACCTAGACCGGCACCTGTACAACCAAACCAACTCCTGAGCTGCTTTCTTCCATTGACCTTCGTCTCAACTCCTTCGATTTCAATGCTGCTTTAACATTCTGAAAGGTTGTAGTTGTTTTACCAGACATAAAAGAATCAACAAAGCTCTCATATGATGGTGGCAGGGATGCAAGCAATAGTACTGCCTTAGCTTCATCTTCGAATTTTGACATCTATATTTGCCAAATCTAAGAATACTCGGTTGAGTTCATCCATATGGTCTTTCAACGATTCTCCTTCTAACATCTGTAAACTAAATAAATTCTTCTTTAGATACAAACGATTAGTTAGAGATTTCATCGTATACCTTGTCTCCAGCTTACTCCATAGCCCATCGGGTGTAGTTTCCGTCGCTACTTCTCGCAAGACCTCATTGCTCAAACATAGCAGAATTTGACCCTGAGCTCTTTCCATGAGATCTTCTTTCTCTGCTTCTGATAATGATTCAGCGAGTGCAGCCTTCCCATTCAACGTCTTCAGCAGACCCTGTTGAAATAATACTGCTCGTATCTTAATCTTCCAAAGATTAAAATCGTTACTTCCATCGAACTTCTCTATCTCGTATTTCGCCATCACAAAAACCTCAAAACCAAAACTCTAATACCAGTTTGTTATGCCAATCGGGATTAATATGATCAATACGAGTAATCAAGCAGAAGCAATAGGAAATAAAGAACAATCAAGAACAGAACATATAGATTTACGTGGTTCGGTTGGTGAGACCTACTCCACGGCGACAACGGCGCGATGATTTCCACTATGATAAACAAACAAGTTACACAAGAGATTACGTGACATTGTGCTACTGATATCTCCTTAGGGTTTAGTTTATATAGCCACTAAACCCTAATCCCACCGCCTCGCCGACTCTCTCTCTAAATCCGAATTATACATGGATACGCTAACACTAATAACCGACATAAACCTAGCTTCGTATTCCAGCTCTGTCTCGGAGTCCAGCTCTACCTCGGGGCGCTGCTTCGCATACCAGCCTTGTCTCAGTAATCAGCTCTGTTAACGGGTCCAAAATTCGCCGCCGAAACCTAAGCGGGTTGGCGGGTCGTAAATCGCGTTCGATATTAACCCATATTCAAGACACTTTCAATAAATTAGACAATGATTCCGCTCGACAAATTATGGAAGCAAATAAGTAGAATAATAGTAATAGTTTTATGACCGAGTCGGGTATTGAATACTCTCTCCTTAAGACGTTATTCGTCCCGCAATGGTGCTAAGGCGGTTTGTATGTACAAAACTCTCCCAGGATAAAACAGTCTTACCTTCTTGAAGCGCAACACTTCGATCTTTAAGAAACTTCGAATAAAATATGCAGAGAACTCTCTTGATCTCTTAGACTTCTAATGCAAAACTCTAAACTTAAGAAATCTAATTGATTTTTTTATTAGCCCCTAAAATGAAAACTCAGTTATATATATAGAGAGAATGGTGACTATATGGAGAGACATAATCCTAGAGATGCGTCTCTGCTAATTTTAATTCAACCAAGGCAATGGTTCCCAATTGCCAACAATCCCCTCTCGAATCTTTCTCTTTTAATCTCTTTCCATTTATGTCGAGCTCATGTTCTCCGTCTCTGTATTTTCTAACGTTAAAAAGAGTAAAAGAGATAATAGAGGAGATGGGATTTTAAAGCTAAGAAATGGTCAAAGAGGAGGAGATATGGTGTAATATGGAGTATTGCAAGTTCTTGCTACGACTTCTCTGGATCGCAAGATTGAGCGGGATCAGAACTTACCGTTAGATCTTCACAAGTTGTGGTCGGTTGTATTGTAAATTTCTGTCCTGGGATGCATTAGATCAGGCATCCTTGAACATCCCAAAATGCACCCGCCAATGCCCGAAGATATACCGAAATATTCAAATTGTCATTTTGGATTTGCGTCACGTGTTACGGAAAGATCTGATTCAGATCCAAACTTTGACTGCCTATTATGCTCTCATCCAGATCCCGATTTGACTTCGGATTTTGCCGTTGGAATCGTCTTCCACTCTACTTTTCATACAAGCCCCAATGTTGGCTAAAATTACCAGAGTACTCTTGTCACCAAAATGACTGCAATGTCCCTTTGTGTGTCTGTCTCTTGTTTTTATCGGTTTATCGTGCACAATTCTTCAGAAAACACCTGGGTAAGAGAAACAATCAGATCATCAGAGTAACTGCTCGAAACGAACTAACTAGCCCGAGTTAAGAGATTCAGATAAGGCATTTTCATGTCTCACTAGTGGGCACGTGGTTTCATGAATAATACCATGCTCTTGAAAATAATGTTTTAACACATGCTTAAGATATTCGCCACCATTATCTGAACTAAGAATCTTAACCGTAGTAGAAAATTGTGTTTGTATCATCATCTTATGAAAAATTTGAAAACATTCTTGTACGTCATTTTGTGTTTCATAGGATACAACCATGTCATATGGGTACAATCATCAACAAATGTTAGAAATCAACGATCAACCAGTATTTCCATCATTCATGTCATATGGGTACAATCATACAACCATTTTGTGTTCCCATCACTCGCCCCCAAAAAAGGATCAATCAATATTCATTCTTTTACTGTAAAGAGCACCCTCGCTGGCTTGAGCGTCGGAGCGGTTTTTGAACTCTTTGCAGGTTTTCCCCCCTTGGGAACAGACGAACAGGAGCAAGGAGCAAGAGCAGGGAGCAGGGAGCAAGGAGCAAGAGCAAGGATAAGGGAGAATGAGGCAGAATAGGAGGCAGAGCAGAAAGTAGAGCAGGACTCAGAAACTCTAAACCAACCAAAAACTCAACGTAACAGAATAATCAAACATAACGGAGGCTGTCATGCATCAACTCCCGATTTCATGCTGATCTGACGGAAAGCCATTTTTTGACATCAGCAAGAAGCATGGTGGCTTTTTGCTAAATTGCAAATCTCACAATTAAAATTTGAAATATCACAACCCAAAAATAGATGAGGAAATAAATGTTCCAAGTAACCAAATGAAGCATGACCTAACCGCTTGTGCCATAACCAAATCTGATCTTCCTTAACATGAGATGATCTTGTTACTGTTATCCCTTTTCTGATGCAGACATCGTCCACATAATACAACCCCCTTCTCTTAGTACCATGCCCAAATATCTCCTTGCTGTTGAGATCCTGAAGCAGACAAAACGAGGTTACATTAATACTAAACAATTTAATTGTTCGGTCACTTGTGCCAAAAACAAAAGATTATAAGATAATGTAGGAACCAGTGATGTGTACTTCAGTGACAAAAAAGGGTGTTACATTAACAGTTCCTGATTTAGTAATGGGTACAAATACACCATAAGCGTTATCGATATGAGAGTAGTGAGGTGCACCGGGATTAAATAAATTACTGACTGGTCTGCTCTTTCAACATAAGTCCCAGAAACAGCTTCCCAAATGGCCTTAGCTGTTGGTAAACGAATAAATAAATTCATCACATCTGGTTCCATTGCACCAACAAGCCATCCTTTAACAATTGCATTTTCCGTACATCACTTATCATTTAGAGGATCGTGTATTTGAGGTTCAACATTTCTACCATTAATATAACCTAATTTACCTCGTCCAGCGATAAACTTCTTAACCACTTGTGACCAAAGTGAATAATTGATACCATTTAATTTTACACCATAAGGAATAGACATAGGCTTACTAGTATATATAGACGATTGTCCGGTGGTCATAGTCTGCGAACCAGACGACGCCGTCATTGACATATCAGATGAACTAGACATCTTACAATGTAGGATGTATATAATATATATTGATAATAATAAAAGATGACTTATAATCAATATATATAACACAGCCAACCTTAATAGTAGAGATAATTGATGACAAACACTGTCAACAACACCAAAAGAAACTGAATATGCTGAAAATGAATAAAAGAACCTCGTAGCCAATCAAGATTAATACAGCCTAGATCCAGAAATACTCTAGATCTGGACACAACCAAACCTTTATGTTACGAATAGTAAAAGCGACCATCAGTGATGTATTCTCCGACAGTCTTTTAGCGGAAGCGGAAACTGTTAAATAACCTGCACTTATGCCATGTTTAAAAGAGCAAGATTGATTTTGAATGATACTTTATTCATCTCATACGAGGAGTATATATAATGTTACATGGTAAACAAGAATAGGAATAAAGATTAAGTTTATGCTACAATTTCCTAACATTGATAATTATATATCTACAAATAATATTATTTCCTATATGATAATATTATTTCTTATATGATGATATTGGGTGATTCAAGTTACCATGTTTCACGCCAACAAGATAGTCCATAAAGGTCTAGCCAAGAAAGCCAACTCATGGAGGTTTAATCATATTCAAACCTTATGGAGGTAACTAAATCTAGGTATCAAATGGAGATTAACCTCCTCAAGGCATTCAACGTGTTATTTTATAGTGATCAACTTCATATAGAGTTTTCTATATACGGGTCATTATACTCATTGTAGAAGAGATATAAACTATCATAAGTATAGTGGGTATAATACAAGATACAGGGAGTCGATACATCCAATTTTATCTCTTATTATATCTTATCAATCTTTTTCTTTCACTATTAATTATGATATTTTATCAGCACGAGTTTCAACCTACTGGGTGAAGAACCGCTTTTATACTAGCAAGGATGGATCCATGGGGGTGCGGCCGCACCTCTTGGATCCTCCCGAGAAATAAATATAGTAGTAGTGAGGTTGGGGGATCGAATACCTTCTTGGGCATTCTAATTTTTTTTATTTATAATCCTGTGTACAAAGATAACAAGCAAAAATTGGCTTAGTGGTTGTGGGCTTGAGGTGTTGATATGTGGATAAGTGGGAGCATTGAGGTTGTCACGTCGAGTCTCATCATATATGCATTTGTATGTTAATTTTTGTGTTTTGAATTCATTCAACTCAATTATCCTAAATTCTCATAAAACTCAATTTAACTACCTTAAACTCTATAAAGTTCAATTCATCTACCATAAACCTTATAAACTTCAATTCATCTACCCTAAACTTTTATAAATTTCAATTTATCTATCATAACCCCTAAATTTATGTTCATATGAAACTACGAAGTCGATTATTAGTGATCGATGTGATGTTACCTTCTCTATTTTGATTGACGAAGCACGAGATATTTCTATAAAGGACCAAACGGATATTGCGTTTTGTAATGTGAACATCAAAGGGCGTATTATCGAAAGGTGTTTAGGGGTTGAGCATGAAATGGCATTAGATTCATTTTGTGCAAACATGATTTATGTATTTCTCGCTTGCGAGGCCGAGGATATGACGGAGCTAGTAACATGCAAGGAGTATAATGGTCAATTGTGTTTGTAATCGTTGATGTATTAATTTAATTAATGAATACAAGTATTTTGATAATTACTATGTTTGCAAAAAGAAAATTATTTAAGTATATAAGTTCCCACCCCCTAAATGAAAATCCTGGATCCCTCTCTATATACTAGTATATCTCAAAGAAAATCAAGTCATTACACTGGTGATAAATTTATAGTATTTGAAGTTCTAATTTTATTAATCACAATCAGTAACAAATATGTTGTTACAACTCTATATTTATCTGAAAAAGCTACCTCGAATGGGATGTAGTTAAACGGATTTTCATATACAAAGGTCATGAAAATACTATTATATAATGGAAAAATGAAAAGGAAACGACACCTGCATATTCTCTTAGTTTCATACTGCGTCACTTACATGATGACCTGGAGTTCGAATATTTATACGTGGAAGAACTTTTTTACTTCATGAAATGTTTTGAAAAACATATTTGACAACTTAAAGTTAGTCATCTTCCCTAAAGTTTGAAACAATTTCATTTATCTCTGTTTGCAAGATTTACTTTTATGTCGTCTTATAATTATGCTATTTATAAAATAGTCTTACAATTACAATTGGGTAAAGATACTATAATAGAAGAGAAAATGATTGACAAGACAGTAAGGACCTTTCACGCTTCGGATATAGTGCAACCGACTCAATACCGGGAGCAACATTTACCTAAGTTTTCTCAGTTGCTTACTTGTCTTCTTGTAAATGAATAAAACAACTAGTTATGGTTAAAAAAATTAGGAATCTCGACCTACATGATTCGCACCTGTGCATGCATGAAGCACAAATGTTGTCATCATATAAGCATTGGTGGAAACAAAACCACAAAGAGAAACATGGTTCCAAAAGAAACAACTGATGTGCATACCACGCCTCTCAACAACAAAAAACGTGCATACCACACGAATAAATGAGAAAGAAACAACAGGCAACCCCTTTATCACAATAAGTAGGAAAAATGGAGAAAGTTCTGAAAATAATACAGAAAAAAAGGATAGAGGAAAGGGTAAGGTGAATAACCCTCCAAATTTTTTGGGAACAAGTCTGTCGCCGATGTCGTATCCTTGGTCACTGGTCCTATACCTGTCGTACAACGAAACTCTTGGTTGATTTGCATCAAGCATCTCTGAAGCTTACAACTGCACCCGCGATGAATCTTAGATGAATCTTATGGAAATGGATCCACCAACCCGAGATGAATCTTATGGAAATGGATCCAACATTATATGTTGACTACCTAATGAATCTCCTTGACCGAGCTGATTAGTCGAGTGATATGATCAATAATACTAAGTAACATGTTGACTAATCAAACTACTTACTTTTGCAATGTGAAGAAATTACTTTTTTTATTTTAAATGTTTTTCTTTCGTTTGTAATAGTCATGCTTAAATACAAATACAAATACAAATAACGTATTTTTTTATACCTTCTCTTATTTACTTTGTTTTTTTGAAAGGGTATGGATGTCAGAAGAAACATATCTAAAGATGATGAAGATACCCGTCTAAAAGAAAATGGGACCACAAATTCGAAATTTAGAAGTACTAAATATTTTTGTTGCCTTAAAATTGTTTGAGGCAAATGCGATCACTATGAACATCTCATCAAGCCTTATTGAAGACTGTGAAAAAACTATTATAATGTCGTTAGGTGGTGCAAAGCTAACAATAGACAATGCTTTACAATCGACTTATCCTTGAAAATTTTGTTAAGCTCTAAAGACATACTTTGAAATAGGAATCACTTTGAATCTAGGTGTGATGGTAAAAAAAGTAAATGTATATCAACTCAAATTAACTACCTTATACTGGGGTCAACTAGAAGTTGCACAATCTAAATATGCTAAAAATTTGTTCAACAAAAAAAAATGCTAAAAATTTGGCATGATCGTCTTAGACGCACAGAGTCAACTATGATTAGTACAACCATAGTTTATAGTACAAATTTTTACAATACCTCAAGGTTTGTTATCAGATTTATTCATCAAACACTTTATGTAATTTTGATGTTTAATCTTTCAGATGTGTCCTAGAACCCCAATAATCTTTGCTTCATTGATTTGTAGATAAAATTTTAGAGAAATAGAAAATAAAAGTTACGCAAAACTTTAGAGAGAGTGAGAGATGGTGAAGGTGTTTAGTGAAGGGACCCAACTAAATAGTATCTGGACATGGTCAAAACATCATATTTTCAGATTTTAAGTCTCTCTACCAATTAGAAAAGGGGATTGTTGTTAGGGATTTATATTGAATAAGTTGATTTTTATTAGGATAAAAACTAAGGTTAAATACGGGTTAATTTCGTTTTAGCTCCCAATTTGTGACCAATTCTCCGTTTTGGCCCCCATAAGTGCCCGACATTTCGTTTTGACCCCAATTTTTACCTATATTATCCATTTTGCCCTTATGAATTTTGTAATTTTCTTTTCTTATTTTTTTGCTTCATGCTTCTATTTTTATTTTTTGGTTTCTTTCTCTCTCTACAATTGCCCTCCGCAAGATTTGACCCAATTCCTTCTACATATTTTTGAAAGTATAAAACTAAAAATCAACTTGTTAGAAGAGACAAATTAGGGCACTTGTAATGAAATAAGTTGGGGGGGTTTTCCCACTATACTATTTTCTTCTTCTTCTAATCACTACTTAGAACCCAAAACGCCCAAATTTTTTAACCCAGCAACAATGGATTCGTTGTTCTTCTTTTTCATATTTGCAGCTACATCACTAGAAATTTCTTCTCTCAAGAAGATTTGATATATGATCTTAAAATGTATTGGATAACCCTAATCAAAGAAATCAACCCAGAATTAGAAAAGGACATCCCTACTAAATACTCAGACAATTTCATCCAAATTTATTACAAAACCAATCTTTTTTCTTGGATTTGATTTTACTAGTTCATGTAGCTTCATTGATTCATGACAATTTTGCCTTGTATGGATGATGATCTTTCCCGGCTGAAGACCAACTAACCACACAATCATCGGTCTATATGGAGATTTTAGCACGAGATGCACAACTTTCTCTCGAATTTCAACACAACCTTAAAAGTACTCCATCTAATTGAGTCCTTGAAGAAAGAGCACTGGCGAAATTATAGAGGTACGGAAGAGCCGTGGGGATACTGTATCAAGCGGTGGATGATGGGTTGGAAGCAAAAAAAAGAGGAGAGAGAAAGTGAAAGTAGTTAATGGCCCTTGTTCTAATATTCTTCCTTGCATAACTTTTTAACCAATCCTGCTAAGGATTCACAGAAAAGTTGATACCCTATTTATAGACAGACACCAGCACAGGAATCCTAACATTTTGGTTGGACTTGAGTAAACAAACGTATTTATAGTAGAGGCCACAAAATTAGACATTTTAGTCTAAGGATTTCCACCTTTTTAGCTTCGAAAGAAATTCTATCTTCATGTTTGTAGTTTTGGAAGAATCAATCAAAACATAAAAATATGAGATATTAGTACCAAAACATATAGCACTCCAGTGTTGCCAAGAAAACCTTACAAACAGAAACATAAAAGCTAATCCTAATTTGTCCCAATATCGTCTAAATCATTGCATAGATTAAAATAAACGGATAAAAAGGATCCTACAGATCAGTTTGTTCATGGATCTGCAATAGTGACTTCGACCTCAACACCAGGTTCAATTGTGATTGAAGTTATCTGCTTCACAACCTCAGATGAGCTGACAAGATCAATCACCCTCTTGTGAACACGAAGTTCAAACCGATCAAATGTGTTTGTGCCTGTCAAAAATAACAGAACCGTTAACAAAACCCTTTGAAAATAAAAAGGATACAATAAACAAGCAATTTATTAAATAGAATTAGAGCAAATGAAACTCATTCCTTGTAAGAAAAATAACATCTTAAGAATGAGCACATAAGCTGGTTAAAATCCTACTCAAACTCAGTTTTGGCTAAACAACGTAGTACAAGTATTGGATATCATATTCTAAAGATGTAAACCTCGAAAAAAACCAAATTTTCAATTCAAAATGTATGAGAAGCTGTTATCTGACAAGCAACAACATAGATATGTTATTTGTTAATTAGCACTCAGGAACCATAAAGACGGGTCAATTTGAATTCAAAACTTAAGATATGAAAACTTGGGCACCTAGAGATGTCAGAGTGACAAAAATTAACTTTACTTTACATCAAGACAGTAGAGATGGAATACCATTCGCAGATCAAATCAATACTCATCAATGTTTAAGGAAGGGTTTTACAAAAAAGTTAAATCAGTGTTGAATAATAAGTAGTTAAATCAGTGTTGAATAATAAGTGTTTGAACCAAAAAAAAACTTACAAAACTTACCCATATCAAGTAATCAATAAAAAGTATAATAAACAGAAATTGTTACTCAGACAGTGGCAATATGGACTCCAGCCGTTTTACATGGAGTGCAACAAAAAATTTAAAACAAAAAAACTGTTGAAGTTCAAAAGAAAATGTCAAACTATACTTGCAACACATAGCAGACTACCAAGTAGCAAATAATACAATGCTGTAAAAATGTATGAACACAGCTAACAATTGGTTCCACATCAAAAACATGTGCGGATACTCCAACAGCCATCGAAATTATAGAAATCAATAGTGGCTGGATAGACAAATCAAGGTTATTTTATACAAATAAGCTGGAAAAGTTTAGACCTATTACGGGAAAGGGAACTTATCACGAAGAGACATCAGAATATAAATATTAGTAACCAATGATGTTTCTAACACATTTGTTAATTGCAAGAGAGGATAAACCACATACCTTCACCACAAGGAGACTTTCTGGTTGTGATGAGCAAAGTTTTTGTTGGCATCCTTACTGGTCCTTTTACTTTCAACCTCTTGTTTTTTGCTCCACTAACAAGATCAGCACACACTGTTACAGCACCGAAGAAGATGTTATTAAGCGCTTTGCTCAGACCGGTGAAAAAAATGGAAAGTTACGAAACAGAAATGTTATTGACCTTTCTCGAGATTCTTGACATTCTTGGATGAAAGGGTAATCCTAATGCGGTGAAGTTGTTCCTGTGGCTCCTCAAATCCAGGTTTTGCAGGCTTCATCATAGCAACAGCCGCCATACTTGCAAATTCAAATTATCTACAATTGCAAAGATTTACATATAGTCACCAATACCATTCTGAACAAGTGTATTAGATATTGTCGAATAAACGCATTTATTAAGTAATTATCTCTAAGATCAGTGTGGAACAAAATAAGCTTATAACCACCCAAATGGATTTCATCAAATGGCATAACGCGAAATGAAAATGAAGAGGAAGCAAACTAGATTGGGATGTTTTCTAAATCAATCATCAAACGAGAGCATCTAACCTTGAATAAAAGGAACCAAAAAAGGATTATTTCTATACCAAAAACCTCAAATGAGAGCAAAACATTAAGTAGAATAAAAAAGGATGATGAAGTTTTGACAAATATGAGAGATTTTGCTAACATATTAATGATCATGTGTATTAGATTTTATCATCAATTATTTTAAGCTATTAGTTTTGAAAAGGGAGACACCAGGTATCAACTGCTTTACGCAATTAGCACGAAGAGGGACGAAAATAAACCCTAGCAACCATTAAACTTAGTAGTTATAGCTTCATACGAGCTTAGCTGAGCCTCTAAAAATGATATTTAGTTAATATCTGTATCAATAGTTTCTCATTAATACTTACAATATGAAACTACATATTCAAAACCAGAAAAACGAATCCTCTTGCAAATCATTAAACAGAAAAACTCAATACAGAAGAACCAGAAAAATGATATCAAGTATTTGAATGATAATCTAAGCTGCCATTAATGATATGAAGAACTCGTTGAGAATGAAGATCTGAAGGGAAAATTAGATTAGAATAAGTTGTTACCTGCTTAGGATCGACTTCCTCGAGCACTTTGGTGAGACGGATCTGATAGCGGAAACGGCTACTGAAGCAGATATGGAGGCGTCAAAACCAAAACCCTAGTTTGATTTAAATCCTATTTTCTCTACCGAATAAGCACCCTTTGCATTTTTACGTATTTACCCTCGAACCCAATGAGATGGGGCTGGGCTCTTAATTTTGGGAGTCCTCCTGCCTGAACTTTTCGTTTCTAATTTCGTGTTCCCACATCCCAACTCAAATTTATTATGATGTACTTTTGTCGAAGGCTTTTGATCGGATTGAATGGAGTTATTTAGAGAACGTCATGAGACTGATGGGTTTTTCTCAGACTTGATTTAATCTAATTAATACTTGTCTTACGACTAGCTCTATGGCGGTGCTTAACAATGGTCGTCCTGGCATGACATTTGATGTTAGTCGAGGGATTAGACAGGGTGACCCGCTCTCTCCTTTCTTGTTTGGCATCACCATGGAAGGCCTCAGTCGGTTATTAGAGAATAATAACAAAGATACTCCTTTCATAGGATTTCTCATCCCTAACATGGATCTTACCATAAAGCATCTTCTTTTTGCAGATGATTGTATGATCTTCGGGCTTAATTCTCTCGATAATAACACCAGCTCAAACAGATTTTGAAGGAATTCAGCGCGGCGTCAGGGCAAATGATTAATTACTCTAAATCCAATATCTTTTTCTCCAAAAACTCTCACCCTAAATTCAAGCGTATTATAGAGAACTCAAAGTTCATCAATCTTCCGCCGGTGATAAATACCTCGGGACCAATCTTTTCATCAATCGGAGCAAAAAGCAGGCTTTCCAGCCAATTCTCTCCCAAATCAAGAATAAACTCGTCAAATGGAAAACTAACTTTCTTTCCCAAGCTGGTCGCTCGGTAGTAATCTCCACTATTGCAGCGGTTGTTCCCCGATACCAAATGCAGTGTTTTGCCATCCCTAAAGGCATTTGCACTAGCATTGAGTCCCTCCAACGGACTTTTTGGTGGGGAAAATCCAAAACAATCCACACTCTAACCTGGACCGCCATATGCAAACCCAGAAAACTTGGAGGATTGGGGTTTCGTTTCCCACTCCTTGATAATCAAGCCTTCCTCAACAAGATAAATTGGCGTCTCTTAAATAACCCTCAAGCTAATTGGTCTCTAGCTTAAACTCTACGATCCCTAAATCAATCGGACTTGATGATCTTATACATCAATTGTCCTATCCGACAAATTTTTCGCATTGTCACCTTGGCCGAAGGACATCTCCTTCAACTCCTTCAGCAGCTGGCAAAATAACATTAGAATTTTATGTTAAGTGGGGTCGTGACAAGTCAGGGATTGAATGACTTAGAGGAAGATTTTCTATTTTTAATAGTTTCCGAATTCTATATTTTCTTAGTTTTAGTAGTTTTAGAATATTAGTTACTTTAGAGATAATTTCCTAGTTTTTAGCAGTTTCCTAGTTTTAGTTATTTTCTTAGTTGTTAGCAGTTTCTAGATTCTAGATATTTTGGAGTTTTAGTAATTTTAGACTTCTATTATTTTAGGGTTTGAAGCCTATAAATAGGTCTTTTACGTTCATTGTTAAGAGAGCTTAGTTTATTGAATAAATTTTTATTTGATTTAATCAAGAGTTATTTCCTATTTGCCCCCTACTTTGTGACCAGCTTCCTTTTTTGGCCCCATATTTTTCATAAATTCAAATTTGACCCCCTATTTTCATGTAAATGGCGTAACTACCCTTCCTAATTTCAAAATAAAATATTAAAAAAATCTATTTCCACCTCACCCCCTCTCTCTCCACCTCACCTCTCTCTCCCTCCACCGAACCTATCTTTCTCTCTCCACCTAACCTATCTCTCTCTCTACCTAACCTCTCTCTCTCTCCACCTCACTCTATCTTCTCCGACCAAGTTCACCGGTCGGAAAAAATTTCGGCCGACGACCTAAAAAAAAAACTGTCATCTCTCTCTCTAAATATTCGGGCGAAGGGGTTTCCCTTCGCCGGAAATCTGTTGAACCAGACAACAGATCTAAAGGTCTGTTCCGAGCAGACCCTTCGAAGGTTTTTTTTTTAAGGTCGGAGAAGACAGAGTGAGGTGGAGAGAGACAGAGAGGTTAGGTGGAGAGAGAGACAGAGAGGTTAGGTGGAGAGAGAGACAGAGAGGTTAGGTGGAGAGAGAGACATAGGTGAGGTGGAGAGAGAGAGAGAGGTGAGGTGGAAATTTTTTTTTAATATTTTATTTTGAAATTAGGAAGGTTAGTTACGCCATTTACATGAAAATAAGAGGCTAAATTTGAATTTATGAAAACTAGGGGGCCAAAAAGGAAACTGGTCACAAAGTAGGGGGTCAAATAGGAAATAACTCTTTAATCAATCATAGAAGAGCGATCTCTATACTTTTAATCTCTTGCCTACTACGCGCAGCATCAGGTTTGCTTTTGAACTACTATGACATTTTAATTGGTTATTAATGTTACTATGACATTTTAATTGGTTATTAATGTTGGTTATTATTTGGAAGATCAAATCACGATTCATGACAACAATCTTACAAAGTCAAGATGTTGAAGTAAGCTGATAACCCAAAACCTTCAAGTTACAAGGGGAGGGTGGAAACCGATTGTTTGCAAATTTATTCAAATTCTGAAACTTTAACCTTACCCCTCCTCGACGATCAATGGTTGAACGAATGGTTCATAGACGCTTGCCGAGCAATTGTTTTCACCATTGATGATAATTGCAATTGTTCGCAAGAAGTCGCATTCTCTCTCACACTCACACACACACACACACACACACACACATACACAGATTGCCCGTCTCTCTCTATCTTTGTTGCTCGATTTTCACCATTGCTGCTATTGGCAATGTGTAAGTTATGCCACTTATGAGTCTCAAAGGTACGGTTTCTTGAAATATATCGTTACTTCATCTTAGATTGTATTTGCTAATTTTCCAAATTCATGAATTAGTAGAGTTTCGTCTGATAATAGAATAAGGTGAACTATATCAATAAGGTGAACTTTATAATTAGTAGGCTTTGTAGATCTAATATGTCGAAATAGGTGTTAGAAGATAACGGTATATTACCACCACCTCCTAATGGTCCAGATTTAGTTTCACGAAGATATATCAAGTGGTTGAGATTTAGTTTATTAAAGTTGGTTGGCCCACATTTAATGGCAATTCATCCAATTGTCTACATGTTAACAAAGAGCATCTACTCAAAGATCCTATTTTTCTTTCCCAAATTTCGCAAGTGTCCACATTTCTGTAAATTAATCATAAAGGTTTCGTTTTCCGTATGTTAATGTTGTTCAGCTGAGAACTGGTGCTATGAAAATTCTTATTTTGATGTCAAAATGTTAATTTCTTGATCTAAAATCTACTTAAACTGAAGTCGTTACTGTAAATCTAAACCATTCAAAATCTGCATTTGATTTAGTTTTGGCTTCAAAAGCAGTCCACCTTAAGTTAAAATGAAGACATTATTCTAAATCATTATCTTCTACGGATGTTAGTTTTTAGCACTGGTATGAACTTCTTTTTATTTGTTTGCAGCTTGATACGAGCATCGGGGATATAATGTTTGTATGGTTACAAAAGGATCACGACAAGTTCAAAAAACAGGGTGAAGACCTATTTATAGATCACATGTAGGCTCGGGCCGAAGTCTTCTGTGGGTTTTAGTTTGTGGTTGTCCCGTTTGAGAGTTAGGCATTCGCTTATGAAGACCAACTCTAGGAAATTTTTGTGAAGCTTGTTAAGATGCAATTTTTCATTGATAAATAGACCGTCAATTATACTGTGATCATGGTATTTTTGGTGATGTTGTGAAATCTAATAACAGTATGAATGTGCAATTTCATTCAGGTGATAAATGATGAGGAATGTCGATGCCCATGAGGTCGTTTAAAAGGAAAAAGCTATAAGTACATTTCATTGTGGAGTTTCCTGACTCTGACTCTAGAGCAATGCAACACACAGAAGACTGTGTTCCTGTAAGGGAAATAACTCAAATGATAGTTATGGAATTGGACGAATGGAAGGAAACAACAGTGCATGATGTGAACATTAAGGAATATATGATCCTTCTATACCAAGTTCAAGCTCCATAGACATGTGAAGAAGATGAAGATACGCATGACGATGCCAAGAATATTCAATGTGCCCCACATTAAGAAGGGAGTTAATGAATTGATTTTGACTATTTTTTTTTAAGTTAGTTTTTTTTAAATTGATTTTGGATGTTTAGCTCATGCTTATCTCAATAAAAGTTTGAGATTGTATGTTTAACGTTTTACTATATTCGAAAGAACTGTCTTGTGCCCCACGGGCACGGGTTACACACACGTAATAATACAAGACTTGACTATGAATCTACCCGCGAGCAATGATGAGGAAATAGGGAGAATTCTGGATCGAGAATTAGTAGACCGAAGACAAAAAATGACATTTTTACCCCTCTGCCTTTTCTACATGACGCATGAAAAAATGATGTGTTGGGAAATAACGTATTAGGAACAAACGTTTCGGTAGTATGATAGTTAAGGTGTTATGAAAAATACGGGATTCTGAAGATAGAAATAAAACAACAAAAACAATATGATCATTTCGATAATGAGATTTTTCAACTATATACCAAAAGAGTCATACAAAGATTGTCTCTGTAATATTATAAATGGACAACAGAATTCGTTAAATGAAAAACAAAATTGGTTTCTATACATGTAACAATATTGTGTTTAAATAGCTGATGATATACTTGATCTCCCTCTAATGGCGTTAATTATGAACTAATGATAAAATCTTACCTCTAATAGATAATCGAAGCGTTGATAGCTTGCATACGGAGGTGGAAGAAGACGAATTTATTCGAGATACTTGTTCAAATTTATTTGATTCACTAGTTCGAATTTATTTTTTACTCATGACATATCATGAACAATTATATTGTGCGAGGTTATTCATAACATATTATTTTTGTTGGTATAAGTATGTTTTTGTTGATAACGTATTATTTTTTAGGGGTATTTTGGTCTAGAAATAAGCACGATTATGCTTATATAAAACCTTGAATCTATAAACACAAAATCTCCAAATACATATAGAAAAAATTAGATCAAAACTAGATATTATCCAACAATTATGCTCCATTAGGGGTTGAAATATTCTAAATCCGATCAGAAAACTACTTATGTTTATAGGACTATGATAGTGTTAAGTGCAAGAAGGATTTTGTATGGTGAATCAAGAGAGATTGAGAGATAGAGAGAGTTTGTGAATGAGAAAGAATATCCATGTTCGGCAACAATTTGTGTCGGAAAGAAAGAAAAAGGCTGAAAGGTAAAAGTACAGAATTACATGAGAGGAGAGAGATCGCAAATCCGGCAAGAGTGAGTAGGAAATGGGATTTCTCATGTAACAGGTGGTAAGATTTTTTATACAATTCACACATTTTTTCTCACAATAAATCGATTTTCACACTCAAAGTCTATAATGAAATAGTGAAAAATTCATTTTTTCTACGAAATCAATTTTCCAACCACATTTTCACACGTATCAAACAAAGCCTTATTAGTAACTGATGTTGTTTATCTGGCATTCAGAAAAACCAAGAATCCGATCTTCTTGTCTTGATGAAAACGGGGATACACTTTATAGTGTCTTTCTGAAATAAATTCAAAGATCACCTTATAAAATTTTATGTCTAAAATTCTTACTATTTCCGAAATTCATGAAAAGAAAAAAAAATATATAATTTAAACAGAGATTAGAAGGTTAGAGAGAAAAAAACTGAGTCGAGTTGTCTCTTTCCTTAAGACAGTGAACACCCTGGTATTTGTACTAAAACTAATCAGATGTTTTGTCTCCTAGGATACAACGGCTATACCTTTCAGGATGACGACTAAGAGTACTTCTTCAAATTTCTGAAAACGTGCGAACTTTGAACAAGTAGTAAGAATGACAAATGAAATTGACTTCTTAAAAACTCTAAATGCTCATGTTACTTTGAATGCTAAAATTTTTCGTGTTTTGTTTGCTGGAATCTGTTTGGTATATAAAAGAATATTGACAATACTTCAGACATGTGCCTATAGATGAGTGAATGCTTCACAACAGTCATATTTGACTATTGATTTCGGGTAAAATCATGACCGTCAGATCTTAACGGATTTATCTAGATCTTGTGCCTTGGACGCCCACCGTTAGAGCCTCAAAGGATCTATCTTAAGGGCGCCAAACATCTTAACCGTCAGATCAAATTTATGATCGTAAAATGAAAGGCCCCAAATGCCCACGCCTCGCGTGCACGGTTATGAGGTGGAAACCACGCAAAACACCTTTCCATTTCAACTAACATACCATAAATATATGGAAGAATTTTTTTTTTGTTGAAACATGGAAGAATCTATATAAGAAAATAATACTTCTCCAATGTCATAGATGTGGTACTAACTCAAAATTCCAGTTTAGAGTTAGTGGTACTCATACCAAACTTAATTTATTAATAACTCATTTATGCGGAATGGGATTTGGACAAAATTTAGGTCTAAATTCAAGAGCTCCACGAGACGAATCCAACAAGACATCTTGTTCGAGATTTTGATCTAGATCTCTTAAATTTAAAAAATACCGGTCCAGCTGATTTTGAAGTAGGTACCGTTTCCAACAATCGAAATGTTCCCTATAGAGAACTAGTCTAAGGACTAATTTTCCTTAAATGTGGATATAAAATTTCCCACTATTCTTTAAACACTATTCAGAAGAGCCTGCCTCCTAATATGGGCCCAGAATAACCAAACCAGAGTCCAGCTCCACTAATGAACCCATTATTATGGCAGTGAGAAAACTGACCTACTTTTCTTAGTAGGAAAAGAGAGAGAAAGGGTTGGCGAGAGAGAAGTGGGGTAGAGACTAAAGAAAATGTTGAAGTTTCTATCGAAGGTAAGGATCGAATTCAATGCATTAGACCCAAGAACTGCAGCGTGCATGGAATTTCTAGCTCAGTGCAACGCAAGGAAGGCAAAGGAATCAAACCCAGGTTGTCAATTACAAGTGAAACGAAGAACTGATGATCATCCTCCCCAAATCACAGTTACTTTCGTTAATGGTGTAGAAGAGAACTTCGATGCAACTTCAACATCAGCACAGAGTATAAGGCAGATGATATTAGATAAGGGTCAGATGCTAGAGACTGAACAAATGTTTAAAGATAATGGTGAATCATGGCCTGTTGTTATCCCTGAAGAGGAGCTTCATCAACGCTTCCCTGGTACCAAGGTACCTTACTTTCTCTCTCAATTTGTTTCCCCACTATTTTAAATTGTATGTGTTCTCATTGGGGCATTTCATCAAATAGGTGTGGGTCATGTGAGTTTTCTTTATTAGTTTGTGTATGATGAAGAACAAAGAAAAACCCTAAAACCATAAAAGAAATAAACAATCACACATGAACCCTGAACCCAGTTCGCCAGTTCGGTCATAAAACCTAGTCTGCCTATCCGCGATCTCTCCCTAAAACCGATTAACATAACAACTCCCCCTACTCTATAGACTAGGGCTACATATTGTAAATGGGTCGAAAGAAAGTAAACCGGTTAGGTCAAAATTTTGGTCGGGGCTATGCCCTTGAAATGACGTGCGATCGACTCCTATTCATTGCATTTTTCACCAAATTTCGATCAAATACAAGCTTTTTTATTGGTATCTAAGGGAATAACCTCGTGTTGTGTCTGTCTGACTTGGTTACTTAGGGCCAAAATTTTATCTCCCTATAAGGTTTTATAATGTGGTTCTTATTGGTCAATGGTGGCATAGTTTGGTATGGGAAAGAACACATAATACCTTGTTTCAGGCTTACTAGTATAATAAGACCATAAAAATAATAATAAGATATTTGAGTACTAATTTCATATTTATCGGGCTACCGGCGTTTGAAAGTATTGTTTTGTGGGTGATGATAACAGTTCCTTGATCTTGAGAAATACAACAGATAGTTGATTTATCTTATCTGTCGAAGTTTAGCTAGAAAAAATTGTTTAGGTGATCTCAATTTAAAGAGAACCGTGGTGCGGGGAGGAGAATGTCATAGTCATGAGATCGTTTGATTCAAGGAGTAAGGAAGAAGGGTTTGAATATTTGATACATAAAAGAGTAACAATGTATGGATGATGATGAGCCAGTAATGGGTGTTTCAGTTGACATGTATCATATGTCTACTTGAGAATGGCGGGCAATGGGAAGAAGATGACTCTTTATTTTGTCGTAGAGTTGGCAACTATTTTACCGTGTCATTGTTATTACTAGCAAGGATAGATTCAAGTCAATTGACTATAATAGTAAAGTATATCTATGACGGTCTGAGAATATGAAGAAAAAAAATGACATCGGGAAGCTACGGATGAACCATACTAAGAGAGTTAGAGAATTTTGATTACTTGCAGATAATGAGATAAAGATAACATAATTGTTGATATTGAAAGGCACAAGGAGCACAACGTGCAACTTCATTTATTTGAAATTGAAATGATATTCTGTAACACCCCCTAGTACTAGCCATCTTTCATGATTTCGACGCCAGCCAGTTCCTCTCAACCCGGGACGACATGGTAGAAGACTTTCACTTAACATGGGCTTCTCCTAGACCAAATCGGGTGTCCCCATCTTACCAACCAAGAATGCAGAAGTACCGAAAAGGCCTAGCTCATATCTAGTGTGAAGTGCTACCCATACCCTAGGTTGGAAGTGTCTTCCCTACGCAATGTTGGAACTAGTGTACGTGAACTTTCCAGCTTACATAAGCTGCCGTACTTTGTTGAGCTATTCGACAAGCCAGTATTGACATTATAGAAAAAGACAATTTGACATTTCCATACTCTGATAATTCTCATTCATGGCCAAACAGTTCTCTTTTGAGAAACCTAAGAATGCTCATCGTCCTTACCTATTGTCAGCATCTTGCTTAGACTTTCCATTTCATTAAATTCATGTACAACTTATCTAACTTAGTATTTATACACCTTGTTTTTCAGCCGAGGAAGGCAGAAGAGAAGAAGCAATAACTTCACATAGTGACTGCTAGTTCGTTTTAAATAACCACTGTGAACATTATGAAGACAAGAAATTGGCATATCAAGAGGACAAATCTAAAGTAGTCTCTCATTGTTTTCATATATTCTGGACATGACCATGGTTGTCATTTGTTGATTTTATGAAAATTCTGCTTTTTTTTTGCTACTGTTGTTTATGCATAGGATGAAGTATTTATCAGCAACTTATACTTTCTTTGAGGGTTAAACCTATATCTAAAGTTTCTTCTTCCGCCAAATTTACACCCACCATAAAACCTCTATGAAGGTGATTATGCTCGATATGAAGATCATTTTATTGGAAACAAAGGATTTTGGCCAACAATATGAAATATGTAATCATAATTTTCGAATGAGGCCAACAGAGTCTTGATTGTATATGACATTTTTCTTATACATCATCTTTTTCTCCTTGAATATTTTGTGAAATAGGGTTTGTCTGTTGTGATAGTTTTCTAAAGATCAGGATTAAGATCCCAACCGGGGGAGGTAGACAATGGATGTTGCAACAAATCTACATGACCCGCCTCCTTGGACTCCCACTTGAACCGACTGTGAGAGAAACAAGGCTTTCCCTCTTCACGTGACTGAACATGTGAGAGGAGAGATAAATTCTTGTTTCTCTCACAGACAGTTCAAGTGGGTTGAGTATAATTTTTGTAAAATTACAATATATGTACCGGACATATTATTATTAATATTGTTATAACAGTTGATGTTATTATTATTAATTTAATTATTTAAAATTATTTTTATAAGGCTAGTTTTAAAGAAGCCCTGTAAGTGTTAAAGGTGCTCCCCAAAAGGAAGGGAGCGCCTTTAAACATGGCCGCGACTTTGGGGAATAAAGAATAATTTTCGTGAAATAAATTCTCTAGGGAAGCCATGTTTTTTTGTATATTCTCGGGGGAATATTTTCTTCTAGTCTAAAAACTCACTTGATCAAACATTATCCGTGATCTTCATCCTCTTTATCACCTTCACCACAACAACTTCCCACCACCGCCATCCCGACCACCATTACCACCTCTTCTCTTTCCTCTCTTCTCCTCTCTAACTCACTGTTACCCCCTCTCTCTCTCTCTCTCTCTCTCTCTCGCTTTCATTGGAGACCACTCTCATTATTTCTCTCGTTGTAGACATATCTCTTTCTCGCAGTCTTTATCTATCTTTCTCGCAGTCTCTCTCCCTCTCTCTCATTCTGTATAGATCTCTCTAAGGAAATCACAGAGTTCGTGACTACGAAACGTTTTATGGCCATGAAATCCTCGAGGAGGGTTTCCCCAGAAACCTTCCTCGATCTCAGGTTCTGACGAAGGGAACACTTCTCTTTGTCGAAGTGGTTTCTGTGTGAGAGACGGAAAGAAACAATGAGAGAACGATTGAGAAACAATGAGAGATTGAGAGAGAAACAACGAGAGATCGAGAGATATAAATAGTCAGAGCAATAGAGAGAGATAATAAGAGATAGACAATGAAGAACCGAGAGAGAGACTAAGAGAATAATAAGGAAATAATAAGAGAAAAAGAGATCGATGGTGCGAGACAGTGGGAGAGAGTGAGAGCAATAGGAGAGAACGATAGAGAGAGAGAGAGAGAGAGAGAGAGAGAGAGAGAGATAGGGAGTAAGAAGATGAAGATTAGGAGGCAATGTTTGATCACGTCAATTTTTGGACTAAAAAAAATATGCCCTTGAGTCAATATTTATTACTAAAATCTTTATTCCCCAGAATTTTTTTTTATTCCTCAAAGTCGCGACCTTAAACATTCCCTCGTTATTATAATTATTATTATTAGTTGTAGTATTTCTATTATTATTATTATTATTATTATTATTATTATTATTATTATTATTATTATTATTATTATTATTATTATTATTATTATTATTATATTTCTTAATCATAATATAAATATAATTGCAGACTTTTGTAGACATCTAGATATCTGTGGACACTCATGGACAATTGGTAGATACTTATTACTATAATATTATCATTTCGTGGCAGACCTAGGATTTTTGGCTTGTGAACATTAAATTGCAAATATTAAATGAAAACTCCAATCTTTCAACAAAAAAAAAAAATGAAAACTTAAATAACATAAAATTCATATCTATTTACTTATAATACAATAATTAAGTAGTTGGCCGCTCCAAGTTTCCATCTTCTGAAATCGCTGCATAATAACTTTATTATCGATAAAACCAGAAGTATCTCTTTCAACATATGCAATCAAGTTATCGCTCATCCGTTCATCTCCAATCAATTGTGTAGTCTATTTTTTTTACAATATTCATACTTGAAAATACACACTCTATTATGGCAGTTACGACCAGAAGGTTTAACGCCAATGTCAATAACACGTAAATCAATGGATACACTTTATATTTCATTTTCTCGTTCATCCTTTTCGTAAAATCAGCTAGGCCTTTAAATTCAATAAATTTGTTCTTATACTTGCATATCAATTAAATAATTTTCAAGCACTATAAGGTCGATGCTAGAAAAATCTTTAGAGTAAACTGTAACAAGATAGGTCAATTTTTGTTTGTCAAATGCTGCAAACGAGACGATCAGACTCAAACTAGCCAATAAATGAGCAACTCAGTGTTCAACTCATTATAACGATTATTTAACTCTTGAAGTTGCATATCCACGATTGAATAAAATCACTAAACAAGGTAGTGTGATTTTTTGAGTTTTATGTCTTGGTCGCCTTCGTGTATGAACATATCATTTGTATAGGAACTCCAATATTGTATTTCTCACACTCTCTACATCTTTTATTAGTAATTCTTGTGACAAACGATTTGTAATTCTCAATATATTTAAAATGGAGACAAAAAAAAAATTGAATGACAGAGCAGAATTAAAAAAACTCCTGTTTCAAATTTTTTATCATCAGCCACCACATCAAGTACATCAATTACAGATATAAACATGTTAATCAAACTTACCAATGTCTTGTGGTATGGTCCCCACCTTGTGTCACCAGCTCGTGTAAGACTCATTTATTGGTTTAGTCCATGTCCACTAGGAGACTAATTATTATTAATGGCCTCATAGATTACATTAGAATGTTTTTCTTGAAGAAGATCACGACCTAAAGACTACGTCAGAATATTTTTCTCGAAGAAGATCACGACGTTCAGGAGATGCCCCAACAATATTCACGACATTAACCGGCAAAATAAATAAATCGTTCATTTCTAATGATTGTTTGCAACATCAACAAAAACTAATTGGAGTTGATGAGCAAAACTATGAACAAAATAAACACACTCATTTTTTCTTAAAATAAGTGCTTTAAAGCCATTAAACTCATATTGCATGTTGTTTGCCCAATCGTATCCTTGTCCTCCCAATTGGTCTATGCTTAACCCATGTCCGGCTAGAAGACATCATTAGCTGCCTTAAGTGCAAGTGATGTTGTACTTCTTATATGCTCAATACCAATAAATTCCTAAATTACTGGCCTTCATGCACATTTCGTAATACCATAGCCATTTCCTCTTTTGTAAAATATATCACGAGATTCATTAATAAGAATAGAATACCTAGATTTACCAAATTCCCGAACAATTTTGTTGATAATTTGAAATGAATTAGCGTTTGAAATACCCCTTTGAAGTTTAGGTGACACGAGTTTTGGTTTTCAAGAGATTATTCCACTGTGACGGCTTTAATACCTACGTTTTTATCTCTCAAACATTATAAGAATTCAAGAAAATTACTTCTATTCTTGTAGTATTCAAATTTGTCGTGTCCTCGAAATGGAAGACCTTGCTTAAGAAGAAATCGAACACATTCAACATATCCATTTAACAGATTCGATAATTTTTCCGAACTTCATCAGAATATTTGCACAACATTGTTTCAATATGTTGTTCTTGTCATAATAGAGCTTTCACGTTTCTCACAACAATGTTATAAGCACTGCTGGTTCCTAAACACATGAATTTGCAATTTTTTTTTTGTTCTTTCAGCTTGAAAATGCTCCACTAGCAAATGGATCACAACTATTCAGAAATACATAGCAATATAAATAGAATACACCATCTTTTGATATACTATATATTAACCAATTAGCTTGTTCATTAAACCAAGCAGGACCGAACCTCTGTGTCTTTTTTCCGTAAAGCGTAAAAGGAAAATTCTGGCTTCGAGGTTGATAAGGGCCTTTAGTATATATGTTCTTCGAACTTGATCTCGAATATCGGGATGATAATTTAAAATTAGAGTGCGCATTCCAGGATTTGAATGAAGACTCGTCAAGTCTATGTTGTCATGTGTATTTTTTTTAATTGTTTTATTCTTCTATTGTTGGTGATGACAATTCGATGTTATCATGATTTTCTTCTAAATTGTTGTCTTCTTTTGTAGACTCTGGTAATGATTCAACATCTTTAGACTTCTCTCTCTTGCACTACTGTTGATACTTTTAATATTTGAAAACTCATTAATGGTACCTATTATTTAAAACATTTTGCCATTATCTTTTTATATCTAATGAATGTAAAACATGATTAGTTTTCGAAGAAAATTGATATATATATATACATATATATATATATATATATGTGAAACAAAAGAGAAGTAAAAAATACTTTGGTTTAAATTCAATTTGGTCATTGGTTAATATGAAATTATAAAATCATGGAAACACTATGACTAATATAAGAATTACCAAAATATATTGCTTTTTGTTTTTCCCTTCCAAACAGGAGATCAAGCAACCTCTATCTTATGCGGAGGCGATCAAAAAATTTCCCTTCCATACACACGGGTTATACTTCACTCTACAAGCAAGCAGTTTGACAAGCAGACAATATCACCTCTTATCTTTCTCTTTAATATCAAGTCAAACAATCACTTAAGCAGTATATCTATCCATTTCTGGTGACCATAAACATCGTGACTATCAAGGTTACCAGTTTCTCTCTCCAATAGCAACACAAGAAATCACTTAGGTCGTCAATCACTTAGGTAGGGAATCACGTTATCATTCTCTCTCCTTACGACCAAAAGGTAATTCTATTACTTTCTATCTCCTAGAGATTCAAATAGTAGACAAGCATTCACTTTACATTATTATCTCTTCTCCAATCACTTTATATAGGTAATCGGTATTGTACTGTACCAATTTATCGCTTTTGATGATCAAAAAAATGATCTTCAGTTGACTACGATCAATAAATTAAGAAAATACAAAAGATCAAGGGATGCACCCGTATCAAGCCACTCAGGATGTTGAAACAGAAAGAGGTATGCCGCACAAGCCTATAACTAGGGGGTATTGTCTTAGGCGCCCGAGTCATGCCTTTCCTCAAATACAACCATGTATGCCCTAGGATTTAAGAAAAGATAAGGAGGGTCAGTGTAAGTGGGGTCGATATCTCAGTCCTGAAATACGAGGAGGAGGGTAGAAGCATGCGTAATTTCGAAATCCTATCAAAGATCCAAGTCGGAGAGGATCTTAACTATTTATTAAACTTGGACCTCAAGAGTCTCGCATGGAGGAAACTTTCCTTAAAGAATCTACAATATCGTAAACACAATCCATCAAATATCCTTGAACAAGGTAACTTTTATAAATCAAACATACAAGATAGAAACGGGAATCCTAATATCTCATAACTACGAAATGGTAGTTTCAATACAACATGGTGGATCTCCGCATCAACACTGCCTATTAACAGTCGATCAAGTCAACCTATAAGAGGTAATCAAATCGCCTCGAAGAAGACACACACCAAATCAACGAATGAGTCACAATTCTTAAACTCAATATCACTCAATATTTCAACTGCAAGAGTAATTTGACTGTCTAGAGTGTTGGAGAGATTTCCGAGTTCATTGCAGGTTTCGTCTCCCAGATCGTGAGGAGCATATCCAGATTCAACGTAGAAATCTCAATACCTTGACTTATTCTAGGAAAACAAATTTTGACATTAACAGCTTTAATACTCATTCAGTAAACAATCGACTTGAGTTTATCTTCTCTGTACTATTTATTCTCTTATTTAAATATGTTTTTGTTTCATATTATATTTTTCTTCTTACTGTCCAAATTTATTGACTTGACTGTCAGAGACTCTTGGAACGACAACAACCCGATGTCCTAGGGTCTTACGGTCACACATGTTCAATTTCTTTTCGCAAGTTTAGCACAAGAATTTTACCGGTGCCCATAAATTAAGTACGAGCAGGGGTCTGATTCTTGTCAAAAGTCCAACTACGTTGACCCCATAACCCACGATTGCAGACCTCACACCGACCCACCTCACACAAAGATTAATGTGAATTATGGAGGTTGGAATACAACACCGGAGCAAAAACTTTATGATGACTTGTTTCTATTGTCCACTGAACTAGCCAGTGTTGCATCTGATAATGAAAGAAGTGTTAAGGACTTTCGAGATTATTTGCTTCAATATAAGCCGAAGACATGTACTTTGAATAAAACGAGCAGTTGTACTGGAACTACTAAATCCACAGGTTATACCGTTGATGGTGAGGATAATGCACGAGAAGATATACTTGATCCAGTGTCATGTAAGGCGAAGGGACGCCCTCGAGAGAAAAGATTTCAAAAGAAAGTTTACAAACCAAAAAAACGCGTAAGTATATCTTAACTTGTGGATTCTCTACTTTTATGTATGATTCTACTTTAACTTATATATATATATATATATATATATATATATATATATATATATATATATTTTAATTTTGGAGTACCAGTCCTACACCTAATCTTGACATATCAAAACAAAGTGAGTTTGGTGGTAATGGTACGCAAGAGAACGTGTTCTTTGAAACGCCTACCCACATGGTAATTTATAACTCTTACCATCATATGTTGGTTCGTAATAATGACTATTTGTTTCTATGCTAACTCTCTCTTCGAGTTTTAATATTTAGGGTACCCCTTCTACAATGCCTTCTGTAATCCGGTTTGTGATCTTCAAACTACACAAGAAAGTACACTTGGGAGTAATGATATACAAGGGAAGATGTTCTTCACACCGCCTACATATGTATTTCATCTTATCATATAATTCATTATATGTCAATGTCTTATTCTTTTGTATCCACATATGCAGTCTAATATGGAGTTATTAATGGGTGTTTATCGGCCTCCAACTTTGTTTTCACTGGTAAAGTATTCTGGTGATGGTAGTACGTAAAGGAATGGAGATGGAAATCAAATTATGGCGAGTTTGGAATATTTAATTAGTTGTTATGTTTCACTTGGAAAGATATTACAGTACTATTGATATATTGTTTTCGATAGGTTTTAGAAGATTTAGTTGTTTTAACTTTTAATGTTTTATTTTGATGGATCTTTAAATACTTTATTCATTTTCAATGGATATGTTACATTTTAAGGTCTTCTTTAATGTTGGGTTATCCTCTTCAAATTCCTTCAGAGTCTAATGTTTATGTAACAATTCACTGTGAATTGTTAAATCAACCACAATCTAAGGATATTACTTGTTGAAACCGCTAATATTGTAGGAGATCTCTTTGTCGGTCAGTGTTTATGCTTCCTTATGAATTTTTAAAATTAATCTGTTATGCTGTAGAAAAATGTGCATGGATAAGTTTTTTTGTTGAAATGTGCATGGGTAAGTTGGGTATTCATCTTGCAAACAAAAAAAAAGTTGGGCATTTATGTCACTTATAAGGAACTAAAATTCAATCATTAATGGATCACCTCCACTTTCAAACTATTCAAACTCCATTTAATTCACCACCATGACATCTTTTATAAAAAGATTGTGATAAACCCAAGAAGATCTGATAATAAATTTGAATCAAAATCGATCAAAAAATCTTCAATCCCTTACTTCAAAAGAAGAGCAGATCGGTTGTGGAATTTCAACAAAAAAATAGCTTGGTTGTGGCTTTTTGGTAGAGTGAGAAAGTGGGGGAAAGTAGGTTTAGGTTGGAATTATCTCTTAGCCATTGATGGAATTGTACAGTTCAGATTAAAACTAATTTAGGGATAAAATATCAATTGAGAGGATCTTAAAGCACTGAGTGAATTCTGACGTGAGGGACCCACTTCAGAATTCACTCCCAATTCCCTCCCCCATTCCCTCTTTCTATCATTATTGTTCTCTCTTATTTAACTCCTAATTTCCTCTATGATATACCCTCACAACTTTCTTTTCTCCAATCGGTATTAACTTAATTGTTTTCCTATTCAATTTGGAAACTAGTCACAAACCCAGGTATTCTCTTTATGTTTCTAGTTCATTATTAGTTCTTGCATGCGATCCTGGATAACTAGTGTTAATCATATGATGATTGACATTCCGCTTACAACATTAGTTAGATGATTAGTAGTCTTAGAGACGTACAAAACCCTACACCTATATCGAGCATCTCTGAAATCTAAAGTTGCACCAGAGATGAATCTTATGGAGTTTGATCCACCATTGTGTGTTGGAGATTATCTCCCTAAAGGAGTAAATCAAACTGATGATATGTTTAATATTACCGATTAATGTATTAACTTTTCTAATTATTATACTGCTAGATTATAAAGGAGTATATTATACTCCCTCCGTCTCATATTAAGAGTCCACTTTTTTTCATATATTTTGTTCTTCCATTTGTACCCTTATTTATTATAGAAGAAAAGTCTAAATTAAAGAGAGTCTCATTTTTCCACCTCACTAAACATTTAAGTGCTTTTATTGCAAAAACAAATTCCAACAAACTATAGTTGTCTCAAGGTAAGGACATTGTGGGAAAGTAGATGGATTTTATATGATGAAAAAGGAAATGGGACTCTTAATATGAGAGATCTCTAAAAGGAAAGTGAGACTCTTAATATGAGATAGAGGGAGTATATACTTGTAATAGTTTTGTTTATGTCATAAATATAAATAGTAGTGAATCTTATATTATATTATTTATGAAAGGTATGGATTCTAGAAAAAACATATCTAAAGGTGATGAAGATACCTGTCTAGCAGACAGTGGGACCACAAATTCGATACTTCGAAATACAAAATATTTCTCGACCTAAAAATTATGCGAGGCAAATGTGATTACTATCGCTGGCTCATCAAGCATTATAGCAGACTCTGGAAGAACAACTATAATATTGCCCCGTGTTACGAAACTAATTATCGACGATGTTTTGTACTCGACCAGATCCTTGAAGAATCTATTGAGTTTCAAAGACATTAATCTGAATGAGTATCGCATCAAAACTGGGTCTAAGAATAATAAAGAATATTTATATACCACCTCGAGTATATCATGCCAGAAGCGTGTTCTAGAAAGACTAGAAGCTTTTTCTTCCGGGTTATATCTCACACAGATTAAAACAGCCGAATCATATGTCGTAGTCAACCAGAAGTTGTACGATCCAATCACTTATAAAATTTGGCATGATCGACTAGGACATCCAAGCTCTACCATGATGAGGAGAATAACACAAAACTCTCAGGGACACCCAGAACCAGAAGCTTCTGATAGACAAAGATTTTACTTGCACAGGTTGTTCTTTGGGAAAATTTATTACTCGTCCATCCTTGACAAAAGTACATATGGAATCCCCCAAGTTTTTAGAAAGGATTCAAGGTGATATACGTGTCCCTATACACCCGCAGTGTGGACCATTTAAATATTTCATGGTATTAATCGATGCATCAACTAGATAGTCTCATGTTAATCTAATCTCGACTCGGAATCATGCGTTTGCAAAGTTACTTGCTCAGATAATTCGATTACGAGCTCACTTTCCTGATTACCCGATTAAGTCGATTCGTCTAGATGGAGCAGGAGAATTCACATCAAATAGTTTTGATTCCTATTGTCTCTTAGTTAGAATTAATGTTGAACATCCTGTAGCTCATGTTCATACTCAGAATGGTCTAGCTGAATCATTCATAAAACATATCCAACTGATTGCGAGACCAATGTTGATAAGGACTAAATTACATGTTACTGCATGGGGACCTGCAGTCCTTCATGCTGCAACCTTGATAAGGTTACGTCCTACTTCAAATAACCAATTCTTGCCTTTGCAGTATGTTCAGGGTCGGCAGCCAAACATATCTCATTTACGTATTTTTGGATGTGTTGTGTATGTTCCTATTACAGCTGCACAACGTACAAAGTTTGAACCTCAGCGCCGACTAGGAATATATATTGATTTTGATACACCATCTATTATTCGATATCTCGAACCCCTAACGGGTGAGACTTTCACTGCACGCTTCGTCGATTTTCATTTTGATGAGACAATTTTCTCGCCATTAGGGGAAGTAAATTTACCTGAAGCAAATATTACGAAAAAGGAACTTTCTTGGTTGACTCCAAATTTGTCTCACTTTGATCCCCGTACTAATCAATCTGAAGTTGAAGTACAAAGAATAATACATTTACTAGAGATTTATAATAAATTACCTGACGCATTTAATGACGCAACGAGAGGGACAAAATCACATATACCTGCTGCAAATGTTTCAGAAAAGATAGATGTCCCCGAAGGACGGGATAACAATATTGCAGCAAATGAATCGTCCAAGACACGTCTAAAACGTGGATGACCAATCGATTTTAAAGATATAGTTCCCCGGAAGAGGAAAAATCAACCACAAGCAAGCAATACTCCAAAAGAGACGACAAATCAACAAGATACTCTTTCAGCTATTACACCCCTAGAAGTGGGTGAAGCCCTAGAAGAGGCAGAAGCTCTTGAAGAGCATGAGTTATCTCCAAATGAAGAAATATCTATAAATTATGCTTGTAATGGCAAAGTGTTGAATCGAGATAACATAATCATCGATGATATATTCGCGCTTTCGGTAGCCACTGGTATTATCACTGAAAATGATGATTATGAACCACATTCTATAGAGTAACGCAGGAAAAGGATTGATTGGGTAAAATGGAAAGAAGCAATCAAGACAGAACTGAATTCTCTGTCAAAACGTAATATTTTTGGACCTGTAGTCCTCACACCCCCAAAAATGTAAACCCTGTAGGTTTCAAATGGGTATTCATTAGGAAACGAAATGAGAACAATAAAGTTGTTCATTATAAATCAAGACTCGTGGCAGAAGTTTTCTCATAAAGACCAGGGATCGACTATGAAGAAACCTACTCTTCAGTTATGGATGGAATAACCTTTGGATATTTGATCAGTTTAGCAGTTCCGGAAGAACTCGAGATGAATTTAATGGACGTAGTCACTGCATATCTATATGGAAAGCTGGATACTGATATTTATATGAAAGTCCCTGAAGGATTTAAATTGTCTGAAGGCAATCCACGTACCCTGTATTCACTAAAGCTTAATCGAGCTTTATACGGATCGAAACAAGTCGGGCGGATGTGGTACAATCGTCTTAGTGAGTATCTGATCAAAGAAGGTTATGTAAATGATCTCATTTGCCCATGTTTATTTATAAAGAAAGGAGATGCTGGATTCGCTATTCTTGCAGTATATGTTGATGATATCAACCCTATAGGAACTCTAGAAGAGCTCTCTAAGGCGGCAGAATATTTGAAAAAAGAATTTGAGATGAAAGATCTCGGGAAAGTAAAATTCTATTTTGGTTACAAATTGAGAAAATTACAAGTGGGATACTTGTACATCAAACATTATACACTGAAAAAGTCCTGAAGCGCTTTAACATGGAAAATTCTTTTCCACTTAGTACTCACATGGTTGTTAGGTCTCTCGATGCTCTGAAAGATCTATTTCGACCTAAAGAAGAAGAGGAAACACTCCTTGGTCCAGAAGTACCATATCTGAAAGCTATTGGTGCATTATCATAATTAGCTCAATGCACTAGACTGGACATTGCTTTTGTAGTAAATCTATTAGCCAGATATAGCTCTGCACCAACTAAGAGGCATTGGGTTGGAATAAAGCAAATTCTAAGACATTTTAGAGGAACCACCTATGTTGTTTGGGGCGTGAGGCGAGGCGAGGTGACAGACCCATTGCCTCGCTTAAACGAGCTTAGGCGAGCTGAGGCGACCGCCTCAAACAAATAGTATATATTACATACATACCCAAGTACCTAACATAAAAATAACTAAATAAACACTGAAATGCCAAAATTGAAGGTATAAAACTTAACATCCAAGCATTAAAAAATAATTCAAAAACATTGAGAATAATTCAAAAACATTCAAAAGTATTCAAACAAGCAATTAACCATCAAAACACAAGCAATCAACCATCAAAACTTAAGTCTAGTGAAGATCTAAAAGTCAATATCTTCATCATCTCCTAAATGAGGACCACAACTGTTATCTGACTTGTCTCCTTCTTTCTCTTCTATAAGTTCAGGATTGTCATCTTGACCCGCCTCTGATTCAGAGTCTTCATCAACAAGTTGACGTTGTGGTTCTGTCGGTTGCGTTTGGCTTTGGTTGGGTGATCTTCTCCTCTTATAAGATCTCAACCCAGTACTCGGACCAACATGATCGCCTTCATTTCCCTCAGCTTCTTCAACTAGTCCATATGTTATATCGGTGCCAACTACGAATTCATCTGATGCATTAAATGGAGCAATCCACTCATCTAGATCAGCATTCTTCAATATGATTGGATCTAAATCTATTCCACCAGGGCTAGTTCGATCCAGAAAATGAGCTTTCAACTTGTTGTTGTATTGGACAAATACAAGATCATTCAATTTCTGATGATCTAGTTTGTTTCGTATCTTTGTATGTAACTGTTATATCACGAGATAAACATTCTTATAAAAATAATGATTTTAGTTTTTGGAAATTCTAAATTATGAGCATATTTATTCATCACTTACATGGTCAAAGGCACTCCAATTCCTTTCGCATGGAGATGCAGCACAAGTTAGCCCAAGCACTCTTATAGCAAACTTCTAAAGTCCTTCCCCCAACTAAGCCACCATTAAGCTGCATTATGCGGATAACAAATTTATCGAATACTAAACTTAAAAGATAATTAAAATTTCTCAATAATATTTGATTGCTTAATACCTGGTGCTAGCGTTTTTCTTTTTGCAATTGCTTCCTCATCCCCCATTTCTCCAGTCGCAGAACGGTATTCTACAATTTGATCAAAAATCAATGACCGAGTAGCAGGATTTGGCACCAGAACCTTAATACAAGCATTCAACCCTCTTTTTATCTCCAAGTTACTTTCCATAGGTGGGTTCAATGATGGATCAAAGTAGATGCGAGGATTAAGATAAAATCCTGCTGCATGGAGAAGTTGATGTAGTTGATCAGACCACCTATGCTCAATAATTCTAAGCACTTCCTCAATCACCACATCATTTTTTTCCTCCCAGAGAACATCTAACTTCTTCATACACTCAGTCATCGCAAGATAAATGTAACCCATGCATGGTTTTTCTTCCTGATCGACCATCGTGATAATATCCACTAATGGGGAGATAATTTTAAGACAAAGATGTAACTTAGTCTAGAAATCGGACCTCCCCATTATCTTTGATACTCTTTTCCTTCTTGCATTTTCACCCATTTGCTCGTAGTCCATTCGTGGGAAAGCATCATTGTCCTCAACCCCGTTCTTTGGTTAAAAATACTATCCATCGATAAGTAACTAGTAGCAAATCTAGTTACTGCAGGCCTCACCAACTCTCTTCCTTTAGTGAACTTTCTCATCATATGCAACACTTGATTGTGGTTGTACATGAAAACAACAATATGCCTACAATCTTGTACAACTTTGTGAATCCTAGCGATGTTTGATACATCTTGGCACATGAGATTTACACAATGTGCTGCACATGGAGTCCAATACAAGTTATATTTCTTATCTTCCATCAACCACTTTCCTGCAAGCTTGTAATTAGATGCATTATCTGTTACAACTTGCAATTAAGTGATTAAGTCAAAAATGTCAAAATAAGAAATAAGAATACATCTAAAATAAGAACTAAGATATACATCCAAATACGAAGGGTTAAAGTCTTACTTGAACCACATTCTCGGGACCTACTTCCTCGATGACTTCAGTCAATAGTTTCAAGATGAGTTTTGCATCCTTTACATGTTCAGAACCATCAAGTGATCTCAGAAAGACAGTTTCTTTTGGACAATTCACTAAAAAATTGATGAGACATCTACCTTTTCCATTTTCCACCAATCCTTCATAATAGTACACCCATATGAAACCCAGAGGGGTTTAAATGTATCTATCCACGTCTTGGTGGAATTGACTGCTTTGACCAAAAGAGGAACTCTCAATTCCTGGTAAGTAGGGATTTTTAACCCCGGACCAAATTGTCCAACCACTTGAATCATCATAGCAAAACTAAGGCTTTTGATTACATTGAAGGCGATCCCATTTTCGTAAAAGTACCCAGCAATATACTCAGCCACATTGTCTCTTCTTCTCCTCCTATGCACATTGTCAATAGGATTTTGCACTAACTTTTTCAGGTTTGGTTTGAAATAACTATCCATTTGACCATGTATTTTTGGTGGTTTTGGAGCCATTCTACTAGTTGGTGTCCCACTCCCAGACCCACTTCCACCACTAGCTTGTGTACCATCTAAATGTATATTGTGATCTTTCGACTCTCCGTCATTCTCATAAGGTGCATTAGGTGATTTGTAAATATTGACACTATCAATTTGAGCTGTCCTCAATCGAATCTTTCCGTCTCTCTTTTTCCTTCCTTCGGTCATATATTTTTGTGTCGCTTCTTGTACACCCCTAGGCACCTCAGGACAAACTTTTACATCTTTGAAACCGCCAGCAAGATGTTGTTTTTGCTTATTAATTCCTCCATTCGTTATCAATCCACACAAGTCATACTGCACTTTATTCTTGTCACCATCCACCGGTTGTCCATAATTCCAACCCGGATCACTCGACGGTCTCACACGAGCCGTTGAAGTCGAAGAAGGCATATCACTAATTCACTATTCAGTAATTCATAAATCAGAAATAAGATAACATATCTTATGAGTTATGACAAGCACACAAACTATATAATTCACATAATCATGTGATTCACATCACAATATACAAAGAAGTAACAAAAAAAGTATGAAAGAGTTGCTGAAAATTGTTGTAAACAAGTAAAAAAAATTTCAAGTTAATAGTAAGTAAAATTAGTTAAGAGTAAATAAACAAGTTAAGAATAAGTAAAAAGAACAAAAAAAAGAATTGCTGAAAATTGTTGTAAACAAGTAGGTAAACAAGTAATTTTATTTTTCACGTTAATAATAAGAAAACAAGTTAATAGTAACTAGTAAGTAATATTAGTTAAGACTTAAGAGTAAATAAACAAGTTACGATTAAGAATAAGTTAAAAAAAAATTGCTGGAAATTACAAAAAAAACAGCAAAAAAAGGAGTGTAAAAACTAAAAAGTTGATGAAATAGAAACAAAAAGGAGAAGATGAAGAGGGTAGAGTAGAAACGACTTACCTAATGATGATTGATGAAATAAGGAGGTGAAGATGAAGATTCGTCTTGAACTCTCGTTCATGGAGGTCTCGGTCGTTAGGGTTAGAGCGAGAAACGTATTGAGACTTAGATGTTGTCGATTTGGGCTAAAGCCCTAAAAAAAACCTTGGGCACTACCCTAATCGACTTGGGCCTCCCCTCGCTTCCCCTGGGGAGCCTAAAGGCGCTCGCCTAAGCGTCTGAAGGCGCCACCAGGAGAAATCTGCTATTTTCGCCTCAAAATAAGGCGACTGCTCTCTTAACCCGTCCGTTTGGGCGCTTAAGCTCGCTTAAGCATCGCCTTTTACAACATAGGGAACCACTGACATGGGATTATTTTATTCAAAGAATTTATCTGGTATTCTCAAGTAAAAAGATACACATATACCGGTTATATTTCTGATCCGCACAAAGGGATTTCACAGACAGGTTATGTATTCACAAGTAGAGGTACAACTTTCTCATGGTGATCTTGTAAACAAACTATGCATGCAACCTCATCTAACCATGCAGAAATTGTTGCTCTCCATGAAGCCACAAGAGTGTGTATGACTCAGATCCATTATTGAGCACATTAGAAGCTCCAGTGGTCTTATCCCTATCACAAATTCCCCACACAGTTATTCACGAAGATAATTCAGCATGCATCGCTCAGATCAAAGAAGGATACATCAAAGGCGATAAACTGAGCACATCTCTCCGAAGTTGTTTTATTCACATCATCTCCTGAAGAATAATGAGATTGATATCTAAAAGATACAATCATGTGAGAATTATGCTGACTTGTTTACTAAGTATTTGCCTACTACAAAGTTCAGAAAACTAGTAGAAGGCATCGGAATGCCACGCTTGAATCAAATGATGATGTAAGACTCAGTCTATCTGATATTCATCAGGGGGAGTCTATTATCATGTGCAGGTTCATGTATCGTTATCTATGCTCTGTACTCTTTTCTCTTCGTCCAGTTTTTGTCTCAATGGGTTTTTCTGGCAGGGTTTTAACGAGGTAGTATTTTGCGTATCCGTCGTCACTCGGAATCTATTATTTGTACTCTTTTTTCTTCATCAGATTTTTTCTCATTGGGTTTTTCTGACATGGTTTTAATAAGGCAATTATTTCGAGTGATGGTCATTCAAGGGGGAGTGTTATATATGATGTTGGCTGCCCATAGACAGATTTACAGTTGCCTTGAGTGTTACAGAAATCTTATCCAGAGAAGTGGAGTTACTTGAGGAGAAAGTGTTGGTACTCCTACCTCCTCATACGTGTCTCTTCATGGAGTCATTACTCGGACGGAGATATGTAAGGGCCAGGAGGGGCCATGGCTCCTTCCGGTCCTTAAATGTTCACACTGTTTATCACTCATAAACAATTAAAATATTCAACCTACCCTTTATTGGCCGCCCTTTATTCCAAACTTAAACCAACCCTAATCTCAACCTAAAACCCAACTTAAATTCTTAACAGCCTGTCAGCCAATGACCTAATCAAAGATGCCGCCCACAACTCATAGCCGTCAATGCCTTCCGATTAGTTCTATCATTTTACGTTTCAATTCACCACCCACAATTCATAGCTACCAATCAACTTACCCAATGAACCAATTAACCCAACAACAAGTTTCTTTTTTCCAGTTTCAACTATTAACTTATTTTAATTTCTTTTCAATTTGTTAATTATATTGATTCTGGTTGTAAAACAAAATCAATTCGAGTCATCCACATTTTGAGCTCTCACTAACCAAAATCGATTGTCTCTCAAATCATAACTCGAGAACAGGTAAATTCTTAGGGAAGTAGTCTTTTTTTCGTTCTCTCTCTCTCTTTGTCTCTATCTATCTATCTATCTATCTATCTATATATCTCTCTATCTCTGCCTCTCCCTCTCTCTCTATCTCTCTTCTCTTCTCTTCCGTTACAAGTTAATTACATAATTGTGTATATTTTTGTAAGTAATCATTTAACTAATGTCAATAAAGTATATTTTAAGTAAGTACAATTGAAATGGCTAGCAGGAGCAGTCGAACTAGTTTATGACTATAATAGTTCAGCCCCCGGTAACAAACATTCTGGTTTCGTCCTTGCCATGCATCACCACTTGTCACTTCATGGAGCCATTACTCCCATGCATCACCACTTGTCACTTTATTGGTCTTTTCCCCTGTGCATCAATTACTATATATAGAGAACCAACTTCTCATTAGTTGGTTAGATAACTTTGGATTAAATCTCTCTCTCTCTCTTTACTTTTACTTTATGATTGTCATCTTTCTTATAATCCTTAAGTGAACAATATACAGATAGTATAATAACTATAAATGATATTATAGTTTCTATTTTTCTCTCCACCAATTTCTATTATTATTATAACAGTTGTAACTAATAACTTTACCATTGATCTCCTATTAATAAAGTTGTACTAAAATAATTGAATTCTTAAAATAGTTGGTTGTGGATCCTTACGTTGCAGAACCGAAATTAAACTAAATAGTTAGGACTTAATATCTTTCGTTTAAATATCTGAACTGCTCCCTTGACACTGCTACTAACAAGTGGTTTGTTCTATTTTGTTCACATTTTAGGCTAACCAAATGGTAAATTTGACTCTCATATGTTGTTTTTTTTTTTTTTTGATGAGATATCTCGATATCTCATATGTTGTTTGGAAGTTCAAATTTGACCGTCACAACAATTTTGAATAATTTGAACCTTAACACACTGAATAATTTATCTTTTCGTAACTTAGTCATAGACCCATACTTTCTCCTAGTGTAGATGGGGGACGTCATGTATTCCGTCAAAATAATAATCATAGTTTAGAAATGATATCGTATTCTTATCCAATTTTTCGTCTCTCTTAGTTTTGATTATCTTTTTTTAAAATTACTTATAAATTTTCTTATTGTAACAACTCTCATTACACCATATGATGGGAGGATAACACATAAATTTTGTTAGACATGTGGTTTGTCATATCTATGATATGGGAAGTTAGAATCTATCATCTTTCAAAACAAATAAAAGTTACAATCTATCATGGATAAGTTTTGTTAAACTTTTCATTGTCACATTAAAAAGGAAAATCAAACGGCATAATAGTATATTGGGAGAGGTTCCAAACTCTATCAAATTCATCTTTAACTCACCAATTTTCACTTTTAATGGGAATCAGACCAATGTTCGCGTAACGGAGTGAACCTCCAACCACTACACCAAGTAGTAGTGGACCAAATGGATTAATTTTGTTAAATAAGATGAATGGAAGTCTACGACAATTAGAAGACAGATCAAGTCCGAGCTCAAGTATTTCTATGGGTAGTTTTTCTTCATGGACCGCTATTAAACTCTTTTTCTACTGTTAATTAATGTATTACTTTTTGTTTGACCCTCTAGTTTATGACTGAATTCCTCCCTGGCTCCTTATTTTTAGAGAAATAACTGGATGGTCGTTTTGAAAGTTTTCATCTATTGACTATTCTTTGACTGTTTTATTTTGTTTACTTTTTTAAAATATCTTTTTTTCACTTATTCTGTATGTTCGAGGGGAGGCTAAAATTATCGAACGTTTTCAACAAAAGTTATACCTACATAAAGCAAAGTTCTCCAAATATTATTTAAACTAAAATGTCGGGTTTCAGGCCTCTTTCATCTTGTTGGGCTTTATGCTTCTTTCATTTCTTGGTTTAACTTAATCGGTTATCGTGCTCATCACATCTTCGTGTTGTATCAATGCCTTGTAACGACTAACGTAGAACGTAGTCAATTTTTCAAAAAATATCATTGATAAATGGTAAACTAGTATCTTATTTGACACGAAAGTGTTGCATTACCAGAAATATATAATTGAAGTCTTTGAAGAAAACTTACATAAATAAATTACTCTTAGTTTAATTCGAATTTAAATTTGTGCTTGTTGATTTCATATATATATATATATATATATATATATATTATTTGAAGTACCATACAACTAGTGGAGAGAGAGGATTGTAGAGAAAAAACTCTCATTCTATCAATCTAGTCAAGAAGGGTTCTTCTCAACTTTCCATTAAGTCCTAGCAGACATTAAGGAAGGAAGATCAAGTTAAACTACTCGGTGTCTCAAGTGGAGGAGCTACACTTGAAGCTCTGGATCTTCACACGCGATTGGAAAGGTTCGAGGGAAAATCGCGATAAAGGTATTTATTCCTCTATTAGTTCATTGATTAGTTCTTGCATATCGATCCTGGTAATCTAGTGTTAATATATAGATGTTTGAGATTCCGCTTAAAACACTAGATAGTTGTATTAGATACACACAAAACACTACACCCGTTACTTCGGGCTATAATGGGCGGGACACGGGTAGAGCTCTTTGGCCAACGTCCGACCCGCTAAACCGACCCTTAAACCTGAGATTTTAGGTCCCCCAGATTTAGGGTCATGATATCTAATGGCTAAGCTTTTCTTTCTCAAATAAGACTTAGGGTTAGACTTGGTAGCCATATATAAACCTCACTGTTTGCCTAAATCTTCATTACTACGAGGGTTAGACTTGGTAGCCATATATAAACTTCACTGTCAGTTTGTACCAATAAATGATACAAACTAACATATTTGTTCTCTCTCTTTGCTCATTCTATGTTCTTGTAGAGACATTTTATCTATATTTTTTTGTTTAGCTTTGTATCTTTTATTCTGTAAAAGGCATATGTTATCATTTTTATTTTGATAGAAGTGATGTCTTCACCTTTAAGAGATATCATGAAGTATCAACCAAGTATCAACTCAAGTTTCCTTTATTTAAATAGTAAGTCTGTAGCTAGAGCCCGAGCGGGCTAACGGGCAGAACCGCAGCCACACAAATGCCATTACTTGTCCAGCCCGAAATGTCCGATAGTCCGATCGGACAGAACACCCTCGAGCCCGATCCGCCCGAGTCTGTGGGAAGACTGCCCTAGCCTGCCCGATTCCACCCCTAGGTTTTACTTTACACAAATAATTAAAAAACATCACCGAGATCGAATCATATTCTCTCTCTCATTAATTTTACAAGTAACCCACTGACCCCACCAAGATCAAACCAGCCCCATCAGTGTGTGGGATGCGTAAAAGAGACAAAAGATCATAAGACTGCATTTTCAAGTTTTTTTGGCTTTGAAACCACACAAAGGTAGGAAACTTATGCCACTGAAAAAAAACTCTTTTTCCAAGTAAATACTTAACATAGGGGAAATTACAGTTTCCAGAAAAGGCACTCATGAGAAATCAAAAGCACCCCTGGTTGATCCGTGTTTAGATCATTAACCCATTTTCCTCTGGGAAATTATGCATCAGAAAATCCCACTGTCAACAAAACAAGATTTCCCTTCTCAAACTGAGGTTGCTATTCCATTTTCTTGGACTTGTCATGCAATCTAAGAGCGAGAAAATAGAACACGATCTTCATAAACTACATCATATAGTTGGTCTCGGCCGAGACGGCCGAGAATCTCGGGTCTCGTCTCGGCCCTCTCCCGAGACTCGGCCGAGACCCCGAGTTTCTCGGCCGAGACAACCCGAGACGAGACAGCAACTTCCAAATATTTAGATTTTTTTTTTGGAAAACTCTTTGACCTAAATTAAGTACTACTATTTATTATATTCTCAAATCTTAGCTACTTATTATATTCCCAATGTATCTAATATAAACAGCAATAATACTATATAGAATATTTAGGGTTTATGCCTCAGAGAGAAACTAATAAATTCTTTAGAAACTTTCAAAAGTTTAGTAGATTGGGATTTCCTTATACAGAAATTAAGTTATAATACATAGTACAACTAGAATTAAGAAGAAGCAAAGAATACAAGAAGTCAAGAAGTTTCAAAGAAGAAGAAGGTGATTCTAGAGAGAGAAAGTTGAAGTTTCTTCCATTATCTTCATATCGTGGTAAGTCAATTTCTTTCATCTTTTTTTTTTCTTTCTTAAGTTTCAATTATATTTAATATAGTTAAACTTTTTTCTATATAACTATTACAAATCAGATTTTAAAATTTAGCTAATTCCTATATTTGCTGTCTCACCGAGAATCTCAGCCTGTCTCGGTCTCGTCTCGATCCGGCCGAAGCCGGACCGAGACCAACTACATAGATTTGACTATTACAATTTGATTTGCAGTATGCCTAGCAGGGATTTTACTTAAAACACCTTGTTAGACCCATGGTTCAAAGATGTTACTATAGGTGAAAGAGTTAGGTGTGTTTATTCTCAAGTGACGAAGTCTCGTATGAAATTTGACTCGAGCTCTGATTAGAGCCGGAACTCAGATTGTTTCTTGTTTGACTTTTGACGTGTGACTCGTCTTAAACGTCTTAGATTAGGACAATAACTGAAAAAGTGTCATCTTAGAAAGTTAACTATGTATAGTGAAATATCTATAAAGCTGTGGTACGTTGGCGTTGGAAAGGAATAGGTTGCCAGGAATGTTAGTCCCATGTAGTCTATGTAGTTGGTCTCGGTCTCGGTCTCGGTCCGGCCGAAGGCCGAGACCGAGACAGGCCGAGATTCTCGGTGAGACAGCAAATATAGAAATTAGCTAAATTCTAAAATCTGATTTGTAATAGTTATATAGAAAAAAGTTTAACTATATTAAATATAATTGAAACTTAAGAAAGAAAAAAAAAAAGATGAAAGAAATTGACTTACCAAGATATGAAGAATGGAAGAAACTTCAACTTTCTCTCTCTAGAATCACCTTCTTCTTCTTTGAAACTTCTTGACTTCTTGTATTCTTTGTTTCTTCTTAGTTCTTAATTCTAGTTGTACTATGTATTATAACTCAATTTCTGTATAAGGAAATCCCAATCTACTAAACTTTTGAAAGTTTCTAAAGAATTTATTAGTTTCTCTCTAAGGCATAAACCCTAAATATTCTATATAGTATTATTGCTATTTATATTAGATACATTGGGAATATAATAAGTAGTTAAGATTTGAGAATATAATAAATAGTAGTACTTAATTTAGGTCAAAGAGTTTTCCAAAAAAAAAAAATCTAAATATTTGGAAGTTGCTGTCTCGGTCTCGAGTTGTCTCGGCCGAGAAACTCGGCCAAGCCCTAACTCGGGGTCTCGGCCGAGTCTCGTCTCGGGAGAGGACCGAGACGAGATCCGAGATTCTCGGCCGAGACCAACTACATAGAGTCAAATATAGGAAAGCATACAAATTTTGACTTTAACTTTCAAATGAGTCAAAATTTATATTAGTCTCACGCATAATCAACATATAAATTCAGCTTCAAAGAAAAATAAATAGTTTACATCAAAACCATTTGGGCATACTGTGTCCTCATCACTCACATTGGCATTTAGTAATATGTTATAATCATTGCATGAACAATGGACACAGTTATTCTGCCATAAATCTATTCGAACATGAGAACGGAAGTATGATTAATACATTTTCAGCACGAATGTTTGAATCAATGGTCCTCTGAAAGACTGATGAGCTTGAGGTTGACATAGGAAATCTGAACGATACCCAAAATCTATTGAAGGGCGAAAAGCACAGGCAATTACACTACTTCTACACATATATGTATATAGATCTGTATACAAATTTGCCACGATCAAATTCGGATCAATTTCAGGTAGGTAAGTGGGCTTAGGTTGAGTAAGTAAGACTTCAGATTTTCAAAATATAATTCTTTCATGAGCTTCTGTAATCTCATGTAATATTTTCAACCAAATCGGAGTTCTACCCAACGGATCGTGTCACTGTCACTGGATGAATGTATTAAATGATCTAAAGCAATGTTACACAAAAGGCGGATTGCTCCGATGTGTCGTACGGGCACCTATACGCAATACTCGACACGCTGCCATGTCGGGATCAGGTAGTTAGGGGTATATATGTCTTCGGAACAGTATTTTCTGCTGCAATACGTTTGGAAAAATTCCTAAACTATACGTACTCTAGGATGCATATATAATAAATCTTAACTAGCTAACTAAAAAAGTTCCTAGTTAAATCCTCAACCAGACGAATTTTCATGATTTTTACAATGAGATGAGATTGGGTTAATTATGTTGGAAAATCATGGAACGTCATGTTTGGGTACCCAACCGCTAACCCGCCCACAAAAGGTAAGGAATTTGGTACACGGTATGCAAGGGGTGAAGGGTAAGAGTATCTGGTATCATCAATCTTAAAGGAAGAAACGGTAAAACAAGTTTACCTGACTAGGTAGCTAGATCTACAATGCGTAAGTAATGATGCAATGGCTAGTCCGAAGATGAAAAACTTACAGAGCTTCGAGAGACTCACGGAAACATTACCTCGGAACAAGAATACAAAGCAATCGGTCAGAATTCATATTAAATTAACAGCTTCTAGATGTAAATTATTGACAATGAAATGGCAGATGAGATGCTCCGAAAAAGAAATACTCAAGATAGATAAACTTTAACGAAACAGTGTCTTCACTTGCCAAATTCAATTTTCAACCTCGTCCGCAACCATCCATCCCCAGAGGAATGCCTCCATAACGACCAAATCATGGATCAGATGTGATGGTTCGAAATACTATTATAAAACTAAAACGAAATCAGAGTTAACTACGAAAAAAATGTCTCTACGGCCACAAATAATACTAAATGCATGCCATTCAAGAGAAGAAAGAGAAAGAAGTTGAGGAAGGCGATAAATGAAATGAAAAAGAAGAAGAAAAAACAAAGACTCTGCCCAAGACGAATAAAAGAAACGAAACTCAAGTAGAGCCTGCAGGAACTGTACACCATAGGATCATGTATGTTACTCGACTAGATGTTCTTTTATATTTTGATCTTACCCTTTTAGTTTAGTTACTGTTTTAACAAGTTTTGTAATCTTTTCTGCGGAACTGTATTTCACTTTCTAGAATATGCATCAGAAACTGGTTTTATTTAAGCTTTTTACTTCTACATCGATCTTTATCTGATTTAACTTGAAGAAGATAAAGAATTCTCAGTTTTGTTTTCATGTCTTTGGGCATGCTATTTTCAGGAGCATCAATGCAGAAAATTTCATTTGATATGCTAAATCTTCTATGGCTTGAATAGGTTAAGATCTTTAAGTTTTTAGACTATCTAATCTTGACTATGCTAAGTTTGATATGCTCGTATGGCTTCTAGTGTTTTTTTTTTTTTACCGTTAATGCTACTTGATATGCTCATATTTTTCTGCAGTTTGGATTGCTCTTACATTATAACGGCACTTCCTCTAGTGATAAACAGGGTCGGTCGAGCATTTCCGCTGTTAAAAACTGAAATTAACGAGGATGTTTTAACAGTTGAAACTATCAAGAATGATTGTGCCCACTATTATACAGGATTCGGGCTGAGGCTAATGCAGGTTCCTTAGCTCGCCTATAGAGAAATAGTGTTGGGCCAGAGTCTACTACACGAGAAGCTACCAGGCAACTGTGATCTTTCCGACGAATGAAATTTCGGTATCGATGGGCTTGGTCGCGTGGATATAGAAATGTTTCGGTCGTTTCGGCCAAAATATTTCAAAATTTAATTCCTTGGCCAATCATTATTAAAGAGAAACTAATTAAAATCGTTTCGGTGAAAATTTAGGTAGACAGTAGACTTACTTGGATCTTTCTACAAGATGAACAGAAAGATTAAAGAATTTTAGAAGCTTATTTTTAAGATTGTTTGGTTCTCTGGTCTAGACTTCAGTGTTTGATCAAGTAACAGTGCCAAGATGGCAGAAACGCGTACCAGTTCCGCAGATGGACTAGCCATGAATATGCCGTTTACAAAGAACCAAGCTTTCTGCTGAGTCAGAACTTCCAATTTCCTTTTGTTTTTGAATCTGAATCAGATGAAATTTCTTTTGCTCAAGATAACTTCAAACTTAAGGAGGTTTTACACCAAAGATTCAAACTACTGAGATCTGGTAGGGGGGAAAAACAAAAGATAAATAACATAATGAACTAACTTCTCTACAAGTACACCTAACATCTCTCAGAGGCAAACCCAATTTGAAACAAAAAACTTGAAACAGAACAATTGCATTTGAACTGCCAAACCTAGAGTCATTTCATATCTGAGTTATAACTGACAAGGGACGGCCTTTCGAGTCTCGAGCTCATACAACGATGCGACCAAAGCCTTTATGGCCTGGAAGTAGGGATACCATCTCGAACTTCTGCATCTTCATTTGACCTGGAAACCCAAAATCCAACTGGTTAAGCTTAAAACAACTATATGAGCCTCTTTCTTGGCAAAGATCTTCTAAACATGAAAAAGTAGTAGAACCACACACATCAAAAGGGGGCCATATTAGAAACCTAAGAGCAAGATAGAATGAAACACCAGACTACAATCCATTCTCTCATTCTGATGCATAAAGGAATCTATATGTATAAGCTTCTGAGAGTACTACCACACAGTAGGGAACGGAACCACTACTACCTAAATATGATTTTATGTTGTCCTTTTGCAGGCTAAGCAGTGATAATTCACACAATTGAGCAACCTAATCGAAGTATGATCTACACAAATTGCTCGATAAAATCATAATTTAGATTCATCGAGTTCAGAAATAACTATTACTAGATATTATTTTGATCTCTATAAGCAATTATATATGGAATTGCGTTGAAGAGTTTATCATCATTCATTCATTGTTTATGCAAAGAACGAGATAAAGACTAAAATTAACATAAATATAAAAGAAATGAAGGCCAGTTGATAATCTTGAACTATTTGTTTAGAAGAAGAAAGTAAAAAATTCAAGTGATGCAAATAAATTACCGAGAACACTGTCAAAATTTCCGCTCTTGATGTGAAAAGCAAGATCACTGCCCGATCTTGCAGATATCCTCATAATCAACAGCCTGAAGTAACCGGCCATCATATATTCCTTTCTCTATCTGCACCTTCGCACAATAGTTATCTGTATCAACTGACAACAACCTAGCTTTCGATCCTCGATAAGCCCCATTTACTATCCTCACAAGACCCCCGATTTGAGGAATCACAGTTTCAAGCTCCTCTTGATCAACTCTAAGTACATGTTTGCTATCAAGCATCTCCAATTCTCCTACATACTTGTCTATCACCTTAACAACTAATCCTTTCTGTTTATAATACCCCTTTTGAGCCAAGGCTTTGCTCATTACCTTAACTATAATTCCCTCACATAACCAGTAATCTTTCCGATTGCTTCGCTCTTTTGCCTGCTCTTGCTCTTTCATCAACTCATCCAACGCTGAACCACCATTACCACTACCTCTATTTGAACTACCGTTAGCTTTATTTTTCTTCTCAACTTTTTCAGCTTCAGCTTCTTCGAAGACAACTTTGGAGCTCTCACCATTTTCTTTAGGAACGGGTTTAGAAGATGAAGCAAGAGCGAATGCAATCTTGCCCCCTTGTTCTGGTTTAGCTACTAACAACTGGTCAGACTGCTCAGGTTGTGTTAGTCCTTCCTCATTCGACATAGGCATTGATTGCTCCGCTCTTTCGATTTGTCTCCTAATTATCCTCTCTTGTTTCTCCTCCTCTGCTAAATCCGACTTAATTCGCTTGTTCTTTAACTTTTCCTTGAAAAGGGTCTCTGAGTCTCTATCTATATAGGTCATAAACCATCCTTTTGGTGTCTCTTCAACCTTGCACTTTCCCGTTCGACCTAAGTACTTAACAAATTCAGTAAGAGTAGCCCACTCAGTAGAATTCATATGAACATGGTGCCTATCAGCAATATACTCATTATAAACAACAGTTGCAGCAATTCGACTAAATCGATGACTCCTTTTAATATGATCAAGAAAAGTGCTCTCAAACTCTTCTGAGTACCCATCGATAACCCGATGAGGGTTTTGCCCAAAAACCTCCATTTGACGTTGATGACTCTCACTCATACAATGACACTTGAATCCATTCTCATCTCTACATTGTTTTTGACACATCTGACAATACCATCGAAGCTTCTGAAGCCCTTTTGCTTTGATTCGATTGGCAATAGCCTTAGGCGTGAGAAAATCGTTCTTACCCATTGATTTCTATCAGCACCTGAATTTATAAAGAAGCTTTAAAAAAAGATCGGTAGATATTGTTTCTGAAATCCAAATCATAGAATTCTAGGGTTTTAGCTTGAATTTGTAAAGAGGAAGTTATCAGTTTCAACTGATGAATCAATGTAAAGCTGGAAAAGTAAGGAAAAAGATAACTCAATCACAAACCTGGAGAACTTTGGAATTAGAAACTGCGCTGATGGTGAGAGAAAACCGACAGGAGGAAGAGAGCGTTAGGGTTCCTGATCTGTTCGATTGAAGACTAAGAACAATAGAGGCTATTAGGGGAAAGAATCAAAGCCACAATTGATTAAAAAAGAGTTAAATCAGACATCCAAGTCAAACTCAATGATGATAGACAAGCCACAATCCAACTTAAATATGAAAAACTCAATAATTTCTACTATTTTTGTGGTAAAGTTGGGCATTTTTTGAAGAGCTGTGATACTAGGGCAAAATTAAGAGAAGCCATTTTTGCCAATCGAACTTCAAGAAAAAGCGAAAAATCTCTTTAACCCTAGATTAATTGATTCTATAAGCTGAATTCAGACCAAAAATAAATTTTAAGAACAGGAAAATACTAACCGGAGAAGAGACGAAAGGACAATCGTCGTCGATGATGACGTGGGTGAATCGAGCCAAAATATGAATTCAGGAAAGTTTCCTCCAAGAATAGATGAGAGGAAATCTTCGATGGAAATAGAATCTTCTATTCCTGCCCAAACCGAGAAGAAACGGATTGCTAAGGATTCGAAATCTTTGGAAAATTAAAGATTGTGCTGAGTGAGAGAAGATTGACCGGACGAAGAGAGCGTTAGAGTATCTGCAAAACTTAAAAAAAACTGTATTTGTTTGGCTTATGTGATGAGACGGAAATAGGGGTGGGAATCGGACGGGCTCGGGCTTCAAAGTTCCGGGCTCGGACGGATCGGGCTCGGACAAGCCGAGTCCGAGGTAGGGAGTCGGGCGGATCGGGCCGGACGAATCTCATGTTTTAAGTGTTCGAAGCCCGTCCGAGCCCGCCAGCCCGAGTGGGTTCCAACGGGCTCGGACCGGACGGGTTCGGATTTTTTAGAATTAAATAAATATAAAAAAAAACAATTATTTAATAAAACAGGATTAATGAAAATTGGAAATTCTTTAAAATTAGAGAAAATTCATATCACACTAGGTGAACATATTTTTGTTTGAGAATCTCAAAAACTTAAATTTTGCCTTTCAAATACATAAACTCATTCTCAACAAAAAAAATACATACTCACAGAGATAACTCATTCTTTCTGATCAGCAAGAGTTACAAAGTTCCAATGTTAAGTTCATCAGAAACAAGTTAAAAGAATGAAAATAAGGAAGATGAACAAAGAAATAGAATAAGCCGGTAAGAACTACTTAAGTTTTAATCTGATTTTGGGATAGAATGAGGTTGATGTGAATTCCACTGCAACAACATCCATACTATCGATGCACCTGATAAGAAAAACCAGAAGCACATTTCATAAATCCAACTATAATCGTTTGATTTCTTGAGACAAGGTCATAATTTTTCATTAGAATGTACTGAGTGATTATGATGCAAGAGTTAAAAAGAGAATGATGATTAAACATGCTTAAGAAACAGTCCAAACGAGCTAAACAAGATAGAGTCAGTACCCATGTGATTGCAGAAACAAAAAGACAAACTACTTAGCTGTTTATCCAAATAATGGAGTAAGGCCTCATTTGGATAAGCGGAATTTTTCTGCAGCTGCTTTTCTTTTAGCGCTTAAAGTTTGAGCGCTTTAAAAAAATTATATTTGATCGTTTGGCAATGTTATACAAAAGCACTTTTTGTTACATAAGTTTTTTATGACGCATTTGGCAAAAATAAGCTGAAAAGACTTTTATAACAATTACATATTAAATGAAATTTCATACATGCTTATAAAATAAATCTATTAAATTAATTGTTTCAATTTAATAAACAACCAAATAAGGAAAATTCGTGACTTAATTATTCTCAATTTGCAGTAAGTATATCATTTGCTATAGAATCACGGATAGTGTCCATTTGTATATGGTTTTGCTGATTAATTGGTTGTGAGTCCTCATGGCCTTCTTCATTCTCTTCATCATTATCATCATCATTTTCTACTGTTTCATCATCATATTCTTGCAACAACCAATCATTAGCCATCTCTTCGCGAATGAAGTTGTGGACTGCCATGCAAGCTACAACTATTAATACTTGTGTTTCATAAGGATATGGTGGCATCGATTTAAGAATTGGAAATCGCGCCTTTAATACTCCGAAACACCTCTCTATAACACTACGCAATGATGAATGACGATGATTGAACAATTCTTTTCGATTTCTTGCTTGACCGCTACGACGAAAATCAGGAAGATGATACCGTACACCACGATATGGAGCCATATAGCCGTTCATATTAGGATATCCAGCATCAACCACATAGTATTTACCTAAGACAATATACATTTACTGATAAGATTATGTTGTGAAAAGAAAAATGACAAAGTGAGAAATTACCTGGTGGTGGATGAGGAAAATTTGTTGTAGGGTTATTAATTGTTTCTAATAAAACTTTACAATCATTAGATGTCCCCTCCCATCCTGCCATTACGAAAGTAAATTTCATGTCAAAAGAACATACTGCCATCACATTTTGTGTGCACTGACCTTTCCTCCCTCTAAACGGTACTTGTTTTGCCAGAGGGATGTGGGCACTTATGTGTGTCCCATCAATTGCTCCAATGCAATCCTACAATAAAAAAGTAATTTAAAATTCCAAATAATATTAATTATAAACTATTTTACATAAGAGTAATTAAATAATGTTGTTACCTTAAAAAATGGCCAATACGTTGAATTATGACGAATATGAGGGGGGACGACATCAAGTGAAGGAGGTTTTATGATCAAAGTTGCAAATTTAGTCATTGCTTTCAAGACAGAATTGAAATGACGACTGATAGTTTCTCCAGAGTGTTGAAAGCGATCGCACATCATTGAGTTTCTCTCGTTATGCCCAATGGTCATGAGAAATATTGCCAGTTGCTCTTCAATGGACACATGTCTGGTGCTCTTCAAAAATCCTTGTTCTCTAAGCGTGTGACATAGTCGTATAAATACATGTTGATCCATTCGCAACAAATCACGACATGGTTGAGGGTGTCCATGTAAGAGTTCTAATACGTATGCATGCCCTCTTAATATAGATTTTCTAACTGGATTCTTAATTATATATGTCTGATTATAATACTCTGCGACACTAGCAACTGCAAGAATAATAGCATCTTCTTCGTTTGAATCCATCTTATCTGTCGATGACGAAATAACAAATTAATAGGAAATATATATAATTTCAATAAACAACCAGAAATATAATAGAATATTAAACAGTATCAAACGTGAGTTTTAGCAATATATAATAAAGTGTATCTAAAGCGTGTCAATTAAGAATAAATAAATAGCATATTATAATTGTAGTGTCGCCTTTGCAACCATTCAAATCGAACTCCTGACGGGAGCGACATAAACACTTCCCTCACATCTTTGTCCATGAAGCTCTCTACGGCTGCAAAATACAATCCACTTCCCACTGGTATCGTATCTTCCATTCCGGTTAACGTCTCAATGCATTCTTTAATTGTATATACTTTTTCACTATTCTTAGTCCTGTTTTCAACTGCCTCAACTAATTTTTCCATTGAATTGCTGATCTTAGAGGCTCCAGACAATTTTCTTCGCTTTTTACTTTGTGATGATTGTTTAGTACCACGTTGAGTTTCATTTGTCTCTAACACAACATCGTCATCCGAAGATTGTTGTTGCGTTTCATACGTTTGAGTATCAACCGTAGACCGTGTTTCATGGGGATCTGCATTAATTCGGGTTTCTACTTCTAAATTCTGAAGAAATGATGGCATTACACCAGAATTAGGAGTAAAGGCCATTTCACCAACAGCAGTTGTACCACCAAAAAGATGGTCAAGTTCCTTTTCAAATTGTAGTCCGGTGTCTCGAAATTGTGCAGCCTTTGGATATGTCTGCGATCAAGATGAATATAAATTAGATTAGAATACAAAATATTAAACATTAAAATAATTATTAATACAATAATTTACCTTGATAAAATCACGCCAGAAATCATCTTCAGCAGATATTGTACCAGCTATCGGATCCCAACCGGAACCTGTCTTGCTAATCAACTTTTTCCATAATTTCCATAATTCTTTTGTGCTATCCCAGTGATTTTTCATTTGTATTTTATCGTATGACTTCTTTGTCTTGGCGAAAAATTTATCGCAAAGATTTTGATACCCTTCTCTGTTCAAGTGTGTACCGGGTCTGTTACCTTGATGTACTTGTTCTAAACACAAGTAAACAAATGCTTTGTGAAGTTCAGTAGTCCAGTGTGCCCTATTTGCAGTACTAGTTCCCGCCATCTTGAATTGGTAATTAAATTTTGGTAAGTGTTAAAAAATAATAAATCAAATTTATTTTTGTCTAATTGAATTACAAACAAAAAAGGTGGAGAAATTGAGGGTTTGTTTTCTTTAGTTCAACAAAAAAAAGCTTTAAGCTTTAGAATTTTCTGAAAAAATTGGAGGTTTAAACTTTAGTTTCAATGGTGATGTGCAACCTAAACTTAAAAATCATTCATCCAGATAGAGAACACTACCTATTAATTAATGAGAGATATAGAACAAGAGAGAGAAAAAAATAGTACCTTTCACCCTTGTGCTCTTTATGCTGTTGTGGAAAGCAAGATAGAGAAAAAACAAAATAGAAATCAATTAATAATACAAAAAGTACAAGTGAGAGAGAAAGGCATTAATTAAAGACAAATAAGATAGTACTTTCTCTGCACAACTAAGGAGATGAAGAGAGGAAGAAGGCAGTGAAAAACTCACCTTTTGGACTACAGCCAAAACCCTATTTTTTTTTAAACCTACGTACCATCACTCCGCCTTTTAAGGCGTGCGCTTCCCGAAAAAGTTATGAGCTGAAGCTACAATTTGTAGCTTCAGCTTTTCCATACAAAAAGCCCAATACGGCTTAAAATAAGCACCAGCTTAATTTTGCCAAACGGTACCCTAATACAACAAGTGCTTAAATTTAAGCTAAAAGCGACTTTTTACTGCTTTTAAGCTTAGCCAAATAGTACCTAAGTAACAGAAGATAATGGAGTATTTTAGGGTTCATACTTCTGGAAAAGGGAGAGAGAGAGAGGTGGAAAGAGAGAGAGGTGGAGGCGGAAAGAGAGAGAGAGAGAAAGGCGGAAAGAGAGAGAGGTGGAGGCGGAAAGAGAGAGAGAGAGGCGGAAAGAGAGAGAGGTGAAGGCGGTAAGAGAGAGAGGTGGAGGCGAAAAGAGAGAGAGGTAGCGGTGGTAGTGTTTAGGTTTAGGGTTGTCTCTGAAAGAAAAGGGGGTATTTATAGTGTGGGTGGATTTAATCCAACGGCTGAGATATTATTTAATTTCAGCCGTTGGATTTAATAAAAACACGCGGATCTGTTCGGGCTTGATCTCGGGCTCTATTTCGGGCAACCTATCGGGCACTTATATCGGGCTCATCTATCGGGCTCCCATCGGGCTCGGGTAGTGGACAGGCTTTACGGGTCGGGACTCGGATTTGAGCTCCTGTCCGAGTCCCGACCCAATAGGCCCGAGACATCGGGCCGGGTAAGCCCGACTCGGGTTAGGTTCGGTCATCGGTCTCTCGCGGTTCGGGCCGAGCGGGCCGGATCGCGGGGTTCCGGACCGTTTTCCCAGCCCTAGATGAGTCTCAATCCCTATGTAGCTAACTTGAGGGTCTCTAATTCAGTTCTTCAATGCAACACTCTAAAAAACTCTAATAGATACACATGTCATACACACATTTAATAGGAAAAAGTAGTTGAGAAAGAAAGGTTTTCCATTGGTCTAAAAATTAATTTTGATGACTAGGACACTTATTACTCTCAAAAGAGATCTCAAAAATAGAGTTTCTAGTTGAGACATCTTAAAACTTAATGCTTCCACATCATCTTAAGATCTTAATTGAGTTTTGGATGGAGAGGTTTTTTTCTCAAAAAAAAAAAAACTCTAAAGCCGATTTTAAGATTGAGTCTTGCATTGGAGATGCTCTTAGGGTTCCTGAATCTGTTCGATTGAAGGCGAAGAACAAAAGGGGCTTTTACCTTCGTTAAACCATCTCTATTCGGGGAAAGATATAGTATATTTCCACCCCAGTTTAAAAAAAATAGAGTTGATATAGTATATTTCCACCTAATTTTAGAAGTCAACCAAGGGGGGTAGTGGATTGGGATTTCGTGGACATTTAAGAGTCCGCGAAAGTCCGAGGCATTCAAATCCAGACATTTGAGAGTCCGCGAAAGTCCAAGGCATTCAAATCTAGACATTTGAGAATCCCCGAAAGTCCGAGGTATTCAAAACCCGACATTTGAAAGTCTATGAAAGTCTGAGGCATTCGATTATAGACAAAATGTCCCAGAATTTGGTGGACTTCAAAATCTGATGGATTTTATAAAGGATTTTGACCCCAAATTGTCTTTAGAAAACACAAGAGACATTTTGACTCCATTTTCTAGGGTTAACAAGGAAGGGGTTAAACAATCAACTCATCCGTCCAAATCGAAAGGGTGTCGCCGTGAGGTTAGTTCTTCAAATTTTTAAGTTGTAATTTTCTTGTTCTACTTTGAATTTATAGATTCAATATCAGCAAATGCTTATGTGAGTTTTGATTTTGATTTATTTCGTTGAGGTTTTAGTGAAATATCGTGCAGTTTTGTTTCTTCTTCTCGGGTAGCTTAGCGATATCAGATAAGATCATCAAATCATTTGGTTAATGTTAAATGACTCTGTGTTTAATGTTATTAATGTTCAATTTCAGTTCAACTTCAACTTGTTCTGCAATTTGTTAGTGATGGTTACATGTTTAGTACTCGTTAACACAACTTATACATTAATGAATTGAACTCTTCCACCCCCTGATGAGACATAAAAATGTCCCATCTGAATCTCTTAACTCAGGTTAGTTAGTCCAGTTCGAGCGGTTACTCTGATGATTTGTTTGATTTTCTTTCTCAGGTGTCTTTATGGAGTTTTTTTTCTTTTCTTTTTCATCTTCTAATCCTTCTCTTTGTGAGAGAGTGAAGGTTAGAAAGAAAGAATTAAGAGAGAGAGAGAGATATTGTAGAGAGAGAGAGAGATTTCATATTAATAAAATCGATTTTGTTTAAATCTCTTTATCTTCTTCTCCCTTTACTGGTTCGGTTGTAGAGAGAAAGAGAGAGTTTCTTATTGTTATAGAGAGAGAAGAGAAGGTTTAGAGTGAGAAAGAAGGAGAAAACAGTAGAGAGAGAGAAAAACCAGGTGAGGAAAATAATTTTCCCTGAGGGAATCCATTTCCGGGAAGACGAGAAAATTGTTTTCCCTGAGGGCGCGTTTGGCAGAATTCTGGGAAAACAGAAGGAAAATACAATTCCCTAAGGCCCTGTTTGGTTTGAAAATAGCAGAAAAAGTTAAGTTTTCTTCCATTCTCTTTTATTCTTCATATTTATTTAAATCTCGATCATGATTAGCTAAGACTCTCCATCTAGGGTTTTAGGATGAAACTCATACTTGAACATTTAGAGACATATTTTTATTTTGTTAATTCTCTTGATTGTGATTCAAAGTTGAAATTGTTTTAATTTGTAGAATTGATTTTCTTTTCATTGGTTATACTTTTAAATTTGATATATATGCTTAGATTAGATTCTTTGATGATATATGCTTACTGATTGATAAACAATAGTTTAGAGATTTGTTTTTCGAAATAAACAATTACATTGTTATAGATTACTGGGTTTAAACGAAAACCTTTTCCGGAATTAAGATAGTTCATTATCTGAAATTCCGAGTTATAAAAAAGGGAGAATTGACTAGTTAACTATTTGAGTTCACTTCCATTATTTGTTTTATTATTTTATTCGTTCTAATATTTTATCACCAAAAAAAATCAAAACTATTTTCAAAATCTTATTTTTCCTAGTTTTAGAATAAGTTTAACTAGTCTCTGAGGAACGAACCGGTCTTTCCGGAAATATTACAACTTGACACCCGTGCACTTGCGGGTGTAGACCTATTTAGGAAACTTTCTAGGCCCATCACCCCCTGATTGGAATCTTAATGATTTCAGTTGAACTCTTCCACCCCCTGATTGGAATCTCAATGATTTTAGTTGTAATGACGCCATCTGATTGCATATTGTTGTTCTAAAAGATAATATAATGGCAAGTTGATGAGTTCAGCAAGAGAAATCATTTGGTGCGCCTCTAAACCTACCTTAGCTACTTAAAATTTTCTAACTGAATAAGCATTTTTGGGTAATGTTAGAATGTCACAATGAGGAATATAAATATTTGTATACTAAGACATAATTGAGGGGAAAGAGAATGGTCTATTAGTTCTGTCCATCTGATGTAGCAACCCATAGGCACTCGAAAGCCGAAAATGAGTTTATCGGGTCTGATGAAATAAATTGGTAGGGGTCTTCCCTCAAGATTTAATGAACACATATTGCCTAACAATCTACTGTAACACAATACCTTATCCTCGGGCCACACTTCCTATTACGCTTTATTTTTATCGGGTGTGGCATAAGAAGAGCCTCACGTCACCTCAAGTTTATCTTAATGTAAAGTTGGATTGTTAGTGTGATGTTGTTCATTTTAATTCTGCCATTGAAGGCATGTGTTGCTAACCCTTCATAATCAAAATGTGAAATGCTTCTCTTTGCCATAAAGTTTGGTGCATAGATCATGTCATGATTTTTTTTGAGTAAAGATGGGGAGTGATTGTCGTACTTGTTTCTCATACAACCAATCTCTTGCTTGTTTATGTTGTTATGTTAGGGTAATGACACCATTATTTTAGTCTCATATGGTGGAACTTCTTTTTATTGATTTTGATCCCTAATTGTTAGCTTCTCTCTCTCTCTCTACATACTTTGTAGTGCTCAATTGACAACACTCAATGTAAACCAATGTTAGATCTTATCGACGTTTACCACCAAAACATCTTAATTATGAGTTTCCTAGAGCGACCTCATCTTTTATTCATGCTCTATTGTAACGAATGCCGGTTTTTTATACATAGTCTTCATCCGAAATCTTTGTGTCTATTCATATATTATCATGGGTTATTTCCCAAATGACCCGCAACTTTGTGACCAGCTTCCTGCCTGACCCCCTAGATTAGCAATAATTCCCGTATGGCCCCCTTTTTCCGTTATCTTTAACATTTTGTTACTCTCTCTCCTCCATCTCATTTTCTCTTTCTGCCAAGTCACCTATCGCGTCATATCATCATCTTCTCCAGCAGGGGTCGCCGGCCTGCCAAATTTCTGGTCGGCGACCTTCAATTTTTTTTTTTCTCTCACTTCTCTCTCTCTCTAAAAAAAAAATTTTATTCTCTCCTCTCTCTCTAAACTGCGGCGAAGGGAAACTCCCTTCGCCGGAGGGGTTGTTCATCACGAGAAGACCAGATCATGGTCTCCAACTTTGTGACCAGCTTCCTGCTGGGCCCCCTAGATTAGCAACAATGGCCCCCTTTTTCCGTTATCTTTAACATTCCGTTACTCTCTCTCCTCCATCTCATTTTATCTGGGTATGTTCATCACGAACAGACCATGATCTGGTCTGTTTGTGATGAACAGCCCCTCCGGCGAAGGGAAACTCCCTTCGCCGAAGTTTAGAGAGAGAAAAAAAAAATTTGAAGGTCGCTGGCCGGAAATTTGGCCGTCGACCCCTGCCGGAGAAGATGATGATATGGCGTGATTGGTGACTTGGCAGAGAGAGAAAATGAGATGGAGGAGAGAGAGTAACAGAATGTTAAAGATAACGGAGAAAGGGGGCCATACGGGAATTGTTGCTAATCTAGGGGGCCAGGCAGGAAGCTGGTCACAAAGTTGGGGGCCATTAGCGAAATAACCCTATTATCATTCACATTTAATTGTTTTTCATCATCCTTTGTGTTTATTCTTGTATATTTTGGTTGCGTGAATATCTTTACAATTTTCGTGAGTTGGTGAGATCGTGACTATGACAACATTGGATACTTCGAATGAAGAGGGTGCAATGAAAAGAAAAACAACATTGGATTCTTCGAATGAAGAGGGTGAAAAGAAAGGAAAAGCAACGTATAGAGTTTGGACTACTGTATGGGCCAAAATACGTCACCAGGAGTGCCCCCAGAAATCCACGATTGATGGGCTTACACGGTGACCAAGCCCCATGAATTAATAGCTAATGGGCCCGACCCATTTGTCTTCAGGCACCCCGAAGTAAAGTCAAAATACGAAAGTACATCTAGCTCTGGAATAAAGAGGTCCGCCCGTCCTTACCTCCTCAACATACCAAAATACGAAAGTACATCTTGCTCTGGTAAAGAGGTCCGCCCTCACCTCCTCAGCAGACCCCCCTCCGCATATACGTCGAGGAGGCGTTACAGTCATTCAAGATGACAATATCCTGAATATACCCGTTAAGAGGTTACAATATCAATATTAATGGTGACAGCTCCGTGTGTTACCACATTCAAGGCAACAGCTCACCACAGGTAACAGTTAACCAAAATGGACAGTTGACCACAAAGTTCTATATAGGGTTATTTCCCTAATAGCCCCCAACTTTGTGACCAGCTTCCCGCCTAGCCCCCTAAATTAGCAAAAATACCCATATGGCCCCCTATTTCAGTTATCTTTAACTTCCGTTACTCTCTCTCCTCCATCTCTTTTCCTCTCTCTGCCAAGTCACGCCACATCATCTATCACGCCACATCATCATCTTCTCCGGCATAAGTCGCCGGCCGGCGACCTTAAAATTTTTTTTTTATTCTCTCTCTCTCTCCAAAAAAAAAAAAAATTTCTCTCACATCTCTCTCTCTCTCTAACCTCCGGCGAAGGGGGTTTCCAACCCCCTTCGCCGGAGGTCTGTTCGTGATGGGAAGGTTAGAGAGAGAGATGTGAGAGAAATTATTTTTTTTTTTTTGGAGAGAGAGAATAAAAAAAAAAAAAAATTAAGGTCGCCGGCCGGAAATTTGGCCGGCCGGCGACTTATGCCGGAGAAGATGATGATGTGGCGTGATAGATGATGTGGCGTGACTTGGCAGAGAGAGAAAAAGAGATGGAGGAGAGAGAGTAACGGAAGTTAAAGATAACTGAAATAAGAGGGCATATGGGTATTTTTGCTAATTTAGGGGGCTAGGCGGGAAGCTGGTCACAAAGTTGGGGGCCATTAGGGAAATAACCCTTCTATATAAGGATCAGCTGATAATTGACTAAGGAAAAGGACGGATAACAACACCCGACATCCATATTCACTTGCAATCAGCTAACCACTTATTTTCTCTCTCATATCAATCATCCAAACCTTTGGCAGGCAACCAACGATTGCTACTACCATTATCTCCTCACCTGCTTAAGGAAGACGAGTGATCCTTCTCTCTCTAAACGATCACCTGCTCAAGGAAGACGGGTTATCTTTCTCCGTCCTAACGACCTGACAACCAAGGAAGGACGTGTAGGGATTTAAACCCTTATACTAGTGTTTATAGCGGAAATAAGACATCTAATGTCTACACTAGTATTCCCAGGATCACATGCAAAACTAGTAATTAAACTAATGGAGATAGTAGATTACCTTAATCGCTTTTCCCTCGAACTAGTTGAATTGATTGAAGAAGACCAAGAGCTTCAAGTGTAGCTCCTCTACTTAGGACACGAGCAATCAATTTAATCTCCCACCTTGTTGTATAGCTAGCACACCAATGGTGGTTGGAAAGAAGAACACCTTCTTCTTTGACTAGATAGATAATTAATGGGAATTAGCTCACTTTCTCCTCTCTACTTGATGTGGTAGAGTAAGAAAGCTTAGAGAGAAATTCCACACCTTATTCTCTGCCCTAAGAGTGTTTATATAGAACCCTAATAAGAATCCACCTCCTTTTAGGTTTCCTAAAACACCCTTTAGAATAAGATTTAGGGAAATAGTCGAAAATAGCAACTATTGGTATTTTCTCAATTCCCTAAGGAGATGACGTCCAAACCCAGCCAAAATTGGCAGATTAAATGTTCATAACATAAGGAAACGTCCCTCCAAAAATCAGCCCAATCCGAGCCCTAGAAGTGCCCGAATCGGCTAAGGCCCAAAAACCCTGTTTTTGGCCTTTTTGTACAATCTTTGCCTAATTCCTTTTTAGGCCTATGAGATATGTTTATGGGACACTCCCGTGATTATATCTCACTCCCACTAGTCATATCCTAGATCAATTTGACACTCTTATGTGTAACCCGTTGTAGGATCCGATCGAAGTTAGCCGCGAATTACTTCGTAATTCGACGATCGTAGTTGGTCTCTAGCTACAACTCTACGATCCCTAAATCAATCGGACTTGATGATCTTCCACATCAATTGTCCTATCCGACAAATTGTTCGCATTGTCACCTTGGTCGAAGGACATCTCCTTCAACTCCTTCAGACTCCCACTTGGACTTAGAACAAGTGCAATGCCTCGATTCCCGTGTCAATTTAGTATCCCATCTGATACGTCACGTCATTCAGACTTTCTTGATATCCGAGTACAACTGTAAAAGACAAACGATTAACTTTTAATCCGTTTGAGCGCGGCCACGCATTTTCAGTTGCTACTCATCAAGTGGCCTTGAGACACTTTGTACCTAATGTGATTAGGGTGACACAATCCATTCTTGCGCTCCCACTTAACTTCATGTCTATCCTGTCCTTCCCAGTATCCGTCTTTATAACCTCCTTTTACAGCGCGGCGTTTGACGGAACCAAAGTCGGACATTCCTTTCATAAGATGAGTGGAGCACTCATGTTTTGAGGAATCTCTCCAATTGTCTTTATGAGAAGTATTGACGTTCATCACGAGTGATGTACTTCTCATTTGAGGGTTATCCAGTGTATAAACCTTTTACACACCCACGTAGTCGAATATAATATACTATTCCTATAGCCCATGAAACTGCGCTATCCCATCGACTCCCGTGCTAGTCTTCGTGAGTCATTGTTGTCCATGCAATGACCTGGACCAGGGTTTTTGATAATAAATATTCCAAGTTCACTTAATAGGGTTTCATTCATCAGATCACGTATCTGACAAACCTATTCGGAATGTTTTATCATCAATGGACTGTCGTTTAAACACTAAACAAAATTTAGACGACTTGTGAAATAACTCTATTATTTCTGATAACGAGAGTTGTAAATCTGAGCCTCTTCCGTAAAACTCTTTTTACCCACTCAGTTTTACTTGTCGAGGTTTATTCCAAATTTACCTCATGCCTTAGACTGTGTATGAGTCTCATACTATGTCTTAGGTGACAGTTTAGATTGACTACGTATGTAGTCCGTTTTAAACTTTGCTAATTATCAATTAATTTGAAGATTGCTTACTTCAACCTTGATAATTTCTAGTAACTTTTACTAGAGTTAAGGCTTTTAATTCTTTATGTAGTATTTGCAACAGTTCCCGGCTTAAAACACTTTTAGCCTACTTTCCTTCCATGTCTGGAAGTTTGCTTCGATGACATGTTCAACTTTTGTACTACTTCATCCTTTAGCCTTCTAGGATGTTTCTATGTAGTGTTTTGGTTTTCAAATCCGAATTTGGATATTCAAATGCTAATCATATCCAATATGATTGACTTTATGTATTCGAACATAAATCTCCCTCTCATGCTTGTTTGCTTCATCGGTGTCTTTTAAAACTCCGATTTAGCAACGCTCTTAGTCATGAGTTTTGGGTCGAAATTCTTTTAGACTTTTCGAGTCTTAGATTTTCTGTTTCGGATCTCAAGCATCTCAGCGTACTGAGTCTCTCCAATCCTATCATCCTTTTGATCTATGCTTATAGATCTTCAGATGCCCAAAATGGCATTTCATCCTTGTGTGTGGTCCTTTTATTGAGTCAGTGTGTTCACTGTTACACAACATCTTATGTCGTACTCAATCTTTTTTATGTACTCAGCATACGGACCCGGAAGGTTTGTTTCTCCCACTTACCTTCTTGAAACTCGTGATTCAAGATTTTCTTCATTCCTCAGGAATCAAACTTCTTTGATTGCCTTTTTGAAGATTCTAACTCTTGCGTGCTTTTAATCCGTCGATAGATTTCTGAAGCATGCTTATGGACATAACTTGATTGAAAGAATCTTATTCTTTTTGTCTAGTTTCGGGAAACATGAATGTTTCCATCCTTCTCAGTTTTCTACTTTGGAAAACCAATTTAGGTCTTCTGTTGACTTAAATTATCAAGCTTCATGTCTTGACGAGATATGGATTCCACGATGATTTTGGCTTTTAGCCAAAATCTAGAGTCAGTTTCCGTTTCTGCGCAGGTCTTTTATCTCTTCAGAAATAACCTTTATTTTCTGAGTCTTTAAGATTTTATTTTGACCTTTCAGGGCTTTTGAACAACAATTTGGAATTTTCTCAACTACTTTGAGATATTCCTTTAGAGACACTTTCACTCGCTTTGAGAGTTCTCCTGCGAATGACATTCGCTTTTGTGCGGTGGGTTTACAAGATCATATCTTTAACCTTTCCTTTTCCGAGGAGCCGCAGTTTGTTGCTCTTGGTCGAATTTAATCGTCTTGTACAAGTTTCATGATTGTTCTTCATGACCCTCCATGATTTTTCTCATGATCGAATTAAATCGATTTGTACTTTTCTCCCACTTATTCTTGTAATAATTAGTACTTTTCTCCCAGACTGCTAGGTGTGCTAATTATTAGAAGAATACTATCATGAGCAACAAACACTTCGTTCTCTTGATTGGTTATGGAAGAAGCCCAAATTTCTTTCAAAAAGAAATTGCGTCAGATATTAGCTAGTTTTGTAACGCTTTTACAAATTTAGCTTTAGACGGAATTTTGGTAGTTTTGTGAGAAGCTATGTCTAGACTAATGGATTTTGGAGGATAGAGTTTTATTCGTGTTCTTCATCTTAATCCTTTTGGACACTCCAAATATGGATAGGTTAGAAGTACATTTGAAGATCAATCTCTGTTTCTGACTCAAGACTTTCTTTCTTGTCAGTTTGATTCATGTTTTGGTTATAGTGGACTTGTTGTCCTCATCCCTTTCAGATTGGGATGAACCTATCTTGTAGGTTTTTGACCAAGTTAAGAATCTTTTGGTATAGTTTGTTAAATTTAGCACTTATTAACATCTCAATTTAGAAATAAAGTTCTTTATTGATTCTCCGTAATACTTAGTACAGAGATGATGTTAAAAACTAGAAAAACTATTAATCTAGAATAGTGCCTAAAGTAGACTTCGATCCCTTTCAGCATCCTTAGCAGTCGAGGCTTCTGCTCCCTCTTGGATCTTGTCTTCCTTAGCCAAATACTCAGTTCCCAGTTGCGCCTGTACATTCACAATGATAGGGCAATTTTAGGTATCATATACCAAGGTTTGGGAATTTTACAGCATTTGATAAGTTAACTGTTTATACCTGAATTGGAAGCCACTGTTCCATTCTTCTTGTCCTCCAAGAACTTAGGGCAGTTTCTTTTCCAGTGGCCCTTGCCATCACAGTAGAAACATTTGGTGTCAGGAGGAGGACCTTTGTCTTTAGGTTTGGCAACTCGTTTGCCTTTACCTTTTGACGCAGTTTTCTTCTTCTGTTTTCCACCTTTCTTGAACCCTTTGTCCTTTTGTACCATAAGAACGTCCTTCTTAGTCTCCACTATAGCGACGTCCTTTTCGGCTGTTAGAAGCATAGAATGAAGTTCCTCCAACGTTTTATCCCATCCATTCATGTTGTAGTTCATCTTAAACTGATTAAAACCACTATGGAGGGAGTGAAGGATAGTGTCGGTAGCCGTCTGTTGGCTATAAGGGAAACCTAGTTTAGCCAGCTTGCCCATGAGCCTGATCATTTGACGAACATGAGGCCCAACTGGTTTTCCCTTTTCAAGGCGCATGTCCATAATTGCTTTAGAGGTTTCAAACCTCTCCAATCTCGACTGTTTCTGGAACATTTCCCGAAGTTGTCGCATCATGGAGTAAGCATCCATGTCTATGAACTGCTCTTGCAGAGTCGGTTCCATGGTTGCTAGCATTAAGCAAGTTACAGGCTCTGCCTTTTTCCGCACACTTCTTTCTTCATCTATCTCTTCTTTAGTCGAATCATCATCCAATACAGGAATTGGAGTTTCTAGTACATGTTGCTTTCCTTCCATCCTGAGAACTATTCCCAGGTTCCTCTCCCAGTCAAGGAAGTTGTGCTCATTCAGCTTCTCCTTGTCAAGTAGTGAGCGGAAGTTGAAAATATCTTTTGTCATCTTTGAACTACATAAAAGAAATGGCAAAGTTTTAAAACTCGTTATCGTTTTTGAAAAACTTAGTTTTCCCACATTATTCAATAAAATCGTCCCCGATTGAATAAGTGATTCCAAGATCTCACTTCTTCGGAGTGAAGCGGACTTTGGCCCTGCCCTCCACTTCCGTCGTCCTAGGTGAGTGAACTACTTCACTGATCATACCCTTATGACTCTTGGTTGATAGATAGTCATTGATGAATGGCTAATCTATCATTTTGCCTCGAGTATCCAAGACTCTCTTGCTGATCTCGTTGAATAGAACCATTTAGACGTGTAGGCCTCTTCTATAGGCCTACCCGCATTGTCCCAAGGTAGAGGAGGTACTCTGCTTTGGCCGACCCACCTTCCTCGAACAAGGGCGCAACGAGTGTCTTAATCTGGATAGGCGATTACTCAAGATTACTTTTGGGGACTTTTACGCTAGTCTGGCATTTGTTGTAGTGAACTATCTAGCCTAACTAACATCCACGACATAAAGCGTAAATAAGTAAGTAAATGCGCGCGAGAATGTAAATCAAGCAGACATGGATCCTAGTATGGCCCCTAACCTAGAAGATCTAATCTCCTTTGGTTTTCTTCTTGTTTCGCCTTTTGGTTCATCTTAGATCGCCATCTTTGAACCTCCATTGATTTCTCCCACTCGCCTTTGGATTTCATCCTCGAGTTTCTTCAATGGACTCATAGACCCTAAACTCTAATTACAAGACTCTAACGATTCGCAGATCGTATAAACTTGAAATTAAAATTAATTACAAAGCATGCACCCATCCGTGCTTAAAACAAGAATAAAGAAATAAATCTATGGCCATACTAGTTTCCCGCATTCACATCACATGCAATCATATAATATATCAAGGCTAAGAACTATATATGCATGATTATCTTGGGAGATACTTTTGTTAACATCACATGTCACATTACGGACCTTAAGTCTAAATTCGAAGAATTCAACTAATGGTGCGTTCCGATTTTATCTTTTATGATTTCTAAAATCATCTTTAAGAAAAAAAACTCCGTTTTGGGCTCGAGAAATCCCGGGTCAATTTCGGAAAAAATATTGGTTCGATTCTTAATGATTTCATAAATCAATTTAAAGAGAAATCCGTCTTGGCCTTCTGGATGGCCCGGATTGATTTTGGAATTATTTGGTTGGAATCGGAAGAAATTTTGGCAAAAACTCCCACTCGAATGATGGTCCCTTTTCGTGGTCCGAAAAGCCTCGAAAAAGCCTGGGACAAGTCCTAGACAAGTCCCGGCCCAAGCCCACAAAAGGGCTCGGACAAGGTCCGGACATAGCACGGCCCATAGGGCCGGCATGTCCTGGCCGAGGCCTATTAAGGCCTGGTCTCGTCCTGGCCGGAGCCAGGACGCTAGTCCATGTACCAGACGCGTCCTAGACGTGTCTGGTGCTGGACCGGACCAGCACTAGGTGTCTCGGACTAGTCCGAGACACCTAGAAACTCAGACGCGTCTCCAAGACGCGTCTGGTGGTAGCTACTGGACGCGTCCTGGTATAGCTACTGGTCGCGTCTGGAAGACGCGACCACAGTAGTGGGACGCGACCACAGTAGTGGGACGCGACCACAGTAGTGGGACGCGACCACAGTAGTGGGACGCGTCCAGGTCGCGGCCTTGGACGGGTCCTGGTCGCGTCCCAGACGCGTCCTGGTCGCGTCCTGGCCTGACCAGGACAGCAACCTTGAAGTTTCTAAAACTTCAAGTTTCCACTTTTTTTTTTTTTCTTTTATGCAACTCTAAGTTGCTATTTTCCAATTTTAAAACTTTTCTAAAATTTTGAAATTCCTTTTAGAACACTTCTAAAATTTTTCAAAACTTTTAGAAACTTTTAAAATTTTCCAAATTTGTTTTGGGAGTTTCCTAAACTCAAAACAACTCCTTTTAGAACACTTCTAAAATTCCAAATTTTGTTTTTCAAAAGTTTCCAAAACTTAAAAACAACTCTTAATCAAACCAATTTTGGATCAAAATCTAGGTTTTTGAAACTTTTCAAATAACAATTTTGAAATCAATTTGAAAAATCTTTGAATCCAATTCAAAATTAATCAAATTTTATGTTTAAAACCTTTTTAAACATAACTATCAACTTAATCAAGCATGGATTAGTCCGAAATTCAATCAAATTGAGTTTTTAAAACACTTTCAATCATCAATTTGATTCTCAATTTGAAATTCATTGAATCCCATTCAATAATATAAAATTGTGAGTTTAAATAATTTTAAAACACTTTTAAATACTTTTATAAACTCAAGTTATTAAACTATCAATCATATCCAATATGAACTAGTTCGATTCTTAGCAAAAACTAGTTAATTGCAAGAGGCTCTGACGCCACTGTAGGGATTTAAACCCTTATACTAGTGTTTATAGCGGAAATAAGACATCTAATGTCTACACTAGTATTCCCAGGATCACATGCAAAACTAGTAATTAAACTAATGGAGATAGTAGATTACCTTAATCGCTTTTCCCTCGAACTAGTTGAATTGATTGAAGAAGACCAAGAGCTTCAAGTGTAGCTCCTCTACTTGGGACACGAGCAATCAATTTAATCTCCCACCTTGTTGTATAGCTAGCACACCAATGGTGGTTGGAAAGAAGAACACCTTCTTCTTTGACTAGATAGATAATTAATGGGAATTAGCTCACTTTCTCCTCTCTACTTGATGTGGTAGAGTAAGAAAGCTTAGAGAGAAATTCCACACCTTATTCTCTGCCCTAAGAGTGTTTATATAGAACCCTAATAAGAATCCACCTCCTTTTAGGTTTCCTAAAACACCCTTTAGAATAAGATTTAGGGAAATAGTCGAAAATAGCAACTATTGGTATTTTCTCAATTCCCTAAGGAGATGACGTCCAAACCCAGCCAAAATTGTCAGATTTAATGTTCATAACATAAGGAAACGTCCCTCCAAAAATCAGCCCAATCCGAGCCCTAGAAGTGCCCGAATCGGCTAAGGCCCAAAAACCCTGTTTTTGGCCTTTTTGTACTATCTTTGCCTAATTCCTTTTTAGGCCTATGAGATATGTTTATGGGACACTCCCGTGATTATATCTCACTCCCACTAGTCATATCCTAGATCAATTTGACACTCTTATGTGTAACCCGTTGTAGGATCCGATCGAAGTTAGCCGCGAATTACTTCGTAATTCGACGATCGTAGTTGGTCTCTAGCTACAACTCTACGATCCCTAAATCAATCGGACTTGATGATCTTCCACATCAATTGTCCTATCCGAAAAATTGTTCGCATTGTCACCTTGGTCGAAGGACATCTCCTTCAACTCCTTCAGGACGATCAGACTACCGTTCATTTCTCTCTCCACACGACTAAGGGGTGCAAGAACTTTATTTCACTCGACGACCAGAGAACTAGGCAGGCATACATTCGACTGTACCACCTTTTCTCCCAACAACCGTCTCGCTCAATCAGCATATCTAACTCCATAGCTCCAACTCTGGTTTACAGTTCTTATTTACTCTTTGCCAAGTTTACTGACTTGACCGTCGGAGCTCCCTTAGGCCGGCATCATCCCAGTGTCCCCTGAGATCTCACGGTCACGTGCGTCGCCTCTTTTGTCACATGTTAAGCCCAAAGACGTCGTCGATGCCCGCAAAAATATTAACAAGTGGAGGTTCGACTTCTGGTCAACGACCCAGTCTCCGCTGACTTCTTGACCCACGATTTCTTACCCCCACAACTACAGAAGAGTCTAAATTTTTGTTGAAACTCTTGGTAGACGCGGTAGGATACAATTGGAGGGATAAGAATGGATCGTTCGGTAGACGCAGTAGATGCGGTAGGATACAATTGGAGGTATCAAGTAGTAATCCGGCAATGCCGGGATCGATCCAAGGATAGGAAGGTAGTTTGGATAACGAAGGAGTCTCGTTCGCCGGTCTAGGTATCACTAGCTAACTTAGACTAAGACGGAAAGAAACAAAGATAACGGGGGGTTTTTAGGAATGATTTAAGAGGAAATAAAGAAAACAATAAAACTAACTAAACAATATGTGTAAACGGGCGAGAGAGATTCGACAGAAGAGTCGGAGGAACAAGAGTCGGGAGGCAACATAAGTCGGGAGACAAATAAGTGAGCGAGTTGTCGAAGTCCGGGAATCCATAATGATAAACCTACGACTATATGTAGTCCGATCTAATGTTTCAAAGTATAATCGATGTTAGACTCCTAAAGTAGATGTCTCTAAGTACTACGTATATCCGGAGATCATACTTAGTCAAATAAACGTCTAAATCGGTTTATCTCGAGTCAACGAAAGTGTTGTCTTGTCGCCTAACTATGTGAAGTGCATGACAAGACACATGAAATTATGACTTAGACTACGATCGATATCGAATACTTCATTTCGTCTATTAACTATGCGAAGTGCTTGACAAGACACATGAAAATACGATCGAAACGATAATCGAAATAAATGAACATCAATTTATAATCAAAACATCAAATCATATTAAATATATTCACGAATTCATCACATTTCATCTCATATAATCGACACACTAAAGTTAGATAAACATGGTGATTGAATAAGAAATGGGAAGAAAATGATGAGAGAATCCCCCTTTTTCGTTGTGGTTCGAGGCTAAGATCATCGGAAAATATAAGTCTTTAGTTGCAGCTGATCTCCCCTTAGCAAAATTCTAGGTTCCCCATAGCGACCACCATCATCTTCTCCATTTAGAACACTAATAAGTATACTACGCAAACTAAGTATAATCGATTAAAGGTTAGTAAGCATCGAATATCAAACTAAGTACTCATTATCAAACTTTGTGTCAATAGACGATTAAGATCGAGGCTTCTAATTTATAAAACTAGCGAAATCAATTAAATTCACATGGAAGCAAATCATAAGTCATTCATCACATTCAAATCGTGTTTCAAAAGTATCTGAATACAAGAGTTAGCTAAAATGTTGAATGAACAATAAATGAAAAGAAAATGATGAGAGAATCCCCCTTTTTCGATGTGGTTCGAGGCCAAGATCGTTGGCAAATATTAGTCTTTAAGGTGCAGCCGATCTCCCCTTAGTAAAATTATGGGTTCCCCATAACAACCACCATCATCTTCTCCATTTAGAACACAACCTCCATTAAAGCTAAACCCTAGCTTTCTCTCTCTAACAATTTCTAACCCAAAATCAAATCAAACCACATGAAAAGCTAGCCAAGATGATGGGGAGTGAAAACCCTAAGTTTTCCGGCCATAGAAGATGGCCGGAAAACCTAGAATAATCCGGCCAAGGAAAGGGAAGAAATTCGGCCAAAAACCATGGTATCCGGCCAAATCCGGGTCCCTTGCTCTGCGGTCGCGTCCTCCATGCCGAGCAAGCTTCCCGTGCAGCGAACAGCAGCTTCGTGAAGGCTTGCTAGAACACGGAGCAGCTGCTGGTGTGCGGTATATGCTGTTGGTCGCACCGGTCCGTGTTGCTGCTGCTGCGTTCCGCTTGAGCAAGCTGCTGCTGTGCGCGACCTTTGATGAAGCAGCTGCGTCCTACAGCCCCCAACCCGTGCAGATCTGTCCCGAGTAGCCCTTGTGTTATTGCCGACTTGATCGGCTAAGTTTGGCCGACCTTGGTGATGGCCGGCCTAGCTTGGCCGGCTATTTATCTCTCTTCTTTTCTCCCCTCAACCCAACCTAGTTTCTTCAAGAACACCCCAAAAACCCTAGCCTCCTTTTCTCTCTCCAACTTCTTGTTTGGTTGATGAAAATGAAGAAGAAGATGAATAGTAACCTCTCTACTACTAAAACCCTAGGTCAAAACTTAGTCAATTTCTTTAGACTTTGTTGACTTTGGATCCATAAAGAGAGGGTGCCCATATAATCTTTCCTTGTCATTCTTCTTTGGGTTTGGGCTTGGCTTTGGGCTATGATTTAGAAACCAAGAGGTGCCTCCATCCTTGTCTCTACATCTTCAAATTGTCACAAAGGACTAAAATACCCTCGGACTTCTTTCTTTCATAACTTCCCCGTCCGAACTCGAAATTGACTTTCGCTTTCACCGTCGGACTCGTCATTGACTATACTTGTCATTTGGTTTGCTTGATATCTTTTCTCTCGTTTTGGGCACATGAAATGATAGCGACTAATGCTTCGTTTTATTTTGAATCACACGTCTAACTCCAAAATAGGTACCTAACATGAAAAACACAAAATATTATTGATAACACTCGAAAAGGACTAATTACTCTAACTTAGGCTCCCCAAATGTGACATTTTCGTGTCACATTAAAGATGTGAATAGTCAAGACGCTCGTTGATGGGCCTAAAAAGTTTCCTAAATAGGTCACCACCCGCAAGTATACGGGCGTCAAGTGATAATTCCGGTAAGTCCGGTTCGTTCCTCAGAGACTAAGTGAAACCTATTCTAAGACTTGGAAGTAAGACGGTTTTTGTAATGATTCGATTTTGGTTTTGAATAAAATATTAAAATAAAATTATGGAAATAAAATAATTACAAATGATACAAGGAACCCAAATGGGGGAGAGCCTAGGGTTTTCTGAATCCGTTCTCCTAACAATTCTAATGACAATTTATTTTGGTCTGATTAGATAGTTCTTTATATAACTCAGGTTTTCAGTCCATGAACGGTCTAAAAACCCGGAAGATTTTATCGTTAAAATGGTAAAAACTTTAATAAATTGTCGAGAAAATGATTATTACGACTTCATCTAAACTCTAGATAGAAAATTAGTTCTTCATGATAAAGGATGGAAGCTTAACTATATAGAAAAAGAAAAGAAAAGTAGAAAAGTTGAATTTCTTACTAATTTTCCAGCCAAACAGAGCCTAAGGAAGTGATTTCCTTCTGATTTTCCGAGATTCTGCCAAACGCACCCTCCGGGAAAACGATTTTCTCGTCTTCCCGGAAATGAATTCTCTGAGAGAAAATTATTTTCTCGTCTTCTTTCTTTCTGTTTCTTTTTCAATCTTTCTGTAATCTCTCTCTCTCTTTCTCTGTAATCTTCCTCTCTCTCACTAAGAAGTATAAATTAACAAGAGAAATCAAAAGATCACGAAAAATCAAATTACTTTCTTAAAAACCGAGAATCTGTTTCTCTCTCTCTCTACAATATCCCTCTGTCTCTCTCTCTAACTTTCTCTCTTTCTCTGTAATCTCTTCTCTGTAATCTCTTCTCTCACTAAAAAGTTACAATCAAAAGAAGGATAAGAAGGATAGAAGATGATGATGATGATTGGTTTTCTCTCTCTAACCTCTCCTTCTCTGTTTTTCTCTGCTAAACCCGTGATTTCTGTCTAATCTCTCTTCAACCTCTCTTAATTTCTCTCTGTCACTAAAAGAAATTCAGAAGATGAAGATGAAAGATGGATGATGATATTGAGCGAAGAGATGATCGTCTGGTTCCTCCCACTCCCCTTTCTCTCTCTAATATAGTCGGTTTTGGTTGAGCTACCAGAGGAAGACCCTCCAGTCGAGATGTCTACTTTACCTTCTGTTTTTCTGATTTATAGATAGATGAGAGTCTTCTGTTCCGGCTCTTGATCTCTCTCTCTCTAGGAAATAATCTTCAGTCAATCCCAACTTTCTCTGTTTGCTGTTATCTTCCCAATCTCTTTTCTCTGTTTAAAAGTTATATGTGAAAGAAGATAAAAACTAAAAGTAGAAGTATCATGTAGCAGACCCTCATCGAATATCTCTCTCTCTCTCTCTCAAAATATTGAAAGAAGCCGAGAGCTTTCTCTCTCTAATTCCTCAAATCTTCATTCAAATATATCCAGCCGAGCACAGATCCCACCATCATCTCTAACCGAATCTAGCTTTGTTACCTTCTTTTTCAATGCAAGAGAAATCTTCATTATTCTCCTGCAAATTTCTCTTTCCTTTCCAGCCTTCAATCTCAATCTTCTACTTCCAAAAATCTTCTTTCAATCTCCATAGTTTTATCTTCCCTTTCTTTATCTCGGTTATTGGTATTAACTTGGTTAATACTTTCCAAACTAATTTGAGGGGATAAGAGAAAGAAAAGGAAAGACAGTTAAAACTTGGTCACGGGTCCACACGTGATTACTGGTTATTATTTCGGGGGAGATTGGATACAACAGGGCCTATTGAATTGAAATGCACCTGTTTAGTGGAACCCATCATATCACATGCTCACCCTTAGATCATTGTGCCCTACCATTATAACTTACCTTGCGTTCCATCTGTGAGGGAATCCACTTTACAAAAGTTGCTAAAAAGAAAGATAACCCACATCAAAGCACGTGAAAGTAGCCTGGTGGTGCAGCTGTCGCGTGGCATTTAATGGAGGTGATGAGGTGCTTCGCGGCCAGGTGAATTAATATGCAACGCACTTTAAGATGACACCGCAAGTTTATCGAAACCTTTCTGACCGTTAGATCTAGTTGGGCGGGTGACATGGTGGCATCTCATTCGCTGGAGTACGGTAGCTTCTCGCTAGCAGGTGTACTGGATTCCACTCTCAAGTGGATCCCGAAATATATCAAACTGACCGAACACAACCCGAACATAAGCCGCTTCTGAAGATGTCGTGCCTCTGTTCAACGCCACATGTCTCTGAAAAAATCTATGTTGACCTTTAGTCAACTAATTCCGACCCAAACTTGGATTTGGTCTATCTTGCTCGTCCGGAATCCGATTCGACTCTCATTTTCGCCACTGGATTCGTCTCGGACTCTACTTTCATCCGAGCATCAACATTGGCCAGAATACCCTTGTCATTAAAATGACCAAAATGCCCCTCAAGTATGTCTTTATCATGATGTTTTCGTATCGAACTCCATAAATGAGACCTGAGAAAGAAAATCAGACAAATTATCAGAGTAACCGCTCGAACTGGACTAACTAACCCGAGTTAAGAGATTCTAATGAGACAGTTTCATGGCTCATCACTCATGCGAGTACAATGCCGTACGACTTCAACTTCGATGATGAAGGAAATTTTACATTACATGACAAAGATGATTCTCCAATCCAAGTAGATAATGAAGGTCGACATGCTTCTCGTGAGCGTACAAGTCTGAATATTCCTATTGCACCCACAAGAAAAAAACCTAGGAAAGGTGTTGATGAAAGTGGTCCAAAGACAAAGATGTTTTGGAAAATATGTCAAGTGGAGTTGTTTCGGTTGCAACTAATTTGGAAGCAATTCGTGGTCTTATGGAAGAGAGGGAAAAAGAGAAAAAAAAATACTTGTTTTGTTGCTATCATGGAAATGCCGGACTTAACTATAGATGAAAAATTTAAAGTGGTGGAGTTGCTTGACACCAAAGATAAAAAAGAAATGTTCAAACTCCTAAGCCACGAAGAGAAAAAGAGTTGGGTTTTTTCAAAGTTGTCCCTTTGAAAAATGGTTCTTACATATTCTGATTTTTGTTGAAGCGTCATATTTTGTGAATTTTCAGATACGAAGCTTTTGCGTAGGTGATACATATATCGTTTATGTAGGTCCTTTTGTAACTACAATAGATGGAAAGTATAGACATCTTATATGAATATTTTGTAACTAAATGGGAATACTTGTCAAAACTTCTTAACCTTTTGTTAATGATATTAAAACTTTGTTATTGCTTTAGACATATTGTTAATGTCATTATTAAAATTGCACAAATATTCATATATGCTTATGTTTAGTTGTTCAGGTACACTTGGCCACCTTGAAATGGACACAAGTAGTGAAGAATTTGTCAGCAATGGAAACGAAAATGAGTATGAAAATGTGCATGATGATGAAAATGAAATTGCTAATGATGGTGTTGATGATAATGATGATGATGACATCGACAACAGTGACAAAGAAGAAGAAGAATTTAATGCAAGCATTGAAATCATACTTGCAGGATCTTATTCAGTAATTGTGTTGACCAAAAACTACACCTGGGCCCTCGACGATAAAATGTCCATCGAGACGTCAAGCCCAACCCGGCTCGCTTGTCCTTGTTTGGGCCCAGCCCAGAAGTCTCTTAATGGGCACTCGTCAACTAGACCCTAAAACTCGTGTCAAGGCCCAATCACGTGCAAAGAGTTTCCACGTGCACAAAGCTCCACACGCCCGAATCTCCACACGTCTGGCGCTCGACACGTCTATATCTCCACGTACCACGTGTAAGAGATTATTTAATGAAGAGATACTCTACATGTCAAATATATCCATAATGACAAAGATATCAGACTTGGTCAACGTAACCCCAACAACGAATATTCCCCCATTATTGACATGCATAACATGGTAACGTCTCAAATAAATACGAGACCATGCACATGCAGAGTAGTTGTCAGAGAACATGCACAACCGTTGTGCATGTACAGCCAGTGTACACGTCACCATATCCCAGGTATCTTGATATGCATTTACTCCGTAACGGTCAGCCTTTACTCCTCCCAACGGATCACTCCTCAAGCCTATATAAAGAGGAGCACTTTCATTTCTCAGATCATCGAATACAGAGCAAAGCAACCCATACAACTTCTTCTTCTCCACTCGCCCTCTGTTCTTCGATTATCCTCGAGACGTTTGCATACAAGTTCACCTGGTTCTGGTCCTCGACTCTACTAGACGTCTCAGGGGTGTTAAAGCTTATCTTGCTCGACGCTTCCTGCTCGACGCTTCCGGCTCGACGCTTCCTGCTCGACGCTTCCGGCTCGACGCTTCCTGCTCGACGCTTCCGGTTCGACGCTTCCTGCTCGACGCTTCCAGACGTCTTCGAGGAGATCACAACCTTCTTCTTGCTCGACGCTACTGGTAACATCTACTCTCATACTTCTGATCATCTCACTCCCGTAGATTCGAACTCCGGTCATTCTACGAGCCTAGCCACTCTCCGATAACACATCAACGGTTATACCCTCGGCTTTTCATTTATTATCCACTGTAATACTTTGCTGACTTGACCGTCGGAGGGCCCTTGGCAGGCACCATCCCGGTGTCCCCCCAAGCCTTCACGGGTTTGTTTGTGTCTGTTCACCTTCTTTTGCAGGTTTCTTTCACACGTTGCTGTTGCCCATCAATCAATAACTCGACGTTTGGAATTCCAGAAGACGTTTCAGCTACCGACCTTCTGACTTCCGACCCGTAGACTTCTCACCGTCTACAGTTTGGCGCCCACCGTGGGGCCTCAGCAACTAACAACGAAGACAATCAGCCAAATGGAAGAGAACATGACATTTACTCCTCTTGACGTTTCTGCTCAACTTGCTCTACTTAACGCCCAAATGCGAGAGAACGCTGAACGTGTCAAGGCGTTAGAGGAAGAAAATCAACTGGTCAGAGCAGAGAACCAGTTACTCCAAGAAAAAATTACGGAAATTTCTATGATGACTCCAGGAGGTTCCAGAATTCATACCTCGAGAAATACCCGACCAGTTACTACAAGTACAGAAGAAGCAGGCCCCTCGAGTCAAGAAGTTCCTGTAACAGCTGGAGGATCGACTCCAGTCCCTACCGCTACTCCTGTCACACCATTACGTGTCACCCAGCACACGCATCAAACTCTTCCAACTACTACACCCTTTTACTCTTCTCTCCCATATACTTTACCTACTATGTATCCTATGACAAACGGATCAACTCAAGCTAATGTATCTTCTGATTCGCTTCCGTTTGCGTTTACAGGTACTCCTTTAGAACAGGCAATGGCAAAGAAATTGGCAGAGATGGAAGCGTTGATTACACGTATTCCAGGAATGCCCACTCCTTTCAAAAAGAGTCTTCCTCACAGTTACGCTGACTCGCCCTTTGTCGACGCTATCGCGTTGGTGGAGATGCCAAAGAAGTTTTCTTTCCCAAACATGAAGATGTATGATGGTACGTCCGACCCAGATGACCACATTGCCTCTTACAAGCAGAGGATGTTCACAGCAGCTATTCCAAGAGACCTGCGTGAGGCATGCATGTGCAAAAGTTTTGGGTCTAGTCTCATCGGACCAGCATTACAGTGGTACACAAACCTCCCAAATAACTCAATTGCATCATTTGCCCAGTTGACGGACACCTTTGTCGAACAATTCGCCAGCAGCAAAAAGTTGGAAAAACTTTCTGGTGACTTGTACCGAGTCCACCAAAGAAGAGGAGAACCATTACGTGACTACGTGGGAAGATTTAACAGGGAGAAAGTATCTATCCCTTATTGTAACCAGGAAACTGCTGTAGACGCCTTCAGAAAAGGTCTTTTACCAGATGGAGAGCTTTACAAAGAACTCACAAAGTTCAACTGCACTACAATGGAAGACGTGTTAGCAAGGGCGTGGGTAGAAATTCGTTGGGAAGAAGACGAAGCTCACCGAAACAGGTCGTACTCGTATGAAGGAAGAAGCAGTGATCGACGCGCTAGACAGTCCGACAGAAGGACCGATCGTCGACATGCAGAACCATATCCAACATCCAGAGGACCCTTGCCCCGAGAGAACAGGAAACCATTCAACACCCCCTCTGGACGTCCAAGTGATAAGAATCAAGCGCCTGTTCGCTCCAAACTTCCGGAATACAATCTCAACATTGAACCTGTCGAAGTAGTCGCTGTAATGAAAGGAATGGGCAATGTAGTAAGATGGCCCGCCAAGACAAAAACTCCTAGCGATAAAAGAAACAATACCAAGTGGTGTGAGTTCCACGCTGACCACGGACACATGACCGCTGATTGCATAGCCCTTCGACTAGAAGTAGCTGAACTCTTGAAGAGAGGTCACCTCACTGACCTATTGACAGATAAAGGGAAAAATACTATAGCCCAAAGAGATGTTCATCCAAAGGAACCAGAGGAACCAACTCCAACAAAAACATGTTTGGTTATCACAGGAGGATCAGAAGTAAGCGGAGTCAGTCATTCAGCCGCCAAAAGAAGTGCACGTGTAGCAGCCAACCCAGACGCTCACTCATCTAAAACATCTTCACCTGTCTTCACAGACCAAGTTCTCAGCTTCCCAGACAATGAAGCATCAGGGCTCGTCAACCCTCATCATGACGCTCTCGTTATCTCACTTACTATTTCTAATGTTCTTGTTAAAAGAATACTTGTCGATAATGGTTCGTCTACTAACGTGTTGTTTTTACATGCATTGCGAGGAATGGGACTGGAAGAAACGAGTATATGTCGCCGACCCACCATTCTCATCGGTTTCAGCGGCGAGCAAAAGTACACGCTCGGCGAAATTTCTTTACCTGTTTTTGCAGGTGGAATCAACATGAGTACAACTTTCGTAGTACTCGACAGTCCCTCTGCCTACAACATCATACTTGGACGTCCTTGGATCCACAACATGAGGGCAGTCCCATCAACCTTCCACCAAGTTATAAGGTTCCCTACTCCGTGGGGGGTGCGTGAAGTTAAAGGCGAACAGAGCACGTCTCGAAACTGCTACAAAAACACCTTGAAGACGCCCAAAGCTCCTTTATAGCAATTACAGACAGAACAACTACTCCATAGTGACCCAGACAAGCCAACTATGGAGGAGTTGGACGAAGTACAGATTCACCCAGAGCTACCGGATCATAAAATACAGATCGGTTCGAGACTAAATCCTACGCTCAGAGAAAAGCTAGTAGAATTCCTCACGCTTCACCATGATTGCTTCGCATGGTCACACGCTGACATGACAGGTATTGATCCTCAAATCATAGTTCACAAATTGCAGGTCGACCCAAGTTTTTCTCCTGTCAGGCAAAAAAGGAGGAAGTTTGCTCCAGAGAGAAATAGAGTTATCAATGAAGAAGTTCAGAAATTGATCGATATCGGATCAGTACGCGAAGTCAATTATCCTGACTGGCTCGCTAATGTAGTAGTGGTAAGAAAGAAGAATGGTAAGTGGAGAGTCTGCATCGATTTCACCGACCTCAACAAAGCATGTCCGAAAGATTCTTTTCCATTGCCACATATTGACATGCTGGTCGACGCTACCTCTGGCCATGAACTTTTGAGTTTTATGGACGCCTTCTCCGGATACAACCAAATCTTGATGCATCCTGAAGATCAAGAGAAGACGGCTTTTGTGACGGAACGAGGTATCTTCTGTTATAAGGTGATGCCCTTTGGGTTAAAGAATGCAGGAGCCACTTATCAAAGACTCGTCAACAGAATGTTTGCCGAAATGCTAGGTGATACCATGGAAGTATATATTGACGACATGTTAGTCAAATCTTTGGAGGCTGAACAACATTTGGATCATCTCCGCCAAGCCTTCGACGTCCTTAAAAGGTATAACATGAAACTAAACCCTGCTAAATGTTCATTTGGCGTTTCCTCTGGAAAATTCTTAGGTTACATGGTGACACAAAGAGGAATCGAAGCCAATCCAGAACAGATACAAGCGGTCATGAACATTCCATCTCCCACTTGCATAAAGGACGTACAGAAGTTAGCAGGGAGAGTCGCCGCACTTAGTCGCTTCATATCAAAATCTTCTGAAAAATGCTACCTTTTCTTCGCCACCCTACGCAAGTCAAAAAACTTTGAGTGGACGCCAGCATGCGAAGACGCACTTCAACAACTCAAAGCGTACCTGACCTCTCCACCTCTACTATCAAAACCCAAAGAAGGTGAGAAACTTTACGTTTACTTGGCTGTTGCAGAAACGGCAGTAAGCGCCGTGCTAGTACGAGAGGAAGATAAAAAACAACTTCCAGTTTACTATGTGAGCAAGTCACTTCTAGACGCAGAGACGCGTTATAGCCAGTTGGAGAAGCTTGCACTTGCACTGGTCCACGCTGCTCGTAAACTCAGACCTTACTTCCAATGTCACTCGATGGTAGTGGTTACAGAATTCCCGCTGAAGAACATTCTCCATAAACCAGAACTCTCTGGACGCCTTACCAAATGGGCAGTGGAGCTGAGTGAGTATGACATTTCATACCAACCAAGGACCGCCATCAAATCACAGGTATTAGCGGATTTCCTTGTTGATTTTTCACCTAACATGCTAATGCAGGCAGAGAAAGAGTTGTTGTGTTTAACCGACAAAAGCGAACAGAAGTGGAACCTCTCAGTAGATGGTTCAAGCAACATGAATGGTGTAGGGTTGGGCATAGCTCTGACTTCTCCCGAAGGAGATCTAATACAACGAGCTATCCGTTGTGCGTTCAAAGCAACAAACAATGAAGCTGAGTACGAGGCACTTATAGCTGGACTTACACTTGCAAAAGAAATGGGAGTCCAGAGAGTAGACGTTAAGTCAGACTCCCAACTCATTGTCAACCAATTACAGGGAACATATCAAGCACGTGATGCCAAAATGACTGCATACCTTGCTCATGTAAAAGAATTACAGACTTCCTTCAAAGAAATGAACATAACACAGATACCTCGTCTAGAGAATGGACACGCTGATGCGCTCGCTAACCTCGGTTCTTCAATTCAAACAAAGGTAACTCAAAATATTCCTCTAGTTTTGCTTGAGTGGCCAGCAGTATGGAAAAATCCTACTTCAGAGGTAGCCGCTACGGATCAAACCGACAGTTGGATGAATCCTTTGATTCGATACTTGGAGAATGACGAGTTACCAGAAGACAAAGGAGAAGCAAGAAAGATTCGTGCTAAAGCTGCCCGATACACCATCCTAGATGGACAACTACTCAAGAGGTCATACTCAGGACCTTATCTCAAGTGTATCACCCCACAAGAAGCCAGGTACGTCCTCACTGAATTACATGCAGGAGAATGTGGGAATCATTCCGGAGGACGCAGTCTAACAGCTAGAGTACTCACTGCCGGGTACTATTGGCCAACTATGAGGTCAGATTGCATTGACTTCGTAAAAAAATGTGATAGTTGTCAGCGCTTCGCACCCACATCTCATCTCCCCCCAGAACGCCTCAACTCAATACTATCTCCTTGGCCATTCATGAAATGGGGGATGGACATAGTAGGAAAACTTCCTACAGCACCTGGACAACGGGTGTACATGTTAGCTGTGACGGACTACTTCACCAAATGGATTGAAGCAGAAGCATTCCACCAAGTCCGTGATAGAGAGGTAAAAAGTTTTATTTGGAAGAATGTCATTTGCAGGTTTGGCGTTCCAAAAGAAATTGTGACCGACAACGGTTCGCAATTCATTAGTTTCGACTTTCAAGATTTTTGCAAAGAATGGGGGATCAAACTAAACTTCTCAACTCCGAGATACCCCCAAGCAAATGGACAAGCTGAATCCTCCAACAAAACAATCATGAACACAATAAAGAAACGATTGAAGAAAGCCAAAGGCGCCTGGGCAGATGAACTACCAGGAGTCTTATGGGCGTACAGAACCACTGTTCGAACTCCGACAGGTGAAACTCCTTTCTCACTCGCTTATGGCTCAGAAGCCGTCATACCAGCAGAAGCAGGACTTCCTTCTACCCGTTACCAATGGACAGAAGAAGAAAGTAACTGGCAACAACTCAATCACAATCTCGACACGCTCGATGAAATTCGTGATATGGCAGCCATTAGAAATGCAGCTTACCAACAGAAAGTGGCACGTCATTACAACAGAAACATACGAGCTCGAACATTTAAGGTAGGAGATTGGGTACTTCGAAAGGTGTTCCAGAACACCAAAGAAAGCGGCGCTGGAAAACTTGCACCTACTTGGGAAGGCCCGTATCAGATCACTAAAGTGGTAGGACAAGGCGCGTATAAAATTCAAGCACAAGATGGACGTGACATAAACAACAGTTGGAATGCCGTGCATCTCAAACTGTATCATTTCTAAACTCTATTGTTACTTCTTTGTTTTCTCTCCTACTTGTACATGTACTGACTTAGGCATCGGAGAGTCGGTGGGATTTCCACCGACTATAGCCCCTCAACGGAAATTGTGCAGGTAAAAACATCTTCACACCAGTACACGTTTCACGCTCACAAGAACATGTCGAGAGGAAATGGGAAGTAGTTTTCGCACTCTAAACTCAAATATTCCATCTTTCGCTTCTCTTTTAGTACTTGACTAACTTGAGCGTCGGAGGGTCAATGGCTATGCCATTGACTACTTGTTTCTTCCCCCACAGGAAATCGAAGACACCTCTTGCCGAAGGTTAACACAGCCTAAGTCCAGCACAAAGTTCAGTACTACACTTAGGCTGGGGGGAGCACACTCATGATGTAATTTCACAGGACAAAGAGATGTAGGAAAAAACAAGCATGAACGAAGAAGCAATAAAATACGCATACAGACATGAGAAGAAGCAACATTGCACGTGAAGACGTATGAAGAAGCAACAGTTGAAGAAGCAATAAAATTCACATACAGACATGTGAAGAAGCAACATTGCACGTAAAGACATATGAAGAAGCAACAGATGAAGAACCAATAAAACGCATGAAAAGACGACACAAACCAGGTGTGAATGTACAACAAACTCAACTACAAGACAATCCGTTTGTCTACATTCGCAAGCATCGACAAAGTGGCAACCCGATTGCTCATTTTCTTTACATGTACTTAGTAACCCGATTGCTCATCTGTTTTACATGTACTCGGCAACCCGATTGCCACCCTTCCTATAAAAGGGTTACATACGACAACCCGATTGTCTTGTACTCGTACTAACGCACGAAATTTTCACATGTATCAATAAAGAATTTCCTGAGGTATTATTCACTTAAAATCTAAGTCTCTTACTTCTGCTTGTCTTTTTACATGCACAAAATACTTGCACAAGATTCGGCATGCTCCACTCCACATCTATAAAACATAAGTCAATATGACTCATAAAAGGCAACCCGTTTGCCCATACAAAGAACGTTCACACCTTGTGTGCACAGTATAAACGTAAACAAAATACTTCATTCATAACATAACAAGTGAGAATCAACGTCTCACCAAGTTCGAGTTGAAATACTTAAAAAGAATGGGGCAAAAACGCGCCCATTCACGAAGTTTATCAAACTAGTACTGAAACAAAAACAAACAAGCAAAGAAGGAAATAGAGTCCACGACTCGAAAGACATCTCTAGTCAGAGCAAGGATCCAAGCTGTAATCAATATCCTTCAGGGCCTCATAACGCTCAATCTCTCCTTCGAGGTCCCATCCTGCATGCTCGTTTGCGACGTACTGCTTCATCATCTCGCCTCGAGCTACTGCCACAGTATTGTAAGTCATCTCTTTAAGCACTCCCGCACACTTCTTATGCGAGATCTTCAACTTGGAGTACTTGGCCTCTAACTCCTCATAGCGCCCTTGCATGGATCTCTCCGACTCTGCGCGGCGACTACTCTCCGCTTCGATCTGCGCGTTCAAAGAACTAATATGTTCCTGGGCGTAGTTCGCACTCATCATCGCCTACAACAAAGAATATGGACGTTAACACATACAAGTCGGGAATCCGATGATGTAACAGACGTCTACTCTAACATTTTCTGAACTACAAACCTGGTAACCACTAAGCGCAGTCTGCTCCAACGCCTTCTGAACACCTATCTTCTTAAGATAAGCCCTATCACTCTCAGAAGTTAAGGAGCTAGAAACACGTTGGAGGGAGGATGGGTCTTCGAACACCGACATCGAGGGGGAAAAATCCACATGCATCGCTCCAGAGTCTGGCTCATGCGTATTGACTCTCGAGGAAGAGGGCCCAATACCGGAAGTAGGGGGATGAACGAACACACACTCGGGAGACGTTTCGACTCTCGGCTTCTTCGTTGGAATTTTCTTCTTGGAGGCCACCTCCTTAGCCGATGGTACCTTAAAACTCTGTCTTGGAGCCATGTTTCCACCTGTAAGAAACAAAGGAAACAGCTGAAGAAAACATCTACTCGCACGAAGGAAACAGGTAAAAGTCAAACGACTGGAGAAAGCTGAAAGCAGAACACGTACCCTGTGCGCGTCTAGACTCAGTCTCTCCGAAAACCAACCTTTTCCAACTCCTCCTCAATGCGGGTTCCTCCCAAAATTTTTGGAGCCTGACTATCTGGTCGCCACGAGAAAATCCGTGCAAATTCCCGTCTGCTATATCTACATTACACAGAGTAGATGTCAGAGTAAAACATGTGGAGCAGAACATGTGAAACAAAACACGTGGAGCAAAACATGTGGAGCAAAACACGTGGAGCAAAACATGTGGAGCAAAACATGTGAAATAAAACATGTGAAACAGAACATGTGAAACAAAACACGTGGAGCAAAACATGTGGAGCAAAACACGTGGAGCAAAACATGTGGAGCAAAACATGTGAAATAAAACATGTGAAACAAAACATGTGAAACAAAACATGTGGAGCAAAACATGTGGAGCAAAACATGTGAAATAAAACATGTGAAACAAAACATGTGAAACAAAACACGTGGAGCAAAACATGTGGAGCAAAACACGTGGAGCAAAACATGTGGAGCAGAACATGTGAAACAAAACACGCGAAACAAAACATGTGAAAACCAAACGCGTAAGAACAATGCGTGTGAAAGCGTAATCGACAATATGGGCGGCACTCACGAGCACTTCTCCATTTGAACGAGACATTCCCGCTCTCGCGCGGGGTAAACACACCGTCCCTCTTAACAAAGAAGAACCGGCGCTGCCAATTCTTTTCAGAACGTGGCAAACCGACTATAATCTTTGCCATCTTTGGACGGACTTTGAGTTGGTACTGCCTTGATCCATGATCATTTGCTTTCATGAAGTAGTGGGCAATTACATCTTGCGCGGTTAGAGGATCATTCAGATTCTCCCCAAGCTTCTCCAAGGCCATCAACAACCTCCACGCGTTCGGCATGAGTTGGGTGGGGGCTATCCCAAACCTAATCAACACATCCCTCACCAGACAAGAAATGGGGAATCGTACGCCCGCTTCCAGAAAGTTCTCATAAAAGGCATAATATCCAGGCCGACGCGACTCAACTACAGTTTCACCAAGTTCAGGCGCTCTCATCTTTAGAGTTGCTGGAATTTGATAGTTCACCCTGAGGTTTTCTACGCACTCCTCAGTCAGCACCGAGAGTTGTTGTTCCACATCGATCTCGTCATCAGAAGACGAGTCGACATGAGGCACTTCACCTAAATGCGGAGAAAGCTCAGCACTACTTTGTTCACGGTTGTATGGGAAAGTCCTGGCCATCCTACGTATCAAAGGGAAAACACACTCAGGAATGCCTCACGCGAGTACAAGACGGACTAACTGAAGATCGCGTACAAAATGGGGGCATGTACAAAATAAAGACACTTACGGATCAAGAACGCATATAGACGAGTCACGTTAAATTGAGGTATTTTCCGCACTACTTACAGGATTGAGTAATTTTTTGTGAATAGATACATGTCAGAGATCTCGCACGCATCCTCCTCATGAGTACGCGTACACACCTCCACCTCACAAGTTTGCATGTACAACTACGCATGTCATAAAGCTTTACATGTACTCCCACACGCGCTACTAATTTACGTGTACTCCTACATGCTTCACCGGTTCACTCGTGCGCCAATACGAATTACAAGTTTACTTGTACTACAACTACTAACAGTTTGCATGCACATTTACAACTACTCCTAGTTTACACAACAGCTACAGGTTTCCATGTATCCTTGTAACTACTACGAGTGAATGCATACGCCTACTACAAGTTCACATGCATACGGGAAGTTTCATACAAAGCACTAATATGGAAGAACATGCTAATCGGTAAGACAAACGGAAAATAACAAGTTCCATACGACGAGAACAGATCAAAGGATCGAAATTTCAAAAAATAAAAAAGTGACTTACTTGTTGAAAATTGGTATGAAGATCACGAAGAACGCGAAGAACAGGAGAAAACCGCTTCTAGGAATCCAGAGCTCTAAAAAAGCTTTCACAACAATGAACTTCAAGGGCCTAAGGACCCCTTTTATAGGACTCCCAACCCCTGATCAAAGGGCCATATTGACTCATGGGTCACATCGCCACATGGCAAGATCCTGATGACCCATGACATAAACGCCACCTGGGCGTCCACATGGCACCACTCCGCCAAGTCACCAAATTCGGTCTCCCCGAAAAAAGAACCCCCAGCGTCGTACCTCGACAACAGTGGACCCTCCGCGCTGCCCCGGCAGCGGGAGAAGCCTCCGCGCTGCCCCGGCAGCAAGAGCTCCCCACTGGCCCCACGCCGCCCAGCCGCGTGGGAAGCTCCACGCTGCCAGGCAGCGTGGGAAGCTCCACGCTGCCCAGCAGCGTGGAGATCCTGCCCCACGCTGCCAGGCAGCGTGGAAGGCTCCACGCTGCCAGGCAGCGTGGAAGGCTCCACGCTGCCCAGCAGCGTGGAGGTCCTGCTCCACGCTGCCAGGCAGCGTGGAGGTCCTGCTCCACGCTGCCAGGCAGCGTGGGGAACCTGCTCCATGCTGCCAGGCAGCGTGGAGACCCTGCTCCACGCTGCCAGGCAGCGTGGGGAACCTGCTCCACGCTGCCAGGCAGCGTGGAGACCCTGCTCCACGCTGCCAGGCAGCGTGGGGAACCTGCTCCACGCTGCCAGGCAGCGTGGAGACCTTGCTTCACGCCGGAAACCCGCCCGACGAACCTTCGACGTGTTCCGATAATGCGAGGGACATCTCGAAACCTGCCCGACGACGGGGAAGGTCTCCCGGACTTCTCCTCCCAAGCAGGGCTGCAACGTTGTTATCTGGTTCACACACCTGACACAGAAATCATCTAACCAACGGGACCGCCCTCGTTCCTTCCTTCTCATCTACTCTCCAAGGAAATAGACCATTTACTTAGAGAGTGGGGGACAAACTGTGTTGACCAAAAACTACACCTGGGCCCTCGACGATAAAATGTCCATCGAGACGTCAAGCCCAACCCGGCTCGCTTGTCCTTGTTTGGGCCCAGCCCAGAAGTCTCTTAATGGGCACTCGTCAACTAGACCCTAAAACTCGTGTCAAGGCCCAATCACGTGCAAAGAGTTTCCACGTGCACAAAGCTCCACACGCCCGAATCTCCACACGTCTGGCGCTCGACACGTCTATATCTCCACGTACCACGTGTAAGAGATTATTTAATGAAGAGATACTCTACATGTCAAATATATCCATAATGACAAAGATATCAGACTTGGTCAACGTAACCCCAACAACGAATATTCCCCCATTATTGACATGCATAACATGGTAACGTCTCAAATAAATACGAGACCATGCACATGCAGAGTAGTTGTCAGAGAACATGCACAACCGTTGTGCATGTACAGCCAGTGTACACGTCACCATATCCCAGGTATCTTGATATGCATTTACTCCGTAACGGTCAGCCTTTACTCCTCCCAACGGATCACTCCTCAAGCCTATATAAAGAGGAGCACTTTCATTTCTCAGATCATCGAATACAGAGCAAAGCAACCCATACAACTTCTTCTTCTCCACTCGCCCTCTGTTCTTCGATTATCCTCGAGACGTTTGCATACAAGTTCACCTGGTTCTGGTCCTCGACTCTACTAGACGTCTCAGGGGTGTTAAAGCTTATCTTGCTCGACGCTTCCTGCTCGACGCTTCCGGCTCGACGCTTCCTGCTCGACGCTTCCGGCTCGACGCTTCCTGCTCGACGCTTCCGGTTCGACGCTTCCTGCTCGACGCTTCCAGACGTCTTCGAGGAGATCACAACCTTCTTCTTGCTCGACGCTACTGGTAACATCTACTCTCATACTTCTGATCATCTCACTCCCGTAGATTCGAACTCCGGTCATTCTACGAGCCTAGCCACTCTCCGATAACACATCAACGGTTATACCCTCGGCTTTTCATTTATTATCCACTGTAATACTTTGCTGACTTGACCGTCGGAGGGCCCTTGGCAGGCACCATCCCGGTGTCCCCCCAAGCCTTCACGGGTTTGTTTGTGTCTGTTCACCTTCTTTTGCAGGTTTCTTTCACACGTTGCTGTTGCCCATCAATCAATAACTCGACGTTTGGAATTCCAGAAGACGTTTCAGCTACCGACCTTCTGACTTCCGACCCGTAGACTTCTCACCGTCTACAGTAATATCTGTCGTGAAAAAGATAAATGATATCATAAGTTTTGAGCAGATTAGATATTCGTTATCTCGTCGCCCAATTACCAGATTTGGGTGTGAGTTTATACATAAAGTACTAAATGATGATCCAGAAAATTTCTGACAGATGTATAGGATGTATCCTGATGCATTTCGGAAGCTGTGCATTATCATTAGAGAGAAAACACCACTTGAAGTTACAAAATATATTTGTGTTGAAGAAATGCTTGCGACATTCTTACTTGTTGTAGGCCAAAATGCACGATATTGTACAATTCGTGAGACATTTGGTCGATCTCGTTGGGTTGTTGGTAAAAAAATTCATCGATTATTAAAAGCCCTAAACACAATTGCGCCACAAATGATTGCAAAACCTGCAACAACAACTCCTCCTGAAATAAAAGACAACACTAGATATTTCCCTTATTTCAAGGTATGTACCGATAATTAAGTTTTTTAGTTTTTTTTTTTTATTTACATTTCATATTTACATATTTATACAAGTGTGAATATATGTTAACTTTATTCAAAACTGCATTGGAGCTATGGATGGCACACATATCCTAGATATGATATCATGACGTGATAATAGTGTTTATCGTAATCGTCATGGAGTAGTTTCACAAAATGTGTTAGCTGTTTCTAATTTTGACTTAGAATTTATATATATTCTTAGCGGATGGGAAGGATCTACTTATGATTCAAAAGTATTAAATGATGCTCTTACGAGAAGAAATGTGTTAAAGTTCCACAAGGTAATAAATTATTTATTATTCAATTTGATAATTCAATTTCTATAATGCAATTCTAAATTATAGTTTTATTAGGTAAATATTATCTAGTAGATTGTGGGTTTCCAAATCGACGACAATTCTTAGCTCCATATCGTGGTGTTCGTTATCATCTCCAAGATTTTGCCGGTCAAGGTCGTGATCCAGAAGCTACAACTGAGTTGTTTAATCTTCGACATGCTTCCCTAAGAAATGTGGTTGAGAGAATATTTGGTGTGTTTAAGTCTTGATTTGCAATATTTAAATCTGCACCTCCATTTCCATTCGCGACCCAAGCGGAGGTAATGTTGGCTTGTGCAGGATTGCACAATTTCCTTCGCAAAGAATCTCATGACGATCAATTTCCTGTAGAAGATGATAGTGGTCAATCATATACTGTACCAGTACCACTTAATAATGATGAAATTGATAATGAATTAATCTTTCGATCACAACAACAACAACAACAACGTGAAGAAGCGAATGAATGACGCGAACATATCAAATAGTATGTGGGAAGATGCTCAACAAGCACTTTAGCATAGTTTCATTTTTTTTTTTTGTAAAGACTTATTCTGATGAATGTTTTAGTGTTATATGGACAAATTTCTGTGATGACTTTTTCGAATGAATATTTTACTTCGAATTGACCCTTAACGAAAATATGCGAAGGATAATTATTACGAATTATCTGAATACCAATGAAATGTCGAAATAGGTATAAAAAATATGTCATGACAATTAACAAAAATGTCTGTCAAAATGTCAGTAAAAATGTCTGTCAAAATGTCAATAAACATTTTGTCCATGTAATCAAAATCCATTAAATGTCTATAGACTCTTTAATGTCAACAAAATTCTTGAAAAATGTCTACAGACATAAAGTACTCTACAAGAATCCATAAAAGTCTCAATCCACTGCCCCCCCCCCCCCCTAAAAGTGAGAGTCGTTTGCCTCCTTTATTAACTACCCTCCCCGGAACGCTCTCTTTCTCCTTCCTCTTTCTTCTTTCTCTCTCTATAACTGGTTTTCTCATATACACGATCTTTTTGTTTTTCCGGCATAGGGAGGGATCTCTACGTCGGGATTTCCTCTTTGTTTGTAAATTATCTTTTAGATCTAATATTATTCATGTTGGAGTAGAACAGAGAGACATGGACGAGGATGTTGGTATGGGTAAAAGTTTCCTCATCATCAATCTCCATATCACTAAAAGTATTCTACTCGACTTAAAGATGATGGATCCATCATAACAATTTCTTGATCACCATGGTTGAGTGGTGTTCTTGATGCAACCGTCATGCGTCTCTACTTGGTTCAATCTTCTTCATTAGTATAATAACGTTCACGACCTTTAGGGTCTCTTTCATGATCTTTAGGATCTTTAATTTGTAATTTTTAGGATTTTTTATTTATTTTATCTTTACAATCTTGTACTCCTTTCCTTTCATGTTGTTTTTACTTTGTAAGTTTCATGTTGTTATTTATTTTAGTAAATCCATATTGTACTCCAGGGCCGTGGATGGCCCATTGTGGATCGGGCGCTCGCACTGGGCCCCCCCACCACAAGAGGCCTACTGTTTGTGTCCTTTGCCATCTTTAATGCTGGCTATATTCAGTTGATGGTTGTAACAAAAACAAGAAACAGGTGTTAGCCAAATTGGTTGCCTCTGTGATTTGCATACGAGAGGTCATAGGTTCGAGTGTCTCAGTTATTTTTATAGTTTTTTAATTTCTAGTAACTCATTTCATATGGGATGACATAGCAAACAAGTCCTAAAAGTCCCGCAAATCTCTTGATATTTTTTCACAAAGGTTGTCTCTTCGTTTTCTTTCCTCTCTTTTCTCTTTCCCTTGCAAATTTTCATCTTTGCAATTTCTCTCGTGATCTCTCATAAATCTTAGTCTTTAATATTTCTTGTATTGACATCTTTGGCTTTTTATCATTTAATTCCCCCTCTATTTCTTTTCCACTCCCTTATATCACCCCTTTTTTATCTCGATAACTAATCTTAATCTCTATCAAGTTTTTCATTTAAATATTAAATTTAAATGGTGTGACAGTGTGAGAAAAACGTCAAAAATCATATTTTAGATACTGATATAGACCAGAACGAGAGAGTTTGATCTTTTATTGCCTACTTACGTTCGATAATCTCATAAAAATATATATTTTTTCATGAAAAATATCGATCTACTCTCTAATCTTTTCACACGAGCAAATAAAACTAAATGATGATTCTTAAAGCAAGATGTTTAAGAATCGAAATTTCAAATAATACTTCAAGAAAATAAAAACTTCTATAATCCAGATAAGCTTTACTTAGAAAATGCAAAGTCAATTATATAGTATTGCCATTACGTTAAATTTGGATTCATTAACGATAAACTATTTTTTTCAAAGTTAAATTACTTCAACTTTTTGTTCGTTACTTTGCGTATACAAAAAGCCTTTTAGCTCGTTCGATAGGACCCTTACAAAAATTTCGCACTGGGCCTCTAACTTGTCAGCCACGACCCATGTAAGGTGTTGGATTATGAATGAAATTCTGGTTTATCTCAAAATAAAAACTTTCTAAAATCACTTAAAAAAAAAAAAGTAGTGGCAACAAAAAAAAAAAAAAAAAAAATAAAAAAGCGAGAAACAGAAGGAGATTTCTGACCGTTTGCTTTTAATCCCAGCCGTTCATTGAGATTGATTGGGCCAAATGTTGTACCCAATCGCGAACATCTCCTCTCTCCGTCTCTCTACTTTCCTTGTCTTGTCTGAAACGTACGCAATACTCTCTATCTCCTCTCTCTCTCTACTTTCCTTATTAGGCAAGTCATCTCTGATTAACAATCTTCATCATCAGATTAAGTTCCTCCATTAAAGTTTAATTCAGTTCACTTTGTTGAACTTGATCATCTCTCTCACGATTTAGTTCTTCTAAAACTTTACTCCCTTTACAATCAAAAACCAAATTATCATGCAAATTGTTCTATCGATTGATAGAAGATGAAATGACAACGACGGCAAGAAAGAACTCATGCGATTGAACTTCTTGAATTGCACACTGTGGTACCATTCTTGAATCTTTAACCTTTTCGAGTTCATTCGCTCGATCATATGCAAAAGAGAAGGTTGTCTCTCAACTTGATTAATACTTAAGGTTTCTAGGGTTTAAAAGAGAAGAACTAATCATAAATGGAAAGTGTATGTTGCTAGTTAGTAATTAGGGCACAATGTGAGAAAAACCTAATGTTTATTGAAAATGCTCTATGTTAGTTACAAGATTACGGTAACCATTTAGGGTTTTAGCTTAAAACATTTCAATATCGATTTCTCCTTAAGTCTTCTTGCCCTCATTTCTGGCCTTCATATAGGCATACATATAACATCTTGTAGTGATTGAACTTCTCTTTTGATTGATTTAGTCACATCTCTTCTAACAAATTTCACCCTTACAATCTCAGCTGTATGTGTTTTACAAGTCACTGTACCAAATTGAACATGGTGAATCTTACTCGAAATTGTCAATAGATCGATGGTAGAAGAAAATGACCTGAAAGGCATGTAAGAAATGCATTCGAGAATTTCAAGCTTTTATAATCTAGAACTCATACGATTGAACTTCTTGAGTACTGTTGAGCATTTTCACGACCTTACCACTTCAAAGCAAATTTGTTTTGAGAGAGAAAGAAAGATTTATTGATGAATTTTTCTTTTAAAAGGGTAATTTATTGAGAGTGTTTTTGTTTAGTGAAACTTGGATCTTTAGTTCTTTAGAGTAAATTAGAAGATTTTATGCAAATGTGTGTGATTAATTTCCTCCTTAATTCGAATGCCCCTCATGGTGAGGGTTAAATTGGGTTTTTGTTGACAATGCTAACACTGTCGCTTTTGTTAACCCATTAGAAGGATTTTTGGTAAACCCATTACAATCAAGCAACCATTGTGGAGGGAGACAAGGGACTATTCTGCCCACATTATCATTTTGTGTTAGTAGTAACCATTGAAAGGAAGAGAAGGTACTTCTTTTTATCATCAATCTCTTTGTTTTGTTGCGTGAATTTTTCCAGAATCCGTTTTTCTGGAAATCTCCAGTTGGAATTCATTAACTCGTCTACCTTACGTGAAAAGCAATTATTTTCTACATTCTTTTGCTTCGAGGAGGTATTTTTGATCACTTGGTTGATTTGGTTGATCACTTGGTAATTATCTCTAAGGTTCATTTGGTTGATCACTTGGAAGTGTGGATTATGTCATATAGTTCAGCCGACAGTTTTTAAATCTTTCGTTTATTTTAAATCTGTAAAACTCTAATTAGTTATCTATTATTTGGAGAATCTAAAACAAAAATTTGACTTGCTCTTGTGTAGATTCTTTCTCTTCTTATTTTGTAGCTGGAAGAGAATGTAGATTATATCACTTGTCAACTCTACGAGTACTTTTAATAAAAACGTGAAGGTTTTTATGCACATGGGTATTTATCTCTCTCTGTTTTTGATAAATTAATACATGTGTATAAAACTATAAATACATGTTTTGCAGGATAGGAATGCCGAGGTGGTAGATACCTCTATAGTAAGCTGATGGCACTTCAGAGGGATGTGTATTGTGGAAAACTATGAAGGATAAGGGAATTCTCTGTTGTGTTTATTCATATCTCCTTTCTTTTATTTCATTTGCTCTTTTATATCGTATCTCAGTTGATACTACTATCATGCAGATTTTGTCCATAAGCCCTGCCTCTGCTCTTTTAGCTATGCCCGGTTGGCACCCTGGTCTTCCTTTACAGGTTTGCACTAATAAGAGAATCATTCCCCTTTTTTTTCATTCTCTTCCACAAAATTCTCTAATAATATGATCTAATTGATGAATTTGGGGTGTGGGGGTGATAGGAAATTCCGAGTTATGTAAATGGGGAAGTGAGATTATTGAAACATGATAACAGCATTGTAGCGGAAGATCATTTGGATAAACGGTGGGAACAAGTGACTGGAGAAGTAGTTGACGTTGTCATTTTCCTTAATCCTTAGCAAGCATACTGCCGTTTCTAATCGTCCTGCTAAAAAAAAAAAAAAAATAAAAAAAAAAAAAAAAAAAAAAAAAAAAGTGGAGAGAGAACAGTTTCATCCTTGAGAGAGAAAGAGAGATCGTGATCTAGTTTTCCGGCGAAGGGTCTCCCTTCGCCGGATCTTCCTCTTTTATGCTTTACTATTTCGTTTCTTTCTCCTTTTTCATTTCTTCCCCTTTTTCGGCTAAATCAACCGACGATCTAAAACCTAATTCCAGTTTTTCTGTCATCTTCATCCTAATCTTGCAGGTTGATACAGATCTATGGAGTCAAACACTTTCCCAGTACTTAATCCATCCGATCTACTGGTATTCTTTAAATTTGTATTTAACAAGTTTGAGATCTCTAATTCTAATTCTCTTCCCACTCTAAAATCTTTAAATTACACAAGTTTCTGAATTTGGATTTCTCCGATCTACTTGTAATCTTTTTGATTCTGCATTACTGTGAAGAATTTTCAGTCGAAATCTAAGGTTGGGGGAGTTTGAGATCTTTCAAAAATGTTTCTTGTTGATTGCATGGTTTTTTGGGTTCTTGCTTCTCTTGGGTTATGGTAGAAAGAAGCAAAGATCTTGTTTTTAGGGCTTGATTATGTTGGGATAACATCTTTGCTTCATATGTTGAAAGATGAGAGATTAGTTCAGCATCACCCAAAACAGTAAAAAGAAAGAAGAATCACAAAAATGTGTTCGGTGGCAGTGGTGGTGCGGCGAGAGGGCTTTCTCTGGTGGTGTTTAGTGATAGTTTGGGTGTTGGTGTTTAGTGGAGGTGGCGGCTTTTCGGAGACGACGGTGGCTTTTCCGGTTTTGACGGCAGTTTTCCGGCAATGGTGGCAGTTTTCCGGCGACAATAGCGGTTTACCGACGAATGTGACGGGGATGTTTGAATAGTTTTTTCTTTATTTGTAATTTCAGTTGTTTTGTTGACCTTTAGGGTCTTTTCATTTGTTATCTTTAGGATCTTTTCATCTTTTTTCTATCTTTATTCGTCAGAGTCTAGTCCAATTTCTTTCTTATTCACGAGGCACTTTGCATTTAAAGGTATGCAACTCTCATGAAGTTGGAAGAGAGAAATAACAATTCATCCATGTAAACAATGTGATTTTATCACTTATGAATGGAAATCGATTCCCGTGGCTTCAAAAAAAAAAAAAAAAATCGTCCTGCTCTCACTGTTCATCCCATTGGTATTTCTATTTCACCTCTACTATTGACTCCCCAATTTTAAAGAGAAATTAGATCATAGATATGAAACGAGGTCATAACTAGCTTCAAGGAACACAATTAATAAAAGGCATTTTAAATGTGTGGGTCTTGTTGTTCAATTAGGATTGAAGTGGCGTTTAACGTATGTCTCTTATAAGATTAAAGACCACCACTTGACCCCTGTGTTTTTGAACCACAGAAAGACAAATTAGGAATCAAATACAGTATTTAGTTTTAACGCTTGCGTAGTAAGCTTCTAAGATCCCTTCTGGATTGTGAACTGGTATGTCTATGGTTCACGAATCCATGAAAAACCTAGAGCAGCCATGATGATAACAAATATTTTTGTCTGTGAAAAATTCTGATTATCCATGTTCTTGTATTGGATCCTCTACAAATCTCGAAAAATTGATTTTCTCGTCCAAGCGGCCATGAGAAGTGTTTGGGTATCTCAGCACCTGGTTTTTGGTTCTTGTTGAGAGTCATTACTATCATTTTCTTACTGCACAAGTGCGTTCATTCATATTCATACACAAAAACATGAAATATGAACTGGAGTAGATTTGAATGCACTTTTATTGATTGACTGTGAAGCAAAATCCACTTTTATTGATTGACTTTGTTGCTCTGACACTTGATTGTTATTGGTTTTATTCATGCATGTTAACAGATCTGACTCCTTGCAGCTCTTGTTTAGAAGGTACATTTTTCATTTCATGGAACTTTTATTGTTTGCTAATTCTACACTACTGATATTGTTAGATGTCCTTCACTCAACAAGTCTTTTCTTTGTAAAGCAATTTAAAGGTTTTCCGTTAATCGGGATTAGAGTTCGAAGGTGCAAACTCAAAAACGTGAATCCAGAACATGTTATGTATTTCGTCCCTTTTATGAATTGTCTTTTATATTTTTTCATCTTAGTACGTACCAACCTTATGCATGTTATAATCTTATACTACAGTTCTGATTGAGAAAGAAAGATCCAAAACAGTTGTTATCATTAACTTGATCCACATTATAATCTTATCGTTGCTGACTTCATTCTACCTCCAGCCAAGAATTCATTTTGGAACAGCAATGCATGAAAGTCAGTTTGCACTTATCAAGCTAGTCGGAAGTTGCAGCTCTCATACTTGGGTTCCGATTAAGTTTTTCTTTTTTTTTTTTTTTTTTTTTTTTTTTTTTTTTCTGTTTTGAGTGCTGCAACCATGCCCGAAATTAGGATTTAGTTAATATCCAAGTAGACCACTCGTCCAATAATTTCCTTGTTGGTCCTTAGAATTATTTTTACTTTAATGTTGCTGAAGTTCTTCTTTTTTTTCTTTTCCTGTTTTATTTCATCCAGGTAAAAGCTATGGTGAATCTTGCAACATACATGATGACCGTTCTTCGTGGTCACTAGGCTTCTAGAGGTTTGTGAAATATTAACTCATGAAGTCTGACGTCTACCACTACCATAAATCATCTTGATTTCTAAAGTGTTGTTCTCGTCGGCCTTTGTTTGTGTTGGTGTTGTAGTTTGAGTTCTTGACTTCTAGAGGTTTCTGATAGGATAAAGTTGTGAGAAATATTAACTCATGAAGTCTAAAACAAAATTTTTACTTTGCGCTTGTGTGGACTTCTTTTCTTCTTGTTTTGTTGCTGTAGGAAATGTAAATTATATCACTTACCTTGTCAACTATGCTAGTGCTTTTAGTAAAAATGCGAAGGTTATGCACATGTGCGTTTATCTCTCTATGTTTTTGCAGGATAGGAATGCCGAGGTCGTAGATGCTATTGTGGAAAACTATGAAGGATATGGGAATTGTCAGTTGCCATTTTGTGTGTCTTCATGTTTCCTTTCTTTTATTTCATTTGCTCTTTTATATCGAATATCAGCTGATACTACTATCGTTAATTGACAAAATTTTCATCCTTTAGTTACTTCAAGTTTGAATCGTGCAGTAAATACTTTGTTCATGAGAGAAAATTGCATGACATGATAATGCAGATTTTATCACCAATGGAGCAAGGGGATAGATCACAGATATGAAACTAAGTCATAAGTAGCTTCAAGGAACACAATTAATAAGCGGCGTTTTTAATGTGTGGGTCTTGTAAGATTATAGATCACCACTGGACCCCTGTGTTGTTGAACCAATAATGGTTCTTACCGATATGTGAGCAGAGAAAGAAAATATTAGGTATGAAAGAGAGTATGCAGTTTTAAGTCTTGTGTAGTAACCTTGTAGGATTTCCTCTGGATTATGAAATGTCTATGATTCAAGAATCCATGAAAATCATACTGCAACCATGACGATATTAACAATATTCATGTCCGAAGAATTCTGATTATCCATGTTCTTGTATTGGATCCTCTACAATTCTTGAGAAATTGATTTTCTTGCCCACGTGACCATTATAAATGTTTGGATATCTTAGCATTTGGTTTATTGGTTCTTGTTGAGAGTCATTACTATCATTTTATTATTGCACACATGCATTCATTCACATATTCATGCACAAAAACATGTAAATTAGACTGGCGTAGCTTTGGATCCACTTTTATTGACTGACTGCATAGCAAAATCCACTTTCATTGATTGACTATGTTGCTTTGACATCCACTTGATTGTTATTGGTTTTATCCAAACATGTTAACAGATCTGACTCCTTGCAGCTCCTGATGAGAAGGTATGTTTTTCATTTCGTCGAAATTGTATGGTTTGCTAATTCTTCACTACTCGTATTATTAGATGTCCTTTATAGTATTTTCTTTGTAAAGCAATTTAAAGGTTTTTCGTGAGAAGGAAATAGAGTTTGAAGGTGCAAGCTCAAAAATGCGAATTGTTCTTGTGGTTTATGCTGTTATGTGCTTAAATAATCAGTTTGACCAACATGAGTTAAATATATATATATATATATATATATATATATTATATATATATATATATATCATATCTTTACTGGGTAAAATCGCATCCAAAGAGCTTTGGTTTAACATGGTTTTCGCTAATTCTGTTATGTCAGATTAATAGTCATGGTTTGTTTCCCTTGTTTGTTATTGGGATCTGACATATGCTCAATATATTTGTGTTTTCAACTGAAGGAACTCAGGTATGTTTGAAACAATATATGTTGTCCTTTCATACTTCCAATTGTAAATGTTGCTTGAGGCTTTGAGCATCTTGGAAACCTTAAATTTGATATTTTCTACTCTTTGTCATTCTTAGTTGCTAAAATCCTTTTTACGTATTGATGAAGTTCATACTTTTCATGTATTATTGGGGCTTTGAAGTATGAAAAAGTGACAAATGTGATGACGCTGTTAACGTAATATTTATATGGTACATGATAGTCTTCTTGTGGGTGTTATGGGCAGTGTTTTGAACTTTCTCGATACCGCAGGTGGAACTTCTAGAAGTGCAAAGAAACCTTCTCAAGATAGTAAGGGCTTGCTGGTGTGGCTTTACCAAGCTAAGGGCATACGACACAATTTAAGAAAGGTAAAGGAGGACATCCTTTATATACCACGATTGTGTTGTTATATTTGCTTTTGAATTTTTTAACAGCTATATCTCTTACAATTCCCATTAGTTATAGGGTCATGGAAAATTCAAACTTGCATGTGATAAGGTTTCTGTTATGGTGGTCACAAGTATTTTGTCCCTTTTATGAATTATCTTTTCTATTTTCTTCATCTTAGTAAAATCGAAGAAAAGAAAACCTTTGTTCGTGGTCACGGATTTGCTGAATTGTGACTAGACACAAGACTTGTATGGTCCTGCTAGTGCGGAAGTGGTATAGCTGCTTTATACTTGTAGGTTTCCGGCTTCAAAACGACAATAATTTGAAACTATGGATGCCTTATTTAGATAAACCTAATATAGTTTGTGTATCTTGGAATCTCATCTTTCTTCTTTAAATCTCCATAATTTTTCCAAATTTGGGTAATTAACTTGATACTTTTGGGTAACAATTCATAGGCAGTAGGCATGCAGACTCACTGATAGGTTACATGCTGAAGTGCTATACTACTGTTCTGAATGAGATAGGAAGATCCAAAACAGTTGTTATCATCAACTTGATCCACATTATATTATTATCGTTGCTGACTTCATCCATTTACCTCCAGCCAAGAATTGATTTTGGAACATCAATGCATGACAGTCGGTTTGCACTTCTCAAGTTAGGTCGAAGTTGAAGCTTTCAAATGTCTCATACTTACTCTGTTCTAAGTGCTGCAACTATGTTCGGAATTAGCGTTTAGTTAGTACATCCAAGTAGACTACTCGTCCAATAACTTCTTTGTTGGTCATTGAGAAATTTTTTACTGTCCCTTATTTTCCTTTAATCTTCCTGAAGTTCATAACTTTTTTTTCCTGTTTTCTTTTATCCAGGTAAAAGCATTGGGTTTAGAAACATACATAATGAACATTCTTCGTGATCACTAGGTTTCTGTAGGTTTGTAATATAACAGAGCCTTTTGAAATATTAACTCATGAAGTCTGACGTCTCCCGCTACAATGAATCATCTTGATTTGTGAAGTGTTCTTTTTGCTGGCCTTTGTGTTGGTATGGTCAACTAATTAAAGCTTTAGTCTTTAGGTACACTAGACTTCTAGAGGTTTCAGATAGAATAAAGTTGTGAGAAATATTAATTCATGAAGTCTGACATCTCCCACTACCATAAATTGTCTTGATTTGTGAAGTATTGTTTCTGCCAGCCTTTGTTTGTGTTGGTGTTAGTTTGAGTGAGTTACTTTGTGTATTTGTTGTTTTTGTTTTTGTTTCTATTTGGTTGAGGATCTGAGTTTTTTTTTTGTGTATTTTGTTTTTTGGTTTTATGATTTTGTGTTTGTGTTGATACTTATGTTTGTATCCATGTTTTCAATTTCTTACTTATTATTATTATTATCGTTGTGTATGTGCATGTTCTTGGGTTTGTGTTGATATTTATGGTTGCATTTGGTGTTTGTCTTTGTATAAGTGCTCTTTTTTGTGCTCGCACTCGGAGTTTCTTTTTGGTTTGTGTATTTCTTGTAGTTGTTCCTGGATGGGGATCGTGCATGTGTCTTATTGTACTGCTTGTCTGTGGTTTTTCCTGTGTTCGATCCTCTGTGGATGTCGAGAGCTTGATTTTCCTTGATGGGGAGCATGCATGAAATGAAGGAATGCTTTGATTTCATGGTAATATTGTGGTTTGCTAAGTGTAAACTGCTCATACTATTGGAGTGGGCTTTATACAATATTTTTCTTTGTAATGCATTTGGAAGGGTTCTTCAGTCCAATGGAAATTGAATTTGTAGGTGTAAGCTCCTAAAAGAATAACTCAAACCATGTTCATGTGGTGTATATGGAAATTGCACTCTAATGAGTTTTTGTGGTATTATGTAAGATTAATAATAATCAAGGTCTGCGTCCTTAGTTGCTTCTGGTACTAACGTATGCTCAATACATATGGGTGATCAAAAGGAACCCTTGTATGTTCAAACAATAGTTATTGTCTTTCTACATTTCCAATGTAAGTGTTGTTTGAGCATCTTGAAAACCCTAAATTTGATTTTTTTTTTTACAGTTTCTCATTGTTAGTTTAATGCATTATATGTATTGATGAAGATCCTATTTTTGACGTATTCTTGGTATTTTGAGGTATGAAAAATTACAAAAATGGGATGACATTGTCAAGTGATTCACAAAAAGCTTCGTATTAACAGATTGAGATGTTGTGTTAAGAATAAAATGCTTCCTTGACCCTTTTAATGATTTCGAATGTCTTATACTTTATGGTTGTGTTTGAAGAGAATAACTGAATGTTTATATGGTAATGAAGAGTTCTCTTATGCATGTTTTAGACTTTGTTTTCATCTTTCGTGATTGCGTTCAATGATGTGCTGAGAAACCTGGTCAAGATTTTGAGGACTTACTTGTGTGGCTTCGCAAGGTAAGGGGCATACCACACAGTTTCATAAAAGGTTAAGGGCAGATTTTGGCAGCCCATCTTTTTGTATCATGGCGAATCCAGCAGAAGCTGATGTAATGAGCATTTGTTGATATTTTTCGTTTATTTTTGGCAGGTATGCTGGCGTGAAAACACGCCTTAAAGGATGCTCGTATAAATGCAGGCCCAAGGGCAGAAGAAACTCTTATAGCCTGGTATTTGGGGGTTATCTTCGATCTATGGTTATTAAGTGTGTATTCATAATTCCATTTCTTACAAATGTTTCCTGAATTGTCAATTACTCTTATATCCGAAGAAACAGCTCTTATAGGCCTGGGATAAATGGAGGCCCAATATCAGAAGGAACAACTCTGATGGGCCTGGTATTTGGGGGTTATCTTTGATCTAAGGTTATCAAGTGTATATTCAAAATTCTATTTTCTTGCAAATGTGTGCTGAATTTTCCATAACTTTTTTAAATGAATGCAGATAAAGTGCAACTCGAGAAAGATGCCCTTGGACATTGCAACTCGAGAAAGAGACAATTTACAACTACTAAAATCTTTGATGGACTGCACAACAGCACAAGTATCATCACAGCAGGTTGGTTAGTTCGCTATTTTTGTACACTAATCTTGTTTGTGAATTAAGCCTTTCGTCTTATTCAATGGAATTTATATATGAATCCCAAAAATTTCACAAAAGGAAGAATTAACAAGTGTTGTCAACTCAAGGAGATGTGGTTGCCCTCTTCGTTCTATTTTGAGTCGAATCAATCAAGTCAGCTGTCTTAATGTCGACTAGAATTTAGTTAGGTTTATCATATTATCAAATATAACGTATTCTGACTGGTGTAGAAAAGAAAAACTAGAACTGTGTTATACCAACACCAGCGAGCAATTGAGAACTTGATGCAGATTTAATAGAGTTCAGGATCCCAGCTATGACTGTACAAACCTCAATTTCTTTCAGTAGCTTCATCAAGTTTTGTTCTTACTGAACTGTTTGACCAAGTGAAGCGGGCCCGTAGAATTTGTCGAGAAGCAGTTCAGATGGGAGGAAAGCATTGACTGGAAACCCAACCTGTTGTTGTGTGGTGCCTGGTAAACTGATCATCAAATTACTAATTAAATTTCCAGATTGTTTAGGTGTTTGCCAGTGACTCATTTTTCTTTCTTGCGTTCTCCTTTTTCTCATTTGGAAATAGAAGGGATACTCGATAGCAAGGTATTCTCTAAAATGTGTAATTTTTCGTGTCTGTGTTAATATCTTCATGTTGGGATATGTCATACAATTTCGTTCTTCGATCTGATATTTGGTGATCTAGGCTAAACTCCGCAAGTTTCTCAGTAGTTGAATAAATCTAGATGATCTTTGACTTTTCTAATCGTTCCATTGGACTTGCTAATTTCTTTTTATCTTCCTTTTCATGACAGTTACTCTACAAGGTAAACTGTCCGACGGGTGGTATGGTGGTTCGGGAAGTTAAGCTGAAGTACAAGGTATAACTAGAAGGATGCTAAGTTTTATGAGGATATATTCTCAAACATGAGGAAATTAGACCCTCCTGATTCAAATTCAAATTTAAATTATTCATGTTGTCTTGAGACACCGTAAAATGCTTAACTGGCAGTTTATATTACCAATAGCACAAGGGAGTTTAACCACCAGTGAACATTTAGAGCATTATTGTGTTATTTTTAGAAGTAATAAATATTGTGCTTGGGATATTGCCACATGACTTGTATGGGTAGAGCTTTAGAAGTAAAGTTGTGTTACGTTCATAAAGTTTTCGTCTATGAATCTTGATTTTCACATCTAGGGTTTCTTTAATGTACAGGTTACATCTTCAACCGATCTTTCTGATATTTTGAATCCTACACACGTAAAGTTTGCGGAGTTTTATCATCAATAAATGATTTTAATGGTGCATAATGGAAAGTTCTTCATGTGGTGGCTGGCACGCCAACTCTCTGTCAAGATGAAATTGAGGTCCAAATGTTTTTGATCCTTCCCTTTAATCTTATCAGAATAGAGTTAATATGATTATTATTAATACTAGTTATAAGAAATAACTTTCCAAAACTTCCTAGAATAAATCTCCATACGCCTGTTCAAAGAAAAAAAAAGATGCCTTAACAAATAAGAAGGGAATTTAGAAGATACACACCAAGATCTCTTAGAGCAATTCTAGATGGAAATTGACATTTCACAAAACAAGTAGTTACATACTTACATATATGACATTGCATCTCTACTGCCATTTATTCTCAAATACATTTTATAGCATGTTAAAGCACTAAACTAGCCAGTGGTCTACCTGAACTATTCTTAGTCTTTTTCTTCGTTTTCATTTGTGTTCTTGCTTGTGTTTGTGTTAGTATGGGTGAGTTAGGTTTATATTTGCGTGTATATTTATGTTTTCCTTGCATTTGTTTCTGTATGTATGTGGCTATCGTTGTAAATGGTCTTGTTGGTTGTGTTTGGTTTTTGTGTTTACGTTTGTTCTTCGTGTTCGTATAAGTGTTGTTTGTGCGTTTGTATTTGTGACGTTGTTCATGTATGTGCCTGATTGGTGGTTGTGTTTGAGTTAGAGTTGGAGTTCGGTTCTTGAGTTTGTGTTTTTGTGTGTTTCTACTTGTGCCCTTTTAAATGTGTTTGTCCTGTAAGATTAAAAACCACCTTCACAGATATTTTTTTGGTAATTCAGTTCACTTGAACGTCTCTTTGATTGATTTAGTCACATTTCTTCTTGCAATGTCAACGGTTACAATCAAAATCCAGTTTATCAAGAATTATTGATGCGCTGAAATTCTTCACATTGCGGATTTCAGGTCATATCTGTATGTGTCTTACATTCATTTTAACAAATTGAACTTGGTGAATCTTGATCGAGATTGTCAATCAATCGATGGAAGAAGGAACGACCACAACGACACGTAAAACATGACCACAACTGGTTATAGTCAAATTTAAGTTCATCAAGGACTCGTGCGATTGAACTTCTTGAAGTTTCATGTTTTTGTTTCGATTCCTGAATCTTGATGAAAGAAGACTGGACAACCTCGACCAAGAATGAGGTTGCTTTCTTTGTAAGTACTGTTGAGCTCTTTTATTGAGTGAACCGTTTCTTCATCGAGGACATTAATCCTCCTTAATTCGTATGTCCCTCATGTTGAGGGCTAAATTTTGGTTTATCGACAATGCTAACCCATTAGTAGGATTTTGCGGTTTATAATCATTGTGGATGGAGAGAAGAGACTGTTCTGCCTAAGTTATCATTTTGTGTTAGAACAGTATATGTCAGGTTATTCTAATAAGCATTGACTCATTGAGGAGGGAGAGAAGGTACTTCTTTTTATCCTTTATCTCTTTGCTTTGTTGCCTGAACTTTTTATAGAATTCGTGTTTTTCGGAAATCTCCATTTGGAAATCATTATCTCGTCTACCTTACGTGCAAAATAGGATGGTGTTGTATAAACCTCGATTTCTTGGAGTAGCTGCTTTAAGTTTCTGTTCTTACTGAACAGTTTGCCCAAGTGTAGCAGGCCTGTAGAATTTCTCGGGAAGCAGTTTAGATGAAGAGGATTCTATACGGCAGCACTGTTTTGCCTATACTTTATGGGCACAAAATACTTCAGCATTGACTGCAATAGGGATCCCAACCCGTTCTTGCGTGGTACCTGGTAAGTGATGATCAAATTACTAATTAAATTTTCAGATTGTTTAGATGTTTGCCGATGACTCATTTTTCTTTTTTGCATTTGCCTTTTCCTCCTTTACAAATAGAAGGGAGCCTCGACAACAAGGTATTCTCTAAAATGTGTATTTCTGGTGTTCTGTGTTAATCCTCTTCATGTTAGGATATGTCATACAATTTCGTTCATCGACCGGATATTATCTAGGCTAAACTCCTCATGTTTCTTCAGTAGTTGAATAAAATCTTGTTGATCTTTGACCTTTCTAATCTTTCCATTGAACTTGCTAATACTATCTTTTTAGTTTGTGAAATAGGCAGCTGACTTGATCTAGTACTGCTCTTCTTTGAATAGTTATTTTCCTTTTCATGATAGATACTCTGAGGGGCATTATTGTTGATAACAAGATTGGAAATTGTGCGTGTGAATGTGAAGTCATTGTATAGAACTCTTGAGATTATCTTGGTAAGAGATACATTTTTAACCAATAAATACAGAAACATGCTGAAAAAACAAGAAGAAAAGCTGTGCAAGGCGAATGTCCGAAGGGTCGTATGGTGGTTCGGGAAGAAAGTATAGGTACAAGGTACAAATAGAAGGATTCCATTTCTAAGTTTAATGAGAAAATATTCTGAAACATGAGGAGATTAGACCCTCCTTATTCAAATTTAAATGATGCTAATAATACTCTTCAGGTTTATTTATTTGCGCACATTATTCATGTAGTCTCGATACACCTTAAAACGCTTCACTAGCAGTGAATATTAAGAAACACACAAATGAGTTTAACCGCCAGTGAAAATTTATGTCATTATTGTATTATATTTAGAAATGATAATGTTCTGCTTGGGACTTTGCCACGTGACTTGCATTGGTAGTGTCTTAGAAATAAAGTCATGTTATGTTCGTAAAGTTTTCGTCAATGAATCCTGATTTTTACATCGAGGGTTTCTTTAATGTACAGGTTACATCTTCAACCGAGATATTTTGAATCCTACATATGTAAAGTTTGAAGAGTTTTATCATCAATAAATGATTTTAATGGTGCATAATTGAAAGTTGTTCATGTGGTGGCTGGCACGCCAACTCTCCATCGAGATGCAATTGAGGTCCTAATGTTTTTGCTCCTTTCCTTTAATCTTATCAGAATAAAGTTAATATGATTATTATTAATACTAGTTATAAAAAATAACTTTGAAAAACTTCCTAGAAAAAATCTCCTTACGCCTGTTCAAAGAAACAAAAGATTTTTTTTTTTTGAAAATTTAGATTGAATATATTAAAGAATAAAACTATTTACAAAGTGGGGAGGGACTGTGTGAGTGATGTTTCACGACATCCACGCCTCCCAGTTGACTACTACATCTAGGTAGGATACATTTTTGAATTTGTCAATTCTCCTAATCCAAGAGTAGATTACACCCTTAATATCCTCAATATCCACATCCGAATTGAGATTCTTGTCCTTGAAGATTTTGTTATTCCTATCATACCATAAGCTCCATATAATCGCAGCCGGAACTAGTTTCCAAACCTCCCTTCTATGTTTTCTCTTTAACAGTCCATCCCATTGAGTTATCATGCTGCTGATGGAGTTAGGGGGGCACCACTGTATTTCCAGGCCCTTAACAAAATACCTCCAAATACTAGCTGCCACCCGGCAGTGGAGGAATAGGTGATCAGCCGATTCCTCCTCTTCCTTACATAAGATGCACCTATTTGGAATTTGGAAACCCCTTCTCTTGAGTGCATCCACTGTGGGGATTTTCCGGACCAGGACAGCCCACACAAAGAAGCCTACCCTCGGGGGCAAGGTCTTAATCCAAGCTGATTTGGATATACAAGGATCAAGGAGAAGGTCATCTTTGTCCAACCTTTTATAGCAGTTTGCGACGGATAAGGGTTCATTCTCCGCAACTGACCAGACTCGAGTGTCCGGATTATCCGAAGGCTTCACTTCTTGAAGAATTTGCAACAACTGGAAGTATTGCTGCATCTCCCAGTCATTAAGGTTTCTCCTTATTACTATGTCCCAAGTATTGCTAGCTAAGTCAAACATCTCTGCCACAGTAGCTCTTGGTCTTAAAGCCAACCTGAAAATGTCCGGGAAGCTATCTTTTAAGCTGCTCGAGCCAATCCACCTATCCGTCCAAAAAATTATTTTGAGGCCATCTCCTAGGACCCATTTAGTAATGGTGTGATAGTCTTTCAAATTGGCTATGATTCCCTTCCAAACTCCACAACCGAAAGTTGTTTGTTTGCACTTTTTGACCCAAAGGTTGCTGCTATTTCCATATTTGCTAGAAATAACCTTCTGCCACAGTTGGTTCTTTTCCTGGTCCATCCTCCATAGCCACTTAGTAAGAAGGGCTTGATTCATGTACTCCAGGTTCTTCACCCCCATACCTCCCTTCCTTTTACTCGTTCTAACCTGATTCCAATTCATCCAATGCAATCTTTTACCTCAAAGAAACAAAAGATATCATAATAAATAAGAAGGGAAATTTAGAAGAAACACACCAAGATCTCTTAGAGCAATTTTAGACGGAAATTGACATCTCACAAAACAAGTAGTTATATATATGGCATTGCATCTCTATTGCCATTTATTTGCAATATAATTCAATTTGTAGCATGTTAAAGCACTAAACTAGCCATTTGTCTTCCTGAACTATTCTTATAGTCCTTTGTTCTCTTTCATTTGTGTTCTTGCTTGTGTTTGTGTTAGTTGTTTTGCGTTGTGGGGTTATATTTGCGTATATATTTATGTTTCTCTTTGCATTTGTTTTTGTATGTATGTGGATATCGTTGTACATGGTGTTTGTGGTTAGTTTCTGTTTTATGTTTGTTCTTCATGTTCGTATAAGTGCTCTTTGTGGTCCTGTTCATGTATGTGTTTGATTGGTGGTTCTGTTCGAGTTAGAGTTAGAGTTCGGTTCTTGTGTTTGTGTATTTTTGTATGTGTTTGTATAACTGTTTGCTATTGTGTCTTGTGGCTATATTTATATTTTGCTGGAATTCATTTTTGTATGTGTTTGTGGTCGTGGGTGTGGTGTTTGTGGTTATGTTTGGTTTTTGTTTTGAAGTTAGTTCCTTGTGTTTGTAGGAGTGTTTGTTTGTGCGTTAATATTTGTGTTCGGGTACCTTTTTTTGTTTGTGTTTGTATAAGTGCCCGTTTTTGTTTGATTGGTGGTTGTGTTTGAGATAAAGTTGAAGTTTTTCAGATGTTGCACTTGCTCCAGGATGGGATGCATATTCGTTTTTTTTTGAAAATTTGAATGCATATTCGTTTCATGTAGAGATTTACATTAATATTTGTCAAGTTTGGAGTTGGATTTAAATGTCGTGGAATTTGATACTAACTCATTAACAACCATTTTTGACTCCGCCTGTCCAAATTTTGGCTTGTTATGCCGACTCCAAGCCTGGAAAAGGAGGGAAGATGATTCCTGTTCTTAGTTGTTTTTAAGAAAATTTCCTATCAGAGTTAAGGCGACGAGTTCTGGAAGGAGTTTCACCAGACGACGATGCTGGGAGTGTTGTAGATTACTTAATTGGAGGAGATCCAATTTTCGGCTGGTAGTGTTTTTGTTGAGTGAACCGTTCTTCTTTATTGTTGAATCTTTGATCTTTTTGAGTTAATTAGGTCGATTTTATGCAAATGTAAGATTAATTTCTTCCTTAATTCCAATGTCCCTCATTCGGTTATCAACAATGCTAACACTGTCTACTGTGGAGGGAGAGAAGGTACTTTTATTCTCAATCTCTTGCTTTTTGTTAGAACGGTGTATGACAGGTTAATCAAATAACCATTAAGAAGGGAGAGAAGGTACTTTTCTTCTCAATCTCTTGCTTTTTATGCCCGTATTTTTCCAGAATTCGTGTTTTAGGAAATTTCCTGGTGGATTTCATCTAACCTTTGAGAATCTTTTGCTTCGAGGTGGTATTGTCCAAACAAAATGAAAGATGGAGTAGTTATCTTGAAGGTTCATTTGGTTGATAATTTAAATGTGAGAATCTCAAATATGTAATTTATTGGACCAAATGAAGTCAACTGTAGAATAGAACCCTAACTAATTATCCTTTTTTTTGTAGAATCTCAAACAAAATTTTGACTTCTTTTTCTTCATATTTGTAGGTGCAAGAGAATGTAAAGCATATCACTTACCTTATCAAATCTGCGAGTGCTTGTAAAGAATCTCAAACAAAATTTTGACTTCTTTTTCTTCATATTTGTAGGTTCAGGCCACGTTCTCGTGGTTTATGCTGTTATATGCTTAAATAATCCTTTTGACCATATCATATCTTTACAGGAAGATCACATCCTAGGAGCTTTGGTTTAACCTGATTTTCGCTAAATTCCGCTATACTATTATGTCAGAAAAATAATCATGGTTTGTGTCCCTTGTTTGTTATTGAGATCTGACATATGCTCAACATATTTCCGTTTTCAACTAAAGGAACTCAGGTAGGTGTGAAACGATACATAGTGTTCTTTCATACTTCCAATTATAAATGTTGCTTGCGGCTTTGAGCATCTTGGAAACCTTAAATTTGATGTTTTCTATGCTTTGTCATTGTTAATTGTTTAAATGCATTTTATTTATTGTTAAGTTCATACTTTTCATGCATTATTGGGGTTTTGAAGAATGAAAAATGAAAAATGTAATGACGTTGTTAGCGTAATATTTCTTTGGTAAATGATAGTCTTACTGTTTTGAACTTTCTTGATACCGCAGGTGGAACTTCTGGAAGTGCTAAGAAACCTTTTCAAGATAGTAATGACTTGTTGGTGTGGCTTTACATACCACGGAATTTCAGAGAAGGTAAAGGAGGAGAACCTTTCTGTATCACGATTCTCTTGTTATATTTGCTTCCGAATTTTCTAGCAGCTATATTTCTTACATTTCGCATGCTACGTAGGTGGCTTGAGAACTCAAACTGGCATGTGATAAGGTTTCTTTTATGGTGGTCACAAGTATTTCGTCCCTTTTATGAACTATCTTTAATTTTTTCTTCATCTTAGTAAGGTTAAATTGTAGAAGGTAAAATCAAAGAAAAGATAACCTCTGTTCGTGATCTGGGATTTGCTGAACTATGACTTGCAAGAACACTTGTGTAGACTTACTAGTGCGAAAGTGTTATAGATGCCTTATTTTTGTAGGTTTTCGGCTTCAGAACGACAACTGTTTGGAACTACGGATGACTTATTCAAATAAATCTAATCTAGTTTATATATCTTGGAATTAAGTATAGCTTGGCTTTCCTCAAATGCTCTCTGATTCGCATGCATACTCTTTTTTGTTGGACAATTATCAAATAAGCTTTTCATTAGCGTAATCTTTTGGAAGAATGACCCATTTCTTTATAGTTGAAACCTTCTACGAGGAATTTCTTTTTCTTTTGTTATTTATTACTATAAGATTTTCTTTGTTTGATTACTGGGTTTGATTTCGTTATGACCATCTTGATGTTTTTGATAAATTTTTTAAAATTACGTTGGTAGGAAGAGATTTAGTGCAGATTTTTAGCTGATGTTCAGATTGCGGACTTTTTTGTTGTTGTTGTTCATTGGTCCATTATGACACTTAATAGATTTCTCAACCTCACAATGAGAGACACTTTCATGCCGTCTGGTGCTATTGCGAGTGGAAGAGTTGTTTCTTGTTTGCTCTCATCTCATCATTTTAGAGATTCCTATCTAAATTGTTGTAGATACGAAACATATACATATATTTCGGTTTTTGTTCAACCTAGCCTTCAGCTGAGGCCTTTAAATATCTCGTATTCTCACTGGTGTAAAGAAGCAGCAGTAGAACTACGTTATACCAACACCAGCGAGCAACTGAGAACTTGATGCAGATTTAACAGAGTTCAGTATCCCAGGTATGACTGAGCAAACCTCGATTTCTTTTAGTAGCTTTATCAAGTTTCTGTTCTTACTGAACTGTTTCACCAAGTGAAACGGGGCTTGTAGAATTTTTCGAGAAACGGGTTAGCTTGGGTTATACTTGATTGGGGACAAATTGCTTGCATTGACTGCGACTGGAATCACAATCTGTTCCTGCGTGGTACTTGTGATTGATGACCACAATTACTCTTTAAATATCCAAATTGATTAGGTATATGTCAGTGACTCATTTTCTTTTTCTCATTTGCAGATAGAAGAGAGCCCCAACAGTACGATATTCTATTAAGTGTGTAATTCTCATATTCTGTGGTAATTTCTTTTCGTGACAGATACTCTGAAGGGCATTATCATTGATAACAGGATTGAGAATTGAGAGTGTGAATGTGAAGGCGTTCTATTGACTGTCTTAACTCAAACTCGACATGAAGAAACTCTTGGGATTATCCTGGTAACAGACATACATTTTTAACCAATAAATACAGAAAACATGCTGGAAAAACGTGATTGAGAAAAACGCAAGTAAAATGTCTGATGGGTTACATATATGATGCATCTCAAATGGTAAAGCACTAGACTCTGGTCTTCCTCAACTATTTTTGTAGTCCTTTTGTTCTTTTTCATTTATGGTCTTGTTTTTCGCTGTGTTAGTTTGGGTGAGTTTGTGTTTTTCGGTTTAGATTTGTGGTATATATTTATGTTTCTCTTGACATATATTTTTGTATGTTTTTGTGCTTGTGGATGTTACTGTTTCTGGTGTTTGTGGTTGTGTTTGGTTTTTTCTGTTTATGTTTGTTGTTCATGTTCATAAGTGATCGTTTTTTGCGTTTGTGTTCCTGTTCATGTATGTCCTTGTTTGGTGGTTTTGTGTATTTGTGTGTTTGTTTGTGTTCGTATAACTTTTCATTTTTGGGTTATACTTGTGGTTCTGTCGGCATTTTTTTTTGTAAGTGGTTGTGTTTAAGGTCGCGAGTGTGGTTGTGTTTGGTGTTTGTGGTAGTGTTTGATTGTTGTGCTTGTTGTCTGTGCTCGTAAAAATGTTTAGTCGTTTGTACATTTCTATTTGTGTTCCTATTCATGTTTGTCTCTGGTTGGTGGTTTTGGTTGAGTTAGAGGCAGAGTCTTGTGCTTGCATTTGTGTTTGTGTGTTTGTTTGTGTTCATATAACTGTTCACTTTTTGATATGTATTTTTCTTTCTCTTGGAAATTGTTTTTGTATGTGTTTGCGGTAGTGGTTATGGTTATGTTTATGTTTGGTGTTTGTAGTTGTGTTTGGTGTTCTTGGTTGTATTTGGTTTTTGTCTTTAAGTTTGTTCTTTGTGCTTGTATAAGTGTTAGTTTGTGCATTGATATTTTTGTTCATGTTCCTTTTTGTGTTCGGTTGGTGGTTTTGTTTGACTCAGTGTTGGAGTTGGTGCTCGTGTTTGTGTATTTGTGTTCGTTTTTTGTTTCTATTTGCCGTCATTGTTCTATGTGTTGGAGTGGTGGTTGTGTTTGATAGCATTGGAGTTTATCTGTGTGTAGATGTTTCTATACTTATTCAAGGGTGAATGCATATTCGTTTCATGTACACATTTTACATTAATATTCATTCCAGAATTTGATACTGCCTCACTGACAACCATTTTTAGCTCCGCCTATCCCAAGTTTTGTACTTGTTAAACCTGGAAACGAGGGAATTTGTTTATAAGAAAAATGTCCCATCAGAGTTAAGATAATGAAATCAGGAAGGAGTTTCAACAGTCAAATTTGGTCCTTCCCAAGTTTTGTACTTCTTATGGCCATCTCCAAGCCCCGTAAAAGGATGGAAGATGATTCTTGCTCTCAGTTATTTTTACGAAATAATTCCCATCAGGGTTAAGATAATATGTTTCGGAAGGAGTTTCGCCAGTCGAATTCGGGTCTTTCCATGCACTTCAAGATTCTGGCACTGTTGTTGATTACCTAATTGGAGGAGATTTAATTTCCAAATCGCGTAGTTTCGCTTATGGAGATGTTATCCTATGCCCATGGACTAAATGAATTATCAGGTTTGCAGGTATAGAATCAAGTTCCAATGATGATTTTTGTTTCTTGCTTCTTTCCTTTTATCCTCGGAGAAGATTTCGTCTATACGGTTGCTTTGCAGATTGATGCTGCTACAAACCTGGAAACTTTGGTGGGACTGCTTTCAACGGTAAGGGAAACTGTGTAGCTATCACATTTCAGTCTCTTAAAGATGCAGTTTGGTGTTCCGTATTGTCCGTCTAGTCTTCTGAGTTTAAAGTTTCTTCTAAAATTCTAAGCATTTCTCCTAGTTTGTATGTTTTTCCCAACTCTTGGGGTTGAGTGGCAGATGGAAATCGAGCTACCTTTGCTAGAGTTTCAGTTTTTCAAACCATCGGATGTGAATTAGCTTTAATGGGATTGATATTGCTAATGATTGAACAGGCAAGCAAATTCACTTGGAATTCTGATGAAATTTCTTAACTTTTTAGACTACTCTGTCGAGAGACACACAGAGTTTGCACTTATCAAGTTGGTTCGAAGTTGAAGTTCTCAAACCTCTCATACTTGGGTTCATATTTAGTCTTACTCTGTTCTAAGTGCTGCAACTATGTTCGGAATTTGCATTTATATATCCAAGTAAACTACTCGTCCAGTAACTTCTTTGTTGGTTCTTGAGAAATTTTTATGCTCCCTTATTTTCCTTTAATCTTCTGAAGTTCTTGACTTTTTTTCCTGTTTATTTTATCCACGTAAAAGCGTTGGGTTTAGCAACATACATAATGAACATTCTTCGTGATCAGTAGGCTCTTAGAGGTTTGTAATATAACAAGGCCTTTTGAAATATTAACTCATGAAGTCTGACGTCCCCACTACAATAAATCATCTTGATTAGTGAAGTGTTATTTTTGCTGACCTTTGTTTGTGTTGGTGTTGTAGTTTGAATTCTTGACCTATGGTCAACTAATTAAAGCTTTGAATCCACTTTTATTGATTGACTGCCTATCAAAATCCACTTTTATTGATTGACTTTGTTGCATTGACATCTATTTGATTGTTGTTTGTTTTATTCAAGCATGTTAACAGATCTCACTCCTTGCATCTCTTGTTGAGAAGGTACGTTTTTCATTTCGTGGAACTTTTATGGTTTGCTAATTCTACACTACTGATATTATTAGATGTCCTTCACTCAACTGGTCTTTTCTTTGTAAAGCAATTTAAAGGTTTTCCGTTAATTGGAATTAGAGTTTGAAGGTGCAAGCTCAAAAACGTGAATCCAGAACGTGTTATGTATTTCGTCCCTTTTATTAATTGTTTTCTATATTTTTTCATCTTAGTACATACCAACCTTATGCATGTTATGAGCTGATGTAAGGTTAGACTGTAGAAAGTAAAGTCAAAGAAAAGTAAACCTTTGTTCGTGATATGGGATTTGCTGAATTATGACTAGCCCGAACACTTGTTAGTCCTACTAGGGCAAAAGTGGTATAGATTTATTGATGCCTTATTCAAGTAGGTTTCCAGTTTCAGAGCGACAACTGGTCGAACTATGCATGACTTATTCAGGTAAATCTAATATAGTTTGTATATCTTGGATACTCATTTTCTTCTTTAAATCTTCATAATTTTTCCAAATTCGGGTCATTAACTTGATACTTCCCGGTAACAATTCGCAGGCACTAGTTATGCGGGCACACTGATAGGTTACATGCTGAAGTGCTATACTACTGTTCTGAATGAGATACGAAGATCCAAACAGTTGTTATCATCATCTTGATGCACATTATATTATTATCGTTGCTGACTTCATCCATTTACCTCCAGCCAAGAATTGATTTTGGAACATCGATGTATGAAAGTCATTTTGCACTTATCAAGTTAGTTCAAAGTTGAAGCTCTCAAAGCTCTCATACTTGGGATCAGATTAAGGCTTTTTCCTGTTTTGTGTGCTGCAATCATGTCCGAAATTAGCATTTAGTTAGTATATCCAAGTAGACCACTAGTCCGATAATTTCCTTGTTGGTCCTTGAGATATTTTTTTTTCTTTAATCTTGCTGAAGTTCTTTTCCTGTTTTATTTCATCCAGGTAAAAGATATGGTGAATCTAGCAAAATACATGATGAATATTCTTCGTGGTCACTAGGCTTCTAAAGGTTTGTGAAATATTAACTCATGAAGTCTGACGTCTACCACTACCATAAATAATCTTGATTTCTGAAGTGTTGTTCTCGTCGGCCTTCTTTTTTGTTGGTGTTGTAGTTTGAATTCTTGACCTATGGTCAGCTAATTAAAGCTTTACCTTTAGGTACAGTAGACTTCTAGAGGTTTCTGGTAGGATAAAGTTGTGAGAAATATAAACTCATGATGTCTAAAACAAAATTTTGACTTGCTCTTGTGTAGACATCTTTTGTTTTCTTATTTTGGAGCTGGAAGAGAATGTAGATTATATCACTTGTCAACTCTGTGAGTGCTTTTAGTAAAAACACGAAGGTTGTTATGCACATGGGCATTTATCTCTCTCTGTTTTTGATAAATTGGTACATGTACATAAAACTCTAAATACATGTTTTGCAAGATAGGAATGCCGAGGTGGTAGATACCTCTATAGTATGCTGATGACACTTCAGAGGGATGTCACTGTTCTGCTTAAGTTATCATTTTGTGTTAGAACATTATATGACAGGTTATTCAAATAACCACTAAGAGGAAGACTTTTTATCCTCGATCTCTTTGCTTTGTTGCCTGATTGTTCCAAAATTCGTGTTCTCGGAAATCTCTAGTGGGACTCATTATCTCGTCTATCTTACGTGCAAAGCAGTTACTTTAAGAATATTTTTTGCTTCGAGTAAAATGAAAACTGGAGTAGTTATCTTGGAGGTCTGGAGTAGTTCCGTCATATAGTTCGGCCGATAGTTTGTAAATTTGTAGTATATTTTAAATGTCTAATCTTATTGAACCAAATTAAGCAAATTGTAGTGTAAAACTCTAATTAATTATCTAGTTTTTGGAGAATTTGGAACAAGATTTTTGACTTGCTCTTGTGTAGACTTCTTTTGCTTCTAATTTTGTAGCTGCAACTCTGCAAGAGAATGTAGATTAGATCAGCGTTGTCAACTCCACAAGTGCTTTTAGTACAAACGTAAAGGTTGTAATGGACATGGCGTTTATATCTCTCTGTTTTTGATAAATACTTGACTTACATGTGTATCAAACTATAAATACATGTTATGCATGTTAGTCATGCCAAGGTGGTAGATACCTCTAGAGTAAGTTGATGGCACTTAAGAGGGATGGTTATTATGGAAAAAGTATGAAGGATATGGGAGTTACCAATATTGTGTGTATTCACATCTCCTTTGTTTTATTTCATTTGCTCTTTTATATCGTATCTTAGTTGATACTACTATCATTCATCTATTAAGACTATTTTTTTATAGAAATGCTTATGCCTAGTGACTAATTGACAAAATTTTCAGTTTTTAGTTACTTTAAGTTTTCACCATGCAGTAAATACCTTGTTCATGACAAATAATTGTATATGACGGGATAATGCTTATTACCAATGGAGCAATGGGATAGATCATAGATATGAACCGAAGTCATAAGTAGCTTCTAGCGACAATTGATAAAAGGCATTTTAAATGTGCTTGTCTTGTTGTTCAATTAGGATAGAACTGGCGTTTTATATGTATGTCCCGTATAAGATTAAAGATCTCTACTGGGCCCCTTACCCATATGTGATCACAGAAAGACAATATTAGGAATCAAAAGAGAGTATTTAGTTTTAATGCTTGCCTAGTAACCTTAGATGATCCCTGGACTGTGAACTGGTGTCTATGATTCAAGAATTCATGAAAAATCTGGTGCAACCTTGGGTATCTCAATACTTGGTCTTTGGGTTTTGTTGAGAGTCATTACTATCATTTTCTTACTGCACATGTGCATTCATTCACATATTTATGCACAAAAACATGTAAAACTGGACCGGCGTAGCTTTGAATCCATTTTTATTGATTGACTGCCTAGCAAAATCCACTTTTATTGATTGACTTTGTTGCATTGACATCCACTTGATTTATGTTGGTTTTATTCAAGCATGTTAACAGATCTCACTCCTTGCATCTCTTGTTGAGAAGGTACGTTTTTCATTTCGTGGAACTTTTATGGTTTGCTAATTCTACACTAATGATATTATTAGATGTCCTTCACTCAACTAGTCTTTTCTTTGAAAAGCAATTTAAAGGTTTTCCGTTAATTGGAATCAGAGTTAGAAGGTGCAAGCTCAAAAACGTGAATTCAGACCATGTTCTCGTGGTTTATGCTGTTATGTGCTGAGATAATCAGTTAGACGGTCTAACTTAGACCAACACGAGCTATATATCATATCCTCACAGGATAAGATCCAAAAAAAATTGGGACTTGACATCTGCTCAACATATTTGGGTTTTCAACTTTAAATGTTTGAAGCAATATATATTGTCCTTTCATACTTCCAATTGTAAATGTTGCTTGAGGCTTTGAGCATCTTGGAAACCTTAAATTTGATATTTTCTACTCTTTGTCATTCTTAGTTGTTAAAATCCTTTTTATGTATTGATGAAGTTCATACTTTTCATGTATTATTGGGGCTTTGAAGTATGAAAAAGTGACAAATGTGATGACGCTGTTAACGTAATATTTATATGGTACATGATAGTCTTCTTGTGGGTGTTATGGGCAGTGTTTTGAACTTTCTCGATACCGCAGGTGGAACTTCTAGAAGTGCAAAGAAACCTTCTCTAGATAGTAAGGGCGTGCTGGTGTGGCTTTACCAAGCTAAGGGCATACCACGTAATTTAAGAAAGGTAAAGGAGGACAACCTTTATATATCACGATTGTGTTGTTATACTGAATTTTTTGACAGCTATATCTCTTACATTTCCCACTAGTTATAGGTGGATGGAAAACTCAAACTTGCATGTGATAAAGTTTCTGTTATTATGGTCACTAGTATTTTGTCCCTTTTATGAATTATCTTTTCTATTTTCTTCATCTTTGTGAAATCGAAGAAAAGAAAACCTTTGTTCGTGATCAGGGATCAGCTGCATTGTGACTAGCTACAAGACTTGTATAGTCCTACTAGTGCGGAAGTGGTAGAGCTGCCTTATTCTTGTCGGTTTCCGGCTTCAAAACGACAATAATTTGGAACTATGGATGACTTATTTAGGTAAACCTATTATAGTTTGTGTATCTTGGAATCTCATCTTTCTTCTTTAAATCTTCATAATTTCTCCAAATTTGGGTCATTAACTTGATACTTTAACAATTCGTAGGCACTAGGCATGCAGACTCACTGATAGGTTACATGCTGAAGTGCTATACTACTGTTCTGATTGAGATACGAAGATCCAAACAGTTGTTATCATCATCTTGATCCACATTATATTATTATCGTTGCTGACTTAATCCATTTACCAGCTGCCAAGAATTGATTTTGGAACATCAATGCATGAAAGACAAATTGCACTTTCAAGTTAGGTCGAAGTTGAAACTCTCAAATCTCTCGTACTTATTCTGTTCTAAGTGCTGGAACTATGTTCGGAATTAGCATTTACTTAGTATATCCAAGTAGACTACTCATCCAAATAACTTCCTTGTTGGTCCTTGAGAAATTTTTTACGCTCCCTTATTTTCCTTTAATCTTCCTGTAGTTCTTAATTTTTTTTTCTTTGCTGTTTTATTTTATCCAGGTAAAAGCGTTGGATTTAGAAACATACATAATGAACATTCTTCGTGATCACTAGGCTTCTAGAGGTTTGTAATATAACAGAGCCTTCTGAAATATTAACTCATGAAGTCTGACGTCTCCCACTACAATGAATTATCTTGATTTGTGAAGTGTTGTTTTTGCAGGCCTTTGCTTTTGTTGGTGATCTACTTTGAACTCCTGACTTATGGTCACCTAATTAAAGCTTTAGCCTTTAGGTATACTAGACTTCTAGAGGTTTCAGATAAAATAAATTAGTGAGAAATATTAACTCACCAAGTGTGAGATCTCCCACTACCATAAATTGTCTTGATTTGGAGTATTGTTTCTGCCGGCCTTTGTTTGTGTTGGTGTTAGTTTGAGTGATTACTTTGTGAATTTGTTGTTTTTGTTTTTGTTTCTATTTGTTTGAGGCTTTGAGTTTTTTTTTTCCTTTGTGTATTTTGTTTTCGGTTTTATGTTTTTGTCGTTGTGTATGTGCATGTTCTTGGGTTTGTGTTGGTATTTATGGTTGCATTTGGTGTTGTGGTCTGTGAATGTCGAGAACTTGATTTTCCTTGATGCGGAGCATCCATGAAATGAAGGTATGCTTTCGTTTCATGGTAATATTGTGTTTTGCTAAGTGTAAACTGCTCATACTATTAGAGTGGACTTTGTACAATATTTTTCTTTGTAATGCATTTGGAAGGGTTCTTCAGTCCAATGGAAATGGAATTTGAAGGTGTAAGCACCTAAAGGACGAACTCAGACCATGTTCATGTGGTGTACTCTCTTGTATGCTTAAATAATCATTGCACACTAATGAGTTTTTGTGGTATTATGTAGGATTGATAATAATCAAGGTCTGCTTACTTGGTTGTTGCTGGTACTAACGTATGCTCAATACATATGGGTGATCAAAAGGAACCCTTGTATGTTCAAACAGTAGTTATTGTCTTTCTACATTTCCAATGGTAAATGTTGTTTGAGCATCTTGAAAACCCTAAATTTGCTTTTTTTTTTTTTTTTTTTTTTTTTTTTTTTACAGTTTCTCATTGTTAGTTTAATGCGTTATATGTATTGTTGAAGATCCTATTTTTGAATTATTCTTGGGATTTTGAAGTATGAAAAAGTACAAAATTGGATGACATTTGTCAAGTGATTCACAAAAAGCTTCGTATTAACAGATTGAGATGTTGCGTTACGAATAAAATGCTTTTTCGACCCTTTTAATGATCTCGAGTGTCTTATATTTGTTGGTTGTGTTTGAAGAGAATAACTGAATGTTTATATGGTAATAAAGAGTTTTCTTATGCATGTTTTAGACTTTGTTTTCATCTTTCGTGATACTGCAGGTTTTGTTCAATGATGTGCTGAGAAACCTTCTCATGATTTTGAGGACTTACTGGTGTGGCTTCGCAAGGTAAGGGCATACCACACAGTTTCATAAAAGGTTAAGGGCAGAGTTTGGCAGACCATCTTTTGTATCATGGGGTGTTGTTATACTTGCTCCAAAATTCACTGGCAACTATATTTTTTTTTACATTCCCATACTTTGGAGGTGGATTCAAAACTCAACCGGCATATGATAAGGTTTCTCTTATTGTGGTAACAGGTATTTCGTCCCTTTTTTGACATTGATTTTTTATTTTTATCCTATTAGTTTATATATTTCTATACAACCTTATCCACGTCATGAGCTATTATAAGTTTGGGCTTTAGAAGGTAATATAGAAGGAAAAAAAACTATCGCTCGTGTTCAAGGGTTCACGGAAACATGACTAGGAAGAATACGGGTACTGTTCTACCATTGCAATAGTGGTGTGGATTCCCTATTTTGTATGTTTCTGTCTTTAGAACGATTGCAACTCGGACTATATGACTTAATTTTGGGAATCTCCGAAAGTAAAATTTTATGATGTCCATGGGCATTCAATCTCCATAGCTTTTGAAATTTTTGGTCATTAACTTGATAATTTTAGGTAACATCTTGTAGGTAACCTGACACACAGATTCACTTCTGAATGAGAAAGGGCGTTTAATAATGTTTTTTCATTTCTTGACGCTCTGTTTTAATCTCTCTTTGATATTTCCTGAATTTCTTTCTTTGCTTATTTTCCTTTTTTTTTCGTATCAGGCAAAAACTTCGGTGAATCCAGCAGAAGCTAATGTAATGAACATTTGTTGATGTTTTTCCTTTATTTTTGACAGGTATGCTGGCGAGAAAACACGCCTTAAAGGATGCTCGTATAAATGCAGGCCCAAGGGAAGAAGAAAACAACTCCTATAGCCTGGTATTTGGGGGTTATCTTCGATCTATGGTTATCAAGTGTATATTCATAATTCCATTTTCTTACAAATGTTTGCTGAATTGTCAATTACTCTTATAGCAGAAGAAACAACTCTTATAGGCCTGGGATAAATGGATCCCCAATATCAGAAGGAACAACTCCGATGGGCCTGGTATTTGGGGGTTATCTTTGATCTAAGGTTATCAAGAGTATATTCAAAATTCTATTTTCTTGCAAATGTGTGTAACTCGGGAAAGATTCCCTTGGACATTGCAACTCTTGAAAGATGCCCTGCGACATTGAAACTCGAGAAAGAGACAATTTACAACTACTAAATTCTTTGATGGACTGCACAAGTATCATCACAGCAGTTTGGTTAGTTCACTATTTTTTTACACTAATCTTGTTTGTGAATAAGCCTTTCGTCCTATTCTCTGGCATTTATATATGAATCCGAAAAACTTTCACAAAAAATAGAATTAACAAGTGTTGTACACTCGAGGAGATTTGGTTGCCCTCTTCATTCTATTTTGAGTCGAATGAATTAAGGCAGCTGTAGTAATGTCGACTAGAATTTAGTTAGGTTTATCATACTATCAAACATAACGTATTCTCACTGGTGTAAAAAAGCAAAACTAGAACTATGTTATAACAACACCAGCAAGCAACTGAGAAGTTGATGCAGATTTAAAAGAGTTCAGGATCCCAGCTATGACTATACAAACCTTAATTTCTTTCAGTAGCTTCATCAAGTTTCTGTTCTTACTAATTTGTTTGACCAACTGAAGCGGGCCCGTCGAATTTCTCGAGAAGCAGTTTAGACGGAAGGAAATTCTATTTTGGCTATACTTGATGGGCACAAAATACTTCAGCATTGACTGGGATCCCAACCTGTTCTTGTGTGTTACCTGGTAATTGATTATCAAATTACTAATTAAATTTCCAGATTGTTTAGTTGTTTGCCAGTGTTTATGGTCTTTGTAAGAAAGAAAAGAGACAGGACTTTTGGGAGGAACTAGACCTAGTTGCATCCAAGTGGGACTTACCTTGTGCATTGGGGGCGACTTCAATGTGGTTAGATTCATTCATGAAAAGAGAAATGGAGTAAAGATCTCGAGTAGTATGAGAGTTTTTGAAGATTGGATCTTCAGGAATGGCCTAATCGATTTACCTAAGAAAGGGGGTGAATTCTCCTGGTATTCTTGATCACTTGGTTGATTAGGTTGATCACTTGGTAATTATCTCTAAGGTTCATTTGGTTGATCACTTGGAAGTGTGGATTATGGCATATAGTTCAGCCGACAGTTTTTAAATCTGTCGTTTATTTTAAATCTGTAAAACTCTAATTAGTTATCTATTATTTGGAGAATCTAAACCAAAAATTTGACTTGCTCTTGTGTAGATTCTTTCTCTTCTTATTTTGTAGCTGGAAGAGAATGTAGATTATATCACTTGTCAACTCTACGAGTACTTTTAGTAAAAACGTGAAGGTTTTTATGCACATGGGTATTTATCTCTCTCTGTTTTGATAAATTAATACATGTGTATAAAACTATAAATACATGTTTTGCAGGATAGGAATGCCGAGGTGGTAGATACCTCTATAGTAAGCTGATGGCACTTCAGAGGGATGTGTATTGTGGAAAACTATGAAGGATAAGGGAATTATCTATTGTGTTTATTCATATCTCCTTTCTTTTATTTCATTTGCTCTTTTATATCGTATCTCAGTTGATACTACTATCATGCAGATTTTGTCCATAAGCTATGTTGTCAAAGGCGACGCTTCCCCGCGCCTAAGCGCCAAAAGCGATGGGTAAACAAGGGTGTCGCCTCTTTTAGAGGCGATTTCCCCTGATTTCCCCAGGTGTCGACTTGAGACGCTTAGGCGAGCGCCTTTAGTCGCCTCGGGGAAGCGAGCCCTGGTTTCCTCGGGTGTCGACTTTTGTTTTCTTCTTTCTGTATTGTATTTTTCTTCTCCTTAAATAATTCTACTTCACTTTCTCTCTCTAACCTTCACAGTTTCTTTCTCTCCCAAACAGAATCTGTTTTTGGTCTTCTTTTACTTTCTTCTTCTTCTTTTACAATATAAACTATAATTATTACTTCTTTAATAGTACTTGTTTTGTTCATTATTACTTCATTAATACTTTGAGACTTTAACACTTGAAGTCTTTCATAGTAATATAGTATACAGAATCAGTAGTTCACTACTTCATTAACACTTTGGGACTTCATTAATACTTTAATAGTACTTGTTTTCTTCTTCTTCTTTTACATTATACACTATACTTAATTTCTTACTTCGTCTGAGGCGGTCGCTTAAGCACGCCTAAGCGCGCTAAGGCGAGGCGATTGGTCTGTCGCCTCGCCTCGCCTCACGCCCTAAACAACATAGTCCATAAGCCCTGCCTCTGCTCTTTTAGCTATGCCCGGTTGGCACCCTGATCTTCCTTTACAGGTTTGCACTAATAAGAGAATCATTCCCCTCTTTTTTTTTCATTCTCTTCCACAAAATTCTCTAATAATATGATCTAATTGATGAATTTGGGGTGTGGGGGTGATAGGAAATTGCGAGTTATGTAAATGGGGAAGTGAGATTATTGAAACATGATAACAGCATTGTAGCGGAAGATCATTTGGATAAACGGTGGGAACAAGTGACTGGAGAAGTAGTTGACGTTGTCATTTTCCTTAGCAAGCATACTGCCGTTTCTAATCGTCCTGCTCTCACGTTTCATCCCATTGGTATTTCTATTTCACCTCTACTATTGACTCCCCAATTTTAAAGAGAAATTAGATCATAGATATGAAACGAGGTCATAACTAGCTTCAAGGAACACAATTAATAAAAGGCATTTTAAATGTGTGGGTCTTGTTGTTCTATTAGGATTGAAGTGGCGTTTAATGTATGTCTCTTATAAGATTAAAGACCACCACTTGACCCCTGTGTTTTTGAACCACAGAAAGACAAATTAGGAATCAAATACAGTATTTAGTTTTAAGGCATGCGTAGTAACCTTCTAAGATCCCTTCTGGATTGTGAACTGGTATGTCTATGATTCACGAATCCATGAAAAACCTGGAGCAGCCATGATGATAACAAATATTTTTGTCTGTGAAAAATTCTGATTATTCATGTTCTTGTATTGGATCCTCTACAAATCTCGAAAAATTGATTTTCTCGTCCAAGCGGCCATTAGAAGTGTTTGGGTATCTCAGCACCTGGTTTTCGGTTCTTGTTGAGAGTCATTACTATCATTTTCTTACTGCACAAGTGCGTTCATTCACATATTCATGCACAAAAACATGAAATATGAACTGGAGTAGCTTTGAATGCATTTTTATTGATTGACTGTGAAGCAAAATCCACTTTTATTGATTGACTTTGTTGCTCTGACACTTGATTGTTATTGGTTTTATTCAAGCATGTTAACAGATCTGACTCCTTGCAGCTCTTGTTTAGAAGGTACATTTTTCATTTCGTGGAACTTTAATGGTTTGCTAATTCTACACTACTGATATTGTTAGATGTCCTTCACTCAACAAGTCTTTTCTTTGTAAAGCAATTTAAAGGTTTTCCGTTAATCGGGATTAGAGTTCGAAGGTGCAAACTCAAAAACGTGAATCCAGAACATGTTATGTATTTCGTCCCTTTTATGAATTGTCTTTTATATTGTTTCATCTTAGTACATACCAACCTTATGCATGTTATGAGCTGATGTAAGGTTAGACTGTAGAAGTTAAAGTCGAAATGAAAACCTTTGTTCTTGATCAGGGATTTGCTGAATTATGAATTATGACTAGCCAGAATGACAACTGGTTGGACTATGGATGACTTATTCAGGTAAATTTAAAATAGTTTGTATATCTTGGATACTCATCTTTCTTCTCTAATTCTCCATAATTTTTTCAAATTTGGGTCATTAACTTGATACTTTTTGGTAACAATTCGTAGGCATTAGGCATGCCGACCCACTGATAGGTTACATATATATTTTGGAGAATCTCAAAAAATTCAAATGTAAGAATCTCAAATGTCTAATTCTATTGAACCAAATGTAGAATAAAACACTAACTAAATATCATTTTTTCGGAGAATCTCATACAAGATTTTGACTTCTGTTTCTTCATATTTGTAGCTGGAAGAGAATGTAGAGCATATCACTTACCTTATCATATCTGCGAGTGCTTGTAGTAAAAAGGTGAAGGTTGTTATGCACATCTGCATCTCTCTCTCTCTCTTTGTCTGTTATTGGTGTTTGATATAACATGTTCTTGATGAACATTTAACTTACATGGGTATAAAACTGTAAATACATATTACGCAGGATATGAGTGCCGAGGTGTTTGATTCCTCTATAGTGAGCTGTGGCACTTCAGAGGACATAGCAATTCTCTATCGTCATTGTTGTGTGTATTCATGTATCCTTTCTTCTATTTTATTTGTTCTTTTATATCTTATGTCAGTTGATATTTACGATTGTTAATCTAATAAGGCATTCTAAAAATGTTAATGAAGTGAAGTCGTAAGTAAACTTCAAGGAAGGAATTTAAGAAAGACATTTACATGTGTGGGTCTTGTTGTTCAATTAATAGATTGGCCCTTTAAATGTACGAGTCCTATAAAATTAAAGACCACCATTGGACCCTTGAACATGGGGAATCTTAATCGAAATTGTCAATAGATCAATGGTAGAAGAAAACGACCTGAACTCGTACAATTGGACTTCTAGAAGTTGCATGCTTTTATTCGCAATCTTGAATCTTAAGTTAAGCAGAATCGACGACATTGGCCAGGAAGAATGAGGTTGCCGTCTTTTGCAAGTATTATTGAGCTCTTTTCTTTCTTTTTGAAACTTAGAATGAATATATTAAAGGAAAAAACTATGTACAAATGTGGTGGGGGTAGCTGGGAACACGTCTCACGACATCCAAGCCTCCCAATTAACAACTACATCCAGGAAATTACATCTTTATATTTATCTAGTTTCCTAACCCAAGAGAATAGTGTTCCTTTAATATCTTCTACGTCCACATTGCTGGTGAGATTCTTTTCCTTAAAGATTTTGTTGTTCCTGTCTTCCCATATGTTCCAAAAACTAGCTGCTAAAAACTAGCTTCCACACCTCTTTCCTCTTCTTCCTTTGCACAGGCCATCCCATTGGGTGAGCATATGATTCGCTGTGTTGGGGCAGCACCACTGAATGGATAAGGATTTGGAGAAGAATTTCCAAATGCTTGAAACCACTCTACAATGAAGGAAGAGATGGTCAAGCGTTTCCTCCTCCTCCTTGCACAAAATGCATCTATTGGGGATTTGAAAGCCTCTTCTCTCGTGGGCATCCACAGTCGGTATTTCCCGAGCATGACCCAAACGAAAAAATCAGCTCTCGGGGGCAGAGCTTTAGCCCAAACAGTTCTTGAGACACAAGTCTCAAGAATTATACCATCTTGATCCAGCCTCTTATAGCAGTTGGAATCTGTCAGAGGCTCCTTTTCCTCTAAAGCCCATTCTTTTGTGTCCACATCTTCAGAAATCCTCACTCCTTGGAGGACTTGCAGTAGTTGAACATACTGCTGCATCTTCCTATCATTCAGATTTCTTCTGAGGGTGATTTCCCACACTTGGAGCTCAGAGTTGAAGGCCTCAGCCTCTTTGATGTGCTTGTGGGTGACATTCGTATTATTGAGCTCTTTCATGACCTTACGACTTCAAAGCTAATTTGTTTAGAGAGAAAAAAAGATTTACCGATGGATTTTTCTTTCTCAAGGGTAATATTGTGTTTTTGAGTTAATTAGACGATTTTTATGCAAATGTGTTATTAATTTCCTCCTTAATTTGAATGTCCCTCATGATGATGGTTAAATTTGGTTTGTCAACAACGCTAACACTGTCAATTTTGTTAACCCACTAGTAGGATTTTCGGTTAACCCATTATAATCAAGCAACCATGTTGGACGGATAGAAGGGATTGTTCTGCCTACGTTATCGTTTTGTGTTAGAGCAGTATATGAATCAATTAACATTGAGCTGGGAGAGAAGGTACTTCTTTTTATCATCAATCTGTTTGTTTAGTTGCCTTATTTTTTTAGTATCCGTTTTTCTGGAAATCTCCAGTTGGAATGCATTATGTTGTCTACCTTACGAGAAAAGTAGTTAATTTCCAGAATCTTTTGCTTCGAGGAGGTACTGTTCAAGCAAAATGGGAACTGGAGTAATTATCTCTAAGGGTCATTTGGTTGATCACTTGGAAGTGTGGATTATGTCATTCTGTCATATAGTTCAGCTGAGAGTTTTTGAATCTGTAGTTTATTTTAAATGTGTAAAACTCTAATTAGTTATCTGTTATTTGGAGAATCTAGAACAAAATTTTGACTTGCTCTTGTGTAGATTTCTTTCTCTTCTTATTTTGTAGCTGGAAGAGAATGTAGATTATATCACTTGTCAACTCTGCGAGTGCTTTTAGTAAAAACGCGAAGGTTGTTATGCACATGGGCATTTATCTCTCTCTGTTTTTGATAAATCCATACATGTATATAAAACTTTAAATACATGTTTTGCAGGATAGGAATGCCGAGGTGGTAGATACCTCTACAGTAAGCTGATGGCATTAGAGGGATGTGTATTGTAGAAAACTATGAAGGATAAGGGAATTCTCTGTTGTGTGTATTAAAATCTCCTTTCTTTTATTTCATTTGCTCTTTTATATCGTATCTCAGCTGTACTACTATCGTTAGTTGCCAAAATTTTAATCCTTTAGCTACTTTAAGTTTTAACCATGCAGTAAATACTTTGTTCATGATAGGAAATTGCATATGGCAGGATAATGCAGATTTTATCACCAATAGAGCAAGGGGATAGATCACAGGTACAAAACAAAGTCATACGTAGCTTCAAGGAACACAACTAATAAACGGTGTTTTTAGTGTTTGGGTCTTGTTGTTCAATTAGGATTGTACTGGCATTTTAAATGTGTGTTATAAGATTAAAGACCACCACTGGACCCCTGTGTTGCTGAACCAGTAATGGTTCTTACCGATATGTGAACACAGAACCATTACTGGTTTCTTACTGCACACGTGCATCATTCACATATTCATGCACAAAAACATGTAAATTAGACTGACGTAGCTTTGGATCCACTTTTATGTTGCTTTTACATCCACTTGATTGTTAACAGATCTGACACCTTGCAGCTCCTGTTGAGAAGGTACACTTTTCATTTCGTCGAAAATTGTATGGTTTGCTAATTCTACACTACTCATATTATTAGATGTCCTTTACTCATATAGTATTTCTTTGTAAAGAAATTCAAAGGTTTTTTTGTTAGAAGGAAATAGAGTTTGAAGGTGCAAGCTCGAAAATGTGAATTCAGACCATGTTATTGTGGTTTATGCTGTTATATGCTTAAATAATCAGTTTGAGCAACATGACTTATATATAAATATATATATATATATATATATATATATCATATCTTTACAGGGTAAGATCGCATCCAAAGAGCTTTGGTTTAACCTGATTTTCGCTAATTCTGTTATACTACTATTATGTCAGATTAATAATCATGGTTTGGTTTCCCTTGTTGTTATTGGGACCAGACATATGCTCAATATATTTGGGTTTTCAACTAAAGGAACTCAGGTATGTTTGAAACAATGCATATTTTCCTTTCATACTTCCAACTGTAAAGTTTGCTTGAGGCTTTGAGCCTATGCAGTCCGACTCGGCCGAGTCAACCGAGTGACTCGGGACTCGGCTCAGACTCGGCAGTACCCCGAGCCGAGTTCCCGAGTCTAGGGTTAGCCCGAGTGACTCGGGCTGACTCGGTCAGACTCGGCAGACTCGACAGAGATTATCTTTCTTTTATTATTGAAGTCTGATTTGTACGACTTTGGATGTTTTTTTTATATGATATTCCTAGTTATTATCTAATTAGAAAGAATATTTAAGAAGTTAAAAGTCTATTAATTATTTATGGAAACTTGTTTAACATCTTTTGGAATACCAAAAGATTGTATAGAAAGTTAGAAACTAGAAATAAAAGTCTACTAATAGAGTTAGGAACTTAGAGTCTGATTTGTACGACTATGGATGTTTTTTCTTATATAATATTCTTAGTTATTATCTAATTAGAAAGAATATTTAAGAAGATAAAAGTCTATTAATTATTTATGGAACCTTGTTTAACATCTTTTGGAATACCAAAAGATTGTATAGAAAGTTAGAAACTAGAAATAAAAGTCTATTAATAGAGTTAGGAACCTAGAGTCTATTTTTAAGTTTGAACTTGATTAGATTAAGTATTATCATGTTACTGTTTTATATACATATACTACTAACAATTTCATAATGACTTAGAGTGACTCGGCTGACTCGGACCTTGACTCGGACTCGGCCCTTGGCCGAGCCGAGTCCGAGTCCGACTCGTACTACTTAGCTTTGAGCATCTTGGAAACCCTTAATTTATTTTTTTCTATGATTTGTCATTGTTAGTTGTTAAAATGCATTTTATGTGTTGATGAAGTTCATACTTTTCATGTATTATATTGGGGTTTTAAAGAAGGAAAAAGAAAATGTAATGACTTTGTTTACATAATATTTTTATGGTCAATGATAGTCTTTTTGTTGGTGTCATGGACACTGTTTTTAACTTTCTTGATACTGCAGGTGGAACTTTTGGAAGTGCTAAGTAACCTTCTCAAGTAGTAAGGACTTGTTGGTGTGGCTTTACCAAGTTAAGGGCATACTACGCAATTTCAGATAAGGTAAAGGAGGAGAACCTTTATGTATCACGATTATGTTGTATTTGCTTCCAAATTTTCTAGAAGCTATATTTCTGACATTTCCGAGAACTGAATCTGGCATGTGATAAGGTTTCTTTTATGGTGGTCACAAGTATTTCATCCATTTTATGAATTATCTTTAATATCTTCTTCATCTTAGTACATATCAACCTTATGCATGTTGTGAGCTGATGTAAGTTTAAACTGTAGAAGGTAAAATCGAAGAAAAGATAACCTCTGCTCGTGATAAGGGATTTGCTGAATTATGACTTACCAGAACACTTGTATAGTCTTACTCAGGTAAATCTAATATAGTTTGGAACTATGGATGACTTGCCACTTGAGCTAAAGTGGTATAGATGCCTTATTTTTGTAGGTTTCCGGCTTCAAAACGACAACTGTTTGGAACTATGGATGACTTATTCAGGTAAATCTAATATAGTTTGTATATCTTGGGAATCTCATCTTTCTTCATTAAATCTCCCTAACTTTTCCAAATTTGGGTCATTAACTTGATACTTTTGGTAACAATTCGTAGGCACTAGGCATGCAGACTCACTGATAGGCATGCAAAAGTGCTATACTACTGTTCTTAATTAGAAAGGAGGATCCAAAACAGTTGTTATCATTAACTTGATCCACATGATAATATTGTTGTTGACTTCATCCATTTAGCTCCAGCCAAGAATTGATTTTGGAACTGCAATGCATGAAAGTCAGTTTGCACTTATCAAGTTAGTTCGAAGTTGAAGCTCTCATACTTGGGTTCAAACTTAGACTTACTCTGTTTTGAGTGCTGCAACTATGTCCGGAATTAGCATTTAATTAGTACACACTCGTCCAGTAATTTCCTTGTTGGTCTTTGAGAATTTTTTTACGCTCCCTTAGTTTCTTTTAATCTTCCTGAAGTTCTTCACTTCTTTCTTTTCCTGTTTTATTTTATCCAGATAAAAGTGTTGGTGAATCTAGCAACATATATAATGATCATTCTTCGTGGTTGATAGAGAAGAATGGCAGCAACAACCACAAAAGGTGTATCGGAGGCGTCAAAAGAAAGATTCTAAGGCCCAAATTCTGATTTGGCATGTCTTAGATGAAGGGCCCACTTGGAATCTTGAATAATGTGGGCCTAATCCAAAATGGTTCCACCTTGTTTAATGTTTTAATGCCTTTTAGTGTCTCTTTAATGTCTTTAATGTCTTATAGTGTCTCTTTAATGTCTTAAATGTCCTTTATAATGTCTTTTAGTGCTCTAGGAGTTTAGAAGTTCAATAGTCTACAAGTAAAGATGACAAAGGTGGGTTTTAGGCCTATATAAGGCATGTAATTCTGCTGTTTGGGACAGACAGAGAGTATTCCAGCAGCTAGTTAAGCTTTATGTGTTTGTGTGATGCAAATACCCCAAAGGTGTGATGCCTAAGGGCTCTAGGAGTGATTCCTAGTTTGTACTGGTGTGATACTAGTGCGTTCTTTCTTATATCTATAATATAATCAAGTTATTTTCTTCCTTATTTCCAACTTCCCATTTCTGTCCTACATCATTTTGGTTTCAGAGCCAGGTTACGTATGGCAACTAGATCTGGAAGAAATTTGCGAGGAAGAATAACTGATGACCAGCGTGACGAAATCCTTTCAGAATTGTAGATACTCTCAATGATATTGAAATCAGACTAGGAGAGATGGAAATTCGAACACGCCATCCAGGTAATAATTCTGAAGTTGCGGGACAAGATGACCAAGTTGGTAATGATGAGGAGGAAAATCAAGACGATCAACCCCAAAACAGTCCCCAAAGACGTAGGACTCGTGTTTTTGAACCACTAAGAAACATGAGGGTACCAGAACATGATGCAGCTGGTGATATTACAAAGAAAGTAAGGATTGAAGTACCAGATTTTGAAGGTAAGGTTGATCCAACTCTATTTTCAGATTGGCTTACATCAATCGAAGAGTACTTCGATTGGTTTGATATGACTGATGAGCGACGAGTTAGATTTGCTAAGATGAAACTGGTGGGCCTAGAAAAAGTGTGGTGGAATGGTGTTGAAGGAGATATCAGACGAAAGGGACTGCCATCAATTGACACATGGCAAGAAATGAAGATTAAACTACGAGAGAAATACATGCCAGCAAACTATCATGACAAATTGTGTGATCAACTTATTAACTTAAAGCAAGGCAGCATGTCAGTGATACAATACATGCAGAAATTTGATGAGCTTAAAACTAGGAGTGAAGTGGTGGAAGATCCTCGACACGCCCTTGCTCGATTTAAAGCAGGCCTAAGAGCTGATATAAGAAGGGAATTACTTCGACATCCAATCTACAATCTGGAACATGCTTTCCAACTTGCGTTGAACATGCTTTCCAACTTGCGTTAGGGGTTCTTCTGCAAGAGATAACGCCAACGGCAAACCCTTTTCAACAAATAAGTGCTTCAAATGTGGGGAGACTGGTCATTTGGCATACCAATGCCCTAAGAAGAACTTACATATTGGTATAGAAGACGAAACGGAGGCCGGTCTACAAGGAGATGAGGAGAATCAAAATTTGTTTGATTACGGGACATATAACCCCGATGACTTAGAAGAAGATGAAGAAGATACGTCTCATTTATCTGTTGTTAGGCGCATCCTAACATCTCCAAAAGTTGAGAAAAAAGATTGGCGACGTACTTCAATCTTCCAAATGTTGGTTCGTTGTGGTGACCAAGCTAAAAAGCTTATTATCGATGGTGGGAGCTGCATGAATGTTGTTTCAGCAACCACAGTTGAACACCTTAAGCTTGCTGCCCAACCGCACCCACATCCTTATAAAGTGGCATGGATAGACAATACCTCAATTCCGGTAAGTCATCGCTGCCTCGTTTCACTTTCTTGTGGTACTTATAGTGATTCGATTTGGTGTGATGTGATTCCTATGAAAGTTGCCCACATAATTCTTGGGCGCCCATGGCTTTATGATCGTGATGTACACCATCACGGGAAGGAGAACACATACAGCTTCACATTCAACAACAAAAACATTGTGTTGAAGCCTATGAGTACAGCTGAAATTGAAAAATACAAGGAAAAGAAGCCCAAAACTGTTGTTGCAAGCAATAAAAAGTCACTTCACATGATTACCAGGAAGGAATTTGAATTAGACAGCAAAGAATCGGGATTTGTGTATATTGTAGTGCAGAAAGAAGTTGATAAAACTGCTGCTGTCCATGCCCCTTCGATTCCCTCGGAAGTGTCGAAGTTATTGGCTGATTTTTCTGATGTGGCACCTGATGAACTACCTGATGAACTGCCTCCTATGCGTACTATTCAACATGCAATAGACCTGGTTCCGGGATCACAACTACCTAATCTTCCAGCTTATCGCATGAATCCAAGTGAGCATACTGAGTTACAACGGCAGGTTAAAGAATTGTTAACCAAGGGTTTTATCCGTGAAAGTTTAAGCCCTTGTGCTGTCCCCGCGTTGCTCACACCAAAGAAAGACGGTACTTGGCGTATGTGTGTTGATAGTCGTGCTATCAATAAGATTACCATCAAGTATCGTTTCCCAATACCTAGACTTGATGATCTATTAGACATGATGGCTGGTTCTCTAATATTTTCGAAGATAGATCTCAAAAGTGGCTACCATCAAATACGCATCAGGCCAGGGGATGAATGGAAGACTGCATTTAAGACGAGGGATGGTCTATATGAATGGCTAGTCATGCCTTTTGCTTGTCTAACGCCCCTAGCACATTCATGCGCTTCATGACTCAGGTATTACAATCCTTTATTGGTCAATTTTTGGTTGTTTACTTTGACGATATCCTTATATACAGCAAAACAAAAGAGGAGCACCTTGTCCATTTGCAACGAGTTATGAGGCTTTTACGCCAAGAGAAGCTTTATGTTAACTTGAAGAAGTGTTCCTTCATGAGCACACATGTTGTTTTCCTAGGCTTTGTTGTTTCAGCGAAAGGTGTACAAGTCGATCCGGATAAGGTAAAAGCTATCACAAATTGGCCAACTCAAAGTACGGTACATGATGTACGAAGCTTTCATGGTTTGGCCACATTCTATAGGCGTTTTATCAAGAATTTTAGTACTGTCATGGCAACTATAACTAATTGCTTGAAGAACGGGCAATTTGTATGGACGAAGGCAGCATCAATAGCTTTTGACGAGATAAAGAAAAGGATGACGGAAGCTCCTGTTTTGCACCTTCCTGACTTCTCAAAGGTGTTTGAAGTGACATGTGATGCATCACATGTGGGAATTGGAGGTGTTTTAAGTCAAGAAGGACATCCAGTCGCATTTTTCAGCGAAAAACTGAATGAGGCAAAGCAAAAGTATTCCACGTATGACAAGGAATTTTATGCTGTTGTTCAAGCCCTTCGTTATTGGCGGACTTATCTTATTTTTCAAGAGTTTGTGCTATTCTCTGACCATGAGGCTCTCAAATACATAAACTCTCAAAAGAATTTAAATCGTCGTCATGGTAAGTGGGTTTCTTTCTTACAAGAATATGCTTTTGTTATCAAGCACAAGGCAGGTACTGAAAACAAGGTTGCTGATGCTTTAAGTCGAGTAGTTCATATCCTCTCTTCCATGCAAGTCCAAGTTGTCGGTTTTGATTTACTAAAAAAGGACTACCCCTCTTGTAAAGATTTCAGCATCATCTATGATGATTTGTTGGCTGGACAGCAAGGAGTACATACTGAATTTTCTATACACGATGGCTACTTGTTCAAGGGGACTCAACTTTGTTTACCCGACACGTCTCTTAGAGAGCAAGTAATATGGGAATTACATGCAGGAGGAGCAGCAGGTCACTTTGGAAGAGATAAGACTATTGTGATGGTTGAAGATCGATTTTATTGGCCAGGCTTGAAAAGAGATGTTGCCAAAGTCGTTTCTCGTTGTCGAACTTGTCAAACAGCAAAAGGAAGGCGAAAAAATACCGGCTTATATATGCCATTACCTGTCCCTCATGAACCATGGCAAGACCTAAGCATGGACTTTATCCTTGGGTTACCAAAAACCCTAAGAGGCCACGATTCCATATATGTGGTTGTGGACTGATTTTCGAATATGACACATTTTATTCCATGTACAAAGACTGCTGATGCTGTCTCTATTGCTAAGCTCTTCTTTAAAGAAGTGGTTCGACTTCACGGGTTGCCTACAACCATTGTCTCGGATCGTGATGTGAAGTTTATGAGTTATTTTTGGCGTACTCTATGGAAAATGCTGAATACAAAGCTGAAGTTTTCTTCTTCTTTTCACCCACAGACGGATGGTCAAACAGAAGTTGTTAATCGAAGTTTGGGTGATTTACTTCGCTGCCTAGTCGGTGACCATGCTCCTAGCTGGGATCTGGTCATTCCTATGGTTGAATTTGCTTATAATAGTTCAGTGAACAGATCTACTGGTCGCAGCCCCTTTGAAATAGTAACTGGTATACTTCCAAAGAAGCCTATTGATTTGGTTCCTTTACCAATTGAAGCACACCCTAGTGCTGAAGCAGACGCTTTTAGTAAGCACATTCGGGACATACATGATGAGGTAAGGCGAAAGATTGCAATCAGCAATCAAAATTATAATGCACATGCTGATTTGAGGAGGAAGTTTATCGAGTTTAACGAGGGAGACATGGTTATGGTACGAATCAGACCCGAAAGGTACCCAAAAGGTACTTTTAAGAAACTTCACTCTAGAAGTGCTGGTCCATATATGGTTCTTAAGAAGATCAGCTCTAATGCATATATTCTCGACTTACCCAAAGATATGGGCATAAGTAATGTGTTCAACATTGAGGTTCTTACTTTGTACCATGAACACGACAGTTATGTAGTTGACAAGGATCCTGTCATTCGCCTACCACCAGCCCCACATTCAAAAGAAGAAATTGAAGACGTTGTGGATCATCAAATTGTTTCTACTAGGGCAGGTGGTTATCAAAAGTATTTGATTAAATGGAGGGGACGTCCACTTTCGGATTGTACTTGGATTAGAGATGATGAGTTTCAAAGACTCGACCAAGACCTTTATGAGAAGTTTCATGCAATTAACTCGCCGGGGTCGAGTTTTCTCAAGCCAGGGAGAGTTGATAGAGAAGAATGGCAGCAACAACCACAAAAGGTGTATCGGAGGCGTCAAAAGAAAGATTCTAAGGCCCAAATTCTGATTTGGCATGTCTTAGATGAAGGGCCCACTTGGAATCTTGAATAATGTGGGCCTAATCCAAAATGGTTCCACCTTGTTTAATGTTTTAAAGCCTTTTAGTGTCTCTTTAATGTCTTTAATGTCTTATAGTGTCTCTTTAATGTCTTAAATGTCCTTTATAATGTCTTTTAGTGCTCTAGGAGTTTAGAAGTTCAATAGTCTACAAGTAAAGATGACAAAGGTGGGTTTTAGGCCTATATAAGGCATGTAATTCTGCTGTTTGGGACAGACAGAGAGTATTCCAGCAGCTAGTTAAGCTTTATGTGTTTGTGTGATGCAAATACCCCAAAGGTGTGATGCCTAAGGGCTCTAGGAGTGATTCCTAGTTTGTACTGGTGTGATACTAGTGCGTTCTTTCTTATATCTATAATATAATCAAGTTATTTTCTTCCTTATTTCCAACTTCCCATTTCTGTCCTACATCAGTGGTCACTAGGTTTCTAGAGGTTTGTGGTATAACAATAGAGTTTTGTGAAAAATGAACTCACGAAGTCTGACGTCTACCACTACCATAGTCCATAAACCATCTTGACTTGTGACGTGTTGTTTTTTTTGGCCTTTGTTTGTGTTCGTGTTGGTGTTGTAGTTTGAATTCTTGACCTATGGTCAACTAATAAAAGCTATAGCTTTTAGGTACACTAGACTTCTAGGAGTTTCTGGTAGAATAAAGTTGTGAGAAATATTAACTCATGAAGTCTGACATCTCTCACTACTATAAATTGTCTTGATTTGTGAAGTTACTTTGGGTATTTGTTGTTTCTGTCGGCCTTTGTTTGTGTTGGTATTAGTTTGTAAGAGTTACTTTGTGTATTTGTTGTTTTTAAATCCGTTTCTATTTGTTTTAGGCTTTGAGCTTGTTTTTGTTTGTGTATTTGATTTTTGTGTTTGTGTATTTGAATTTTGTGTTTGTGTTTGTGTTTGTGTTTATGTTTGTGTTTGTCTTTGTCTCTGTGTTTGTCTCTGTCTCTGTCTCTGTCTTTGTGTTTGTGTTTGTGTTTGTGTTTGTGTTTGTGTTTGTGTTTGTGTTTGTGTTTCTGTTTCTGTTTGCGTTTGCGTTTGCGTTTGCGTTTGCGTTTGCGTTTGCGTTTGCGTTTGCGTTTGTCGTTGGGTTTTTGTTTGTGTTTGTGTTTGTGTTTGTGTTTGTGTTTGTGTTTGTGATTGTGTTTGCGTTTGCGTTTGCGTTTGCGTTTGTGTTTGTGTTTGTCGTTGTGTTTGTGTTTTGTTTTTTAGTTATTATTATTGTTGTCTCTGTGCATGTTCCTGCGAAACTAGTTGCGCTTGGTGTTTGTCTTTGTATAAGTGTTTTTTTTTGTGCTCGCATTCGGAGTTTCTTTTTGTGTTTATGTGTTCTTGTAATTGTTCCTGGATGCGGAGCGTGCATGTGTCTTATTGTACTGCTTGTCTGTGGATTTTCCTATGTTTGGTCCACTGTGACGGTCAAGAACTTGATTTTCTTGACGACACGACCATTACAAGTATTTGGGTGATTCTAGCACTTGATATTTGATTCTTGTTGAGAGTCTAAACTGTAATTTTCTTACTGGAGATTTGAAGTTATTAGTGACTGATAGCTTTGACATCCACTTGTTTTTTTCACCATGTTAACAGATCTGACTCCTTGCAGCTCTTCCGGAGAAGGTATGCTTAAATAATCATTGCACACTTATGAGTTTTTGTGGTATTATGTCAGAATAATAATCAAGGTCTGCTTCCTTAGTTGCTGATGGTACTAACATATGCTCAACACATTTGCAGGTTCAAACAAAATTTATTGTCTTTCTACATTTTCAATGGTAAGTGTTGTTTGAGCATCTTGAAAACCGTAAATTTGAATTTGTTTAAACTTTCTCATTGCTAGCTGAATGCGTTTTATGTATTAATGAAGATCCTATTTTTCATGTATTCATGAGATTTTGAAGTATGAAAAAGTACGAAATGGGATGATATTGTCAAGTTATTCAGTAGAAAGCTTCGTATTAACAGATTGAGACGTTGCGTCAAGAATAAAATGCTTCTTCGACCCTTTCAATGATTTCGAGTGTTTGAAGAGAATAACTGAATGTTTACATGGTAATAAATAGTTTTCTAATGCATGTTTTAGACTTTGTTTTCAACTTTCCTTAAACCGCAGGCTTAGTTCAATGATGTGCTGACCTTCTCAAGATTTTTAGGACTTACTGGTGTGGCTTCACAAGGGAAAGGGCGTACAACACAGTCTCATAGAAGGTTAAGGGCAGAGTCTGGCAGATCATCTTTTTGTATCATGGCGGTGTCGTTATACTTGCTTTGAGATATAGTGCTAGCTATAATTTTCTTCATTCCAAACACTTGCCTGCATCGAAGAAATTATTTTGGAACACAAATGCATGGAAGTCTGTTTGCTCTTGATGCTCATATACTTGAGTTTAGATCTATATATTTTTAGGTGTACTTTATGTTCGCGTTGCAACTATATTCCGAATTAGCATTTACTTACTATATCCAGGTAGAACTTTCTCAGTCCCTATTGCCCCTAGACAAAAACTTCGGTGAATCCAGCAGAAGATGTAATGAACGTTTGTTGCGGTCAGTATGCTGGGGATGAATTTTCACTACTCAATTTGTGTTGGATAAGCAATTTTTGAAATATTCTATTTATTTTTTTAAATTCGACGAACTAGTGCTCTAAAATGCAGGTGTATTTTTTCGACAGTCATATATGATAGGCCATTTTCTCAACCTTAACTGAAGTGTTTACGGAGCTTTTGATCGTTTCGAAGGGGTAATCTTCTTGATATGTATCTTGTGTTTAACTTCATTTATGTGGTCATATTGGTGCCCTCCATGAAGTGCTATGTGATTTATCCTTACGGTCTTCCATTTGTGCTACTTGCAGTTGGACAAATTATTTTAGTAGTTTATGCCGAGGGCCTAAACATCAAATCTTCAGTTTACTTTTCGAGTTCATCAATGGCGGAAAAATATGTTTCATGTTTTAGTTTATCACATAACATTTCATGTTCCTTGTTTTAGTCATTTCCCCAATATTTACCTCAAACCCTGATCGCCCATTCGATACCTTCTGATACTTGCCGTTAGATCTAAATTAGAGGCGGGCTTGCCTGCCTGGTCTATTCGGCTGGGCGAACGTATTCTCTTCTCAACTAAACTACCACCTAGACAATATTGCTCTGGTATCTTTCAACTCTAATTTATTCTTGTCATTTGTGAATAGGGTATCCCACTACAAGAGATAACTTAGGCGTACTCTGCAGATGCGCGTGTGGTTCTTCTGGTAGAAAAACGGCCAACACTAAGAAGGGGGAGCTAACAATAGCTTCACGTTGTGTTGGATGGAAGCACACCACCAAAAAGAGACATCTCTGTGTGAAAAGGGTTCGCTGAGGTTCAATTTTCTAGCATGTTTCAGCAAGCAAGGGATCAATGTGAAGCTGCAGAACTTGCACAGCTATTTGGAACGAAGTTAAAAGCAGTTATTTGGAACGCCTTATAATATTAGTGTCAAAGAAGTTGCACAGCTATTTGGAACGAAGTTATAAGCAGTTATTTGGAAGAAGGCCTTATAAGTATTAGTGTCAAAGAAGTTGCAGGTAGCATTTTGAAGGGGTATATGAAAAAAACACTTCTTTCATCAGTTGTTGCAATAAAAGATGCCCATATATTTTAACGTAAGCCTTTAATTTGAGTAGATTTAGAACTGATTATACCATGTCAAGGGAATAATAAGAAGGTTTATATTATTGATATTTTTTCCTTCATTTTTGGCAGGTATGTTGTCGATAAAACCTGCCTTAAAGGAAGCTAGGATAAATGCAGGCTCAAGAGATGAAGAAAACAACTCTTATAGGCCTGGTATTTGGGGGTGATCTTCGATCTTCGGTTATCAAGTGCATATTCATAATTCCATTTTCTTACAAACGTTTGCTGTATTGTCAATTACTCTTATAGCAGAGGAACAACTCTTATAGGCCTGGGATAAATGTAGGCCCAATAGCAGAAGGAACAACTCTTATGAGACTGGTATCTGGGGGTTAAATGTAGGCCCAACAGCAGATGGAACAACTCTTATAGGCCTGGGATAAATGTAGGCCCAATAGCAGAAGGAACTACTCGCGTGGAAATTTGTAGGCACTATGCATGCAGAGTGATAAGTTGCGTGCTGAAGTTACTCTTCTGAATGAGAAAGGAAGATTCACAATAGTCTTATCTTTGCTGACTTCATCCACTTACCTCCAGCCAAGAATTGATTTCGGGATATCTTCATTCTAAGGTTATCAAGTAAATATTGAAAATTCTCTTTTCTTTTTAAAGATTTGCTGAAATGTCAATAACTCTTATTGCCGAAGAAACAAATCTTATAGGCCTGGTATGGGGGGTTTCCTTCAATTTAAGGTTATCAAGGGTATATTCCAAATTCTATTTTCTTACAAACGTCATCTGAATTATCATTAACTTTTTCAGCTGAATGAAGATGAAGGGCATCAAGTCCCAGAAGAAGTCTCAGAGAAATGAGAGGATGATGGATCTCAGCGTTGTCAACTTGTCATAGATGGCGACATTGCAACTCCAGAAGATGCCCTGGGACAATTTCCGACTATTGAAATATTGGATGAACTTAACAAGTATCATTGCAGCAGGTTGGTTAGTTCGCTATTTTTCAACACAAACCTTGTTTATCAACTCGAGGATATTTGGTTGCTCTCTTCATTCTATTTTGAGTTGAATCAATCAAGTCAATTGTCTTAATATCTACGATAGATATTGAACCCTATTTTGGTTGCCCTCTTCATTCTATTTTGGTTAGGTTTATCATATTATAAAACCCATCTATATAATAGATATTGAACCCTAATGAACTTACAATTGACGTTATGGAGACTGTCGTGTCTAAAATGGCTAATTCTAAGCGATCCCCTGTACCCTTTTACTTTTGACTCTGCCTAATTGAAATTGGCAGGCTTCCCGAGTTAGCAATTCACGATAGAAAACACCTTAACTGAAAATGCTAATTGTCGTAAAGCAAATGTTTGGAGTTTCCCCCAAGGTAAAGGGCGAATGACACAACTCCAAAGAACGAGATTCAGTATGAAAAAGGTTGCCGCATATAAGTAAAACTTCGTCTAATAGTAATTCCCGTCGGAGTTGACGATATAATAATTAGGAGGCCATATTATGAAGCACTTAAGCTTGAAGGAATCATTTTTCATGATAATGGTTTGTAAAAGCAAAATATTGAGAAATGGTTTGCAGTTCATAGACCACAGTCTCTAACCTGAAACAACTACCGTAAATTAAATTTCAACACAAGTGCATTCTATTTAGATAATTAGACTTTAAAGAAGCAACAAGCAACTCAAAGTCTTTTTGCTACGCGTAGTATTGAAGGCTCCTAAGGTCCTTACGGTAGCGTAAAGCACTTTCATGTAATTCTGAGTACAACACTCGTATTCGTGCTTCTCCAGTTTCTTCGAGTTCATAATCTTTACTTTCTATTATTTCTTTAAAGTCTTTTAAACGTTGGAAGATCAATAATACAATTTGTCGTCCTGAAGTTCTGGACTTGACCCCATATATGAGCGGAACTAGTGATTTGTAAGTATCCAGGTGAACTATATACAGTATATATGCAGTGGTATCTCACCTGGATAAATGAATGTTGCATTTTCTGGACACTATGTTTGTTATGTTAAGAATAACCACCACGGTAGATGTTGAGGATGTGAAAGGAACAATATTCCTAAGGATTAAAAACATAGAGGCTTTTAGACTCGTTTCTTTTCATGATATAGTGGTGAACTTGGGAGGCTTAGACGATGTGAGGAGTCTGTTTTTCACATTATCCTCCTCCCTCTTCTTTCTTTTTTCTTTTCTTTCTGTGAATAGCTTCTTTTCGTTTTAACATATTCATTCAAATTTTGTTTAAAAAAAAGTCATTCATAAGTATTTTTATTTCAAGTCGAGTCATCTTTTACTTATCGTTTTCAGTCATAAATCTCTATTATAATTGGCTCATGTACATATTCTTTTCTTGGAGATACTATAGTCGGGAGTTGGGACTAGGGGTTACTAACTAGCCAGCTGCGTCGTAAAAACCCATGTTATAGTTCCTCGTGACTCTTAAATTAGTGCTAGCAAGTTTACCCGTATGCACTTCCATCTATATCTTTGAAAAAGCAATGTACTCGATAAATCACTGGGGTCAACAAAGATAAAGAAAGAAAACCTAATCAGGATCATGCTATAATTTTATGGCAGGGTAAATCCCTTCAAACCATTTACATGAATTAAGTATAGCTTGGCTTTCCTCAAATGCTCCTGATTCACGTGCATACTCTTTTTTGTAGGACAATTATCAAGTAACCTTTTTATAAGCGTAATCTTTTGGAAGAATGACCCATTTCTTTTCTTTCCCGTATAGTTGAAACCTTCTACGAGGAATTTCATTTTCTTTTGTTATTTGTTACTGTAAGATATTTTTGTTTGATTACTGGGTTTGATTTCGTTATGACCGTCTTGATATTTTTGATAAAAATTTCAACATTACGTTGGTAGGACGAGATTAAGTGTAGATTTTTAGCTGATGTTCATATTGCTAATTTTTTTGTTGTTGTTTGTTGGTCCATTATGACACTTAATAGATTTTTCAACCTCACAATGAGAGACATTTTTATGCCGTCTGGTGCTATTGCAAGTGGAAGTGTTGTTTCTTGTTTTCTCCCATCTCATCATTTTAGAGATTCCTATTTAAATTGTTGTAGTATGAAACTTATATATTTTGCTTTTTGTTCAACGAAGCCTTCAGCTGAGGCCTTTAAATGTCTCGTATTCTCACTGGTGTAAAGAAGCAGCAGTAGAACTACGTTATACCAACACCAGCGAGCAACTGAGAACTTGACTCAGATTTAACAGAGTTCAGGATCCCAGGTATGATTATGCTAACCTCGATTTCTTTTAGTAGCTTTATTAAGTTTCTGTTCTTACTGAACTGTTTCACCAAGTGAAGCGGGGCTTGTAAAATTTCCCGAGAAACAGGTTAGGTTGGGCTATACTTAATTGGGGCAAATTACTTGCACTGACTGCGACTGGAAGCACAATCTGTTCCTGCGTGGTACTTGTAAGTGATGACCACAATTACTCTTTAAATATCCAGTTTGATCAGGTACATGTCAGTGACTCATTTTCTTTTCTCCATTTGCTTTTTCTGATTACAAATAGAAGAGAGCCTCAACAGTACGGTATCCTCTAAAGTGTGTAATTCTCGTGTTCTGTGTTAATTCCTTTTCGTGACAGATACTCCGAAGGGCATTATTATTGATAACAGGATTGGGAACTGAGAGTGTGAATGTGAAGGCATTGTATTGACTGGCTTAACTCAAACTCGACATGAAGAAACTCTTGAGATTATCGTGGTAGCAGACATACATTGTTAACCAATAAATACAGACAACATGCTGGAAAAACGTGTAGTAAAAAATGCAAGTAAAATGTCCTGGTAACAGACATACATTTTTAACCAATAAATACTGAAAACATGCTGGAAAAATGTGAATTAAAAAACGCAAGTAAAATGTCTGATGGGTTGTAGGCCAATTCTAAGGGATGCTCATACCTCAATACACTCCCACTTTAGGCTCTGCCTAATTGAAGTTTGTAGGCTTCCTGATTAACAACCCATGATACTAAACACTTCATGTGAGGATTTCCTTGAAAAAAACGCTCATTGTAGTAAAGCACAGGTTTGAAGTTTCACTCTGGGTTATATGACACAACTCCAGATAATGAGATTTGGTAGGAAAACAGTTGACGTATAAATAAGTAAAACTTAGTTTAGTATCCTTTGGGCTAGACTGAATAATAATTAGGATGTCGTATTGTATAACCCAAAAGTTGAAAAATGAAATACCTTTCAAAGAGCACAATCTCTAACGAGAAAAAACTACACCAAAATTAAATTTCAGTGTTTTCCATTTAGATAGTTACCTAAACAAGTGCTCTATTAGATTTAAATGAAGCAACAAACAACTCAAACCCCTTCTTTCACTACAAATAGTTCGAAAATAGTCATGTTTTTTGCACTAAGACAGAGTCGGTCGTACATTTATGAGTGACATCTTTTCTGGCCTTATGGTGCTATTGCCGGTCGAACTGTTGTTTCTTGTTTCCCATCTCATAATCTTTTAGAGCTTCATGCTTAAATAGTTGTGGATACTGGACACAAAACATTGATCTTTTGGTTTTTGTTAAACCGAGCCTTCAGCAGAGGCCTTCTAATATGACCTGAATTTCTTTCTTTGTTTGTTTTCCTTTTTTCATATCTGACAAAAACTTCGGTGTAGCCAGCAGAAGATGATGTAATGAACATTTGTTGTAGCAGTATGCTGGGGATGAATTTTCTGTACTAAATTTGTGTTGGATAAGCTAGTTCCCTGAGCTATTTTTGATGTTTTCCTTTATTTTTGGCAGGTATGCTAGCGAGAAAACACACCTTAAAGGATGCTCAGACAAATGCAGGCCCAAGGGCAGAAGAAAACAACTCTTATAGCCTGGTATTTGGGGGTTATCTTCGATCTATGGTTATCAGGTGTATATTCATAATTCCATTTTCTTACAAACGTTTGCTGAATTGTCAATTACTCTTATAGCAGAAGAAATGACTCTTATAGGCCTGGGATAAATAGAGGCCCAATATCAAAAGGAACAACTCTTATGGGCCTGATATTTGGGGGTTATCTTCGATCTAAGGTTATCAAGTGTATATTCAAAATTCTATTTTCTTACAAATGCTTGCTGAATTGTCCAAATTTTTTTTAAATGAATGCAAATAAAGTGCAACTCGAGAAGATGCCCTTGGGCATTGCAACTTGAGAAAGATGACAATTTACAACTACTAAAATCTTGGATGGACTGAACAAGTATCATCGCAGCAGGTTGGTTAGTTCGCTATTTTTTTACACTAATCTTGTTTGTGAATTTAAGCTTTTCCTCCTTTCGGATGGCATTTACACATGAATCCCAAAAATTCACAAAAGAAAGAATTAACAAGTGTTGTCAACTCGAGGAGATTTGGTTTTCCAAAATTTCGTCCTTCGGTCTATTTTAAGTCGAATCATATTATCAAACTTTTTAGCTCTGCAAAGAGCATTTCATGCTCTATAAATACCAATTGCCATATTTTTATCGGAGAATCTCAAACAAAATTTAAATGTGAGCTCTCTAATATGTAATTTTATTGGACCAAAAAAAGGCAATTGTAGAATTAACTCAAACAAAATTTTGACTTCTTTTTCTTCATATTCGTAGCTACAAGAGAATGTAGAGCATCTCACTTACCTTATCAAATCTGTGAGTGCTTGTAGTAAAAAGGTAAGGTTGTTATGCACACCATTTTTCTTTTCGCTCTCTCTCTCCTCTCCTTGTTCTTGTTGTTTATATTACATGTTCTTAATGAACATTTAACTTACATGTGTATAAAACTATAAATACATGTTATGCAGGATATGAGTGCCGAGGTGGTCGAGATCTCTATAATGAGCTGATGGCACTTCAGAGGATATAGCAATTATCTGTCGCCATTGTTGTGTGTATTCATGTATCCTTTCTTCTATTTCAGTTGTTCTTTTATATCTTATCTCAGTTGATAACTATGATTATTAATCTAATAAGACATTCTAAAAATGTTTATGAAGCGAAGTCGTAAGTAAGCTTCAAGGAAGGAAATTAAGATTTAAATGTATGAGTCTGATAAAATTAAAGACCACCATTGGACCCCTATCTTTTTGAACCGTTAATGGTTTTTATCCATATCGGTGATCACATAAAGACAATATTTGCCAAGTAACCGTCTGGGATCCCTTCTTGATTGTGAACTGGTATGTAGATGAGTCAAGTATCCATGTTTTTGTCCATGTAAAGACCTGTGGACACGACAGAAGAAAGCGGGAAAAAAATATGCTCGAAGCTATTCTATTGACCTTTCAGATATAGATCCCAACTCAAGTTGGGTCCATGAGTTTGTATGTGTTTGTGCTTGTGGATGTTCTTGTTTCTGGTTTTTGTGGTTGTGTTTGTTTTATGTACTTATGTTTGTTCTTCGGGTTCATAAGTGATCGTTTGTGCGTAAGTGTTCCTGTTCATGTATGTCTTTAATTCGTGGTTTTGTTTGTGTTCGTTTAACTTTTCATTCCTGGGTTTATGTTTGTGGTTTTGTTGGCATTTGTTTTTGTATGTGGTTGTTTTTGAGGTCGCGAGTGTGGTTATTTTGGTGTTTGTGCTAGTGTGATTTTTGTGTTCGTTGTCTGTGCTCGTTTAAATGTTTGGTTGCTTGTGCATATTTATTTGTGTTTCTATTCATGTTTGTGTTTGATTGGAGGTTTGGGTTGAGTTAGAGTCAGAGTCTTGTGCTTGCATTTGTTTTTCTGTATTTGCGTGTTTGTTTGTGTTCATATAACTGTTCAGTTTTATGGTATGTAATTTTGTTTCTCTTGCCAATTGTTTTTGTATGTGTTTGTGGTTATGTTTGGTGTTTGTGATTGTATTTGGTGATTGTGTTTGTGGTTGTGTTTGGTTTTTTTCATTGAGTTTGTTTTTGTGTTTGTATTTGTGTTTGTTTGTGCGTCAATATTTTCGTTCATGTTCCTTTTTGTGTTTGATTTGTGGTTTTGTTTGACTCAGTGTTGGAGTTGGTGCCCGTGTTTATTTATTGTGCTCGTATAAATGTTCGTATTTTTGTTTCTATTTGCCTTCATTATTTTGTGTGTTGGAGTGGTGGTAGTGTTTGACGCTCGTTGGAGTTTATCTGTGTCCACATGTTCTTGTACGTATTCAAGGGTGGATCCATATTCGTTTCGTGTACACATTCCATTAATATTCGTTCCAGAATTTGATACTACCTCACTGACAACCATATTTAACTCCGCCTATCCAAGTTTTGTACTTGATGAACCTGGAATAGGAGGGAATGTTTTTAAGAAAAATGTCCCGTCAGAGTTTAGATAATGAGTTCACGAAGGAGTTTCACTAGTCAAATTCGGGTCTTTTCATGCACTTCAAGATTCTGGCACTGTTGGAGGTTACCTAATTGGAGGAGATTTAATTTCCAGATCTTGTTGTTTCGCGTATGGAGATGTTGTCCTATGCCCACAGACCAAATGAATTATCAGGATTTCAGGTATAGAATCAAATCCAGTGATGATTTTTGTTTCTTGCTTCTTTCCTTTTATCCTCGAAGAGGATTTCATCTACGTGGTTGCTTTGCAAATGGATGCTGCTACAAATGTGGAAGCTCTGTTGAGCCTGCTTTCAATGGTAAGGGAAACTGTGTAGATATCACATTTCAGTCCCTGAAAAATGCAGTTTGGTGTTCCTTATTGTCCGTCTAGTCTTCTGAGTTTAAAGTTTCTTCTAAAATTCTAAGCAGTTCTCTTAGTTTGCAGGTTTTACCGAACTCTTGGGGTGGAGTGGTGGATGGAAATCAAGCTACCCTTGCAAGAGTTTCAGTTTCTCAAACCATCTGATGTGAATCAGCTCTAATGGAATTGATATTTCTAATGATTGTACAAGCAAGCAAATTTACTTGGAATTCTGATGAAATTTCTTAACTATTTAGACTACTCTATCGTGAGACACGCCAAATTAGATACATTTTAGTAGCCTTAGCTTGACACAACTACTAGATTTTCAACCTAAAACTTCAACGACGTCCCTACCGCTATTAGATAGCAGTAGTGTCCTTGCTTTTGCCACTAAAGCCCGGCCCGGCCAATGGATACGTTGCTTTTGTTCTGGGCAGAAATGTTTCATGACCCATCCAAAGAACCTCGACACTTGTTAAGCTTGAGCTCGAAGTTATAGCTCAGTCTCCGAATGCTCTCCCAAGCATGTGGGATCCAACCTTCAATAATGTATTATATATTTGCCCATTATTTTGTTTTTTAGGGATACATACACAGTTGACAATGTTGTAATCAAAGTTCGTCAGAGTTCCGAGATTTTAGAGTTCACCATGAAATTAGCAACAAACAAGCCATTTCACCTACTTTTGATGGGAACACCTCCTTATTATGTCGGCATTGGGCTGGTGTTCACTATTAACTTTTTTAAGTACGTTGGAGAAAAAATCTCATCTTCAATTACCATTAGCTATTTTAAGTACTTTTTTGTCTAACTAATTATGTGTTTCTTAACGGGATTCTTTGTATGATAAAACACACTAGCTAAATTCTTAGCTAATTGATCATTATATGTAATGGCACATTCAGAAGATGGACAGCTTGTACTGATATCTCAGGTTTTTCATTCGCTTCTGGTGTCATTTTTTCTTTATTCAATGTTATCTTGATTGAGTCACAGTGCTTGATCTTGTAAAATGGTTGTGGAAATTACGTGCAGGTGCTTGCAGCTAACATAAATGTTGTTACAAAGACATTGTTAACACTCGTACGAGGAAATAAACAAATAAGACAATTCTTAACTTGTTTGTTGAGTGTTTGTATCTCTTAGGAACATCTGAGTTTTAGTCTTTTAGTTTTCTTTGTTTCTTCAACTACTTGCCCATTAATGGATCAACCATATTTCCTCTAACTGTTTGACTTTCTCTACCATGGATTGATGGTGGCCGAGCTCTGCTCCGACGTCGGAATGAACAGTGATTTGGTGGATGAAGATAGTGCACTTGTCACTAGCAAAGCTACTACTTTCATGAGGGGATACACGCGTGACACATGTGTACATCCGAGTCCGGTTGTTGGGATGTGCTACTTAGTGGGCCTTGTGATTGTTAGGTGGCCCAAAATCATCTTTCATAGTTGGACTTGTTTCTACCACCATTTGGGCCAGTCGTTTGATCCAGGGATAATACAACGGGTCTGGGTTCCTTCTATGTTTGGTAAGCCTTTTGACCTGGGTAAATGGTCAAGGTTAAGTTCTGAAACACAACTTGGACTATCATCTTTCTCGGACGTCACAATCTATATAGGTCCATCTTCGTACTTGTGTTGGTTCCGAGCCTCTCTCAACTTAGTTAGCCCTACAACGGTGGCCTCAATTATGACCACATTTCTCACCAGCTATGGTTCTGTACTTCACTCGTCATCCATTGCAGCTTCTCTGCATGATTTTGTTAGCTTTGTTGAGTTTTTCAACTCGTACTTAGTTGGCGACCCTATGTACCAGGTGTTTGATCGCGATCTATTCGGATTGGGGTGGGACATGACTTCTCTATCGAGAGAATACTGGGGGGCAATCCTGGAATCTATAGATTCCTCCTTTAAGAAATCGCGTGGCTTCTTTGAAGCTATGAATTACTTCTTCCATTTGGTTCTTCGAGTGTGGTGCGAGCTAAATCTGAGTTTGAAGTGGTGGTCATGGTTCGAGGGGGTCCCTATCTGTCTTTATACTTGGGAGAGGATTGAGCATCGTTGGCTAAAGTCCTGTAAGTTCGCCTTTGGAGTACTTTTCTTTTCCACTTACTATCGAGGAAAAGGATGTCAGCTTTCGAAGACACAGAATGAAGAAAATCGTTTCAATTATGAATGTTATCTTTCTCTCTTCATGTCTGTATTATCATTTTCAGTGTTGTAATGTTCATGTTTAATTAATAAGACAACGATACCACTTGCTTAAAAAAAAAAAAAAAAAAAACTTGTTTTATAATTATTTATGCGAACTGTGAGGCTTCTCTTATGCAAACTTGTTATGCAAATATGAGATGCTCATATCACAAAGCTGTGGCGATCCATCTTTCAAATCACGAAAGTGTGATAACTCATCGCCTCTTTCGGCATTCCTCGTACAAATGACTTGCCTCCGCACTTGCTGCATCACCTAATTCAGCTTCTAGCCAAGCCTGACTCAACCCACCACCACCACCAGCACCTACCCATCATCGTATGACATCTAGATTAAGAACTTATATTCTTCAACCCCGATTACATCCCAGAATGTCTCCTATTTGACAGTGTGTCACTCACTACCTCTCTAGCCCTTCCCACCTTATCATTATTAGATCAGTCCAAGTAACCCACCCTAAACAAGATATATAAGAGGAGTTTGAGGTTTTGGAGAAAAATAAGACTTGGTCATTTACGCCATGTTGTAGATATATGAATGTCTTGGTTGTAAATGGGTCTTCGAGATCAAATGCAGGCTAAACGTGAGTATTAAAGCTTATAAAACTATATATAATAGAAATATAAGATGGCCTCACCTCAAATAAAATAAATTTAGTCATCTTACATAAGTGGTTACAATTCATAATTACTAGTGTAATACAATTAGAAAGTATTTAGTTATATTTTGAAGTAAATAAGCGTAATTAGCAAATTTGAATTGATGAATAAAGCGAATTTGTTGAAACCGTCTATAAACCTGCGGGTTTAAGAATTACAATTCCACTCCCGCTTATCAATCTAGATGACTGGAAGACCCACCGGGCTTTGATTATTAATGGGCATTTTGCTCAAATACCCCGATTTGGGGGCCTTTGAACAATTTTGCCCCAACCCAAAGAAGCTTGCCAATTTTGTCACTTTTACCCCCAAATTAGAGATCAACCGAAATCCCCTTGCTTTTGCTTCTCTCTCTCTTGGTTCCCTCTTGTAGTAGCTCGAAACCCTTCTCTTGAATCTATTTTTTTATGCTCGAAATCTCCGTATCTAGAGAAACTCATTCCATTGATCTCCATTTTGTCTCTTGATTAAGCTAAAGTTTGATCCATTCGATTTGACAAGCTGTTACTCTCTCTTTCCCGACCAAAATCTATAATCTCTATCAATTTCGAACAGGCATTTCAACTCTTCTCTACAAAATGTCGTATGTTGTATGTTAAGTTTAATTTTGTGTTGTTAAAATGGATTAAAGTCTAGGGTTTGATATTTAACCAAAATCCAGGGTTTATAATATAAACAAATGTAAGGTTTTTTATTATGTGTTTGATATTGAATGAATGAAATGATTGATATTTGATTAAATTAGGTTTGATTTTGGTTAGAATTAGGATTTTGGTGAGATCGGTCGGACCAGTTCGATACTATTTGTGTTGTCTTGATATCTATCAACCGATATGAACTCTAGTAGGGTGCATTAGGTACTAAAGTTAGAATCGATTATGTCGTGTCGATTTTTGGACATGTGTTTCGACATTCTAAAATTGATTTTAACTCCAGTAGGTACTGGAGTTACAACCGAACACTTCGTGTCGATTTGTTGTTAATAATATTCGACATGCCACAATCGATAGTAACATGTATTACTCTATCTTGGAATTGTTCTTCTTGGAATTGTCAGTCAACCAACTTTCTCTTGGAATTGTCAGTTCCATTAAGTTTGAATATTTTCCCAATTATGACTTTCCCAATCTTCTTTCCCATAAATCTCGTTTTATTCTCTTCTTCTTTCCCAATCCCATCTTCTTCTTTCCCAATCCCATCTTCTTCTTCCCCAACTTGAGCATTGAACTGAAAATGTTCAAATTCGTATCTTCCTCTTCTTCATCACGAATAGGATTTTCCTCTTCTTCATCATCCATAAGTTTTTCCTTTTCTTCGTCAAAGCCGAACCCATCAGTTAATAAGCTGGTTTTTGGTGGATCTGCAGTGATGGTAATTTCTGGTTTTTCTGAATAGGTTCTTGTTCTTTTTCTTCTTCATCATCCCTAGGTTGGGATTTATTTCAGTTTTTCTATTGTTTTCCTTTGTCTCAGATCTGTCAAGTATGTGACGAGAAACCTCATTCTGCTCTAGATTGTCCATGGATTTATAGTCCGTGCAAAGCTGTGAGATGCATTGGCCTTAGATGTTTGTCTTCTGCCACCACGAAGGATGGTAAAACACGAAAGTATCTTGCTTGTCAGTTAAGCAAGTGCCCTGGTTTCCAGTGCCTGGATGAAGCAAAGGTTGAGGTCCAGAAGCCTTCTGGTTCGAGTTCTGGTAGATCGATTTCAAAACAATGCTTTTATTGTGGTCTTATGGGACATTGGGCTAAGTAATGTCCATGTTATTAGAATCCTTGTCCCGCGACACAATGCAATGGTAAGAGGGAGATTCAGACATCCATGACAACAAAAAATAACCATAGGAAGTTCTTTTCTTGTCCTCTTTGCAACAAATTTGATTTGATTTCTGAATGGATTGATAATGTAGAAGAATCAAGCAAGAAGTAGGTTGAAGAACCAAGTCTAGGAAAAGAGGAGATGATGACTTTTTCTCAGTTTATTCGTGAATTTGGAAAAAAATGCTATGTGTGAGGGTAAGAAATCGCGGGTCAAGAAGTCAGTTGGACCGAGTCGTTGACCGGAAGTCGAACCTCTACCTGTCAATATTTTTTGCGGGCACCGACGACGTCTTTGGGCTTAACCTGTGACAAAAGATACAAGAACACACGTGACCGTAAGACCCTTGGGAACCGGGATGGTGTCGGCCTAAGGGGGCTCCGACGGTCAAGTCAGTAAGCTTGAATTAAAGAGTACGTGAACGATGTCCTTGGAATGTTACTGTGGGTTGGATAATGGTCGGAGCTTAGGCACGGCTCGTAGAGTGGCCAGAGCTCGCTCTCTACGGATGACTGACTTGATTGGAGAGTGGTTATGACAACCTATGCCTGTCCTTGAGTAAGGCAGCCTTGGTGAGGTATGTCTTGGTCGAGGGTATGAACCGTAAATAAAATGGTAGGCTTTAAGGTATGACCTTGTAAATATTCACGTGGGTGAAATGTGGAAGGCCTGGCCCCAAGGAGTAGCTTGCCTACGTTTATCGTTAGGAGAGATAATGGTAGGTCGCCTTTCCTTGATAGTACGGTCGTCTGGTCGTCCTCCCCTGGTTTTCTGGTCGCCCAGGAGAGATGAAGTAACGGCCGACCTCCCTTGGTTGTCTGGTCGTCCAGGAGAGAGAAAGTAATGGTCGACCTTCCTTGGTTGTCTGGTCGTTCAAGAGAAAGAAAATAATTAAGTGATCACTCAGTATGCTCGTTGATGGTTGGATGGTCGCGAGAGAGAAAGTAAGGGGGTGTGTTCGGTGGTACCCCGAAGATATTAGAGTGCTCATTAAGTATGGATATGTTCGGAGATCACCAGATTATCGAGTATATTCGTCGAGAATTGGATGATAGTATTGAGTGTGTATTATTATTTCATTTTTACTTAGAGTTCGGTCGATTCGGTTTGGGCGGTTTCTAGAAACTCAAGTCGAGGCCTTTTAAGTTACTAACTAAGAATGGGTTGTGGTAAATAGAAAATCAGTGAAGACTTACCTTTAAAACCTTTCAATCAAGTTGAATAGGTGGTTGATGAAGGCGACAACAACAACTAGGAAGGAGGATGGATAATAGTATAGAAGACTTAGATTAGGGTTTTTTTTATTTTTATTTTTTCCTTTTTACTTTAACACTTTCTAACGGTACAAAATTATTATTTCATTTTTACTTAGAGTTCGGTCGGTTCGGTTTGGGCGGTTTTTGGAAACTCAAGTCGAGGCCAAACCAGACCGATTTTGGGTTGTTCGGTTTTTCGGCCGAACCGAGTCGAACGGTAATCGGTTCGGCCTAAAAATCGATCGGTGCCGTTCGACTTAGTTTGGTTCGGCCAATTAGTTCGGTTTTTGCTCACCCGAATTTTGATCTTTTGAAAGATGAATTTGAAAGATGAATTTGTTCTAACTATTAGCTTCATGAGTCTGAATCGGGTGAGGGCAAATCAGATGAAAATAAGTCCTAAGGGCTAACCAAAGAGCTCGAATTCATACGGTGAGCTATGAGCTCAAACTCGTAGACATTTAGGTGTCGTTTGGCAACCGAAAGTAGAAGTTCTTTTGCTTCAAAAAACAAGAAAGTATCTAGGGGTGAGAACCAGTCAGTTTTTTTCGATTTTGGTTCGAGCCGGAGCCGAACCAATAAGTGGCGGTTTCACTAAATCATCGGCCGAAGTCGAGCCGATCATTCGGCCGGCCGACAAGGTTCGACTTGGTTGATCAGTTTAACCGAACACAATTTAGAGAAATTGACAAACTAATGTTATTCATTTCATTGGATATACGGAAAATAAAAATTAAGAGTTCATCATACTTTTCCACCATTACATATACGGAAAATAAAAATTAAAAATTCATCGTACTTTTCCACCATTACAAACAAAAAAGAAGTAGAAGTGGGAATGCAAAATCTATATTTTTAAGTTACTAACTAAGAATGAGTTGTGGTACATAGAACATTAGTGAAGACTTACCACTAAAAACCTTTCAATCGAGTTGAATAGGTTGTGGTTGACGAAGCCGACAACAACAACTAGGAGGGAGAAACAAATTTTGACTTGAAAGATTTGATTATGGTTTTCCTAATTTTTTCCCTTATTAACTTTACAAAAATATTATTTCCTCTTTCCAAAGAGTTCGGTCGGTTCGGTTTGGGTGGTTTCTAGAAACCCAAGGCGAGGCCAAACCAAGTCGATTTGAGTTGTTCGGTTTTTCGGCCGAACCGAGTCGAACGGTGATCGGTTCGGTCCAAAAACCGATCGGTGCGGTTCGACTTGGTTTGGTTTGGCTGATTGGTTCGGTTTTTGCTCACCCTATTCGAACCCTTTGCAAGTTTTCCCCCCTTTGGGAGCAGACGAACAGGAACATGAGCAAAGAGCGAGGAGCTGGATCAAGGAGCAAGGAAAAAGAGCGGGAGCAAGGAACAAAAAAGAGGAGCAGAGTAGAGAGCAGAGCTGGAAGCAAGAATATACGTTCGACCTAACAGAATAATCACACATAACGGAGGCTGTCATGCATCAACTCCCTTTTTCATGCTGATTTAACGGAAAACCATTTTTTGACATCAACACTTGGCGCTAAAAGGAGGGGATCCCTCCAGCAAAATCATCAATTCAGTAACACGAATCCTATTTAACGTTTTTTCAGACTAACTATTTCCCTGAGTCCCTCAGACAAACATGTCAGCAGAAGACTACCCGCCCGGCGAAACTCGGGAAACATCTTTCAATCGTATGATATTCACAGCGGCCCTCAAACGGCTCGAGGCCGAGAGAAGGCAGCAAGAGGAGAAAATCACGCAGTTGCAGAGGAGCCTCAACGCAGCAGAAACCGCGTCAAGAAAACCAGTTTCGGAAACACTCGAATATCTACTCTCGAAAAAACCTACAAAGACGAAAAGCCCAGTCGGGCCTCTAACCCTAAGCCTGGGATCATGTTCCGGGTCAGGAGATCCACGAAAATTCCTTGAAAAATATACCACGATAATGAGTTTTCGCACGACCACTGAGGACGATTGGTGCCCAACCTTTTGCTACTGTGTTGCAAGGACCCGCCAGGGACTGGTACCAATCGCTGACGCCGGAGTCTACTAGGTCCTTCGCGGAACTCGTTCACTTGTTCATTAAAACTTTTGACAAAGAACGAACCAATAGACGAGCCGTTCACCCTAATAAAGACAACAAGACAGACGGACAGGCACTCCGAGAGATAACTTTCACCATAATAATGGCTAGGCGTCTGGCAGAGCTGACAAAGAATTCGATAGTATGTCAGAAACTTTAGTAAAGGAGCTCACACGGAAAGAAATGGAGTGGGAGTCCGAAAGCGGGGAAGACGTCAACGTCATAGCCGGCGGACCAACTTGCGAAAGAGGCAGGGGTAACAAAAGCCGTCGGAAGAACGGCGAAATCATGACGGTACACGACGAATCGACGCCCCCTGTGGTCTTCACCGATGAGTACCTAAGAGGGGTAATCACACCCCACGCGGACCCTCTAGTGATAACAGAACTGGTGGCTAACTGGAGTGTAGGGCGCATCCTAATCGACACCGGCAGTTCCACCGAAGTCATAAGCAGAACATGTCTCCAAGAGCTTCAGGTAAGGGCACACTGTACTGAGACCTATGAACATTACCTAACGGGTTTTGGACAGGACCAAGTAAAGGATGGCGGGATTATCACCTTGCCCATACTCATCGGGGAAGGAACGACAAGAAGAGCAATGGTGCTGGATTTCGTGATCATCGACACGCTATATGCATACAACATCATCTTGGGAAGGAATTTCCTGAGGGAATCGGAAGCCAAAATATCAATGAATCATCTTATGATAAAATTCTCGATCCCGGGGACAAACCACGTGGGCACGGTGAAAGGAGACCAGCCAACGGCCAGGAAGTTCTACGCAGTCTCGGCCCAATATTACAGGAGAAGGGCAGCAATTCCAGTCCCCACGAACGGAAAAGACGTCGCTAATCGCGAACACGCGACAGACATGCAAGAATAGAGTTGTGCAGGTTACCATCTCACCTCCCCTTTAGTTTTCTATCCTGAATAATATTTCGCGAATAAAGACGTTAGGCAGAAGAAGTAGCGCTACAAGCTACATATTTTACTAATAAATAAAATATTTTAGCAAAAAGGTGACACTATAAAGGAGGAGTCCTAGTCAAAACTCACCTTGCTTTGGCAAAAACAGGTAGTTCTAGTAGCTAAGGCGACGACCAGAATCCTTAAGGAGCAGTCCTAGTTAAACTGAACTTCACTCGAGTAAAACGGACCCCAACCTGATAAATAGTTATTACCCGAATCTGATTTGTTGAAAGCCAGAACATGTAAGTTTGGAGCATGCGTGTTTAGGTCCTGAATATGTTGGATTTTCATTCTATTTTTTTTTTTAGCATTTTGAAGTTTCTCATAAAACCTTAAAAATGGTTAATACTAAAATATGTTTTGTTGAAATCCATAGAATACCTGATTTTGGAGTATGTGTTTTATTTTTAGAATATATTGGCTTTCACAAAAAAATTCATTTATTGTCTAGCATTTTGAAGTTTCTCATAAAACCTTATCAATGGTTACTAGCGGAACCTGTTTTGTTGACAACCATATAACATGAAAATTTGTAGTATGGGTAGTTCTAGAATAAGTTGGATTTCGTATTCAATTTTATTTTTTAGTCTAGCCTTTGAAGTTTATCGTAAAAACTTATAAATGGTTAATACACAAACCTGTTTTTATGAAAGTCATAATACATGTAATTTTGGAGTATGGGTTATAGTTCCAGAATATATTGGGTTTTTGTTAAAAAAAATTACTTTTTCGACTAGCATTTCGGAGTTTCTTATAAAACCACATAAATGGTTACTAACCAAACTTGTTTGATATTATAGTTAGAATACATTTGTTTTGACAATCATTTTGCAGAGTCAAATAAATGGTTAGGTTAAAGCTTTAGACCAACCAGAAAGTTGATTGTCGATCTTCGATGGTTGCGAAGGATAGTGTTTCGCACACACCCGAGGTGCGAAAAAGTCCAACGAAAAAGATGTTACAATAGACAAAGAAGCGTATGGTGGAACCTACATTAAAGAAGAGGAAAACAAGAGAAGATGGGGTATGATATACATAGTTTAATTTGTTAGAATATGTATCGATCTAATTCATCATTTGATTTTTATATTTTTTTGGGTTAATTCCGTTTTAGCCCCCGATTTGTGACCAACTGGCCGTTTTGGCCCCTAATTGTGTCCGACAGTTCGTTTTGGCCCCAAAAAATTCCTAAATGGCCCCAAATTTTTTCAACCTCCCAATTCTACCCCCACGGCATTTCTGTAATTATTTTCTTTTTCTTTTTCTTTGTCCACCTTATCTAACAATTGACACATCACTCTGTCCACCTCACCCTTTTTCTTTGCATAATCAAAAGGGTTATTTCCCAAATAGCCCCCAACTTTATGACCAGTTTCCTGCCTAGCTCCCTACTTTATCAAAAAAACCCAGATGGCCCCCTTTTTCAGTTCCGGTTATAACACCGTTAACTAGTCATCACCTTCTCTCCTCCATCAAGATCAAAAACATGTATGAACAATTTAGAGTGAGAAAATTAACAAAAAACATTCCAAGATATTGAATTAGTAAACAAAATTAAAAGACCAAAATCAAAATCTGATGTTTTTAGAGAGATAATATGATTTTTTAACTAGAGATGCATCATTAGATCTTATCAATGGTTTGAACAAAGAGTTTCACAGTTTTAAACCTGATAAACAATGGAGGTTTTTACTGCTGCTGTAATGAAGATGAAACAATGGAGGTTTGTATTGCTACTGGTGAGTTTAATGGAGGTTTATTGGAGCTTTCGTTTTTACAGAGAGAGAAAGTTTACAGATTTCAGTTACGGAAGATATTGAAGATAGTGGTTACTTTGAATTTAAACGTGATTGGAGAGAGAATGTGGAGATAAAAATGGAAAAAAAATATTTTGGATTTTAGAATGTAAATCAGATTTTATATATAAAGAAGGTTAGTATAGGTATTATAAATTAATATGTATTCTAAAGAATTGTGTTTTCTCTCCAGATGAGACCAAATGGACTAGATATCCATTTATATTATTTTTTTTGGTTTCGAAACCCTTTATAAGATTAGAGAGGACTATATCAGCTATTAGGACCCGTTTTTTGGACAATAAGCCCAAAAATTAAAAGGGTAATTGTAATTGTTTCCATAATTGGAATGGTAACATTTGAAGTTAATAGTTTATCAATACAATTATATTTCTCTTGGAATTTCTACATAAAATACTTACACCTCATGGAAACCTAAATTTAGTGATACCCTCTCAGTACTAATGTATCATTAGCGATATCCCCCTTTATAGTCAAATTAGGGTTACTTATTTTCTATAAGCAGGAAATTGTACCGAAGAACTAATTTTAAAAGAATTTTAATTCTAAAAGACATTTGACAAAAAATTTTGAAGGCAAAATAAACTCATTCCTTTTTTTCCTCTTTTCTCCCTATGTGTATTTTAGTCATTGATCAGAAAACGAAACTGAGTTTTAACCAACTCCGTTAGATAAGTTATATTTTGTTTAGTGAAAAATCTAAAATTTACTTTGTTTATTTCAAAATTAATGTAATGGTGGGACAGGGCCGACCCAAGTAGTTGGGAGGCCTAAAGCGAACAAAAATTTGGGGCCCTTTTTACACATTTCAAACTAAAAATAATAATTTTTTTTCGTAATATGATGAGTACGTAAAGTACTCCATTTTTGGGCTTTATTTTGTAGTCTTTAAGTATTAATTTTGGTGGAATAATTAAGTTACATGGTTTTGTAGGAAACTCCCAAAAAGGTAAAGAAGTAACTAATACAAGAAGTTCCTAAGGATATTGAGATAGATGTATGGATTGGTAACTATAAAGAGTGAAGTTGGTGAAGAAAATGGTTTGTTTAGGGTGCGTTCTGCAGTTTGGCATTTTCCAGGGGGTAATTCTGGATATTAGGGACTGAACAGGAAATAACAACCCTCCCCCACGTGAATTGAAATCTGGTAGATTTAAATTACAAAACTGCCATTCTCAAATTACAAAACTGCCATTCTCAAATTACAAAACCGCCATTTCCAATTTCCAAACTGCCATGCATTACCAAACCAACTTTCCAAATTTTCAAACCGCCGTGCTTCCAAATTTTCAAACCGACATTCTCAATTACCAAAACAGCATTCCAATTTCCAAACCGCCATTAACATTGTACTTTCCAAACCGCCTTCACCAATCTATAAAAGGGACCCAAGCACATACAATTGAGACACACCCCCACACACTAGTGAAAGAGCAAGTTTAGAGGAGCAACATTAGAGATAAATTAGCTTCTTTGGGTGCAAAAATTTGGGAGATTCAAGGGCTATATCGAAGACAAGTTTTGGAGAAAGACGAGAGGAACGGGCTTCATCAACATTAATCCGGTTTTATCTTTTCCTTTCTTCTCTTTTCTTTTACTTGTTTATCATTAATTGAACCATGTATTTAATATCCATGGGTTTCTAACTCTCCCACTAGGATAAAGGATGAAACCCTAACATGAATATTTGAGTTTTAATATCGTATTTATTTTATTATCTTTTCTCATGTGCTTTAATGTTTGAATTAGCCGTACTTCGGTTAGCCTAAGAAACTAACAACTTGGTTCCTAATTGTATGATATTTTAAGTGAAGTGGGTTATGGGTTTAGTTAATTATAAAAAAGGTTCTTTATCGTTTTATCTTCCGAAAATTGAAGATTGAGTTCTAACAATTTTTGAGTTATAGAAGAGAGATAATAATTTGAATTAGATATTAGATTTAAATATAATTGTTAGTGGTGAATTCCAATATCCTAGATCACCAACTCATAGTTTTTCATCATAACTTTATTTTGTTTTCTAAATTTCAATTCTTAGTTTCCCAAATTATCCTCAAAATCAATTATCTACTTTCCTAGTTTATTAGTTAATCTTAGGTTTAAATTTAATTCCAAACAAATCTTCGTGGGATCGACCTCGTAATTCTTGCCATATTTACATACGGTTCGTATACTTGCGAGTTTTAATTTGATCTAATTAGCCTAGTATTTAGGTTCACTAGATTTCACATCAAGTTTTTGGCGCCGCTGCCGGGGATTTGTTTTTAGGAATTGTTTCTAAATTTGGAATTGATTTTTAAACTAGTTAGTTTAGGAATTTATTTGCTTTCTAAAAAGAAAAAAAATCACAAAAATACTTTATTTCTAATTTTTTTTTTTTTAGGAACTTTCTAAATTCTGCTTTTTTGTGATTGTTTCAGATTTAGCAAGAAAAAAAAAAAAAGAGAAACCTCGGATTCAAACACTTAAGGAAAGAGTGGTTCGGGTCATCTGCAAAGGTCATCGCCCGTCTAGAACGGGAGGTAATTTTTCTGATCACCCACGAATCTCCTGTAAGTGGGTAATTGTGTGAATTTGTTTGCCTCATTATTTTGCCGAACTGTTTAGTGTAAGCATTCTAGTAAGGGCACAAACCCAGTTACAAGATAGGAGTTCGGATTTCATCACCGTTCTCTTGCCCATTTAGGAAACAACATTCACGATCCTAAGCCTCGTTAATAATTAAAATCTGATTTAGACAAGTGACCCTAGGGTATCGAGCTCATAGGACCTTCATAAACAACTCGGGAACTTGATTGTTATCTAGGCATTCTCAGAGGAAAGTGTGTGAGCAATTCTTGTCAAAAAGGCCGCCTCGAGAAGAGGAAACGTTTGCCGAAGGAAGACGGCTATCACAACGTTCATCGTTGGCAGTCTTCCTGGAGAATTGTTTACCGACTACTCTGATCGAGTAACCTTTGTAACAATCAAAGTTCAAGTGTTGTGGTGAAGTAGGAGCTGTCTAGATTACTAGGCAAATCTGACAAGCCATCTACGTCTAATAACTTGTTGCTAGATTCTGTTTAGGTTGCTTGGTGGAGTCAGCTTGATTGTGCTTGTTTCCTTAGGATCTTCGTAGTGAATCCTTGGTTTTCGAAAAAATAAAATAAAATAAAAATAAAAACAAAAATAAATAAAAGAAAATCATTAATGGAAGGGTTCTATCCAGATTGCTTGAGAGAATTGGAAGAGAGATTGACAATAGTAGAGTTGCGGGAAAGACTCTCACGGTTAGAATCGTCTTATGGAGAAAATATCACAAGTCAAAATAATTTTGATCGATCCCGTTATGAAAGTCATAACGTTGATAATCATTGGAATTTTCATCAACCGCAACAAGATTGTGTCCCTCAGTTAAGAGATGTCAATAATTATCAACGTTTTAGCAATCAAAATTATTTTGAGAGTCCGATGACTGATGTCTACGATGTTGAAAATTATTGGGATCATTATCAACCTCAAAGAGGTTGCAGACCACAATTTGAGTATCCCAATAATCATTATCAACCTCAAGGAGGTTGCAGACCACAGTTTGAGTATCCCAATAATTATTCACACATGCAGTATGATCCAGAGTTTAGTGATCCACATATGTGTCAGCCGCTTCATCGAAATTTTGAGCAAGCCAATGGTTTTTCATCCCAAATTTCATCTTCATTGCAACAAAGTCTTAGGGACTTGGTTAAGAGCACAGAAAAGTTTACTCAGTTCGCAAACGCATACTTCACAAGTAGGGCATCTAGTGAGTCAAGTTCCTCACCACATTATGAAAATGACCCACTGATTTCTAAATCGTCATCCCATATTTTACTAGAACAGAGTGGTAGAGTTATTCCTCAAGGCACAATAGAGTATAATCAACACATGGAAGAACCCCAAGAGTATAATCAAATAAAATTTAGGAAAATGACGGATAGAAATCCACATGACTGGAATACAATAGATGAAGAATGTCATGACAATATAGTGTATGCCACACAATGTGATAATAATTATAGTGTTTCAAGTCCCACTCTGCACCAAATAACGGAATGTTCACCCATTCTAAAGGAGGAAAAAGAGTTGATTAGAGAGACTATAATTAGAAATCATGTGACATACCCAATTATTTTAGATGATGAAGAGTCGATGTACGAGGAAGACATTTCTCTTGATAACACCAAAGTTGGAACCGAAGTCTCACAGACGGAGGATACTGACATTGAGAGTTCTTCTCATCCTAGTCATGGTGATATCCCTTCAGGTCATAATGAAAGTCTAGCAGAAGATGAAGATGATGAATTGTGGCTTGCTAAAATCTTAAATGAGAGTAATGACTCACTAGACTTAGGTGAAACTTTAGAGTTCTTTAAGGACACTGATGACCCGATAATGAGAGAAATTTTAGAAGGTTTGTCCGTATCCATACCAAAGTCAGAAATTAAGGATCTTGGACCTAACTTGGAGGAAATTTCAATGCAACATCCTGATGAACCTACTTTAAAACCTCCTAGTTTGAGTGTGGGTCTAGGTGAACCTGAAAATCTCTTAGATTATTTTGCACCATGTCTTTCGGAAACTCGTGTCCCTCCCATGGAAATACCTGTCAATTCCAATACGAACTCTCAATCCATTTCTCAAGTTTATGAGGATCCATTGTATCCAATGTCAGTCATCTTTAGTGTATTGCCAAACTTAGTGATCTTAGCATCATCTAAGTTTGGGGATCGCTCATTCACTCTGAGAGTCTCACTTAAACTGTTATATCATTACATAGACGTGAGACTAGACCTCATTGGATATTTCACATTCTGGGTTGACCCTCAGATTTTCCGATTACTATTTTATGGGTTGTCACTAAACCAGAATCCAGTAGGTCTATAGTAAATTTTTCTTTTCTTCAAATCCTCATTGTCTGGCTGAAGACGTTAAACTTAGCGCTTTTTGGGAGGCAACCCAAATATAGGACATCCAAATCTGGTAATATCCTTCCCTCATGTCATTATTTTTGCATAGTCTTCAGAACATTGAGGACAATGTTCGGTTTAAGTTTGGGGATGGGGATTGAATTTTTGTCCTTCATTTCAAAAATTAAAAAGGGTCAAATTTTTAATTTTCTAGATTTGTGAATCTAGTTATTTTTGTTTGTTAATAGTTATAAAGTCTAGTTGGTTAGACTGTCTGCTTGCTAAGGGTTTGTTCATGAAAGTTGAGTCTTGAAATTGTGTGTGCACCAGCCGTGTGAGTGTTAGATAGGTGAAGAGTAGACACTTCTGAGAAAACCGGATTAATCATTAGTGGAGACTTAACCCGTGTGAGAATCTGAGCCTTTCTTTTAGCTTTGAGTGATCTCTTCTGCATTAATTCCGAGTAGAATGAAGAGCTACTCAACCTCGCAATACTAAAAAGAACTCAGATGATCTCCTGAGTTTAAATTTCACAACCACTAGGGGTGTCATCAAGAATGCGAACCTTTCTCTTGTAGTCTGAGAAACTTGATAACTGTGTCAACTAGAGGAAAATAAGAACTCCATCTACTAGTTAGAATCCTGAGAATAAGGCATGAAAGTGAAAATAAAGAGAATTGAACTCAAGGAGAAAATAGTCAAGTCAACATCAATATCAAAATCAAATCAAAATCAAGGTCAAGTCAAATTGAAAAAAAAAAAACTTGATGTGAAATCTAGTGAACCAAAAACTTGATGTGAAATCTAGTGAACCTAAATAATAGACTAACTAGATCAAATTAAACTCGCAAGTGCACGAACCGTATGTAAAGATGGCAAGAATTACGAGGTCGATCCCACGAAGATTTGTTTGGAATTAAATCTAAACCTAAGATTAACTAATAAACTAGGAAAGTAGATAATTGATTTTTGAGGAAATTTTAGAAACTAAGAATTGAAATTTAGAAAACAAAATAAAGTTGTAATGGAAAACTATGAGTTGGTAAATCTAGGATATTGGAATTCACCACTAACAATCATATTCAAATCTAATATCTAATTCAAATTATTATCTCTCTTTTATAACTCAAAAATTGTTAGAACTCAATCTTCAATTTTCGGAAGATAAAACAATAAAGAACCTTTTTTGTAATTAACTAAAACCCATAACCCACTTCACTTAAAATATCATGCAATTAGGAACCAAGTTGTTAGTTTCTTAGGCTAACGGAAGTACGGCTAATTCAAACATTAAAGCACATGAGAAAAGATAATAAAATAAATACGATATTAAAACTCAAATATTCATGTTAGGGTTTCATCCTTTATCCTAGTGGGAGAGTTAGAAACCCATGGATATTAAATACATGGTTCAATTAATGATAAACAAGTAAAAGAAAAGAGAAGAAAGGAAAAGATAAAACCGGATTAATGTTGATGAAGCCCGTTCCTCTCGTCTTTCTCCAAAACTTGTCTTCGATATAGCCCTTGAATCTCCCAAATTTTTGCACCCAAAGAAGCTAATTTATCTCTAATGTTGCTCCTCTAAACTTGCTCTTTCACTAGTGTGTGGGGGTGTGTCTCAATTGTATGTGCTTGGGTCCCTTTTATAGATTGGTGAAGGCGGTTTGGAAAGTACAATGTTAATGGCGGTTTGGAAATTGGAATGCTGTTTTGGTAATTGAGAATGTCGGTTTGAAAATTTGGAAGCACGGCGGTTTGAAAATTTGGAAAGTTGGTTTGGTAATGCATGGCAGTTTGGAAATTGGAAATGGCGGTTTTGTAATTTGAGAATGGCAGTTTTGTAATTTGAGAATGGCAGTTTTGTAATTTAAATCTACCAGATTTCAATTCACGTGGGGGAGGGTTGTTATTTCCTGTTCAGTCCCTAATATCCAGAATTACCCCCTGGAAAATGCCAAACTGCAGAACGCACCCTAAACAAACCATTTTCTTCACCAACTTCACTCTTTATAGTTACCAATCCATACATCTATCTCAATATCCTTAGGAACTTCTTGTATTAGTTACTTCTTTACCTTTTTGGGAGTTTCCTACAAAACCATGTAACTTAATTATTCCACCAAAATTAATACTTAAAGACTACAAAATAAAGCCCAAAAATGGAGTACTTTACGTACTCATCAAACATCCCCAAACTTACATTTTGCTTGTCCTCGAGCAAAACAGAAAAATAAAACTAAACCTAATTCACCACTTTCGTAGGGAATCACGATTGCACTTAGCACGTGCAACAAGCCGTTAAACCCCTAGGTTCCCCCTAGTGGACGAGTTTTGTCTCGTGAGGGTTTGCAGTGAATCTACCCACAAAATTCAACATTTCAAAAATCAAAAAGGGTGTAAAAATACATGATCCGGAATTGTTTATCAAAGAGATTTTTTGAGGGTTAATAGAAATGCAATCTAAATCAATCAAACCATCCAAAAACTAAAAATCCATTCACTAGTAATCAAGACTCTAAGTGCATGTGACCAGCCATTGTGAATATTATTTCAGTTTGTAACAGACAAGACCTCGATTACCGTCTTAATACATTTCGCCTCGACTGCTGCCTCACCGGTCATACACTCAAAAATTCAAATCACTCAGAATTGGTTCACTCAATGTGTGAGTATGAGTATGAAAGAAAACTCAACACATTACAAAAGCTGGACTAGAATTTTTTTCGAACGACTGATCTCATAGAAAGGAAACAACCACTAATACGGGATGGAGAAGCTAACCTACTCTTCTCACCTGATCTACTTTCTAACCATGTTTTCTAGAGGTCAATAGACACTAAAGATGAATTAGAACTCCTGAGAACTCGACTTCTTCAAATCTTCAAGAACTTTTTCAAGGGATAAATACTTAAAACAAACACTTTTCCCTTCTTTTTCTTTCTTCAAGGGATAGCCATTTTTTTCTTTTTCCTTTATATTTTTTTTATTTTTTTCTCTTTTTCAAGGGCTAGTCACTTCACGAACTCTTTTTTTTTTTCTTTTTCTTCTCTTTTTTTTTTTTTTTTTTTTTCAATTTGACTTGACCTTGATTTTGATTTGATTTTGAAAATATTCGTAAACCTGTATGTATACTATATAAGAAGATCCAATTTACATATAGATATGAGTCAAATGTGTTTCGAAAATATTCTCTTGTCGTTTGAGATGCAAAATTACTAATTATGCGTTCATGAACTATTTCTTCAACGACATTTGCATTTACAAGTTATTCAATTTCATTACTAACACTATAGTTTTCGCAAAGCATTTATGTAGATGACTTTCTTGAGAATTCATCAATTTTTCTAACTTCTTTTTCTTTACTTTTAGCATGCCCTGCTGTATGTGTAGGGGTGGGAATCGGGCGAGCGCGGACGGGCTCGGGCTACAAAGTGCCGGGCTCGGGCGGATTGGGCTCGGATAAGCCGAATCCGAGGTAGGGAGGCGGGCGGATCGGGCCGGACGAATCACGGAATTGAAGTGCCCGTAGTCCGTCCGAGCCCGGCACTCGAGCAGGTTCCAACGGGCTCGGGTCGGACGGGCTCGGGTTTTTAAGCATTAAAAAATATTAAAAAAACAATAATTTAATCAAAAAATAATAATTAATTAAAATACCAACCATTTTATATATGGTTTATCAGATAATATCATAAACAAAATTACATATCACATAATCATCAAAAGACCCATGCTAATAACAAAAAGTACCAAAAGGTCCAAAATATAAACAAAAAGTTACATTTCCCTCCTCCATTAATCGAGCGATTGAACTTGAGACATGCTAGGACTAGGAGTTGGTTCGGGAAACCCGTCGTTTAACGGATCAAACTCCTTCAAAGTAACATTAAGTTCATGTTTCCACCAATCCTTAAGACAAACACAACACTCCAACATTTCCGGAGTTAGACTACTCCGATAGTCCCCCAAAATTCTCTTACCTAAAGAGAAAGGCGACTTGGAAGCAACAGTCGAAACCGGAACAACAAGAACATCACGTGCTATTCGGGACAAATCAGATACCTCTTCTCGTTCTCACTCCACCAACCCAAAACATCAAACTTTTCAATATTATCAACCGAGGGATCCGGCTCCGACTCATATCTAGATATTTCTTCGGAAGCGGTAGCTATAGGGTCCTTTCGGACTCTCTTAATACTTCTCCAAAAAGCACCACGCCTAGACGATCCATCGGTCTCACTCTCGGGTTGATCAACAATAGACGATGAAGAAACGGATGTAGACACACTCAAATCAGCCGTATACTCTTTAAATAATTCGCGTAATTTGCTGATCATGGTGATAAATTGCGAAGTAGAACACTTGATAACATGAGACGAACTTTCGAAACAGTTCTCAAGTTCAGTTAAGAGCATATCAACTTTCATTTTGTTCATTGGATCTAAAATACATGCAATACCGAACAATACGAGAGTTTCACCCCAATACTTGCGAAATTTAGCTTCCATTGAATGAATAATGTCCGCGAACTTAGGATCATTTGGATTATCCAAAAACACCATCCCAATATCAACCAAATACTCCAAGACGGGGTTAGAAGTCACATAATCAACACCAGAAAAGAAATTGGTTGCCTCATAAAAAGGCTTCAAAAACTTGTACAACAAAGTGGCATGTTGCCAATAACTACTCGATAAGACACAACGTGGAGATCGATCAGATAAAAACGAGTCAATCGGATCCTTAAACGGAAGGGCACTTCTCAACATAAGATAAGTTGTGTTCCAACGATGTTTTACATCCAACTGCAATTTTTTAGGAGAAAAATTCTTTGATTCACAATGAGTTCGAAATTGTGCATTTCGAGTCTCCGATGCAGCAATATATTCAAGACAACCTTTTAGCCGTGTAAGAATTCTTTAAACTGAGGAACTTTAAAACCATCCTGAACAACTAAGTTTAAGATATGACAGCAACATCGAACATGAAATAATTCGCCTCTCAATGGTAAATGAGGCATTAACTCGACTAATCGAGAAACAGACAGTGTTTGCACTGGCATTATCCATTGACAGGGAAAACACTTTGCCAGATATCATCCAATCATTAATTAACTTATCATACAAAACATTGGCAATGTGTTCCCCAGTATGAGATTTGTCCAACAGAATGTAAGAGATGATTCTCTTTTGGACACACCAAATCTCATCGATGTAATGCGCAGTTATGCACATGTAACTAAGCCTCTGGTTCAAAGACCAGATATCAGAAGTAAGAGCAATACGGTCAGGAGCACTAAGTAAAGCATTTCTAAGTGCATCTTTTTCTTCCTTAAAATATTTAACGACATCATTTCTAATTGTGCTCCTGGAAAATGACTTGAACCCAAGATGGAAGGAATCAGTAACATAGAACTCAAAGAAATGGTCGTCCACAAATTGCATCGGCAACTCGCGAAGGATTAAAAGCTTAATCGTGTTTTTGCGAGCTCTCGCCTGACTAAACTGAAATGAACCCATATTTCTACTCTTTGGATCTTGTACCAACTTCGATTGAGATAAGTCGATTTTAATTTGGCAGCACACAAAAAGGTGTGCCTCTTGAAATGGGTTGTCCCATTAAAAGATTTCAAATTTCTCATAACACCACAAAAATTGCATTTGGCCATCTTAATGATCTTGCCTTCATTTTTAGGATCAGGAACATCAACAAAGGTATAAAAGTTCCAAACCTTAGATGTTTTATCTCTCTTACAGGTTGATTTTTCAGTCGGCACATCTATTTCGCCTGCAGGAGAACCAACAGGAGCAGATACACCAGGAACAGGAGGATCAACAGTACCAGCAGGAGATATTTCTCTATGAGCACCACTCTGACTCTCCGTCAAATCAACCTAAGTAGAACCACAACCCACATAGAAAGTCATTCTACTAAGATGAGTTCATGTGAAGAGAACTAAGATAATGAAATTCATCATCGGTTTGTAGGAACGTCAATTTTCGTTCGGACATTCAATTTCTAACCAGCTTCCTTGAATCACCCATTTTGGTTACAGTGTTCTAACAACAAAGAAGTGTCCACAATTGTGAGAACCATTTAGGCTCTTCATCAATTCGGTCCTTCTAAGTATTTAAACAAAGCATCCGAAACTGGAATGACAAGTGATCCAGTCTGAAATCATGAATCCTACAGAGAAGTTTAGAAACATACAGTTTAGAAATAGAGAAGTTCAGAAAACAAATAAGTTTAGGAACTGAGAAGGTAGAAACAAAGGAGTTGGAAGAAAACAGAGACAAAAATAGTTTTAAAAAAAAGAAAACAAAGAGAAAAGTAGTTTTAGAAAAAGAAAACAGAGAGAAGAGTAGTTTTAAAAAAAGAAAACAGAGAGAAGAGTGGTTTAGAAAACATAGTTGTTTTAAAAAAAGAAAACATAGAGAGAAGAATAGTTTAGAATACATAGTTGTTTTAAAAAAAGAAAACAGAGAGAGAAGAGTGGTTTAGAAAACATAGTTGTTTTAAAAAAAAGAAAACAGAGAGAGAAGAATAGTTTAGAAAACATGGTTGTTTTAAAAAAAGAAAACAGAGAGAGAAGAGTAGTTTAGAAAACATAGTTGTTTTAAAAACAGAAAACAGAGAGAGGAGAATAGTTTAGAAAACATAGTTGTTTTAAAAAAAGAAAACAGAGAGAGAAGAGTAGTTTAGAAAACATAGTTGTTTTAAAAAAGAAAGAAAACGAGAGAAGAGTAGTTTTAAAAAAAAGAAAACAGAGTTGTCATGTTGATGAAGGAAGGATCATTACTATACTACGAAATACTAATATCAATGAACTATAATTGTATGATCTATCTATCCATCTAATGGTTCTGAAACAGAACACTCTGATCTGTTTGATCAGACAGATCGATAATCAAATCTGTCTGATTAAACAGATCAGACTCAAATGAGATGAGTTCTGTTTCCGAACTAAAAAAAAATCCACTATTTTTTGTATGTGTACATCATACATCATCTTACATCGACATCAACCACAAAAAAAAAGAAATTACATGATGGAAACAGACCTCTATCTGATCTATTTGATCAGACAGATCAAAGGTTTAGGCCTGTGATCTGTCTGATCAAACAGATCTGACTCGTCAGAGTCGAGATCTTTACACACAAATCACAACAAATAACATTATACACATTACAACCTTTAACAATAAAAACAAACAACAAATAACAACATATAACATCAAATAACATCAAATAAAAAAAAGATCTGACTCTAAGATGAGTTCAAAGGCTTAACCGCGTCATTTGATCCGTAGATCATCAGCGTATACCCATTATGAACATAACATCAGAGAGATAAGAGACTTCGAGACTTCAACCCACATGTAGATAGTAGAGATTCAACCCACCTGTAAGTAGTAGAGATCACAGAGAGATGAAGATAGTAGATGTACTAACCATTTTTTGAAGCACCAAGGCAAGGGAGTGAGAGGCAGCGTCCCAGAGATCAGAGAGAGATAATGGACTTTAATAGAGATCAAAGAGATGCAAACAGGACTTTAATGGAGTATTTAGGGTTCGTTCAATAAAAGAGAGAGAGAGAGAGAGGCGGAAAGAAAAAGAGAGAGAGGCAGAAAGAAAGAGAGAGGGAGGCGGAAAGAGAGAGAGAGATAGGCATATTTAGGGTTCGTTCAGAGGCATTAGGGTTTAGTCTGAAAAAAGAGGGGGTATTTATAGGGTGGTTGGATTTAATACAACGGCTGAGATATTATTTAATCTCACCCGTTGGATTAAAGAAAAACACGCGGATCTTTTCTGGCTTAAAGACGGGCTCTCTTTCGGGCTATTCAAACGGGCAACCTATCAGGCTCTTCTATCGGGCTCGGTCTCGGACACGCTTTACGTGTCGGGACTCGGAATTGAGAGCCTGCCCGAGTCCCGACCCTATAATCCCGAGCCATCGGGCCGGGTAAGCCCGACTCGGGTTGGCTTCAGTCATCGGTCTCTCACGGTTCGGGCCAAACGGGCCGGATCGCGGGGTTTCAGACCGTTTTCCCAGCCCTATGTATGTGTACGCTCCTCACAATATTTTAAGTAAAATGTGGAATTATTTCCCAAATAACCCCTACTATATGACCAGCTTCCCGTGTAGCCTCATAGGATATCAAAAATACCTAGATGACCCCCTTTTTTCATAACCGTTAAATGTCCGTTAACTCTCTCTCCTCCATCTCATCACCTCTCTCTGCCACCTCATCTCTCTCGCCACCTCATCATATTCTCCGATAAGGTCGTCGGTGGGTCAAAATTTTTGGCGACCTCCATACTTATTTTTGTATCCTCTTTCTCTCCCTCCACCTTACCCGACGAAGGTCGTAGTTCGGAAAATTTTCTAGTCGACGACCTTCAAACATAAAAAAAGGATAATTTCTCTACTCTAATTAGATTATGACTGAATATTTATTAGGGGGACTCACGGGAAGATAGTCATAAAATAGGGGGCCATTTGAGCAGAGGCGGAGCTGTTAGTGGGCTGAGCCGGGCTGTAGCCCGGGTCAACCCTCTAACATCCAAAAGAAAACCTACCTAATGTTTGGTTTGGCTAAAGTGGTCATTTAACCTGTTACTGCTAATAGCTCAGGAGTTCGGGTTCCACTCTTCTTCTTTTTTGAATGAGAAACTTACTATTTTACTGAATATAAGAGCATCTCCAATGCAACACTCAATCTTAGAAACTCCGAGTGCCACTTAGGATTTTTAGAGTTTTTTCTTAAAAACCATCTCCAATGCAACTCTCTATTTGGATCTCTAAGATGACGTGTCGAGTGTGGAATAGAGATATCTCAAGAGGACACTCTATTTCTAGAGTGTCCTCTTGAGATATCTCTAATTGTCCACCTCATCAATATTTGATTTTCAACCAATAAAAATCGAGTATTCTATATTTTCTAAAATAACTAATTATTTATTTACAAAAATAACTATGACACATAAGTAAATAAGATGAGTTTAGAGTTTTGCATTGGAAACGCAAAAAAATTGAGGATCTCTATTAACGCCACCTAGGAGTGAGACTCTCAATTGGAAACTAGATTATATCTTATTTGAACCTAACACAAATCTTTTTTAAAGTAATTCTTGTTTTTACACATATCAAACGTAATTATATAAACTTTTTTTTTACACAAAAATGAGGTTTTTGACAATTTTTCTTATTTTAAATTTTCTTATATCAAATTTAAAAAGTTCTCTACAGTTCCAGTTCTAACGATAACTATGTCATATGAGAGACGCTAGAGTGCCCAGCTCGGTGCCCACTAAAATGCCGAGCTAACATGGATTCACTAAAAGATAAGATTTTTTCAAAATTTGACTGCGGTGGAGACCGCTTTTATTTTAAAACGAGGAAATTTGTTCATTTAAGTGGGCATTCTAGCTGGGCACTCTATCATTTCCCGCCTAATATCTTCATTTAGTTTGTCTAGTTTGAATGATGTCGTAATGTCATTGGAATTATGAAAATATGTGTCACCGTTTTCATATATTTTTTTAATTCTTAATATAAAAAATATTTTTTCTTCAACACTAATTTTCAGCTCGTGTCCATTCTAAATCCTGGCTACGCCTCTGCATTTGAGAAATAACTCTTAAATTTATATAAAACACCTATAATCTAATTGAGTAGTACAATTTTATAAATATCAATGTAACAAAAAAAAGATGGCAATTAAAAACTAAACATAACAATTATCAACTAACATTAGATTATGACCGAATATTTATTTTAAATAAACTAATAAAGATACTTTATAACTAGAGTTGGAGATCACAATATTATTGTTGTTCGTTAAACATGTAAAGATAATAAAATCAATGAAATTTGTTTTGCAAATCAACAATAAAAAGAAAAGATCCTTCTTGAGCCATGATTCAATGAGCTCAAGCTCACATGGAGATTTGTGAGCTTGAGCTCCTTGTCCGTTGATCTTCTAAGATCAAACAAGGTGTAAATAGTACAGTTGTACTACCTAAAAGAGGTCAAAACAATATATACTATAAGACAACTTTTTCTGTTTAATTACATAATTGCCACCTTGCCTCTCATTCACCTCCACACCGTTCTATTCGAATTTTTTGGTTCTTAGTCCAAAAATCTACCCCTAAACACATATTTAGTCCCTCCTAATATTAATATAGGATTTTAAGCCAAAATAATAATTTTAATTGATATTTAGTCCAAATTAGTTAAAGTATGTCTATACTTTAAAGTTACGGTATTTTTCTGTTTAAAAGTTCTTGTTTTGTTTCATAAATTACCTGTTATTTATTGTTTAAGTTTCATACTTTATTTCATGTTTTCCATACTTTATTTCATTTTTTTTTTATATGTGTCATACATAACACGTTATTTATCAACAATGTTTCTTACAAAACGAAAAGGACTAAAAACCTATTTTCTAGGAAGATTGGACCTTAAACTTTTTTTGAACTTTATTTTGGACTTAAAATCCATGGACCCGTTCTATTCTGCATCTCGACTTAATTCTCCTCTCTAAAAGGCAAAATAGAGAGAGAAGTAAATAAGGGAAATTCGAGTTTTCTTGGAACGACCCAATTACTGTTTTTTTTTTCTTTTTTTATAACAAACGCATATTATTTGGAAATGAAGAAAAATAACACAATGAAGTATACCCTTAACTTAATCCCTCACTCTTTCTCTCTCTCTCTGTCTTAATTAGTAATTGGTGTTCTTGTTCAGGAACGGATGGATGATGATGAGTCTGAGATTTCTGAAGATTCTTCATGAATGTCGTTTAGTAGCTTACCATCATTTGGTACTAAGCAAGGGATCCCATCAACAATAGGATATGAAACGCTGATTATGTAACCTTTTTGCTAAGGTGATGTTATGAAGATCCCTTGACATTGTTTACAATCTTCAATCTACCCACATGATTATTTAGATGGGGTCCATCACTAGCAGATATAAAAATCTTCTAAAATGGTTTCTTCCTCATCTTCCTTGGTGTTGAACTGTTGATGAACAAGATGATGATAATGGTAATACTCCATGAATTTGTTTTGTTTTCTGACTTTTTCAGCGTTGTACACACATGTGCATCTTGGTACTAGCATGATTTCACATCATGTCTCAGCTTCAATCACCCATGTTTACTAATTCCAAGACGTGTAGTGAACAATCTAAACTCGTTTCATCAGAAGAATAATCTTATCCCACCACTCTACTCTCAATTTAAGTACTTTAAGAGATAGATTTCAACTGCTCTTTCCTCCTCCGGCTAGAGAAGAAGAGAAATTAGAGAAATAGAATAAACTCCCCATCTCTCTCTGCCTTCCCCCTATTTCTCTCTCTCAAATCTTTGTTTTCATAACTTAGAAAAAAAAAAGTGATCTTTGTTTTCAAGTGACTTATAATTAATTGTTTTAAAGAGAAGAATTAATGGGAATTTGGGTCAAATGACCTTTGACCCAAAAGACTTTGATGGACTAACCCATATTTTTCAATGACCCGTTTTTAAGTAATTTCTTACACATTTACCCCTGCATATAAATCAAGTGTAGATTATCTAGACAACGAATTTCACCCTAATTTTCAAGGGAAAACGAGAAACCTTTTTCTCTCTCTCAAACGATTCCAACAAAGTTCAGACGACCTTCAACCCTTCCCTCTTCTTCAATCAGCTATTCCATCCAGGGTTTGGCACCTTAAATCGTTCTTCTTCTTCATCTTGATTTCCAAAGCTAAAACCCTAAGGAAAGGTAAGTGTCTCTCTTCTTCTTCTTGATTTTAAAATTTCGGCCATTGATGATGAACAAGAAGAATTGATATTTGATACTTGATTTACCTAATATAGTTGTATCTACTGAAAATTAGGGCTTCGATTTGGAGGTGTTGATTGGATTATTAGGGTTGGACGTCGACAAAGGAGCTTCACCGATATTCTTCAGGTGGTACTTCGTTCATCATGTTAATAGTTTTGTTGTTCAAAATTTGTTGGTTATGCATTTGTTTTGTGTATTTCATTCATTATGTTTTGATTAAAGGGATCTACTATTCAATTGTGTTTTTGATTCATTCAGTATTGCTTGGAGTTTTGGGTGTGTAGTCAATTGTTCATTAAAACTTGCACTTCTAAATGAGCTAACTAAACCATGATGAGTTAAGATGATCATGTGTAGATATTGGTGTTTGATGTTACGGAAATTGCCCTTTTAGTAGGATGATCAAATTCTTTTGCAGTTCCTTAGTGCTTCCCTCTAGTGTTAAGAATGTTTGGTTTGTGTCCTGGTATATATGTTTGGTATTTCTATTTCCAAACAAAAAATGTTTTAGTGAGCACGCCCCTTTTCTGCGAATACCAGGACATAAAAAAGAAGACTTTAATTTTTATTTCAACTCCCTTGAAGCCACGAGATTTAGTGGAAGGATATACATATATATATATATATATATATATATATATATATATATATATATATATATTTGTCTAGCTTCAAGTCAAATTATGATCATGTACTTCCAATAACTGTTATCACCATTTATCTATATTTACATATGTAGCATAATGTGTTGCAGAAGTTACAATATTTTACGCGGACAAGAGTTTTTCTATACGCGGTATCTTTTTTGTATGTTATGTACTAGTTTGCTCATAGTACTACATATCTGATGCGATGGTGGTGTTTGTGTAAATTCAATTGTGGGTAAGTTAGATATAGTACTAAAATTGGATGATGACGACATGATTTCTTAGTTTGCTCTTACTAATGCAGTATTGCTGTTAAATATGTGGTTGCAATATAAAGAGTATCTAATATTCATGACTTATATTGTATTTCCTTGTATTTTTGTCAAAGCAACTCCTTGATACTTGTCACAAGAAACCACATGCTCGAAAAGAATCATTATTGGGCGAAGAAGAGAGATGTATGAAATATTTGAAGGGAGAACTTCCGGTAGCAAGCAAATCGTGGAAGATGGTGAACAAAATATATTTCTCTGTTAATTATAAAGTTGTTCATTGGGTCCTAGGTGTCGTGCACCTTTAAGAAAGAAAGATCGTTATCTACGACTCAAACCTTGAAGGTGAACGACAACAAAGCTGGAGTATGACTTATTTAAAGTCTATGTTCCAATTTTTAAAGACAAAGTTGGAGTACAACGAAGAAGGAAATACAGAAGCGAAGAAGAACTCTTGGGTAGTCAAACGCATTGATTTTGTCCCGCAACAAAAAAAACTCGTATGAATAGATTGTTGTGTCGATGAAGAAAAATAATCTGTGAAGTCTTGTTGTATGTATGTGGCTTTTACTTGTTGCACTTTCGGATTCTGATATGTATGTGGCTATTCCAAGAAGTAAATTTATGTTCTTCCATGGTTGTAATAACTTAGACGATCACAATGATGACAAGACTGCAAGTCTAGACTCAGACTGCAGGAGACAAGACTGCAAGTCTAGACTCAGACTGCAGGAGACAAGACTGCAAGTCTAGACTCAGACTCCAGGAGTCTAGACTCTGACTGCAGGAGTCTAGACTCTGACGTCTCGAGGAGTCTTCTATTTAGTCTACACTCACACTGCGTGGATAAGTGACCATATCCATAAGAAATTTAAACATTTGTCATCAATATTACTAAATTGTAATAGATATAAAAGAAATTAATTAGTCGAAGTATTCAATAATTGCAAATCAAAAATACAAATTCATTCACCATGTCATACATCAAAATTGTAGTACTCTCACTCCAAAATATTCAATAATTTCCATAGGTGAAGTACTTTGAATCGTCCCCGGAACCATAACACTCAATTTTGTCAAACTTGTCTTGCTATCTTCACATACTATTTCATTAACAACTTCATGAAGTTCTGTAAGTGTTGACCCGTCTGTTATAACTATTCCGGCTTGTTTACCACCAATATATTTTACTTCGTTATTCACATTTTCTAATCTACCACCATGAAATAACCAAACGCTCACGGATTCCATTAGGAATTACCCTACAAAACAAAGATAAATTCATTATTTGTACGTACTAAAATTACTACCAACTTCCAAAATACATAAAAAAAAATGAGATGAATTCAACATGTAAATTGACAACACATAAGGTAAATTCAACATGTAAATTGACAATCAAGTAAGAACAAACTTCAACAAACATGAACATACTTTCATTCATTGAGGACTATTAACAAACACATGGTGAACATTGTCAAGCAAAGTAACCAATGCATAAGATTAAGGTAAAACCCAAGCAAAAATTGAAAAATTAACAATACATTAGATGAATTTAACATTAAACAATAGATAAACAATCAAAGCGTAACATAAAACAATGTAATCATGAAGTTATAAGAAGGGAAAACTCTAGGAAGATGAACAATACTTAAATAAATAAATAAATAAACTCATACAAAACCAAACAAAACAACATATAATATGAAACAAATTAACGATTAAGATGAAATAAGGTAAACTATTACAAAGAAGAACTTACCTCAACAAATAGAACAAACCCTAACCGAGCAAAAATTTGATCGAAATTTCCGATGAAGAAGATATTTAAGATTGAAACCCTAGTCGAGAGAGAAGTTTCAAGATTGGGACTCCATTGCATTGATTAATGCCATACAAATCAAAGAGAAAAGGTGGAATCATTTAGAGAACTCTAAGAATCCATCATATTTCGTTTTAGAGAGAGAGATAAGTTTTCTCAATTTGGCTTGTTATGTTTGGTTGTCTAGAAAATCTAGACTTCGTTTTATACTGAGGGGCAAAAATGGAAAGAAATGGTAAAAATAGGGTCACTTGAACAAAACTAGAAAACAAAGGTTATTTCACCAAACTATTTTGAGTCAAAGGTCATTTGACCAAAATTCCCAGAATTAATTATGTGGGACGGAGAATGGAACGGTGGAGGCAGAAAGGAACGAGGGACAAGATGGCAATTTTGTAATTAAACAGGAAAAATTGTCTTATAGTATATATTGTTTTTACCTTTTTTAAGGAGAACAGCTGTACTATTTACACCTTGTTTGATCTTAGAAGATCAACGGACAAGGAGTTCAAGCTCACAAATCTCCATGTGAGCTTGAGCTCATTGAATCATGGCTCAAGATGAGCCATGATCTTTATTGTGTGGGCCCCACAATTGAGTTATTATTAAATCTCCTTCCAAGAAGTTAAAAGGAAGTGCGGCATTAGGAGTCAAAATAGGTTTGAGTTGGTTTATGTTTTGACTGGATTTTAAATATTTGATCTTTTTGATGGAGGTGCCTTTTAAGTAATTGTTATTTTGGAACCCTTCCACAAATGGGGGCGAAGCTGCTCGCGGGAGTTTTGGGTCTGGGCCGCCCATGTTGGGGGGCGCGCCTGCTTTGGACCTAGGCCGCCCCCTTTTGGGGTGCGATAGTGGGGGAGGGAAGCAAAGAGGTTAGGATAATAAGAGAGGTAAAGATTGGATATTTTGAAATAATTGTTGGAAGAGGTGGAGTAGGAAAAGCGTCAGAGAAAGAGTGGTGTAAGAGGCCAGATGAGGTGGAGGGGAAGGCAAATGAGGTGGAATGAATAAGGGAAGGTGATTGAACAAGAGAAGGGGACCAAGGGGCGGTTGTGGCTGTTAATAGGTGGCTTAGTGACTGGATGCATGGGGCTACTTTGGGCCTGGGACGCCCCTGGGTGGGGGGTGGTAGTGGGGAGGGAAGCAAAGAGGTTAGTATAATAGGAGAGGTAGAGATTGAATATTTTGAAGTAATTGTTGGAGGGGAGAAGGAAAAGCGTCAGAGGCTCAGAGCAATGGGGTGAAGAGTGGTGTAAGAGGGCGGATGAGGTGGAATGGATAAGGGAAGGCAGATGAGGTGGAGTGGATAGGGGAAGGTGATTGAACAAGAGAAGGGGCGGTTGTGGTAGTTATGGGTGGCTAAGTGATTGGATGAAATGGAGGGAAGTACAGGAAGAAGTTGAAATTGAATTTTGAAAAAGATGGAGGGGTTTGGATAGTTAAATGGGGATGAGGTGGAAAGGTATTGGATGGACAGTGGGTTTTAACTGGACTTGGATTGAGATGGGGAATGGTTCTGTTAGAAGTTGTGGTTAAAGGTTGGACGGTTATGAAACTTATAATCTTCACCATCTCCAAGTCCATCATTATTAGCACTACCCGATAACGGTTTTGTGAATTTTTTTGAAGGAGGTATCAACAATTTATACATCCTAAAATGGAGTCATCTCATTTCGAAAACACGGCCAGAAGTATCAACAACTTATACATCCCAAAATTGAAACACCGCTTTTCAAAAACATGGACCAAAATGAACTTGTCTTGAAATTATGACGATCTTCGGCTATTGCTTCCATCATCACCACCACCACCACCATCATCATCTTCTTAATCAACTCTCAAATTTGATTTCTTTTATGAGCTGACCTCTAACTAAATTAGCTCAAACCAACCAAAGAAGGCATACAACTTTGATTACTGACTAAAACTCCTAAGGTTGATGATCGTTGTGACAGTGGCTTGTGAAGATAAAGATTACCCTGGTGGCTGTGTTGGGGTGGTAGAGTTTGATGAAAGGAATGGTTGTCTATGGTTGATGAAGTTGATTAATAGAATAAAGAAGAAGAAGGTATTCAGATAGAAATTAAAATGTAAATAAGAACATTTCTGTCATGATTCACATGTTGATTCGCACAACTGAAATTCAACTATAAACTAACGTTTTACGTCCACTTGGGGGTATAAATCAAAAGTTTAAAAGACGGGGGTGTGGTCCTAATATCGGTATAGAAGTGGGGGTCTATGTCACAATCATACATAAGGGCATTTCTGTCCCGATTCACATGTGTGATTCGCACAACTGGTCACATTTAACTAGAAATTAACGTTTTCAGTCCACGTACGGGTGTAAATCAAAAGTTTTTAGAAAAACGGGAGTGTAGTCCTAATATCGATATAAAAGTGGGAGTCAATGCCAAAATCTCCTTTCAGATTTATCTTATGCTTGACCCAATAGATTAAAAAATCAACCAAATGAGTCATTAAGTCAATTGAGAGGAAAATTTAACAATCCAAAATCTCATTTAAGTCAATTTAGATATCTAGTTGATCTAATTTTAAGATAAAACGAACAACAGTAATATTTTGACAAGGAATGAAAGAAATTAAATCCAAAAACTTTCTCTATAAAAAAAACCACTTTATTAATTTGTAATATAGGGCAGATCCCTAGCTTTCCCATACCACTCATTCCCGTATGTTGTTTCACTTTAACATCAGTATTGGTTGCTATGACAATCCAATGTACAAAAATGTGACATTTATTCTTATTTCCACATGGAGTTTCCTTGCAATTGGGTCTGGGTGCAAAAAATTGAAATCTGTTACTCTAACTAACTGTCCTTCCTTGAGCGACCGGGGTCTACAAGCAGTTACATCTGGTTGTCCTAGACTTCTACATCTTGAAGTTATTGAATGCCATAATATTGAAACAGCTGGATTGAAGTCTATTGCAAGATCTTGTCCAAATCTTTCCGAACTAATTATAAAAGACTGCTACGATGTTGGCGATGATGCGTTTCTTGAGATTGGCAGAGGTTGCAAAAGGTTAAAAGCTCTTGAGTTTGAGGAGTGTTCAAGTATAGGACATGGTGCGTTATACCACATTGCTCAGGGTTGTAAAGGATTAGAGAAGCTTCAGATTGGACAATGTGAAGAAATTGGAAACAAGGGAATTGTAGCCATTGGCGCTAACTGTCAACATCTCACAGACTTGAGAATTTCTGGTTGTCATAGTGTAGCGGATGATGCTCTTATCGCCATTGGTCAGGGGTGCTATTCACTTCAAAGTTTGGACGTCAGTTATTGCAACCTTATTGGTGATGCTGGAGTCATAGCTATTGCAAGGGGATGCCCACAACTTGTCTACCTTAATGTCGATTTTCTGAAGAGATCGGGGATGCGGTGTTGGCAGAGGTAGGAGAAAGATGCCCACTACTAAAAGATATAGTGATATCTTCTCGTCGACAAATAACAAATACTGGTTTATCCCATCTAGTGAAGAAATGCAGATCGCTCGAGTCTTGCTGCATGGATGATTGTTTCTTGTTGCCCTAATAACATGAAGAAGATCTTAATCGAGAAATGAAAAGTTACATCTAGAACTAGACGAAGAGCGAATTATGTCATCTTCACCAGTAAATTAATTTGATATATAATGCTGTAGCCTGTTTCGGGTAAGTGATCCCCGCCAACAAGAAAGAAAACGGTAACCTCACTGTTTATGGACTGCTTATGACTTTTTTGTTAGTTTTTGTTTTATTTTTCATGCTTGTGATTCTGTGTATATGAACAGATGATGACCATTGTTACAGGAATAGACATTAGAACAAAAAAAAAATTGGGAGTTCATGAAATTCACCCATTTTTCAGAGATAGTATCAGATATGATATTCTAGTAAGTTTCAAGAAACTATTTTTTAAATGACATAATTAATTAGAAATACATAATTTCTAATTTATAAAGATAAAATGAGAAATTTGAAATTTCCATTCGGCAGACAATAACAGACATCTTCAAAATTAGAAAACAATGGTTTTCAAATGTAGATTACTAGGGTAATTACCTAACTTAGATCTTGCAAGACTTTTAAAGTAAAATTTCTATCTACACAAATTTTATCAGTATCAGTGACAGATGAAGGGAAGTTTTTGAATGATATATACACTTCAGAAATACTTGATGCAATCTATATTTAGAGCATCTCCAATGCAAAACTCAATCTTAGAAACTCGGATGCCACATAGGATTTTCTGAGTTTTTCTTAAAAACTCATCTCCAATGGAAAACTCAACTAAGATCTCAAAGATGATGTGTCGAGAGTGCAATAGAGATATCTCAAGAGAACACTTTCAGAGTGTCCTCTTGAGATATCTCTAATTGTCCAACTCATCAATATTTAAATTTCAACAATAGAAATCAAGTCTTCGTATATTTCCAAAATAACTAATTATTTTTTTTCTACAAAAACAACCATGACACGTAAGTAAAATAAAAGAATTTAAAGTGTTGCATTGGAGACTTACAAGTATTGAAGATCTCTATTTTCGACACCTAGGAGTTAGAATCTCAATTGGAACTTAACAAATACGACGAATAAAGATTTTTTTGAGTTTTGCATTGGAGATGCTCTTACACTTAGGTTTGGGGGCAAGTTTATTGTAAAGTTCTCAATTTTCTTTTGAGGTTCATTTTCCATTGGCCCCTTAATTTATCACTGATTTGTCGCGTGACCCTTATCTTTCACAGTATAGCCACGTGATTTTCTTTTCGGTTTTTTAGTCTGACCGTTGTAAGGGTTAGTTTTTGTCTTATGGTGAAGACGTAGAGAGAAACAAGATGAACATGACAGAGAAAGGAAAGAAAGAAACTAACTCCATAAGAGCGTGGACAAAAAAAATGAGAGGGAGTCTTCTGGGTATTTCGTGAAAGAGGTAGGGCCAAACGAGAAACTAGTCACAAAGTAGGGAGACATACAGAAAAATAGTCCAGTTTTTATTTGTCAAAAGGAAAAAAAAAAAATCAATCAAAGATGGTGTTCTAGTATTCAAGTTGCAAATAACATTATGTGTCATCAAAAAAAAAAGTTGCAAATAACATTACGTGTCATCAGCTTTTGTCTAAACATGACTCGTCTGACTCGGATTTATCTAAGCTTCAGGGATTTAGGTGGATCTGTCGCACAGATTAATAAATTCTCAATTTGGACTTATTTTGTATCGGACTTGAATGGAACCAAAATCAGTCTCAACCATTCAAACGGATCTAATGCATGACTCAGATAAAAAGAATTAAACGGACTTAAATCCATCCGAAGCAATAAAAATACCAAATTAGATTTATGATCTGGTTTTGAAAAAACAAAGCAAACACTATTCACACCTTGACAATCAAGAAAAGAAATTCGGTAGAGTAACTCATTTGCTCTAAAAGAAACTAAAAATAAATAATTAATTACTCTGAAATATTGTGAGAAATTTAGTTACCATATTCATGGGTTTCCAGCTATTTTTCACAGTTGCTTTCCCATACCACATATTCCTAGATTGTTTCACCTCACCAACATCACCATTGGCATGGGATTTCCATTCTATAAAAAATGTGAAAGAAATTGTACAAGAAACTTAGTTCCAAACATAAATTAGATTAAAAAATCCATTGGAAGGGATATAAATTGTACATAATCAAAATCAGAGAAATTTACCATCATTTTCGAGCCCCTCGACCTCCTCTTTGTGTATCTCAAATGCTATATCTATCATTTCAGATAAAAAAATTTCTTAAGATGGCAGAAAAAGTGTCTATGTTGTACCTTTTTATATAGATCTAAAGCCCATAGTTATCTCTCCAAACAGCGGCGCTGAGCCCCTAGTTTTGAAAAACCATGGTTGTCAAAAAATACTTATCCCATCTGACGTGGATCCAAAAATTTTTATTTCTAGAAATACCTCTCTTACTCAATGTGTTTCTATTTTTCTAAAATACCCCTTTCCATGTCGGGTTGTAATGTCTATAGTTCTTCAAACATACCACTTTCATATCATGTGACTTTAAGGTCCTAGTTTTTAAAAATAATTCTCCTATCCTTGGGGTTTTGTGGATCTTATTTAATGAGAAACTCTTTGATTCCTCTTTTTTGTTAAAATGTAAAGTTTTTATATCAATCTAATTTTCTTAAATCCAGACAAAGAAGTTAATAAGATGGGTTGGTAAACCAAAATTTTCATTTTTATAGGACAATTTCTTCGTTCTGTGAAAGAGATGTGACATTTTGTTTAATTAAGGATAAGGTCATACATATTAATTGACAGTTAAATTCAACTAACAGTAATGAGTGAATTTCTTAAATATTAACCATCAATTACGATTTAATTTGTCAATGTTAATCAATGTGTGTCTCACATATTTATAAAAATGCATGCCAATTTGCAAACCCTTGAACTTATCTGTTCCCATTTTTTAAAATAATTCAAATTTCTTATACAGACTGGGAGATGTAAAAGGAGTGTCAAAATAAACAGAGCTAGAAAAGAAATGTTACATTTGAAGACGACTTGCACCCGCATATATATATATTAGAAAACACATCAATGTGACTAGGACATGATTAATACAAAAAAAAAATTGACTACGATAAGTTATTAGGACAAAATTAACATGATCATAACCACAATATGTGTGTGATTACGGTATGGATTGAATTCCTTTTAATTTCTCAGTAATTATTAACTCTCCATTTTTACCTATTCTTCATCCACTATCAATTTTTCTATAACTATTTTCAATCTTAATTTTATGTTCTTACTCTTCCCACATTACTTCATATTTGATTTCTAATTAGTCTATATTTCCCTTAGTGTTTCTATTCTTGTAAAGTTGAAATTGTTGTTGTTCGTATTTTTCATCATCTACTTATCCAGCTATTTTCCTAATTCTCACACAACCTGTCCAGGAAAACTCCTCAGACAATAGTATTTTAATTTTCACAAATTTTTTTCCTTATTACGTTCACTGTTATACTGTTCCATGTCTCTGGTTCAATCAGAACAACTAAAGTTGGAAATCCCATTTTAGAAGATTATCATAACATCATCTGTTGTTATAGTTTCGACAGGCAGTTATGTGATTAGCCACTACACTCCATACACGAATAATCTATGAAGAATTATTAGTTAGTGGTATTTGCTTATGTATTCTGGGGAACTGTATCTTATCTAGTTATGTTCCAACACACTAAATCCAAAAATGATCTTCAACTTTGACTGAGTAGAGAAGTCAACAAAGATAACCGAGAAACAAATGTCGACTAGAATCCGAATCATCAAGGAGGCGAATCAAATTTTTAGCATGTAAAGAAATTTTCTCATCCAAAAATTTGAAGTTCTAAAAAATATTTGTCTTACCTCAAAACAGGCTGCAAAGAGTTCTACCTTGCTTTAAAAATTTCCATGATTTCAAACTCTTTAGTCGAATTGAGGAATTACTTTTTAGAAATTACTTTGGTTGACAACTAACTTCTACAAATATAATATTCTCTTTATGTAGTCAAAATGACATTTTACCCTTATTTTGCCAAAATTACATTTTCATCTTTATGTTGTCCAAATTACATTATCACCCTTATTTTGTCAAAATTTTATTTTTACTGCTGTGTTGTAAAATTATTTAACCTCGTCTCACTTTGCTAACTGAAGAATAAGAATGTCAAGATATAAATAAAACAAGATAAAAATGTAATTTGACAATGTATGAATAAAAAAAAAGATTTTACTAATATAAAAGGGTAAAATTGTCATTTTAATATAAAAATGTAGACATACCATTTTTACAAGATAAAGGTAGGTATGTCATTTAGACCACATGACTTAATCCCGGACTTTCTATAAAGATCTCAGTCGGCCTCACATCTTGAAGTGTTTAAGCCCGATTGGACTCCACGTATCTAGAAGATGAAACTTCTCCTTTGAAGTCTATCACTCCGGCAAGATATATACAAAATATTCTTGAACTTAGGAACTTTCACTTATCAAATATCCGGGATAGACTCGAAGAGAAACCCTATATACGGAAAAGAGGTAACTTCCCTTACGGTTTGACGACCACCGCCTCACCACCGCCACTAATTACAGTCGGTCTAACTTCGCCTATAAAAGGCCCCTCACTTTGTCCTTCACAGGAAACGATCTCTTGACCCCAGAAATGATCACCCCATACTCAGAGTTCTCACAACTCGCCCCCCAAAAGGATCGATCAATATTCATTTTTTTTCTGCAAAGAGCACCCTGACTGTCTTGAGCGTCGGAGCGGTTTTCGAACCCTTTGCAGGTTTTACCCCCTCGGGAACAGACGACCAGGAGCAAGGAGCTAGAGCGAGGTGCCAGAGCAGAGAAGCAGAGCCAGAGCAGAGAAGCAGAGCGGAGAAGAGAAGCAGAGCTGAACAGAGGAATCTCTCCTCTCCAAACAAAATATACCATCATAACGGAGGCTGTCATGCATCAACTCCCTTTGTCATGCTGATTTAACCGGGAACCAATTTTCGACATCAGCATCCTTGTTCAGCATATCCGCTGGATTCTCTGCCGTAGAAACCTTCTTCATCGTGATCTTCCCTTGTTCAATCACGTCCTTGATAATGTGATACCTGACGTCAATGTGTTTAGTTTTCTCCTGGTACATTTGATTTTTGGTCAAAATGAATATCAATCTGGTTGTCGTTGTAGACCTCTGTCACCCTCCTGCTTCAGGCCCAAATCCCGAACTAAACCACTCAACCATATTGCCTCCTTCACCGCATCTGTTGCTGCCATATACTCAACTTTCGTTGTAGACAGAGCTACTACCGACTGCAGCACTGCTCTCCAACTAATGACACTCCCGCAGAGTGTGAACGTATAGCCCGTCAACGACCTCTTCCTATCAAGATCCCCCAAAAAATCTGAATCTACAAATCCAACTACCGATCAAGAAGTGTCCGCCCTTCTGTCGTAAACCAGACCAAGCTCCGCAGTTCCTCCCTCATACCGCAGTATCCATTTCATAACCTGCCAATAACCTTTTCCAGGTCTACCCATGTATCTGCTTACTACACTAACAACATGTAAAATATCAGACCTTGTGCACACCATAACGTACATAATGCTACCTACTGCATTTGCATCAGCACCCGAGACATGTACTCCGTCTCGTCATCAGTTGTTGGCGACAATTCACCCGAAAGCTTGAAGTGTGCTGCCAATGGAGTAATGACAGGTTTTGCTTCAGTCATACCAAAACGTTCCAACACCTTCTCGATGTATGTTTTCAGAGACAAAAACAGTTTCCCAGCAGATTTGTCTCTCCGTATCTCCATACCCAATATTTTCCTTGAGGCACCCAAGTGTTTCATCTCAAACTCACCCTTTAACTGATCCTTTAACATTTGGATTTCCGACATATCCTTGTAAGCTATCAGCATGTCATCCACATCCAGGAGTAGATACACATAAGAACCATCCGATAGTTTCCTGTGGTACACACAACTATCATACCTGCTTCTGTCATAGCCATTTTTAATCATAAACGTGTCAAAACGCTTATACCACTGCCTAGGAGACTGTTTCAGTCCATACACAGACTTCTTCAACAAACAGACCTGGTCTTCTTTCCCGAGAATTTCAAACCCCTCTGGCTTACGCATATGGATTTGTTCCTCCAACTCTCCATGTAAGAACGCAGTCTTAATATCAAGTTGCTCCAATTTCATATCATACAAAGAAACAATAGCAAGTATCACTCTAATGGAGCTATGTTTAACAACAGGAGAAAATACCTCATTGAAGTCTATCCCTTCTCGTTGTGTAAACCCCTTTGCTACTAACCGTGCTTTGTAACTTGCATCTTCCACCCCTGGGATTCCTTCTTTATTCTTGAAAACCCATTTGCTACCAACAATCTTCTGACTCTTAGGCTGCTCGGCTGATTCCCAGACCTGGTTCTTCCGAAGAGACTCAATTTATTCATTCATGGCAAGAGACCACTGCCGTGATTCATCACTCCTCATAGCTTCTTCATAGGTGCATGGTTCACCTCCATCAATGTTTTATCCCACACTAAGTGTGAATGGAACTATATCTGCCATCCCGTACCTTTCTGGTGCCCGGATGTCTCTCCTTCCCCTGTTCCTCGCAACACTGTAATGAACCAGCTCTGGTTCATGTTCCTTAGCTTTCTCATCTACCTAAGGCCGAACCTCTTCCGGAGTGTCTATCTCAAACTCCACCTGTTCCCTATGATCTTCCTGCTCCACCTGTTTACCAACACCCTCCAGAGCATCTACAGGCGTTACCTTCTGAGTTACCATGTCTAACTCATCAAAAGTAACATCTCTACTTATGAGAAACTTCTTCGATTTTCCATCCGGATTCCACTACCGATAACCCTTAACTCCAGGCTCATACCCAAGAAATACACATTTCTTAGCCCTAGGATCAAGTTTACCTTCTTTAACATGTGTATAAGCCGGACAACCAAAGATCCTTAAGTTCTCATACTTAGCAGGATAACCAGACCACACCTCATTAGGAGTTTTACACTCAATAGATGTACAGGGTGAAATATTTACCAGATACGCTGTCGTGTTCACTGCTTCAACCCAGAACACCTCCGGCAGCCCTGCATTCGAAAGCATACAACGAGCTCGTTCGAATAGAGTTTTGTTCATACGTTTTGCCACCCCATTCTGCTGTGGAGTCTTTCTGACCGTATGGTGTCTCACTATCCCTTCGTCTACACAGGACCTATTAAACTCGTTTCTGCAAAATTCCATGCCATTGTTATTCCTCAAGCGTTTGATCGATTTTCCAGTCTGCTTCTCGATCAAGGTCTTCCACTGCTTGAACTTGACGAATGCCTCATCTTTGCGTTTCAGTATGTAGACCCACACTTTCCTGAAAAAAATCATCTATCAAGGTTAACATATATCTACCCCCACTATGTGAGCTGACCCGAGAGGGACCCCAAAGATCTGAATGGATGTAATCCGCAGTTACTTTGGTATTATGAACCGATGTACTGAACTTTACCCGATATTGCTTCCCGAAGGCACAATGTTCACATAATTCCAGTTTCTAACCTTCTACCGACAGTGTAAACTCAGCTTGCTCAGTATAGCCATCCCCCTTTCACTCATATTCCCTAACCTCATATGCCATAGCTTGGTAGTCTCAACTTCCTTGTCTGATGATGACACTGCTACAGATCCGGTAACTGTGTTACCCTGTAGCACATATATACCATTCTTTTTCAACCCCTTCATAACTGTAAGACTCCCCTTAGAAACCCAAAAAACACCACCTTCACCAACATATTTGCAACCATTATCATCCAGAGTTCCCAAAGATATTAGATTCCTCTTCAAATCTGGAACATGTCTGATGTCTGTTATAGTCCTCACAACACCAACGTGCATCTTGATCTGAATAGTACCAATTCCAACCACCTTACAAGGAGCGTCGTTTCCCATTAACACCTTACCGCCATTAATGACTGTGTAAGTGGAAAACCATTCCTTATGAGGACATACATGGAATGTACGACCAGTATCCAAAATCTACCTATCTTCTGCGAAGCAGGCGTTGATCGCCAGAACCATAGCTTCATCACATTCTTCAATGATTGCCAAGACACTACCATCATCTTCTTTGATGACTGCTGCCTCTGTTGGCTTCTTCATAAGCTCAGGACAATTCCTTTTGAAGTACCCCTCCTTCTTACAATTAAAGCATTTGTACTTCTTAGGTTTCAATTTAGACCGTGAACAGCCCTTCCCATCGACCACATGCTACGACCTTTCCCTTACAACCAAACCATCACCTGAATTGCTTTCTTCCATTGACCTCCGTCTTAACTCTTTCGAGTTCAATGTTGCTTTAACATCCTCAAAGGTTGTAGTTCTTTTACCAGACATAAAAGAATCAACAAAGCTTTCATATGATGGTGGCAGGGATGCAAGCGATAGTACTGTCTTATCTTCTTCTTCGAATTTGACATCTATATTTGCCAAATCTAAGAATACTCGGTTGGGTTCATCATATGGTCTTTCAACGATTCCCCTTCTAACATCTGTAAACTAAATAATTTCTTCTTTAGATACAACCGATTAGTTAGAGATTTCGTCATATACCATGTCTCCAGCTTACTCCATAGCCCATCGACTGTAGTTTCCATCGCTACTTCCCGCAAGACCTCATTGCTCAAAAAGAGTAGAATCTGACCATGAGCTCTCTCCATGAGATCTTCCTTCTCTGCTTCTGAAAGTGATTCAGCGAGTGCAGCCTTCCCATTTAACGTCTTCAACAGACCTTGTTGAACTAATATTGCTCGCATCTTAATCTTTTAAAGATTAAAATCGTTACTTCCATCGAACTTCCCTATCTCGTACTTCGCCATCACAGAAACCTCAAAACCAAAAATCTGATACCATTTTATTATGTCAATCATGGTTTAATGTGATCAATACGAATAATCCAAGATTAGCAATAGAAATAGTAAAGAACAATCAAGAACAGAACACAGAGATTTACGTGGTTCGTTTGGTGAGACCTACTCCACGGCGACAACGACGCGATGATTTCCACTATGATAAGCAAACAAGTTTACACAAGAGATTCGTGAGATTGTGCTACTGATATCTCCTTAGTGTTTAGTTTATATAGCCACTAAACCCTAATCCCACTACCTCACCGACTCTCTACAACCGACTCTCTCTACAACTGACATTATACACGGATAACACTAATCACCGACATAAGCCTAACTTTCGCATCCCAGCTCTGTCTCGGAATCCAGCTCTGTCTCACAGCCCTGCTTCGCATACCAGCTCTGTCTCAGTAATCAGCTCCGCTAACGGGTCCAAGCTTCGGTAGGTTAAACCGGGTTCGATACCAATCCATATTCGAGTCACTTCTAACAAGAATGTTGTTAGAATTAATAAGATGCTAGTAAAATAATAAAATGACTATTAATCTACTTCTAACATATTCATAACAGATGCTAATAGAATCAAGAAATGCTAGTAAAATACTGAAAAATGTAGCAAAAACAAATTCAATTTATATTTTTTTATATGAACAAGATTATAGTGATAGAGATGTCAAAATTAACTGTGTACGAGAAAGTGTTACATTTTAAGTTTGTTGTTATAATAAAATAATTTTTTAACAAGATTCAAAGTTTAATCGACATATATAAAATTTTCTTAATGGTTCCCTAGAAAAAATATGTTAGAGATGGAAATATTGTAAAACATATTATTAAAGGATTTATTTGGTAGTAAAACGAATAGACATATTATTTATGAAGAAGAACAACAAATATAATTACAGATTTCAATGATCAATTTAAGACAGACATACCTCCCAAATGAATTTGTCGATGTCTCTTTGGATCGAGGTAGAGATAAAAAGCCAATCACAAATTCAGTAATTTTTCAAGTTCGAAGAACATAGAGTTAGAGAGAGAGGGGAACTCGTTTTAGGTAAATCATGATTGTTTTGGTAGGTTACTTCAGACAGTATAAGTTTTGGAACTAAATATTGACAATAAATATCCACTATAAATATTTCTCTTAAAATTTATGGAAAGAATAAATGTATTAACTCAACCATTAGAAACTTTTGGTTTACCAATGGTTAAATATATATTTATGAAAGGGTAAAAATGAGAAAATAAATGGTCTGATGCATGGGGCCCACTAAATAGTAAAATTTTTTACTTATATTCCATTTTCTGTTTATTTTGGGGTTATATGATTTATTAATTTAGGAGTGAATATATGACTAATTACCCCCTTATTTTTGGACCTTAGATTCAAAAACTAAAAGGTACTATATAAGCTAGCAAAATTAGGTCAGATTTTTCTTAGCCAAATGTTTTAAAAGCACCTTGCGTAAGTGTTAAAGGGCTTCCCCAGGGGCGGCCCGAGCCCAAAGCAACCAAAGCGGTCGCTTTGGGCCCCAACGTAGTGAAGGGCCTCAAGTTTCGAATCTTGTGTAATACTTTGAAGTAATAATTATAATTCAAATAGACTTAAGACATGAGTTAAATTGTAGCTTAGTGGGTAAGGGCATGGACTTTATGGAAGAGGTCAAGGGTTCGACTCTACTTCATAGCATTATTAGAATTTTTACTTATTTTTTCGAATATGCACTATATTAGGGCCCCAAGTTTCAATTTCGCTTGGGGCCTCCCAAATGTTTGGGCCGGCCCTGGGCTTCCCCAAAAAAGTTTTAAGGGGGTCATGTGAGGAAGAAGACACCTTTAACACTACCGAGTGAACTTTTGAGACATCCTTTTTATGGTGTGCTTTAGGCCGACTAGAACCTAGCTAGGGCCGACCATGTTTCCCTGATGTAGTTCAAGGTCTATAAAGAGGCATCTTCGACTAATACATGTCAAATCATTACGTTCTTTATTTCTATGAATCTTCGGTTATAACCTATCATGAAATTTAATAGAAACAACACTAAAACACCCAAGGGGGAAGATAAAAAGGAAGCACACTACTTTTCACGGGTAGAAAGTGTTTTATTACGAGTAAAAGAGAGTACACTATGGGTAAAATGACAACTTCAACATTCAAAACTCCAAAGAATACATAGTAAGCTCTAATATTAAAAGTGTCGGTTTGAATCTTCATTTCCTTTCTCTCGTCTCCGTGACCACTTAGTCATAGAGACATCCGCCAGAACCTGAATGTCTTCGCGCGTCAGCTATTCCCTAGAGGCGCGAAGACATTTAGGTTTTCCCTTCGTCAATATAGTATTCACACCGATCATGACTTCAAATATGTGAATAATGGTCTCAAACATGTCACAGCAGTATGTCTATAGAAGAGTGTAAGTGGCGAGTTCATGGTTGATCCCCAATGAACTACAAATTAATTTTTATTTTGAAAGATATGGAAAAGTTGGATGACACATGGGAAAAATCATGGAGTGTAAAATAAACAATATAAATTCCAACTAACATTATAGATTTTGTACAATACATAATTGCCAATGGATCCGTCACAAACTAACTTCCATGTTGCAATGCACGTTTTGTATACTGTAAAGCACGTGTATATAATCCAACATAATATTTATTCATTTAACAAAACAGGAGAGTCTTCTGAAATTTTTCAAAAACTTAGTATAGCAAGTCACGTAATGGTTAAAGCAAAATAATATATTCGGTGACATATTAATAAATTATAGACAAGCAACAATATGATATTGATGGAGCAAAATACGTTATGCTAAATGGATTCCCCGAAAATTGACAAATTCCTGATGTTGTTGATGATTTATATCAGTTGTCTGAGTCTGTTCTTAGCCGACAATATCAACAGTTTTTCCTTCACTAGTCTTCCCCAGTTTTGTTTTGTTCTTAGCCGAAGGCCCAACCTGCTTTAAAAAAATGGGTTCAGTTCACAGATATCACAATATTCCAACGACCATTTGATACAATTACAAAACCAATTAATCGTATGCAATCGACATAACTCATTTTTCTTTGACCAACATGATTTTGCTGACACATATTACACTTTTTATAGCACAATAACACATTATTGTGCTTACAGATGAATTATGCTATTAATAATAATTTTTTATTGCACATTATCTCTTTGATAACCAATGCCCTACTTTTTGTCTTCTTTCTTGGATTTTCCTCTACCACATGATCTTTTTCTCTACGTGGGGCTTTAGCCAGTGAATGTTGTTTCCTTCTTCTGCTTTGGTGTTGTTTTGTGCCCATTATACTTCATCTCTGACAATCACATATACCACATTTTCATTATAATTTTTTCGTAATTTTAAATAAAAAGCTAGTAATGCAATGTCATTATTTGTATCATAGTACCCAAAACGTATTTTGCTCCATAAAAAACTACACACAAGAAACCCTAAAAAACTACACACAAGAAATCCTAAAAATCGGGAAACAAAACACTCCACATAAGAAGAAAAACGTACCAAAATCGGAAACAAAATAAATTGATGGGGAGGAAACGATAAAAGTATATGGATTTCTTTAGAGAGAGATGTGTATGGTGCAGCTCGGTTTTGGAAGAAGAAGAAGAACAAAAACGCTTGTTTGTTGAGAAAGAAAAAAACTTGAGTTTTAAAAGAAGGAGTTTTGGTAATGAAAAGATGTTTTGGGTAAGGGTGATGGAGAGGATGTTAGAGGTAAATTTGGAATAAACCTAAGACATAGTATGAGACTCATACACAGTCTAAGGCATGAGGTAAATTTGGAATAAACCTCGACGAGTAAAACTGAGTGGGTAAAAAGAGTTTTACGGAAGAGACTCAGATTTACAACTCTCATTATCAGAAATAATAGAGTTATTTCGCAAGTCGTCTAAATTTGGTTTAGTATTTAAACGACAGCCCATTGATAATAAAACATTCTGAATAGGTTTGTCAGATACGTGATCTGATGAATGAAACCCTATTAAGTGAACTTGGAATATTTATTGTCAGATCCCTAGTTCAGGTCATTGCATGGACAACAATGACTCACGAAGACTAGCACGGGAGTCGATGGGACAGCGCTGTTTCATGGGCTATAGGAATAGTGTATTCGATTCGACTACGTGGGTGTGTAAAAGGTTTATACACACTGGATAACCCTCAAAATGAGAAGTACATCACTCGTGATGAACGTCAATACTTCTCATAAAGACAAGATTGGAGAGATTCCTCAAAACATGAGTGTTCCACTCATCTTATGTAAGGAATGTCTGACTTTGGTTCCATTAAACATCGCGCCGTAAAAGGAGGTTATAAAGGCGGATACTAGGAAGGACAGGATATACATGAAGTTAAGTGGGAGCGCAAGAATGGATTGTGTCATCCTAATCACATTAGGTACAAAGTGTCTCAATGCCACTTGATGAGTAGCAACTGAAAATGCGTGGCCACGCTCAAACGGATTAGGAGTTAATCGTTTGTCTTTTACAGTTGTACTCGGATATCAAGAAAGTCTGAATGACGTGACATATCAGATGAGATACTAATTGACACGGGAATCGAGCATTGCACTTGTTCTAAGTCCAAGTGGGAGTCTGAAGGAGTTGAAGGAGTTGAAGGAGATGTCCTTCGACCAAGGTGACAATGCGAACAATTTGTCAGATAGGACAATTGATGTAGAAGATCATCAAGTCCTATTGATTTAGGGATCGTAGAGTTGTAGCTAGAGACCAACTACGATCGTCGAATTACGAAGTAATTCGCGGCTAACTTCGATCGGATCCTACAACGGGTTACACATAAGAGTGACAAATTGATCTAGGATATGACTAGTGGGAGTGAGATATAATCATGGGAGTGTCTCATAAACATATCTCATACGCCTCAAAAGGAATTAGGCAAAGATAGTCCAAAAAGGCCAAAAACAGGGTTTTTGGGCCTAGGCCGGTTCGGGTACTTCTAGAACTCGGATTGGGCTGAATTTTTGAGGGTTAGTTGCTGATATAATAAACATTATATCAGCCAATTTTCGTGGTGTTTGGACGCTCCCTCTTTAGGTAATTGAGAAAATATCAATAGTTGTTATTTCGACTATTTCCCTAAATCTTATTCTAAAGGGTGTTTTAGGAAACCTAAAAGGAGGTGGATTCTTATTAGGGTTCTATATAAACACTCTTAGGGGAGAGAATAAGGGGTGGAATTTCTCTCTAAGCTTTCTTACTCTACCACATCAAGTAGAGAGGAGAAAGTGAGCTAATTCCCATTAACTATCTATCTAGTCAAGAAGAAAGGTGTTCTTCTTTCCAACCACCATTGGTGTGCTAGCTAAACAACAAGGTGGGAGATCAAGTTGATTGCTCGTGTCCCAAGTAGAGGAGCTACGCTTGAAGCTCTTGGTCTTCTCATAAGCAATTGTAAAGGTTCGAGGGAAAACTAGCGAATAAGGTATTTATCTTTCTAGTTTTACTTAGTATTATTATGGGCTTATGCATGTGATCCTGGGAATACTAGTGTAGACATTAGATGTCTTATTTCTGCTATAAACTCTAGTAGAAGGGTGTAAATCCCAACACGAACAAACTAAGCCGCTACTCCGTCTGGTGAAAGGTATAATATTTTCATTCATATTTCATAATGTCTAACCTTGCTAGACTTGAATTTACAGCACTAGATATAACAGGTAATAATTACATGGAATGGGCAGTCGAAGCTAGAGTGACTCTAAAATACAAAAATCTCCTGAACACTATTGTTGAAGGGAATAATGCAGATGAAATGCTACGGGCTCATGCTTTAAGCTTTTTGAGACGTCACATACATGATGACCTGAAGTCAGAGTATTTGTATGTGGAAGATCCCTTGGCTTTATGGAATATCTTAAAAGATAGATATGATCACATGAAGATGGTCATCCTTCCAAAAGCTCGAAATGATTTTATAAATCTTCAATTACAAGATTTTTCTTCCATTTCTGCTTATAATTCCAGCCTTTGTAAAATTGTTTCAAGATTAAAAGTGGGAGGTGATATTATCATTGGTGAACAGATGATAGATAAAACATTAAGTATGTTCCATGCCTTGGATATTGTCCTGCAATCACAATACCGAGAGCGACGTTTCTCTAAATTCTCCCAATTACTGACCTGTCTTTTGGTCAATGAACAGAATAACCAGTTGTTATTACATAACCATGAATCTCGATCCATTGGGCCTGCACTTGTGCCTGAAGCACATGCGATATTTTCAAATGATCATGGCAGGAAACAAAATTATGAAAGGAAACGAGGTTCTGGAAGAACCCACCCACGTGGATCTCGCACGAACAAATAGGAGAGACCCAGGCAAACCCCTTACCACCGGAAGTGAGAAAAGAGAGAAAATTTAAAGAATTATGTAGCAAGAAAGCCTGATCAGGTAAAGGGTAAAAATAATACCCCTCCCAAAGGTCGTGAAGAAGCTTGTTACCGTTGTGGTATGGAAGGTCATTGGTCCCGTACCTGTCGTACGACAAGACATTTGGTGGACCTATACCAAGCATCTCTGAAATCTAAAGCTGCACCAGAGATGAACCACATGGAGCTTAATCCACCATTATGTGTTGGAGATTATCTCCAGGAAGGAGAAAATCAGACTGATGATATGTTTAATATTTAGTGTATGAACTTTCCTAACTTTTATACTGCTATATTATAATGTAAAATAACTTTTGTATGTAAGATATTAGATATTATATGTACTTGTAATAGTTTTGTTTATAAATATAAATAGTTGTAGTTTGAATCTTATATTATATTATTTATGAAAAGTATGGATTCTGGAAGAAACACATCTAAAGGTAATGAAGACACATGTCTAGCAGACAGTGGGACCACCAATTCGATACTTCGAAATACAAAATATTTCTCGACCTTAAAATTATGCGAGGCACATGCGTTTACTATGGTTGGCTCATCAAGCATTATAGAAGGCTCTGGAAGAGCAACTATAATACTGCCTCGTGGTACTAAACTTATAATTGACGACGCTTTGTACTCGACTAGATCCCTGAAGAATCTGTTGAGCTTCAAAGATATACGTCAAAATTGGTATCACGTCGAAACTGGGTCTGAGGATAATAAAGAGTATTTATATATCACCTCAAGAATATCATGCCAGAAGCGTGTTCTAGAAAGACTTGAAGCTCTTTCTTCTAGTTTATATCTTATAGAGATTAAAACAGTTGAATCATATGTCGTTGTCAACCCGAAGTTGCACGATCCAAATACTTATAAAATTTGGCATGATCGACTGGGACACCCAACATCTACCATGATGAGTAGAATAATACAAAACTCTCAAGGACACCCTCTTCGGAACCAGAAATTTATGTTAAATAGGGATTTTACTTGCACTGGTTGCTCATTGGGGAAGTTTATTACTCGCCCATCCCTGACGAAAGTACATATTGAATCTCCCAAATTTTTGGAAAGGATTCAAGGTGATATATGTGGCCCTATACACTCGCAGTGTGGACCATTTAAATATTTTATGGTATTAATCGATGCATCAACTAGATGGTCTCATGTAAATCTGCTCTCGACGCGGAATCAGGCGTTTGCAAAGTTATTAGCTCAGATAATTCGTTTACGAGCTCAGTTTCCTGATTATGCGATCAAGTCGATTCGTCTAGATGGAGCAGGAGAATTTACATCGAGCACTTTTGATTCCTATTGTCTCTCAGTTGGAATTAATGTTGAACATCCTATAGCTCATATTTATACTCAGAATGGTCTAGCTGAATCATTCATAAAACATATCCAACTGATTGCGAGACCAATGTTGATGAGGACTAAATTACCGGTTACTGCATGAGGACCTGCAGTTCTTCATGCTGCAACTTTAATAAGGTTACGTCCCACTTTGAATAATCAGTTCTCACCTTTGCAATATGTTCAAGGCCAGCAGCCAAACATATCTCATTTGCGTATTTTTGGATGTGTTGTATATGTTCCTATTACAGCCCCACAACGCACAAAGTTTGGTCCTCAGCGCCGACTGGGAATATATATTGGTTTTAATACACGATCTATTATTCGATACCTCGAACCACTGACGGGTGAGACTTTCACTACACGCTCGTCGAGTGTCATTTTGATGAGACATTCTTCCCGCCATTAGGGGAGTAAATTTGCCTGAAGCAAATGTTACCAAAAGGGAACTTTCTTTGGTTACACTAAATTTTTCTCGTTTTGATCCTCGTACTAATCAATCTGAAGTTGAAGTACAAAGGATAATAAATCTACAAAAGATTGCTAATAAAATGCCTGATGCATTTAATGACGCAGCGAGAGTGACAAAGTCATATATACCTGCTGCAAATGTTCCAACAAGGACAGATGTCCCTGAAGGACACGATAAAAATATTGCAGCAAATGAATCGTCCAAAACACGTCTGAAACGTGGACGACCAATCGGTTCTAAAGATATAATTCCCCGGAAGAAGAAAAACCAACCACAAACAAGTAATGTTCCAGAAGAGACGACAAATACACCCCTAGAAGTGGGTAAAGCCCCAAAAAGGCAGAAGCTCTCGAAGAGCATGAGTTATCTCCAAATGAAGAGATATCTATACATTATGCTTGTAATGGTAAAGTGTTGAATCGAGATAGCATAATCATCGATGATATAGTTGCGCTTTCGGTAGCCACTGATATTATCACTGAAAATGATGATTATGAACCACATTCTATTGAGGAACGTCGGAAAAGGACTGATTGGGTAAAATGGAAAGAAGCAATCCAGACATAGCTGAATTAACTGTCAAAACGTAACGTTTTTTGACCTGTAGTCCTGACACCCAATGATGTAACCCTGTAGGTTTCAAATGGGTATTCGTTAGAAAACGGAATGAGAATAATGAAGTCATTCGCTATAAAGCAAGACTTGTGGCACAAGGTTTCCTGCAGAAACCAAGGATCGATTATGAAGAAACATACTCTCCAGTTATGGATGGAATAACCTTTCGATATTGATCAGTTTAGCAGTTTTGGAGGAACTCGAAATGAACTTAATGGACGTGGTCACTGCATATCTATATGGAAAGTTAGATACCGACATTTATATGAAAGTCCCTGAAGGATTTAAATTGCCTGGAGACAACCCACGTACCATGTATTCACTAAAGCTTAATCGAGCTTTATATGGATTGAAACAAGCTGGACGAATGTGGTACAATCGTCTTAATGAATATCTGATCAAAGAAGGTTATGTAAATGATCTCATTTGCCCATGTTTATTTTTCAAGAAAGAAGATATTGGATTCGCTATTCTTGCAGTATATGTTGATTATATTAACCTTATAGGAACTCCAGAAGAGCTCTCTAAAGCAGCAGAATATTTGAAGAAGGAATTCGAGATGAAAGATCTCGGGAAAACAAAATTTTGTCTTGGCTTACAAATTGAGAGAAGCACAAGTGCCATACTTGTACATCAAACATTATCCACTGAAAAAGTCCTGAAGCGCTTTAACATGGAGAATTCTTATCCGCTTAGTACTCCCATGGTTGTTAAGCCTCTCAATGTTCTGAAAGATCCATTTCGACCTAAAGAAGAAGACGAAACACTCCTTGGTCCAGAAGTACCATATCTGAGTGCTATTGGTGCATTATCATACTTAGCTCAATGCACTAGACCGGACATTGCTTTTGCAGTAAATCTATTGGCCAGATATAGCTCTGCACCAACTAAGAGAAATTGGGTTGGAGTAAAGTAAATTCTAAGATATCTGAGAGGAACAACTGACATGGAATTATTCTATTCAAAAAACATATCTGGTGATTCTCAAGTAAAAGGATACACAGATGCCGGTTATATTTCTGATCGGCACAAAGGAATTTCTCAGACAGGTTATGTATTCACAAGCGGAGGTACAACTTTCTCATGGCGATCTAGTAAACAAAGTATGCCCGCTACCTCATCTAACCATGCAAAATTTTTATTGTGCTCCATGAAGCAACAAGAGAATGTGTATAGCTTACATCCATTATTGAACACATTAGAAGCTCAAGTGGTCTTGATTCAATCACAAATTCTCCCACAGTCATTCACGAAGATAATTCAGCATGCATTGCTCAGATCAGAGAAGGATACATCAAAGGCGATAGGACTAAGCACATATCCCCTAAATTGTTTTACTCACATCACCTCCAGAAGAATAATGAGATTGATATCCAGAAGATACAATCATGTGAGAATTATGTTGACTTGTTTACCAAGTCTCTGCCTACTACAATGTTTAGAAAACTAGTAGAAGGCATCGGAATGCGACGCTTGAATAACTTTTTAATTATAACATACTACAGATTTTATTGGTCTCATTTTCTAATATCTTATGTAATATATTTATATTGGTTGAAGGGATATTGCTTTATTGGAGAAGGTTGATAGCTTCCAATCTAACCAGAAAAACATTATTTCATTGAAATAGTAATATTTTGTGTCAAGATTTTCTTTCAGAAGTAAGAAAGTAGTTTTTTGCGTTCTTTTAAAGAACATGTAGGTCAAATTTGTTTTTCTTTCTCCCTTCATTTCGTAGTTTATGGCCCAAAAAGAAACATTAAATTTCATTTTCAGATGAGAGAAATCTGGCGAAAAATTTGTAAACAGTAAGATATCCGTAAGAAAATAATGATTATGTTGACCAAAATAATTCTCCACTTATTTGAGAAATCTGAAAACAAAACTAACTAAATTTTCTTCTCAATTATCAAAAATTTGGTGCCCAAATATTTAAAGATCAGGACTTTGAATTTGAAGTTGAAAATAGAGTTAATTGGACTTAAATGGAAGAAAAAAAAAACTTTAAAATTTATAATGGTTAAGCCTCTACAAGATTATAAGGTTTAAATAAAACTACTATGAAATAAAGGCCTTCAAGATAATAAACCACTCCATCCAAATTAGTATAGGAAGAGCACTATTTAGTAAAGGTAGTGCGTTAGAAAGGTCAATTATGTATTTGCTCTTCCTTTACCAAATTAGTTTAAGAAGGGCGTTATAAGCATCATTTAATAAATAGTGGCAAAATAGAAGGACTTAGATAAAAATTAATAATAAATCTAATAGTTTATTTACTTGTAGTTTCTCTCACATAAACAACCAAAACCCTAATATCGTCACTACTATCAACATCACCATTAGTATTAATAAACTTGCAAAGTTTACCATCACTATAGTCTTAGTTTCGAGCTTTTAATGATACCTCAAGATCTCATGGATGAGGAACCACCGTTAATGAAGGAGGAAACCTACATCAAGAAAGAAGATTCCTTTGACTTAAACGTAGACATCGACTTAAACGAAATCATCGACTTAAACAAGGACATCAACCTAAACGAAGTTATCGACTTAAACAAAGACATTTATAATGAAGATAATATGTATCAGGTAAAGAAATATCATTTTCTTGTCTTCCTCTATGCTTGAACAAATGTTTTAGGCTTTCAGGTCGTTTTTTTTTGTAAAGAATTATCGATTGGATCGACTGAAAAAGACAACAAATTTCAGTTGGGTCGGGTGAAAAAGACAATAAATTTCGGTCGTAACGGCTGAAAAAGATGACAAATTTGGATTGGGTCGATTGAAAAAAAATAACAAATTTCGGCCGGTCCAGCTGAAAATAGTAACAAATTTCGGCTGAGATGGCTGAAATTAGTTTGTTTTTTAAACCGCTCTGACCGATTTTTTTTAAAATTTTTAGTTGGTATTCATGAATTTTTATTTATTCTAAGCGAAATTTCTTTTATGTAAATGTCGCTTATATATTTTTCGAGTTACATCCTTGTTTGTATTCTCCATTGCAATATTGATACTTGAAATCTTCAAAAATTATTTTAATTGGTGTTAAACCCCTAAAAATCTATGGAGAAATCAAGTAATAACAAGAATTACAAACTCTCTATGGTGATGAGTGTTGTGTTAGTCATCTAGGGTTTAGGTTTCTATCTCTATATCTCTCTTTTTGATAGAATCAAACAGATTTAGGACTTTTTTCTTTTTTAGGATGTTTATCTCTCTTCTCTCTCTTTGATTTGATCGAAGGTTTTAGGTCGAACAGAAATCTCTCTTCTCTTTAGAAGGTTTTTAGTCGAACAGGAGGATACTCTCTTCTTTCTCTTTTGGTCCAAAATAGTTTGATGGGAGGGACCAAAGTATAAATTTGGGATATTTAAAAAAAAATGTTTATCCCTCCCTATTCTAAAAAGAGTGCTTTCCCTATCTGCACTGCCTTTGCTAAAAATTGTTCTTCCTGTACCAAAACCCATGATATATATATATATATATAATAAAACAGAAGGGAAAAACGCTGACTGGGTCAAACATCCTTTTTTAATAAAGGATACTGTCTAAAAGTCTTTCCCGAAATTTAAAATATAGTTCTTATTAGAAATAAAATAACCAATTAAAAGAAATAACAGCGTCCTTAGAAATAAAATAATTATTTTAAGAAAAAAATGAAACAAAAGAAATTGCAAGAGTTTAAAAGAAGAAATTGTTGTATATCTCTCTCTCGATATAATAACTAATTTAAGAAAACAAAAAACGAAAACAATAAGTAGAATCACAAAAAGTTAGGGTATCCAAAATATAACAATAATAAATATGGAAAGTGGTGTGACATATTTAGAGAGAGTGGCTAGAGCAATATTATGGGGCACCTATATACGCACTGGGTTAAAATTTCGTCAAATTTCAGTGATACAACTGTCGTACCCTAGGACACGGGATATACCAATGAAATAATTACTAATTTAAAGAAAAATGGAACAAAAGATATTTCAATGGTTAACCACTCTCTCAATAAAATAATAACTAATTTAAGGAAAAGAAACAAAAGAAAATAACACCAAAAAATTAGAGTACCCAAAATATAGCAATAATAAATATGGAAAGTCGGATGACATGTTTAGATAGAGCCTAAAACAATATTATGGGGAAACTATAGAAGCACTAGGTTAAAATTTCGTCACATTTAATTAATGCAACTGTCCGTGTCCTGTGGCATGGGATATACCCTAGTATATATATATATATGTCTTCTTTGTCCTACATTGTTACATATAGTCTTGATCAAAATCTAATTTAGCCGATCATATACTTCTACTGAAATCGACCGTGCGATGTCAGCAATTATTCTAGAGGGTCGATGGTTTTGAGAAACAAAAATAATTTTTTGAGGCTTTTCAAAATTTTGTGCCGGGAAAAACTTTTTGGTTTTTCAAACCCACCACCGCTTCTCTTCCTCACACAGGTAAAAGTCGGTGGCACACTTTTATCATGGACGATCTCTAAAAAAAATCATATAATCTTCTTTCTCCTCTTCTTCACCACCATCTCCGGCTATAACCACCATTTATCTCTCCTCCTTCCTCTCTCTCCTCCGTTTTTACTCCTTCATCTCTTTGAATTGGGAAAAATTTTCAAACATAACACGAGTTCTGACAAAGGGAAAGATAAAGAAAGAGAAACATACAAAGAGAGAGATAGATTGGGAGGAAAGGAGGGAAAAAATGATAAAGTTTTTTAAGGGTCGTCGCCTCGTCGGTGATGGTACTCTACCAGCGACCCTTGATAGAGTGGAGAGAAGAAAGGTGGTCAGGACTTGAGGAGACAAAAGAAAAAAACTCGTTGCCTCGTCGGTGATGGTACTTTACCAACGACCACTTGATAGAGTGGAGAGAAGAAAGGTGGTCAGGACTTAAGGAGACAAAAGAATTTCCACCTAAAATTTTGGCAAGCGCTTTGGGGAAAGCAAAATAGTTTCCGGGGTGTGAAGACTTGGTAAAAAATTGGTCAATTTTGTTTGACAATTTTATTTTGTAAGTTGTCAGAGGGAAATAAAAATAAAAATAGAAAACCCTCCACCATATCCCATAAAATATGTTTTCCCAGAAACTTTTCAAAATTTTGCATATTCCCTTAAAAATTTCATACTTCGGAAACTATTTAATTTTCCCCAAAGCGCTTTTTATATCACGTTGAACTTTTAATTTTTTCCAGACGGGTGCGGTCTTTCACAAGTGATTACAAATTGTCCCACAAAATACTTTAACCCTTAATTTCTTAATTTTAATTTTTAAAGTGTTATTTCTTTCAAATTTGGGTAGATTGCATAGGAATAATTCTTTCCGACAAAAATAATCCTTAGATTTTTAAATCCAAACTAATCACATTTTAACCCTTAAATTCTTAATTTTAATTTTTAAATTACAATTTTGAATCTTTTTTATTTTTTCAATTTTAAACTGTAGAAGTTTTTAATTGTGAAATCTTGGGATGTCAAGATTTTGAAATTAAGATCTTGCCAAACAAACCTACCACAATTAGACAAAAAACATAAATGTTTGAATTAGTGATTCTTACATCCAGACCACTATAGGTGCTTTTGCATCTTCATTAAGTTGCTTCTACTCATAACTTTCAGAATTTTATCTTAAATTTTTCTTGAGCTCGAAAAATCAGTAATTCAAAATAGACTACTCTTGAACCCATTTCCTATTAGATAGTTATACAACAATTACATATGGGTGTGGTTCAACCTAAGGAAAATGCAGCCTGGTACAAATGAATGAAATTACCCAAGCTGAACAAGCTCTTCTCACATTAGCTTTTAGAGATGTATTAGCTTTGCCTGTGAATCATGTTACAATTCATAATGAACTACTAGGCTTCTCTCAAGATGGGCCAACCCTTTCTAAGGATATCGTCAATCTTTGAATCAATCCGCCTTTGGATTTTTGATGGGCAAAGCTCCGCTGCATAGCCATTTAGTTTAGCTGCAAGGCTCGACCGAGCTAACTCGTCTTCTGGTAAGTTTCCTATCAACTGAAGAAGGAATGGGCTTCGCTTCAGTTCAAATTTCTGCAAAGAATCGAAACGAGAATCAAGTTTGTCCAAGACATCAAATTACAATATTTTAATCTAACCCAATTATGTGTCTGGCTCGCATTTGACTACTAGGTCACTAGCAATCAAACAATTCTATCAATTTCATATTTTCTGCACATATTTCAAGCGGTAGTAACTTGACAGAATAGAGCCCTTCATCAAATGCTCAAGCCCAGATGGGCATAGGATTTGGCACACTATACTTTTCCATCAATTATGTGTTAGACCAAAATGTCATTTCAAGAGATTCTAATACAACTCACTAGTGCTACTCCTCCGCAGTTTGTGGGTGTTGAGGCATATGCTTTTCGCATAGATTTCAGATCTGAAGTGTACCGATATTCATATTTCATGCATAAATTCTAACCCCGCTGCTTTTCTTTTTCAAATGAAAAAGCATTTCATTTGAAAAACACTAAGAGTGTGAAGACTGATACTTGGATTGATCAGGCTTAAGATTGGAAAAATTAAAACAAGCTCCACCTTAGACATACCGATACAGTCTAACGAACTACCGATGTACAACAACAAAGTTTTATATCGTATGGCATACCTGATGTTCAGACTCAGCATGATAAAATGTACCAAGTTGTTGAATTTGTGTGGTCACTATACTACTCCTTGATTTTGTTTGTTCTCTCTCTTTACTTGCAGAAGCTAATCTAGCTTCTTCCGTTCCATTAGTAAAGATGATCGACCTGTAAATGACGCCAGCATGTACGTCACTCTCGGGCAAAAACCAGAAATTTTTTAGGGGCTTGCTTATATTTGCAAGTCTAATGGGTGACAAAGACGGGCCAATTAGCAGAAACCGAAAAAAAATTCAACCTATTAGGCCCATCTGGACAGAATCATTAGCGGCTTATTCCTCCGCCTCTGATCCTGCTTCAAAGATTGTGGGTATTCACAAAATAAAACTTACAATATTTATGCGTGTTACAGATATGCTTTGATTAATCACTAGCAAATACATGATTTACTATGGATGAAACAGATTTGAATTGTCAAAGTGGTGCGTGTTTAAGTCAAGACTATTTTACCTGTACTGATTACCCACGTCAGGGCCTTGGCCAAATACTTGCCTAGAATCATGACTAGCCCAAAAGACATCCAAAAGCTGCCTGAAACTAATTAGCCTAGGATCATACTCAATCTGCAAAGAGTCCACAGAACAACTGAATTTACATACAATCAAATGCAAAATGTAGCAGAGACAAATTATTCCAATCCAGGAATGTGGGAATGAGAAATTAGATATAGAAAAATACACAAACCTTGTTCTCCTATTCGCAGACCATGTTCTAGTATTAGTTGTGAGGTGTTGAAAGCCAAGGTTTTCTCTTTGGAAAATCATAAGATAGGTGGAGAGCTATGCAAATCAAGAAATGAAGTTTCGGTGGAAACTTCGGTAAGCATGGAAATAGAAATAATTCGGTCATTTCGACAGAAATCTTCCGAAATTTATTTCCTTGATAGGTGATTAGGTGGAGAGCTATGCAAATCAAGGAATGAAGTTATAAGAAACTTAGTTAAATTCCGGTTTCGATGGAAATGGAAATATTCCGGTCATTTCGACCGAAATATAATAATTCTTTGATGCAAATGGGATCGCCCGATCCACCCATGTAACTCGTGGATCGGATCGAGAACGAAGGTAGATTGAGTCAATCCCATGCCGATCCCCCAAATCAAGAACTCCCAAGTTAAGAGAGTAAGACCTCGAGATAGAGAAGAGACATAGGATTGATCCTTGTTGTACAACTGTTAACTATTGTAATAGTGTTTTTTTTTTGGAAGGACAGTTTTCATTTTTTTTTTGAGAAATCGACTACAATCTAGGTTAGTCGTTACAAGGCATTGATACATCATGAAGATGTGATGAGCACGATAACCACCAAAGTTAAACTAATAATGAAAGTGGCCTAAAGCCCAACAACATGAAAGAGGCTCAAAGACCGACAAATTTATTACGTTATACATACCTTTAACAACCCAAATTCATTAACCATGGATTCCACCTCCTCTGACAATCAATCGAACGTGAGACCTCCAGGGTTTTGGAGTTTATGTCAACACTATCAATACATACTTTGAAAGGTGACCAATCCCAAGTGGGTCAAAAGACACTCTGGAGGTGATCCCTTAAGAGGGACGAGACGGGGATTATGGACTAGCAATCTGGTCCTAACTACATAAAATGTATTCCAATTTCCAAGTTTCAAATCATATGATTCAATGTGTTTGATTCAGTTTTAGGGTTTCAATCACGATGAGGTCAAGAACATACAATAGTTTAACTACATTGGGGGCGAAATTATATAACCTATATTCAGATCACAATGTCACTAGATTGTTTTCTAGGTAATAATTATAGCAATCAGAAGGCAATAAGAATTGGAAAACCCTAATAATAGAATTACGAACTAGAATTGTTCATAAAGAAAAGCAACAAAGATTGAAGTAAATATACCTGAACAGATTCAGCATGATCTCCTAAGCTTCTAAACTCAGGATTAATTTTAGAACCTCCAGTATAACCAACACTTGTACGAATTACACCATGTAAACATCCAAATACAGCTTCAGATCTCCAGAAACTTCCAAGAGCAAAAACAGAAGTTTTAAGAGGTTGATTTGTTGATTGATCCATCACAGTTTCAGAAATACGATCAGGTAATCTGATACTGAGAACTTCATCCGCCATTAATAAGGTTAGAAGAAGAAATACAGTAGAAAGAAGTGGGAGATCTAGTTTTGATGATTTCTTCATCTTTTTCGGTTTGATTTGTCTGAGAAAGAGAAAAACACCCAGACAAAAGAATGAACAAAAAAAAATCTCTCTCTCTCACTCACTCTTACGTGGAGAAAATCAAGGGTTTGTGTTATTCTTCTTCTACTTTTTGGGGTAAGGAAATTTTATAGGCACCATCGAATTGCTATAGCCTGGGTCCTTGGGAGGTGTAGAGGCGAAAATAGGAAATTTTAAATGCACTCACCGTTATTGCTACATGCACTGACACCAAAGGTATTTTTGCTCAAATCAGAAGAGATGTGAGTGTACGTAACAAAAATGGTGAGTGTATTTAACAATTTCCGGCAAAAAGTCCTAGCATACGAGTATATACTTGGCCGACAATTGGTTGATGATCTTCACGAGGATGGGTCTAAGGTCCAATATAATTGGGTCAATGGATTCAGAACCTAAAAATAATTTGGAATAGAAAATTAGTCCACTAGAATAGATTTACATGTCTAACCTATCTACTCTATATTACTACCTAACCTATCCTCAAATAAAAAAATAACGCAAAACTTACTAAAATAAGACCGGTGATTTGGAGAAATGAGAAAAAGAGTTATTTTGTGAAAGGGGCAAACTTAAGTACCAGGTGATGAGTTTGGGACATGAAGATGTTCTTTTCTGAGTTTGGGGCAAGAACTAACTTTATCATCCAAAAAATAACGACATCTAACAACCCTTAACGTAGTTGACTCTTGCATTAGTTAAAAACGTGAGATGCCCCAAAACACTAATTTTTAAATTCACATGCTCCTAACACACGTTTTACAATTTTTTTAGAAATATTCGAAATGAAAATAAAATAACTTATTTACATCCATTAACCATATCCACATAAACCTCCAAACTGGTATAAATTTATAAACTTCGTGCACGAACATACATATCACAGCAAGTGCGACCACAAAATTTGATGTAAAAGTTAATACGTCCATAAATATTCATTTGTTCATATATATTAAAGTATCTTAATATTAAAAAATAATCTCTATTGAAATCCAACTAGCTTAATGTTGTTGGGGAATAACATTTTGTATTAGGATAATCCAACTTTTGGGTGGGAAAATCTTAGATTAACCCTACCATTGTCTCTTTCCATCTTTCCATTGTCCAGGCAAAATAAGGAAGGGTTCCCTTCTTGGTAACCCACATAGAAAATTGTAAGATGTCAAGTAAAACTCTTCTCCTGTGCCGCAACAATTAGAAGAGAGAAAGTGAGAGAGTTATGGAGTAACCTCAAACGTTTTAGGGTTTCACATGAGATCCTTTCCCTTCGTCTGAGGCAGAGGAAGGTTCCGATGAAGGAAAATTTCTCTTCTCTGAAATAGTAAGTGAGAGAGAGGAAGGAAGAGATAGAGAGATAGAGAGATAGAGATAGAGAGAGGGGGAAGGGGGAGATAGAGAGAGGGAGAGGGGGAGATAGAGAGAGAGAGAAAAAGAGAGAGAGAGAGAGAAAAAAAAAAAGAGAGAGAGAGAGAGAGAGAGAGGGGGGGGAGGGAGGGAGATAGAGAGAGAGGGGGGGAGAGGGAGGGAGATAGAGAGAAAAAAAAAAGATAGAGAGAGAAGTGGTGGTGATCAGCAGAGAGAAAAGTTGAGTATCCAGTTTATGTAAATATAATTTATGGATGTAATTGGATTTAAATTCTGAATATTTGAGAAAAAAATTATAATAACAGTGTTAAGAACACTTGAATTTTAAAAATTAGTGTTTGGGACATCAAAAGTTAAATAAAACTAGTGTTTAGAGGCATCTCACTTTTTATGACTAACGGGAGAGTTAACTAACATTAATTGTTACTTGACGCCGTTACTTTTTGGATGATAAAGTTAGTCGAAGTTAGGTAATGTCCCAAACTCAAAAAAAGAACATCTTGGTGCCCCAAACTTATCACTTGGTACTTATGTCTACCCCTTTCGCAAGACAACTCTAAGAAAAATTATTTGAGGTGCAAAGAATTTATAAAAAAATATTGTTAACTTAGCCGACCAATATATTTTCTAATTGTTATGGGGGAATAAAATTTTGTTCACCATTTCTTCTCCCTACCGACAAGGATCGCCGGTAAACTGGTATTGTCGGCAACCTTAATTTTTTTTTTCAAATCTTTCTCTCTCATCTCTCTTTTTCCGGTCACCAAATCCGACAACCACCATCATCATTTGTATCTTTCTCTTTCTTTCTCTCACTATGTCTCCCTCTCTCTATCACTTTTTCTCATCCCGTTCCAAGTAGAAAATCATGGAAAGTCAGGTACTTCTTTCTTCTTAAACTTCTCTGTTTTGGAAATACTTTGGGTTTCTAAAAGATGTTCTCTTTGTGTTCGATGAAATGTCTCAAAGATTTAAAACAACTTAACTATGGATAACCAAAATTTTCATCATAAAACTTCGAAATTTTGAGTTGGAAAACCATGGTTCGGAATCTCTGATTTCAAATAGATGACGAAACAGTTCTTAGATGAACTGTTGAAAGGATCTATTTAGGATAGGAATAGTAGTTTAGTACTATTAGCGGGTTGATGATCATTTAATGAAGTTGTCGTTTAGTAAATAGACGTGAAGAAATCGTGAACATATTATTTCTTTTGATGCCATGGGTATTGGGTATAGATTTGATCCATTAGTTACTACAGCACCACTGAGGTCACTCTAAATTTAGAAATCTAAAGCTCAGTAAATCATATAAGAGAAAAAGACTCCCAAGAGATATGCAGATTCCTCGAAATACCACGTAATGATCACAAATATCACAACTAAACTTGAAAATTTTCTTCAACTTTCCGTCCTCATGCATTTTTCGCTTTCTCTTATTATCGTTCTCAGCCACGTAAGAGATCTTCACGCTAACCACGCAACTTCTCCTCCTCCCTTGCTTCTTCATACTTGGTAGCTAATATAGTGAGAGGAGAGATAGACAGTAAGAGAGAGAATAAGAGAGAGAGAGATGGATTTTGAGAAGGAGCGAGCTAGAGAGAGTGAGAAGACAATGAGAGAAGGAGAAAGAGGGGGAGAGAAAGAGCAACAGGGAAGAGAGGGAGAGAGGTTAGAGAGAATGAAAAAAGAAAAAAGAAGAGAAAATGGTGGTGGTGATGGTGGTCGAATTGAAGAAGAACTAATGTTTTATTTCTCCAAAAAATCTTCTAAATTTCACATCTTTCCTTTAAAAAATTTCACCCCGGATAATATTTTTATTTCCCAAATCAGCGGCCTAAAATAACCCTTCCTCTTAAAACAAACAGTACTCTCCCTAATTCTCTCACTTTTCTTATTCAAGGAAACTCGTTATTTTTCTCTCTCTACCAGACCGCCTCTCTCTCTCTCTCTCCCTCCCTCTCTCTCACTCTAATTTAGCTTTCTTCATGACCGCAAGACGACCATCCTCTATATCTCCCTCTTGAATCTATGTATCTTCATCCTTGAAACCCTAACGTAAGAAACTACAACATCACTTGTTTTTATTTTATTTTATCTAAAATCTTGTTTTATTTTTATTTATTTTTTAATCCTATATCAAGTTATGGTTGGCTTTTGTTTACAATGTTTTCTTGTTTAAATCTTTTGGGCTATGGTGATTTTTTTGTTTAAAAAGTTCTTATTTTCATTTTTGATGATTCTATGTTGTTTTGGTTAAAGTCCAAAACTTGATATTTTTTCATTTGGTTTTTAGTTATAGAATATATCATATTTAAAATTGTTGTTTTATTTTTTGGTTATTTGAAGATTCTGATAAAACCTTAGAACTGGTTACAACCAATCCCCCGATTCTCTGTTATTTTGGTCTAAACACTCAACTTTAAATTTTTCCATTTGATTTTTAGATATAAAATATATCAGAATAAATACCATTTTTGTTCACCTAATACAAGTAAGTCAGGATATATGTTGTACATAAGTAAGCTATTAGAATTAGTAAAAAATGTTAGAATTTTGGTTCACTTAATATAATTAAGTCCGCAAATATGTACACATATTTATGTTGTTAGCTAGAATCAATAAAATGAAAAACGTAAAGAATTTAGCTCACTGATCTAAGTAAGTGAAAAAACATGTTTTACATAATTATAATGTTAGATTAACAAAATGCTTGAAAAATGTTCAAATTTTTCTTCACCTAACATAAGTTATAAAATCTGTTATAATTAATTATACTGTTAGAATCAACAAAATGATTAGAAAAATATTTTAATTTTTGTTCAACTGACCTAATTAAGTCGGAAAACGTATGATACCTAGGTATGATTTTGGAATCAAGAAAATTCTAAGTAAATATTAAACATTTTGTTCATCTACTCGACGTAAGTCAGAAAATATGTCATACACAAGTAACACAAAATCGTTGTTTTTTGTTTTTATTTGGGTTTTTTTTATCTAAAATAATTTTTTTAATGAGATTACTTTGTTTCATTATTAATTTTTTTTCTTTAGAATTTTGGAGATTCTAAGAATAAAGTGGCTTGATTTAAGATTCAAACAAAGAACAATGTTGTTTTGAGTATTTGTCCAATTTTTATAAGGATACGTCTTTTTTGTAAAAACACATTTATATTTGTAGCATTTTGATGATTTTGTTTGTAATATCTGCTGATGTCAAAAATGACTTCTTGGAATCAATCAGGATGATGAGAGTGCAATGCAGAATCCGCTTTTGCACTTCCCGATTTGGGGGCGAAATCTTCAAGGAATTCGGAAACCTCTCTAACACTCAAGACAGTCAAATTGCCCCTTTAGTTAAAATATTAAGTATTGAGTGAATTGTGGAGTTCTTAACTTGTTCAAGGCGATTTGGTTACCTTTTATAGGCTGCTTTGGCCGACCGGAGATAGGCGATGCAATTGAGGCGGTTGAGATCCACCGTCTGGGATTGAAACTACTAGTTCGTAGTTAGGAGATATTAGGGTTTCTCTTTGAGGCTATTTCGTATATTTGATATTTAGGAGTTCCTCTGTTTTAGGATCCTTGATAGATATGTTTTCAAGTTGATAGATCTTCTGGGATATGTTTCCTCCTTTGACGACTCTTTAAGCCAACTTAGTTAAATACTTAAAGTTCTCATCAATTGGGATCTTTGATTAGATTGTGGATTAAGTCGGTAAGCGTGAGGCACACTTCTACCTCCCCATGTTTAGGGATTAAGGTATCGACCCTGCCTACATGGACACCTAGCCTTCTCCTAAATCCAAAGGCATACCTGGTTGTATTTGAGTTAAAGAAGGGCTTAAGGCGTCTAGGATAATTGTACCAACTCCCCAGTTCTGGGCTTGAGTGGCAGGCCTCCTTCAGATTCAAACCCCCTGTTTACTGGATGCGGATTGACCGACAAGCTTTCGGTATTTTCTTGACTCATTGACTTTAGTCAACTGATGACCATTTTTTGGATCATCAACAAGGACATCCTAACTGTTTTGAGCATTGGAGAGGTTTTCAAGTTTCACCCCTAGTTCGTGAGGAGCAAGTTCAAGATTCAACGAAGCAGTCTCTCATCCTAAATGCATGATAGTGGAAGGATATATTTTGATCATCTGATTGGCGCTAGAAGGAGGTCAAACTCCACCGAACATCTCTCACGTTCAGCAACCCGAATCACAAACTCGATTCTTTGCGGAATTCATCTTTACTTTACATTTAAAATCTATATTTAAACCATCAATGTCTTTGGAAGAAGATCTAGTCGCCGAGGTTTCACGCCTCAAAGGCAGAAAAATAATGAGACATGGAAAACTTGCAAGCCATGCAAGCAAGCCTATCAAAAGCTAAAGAAGAGGCAGATTCCATAAAGAAAGCTAAACAAGCCGAGAAAAGGAAATATACCTAATAAACCCTTTTGTGGAATTTATTAATAACTCCTACTAGTGCATACATGCCCCACTTCGAAGACCACAGTAGTTCAGAAACTATATAACTGTTGCTCAAACAGAGTGAGGAGATGAGAAAGAGGATGCAGGCTCAGCTTGAGAACTCGAGAACTGGTCAAGGACAAACCGCACCTTCGGCTACGAGTTCATTATAAACGATGAGATTTCTCTCTCTAGTTTGATTTTGTTCTTCCATTTTTGTACTTCTTTCTGAAGAATCTTCAGATCTGAACTTACTTTGGTTTGATTATTTTATTTCACTTGCTATCGTTTTTATGTTCCAGATCCTAAACCTACTTTTTTTCTTCTCGTCGCGATTTGAAGGTAACGTTTGTAAATCTTAAAAACACCACCAAAGCAATGGGGAAGAATCCATTGTTACACGTTAATTATGAAGAAACAAAGATTGATGAAAGATCATGAGAAGAAGATGAAAACATATTTATTCAATTCCAAAACCCGTTAATTAAATCTCTTAAACTTCACCAGAACTAATCTAATCTAGATTAAAATTTGATCTTCTTTTTGTTTGAAACATGTAGACCAGGTTCTATTAACGCTACATTATTATTATTATTCTTTTTCTCAACAGGGTATGCTACCAGGAATAATCTTCGAGATTTTTTTGTGGTACAATAGGTAGCTGGACAACTTACCTCATCTTTGCATTAAATGTTCTCATAAGCACGCCTGCCGTCAAAAGAAATTTGGGGTGAGAGAAGATATTGTCAGAAAGGCATTTTGGTAAAGAAAAGATACGTCACTAACGTCTAACGGAAAAATGAAAAAAAGGGGTTCAAAATAAATTTGGTCATCTTCGGGAGCCATTTTGATGAATTGATCAGTTCTAAGGTGCCAAAATGAGATTAACCCCTTTTTTTCGTACTCTCATCTCATTTTATTCCCTGGTTCATTTGACCTTTGAAGTTGACTAATATGAACTCTCATATGGCAATTCACACAGTACTACAGTAGTGTCTTTCCACCCAGCCGTCTTTGGTATTTACAAGCTGTCATTAGGTCCCCACAAATGTTGGAACTTGGAACGATGCATGCAAGTCAAGGAAAAAGTCATCTCTGGCCCACAAACTTTCCTAACCTGTGTCCACCAAAATTAACAGGTGTTTACACGTTACCTACTTTTGAAAGAATAAAAGTGGAGAACTTCAAAATGTATAATTAAAGGTCATAATCAAATTGTAATACTTGTAATCCATCTCTTCATCAAAAAAAAAAAAAAATAGTACTTGTAATCCTGATAACAAATCAATTAGATTTTGGGTGCCATGTCATAACTTGGCTCTATAAATCTGAACCATTCAATCTCCTCCCATAAATTTTAGCCATTAACTTTTTGATTCAATTTAGTGGGAAGTTAATATATATGATTTTACGGCTCAAATGAAAGACATATTAAAATAACTACTTTTATAACTGCCTAGACTTCTTCTATCGTTTATATCCTTAGAGCAATGAAATATGTTGACACTGAAATAAGGCTATAATTGACATTTACTTAGATTTCTCCAAAGTAAATAACTAAATTCCTCTTTTCTCTCTACAAATTAGGTACCCACGTAGAAGTTTTTTTTTTTTGAAATTTCTGAGGTTTCAAAGTACCCATTATTTCCTCCCAACCCTATATCTTTTTACCTTAACTCTCTCACCACAACAACTAAATATCTGTCAACAGTTGGTAGCTCAAGTAGTTCCAAGGTGTTGATCGTAGTCGACTTCCAAAAAAAAAACAACTAAATATCTACTCATTAAGTGATATCTTTCTCTAATTTACTCTCTCTGATTAATTTGTTAGATTTTATCCTTCTATATTTTTTTATTGAAGTTTATTCTTTTGTTTTGATTTAATTTTGGAAATTAATTGGTTAGACTTTCATTTGTGTTGAAACTGGTTGGTTATTTTGTGCAGGCATTTGGAGGATCTTTATGAATCATGGGAAAGAATCGTGGGAGGGAGACGCACCAAATAAAGGAAATAGTTGATTGTAATGGAAGTTTGTAATAATTTGATACCGTCTCTCAAAGTCAATCCGCAAATACTTTAAGAAGTTAATTTAGTTTATTCAACTTTTCTTTAATTTAATCCATCTATAATTTCTCTCCATAGAAATAACTCTCTCTCTTTCTCCTTTCTTCTTTTATTTCATTAGGTTCATTTTTCTTCCATGATTATCAAAGTTTATTTATAAGTGTGTTATCTCCTCCTTCTCTTCCTTCATCTTTGTATGATTTAGTTTGGCATCCTCTTAATTTTATGATTTAGTTTTTTGATAGTTTTCTTCCATTTCTTCATCAAATGTAGGTTTAACCTCATTTGTTTAATTAAACTAAAATTGATAAACGTTTGGAGACGTACTTCATTATCTTTGTAAAGTGAATTGTTAACAGGAGACATACTTCATCTCTGTAGACATACTTCATTATCTTCCTAATGTGTTGTATTCGTTTTTTTTTTTTGCTCGACTAATTTGAGTTTATTTTTATGTTCTTCTAAATTAACAGGAGAATGACACAATCAAATGGATACCAAGTCAGTAAAAACAATAAGAACTTGGATGATCAATATTTTTTAGTATTTTTTTGTTTTTTCAAGTAAAATCGTATGTAATTTTTCTTTAATTACATTTGTATTGATCCAATCTCACTTCACTGAGTGTAAGAAATGGACAGATTTTCTGATAGATGCGGGATTGTAGTTATTCTTCTTGATCAAATGTAAATTTTAAAATGTTTATCTAGAAATTTCTTCTTCTCCACCATTGTTTTTAGATTGTTTATATTTTTGATGAGATGTACATGGTAATGCTTTTTAAGTTATCTAAATACTTTCTTCAACGAGAAGTTAATTGTCTCTTTTTCTCTTCATCATTTTATTGTGTATTTTAAGTGCAATCTTCAAGATGTGACAATAGTTTGAATTTGTAACTAACTAACTAACTAACTAACTAGGTATCTCCCGCGCCCTGCGGGCGCGGTCAATCCGGTCGGGCTTACGCCAGTCGTGGTTAAAAACCTCCACAGCACAAGCACAACGAGTTTAAACATTCTCTCGGGTGCATGTAACACGATGTCTACGTAAATCTTCGTCTGACATCACCCGGACCGAGCTCGAACCTAGACGTGCTAACACTATATGAAGAAACACATGCACCACAGTGCTAGCACGTCTAGGTTCGGGCACGGTCCGGGTGATGTCAGACGACGATTTACGTAGACATCGTGTTACATGCACCCGATAGAATGTTTAAACTCGTTGTGCTTGTGATGTGGAGGTTTTTAACCACGACTGGCGTAAGCCCGACGGGATTGACCGCGCCCGCAGGACGCGGGAGATACCTAGTCTATATAACAATTCAGCTAGGTTTTTTTGCCATGTCATAACTTGACTTTATAAATCTCGGCCGTTCAATCTCTTAAGGTTTTGATCTAATGGTTTAAGTTAATTGAAATTACAGTTTTTTAAACCTCCCAGTCACTTAATTAGATAAGTAGTTACAAACCACCCATTATTTCCTCTCAATATCTTTTTTCTCCAATGATTCTCTCACCACAAAAACTGAATATCTACCCATTAAACGATTGCTTTCTCCAATTTATTTTCTCTTCTTTCATTTAACCAACATATCTCTCTTATTTTTCTAAGTGATACTCTGATTAATTTGTATGTTTGATCTTCTCCATTTATTGAAATTTTATTCTTTTGTTTAGGTTTAGTTTTGGGAATTAATTGGTTAGACTGATTTGTTTGTGTTGAATTGCTTTTGTGTCGATAACATGTTTGGAAAAACTTCATGAATAATGTGAAATTGCCTTGATAATGATATTGTTCATTTTGAAGGGGTATTAGTTTATTTCTGTTTTCTCCAACAATATACCCTTCTTTCTCTCTAACTACCGTGGGTTGGTTGGTTATATATTTATCATTAATTCATCATATTCACATTGACTATCACCATCTAATTCTATTTTTCTTCTTCGTTTTTTCATCAGTAGGTAGATTGATGTCCTCTAATTTTTATGATTTAGTGTTTTGACAGTTTTCTTCCATTTCTTCATCAAATGTAGGTCTAACCTCATTTGTTTAATTAAACTAAAATTGATAAATGACTGTAGACATACTTCATTATCTTTATAAAGTGAGTTGTTAACAGGAGACATACTTCATCTCTGTAGACATACTTCATTATCTTTGTAAGGTGTTGTACTAATTTTTTTTCGCTCGATTAATTTGAGTTTATTTTTCTGTTCTTTTAAATTAATAGGAGAATGACACAATCAAATGGATACCAAGTCATTAAAAATAATAAGATGAAGAAGAAAACAAACTTGGAAGATCAATATATTTTAGTATTTTTTTTGTTTTTCACGTAAAATCTTATGTAATTTTTATTTAATTACATATTTCTCATGTAATTAAAATTGATAGATTTTCTTGATCAAATGTATATTTTCAAATTGTATCTAAAAATTTCTTCTTCTCCACCATTATTTATATTTTTCATGAAATGTAGATGACTAGATAATATTGATTTTTAAGTTATCTAAATTCTTTCTTTAACTATAAGTTAATTGTCTCTTTCTCTCTTCATCATTTTATTGTGGATGACTAGATGATCAAGATGTGACAATAGTTTTAATTTGTAACTAATTTTTAATTTTTTTCTATTCCTTTACATTATAAGAGAATGCTAAAATGAATTGGATACCAAGTGAGCACAAAGAAGAAAGAGAACCAATAAGCAGATTGGTTTTTTTTTTTTTACATTGTTTTCTTGCTTTCATTTTTCATGTAAAATAATTTTTATTTTCGTTCATAATTTCAAGTGATTAATTTTTATTTTCGTTCATAATTTATGTTGCTCAATATTACTATACCAAAGTTATGGATATTGTAATTACTTGTTTGTTTGTTATATATAGATTAAGAACCTATGTTTTACATAAAATAGATTGGTTGTTTTTTTTTACATCTTTTTCTTGCTTTCGTTTTTCATGTAAAATATTATTTAATTTTTATTTTCGTTCATAATTTCATGTGATGTGATTAATTTTTATTTTCGTTCATAATTTATGTTGCTCAATATTACTGTACAAAAGTTATGGATATTGTAATTTATTGTTTGTTTGTTAAATAGAGATTAAGAACCTATGTTCTATCTATTAAAAAACTAATTTATGATTGTGTGATCTTTATGTACGTTTATTCCAATCTTTAAGATTTGATGATAACTAGGTATCTCCACGCCTTGCGGGCGCGATCAATCCCGTCGGGCTTACGCCAATCGTGGTCGGAAATTTTAGTAGTGCAAGCACGGTGGGTTCAAACTTTCGCTCGGAGTGCACGTACTACGTTGTCTACGTAAATCGTCGTCTGATGTCACACAAACCGGGCGGAAACCTAGATGTGGTAGCACTTTTTTTTGGCTATTTTAATAGTATGTGGTGCTAGCACGTCTAGGGTTTTGCTCGATCCGTGTGTATGCATAACTTTGGTGCCACGTCATAACTTTAGTTTATAAATCTCGACCGTCCAATTTTATTTCTTAAATCATGACCTTTCTTTTGAGCGGGTCTTTAATAGATAAAGATGTAAAAGTCAAATAACTTCCCACTCCTATAAACTCTCAAATTATTTTTCTCTTTCCTATATTAAAATTACTAATTAATACGAATCTTTCTCTTCATCTTCTCTCCAAATTAATGTAATGCCAATTATTATTATTACTCTCTCATAACATAATCATAGAAAATCTGTGTTCTACGGGCACGGGCTATACCCTAGTCTCTTACAATTTGCATATAATGTATAGACAACTCCCTGTATATTTTCAGATTAATTTGGATTTGTACTTTGTAAAACAACTAACCCACTGGTCAATACATAATTTAGTTGTACAAATGGAGCTTCTCCTTGAAATTTTAAAAATCTCAAAGTACCCATCATTAAGTTAAACGAAGAATTGGCATGCAATATCCTATCATAAAGTCAAACAAAGAATCGACAATAGTTTTATATGATAATAAGGTAAAGTTTATTGTTGTTCAACAAAAAAAGAGTAAAGTTTATGGTAGGTAAGACATCACATCCCCGAGCCAGAACCCAAAGTAATCTTAATTGGAGTAAGATGGGCAGCAGAGCACAATTTTAAATCCATCATCATTGAGAGTGATACCCAAAGTACGATCCAGCATATGCAGAACGACATGAAAGCAAGGTTGTAGGGTTTTGTATGTCTCTGATACACATAATCATCTAACTAATGTTGTAAGAAAAATCTCAATCATCATATGATTAACACTAGTTATCCAGGATCGCATGCAAGAACTAATAATGAACTAGAAACTGAAAGAAGAAAACTTGGATTCGCTTTCCCCGAATTAGATTCCAACTCCTTTATCCCGAAGATGAGAGCTTCATATGTAGCTTCTTTACTTGAGACACCCGGGTGAATAACTTGATCTACCTTCTTTGTAGTCCGCTAGAACTCTATTGAAGGTTGAGAAGAAGAATCATTCTTCTCTTGACTCCATAGCCAGATTGGGAGCTTTTTCTCTAAAACCCTGTCTCTTCACTTAGCTGTATATTGTGAGAGATATGAAGTTTCTCCTGAGAAAAACCCAACCCTTTTTCTGAACTATAATGACCCTTATATAGAGAAATCCTAATAGGAGTCTCACTTAAATTAGGTTTCAATAAGAGTCACAGAAAAGATAAACACCCGAATTTCCTTTAATACCCTTTTAAAGGAAACTAGGGTTTTCCCCTTAACATGGTGCGGCCGGCCACTTAAGCCCATTAGTGGGCTTACCCTAGCGGGCCCACCTTATATGGTCAGTCCTGACCATTCTCTTACCAGGCTTTGTCAGGACACCCTATATATGGGTTTTACCACTTTTCGGACTTCTCTTTTGAGTCCGATTCTTTCTATCTTTTTGGCACTATCAAACTGGATCATATCCATCTATAGGAAAGCTCCCATGAGTCAACTCTCTTTAATCAACCTACCACTCTTTGGTGTAACCCGTTTTAGGATCCGGTCTATGTTAGTCGCGGATTACCAAAGTGATCCGACGATCGTAAGCGACTTCTAGCTAAGCATTACAATCCTAATTGGACCGGACTAGATGATCTTCTGGATAAATTCATCGTTATCCTAACTGACAAATTGGACGCATTGCAATCTTGGTCGAAGGACGCTTCTTCGAAAGGACATCTCCTTCAGACCGAAGGACTATATCCTTCAGTCTCCCACTTGTACTTTAAACAAGTGCAATGCTCGATTCCCATGTCACTTCGCATCTCATCTGACACGTCATATCTTTTCAGACTTTTTTGATTCGGAGAACAACTGTCAAAGCCAATGATTAACTATTAATCCATTAGAGTACGACCGTACATTTTTAGTTGCTTTTCCTCAAGTGGCCCGGAGATACTAATTCTAACCTAGTTTGGAGGACATAATCCAGTCTTATACTCCCACTTAACTTCATGTCTATCGTGTCATTCCCTGTAATCCGCTTTTATAACCACTTTTTACGGCACGGCGTTCGACGGTACCAAAGTTTGACACTCCTTACATAAGATGAGTGGTGCACTCATGTTTAAGGAATATCTCCAATTTTGCCTGTGAGAGTACATGATGTTTTTCATTACTCATTGAAGAACTCTCATGTCGGGTTATCCAGTGTATATTCCCAATCATACACTCATGTAATTGACTCGAATTCCCAATTCGTATAGCCCATGAAACTACGCTATCAATCAATCTCACATGTTAGTCTTCGTAAGTCATTGTCGTCCATGCAATGACCTGGACTAGGGACTTAAAAATGAATTTATTCCAAATTCACTTAGTAGGGTTTCATTCACCAGATCACGTATCTGATAATCCTACTTGGAATGCTTCACTAGTTTTGGACTGTCGGTTAAATACTAAACCGCGATTTAACGACGAAATAAGTAACTTATTTCTGATTTGTAAATTTGAGCCTTCCCGTGTAACTCCTTCCACCCTCAAGTTTACCAGTCTAAGCTTTTCAAGAAAGCTTAATGTCTATGATGCTAGTATGACTTTCACACTTAGTCTAAGGTGACAGTTTAGTAGATCTAATTTGTGTGGATTTTGCGGGTTATCATCCTAATGATATTCTTTAGTATTTCAATACTAAATTAAAGCTTCTCAAGCTTTGACTCTTTTCTTTTATTTGTAAAGTTTGCAACAGTCTTCGCCTAGAACCCTTCCAGCTTACTGTTCTTCCATGTCAAGATTGTCATCTTATTCTGGAAGTTTGCAACATATGACTTTTCAACTGTTTTATTTTCCTACCGAGAATTTCCACAAGTTCTTCTCAAGAACTTTGTGCCATCCAGATCATCTTATCTAGATTTGACTGGTTTACGACCATAGGTACTTTAAGTATTTAGGAAGTCAAGGTGAACGTTAATCATGTCTAACATGACTGATCTTATGTTTTCAGCATAACCAACTTTTCTGATGCATGCTTGCTCATCAGAATATACCGAATTCTGAATCTTGCCAAGCTATGTTCCCTGAGACTTGGGTAGAATTACTCTTCTTGAGTCTTTCACATTAGACTTTTCTTGAATAAGTCATATCATCTTCTCGATCTATTCCTATAGATCTTTGATGCCCAAAAGCCTTTCACCTTTGTGTGTGGTCCTTTTATTGAGCCAATTCTAAACTGTTTTCAACATCAGAATGTTGTTCTCAATCTCTAGTATGTTGTTGGTTTCCCTTTTAGTTTATCTCATATCTAAGATAATTAAAAGTTCCTATGTTCAAGCATACTTCGTAGATATCCTACCGAGTTGATAGATCTTCTAGGAGATGTTTCCTCCTTTAAGACTCTTAAAGCCCAAGTTAATTAAACGCTTAAAATCTTTAGCCGACTGAGATCTTTAGGAAGATTCGGGATTAAGTCGGTAAGCGTGTGGCACGCTTCTGCCTTCCCAATTTAGGGTGTAAGGCATCGGTCTTCCTTACGTGAACCCCAACACATTTTGAGAATTGCAGGACAGACCTGGTTGTGTTTTAGGCGGAACAGGGTTGGGGCTCCTTAGTAGATCTTGCCGACCTCCCAATTCTAGGCTTAGGTGGCGGATCTTTTCGGGCCTAGCGGTCCTGTTGTCTTGAGACGGGTTAACCCGTTGGGGTTCTAGTCTATTCTTGACTTCTTGACGTCAGTCAACGGTTGACCATTTTATGTATAATCAATTTTTTTAACAAATCATTTTTTGACACATTTTTTTTAGAAACCATTTCTTCACAAACTGCTTTTTGAGATACCTTTTTTTTAAAAAAAACGTTTATTTCAGAAACCGTGTGAAATTTTTTTTTTCATAAATCGCTTTTTGAGATAATGTTGTATCAAAAATCGTAGTTTTTTTTTCGAAAACAATAGCTTTTTTTGAAAAATATTTTTTTTCACAAACTGTTATTTTCCCGAAACAATTTTGTTGAAATTTTTTTTTTTTTTCGTGAAAAGAACGGTTTTGTAGGAAAAGAAAACAGTTTTCGAACAAAAAATGGTTTACGTGAAAAAAAAGAGTTATTTCCTTTTTGACCCCCTACTTTGTGACCAATTTCCTTTTTGGCCTCCTATTTTTCATATATTCAAATTTGACCCCCTATTTTCACGTAAATGCCATAACTGTGTGGGTAGGAAATCGCGGGTCAAGAAGTCAGCTGAACCGGGCCGTTGATCGGATGTCGAACCTCCACCTGTTAACAATTTTGCGGGCACCGACGACGACTTTGGGCTTAATTTGTGACAAAAGAGACGACAGCACACGTGACCGTGAGGTCTTAGGGGACACCGGGATGGTGCCAACCTAAGGGGGCTCCGACGGTCAAGTCAGTAAGCTTGTAAGAGAAGTAAAGTGTATGTGGATATTAGCCTTGGAATGTTACCGTTGGTTGGATAATGGTCGGAGCCTAGGCGCGGCTCGTAAAGTGGCCGGAGCTCGCTCTCTATGGATGACTGACTTAATTGAAGAGAGAATATGACAGCCTATGAGGTCTGTCTTTAAATGAAGTAGCCCTGGAGTGGTTGGCCTTGTCCAGGGGTATGTATCGTAAATAAGTGGGAAGCTTTAAGGACCTGACCTTGTAAATATTCACGTGGGTGAGATAATGAAAGCCTGACCTCCAGGAGAGATAAAGTAGCCTGCCTTCCTGGGTTGTCAGGTCGACCTTGGTTGTTCGGTCGTCCAGGAGAGAGAAGGGTAGGTCGTCTTTACTGGGTTGACAGGTCGTCTAGGAGAGAAAAACGTAGGTCGACCTTGCTTGGTTGTCAGGTCGTCCAGGAGAGAGAAACGTAGGTCGACCCTTGAGAAAACCTTGTATTTGGAAGGGTCCCGCACTTGACAGGGGTCCTGCACTTGGAAGGGTCATGCACCCAACAAGGGTCTTGTGCTTGAAAGGGTCTTGCACCCAGATGTCAGATTGTAACTGTATTTAGGTGAGAGGAAGGAAGCTCGATGGTTGCTCAGATGCTCGCTCTGTATGAGAGAGAAATTGGATGTTAGTATTGAATCTGTACTCGATGTGTTTGCTCGGAATCAGATGATATTAGAGTGCTTGATAGTGATATTAGTGGAGTATGGGTATGTTCGGCGATCCCCAGGTGATCGAGTGTTTCTGAGCAACCAGGTGATCGAGTGTTTCTGTCCCGAATTCAATGATCTGCATCATTCTTGGTTCCATCATTTTATAGTGTCTTGGGTCGATCGTTGCCTGATGATAGTTGTCATCCTTAATGGTTTTAACGCATGCGCTGTCACCATTAATACGGACTTCGTAACCCCTGAACGGACATATCCGGGATATTGTCGTCATGAATGAGGGTAGCGTCTCTCCAACAGATACAAGGTGGCAAGTTCGCTGAGGAGATACGGACTGACTTCTTTATCCAGAGCTAGAAGTGGTTCACATATTTTACCCTCGTGAGGAGGCGAGGGCAGACCTCTTCCTCCGGAGCTGGAAGTGCTTCTACACTTTGGCGTTGCTTCGGGGTGCCCGAAGATAAATGGGTCTGACCCATTAGTCGTTAATTCATGGGCTTGGTCGCCGTCTAGGCCCATTAATCATGGATTTCTAGGGGCGCTCCTGGTGACGTATTTTGGCCCATACAATAACTACCCTTCCTAATTTCAAAATAAAACTATCAAAAAAAATATAAAAAAAAAGAGAAAATTTTTCAGGTAGTTATGACATTTACTTGAAAATAGGTAAGGTGGAAATATCCCTTTTTTAATATTTTATTTTGAAATTAAGAAGGGTAGTTATGACATTTACTTGAAAATAGGGGGCCAAATTTGAATTTATGGAAAATAGGGGGCCAAAAACGAAGCTGGTCACAAAGTAGGGGGCCAAAAAGAAAATAACACAAAAAACGGTTTTCTTAATAAAAAAGGCTTCCATATAAAATAGCTTTTCGGAAAACAATTTAAAAAATATGGTATCTGGAAAAGACAGATTTCGACAAAAAAAATGAGTTTTGAGATAAGCTAATTTTTTTAAAAAAGTTTAAAAATGCATTTTAAAAAACATTCAAATAATTATGAAGCATGAGATTCTTAATTATAGAAAGAATCACTTAGACTCATAAATATATAGAATCATGAATTGGAAGGACTCATGAGTCCATGGATTCCTTCATCCAAACACACTATAATAATTTTTTGTACCAAATAATCATGGTAATCTCTTCCATTAGAGACAAAATTACAGAATATCTTCTAGTTTGCCATGTTGGATAAACACAGACTAAAATTGTTAGCGACTCGAATATGGATTGGTAGCGAACCCGGTTTACGGCTGGCATGCGAAGCAGTGCTCCGAGGCAGAGCTGGACTCCGAGACAGAGCTGAAATGCGAAACTAGGCTTATGTCAGTTATTAGTATTAGCGTATCCGTGTATAATGTCGGTTGTAGAGAGAGTCGGTTGTAGAGAGTCGGTGAGGCAGAGGGATTAGGGTTTAGTGGCTATATAAACTAAACCCTAAGGAGATATCAGTAGCACAATCTCACGAAATCTCTTGTGTAACTTGTTTCCTTATCATAGTGGAAATCATCGCGCGTTGTCGCCGTGGAGTAGGTCTCACAACCCGAACCACGTAAATCTCTGTGTTCTGTTCTTGATTGTTCTTTACTATTTTTATTGCTTCTGCTTGATTGATTACTCTTATTGATCACATTAAACCCCGATTGGCATAACATAAAGCTTGAGATTCAACATGAGATCATGGATGCCATGTACAACGCGAGCTTGTTACCTTTTACAAGCTTGTTGAGTCGACTGTCTATAAACATCGTTGATGAGGCGATTTTGATCCACTGTCTTGAAGTGAAACTACTATTTTGCAATCTTAAGATATTGATGTTGGGTTATAGAGGTATCTAATACACCTAATTGTCTAGTGTTGTTAGCGGAATCTCAAACATCTATATGTTTAACATTAGTTTCCAAGATCTATACATGAACATATCAATTAACTAGAATGGAAAGAAGATTACCTCTTAATCGCTTTCCCACGAACTAAATCCCGACCAGTGTTCGGAAGATAAGAGCTCCAAGTGTAGCTCCTCTACTTGAGACACCGAGTATATAAATTGAACTCCCTCCTTTCAGTCAGTTAGGTCCTTTTTGAAGGTTGAGATGAAGAACTCCTTCTTCTTGACTAGATAGTTGAGAAAACTCCTTTTCTCTCTCTCTCTCTCTCTCTGAGATGTATAAACTCTTTCAGTTGACAGTTTCTCCTCTTGCGATTTGTCTCTGCCATATCCTCTACCACATCCTCCACCTTTAGGTTGTCCAATTACGTATATATAGAAATCCATAGAAAAAGGTATTAGACCCAAACTAGGATTCCTAAACCTAATTATAAGATAACTTCCAAAATTACCCTTTTTAGGGTTCCCTAGGGTGGCTGGCCAACATAGCCCTTTATGGGCTTCCTTGGCCGGCCCACTTAGGGCCTAACCGGCCATGTAATGGTCGGCCCCTTGCCTTGGTCGGCCATCACATGGCCGGCCCACCTAAAGCCTTTCCGGGTCTCCCTTTCGGGCCCGGATATGTTTATCTCTTTTCGGACTTCTCTGAACTAATTGGATTTACCAATAATGAATCCAATCTACTTATTTGCCATTCTCTTTCTAGTCAATTATCTCCGTTCAAATCATTACTCTTATGTGTAACCCTTGTAGGATCCGGTCTATGTTAGCCGCGGATTATCGAAGTTATCCGACGATCGTAGTTGGTTTCTAGCTAAGCATTACGACCCCTAATTGGACCGGACTAATGATCTTCCGAGTAAGGTCATTAAGATCCTATTCATCAAATCATACGCATTACAACCTTGGTCGAAGGACATTCCTTCGGAAGGATACCATTCCTTCTGACCGAGGGAATATATCCTTCAGCCTCCCACTTGTACTCAGAACAAGTGCAATGCTCGATTCCCATGTTTTTCGTAACTCATCTGATATGTCATATATATCAGGCTCTCTTGATCCCGAAAACAACTTCCAATCCAAATGATTAACTCTTAATCCATTTGAGCACGGCCATGCATTTTTCAGTTGTTTCTCATCAAGTGGCTCGAAGATACTTTGTCCTGATTTTACTCAGGAAAACATATTCCATTCTTGTACTCCCACTCAATTTCACGTCTATCCTGTCTCCCCCAGTAATCCTCCTTTATAACCACTTTTTACGGCGTTTAACGGTACTAGAGTTCGACATTCCTTACATAAACTGAGTGAATACTCATGTTTTGAGGAATCTCTTCAATTTGCTTAAATGAGAGTTATGACATCTCATAACTTCAACTCTTGAAGTACTCTCATTTGGTGGGTTTCCAGTGTATCATCTATACACCCATGAAGTTGACCTTGAATACTCCTATTCCCATAGCCCAAGAAACAACGCTATCTTGTCAATCACTCATGTTAGTCTTCTTAAGTCATTTTTGTCCAATTAATGACCTGGACTAGGGATAGTATGATGGTGTGCTTCCACGTTCACTTAGTAGGGTTTCTTTCATTAGATCACGTATCTAATAAACCTACTTGGAATACTCCATCATTTTGGACTGTCGTCTAAATTCTAAACCATAATTTAGATGACGAAATAAACTAAGTTTATTTCGGATACCAAGAGTCTGTAAAATTTGAGCACCCGCGTAAACCCCTTTACGTTCTCAATTTTACAAGTCTTCTTAGGATACTTGTACCTTGATCCCAATTCCTTAGATTCGTGCATCTCCATGATCGTTCTAAGGTGACAGTTTAGTTTCATTTTCACTTCGCTTTGTCATTATCTTGCTTTCGAACGCCTTCGTAAGCTTTTATGATAATATCAGTTTCTCCCACTGAAATCAGTACTTCCCAAGTTCTAATTTTATTTTCTTATCTAGTAGAGTTAGTAACGACTCCCAGCATGAAAAACTCTTTCCCATCTGTTCGTCCTTCCTAAAAGATTCCTATCTTTATTTTCGGAAGATTACTTTTATGACTTTCTTCAATCTTCTGACTTATATGGGTGACGACATCTTTTGTACTCCAAGTATTTCTCAGATGTTCGGGTAAACAACAATCATCTCATGATCGTTCTTATGTTTTCAAACATAAGTGTCTCTCTCGTGTTTGTTTTCGCTTATCAGAATTTTTAAGTTCCGAATTTGCTTGACAGTTTATCACGGGAAATGGGTAGAATCTCTCTCTAAGAGATCTTCTAAGATCTCTTCAAAACTCCTTTTGAATGAGTCTTTATCATTTTTTGATATATCGCCACAGAATTCGATGCCCATAATTAATTTACCCTCGTCTATTGTCCTTTCGAGTATGTTACCTACATACAGGACTTGAAACTAGTTTGTTTCACTCCCACTTACCTTCTTGTCGAACAAGACTTAACCATTCTTACTCTTATCTCTTTAGAATTCTGGTTCAATTTCAGAGTGGTTCCACTATAGTCTGTTTGAATCTTCCCAAGACTCATTGGGGGTTTTTGAGCAAATTTGACAAACTTTCGTAACTCCTTAAGAAGTTTCTAGGCGATTGGTCCCTTATTCCCAAGGCGACATCCCTAGTAAGGCGAGTAACTCTTGCTCCCTTTTGTTGCTCTTATCGAATTCTATTCGAATATTTTCCTCCCACTTGTCTTCTTTGAAGGACCCTTCCTTTCAATTAAGACACCATCGAGAGCAACAATCCCATTGTTTGTCGATGATTTGTGAGAGAACCCCGTTCTTTCTCTTGAAGAACCTTTGTCTATCATGCTGTAGACATTTGAATAAATGACTGGTTTTTAGAACTCTTTCTAAAAAATCCATATTCGTATGGACTTAATTATTCACTATAGCTTATTCTAGGTTTTAGTGGGTTGGCAGATTCGTATTAGACTTTTATGCTTTTGGAAGGTTGATGACTTTTGAACTTATGATCTCATCATATTCTTTAGTCACTTCGACCCTTTTCTTGATTTAGGATATGTTTCTAAAACTTTTCCAAAATCTAGTTCTTAGTCCACTCTAGTCACATTAATCGTACGTTTTTATGTCTAACATGAGTTTCTACGATTAACTGACCTCTGTTTTGTCATAAGAGATCTTGTCTAATTTATTTGTCCAAACCATGATTAACTATTGTTGAGACACACGTGACCAAACAAATTTAGTTTCATTCATGTTCTCACAAGTTTATTTGACTAGATTAGAATGACTAAGTCGGATCACTTGGTATAATTCATTAAAAGTTAAATAGACTCCTTTAAGAACATCATAAAATACCAAATATTTTATTCACTCCCATAATCTCATTACAGAGTCAATGTTCTAAATGAAAAGGAATACTAAAACTGATTTAAAGTAATGCCTATTGAGTCTATGATCCTTCTCGAGCTTTTCCAGCAACCCTTGCCTTCTTAGCTTTTGACAGGTTCATCTCCTCTTCAATAAATACTCAGCTCCCACTTGCTCCTGTCATTCATAATGATAAGAGTCTTTTAGGTATCACATACCTTGAGGAAATAGCTACCTTGTCCGGAACTTCCAGTTCCGTTGTTTAATTCTTCCAAGTATCGCGGGCAATCTCTTATCCGGATATGAGATGTACTACCGCAAACTAGACATCTTTTGTTAGGAAGGATAGTTCTGGGTTTTGTAACTTTCTTGCCCATTCCTTTGCCAGATCGTCTCCTTCTTTTAACGTCTTCCGTTCCCGTAGTTATAGTCTCCTGAACACTTAGAATTTCTTCTGTAGTTTCAGGTGCGCTGATCTTTCTTTCAGCTACTTCCAGAATTGCGAGAAGACTTTCAAAGGAAACTTGGCCAAACTTATCTTCAAAGCCTGTTATTACATCCTGATAACTTTCATCTAGTGAATTCAGGATGAGGACAACCGCCATTACGACTGGCATAGGAGATCCCATCCATTCCATGTCTTTGAAGTGATCAATCATCTCCAAAACATGGTAACGAACGGATTTCCCTTTCTGTAGTCGTTTTCCCAGTGTCACCATTGTGATTCTAAATCTCTCCATCGACATTGTGTTCCAAACACGTCTCTGAGTCGTCGAATGATGGTGTATGCTTCTATGTCAACGAACATATCTTGATATTTCCTTTCCATGGACATTAGCATTAAACCGGTTACTGGCGCTGACTTCCTTCGAATATCGTCTACTTGCTTACGCTCTTTATCAGAAGAGGTTTCTGAAAGCACGGGGATTGGAGTGTCCAATACTTCTGCTCTTGCTCCAAGAACCTTTCTCAGATTTCTTTCCCATGGAACAAAGTTGGTATCGTTCAATTTCTCAAGTACGGTATAGAGGTTGAAGATGTTGTTGTTTGTCATAATTAAACTACATGTAAGAAATGCGAAAATGATTAAACTTGTTATCCTGGCAATTTTCTTAATTTGCCTATATTATTCCATATTTGTTGTCCCCTAAGAATAATATAATTCCAAGATCTCATTCCTTCGAAATTAAGCGTACTTTGGCACTGCCCTTAATTCGTCGTCCTGGGTGAGTAACATCTTACTGATCATACTCCTATGATTCTTGGTTAACGAATTTAACATTTAAACGTCAAATCGTCCTTTAGCCCCGAAATCCAAAACCCTTTTGCTAACTCGTTGAGAATAATGTTCGTTATTCCTTTTGATTCATAAGTAAAGAAGTGTTCTCTTTGGCATTTGAGATTTAGAAGTGTTCTCTCTATTTTATAATTTGATTTTACTTCATGTTATGAGTACATCATTTTGTTATCTATGAACATGTGAAACCTTTTAATTAAGATTTAGAAGATGATATGCATTTGAGAAATTCAAGTTTACGGAATAACGAACATTATTTTGTAGCATTAGATATTTAACAAGTGGTTAATAATGCTCGTCAAACTATAATTCATTTTCGTGGAAGAAATGAATGGTGACTATCTAACTTTGACATGATGACAAAGTTAACGATGATTTAAGAATCAAAACTCTAAGAAATGAACAATCATATTCTTGAATGAAAAATATAAAGGAAATTGTATTGAGTAAGAATACAATTATAGTTCCTTTGGAATATTTATTTTCAAGTGACATGATATTTTTTTTTGTTTAAAAGAATATCCCATTGTATTAAGAGAAACAATTACACAAGTTGATGGATTCATCTTGGGTCCATACATAGATCCTCATGTTGTGAGATGTTGTTGTCTTGGGCAACTAAGAAACAAGTTTAGTTTCACTGAAATTGACTTATTTGATTTCTCTAGTCATGTGCACTAGAAAGAAGCTCAGTGATCAATTATTTTAAGTAAGCTACATGAGACAAATTGTAGACGGTTGAGAAACTATTACTCATAAAATGTTTTGGCCAAAACGGGTGCCGTCAATTGTTGTTCCTGTAAAGATATGGTTGATTGTATTAAGTCAATTTTGTATCTAGAGAAATATTTTATAATGTTGTTGTCATCTAGACAAATATTCTCTAATGTTTTCAGAGTTATCTAGAGAACTTATCTCTAAAGAAAAAGAAATGGGCTACGGTCTGTGAATGAAGGTTGATCGCCTTTAACGGGAACCTAACTTATGTCTTGAAATAGATAGACAAAGTTCAACGAGTACTAACAAGTTAAAGCTTTCGCGATTATGGAATACTAGCATTTTATAATCTCCCATTTTTAAGCTAGTATTGGTTTTTTCTGCAAGACAAAAGATGAATTAAAATTCTTAAAAGTCCAAATTTTAAGTGGTGCCTCGCGGAAACATCTCATGTGAACTTACCTAAGTGAGTGTGGAAATCAAACCATTTCCTAAGAAAATAAGACCGTTTTCTGAAGAAGACTCATGAAAGGGATGTTACACATGGCCATTAATGTGCGGAGTATGAACACTCTCATTCACCGAAACAAGTATGTGCGATGACTCCTGTTTTATCACTAAAGGATCCTTGGTTCAAGATACGTTCACCATAGCATTCTGATAAATCTTTGAGTTGACTGCATTAAATGAAGGTTCAAATCCATAAGATACCTATCATGTATGTACAAGTTTCTACGATAATGCCAAAGTTGTTTGTTTTTCTTTATTTTGTTTTTTTATGTTTTGTTTTGGTTGAGTTGTTTTATAACTTTCAAATTTTCGAAAATGGTGGGGAAATGTTGGAATTTTTTCAAAAAATTTATAGATGGAGGGAGTATTGGAGGGAAGTGTCTCTTTAAGTGAAAGGAATAACCTCCCATGCACTTGGACGTGAACAATATAGGTGTACCCATTCAATTTGAAATGTGATGAGGCATCTCCCATGTGAAGGGATATATCCTCATTCATTGGCAATTGGGCATCACTTGAATACTTATAAATAAGTTGCCAATTTATCCATCCTGGATCTAACGAATATCTCTCTCTCTCTCTCTGATTTTATAAGTTGGTTGCTATCATGTTGAATTAGCCAGAGATTAAAATCCCGATTCCTTCTCTCTCTCTTTTCCTTTTGATTCATAAGTAAAGAAGTGTTCTTGGGTATTTTGTATTAGATTTATTTGGCGAAGTCAGTGTCGTTTTCTCTTTGGCATTATCAGTTATATATGTCGGAGTGTTCTTGGTCTTGGTCAAAGTGTACATACTTTGAACCAAACAGTTGTTGAAGGACTTCATCGTATCCTGAAGGCATAATTCCTGACCCGTTGTGTACTCGTGGTTTCATACCAGAAGGGGGCGATTACTGCCTAAAAGAATCGATTTATCGAGCTTTGAAGTCTAGTGATCAACATGATTTTATTCATCGATTAATTTTCTACCTTCCATTTCAACTTCAACGCTAATTTTTCCAACCATTACTACAAAATTAGGACAGTTTGAGAGTGAAAGAAAGAAAAGAAAAAAAGAGTAAATGTCTCGTACCACAGATGCTTACATAGGGGAAACAACCTCTCCGCGTGATATAGAGGAGTAGGGTGTAATAGTGAAATAAAATGGTCAATGTGAATACGTTTGTTACTTTACATATTTTAATGCAACCGACAACCATCTGCCCTCACATCATTGATTATGGGAAGTTGTCCCTCAAATTTAGATCCCAAATGTGATTTTAAAGTGTTATTTTTTGTTGTAATTAATTTTGGAACATTAATTTCACCAATAATTTAATTTTGACTTAAAGACCAACATGTTGTTTTTTGAAGTAGACACAACATGTTAAAAAAATACTCAATTATATACTCTTGGGGTCTTGGGCCTTTGTAGGCCAATTAATAGATATTCTTGTCAAAGCTAGTTGAAAGAGATGACGCTTTCTTGTAATGTGACCTCTACTTCATTCGCCAAGAAATGTGGGATGGTGGTTCTAATTATCTTTATTCACCTAACCTTGTTTAGCTTATGAAGTAAAACTTTTCACATATGTATTGAGTAATTCAAAATAAACACCCTCAAAGTGTTAGTATGATGTAAAAGTTTGCTAAACCCCGCATAAACTAATCCAACTATACCTGAAAGATTAATAGTTTGATCGAAGTTGTCGTTTTGTAATCAAAATAATTAGTACATAATGATAAGTGATAAGCGTATATTATTTTTGTGCCTCGGAAGTGATCTTAATCTTTTTTACTAAAACCATAATTTCAAAGAGGCAAACACAATTAACAATGGTCAACGCTTTTGAGAGATAAGAAAATCATCAAAGCGCAAAGACTTTGTCAAAACTAGATCAATTTTAATTGACTAGTTATTTTCTACTAACTAGATTTTCACCACGTCCCACGGACGCGGTGGATCCCTTTTAGCTAACACCTTTGTCATTGTATCCGTCATGGTCGACCACCCTCCAGTGGTGTGTGTATCTCGAAGTTGTGCATATCCAAATGAGAACACATCACGCATTTCATTTCCACACCATCTAGGATGACACAAAGATCTGTATTCGCATAGAATATGTAGGCACCACTCATTTGTCTATTAGCACCAACCAACTATGTAGGCACCGGTCACTTCTCAGCTAACCTTAACCCCTTTCATGTTGAATTCCGATTTCAAATCCGCTTACTCAAATCAAATCTCAATGGCAAATGTCATTCTGATTTGAATACTCAAAATTCAATTTTGAATCAAATCCACTTTCGAAAACCAGATTTTGATGAAGGCCACCTCCAAAAATTAGATTTTGATCAAACTAAAGCAAGTCCAAGAATTGATGAAGCAGAACAAGTGATTTCTGCCATTGTTGCTAAATGTGGTTTAACTTGCTCTGTTACCCAACTCCTAACTCATCAAACTCATTTCCAAAATCTCATATTTGATCAACTTTTGAGTTGTCAAGTAACCAAAGATGCAATCTCGGATGGGTTTATAGTGAAAAGATTGCTGAAGAAACAAAAGAAAGAAACCAATGAACTTGAAGAAGACGAAGAAGAAGAAGAGTTCAAAATTGTGGTTCCGAAAGGATCAACTTTACTATTCCCAAGTAAGGATTCAATAAGTTCAGAATGTGTTGATTTTGAAGTGAAGAATTTGATTGTATTAGATGGAGCTTGGAGAAAAGCAACGAGAATGTATTATGAGAATCCATGGTTGAAGTTCTTACCACATTTGAAGTTAGAATCAAAGAAGTTGAGTTTGTATAGTGAAGTAAGACAACAACCAAGTGAAGGGTGTTTATCAACGATTGGAAGTATTTTGTTTGCAATGAAAGGATTAGGGCATGATCAAGAAGGGTTAGATAATCTTTTAGATGTTTCTGAATCTATGGTTGGTGATCAAAGACGTTGCAAAGATGAAAATCTGAGGAAAATTCTTCTTCTTGAGGTACCCAACACTCAACGTTGTTGTAACTCATTAAAATGAAGTGAGCCAATAGTGTTGTTTTTGTTGGAAAAGTGTTCAAATATGGGTCAATATCAAGCCTAAAGTGCGACCGGAGGAACCATTTTTACCTTGAGCCAATCTTTTGGAAGAAGATAAAAGAAGCAAACGAAGGTGAACGTCACCCACATTAAAAACCGGTGCTTATAGAGACCTCGGGTCAATGGCCATTAACCCGAGTCAATAAAATTTTTAGATGCTAACAACCTTTTGGCCCGACGCCTTTAGAAGCACCCTTATCTTTATTCACCTAACCTAGTTTAGCTTATGAAGTAAAACTTTTCACATATGTATCGAGTAATTCAAAATAAACACCCTCAAAGTAATAGTATGATGTAAAAGTTTGCTAAGACCCTCGGACACTAATCCAGCTATACCTGAAAGATCAATAGTTTGATCAAATTCGCTGTTTTGTAATCAAAATAAGCAGTACATAATGATAAGTGGTAATCTTATATTATTTCTGTGCCTCGGAAGTGGTCTTAATGTTTTTGACTAAAACAATAATTTCAAAGAGGCAAACACAATTAACAATGGTCAGCGATTTTGGGAGATAAGAAAATCATCAAAGCGCAAAAACTTTGTTAAAACAAGGTCAATTTTAGTTGACTAGTTATTTTCTACTAACTAGTTTTCCACCGCGTCCTATGGACGCGGTAGATCCCTTTTGGCTAACGCATTTGTCATTGTATCTGTCATGGTCGACCACCCTACAATGGTGTGTGTACCTCGAAGTTGTGCATATCCATATGTGAATGCATCACTGATTTCATTGTTACACCATCCAACATTATACAAGGACCTGTAATTTGCATATTCTGTGCGAGTCAAAGATCTTTGTGTCATCCTAGATGGTGTGGAAATGAAATCCGTGATGCGTTCTCATTTGGATATGCGCGACTTCGAAATACACACACCATTAAAGTGTGGTTGACCACGACGGATACAATGACAAAAGCTTTAGCCAAAAGGGATCCACCGCGTCCGTAGGACGCGGTGGAAACCTAGTTAGTAGAAAATAACTAGTGAATTAAAATTGACCAAGTTTTGATAAAAGGTGGTGGTGGGCAGAGAGAAGAAGAAAAATTGAAAAAAATAGTAGAGGTGGTAGTGGTGGGAGATGAGGAAGAAGAAGAGGTGTTTTGTTTCTGTTTAGAAATTGTGCACCCTAGAAAATTAGTCGAAAATCACATTTTCCGTTTAAAATTTTCTATTCTGAAATATTTTCTTATTTCTCTATAGCGCGGACCTTAACAATTATGGAAGAGGTAAACTCAATTAGCAACCAGTGTTGAAGGGTAAAGTATGAAATCACAATTTCTTTTTTGTTTTTGAGGTTAAATCACAATTTTCTTATTCACCTCATTTCCTTCCTTTTCTCCCACTTGCTCTCCACTCCAAATCTGAAACTCTACTCCACACTGCAATACTATCACAGTACTCTTGCTACTGTCTTTCTCTCTATAACTATATCTTCCCCTAACTCTCCATTCTCTAACTTTCTCTCTCTAGTTTGTGATCTGAAGTAAAAATGGGTACTGTATCTCTGAAAGTTGGAGATGGAACAGCAAGATTTAGAAAATCAACACTCTGTTCTTCAGCCCTAAATCTAGTAATGCTTTTTTCTGTTCTAACTACAAATCTATTTGCTCTTTATGCTTTCAATTACTCTTCAAAACCCCATAATCCAATAAATCACCACCCTCACACAGTAATCTCAGAACATCTTAGTGAGATACTTAGAGAGATCAGATTTTCAGAAAAGAAATTACACAAGATGGAGAATGAATTACTTGGGTATGAAACAATTGATACAGCAAAACCCAATTTCCCAAATGAACTTAAATTGTTTTTACAACATCAACAATTACCATTAGGGAAAGATTCAAGAAGTGGAATGTCAGAAATGGTTTCTTCAGTTGGTCATTCTTGTGATAAAGCTATTGATTTGATGACCCAATTTATGGATTATAAAGTTGATGGAATTTGTCCTGATGATTGGAGTCTTGCTGAGAAACTGATTTTAAGAGGTTGTGAGCCATTACCAAGAAGAAGATGCTTCACCAAATCTGTACCAAAGGTGGGTCTTTCTCGTTTTCCAATTTCACTTTGGAAATCTGTTACTGATAAAATCATTAATTGGAATGGATTTAGTTGCAGAAATTTCAAGTGTTTGAATAGTAAGAAAATTGGTAGTAATTGTTATGGTTGCTTTGATTTAGTTAATGGAACTGAAAAACATAGATTTATTAAACCTAGAAGTAAGAATGATTTCTTAATTGATGATATTTTAGCTTTTGGAAATGGAGGAATAAGATTAGGGTTTGATATTGGAGGTGGGTCTGGAACATTTGCAGCTAGATTGGCTGAAAGAAATGTAACAGTAGTTACTTCAACTTTGAACATTGATGCACCTTTTAATGAATTCATTGCTGCAAGAGGTCTTTTTCCTTTATATTCAAGTTTAGATCAAAGGTTCCCTTTTTATGATAATGTTTTCGACCTAATTCATGTGGCGAATCGATTAATTGATGGGAGTAGAGTCGAAAAAATGGAGTTCTTGATGTTTGATTTGGATAGGGTTTTGAGAGCTGGTGGATTGTTTTGGTTGGATAATTTTTATTGTGTTGACGAAGAACGAAAAACGACATTAACGAAATTGATCGAGCAATTTGGGTATAAGAAACTGAAATGGGTAGTAGGAGAAAAACCTGATTCTTCTCAAACAGGAAGATCTCAAGTTTATCTATCAGCAATTTTACAGAAGCCAGTGAGGGTATGAAACAGGATGAAGAAAATATATAAATGGAAGAAGCTCTATATGGTAAACTTTTTTTTTTTCTCCTTTTCTCATTTGTGATTTGAATATCTTGTTCACGCAAAATTGATGCGAATTCATCTTAATATATTTGAATGGAATATCGTTTTTCTCGAATAAGATTTAATCCATCTTGTAGTCTAGGTTTGATGAGATTGTTGTTGAATCTTTTGATGCTGAATGCAAGAAAATCGAACCAGTTAACCAATTTTAGTGAGAATATTATCTCTTAAGAACTTGTAACTTAGTTTTATTTCTTACCTGAACTCATTAGTTGAAAAGGATCATCGTGTATGTCGAATCCATATGTCTTGATCCATGGATTACTCCATAGAAAAAGTTCAGTAGTCATCCCTAATTTTGAGAAGTCGGATATCGGAAGGCTCAAGCATACTGCACTTAGTACTACATTGCGTAGGAAGACCTACCAGACCCGAGTTAGGAGATAGCAGTATAGCACCCAATCTTACATACTGTGCTATTGGCCAAGTCTTTTGGATAGTTTTCGCCCCAAGTTTGGTCAGAATAGCAAAGCCTAGGGTGGTCTAGGGAAGGCCCATTATGTACTACATCGTCCCAGAAATTGCAGGAATTGATTCAGTTGAACTGTACCCTAAACGAAGCGTCTTAACTCTTAAGGACAATGGTAAAAAACCTCACCCATTATGAATTCATACAAGTTTGCTCTAATTCAGTAAGACGGAATTCCACTTAGATCAGTGGTTGCAATGGTTCTACATTTATTGGTACTCTTAATAAAGGCGTAATTCTGAAAATATTTCGGAATTTATTAAGGAGAAGATAGAACAAAGTAAAACCAAGTCGAGAAAAGAAAGCACAGACCGGCCAGGTTATCATAATAGCATTATCCGTCTCCTATGACATTAAGTCTTGGGCAGTCTTTCCCTTGCAAGTCCAATTCGAATGAGAGTTGGATCCAATGACTCTCACGTGGTAAGGCAGTATTTAAGGGATGGGTCGGCATTCGTAATAGCATTTCTATGAGAGTTAGCCTTGCATGGAGGAGAGTGTGGAGCGACTCCAAGTCTGGCGTTCGGGGGAGGCATTCGCATTATATTACATTGCCGACTTTAACAGTCTCTCTAGATGCTTACGATACAGTTAGGCACAGTTAGGCATGAGTTACCATAGATTACGTGGAATTTGTAGCATAACTTTTTTCTGGTTGTTTTTTTTTGGCTAGTCATTTATAACCAAATGGTCGTTTTGGCACCTAATTGTGAGGACAGTTCGTTTTGGTCCAATGATAATATTAAATAGAAAAATAACTCTCTTAGGAGTCATTTACATGTCTAACCTCTCTTTCTCTACTACTACCTAACCTATCCCAAGTTAAATAAAATTACCAATATTACAAGATACAAATAAATTTTTTCAGTTTCAAGAAAATAACTCCCCAATAAGAAGCTTTTATCTCTACAAAAAGTTGTCTTTTCAGTTGAAAAGAATGTGTCCCTAATCTTTTGACCAAAAGAAAATCGATCATAACTCTTTTTTCTTTAGTTCGCCGAAAGAAAACCAAGAGAAAGAGAAAACTCATCTAAGCTTTTTAGTCTTCACCTAGAGAAAACCTAGAAGAACATGATGCTCAATGGATTAAATTTCTTCTGTTACCATATTCTCGTTTTTTTTTTCAACGATATATTGTTGTACTGTGCACGGTATTGTTGTTCTTATTCTTAAAGTTAGGACATCAATCTTTTTCTTAAAAAAATCCTTCAGGTATTGTCTCACTGTTTCTCCCCTATAATCTTGTTTCCTCCAAAAAAATTGCATGAAAGGTAATTATATATTTTGCAAACTTTTTATATATTCTCATAGCATTTTCTTGATTTTAACAACATATTTACTTTTATAATTTTCTGACTTACCCAGAAAATCATTTACGTTTTGTAATTTTGAATGAACGAGTTTGTTTTTCAGTCCGCAACACCCTCAAATTTCTTGAAACATTTCTTCAATTTTAGATAAATTGTAGAAATTTTACCAATATTTTCTAAACTCAGACAAAAAATAACATATTTTACAAACATAACAACGTTATTGTCAAAATGACTTTATCGGCAGTAGAACTATACAAATTTTTCGTAAAGGTTTACATTTCGATTCTTTTTACGTTTTTATATTTTATCATTCCATGAATTACAAGAACTTGTTCGAACATTAATATATTTTACAAATTTACAGACGAGATTGTGTTTGTACGTATGTGATTTTGCACGTGGATGAACTTTTGGGCGAATATAACTATAAACATTTTTCACTCGAGATGTTAGCCAAAGATTTAACAATACAACCGCAGAAGAAGAGGGTTGAATTAACTTGGTTGTTACTGGATGAATTGAAAGATAAATGGCAAAAAGTCTTTAAGTTATTAGTTCTTGTAATGGATTTTGTTGTAATGGATTTCTCTTAATTTTAATTAGTTTTAGTTTTAGTTCAAATATCGTGAAATACGTGAAAATTGTTGGGAGTTAATTTAAAATGCTAGAAGATATCATAGAAATGCTAGAAATACCACAACGATGTCAACAATGTTATTTTTTTTTTTATTATTATCTTTGAGTATATCCATATAATGTTTGGCCTACATGGGAAGATGGGACCACATGACTATTTCTTAGTTATTCCCCATCTCATATAAGGGACCGTAGAATTTTGTTCACTAACATCTGTTTCATGATCGGGTAACATGTGTGTTTACATAACAAATAAACATCGAGTGATACGAAAGCATCGATTTAAAAGACTAAAAATGTAAAACTTTGCAGGAAATCTATATATTTCTATTATAGTTAAATCCAACTTATTTATGTTTGTAAAAATATGATAGAATTTTTTAGAGTTTAGAAGATGTTGGTAGAGTCTCCAAAATTTATATAAAAATTAAAGAGTTCTACAAGAAAATTTACGCAAAAATTTAACAACGCATATTATGTTGTAATAATCAATAAAATGCTAAAAAATATTGAAAGGACACCCAACTCTGTTGCAGCCAACAATCACCCTACATCGATCATTCTTTATAAATATTTACTTTTTTTTCGTACTGATATAGTAATGACGGAGAGCACCTCGGAAGGCTTGAACCCCACCCACAAACACTTAACCGACGTGGATGAAAATTGGACCCCATGTATCTACCTTAGTTATTTTCCATTTAAGGTAACATCAATAAGAATTTGCATATCTGAAATCCATTCAATGATTGAATAACTGTCCATAAAAATATAAAAGCATTACGTGTAATAAGAATAAAGAAAATTCTAGAAAAATGTTTCACATGTTTTCTCTTAATTTAAGTAATAAAGAAAAGTCAAGGAAATGCTAGAGAAATACGAGAAATTTGGTTAACATAATGTAAGTAAGTCAGAAAACATATGATACATTATTATGTTGTTGTTACGTCGATTCATCACCTAAGTTGTTTTAAAAATTCAGAAGTATTTTTTAGTGTAAGTATATAATTGTGTTTTTAAAATCAATAAAATGTTAGATTTTTTTTTTTGAATTCTGTTATATCTAAGAAAGTTGTTGGAATAAATAAGATGTTAGATAAATAATCAAATTTTTATTCACATACTTTAACCAATTCAGAACATATGTTACACATATTATGTTAATAGAATCAATAAAATGTTAGAAAATTACTAAAAATATCAGCAAAATAAATATCTGTTTATATTATGTTCAAGACTGAAGTGATCGAAAAATTCAACTTTTTTTGTTACGAAAACTTCAGCTTTTTTTCTTACGAGAAAAGTGATAAAATGTGTTACATTTAAGTGTATTGTTAGAATTAAATAAATGTTTCACGAAGATTCAAAATTTAATCCACATACATAATTTTGATAATGATTTTCAAGACAAAATAACTTGTAGAGATAGAAATTTTGTAAGAACATAGAGAAAGAGAAGGGAATCTCATTTTTAGGACAAGAAAGACTGATTTGGTATGTTGGCCTTGACAACTATAGACTTTAGAAATAGATATTGAAAATAAATTTTGACCATAAATTTTTTTCTCTTAAAATTTATGGCAAGAATATATTTATTAACTCAACCACAAGAAATCTTTGGTTTACTATAGGTTAAAATATATTTATAAAAGTGCAATAATGGGAGAAAATAAATGGCTTGAAGCATGGAGCCCACCAAAAAGTACACTTTTGGACTTATTTTCCAATTTGTAAATATCTTTTGTTTCTTTTTTAAATTTTCTCTCTTGTTTTATTTTGGTCTTATAGTGTTTATTGATTTAGGAGTGGATATATGACTAATTACCCCTATTTTGGGACTTCAAACTCAAAAATTCATTATGTAAATATCCTTTTGTTTCTTTTTTAATTTTTCTCTCTTGTTTTATTTTTCACCTAATTTATCCTTTCTCGCCACCACCTTATTTTCCACGACATCTTATCTTTTGCATTTGAACGACCCTCGGCCGACAATCCTCCCAAACGACCTTTTCATTTTGTTCCCCTCTCACCAAAACCACAACCCCCCAATGACCTCCACCACCGCCCAAAATTCTCCCTATCTCTCTAAACACCGATGAAGGAGCTGAATGGGGGTGATTTCCCTCTTGATAAATTTATTCATCTTGTCATGTTAGATTTGGGTTTCGGTGACATCTTTCAGATGTCTTCTAGCTCAAGTTCTATGGTAATTCTCCTTGTGGAAACCCCACCAAATCTTGGGATCCCTTAGCCCGAGTCCGGCGAGGAAATTGTATTACATTATTCTTTATTAGGACTTGTAGGATTTCATGTCTCCTTTTGGCAAAGGGAGTATATTTACTACACTCCGACCCTGTCCTTTTGATCTAATCTCTTTCGGTCGGATGTCGGTCTTATTCTCTGTCCCTTCCCCTTCTTCCATGTTAATCTCTTTTTTGTTTGAGGTCTTTTTCCCTCGTTAATCCTATGAAATCTCTTCAAGGTCGTTATTATGTCTTGGACTCTGCTTATCATCTCAGCCAGACTAGCATGCTAAAATCATGAATCAGATAACTATTGTTGAACCCATATCTTTAGTGTTGTTTTGGCGAGGTATGCATTTAAGCATGGGATCTGTACTATCTTGTCTCTGAACCTCTGCCAAAAGTTCTTTAGTGATTTTGCCTTTGTTTTGAACTATTTCCAACAGATATTCCAAGCTCTATTCGAGCATCTTACTGCTATAAAAGGCTGTGTAGAAGGTCAAAGCGAGTTCTTTGAATGGCCTTATAGTTGGAAATGAGGTAGAGTACTAAGATTTGGTTGTCCCTTTAAGGATGGTGGGAAAGACAAAAAAAAATTTCCATGGTCTACCTAGCGAGTTCGTCGAATGACCTCATTCGTGATTGCTGTATGCATCAGGGGAACATTGCTATGCAGCAAAATTTCCAGATCTACCGACCCGTCATAGATCTTAAGAACTGGACACTTTAAGTCCTTTGGCCTTTCACCATTCAACATCTCTATACTGAGAGGAGGTGGTGCTAATCTTCCCAGTGCTGGCAACTCCTTCTCAGCTATCTTTTTCTTCATATCAACAAGGTGCTCAATTAGTAGAGCTACGAATGAAGGTTGTCTTCTTCTAGGGTGATTTCTATGATATAGATTGGGGAGTGTTCCTGCCCTCTGTTGCGCCAAGAGGTGGGTTCTTTGTGGCCCTTTTGCAATCGTTCCAGCTCTCTGCTTTGCTTCTTATTTCGTTTTTTTTACTTTCTCTTCCTTCTTTGTCGAAGGAATTTTTTGCGAGGGACAAACAAGGGTTCCCTCATTTCTTCAACTTAATATGTTTCCTCTCATTTGACCCATTTCTTCCTGTAATTGTATAATGGTAGATTGCATCAATGACACGACGTTAGTATCTCATTTCTTTTCTTTTTCAACCGGGCGTTCTCTGGCGGAAAATCTTCCTCGGAAGCCATGGCAGATTCAAAGTGATTTAAATGTGTGTTGACTTCGTGGATCCAAAATGTTGGGTTCGAGATAATCCAGGATTAAGAGGTTATTAGAGTTTTGCCACTTCCTCTAGCGCTTAAGTGATGATGTCAAGAAGTGTGTTTCTTGGTTATCTTCCTGATGATAGAGATCTACGACCCGAAGAGAAATGTTCCTCAAACAATCAATTTAACTAAGGTGAAACAGAGTCTGCAAAAAAGAAAGCAAACAGTCTGAGCTCAAGTACATTAGGTGTTTTTTACAGTTTAAAGAAGATTTTAAAGCCTGAGTTTAGAATGCAACTTCCCATATCTCTTTAGGGCAAACTTAATATGCTTATGTAGATTCGGATAAGATCTAGCGATGTACGATTGAGATGCTGCGATGGTAAGGCACAAGTCTTGATGATATCCATGCGCGGATGACCGTTTGGAGGTAACATTTGATGAGTGCATATCTTCTAACACTGACAGATCCTCTAGCGTATAAAGTGAAGGAGATGTCCTTCGATCAAAGATGCAGTGCAAGCAATTTGTCGGATAGAACAATTGATGAAGAAGATCATCAAGTCCGGACGATTTAGGGATCATAATGTTTAGCTAGAACTCAACCACGATCGTCTGATTACAAGGTAATTCGCGGCTAACTTCGTTCAGATCCTACAACGGGTTACAACAAACAGAGTCCACTTGATTGGAAGATATGACTAGAGGGATGAGACATATATATACGGATTAGATCCGAAAATATGTCTAAAAGGCCTAAAGAAAGTGAAGGCAAAGATCGTACGAAGGCTCGAATAAAGGGGTATTTGGGCCGAAGACTTAAAAGGGTTTTAAGGGCCCATTAGTGGGCCGACCACACTAATAGGGCCGGCCACACTAATAGGAGTCTGCTCATTAAGGCTTAGTCTGGCCGGCCACATATAGTTGTGTAAGGGAAAATAGAAACTAGTTTCTATTTTCTGAAAATCCTAAACCTCCTTTTATTTTGGTCTTTTAGGAAACCTAGTTAGGGTTAGACTCTAACTTTGGGATTCTACATAAGACCCTCATTAGAAGAGATTTAGGTGTGGAGAACTCTCAAGGAGATTTCTTATTCTACAACATCAAGTAGAGTAAGAAAGAGAGATTAGTTCCCAACTATCTATCTAGTCTTTAGAAGAAGGTGTTCTTCACTAACCACCATTGAGGTTATAGCCAACTTAAAGGTGGGAGATCAAGTTGATTACTCGGGTGTCTCAAGTAGAGGAGCAACAATTGGATCTCTTGGTCTTCTTATTCAACCGGAATAGTTCGTCGGATATTTAGCGATTAAGCTAAGCTCTAAACTAACTTAGTCACATTATTAGCTTATGCATGAGATCCTGGGGATACTAGTATTAGACATTAGATGTTTGAGATTCCGATTAGAACACTAGGAGACACCATAACCTAATAGTGGTGTCAGAGCCTCTTGTACTTAGCTAATTTGGCTAAATTTCGGATTAATCGATGCCTGTTTAGATAGATATATAAGTCTAAAAATAGTTTTAAACATCAATTTGTTTAGTTTTAAATGAGATTTAAAAGTTATTCAAGTTGATTTCAACATTGATGATTGAAAAGAGTTTCAAAAGAGTTCGATTTTGAAAAGATTTTCATTAAAGATGTTTTTCATTGATTTTAGAAGTTATTTTTAAATGAAAATTGGAGTTTTAGTAGGTTTCCATAGTTACGAAACAGCAGCTAAAAGTAGCAAAAGGGAAAAAAAAAGAAAAAGGAAAAGATGGGTTTTTAGGAAGTTCTTAAAAAAATCTAGTCTGTTCCGGCCAGACTAGGGCGCGTCCAGGCCAAGGAGCACTTGGCTCGGGCCAGAGTATGCTGGCCCATGGCCGAGACATGCTTGGCCCATTCCAGTAGATGTCCTTGGCCTTGGCCAAGCCAAACCCATGGGTTTGGACCGAGATGGTCTCGGGCCTTCGCCAAGGCTTGTCTCGGGACATTCCGAGATAGGTCTCGGGCCACGGGCTAGGATTTTTGGGTCTTGACCCGAGTGGGTGTTTTTCCGTCTAAAGTTTAATTTTTCTCCCGGTTCCACCCAAATTTTACTGAAATTGTTTCGGGCCACCCGAAGACCCAAAACAGGTTTTTCTTAAAATTGATTTTGGAAATCATTAAGAGTCAAACCGAGTTTTTTCGAAATTGATCCAGGCCATTCGAAAGCGCAAATAGAGTTTTTCTTAAAATTGATTTTGGAAATCATTAAAGATAAAACCAAAACGCACCATGGGTCAAATTCTTCGGATATAGACTTAAGGTCCGTATGTGACATAAAAATGTCAACAAAGTGTCTCCCTGATAATCATGCATATATAATTGATTAAATTGAATGTTATATGAATGCATGTGATGGGAACGCGAAAACTAATATGGTCATGGAAAGTTGTTTCTTTTATTCTTGTTTTTAAACACCAATGTGTGCCCGATGTAATTAATTTTAATTTCAAGTTTTATATGATCTGCGTATTGTTGAGTCTTGTAATTAGAGTTTAGGGTCTGTGAGTCTATTGAAGAAGCTTAAGGATGGGATGCTAATTCGAGTGAGAGAATATAATGGAGGGTCAAAGATGGAGATCTAGGCGAACTAAAGGCGGAACAAGATGAAACCAAAGGAGATTAGATCTTCTAGGTTAAGGGACATACTAGGATCCTTCTGTGTTTGATTTATTTTCTCGCGTGCATTTACTTATTTATTAACGTTTATGTCGTGGCTGATTAGTTCTTAGTTCACAATAATGCATGTTAGACAAAACGTAGAAGTCCCTAAAAGTAATTTTGAGAGCATACCTACCCAGACTAAGACACCCGTTGAGCCCTCGATCATGAAATGGTAGGTTGGCCCCCGCAAGGTGCCATCCTTTATCTTGGGATAATGCGGGTAGATCTAGGGCAGAGGTCTACGCATCTAAATGGTTCTACTCAACGAGATCAGCAAAAAAGTTTTGGATACTGGAGGCAAAAGGATTTTTGGCATTTAATAATGTAATCCATCAAATAAATAGTCATATGAATATGATCAGTGAAAGAGTTCACTCACCCATAACGACGGGGTTAAGGGCAGGGCCTTAGTCTGCTTAACTCCGAAGAAATTCGGTCTTGGAATCCCATTATTCAACCAGGGATGGTATTCATTGGATAATGTGGCAAACTAGGTTTTTGCATGATAATAAGTTTTAAAACCTTGCTTTTTCTTTATTGTAGTTTTAATGGCATATTAGAAAAATTAGTTTTCTAACCTTCGTTCAATCCTTGAGAAGGAGTTGGACGAAAGTAACTTAATTGAATGGAAACGGAATCCGAGAATGGTTCTCAGATTCGAAATATTGAAAACGTCCGGAATACCCAATCCCAATGTTGAATCATACCGGATAACGTCAAAAGTCTTTTGCAAGCAATCGTAGAACATTCTCTTTGGAAGAGATGTGGATGCTAGCATGACCATTAAGATAAACTGAGGAAGAAGTTCCTATAGATGTCATTAATGGAGAGGTACAAAACCTCTAACGCAATCTGAAGGTCATCTCAGGAAGGAAGAACCGAAAGATTTTCATATTTTCGATATGACCTGTTCGAAAACTTGAAACGACTCGGATTTCTCTCATTAAGAGATGATAACAGAGTTCATCTATCCCCCAGTTCATTACCGATTGGACTAAGATAGGTAAGGCCTTAGATGAGTGGCCCAGTAAGGCTTAGTCTTGCCTGCCACACATATTTGTGTAAAAATCTTAAACCTCCTTCTATTTTGGTCTTTTAGGAAATCTAATTACGGTTGGACTCTAACTTTGAGATTATATATAAGGAGATATGAAGGAGATTTCCTTCGACCAAAGATGCAATGCGAGTAATTTGTCGGAAAGGACAATTAATGAAGAAGATCATCAAGTCCGGTTGATTTAGGGGTCGTAGTGTTTAGCTAGAAACCAACTACGATCGTCGAATTACGAAGTAATTCGCGGCTAACTTCGACCGGATCTTACATCGGGTTACACATAAGAATGTCTTTGATCAGATGATACGACTAGTGGGAATGAGACATATAAAAATGGGAGAGTCCCATAAAGATGTCTCATAGGCCTAAAATAAGTTTAGGCAAAGATAACACACAAGGCCCAAAAGAGGGGGTTTGGGCTGGGGGAAAAAGGGAGACCTTTTGGGCCCGGATTGGGGCTGGCGTTGGCTGGTCAGTTCCCCTAATTAGGCTGGTCAGATCTGCCCAAATTGTGTGGATTTGGACGGCCACATCTTATGGAAATAAGAAAATAGAAACTAATTTCTATTTCCAACTATTTCCTTAATCTTATTCAAAAGGGACTTTTTAGGAATCTAATTAGGATTGGAATCTAACTTAGAATTATATATAATGTCTCTTAGGGACTTGAATAAAGTGTGGAATTTCTCAATACGCTTTCTTACTCTACCACATCAAGTAGAGAAGAGAAAGTGAGCTAATTCCCAAGCTATCTAACTAGTCAATAAAGAAGAAGGTGTTCTTCATATCAAACCACCATTGGAGTTCTAGCTAGCTACAATGTGGAAGATCAAGTAGCTCATTCGGTGTCTTGAGTAGAAGAGCAACACGTGGAACTCTTGGTCTTCGCATTCGATTGGAAAGGTTCGAGGGAAAAACTAGCGATTAAGGTAATCTCTAACTCTAAGTTAATTATTTGCTTATGCGTGATGATTTTGGGACCATACTAGTATTAGACATAAGATGTCTGAGATTCCGCTTAGAACACCAGTATGTATCATAACCCAACAGGAATAACCGAACGATTTTCATATTTTCGATATTACCTGTTCGAAAACTTGAAACGACTCGGATTTCTCTCATTAAAAGATGACAACAGAGTTCATCTATCCCCCAGTTCATTACCGACTGGACTAAGATAGGTAAGACCTTAGATGAGTGGCCCATTAAGGCTTAGTCTGGCCTGCCACATATAGTTGTGTAAAATCTTAAACCTCCTTCTATTTTGGTATTTTAGGAATTCTAATTAGGGTTGGACTCTAACATTGGGATTCTATATAAGGCCCTCATTAGAAAAGATTTATGTGTGGAGAATTCTCAAGGAGATTTCTTATTCTACGACATCAAGTAAAGTAAGAAAGAGAGAATATTGCCCAACTATCTATCTAGTCTAAAGAAGAAGGTGTTCTTCGTCTAATCACCATGGAAGTTCTAGCCAACTAAAAGGTTGGAAATCAAGTTGATTACTCGGATGTCTCAAGTAGAAGAGCAACAATTGGAGCTATTGGTCTTTTTATTCAACTGGGATAGTTTATGGGATTTTTAGCGATTAAGGTAATCTCTAAACTAACTTAGTTACATTATTAGCTTATGCATGAGACATTAGGAGACAGCATATCCCAACAGAAAGGTTCGTGTATGAGAAGTGGATTGTTGGCTCTTTTTGACCTTTCACATCACATTGCTTTGTTTAGGCTGATCTGAGTTTGGAGTGACCGAGCTATTTTTAGCTGATCTCTGTGATTCGAGCCTTTGACGAGATTAAGGCTCAGGTTGGGTAAATCTTATAACAGATCCATATTCCTTCTACCTTGTGGCAGTACGTGGTTGAACGTGCCAAGCTGATTTCTGTAGACATGTCTAACAATTCCACGACCAAAACAAAGCTTATGCATAATCTCCTCTCGTCTTGTTTCTTAGCCAGCATAGGAGTCAAGGATCCTAAGAGACTCATGCCGACCCCCCTTCTCCATATTCAGGCTCAGGTGGAAAGTTTTGATCATCGCCCCTTATGTATTCGGTGCAGACAGACCCTCATGGTTTTAATCAATTCATTGACTTCTTGACTTTCAAAAGCTGACCAATATTTTGGTTAGCAGCGTGGAGGGCTTGATAGTGCAAATATTCGCTTTCATAAAAAAAACTGCTACTGTCAAAAGATCTGGTCATGTCAGAAGATGCGCACATAGTCGACGATTATTCTACTAACGGTCATGCCACATGAATATCATTAAGGTGGTGTCTCCCCACCTTGTCATCTTAGCTGGTGTCTTACTGTAGGGTTTTGCATGTATCTAATACACATAATCATCTAACTAATGTTGTAAGCGGAATCTCAATCATCATATGACTAACAATAGTTTAACCAGGATCATATACATGAACTAATAATGAACCAGAAACCGAAAGTAGAATACCTGGATTCGTTTTCCCACGAACTAGATTCCAATGACTTTATCCTAGAGAAGATGAGAGCTTCAATTATTTCTCCTCTACTTGAGACACCCGAGTAAATAACTTGATCTCCCTTCTTTGTTCTCTGCTAGAACTCCATTGAAGGTTGAGAAGAAGAACCATTCTTCTTTTGACTCCATTAGATTGAGAGCTTTTTCTCTAAAACCCTCTCTCTCCACTTAGTTGTATATTGTGAGAGAGAAGTTGTTTTCTCTTGAGAAAAATTCAACCCTTTTTCTATTCTCTAATGAACCTTATATAGAGAAATCCTAATAGGAGTCTCACTCAAATTAGGTTTCAATAAGAATCCTAGAAAAAGTAAACACCTGAATTTCCCTTAATACCCTTTTAAGGGAAACTAGGGTTTCCCCTTTAATTATGGTGTGGTCGGCCACTTAAGCCCATTAGTGGGCTTACCCTTGCCGGCCCACCTTCCTTATATGGCCGGTCCTGACCATTCCCTTGCCAGGCTTGGTCAGGACACCCTATAAGTGAGTTTTTCTACTTTTCGGGCTTCTCTTTCGAGCCCGATTCTTCCTATCTTTCTAGCACTATCAGACTGGATCATATCCATCTATAGGCAAGCTTCCACGAGTCAACTCTCTCCGATCAAGCTACCAATCTTTGGTGTAACCCATTGTAGGATCCGGTCTATGTTAGCCGCATATTCTCGAAGTAATATGACGATCGTAAGCGGCTTATAGCTACGCATTACAATCCCTAATTAGACCAGACTAGATGATCTTCCTGATAAAGTCATCGTTATCCTAACAGAAAAATTGTACGCATTGCCTTCTTGGTCGAAGGACAATCTTTTGAAATGACGTCTCCTTCAGACCGCAGGACTATATCCTTCAGTCTCCCACTTTTACTTAGAACAAGTGCAATGCTCGATTCCTATGTCACTTCGCATCTCATCTGATACGTCATATCTTTTCAGACTTTCTTGTTCTAGAGAACAACTGTCAAAGCTAATGATTAACTATTAATCCTCTAGAGTACGACCGTACATTTTCAGTTGCTTTTCCTCAAGTGGCCCGGAGATACTAATCCTAACCTAGTTAGGAGGACATAATCTAGTCTTGTACCCTCACTTAACTTCATGTCTATCGTTTCATTCTCGGAAATCCGCTTTTATAACCTCTTTTTACGGCATGGCGTTTAGCGGTACCAAAGTTTGACACTTCTTACATAAGATGAGTGGAGCACTCATGTTTAAGGAATCTCTCCAATCTTTCCTATGAGAGTTCATGAGGTATTTCATTACTCATTGAAGAACTCTCATGTTGGGTTATCTAGTGTATATTCCCAATCATACACCCATGTAATTGACTCGAATTCCTAAAGCCCATGAAACTGCGTTATCAGTCAATCTCACATGCTAGTCTTTATAAGTCATTGTTGTCCATGCAATGACCTGGACTAGGGACTTAATAATGAACCTATTCCAAATTCACTTAGTAGGGTTCCATTTATCAAATCCCATATCTGATAAACCTACTTGGAATGCTTCATTACTTTGGACTGTACGTTAAATACTAAACCACGATTTAACGACGAATAATTAAATTATTTCTGATAATAAGAGTTTGTAAATATTGAGCCTTCCCGTGTAACTCCTTACACCCTCAATTTTACATGTCTGAGCTTTTCAGAAAAGCTCAATGCCGCTATGACCGTAGTATGACTTCTATACTTAGTCTAAGGTGACAGTTTACTTAATAGACCTTATCTATTTCGATTTTGCTGGTTATCATCCCGATGATAATTTTCAATACTTCAATACTAAATTAAAACTTCTAAAGCTTTAACTATTTTCTTTTATTCGTAGAGTTTGCAATAGTCTCTTCCCAGAACCTTTCTAGCTTACTGTTCTTCCAGGTTAAGATTGTCATCTTGTTCAGGAAGTTTGCAACATATGGTTGTTTTATTTTATTTTCTTGCATTGTACTGAGAATCTATCATAAGTTTTTCTCAACTACTGTATGATATTTTTCAGTTGCTATCCAGATCAGCTATCTAGAGTTGATTGGTGATGAGCATAAATACTCCAAGTGTTTAAGACGTCAAGGTGAACGCTAATAATGTCTAACATGACCGATCTTATGCTTTCAGCATAACCATCTTTTCTCATGCATGCTTGTTCATCAGAATATCTCGAATTTTGAATCTTGCCAAGCTATGTTTCCTGAGACTTGGGTAGAATTACTCTTCTTGAGTCTTTCACATTAAAATTTTCAAGACTTGTATTGAATAAGTCTTATCATCTTGTCGATTTATTCCTATAGATCTTTGATGCCCAAAATCAGTTCACCTTTGTGTATGGTCATTTTTATTGAGTCAGTTCACTTTTTCAACATCAGAATGTTGATCTCAATCTCTAGTATGTCGTCAACATACCTGATCTAAGAAAACTGGGTCGCTCCCACTAACCTTCTTGAACTATCTGAATTCAAGATTTCTCTTCATTTTTAAAGAAACCAACTTTTGATTACTTTGCAGAATCGAATATTCCAACTCCTACTTGCATGCTTCAATCCTTCGACGGATTTCTAAAGCTTGCAATTGTCACTTAGCTTTCAAGAGGGTCAACTCTCCTTCGGAATGTGTCATGTGCACATTCTATTGCTTAGTCATTGATAATTATGGTTTTAAGCAACGTGACTTGAGAGATGGTCTTTTCATGGTCTTAACCAAGAACTCTTTGACCTTCTTTTCTAGTCTAGCTCTGGGAAACACTAATGTTTCCATCCTTGTCCGATTTTCGAACTCTTTGAAAAACATATTTGTACTTAACATGAATTATTCCTTTCCAAAAATATATCAAGTTCCAAACTTGATTTTAGACGTGGATTTCATTCTGATCTTATGACTCCAAGCCATATTTCAGAGTGATTCCGTCATAGCTTTTGTGTAGGTAGCTCATCTCTTCTTCAGTAGGATTTAGTCCTCTGAGACAGATCTATGAGCCTTCAAGGCCTACGAGGGGTTTGAACAACTTTAAGACGCTCTCAACTCCTTGAGGGCTCTCTTGCGAATCTTATTTCACTTTTGCGGAAGGATCTCAGAGATCTAAAATCTCTACCTCTATTTCCATATCTATCGGCTCAAATAGATAGGAACCATGATTTCTGACTTTCGTATACCACTGTTGGTTTGTAATACCATTGTCAGTTTGTTGCTCATATCGAATTTCTGCGATATATTAAATTTCTCCCACTTGTCTTCTTGGAAATAACCATTATTTCAAGGAAGACACATCACGAGCAACAAACGTTTTGTTCTCTGATGGGTTGTAGAAGAATCCCCTATATTTATTTATTCATAAATAAATTCTTTGTCTTTCAGCTTTTAAAAATAATGTGGTTAGGTGTGTTTGAGAATATATCCCACAAAGTGTTCGGAAGATTGGCATAAACCGATCGACTCATGTCTGACATGTTTGATGACTCCCACTAGGCTCATCACTCATATGCTGTGTCTGTTGGAGCCAGATGAGAAACTATTTCTCAACCTTCTTTGATGGTCATCAAATTCTTGACTTAAATATTCATCATCTCGATCCAATCGAATGACTTATATTTTTGCTCAAGTGGATTTTGGTTAACTCTAGTTAGTGCATTAATAGTGTTACATACATCCTTATGTATGAAGACTATTAGTTCACTAGTCATATCTTCCTTTCGAAATACAGACTTTGTCAAATAGTCCTTCTAAACAAAATTCACATGTGTCGTATGATTCTAAATCATTAGACTTTAGAAGTTCATACTATTGGATCTTCCTCATGTGTGTTATGTCAATTTGACGCAATGACAAAACTAGAGTTGGCCGGTTTGAATCATTTGATTGTAGCATATAGTATTATTGTTAACGGTTCAGTTTTCCTAGAACCGACTTTGTTAATTTAGCACTGGTTTAAAACATTAGATGTTTCTAGATTAACATAATAACACTTAATAAGTTTTAAGCTAGATCAGTGTCAAAAGAAGACTTTGATCCAATTCAGCATCCTTAGCAATCACTTGCTTTTGTTCCCTCTTGGATCTTTTCTCCTTTTAGTCAAGTATGTAATTCCCTTGAGCTCCTACTGAGCTACACATCTGGTTTTAAACACCTGATGAATGGAGTCTACTATACTTGCCAACCTAACTTTTTTGACAAAGATACAAGAACCGGAATTTTCAATCCCGTTTCTTTGTCTTCCAGGTACTTAGGGTAGTTTCCTGTAATGGCCTAGCCATTGCTTTTAAAACTCTGACCCTTATGCCTTATGAATCATAAGAACTCTTCTTATATTCCTTTTGTTGCTGAATCTGAAGAAATTATTTCTTAGATTCAAATGTTCCTTAATGATCTTTTCAGTTGTCTTCACAAACTGAGGCAACAACGAACATTAGGAATGAGATATTCTCGGACGTTTTCTTTGTTTTGAATTCGAGAGCGTTTCTAGGATTCTAATCCAATTGAGGAAATAAGTTTCGTTTCATTTCTTCTTGAGGAATGAACCAAGGTTGGAAAACTATTTTCTAATAGTCATATATATTCTACACTAAAAGAAAAAGCAAAACCCTAAAACTTATTATCATAGCAAAACTGTGTTTTGCTAGATTATTCAATGAAAACCGTCCTCGGTTGAATAATACGATTCCAAGAACCCACTTCTTTGAGGTTAAGCGTACTAGGGCACTGCCCTTAACCTCATCGTCCTGGGTGAGTAACTCTTTACTGGTCATACTCTTATGACTCTTGGTTGATGAATAACACGTTGATGGGTTCAATTCATCCTTTGCCTCGAAATCCAAAACCCTTTTGCTGACTCATCGAGAATAACCATTTAGACATGTAGACCTCTTCATATGTCTACTAGTACTGTCCCGAGGTAAAAGATGGCACCCTGCGGAGGCAGACCCACCATCGATGAACAAGGGCTCAACAGGTGTCTTAATCTGGGTAGGCTTTACTCAAAATTATTTTTGGGGACTTTTACGTAATTTATCAAGTATGCGTTACTGTGAACTTTATCGTAACCATTCGTGACTTTTATACGTAAATTTTATGTGAGTTTGCGTAAGGAATTAATTAGTTCCTCGTATAGCCCCTAAAAGATCTAATCTTTTAGGTTACATCTTGTTCGCATATGGTTCGTTTGGATTTACGTTCTTAAACCTCCATTGATTACTCCCACTTGAACCATAATCTCATCGTTCGGTTCATCAATGGATTCTATGACCCTATACTCTAAGTATTATTCGCGCACATACTCACTTGTGCTTAGAAACAAGAGTCGATTACTTATCTAAAGCCAATACTATTCTACGCATTCACATATACATACATACAAAATATGACATTCATAAAATAAAGTATGTATCCTAGATTCGTTTCTAGGTTCGCTATTTGTGAGAAATTGTGACATCTCTATGTCTAACGGGCTTTTAGGTTTATTTTCGTAAAATATGAACTAATGACACGTTATGTTTCGTCCTTAATGATTTCTAATATTGATTCAAGGAAAAACTCCTTTTGGGTCCTCGGATGACCAGGGTCAATGTCGGAAAAATTTGGTTGGAATCGGGAAAAAGACCGGAAAACTCCAACTCAGGTCAAGGCCCATTAAGGCCTGAGTCAAACTCAAAAGACCCAAGTCAACCTCTTGGTCATAGCCCATTGACTGAGTTTCGAGTAAGCCCAAGACCAATCTCAGCATGGGTTGGACATGGCCCGGACCAGGGACGACATGTCCTGAACGTGTTGAGCGCCTTGGTCCAGACGTGTCTTGGCCATCTTGGACGCGAAGTCCAAGATGCCTTAAACACACCCAGACACGTCCTAGACGCATCTGGACAACAACCCAAGGACGCGTCTCACGCTTTAGACGGGTCTTGACTTGTGGTCGCGTCCTAGACGGACTAGGATTGCTGGTCCGGAAGACGTGAAGTCCTAGTCTGAGAAGGACTAGGACTGCTAGTTCGATAGGCTAAGGACGCGACCTAGTCGCGTCCTTGACGCGTCCTGGCCGCGACTGGGCTAGGATTGCCAATGGTTTTAGAAACTTCTAAACCAATCTTCGTCTTCTCTTTTCTTGAAGCTGCTGTTTTGACTTCTGTTTTTGATGAATAAACCATCGAAACACTGATTTTTAAAGCCTCCTTTTTAAAAATCAAAACCCTAAATCATAATTTTTGAAACCCTTTTCAAAAACTCAAAATTTAAGGTTTCTATGCTTTGAAACCCTTTCAAAACCATGTTTTGATTACGAATAAATCGCATTCAAACTAATCAAAACTTGTTCGAATCTCTATTCAAACTTATCTATCTAATAAATCAAGCGTGAATCTAATTCGTTTTAGTCAAAAATAGTTACATGCAAATGGCTTGTGATGCCACTATAGGGCTTTGTATGTATCTAATACACATAATCGTCTAACTAATGTTGTAAGAGGGATCTCAAACGTCATATGATTAACACTAGTTTAACCATGATCATATACATGAACTAATAATGAACCAGAAACTGAAAGTAGAATACTTGGATTCGCTTTCCCACAAACTAGATTCCAATGACCTTATCCCGAAGAAGATGCGAGCTCCAATTGTTGCTCCTCTACTTGAGACACCCTTGTAAATAACTTGATCTCCCTTCTTTGTTGTCTGCTAGAACTGCATTGAAGGCTGAGAGGAAGAACCATTCTTCTTTTGACTCCATAGATAAATTGGGAGTTTTTTCTCTAAAACCCTCTCTCTCTACTTAGTTGTCTATTGTGACAGAGAAGTTGTTTTCTCTTGAGAAAAATCCAACACTTTTTATGTTCTCTAATGACCGTTGTATAGAGAAACCCTAATAGGAGTCTCACTCAAATTAGGTTTCAATAAGAGTCTTAGAAAAAGTAAACACCCAAATTTCCCTTAATACTCTTTTAAGGGAAATTAGGGTTTCCCCTTTAATTATGGTGTGGCCGGCCACTTAAGCCCATTAGTGGGCTTACCTTGGCCGGCCCACCCACCTTATATGGCCGGTCCTGAGCATTCCCTTGCCGGGCTTGGTCAGAACACCCTATAAGTGGGTTTTTCCACTTTTCGGTCTTCTCTTTCGAGCCCCGATTCTTTCTATCTTTTTAGCACTATCAGACCCGGATCATATCCATCTATAGGCAAGCTCCCACGAGTCAACTCTCTCCGATCAAGCTACCACTCTTTGGTGTAACCCGTTGTAGGATCTGGTCTATGTTAGCCGCGGATTACCGAAGTAATCTGACGATCGGAAGCGGCTTCTAGCTAAGTATTACGATCCCTAATTGGACCGGACTAGATGATATTTCGGATAAAGTCATCGTTATCCTAAGAGACAAATTGTACGCGTTGCCTTCTTGGTCAAAGGACACTCCTTCGAAAAGACATCTCCTTCGGACCGAAGGACTATATCCTTCACTTACCACAGTTAACAAATCCTATATAAACATATCAGATTTGCCTTAAAGGGGGACATTGAAGGATATTTCCAGGCCATGGTAATTAGCCTAGCTGGATAAGGATAATCCCCATCCTAAAAGACCAAGGAATCCCATGACAAGAGGGCTTTGGGTTTAGGCTATTAATATCCTAGACGTAAAGCAAACATGAGAGTGAGTTCTTTTTATCTTTCTTGCTCGAGAGATAGAAAATAAATTTATATTTGCTCTAACCTTTAAGAGAGATAGAAAACCTTTTCTAGTTGCCTATTAAAAGGTGTTTTAATTTTTACAAGTTAACAAAATATCCATCATAAGCAGAAGAACAATAAGGTCTTAGTTCATCATTTTAGTAGCCTCTGTGGTGTTTAAATTAAAGTGCTCATGTTTCTCAAGTAGATGAACCTCAATTGAATTTTTAAATCTTCAGACAAGAAAAAACTTGTTCTTATTATTTCTTCAATGTAAGCAAAAGAGAGGTATACACTTATGCCTTTAGCAAGTTCATATTAAGTTTGTGCTTAAATGCGATCGTAAGTAGAAAATGCTGGATGTTAGACATCTACAAATCCGTTAATTACATTAGGCTACACCAAAAAGCAACAGTGGTGTCAAAGCCTTTTGCACAAGTTAATTATGACTAGATATGGATAGAAATAGCATATTTTGATTTGGCCAAAAAGAATTTTTTTTTTTTTGAAAATAAAAATTCGTACAAAAAGCCAGGAGGTCTCGACCATTGTGGTCGAGAAAACCCTCGGCAAATGTATGGTCAGTTTGTTGCTCCTATCGGACCTTTTCGATGATTACATTACTCCCACTTGTCTTCTTAAAATCAAATTCCTTTTCGAGGAAGACACCATCACAACTAACAAAAACTTTGTTGTCTCATTGGTTTTAGAAGTAATAACCCTTTGTTTCTTTTTATTACCCACAAAGATACAGTTGTTTGACTTTAGTGCTAGCTTATCTCTTATTAAACGCTTTACATAAACTTTACATCCCAGACTTTGAGACAAGACATCTTTAAAACCTTTACATACCATAACTCATATGGCGTTTGTTGGGTTATGCTGACTTCTGGTGTTCTAAGCGGAATCTCAGACATCTAATGTCTAACACTAGTATTCCTCGAACCTTTCCATTCGAATGTGAAGACCAAGAGCTCCAAGTGTTGCTCCTCTACTGAAGACACCCGAATGATCAATTTGATCTCCCACCTTGTTGCTAGCTAGAACACCAATGGTGGTTTGATTAGAAGAACACTTCTTCTTTAAGACTAGTTAGATAGCTTGGAAATTTTCTCTTTTTCTTTCTCTACTTGATGTTGTAGAGTAAGTAAGCTTATTAAGAATTATTCCACACCTTATTCAAGCCCCTAAGAGACATTATATAGAGTCTTAAGTTATAGTCCAACCCTAATTAGGTTTCTTATAAGTCCTTTTTGAATAAGATTAAGGAAATAGTCGAAAATAGAAACTAGTTTCTATGTTCTCATTCCCTTAGTTGAGGTCATCCAAACCAAGCCCAACTGGGCAGATCTGGCCGACCCCATTAGGGAAACTGGCCAGCCAAGGCCGACCCGCCTCGGCCTAAAATCCCTTCTTCCGAGTCTTCGTGCTATCTTTACTTAAACTTCTTCTAGGCATAGGAGGCATGTTAATGGGACTCTCCCATGATATGTCTCATCCCACTAGTCATATCATCTGATCAAATAGACATTCTTTTGTGTAACCCAATGTAGAAAAATTGATAGTGGATGAAGAATAGGTAAAGACGGAGAGTTGATAATTACTGAGAAATTAAAAGGAATTCAATCCATATCGTAATCATGCACATATTGTAGTCCTAATCATGTTAATTTTGTCCTAATAACTTATCCTAGTAATTTTTTTTGTATTAATTATGTCCTAGTAACATTGATGTGTTTTATAATATATATATATATATATATATATATATATATATATATATATGCGTGTGCAAGTCGTCCTCAAATGTAACATTTCTTGTCTAGCTCTGTTCGTTTTGACATTTTTTTTACATCTCGCACTCCGTATAAGAAATTTGAGTTATTTTGGAAAATGGGAATGGATAAGTTCAAGGTTTTGCAAATTGGCATGCATTTTTATAAATATGTGAGAGACACATTGACAAATTAAATAGTAATTGATGGTTAATATTTAAGAAATTCACTCATGACTGTTAGTTGAATTTAACTGTCAATTAATATCTATGACCTTATTCTTAATTAACCAAAATGTCACATCTCTTTCAAAAAATGAAGAAAGTGTCCTATAAAAATGAAAATATTGTTTTACCAGCCCATCTTAATAACTTCTTCTTCTGGATGTAAGAAAATTAGAATTATATAGAAACTTTACATTTTAACAAAAAAGAGGAATCAAAGAGTTTCCCATTACGTAAGATCCACAAAATTCCAAAGGATCGGAGAATTATTTTTAAAAACTAGGACCTTAAAGTCACGTGAGATGAAAGTTGTGTGTTTGTAAAACTATGGACATTACAACCCGACATGGAAAGTGGTATTTTAGAAAAATAGAGTCACATTGAGTAAGAAAGATATTTCTAGAAATTAGAATTTTGGGATCCACGTCAAACGGGATAAGTATTATTTGACAACCATGGTTTTCAAAACTAGGGGCTCAGCGCCGCTGTTTGGAGAGATAACTATGGGCTTTAGGTCTATATAAAAAAGGTACAACATAGACAATTCTTCTACCATCTTAAGAAAATCTTTATCTAAAATGCTAGATATAGCGTTTGAGATACACAAAGAGGCGGTCGAGGGGCTCGAAAATGATGGTATTTTTCTCTGATTTTGATTATGTCAAATTTATATCCCTTCTAATGGATTTATTTCTCTAATTTATGTTTGAACCTAGTTTCTTCTACAATTTCTTTCACATTTTTTATAGAATGGAAATCCCATGCGAATGGTGATGTTGGTGAGGTGAAACAATCTAGGAATTTGTGGTATGGGAAAGCAACTCTCAAACCCTTTGGAACCCCATAGATATGGTAATTAAATTATTTATTTTTAGTTTTTACAGAGCAAATTAGTTACTCTACCGAATTTCTTTTCTTGATTGTCAAGGTGTAAGTAGTATTTGTTTTTTTTTCAAAATTAGATCAAAAATCTAATTTGGTATTTCTATTGCCTCGGACGGATTTAAGGCTGTTTAATTCTTTTAATCTGACTCATGCATTAGATCCGTTTGAATGGTTGAGACTGATTTTAGTTCCATTCAAGTCCGGTACAAAATAAATCTAAATTGAGAATTTATTTATCTGTGCAACAGATCCACCTAAATAACTGAAGCTTAGATAAATCCAACTCAGACGAGTCCTGTTTAGACAAAAACTGACGACACATAATGTTATTTGCAACTTGAATACTATAACACGATATTCGATTGAATAGTTTTTCCTTTTGACAAATTAAAATTGGGTTATTTTCCTGTATATCTCCCTAATTTGTGACTAGTTTTTCGTTTGGCCCTACCTCTTTCACGAAATACCCAGAAGACTCCCTCTAATTTTTTTTTCCACGCTCTTATGGGGTTAGTTTCTCTCTTTCCTTTCTCTTTGATGTTCATCTTGTTTCTGTCTACGTCTTCACCATAAGACAAAAACTAAACCTTACAACGGTCAGACTAAGAAAACGAAAATAAAATCACATGGCTATAATGTGAAAGATAAGGGTCACGCGACAAATCAGTCATAAATTAAGGGGCCAAAGGAAAATGAACCTAAAAGAAAATTGAGAACTTTACAATAAACTTGCCACCAAACCGAAGTACAAATATAGATTGAATCAAGTATTTCTAAAGTGAGTTCAACAAAAAAAAAAAAAAGTATTTCTGAAGTGTATATATCATTCAAAAACTTCCCTTATCTCTCACTGATAAAATTTGTGTATCTGGAAATTTTACTTTAAAAGTCTTGCAAGATCTAAGTTAGGTAATTACTCTACTAATCTACATTTGAAAACCATTGTTTTTTAATTTTGAAGATGTGTGTTATTGTGTGCCCAATGGAAATTTGAAATTTCTCATTTTATCCATATAAATTTGAAATTATGTATTTCTAATTAATTATGTCGTTAAAAAATAATTTCTTGAAACTTATTTATCATATGGTGAATTTCATAAACTCCCATTTTTTTTTTTTTGTTCTAATGTCTATTTCTGTAACAATGGTCATCATCTGTTTATACAAAATATTACAAGCATGAAGAAAAAAACAAAAACTAACAAGAAAGTCATAAGCAGTCCATAAACAGTGAGGTTACCGTTTTCTTTTTTGTTGGCTGAGATCACTTACCCTAAACAGACTACAACATTATATATCAAATTTAATTACAGGTGAAGAGGACATAATTCGCTCTTCGTCTAGTTCTAGATGTAACTTTTCGTTTCTTGATTAAGATCTTCTTCATGTTATTAGGGCAGCTCGAAACAACAGTTGCGACTCTCCTGGCAATAGCTATCTCTCCAGCACCAATAAGGTTGCAATAACTGGCATCCAAACGATGAAGTGAATACCAATCGCGATAAGGGCATCCAGAACACTATGACAACCAGAAATTCTCAAGTCTGTGAGAGTTCACAGTTAGCGCCAATGGCTAGGATTCCCTTGTTTCCAATCTCTTCACATTGTTCAATATGAATCTTCTCCAATCATTTACAACCCTGAGCAATGTGGCATAAGGCATCATCTCCTATATTTGAACACTCTCCAACTCAAGAGCTTCTAACCTTTTGCAACCTATGCCAATCTCAAGAAATGCATCCTCGCCAACATCGTAGCAGTCTTTTATAATTAGTTCAGAAAGTTTTGGGCAAGATCTTCCAATAGACTCCAATTCAGCTGTTTCAATATGATGGCATTCAATAACTTCCAGATGCAACTGCTTGTAGACCCCGGTCGCTCAAGGAACGACAGTTAGTTAGAGTAATAGATTTCAATTTTTTGCACCCAGACCCAATTGCACATTTTTGTACATTGGAATGCCATAGCAGCTAATACTGATGTTAAAGTGAAAACAAAATACAGGAATGAGTGGTATGGGAAAATACAGGAATTTCATAGCAACCAATACTTATGTTAATAAAGTGGTTTTTTTTTATTTTTATAGAGAAAGTTTTTGGATTTAATTTCTTTATTTCATTGACAAAATATTACTGTTGTTCGTTTTTTCTTAAAATTAGATCGGAACTTAACTAGATATCTAAATTGACTTAAATGAGATTTTAGATTGTTAAATTTTCCTCTGAATTAACCTTATGACTCGTTGGTTGATTTTTTAATCTATTGGGATGTGAAGGGAGATTTTCACATTGACCCCCACTATTATATCGATATTAGGACTACACCCCGTTTTTTTAAAACTTTTGATTTACACCCCCACGTGGACGGAAAACGTTAACTTCTAGTTAAATGTCAGTTGTGCGAATACATGTGAATCAGGACAGAAATGCCCTTATGTATGATTTTGACATTGACCCCCACTTTATATCGATATTAGGACTACACCCCGTCTTGTAAACTTTTGATTTATACCCCCACGTGGACGGAAAACGTTAGTTTCTAGTTTAATTTCAGTTGTTCGAATCAACATGTGAATCATGACAAAAATATTCTTATTGACATTTTAATTTCTATCTCAATACCTTCTTCTCATTTATTCTATTAATCAACTTCATCAACCATTCCTTTGATCAAACCCCACCACCCCAACACAGTCACCACGACAATCTTTATCTTCACAAGCCACTGTCACAACCATCATCAACTTAGAGGTTCTAGTCAGTGATCAAAGTTGTATTCCTTCTTTGGTTGATTAGGGCCAATTTAGTTAGAGGTCAGCACATATAAGAAATCAAATTTGAGAGTTTATTATGAAGATGATGTTGATGATGATGGTGGTGGTGGTGGTGGTGGCAATACCCGAAAATCACCATGATTTCAAGACAAGCTCATTCTGGTCCATGTTTTTGAAATGAGATGACTCCATTTTAGGATGTACAAATTGTTGATACCTCCTTTCAAAAAAATTCGCAAAATCACTATCTAGGTATTGCTGATAATGATGGACTTGGAGATGATGAAGATTATAAGATTCATTATCAAGTAAATTAGTTCAAGCAGTTTGTGAAGATGAAGATTGTGGCGATGGTTGCGTAGGTCGGAGAAGATGAAGACGATGATGATGGTGGTGGGAGGCGATGAATGGAATAGTTGTATATGGTTTATGAAGTTGATTAATGGAAGAAAAAAGAAGGAGATATTGAGATGGAAATTAAAATGTAAATAAAGACATTTTTGTTTTGATTCACATGTGTGATTCCCACGGGTGACGTTTACCTAAAAGTTAACGTTTTCCGTCCCCGTGGGGGGGTATAAATCAAAAGTTCTAGAAAACTGAAGGTCAATGTCAAAATCTCCCAAATCTGAATTAAGAATTTATTGTTTATATCGTTAAAATGCCTATTGGTATTTCCTTATTAGCACGCTAAACTAAAAAATAATGTACTAAACAGAAAATAATGGACTAAGCAACAAAAAGGCGAAAAGACAAAAGTACGATATTGGAAAGGAAAATATGACTTTTTAGTAAATGAATAGAAAAACAAAAAATAATGTCGTCTTGGTATTTCTCCTAGCTTCGAGAGCCAGGCAGGAAGCTAGTCAAACTTTAGGGAGTCACTGGGAAAATAAAAATAAAATTTTATTCTGCGTGACGTAAATAGTTGATAATTTTTTCCTTTACAAATCCCTTAAAACTTTATCTTTACCTATCTCTGCCCAAAATCTTATTCTCCGTCTTTACCTATTCATCGTAATTCGACGATCGTAGTTGGTATCTAGCTAAACACAACGACCCCTAAATCACCCGAACTTGATGATCTTCTTCATCAATTATCCTATCCGAAAAATTGTTCGCGTTGCATCTTTGGTCGAAGGACATCTCCTTCAGACTCCCACTTGTACTTAGAACAAGTGCAATTCTCGATTCCTATGTCAATTTGTATCCTATCCGATACGTCACATCTTTCAGACTTTTTTGATACCGAGTACAACTGTCAAAGACAATTGATTAACTTTTAATCCATTTGAGCGCGACCATGCATTTTCAGTTGCTACTCATCAAGCGGCCTTGAGACACTTTTTCCTAATATAATTACGATGACAAAATCTATTCTTGTACTCCCACTCAGCTTCATGTCTATCCTGTCTTTCCCAGTATCCGCTTTTATAACCTCCTTTTACGGCGCGACGTTTTGCGGAACCAAAATCAGACTTTCCTTACATAAGATGAGCGGAGCACTCATGTTTTGAGGAATCTCTCCAATCTTGTCAATGAGAAGCGTTTGACGTTCATCACGAATAATGTACTTCTCATTTGAGGGTTAACCAGTGTATATTCCTAATAGTACACCAATGTAGTCGATTCGAATGCTCCTATTCCTATAGCCCATGAAACAACGCTATCTCGTCGACCTCATGTGTTAGTCTTCCTGAGTCATTGTTGTCCATGCAGTGACCTGGACTAGGGAGTCGATAATTAAATATTCCAATTTCACTTAATAGGGTTTCATTTATCAAATCACGTATCTGACAAACCTATTTGGAATGTTTTCTTATCCGTGGACTGTCATTTAAATACTAAACCAAATTTAGACTACTGTGAAATAACAAACTTATTTCTGATAACGAGAATTTGTAAATATGGTCATCTTCCGTAAAACCCTTTTTACATACTCAATTTACTAATCAAGGTTATTTCCGAAAATACATTATGCCTTGGACATTTTGTATGGCTCTCATACTTTTATCTTAGGTGACAGTTTAGTTGAATACGGATGTAGTCCGATTAAACCTTGTTAATTATCAATTAATCAAAGCTCGCTTCCTTTGACTTTCATTGATAGTTTCTGGTAACCCATTACGAGAATTAAGGCTTCCATTCTTTCATTTGTAGAGTCTACAACAGTTCCTGGCTCGAAACACTTTCAACCTACTTTCCTTCCATGTCTGGAAGTTTGCATTAATATGCTCAACTTTCTTTTCCGCTCTGGCTTATCCTAGTAATTTTACAAGCCTTTTAGGATCTAAATACTCCAATATTCGAGATGTCTTGGGCAAATGCTAAATCATATCCTACATTACCGATCTTATGCCTATAGCATAACCATCTTTCTCATGCGTGCTTGCTCATCAGGGTCTTCCAGACTCCGAGTCTTGCCGAGCTAGGTGCCATGAGATTTGGGTCGAATATCTCTTTAAGAGTCTATCGTATTTAGACTTTTAATAATCCCAAGTTTCTTATCTTAGTCCTATCATCTTTTGATCTATACTCATAGACCTTTGATGCCCAATAGCATTTCATCCTTTGTGGTCCTTCATCAACTGATTCCAACATCCCTATGTTGTTCTCAATTCTGGTATGTACTCTGCATACCGGACCTTGAAACGCGTTACTCCCACTAACCTTCTTGAAATCCTTACATTCAAGATTCTTTTCATTTTTCAAGAATCAAACGTTTTTTATTTCCTCTTTGAATCGAAGATTCCAACTCTTGTTTGCTTTACTCCCTCGATGGATTTCCAAAGCATGCAAGTTTACTAACTACTAAAGTCAGCGACCGTTTTCGGTTTTTGACTTACTTGTGTTAGCATGGACTCAAACTTAGACTGATTTAAGATCTCGTTCATAGTCTAGTTTTGGGAAACTTCAATGTTTAGTCTAGTTTTGGGAAACTTCAATGTTTCCATCCTTCTCAGTTTTCTCCTTTGAAAACTAATTTTCGTCCAATGGTTTCGCTCCATTGACCAAATGATTAAGTTCCAAACTTGATGAGATATGGATTCCATTTTCTATTGACTCCCAACCAATTTTAGAGTTGGTTTCCGTCTCTGCGCAGGTCTATGCTCTTATGTTTTATCAGTAAGATTTCAATCTTCTGATCTTGTTAGATAAGCTTTAACGACCTTCAGGACTTACGAGAAACATAATACTCTCAACACTTGAGATATCGATTTTGAGTAACTTTCAATTCATTGATAGTTCTCTGGCGAATTTTTATTTTCTCCCACTGTTATATAACAGTTTTGTTGCTCTTGGTCGAATAGTTCGACATTTCCTCCCACTTACCCTTATAAATCAATTATTCTTTTCAAAATTAATTTTAGGAGGATATGAGTGACAAATGCTTTGTTCTCTGATTGGTTGCGAAAAGCCCAAATTTATTTTAAAGAATTGCATCATATTTACTAATTTATGTCTATGTAGTCCTTGTACATGGGCTATAGTTTTTGACGGAGTAGGTTAAGTGAGAAACGATCGTTTCTAGAATATATCCCACAATTCGGAAGACTGGCTTAAATCCATCATTGATCGAATCATGCCTAGCAGTGTTCGGTTACTCCCACGGGATTCACCATCCCTCAGATGTGTTCTGTGAAGCGAGTTGGGAAGCCATTTCTCAACTTCTTTGATGGTTATCAAGTGCTTGACTTTCTTGCCAAGATGATTTTTTACTTCGGTTTGTACTCTGTTTGAACTTTCAAACATTCCGACTTATACTTTATGACTTGTACGTTTCCATACTTAATGAAGTTGTCAAAGTACGTGTTGAAGTAGATTTCGTTAGCTTCTGCAAGTAAACTTTTAAGTCTGCATAACCAAGTATGAGTCTCAATAGTTTACTAGTCTCTCTATGCCTTTCTGAAAGGGCGACTTTGTCGTTTGTTCTTTTAAGACAAAAGCGACAATACTAGAGTTAACGAGTTTGAATCTTTTGAATTTAGCCATTATCAATGTTAACAATTTGTTCTTCAAGAACCTTTAGTTAATTTACCACTGGTTCAAAACATTTGATTTTTCTAGGAGAATAAAATAATTAGTATTAAGTTCTAAACTAGAACGGTGTCTAAAAGAAGACTTCAATCCCTTTCAGCATCCTTAACGATACTGCTTCTGCTCCCTCTTGGTTCTTTTCTTCTTTTAGTCAAGTATGTAATTCCCATGAGCTCCCACTCAACTGCTTATCTGGTCTTAAATACGTGATGAAGGAATTCTACGATACTTGCTTAACTTTGTTAACAAGGATATTGGAACCAGAATTCGTAATTCTGTTCATTCTGTCCTCCAGGTACTAAGGGTAGTTTCCTTTTTAATGGTTTAGTCATCGTTAACAAACATTTACAGCAATGAGAACCTATCTTGATCATGGCCTCGACAACCGCTTTGCCTTCCTTGATCAATTGTTTGTCTCTCTTGACTGATCCTTTGCCGTTTTAAATCTCAAGAACTTGGATCCCAAATTATTGAAATACTTTTGCCACCCAAGATCTTGGATCGAATTCGAGCTTAAGCCAAGAAAGCATGAGAGAATTGACTAAGTATGCTTATTTCTTAAGCCAAGAACGCATTAAGCATACTTCGTCAATTCTCTCATCTTTTCAATCCATTTGGTGAGGTCAGCTCCTTGAACCTCATATTCTCGCAATACTTGGTTTACCACCAATTAGGAATCGCTAAAGACTTGAATACTTGTTGCTTTAACTTTTAAGGCTAAGTTCATCTCCTTCGCTCCCAACTTCGAGAATAATTCTTATAACAATTTGGACCTCCTTGTCCGGGTATGCAATATCAGCCTTTCGGTCTTCTTTAGAAGACATTGATAGTTTCCAAGTAGTTTTTTTTATGTTAAAATAAAGATTGATTTTATCAAAAACCGAGATTTTGGTTCGATTACCGAACGATGATGATTTTTGTTAGAGTCAGACCCTCCTTCTAGCACAAATCTGATGATGTCTGAAATGGTTTAGCTTATCATTCAAGATAAAGAGTTTGCTTCGTTCAATCTCGAACTCGTCCTCGCCAACTTGGGGGGCCGAAACTTACTTAAACACGAAAACCTCTCTGAAGCTTAACTTAATAAAGGCGTTTTTGGAATTAAATTAATGAGTATGAAGTTTCGAGTTTTGGAATCAGACACTCGATTAATTACTTGAGATTAAGCTTACTAACCGCTTGCCCCGTTTAGGCTGAACCTGTTACTTTAAAGAGGTTCGATCGTTAACTGACTGTTACTGGCGGCTATGATAACGCGGTTTTGATCCACTGTATTTTGATGAAACTGCTATTTTACCGCCGTGGGACTCTTGTATCCCAAATTATTGAAATACTTTTGCCACCTAAGATCTTGGATCGATTTCGAGCTTAAGCCAAGAAAGCATGAGAGAATTGACTAAGTATGCTTATTTCTTAAGCCAAGAAAGCATTAAGCATACTTAATCAATTCTCTCATATTTTCAATCCATTTGGTGAGGTCAGCTCCTTGAACCTCATATTCTCGCAATACTTGGTTTACCACCAATTTGGAATCGCTAAAGACTTGAATACTTGTTGCATTAACTTTTAGGGCTAAGTTCATCTCCTTCGCTCCCAGCTTCGAGAATAATTCTTATAATAATTTGGACCTCCTTGTCCGGGTAGGCAATATCAGCCTTTGGGTCTTCTTTAGAAGACATTGATAGTTTCAAAGTAGTTTTTTTATGTTAAAATAAAGATGGATTTTATCAAGAACCGAGATTTTGGTTCGATTACCGCACAAATCGTATGATGTCTGAAATGGTTTCGCTTATCATTCAGGATAAAGAGTTTGCTTCGTTCAATCTCGAACTGGTCTTCGCGAACTTGGGGGGTCGATGAAGGATATATCCGTTCGGTCTGAAGGAGATGTCCTTCCGAAGGAGTGTCCTTCGACCAAGATGGCAATGCGATTAATTTGTCAGCTAGGATAACGATGACCATACTGTGAAGATCATCCAGTACGGTCCAATTAGGGGTCGTAGCGCTTTGCTAGAAGCCAACTACGATCGTTGGATCACTTCGGTGATTCGCGGCTAACATAGACCGGATCCTACAACGGGTTACACATAAGAGTGGTAACTTGATCGGAGAGACTTGACTAGATGAGAACAGGCTAAAGATGGATTTGATCCAACTAAATAAGCCGAAAAGGTTCGAATGGAGATTCGGAACAAGATAGAAAGAACCGGGCCCAAAAGAGGTGCCCGGAGCAAAGCTTTTTGGGCCGGCCATGTAAAGCCCATAATGGGCTGCCCTGGCCGGCCACACTAAAGGGGATAGCCAAAATACCCTAAAAGGGTATTTTGGTAATTATCTTTTCTGTGACCAGAAAATAGAGAGACCTAATTTGAATATGATTCTAATTAGGGTTTGTCTACATATAGGGTCATTAGAGATCAGAAAAGGTGTGAATTTTTCTTGTGATTTTGCTAAGGAAGGAAAAATATACAACTCTCTCTCTCTCAATATACAACTACTGGAGAGAGATGATTGTAGAGAAAAAGCTCCCGTTTTATCAATCTAGTCAAGAAGAAGAGTTCTTCTCAACCTTCTATTAAGTCCTAGCAGTCTGAAAGGAAGGGAGATCAAGTCAACACACTCGGTGTCTCAAGTAGAGGAGCGACAATTGGAGCTCTCGATCTTTACATGTGATTGGAAAGGTTTGTGGGGAAAACGCGATAGAAGTATTTTTTCTATTCTAGTTCATTGATTAGTTCATGTTTTATCAATCCTGGTAATCTAGTGTTAACATATAGATGTTTGAGATTTCGCTAAGAACACTAGATAGTTGTATTAGATACACACATAATCCCACAGTGGCATCACTAGCCGATTGCATGCAACTATCTTTGACTAGTCGAACTAGATTTGAACTTGATTGATTAGATGATTTTATGTTTGAATATAGATTTAGACATGAAATTGATTAGTTTGAATTAGATTTAGACGTAATCGGATAAAAATTGAAAGGGTTTCAATGCATAAAACCTTAGTTTATCGATTTTTCGAAAATAGTTTTCAAAAAAATAGAAATAGGGTTTTGATTTTTGATTTAGAGCTTCAAAAATCACTGTTTAGATGGTTTGAAAACATCCAAATAGCAGCTAGAAGAGAAAGAAAACGAAATTTTTTTTGAAGTGTTTTGGTCGGGTGTGCCTCCTGTCCGACCAGGACGTGTCCCAGGAGGCGTCTGGCTCAGACAAAAGCTTCTTGGGTGCAATCCGAGAGCTTCTCGGACTGGGAGTCCGAGAAGACCGGATCGGGACTTCAGGTCGCGTCTTGGACGCAACCAGGAAACCCTAATCCTTCTCGGACTTGGAGTTCGAGACGGTTTTAGCAGCTTCCGAAAACCAGACGCGTCTGGGATGGGTCTGGGGTGTCCTTAGCCGACTCAGACTTCTTGTCCGAGTAGGACTAGGATGCGTCCAGGGACCAGACGCGTCTAGGAAGTGCCTAACCGACTCAGACTTAGAGTCCGAGACGAAATAGGACCCGACCTAGGCACCGACGCGTCTGGACGCGTCTGGACATGTACCTAACATCTCGGACTTCCTAGTCCGAGATGGCATAGGATCGGACTTTGGTCAGACGCGTCCTAGGATGCGTGTGAAGCACTAAGACGCGTTTAGGACGCGTCTGTAGCCTTGGAACGCGTCCAGCCTAGGGCTGGGACGTGACCAACCAAGTGACCCGACATGCTTGGAACATGTCATTCCGGTCCGGCTAATGCTACGCCCTTGGCCGTGACTTGACTTGGGCTTGCCCGAGACTTGTCAATGGGCCTTGACCAAGGTGATGACTTGGGTCTTTAGAGTTTGACTCGGTCTCTTATGGGCCCCGACTCCAGTGGGAGTTTTTCGACTTTTTCTCCATTTTTTTCTCGGTTTCACATGCATATTTCTTCCGAAAGTGACCCGGGCTTTCCAAAGGCCCAAACGGAGTTTTTCCGTGAATCAATTTTGGAAATCATTAAGGAAGAAACATGACGTGCCATTAGTCCGTATTTCACGAAAATAGACTTAAAATTCACGTTAGACATAGAGATGTCACAATTTCCCACAAATAGCTATACGAAACGTAGCGAACCTAGAAACAAATCTAGGATACATACTTTATCTTATATGATTGTCATATTTCTGAATGTATGTATATTTTTATGTGTGTGATTGTGTAGATAAGTATACCTTTAGATAGGTAATCGCTTCTTGTTTTAAGCACAAGTGTGATGTGCCCGAATAATACTTAGAGTATAGGGTCTTAAGAAACCATTGACGAATCGAATGATGTGATCATGATTCGAGTGGGAGTACTCAATGGTGGTTCAAGGATATGAATCCAAACAAACCTTAGGCGAACAAGAAATAACCTAAAAGATGAGATCTGTTAGGAGTAATACTAAAGATTTAAGAAATCATTACGCAAACCCACATAAATCTTTACGTAATAAATCACAGTTAGTTATGCTAGAATTCACAGTAACGTAACATGATAAATTACGTAAAAGTCCCCAGAAAGAATTTTGAGTAATGCCTACGCAGATTAAGACAAATGTTGCGCCCTTGTTTATCGATGGTGGGTCATGCCAAAGCAGGGTGCCATCTTTTACCTCGGGACAATACGGGAAGATCTATGAAGAGGACTAAGCGTCTAAATGGTTATTCTCAAAGAGTCAGCAAAAGGGTTTTGGATTTCGAGGCAAAAGGATGAATTAAACACATAAGTCTTATTCATCAACCAAGAGTCATAGGAGTACGATCAGTAAAGAGTTTACTCACCTAGGAGGGCGGAGTTAAGGGCAGTGACAAAGTACGCTTAACTTCGTAGGAATGGGGTCTTGTAATCGCATTATTCAACCGGGGAAGATTTTGAATAATGTGGCAAAAAAATTGTTTTTGCAATGATAATAAGTTTTAGGATACTGTTTTATTTTTCTTCTAAATGTATTGTAAATATGACTATTAGAAAATAGTTTTCCAACCTTCGTTCATTCCTTCGGAAGGAACTAAACGAAAGTTATTTTCTTGATTGGAAAGGAATCCGAGAAACGTTCTCGAATTCGAAATAAAGAAAACGTCCGAGAATATCTCATTCCTTATGTTCATTGTTTCTCAAACGACTGAGGATTTGATTATCCAAAGTCTTATGTGAACATCCATAAAATTCTTCTCTCACGTAGAGATTAATGATATGGATACATGCACAACCATTCGACAACTTAAGGAAGAGTTCCACTAGATGTCGTGAATGGAGAGGGTCGTGCCTCTAAAAAAGTCGTCTTGAAAAGAACATTGAGGAAAAGTAAATCTAGGAAACGTTCTTAAGATTCATAAACCAAAAGAATATAAGAAGAGTTCTTATAATTCAAAGGGTTGAAGGGTCGACGTAAAGGTTTCTAAAGCAATGGCTAGACCATTCAAGGAAACTACCCTAAGTACATGGAAGAGAAAAGAAAAGGAATTATGAATTCCGATTCTTATATCTTTCTTAACTAAGTTAATCTAGCAAGTATTGTAGACTACCTTCATCAGGTATTTAAGACCAGATGTGCGGCTCAGTGGGAGCTAAAGGGAATTACATACTTGACTACAAGAATAAAGGATCCAAGAGAGAGTAGAAGTAAAGAGTTGCTAAGGATGCTGAAAGGGGTCAAAGTCTTCTTTTAGACACTAATCTAGGTAGAACTTAATAAGCGTTATTATGTTCTTCTAGAAACATCAAATGTTTTAAAATAGTGCTAAATTAAGAAAAGGTTCTTAGAGAACCAAGAACATTAACAATGACGTTATAGGTTATAATCAAAGGATTCAGAGAGGTCAACTCGTGTTTTGTCATTGGTCAAAGTGACATAAGACACATGAAAGAAGATCCAATAGTATGGACTTCTGAGTCTGAATGATTTTGGAATCATAAGACATATGTGAATTTTATTCAACATGGCCATTTGATAAAGTCACCCTTAGGAAGGAAGACATGGCTAGTAAACTAATAGTCTTCGCACATAACGATGTACGTAAAACTATTAATACACTAACTACAGTTAACCTGAATCCACTTGACGAAAATATAAATCATTTGATTGGATCAAGATGATGAATATTTGATTCAAGAATTTGATGACCATCAAAAGAAGATGAGAAATAGTTTCTCACCTTGTTCCACAAACATATCATATGGGTGATGAGTCCAGTGGGGGTAATCGAACATGTCAGACATGAGTCGATCAATGATGGGTCTAGGCCAATCTTCCGAACACTTTTTGGGATATATTCCCAAAAACGGTCGTTCATCCTAACTAACCAAATTCCGTCAAAAGCTGAAAAGACGCCATAAGAGTATGAGTTTGGAATGGTTCCAAAGTAGTATTTTCTTAAGGTCATAGGATATGAAATTAACGTAAATGGTTTCCGAGAACCAATATTACATATCAAACATAATATTTCGTTATGGGATAAAGAAATATTAGGGGATTCTTCCACAAGTAATCAGAGAATAAGGTGGTCGTTGCTCGTGGTGGTGTCTTCCTTGAAATAATATCGAAGAAATTCGATTTGAGCAACAAACTGACAGTCATGTACGAATGTCAGTAATTGCGGTTCCTATCTATTCAGAGCCAATAGACATGGAAAGAAAGAGAGGTAGAGATGGAAGATCTCGAAAATCCTCCCGCATAAAGTAAATTAGATTCGCAAGAGAACTCTCAAAGAGTTGAGAGCGTCTCAAAGTTGCTCAAACCCCTTATAGACCTTGAAAGCTCATAAATTTGTCTCAGAGGATGGAGATCCTGCTGAAGAAGAAAATGAGCTAGCTACACAAAAGCTGTGACAGAATCACTCCGAAACATGGCTTGGAGCCATATGATCATAATGAAATCCATGTCCGAAATCAAGTTTCGAACTTAGTCTATTTACTTAAAGGAAGGTTCCTATTAAGTCTAAATAGGGTTTTCAAAGGTGAAAAACAGACAAGGAGGGAAACATTGGTGTTTCCCAGAGCATGACTAAGTAAGAAGGTTGCAAAATTCATGGTATTGACCAGGAAAGACCAACCCTCGTGTCACAATGCTAAAAACCATAATAATATATTACTAGCAAAAGAATGTGTACATGACACATTCTGGAGGAAGTTAACTCTTCTAAATCTAGTGAAAATGCAAGCTTCAAAATCCATCGAGGGATTAAAGCGGGTAAGTAGGAGTTCGAATCTTCGATTCAGCAAAGTATACAAGAGTTGTTTTCTTTGAGAATGAAGAGAAATCTTGAATTTAAGAAGTTCAAGAAGGTTAGTGGGAGTGACCCGGTTTTGTTCGGTCCGGTATGTAGACGACATACTAGAAATTTAGTACAACATTATGATGTTGAAAACAGTTTAGAACTGACTTAATGAAAGGACTACACACAAAGGTGAAATGCTTTTTGGGCACCAAAGATCTATGGAGATGGATCGAGAAGGTGATAAGACTTGTTCAAGAAAAGGTCTTGAAAAGTCCAATGTGAAACACTCAAACGGAGTATTTCTACCCAAGTCTCATGGCACACAGCTTAGCAAGATTCAGAATCTGAAGGATTCTGATGAGCAAGCACGCATGGAAAAGATTGTTGTCCAAAAGGCATAAGATCGGTCATGTGGGACATGATTAACATTCACCCCGACGTCGCAAAGTACTTGGAGTATTTATGGTCGTCACCAATCAAATCTAGATAAGCTGATCTGGATCACACAAAGTACTTAAAAAAAACTTGTGAATTCTCGGTAGGAAAATAAAAAGTTGAAAAGTCATATGTTGCAAACTTCCAGAATAAGATGACAATCTTGACATGGAAGAACAGTAAGCTGGAAAGGTTCCAGGCAGAGTCAAATTTAATCTATTAACTAAACTGTCACCTTCGACTAAGTATGGAAATAATACTAAGGTCATGGGCATTAAGCTTTAAGCTTAGACTAGTAAAATTGAGGGTGTAAGGAGTTACAAGGGCAGGCTCAAATTTTACAAACTCTTATTATCAGAAATAAGTTAATTATTTCGTCGTTAAATCATGGTTTAGTATTTAATCGACAGTCCAAAAATAGTGAAACATTCCAAGTAGATTTATCAGATGCGTGATCTGGTAAATGAAACCCTACTAAGTGAACTTGGAATAGATTCATTATTAAGTCCCTAGTCCAGGTCATTGCATGGACAACAATGACTCACCAAGACTAGCATGGGATATTGACTGATAACGCAGATTCATGGGCTATAGGAATATAAAATTTAAGTCAATTACATGGGTGTATGATTAGGAAATATACACTGGATAACCCAAACATGAGAGTTCTTCAAAAGTTGAAAAACGTCATGAACACTCATAGGCAAGATTGGAGAGATTCCTTAAACATGAGTACTCTACTCATCTTATGTAAGGAATGTCGAACTTTGGTACCGTCAAATGCCGTGCCGTAAAAAGAGGTTATAAAAGTGGATTACTGGGGGAGACATGATAGACATGAAGTTAAGTGGGAGTACAAGACTGGATGATGTCTTCCTATTAAGTTAGGATAAGTATCTCCGGGCCACTTGAGGAGAAGCAACTGGAAAATGTGTGGCCACACTCAAATGGATTAATGGTTAATCATTTGCTTTGACAGTTGTTCTCGAGATCAAGACAGTCTGAAAGATATGACGTAGCAGATGAGATATGAAGAGACATGGGAATCAAGCATTGGACTTGTTCTAAGTACAAGTGGGAGACTGAAGGATATATCTGTTCGGTCTGAAGGAGATGTCCTTCCGAAGGAGTGTCCTTCGACCAATATGGCAATGCGATCAATTTGTCAGCTAGGATAACGATGACCATACTGTGAAGATCATCCAGTCCGGTCCAATTAGGGGTCGTAGCGCTTCGCTAGAAGCCAACTACGATCGTTGGATCACTTCGGTGATTCGCGGCTAACATAGACCGTATCCTACAACGGGTTACACATAAGGGTGGTAACTTGATCGGAGAGACTTGATTAGACGGGAACAGGCTAAAGATGGATTTAATCCAACTAAATAAGCCGAAAAGGTTCGAATAAAGATTCGAAACAAGATAGAAAGAACCGGGCCCAAAATAGGTGCCCGGGGTAAAGCTTTTTGGGCCGGCCATATGATGGCCGACCAAGGTAAGTGGGCCGGCTATGTAAAGCCCATAGTGGGCTGCCCTGGCCGGCCACACTAAAGGGGATAGCCAAAATACCCTAAAAGGGTATTTTGGTAATTATCTTTTTTGTGACCCGAAAATAGAAAGACCTAATTTGAATATGATTCTAATTAGGGTTTCCCTATATATAGGGTCATTAGAGAACAGAAAAGGTGTGGATTTTTCGAAGGAAGGAAAAATATGCAGCTTTCTCTCTCTCAATATACAACTAGTGGAGAGAGAGGATTGTAGAGAAAAAACTCCCGTTCTATCAATCTAGTCAAGAAGAAGAGTTCTTCTCAACCTTCTATTAAGTCTTAGCAGTCTGAAAGGAAGGGAGATCAAGTCAACACACACTCGATGTCTCAATTATAGGAGCGACAATTGGAGCTCTTGCTCTTTACATGCGATTGGAAAGGTTCGTGGGAAAAACGCGATAGAGGTATTTTTCCTATTCTAGTTCATTGATTAGTTCATGCTTTATCGATCCTGGTAATCTAGTGTTAACATATAGATGTTTGAGATTCTGCTTAGAACACTAGATAGTTGTATTAGATACACACATAATCCAACAGTCGAAACCTGCTTAAAACACGAAAACCTCTCTAAAGCTTAAGTTAATAAAGGCATTTTTTCAATTCAATTAATGAGTATGAAGTTTCGATTTTTGGAATCAGACACTCGATTAATTGCTTGAAATTAATCTTACTAACCGCTTGCCCCGTTTAGAGTGAACCTGTTACTTTAAATAGGCTCGATCGTTAACCGACTGTTACTGGCGGCTATTATGAGGCGGTTTTGATCCACCGTCTTTTGATGAAACTGCTATTTTACCCCCGTGGGACTCTTGTATCCCAAATTATTGAAATACTTTTGCCACCTAAGATCTTGGATCGAATTCAAGCTTAAGCCAAGAAACAATGAGAGAATTGACTAAGTGTGCTTATTGCTTAAGCCAAGAAAGCATTAAGCATACTTAGTCAATTCTCTCATCTTTTCAATCCATTTGGTGAGGTCAGCTCCTTGAACCTCATATTCTCCCAATACTTGGTTTACCACCAATTAGGAATCGCTAAAGACTTGAATACTTGTTGCTTTAACTTTCAGGGCTAAGTTCATCTCCTTCGCTCCCAAACTTCGAGAATAATTCTTATAACAATTTCGACCTCCTTGTCCGGGTATGCAATATCAGCCTTTGGGTCTTCTTTAGAAGACATTGATAGTTTCAAAGTAGTTTTTTTATGTTAAAATAAAGATTGATTTTATCAAGAACTGAGATTTCGGTTCGATTACCGAAGGATGATGAGTTTTGTTAGAGTCAGACCCTCCTCCTAGCACAAATCTGTTGATGTCTGAAATGGTTTAGCTTATCATTCAAGATAAAGAGTTTGCTTCGTTCAATCTCGAACTGGTCCTCGCAAACTTGGGGGGTCGAAACCTGCTTAAAACACGAAAACCTCAAAGGCGTTTTGGCAATTAAATGAATGAGTATGAAGTTTCAAGTTTTGGAATCATACACTCGATTAATTTTTTTGAGATTAAGCTTACTAACCGCTTGCCCCGTTTAGGGTGAACCTGTTTCTTTATATAGGCTCGATCGTTAACCGACTGTTACTGGCGGCTATGATTAGGCGGTTTTGATCCACCGTATTTTGATGAAACTGCTATTTTACCCCCGTACGACTCTTGTATCCCAATTTATTGAAATATTGTTGCCACCAAAGATCTTGGATTGAATTCGAGCTTAAGCCAAGAAAGCATGAGAGGATTGACTAAGTATGCTTAAGCCAAGAAAGCATAAAGCATATGATGGGCCTAAAAGGTTACCCTAAAAGGTCTCCACCCGCAAGTATACGGGCGTCAAGTAATAAGTCCGGTAAGACCGGTTCGTTCCTCAGAGACTAAGTTAAACTAAAATCTAACCTTAAAACTATTGAGATTTAAAAATGGTTTGATGGAGGTTTAATAAAAATAAAACAAAAAAAAATAAATAAACAAAGAAATAAGTCGGTATTCAGAAAAAGGGAACCTAGGGTTTTCGAATCCGTCTTCCTAACAATTCTAAGGACAAATTAATTTTGGTCTAATTGGATAGTTCTTTATATAACTCAGGTTTTCAGTCCATGAACGGTCTAAAAACCCGGAAGATATTATCGTTAAAATAGTAAAAACTGTAATAAATTTATCGTTAGAATAATTAATATAACTTCATCTAAAACCCTAGATATAAAAGACTTAGCTACTCATGCTAAAAACGATAAATATTTAAAGTAATAGAAGAAAAAGAAGAAAGAAACTTACTTTTCTGCGCTTTTCCCACCAAACAGACCCTTAAGGAATTTATTTCCTTCTGTTTTTCCCGGAAATCTGCCAAACGCACCCTCTGGGAAAACGATTTTCTCGTCTTCTCGGAAACGGATTCCTTCTGGGAAAATTATTTTCTCATCTTCTCCAACTCTCTTTCTTTCTGTTTCTCTCTCTAATCTTTACTATCACTTGCTGTAATCTCTCTCTTCTTATGTATTCTATCTCTCTCTCACCACGAAAACAGAAAACAATAAAAGATTAAGGAAAACAGATTGGATTAAAATAAACTGATTCTTTCTCTCTCTACAATCTCTCTCTCTCTTTCTCTGTTATCTCTCTCTCTCTCTCACTAAGAAAAAGAAACAGGAAGGTTCTCTTTCTCTGAATATCTCCCTCCCTCTCGGTTTCTCTCTCTACTGTATTTCTTTTAATCAAAAACCGAGAGCCCCCAGCCGAGAGATTCAACTCTCTATCTCTCTCTCTCTTTCCAAAACTCCTCAACCCGTGATGATCCTTCTCTCTTCCAATCTCTTTCTCTTTTATAACCCAAACAAATCGAATCCCAACTCCCAAATCTTGCTCCAATCTCGGTCATCTCTCTCCTTCCATCCCTCTCTACTCGGGTATAAGGATATCTCCATTTGTATTTGCAAAACCAGAGAGGAGATAAAGAAGGCCGTTGGTTAAGTGCAGCTGGCTGCAGGAGTGATCCCGTACATCGCAGCCGTGTAGAAGATATTACAACAGATCATCGGATGGTCCCACGTGTCCCTGATATGAAGCTGACCGCTAGATCTGTCAAGGCTACAAACTTATCTTGCGCTGAGATGCATGCTAGCAGCCGCTTGGAGAAATCCCGAAATTTGTCCCATCTACGCCCAACTGTGTACCGAAAATTCCATCCTTCGTTAGATTGCATGCCACGTGTATTTAAGTGATTTGGTCAACCAAATTTGACTTAAACTTTGACCTTGAATATTTTCCTCAACCGGACTCCAATTCGACTTCCGTCTTCGCCTACGGGCTCGTCTTGGACTCTACTTTCCATCCGAACACTAATGTTGACCGAGAAGTCAGAATCAACAAATGACCAAAATGCCCCTAGTCTGTATTCTTTCCTACTTTATCCGTTTTGCACGCGTAACTCTGTAAAAAGGTACCTGAACATAAAAGAGAGTAATTCGTGAGAGTAACTGCTCTAGGGAGACTAACTCGTCTAATTTAAGAGACTCAGATGGGACATTTCCATGTCTCATCAGCATACTTAGTCAATTCTCTCATCTTTTCAATCCATTTGGAGAGGTCAGCCAGCCCCTTGAACCTCATATTCTCGCAATACTTGGTTTACCACCAATTAGGAATCGCTAAAGACTTGAATACTTGTTGCTTTGACTTTTAGGACTACGTTCATCTCCTTCGTTCCCAGATTCGAGAATAATTATTATAACAATTTGGACCTCCTTGTCCGGGTATGCAATATGATCCTTTGGGTCTTCTTTAGGAGACATTGATAGTTTGAAAGTAGTTTTTTTAATGTTAAACTAAAGATGGATTTGTCAAGAACCGAGATTTTGGTTCGATTACCGAACGATGATAATTTTTGCTAGAGTCAGACCCTCCTTCTAGCACAATTCGGATGATGACTGAAATGGTTTAGCTTATCATTCAAGATAAAGAGTTTGCTTCGTTCAATCTCTGGTCCTCGCGAACTTGGGGGGTCGAAACCTGCTTAAAACACGAAAATCTCTCTGAAGCTTAAGTTAATAAAGGCGATTTTGCAATTAAATTAATGAGTATGAACTTTCGAGTTTTGGAATCAAACACTCGATTAATTGCTTGAGATTAAGCTTACTAACTGCTTACCCTGTTTAGGGTGAACCTGTTACTTTATATAGGTTCGATCGTTAACCGACTGTTACTGGCGGCTATGATGAGGCGGTTTTGATCCAACGTCTTTTGATGAAACTGCTATTTTACCCCCGTGGGGCTCTTGCATCCCAAATTATTGAAATACTTTTGCCACCTAAGATCTTAGATCGTATTCGAGCTTAAGCCAAGAAAGCATGACAGAATTGACTAAGTATGCTTAATGCTCAAGCCAAGAAAGCATTAAGCATACTTAGTCAATTCTCTCATCTTTTTTATCCATTTGGTGAGGTCAGCTCCTTGAACCTCATATTCTCGCAATACTTGGTTTACCACCAATTAGGAATCGCTAAAGACTTGAATACTTGTTGCTTTAACTTTTAGGGCTAAGTTCATCTCCTTCATTCCCAGATTCGAGAATAATTATTATAACAGTTTGGACCTCCTTGTCTGGGTATGCAATATGAGCCTTTGGGTCTTCTTTAGAAGACATTGGTAGTTTCAAAGTAGTTTTTTAATGTTAAAGTAAAGATGGATTTTGTCAAGAACCGAGATTTTGGTTCGATTACCGAACGCTGATGATTTTTGCTAGAGTCAGACCCTCCTTCTAGCACAAATCAGATGATGTCTGAAATGATTTAGCTTATCATTCAAGATAAAGAGTTTGCTTCGTTCAATCTCGAACTTGTCCTCGCGAACTTGGGGGGTCGAAACCTGCTTAAGACACGAAAACCTCTCTGAAGCTTAAGTTAATAAAGGCGATTTTGCAATTAAATTAATGAGTATGAAGTTTCGAGTTTTGGAATCAGACACTCGATTAATTGCTTGAGATTAAGCTTACTAACCGCTTGCCCCGTTTAGGGTGAACCTGTTACTTTATATAGGCTCGATCGTTAACCGACTGTTACTAACAACTATGATGAGCCGGTTTGGATCCACCATCTTTTGATGAACTTGCTATTTTACCCCCGTGGGACTCTTGTATCCCATATTATTGAAATACTTTTGACACCTAAGATCTTGGATCAAATTCGAGCTTAAGCCAAGAAAGCATTAAGCATGCTTTAACACCGCGTCCACCCACCCCCCTCCCTCCCCGTATTTCGGTATTTCGGTATTGACCAAGGCAGACCTGATTTTATTTAAAGCAAGAGTAGAGCTTAGGTGCCAAGAGACATTCGTATTCGTAGGTTTATGCTTGATTGGCAAAGCTCTTTCGCATTCACCTCCTGGTGACTTGTTGTGGGTTGACCTGCTAAATTTTTGGTCTATCCTTGACTTAGTGACCTTAGTCAACTGATGACCAAATTTTGGATCTTAGCACTAATATAAGTCATCTCATCTTTTTATGGAGAACAGTATTTGTTCTTAATTAACCAAACATAACCTTTTTTGTCTAAAACTGATACGGAGATGTTGTTTTTAAAATCGAAGGAACATAATAACAATTGTTAAGTTCTAAGAGTAGACCAATGTTTAAAGGAATATTGTAATTCCTTATACCTACTGCAACAACCTTTGTGTTACTTGCTACTCGTAGGTCCATCTATCCTTTAGACAAATACTTGATTTTTTTAGCTCATATGCATTGAAATGATAAAAAAGCCACATCCGGTATCAAATACTCATGAGGAGGAATCCCCAATATTTTGTAAATTAACTTTAATAACAAAGATACCTGAACCGGAAGTCGCAATTCCGCTTTTTTGTCCTCTTGGTACTTAAGGCAGTCTATTTTCAATGGTCCATGCAATCACAGTAGAAATATTTATTGTCACGAGCAGCACCCTCGGTTTTGGACTTAGCAACTCTCTTTCCTTTCCATTATCCAACTGCTTTTTATCTCCAGTCTTGAACTTTGTTCCCTTATGTATTAATAGAGGGTCTTTTTTAGATTCAGATCTCCCAATGCCTTCTCGGATTGCTGTGGAGGTACCTCCTCATTTTAGATTTTTTGCTGGGACATGGTCCTTAAATTCTAAATTATCCAAAAAAAAAGGACACCCTTTTGAGGCAGACCCACCATTAATGATCAAGGGCTTCATAGGTATCTTGGTATGCATAGACATGTAGGGTTTTGTATGTATCTAATACATATAATCATCTAACTAATGTTTTAAACGGAATCTAAATCATCATATGGTTAACGCTAGTTTAACCAGGATTATATGCATGAACTAATAATAAACTAGAAACTGAATGAAAAATACCTAGATTCTCTTTCCCAAATAAGATTCCAATGACTTTATCCCGAAGAAGATGAGAGCTCCAATTGTCGCTCCTCTACTTGAGACACCCGAGTAAATAACTTGATCTCCCTTCTTTGTTGTCTGCTAGAACTCCATTGAAGGTTGAGAAGAAGAACCATTCTTCTATTGACTCCATAGATAGATTGGGAGCTTTTTCTCTAAAACCCTCTATCACCACTTAGCTGTATATTGTGAGAGAGAAGCTATTTTCTCTTGAGAAAAATCCAACCCTTTTCTGAACTCTAATGACCCTTATATAGAGAAACCCTAATAGGAGTCTCACTCAAATTAGGTTTTAATAATAGTCTCAAAAAAAGGTAAACGGGTCAGAACTCCTTCTGGCCCAAATTAGGATGTCCACCCTAACACGGTGTGGCCGGCCACTTAAGCCCCATTAATGGGCTTACTCTGGCCGGCCGACTTACCTTATATGGCCGGTCCTGACGATTCCCTTACTGGGCTTGGTCAGGACACCCTCTAAGTGGGTTTTACCACTTCTCGGGCTTCTCTTTTAAGCCATATTTTTTCTATCTTTTTGGCAATATCAGACTGGATCATGTCCATCTATGTGCAAGCTCCCATGAGTCAACTCTCAGATCAAGCTATCACTCTTTGGTGTAACCCATTGTAGGATCTGGTCTATGTTAGCCTCGGATTACCGAAGTGATCCGACGTTCGTAAGCGGCTTCTAGCTAAGCATTACGATCCCTAATTGTGCCGGACTAGATGTTCTTCCGGATAAAATCATCGTTATCCTAACTAAAAAATTGTACGCATTTTCATCTTGGTCGAAGGACACTCCTTCGGAAGGACATCTCCTTCAGACCGAAGGACTATATCCTTCCGTCTCCCACTTGTACTTAGAACAAGTGCAATGCTCGATTCCCATGTCACGTCGCATCTCATTTGATGCGTCATATCTTTTCAAACTTTCTGGATCTGGAGAACAACTGTGAAAGCTAATGATTAACTATTAATCCATTAGAGTACGGTCGTACATTTTCAGTTGCTTCTCCTCAAGTGGTCCGGAGATACTAATCCTAACCTAGTTAGGAGGACATAATCCAGTTTTGTTCTCCCACTTAACTTCATGTCTATCGTGTCATTCCTGGTAATCCGCTTTTATAACCTCCTTTTACGGCACGACGTTTGGCGGTACCAAAGTTTGACACTCTATACATAAGATGAGTGGAACACTCATGTTTAAGAAATCTCTCCAATCTTGCCTATGAGAGTTCATGATGTTTTTCATAACTTGAAGAACTCTCATGTTGGGTTATCCAGTGTATATTCCCAATCATATACCCATCTAATTGACTCGGATTCCCAATTCGCATAGCCCATGAAACTGCGCAATCAGTCAATCTCACATGCTAGTCTTCGTAAGTCATTGTTGTCCGTGCAATGACCTGGACTAGGGACTTAATAATGAATCTATTCCAAATTTACTTGGTAGGATTTCATTTACCAGATCACGTATTTGATAATCCTACATGGAATGCTTCACTATTTCTGGATTGTCCATTAAATCCTAAACCATGATTTAATGATGAAATAATTAAATTATTTCTGATAATAAGAGTTTGTAAATATTGAGCCTTCACGTGTAACTCCTTACACCCTCAATTTTACATGTCTGAGCTTTTCAGTAAAGCTCAATGCCTACGACCGTAGTATGACTTCTATACTAAGTCTAAGGTGACAATTTAGTTGATAGAACTTATCTATTTGGATTTTGCTGGTTATCATCCTGATGACAATCTTTAGTATCTAAATACTAAATTAAAGCTTCTCAAGCTTTAACTATTTTCTTTTATTCGTAGAGTTTGCAACAGTCTCTTATTCAGGAAATTTACAACATATGACTTTTCTCACTTGCAATCCAGATCAGCTATCTAGATTTGATTGGTGATGACCATAAATACTCCAAGTATATAAGACGTCAAGGTGAACGCTAATCATGTCTAACATGACCGATCTTATGCTTTCAACATAACCATCTTTTCTCATGCATGCTTGTTCATCAGCATATCTCGAATTCTGAATCTTGCCAAGCTATGTTTCCTGAGACTTGGGTAGAATTACTCTTCTTGAGTCTTTCACATTAGACTTTTCAAGAATTTTATTGAATAAGTCTTATCATCTTCTCGATCTATTCGTATAGATCTTTGATGCCCAAAATCCTTTCACCTTTGTGTGTGGTCCTTTTTATTGAGTCAGTTCTAAATTGTTTTTCAACATCAGAATGTTGATCTCAATCTCTAGTATGTCGTCTACATACCCATCAAAGAAAACTAGGTCACTCCCACTAACCTTCTTGAACTATCTGAATTTAAGATTTCTCTTCATTTTTAAAAAAACCAACTTTTGATTACTTTGCAGAATCAAATATTCCTACTCCTACTTGCCTGCTTCAATCCTTCGATGGATTTCTAAAGCTTGCGATTGTCACTTAGCTTTCAGGAGGGTCAACTCTCTTTCGAAATGTGTCATGTACACATTCTATTGCTTAGTCATTGATCATTATGGTTTTAAGAAGCGTGACTTGAGAGATGGTCTTTTCATGGTCTTAACCAAGAACTCTTTGACCTTCTTTTTTAGTCTAGCTCTAGGAAACACTAATGTTTCCATCCGTGTCCGTTTTTCGAACTCTTTGAAAAACCTATTTGTACTTAACATGAATTATTCCTTTAAGAAAATAGATCAAGTTCCAAACATGATTTCAGACGTGGATTTCATTCTGATCTTATGACTCCAAGTCATATTTCAGAGTGATTATGTCATAGCTTTTGTGTAGGTAGCTCATCCCTTCTTCAGTAGGCTTTAGTCCTCTGAGACAGATCTATGAGCCTTCAAGGCCTACGAGGGGTTTGAACAACTTTGAGACGCTCTCAACTCCTTGAGGCCTCTCATGCAAATCTAATTCCACTTTTTCAGAAGGATCTCAGAGATCTAAAATCTCTACCTCTATTTCCATATCTATCGGATAAAATAGATAGGAACCCCGATTTCTGACATTCGTATACCACCGTTGGTTTGTAATACCATTGTCAGTTTGTTGCTCTTATCGAATTTCTTCGATATATTAAATTTCTCCCACTTGTCTTCTTGGAAATAACCATTATTTCAAGGAAGACACATCACGAGCAACAAACTCTTTATTCTCTCATGGATTGTAGAAGAATCACTTATATTTCTTTTGTCATAAAGAAATACTTTGTTTTTCAGCTTTTAGACGAAATGTGGTTAGGTAGGAAGAACGACCTTGTTTGAGAATATATCCCAGAAAGTGTTCGAAAGATTGGCATATACCCATCTTGATCGACTCATGTCTAACAAGTTCGATGACTCCCACTAGGCTCATCACCTATATGATGTGTTTGTGGAGCAAGGGGAGAAACTATTTCTCAACTTCTTTGATGGTCATCAAATTTCTGACTCAAATATTCACCATTTCAATCCAATCAAATGACTTATATTTTTGTCAAGTGGATTCTGGTTAACTCTAGTTAGTGCTTTAATAGTTTTACATGCACCCGTATGTATGAAGACTATTAGTTCACTAGTAATATCTTCCTTTCGAAAAGGTGACTTTGTCAAATAGTCCTTTTGAACATAATTCACATTTGTCATGTGATTCTAAATCGTTGGACTTAGAAGTCCATACCAAAGGATCTTCTTCATGTGTCTTATGTCAATTTGACGCAATGACAAAACCAGAGTTGACTCGGTTGGAATAATTTGATTATAGCCTATGGTATCATTGTTAACGTTTCAGTTATCTTAGAACCGACTTTGTTAACTTAACACTGGTTTAAAACATTAGATGTTTCAAGATTAACATAATAACACTTATTAAGTTCTAAGCTAAATCGGTGTCTAAAAGAAGTCTTTGATCAAATTCAGCATTCTTAGCAATCACTTGCTTCTGCTCCCTCTTGGACCTTTTCTCCTTTTAGTCAAGTATGTAATTCCCTTCAGCTCTTACTGAGCTGCACATCCGATTTTAACCACCTGATGAAGGGAGTCTACTATACGTGCCAAACTAACATTGTTTACAAAGATACAAGAACCGGAATTCTCAATTCCGTTTCTTTTTCTTCCAAGCACTTAGGGTAGTTTCCTGTAATGGCCTAGCCATTGCTTTTAAAACTCTGACCCTTTGTCCCTATGAATCATAAGAACTCTTCTCATATTGTTTTGGCTGCTGAATCTGAAGAACTTGTTTCTTAGATTCAAACGTTACTCAATATTCTTTTCAGTTGTCTTCACAAACTGACATAACAACGAACATTAGGAACAGGATATTCTCAGACGTTTTTTTGTTTCGAATTCGAGAGCGTTTCTCGGATTCTAATCAAATCAAGGAAATAAGTTTCGTTTCATTCCTTCTGATGGAATGAACGAAGGTTGGAAAACTATTTTCTAATAGTCATATATACTCTACATTAAAAGAAAAAGCAAAAGCCTAAAACTTATTATCATAGCAAAAACACAGTTTTTGCCACATTATTCAATTAACCGTCCCCGGTTGAATAATGCGATTCCAAGACCCTATTTCTTTGAGGTTAAGCGTACTAGGGCACTGCCCTTAACCCCATCGTCCTGGGTGAGTAACTCTTTACTGGTCATACTCCTATGACTCTTGGTTGATTAATAACACGTTGATGTGTTCATTTCATCCTTTGCCTCGAAATTCATAACCCTTTTGCTGACTCGTTGAGAATAACCATTTAGACATGTAGACCTCTTCATAGGTCTACCCGTACTGTCCCGAGGTAAAAGATGGCACCCTGCTGAGGCAGACCCACCATCGATGAACAAGGGTTTAGCAGGTGTCTTAATCTAGGTAGGCTTTCCTCAAAATTCTTTTTGGGGACTTTTACGTAATTTATCAAGTATGTGATACTGTGAACTCTATCGTAACCATTCATGACTTTAATACGTAAAGTTTAACTGAGTTTACGTAAGGAACTAATTAGTTCCTAGTATAGCCCTTAAAAGATCTAATTTTTTAGGTTACCTCTTGTTCGCCTATGGTTCGTTTGGATTTACGTCCTTGAACCTCCATTGATTACTCCCACTTGAACCCTGATCTCATGGGTCAGTTCATCAAGGGATCCCATGACCCTATACTCTTAAGTATTATTCGGGCACATACTAACTTGTTCTTAGAAACAAGAGTCGATTACTTATCTAAAGGCAATACTATTCTACGCATTCACATATACATACATACAAAATATGACAATCATAAGTATGTATCCTAAATTAGTTTCTACGTTCGCTATTCGTGGGAAATTTTGACATCTCTATGTCTAACGGGCTTTTAAGTTTATTTTCATAAAATATGAAATAATGTCACGTTATGTTTCTTCCTTAATGATTTCTAAAATCGATTGAAGGAAAAACTCCGTTTGGGCCCTCCGATGGCCCGGGTCAATGTTAGAAAAGTTTTGTTGGAATCGGAGAAGTATTGGGAAAAGACCGAAAAACTCCCACTCGGGTCAAGGACCATTAAGGCCCAAGTCAAACTCAAAAGACCCAAGTCAACCTCCTGGTGAAAGCCCATTGACTGAGTCTCGAATAAGCCCAAGACCAGTTTCGGCATGGGTCGGACATGGCCCAGACGTGTCGAGCCCCTTGGTCCAGACGCGTCCTAGCCCTAGGCAGGACGCATCTTTACGTCCTAGATGTGTCCAAGATGTGTCTTGACCAAGGTCGTGTCTTTGTCCATCTCGGACGTGAAGTCCGGGATGCCTTCGACACACGTAGACGCGTTTGGATAGCAGCCCAAGGGCGCGTGTCACGCTTGAGACGCGTCTTGACTTGTGGTCGCGTCTCTAAGACGCGGCCTAAGTCAAGGTCGCAACTTCTCGGACTCCTAGCCGAGAAGGTTGGGACCTATCCTAGTCCAACACGGATTAGGATTCCTTGTGCTAAAAGGTCGGGACTCCTAGTCCGAGTTGGACTAGGGTTCTGTCCTTAGGAAACACGAGACGCGTTCTAAGCACGTATCGGATGCTGCTTGAGCGCGTCCCGGACGCTGCCTGAGCGCGTCCCGGACGCTGCCTGAGCGCGTCCCGGACGCTGCCTGAGCGCGTCCCGGACGCTGCCTGAGCGCGTCCCGGACGCTGCCTGAGCACTAAGGCCAAAATTTAGAAACTTCTAAGTTTCTTTTGCTTTTTCTTTCCTTCTCTGTAGCTGCTGTTTGGCTACTGTTTTTGATGAATTTTTCATCAAAAATAGTATTTGCATCTTCATACTAAAAACCAAACCCTAAAACTTTGTTCTTGAAAACCCTTTTCAAAAAACTCAAAATCTAAGGTTTCTATGCTTTGAAACCCTTTCAAAACCATGTTTTGATTACGAATAAATCTAATTCAATCTAACCAAACCGTGTCCGAATATCTATTTAAACTAATCAAGAACGTGTCTGAATCTCTATTCAAACTATTCAAGAATGTGTCTGAATCTATATTCAAACTAATCCATCTAATAAATCAAGTTTGAATCTAATTCGTTCTAGCCAAAACTAGTTACATGCAAACGGCTCGTGATGCCACTGTAGGGTTTTGTATGTATCTAATACACATAATCATCTGACTAATGTTGTACGCGGAATCTCAATCATCATATGATTAACACTTGTTTAACCAGGATCATATGCATGAACTAATAATGAACTAGAAACTGAAAAAAGAATACCTGGATTCACTTTCCCGAATAAGATTCCAATGACTTTATCCCGCAGAAGATGAGAGCTCCAATTGTTGCTCCTCTACTCGAGAAACCCGAGTAAATAACTTAATCTCCCTTCTTTGTTGTCTGCTAGAACCCCATTGAAGGTTGAGAAGAAGAACCATTCTTCTTTTGACTTCATATATAGATTGGGAGCTTTTTCTCTAAAACCCTCTATCTTTACTTAGCTGTATATTGTGAGAGAGAAGTTCTTTTCTCTTGAGAAAAATCCAACACTTTTCTGAACTCTAATGACCCTTATATCGAGAAACCCTAATTGGAGTCTAACTCAAATTAGGTTTCAATAAGAGTCTCCGGAAAAGGTTAACGGATCAGAACTCCTTCTGGCCCAAATTAGGGTCCACCCTAACATTGTGTGGCCGGACACTTAAGCCCATTAGTGGGCTTACCCTGGCCGGCCCACCCACGTTATATGGCCGGTCCTGACCATTCCCTTACCGGGCTTGGTCAGGACACCCTATAAGTGGGTTTTACCACTTCTCGGGCTTATCTTTCGAGCCCTATTCTTTTTTGCACTATCAGACTGGATCATATCCATCTATAGGCAAGCTCCAAGAGTCAACTCTCTCCTATCAAGCTACCACTCTTTGGTGTACCCCTTGTTGGATCTGGTCTATGTTAGCCGCGGATTACCGAAGTGATCCGACGATCGTAAGCGGCTTCTAGCTAAGCATTACGATCCCTAATTGGACCGGACTAGATGATCTTCTGGATAAAGTCATCATTATACTAACTGAAAAATTGTGCATATTGCCATCTTGGTCGAAGGACACTCCTTCGGAAGGACATCTCCTTTAGACCGAAGGACTATATCCTGCAAGACACACTACTAAATATTCTTTTAGGAACTAATATGTTTTGGTCAAAAATCCTTTAATGTGAGCGATAGCATGAACATTAACAACATACATAAAAGTGCGCAACAATTTAAATCAAACATATGGATCCAAGTATGACCCCTTAACTTAAAAAGATCTAATCTTCTTAAGATTCCTCTTGATTCGCTTAGATGTATATCTTCGAACTTCCATTGAGTTTCCTTACTCAAAGTAGGATCTCCATTCTTACACTCTTTAACGGAAACTTGACCTTAAACTCTACCTACAAGACTCAACAATCTGCCAATCATATAAACTTGAAATTAAATTATAATACGTCGTCCATCCGGACTAAAAAGAAAAAATTACAAAAAGTACCCATCCCTACTCAAAACAAAAAAGAATTTACATGTCATACTAGTTTCAATATTAAAAAAACATCCACAAGAACCACATAATATGACAATTATAAAATCAAAGTATGCTTGCAACTTTGGATTCGCCTTTAAGACCTAGAAGCGTGGCTTGCAACATTCTCCGAATTTGTGGACTTGTAGCTTTCAGGAAATACTCTTAACATTTCTATGTAAAACATGTCTTAAGTCTAATTTCGTTAATTTTTGGCTAAAAACACGCCATGATTTTCTAATTTCTATGTTTTTTATTTGTTAAATCAAGTTTTGGAAGTTCCTTTTTGAGCCTCAGAACGGTCCGAGTCAAGGGTTGAAACATCGAAGCGAAATCGGAAAAAAACAGATAAAAACTCCCACTCGAGCTCGGGCCCGAGCCTTGTCTCGGCCACAGTCCGAGACATGTGTGTTCGCAAATTATCTTTTTTTTCCTTATTTAAATTATAGTTTTTCAAAAACACTTTTCAAAATAATTTGAAAAATTAGTTTTGAACTTTTCAAAGTTTCATGTTTTGAGAACTCTTTCCCAAATCATTTGAAATGATTTTCAAATTTAAACTCCTTATGAAACTCCTTTCATGCCAGTCAAAAAGAAATCCTAATTTGGTTTGGTTTATTCAAAACTAACTAGAATCATTCTGTACAAGATGCTCTGACGCCACTGTTGGGATTTACCATAACCTAGTTTGCTACTCCAAGACTGCATGCACAAATAGGTACTGAATTAGTAAAGTCAAAGTTATACCTCATTTCGATTCCTTTGAACTAAATTGAATAACTCCTTTTGTCGGAAATCGTGAAGGTACGGTGGTGGTGGTGAAGGTACGGTGGTGGTGGTGGCGGTGAAGGTAAGGTGGTGGTGGTGAAGGTACGGTGCCGGTGGTAGTGGTGGAGCTATGAAGTGGTTATTGTCGAGGTGTGGTGGTGTATGGTGGTGGTGGTGGTGGTACGAAGGTGGTGGTGGTTAAGGTGTGGTGGTGGGGGAGGTGCAATGCTTGTTGTGATGGTGGTGAGGGTAGAATGGTACGGTAGAAGTTTAGTTGTGGTAGTGGAGCGAACATAGACAAAAAAAAAAATCGTCCAGTAAAATTCATGCATGTCTCAAAGAAAAGTTATTTTACTTTGAAGTCAAAAGCTAAAAATTTTAACTTAAAAAAAAAAGTCAAATTTTAACTTAAATGAAGTCGGTAATTTTTGCGTACCAAACTAGCTTTTTGACTTTTCTACTTAAATAAGCAAAAGAGTAACTTATTTTAGTGTTGCCAAACGACACCTTAATCTACTAAAAAAACACGAGCAAATGACTTGATCATCGTTATTTACGTTATCTGGAACGGAATCCAAGACCCTCTTGAATCCTCTTTAATGATTAAGATCAGATCTCCCTCTCAATTGACAGGATAGCCTTATTGATATTTTAGTTTCTTTTCTATCTTCTGCTAAACTAGCTAATGAGAAAGATACAAAACTTTTCCATTTTTTTCCTCATTTTATCTTATCCTTTCATAGACACTTCAAAAGTTTGATCATAATCGCATTATGATTCATTTAGAGGACTCAAATCCAAACTTATCTACCTTCTTATATAAGGTTTAATAAGAAACCTTTTCTAATGGGGAATCCTCGATGAAGACTAATAACTAATCCTCATCAAAAGGAACTCCCTGGCCAGTCAGAAGAGCATCGTCCCCACACGAGGTCGACCATGTCTTAGCCATCTTGGGTTGGCATCCTTACAAGACATGTATATTCTGTGCATCATCTCCCACTAGTCCTTTCTTTAGATGAAGTCGATGTTGTTTGTTTGTAACCCATTGTAGGATACAACTACCATTAGCCGAGGATCAACTGATTGAGCCGCAAACCTTAGTTGATTTCTAGCTAAACAGTATGACCCCTAAAGTGACCGAACTCTACAATATTCATTGTTTCTTCTCTGCGAAAAATGGTCGCATTGGCACCTTGATCGCAGGACCCCTCCAATAATAGTCTACTTTTTCAGTCCTTCCAAATAGAAGACCTTAAATACAGAGTAACAGAGTGTAAAAGTTCTTGCGTGACTATTATATTGTCAAGGGTATGTCTGTTCGGGACAAAAGCATTTTGTGTCCACTTAATACGGTTATCTAGGTAGGGATGGATTCAGTTGCTATAGTTTTCATGATGAATTTATATATCGAGTTGCAAAGTGAGATTAGGCGAAAGTCTGTACCCACACTCGAGCTTCTTAAGTTAGGAATTGAGGCTAGGGTTGTGAAATTAAGTGACGGCTCAATAGCACCTGAGATAAAGGCAGATCAGATGTATTTTACTAGTGTATTGCACACAATGTCCCAGCTTTGTTGATAAAAGAAGCAAGGTAATCCGTCAAGTCCCGGGCTTTTGAGCTATCCATTTTCGTCACGACCCCCTTGATTTCCTCTGTTGTAGGTACCCTAGAGATGTAACCCAGATCTAAATCCGAGATCACTCGATATGCCTTTGATATCTGGATTTGCGTAGAGTTTATTGGCTCTGCCTGAAATAAATTCTAAATTTTTTTTAGCAAGATCGCAATTTCATTTTCATTAGTAGATAGTATCTGACTTTGTAGTGTCAACTGGTGAATCATATTTTTCTGATGTCTATGTGAAGTAGCTACATGGAATGCTCTAGAAATTTTTGTCACCGTTTTTGTCCCATTTGGCCTTAGTTCTTTGTTCCACCTTTGTCCTATGAACCTCTTCCAAATAGATAATTTTCTCATGAAGACCACTTTCGATCTCCAGCTAAACAGGAGTAGGTGAACCTGATTGAATGTCGTTAAGTCTCTTACGGAGTATTTTAAGTCTACTATATAAAATGTCAAAACATCGTTTACTCCATTTCATGAGAGTTTGGTTAACTGCTTTAACCCTGTCACCGAGTGATCCATGACTAAATTCCCAACCTAACTTAAGGGTGTGATTATATTGGTCATGTTTAGACCGAAAGGCCCCAAATCTACAGGTAGTTTTTAAAGCTTGTCCTTCCACTCGTAGTGTAAGAAGAACAGGACAGTGGTCACTCTTGTATCGAGGGAGGTGAAACACTCCGGCCTCTAGCAAATTCAGCAAGCGCTCGTGATTGCATAGAGCTCTGTCCAGACGCTCCCGTGTACGATGTGAGTAGACCGGTTATTAGTCCAGGTGAAGCATGGGTGGTTGTATCCCAAGTCTATTAGCCCTAGATGTGAGATAAAATTACCAAGTTGTGCGATGAAGGGAGTTGAATGAGATTCACCCCATTTTTCGGAGTCTAATGTAATGTTATTTAGATCCCCCAATGCAACAAGGATTCATAATAAAACAATACTACTCCCTCAGTCCCAAAATGAATGACCTATTTTGAAAACCCAATTTTTTCACGGAACATCATTAATTAGATTTTGACTTTAAAAAATAACATGATTTTTCCAATTGTATCCTCGTTAACTTTTTAATTTACAATGAAAAAGTTTAACTTACTTTAAAATAAAGTTGTCATTAAATTTATAGTAATGGGTATTGTTGGAAAGAGTGAAAAGTTTTTTTTTTTAATTTTTAGAAATAGGACACTAAAATGGGACAACCCAAAATAGAAATTAGGTCAATTTGAGACGGAGGGAGTAATATTTATTGCTTTAGACCATAACAATAAGAGTCAACCATTATGACCTTGAGATGGAAACTGAAAGATATTATCAAAACCTGCATAGTTAAAGTTAAGAAATCATAGCAAAGAAGTATTACGAGTTTCAGATAAAAAGCCCAAAGAGGGCTTAGTTGTCGAAGGAACTGTTTGAGTGTTTCTCTTGTCGAGGTGTTCCCTAGTCCCCGAAAATTCCACGAAAGACAACTCATTCCGTAGGGGGCTTTAGGGAAACCGCATCCTGTTCAAAATCCATATCTGTAGGCGTGTGCTTAGCGAAACATTTGTAACTTCTTCTCGTTCGCTCCTCAAACTGCACCAGTTCTGTATGAGTTAGATGGCCCTGAGTCATGACTCTTCTCGTATTACCATATGCCTGTATTACCTTAAATTATTTTTGCCTGGGTCAGGGAGTCTAGTAAATCGCCAATATTATTAGTGATGGACTCTAGGTTTGGTTGTGTATTCCTGTCTGAACGAGAAGTATTTTACGTGGCCCTGAATGAGCTGGTCATTTAAATGTCCATAGGCATGAAAGATTCAAGTTCACGGTTGATTCCACGAACGCTAAACGAGATTTTGAAAGGATATCGATATTTAAGTTCCATTGCTTTAAGTACCATGGACTTTTGTTCTTCATTGAGATTCCATTTCAAGAGATTCTAAAATTGAAGAATGATCGGACAAAACTTAATTGTATGTCCATTTATGCCACAAGAAACACAAAACCTAGGTAGGCGCTCAAATTGTAATTCAACAGAAATTAGTTGGGTGTTATATAGCGAAGGTTCGAGCGTTGGGGAAGGTTTTTTTAGTGTTAACCTTAATTTTAACACTGTCGTATACACTCCATTTTCCGGCATCTTCCTTTGTTGTAGGATTGGATTGCCCTAGAAAAGCCACAAGTCTGTTCACCGTAGTACTGTTCAAATGTCCGATTGGTATAGCATGCATTTGAAAGCAAAATATGGTCGAATCAAAGGAATGGTATCCCGGATCAATAGAAACATTGCACTCGTTCAAAATAATTAATTCATCCGCTACCACACACAGAGAACTATCGATGGCAAGACTAAGTTCTGTGGTAATCATAAATCTGATAAGAAATTATTGTCGGTGACGTCCATGAGAACAAATTTGTTAAGACCATGAAGGACTCGAGATGGCCTAATCATGGCTTGGCGATGTCTGACTTTTCCGCACTAAGAAATTTGATTACTCCATTTTCTTGTGATCGGAGTGAGGACCAATCAAATGTTGACCCTCAGCCTCCACCATCAGGCCTTCATCCATCCTCAATGCAGCAAATTGTTCAACAAATTGCAAGTGTTGTGCGCCCATTGTGATAGATAATGTTAAAGAAAAGAGAAAATGAGGTAAAGCAAAATGAAAATGAAAAGAGAATGAATCTCAAAAAATGAAATTCTCCTAAAGAGAGACAATGTTGAAGAAAAAACAGAAAATTCAAATTGAAAACCGTTGTAACCTCCAACAACCACCCTCGAAACCACTTACTACCAGCAAAAGTGGTGGCTCCGCCCTAGAGTTATTTTTCCGTTCTATTTTTTTGTATAGATGTTATCAAAGGCGAGCCTAGGCAAGCAAGCCACAAAGATTAGCAAGGTGGTAAACTCGCTTGGTTGTGGGTTCCCTTTGTTTGCTCAGGTCTTGCTTATGCGAGCGGCTCAGTTGACTAGGGGAAGTGCTAGTCAATTTGAGGCGATAGAGGTGACTGACATAATTTTTTTCTTAAAGGAAGCCCAACTAATAAAGTCCAATCTAATATAAATTAGTTCAAACACAAACTTTTGATAGTTTCTCCCTCTCTAACTTAACCAGAAGAGAAATCCCTCTCACCAGATTTCAGCAGATTGATACATTGTTATGGACCCCTAATGAGAAGGGAAAATTCTCACCCAAATCCTATTACAGACAGATAACTCCACAAATCAGAAATGAAATAGGTGGATCTGGTTTCCCTTGGTCTAACTGTTGGCATTTGAAAGGGGTGGAACTAAAGATACAAATTTTCCTATCGAAATTGATTAACAAAGGTTTACCTCTTCTGGATAGTTTTCACAGAGGGAATTTGATGGTAGGTTCCACATGCAAGTTATGTTTTCAAGATGCAGAATCATCATTACATCTATTCGGATCATGTAACAAATGTCGTGAGCTTTGTGCTGCTGCAGAACGAGCAGAGGACTTCATCACCTACAACAACCCAGTTGACCTTATTAAAGATCTTATTTTAAATAGGAAAAAGGAGAGAAGAGTGGTGTTTTCTGCATACCTACTATGGTTTTACTGGAAAGCCAGGAATGCTCTTTACTCTAGACAAGACCAAATCAATATAAGCTCCATAATTCATCAAGCACAGGGATTCACCAACGGTTCTACAAATTTTAATCTTAATTTACATAATCTCAACTGGACTCCCCCTCTAGAAGGTGTATTAAAGATTAACTTTGATGGGGCCTTTACTCAAAAAGGAGCAGCTATAGCAGCCATTATTCGAAATCATTGATCGGAGGAGATAAACCACCAAGTTCGATGAATTGAAGCATCCTCAAGTTTAGTGTCGGAAGCAAAAGCTTGTCTCTTGGCAATAGAAATGGGACAACAACTAGGATTTCCTTCACTAATATATGAAGGGGACTGCCAGGTGTTAACAGACGTCGGTGGAGATGATTTACTTTGGAGAATCCGACCGTTCATTTTGGAAGCTAAGGCAACTATCAATCGGTCTCGTTTAAGGGTACTTCAGTTCTGCCCGCGAGAGTCCAATTCTGAGGCCCATTTATTGGCCCACTCAGTATTGGATCAAGTACTTTTAAACTGTTCAATCTAGTCCTTGTATAGGTCTTAGTATTTCGATTAGTACTCTTATTAACATTTTGTATGTACTCTTATTAGATTTGGCTTTTAATGAAGTTACGAGTTTCCAAAAAAAAATTTCTCATCTTCGAAGTTCAAATTGAAAAAGTAATTTTAAAAATATTTCTTAGGTGATACCCATCTTGTTGGGGTCCCTCCTTATAATAAAAGGACTCCAAGTTGAAATATGATTTCCCTTAGTCTAAAAAGGAATTCCTATTTCTATTTAAACCTCCCTATTTATCATTATAAAAGGGAATGAAAGGTACGAATTATTCACAACTTTTAGAACAAAGAGAAGTCAGAGAAAGAGAGATTTCTGAAGTGGTTCTTTCAAGAGAGATTGAAAGAGAAGAATATTGGTTTGAAGAAAAGAAGATTACTAATCTTGTGAAGAAATTTAGTTTGTGGTTATCTTCCTCAACCTTTGGTAATCTAAGATTTGTTCAAATCCTAAGGAGTAAGAGATTTCTATTTACTTGTTTTCTTTGTTCAGTTTATCCACCATAGTTTTGGTGAAGAATTGTTATTCAATAGTGTTTCTACACATCTTGAAGAAATAGTTAATCCCCTATTGCTTTAGGGAAGAATTGTGTAACCATTATTATTATTATAGTGGGGAGGGGTTTTTTGCCACGTTAAATAATATTGGTGTCTCTACTGTTACTTTCGCATCGTTTATCTTCATATTCCTGAACAAGTTAATTAGGTTATTTTTCCAAACAGGTGATACCGGAGCTCAGGTTGGATTTATTGTTCAGAAATATGAAAGTGAATACTAATCGCATGATTAGTTTAGATGGAGAAAACTATTTTATGTTGAAAGCAAAAATGGAAGATTTGTTATACTGCAAACACCTAGCTGCACCAATTGAAAATCACGGTACAAAACCGATGAAGATGGATGAAGAAGACTGGAAGGTATTAGATCGAAAGGTTGTTGGATTTATTCGACAATAGGTAGAACCTAGTGTTTTTCATCATGTATCGATGGAGACTTCCGCTTTTAGTCTATGGAGGAAATTAGAAGAATTATATGATCAGAAGACAACTGTCAAAAAGGCTTACTTGTTCAGAAAGCTAGGAAAATTACAATATAGAGAAGAAACCTCAATAGCTCAACACTTGAATGAGATGAAAGGTCTAGTAAATTATCTTTCTGCAATGAAGTTAGTTTTAGATGATAAGTTGCGGGCCTTACTTCTTCTAAATTCTTTACCAGATAGTTGGGAGACATTGGTGGTGTCTCTTAGCAATTATGCTCCTGACGGAATAATGCGTATGAATCACGTAACATGTAGTTTGTTGAGTGAAGAAACAAGAATGAAATCATAGTCACATGAGTCTCATTCAGAAGCACTTGTTACAGAAAGATGGGGGAGAGGTAAAAGTAAAAAAACCTAATAACCGTGATAAGTCAAGGGGGAGATCAAAACCAAAGAAAGGAGTTAAATATTTTGGTTGTGGAAAAATGGGTCATTACAAGAGTGAATGCAGGAATAAACCAAAGAAAGTAAACAAAAGGATGATGAAAAACAAGATAATGTTGCAGCAGTTGCATCAGGTGATGACATTATCTTACTCTCAGGTTGTGAAGACACTTGCTTAAGTATGACTGAGTCAGAACTAGAAACTGTAGGGTTTTGTGTATCCTATACACTACCTAGTGTTGTAAGCGGAATCTCAAACATCTCATGTTTAACACTAGATTGCCCAGGATCGATTATGCATAAACTAATCAATGAACTAGAGAGGGATAAATACCTTAACGCGTTTTTCCCTCGAACCATTCCAATCGCATGCAAAGATCGAGAGCTCCAACTGTAGCTCCTCTACTTGAGACACCGAGTGAATAGACTTGATCTCCCTTCCTTTCAGACTGCTAGGACTTAGTAGAAGGTTGAGATGAACTCTTCTTCTTGACTAGATTGATAGAATGGGAACTTTCTCTCTACATTCCTCTCTCTCCAATAGCTGTATATTCAGAGAGAGAGAGAGAGCTGTATAATTTTCCTTAGAGAAAAATCCACCCCTTTTCTGTTCTCAACTGACCCAATATATAGACAAACCCTAATTAGAATCTCATTCAGATTAGGTTTTCTATTTTCTGGGTCACAGAAAAGATAATTACCAAAATACCCTTTTTGGGGTATTTTGACAATCCCCTTAAGTGTGGCCGGCCAGGGCAGCCCACTATGGGCCTTATATGGCCGGCCCACTTACTCTGGTCGGCCATCTCATGGCCGGCCCAAAGAGCCTCCTTTCTATCTTGTCCCGAATCTCCATTCGGACCCTTTCGGCCTTTCCAGTTGAATCCCATCCAACTTTAGCCTGTTCCCGTCTAGTCAAATCTCTCCGATCAAGTTACCACTCTTATGTGTAACCCGTTGTAGGATCCGGTCTATGTTAGCCTCGAATCAACTCCTTGATCCGATGATCGTAGTTGGCTTCTAGCAAAGCATTACGACCCCTAATTGGACCGGACTGGATGATCTTTACGTGTGGTCATCGTTATCCTAACTGACAAATTGATCGCATTGCCACCTTGGTCGAAGGACACTCCTTCGGAAGGACATCTCCTTCAGACCGAACGGATAAATCCTTCAGTCTCCCACTTGTACTTAGAACAAGTGCAATGCTCGATTCCCATGTCGCTTAGTATCCCATCTGATACGTCACACGTTTCAGACTTTCTTGATCCAGAGAACAACTGTCAAATCAAATGATTAACTCTTAATCCATTTGAGTGCGGCCACACATTTCACAGTTGCTTCTCCTCAAGTGGCCCGGAGATACTTATTCCTAACTTAATAGGAGGACATCATCCAGTCTTGTACTCCCACTTAACTTCATGTCTATCCTGTCTCCCCCAGTATGCTGCCTTTATAACCTCCTTTTACGGCGCGGCGTTTGACAGTACCAAAGTTCGACATTCCTTACATAAGATGAGTGGAGCACTCATGTTTACGGAATCTCTCCAATCTTGCCTATGAGAGTTTGTGACGCCTTTTTCAACTTCTTGAAAAAACTCTCATCTTTGGGTTAATCCAATGTAGATTCCCCAATCTACATCCATGTAATTGACTTAAATACCATATTCCTATAGCCCATGGAACTGCGCTATCAGTCAATTCCCATGCTAGTCTTCTTAAGTCATTGTTGTCCATGCAATGACCTGGACTAGGGACTCAATAATGAATCTATTCCACGTTCACTTAGTAGGGTTCCATTTACCAGATCACGTATCTGATAAACCCACCAGGAATTCCTCATTATTTTTGGACCGTCATTAAACACTAAACCATTATTTAACGACAGAAATAACTACTTTATTTCTTTTTATTGAATGTAGCTAATTGATTACATGAAAACCCCTTTTCATTAATCCAATTACAACTTAAAGCCATTCATCGATGCGCTTTATACCTATGCCCCTTCTATGACTCTCATACTTGGGCTGAGGCAGTGGTTTAGTTAACGGATCGGCAACGTTGTCGTCCGTATCGACTTTGCAAATGACCACATCCTTTCGCTCAGTGATTTCCCTAATCACGTGGTACTTCCTTAGGATATGTTTGGATTTCTGGTGTGCCCTTGGTTCCTTAGCCTGGGCGATAGCTCCATTGTTGTCACAATACAGAGTAACCCCATTCTCTATGCTAGGAACTACACCAAGTTCGGAGATAAACTTCTTTATCCAAACTCCTTCCTTCGCTGCTTCCGAAGCGGCAAGGTATTCTGCTTCTGTGGTAGAGTCTGCTACAGTAGTCTGCTTTGAGCTCTTCCAGCTTACTGCTCCTCCGTTTAGACAAAAGACATATCCCGACTGCGATCGGAAATCATCTCTGTCCGTTTGGAAGCTCGCATCCACATGGCCTTCCACGATTAGTCGTCTTTCCCGCCATACACCAAGAAGTGATCCTTAGTCCTTCTCAAGTACTTCAGGATATTTTTGCCTGCGGTCCAGTGTTTCTCCCCTGGATTAGATTGGTAACGACTACACATGCTCAGAGCATATGAGACGTCTGGGCGAGTGCAGACCATGGCGTACATGATAGATCTTATTGCCGAAGCATAAGGCACCTTCTTCATGTGTGCTAGCTCATCAGGATCTCGGGGACACTGAGTCTTGCTAAGCGTCATACCATGTGTCATGGGTAGGAATCCTCTCTTAGAGTCTTCCATCTTGAACCTCCCAAGAACCTTATCTATATAAGTCTCTTGACTAAGTCCAATCATCTTCCTCGATCTATCTCTATAGATCTTGATGCCCAATATATATTCTGCATCTCCTAGGTCTTTCATTGAAAAACACTTCCTAAGCCACTCTTTCACGGAGTCAAGCATAGGAATGTCATTTCCAACGATCAGTATGTCATCCACATACAGGACCAAGAAAACTAGGTTGCTCCCACTAACCTTCTTGTATACACAAGATTCCTCTTCATTCTTCAGAAAACCAAACTCTTTGATTTTCTCGTCGAATCGAAGATTCCAGCTCCGACTTGCTTGCTTCAACCCGTAGATGGACCTTTGAAGCTTGCAAACCTTTCCAGCATTCCCGGAATCCTCAAAACCCTCAGGCTGTGTCATGTACACATCCTCTTCCAGTTTACCGTTCAGGAAGGCGGTTTTGACATCCATTTGCCAAATCTCATAATCGTAATGAGCTGCAATTGCTAGAATAATCCTAATGGACTTAAGCATCGCGACAGGGGAAAAGGTTTCTTCGTAGTCTATACCCTGGACTTGTCTGTAACCTTTTGCCACCAGTCTAGCTTTGAAAACGCTCACGTTTCCATCCTTGTCTGTTTTCATCTTGAAAATCCATTTGCATCCTATGGGTTTTACTCCATCGGGCAAATCAACCAAGTTCCAAACTTGATTTTCAGACATGGATTTCATTTCGGATTTCATGGCTCCCAGCCATTTTTCGGAGTCTGGGCTCGTCATAGCTTCTTCGTAGGTGCTGGGTTCGTTATCCTCTACCAACAACAACTCTTGTCGTTGAGACAACTCAATCAGCCTTGCGGACCTACGCGGGGCTTGAACAACAGGTGAGACACTCTCAACTCCTTGAGGGTTCTCCTGCGAATCACATTCGCTCTGCGCGGGAGGATCTTCGAGATCTACCATCTCATCCCCTCTTTCCTCTTCTATCGGCTCATAATAGTTAGGAATCGCGACTTCTGACATCGGTGCAACGGTGCCAGTTTGTTGCTCAGATCGAACCTCTTCGATCTCTATATTTCTCCCACTTGTCTTCTTGGAAAGGAACTCCTTTTCAAGGAAGACACCATCACGAGCAACAAACACTTTGTTCTCTGACGGGTTGTAGAAGTAATACCCCTTTGTCTCTTTTGGATAACCGACGAAGAGACACTTGTCCGATCTTGGTGCTAGTTTATCTCCTTGTAAACGCTTTACATAAACATCGCAACCCCAGACTTTGAGAAAAGACAACTTTGGAACCTTTCAAGTCCACATCTCATGTGGCGTCTTTTCTACAGCTTTTGACGGAGCTCGGTTAAGTGTGAAAGTAGCCGTTTCTAGAGCATACCCCCAGAAAGTGTTAGGAAGATCGGCTAAGTTCATCATCGATCGAACCATGTCCATCAATGTTCGATTCCTCCTCTCGGACACACCGTTCATCTGAGGTGTTCCTGGAGGAGTGAGTTGTGAAACTATTCCACAACTCCGAAGATGATCCTCAAACTCTTGACTCAAATACTCACCACCTCGATCCGATCGAATGGCTTTTATTTTCTTGCCAAGCTGATTCTCTACTTCATTCTGGAATTGTTTGAACACTTCAAACGATTCCGACTTATGCCTCATTAGATACACGTAACCATATCTAGTGAAGTCATCAATGAACGTTATGAAGTAGCCATAGTTACCTCTCGCAAGTGTACTCATAGGTCCGCATACATCCGTATGTATCAGTCGTAAAGGTTCACTCACCCGATCTCCTTTCCCCTTGAAGGACGATCTTGTCATCTTGCCCACTAAGCATGGCTCACATGTATCGTACGATTCCAAATCACACGATCCCAGAAGTCCATCTGCATGAAGCTTCTGCATGCGTTTCATGTTAATGTGACCCAAACGACAATGCCAGAGATAACTTTGGTTAGAATCATGAGTACGAAGCCGTTTCGTGTCTATGTTCAGGATTTCGTCTTCTATGTTCACAACATAAAGACCATTACGCAGCTTAGCACTGGTATAGAACATCTCACCCTTGTATAAAGAACAACTCTTGTCCTTTATTATAGCGTGATATCCCTCTTTGTCTAACACCGACGCAGAGATGATGTTCCTCGATATAGTCGGTACGTAATAGCAATTACGTAGCACTAATATCAACCCAGTCTCTAAACTGAGCTCGAAAGTTCCTACAGCCACAGCAGCAACTCTTGCCTTGTTTGCGACTCGTAGAACCATCTCGCTCTTTGTCAGATACCTGACCTCCTTGAGCTCATCTAATTCTGAAATTATATGAGCTCCACATCCGGTATCATATACCCATGAGGGAGAGTCAGCCATATCTGCCAAATTGACCTCTATAACATAGGTACCGACTTCCACTTCCCTTTCTGGTAGCTCTATTACGCTTTCTTTCTTTGAAACATCGAGAACTCTTCTCTGATCTTCCTCCCAATCTAGAAAGTCGTATAGATCTCTATCTAAACGTGAACTAATCCTATTTGCCATCTCTACTCTACAGAAACAAAATAAGGATTTTGCTAAGTACTACATTCAATGTTTACGCAAAAAAACGCTTTTTGCCATATTATTCAATGAAAAAACGTCCCCCTATGAATAATACGATTCCAAGACCCCATTCCTGTGAAGCTAAGCGTACTTTGGCACTGCCCTTAACTTCACCCTCCTGGGTGAGTAACTCCTTACTGATCATATCTCATATGACTCTTGGTTGATGAATAACACTTATGTGTTAAATTCATCCTTTTGCCTCGAAATCCAAAACTCTTTTGCTGACTCGTTTGAGAATAACCATTTAGACATGTAGACCTCTTCATAGGTCTACCCGTATTGTCCCGAGGTAAAAGATGGCACCCTGCTTTGGCATGACCCACCATCGATGAACAAGGGCGCAACAGGTGTCTTAATCTGGGTAGGCATTACTCAAAATTCTTTTTGGGGACTCTTACGTTTTTGTTTGCATGCATTACTGTGAACTCTAACATAATCATACATCACACAAAACGTAAATAAGTAAATGCGCGCGAGAAAATAAATCAAGCAGATATGATCCTAGTATGGCCCCTAACCTAAAAGATCTAATCTTCTTAGGTTCTTTGCTTGTTTAGCCTCCGTTCGCCTGGATCTCCATCCTCGAACATCCATTGAATTCTCCCACTCGAACCACGATCTCATCCTTTGGCTCTTCAATGGACTCAATTGTACCCTAAACTCTAATTACAAGACTCAACGATTCGCAGATCGTATAAAACTTGAAATTAAATTAATTACATCGGGCACCCATCCGTGCTTAAAAACAAGATAGAACGATTCTATGGCCATACTAGAACCCGCATTCACATCCATACATACATAATAATATGACATTCATAAAACACCCAAGTATGTATGAGATTCGCTTACTAAGGTCGAATCTAGGTTTGCTATGTTCTAGATAGCTATTCGGGAGATACTACCGACATCTCTATGTCTAACGTGCCTTAAGTCTAATTATCTCATAATTCTGACTAATGGCTCGCTCTGGTTTTATCCTAAAGGATTTTGAAATCGTTTTGGAAAAACTCCGATTCAGGCTTTGGTGGGCCCGGGTCGCTTTCGGAAAAAATATGGTCAAAGTCGGAAGAAGAAAACCGAAACCTCCCACTTAAGTCAAGGCCCAAAAGACCCGAGTCTAACTCCAAAGACTTAAGTCAAACTTGGTCAAGGGACCCTTTGACTAGACCTAGTCAAGTCTCGGTCAAGGTCCGAACCAAGGTCGGACCCGGATTGGCACGTTCCAGACCGTGCCAAGTCCCTCGGGTGGTCGCGTCCTGGCCCTAGGCCAGACACTTCCTGACCTTGCAGACGCGCCCTAGACGCTCTGCCCAAGTCCAAGCTTCTCGGACTCCCAGTCCGAGACAGCTTCTGGTCTCACCAGACGCGTCCCAGACGCGTTCTGGAATGTCTAGTCCTGGTCGCGTCCGGATTCTCAATCCGAGACGCGTCCGGACTTGTCTCTGTGGTCGCGTCTGGAAGACGCGACCTCAGGTGCTGGACGCGGATCCTCCGGGATCCCTGTTCGAGACGCTCTCGGACTCCCAGTCCGAGACGCTCTCGGACGCGTCTTTCCCGTCCGAGAAACTCGGACGCGTCCTAATCCGAGACGCTCTCGGATTCCCAGTCCAGGAAGGACTGGGACGCGTCCTGAGCGTCCGCGACTGGCCAGACGCGTCCTGGGACGCGTCCTGGTCAGTCCGGTCTCTGGACAGCACCCTGTTTTCCTCTAATTTTTCAAAAAAATTCCAACTTTTTGCTGTTTTTGATGAATCTCTCATCCAAAAACCAGCAATTTGAAAACTCTTTTCAAAAAACCATCCACTTTAAAATTTTATTTTGAAAACTCTTTTCAAAAACACCAAATTTTAAAGATTTCCCATTGAAACTCTTTCAATTTTGTATCCGATTAAGTCTAAATCTAATTTAAACTAATCAATTTCATGTCTAAATCCCTATTTAAAACATAAAATCATCTAATCAATCAAGCTCGAATCTAATTCGACTAGTCAGAGATAGTTTCATGCAACCGGCTCGTGATGCCACTGTAGGGTTTTGTGTATCCTATACACTACCTAGTGTTGTAAGCGGAATCTCAAACATCTCATGTTTAACACTAGATTGCCCAGGATCGATTATGCATAAACTAATTGATGGGCCTAAAAGGTTACCCTAAAAGGTCTCCACCCGCAAGTATACGGGCGTCAAGTAATAAGTCCGGTAAGACCGGTTCGTTCCTCAGAGACTAAGTTAAACTAAAATCTAACCTTAAAACTATTGAGATTTAAAAATGGTTTGATGGAGGTTTAATAAAAATAAAACAAAAAAAATAAATAAACAAAGAAATAAGTCGGTATTCAGAAAAGGGGAACCTAGGGTTTTTGAATCCATCCACATGATAATCCTAAAGATGATTTATTTGCCTTAATCAACTAAGTTCTTTGTTTTACTCGGGTTCTATTACATGAACGTTCTAGAAACCGGAAGATGTTGTCATTATAATCAATAAGAACTTAAAAATATATGAAGATTTAATCTAAAAATTGACTTGCATATAAATCAAAACAATAACATTCTCATTACGGACTTCATCTAAAACCCTAGATAAGAAATTTAGTTTCTCATGATGATAGATGGAAGTTTAACTAAATAAATGATGGGAGAAAAGTAGAAAAAGTTGGATTTCTTACTGATTTTGCAGCCAAACAGAGCCTTAAGGAATTGATTTCCTTCTGTTTTCCCGGAAATTTGCCAAACGCACCCTCTGGGAAAACGATTTTCTCGTCTTCCCGGAAATGGTTTCCCTGAGAGAAAATTATTTTCTCATCTTCTTCAACCTTCTTTCTCTCTCTAAACTTTCTGTTTTCTCTCTCTTTTCTTAATCTCTCTGTTAATTCTCTCTCTCTATCTCTCTCACAAAGACATACTAATTATAATCAAAGAGATATAACATTAAAATCAAGAAAATATATCCATTAAAGCTCTCGGGTCTCTCTCTCTCTCTACAATCTCCTTCTCTTTCTTCCTCTGTAAACTCTCAATCTCTCTGTAATTTCTCCATCTCTCACAAATAAAAGAAACTACAGTTAAATAGATAAAAAGAAAATCATGAAATCAATGGTCTCGGCTCAGTTTCTCTCTCTACTCCTCCTTCTCTGTTTTTTTCTGTTCTAATCTCTCTCTCAATATTATCTCTTTCTTTCTCACTAGAAACAGTAAATAACAAGAGAAATCAAAGAATCAAAAAAACAAATCAAACTATTTTCTAAAAAAACCGAGTTTCTGTTTTTCTCTCTCTACAATCTCCTTCTCTGTAAACAAAATGTCTCTCTCTCTAACTCTACTTTCTTCTCTATAATCTCTCTCTCTCTCTCACTAAGAAATTAAGGTTACAGTTCAAAGAATAAAATCAGAAATTGAAACAAACAGAAATCAAAAGCTCTCGGTTTCCCTCTCTCTCTCTCTACTTTCTTCTCTAAACCGTGGTGATCCTTCTCACTCTCTCTCTGATTTCTCTTTGTAGTTGAGCTCGAGAGGAGGATGATCCCCCAGCCGAGAGATGATCCTTCTCTCTCTCTCTCTATTCTTTATAGACCGGGCTCTCTTTCTCTCTCCTTTTTTTCTGATTTTTCTTTGAATCGAATCCCCCAGAAGAGTCTCCTCTAGGACCGACCCATAGATTCTTCGTTATCCCCAGATTTCAAACGGAAATCCGAACGAACTTCGTCGCCGGAGAAGAGAAAATCTCGGTGTTCTGTTGTTGGAAATCTGTATAGGATTCGGTGCTTCGCGGCTGGACGAAAATGGTACGGCCTCAGCTCTCTGATGTTGCCACGTATCTCAGCTAAATCGGGTCCGTTAAATAATCCCGTGTTTTTCTAATAGCTGGGTGTACTTCTGACCGTGACAGAATGTAGCCCGCGACTTCTTTGGTCCCTCCGATGACTTCCTGGATGCGCGCCACGTGTCCCTCTTGACCTTTGGTCAACTGAATTTGACCCAAACTTTGACTCGCTCTATTTTACTCATCCGAACTCCGATTTGACTTCCGTTTTCGCCTACGGGTTCGTCTTGGACTCTACTTTCCATCCGAGCACTAATACTGATCATGAAATCAGAATCAGCAAATGACCAAAATACCCCTAGTCTGCGTTTTCTCCGACTTTTATCCGCTTTGCACACATAACTCTGAAAAAGGTACCTGATCATAAAAGAGAGTAATTCGTGAGAATAACTGCTCTAGAGAGACTAACTCGTCTAAATTAAGAGACTCAGATGGGACATTTTCATGTCTCATCACTAATCAATGAACTAGAGAGGGATAAATACCTTAACGCGTTTTTCCCTCGAACCATTCCAATCGCATGCAAAGATCGAGAGCTCCAACTGTAGCTCCTCTACTTGAGACACCGAGTGAATAGACTTGATCTCCCTTCCTTTCAGACTGCTAGGACTTAGTAGAAGGTTGAGATGAACTCTTCTTCTTGACTAGATTGATAGAATGGGAACTTTCTCTCTACATTCCTCTCTCTCCAATAGCTGTATATTCAGAGAGATAGAGAGAGCTGTATAATTTTCCTTAGAGAAAAATCCACCCCTTTTCTGTTCTCAACTGACCCAATATATAGACAAACCCTAATTAGAATCTCATTCAGATTAGGTTTTCTATTTTCTGGGTCACAGAAAAGATAATTACCAAAATACCCTTTTTGGGGTATTTTGACAATCCCCTTAAGTGTGGCCGGCCAGGGCAGCCCACTATGGGCCTTATATGGCCGGCCCACTTACTCTGGTCGGCCATCTCATGGCCGGCCCAAAGAGCCTCCTTTCTATCTTGTCCCGAATCTCCATTCGGACCCTTTCGGCCTTTCCAGTTGAATCCCATCCAACTTTAGCCAGTTCCCGTCTAGTCAAATCTCTCCGATCAAGTTACCACTCTTATGTGTAACCCGTTGTAGGATCCGATCTATGTTAGCCTCGAATCAACTCCTTGATCCGATGATCGTAGTTGGCTTCTAGCAAAGCATTACGACCCCTAATTGGACCGGACTGGATGATCTTTACGTGTGGTCATCGTTATCCTAACTGACAAATTGATCGCATTGCCACCTTGGTCGAAGGACACTCCTTCGGAAGGACATCTCCTTCAGACCGAACGGATAAATCCTTCAGAAACAACATGGTTGGTTGACTCACGTGCTTCGTATCATGCTACTCCATGTAAGGATTTCTTTAGATCTTACAGAACTGGTGACCTTGGCAAAGTCAGGATAGGAAACTTGGGTTTCTAAAAAATTGTTGGAATTGGAGAAGTGAAAATTGAGACGAGCACATGGAGTACATTGATTCTTAAGAATGTGAGGCATATACCAGATCTTCGATATAACCTAATCTCTACGGGAGTATTAGATGATGAAGGGTATCACATTCACTTTGGTGATGGAAAGTGGAAGCTCACAAAAGGGTCAATGATGATAGCAAGAGGGAAAAAGTGTTGTACTTTATACAGAACTCAAGCAAAACTGTGTAAAAGGGAATTGAATGCAGTTGAAAAAGATTCTTCCACTGATCTTTGGCACAGAAGACTCGGGCACATGAGCGAGAAGGGGCTTCAGATCCTTGCTAAACGACAAGACTTACCCAACATGAAAGGTAAAAATTTAAACACTTGCTGTCATTGTTTAGTACGAAAGCAACATAGAGTTTCCTTTCAAAGGAATGCATCTAAAAGGAAAATCCAGTGTTTTGGAGCTCGGATATTCTGACGTTTGTGGACCTTTAAAGGTCAAAACACTTGGTGGTGCTTTGTATTTTGTTACTTTTATAATGATGCTTCCAGGAAAGTTTAGGCATATGCCATGAAGACCAAAGATCCGGTACTTGCAGTTTTCAACAATTTCCACAACATGGTAGAACGGGAGTCAAGAAAATCATGGAAGTTCATTCACACTAACAGTGGTGGAGAATACATCGGGTCCTTTGAAGAGTATTGCAAACCACATGGTATTTGACCTGAACAGACAGTTCCTAAAATTCCACAACAAAATGGTGTAGAAGAACGCATGAATCACATTATTGTGGAGAGGATCAGATGTATGCTCTCAGAAGCTAAGTTTCTTAAAAGCTTCTGGGTGAGGCAATGCGTACTGTATGTTATCTGATCAATTTATCACCTTCAGCACCTTTAGATGGAGATGTAGCTGAGAGAGTGTGGGCTGGGAAAGAAGTAAGTTATGGACACCTAAGGGTGTTTGTATGCAGGGCTTTTGTTCACATACCTAAAGATCAAAGAGCAAAGCTTGATGATAAAGTCAAGCAATGCATCTTTTTAGGGTATGCAGATGAGAAATTCGGATACAGGTTATGGGATCCAGTCGATAAAAAGACTATTAGAAGTAGAGATGTGGTCTTTCTTGAAAATCAAACTATTGAGGACTTCGGGAAAGTTGAGAAGCATGAGAATCATAGTAATGATCTCATTGATCTAGATCCACATATCTCTTCTAAGGTTATGCATGATAATGCAAGTGAAGAACAAAATCATGAAGATGAAGCTCATGAAGATGTTCCTATGAGTGACGATGTTGAGCAGGGAATGTAAGTTCAACATGAAACACCAGTTGAATTGAGAAGATCGACTAGAGAGAGCACCATCTACCAAGTATCCTCCACACGAGTATCATGTGATGGTTACAGATGGTGGAGAACCGCAGTGCTATGAAGAAGCCATAGATGATGTACACAAGAAGGAGTGGTTGAAAGCTATACAAGATGAGATTGGATCTTTGCACAAGAACAACACTTTTAAGTTGGTTGAAAAACCTAAGAATAAGAAAATTCTTAAAAATAAATGGGTGTTCAAAATCAAGACCGGAGAAAGAAATTCACAACCACGGTACAAGGCACGCCTAGTGGTGAAAGGATTTGGGCAGAAGAAGAGTATTGATTTTGATAAGATTTTCTCCCCAGTGGTAAATATGTCCTCTATATGGTTAGTAATGGGATTGGCTGCAAGTATGAACCTAGAAATTGAGCAACTAGATGTCAAGACCGCTTTCCTTTATGGTGACTTGGAGGAAGATGTGTATATGGAACAACCAACAGGGTTTGAAGTTAAAGGCAAGGAACACTTGGTTTGTAAGTTAGAGAAGAGTTTATATGGGCTAAAACAAGCACCAAGATAGTGGTACAAAAAATTCGAATCGTTCATGAAGGATCAAAGGTATTACAGGACGGCTTCAGATCATTGTGTTTTCGTTCATAAATTTTGTGAATTTCGTGATGGAGATTTGATTATACTTCTGCTTTAGGTTGATGATATGTTGATTGTTGGTCAGGATGCTAATAAAATTGGTAGGTTAAAGAAGGAACTAAACAAGTATTTCGATATGAAAGACTTGGGTCCAGCCAAACAAATTCTTGGCATGCATATCTCTCGTGATAAAAAAGCTAGAAAACTTTGGCTATCACAAGATAGATACATTGAGAAGGTTCTAGAGAGGTTCAATATGGATAAGACAAAACTAGTTAATTGTCCATTAGCCAGTCACTTCAAGTTGACGCGTGATCAGAGTCCATAAACTAGAAGTGAGAAAGAAGAAATGGAGAAAACTCTTTATGCTTCAGCTGTAGGAAGCTTGATGTATGCAATGGTGTGTACGAGACCGGACATTGCTTTTGCAGTTGGAGTAGTAAGCAGATTTCTTGCCAAATCTAAACAAAGAGTATTGGTTAGCAATGAAGTGCAATCTGAAGTATCTTAGAGGTACGTCTCAGCTCGTATATGTTTTGGTAATGATAAGCCAGTATTAGTCGGTTACACAGATGCAGACATGGTAGGAGATGTACACTCCAAAAGGTCCACATCAAGCTACCTATTTACATTTTCAGGGAAAGTAGTGTCATGGCAATCTAAATTACAAAAGTGTGTAGCTTTATCTACTACAGAGGCAGAATATATTGCCATTATAAAACGTTGCAAGGAGATGTTATGGATGAAGAGGTTGTTAGAAGAACTTGGTGTGAAACAGGATAATTATGTTATTCATTGCGACAGTTAAAGTGTCATCCACCTCAGTAAGAATTCTAGTTTCCATTCCAAGTCCAAGCATATAAATGTGAGATACCAGTGGATCCAAGATGTTCTTGAAGATCGAGAAAATCCATACCGACGACAATGGTTCAGATATGATGACAAAACCATTACCCAAAGGCAAGCATGAGCTATGTAGCAGTGTTGTAGGTTTGGGGATGGTAGGTCCCTCTTCATAAGTCGGGAGGGGGACTTTGTTGGGGTACCTCCTTATAATAAAAGGACTCCTAGTTAAAATATGATTTCCCTTATTCCTTATTTGGAGAAAAAATAGAAACTTCTATTCTTTCAGGCCTAAAAAGGAATTCCTATTTCTATTGGTAAACCTCCTTATTTATCATTATAAAAGGAAATGAAAAGGAAGAATTATTCACAACTTTCAGAACAAAAAGAAGTCGGAGAAAGAGAGATTTCTGAAGTGGTTCTTTCAAGAGAGATTGAAAGAAAAGAATGTTGGTTTGAAGAAAAGAAGATTATTAATCTTGTGAAACAATTTAGTTTGTGGTTATCTTCTTCAACCTTTGGTAATCTAGGATTTTTTCAAATCCTAAGGAGTAAGAGAATTCTATTTCTTTGTTTTTTTATTCAGTTTATCCACCATAGTTTTGGTGAAGAGTTGTTATCCAAGAGTGTTTCTACACTACACATCTTGAAGAATGGGTTAATCCCCTATTGCTTTAGGGAAGAATTGTGTAACCCATTATTATAATTATAATGAAAGATTTCTGGACTAGGTCCCGTGATTTTTTACCTTCTATCTTGGAGCGGTTTTTTGTCACGTATCTTGGTGTCTCTACTTTTACTTTCGCATCGTTTATCTTCATATTCAGGAACAAGTTAATTAGGTTATTTTTCTAAACACATCGGATCATCTCTATAATAACATCTTGCGGTTAACTATTAAATTGATAAGATTCTTATGAAAATATTTGGATAAGCTGGAAATTTTGCTACCACGAATCTGGAGTGTTGAATCGTGGAAGGACACTAAACTAAAGTAAGACGGGATTTTTAAATTTTGTGATACGCACTGGCATCTCCTTTGATTTCAACAAAAAATACTTTTGATGTGAGTGTGCATAAGAGAAATGGTGAGTGCATTTAAACTTCTCCTAGTGAGACGGGTATTGTTGGCAAATATAGGGGCTTTTAGTGGGGCATCTTCCCTTTAGTGAGCCCGAAGCACATCTCAGATAGTTCGAGTGTTTGACCACTTCCTATAAACAGAAAATATCTAGATTTAGTTGGGCTTGTTCTTATAAACTATTCTAGTGTGGCACTATTGCTCAAGTACTTGACCCAGTTTCAAACTCTCCTAGTTGAGTAATTATGCACTGTTGTATTAGGAGCTTATCATTAATCGAATCAGGTTCAACAACCTGAAAATTTTCGTAATCACCATCCTATTGTGCTTTTATTAAGGAGCTATGATTGAATGAGGTCGAACTCATATTGTGAGGTATGAGTTCGAGCTCGTGGACGATGATATTTGGAAGGTCAAACCACACTTTCAACATGTCACCTTACATCTCCTTAAGTATAGGGGCAGCAAGAACCAATTGAAAATAGGTCTACCAAATCCTTTAGATCACATAATTGCCCTCCAATGTACCAGCCAGATATAGTGATGATAACAACAATAATCAACCGATAAATACCCCAAACTCCAACCATAATGACAAATAATTGGTGTCACGACCAGTTCTGGCCTCATAACTCCAATCGATGCCACACGAACCCCAACTCCTTGGTGTTCCGTAAGCAACTCTCATACATGTGCACTACCTATGAAACACAAACTTCAAATGAATAAATAAATCAGTTGACTGGATGAGCTTGAAATGATCTAGGATTAGCGTTTCAGACATAACAAAATTTGGCTTACAAGAATGTCATGTTTGAAGTAGTTTCGTCCTCTTTAACCGTGGCGGACCCAGAAATTTTCTTTTGTGGGGGCACTTTTATTTATAAGAAATGCTTTAATTGTCCAAAAAACTCGATATGACGTTCAAGAGATTGATTTCTATATTTTATGCCCACTTTCAATTAAATATTTAAATCAACTATTGTTAACTTGTGATGAGATGCAGTGGCTATAGTCTCAATAAAAATTACTAGTCTTATATATATTCGAATTATAAAAAAATTAATGTCTTTATGTTCTTAAAGAAGTTAAGAAAATAGAAATCTGAGTAAGTTTAAAAAAATAGCCAGAAATGTAATATATGTATATCTAAGAACGTTAAATAAAGTGAGAAGAACAACTCTAACGAAGTTCAGGGGAAACATCATCGAATTTACGAAGATAAAAAGGCTCAAACTGGAACTGATTTGAAAAGAAAGAGTCAAAGAAAAACGTATAAGGACCAAACGATAATTATTAAAAATTAGGGGGGAAGCAAATTTACCCGTACAAAACCAAAACAAAAAAAGAAAAGTGATGATGATATTCGAGCTCCTGCCCTATGTGGGTATGCCCCGCCCCTGCTCTTTAATAAGATTTGATATCTTGCGAAGAGGACCTCTTGAATTGAGTCTGATATATTCAAATGAGGGACAGAGAGAGAGCTGGAAATCGTGTGGAGGAGAGAGAAAGAGCTTTGAGAAAATATTTCTCTGTATTTATTTATGAATTATACTTGGGTATTTATAGGTTTACAAATGGTTATCAACTAAGTATAGATTACAAAAAATCTTGATATCAAATCTTAACTATGCTTTATCACATAAAATAACAACTTTCCATCTGCAACCCTAACCCTAATATGGTCGGTTTGATGTTGATGAGGGCGGTCGGCTGGGCCTGTACGGCTTCAGCGGGCTTGGGCTTGGTGTGTGCCTTAATATTCCCCCTCAAGTTGGAGCAGTAAGAGATGTAATGCCCAACTTGCCAATGATTGTGACGCCCCAAGTCCAGCAGTTACCGATATTGTCCCCCTTTTCGCCACCACCTTCGCACGGATGGTAGTAGGTTTTGTTCGTGGCAAGAGCACTCTGAGCTCCCCCAAAAGGCCTCGGCACTTACCAAGCATGAGCATACACCTATAGCCCAGGCTCCAGACACTCTCGTGAGCGATGTGGTGGCTATCACAATCCCCCACCCTCAACGAAGAGTCGTCCTCGACTCTAATACCACTTGTGACGCCCCAAGCCCAGCAGTTACCGATATTGTCCTCTCTTTCGCCACCGCCCTCGCACGGATGGTAGGAGGTTTTGTTCGTGGCAAGAGCACTCCCAGCTCCCCCAAAAGGCCTCGGAACTTACCAAGCTTGAGCATACACCTATAGCCCAGGCTCCGGACACTCTCGTGAGCGATGTGGGACTATCACAATGATCTTCTTAAACGCATCCGCTCCAAGTGGCTTCGTAAAAATATCTGTCAGTTGGTCATAAGTTGGTGTGAAACGAGGAGCGATGACGTTAGCTTTTATTTTTTCCCGAACGAAGTGACAATCAATCTCAATATGCTCAGTTAGTTGGTGGAAAATCCGATTGTCAGCAATATGTAGTGCAGCTTTGTTGTCACAGTGAACCGTCATTAGAGATGAGTGGTCAATGCCAAAATCTCGAAGTAAATACTTCAGCCATTGAATTTCACTGGTTAATTGTGTCAGGGCACGATATTCCGGCTTAGTAGACGACTTAGCAATAGTGGGTTGCTTCTTGGATTTTCGAGATAGTGGACTGGACACAAGCATAGTAAAATAGCCCGTTGTAGAACGGCGACTAGATGGACATCCGACCCAGTCAATCACAGTAGCCAGCGATATAAAGAGAACTCGTGGCCAAGAGGAAAAAGGACATGGCCACTAGACCCTTTGAGATAACGTAGGACGCGATGAGCAGACTCAAGGTGAACTGTGCTTGGTTTTTGTAGAAATTGACTGAGATTATTGGCAGCATAGCTAATGTCAGGACGATCCACAGTAAGGTAGAGTAGACGACCAATTAATCGTCTATAAACGGTGGGATCGGGGAGAGGATCTCCATCAAAAAGACCAAGACGAAGTTTTTTGCTCCATTGGGAATGGAGAGGGACGACAAGCCGATAAACCAGAGTCTTTAATAATATCGAGGGCATACTTTCTTTGACATTAAAATATGCCTCGAGAAGAGCGGGGGACTTCGATCCTAAAAAAATACTGAAGACGACCTAAATCCTTTAAATAAAATGTCTTGTGAAGAGAGGATTTAAGTTTGGAAATGGCAGACTCATCATTGCCTGTGATAACTATATCGTCTACATAAACTAAAATGTAGATACTGGTGGAAGATGTGCAATAGGAGAACAAAAAGTAGTTAGAGAGTGACTGAGTGAAGCCAATTTTAATGAGGAGTGGAGAAAATTTGGAGAACCATTAACGTTATGCTTGTTTGAGGCCATAGAGGGACTCTTGTAGTCGAAATACCTTGGACTCCCCCTGTTTGGAAAAATTGGGAGGTAGTTTCATGAAGACTTCTTCGTCGAGATCGCCCTGGAGAAATGCGTTATTCACGTCTAATTGATGAAGGGACCAGTTTTTAACAACCGCGATGGAGAGGAGGACACGTACTGTAACCAATTTTTCTATAGGAGCAAAAGTGTCATGAAAATCAAGGCCCTCAATCTGAGTGTATCCTTTTGCAACAAAGCGGGCCTTATAACGTTCTATAGAACCATCGACCTTGAATTTGATTTTATAAACCCATTTACAGCCAATTGCCCTTTTTCCAGAAGGGAGGTCTATAATGGTCCAAGTATTATTAGATTCTAAGGGTGCGATTTCTTTTTCCATTGCCTTATGCCAATGAGGCGATTTTATTTCCTGTGAGAAGGAAGTAGGCTCAAATGTGGAAATCACAGAACTGAGAAAAATCTGATGAGAAGGTGAGAATGTATCAAAATCAAGATAATTCGCAAGTGGATATTGAACGTTGGATGAGGGATAGGTGTGACAAACATAATCGTTCAGATGAAGAGGGGGCGGCGTGGTCGTTGTGACCGAGACGAAACAACCGGTTGATCCGGTGTGTATGCCTCTAAAAGAAGATGAGGGACGCCCTTAGGAGCAGAACCCGATTGAAGGGTATGTTGGGGTGCCCTCATAGAAGTAGGGGCTTGGGCCTGGTCAAGTGGGCATGATTCCTCGGGACAAATAGAACTCGGTTGAAGGGTCTGTTCGGAGGCGCCTATAGTGTCAGATGGAGAATCAAGGCCGAGATGGCTTAAGAAGGCCGAAAGGGCTTAGAGAAGCTAAAGAGGTACTTGTAGAGGTCAGACAGAAGGTGGTTGGACGGATGGGAAGGGACGTGAAGGATAAAGAAGACTCCCATCTCCTCGAATCGAAAGAAGTGGTCGTGTCATGGGAGGATGAGAAATAAAGGAAATGGGAGATTTCATTGGGAACTTATCCGCATGAAACAAAACATAAGGTGAACAAATAATCTTACGTGATGAGAGATCATATATACGGTAACCTTTCTGACCGTGTGGATAACCCACAAAGATGCCTGGAGAGGAACGGGAATCCAATTTAGTTTTGACAATGGGGCGTCTAGTGTAACATAGACACCCAAAAACACGAAGGTAATTGAAGTTAGGAGGATATCACAACAGTTTTTCATGGAGAGAACAACAATTCAAAGTAGGTGTCGGTAATTTATTAATGAGATAATTCGTCGTCCGAATGCATTCAGCCCAAAAATAAAGCGGAAGGTTGAGCTTGTAAACGAAGAGAACGAGCAACCTTAAGAATGTGTCGGTGATTTCGTTCAACAATCCCATTTTGTTGGGGAGTGTGAAGGCAACTAGTTTGGTGAATGATTCCTTGTTCACGAAACCAAGATTGAAGATCGTTGTTCATAAATATCGTATCATTATCAGAACGAAAAGTTTGAATCTTTGGAATGAGAATGGTACCTCCATCCGAATGTAGTTGTGAGATAGACATGTTAAATTGATTCATAACAAATTTTGAAAAATTGGAGATACTTTTGAAGGTATCCGATTTACTTGGCATTAAAAAGGTCCAAGCGCAACGAGTGAAATCGTCTACTAGAGTTAAAAAAAATAACAACATCCAGATTGTGAGGGAACGGAAAATGGGCACCACAAGTCTGCATGGATAAGTTGAAAAAGACGAGAAGAAGAAGATGTACTTAATGGAAAAGGTAAACGTGTGAATTTTGATAACGGACAAATATCGCATGAATGTTTATTAAAAGAAATAAACTTCATACATGGTTCCTTTGAAACGCAGAACTTGAAACTAAAAAGAGAATGATGTTCTAGGTGCCAATGCCATACATTAAAAGGATTACTAAAAGGTCTAATACTAAAAACAGAAAAAGAACAAATCCTAAGATCTGTGCGAAGAAAGTAAAGGCCTTCATGAAGATCACCAAGTCCAATCCTCGTTTGTGTCAATGGATCCTGAAAGGCGCAAGAAGCGAAATCAAATGTTACAAGATATCGAAGAGAATTAGTGATTTGGGACACCGAAATTAAATTGATTTTAAATTCCGGAATGTGTAAAAGATTGTGAAGTAGAAATTGTTTATTGAAAAATATTATACCCACATGACGTACTTTAATATGAGAACCATCCAGAAGATGAACGAAAAAGTTCGACGGAGCGGTAATGTAATGAGAAAACCGAGACAAAGAACAATATATGTGCTTTGCAGCACCTGAATCGATAACCTAAGGAGAGGAGTGAAAGTTTAAAATTGTAAGATTGATACCTGGATCGGTTTGGCCACGGTTCTGTCCGGGGGCGCCCCTACAATTTTGTTGTAGTTCCAAGAGATTTAACAACCCTTGGTATTATTCTTGAGAGAGGGAAGTGGCTGGAAGCACCCCCGTGGGAGCAACATCGGTGCCCACAACAGCAGCGAGCGAACCTAGCAGCCAAAAATATAATATTTAGGTCATCTTTATGTCATTGTCGATTATTTTTTGAGTTAGATGACCACAAACTTAATATGGCATTAGAGCTACGCCTACACGTGATAGGCTTAGAAGCCACACGTGTGCTCCGAGTCACCCGAAAAGAAAAAAACATGTATTAGGCTCAAAGAGGGCTATAGTGGGAGGGCGTGTAAGAATAAACTTACATGGGAGAAGGGCGGTCTAGCAACCAAAAATATAATATCTAGATCTTCTCCACTCATTGCCAATTGATTTTGAGTTGGATGACAACAAACTTAACATGTTGTATAATTTTTCGGACTCTGTGAGACATAAACATGCATAAGGAATTCACTTTGAAACTTTAAAATTATTCTTCTTTTTCGCACACACGCCTTTTATCTCCACCTTCATCTTCACCACCACAGTTGCCGACCACCGTCATCTTTAACCACGAGCATCTCCCTCTTTCTCTACCGGAACAGACAAATATATATATATATATATATATATATATATATATATATATATATATATATATATATCCTCCGTATTCTTCTTCATCATAATTTACTATGCTGGTTCCCTTCCACTTAATACACCGAGTTAGGATAGAAAGAGAAGAGGAAATGATGAGTAGGAGAGAGAGACGGTAGTGGTTGGTGGTGGCAGGCGGGGATCAAGAGTGGTGTCATGGAAAGAGAGGAGGGGGCTAAAAAATAAACAATTTATATTCTGTGGTTTATGAAATTTGACTGCCCTCTCACGTAATAAAGTTGATTGGGGTTAAATTAAAGGGAAAATGATTAGTAGGTCAATACCAGACTTAAAATAATATATCTATTTACTTTTCAGGTTATTTTTGTTCTAAAACTACCCTCCGCCCTAGTTGATCTTTTAGGTATACCAAATTTCTTTCTTCCTCGTCGTTCTCTCTCTAACTTTCTCTCATCTGCCAGTAACTTTCTCTTCCAAATATAATTTCTACTTCAAAAAGACGATCTATTACTACCGATCAACCTTCTTACTAATGTCGACAAATCGACTACTGAAAAACAACTACGTTTCACCCATATTCACTTATAGATGGTATCCATGATTCTTTATCATTTAGCTCGGGTTTCTTGAAGATTTGATTCAGAAAAGCTACTACCTTTTTCATCTTTCCAGATTTGAGAGAGATATGGAGATTGAATAGAAAGAAAAAGATAATGCTTTTTTATTTTATGGTACAATTAGTGTTGTAAATCTACATTTTGTAAAGATACTTGTTCAGTTTCTAGTTTTTTTTATTGGTTAGTTGGTGAAATGATAGGAAAATAGAGAAAGTTTTGATTTATTTAGGGTTCTGATTTTGAGTTGGGGTTCATATAAAAAGTTAGAGATGTTTAACAATATTAGAAATATTGGGGGTTGAAAAGTTCCTAAATCAGATGTCAATGAACCTAATTCAATTTTTTTGCTTGTAATGGGTTGTTCATTGTTGGATGACCTAATTTAGTTTTGTAGAATTAATGTTGCACACGATGTGTATGGTGAAATGCTTAAGAGAGATGATATGGTGGTTACAACTTAACTTATAGATGATTACAGTACTCGTGTCATGGTGCGAGGTTTGTATAAATAAGCATAGATTGAAATAAGCATAGATTGAAGAAGTTAAGAAGTTGATTGAGATAGGTGGGATGAGGATTGGATTCCAAATATAGTCTTTTACAACACTCATATATGGCTATTGCAGAAAATGTGAAGTTAAACTATGTTGTAAACTTTTCAAAAACTGTTTTTTTCCAGAATTCTAGTATAGTTTACACTAAAGGATTGATATACGGAGGCTACAAACTAATTTGATTGAGTTTGCAAATCGATTTTCACTTCAAAACACAAATTCAAATTGAGTTTGAAAAATCAAAAATTTAAAATAAGTTTGGCGATGAAATATTGCAAACTGGGTTTGCAGAAGTAATATTGCAGCTAAGTTTGCAGAAGTAACATTGCAAACTGAGTTTGCGAAAAAAATATTGCAAACTCAGTTTGTATAAGAAATATTTTCAAACCCAGTTTGTTGAAGAAATATTTCAAAACTAGTTTGCAGAAAGAAATTTCAAACAATGTCTGCAGAAAAACTGTTAGAAAAAACGTCATTTTTTTCTAAGTTTTTTTTTTTTAAATGTATTGAATGTAAATCTTGTTAGAAAGCTAATAAAAAATCATTTTTAAATATATAGGTTCCATAGAAATCCGAAATCTCAAAAAAAAATTATCTTGATTTAAAGTTTAAAGAAAAAAAATAAAAAATTAGTTACACGAAATGACAAAAAGGTATTTTAGACTTTGTATGTTTTTTTACCTGAATAATAATTATCAAATATTTTGTTCTTTTCTACTCATTTTCAATATTATTTTACCTATTTAGTCATTGTCCCTAAATTGAATTGACCAGTGCCCCACAAAAATATTCCATTGTCCACAACATGGTGGCGGATATTAAGAAATATTTGGTTGGTCCTTTGCTTTTCCTAAAAAGAAAAAACAACTTATAGGCTTAGTCCAAATAAATGAGAAAAGCTCCTTAAGAAAACAAATGTCAGAGCTACAAAAGTAGACCAAGCACAAACCTTAATAAGAATCTATCATTCATCGAGAGTGAACAAGGTCAACAAGAGAAAGAAAGAGAACTGGCTAGAAAATGGAGACAGTTGATTTCGTGTAGGTCTCGTGTAGGGGCTTTGACTTGTAGGCTTTTCTAACCTTACTCTTCATATAATTCAAGCTATAGATGACCAGTTTTTTAGTAGTTTTAGGTGTCATTTAGAAAATAAAAGTACAGATACTTTTGCTTGTAGTAAAAGTATTTTTGTTTTCAAAAAATAAAAATTTGTTAAAAATATATTTGACAAAAAAATGTTACTTATAAATAAATAAAAAAAGTCAAACAATTAGTAAAAATTGGTTCATATGGGCTCAAATAAGTGGTATTCTGCTACGGAGCTTCACATTGGGGCAGGAGAGGCTCAAAAATAGTTCAAATTTTGCCCAAACATCTTATTAATTCAATTTTGTTGGTGCTTTTTCCCTAATTTGCCTAAATTAGTTGAAGCTGGTTCGAAATAAGCTCAGTTCAAATTTATGATATATTGTGACGAATGGTAATGAATTTTGGTTAAGATGTACTTTTGGTCAAGAAGGAAGTTATGACGTAATCTGAGGATTCCGGATTTTACTTTTAAAATATTATTTTGTTTTGCTCAGGTATTTGAAGACTATAGCTCGTCTAATTGAAACTGAAAGGTAGTGGAAGACCTGTAGTTTTTAATATTATTCAAATACAATGAGTTTAGACAAAATTTAGCTATTTTTCCATAACAAAAAATCAATGTAATGTGTTAAGGTATCTCACCAGGCCATCCAACCGAGCCCATCAAGAGAGGTCCAACCGACCTCATGCAAGGCCCAACCGACCAACCCACATGCCTAAATCGGCTAGGGTTAGATATTAAGGGAGTTGTTATTTTATGTAATATCCTTATATAAGGAAGTTTCCCAATTTTCCTAGATTACTGTTATGTGTAATTTACTTGTAAAATTATAAGTACCCATGTAAACCTATAAATAAAACACACAGAGAATTCTTCTCACATATCTCTTTTTCTCTCTATCTCCCACGTTTTCTCTCTATCTCTCTCTCTCTCCCTGTGTGTTCAGTTATTTATCATTATTCAAGAGGTGATTTACCTCTTCACATGGTATAAGAGCCAATTCAAATTTTTTTTTGAATATCAATTCCTTTCATCATGACTACTGATATTGATTCCGGATATTATACTCCTAGTTATCCACCTAATCCGGTGTTTGATGTTCATCACTCTGATTCACCTACTATGATCCTAATTACTCCATTATTAACGGGAGATAACTATGCCTCCTGGTCAAGAGCTAAGAAGATGGCTCTTCAAGCTAAAGATAAGTTAGGGGTTGTGGATGGTTCTATTCCCAAACCCACCTCTCCATCTCAATTACACTCATGGGAAAGGTGTAATGATCTTGTTAGTAGTTGGATAATCAACTCTATTGCTCCGGACATTCGATCTTCCGTTTTATATGATGATAATGTCGCCGATATTTGGCGCAATCTCTATGATAGGTTTTTCCAAACCAATGCTCCAAAGATTTATCAATTAAAAAGGGCGATTTCTTCCTTCAAACAAGAAGGACATGATGTTTCTTCATGCTTCACTCAACTTAAGACTTTTCAAGATGAGTTACAATCTCTTTTAGTTGTTGATCCATGTATTTGTGGCCAAGGGAAGTCACTTCTGGATCGTTCCAATCAAGAACGTGCTATGGAATTTCTTCAAGGACTTCATGATCGTTTTTCGACAATTCGAAGTCAAGTTATGTTAATGGACCCCTTTCTTTCAATTTTGAAGATTCACTCACTTGTCAAGCAAGAGTATATCCAACAAAACGTCATGGCCGTTACTTCTAATCATCCCGAGGCCGCCGCCCTTGCAACCTCCAACAATGATCAACGACCCTTTTGCACGGACAAATGCACGCCCCCTTTGCGACTATTGTCAACAACATGGCCATATTCGGGCTTCATGTTACCAACTCCACGGTTATCTAAACTAGTCAAATCCGGGTACTCGGCCACCACGACCACCGCGCCCGCACGGGTCCATCGCTGCCAACGTGGCCGATACAGCCAAACTGGCGATGGGTGCTCCCCTAGCCACCTAGCTCGTTAACTCAAGAGGAATATCAAGGCTTTCTTTCCCTCCTTGATCACCAACGCCATTCTGCAGGCACTTCCAACCCTACTCAAGGTTCCAACGACGACGTAGGTTTTAATTTCACAAGTACTAAATTAACTCTTCTCCTTGGGTAATTGATTGTGGCGCCGCCAAACACATATGTTGTTCTTTATCTCGTTTCTCTCATTATATTGATGCTCCATCACAATATTTTGTTCGTTTACCGGATGGTACACGTATTCAAGTACGTCATATTAGAACGATTGTTTTCAATACAAATTTAATCCTAAAGAATGTGTTACATATTCCGAAATTTAAAATCAATTTAATTTCTCTCTCCCAACTCACCAATTCTCTTCGATGTGTAGTAACATTTGATTTCGTTTCTTGTGTCTTTCAGGACCCATTGACGAAAGCGAGGATTGGACTTGGTGATCTCCATGAAGGACTCCACTTTGTTCGCATGGATCTCAGGATTTGTTCTTTTTCCATTCCTAGTATTAAGCTTAACAATAATAGTTTATCCGATGTATGGCATTGGCGCCTAAGACATCCTTTTTTTTTGCTTTTACGTATTTAATTTCAAAAACTCCATGTATGAAGTTTATTTCTTTGAATAAAAATTCGTGCGAAATTTGTCCGTTATCGAAATTTTCACGATTACCCTTTTCATTAGTACTTATTCCTCTTCTCGTTCTTTTGAACTCATTCATGTCGATCTTTGGGGTCCTTTCTCAATCCCCTCTAACTTCGGATGTCGTTATATTCTTACCTTGGTTGACGATTTTAGTCGTTGCACTTGGATTTTTCTAATGTCCAATAAATCGGACACTTTCAAATATATCAAAGATTTTTCTCGATATGTATCTAGTCAATTTCATTCGTTCATCTCCAATTTACATTCCGGACAAGGAACAATTCCTCTTCCCAAAATTCAATCCATTCGTTTCGACAATGGTACCGAATTTATGAACCGTACAATACAATCTTGGTTCCGTAAGAAGGGCATCCTTCATCAAACTAGTTGCCCTCGCACTCCACAACAGAATGGAATTGTCGAACGTAAACATCGACACATTCTCGAAGTCGCCCTTTCTCTCCGTCTACTTGCTCATCTCCCTCTCTCCTTTTGGGGTGAGTGTGTTCTCACGGCAGTTTATTTGATTAATAAACTACCAACACCAATTTTAAAGAGACTTTCCCCTCATGAACAATTATTGGGCTCTCCACCCAAATTTGATCACCTTCAGGTTTTTGGATGTCTATGTTTTACTAGACGACCCTTGGTTAAAACAAAGTTAGATTCCCGTGCTTCTCCGAGAATTTTTGTTGGTTATCCTCACAATAAAAAAGCGTATCGAGTTTTTTATCTAACTACTCGTAAAATAATCACTTCTCGTGATGTTTTATTCCACGAGGATAAGTTCCCAATGATGACACAAAATCTGGCTCCTCCTTCTTCTCTAGCCCGACCGATGGTGTCTATTCCGGATGATGGAACGTTCCTTTTTCCGAATGTCTCATCTCCCTCTTAGAGCACCCCTCCTCCTTCCGGTCCCGATCCCACTACGAACAGCCCATCCGTTGTTCCTCTCGGCACACCCACATGGGCTGACGCCAATCCGCCTGCCGCTACAGGCACCTCGAGACAGATTTCTCGTCATTCCTCTGCGGGCACCTCCGCTCATTCTCCAACTCGGCCGAAGGCCCCTCTCATTCCTTCATCGATCCCGCATCTGATCCTTTCCTTGTTACGTCACCAGATCAACCGGTTTCACATCTCCAGCCTCCACGAGTCTGACGCCCTCCATCTCATCTAGTTGACTATGTTTGTCATTCCTACCCAACTTCGAACGTTGAGTACCCACTTACTAAGTATCTCAATTTTCAACAGTTTTCGGGCTCTCACCAGGCTTTTTACAACTCCGTAATCACTATAGTAGAGCCTACTTCATTCTCTCAGGCTGTTAAACCATCGCATTGGCGTGAGGCAATGGAAAAAGAAATCACCTCCTTAGAATCCAATAACACATGGACCATTACAGACCTCCCCTCCGGAAAGAGGGCAATTGGTTGTAAATGGGTATACAAAATCAAACTCAAAGCCGATGGCTCCATCGAACGCTATAAAGCTCGTCTTGTAGCAAAAGGATATACACAAATCGAGGGTTTCGATTTTCATGACACTTTTGCTCCAGTTGCAAAGTTAGTTACTGTCCGCGTTCTTCTATCAATCGCAGCCGTTAAAGGTTGGTCTCTTCATGAATTAGATGTCAACAATGCCTTTCTCCAAGACGATCTCGATGAAGAGGTCCTGATTTTTTAAAACAGGGGGAGTCTAAAGTTTGTCGGTTACAAAAATTGCTCTATGGCCTAAAACAGGCATCATGTCAATGGTTCTCCAAATTTTCTTCGATTCTAATCAAGAAAGGCTTCACACATTCCCTTTCTGACTATTCATTATTTTCTCTCTACACACCCTCTTTCAGTCTATATGTCTTGGTTTACGTGGAAGACATTGTTATCACAGGAATGACGAAATCGCCATTTCTAAACTTAAATCCTTTCTCCACACCACTTTCTCTCTCAAAGATTTAGGTCGTCTTCAATATTTTTTAGGGATCGAAGTTTCCTGATCCTCTAAAGGGTATCTTTCTTTGTCAACGAAAATATGCTTTTGACATCATCAAAGACTCGGGTCTTTCCACCTGTCGTCCCTCTCCATTTCCAATGGACCAAAAACTTCGTCTCAGTCTTCCGATGGTGATCCACTTCCAGATCCCACAATTTACAGACGCCTGATTGACCGACTACTATATCTTACTGCCACACGCCCTGAAATCAGTTATGCAGTTAACAAACTTAGTCAATTTCTTCAGAAGCCTAGTACTACTCACCTAGATGCTGCTCATCGCGTTCTGCGATATCACAAAGGATCTATTGCCCATGGCCTTCTCCTATCTTCATCCTGTTATCTCCATATAACTGGATACTGTGAATCTCACTGGGTTGGACGTCCCTCTAGTCGTCGTTCTACTACAAGATATTTCACTATGTTGGGTTTTAGCGCACTCTCTTGGAAATCCAAAAAGCAACCTACAATTGCTAAATCATCTGCCGAAGCAGAATATCGTGCGCTAGCACATCTTACTAGTGAACTTCAATGGTTGAAGTATCTGCTTAAGGATTTTGGTATTGATCATTCTTCTCCCATGACTGTTCATTGTGATAATAAAGTTGCTCTTCAAATTGCCGATAACCCAGTTTTCCATGAACGGAGAAAGCATATTGAGATTGACTTTTACTTTGTTCGGGAAAAGATCAAAGCAAACATAATCGTTCCTCGTTTTACAAAGCCACTTGGAGCGGATGCATTCAAGAAGATTATTGGCAAGTTGGGCATCACGTCCCTTTCTGCTCCAACTTGAGGGGGGAATGTTAAGGTATCTCACCAGGCCATCCAACCGACCCCATCAAGAGAGGTCCAACCGACCTCATGCAAGGCCCAACCGACCGACCCACATGCCTAAATCGGATAGGGTTAGATATTAAGGACATTGTTATTTTATGTAATATCCTTGTATAAGGAAGTTTCCCAATTTCCCTAGATTACTGCTTTGTGTAACTTACTTGTAAAACTATAAATACCCATGTAAACCTATGAATAAAATACACAGAGAATTCTTCTCACATATCTCTCTCTATCACCCACGTTTTCTCTCTATCTCCTCCATTTCATCAGCTCTCACCTCCATTTCATCTCTCCCTCTCGCCACCTCACCTTGGCGAAAGGCCTCCCACGAAGGGTACTCCTACTAATGCCAAAACTTTATTGGAAGCACATGTTAAAAATTTTCTTGATTAATTCAAGTAACTCTTTTTTATTGGCAGAATCACACAAACGAAACTATCCCAAAAATACTAAAGAGCTCCCATAATAACTTGTCTATGTAAACATGGGCTATGTTCATGTAAGGCCCATTCGCCAACTTTCATGAACAAAGCCCATTAGTATGTCCCATACAATAAGACCATGTACACACTTATTGGGCTAAAGGTTTGTTGGGCTCATAAAACTCATTCATATATTGAATCTATGGACACTAACTATGTGTTGACAGTCAGGCCCATCTATAAGCATGAGGTGTATAGACTAATGAGGTGTGTTGTCTTGTCTTGTGTCTTGACACTTAATGGTCTAGTTGTTTGACACATAAGGGACACTTGTCTTGTGTCTTGACACCTAATGGTCTTGTGGTTTGACACATAAGGGACACTTGTCTTGTTTCATGACACCTAATGGACTTGTTGCTTGACACATAAGGGGACACATGACACCCATATAGTAACTTGTACAAACTCTATGATGGATTAGAGAATTGTATAAATAAAGATGGAGAATAAGATGGAAAGTTATGCTCTTGCTCATTAGTTCAAGCTAGTATCTCCATCACTAGTGCTTGAAGAATAGAAGAGAAAAGAGTATACAAGTTCATCTTCTAGTAAGTAAAGAATTAAGGAGTTAAGCGTATTCAAGAAAGGAGCTTATATTGGTTCTAGTAAGAAGTTATTTCTAATCTCTACAGTGGAGAAAGGTATGTAATTATTTCATGTTAATAATTACCTAAAGTTCATATTTCCATATTGATTTTGTGAGAAACACGAGTCCCTAGATTCTTGTGTGTTCATGAGAATTTTTTTTGAATTGCTAACTTGTCTCATGAACACTACTAAAGAATGTATAACATATGGTATCAGAGCTATGGGTGTGGACTTCATGTTTGTTCAAAATCGTTTTGGCAAATTATCAAGTTTTAATCTATGTTTTGTTGCCAAATTGGAAATATGGAGAATGAAACTACATGAGTTGATTTTTGAAACTTAAAATCCTTTGTATTAAAGAACTCATTTAGTTTCATAAAAGCTTCTTTTGTGTTGGTTCAAAGTTAATACAAACCTCTAAAAAATTTGGTTTTGATTTAAGAGAACCTTTCTTTATGTGTTTCTATCGCCTTAAGAATTTTCGATAAAAACTACCTAAAGGTTAATTTTAGAACTTCTAAGAAGACAATATTAAAGTTCATTATGTTGGCTAATTGAAGTTTTGTTATAGTCAAATAATGAAGTATATAAGTTGTCTTTTATCTAAGTTTTAAATGAAAGTTTGACATAAGAGAAATTTTTTAACCATGATATGTATAATTAGTGAAAATGGTTGCCAAAGTGACTTTTGAACTAATAATACATATTTAAGAAGGTTAATTAATTAATGTTCAAACTTATGTCGAGTAATTTGCATTAAACTACTTCGATAACGTGTAATTTTTCCAAAGAAGAATTATAAGTTGATTGAATATTATAGTTAATGCTTTGTACCATCTAATCAACTTGGTTTTACTGCCCAAAGGTGATGAACCCTTTTGTGGTTAGACGATACACTAATGGACTCATTTATGTATGGTATTTAAATGATGAATGGTATGGTACATATCTTAATTTAGACCCAAAGAATACATTTTGATATAGTTAACTTGCTTATAGAATATTGTCTAAATGTTTGCAGTATCTGCGCCGATATCCCTACATTCGCAAGCGGCGTCTGTTCCCTTGCTTACTGGCTCAAATTTTTCAGAATGGAGCGAACATGTCAAGTTCACTTTAGGTGTTGTTGATATGGATCGAGCCCTTATTTCTGATAGACCTGCTACTCTAAATGTATGAAGTAGCACTGATGAGAAAATTTATTTGACGCTTGGGAAAAATAGAACAGACTAAGCATGATGTTTATGCGAATGACTGTTGCAAGCAATATAAAGTCATCCCTTCCTCAAACTGATAATGCTAAAGACTTCATTAATGCAGTTGAGGAGAAATTTCGTGCAGCCGATAAGTCTCTAGCTGGCACGCTAATGGCTCAACTCACTACCATAAAGTATGACGGTATGAGAGGTATGCAAGAACACTTAATTGAAATGACTAACATTGCAGCGAGACTTAAGGTACTTGGTATGAATGTAGAGGAGTCTTTTCTTGTTCGTTTTATTATGAATTCTTTGCCTCCTCAGTATGGACCGTTCCAGATGAATTATAATTCACTGAAAGAACAATGGAATGTGAATGAACTATCTAGTATGTTAGTTCAAGAGGAGACAAGGTTAAGACAGCAAAAAAATTTCTCTACTAATCTTGTTACTCAAGAAGTGAAAAGAAAGAATTGGAAGCCCAAAAAAGGTAAGAAAGTTGTCGCCCCAAAGAACAATGAACCTGCTTTAGCTCCCAAGGTTCATATTAAGAAGAAGGAATTCAGATGCCATTTTTGTAGAAAGATTGGACACTTTCAGGCAGATTGTCCAAAGCGTAGGGCTTGGTTCGAAAAGAAAGGTGAGCAGTTAGCTCTTGTATGTTTCGAATCAAATCTTGTTGAAATTCCTTCTAACACTTAGTGGCTCGCCACGGGTGCTAATGTGCATGTTTCTAAAACGATGCAGGGCTTTGTTTCAAGCCGAAACCCAAGTCAGACTGAACGTTTGGTTTTTATGGAAAACCAGATTTCCTCTGAAGTTTTATCTGTTGGAACCTATCGTTTAAAACTTGATACTGGTTGTTTTTTGGATTTGTATAATACCCTTTTTGTTCCAACCGTATCTCGTAATCTAGTTTCTATGTTTCAACTAGATCTTTTGGGTTATAAACTGTCTTTAGGAAATCAACGTTTTGACTTGTATAAAAATAAATGTGTTATAGGTTCTGGCGTTTTATATGATAAACATTATAAAATCAGTTTGGTGAATCTATTTTAAGCCTGCATCCTAATGTAAGTTTTGGAATTGAGCATAAAATAAATGAGAACTCTAGCAACTTGTGGCATAAAAGATTAGGGCATGTCTCCAAAGAAAGAATTTGAGATTAGTGAAGGATGGGATTTTGTCAAACCTAGACTTCACCGATTTCGGGATGTGTGTCGATTGTATAAAAGGGAAGACAACAACACACACTAAGAAAGGAGCCACAAGGAGCAGAAAACTTCTTGAGATCATCCATACTGATATTTGTGGACCTCTCGCCATCGCAAGTATTGGTGGAGAGAAATATTTCATCACATTTATAGATGATTTTTCACGTTATGGTTATATCTATTTGTTACATGATAAATCTCAGGCAGTAACTGTTGTTGAGATTTTTATCACTGAGGTTGAAAGACAATTAGATAAAAAGGTGAAAATCATCAGATTAGACAGAGGTGGTGAATATTATGGAAGGTATGACGAATCAGGACAACATCCTGGTCCGTTTGCTAAACTCCTAGAAAAACTTGGCATTTGTGCACAGTATACAATGCCAGGAACGCCTCAGCAGAACGGTGTTGCTGAAAGGCATAATAGAACTCTAATGGATATGGTTAGGATCATGATGAGCTACTCTAATTTACCCATTATGTTATGGGGTGAAGCTCTTAAAACTGCTGCATATGTCTTAAACAGAGTTTCTAGTAAGTCAGCTCCTAAAACTCCTTTTGAGTTATGGACTGGTAGGAAACTCAGTTTAAGGCACTTTCGTGTTTGGGTTGCGCAGCAGAAGCTAGAATCTATAACCCGCAAGAAAAGAAATTGGACTCAAGAACTATCAGTGGATTCTTTACTGGATACCCTGATAAATCCAAAGGGTGTAGATTTTATTGTCCTAACCATACCACTAGAATTGTTGAAACTGGGAATGCAAGATTCCTTGAGAATCATGAGAATAGTGGAAGTATTGAACCACGAAATGTGGTTATTAAAGAAGTAAGGGTAACTGTTCCCATACCCTTACCTATTGAAAATATTGTTGTTCCTCGTGAAAACTATTGAACTGTTGATAGTGAACAATAATTGATGGACCCACAGTCTCATGATCCAGTAGAATTACGCAGATCTCCGAGAATAAGGAAGTCTGCTATCTCTTCTGATTATTTAGTATATCTTCAGGAATCCGAATATGATATTGGAACAAGTAAGGAAGATCCAGTTTCATTTTCACAAGTAGTAAATAGCAGTAATTCTTCTAAATGGATTGATGCAATAAATGAGGAGTTGAAATCTATGAAACAGAACAAAGTCTGGGATCTGGTTCAATTGCCTGAAGGGTGTAAGAAAATCGGGTGTAAATGGGTCTTCAAGACCAAACTCGACTCTAAAGGCAAAGTTTAACGATATAAAGCCAGACTTGTTGCAAAAGGTTTCACTCAGAATGAAGGCATTGATTATCATGATACATTTTCGCCTGTATCAAGAAAAGACTCATTTAGAATTATTATGACTTTAGTGGCTCATTATGATCTAGAGCTTCACCAAATGGATGTGAAAACAGCTTTTCTAAATAGGAGTTTAGAGGAAGAGGTCTACATAGAACAACCGGAAGGTTACTCAGAAATAAGTATGGAACATATGGTGTGTAAATTGAATAAGTCAATATATGGACTTAAGCAAGCCTCCCGACAATGGTTCCTTAAGTTTAATGATACCATTGTGACCTTCGGATTTAAAGAAAACATTGTTGATCAATGTATATATCAGAAGGTCAGTGGGAGTAAGTTCATATTTTTGATCTTATATGTGGATGACATACTCCTAGCCACAAATGATCTTGGTTTATTGTATGAAACCAAGAAATTTCTCTCTAAGAACTTTGAAATGAAAGATATGAATGAGGCAAAATTTGTGATCGGGATCGAAATTTTTCGAGATTGAAAAGAAGGTTTACTTGGTTTATCTCAGAAGAGCTATATCGAAAAAGTTTTAGAGAGATTTGGCATGAAGGATTGTGCACCGACTGATACACCAATAGAGAAAGGAGATAAGTTAAGTCTCATGCAATGTCCTAAGAATGACTTCGAAAGAAAAGGAATGGAAAGTATTCCTTATGCTTCTGCAGTAGGAAGTCTTATGTATGCGCAAGTTTGTACTCGCCCAGACATTAGCTTCGCAGTAGGAATGCTTGGTCGTTACTAAAGTAACCCCGGGATGACTCACTAGAAAGCAGCAAAGAAGGTGATGCGGTACTTATAAGGAACGAAAGACTATAAGCTTACTTTCAGAAGAAAAGATAATCTGGAAGTAACAGGTTACTCAGACTCCGACTTTGCTGGATTTACTGATAGTAGAAAATCCACTTCTGGATATATGTTCCTATTAGCTGGAGGAACGATATCATGGAGAAGTATTAAGCAAAGTATTTATGCATCTTGCACAATGGAGGCTGAGTTTGTGGCATGTTATAAAGCCACAATTCATGCTCTATGGCTGCGGAATTTTATCTCAGGACTTCGAATTGTCGACTCTATTGCCAAGCCGTTGAGAATTTATTGTGATAATACTACCGCAGTATACTTCTCTAAAAATGATAAGTATTCGAACTCACAAGGAAGCAAACACCTTGAGCTCAAATATCTTATTGTAAAAGAGGAGGTTCGGAAACATACAGTAATTGTAGAACATATTAGTACCATGTGTATGGTAGCGGATCCACTAACTAAGGGTTTGGTATCTAAGACCTTTAAGGAACATGTTGCAACGATGGGTCTTAGTAATCCTTGTATACAGTGGATTGATATGTATGTAAGTTTCTACAAATACTGATTGAGATCTCATGAATGTTATGTTTCTAAATTCTTGTTTACTCATATGTGCATAATCGAAATGAGTGAAAGTGACAAGAATAGTCTTGATTAGACAGGAATAGTCTTAATCAGACATAGCTGAATTGAAATAAACCACTTATATACTTGGTTTTGTATATAATCTCCAATGAATGGTAATGTCAGGAAGTTGCTAATGTCGTGGTACATTGCAACGCCCCAAATCCTAAATCTCAAGCCGCCTTGAAATCGAAGATTTGAGACCTTCAAACTGGATCCACGAGCGACGCCTACCATGAGTGCATAAACAATACCTGAAAAATGAAATAGCTGGGTTAAAACCCAACTGCAGTAGATTTCCTCAAACCTAAGTCTCGGGTAGGCAAGCTCAATCCCCAATCAAGGAAGTATTTCATTCATATTCATTATTAGCGTTATCTGAAATTTAACGTGACAACTAACATAATACAACGAAATTTACCACACGCATGTAGAAATTAGTAACTTATGTTCTTGGTTATTAGGCTTTCAACGTCCTCGTATTCTAATCCAATATTAACTCTCGTGATAATAATCTTTCTCCTTTTCAATAGATATAAACAGATCACACTATTCACCAAGATAGACCTTTATAAAACCCTAACTTGACAATTAAGTCGACAAAACATTATGCCAAAAGACACAATCATCCAACTCTCGTCGAATGATATGACAAGTTGGTGTCCACGTTGTATGGGAGTGTGGTCCACAAGGTCATCCATTGTGTTAGCACCGACCCCATACGCTCCATACCTCGATCACATCCGGTAGAGAGGGTCGAACCAACCACATAAACTCATACAACCCTCCATCACATCACACACATAATAGCATCATACAACAAACATAAGTCGAATGAGAGTGTGGCCCACAAGGTCATCCATTGTGTTAGCGCCGACCCCATACGCTCCATACCTACATCACCTCCGGTAGAGAGGGTCGAACCAACCACATAAACTCATACAACCCTCCATCACATCACACACATAATAGCATCATACAACAAACATAAGTCGAATGAGAGTGTGGCCCACAAGGTCATCCATTGTGTTAGCGCCGACCCCATACGCTCCATAACTACATCACCTCCGGTAGAGAGGGTCGAACCAACCACATAAACTCATTCAACCCTCCATCACATCATAGCATCATACAACAAACATAAGTCGAATGAGAGTGTGGCCCACAAGGTCATCCATTGTGTTAGCGCCGACCCCATACGCTCCATACCTACATCACTTCCGGTAGAGAGGGTCGAACCAACCACATAAACTCATTCAACCCTCCATCACATCATAGCATCATACAACAAACATAAGTCGAATGAGAGTGTGGCCCACAAGGTCATCCATTGTGTTAGCGCCGAACCCATACGCTCCATGCCTACATCACTTCCGGTAGAGAGGGTCGAACCAACCACATAAACTCATTCAACCCTCCATCACATCCATCGCATCACACACATAATAGCATCATACAATCATAATAGCATCACACCACAAATATTGGCTCTAATAAAGAATTACAAACAAGTTCACCAAACCATTCAAGCCAACAACACATGACAAATCAAAATGGATGATACTCATAATAGATCTCCACGTGGATCACAACCTTAAACAAACAAATAACAATAATAGTTAACAAATATAGACTCACCAATATAAGGTATCATATACCTAGGAAATACATTGCTTAAAGAATAGAAACCATGTGAATTATCTAAATCAATTCGTTCATTGGAGATTGTAGCGACACCTAGTACAAAAACCATTATAACTCCTCACTCGGAACTTCAATTAACTCACCGTTTGAACCACTAGAAAGTAGACAAACAAACCTTTCCAATCATATAAGATACACATCGAGATTCATTACCAATCAATACCAGATCTAATTTTAATCTACACCGAAATACAGTAGGGACTGCTGTGACACCTCGTACGAAAACTATTATAACTCCTCGCTTGGAACTCCAATTAACTATCCGTTTGAACCACTAGAAAGTAGACAAACATACATTTCCAACCATATAAGATACACACCGAGATTCATTATCAATCAGTACCAGATTTACTTTTAATCTAGACAAAAATACAATAGGGACTGCTCTGACACCTCGTACGAAAACTATCGTAACTTTTCGCTCGGAACTCCAATTAACTCACTGTTTGAACCACTAGAAAGTAGACAAACAGACCTTTCCAACCATATAATATAGACACCTAGATTCGTTACCAATCAATCCAGATCTAATTTTGAAGTTAGATCAAAACATTGTCCTATATAGATATTTTATGGAATTCAAGATAGAACTAATATCTAAATCATTCAATCATTCTTTATAGAACTTTATGTGATTAACAATACTAAACCTATCATGGAATCAATTGAAAAAGCCTACAAAAGAATTAGGAGATAAGAAATCTACCTCTTTTGCCTTAGATGACATCAAGACCACAATCATGCCTCTTTCTCTCTCTAGAGAACTCCATCCCTACCTCTTTTCTTCTTTATCCATTCTTCATTCACTAAGAGTGGCTTGTTGAAGATATACTAACCATAACATAAACAATACATAGATTTCTTCAACTTATTCATCAAAATCTTCTCCAAAGAATACCATTTCTCTTTTTCTCTCTAAGTTTTGTTCTAGATCTACAAAAAGAGCTCTAGACCCCTTTTTATATAATTAACTCAAGCAGCCCTAGTTTTCCTTCTAACCCACTTCTATTTTTATGATGCTCAAGCCCACACTAACTTACTCTTCATATTAGGCCCAACCTCAAATTGACCTAGAGTTTTTGTTATTTCCACCTAATTTGATATATATAGAGAATAGGGGTGTTACATACATGGAAGGACATGTGTCGCTTTAAGACATGTAACCGCTATGACTCGCATTAGTAGTCTACCTGTTAATGAGGTTGTGTTCACTAGATATGAATGGAGTTATTTATTTTAAAAATGCGCGTGTATGTTTTGAGCCTAAACCTTAACCAACTCATTTACTAAAAGTTTTAAATGATCTTTGAAAACCCAAAAATTTTGTTTTCAATTGTATGGTTCAAGTGGGAGAATGTAAACATGGACTATGTTCATGCAAGGCCCATTCGCCAATTTTCATGAACAAAGCCCATTAGTATGTCCCATACACCATGTATACACTTGTTGGGATAAAAGTTTGTTGGGCTCATAAAACTCATTCATATATTGAATCTATGGACACTAACTATGCGTTGACAACCAGGCCCATCTATAAGCATGAGGTGTATAGACTAATGAGGTGTGTTGTCTTGTCTTGTGTCTTCACACTTAATGGTCTAGTTGTTTGACACATAAGAGACACTTGTGTTGTGTCTTGACACCTAATGGTCTTGTGGTTTGACACATAAGGGACACTTGTCTTGTTTCATGACACCTAATGGATTTGTTGCTTGACACATAAGGAGACACATGACACCCATGCAGTAACTTGTACAAGCTCTATGATGGATTAGAGAATTGTATAAATAAAGATGGAGAATAAGATGGAAAGCTATGCTCTTGCTCATTAATTCAAGCTAGTATCTCCATCACTAGTGCTTGAAGAATAGAAGAGAAAAGAGTATACAAGTTCATCTTCTAGTAAGTAAAGAATTAAGGAGTTAAGCTTATTCAAGAAAGGAGTTTATATTGATTGGTTCTAGTAAGAAGTTATTTCTAATCTCTACAATGGAGAAAGGTATGTAATTATTTCATGTTAATAATTACCTAAAGTTCATATTTCCATATTGATTTTGTGACAAACATGAGTCCCTAGATTCTTGTGTGTTCATGAGAATTTTTTTTTGAATTGCTAACTTGTGTCATGAACGCTACTAAAGAATGTATAACAGTCTACACTTTGTGAAATTCTTTCTGCTTGTCCGAGAGATTATTTTTTTGAAAATGGTAGAATTGTAGTCCAAGATTGCTGATGTAGCATTTGAAAAACCATTACAAAATGTTTCTTGTTTTTTTTCCTTTTAATTAGTCAACTAATAAAAACTTGGAGCAATATGAGTTAGGGAATATTGTGTCCTCCATGTACCACCTAAAAGTGGAAAGAAAGAAACTTTAGTGGGAAGGGTTATAGTCTTATACATAAATAAGTTGAGGTAGGAAGCGTGGAGGTAGGAAGCGGGTGATTAAAATATATATTAAAAGAGAGATACCCATATGTTTGAAAGGAATCATCTATCATTATCAAGTATGGAGTTTCTTTCATGAACACCCCATATTCCTATATTTGGAGTTTTTGATAAAACCTAATCCCTCCAAAAAGTAATCAAGTTATATATTTAGAGAAAGTATAGAGAGAGAGAGAGAGAGGGAGGTTGTATATTTGGTTTTATGATGAGGTTGGTGATTGATGAGGGGTTTTGATCCCCACCCATGTGCTTGAAATTTACTTTATTCATGTAATGTTCCATGTAGTGAGGCCAAGAACATGCAACCTTAATTAGTCTCTCTCTTAATTAATAATCAAATTAAAAAGCTACCCAAAAATCTTTGTAAATGGCAGCTTGGGACCAAGATGAAGAAGAAAGAAGGTAAGGTTATCTTCTTCAAAGTCAAGTTAGTACAATTTGAGCTAGGTTGGTTTACCTGCATGATACTCAAACTCTTCATTAAAATAAGTGATCTATTAAGTAGAATCTTTGTTTGGTTTACCTTTCAACCCATCTGACCCACTACACACTCTCTCTCTCTCTCTCTCTCTAATCTAGCTATGATTGTATCATGCATATGGGAGCTAGGATTTGGAAGATCTTCTACCTTGAAATTTTAGTAAATAATGATAAGATTTAGTGAACAAGTAGGCACACTAGTTTTATGAAAGCTATTAAAATTCAAAGTGTGAATATAGAAATATATCATGTGATGTTTGAAATAGAGGTTTTATTTTATCAATCTAAAGGGGATGAATCTACATAAACTTTTTATTTCTCTATTCTATAAGTTCAAATTAATTGACTATGCTAGAGTTGGCTCAGACTGAATCTCTCTATCCTCACACTCTCTCTCTCCAAATGATTGGGATTTTGAAATTTCTCTTGTTGATAGTTTTAGATAGATGACAATGAGGCATTGGATTACCACTTTTTAGGGCATTAACCTAGTTGCAGATGCTGAAATATCATGCATGGATCATGGATGCATGCATGCATGCACTCGACAGTAAGCACATGTGATCATCAAATTGTATTAATGGAAAACAACTGAACCAATGGCAATCTCTAATTTTAGAAGTAATGCACTTTTGCTTAAATTATATGATACAATGTAACATGTATAGTCTCTTTAGGGTTATGTGATCAAGACACATCAGGAAGATGGAATAACCCAATAAACATATATACAAACTGTCATATGATGCACTTATTTGAAAGACCTAATAGTAATCCCAAATAATTGTCAAGATCTTGATAATCAACTCCAAAGTTAATTTAACTTCAATTCTATGCTTATTATTCAACTTCAAACCTTTGAATAATTTCCAATCAAGTATTGTTATACTAGTCGGACATGAAAAAATATGACTTAGAATGTAATATCTTGTGCCGACATCCATATTCATAGTAAGTTGGATGCCTACACGTTTATACAATAATTGAGATAAGCCAATGGGCGAATGTAGTTTATAGAATGCTTACACATGAATCAGGAGTGAGAATGTAGTTTCATATGGACAAAAGAAGGTCATATGACTTAGAATATAACATCTTGGTAGTCTGTGTCCGTTGTAAATGGGCCGAAAGAACAGCAACTCACACATGAGCCAATTTTGGGACAAGCCACTTCCTCTTACTCACCCATAGTAACATCCTGGTTAGTGTCATTGTCTGTCAAATTAGCTATCATCAATTCAAACTTTCTCACATTTTCTAATAATATTATGTGCATTAAAGCTTCTTTAGCATCAAATAAAGGATGTCAAAAGAGTGTCAGTAACCAATCCAAATAGGGAAATGATAAAGTTACAAAAGATTTTGACGAAAAAAGGTTCCCAGCTGATGTGGCAGGTGTGGTTTCAAACTTTGACCAAATCTAGGCCGTTGAGAGATGAAAATCACAACCGCCACATCAGCTGGGAACCTTTTTTTGTCAAAATCTTTTGTGATTCTAGCATCTCTCATCCAAATATATGTAAATAATAGAAGAAACCAATCAAGCATCCATGCATGAATGAAATGATTAGATATTTTAGGGTTATAATAAGTGGATCATGAGGGAGGCCCAAGGTGTTGGAGATCGATCAACAAGAGATGGAGAGTAAAATGTACGGATACCTCGGGAAAGAACTATCCATCTTGCCTCACGAGCGGCCACCATTATCAACCTCTCTCTCTCTCTCTCTCTCTCTCTCTCTCTCTCTCTCTCTCTCCCTCTCTCTCTCTCTCTCTCTCTTAATAACTCTCTCTATTGGAGTATGAGACGAGTATGTATTATTCTATCTAGGTTGTGATATATACAAATGAAGAAGATAAGTTGATTGGTTCTTTCTCTGATCTTTATCTACTAGTTTCTGGCTTTTTATTATTAGGCTGGCATCTTGATTGCCTTGATAACAACACCCATGTGGTTTTCTAAAAGTAACCCCACTCTCTTCTGACTCTATCTATTACTTTCTCTCTCCACTTCAACAAAAAAAAAAAAATATTACTTTCTGTCTCCAGATCTGATGATGATGTGAGTAAATGTGTTGTTGTTAGAAATCCGTGGGTAGTGAAGAGGGGTTGCTTGCTTTAATCATCATGGGAACATAGATTCTCTGCGCCGTCCATTTATTGGATTTACTTCAAAAAGCAGTTATGATGATAATAAACTTCTAGAAGTCAGCGTGCGGCGCTTCTTCCTAACTATAAAACAATCTAGTTGGTTTTTCGGTATCCAACGGTCGATTGTTTTTGGGAGGCGCTAACTACAGCCAAAATTTTTGAGGGTTGTGAGGCTAAAAGGCGCTCCCATAGTGTTGTGTTTTTGTGAAAACGCCCATAGTGCCTGTGTAACCTTCTTTGTGTTTTTTCCTTTGAAAGGGTAAATTCCAATTTGACCTCTTGATCGGGTCAAATATTTTGATAACCTCCAAATTTGATCCCTTAACTAACATAAATGTTTGAATTTTTATTTTAAAATGACTCTCATTTTTAAAATAAACCAATTCATAATATTTCAGAACATATATAAGATACGATACAATAAGAGAGATGGAAAGAAAGAGACTCGAGTTTGAGTCTGTGATGAAGAGGGAGAGATAGAAATCGACTAGAGAAGAAAGAGAGGGAATGTGAGATTTGAATTCTATTCCTTGTTATCTTAATCAAATGTGGCTACATGGGTATATATAGTTAGATAAATATGAACTAAGTAAACGATACATTAAGATTATTCCTCGTTAGTCCTGATCCCTTTTCTTCAAAAACACTAACAACAAAAAGAAATTCAGGAAAGAACCACTTTTATAAGAAATAGAGACAACAAATTGTAACAATATGGCGAAAGGTTAACTGACATACCTAGAAGAGAGGGAACCACTTAGGTTTGATGCAAGGTGCGAAGATTAGCAAGATTTTCAGGAATCAACCCTTCTTTCCCCTTGTCCAAAGCGGACAGATTCTCCAAACATTTGGCATCCTCGACATCAGGGATGAGTTTGGGACGATCAACAGAAAAACTGGTAGCACGAACAGCAAACCAAAATCCTCGGTAGCAAGAGTAAGACGAACAAAGAGGAACTTCTCCTTGTAATCTTTGGGTATGGAAGGAGCAGAGAAGAACGGCCCAAGACGAGAAGAGAAATAATACCAGCAACGATCACTGGACTTAAGAGAAAAAATCTTATCAAAAGCATAAAGACTAACCTTTTCACCTTTTTCAAGACAGAGAAAATAGAACGCCATGATAGTCGTCACAGCATTAGGGCTCAATCGAAATAGTTGAAGCCCGTAGTAGTTCATGAGTTCCACAAGGAACGACGAAAAGAAAATATCAAACCCATATTAAAGAAGATTTTGTAAACACCAACACGACGGTCATCGGTGAGACAAATGCGATCTTCAAGAGAAAGAATGAGTTCGACAGTGGCCGGAATCACATGCTCGACGCGAAGATTATCAACGCCTTCTTGAGTCATACGGCTAGGGTATCGCATCTGGCCGGAAAAGTCAGCATTGGAGGAAGGACCAGCCATATTTTCTACAAATAAAGAAAAGGAAGGAGACAAGGCAACAAGATAAAAAATGGATTTGTAGGAGATGAAAGAAAAGGCATGCCTCAGCAGTCGAGATTGATGATGCATAAAATGTCCAGACGGTGACTAACGTCTAAAGAGTCAAGATCAAACCTGGAGTCTACTGGGTCAATCCGGCTTAAGGTAGCAGGACGGTTGAGAGCCTGATGGTCCACCGAATATTCCCCTAACTGGGAGGTCGGCCAGAAGAAACCAGTCCTGCAAAACGTCCTTGGAATGGACAGATCATCCTTGGGATCTTCAAAGAAGTAAGGGGGGTCCACATAGGTTCGACCAGTGTCTTACGCCCAGAATTGGGGAGGTAGCAGCGCCAAGCGACCTACCGACTTAATCCCGAAACTTCTAGAAAGATCTTAGTCGGCTACACATCTCGAAGTGTTTAAGCCAGTTTGGACTTCAAGTATCTAAAGGAGGAAACTTCTCCTTTAGAGTCTATCACACAGGCAAGATATCTACGGAGAATCCTTGAACTTAGGAACTTCCACTTATCAAAGATCCGGGATAGACTCTGAGAGAAACCCTAGATACTCCAAAGATGAAACTTCCCCTTCGGTTTGACGGCAACCGCCTCACCACCGCCACTAATCATAGTCGGCCTAACATCGGCTATAAAAGGGCCCCCACATTGTCCTTCACAGAACACGATCTCTTTACCCCAAAAAGATCACAAGAAACTCAGAGTTCCCTTAACTCGCCCCCTAAAAGGATCAATCAATAATCATTCTTTTATTGCAAAGAGCACCCTAATTGGCTTGAGCGTCGGAGCGGTTTTCGAACCCTATGCAGGTTTCCCCCCTCAGGAACAGACAAACAAGAGCTGGAGCAAGGGGCAGGAGCAAGGACTAAGAGCGAGGAGCTGGAATAAAAGCAGAGCAGGAAGCAAAGCAAGAAGCAGAGCTGGAAGCAGGAACACTAAGCTGAATAACCCCCAAACGGAGGAATCACACATAACGAAGGATGTCATGCATCAACTCCCTCTTTCATGTTGATCTAACGGAAGTCCAATTTTTGACATCAGCATTTGGCACTAGAAGGAGGGCATCTCTCCAGCAAAATCATCAATTCGGTAACCCAAATCCTATTTATCAAACTTTTCAGACTAACTACTTCCTTGAGTCCCTCAGGCATACATGTCTTCAGGCGAGCACACCCCACGCGGATCACCACACAGGCTCCGCAACCTAGTCGAGCTCATGGTCGAGCTAGATCAAGTCGAGGTCGACTACCTCCAAAGGGATGAGGATGCAAAACAACTGGAGGAAAGCCTCCGCAAAGCAGAGTTGGCCAGGAAAGCCGCAGCACCCGAAGAGAGAGAAGAAGTAATCAGGAGACAACAAAGTGCACATGAGACGATAGAAGAAAATAGGCCATCCCCAAACTTAGTGGGTGCACAGTCCATTAAGTAGGCATAAATACAAGGAGCGACAACGAAGAAGTCATCAAAAGGATCGACATACACGTGAAGGGTCAATATATCAATCGAAGGCAAAAAATCATCTGAAAGCTTAGTGGATATAATATCCACTATGTCCGTAGACGTCTTCGGAAAGACGTCTAAAATGTCCCAAAAGGGATCAACAACCGAGTTTGAGATCATGTGGAACGTTGAACTAGACTCTAAGGGTAAGGCAATATGCTTGGGGACCAAGTCAAGGTCCATGGTTTCCTTAGGTAAATAGTCTAACAAACTATCCAACATGTCTCTAACTACTAAGTCATCAATATCCTCAAAGTCATCTGGAGCCTCAAAGTCAGTTATAATATCAGGCCTTCCTAGCATTGCATCTAAGACTGACTCCTTGCAAGTGTCAAAAATCGGATAGTTCATAATCGTGTCATCCTTAAACTTGCTCATAGAGCCATCATCCTGAACATCAAAGTCTGGCAGAGTCCTATCATAATGAGACGATAAAAGTCGAGGTAAAGACGAAACAAGGTCATCAATATGTTCGGGCTCTTGTGTCCTCTCAGTAGATTCATCGAAATTTAACTTAGTACTAGGGTTAGACGTATTACCCTCGTCATCGTACCTAGTACCCTCTTGAGTTTGGGGTGGTGAAACCCCTTCCTCATCGACGAGTGACTGTGACTCAAGCATCTCTATCTTTTGAGTTAAGGACTCAATCCTCTGACTTAGCTCTTGCCTCATCTGAGTATCTGTCTCTATAAATTGTGAAATCATTTCAATAAGGCTCTAAGACTTTGATTGGGATTTATCTTCAAGAGTTTCTTCATAATAAGGTTCACAAGTGTAATTAAATGAAGACAATTGATAATAACTTCCACCATACATACTAGGATCATACCTGGCTCTAAAGTCATTGGTCTCAAAATAGTGTGGACTATAAGGTCTCTCATACATATTTGGTGTCTGACCATATCTATCACTAATTTTACCATCTCTATAAATATGTCGGTATTCTGCTAGTGTCATACGAGATCAATCAGGCTCAGATGGTCTATTCCCCTCATTCATCCGTCGGTATTCTCCTAGGGTCATACCATGTTGGTTAAGCTCAGCTCTACGCAACTGTTGGTATTCTCTTAAGGTCATATCAGGTCGGGTAGTGATGGAACTCCTCAGATCAAAGTCATCATCATCATCAACATGGAATGGCCAACCGTTAAAATAATGTGCAATGATCTCATAATGCTCAAGGAACTAACACACAAGCTATCAATGCAAATCAAAACTTATCCAACCAATCACACACAAGTAAGAAAGAAAGAGATATAATACGATATTAGCGAATGCTCCTCTCGTTTCGTTCTTCCTTCTGATTTCTTTCTTTTCCTTCGCTCCTATGTTCTTCTTCTTTTTTCTGGCTTATTTCTTTAAATTGGTACCTGAGAAACAAGAAAAGATAAGAAACTAAAAACGTCCAAGTTAACAAATAACACTAAACTAATGAACAAAACAAAGAAACAATATCCAAACTACTAAACCTATTCCCAGCAGCGGCGCCAAAGCTATGGCCGGCTAGTGTGGTGGCCGACCAAGCTTTTGGTCGGCTGCTACTTCTCCTCCTCATTCTTTCTTTCCTTATCTCAAAACCTCTCTCTAGCTTTTTTTCTTTTCCTCATTTCAAACCCTCGTTTTTAATTGAGAAGATCATCTCTTCAAAATCAGACTTTTCCCCTTTTGTTTTTTTCACAGCTAAAGTCCTAGTCAATCTTGACTTATTTTGACTTGGACATTAAAGGTGGGTGCTCACAAAATTTATCTTTACTTATCCTTCTCCCTTAAGACTAGGGGGCTTTGGGCTTAGGCTTTGATTTGGAAACCAAGGGAGTGCCTTCATCATATGTTTCTACAAATCTAATTTTCAGAAAATGCCAAAATGCCTCTCGACTTCTTTCTATCATAACACTCCCGTCCGAACTCCTATCCGAATTTCGTCTTTGCCGTTGGACTCACCATAGACTCCACTTGCCATTTAACCTCAGACTTTTCACCAAAAAGACCAAAATACTCCTGGTGTTGTTTCTATAGCTCTCGCGCCACATGAGATGAAAATACAACTAGTTGCTTCGTTTATTCCGAATGTAACGTCAAATTCCAAATAAGGTACCTACCAAGAAAAATACATAAATTATTAGAAATAAAATCCGAAACGAACTAACTCATCGTAGTTAAGCGATCCAAATGTGGCATTTTAACGCCACATCACCTTACATGCGAGGGCGGGAGCATGAGTAGACTGCCCCTGGCTGCAGCCAGGGGTAGTTATATTATTTTTATAAAGGTGCAGGGTTAGTTTCATCGTTACAGCCAGGAGTAGGGTTAGTCTCGGTAGGAAGAAGCTGGGGAAAAAATCTAGAGAGAGAAAGAATCGTGAGTCCCGTGCTTGATGTGAGGGTATGAAATCGCGTGTGAACAAGTCAAGGAGACCGGGCAGTTGACCGAAAGTCGAACCTTCACCTATTTAATATTTTGCAGGAACCACCGACGTCTTTGGGCTTAACCTGCGACAAGAGACAGATCACACGTGACCGTAAGATCACAGGACACCGGGTTGGTGTCGGCCTAAGGGGGCTTCGACGGTCAAGTCAGTAAGCTTGCAAGAGAAGTAATAGGTAAGCGAGTGATATCCCTGAAATGTTACCGTTGAGGAGAATGGTCGGAGTTTTGGCATGGCTCGTCCCGTACCACGACGTATCTAGGATAGTAGTAATTAGTGAAACAAAAATACTTGTACAAACCAGTGAAGTTACTCCATCTCCAACGGTCCAAAGATGGAAATCATTGTAATATTCTGAGTCATTCATGAACATCACAGCGAATATGATTAAGACATTTATGGCTCCCACATAAATAAGGAGCTGCGCAGCAGCTACAAAATGGGAATTCGATGGAAAATGGCCAGAGCTTGATCTCTACGAATAGACTGAATTGGTTGGAGGGAGGTTATGACAGCTTATGAGGTCCGTCTTTGACTGGGGCAGCCCTGGTGAGGTATACCTTGATCGGGGGTATGTATCGTAAATAAACAAGGTGAAAAGCCTGAGGGTCTAACCCCATAGATAATCACGTGGGTGGAGTAAGTAAATCCTGACCTCCAGGAGAGATAAAGTAGCTTGCTTACTTTGATCGTCAGGAGAGAGAGAGAGAGTGGTAGGTCGCTCTTCCTTGATAGTATGGTCGTATAGGAGAGAGAAAGGTAGGTCGCCCTTCCTTGGTAGTACGGTCGTGTGGTCGTCCAGGAGAGAGAAAGGTCGGTCGTTTTTCTTTGATAGTACAGTCGTCTGATCATCTAGGAGAGAGAAAGGTAGGTCGCCCTTCCTTGATAGTACGATCGTCTAGAGAGAAAGTACGGTCGTCTGGTCATCTAGGAGAGAGAGAAAGGTAGGTCGCCCTTCCTCGATAGTACGGTCGTCTGATCATCGAGTTTCCTTAATAGTATGGTCGTTTGCTCGTCTAGGAGAGAGAAAGGTAGGTCGCCCTTACTTGCAAGAGGTTTGGACGACCGACGAAAGTTGATTGCTTGAAAGTTGGATGTATTAGGTGATCTAGGGATGCTTGACAGTGATGTCAGATGAATATGGGGTATGTTTGGTGATAACCAGATGTTATTCTCGATAATTGGATGCCCCGTATCCTCCTTGGTTATGCCATTTTATAGTGTGTTGGGTTGATCGTTACCCAGTGATGAGTTGTCTCTTTAAGGCGGTAACGCACAGAGTTGTCATCATAAATGTGATATTGTAACCCCCCAATGGGTATCCCCGACAGATATACGTAGGGAGGTGTACTGAGGAGGTGAGGGCGCACCGCTTTATGCAGGGTTGGATGTGCTTTGCGTGTTTTAATGTTGCTTCGGGATGTCCAAAGATAAATAGGTCAGGCCCTCTAGTTATCAATTGATGGCCTTGGTCACCGTGTAAGCCCATTAATCGTGGATTTCTACGGGCGCTCTTGGTGACATATTTTGCCCATACACTTGAGTGCTCCAGTTCTTCTCGGTGAGTTCTGATGATCCAGACATTGACTAACGTCTGAAGAGTCAAGATCAGACCTAAAGTCCATCGGGTCAACCTGGCTTAAGGTAGCAGGTCAGCTGAACCCTTGACGATCCGTCACGTATTCCCCTAACTGGGAGGTCGTCTGGAGGAAACCAGCCTTGTAACACCTTTGACATGAACAGATCAGCCATGGGGTTTCTAGAGGAATGAGGGGGGGTCCACGTAGGTTCGGTCGATGCCTAACACCCAGAGCTGGGAAGACAAAGCCCACCAGCAATCTACCGACTTAATCCCAGAATCTCCACGGGGATCTTAGTCGGCTACAAATCTTTAAGTGTTTAAGCAAGTGTGGACTTCACGCGTCCAAGGGAGGAAACTTCTCCCCAAAGATATATCACGAAAGATCCTTGAACTTAGGAACTTTCATCTATCCTGGATGCAAGATAAACACAGAGGGAAAGTTTCCCTCCACGTCATTCATCGCCGCCTCTTAAGCATATAAAAGGCCCCCAAATCGTCCTTCAAAGGACACGATCTCTAAACCCTAGAAGATCACAGTTAACTCTGAGTTCTCATAACTCGCCCCCAAAAGGATCGATCAAAATATATTCTTTACTGCAAAGAGCACCCTGACTGGCTTAAGCGTCGGAGCGATTTTCGAACCCTTTGCAGGTTTTCCCCCTTGGGAAGAGACAAACAAGAGTTGGAACAGGAGCAATGAGCAATAAGCAGGAGCAAGGAGCGAGGAGCAGGAGCAAGGAGCGAGAGTAACGGGAGTAAAGAAGCAGAGAACCATAACAGGAACACCCTACAGGATCTAACTTAACTTAACAGAACATTCAACATAACGGAGGCTGTCATGCATCAACTCCCTGTTTCATGCTGATATAACGGGAAGCCATTTTTTGACATCAGCTAGTTCGTTCACCATCTGACCAAAAGGAATCCTTGATTCAGAGATTCTCTTCATCATCTCTCTCTAATCAATATCATCAAACTTAAATTCTTCTAATTTTCTTAGTTTCTCTAACTATCTAAAATTAAAGTGAAATCTTATCTAGGGTTCTCTTCATCATCTCTCTGATCTCTATCATCAGAATTCAAAATTTCTAGGGCGGTATTGTTTCTTACCTCTCTCTTGTCATTCTTATTAGTTATTAAAGCTTCTACTACTTTAATTTTGATTCTTATTAAATCTTTTACTAAATTTGTTAGGGTTTCTCATATGGATTGATAGAACTAATAATTTAAGTTGTTTTGGTAACCGATTTTTGATATTGAGCAACTAAATTGATAGATTAAACTACTAAATTGTTAGGGTTAGTGACATTGTTTGGGTTGCTAATTTTGATAGATTTAGCTACAAGATTTGGATTATTTTGGTGGCTGTTTTTGGTTGTGTGGATGCCTCATTTTGAATTTTGATTGTAACTTTAGGTTTAGGTGTTTAGAGGATACTTGATTCTTACCTAAGACTTTTACCTAATGAGATACATGATGCGAAACTTTAACACCTAAAATTTATTTTACATGTTACTTCCTGCGATTATATATTTATTGTAAGAAGAAATTCGGTTTATAGAAATTTTGGGCTTGTCCTGTATAGTGTCAAATCCTGACTCCGCTCTTGATTACATGATATGTCAAAATGTGACAAGTTCAAAAAAATTTAGAGTTAATTCCTATATGTCCCCCTACTTTGTGACCAGCTTCCTTTATGGCCCTCTTTTTTTCGTAAATTCAAATATGGCCCCCTATTTTCAAGTAAATGTCATTACTACGCTTCTTAATTCTAACTTTAAAGCATTTAAAAAAAGTTATTTCCACCTCACCCCTCTCTTTCTCTCCACCTCATCTCTCTCTACAACTCACCCCTCTCTCTCTCTCTGCAATTCACCTCTCTCTCTGCAATTCACCTCTCTCTTTCCAACTCACCTCTCTCTCTCTCTCCAACTCAGTCTTCTCTCTCCAACTCAGTCTTCTCTCTCCAACTCACCTTCATCTTCTCCGATTAATGTCGCCGGCCGGAAAATTTTCCGGCCGGCGACCTCCAAAAAAAAAAAAAATTTCCTCTCATCTCTCTCTCTCTCTAAAAACTCCGGCGAAGGAGGCTGGTCTGTTCACGGCTCCGGCGAAGTGAAACCCCCTTCGCCGGAGTTTTTAGAGAGAGAGAGAGAGATGAGAGGAAAAAAAATATATTTTTTTTTGGAGGTCGCCGGACGGAAAATTTTCCGGCTGGCGACTTCAATCGGAGAAGATGAAGGTGAGTTGGAGAGAGAGAGAGGTGAGTTGGAAAGAGAGAGAGGTGAGTTGGAAAGAGAGAGAAGGGTGAGTTGTGGAGAGAGATGAGGTGAAGAGAGAGAGGGGTGAGTTGGAAATAACTTTTTTTAAATGTTTTAAATTTAGAATTAAGAAGGGTAGTAATGACATTTACTTGAAAATAGGGGGCCATATTTGAATTTACGAAAAAAAGGGGGCCATAAAGGAAGTTGGTCACAAAGTAGGGGGCCATATAGGAATTAACTCAAAAATTTATTCACCAACAATTGAGATCTACTCCAACCTATGAAGGACTCTCATGCTATATTTTATTGATTAAAGGGTAATTTCACAAATGGCCCCCAACTTTGTGACCAGCTTCCTACCTAGCCCCCTACTTTAGCAAAAATACCCCCATATGGCTCTCTTTTTCAGTTACCGTTAACTTTCCGTTACTCTCTCTCCTCCATCTCATCTCCTCTCTCTCTGCCAAGTCACCTATCACGCCACATCATCATCTTCTCCGGCAGGGGTCGCCAACCGGCGACCTTCAAATTTTATTTCATTCTCTCTCTTCTCTCTAAAAAATAAAAAAATAATTTTTTTTAAACTCTCTCTGCGAACAAATCCATTGAAGGTCTGTTCGCAGACCTTTAATGTATCTGTTTGCAGAACCATTGGCTATATATAGAGAGAAAGAGTTAAAAAAAAAAATTGAAGGTCGACGATCGGAAATGTGGCCGGCCAGCAACCCCTACTGAAGAAGATGATGATGTCGCGTGATAGGTGACTTGGCAGAGAGAGGATATGAGATGGAGGAGAGAGAGTAACAGAATGTTAACGGTAACTGAAAAAGGGGGTCATATAGGTATTGTTGTTAAAGTAGGGGGCTAGGCAGGAAGCTGGTCACAAAGTTGGGGGCCATTTGAAAAATAACCCTTGATTAAACAGTAATTAATGTAGGACAAGTTATTTTATTCTTTAATGTCTTAAGTTATTACCAAATAATAAGAGTTATTCTTGTGGGCTTCCAATCCAAAAATTCCTTCTTATATAAAACCATCTTAATTATAGATTTCCATTTATTAAACCTTTCAAAATAGTAAACTCGTACAGCTATTTTGTCGTTTGACATAGCATCTATCACATTATTTGTACTTTGAAATAATTAGAATGATTTAAGTAACATATTAATAAAACACTAATTATTGTATTTTGTATACTATTGATAAAGAACCCTATATTTTGCAGCCTATTAGATTTAATCAAGATCTATCTCTGATATGATCTAAAAGAATTATATCCGAACCAAAAAAAGGTGCATGCCAAGTCATATTTCTTGCATTATTTCCTTTAGCTTTAGAATTTTTCTGTGACTTTATAAATTGCACTAGAGAAGATTGAAGATTGTGACTTCTAACTGACTTTTGGTCCAGTAGTTTGCATTTCTGGTTCAAGTTCCGGTTGTCACGATGATGTAGAGGAATTGGCCGAGAAATATATGGATGAAATAGAAGCGGCTAAATTCAAAGGTGACAGACTAAAACGGCCAAAACAGAAGCTACGGGTGTCGGAATTGGACGAAATTTTGAGGGATGGTGCGAAATAGCGTTCCGGTCATTCGTTGTCGCTTTGCCACATCGGGCCCACTTTGAGGGGCAAATTCCATCGTTTAGGGCCTCAAAACGGACTTTTACTAGTTTTTTTTTTATTTTTGGAATTGTTATCAGTTTAGGATTACTACTATTCTAGTATTTTATTTTATTAGGAGTTGCTATTGGAGTTTGACCAAGATTAGGAAACCCTAGGTCTATATAAAGAGGGCTTAGAAGTTGTTTCAGTCATTCATTCAATCAATAAAATTCAGTATTTTAGTATTCTTGTTATCAATTTCGGTTCTATAGTCTTTAGACGAAGATCTAAGACTCTTTTATTAATTTTCCGCTGCGTCACACGAATTCCAGTTTTGGATGGAGTGGTTTACCCCCGATATATATATATATATATATATATATATATATATATATATATATATAATGGAAAGTTTTATAAGGCCTCCCCACTTTTGTTAAAAGGCCTCCCATGAACCATTTTACTTGGTAAATTATCATTGAGGGGGTGGGGGGGTCTAACAAAAATGAGGGCCATATAAAATCTCCCTATATATATATATACACTTTGTAATTGTAGTTTATTATTTTGGACACATTATACCTAAATTGACTACCAGTATTGTTTAGAATAATTAACCTTAATTTGATGTTCATTACTTAGCTGGAGATATAACGAATTCTTGTCTTGGTGTGCTCAGCAAAATCCAAGTCTTAATCTGCTTAATTTTGTATTATACTTGATAACTAATCATGTAATACTAAAACATTAAACATTTCCATTATCCACTAAATAATTTAGTTTGTAGTAAGTATACATGCATTAGCGTTCTATGCGGATGCATTAAATATAATCACCAAACGCACATTATCACCGTACTTTCAAATAAATATTTAACCAATAAATAAAAGTTGGAACAAGAACTTACTAAAAGAAAAAAAAAATCAAATTACATTACGAGCAGGGGCGGAGCAAGGATTTGAACTTAGACAAGGCTAACTTAAAATTACGATAAGTCAAAATATAGTGTACTACTTAAAATTTAGAAGCAATTTTTGAATTATACATTTCAGAATATCTATATTTTCTAACGTCAAATTTTGCAATTATACATTTCAGAATATCTATATTTTCCACGGCAAACTTATTCAAGAGCGTCTCGATAGAGCTCTTGCCAATTTGTCGTGGCTCTCCTCCTACCCTCACTCCCGCATTAGACATCTCCAGGGAGTGGGGTCGGATCATCTGCCCATTATTCTCTCCACCAATCCCCCTTCTCCTTCGGGTTCCAAGCCTTTCAAATTCATTAGAACCTGGATGTCACATCCGGACTGTAAAAACTTCATTCTTGAAAACTGGATCGAAAGCTCTCATCATATTCAATATAAACTCAATCAACTGGCAATTAAGTTGTCTCAGTGGAACAAGAAAGTTTTTGGACATGTGGATCACAAAATCAAACAGCTTACCTCGTCTATCCAGTCCACTCGTAATCCTGACCTTCTTCATTCCCTCATGTCCCAGCTGGAAGAGGTCTATAATCTTCAAGAAAGCATATGGAAGGAAAAATCCAGGGTGGCCCATATCCAGCTGGGCGATAGAAATACCAAATATTTTCATGCTAAAGCCGTCACCAGAAATCGGAAAAACAATATCACTTCAATCAAAAAGGATGATAATTCCTGGAGTACTGATACCAATGAAATTTATAATATCTTCACTACCAACCTCAGAAACATCTCCTCCACCAACCCCCAATCCTCCCCGGGTATCATTAAACATTTATTCACAAACCAGATTTCACCCTCTCAGAATTCTATCCTCCTGGCAGTTCCCTGCGAAGAGGAAATTCGAAAAGCTACTTTATCCCTTAAACCCGAGGCAGCCCCCGGTCCGGATGGCTACCCCCCTTTCTTCTACCAGTCCAACTGGGACACAGTGAAAAAGGATATTGTCCAGACGGTGAGCTCATTTTTCCAAACTTCCTTTCTCCCACCCTCCACGAATCACACCCACATCTGCCTTATCCCAAAAACCAAAACCCCGCAATCTACGACTGATTTCAGACCTATCAGCCTTCTCAATACCACCTACAAAATCATTACCAAAATCCTGGCAAACCGTTTGAAATCTACTCTCTCAGAAATCATATCCCCTTTTCAAGCGGCCTACGTCCCAGGTCGACAAATCACTGACAATATAATCATGAGCCAAGAGATTGCCCACTCTTTCAAAAGCAAGAAAGGATCTAAAGGTTTTTTTGGCTTAAAACTAGACATGTCAAAAGCCTTCGATCGTGTAGAATGGCATTACCTTGAGGACATCATGGTAAACTTGGGTTTCGACAATCATTGGATCAGAATGATACATACCTGCATTTCCTCCTCTTCTTTGGCTGTGCTTATCAATGGTAGACCTGGTCCGTCCTTCAATGTTTCTATAGGCTTAAGACAAGGAGACCCGCTTTCCCCATTCCTCTTTGCTCTGGCCATGGAAGGCCTCAGCAGGTTGTTTGATTCCCCTGAAACCCCTCACAAATTCACTGGTTTCACTATCCCTCGTTCCTCTCTCACCATTAATCACTTACTGTTCGCTGATGACTGTATCATCTTTGGGCGTAACACCCTTGATAACATTACAAATCTCATCAACATCCTTACCTTATTCGGGACAGAATCGGGCCAAATCATTAACTACACCAAATCCACCATCTTCTTTTCCAAAAACACCCATCCCAAGTTCAAGCGTCTGATTACCAAATCCCTCAAAGTTCACCAAGCCTCTTCCCTTGACAAGTATTTGGGCACTAAACTTTTCATTGGAGCTAAGAAAAATCAAGCCTTCGAGTCGCTGATTGATCAAATCAATCGAAAACTTTCTAAGTGGCAAACAAATCTCCTCTCTCAAGCAGGCCGCACTGTAGTCATATCGACTATTTCTGCGGCGGTTCCCCGATATCAGATGCAATGCTTTGCCATCCCAAAAGGCATAAGCTCTCGCATAGAGACCATTCAACGGTCATTCTGGTGGGGAAAAACTAAATCCATTCACACCATCAAGTGGGCAGACATCTGCCGGTCTCGGAAAATGGGTGGTCTTGGCCTTCGGAACCCCCTCATTGACAATGAAGCCTTTCTTTGTAAACTGGGATGGCGTCTCCATAAATTTCCTCTAGCGCCCTGGGCTCAACTCCTTAAAGCCAAATACTTCCCCAAATCCTCCAAACCCACTGTCCCGAAACAACACCACTCGTGGGTCTGGAAATCGCTGGCGGCCCCTCTGGGTAAGACGGCGGACCTCATCTTCTGGGATGTCAACCAGGGCACCAATGTTAGTATCTGGGATGACTTCTGGATTCCCAATCATAAACCGCCTATTCCTAATTTCAACAACTGTCCTTTCGACACGGGAAACCATCTGATTACAGATAACAAGTGGAATGAGAGTTTGCTACATCTTTACTTTAATGACGATATTTGTAAGGCCATCCTTAGTATCAACCTGCACTTAGGGGCAGAGGATACAATGGTATGGACTCTCACCAACTCAGGAAATTTCACGGTTAAATCCATGTACAAATTTTTGAGTAACGACAACGAGGAAAACGACACGATTGATTGGTCTTTCATCTGGACCATTAAAACTATACCCAGAATTAAACTTTTCCTTTGGAAGTGTTGCACCAACAGTATCCCGGTGAAAGACAAAATCGGTAAATTCATCGGTAACAGCTATCAATGTGCTTTCTGCGAGGAGCGGGAATCCTTGTCTCATTTGTTTCTCCACTGCACTTTTGCGAGATCTATTTGGTTTCACTTCAACGTTCGCTCGGATGCTGTGATCTCAGTTCTCGAATGGATAAAGTCTTGGAAGTTCTTGGATGATTCTACTACGGCGCTCCTCGCCAAAATAATGTGGTTTATCTGGAAGACGAGATGTAACAAATGTTTTGCTAGAACTGACAATTCGCCTCAACAGGTGATCAGGCAGATCCTTTGTTACTCTACCAGCCTCCAGGAAGAGCAAACAACTACAGGCAAGGCCCCCCCGGCGATTTGGCAGCCTCCACCCAACCCCTTCCTCAAAATAAATGTTGACGCCTCCTTCATCAGACTCTCAGATCCGGCTGGTATAGGTTGCATCATTCACGACGTAAACGGAGATTTCATTATGGCAAAAGCAGAGCCTGTTCGGGGACAGACGGCGGAGGAATGCGAATGTCTGGCTATTCTGAAGGCGATTCAATGGGCGATGGATCTCAAAATCCAACACCTCCTCATAGAGAGTGACAATTACAATCTCATTCACCACATCAAGAACGACAATACTTCTATAAATTGGCAGTCACTTCAACACATGAAGAGTATAAAAGCCTGTCGTCTCCACTTCGAGAACATCCAATTTCACTACAGCCCGAGACAGACCAATATTCTCGCGGATGCCTTAGCAAAGTGGGGGAGAAATCAGGGGGTCAGTCGTACCTGGCATTCGAAGGAGAAAATGACATTTGAGCTGAAGGTTCTCTAGTTGGTGTAGTGCTTCTTTTCAACAAAAAAAAAAAAAGAATGAAAAAATGTAAGGAACACAATTCATCACAGAATAGAAAATATCATTGTTGGATTATATTTCAAATTTGGTTAGGGACAAAAAGAGAGTATTGAAACATAAAAGTTTAAGAAAATCTTCAGCGTATGTTCGATATCCGTTGCGATAGGAAAAAAGGAAAGATCGGGAAAAAATGCTTTTAAGAAAACGGAAAGTAAACACATTAACTCACGAAGAAATATGACTTCAGGTCGTAGAAGAGTCAAACCCTGGTCATCAACACATAACAACATCCCTCTCACCACCAGCCCATAGAAGACTTCGCTGCTAGTCTGTTGCGAAAAACAAATATATTACCTAAGGCTCGAGCCCTATGTACTCTACACATAGCCCCATCCTATTTACGAGTTGCAAACTTTAATTACAGAAAATAGTTATTTAAATCAAAATATCATGCGCAATAAGCAAAAACACTAGTTAAACGAATCAAGTGTCATGTTTATTATGTTTAATATGTTTAATTGTGGCTTATATATAAAATATATCTATAATTGTCAATCAAGTAATTTCAGATAGAAAACGTAAATCGAGTAGTAAAAAGAAAAAATACAAAAGAGATAGAAAATAGAGAGAGGGGCGCACCCAGAAAGAGAGAAATAAAAAAGAAAATGCTAAAACATAGAGAAAAATTTACATCACACCTTTCAATGTGCAAATATACGCAGCAGACCTATAAAATTGACAAAACACTGACTTGACGATCTTCAATGAACTCCAAGATGATTGTGGGCTTATCTCTTTTTTTTTTTTTTTTTTTTGACCAAAACTTAATATCCGGAATTTTTCTTTTGCATCTCTCATCTCTAATGACTTATATGAGACCAGAACTGGATTACTTCAACCCGGTTCGTCACTTTATTCTGGTTCACTGTAACACTGACACCAAATTCCAGGATTAGATCCAACTATCTCTAAAACTAATACTATTTCTCTACTGTACTATATTGTTCTTTCGGTTTTCTCTTTAGTTTCGTTATTATCTCCAAACTCTAAGGGTATTTTAGTAACCCAAGCTTTATAAAACCACCCTTCTATCTCTTCCCTCCAAACCCCACTCCTCATTCTCAACACTTTCTCTCTCTTCTCTCTATCTCTCTACAAAACCAAACACAAAAACTTCCAAAAGAATGTCAACCGGAATCGGAAAGTGCCGCAAAATCCGTCACATTGTCAAACTCAAACAAATGCTCCGACGGTGGCGTCAAAAAGCCGCCGCTGCTTCCCGCTTAACTGGAGGATCAACAACTAGAGTACCTTCCGATATACCTGCAGGACACGTGGCAGTCAACGTAGGAACGAGTTGTAGGAGATTTGTTGTACGCGCGACTCACCTTAACCATCCGGTAATCAAGAAACTTCTAATCCAAACCGAAGAAGAGTTCGGTTTTAGTAATCATCATGGTCCGTTATCGATTCCATGTGATGAATCGGTTTTTGAAGAAATTATTCGGTACATCTCACGACCCGAGTCTAATAAGTTTGTGAATCTCGAGGATTTTCAGAGATATTGTCATGTTGGTTTAAGGCAAAGTTTTGAGTTTTGGACTGAATCTAGACCTCTTCTTCATAATGGACTCTCTGAGAAATCCATTTGGTAAATAAATTTAGACTGATGACTAATTCGTCATTTAAAAAAATACCGATTCTTATTAACTCAGCTGAATGGGTCTTGAAGAATTGAGTCGACTCGTGAAGATTGAGTGTAGAGCAAAATGGGGGGTTTGATTTTGAACCTTCCATGGGCAATTTTGTATGACTCGGGTTAAAGAATTGAGTGAGTTGGATTGTGGATGGTGAATCGTTGGGACTGGTGAGTTAACACGGATTTGATTTTTCTTTTAGTCCCATTTTCGGGTTTTTTTGTTAATTAAGACATAATTAAAGGTGGAGGAGAATAGGGGGAGTTCTGACTTTGCTCGATGGAATATTTGGAGATGGCAAAAGTGGGTTTTCACAACCGAGTCGTCCGAGTTTGAATCGGAGGAGACCCATAAAATTTGAGATTTAATGTAATTCTCTAATTTATTATTAATTTTGAATTCCAATCAAATAATTGAGATATAATAGAAAGAAACTGGAGAAGTTAGAATGGGGATTAATATTGTTTACACATTCGATAGCACAACCTCACATTCCCTTGCCACAATCCAATTCTGATTTGTTCACCTGTGACAATGGAAGTTGTAACGTATTTTTGTCTCAACATGTATCATCTAAGTCTAAAGAGCACGGAGTTTTATTTAGGACGTAATACATGTTCGACCGAAAAACCTTTAACACACAAAACGTGAGCTCACACCTTTACCCACGCTCCGAAATGACCTAGAGGTAAAAAAAACAATTTGGTATATGACGGTAGAAATATTATGACCATCTAAATAAATAATGTTTCATAAATTTGAAAAAGATATCAACATTAGAGAAAGCAGGGGCGTGTTTGAGGGGGTGCGACCGGTGCCGTCGCACCGGCCCCCCCTCAAACCACATAATTTTCTTATATAAATAGGGGCCCCTAAATTCCGATTAGTTATATTAATTTAGCAGTACACAATGAAAAAAGATGGTGATGTAGCTGAATTGGTAAACCTCTTGAGTGTTAACAAAGAGGTCTCAAGTTCAATCCACCCAATAATCACTTTTTTGTTTATTTTATGAACTCGTTATTATCTCCAACTGTTTCTAACAACAACTATTTTCTTCACAAAAAAATAACAACTATTAGTTATGGTATTAAGTTATGGATAAAGTGATAAACTATTAGTTTAGTTTGTATGTTTATGAAGTCGAATACTTATTGTTCTATCTTTTCGTGGAAGGAGTGTTGTCAAATGTGTATGGTTTTTGCATAGAAGTATTTGGGATGAAAAAATACACAACTTAGAATAAGTATTCAACTTCACGGAAGGAGTTAAACTTTTTTTCTTATCGAACTTAGTTTCTTAAGAGATAATTACTAAACGTATAATGTGTGAAAAGAGTTTACGTTTTGATATCAGTGGAGAAAGGGCCCCAAATATTTTTTTCGCACCGGGCCCCCAAATTCTCGGCCACGCCACTGAGAGAAAGGGTCCCAGACCATGTGAAAGAAGTCATGGGAAAATTGTTCTCTTTCTCCCTTGATGTAATCTCTTGAATTATTTATGGAAGTCATTCCTAATTCCTTTTTATATTGATTGTAGCCTATCAATGGAGGCCATTTAGTTGATGGCAGGTCAAGTTTTAGAAAAGAAGGGTGGTAAAGTTTGAGAAATGATACTTTGGTGGTCAAGGGTTGTTGGAAGAGATATTAATTTTTAGTTAATCCACATAGCTAGTAGAAAAGGGATTTAATCAGTTTATAAATGTGAGAGGTAAATTTCAGTCGATGGATGGTTGCAGAACTAACTAAATTACCTCCATTACTAAGAAGTGGCCCTTGTTGAGATCGAATGCATAATCTTAAAAAGGAGATTTTGTGTTAACGAAAAAGTTAATATCAGTTGATCAAGGGTAAGTGTTACTAATTAAACGATATATGAATTATGTTCAAAAGAGAAGTGTCATGTTCCTCGGCTCTAGTTAGTAGATTGTTAGTTTAGTGGGAGCGGTTAAAAACACTCGAAAAATTGTTGTTAGCACTCAGGGGAGAAGATTTCCCAAGGTTAATTTCTTTTGATCACAAACATCGTTGGCATCCGGTTATGAAGTACACTGATCGATCCGTCCGAAAATTTAAGCAAAGGTTCAGACTCTGACCAGTCCGAGAAGTTCAAACTGACCAGTCTAATCCGAGCCTTTGATTTGGAGTTCAGATTTGTCAATCCGAACCCTTGCTTAAGTTCTCGACCTGACAAGTCTGAGACCAAGAGAAAACGCTCGGACTGACCAGTCCGAACCCCTCAGACTGGCCAGTTCAAACTCCTCAGACTGGCTAGCTCGAGTTGCCATCTTGTGTTTTTTTGCGGTTGTAATCATATGGGAATCATATTCAACCTTAACTTTACTCAAGATAAATTCTAACTTAATTTGATTGTTCAATATTACATCTGAATTTGATCCTTCAATGTTAGATCTGAATAAATTTATGTTTTCGGGTTTGATGCTTTGAAATTACTTATTTTGGAGCTTTTCTATTGCATATTTTCATGGAGTAGAATAGAAGATGGTGATGTTACGAAGGAGAAGAAGAAGATGATGGTGAAATTTGATTCTGCCATACTCGATTTGATGTTTGAGGTTTCATGGTTCCTTGAAGTGATGATGATGATGATAAGACAAAGATGATCAGTTAAAGTGGGCTCCTGGGTGCCTGACCCAGGCCGTACGCGGCGTGAATAGAAATTTCTCCGGGTGCCTTTAGATGCTCCCTCGTTTAATACTAATGGCTTTAGTAGTGGGCCAAGTTAGTCTTCATGGGCTTTAAGTTAGTTCCAATGGGCTTGGACTTACGTTTGTTCCTCCACGCCTTGCAATTAAACCAGGTACGGATTTTATAAGCACGCAAATTATGTACTCATCCCCACTCAATGTATAAGACAGGATTTCCTTACAACTCTACTTTGTCTTCCAACACTTGTACAACAGATCTCATATGTCACCACGTACTCTCATTCAACACCAGTACCAAACTGACTTGATATGAAACATACAAGGTCGAAAAGTAGACAACCAACCCAACTATAAGTACACTAATATTTGATAATTAATGTTAATTAGAAATTGGGCCTTATAGTTAATGTTAATTAGAGATTGGGGCCATGGTTGTCTTCTGAAAACTCATGAATTTGTTTGGGTTTGACCCCACATATATTTTTTTAAATGTTCTTTAATTCTAATGCAACCCAATGCAAATCTATCAAAACCCCAACACAACCCCACAAAAACTCCACAACAACGCTAATACAACCTCACCCAACTCTTTGTAAACCTTACTAATGAGATATGTGAGGAATTCACGTGCCGGATTGAGAGACGAGATCAGATGATCAACAAAAGTTCAAGAAAGATTGCATTAGGGAGTATTAATCAGATTTGTCTAATGTTAACAAGAAAGAAGGTTAAATAAGGCTAGTATTGTTAGGGTTTTGGAACCCTAAAAATTTAATCTTTAAATTTATGACACATCTCTCATAATGATAAAAGTATTAGGTTACTTGTCCACTTTGATGTACAATTTTATATGTTCTCTTCAAAGTTTATTATTGTTACGCTAAAATTAGGATGGATTCATGATTTCGATTTAAGGGGTGCAAAATTATATGCTCGAAACATAATTTCACAAATACATCAAGGATTACAACACATAATTGACCTCTACGAGAGTTTATGTTTTGAAATGTTCGCATAATCGACGCATTGTCAATTTCACTAAAAAATTTCTTTTCAATAAAGATTACTAATTAATTTATCATTCAACCAGAATCATTCATCTTGTTTGTTAAGTGTGTCTTGACTAACTTCATAGCTGAAAAAATCTTTCAAAAGAGACTGTTGCAAGCGACAAAGCTCTATATGCAACAAAGTTATTTCGATAAAATTAATGAGATGCTTATGCTCTTTTGCTACGACAAAAGCCATTAACCAAAGAGTTTTTTTTTCAGTTACGAACTATCTCATAACCGAAAATTTGTATCTAAAAGCCATTGCGACGTCACTATCGGTTGCGGGCTATTTGTTGTAACTAAAATTCATTTATTACGGATTTTGTTCATTTGCTACGTACGCGGGACGTCACAAAAGTCCTTCATTTTCGTATAGACTACTATTAAATTTTTTTGGGAGGACCCAGAGGGTCCCTGGATGAATTGATAACCATTTAAGACTATACAATTATTTGAGTAGGTAATAAGTTTTATCCTAGAACTAAGTTATTTACATGTTTTGCCAATATGTTATTTTTGTAAAAAATATGTAAATAGAAAATATTCAAGGCACTCGTATATATTTTAGAAAAGTTATAGGTTTTGAAAATATTATAAGAAATTAAATCGTTCGGGCCAACTAACAGAACGGAATCTGACAAAAAATTAACCAAACGAGCTAGAAGGCCAATTTCTTACTTCGCTAGACTTTTGTTTAGACAAAGATGAACAGACCTATGATCAGGGACGAAACTAGGATTAATGATCTAGGGGGGCCAATGTAATTGGAATTACAGAAAAGTTTTCAAACAAAGATTACACATAAAAAAAAATTGCTGCTCCTAAGGGATTGAACCTGAGTCAATTAGGTGGTAAGCAAATAGTTCTACCAGCGAGCCAATTAAAATTTGCTATTTCATGATGCGTATTACCTGAAATAATAGCATAACTTTTGTGACTTGGGGCTGTAATGTAAACCGCTACGGCTAGGTCGAGGGGGCCATGGCCCCCTTCGGCCTAGCTGTAGTTCCGTCCCTGCCTATGATCACACATATACAATTATATATCATGTATTAGTAGTTATAAAAATGTTATTATTGTTGGGAAGATTATTATTCTTATCATGGCTTTTAGGATTATTTTTACGGTCGCGATATTCTGCATGGTAGGGATTTGTGTCTCGAAACGATTTAGATAGAGAATGTGTTTATACAAACATAAGTATGTACATATATAAGAAATACTATAGCTCTATGGTTTTCACTTAATCTTTTTAATTGCTAGCTGGTCATTTTTTCTATTGTTCTGTAGAATCGTTACGTCATAATCGAATAATCCTTCAACAAATATAATACATTACGTATGTGATTTTGACACAATATAAGGTCACAATAAGAACATAAACTAATGTGTGTGTGTATATATATATATATATATGTATGTATATTATATCAACACTTTTTAGTTTATATTCTTATTGTGACCTTATGATGTGTCAAAATCACATATGTAATGTACTGTATCAGTTCAAGGATCATTCTATTATGACATAATGATTCTACAGAACAATAGGTGAAAACCCTAGGGCTATAGAATTTTTTATTTGTTGTGCTCTTGGACTTGGTAGATGGAATATATTTAAAGACATGCATAATTATATAACAGTTCATTACCCCTCCCTGCTAAGCAACTCTGACCCGTATTCTCAACATTAATAACAGATCTTTCGTATTAATACAAAGTTTTCTCTCTACTTGCAGAAAGAAGTCGTCGTATTCGACGCCTAGTATCACATTACTTCGAAAGTGAATGGACTCGGCTTCTTTCATATCCCACAAGTTGAAGAATTGAGAGGTGGTGAATAAAATGGCTCCACCCCAAATAGTACTAGCATATGTGGAGATTGGAACGTTACAAATTTGTCTATGGTGGTGATGGCATGGAGTACCGTTTCCAAAATAACAAACAAGTTGGTAAATAAATAAGTTTGAAAAGGACTTTAACTAGTGTCCTTTTTGTTCCTTCAACCAAATCACAATTAATTTTAAGGATATCGATATCACCTCAGTTGCCCCATCATTTTTATTAACATGACAACCTTTTTATTAACATGAAATAGTGAACTAAGTACTAAATTCCCTTTAATATTGAAGTGTAAATAGTAAATTTAAAAAGTCATAAAAGAAATCATAGTTGTGCTAGATATAAATCTGTCAAAAGACCAGATGCACAGCCTCTTTGACTCCTTAGATTACTGATGAAGTTGCTCAAATGTTATTTTGCGAGAGGGCAAACAGATAAGATATTTTAGTTTTGGCAAATTTTAGTCGGTACTGAAATACGAGGCAACAAATGGATACTGAATAAGTGACAAATTTTCTTTTTGGTGTCTCTAACTACAAAAAGGAACGCAGACTTCCTTTTGATGTCTCTAACTACAAAAAGGAATGCAGATTTTTATTGAAAGTGAACCGACTCAATAGAAGACTTCCTGGCGTTCACTTTGAAAGTGAACCGACTCAATAGAAAGAAAAACAGAAAGTTCGGACTAAGTTTTTGGCAAATTACTTTGTCGTATTGAAAATTTTAAGATCTGTATTTTCTATTATTAATAGTGTATCCTCGAAAGTTCTAGGTTGTTATTTCTCTACGTGTCACTCTGTGCTTACAAAAAAAAAGTCATATCGTCGACAATTTACTATTTCATTTACCTACATTACAAATTCTAATCTGTCCCAAATAGTGCAACTTTTGGAAAGACATAGAGACCTCTTAGGAGGGGGACTACTACTGGCTCCTTTGTGAGCTTCACGAAAAAATGGCCCCACTTGAAGTAGTACAACATGGATGCAGGTGGTGACCATATGGGACTAATGGACTGTTAGGGGAAAACAATTCAGCTTGAAAAGGACTTCAAGTCTTCAACTAGTGTCTTATTTGTTTCTTCAATGGAATACGTAATAATAATAATAATAATAATCAATTTTAAGGACAAAGACTTGAACTATTTGTTTTAACCCCCACATAGCTAAATCAGTTTGTTTTCTGATACGTGAAGGTTTGCTGACTCTTCTAAACGATATTTTAAGAGAAAAGCAAATAAATATGATATTTTGAATGTAGTTGGGACAAGTTCTAGTCGGTACGTAAATATGTGAAGACATATCACTGTTTTATATTATTATGAATTGATAGATCTCCCGTATCTGTAGTTTTTTGTTTCTTTACGTGAACACGTAGATAACGTGGTCTATAAGAATTTAGATGTTGACATTCTTATTAATCTTTGTCAAAATTTATTCATGTATCTTATTAGTTGTTGTATTGACGTCATTTATGTCAATACAATTTTTCTAGTTTCTAAAAGAAATAAGAAAAATATAATGCAAATTTACTCATAAGAAAAAAATAGTGCAAATATTTTTTTTTATGAATTGTGCACCGTGTCTCGAACCTCTGACCTCTAGAATGAAAGACTATGCTTCTTACCACTCCAACTAAGGGTTGTTGATAAATAAATAATGCAAATTTACTCAACATTTTTGGAGACAAAACTTCTTACTAATTCATATGTTTCACAGAAATAGTGATATTAATCATATCATATCTTCAATCTCTAACTAAACTAGAGATGAACTATCTCTTTGACAATTTACTGAATATCGGAGGGTAAACTGATGAATGTAAATCTTCAGTAGTCACAAAAAAATCATAATTGTGACAATAGAGAGTAAATCTGTCACAAGACGAGTTAGAATATCTCTTATATTACCTAAAATTATTGAACTCTTTACTTAAAAACCAGGTATATTTCATATTTAGTCTTTGTTCACTTTAAATGTGAAAATAATTTATTTTGAAAATGAACCAACTCATCAAAAGAAAACATATTGAATTTACTTAAAAGATCCCTATTTTGTATTATTATTGGTAGATCTTGGGTCATTGTCAGATCAATTTGTCTCTTTACAAAAAAATGGGGCATAGTTTTTTGTTTTCTATACCTACAAAAGGAATGATCATCTTTCTCTATTTTGTGCCATATTTTTAAAGGTGATAGATGGATGCACCTCAAACTATTATCTGAAAAGGGCTCCATCAAAAATAGGACAGCATTTTCAGATACACAAATTTGTCTTTCCTTGTGACAATATGGGATTTTCGGCAAAACAAAATAAGTTTGAAAGGGACTTCATGAACCAGTATCTTTTTTTCTCTCTTTAGCCATATAATAATTAATTTTAAGGACAAAGACTTGATTGACGCCCCCCCCCCCCCCCCCCCCCCCAGGTCATTTGTTCAACCACCATATGTCTGATGTAATCAATTCGGTTGGATTGTATTGAACGATATTGAGCCTAGATATAAATTTCAAGTATCCGAAGAGAAGTCAAAATTGTGATAACAAAGAATCAATCTGCTACATGCCCGACTAATTCAACGGCCTCTTAGTATTATTGAAGAAGCCCGAAAAAGGGCCGGTGTCACAGACCAACTATATAAGATATTTTGTGCTTAGTATTTTGTAACTATTACCTAAATGATTAAGTTTAATGAAATGTCTATTATCGGTAACATTTTAATGTTCTCTATTATTAATGGCTTTTATTTTTTGTTGAAAGGTATTATTAATGGTTGATACTTGATATCAATTCATTATATTTGTAATCTTTTTTTTTCCTACTTACACCAACTTACCTTATTTGCTACGTATTAACACTTACTTTTCGTTCACTCGTCAAAAGCTTTACTGTAAGTCCATCTGTGTAAGGAAATATTTGAACCGAGTTGGTCCCTTCAAAACGATTTATGCTACAGACAGATTAGGGATATGTGGTGTTGGGAAAAATGGGATAGTCGGCGCAGCGAAAATATAGTATTAGTTATGAGAAAAATATAGAGAATAGTGGTAGCGATACACGAAGAACTGAAAGTAAATAAGACAGTGATTTTTAACGTAGAAAACCTCCTAAATATGAGAAGTAAAAACCATGGGACAAGTAGTCCACTCCAAATCAACTATAATAAGCAATTGAGTTACAGGCTACGCCCTCCTTGTTTAATAGAACTAAACCCAAGACTCAGACTTCAAAAGGAATCAATCTCAAACACGAAGAAAACCTCACAAGAAAGATTAAAACAACCTAGAAATATGCAGTCCAAAACGACTATAAGTTCACTAGGATTTCGACCACCAATTACCGATCCAACCATACAAATCCTAGATGAACAAGTCAGAAATACCTCTACAAAATTTCAGGTCAACCGGAGAAGATCTCACCATCGGTTTTCCCGAACACCAAAGACTGTACGTGCTGAAAATACTCTGACCCGCTGACTGCTTCCTCTCGGCTGACCTCTTTCTCTCTCCTCTATTCTCTTGTGCGTTTCTAATTGCGTTCTCAAATTCTAAATAAGATTAAGGTAGTATTTATAGAATTTTCCCTTAACCCTAATTCCACTGACCTAATTCACCGGCCCAAAGAAACAGGACTTGGGCCCGGATTTGGTTTACTAGACCAAACCCAACAGGTTTTCCCACTAGGAGGAAAATCCGACAAACTCCCCCTCCGAGTAGGTGGGAGAAATAACTAGCCCTGTTGTCCCTCGGCGGACTTAAACAACCAGCCCTGCTATCCCTCAACAAACCTCCAGCTTCCTCTTCGGCGGAGCCTTCGTCATTATATCAGGTCCATTATCGTCTGTATGAACTTTAACCAACTCTAACTCTTTGGAAGAACCACATCACGTATCTCAAAATCCACTTCACTGCATTCCAATGTTCCTTCCCCGGATTAGAAAGAAAGCGACTAACTGTACTAACCGCATAAGCTATGTCTGGTCTGGTACACACCATAACATATATCAAACTACCAACAGTAGAAGCATATGGAATCCTTTCCATACCTTCCTTCTCTGAGTCTGTACTTGGACTCTGTTGACTGCTCAATCTAAAGTGTTCAGCAAGAGGCGTGCTGACAGCTTTAGATTTGTCCATATGACACCTTTGAAGTATCTTCTCAATGTACTTCTCCTCAGATAAGTGAATCAACTTCTTCTCTCTATCTCAAGCAATTCTTATACCAAGAATCTGCTTCGTTGGACTCAAATCTTTCATGCGAAGAACTCGCTTAGTTGTTTCTTCAACTCCTGGTTTTCCCAAAGTTCATGCCCACAATCAACATATCGTCAACATACAACAACAAGATGATAAAATCATCTTCACCAAATTTCTGAACAAACACACAATGATCGGAAGTAGTCTTCATCTAATCATGCTCCCTCATAACTGACTCAAACTTCTTATACCACTGTCAAGGTGCCTGCTTCAATCCATAAAGGTTTTTCTTCAAGCGGCAAACGTAGTCCTATTTCCCTTTCTTCACAAAGCCTTCTGGTTGCATCATGTAAATCTCTTCCTCCAAATCACCATGGAGAAAAACAGTCTTTACATCCATTTGTTCAACCTCTAGATGAAGGCTTGCTGTCAATCCAATTCCAACCCGAATGGATGACATCTTTACAACAGGAGAGAATATTTCATCGAAATCAATTCCCTTCCTTTGGCTGAATCCTTTCACAACCAACCTAGCCTTGTATCGAGATAGCAAACTGGTTTCTTCATGCTTAACTCTATACACCCACCAGTTAAGCAACGCCTTCTTACCCTTAGGTTACTTCACCAGCTAAAACGTATGGTTCTCCTCCAGAGAATCCTTCTCGTCTCTCATGGCATTCCACCATTATGTTTGTGTTCATCTCCCGAAGCTTCATCAAAGCTTTCAGGTTCCCCCCATCAGTAAGTAACACATACTCACAAGAATCATACATAATCGAACGTCTCAGACCCCTCTTAGATCTTCTAACAGTAAGGATGTTCTCGGTAGTTGGTGTTCCATCATGATCGTCACCATGACCACCAATACGACTATCTTCTTGTGCGGGAGCATTTGCACCAGGTGGTGTATAAACTTGAACCTCAACCTCGACATGACCATCAATCGTTGTAGAAGGAGCAACCTCCAAATTAATCAAACCTTCATAACCCTGAGTTGGATTTCCGGACTTGTTAATGTCCTTAATCGTTTGATCTTCCATGAACATAACATCTCTGCTCCTAACAAGCTTCTTCTCCACTGGATCATAGAATCTATACCCAAAATCATCTTGACCATAACCGACGAACACACATTGTCGCGACTTCATCACCAGCTTTGACCTTTCATCTTTGGAAATGTGCACATATGCCTTACACCCAAAGACCTTCAGATGACCATAAGAAGCATCCTTACTTGTCCATAATCTCTCTGGAATATCACTCTCAAATGGAGCACTTGGTGACAAGTTCAATACATGAACAACCGAGCTCAAAGCGTTTCCCCAGAAAGTCTGCGCCAAACGTGATTGTGAAGTCAAACATCTAACTCTCTTACAATCGTCCTTTTCATCCTTTCAGCCAACCCATTCAATTGTGGAGTCTTGTGTGGCGTCTTATGATGCAAAATATCGTTTTACCTACAGTAAGCATCAAATGATCCAAAATACTCTCCACCATTATTACTGTTAATGCATTTCAGCTTCTTAACTGTCTGCCTCTCAACCAATGCCACAAAATGCTTCAAATATCCCAAAACCTGATCTTTGGTTTTCATAAGTTAAACCCACAACTTTCTGGAGTGATCATCGATGAATGTGACAAAATGTGATGCACCACCAAAAGATTTTGTCTTCATTGGACCACACAGATCTAAATGCACCAGATCAAGAATCTCGGGTTTCCTAAAAGATCCAAAAGACTTGAGCGAAATCCTGTGTAGTTTCCCTACAAAACAATGTTCACACTTTTGTAATTGCAAACTAGAGATACCTGTAATAGCATCCCTCTTGGATAACACAGACAACCTTCTCACTGATGTGACCGAGTCTCTTATGCTATAACTCCATGGCATCATCATTCTCCACTGTAGTAACAACATCCATGGAGACCTTAGATTTCATCCAGTAGAAAGATGAAAACTTATCACCTCGAGCCACAACCATAGCACCTCGTGAAAGTTTCCACTTACCCCTCCGAGTAAGCTATAGAAACCTTCATTATCAAGTCTCCTTGTAAATATCAAATTTAACAAGATATCTGGAACATGCTTGATTCCCTTAAGGAACAACCTAGTACCAATACTAGTCTACAAGCAAATATCGCCAATGCCAACAACCTAGGCCAAACCATCATTACCCATCTTCACAGAACCATAACTACCCGAATTATAGGAACAGAACAAATCCCGCTGCAATGTAGCATGAGTAGTCGCTCCACTATCAATAACCTAACTGGATTCATGACATGCAACATTAATAACATCAGTCTCACAGAGAATAAGAAACTCATCTTCAGTAACATGCACTCTCTCTTCACTATCTTTTTGTTTTTTTCCTACCTTCTCTCTTCAACAACCAACAAATCTTCTTTAAGTGTCATTTCTTATGACAATAATGACTCCACATTCGCAAATTTGTTAGATTTTCTCTTGCTTCTATTCTTCTTGGACTCTCTATGTGAACTTATCCCCCGCGATTCATTAATTACCACATTTGAATGCAAGTAAATAGGATTTGACTGCCTCCTAGTTTCCTTATTCAAGACATTGTTCTTCACTAAGTCCGTTGATATAACTCCTTCGGAAGTAAAGTTACAAAGAGATATCCTAAACACCTCCTAAGAATCTAGTAATGTACCAAGAAGCCATAAACCATGAATCTCCTCATCAAAGTTTACTCCTATGTCAGATAGTTTATTGAGCAACCCCTGGAATGCATTCAAGTGATTAGTCATCGGAGTTCCCTCCTGATATCTCAACTCGAGCAATTTTTTCATCATATACATCTTATTGTTTACCGTCTTTCGAGCAAATAACTGCTCCAACTTCAACCACACAGAATGAGCATTAGTCTCATTCTCAATATGATGCAACAGGTTATCATCTACCGATTTTCTCATCAAACCACGCATTTGGCGATGTAACAAACTCCCCTGATCATCAGTCTTCTCATCGAGTTTCTTCTCATGAAACACCGAAACGTAAAATTCCTTCACAAAGAGCAAATCTTCCATCTTACCCTTCCATAAATGAAAATTTGCACCATTCAAACTTATCATTCTACCCATATTTTTCATCACTAACACAAACAAACCAATAACCAAAGTTATCACAATCCAAAAAACTCTCTAACCTGGAGCTCTGTATTGGCCAAAAACGGCATCTGGGCTCAAAGGAGACGGAATTCGGGTTGGGCCTTCCTCATGCGCCCACCTTCATGCAACATGGAATGTGCGCCTCTAGCAACCCAACGAGCCTGGCATAGAAGCCCGTCGAGAGTTCCTCACTAGCGAGCCCAACACGCTTAGTAGGCCCAATCACTCTAGCATGCTCGCCCTAGCCCACTCTTCTAGCGTGACAACCCTAGTCTGACTTGTCAATTCACTCAGACTTAGTAGGGTCACGCCACCACGTGGCTAGCAGTTAAAGAACAAGTCACCTCAATCCCTAACATTTCGCTACACATTGAGGTCATGGTAGAAGACCGGGTCTTGCGCTACTTTGAGGGAGTAGTAGACCTCTTCTACCGATAACAAGTAGACTAAGACAACATGCATCGTAGGGCTACGGCGCCTCATCTAGAGATCAACGGCTACGAAGACACTAATGAGATCCCACTATTCCGGATCTAACTAACCCGCGCGCCATGGGCGGTTATCCTTCTCTAAGTCCTATAAATAGAGGGAGGCCTCTTTCTCAGAAGGGGGATCTCGCTCTCACTCGAAATTACTTACTCTCAACTTGGCGTTCCAGAAACCCTTTTACTCCGATCACATCAATCACCACTAAAGCTCCAACTAGAACCCGCCTACTCCGGTGACATCTTATCTAAGTTAGTCAAAGAAGGAGGTTCCGGCCAGAAGTGTCTACGATACTTCACCAGATCTCATTGGAGGCTCTCTGTTCCTCTTCTACCTTTCTAGTCTACTCTGCCATCACCAGAAGTCTGTTCTACCATCATCAGAAGTCTACTCTGCCGTGATCAGGAGTCTACTCTGCCTAACCAGAAGTCTACTCTACCGCCCGAGTAGACCAGAAGCTATCCGACTCATCTGTCCGTAGAACCGAGCTCCGGCCACTCTACGAGTCGCGCCACCTCCGATACTACAACGACTCCACTATCATTAGTAACTACTTTCGATTTATTCATTTACATTATCGAACTAAGTTGCTGACTTGACCGTCGGAGGGTCCTTGGCCGACACCATCTCCGGTGCCCCCTTGGACTTCACGGTTTTGTTTCTCTTGTGCAGGTCAACAGGTCGCTAGTACCCGATTCCTACCCAGACGTTGGTCTATCAGTAGCCGTCCTCTACTCGGACGATCGTCTACCCATTCACCCGACTACCAGACCCGACCTTCTGCCCGCCAACCTGTCTATTTGGAGGCCCGAAGCCTAGTTGCTGGTGCCCACCTAACGATCTCTCTAACCGTGTGACTTTCTACCTGTCCACAGTTTGGCGCCCACCGTGGGGCCTCAGCAACAACTATCAAAGACGACCTTTGCAATGGCAGATGACATGGTAGCCACCCCGATCGATATTTCAGCCCAGATAGCCGCTCTCACAGCCCAAGTACAGGAGAATGCCCAAAAGTTCAAAGCTCTGGAAGAAGAGAATTCTCTGATGAGAGCAGAAAACCAACTGCTTCAAGAGAAGATCACTGAGCTATCTGTACCAAGAACAACAGGAACGAGGTTCCGAGCTCCAGTTACTTCAATGCAACCTTTATCAACTCCGGAGCCAGGAAGTTCTTCTTGTCAACCTATCATGCAATCGACTACCGTCAGCGGTTCTACGACACTACCTGCTACTCAAGCTGGCTCTGCAACACCTTTCATAACGACTCTACCTTCATTCCAGAGCTCTGCTCTGCCCCTACACTCTACTCTTCCCCTACATTCTACTACTGCTCCTCTTTTTTCCTCTTCAATGTTTACCATTCCCTCCTCCCACACTGTGGCAGGGGGGACAACCCTTAACTCACAAGCTGACATTCTGAACTTGTCTCTTACAGGTACTCCTCTGGAGCAGATCATGGCGAGGAAACTCGCAGAGATGGAGGCGATGATCACTAGGATCCCTGGAGTTCCAGCCCCACTAAGGAAGAGTCTGCCCTAGAGCTACGCAGACTCACCTTTCGTGGATGCTATTGCCTTGGTAGAAATGCCCAAGAAATTTTCATTCCCCAACATGAAAATGTACGATGGAACGTCCGATCCAGACGATCACATCGCTTCATATAAGCAGAGGATGTTCACCGCTGCAATACCCAGAGATCTCAGGGAGGCGTGCATGTGCAAAAGCTTCGGTTCAAGTCTCGTAGGTCCAGCTTTGCAGTGGTACACGAACCTGCCCAACAACTCGATCGCTTCCTTTGCCCAACTCACAGACACATTTGTAGAGCAGTTCGCCAGCAGCAAAAAGCTAGAAAAACTATCTGGCGACCTCTACCGAGTCCACCAGAGAAGAGGCGAGCCACTCAGGGACTTTGTGGGGAGGTTCAATCGAGAGAAAGTGTCGATTCCCTACTGCAACCAGGAGACGGCAGTTGACGCGTTCCGAAAAGGTTTGCTACCAGAAGGGGAGCTGTACAAGGAGCTTACTAAATTCAACTGCACTACCATGGAAGATGCCTTGGCCCGCGCTTGGGTAGAAATTCGGTGGGAGGAAGACGAAGCCCACCGAAACAAATATTATTCTTATGATGACAGGAATAGGGACCGTCGCCCCAGGCGACCAGATCGGAGAACGGATAGCAGACCAGGGGAGCCCTACCTGACTTCCAGACGCGGCCCCCCTAGGGAGAACAGAAGGCCACTTGACCCTCCATCAGGTCGCCCAACAGAGAAGCCTCAAGGACCTATTCGCACCAGAATTCCAGATTACAACCTAAGCATTGAACCAGTGGAACTAGTAGCAGTTATGAAGGGCATGGGAAGTACAGTAAGATGGCCAGGAAAGACGAAGACTCCTAGCGAGAAAAGGGACACTACCAAGTGGTGCGAGTTCCATGGAGATCACGGCCACAACACTGCAGATTGCATAGCCCTTAGACTAGAAGTTGCAGAGTTGCTGAAAAGAGGTCACCTTACTGACTTGTTGACAGACAAAGGGAAGAATACATTGGCACGTCAAGACACCCAAGTCAAGGAACCAGAGCAGCCGATTCCTACGAAGACATGTCTAGTAATCTCAGGAGGTTCTGAAGTGAGTGGAGTCAGCCACTCTGCCGCCAAGAGGAGTGCTAGAATTGTAGCAAACCCTCTAGCCCACTCTACAGAAACCACTCCTCATGCTTACACCAACCAGACAATAAGCTTCGTAGACAATGAAGCAACAGGGCTCGTCAACCCTCATCATGACGCTCTTGTCATCTCTCTTAATATCGCAAATGTTTTAGTTAAACGTATTTTAATCGATAATGGTTCGTCTACTAACGTTCTTTTCTTGAATGCTTTGCAAGGTATGGGCTTAGACGAATCTTGCATCTGCCGACGATCTACCGTCCTGGTAGGCTTCAGTGGAGAGCAAAAGCACACATTAGGGGAAGTCACCCTTCCCGTCTTCGCAGGAGGAGTCAACCTTAGTACTGTGTTCGTTGTGCTAGACTGTCCTTCTGCCTATAATATCATACTTGGTAGGCCATGGATTCATAGCATGAGGGCAGTACCATCTACTTTCCATCAAGTGCTCAGATTTCCAACTCCATGGGGCGTACGAGAGGTCAGAGGGGAGCAGAGCTCCTCTAGAAATTGCTACAAAAATGCGATGAAAGCGCCAAAGTCGACCTTATAGCAATTACAGAAGGAAATGCTCGGTAGCACCGATCCAGACCACCCAAGCATAGAAGAATTAGATGAAGTACAGATCCACCCAGACTTCCCAGATCATAAAGTGCAGATTGGCTCTAAGCTTAGTCCTATGTTGCGGAGCAAGTTGGTCGAATTCCTTACTGCCCATCATGATTGCTTCGCCTGGTCTCATGCTGACATGACAGGAATCGACCCCGAGGTAATAGTACACAAATTACAGGTAGATCCTAGCCATCCTCCAGTAAGACAGAAGCGTAGAAAGTTTGCTCCAGAACGCAACAGAGTGATAAATGAGGAAGTCCAGAAGCTGATTGAAGCAGGGTCTGTCCGAGAAGTCAATTACCCCGACTGGTTAGCTAACGTTGTCGTGGTGAAGAAGAAGAACGGAAAATGGAGAGTCTGTATCGACTTCACCGATCTAAATAAGGCTTGCCCCAAGGATTCATTCCCGCTGCCCCACATCGACATGCTAGTCGATGCCACTGCAGGCCACCGACTACTCAGTTTTATGGACGCATTCTCTGGACACAACCAGATACTAATGCACCCGGCAGACCAGGAGAAGACTGCCTTCGTCACAGAAAGAGGCATCTTCTGCTACAAGGTTATGCCGTTCGGGTTGAAGAACGCTGGAGCAACTTACCAGAGATTGGTAAACAAAATGTTCGCTGGTATTCTAGGAGACACCATGGAAGTCTACATCGACGACATGCTGGTCAAGTCTCTGGTGGCCGACGAGCATCTAAAACATCTCGAACAAGCATTTGACGTGCTAGAAAGGTACAATATGAAACTCAATCCTACTAAGTGTTCCTTCGGTGTCTCTTCAGGGAAGTTCTTGGGCTACATGGTGACTCACAGAGGAGTGGAAGCCAACCCAGACCAGATCCAATCAGTGATAAACATCCCTTCCCCCACATGCATCAAAGATGTGCAGAAGTTAGCTGGTCGGGTAGCAGCCCTTAGCCGTTTCATCTCACGCTCCTCTGAGAAGTGCCACCATTTCTTCTCTACTCTGCGGAAGGCCAAAGAATTTGCGTGGACTCCAGCATGTGAAGAGGCACTCCAGCAGCTGAAAGAGTACCTAACCTCTCCACCCTTACTGTCTAAGCCTCAAGAAGGCGAAAACTTGTATGTTTATCTAGCAGTCTCTGAAACGGCAGTAAGTGCAGTACTAGTACGGGAAGAACAAGGTAAGCAACTACCCGTCTATTATGTTAGGAAGTCTCTACTCGATGCAGAGACACGTTATAGCCAACTGGAAAAGCTTGCCCTGGCCTTAGTAATGGCTGCCAGGAAGCTAAGACCTTACTTCCAGTGCCACCCGATCGTTGTAGTTACCACATTTCCATTAAAGAATGTACTTCACAAACCAGAACTATCTGGTAGACTAACCAAGTGGGCAGTCGAACTTAGTGAGCATGATATATCCTACCAACCTCGTACTGCAATTAAGTCTCAAGTGCTGGCTGATTTCATAGCCGATTTTACACCTGGTACTCTAATTCAAGCCGAGAAGGAGTTGTTGTGCCTTGCAGAGCAGAAGAAGTTGAAATGGACGTTGTCGGTTGACGGGTCCAGTAACATGAATGGAGTTGGACTAGGTATAGTCCTCCAATCCCCCGAGGGAGACCAAATCCAGCGTGCCATCAGATGTGAATTCAAAGCTACGAATAACGAAGCAGAGTACGAATCCCTAATCGCTGGACTAGCTCTTGCCAAAGACTTGGGCGTCCGAAAGATAGAAATAAAGTCTGACTCCCAACTGATAGTCAACCAGACGCAAGGAGCATATCAAGCCAGAGATGCCAGGATGACCGCTTATTTGACCAAGGTAAAAGAAATGCTAGCTGAATTCGAAGAAGCTGATATAACGCAGGTACCCAGACTAGAGAACCGGCACGCTGACGCCTTGGCCAACCTAGGCTCGTCAATCCAGGCCAAGGCAGAACAGACAATTCCACTTGTCATCCTCCAATGGCCAGCTACGTGGAAGAACTCCACATTAGAAGTAACAACTGTAGACTCCACCGGTAACTGGATGACACCCATAATAAGCTACCTGACAACTGACCAACTACCAGAAGACAAGAATGAGGCTCGCAGACTAAGGGCAAAGGCAGCCAGGTTCACTATGTTGGAAGGTCAGTTACTCAAAAGGTCCTACTCTGGACCGTATCTCAAATGTGTGACTCCAGAAGAAGCCAAATACGTGTTAGCTGAGCTTCATGAAGGGGAGTGTGGAAATCACTCAGGGGGTCGTAGTCTGGCCAGTCGAGTTCTCACAGCTGGCTACTACTGGCCTACCATGCGAGCTGATTGCATAAGTCATGTCAGAAGTTGCTACAGTTGCCAGAGGTTCGCCAACTCTTCTCATTTACCTCCAGAGAAACTCAACTCCATACTCTCACCATGGCCGTTCATGAAGTGGGGTATGGACATCGTAGGAAAGTTGCCCACTGCTCCAGGGCAGCGAGTCTATATGCTAGCCGTAACAGATTACTTCACCAAGTGGATCGAGGCTGAGGCATTCCACCAAATCAGAGATCGCGAGGTAAAAAATTTTATTTGGAAAAATGTCATTTGCAGGTTCGGAGTACCCAAGGAGATCGTTACCGACAACGGTTCCCAGTTCATTAGCTTCGATTTCCAAGACTTCTGCAAGGATTAGGGGATCAAGCTTAGCTTTTCTACCCCACGCTACCCCCAATCCAACGGCCAAGCAGAATCTTCCAATAAAACCATCATAAAAACCATGAAGAAAAGGCTCAAAAAGGCTAAAGGGGCTTGGGCAGACGAGCTGCCAGGAGTTCTCTGGTCATATCGCACTACTGCTAGAACGCCAACTGGTGAGACTCCTTTCTCCCTAGCCTACGGTTCTGAAGCGGTCCTACCAGCAGAAGCTGGGATACCATCGGTACGCTGCCAATGGACAACCGAAGAGTCAAACTGGGAGCAACTCAACCATAATCTCGATACTGTTGACGAACTCCGAGACATGGCGGTAATCAGAAACGCGGCATACCAACAAAAGGTAGCCCGTCACTACAACAGGAACATCAGGGCTCGAGCCTTCAAAGTGGGTGACTGGGTGCTCCGCAAGGTTTTTCAGAACACCAGAGAAGCTGGGGCAGGCAAGCTGGCACCGAACTGGGAAGGTCCCTACCTAATCACCAAGGTGGTAGGTCAGGGAGCATACAAACTTCAAGCAAAAGATGGGCTCAACATTAACAACAGTTGGAATGCCACTCATCTAAAGTTGTACCATTTCTAGACCCTACTTCTTACTTTACTTATTCTTCTCACTGACGCTTATACTGACTTAGGCATCGAAGAGTTGGTGGCTAGACCACCGACTGGCCCTCTTACTCATTCTCTGACAGACCACTTAGAAAATAAAATGGGACACGCCCCAAACCAATGAAAAGAAGGGCAGAAACAACCTCAGTATACTAAAGTCTGCCATCCGAGCCACTTGGCAGCACACAACTTGCCAAAATCTGACCCCTCGAAGGGGAACAGGAAGTATCATGAACTTTTAACTCCTTTATCCATTTAAATTTTTCCCCCTTGATCATTACTAACTTGGGCGTCGGAGGGTCGATGGCCAAGCCATCGACCATCTCTCCTTTTTTGCAAACAGGCTGGCTATCAGACAGTAGACTCGGACAAGCTGGGAACAAGACACCATCTTCTGTCCTACGACGTCAACCAAGATAACGATATAAGGCTGGGACAAGCCTACCTCAGCACTTAGTCTGAAAAGGAGTAACACATGATCTCACCTCTTTCATGAATCTTCTTTGTTGTCTAAAAACCTTACTGACTTGGGCGTCGGAGGGTCGATGGCATAGCCATCGACCACCTATCTTTTGGGCGTGCAGGACCAGCTATCTAATGCCAGACACAGACAAGCGGAAGAGAAGCCACCCTTCTCCCATCCTACAATGCCAACCAGAATAACACCTAATTGCAGATAAGTCCTAGTTCGACTCTTTAAATAAGGGAGAGTAACGTACCATTACCTCCTTCGTCTGTTCTTCATTGTCATCTCTGAACTCTCACTAAACTCGGGCATCGGAAGGTCGATGGCGATGCCATCGACCACCTACATCTCAGTGTGCAGGATCAACCACCTAAGGGCGGACTTGGACAAGCTGGAGAAAGACACGTTTCCCACATCCTACGACCCCAACCAAAACAACAACCTAAGTCCAGAGTGAACTAACTCCGCACTTAGGCTGGGGGGACAAAGGACAACTAGCATTGGCAAATCGACACCTCTGCCCAGACGACGCCTCTGCAGAGAGCTCAAGCTGGCGACGAGATACCTCCGCCTTGACAACGCTTCCTCCCTCCTAACTGGCACACTTCTGCCCAAGCAAGACGAACAGACGGGGCACACTTCTGCCCAAGCCAAGACGAACTGACGGCGCAATCTCATTTTACTCACCCTCCACTCAACGAGGCACAAGATAAGCTACAAAGAAGACCAAGGACAGTCCTAGCGACTCGGGTTATTCTGACATACCACTCTTTACCCCTAAAAACAATGGGGCACTAGACATGATATTGTAATTTTGGCACTCCTGGGCTACCCTGGCACGCCTTTCCTCAGTTTAATCTACCAAGCACTTGTTACATTTTATATGAGCATGTTATGTACTAAGTTCTCAAAGAACTAACAAATACCAAATTAGCAAATAAAGAGCAATCATTAAGTTGTCAGTTTCAACAAAACCAAAGTAGTTCAAGTGCTACGGGATTCACTCCGCAGCAAGTCTAACACGCCCCACGGGCAACTAAAGCGCACATATGTCTCATAAACCAGAATTAATACAAGTACTAAGGAGCCAAAGGCAAAGAGAGTTCCCGCCAAGCCTGACAGGCGAACAAATTTAGGCAACTCACTCCTTTAGCAAACCTGTGCAGACTCAAGCAGCATCGCCAGGTCCCTCTTCATCGCTTATTCCCTCCTCCCTCTTAAACTCCTCCCAACGAGCAAGCTCTCCAGCCAGATCCCAAGTATGGTGCATCCCTTGAGCTACCTCGTTGATAACCTGGCCCCGTGCTAACATCGCCGATCGCTTCGCGTATGATTCGGCCTCAGCAGGACATTTGCCATGTTCCAAATCCAACTCCGCCATCTTCACGGCCATCGCATCGTAGGAAGACTGCAGAGCTGCGTGTTTCTCCCCCAACTCCGCAAGTTGCCTATCTTTCTCGATTATCAAGCCCTTGGTGAGATTGGCACATGCAGCCGCCTGTTATTCGAATAATTCATCAGTATAAAGAAAAATTGCATCGTGCCATGTAAAACGGAAGTACAAACACCAACCTGGTATGCGCGAGCCTCGATCCAATCCAAGGCCCGGACGGCTCCCATCTCGTAAACACGAGTGTCGTCCCCGCTCCCTGCTGTGCGAGAAAGCACTTGGGGCACATATGAGTCGTCCCCGAATATTGACGACGACGAAGGCATCTCGAAGTGCACAACATTTGTGCTACCCGTCGAAGGCGCCGTAGACCCAGGCGCCGACACAGTAGGAGTAACGAGAGCGTCAGGAAGAACGGTAGCAGCAGGCGAACTTCGACGTGAAGAAGATCCAACCCCCTGTACTGACCCCGCTCCGCGCGGAGGGAGTGGATGTATGACTAAAGCCCTCTTCTGCCTCTTCGCCGACATCGTAGGTTTTGCAATGCACACACTTCCGATCAACAAAGCACAGTAGGAACTGTTAGACCAACTTGACGCATAAGGGGAAAATGTCAAAAGGCTTACCAGTAGGTTTGCTAGGGATAAGAAAACTCTCCCAAGTCCTCTCCTCTTTGGGAATCAACAAACAACTAGCAAGAGGAAAACTGGCTTGGCGCTCAGATAGGCTGCGACGGTTACCGCGAGCACAATCTGCAGAAACAAACAAAGGGGGGTAATAAACATACAACAACAAAACTGTACAACCGCGACGAGGCCAAGCCGAAAGGTAACTTACTAGCGTGCCTCCAACCCGAGGGCAACCACGAAATATCGCGATGGCCGAACAAACTAGGGCCCCTAGCAAAGAAGTAACGACGCTGCCACTTCTTCTCGGAGACGGGCAGACCCAAAACCACAGTTGTCTTATCCCTACGAAGGCGGTATTGGTAGCGCCCCTTGTCTAACTTCAGAGAGTAGTGAGCAGCTACGTCATTGCAGTGAAATACTCGGTTGACTCGGCCATCATCCCCCAACCTTTGAACACAAAGTAGAAGTCTCCAAGCATTGGGGGTCAGTTGCGACGGTACTATCCCAAACTCCTTAAGGACATCGTAGACTGTGAACGGAATAGGGAGCTCTAGGCCGCTCTCAAAGTGGTGCTCGTAAAAAGCCACCCAACCCGGCACGTCGTCGTCTACGAACTCCAACGGACCAGGCGCCCGAAGCTCTACATCATCTGGTATGTCATACTTCTCCCTAAACACTCCATTCAAATAATGATCGCTTAAAGTGGACGAAGGGTTTTTAGGTAACTCTGGTCGCGCTCCGGGAACACTCGAACTACCGTCGCTTCGCTCCGAAGGGACGCTGTCAACAAAGGCCACCGGGTACATCTGATCACTCATCCTACAATTGACATTCCTGGGTTAGAAGGGACCTGAACCTAGCCCGCCGTACACGACCAACCTTAGTCTGGTACGACGCCAAATCCTACCATGCTCGGCCACTCTAGGCTTGTACATCAAGCGCAACCACACGAGGTTATCGGCCCACTAAGGCATGCTAGAATTTCTACGATGCAAATGCCAAGGTTCACTACAACTAAGGCATGCTAGAATTTCTACGATGCAAATGCCAAGGTTCACTACAACTAAGGCATGCTAGGATTTCTACGATGCAAATGCTAAAGTTAGCTGCGACTAAGGCATGCTAGAATTTCTACGATGCAGACCTCTAAGGTTAGCTACAACCGAAGCATGCTAGAAGTTCTACGATGCAAACGCTAAGGTTAGCTACAACTGAAGCATGCTAGAATTTCTACGATGCAAATAATAAAGTTAGCTGCGACTAAGGCATGCTAGAATTTCTACGATGCAGACCTCTAAGGTTAGCTACAACCGAAGCATGCTAGAAGTTCTACGATGCAAACGCTAAGGTTAGCTACAACTGAAGCATGCTAGAGTTTCTACGATGCAAATGCTAAGTTTAGTTACAATTAGGGCATGCTAGAATTTCTACGATGCAAATGCTAAGGTTAGCCACAACTAAGGCGTACTAGAATTTCCACGAAGCAAATGTAAAAGTTCACTACGCTAACATGGCGAGTAAGGCAAACATAATTTGGTGGAACCCTACTACTACAACAAGATCAAAACACAGAAACATATAAATTCACTTCGATTCTTGCAATGAAAGATTGAAATTTAAGAAAACTACGAAGAACGAACGAAGAACGCGAAAAACAGATGAGAGAATTCGAAACTTACCTTTAGAAAGCTCAAGATTTCTCTCTCCAACTCTTCCCTCCAATTTTTGCTCCAAAATCCACTCCCAAGTTATGAGGGTCCAAGACCCCTTACCCCCTTATATAGGGGTAGCGAAGCTGAAAGAACGGACCACATCGTCCGACCCATCACATCGCCACATGGCGCGTCCCCATCCGTACAAAACGGTTTACTATTGCAGTGGAAATCAAGGCGGACTTAATTCACAACAATACTCGAGTTCGTTCGTCCAAACAATCCGGGAGAAGAAACTAAGAGTCGATCTCTCGCCAAGGTAACCTCGGAAATTACTATATACACGTATTTTTTGCACAAAAACGTATCCGTACATATATATATATATACGTATATATATATATATATATATAAAAAAAAAAAAAAGGGGGCGCCCAGCAGGTCTGGGCAGGGCAGAACGCCCCTACCCTGCTGCGGCATGGCAGAGCAGAAAGTTCTGCTCTGCCAAGGCTGGGCAGAGCGTCCCTGCCCTGCCGGGCCAGGGCAGGGCAGGACGTCCCTGCCCTGCCGCGCCATGCCAGGGCAGGACGACCCTGCCCGGCCGCGCCGAGGCAGGGCAGGACGTCCCTGCCCTGCCGCGCCGAGGCAGGGCAGGACGTCCCTGCCCTGCCGCGCCCCAGGCAGGGCATGACGTCCCTGCCCTGCCGCTACCTTCGCAGGGCAGACCGTTCTGCCCTGCTAGTGCAGGGGAGGACATTGCACCCTGCGCATACATCCTCGGTCGACGGGAGCATCTCCCTTTTCGCGGCAAACCACGAGCACACCTCGGTACCTTATTGTCTGTCGCTTCTTTTGAAGTACGATTCTCTCTGTTTCGAGGGCAACTCTCGCTCAACGGGGTAAAACACCGATCAGACGTCCCTGCGACATACGTACGAGGCATGGAAATAAAGCGTCTCTCGTGATAATTCGAATTTCAATCTCGACATACTGCCCAAGGCAACAAGGCGAGCTCCCGAGCCGACCTCTTCCACCTCGAATCACTACTCTCTAAGCAAGCCACATGCTAACTCAGAGAGTGGGGGACAAACTGTATTGGCCAAAAACGGCATCTGGGCTCAAAGGAGACGGAATTCGGGTTGGGCCTTCCTCATGCGCCCACCTTCATGCAACATGGAATGTGCGCCTCTAGCAACCCAACGAGCCTGGCATAGAAGCCCGTCGAGAGTTCCTCACTAGCGAGCCCAACACGCTTAGTAGGCCCAATCACTCTAGCATGCTCGCCCTAGCCCACTCTTCTAGCGTGACAACCCTAGTCTGACTTGTCAACTCACTCAGACTTAGTAGGGTCACGCCACCACGTGGCTAGCAGTTAAAGAACAAGTCACCTCAATCCCTAACATTTCGCTACACATTGAGGTCATGGTAGAAGACCGGGTCTTTCGCTACTTTGAGGGAGTAGTAGACCTCTTCTACCGATAACAAGCAGACTAAGACAACAGGCATCGTAGGGCTACGGCGCCTCATCTAGAGATCAACGGCTACGAAGACACTAATGAGATCCCACTATTCCGGATCTAACTAACCCGCGCGCCATGGGCGGTTATCCTTCTCTAAGTCCTATAAATAGAGGAGGCCTCTTTCTCAGAAGGGGGATCTCGCTCTCACTCGAAATTACTTACTCTCAACTTGGCGTTCCAGAAGCCCTTTTACTCCGATCACATCAATCACCACTAAAGCTCCAACTAGAACCCGCCTACTCCGGTGACATCTTATCTAAGTTAGTCAAAGAAGGAGGTTCCGGCCAGAAGTGTCTACGATACTTCACCAGATCTCATTGGAGGCTCTCTGTTCCTCTTCTACCTTTCTAGTCTACTCTGCCATCACTAGAAGTCTGTTCTACCATCATCAGAAGTCTACTCTGCCGTGATCAGGAGTCTACTCTGCCTAACCAGAAGTCTACTCTACCGCCCGAGTAGACCAGAAGTTATCCGACTCATCTGTCCGTAGAACCGAGCTCCGGCCACTCTACGAGTCGCGCCACCTCCGGTACTACAACGACTCCACTATCATTAGTATTTACTTTCGATTTATTCATTTACATTATCGAACTAAGTTGCTGACTTGACCGTCGGAGGGTCCTTGGCCGACACCATCTCCGGTGCCCCCTTGGACTTCACGGTTTTGTTTCTCTTGTGCAGGTCAACAGGTCGCTAGTACCCGATTCCTACCCAGACGTTGGTCTATCAGTAGCCGTCCTCTACTCGAACGATCGTCTACCCATCCACCCGACTACCAGACCCGACCTTCTGCCCGCCAACCTGTCTATTTGGAGGCCCGAAGCCTAGTTGCTGGTGCCCACCTAACGATCTCTCTAACCGTGTGACTTTCTACCCGTCCACAAGCTCTGATACCACTTACTGGGAAAAACGGGATAGTCAGGCAACGGAAATATAAGTTTTCCCTCTTTGTGTTAGTTATGAGAAAAGTATAGAGAATAGTGGTAGCAATACACGAAGAACAGAAAGCAAATAAAACAACGATTTTTAACGTGAAAAACCTCCTCAATATGAGAAGTAAAAAACCGCAGGACAAGTAGTCCACTCCAAATCAACTATAATAAGCAATTAAGTTATAGACTACAAACTCCTTGTTCAATAGAACAAAGCCCGAGACTCAGACTCCAAAAGGAATCAATCTCAAACACGAAGAAAACCTCACAAGAAAGATTAAAACAACCTAGAAATATGCAGTCCAAAACGACCATAATTCACTAGGATTCCGACCACCGATTACCAATGGAACAGTATAAATACTAGATGAACAAGTCAGGAATACCTATGCAAAATTGCAGCTCAATCGGAAAAGATCTCACCGTTGGATTTCCCGAACACCGAAGAGTGTATGTGCTGAAAATACTCATCCCCGCTGACTGCTTCCTCTCGCAGACCTCTTTTTCTCTCCTCTCTTCTCACTTCTCTTGTTCGTTTCTAATTGTATTCTCAACTTCTAATTAAGATTAAGGTAGCATTTATAAAATTTCTCCTTAACCCTAATTTCACCGGCCTAATTCACCAACCCAAAGAAACTCGACTTAGCCCCGGATATGGTTTACTAGACCAATACCAGCTAGGTTTCCCCACTAGGAGGAAAACCCAACATATGGCTCCACAAAAACAATACAATTTAGAATACATAGAATATCTTTGGTGCCGCTGACAAGAAGCACTGTTTGGGCGATGACATTTTGGGCCAAAAAGTATCGGTAGTGAAAAAAAACCATCATCTTTTCTCAATGGTTGTTTACACCACTAAGCGTGAAATTACCAAACGGACAACACCAAATCAATAAAAGACGTATATATCTTAGTCCTTATTTACCTAAAAACTTATCATCTTTTTTTTTTTACTGCTTTTCTGCTCTTTATTATACTTAAGTATATGCAGGATTCAGGAACGATGAACCAAGTAGAGGCTGTTGATTGATTAAGATGTTGTCATCTTGATTTAATAAGTTGTTCTCAAATAGTTATAACCAACTATGTGGGTTTTTATTATGTTTCTTCTTCTTTCCGATAAAAATTAAACCACCATCGTCTTCATCTCCTTCCTTTTGGTGTAAATCAAAAAAAAAAAAAAAATTGGTCTAGTGAGTTAGACAAGAAAGAACAGAAAGGAAACTTATATTCTTATTATGACCTTTTGATGTGTCAAAATCACATATGTAATGTACTGTATCAGTTCAAGGATCATTCTATTATGACATAATGATTCTACAAAACAATAGAAAAAAAATCTCTAGCTAGCAATAAAAGAGATTAAGTGAAACACTAGAGCTATAGTATATTTTTATCGTTTGTGCTCTTGGCACTTGGTAGGTGAATATATTTGAAGACGTGCTTAAATATAACAGTTCACTACCCTCCCTGCTCGTTGGGCGACTCCTGACTTCTCAACAAAGAACAAAGAAGTTGTCACATTGGTCGCCTAGTACCACATTACTTCAAAAGTGAATGGAGTCGGCCCCTTTCATATCCCACAAAAGTTGAAGAATTGGGAGGTGGTAAATAAAATGGCTCCACCCCGAATAGTACGAACATATGTGGAGGTTGGAACGTTACAAATTTGTGTATGGAGGTGACGGTACCATCCCTAAAACAACAAACAAGTTGGTAAATAAATAAATAAGTTTGAGAAGGGTCTTAACTAGTGTCCTTTTTGTTCCTTCGACCAAATAAAACTTAATTTTAAGGATACCAACTTCACTTTCTTTGTCCCATCATTTTATTAATATCTTATTAACACTTATTTTTATTATTTTTATTAATATGACAACGGCTATCTTTTATCTTTACTAACATTTAGTACAAAGCATACACAAATTATCTTCTTTGACTAATTACTGAATATTGAAGTGTAAAAGTCGAACGTAAATTTGAAAGGTAATAAAAGAAATCGAATATGTGTTGAAAAGTAAATCTACCTAGAAACCAACTGAACGACAGTGGCTCCTTCAATATTACTGAAGTTGCTGAAATGTTATTTTGAGAGAGGGGTATACAAATAAAATATCTTGAGACTTACTTTTGGCAAATTTTAGTCGGTACTGAATTATGTGACAACAAATGGCAGCAATTCACTGTTTTCTATTATTGTTGGTAGATCTTCCGTATCTGTAACTTGTTGTTTCTCTATGTTGTTCTTTACCTAAAAACATTGTCACAATTTAGTGACAATTTTGCTTTTTGGTGTCTCTAACTACACAAAATAATGCATACTTTCCTGTCATTTAAAGAATTACTTTGTCGTTTGAAAATTTTAAAGATACATATTCTCTATTGTTAATGGTTGATCGACTTACGCTTACGAAAAAAGCCCTATGGTCAACCATTTGCTACTTGTTTTACCACGTAACAAACTACCATCTGTCCCAAATAGTGCATCTTTTGGAAAGATAGGGTCTCTTTCAAACCTATTAAGAGGGCGACCACTGGCTCCTTGCTGAGCTTCCCCAAAGAGATGGTCCCACTTCAGGTGGTGTCTATATGGACTGTGCTGGGAAAACAATTCAGTTTGAAAAGGACTTCAATGGTATCTTCTTTGTTCCTTCAATAAAATAATAATAATAATAATAATAATAATAATAATAATAATAATAATAATCAATTGTAAGGACAAAAACTTCCGTTCCTCTAGCCATCAGTCCCTTGGTTATTTTTGTTTTAAACCACTAGTATCTAAATCAATTCATTTGGCTTGTTTAGTTTGAAGGATTTTAACTTCCATGATAATAATGAGAAGTTCTAAGAGAAATCAAAGTTCTCATAATACAGAATAAATCTACTACTAGTTGACCTACCTCTTCTACTTATCGCAATACGTCGGTAGTGGGGATATCTGAAAAACGAAAATAAATAAGATATTTTGTGCTTGATATTTTGCAACTTTTACATAAATGTTCCAGACGGTATTGAAGTTATTCAAAGAAATGTCGACAAGTTATACCAGTTTACTGTTCTCTACTATTAATGGTTGTATTTGAAGTGATGTAGATTGTTGCGGAAGCGTAAAAGTAATGGAATCCACCATTATAACAATGATAAAATACGTAAATAAACTGATAAATTAAAGAAAAAAACGATAAACTTGATTAACAATAAACTTGATTCATAATATTCTGTGATCTGAATAACAAGGACAGACCTGACTTCCTTTTATAGGAACTTGGAAACTTCTAGATAGACTCAAATTAGGATTCCTAAATATCAAAGATACTCAAACATAGAAACTTCTAAACCTAGACTTAGTAGGAAATACTAAAACATGGAAAATCCTAAACTTTAACCCTAATGGGCTCGGCCATGAGGCCCTCTAACTAGTTCGGCCGTGAGGCCCATCTTGATGGTCTCCATCATACTCCCCGACCGAGAACGAACTTGCCCTCAAGTGAGACTCAACAATGCAATCCTTAATTCCCACTTCGAGCGAATAGTGCATTGGGGTTGAAGGACACTCACTTGGACGAAATCACTAGCTTCAATCTCATAGTGCAAAGAATCTTGCAAAAATAAATGTAGGAAAGAAACTTCCAACAAATTGCAACATCTCCCGTCATCTTTTAATTTGATGAAGAAGACCACAAACACCACATAATACTTTATGGAAAAATCAACCTTGAATTTCTTCACTTGAACGATCTTCCCACGTTCATCTTCGTGTTGCTTATAAACCAAACTCGAATATGGCTTAATCAAATCTAAACTAGAGTGAACTGACCTTTTCAAGCTAAAAGAGGATAATTCACTTTGTTCTTCTTTTTCCTCCGTCATTGAGAAAATTTTATTCTTTTTGTCAAGAACTTCTTCTTCAATACCATCGAACACGGTGACCGAAATAACATTCGAGAACTGTCTACTAGATTCAATCTTTGTCTCCACATATGAAAAATTTTCATCTAAAGGAAGAAAAACATACCTAAAGATGTTTTTCAATGTAGTCCAATCATCGACAAATTTTTTCCCTTGATTAATGAGTCTCCGTTGCATCTCGTTGAATTTTTCGTACACTCTTGTAGACAAGTGTTGTTCAAGAATAAAAACCTTATCTTCATCACAAACCTCTTGGTTTATAAACCAATCTTCCATCTGTTGAATCCAAAAATCTATATGATATTGACAATCGAATATAGGTATTTTGGAAACGACATTAATTTTATATTGATCTTTTCGATCAACATAGAGTTGTTGTGCGTCTCGAAAAGGATCCCAACCTAAACGTGGAAGATTTTTCCAACATTCAAGATGAGAAGTATCTAAAAAAAATTTATCTGTTCCCAGATTCTTGAGGCTCTGAATACCAGCTGATGTAGATTGTTGCGGAAGCGTAAAAGTAATGGAATCCACCATTATAACAATGATAAAATACGTAAATAAACTGATAAAATACGTAAATAAACTGATAAAGTAAAGAACAAAACGATAAACTTGATTAAAAATAAACTTGATTCATAATATTCTCTGATCTGAATAACAAGGACAGACCTGACTTCCTTTTATAGGAACTTGGAAACTTCTAGATAGACTCAAATTAGGATTCCTAAATATCAAAGATACTCAAACATAGAAACTTCTAAACCTAGACTTAGTAGGAAATACTAAAACATGGAAACTCCTAAACTTTAACCCTAATGGGCTCGGCCATGAGGCCTTCTAACTAGTTCGGCCGTGAGGCCCATCTTGATGGTCTCCATCATGAAGTCTGCCAGTTTATAGTTCTACTTTTTTTTCCTACTTGGCACTAAGTTGTTTTGTTTGCAACCTACAAATGTTTAGTTTTGTTCTACTTACCTGTAAAAAAATTTGTCTTCGTATTCTCTATATCTGTCTTCTTCTTTATTTAGATCATCTCCAATAGGACATTAAATAAACTCTGAAAGTTTCTAATTGTTAAGTTTCAATTAAAATTCTCTTTTAAGTGGCAAAACAGAGACACTCAAATTCTATGTGTCTTTAATAAAAATCTCTAAAATAACACTGTTTAATACACATGTCACTCATAAGTTTAACAAGAAAAAACAGTTGAAAAAGAAAGTTTTGTTATAAGTTATGTTGGCTGTCCATAGATAAATTTAGGGATGAAATGTTTGAATTCCCTCTTCAACGAGTCCCTCTATGAAATCTTTACTCCCATGCATTACAAACTCCTCAACGTGTCCCTAAATGGGGTCTTTTCTCCCATAGATTAACTACTAGGTATATAGAACCCATATCTCATTCATCTTTGTACAATCCGGTTAGAGAACTTTGGGTTGAATCTCTCTCTCTCTCTTCTCACGTTTACCTTGTAATTGTCAACTCTCTTATGATCTTTTAGTGATTATAACCAGAGAGTATAATAACTCTAATGACATTATAGTTTCTATCTTTTCTCTCCATCAATTTCTATTTTATTATAATATTTTATATTGAAATAAATTTTAACACTTGATGTGGTGGCATTTACACAAATTCAAAAAACAATCCAATTTTAGAGTGCTCCTCTTGAGAGTCTCTATTATAATTAGTCTCACATCATCATGGAGTGTGTACTATTGGAAAAATGTTTCTTAACAAAAATTTTAAAAATATTTTTGAGGGACAATCTAAAATTTAGATTGCGAGTGTCCCATTAGAGAAGCTCTCGGTCCTTAGTGATTGAAATTTTTTAACTCTCAAAGTTTGTTTCAAACTATTTACTTCATGGTCAAATTTAGATGGTAAACCTTAGGTATATTGCCAGTCCGTTACTTTTGGATATTGTCTCTCCTTCAAAACCAGGCATATTTTCATTTAATGAGGCCGATTTTGGTTTTTGTTCTCTTCCCCTACAAAAGGAATTATCATATTTCCTCTATTTGGTTTCAAACTTTTGAGAGTGATACATGGCTCCAACCCAAGCTTTTTTTCCGAAAAGGGGCTCCATCTCAAATAGGATAGCACATGGAGAAACAAAACTTGGTCTTTGTTTGGGACAATATGGACTGTTTGGCAAAACAAAAGAAGATTGAAAGGGACTTCATGAGCTAGTATCTCTTTTCTCCTTTATATCAAATAATAATTAATTTGAAGGATAAGGGCTTCATATTTTTTTTTTGAAGGGGGTAAAATAGATATCATTGATTGCTAAGGGTGCAACTACAAAGAGAACAAAAGTAGAAAATACAAAATAGAATTACATAAAAATTAGTAAATCCCATTTAAACATAGAGTCCAAACAAGTGGTAGATTTCTTTCATTCTTGATTTGTACTCTAATAAAAAGGAGAGATGCTAGAATCACAAAAGATTTTGACAAAAAAAAGTTCCCAGCTGATGTGGCGGTTGTGATTTTCATCTCTTAACGGCCTAGATTTGGTCAAAGTTTGAAACCACACCCACCACATCAGCTGGGTGCGGTTGTGATTTTCATCTCTTAATGAGGCCGATTTTGGTTTTTGTTCTCTTCCCCTACAAAAGGAATTATCATATTTCCTCTATTTAGTTTCAAACTTTTGAGAGTGATACATGGCTCCAACCCAAGCTTTTTTCTGAAAAGGGGCTCCATCTCAAATACGATAGCACATGGAGAAACAAAACTTGGTCTTTGTTTGGGACAATATGGACTGTTTGGCAAAACAAAAGAAGATTGAAAGGGTCTTCATGAGCTAGTATCTCTTTTCTCCTTTATATCAAATAATAATTAATTTGAAGGATAAGGGCTTCATATTTTTTTTTGAAGGGGGTAAAATAGATATCATTGATTGTTAAGGGTGCAACTACAAAGAGAACAAAAGTAGAAAATACAAAATATAATTACATAAAAATTAGTAAATCCCATTTAAACATAGAGTCCAAACAACTGGTAGATTTCTTTCATTCTTGATTTGTACTCTAATGAAAAGGAGAGATGCTAGAATCACAAAAGATTTTGACAAAAAAAAGTTCCCAGCTGATGTGGCGGTTGTGATTTTCATCTCTTAACGGCCTAGATTTGGTCAAAGTTTGAAACCACACCCGCCACATCAGCTGGGAACCTTTTTTTGTCAAAATCTTTTGTAACTTTATCATTTCCCAATAAAAAGAGAGTTTTTATCGAAATTATAAATCTTTCTACCGAGTTATACTTTTCATAAAAAATCTCTGTATTTTTTCTTCCCATAATCTCCAAATAATAGCATAAGCAGGGACGGAGGTATGCAACGGCCAGGAGTGGCCATGGCCCCCTCCTGACCCTTAAATGTTCCCACTGTTTATCATTCATAAACAACTAAAATACTCAACCTAACCTTTATTGGCCACCCTTTATTCCAAACTTAAACCAACCCTAACCTTAACCTAATCAAAGATGCCAATTGACCTCCACCGCCCACAGGCCACAACTCACAGTCGTCAATGCCCTGTTCCTAATGGCCTTAACTTCCGATTAGTTCTATCATTTAAGGTTTCAATTCACCACCCACAATTCATAGCTACCAATCAACTTACCCAATGAACCAATTAACCTTACAACAAGTTTTTGTTTTCCACTTTCAACTATTAACTTATTTTACTTTCTTTTTGATATGTTAACTATATCGATTCCATTTGTAAAGCGAAATCAATTCGAGTCATCCAAATTTTGAGCTCTCACTAACCAAAATCGATTGTCTCTCAAATCGTAACTCGAGAACAGGTAAATTTTTAGAGAACTAGTCTTTTTTCCTTTTTTTCTCCCTCTCTCTCTCTGTATCTATCTATCTATCTATCTATATATCTCTCTCTCTGCCTCTCCCTCTCTCTATCTCTCTTCTCTTCTGATACAAGTTAATTACATGATTGTGTATATTTTTGTAAGTAATCATTTAACTAATTTCAATAAAGTGTATTTTAGTTAGGTACAATTGAAATAACTAGCGGGAGCAGTCGAACTAGTTTATGACTATAATAGGCCGGCCTCCCGTCAACAGAAATTCTAGTTCCGTCCCTGAGTATAAGGCACTACATACCTTAAGAAAACTTTCCTATCAAGCGTCTTTGGGAAAGTATTAGAGTCAACCAGGTCCTTAAAATGATTTACCAAGGTTGTGAGCTTGATGAAAAACGGAGTAAGAGACTTCCAGTCCTGATTCGAGAGGAGGAAGAAAAAAAAATAGTCCTGAGTTTCTTCCTCCTGTTTACAAATACTACATCTGTTTGGGAAGATGAAGATGAACCCTCTTCGCCAAAGGATATCAAGAGTAAGAAGTGCTTGGAGATACAAAACTCATAAAACGAAAGGGATTTTCGGAGGAACGATGCTTGAGTTCCATGTTCTGAATGAAGTAGTTGTAGTATCTATAAGATAAATGCCAGAGAGTTTGTGAACGAGTTTTGATGCCACCACTGCATCAGTATCTAAAGAGGATAAAGACTTCGTTTACTCTCTCTTTGGGTTATTTGTTCTAACCCACGTATATCTAAAGCAATCTATTTTTGTGCTTTTTTCTTCAAATATCTGAAGTAAACCATTTGTTGGATTGCCAAGTTTGAAGGATATCGAGTTCGAGTATAAATTTTCAAAATCAGAAGATGACACAGTGGAAAACTCTGAAAAGAATTTAGATCTTCGTCTAAAGACTATAGCACCAGAACTAAAAAGATTAAACTAAAATACTAATTCTTATTGATAAAATTGAATGAATAAAATAACTACTCAATTCCCTTGATATAGCCTTAGGTTTCTTAAACCTAATCAAATTCAAAATAACAACTTCTAAGAAAAAGAAAACAGAATCTAAGTTTCTTAAAAATTTAAAACTTTTAAAACTAATAATTATTTCCTAACAAAAATATTAAACTACTAAAACTACTAGATTTTAAGATATTTAAGATTTTCGAATGTCTTCTGAAAATCTCCCTACATCAGAAGAGAAGTCAAAATTGTGATACACTCAATCGGCAACATGACCAGTTCAATTATCTCTTAAACTAATTGAAGTAGTATGAGAAAGGGACTTTTGAGAGAGACAAAGAAATAAGATATTTTGCTATTAGTATTTTGCCACTATTACCTAAAAAGTCCAGTCAACATTGAACTTATTTAATGAAATGTCTATTATCGTACACAATCTACCATTCTTTTTTTTTTTTTGAAAATGTTCAGCGTGCCTCGACCCTTGACCTCTAAGGTTCAAGATTATATTTGATATTTGTCAATTCATTATATTTGTAGTCTTCATTTCTCACTTACACTAAGTAGTCTTACTCTCTACGTATTAACAGTTATTTTTGTTCACTTGCGAAAAAATTTCTTTTTTTGCTGTTTAATTCGTCTTTGTGTCATTGTACGGAAATATTTGGACCAACTGGGCCTCTTTTAGAGCATCTCCAATGCAAAACTCAATCTTAGAAATTCGGAGTGCCACATAGGATTTTCTGAGTTTTTCTTAAAAAATCTTTTCCAATGCAAAACTCAACTAAGATCTCAAAGATGATGTGTCGAGAGTGGAATAGAGATATCTCAAGAGGACACTCTATTTTCAGAGTGTCCTCTTGAGATATCTCTAATTGTCCAACTTATCAATATTTAAATTTCAACCAATAGAAATCAAGTCTTCGTATATTTCCAAAATAACTAATTATTTTTTTACAAAAATAACCATGACATGTAAGTAAAATAAAAAAGTTTAGAGTGTTGCATTGGAGACATACAAGAATTAAGGATCTCTATTTTCGACACCTAGGAGTGAGAATCTAAATTGGAACTTGACAAATAGGACGAATAGAGATTTTTTTGAGTTTTGCATCTCAATCTTAGAAACTCTGAGTGCCACATAAGATTTTTAGAGTTTTTTCTTAAAACTCATCTCCAATGCAACACTCTATTTGGATCTCTAAGGTGACGTGTCGAGGGTGGAATAGAGATATCTCAAGAGGACACTCTATTTCTAGAGTGTCCTCTTGAGATATCTCTAATTGTCCAACTCATCAATATTTGATTTTCAACCAATAGAAATCAAGTCTTCTATATTTTCTAAAATAACTAATTATTTATTGACAAAATAACTATGCCACATAAGTAAATAAGATAAGTTTAGAGTTTTGCATTGGAGACAAAAAAAAATTGAGGATCTCTATTAAGGCCACCTAGGAGTGAGAATCTCAATTGGAACTTAACACATAGGATGAATAGAGATTTTTATGAGTTTTGCATTGGAGATGCTCTTAATCTATTTAATCTACTTACACTATAGAGAAATTAGGGATAAATGGTACCACAAAAACAGTAAAGTTTAGGTATACAGAACTTTAGTGCTATCGACAAGAAACACTGTGGAGGAAAGGGCAATTTTGGGACAAAATTATTTGTAATGAAAAAAGAGTCACCATCTTCTTTTTAATGGTTGTCTAGGCCCCTTGGTGTTAAATAATAAAAAAGACAACATATCCAAAAATGTCTTTATAATGTAGTCTTTGTTTCTGAAAAAGATAATTCATTTTTTTGACTTTTTGATCGTTTTTCCCCTTGTTTTCTTTCATAACGATTTTTTTCTCTCTATCATTTTCACTATTCTTTTTTCTTAGAAATACCATTTTTTTACTGTTATTTTTGTTGTTTTAATTAAATTTCTCAAGCGAATTTTTTTTTGTGCGTTCCTTCAATGCTTATTTCTAAAACTTTCTTTATTTTTCATTGCTAATTTTTTTATCGCCCTTTGAGTTGCTCTGTCCGCAATGTTTCTTTTTTATTTTGTTAGTTTTTAGTCGTCCCTTTTACCTAATTCTTTTTGAAGCGTTTGTTTTGTTTTGTTTTGCACAAAGAAGTATTTTATACCCCGGGTACTAATAAAAACACTTGTTTCTCTAGGAAACTAGAGTCTTGAACTGCTTATCTTGCAGAAACGGTAGTTTCTCGAATAAAGTGTTGTTTGTTCATTATTTTGTTTTTGTGTTTTTCTTTTTCGTTCTTTTCAAAGTAACATGTTTGTCTCATTGGTTCACTGCTTGTCTCGAGGAAACAACTATTTATATCGACAACTATTCGGAAAAGAGATATGATTTACGACGTATCACAAACATATATAAAAAAAATTATTGAAATTGCTAAGAAGATATTTTGAGAGAGGGGCAAACATATTTAATTTGTTTTCATCATGTAAAACTAGGGTTTCGATGAAACAGGAAAGAGGAATTAGGGATTTTCGAAGAAGCTGAAAGAAGGGAATTAGGGATTTCGATTCCTTTTATACCTAGGTCATGAATACCAGATATGACCTAGTCTTGGTCTAAGAGCACCCATAACAGTCAACACAAGTTGACTCCAGTCGTTCTCTAAAAGCAGTCACAAACTCTTGAAGACAGTTTACTATAAAGGCAGCCTCAAGATCTTCTTCCTACAACAAGAGAAAGTTAGTTACACAACTAATTTCATAACAAACTTTTCTGTTATTTGTATTTTCTGTTTTTCCTCTTTAATCTAGTATAAAAGCAAATACTCTCTCTAAATCTGTTTACTATGATACATATGGTCTAAACTCAGCCAAAGAGATTTGGGATTATCTCTATCTTACTAATAATGAGGGTCTTGAGTCCCAAAAAGACCAATTGAGAAGAAAACTACAGACAATAAAGAAAGGAAATTCTTCCATCACTGAATATCTCAGAGAACTGAAACAAATTTCAGATTCTTTAATGTTTGTGCATGATAGAGTCAGTGAACCTGAGTTAATAAGATTTGCAATTCAGGGTTTAAGTGTAGATTATGATCCTTTTACCATTGCCATTAGAGCAAATAATGAACACCTAACCTTTGCTCTACTCAAGTCAAGATTGGTTCAACATGAGCAATGGTTGTTATCAAGAGATATTGATCAAGAGGCTTATTATGTAAAAAGGTATAATCAAAAGCAATATGCAAAGCCAGGGTATAAACTATCACCTACTTATTATAGAAATCAAGGTCAAGTAAAGAAATATGCTACAATTTCACAAATTCAAGCCAAACCACCATCAAATTCTCAATCCAAAGTGGGTATTAGGGCTGATGATTTTGATTTCACCACTGTTCCTTGTGGTATATGCAAAAGATGGGGACATTCTGCTGGGGTTTGTTATTTTAGGTATACACCAAATAAACCTCATATGCGCTATCATTCAGAATCTCAAAATCAGCATGAGGCAAATGATTCTAGCATAGAAAACACTCATGATCCTATAACAGAACCACAATCTTACTTATATGAGGATGAGTCTGTACTTGAATGCAACAATGTTATTCTATATGAATTTGAACAGTCTAATGATGATGATGATGATGTTTTTCAAGAATGTCACACAGCAATTGTACATGATCAGGATAATGATATTTTCTCAGATTGTGTCTCAATCATGTCAGACTATGATGAATGTCATGTAGTCACAGAAGCTGACTCAGTTAAAGACAAGGCCTGGCTGGCTGATTCAAGAACCAGCAGTCATATGACACACACTGCTTCAAATCTCATGTCTAGTCAATCTTATCAAGGCACAGAGGCTGTCATGGTGGGTAGTGGTAAGTTCTTACCAATTACTAGCACTGGTTCCTCTCAATTATCTACTTCTACCCATACTTTTGAGCTAAATAAAGTGTTATGTGTTCCAAATCTTAAGAAAAATTTGTTGTCTATCTCAAAATTCACTAAAGACAATTCATGCTCCGTTGAATTTCTGCCTTGGGGTTACACTATTAGGGACATTTGGTCAAAGAAGCTCTTGGTAGAAGAACCTATGAAACAGAACCTATATCCTATAGAGGTTCATAGCAGTCTACTGCAAAATAGGTCTTATTCAGCTAATTTAGCTCAAACTTCTACAAACTATGACATATGGCATGCAAGATTAGGTCACTCACATCATGGTGTACTTTAACAATTGCATAAGGAAGATAAAATTCATTTTCCTACTTCAAAAGAAAAATCTTTTTGTTCTTCTTGTAAATTAGGCAAAAGCAAATGTCTTCCTTTCGAAGATTCCTCTACAATCACCAATACTTCACTATACTTAGTTCATTGTGATGTTTGGGGACCAGCCCCTGTCACCACACCTAATGGAGCTAGATACTATATATTGTTCCTTGATGACTTCAGTAAATTTAGTTGGATTTATGCTATGAAGGTAATGTCAGACAGTATTAAGTGTTTCACACACTTCAAGGCAACAACTGAAAATCTTCTTAAGGAAAAAATTGTCTATTTTCAATCTGATGGTGCTCCAGAACTCATGAAAGGTGAATTCAGAAGTTTTTTGGACAAAAATGGTATTATTTTCAGAAGTTCATGTCCCTATACACCACAACAAAATGGGAAGGCAGAGAGAAAACATAGACATATCACAGAACTAGGTAATACTCTATCATTTCATTGTTCATTACCTAAATTCTTATGGTTTGATGCTTTCAACACTGCAGTATATATCATTAACAAAATACCCACTAAAACACTTCAAGGGTTATCACCATATGAAGTACTCTTTCATGTTATTCCAGATATGACCTAAACTTGGTCTAAGAGCACCCATAACAGTCAACACAAGTTGACTCCAGTCGTTCTCTAAAAGCAGCCACAAACTCTTGAAGACAGTTTACTATAAAGGCAGCCTCAAGATCTTCTTTCTACAACAAGAGAAAGTTAGTTACACAACTAATTTCATAACAAACTTTTCTGTTATTTGTATTTTCTGTTTTTCCTCTTTAATCTAGTATAAAAGCAAATCAATGTACTTGAAAACATTCATTGAAATAAAATAGAGCAAAGAGAGATTTCTTACACATCATTACCACTATATGAAATGATTCTTCATGGTCAATAGATAATGTGTTTTCTTATATGATGTAGTTATTTGAATAGAGGGATGCGGCCAAGCTGGTACATTGAAATTAGTAAAAATTCTAGATTCGATGTCATCTAGAATTTTTTTCCTACGTCATTGTCGAAGTAGGAAAAAAGTTAGTAAATAATGAAGGAAATGGGCCATTCACATTGTTTTGATGTAGTCGAAGTGGTGTATTCGATAACCACAAAAACGAATAGTCAATAAATAGTCATAACGACGAACAATGAATTGACCTGTATAATTTCATTTCAATAAATGGTCATAATGACAAACAATGAAAAAAGAAATCAATAAATGGCTATCTTGATGAAGATTTTTGATCTTTCAGAAATGCTAAAATCGCAAAGGATTCTGAGAAAAGAAGGTTCCCAGTTGATGTGGCGGTTGTGATATTCATCTCTCAACGGCCTAGATTTAGTCAAAATTTCAAATCACAACCGCCACATCAGCTGGGAACCTTCTTTTGTCAAATCCTTTGTGATTTTAGCATTTCCTCCTTGCTTTTTCTTCTCTCCAACTATAGAAACAATGTCGTTTTCCTTACCATTTCTTTTGAAAGTGAACCAACTCTTTAAAAGAAAATAAGAAGATAAAATGGATTTGGTTTTCGATAAATTTAGTTGTTGTGTAGTAATTGTTGGAATTACTCAAGGATCATTGTTCTCTGTTATTAATGGTAGACCTTGGGTATTTATCATATCGTTGTTTCGATCTTGTTAAGTTTCACGATTATCTGATAATTGTTTAGTCGAAGATCTTCTCTTATAATCTCGATTTACATCCACAAAGAGATCAATAACAGATTTGTTAATAGTCAACACAATCGAAGGTTTGTTTCGTTACGTTAGTTAGATATAACTCAATGAATACATTTCTAGGAACCGACTCATATCTATAAAGTAACTTAGGTTTCCTAATTTCTTAACTTTCTAACTAAACTAGGAAAGTGGATAATATCTATCTAATAATAATATTTGACAAATTACAAAAGTTATCCTAAATATATGAAACTAAATTTCCTGGACCTTCAGTATATTGGAATATCTCAAATACTTGTTGATTGTCGGATTTCCGTCTTCTCGATCTGTCAGTTATTCCTGTATCTCATTAGCTCTTTAGGTAACCGGGTCATATTGTTGACAATTTTGCCTTTTGATCTCCTCACCTACAAAAGGAATTATCATCTATTTTTTTTTTTGGTTTGGTGCCATTTATTTTGAAAGCTACCATTTAAGTGATACATGGCTCCACAAGAAACATTTTTTTTCAGAAAAAGTGGCTCCACCTCAAAAAGTCCAGCATATGCAGATAGGAAAACTTCTCTATCAATCTGTCATTGTGAATGGAACGAATTAAGTTTGAAAGGGACTTCTTGAACTAGTATCACCTTTCTCCCTTGAAGGAAATAAGAATCAATATCTGAAGGACAAAGACTTCATTTACACATTTCAAACATACAAGCATTTTTACATTTTTCAGATTTGCATATGTTATTTGGACATTTCAAACATAAAGGCAATTTTACATTTGCGGTCGATGTGGGAGTCTATGTCAGTTGTTTTAAACAAAAACAGGAGCATAGTCCTAATTTTGATATTAAAACGGGTCAATGTCAAAATCTTTGTAGAAAAATCTCTTAACAATAGGGAAATTGAAGAAAGCTATAGTCATCAAACAATTTTTATTAAATTTTGTCATCTTTAGAAGAAAAAGAACTTATATATACATTTAACTATTTGTCATCTTGCCATTATTTATATCAAAATTTTCCATTTTTAGCAGAAAAGAAACTCCAAACTTACACAATTTATGTATGTAATACAAAATTTAGATACAAAATTCTCAACTATTTTAAGACTGTATTTCATATATATATATATATATTGAAATATTGTAATATTGATAGTAATCACATTTATTGTTTTTTTTTTAAATGACACATTTATTGTTAAATGTAACATTGGTAATATATACTAGAAGTGAACTTCAAAGTCATAAAAGAATTATTTAAGTTGCCAAGAAGATATTTTGAGATAGAGATAAACAAAATAAGATGGAGTATTTTAAACTTAGTTTTTGCTGACCTTTAAATATTTGAAATATTTAAAGGCATGTGGACAATCAAAGAGAAAATCACTATTCTCCTATATTAATGATAGAGATTTTGTATCCGCCGTTTTGTTATGTTTTCTACGAAAAAACAATGTCATTAATTAAAAATAAATGGCGTACTATTTTTTTCTTGAAAGCGAACAGTTTCAATAAAAAGTGAAGAAGATATTTTGTGCTTAATTTTCTCGAAAAATTTCACCTATTTTGGCTGATCCGTAGTGGATTATTTAAAAATTGATGGAAGCTTAGTCCAAAAAAATTGATAGTTCGATAAAATCGAACGTGAGAAACAAAGAGAGAGATGCCGAATTAGTAAAGAGGGAAAGAGAGATATACAGATTAATTGTTCTTTTGTATTGATTATATTGAGGTTTACATGTATTTATAGTATGAGGAAATACAGTTTAGGGTAAATCTAAGATAAAGATACAAAAGATTGACGTAATCTAAATACAAAGAAGAAGTCTTCTGGAGGTTGGAACCGGTGGGACCGGTCTTCTCTTGGTCTGACCGGGTCGGTCGTGTGTGGCATATGATTGGGTGGCCGATCCATATCCATTACTATAATACATCTCTTTATCCTTAAATCCAGAATAGTTGTTTAGTCTTTAAACTTCACCAGAATAATAGTTTGGCCCTCCAATTATTTTCGTTTCTGTGAAATTTTAACCGTTTTTATGCCAATGAACCAAGTTATTTTTAGACCAAATAAACATTTCCCGGCTGATTGAAGTTCACATATATCTATTACTAATAGTATTTCTTACGTTCGAGCTATATCGTTTTCTTATCTACGTTGCTGTTGCTTTTTGTTTTCCTGTTGCTTTTTGTTTTCCTTTACCCTACAAAAGGAACTATCATCTCTTTCTAAATAATAGTATATGGAGCCATTTTTGGTAAAGAAATCAGCTCGGTCACTTTCAAACTTTTAAGAGGGTGCATTATGAATGGTTCCACCTGAACTTTTTCCAAATAGTGCGTATGGATAAGAATGGTGGAATGCCACGAATTTGTCTTTCTTTGGTGGTCATACAATATGAACTGTTTGTGAAAACAAATAAGTTTGAAAAGGACTTGAACTAGTATCTTATTTGTTCCTTTGACATGATAAGAAGTAATATCTAAAAAGACTTGAGTTACTCTCTCACCTTCAGTAATTTGTTCTAACCTACAAATATTTATATTAATTAGGGTATAACCCGTTAGGGCACAAAAATTTCTAGATGCATGTTACGCGGTTATCGTCGAATACTTTGGTTATTTACATATATTCAAGTAGTGGAAATATATATTAGACAGGGCCGTGACTGAGAATCTGGGGCTCCCGTGCGAAATTTGAATTTGGTTTTTTTGAAGAATTAAAAAAATTACACATAAGAATTCAACAAGGTATGATTTCTTCGTGAAAGTATTGTTTAGAATCTAAAAACGAGTTTTTGAATTTGTGTGATGGTTTTCACATATGTAATTACATATTTTTGAATTCTTTTTACAACTTCAAAAATTTTATTTCTGAAAAACATTTCAAAAGAGGAAAGAAATTTACCCAAAATAACAAAATGGGCAAGAAAAAGTGTAGCGGAGCAGAAATAGGGATTTATTTAGCAATGGTACTGCCAACATCACCCAAAACCAGAGAAGAAAAGATATGCTGCCACCCAGTTGGAATCCTGAACTCCTTGCCATCTGAGCTGAGGGACAATTTATGTTTAATTATGTTTCTAAACGTATATATATAACGTTAGTTTCATACCATTACTAAAAATGGGCCCTTAGCGGTGGGGGGGGGGGGGGGGGGGGGGTCCTGTGCGAGCGCCTTGCCCGCACGGGCCCGACACGGTCCTGATATTAGAAGTAATAAATTGTAATTTTTAAAAGGATAATAATAGAGATTATATTGAGTTGTTTGAAGAGAAAAAGAAAGAGAAATATAATCTTACTTTTTAAGAGAGAGAGAATAATGTGAGAAGTTATAAGAAGTGGGCAGTTATTTGGACTTTGAATTATCTATCTTTTAAAGACTAATAGTTAAGATTCATAAATAAGAAATGAACGCCCGAGATTTATAGATGCAAGTTATGACATGAAAAATAAACCTATGCCATTTGTTATATAGATATGCATCATACAGACCCTCAAGTTTGAACTCTGCTTGGAGCCTCCCAAATGTCTGGGTTGGCCCTGCTGGGAGAATTTTGAATTCAAGTTTAACCATTCCCTATTGTTCATATCAGTTTACATTGTTAATTCTTTTATATGTCTTCTTCGTTACTGGTTCTTTCATTTTTCAAGAAAAAGGCGAATAGATTGATTGTGACTTTTTCAAAATTCCAAGTTGAAGAAAGCACACCATAAGTAGCCCCACCTCCAACCAGTCGGACATCCGAATGTGACAATTTGTCTTTTCGGTGACGTTAAAATATGGATTAATTCATGTTCGGACACACTTTGTGATATGAGGGTTTAATTAGAAGGCTTGACAAAATTTGAGGCAAAACAGGAAGCCCAAACACAATTAGGAGCCAAATCGGTCAGTTGATCACAAATTGTGGGCCAAAACGAAATTAATACGTAAAATATTTGGATAATTATTCGTTTATATTGCTAGTTCTTTCATTTGTCTTCTTCGTTATTGGTTCTTTTATTTTTAGGAAAAAGTTCAAATTTTCCAAGTTGAAGAAAGAGAACGAAACCATAAAACAAGTAACCGCGACTTTAATCCGTCAGATATCTGAATATGAAAATTTGTCTTTTTGGAGACATTAAGAACTTTAATATCTAAAGACGCGTTCATTTTATTTTGACATGGACTCCAGTACATTATTACGTGGTATAGATATGCTGCGAATATATAATATGTAGATACATCATGAATTGAATACACCCTATAATTGCAATTATCAAACACATTGTAAATTGTTGATATCATATAAAGACTTTTACGATCGTCTTATTGGACCTAAAACCCTTTTATTCGTACATGACAGGTTCACAATTAGTGGTGACACTACTAAGAGGCCTGTGGGTGGCTTGAACGAAGAGTGTTGGCTTGAACGAAGAGAATTTGACTAGTCGGAGCTTGGCAATAGATGAATTAGATCCAGTTTGATAGGCCCAAAAGATAAAAAGAACCGGGCCCGAAAAGGCTAAAAAGGGAAGCTTTGGGCCAGTCAGACCAAGCCCAATAATGGGTTGATCTAGCCGGCCACGTAAGGGTATTGGGCTGGCCAAGCCAAATCCATTAATGGGTTAATCTGGGCGGCCACTTAAGAAGGAAACTCTGATTACTCTTAAAAGGGTATTTAGAGTAATATCTTTTCTGTGGCCCATATTGAATCCTAGTTTGAGTACAACTCTGGTTCTAGGCTTTCTATTTAAAGACCAATTGGAGAACAGAAAAAATGTGAAATTTTCTCAAGAGAAAATCAATCTATCTGACAACTAGAGAGAGAGAGAGAGAGCGAAAGGGATTTTAGAGAAAAAGCTTTCGGTCTATCTATCTAGTCAAGAAGAAGGAGTTCTTCATCTTAACCTTCATCAAGGTCCTAGCTGACTGAAGGAAGGGAGTTCAAGTCAACTTACTCGATGTCTCAAGTAGAGGAACTACTTTCTGGAGCATTTTATCTTCCGAAAAGGCGTCAAAATCTAAGTTAGAGGGAAAGCGAATAAGGTATTCTTCTTCTCATTATAATTCATCATTAATTCATGTATCTGATCTTGGAAACTAATGTTAGACATACTACATGTTTGTGATTTCGCTAACAACACTAGGTGACACCTAAACTCAATAGTGGCGCCAGAGCCTATTGCACAAACTAACTTTGACTAGAAGAATTAGATTCGGACTTGATTTATTAGATAGATTAGTTTAAATATAGATTCAGACATATATTTGATTAGTTTGAATTTGATTTAGGCTTAATCAAATAGAAATTTAAAGAGTTTCAATTGTTTAAAACCTTAGTTTTTCGGTTTTTTGAAAACAAGATTTATAGGGTTTTGATTTTGAAAAGAGATTTTAAAATCAACAGTTTTTTATGATTGAATCATCAAAAACAACAGCTCGAACAATAAAAAAAAGGGGGTAAAAGAGACAAGGGCGGTCGACTGCTTCTAAAACAGTTTTAGGAACTGCCCGGACCGGCCAGGACGCGTCTGGACCGGTCCAGCTAGCATATCTCGGGTATATCCCGAGACGCGGGAGTAGCGATCAGGGGATATCCTAGTCCGAATCAAACTAGAGTTCCTAGTCCAAGTTGGACTAAGAGTCCGAGACGCGACTGGGAATCCCAGTCTGAGACATGTAGGTCTCGGACATACCAGACGCATCCGGACGCGTTTGGGATCCCAACACGTCTCGACCTAGGGCCGAGACTTAGATAGAGAGTCCAGACGTGTATGAGATGCCTCTGGCACGTCCCAACGCATCTCGGACTTTATGTCAGAGATGGCATATGCCTGTCCTGAGGACGCGTATGGACGCGCCTGGCACGCTCCAAGGCATCTCAGACTCCATGTCCGAGATGGCCTATGATACTGCCCTTGGTCAGACACGTCTAGGACGCGTCTGGAACAGTAGGACGCGTCCAAGCTAGGGCTAGGAAGTGTCTGGACCAAGGGACTGAGCACGTTTGGAACGTGCTGTCCCTTGTCCGGCCTATGACCAGGTCATGCCGTGATATGTCTTGGGCTTGCCTGAGACTGGTCCATGAGCTTTGACCAAGGTTTGACTTGTGTATTTAGAGTTTGACTCGGGCCTTGACCCGAGTGGGAGTTTTTCGTCCTTTTCTGATTTTTCTCCCGGTTCTACAGAAGTTTTTTCGAAACTGACCCGGCCCAACTGTGAGCCCAAACAAAGATTTTCCTGAAACGATTTTAGAAAGCATTAAGGAAGAAACCTAAATGCGCCATTAGTCCAAATTTTACGAAAATAAACCTAAGGGCCCGTTTGGCATAGAGATGCCAATATTGTCTCCCGAATAGCTATCTAGATCATATCGAATCTAGATTCAAACTTAAAAGACGGATCTCCTACATGATTTATCATATTAATGAATGCCATATTATTGTGTATGTATGAATGTGAATGCGGAGACTAGTATGCCTATTGAAGTTTCTATTCTTGTTTTTAAGCACAAGTGTTGAAGGATATTGTCCTACGGTCTGAAGGAGATGTCCTTCTGAAAGAGTGTCCTTCAACCAAGGTGGCAATACGTACAATTTGTCAGTTAGGATGACGATGACTTTATCCGGAAGATCGTCTAGGCTGGTCCAATTAAGGATCGTAATGCTTAGCTAGAAGCCGCTTACGATCGTCGGATCACTTCAGTAATCTGCGACTAACATACACCAGATCCTACAACAGGTTACACCAAAGAGTGGTAGCTTGATCGGAGAGAGTTGACTCGTAGAAGCTTGCCTATAGATTTGTTCTGATTTCCTTGTGCTTGGCATAAAAATGATGAATGCTAATTAGTTTATAATGTAAAAAATGGAGATTATCCATTGGTGAAGTTGGATTGGCCTTAAGAAATGGTAGAGAAGGCATCAAGAAAGAGAGTTGAAATCGCATCTTCCATTTTGAATGATTCTTCCCAGAAACCTTGGGCTGAAGGAACCATTAGTGATGATGAAAAACTGCTTAATATTTTTAACTTTTAAATCAAATCATCCATTTTCATTTCAAGAGTTACGTTTAAATGATGATCGTTATGTATGTGAACAACAGAATTTTAATACTAATTGTAGTATATATTATCTTAGTTTGACTGATGTTTATAGATAGTGAACTGAGAACAACACTGCAACCATGAATTGCTAACAAAAATAATACAAGCTACTGAACTACTTTGCAAACAACGATTGCAGAACATACATTGAAAACTACGTTGTAGAACAAATGATCCAAACTCAGTTTGCAAAACATGCAACTGAAACTTCGTTTGCAAAACATACAACTGACACTTTGTTTTGAAAAATTATTATGTAACTGAATTCTGTATGCATAAAAAGTAATCTGGTATATAGCTTGATTTTATAAACATTTTCTTTAGCAAGTTAAAAAAATGTTAAAACTAGGCGCTACGCCTCCAAACCACAATAAAAATTCGTGAACTTATTAAGAAAAATGTTTATAAAATCGGGGGTTACGCCCCCGAACCCCTGTTATTATTATTGAACTTACTAAGGAAATGTTCATAAAATTAAGGATATACCCCAAACCAAAATCAATATTTGAGAACTTAATAAAAATGTTTTTAAAAAATGGGGTACGACCCCGAACCCCGTCAAAATTATTGAACTTGCGAAAAAAAAGGAGGCTACGCACCCGAACCCCATCAAAATTTATGAAACAAAATGTTTATGCAAACACAATTTGCAAAATATTTGATGCAAACACCTGTTTGCGAACAATTGTTGCAAACAACCAATTGCAAAATATTGTCTGCAAACTAGTATGCAGAACACATTGTTGCAAACAGGGATTTGCAAAACATTCAGAACAAAATGTGAATCCCTCCAATAGTTTCTTGCAAATAGTATCTTCGTATACATTTAACCATAAAAAATGTTCAATATAATATCAAATAATCGTTTATCGAGTAACAATAAAGTAAAGAGATGTAGATATTAAACTAAACTCAATATTTTGTGCATGCTCTCTCGTTGTGGTACGATAACTTTCCACGACGTCCACACTTTCTCTTTTTCTTACACTTGGTTTTGCCAGCACTTTCAATTCTCAAACTCCTTCGCCTGCAAGGTTGTCTCTTATTTCATGGCGGATTGATTGATTAGTTCATTTACGGAAAACTCTTTCGGTTCATCACTATTTGGGATGAGGATAATGCCATGTGCGTAAGTATTCTTAAAGCTCTCAGTATAAAATATGGTTCAAAAAATTCAACCATTGATTGTCCATCATAATGTATAGCAATAACAGTATGCTCACATAGCATACACTCAACTTTCCATCTCAAACAAGAACAATAAAATGAATTCAAATCAACTAACTGAGTTGTTGTAGAAAATGTTTCATATACAAACTTCGATGATTTAATAGCTTTCTATGTACAAGCAAACTTACAATGATCTTTTATTATTTTATTAATCTCTGGACACACCACACTACTCTACTTTTCAGCTAGTTCTAATCTGGTTTGCATCATCTCCATCATTCGAATACGAATCATTTCCAACATTAAGATTACAGACATACCCCCTTTTCTCACTAATCCATGTATTGTAACTCTCATATAATGATGAACAAACTTTACTGTATCTTCTACCAACAAAGTAAAAGTTTGCCCATTTTTCAGCTGGGCAATTCTTAGAGTATTCAGTTAACCGTCTACCACCGACTAATTCCATCTCTTTAAAATGAAACAAAAATTCTTCCTTAGTCAATGCACGGACAAATCGATATAATAATGACTCAATATAATCAGCTCTTTGAGAGACATAACCAGTAACAATGATTAAGTTATTCCTGATATGCCACACATTGTAACTATGGTGTGCATCTGAAAAGACATCTCTAACTCCTTTAAGAATACTAGGATGACGATCAGACATGATAGTATATATACGACTTCGATTGATGACACGAGATAAACTCTCCAAAAACCAACTCTAATTTGAGTTATTTTCAACACTAACAATAGCTAACGCAATAGTAAAAAATCATGAAAAGATAGCAAACTAATGTAGTTACATATAAGATTGCAAATTGAAGTTTGCAAAAACAAACAACTATTTATAAAAGATACTGATAAGTGTCACATACTTATAGCCATGAATACAAGCTGCACATAATTACTAGGATTCCACTTCAGAATGGACCTAGTATACCAATCAAGTTTAGCTAATCTATATTCATCGTCACTAAATGCAGAATCAAACGCTCTTCGCTTTGTCTTGTAAACAATATGGTACGGGAGTTCAATATCATAATCTGACTGAAAAGAAGTCTTAATAGCTTTGTTTTTCTTTTTTCTGATCAACCTTTACTTCACTTTCTATCAAATTAGATACAACCTTCGAATATATTGTTGGCTTATTTAAATCAGTAAAACCCCATCGCAAGTGTGCTCAGGAACATACTCTTTAGATAAAATAACGATGAAATACTAAACTTTGAAACCATGAACCTTCTACCCACAACCGTCAATCAGACATACTGCTACGACCCGATGAACATGATTCCTCTTCATTCGATAACGAAAACCAAATTGTATACCCATTCGATGCATTCCTGAATTCATCATCACCTCCTTCAAACTTCTGACCAACACCAGTAAAACAGATCCCCAAGATTCAGACCAAAGAAGATGTTGGAATAACTTAGATGAAGAACTAACTTGAGTAAAATATGATGAAGCACTAGACGACTCGACTAAATCCATTTCCTAAACATTAAAAAAGATTTGTTAAGAATGATACAAGTACAAACACAATTTTCAACCAACTTTGCAAAAACAATTTGCAGAACACATTCATGAGAAATAAAAAATAACACATTCATCAGAAACTAAAAATAATACATTCATCAGAACCAAATAAACATGTACAAAAATTCATCAAAACAAAAACATAAAGCTAGATTAACATTAAATAATCAATTTAGGTTTCGGTTTGAAGATTCATCAATTAAATCTAGGAATAATAAACTGACAACAACATCAGGATGAATAATAATCAATTACATAAATAAAGCCAGGTTAAAGATGAAGAAAACTAACTTACTAGGTTAACGGTAAAGAAGGTGCATGTGAAACGAATGTTAATATGACGGTTAGATGATGAACGACGAATAAGGGAGAGGAATCGACAGAACTTCGGCAGTCTAAAAAAACTCTAACTCTTGGTATAAAATAACAAGAGAAGACGAAAACCTAGAATAACATACGAATCAGTGGAGGATGATACCACGATGGACAACATCATCTTCTCAGCTGCCAATCTTCATCTAGGAGAAATCCCCTAGGGTTTCTATCGAACTAAGGTAGAGAGGGAGATAAAGGAAAGAAATATAAAAGGGTATTCTTGGAATAACAATAAATATTCTTTTATGATTTTGACCTTAATAATAATTAACTAAACTATTTTAACCTTAACCTGTTATTAACCCTAATATTTTGATAACTAATAACTAATAGTAAAAGTTGTTGGCTTTTATAGCTTTATGATAACTTTTTATTCCCAAATAGTCATTTTCAGTAGTTAAATTCTAATGTCTTTGATATTTATCAACGTTAGACCCTACTTTTAAAAACAAAATCTATTGAACGTACTCTTCTGCATTGTATTTTTGAAAGTAATATCTGGTTTACTTCAATATTATCTCTACTTCTATTGACTCTCCATCTCATTGGTTACTTCAATGGAGAAAGCTACAGAGATCTTCTGTTGACCATATCTCTTTCTTTGGTACTATTATGGTTCATTTGGAACGCTAAGTGTCACAGATGTTTTCGTTCAATAGTACAGTAACCCTAGGATACTATTAATTGGATATGCCTTTATTTTATCTCTTTAAGTTCAAAATCAGTAGGCTCTGCCACCTTATTTTTTTTATGAACTAAATATTAATGCTTCATTAACCTCTCTGGTAAAGGATATCAAATAGGTATTATTGTACATGATCCAAACTCTGATTTCACGGTGTTTAGAACCTTTGCGATTTAAATCCTTTGTGATAAAGCCGAATGGTGAAGAAAGTAAAGCAAAAGTTATTCTCAATGAAATACAATGGACAAGACATTATAACTTCAATAATCTGATCATAGAAGGAGATTATAAGACTCTTATGCATCAACTTCAAGGTCAAAAAAAGGCGATTCAATGACATTCCTGTTTTATTTCTATTTCCTTCCAGTACATATTGTACATGGAATAAGCAAATGAACATTTAGCAAACGTACTTGTAACTAAGAAATATTCATTTAGGGGTCATATTTACGAGGCAATAAAAAATGACCAAAGTTAACTTAAACAAAATTTCGTTTTAAGTCTCTACATTTTTCATCCAATTTCTCCATCATTTATTTTTCTCTTAATTTGAACCATTGAAGATAATAGTGCAGCTGGCTAGATCTTCCCTTAATGGGTTGGGCCTGGCAGAACCCATTAGTATGGTAGGCCATGCTGACCCTCCCGTGGCAGGCCTTATGCCCGGTCCATTCCCACCCGGTTCAGGCTTATGCTATCTTTGTTCTGGCTTCTCGCCAGACCTTTTGGCCATATTTATGGATCTAATCCATACAAGTAGCCCATATCCCTCTAGTCTTATCTACCGATCGAATAGAAACTCTTTGGTGTAACCAGTTTTAGGATCCAATCGTAATTAGTCGTGAATTACTTAAGCGATTTGTCGGTCGTGGTTGATTTCCAGCTAAATGTCACAATCCCTAATTGACCAGTCTTGATGATCTTCGTCGCCATTTTTCCTATCCGACAAATTGATCGCATTGGTAGCTTGATCAAATGATACCTCTTTCAATCTCCCACTTGTCCTAGAACAAGTGCAATGCTCGTTTCCCATGTCGCTTCGTATCTCACCTGATACGACAACTCTTTCAGACTTTCTTGATCTTGAGTTGAACTGTCAACCAAATGACTAAATATAATTTAATCCATTTGAGCATGACCATGCATTTTCTAGTTGCTACTTATCAAGTGGGTAGGAAATACTATTCCTAACTTAATAGGACATAATCAATTCTAGCCTCTCACTCAACTTCATGTCAAACATGCCTGCCTTACTTAATATCTGCATTTACAACCTCCTTTTATGGTGCAGTGTTTAACATAACTAACAAGGCATTCCTTACATAAGATGAGTGGAGCACTCATGTTTTAAGGAATCTCTTCAATCTTGTCAATGAGAATTCTGACGTTCAATGCTTGGAAGTACTCCGATGGTGGATTATCCAGTTTATATTCCCAATGATAGACCCATGTAGTTGACTTGAATACTTATATTCCAATAGCCCATGAAACAACGCTATCAGTCGATCTCACATGCTAGTCTTCATAAGTCATTATTGTCCATTTAATGACTTGGACTAAGGAGCTGAAAATGAAACAATTCCAAATTCATTTAATATAGGTTTCATTTATCAGATCACGCATCCGATATACCTATTTGGAATATTTCATTATATATGGACTATCGTTTAAATACTAAACCAAGATTTTAACGACGAAATAAAACTTTTATTTCTGATAACAAGAGTTTGTAAATCTTGAGGTTTCCCATGTAAACTTCTCTACGCACTAAATTTTACGAGTATAAGACATCCTCAAACGTGCTTAATTCTTATGAACCTTGTATGACTTTTCATACCTTGTCTAAGGTGACAGTTCAGTTCATGGATCCAATCTGCGTGAATTTGTTGATTAACATCCAGATCGGAGGACGCCTCCTTAAATCTTTTTACGATAATCTTTAGTTTTTCCATCCTAAATTAAGGCTTCTAAAGCTTTATTTATTTTTTTTCGTTTGTAGAGTTTGCAACAGTACCCAGCCTGTAACTCAACTCGACCTACTCTTCTTCCATGTCTTGAAGTTTGCAATACATGACCTTTGACAACCATTCAATCTACTCCCATAGATCTTTGATGCCTAGAAAGCATTTCACGCTTTTGTGTGATCCCTTATTGAGTTAGTTCTGAACTGTTTTCAACATCTAATGTTGTTCTCAAACTTCAGTATGTCCTTTACGTACCAGACATAGTAAACTGGGTCATCCACACTAACCTTCTTAAAATTCCCGAGATTCAAGAGTTTTCTTCATTCTTTTAGGAATCAAACACCTTTGGTTACCTTGTTGAATCGAAGATTCCAACTCTTACTTGCTTGCTTCAATCCATCGGACTGTGTCTAGTACATATCTTCTTCCAGAATAGGGATGATGGTTTTTGACCTCCATGTGTTTGTTTGATCTTTATGAACTTAAACTCAGACAGATGTAAAGATCTCGTGCAATCCCATATCCCCAAACTTAAACCAAACATTGTGTTCAATGATCTGAAGACTATGCGAAAAAGTAATAGGGTGAAGGGAAAGATATTACTAGATTCCAACATCCTAAGCGTGGGTTGCCTCCCCAAAAAACGCTAAGTTTATCGTCTTCAGCCAGACAAAACAGATGACTTGAAAAAATAGAAAGAATTATACCTACTAGATTACGGATGTGTGACTAACTGTAAACCAATAATTAAAACATATGTGGGTCCACACAAAAAACAAAATTTTCAGTGAACGATAGTCTCACACTTGAGTAATTCGGTGATATTGTAGATGAGATTATCAAGAAAGAAGGGCAATCCCCAAACTTAGACGACAATAAGGTCATTAAGTTTGGAAATGCACCAGATAGAGTACATACCGCATATAATGGGTCTTTATATGGGTGATAGACAGAGGGAGAGAGTGCTTCAAAATCTACACATGTATCAGAGGGATAAAAATGCAAAATTATCTAGAGGACTATCAGAGATAACCAGACTTAAATTAGAAGTATCTTTAACAGGTATTTCGGGTTCCTTCAATGAAGTAACCCTGCTATAACACTCACACTCCCTAGAAGTTGGTTTAGATAGTCCTTCTATAATCTCTTTTATCATATTATCATCGGCGTCCTTAAAGAATTCTAAATCTTCGCCTAAGTCTGGCGAGTTACCGCTCTCATTTAACAAACTGGTCAACCATGATTCATTATCCTCAGTTGGGAGTTTAGACTTCTCAACATCTAAAACTCTAAAACACTCTTCATTTTGTTCTGAAGGGATTTCAAGTTCGGTACAATGAGAGGGTATCTCGATATTGGGCTCCATCGTTCTTAAGATTTTAGTTTCAATAACGATGTTTGCAGGAGAACTATACTCCTCTGGAATCATATCATCATCATCATCATCATACACATGATATTGTGTACCGTACTCTACATTCTCATGGTAATCCTCTTCTATAATACTAGTTCTCCTACCTAGTATTTTGTGTGGAGCTCTTCATTTTCTTCAATACGTTCACTTACCAGACCAAACTCTAAATTAATGTTTACTAGCATACTAATAGTTTGGGCCAATAAAGATGAAGAGACAACAGTTTCACCGCTATCCCATTAAGGTTGAGACACGTGTGGCGTATAAGACTCTTAATTACTCCCAGCTAGCATACTAATAGCTCCGTGCAATAAAGATGAAGAGTCGACTATTTCACCGTTATCCCATTGAGGTTGGGACACGTTTGGAGCATAAAACTCTCCATTATAATGCATGTAAGATGATCTATCAGGATATCTATAATGTGGCTCATAACCTTCTTGAGGTTGACAATAATCCCTACGATCATTATGCAAACTGTAGAAAGACTGATTATCACGATTTTGACCATTTGCTAAGTACCACCATGGTAGATTTGAATAACTCTCGTCCCTTCTATCATTATTTTGGGACCACAATCTATCCATCTCTCTTTCATTTTTTTTTTAAAAAGGAAGCACTACGAAGATCATAGATGGAAGGAAAATAACCATAATCAAGATGAATTAACCAAGAAGCAACCTAAACAAGGTTTAGACGACATACAGACTGGTCAATTTCACTTAAAAGTCTAGACAGCTCCTACTTCGTACCAAAACTTAACTATGATTGTTATGAGGGTTACTACGTCAAAGTACAACGGTCTAGCAATTCTCCAGAAGATAGCTAGTTATGAAAGCTGTAAATAACCGTCAAACCTTGGGCAACGTTTCCTTCTTCTGGAGGCGGCCTTTGAAAAGAATTACATGCTCGACAAGTTCCTTCTGGGAATGCCCAAATAATAATCAAGTTCTAGAGTTGTTGCAAAGGTCCTATGAGTTCGATCCCCAGGGTCAATGTCTAAGCCAAATTTTAATATTTGAGGTTTAAGATCGCTATGTTGTTTCCTTGATGGGCAAGAGACCGATGATGAAATCCTTCTCCTATCTTATAATGGGGTTAGTGCCCTCACTAAAGACGATTAAACTAAACAATTCGTCAAATCAATTAGGCACACAAAACACACACCTTTGCAGACGACTCGGGCCACTCTTCCCTCAAGTAATCGAACCCGAGGCTTCTTTTTTCGTTTCGATTACAATTAAGCCCTTTAAATTAGGGTCAAAACTTAAAACAGAACAAAGTATTAAAAAATTTAAAGTCTCTCTCTCACCAAAAATAAAATAAGATAAAATAAAAATGTAAATTTCATCTTTTCGACTCCTCCTTCTTGTTACGCCTTGTCCTTTGCTCCTTAGTGGTCTACACACCAAAAATAGAAAAACAAGTCAAAGTTGTCAAAAATTACCAAAAATAAAAAACCCAAAAACTACCTAATTCAAGATCAGAACAAATTTTTAACTTAGTCCCCGACAGCGGCGTCAAAAACTTGATGGACCTAAAAGGTTACCTTAAGTTAGAAGTGACTCGAATATGGATTGGTATCGAACCCGGTTTACGACCCGCCAACCCGCTTACAAGCCAAATTTTGGACCCGTTAGCGGAGCTGATTGCTGAGACAGGGCTGGTATGCGAAGCAGTGCTCTGAGGCGGGGCTGGAGTCCGAGGTAGAGCTGGAATACGAAGCTAGGCTTATGTCGGTTATTAGTATTAACGTATCCGTGTATAATGTCGGCTGTAGAGAGTCGATTGTAGAGAGTCGGTGAGGCGGTGGGATTAGAGTTTAGTGGCTATATAAACTAAACCCTAAAGAGATATCAGTAGCACAATCTCACGAATCTCTTGTATAAACTTGTTTGCTTATCATAGTGGAAATCATCGCGCCGTTGTCGCCGTGGTCGCCGTGGAGTAGGTCTCACCAACCGAACCACGTAAATCTTTGTGTTCTGTTCTTGATTGTTCTTTACTATTCCTATTGCTTGTCTTGGATTACTCGTATTGATCACATTAAACCTCGATTGGCATAACACCCTAAAAGGTCTCGACCGCAGGTATACGTACGTCAAGTAGTAAGATCTGGTGAGACCAGGATCGATCCCCAAAGACTTAGTCAAACTTGTTAGTAAATTTAGAACTAGTATGATTTTTCTTTAAAAGTGGTTTTGGTGATAAAATAATAAAATATTAAAATTATGGAAAACAAATAACGGAGATGAATAATAATGGTTAAAGGATTAATAAGCACTAAGTCTAGGGTTTCGAATCCACTCTAAACATGCATAAGGATCGACTCAAATCTCATATCTTTTCTGACTCACTATGATCAATTTCTAATGACTCTAACAATTTCCTATCAACTATCAATTATCCACCATTAAGGAATCTAACCTAAACATGGTCGATAAGATTCAAGAAGCATAAGTAATAAAAGACTAAACACATCTCAACATTCGACTATTAACTAAGAAGTATTGGCCATTAAAGATGATATTCTAAATATGACAAATCAACTCGGAAATAATACATGAAGAAATCACGAATAATATCGAAAATCAATGCATATGAGATGCTTATCAAACTAGTAAGATATTAAGTCAATACCTCATGTGAAATTATAGTACCATCAAAACTCTAAACTCAGAAAAATTAGCTACTCATAATGAACGAGATTAAACTAATAAGTATGAAGAACAAGAGAGAAAAAAGGAAGAAGAACTAAACTTTTTTCACTGATTTTCCCTCTAGCCGCCAAACGCTCCCCTGGAGAAAATAGTTTTCCACCAATAGTAGAAAATTATTTGGGAGATTTTGACATAAAGCCCCACTCTTATATCAATATTAGGACTACACCCCCGTTTTTTTAAAACTTTTGATTTACACCCCCAAGTCGACGGAAACTGTTAACTCGAAGTTAAAATTCAAGTGTGTGAATTGCACATGCGACTAAATACAAATCTGTCCTTGTTAAATTACAATTTCACTCAAATCCATCTTCTTCTTTCTTAACCATCTGTACTCACCTCCATCACCAAGAACCAAGGGTGGTGATGATGACGATGATGATAATGATTGTGTAGTATCCTTGAACCTCATCATCAAAAGGTAAGTATTAGTAGTAACAAAATGACCCGACTCCTTTCAAGTAACAAGGAACGCAAAATCATCAAACCTTCCTCCGTCTCTTCTTTTTCTTCTTCTTCTTCACATCCATTTTAGCTAAAATCCATTGTAACGAAAAAGAAGAGACAGAGGAAGGTTTGATGATTTTGCGTTCCCTTGTTACTTGAAAAGAGTCGGGTCATTTTGTTACTACTAATACTTACCTTCTTCTGACGAGGTTCAAGGATACTACACAATCATTATCCTCATCGTCATTATCACCACCCTTGGTTCTTGGTGATGGAGGTGAGTACAGATGGTTAAGAAAGAAGAAGATGGATTTGAGTGGAAATTGTAATTTAACAAGGACAGATTTGTATTTAGTCGCATGTGCAATTCACACACTTGAATTTTAACTTCGAGTTAACAGTTTCCGTCGACTTGGGGGTGTAAATCAAAAGTTTTTTAAAAACGGGGGTGTAGTCCTAATATTGATATAAGAGTGGGGGTCTATGTCAAAATCTCCCAAATTATTTTCTAGCAGCACTTCCGAACCAAACAGGGTCTTCTTCTCAGCTCTTTATCCTTCTCTCTATCTCTACTGTTTTAGTTTAATTTCATATATTCCGGAGGAGGGTGTCTTTCTCTGGAATTTCCTTTTGTTATGTATATATTTTTATTTTATTCTATAATAATCATTTTGGGAATAGAGAGCAATTAGTTTTTCAGTTCTTCGATTTTCATCATCTCTTCTTCTTCTTCTCTCTGTAATGAGATCACATATCTCTAAGCGGCCTCTTTCAATTACAACCCATGCCTACACTACTGATCTATAATGATTTGGGAAATTAGATAAACCAGATTTTGAGGGAATAATTATAGATATTAGGTAAACGGCAGTTTCAAGCAAGAGCGATTCTGGGAGATAAATAAAGAAGAGAATGGCGGACTCCGTTAGTAGTTTTGAAAAGAATTTCAAGACAACGTGAAAGAAGGAGATGAAACTAGAAGAGAGCAAGAGAGTAAAGATAGAAACAGAAGAAGGATCGGTGCGAAAAAATGGGATCGACAAACATCGAGGAAGAAATAGAAGAAAATAACATAATGGGAGATGATAAGAAGTTTCTATCAATGGAGGAAGGAAGATTTTACATAAACAACAAGAAGATAAAGTTATGGAATCACTCAACCTTCATCTTTGAAATCAAATGTCAATGTGTCCGGTGACATTCATAAATTCTTCTCCGAGAAACCTTGTGGTGTTCTTGATGAAACCATAATTCCTCTCTACTTGTTTCATCCTGATTTCATATAATTAAGTATAATAAAGTTCACGACCTTTAGGGTTCTCTCATCTGTGATCTTTAGGATCTTTTTATTTTGCGACCTTTAGGGTCTTTTTATTTTGTTTTTGCAATATTGTACTCCTTTACCTTCATGTTGTCTTTACTTTTGTAAGTTTCGTGTTGTAATTTACGACAGTAAATCCATGTTGTACTCAAAGGAGTCAAAAGTCTCCAAACCATGTAATGTATTGGATCTAATTCCTACAAATGAATGAAAGCTCTGGTTTATCTCAAAAGAAAAAAATCAGAATTGAATGATAAATAATGATCTCTATTTATTCCTTTTATCTCTCTCTCCTTACAAATACTCTCTGTTGCCCTCTCAATTTCTCCCACTCTCTACTATGTCTCTCACTTTCTCTCGTAAAAAGAAAAGAAAATAGAGGAAGAAGAAAAGACAGATGATGATGATGATGATAAAGACCAGAGAATCTCTTTCTGTTCTTCTCCTTCCCCTATCTCTAATATTGTACTGAAGCCCGAGAAGAAAAAGAACAAAGCCTCATTTACTTTTTGTTTTAGTTGAACTCCCTTTGTTCCTGTCCAAGGTGAGATGATGAATGAGAAGGTGTCACTGTTATTTTATAAGCAACAACCAGTTGATTCCATCCATCCCTCTCACGATCCCTTTGACTATGGTGAGAAAATGAAGTCGAGCCTCTCTCTCTTTCCTAAAATAAGTAAATAACATCTCCAACTCTCTTTCTTTCCTTCTTTCTCTTTGTTTCTTTAAAACGAAAATCATTTCCTTGTAATAGCTAATGACAATCTCATCGCACCTTCATTCTCTCTCTACAAATCTCCAGCTCTCTTTCTTTCCTTTCCCGCTCTCTCTACTGTTTAAAACCAGATAGAGAGATGAAGAAGGAAGGAATATAATTTCCACGAATCTCTTAAATCTTTTTGGCCGTTCAAGTGATACTGTTATAGTGCAATGCGGGTGAGTGAAAGATATTGCAACGCGCTCCCTGATGTGGGGCTAGAAACACGTCTAGCCGTTGGGTTTTCCAGATGAACCCCGGGTTCACGGTAATATATTGCGCTCAGGTACAAGGGATCTTGAGATATTGGTCATCCCAAAGTACAACTTCATGTGACTGAGACTAGCCCGAACCCCATCTAACCCGTCAGATCCTCCTCCACTTGCACGCCACGTGCCTCTAGATGCTCTTTAATCAACCGCCTTGGACCAAAACTTTGACCCTCTCCATTTTCCCCATCTTGACTCCGATTTGACTTTCGCTTTCGCCGTTGTGTTCGTCTTGGCCTCTACTTTTCATCTGAATATCAATATTTTTCAGAATCACCAGAATCTCCACAAAACCAAAATTCCATTTTGTGTGTCTTTCTCCGATTTTTATCTATTTTTCGTGCTCAATTCTGTAGAAGACACCTCTATAGGATAAACAAGCAATTCATCAGAGTAACTGCTCAAAATTGGCTAACTAGGCCAAGTTAAGAGACTTAGATGGGACATTTTTATGACTCGTTAGGAAATATTAATGATTCCATCCTTTTCTGTTTTCATCTTTAGAAAACTAATTTGCGTCTATTAGGTTTTACTCCATTGACCAAAATTTTAAGTTCCAAACTTGATGAGATATGGATTCCATTTCTGATCTACTGGCTCCAATCCAATTTTAGAGTTGGGTTCCGTCATAGCTCTGTCCAGGTCTATGGCTTTTATCTTTTATCAGCAAGATCTCATTCTTCTGAGATAGATAGATAAGCCACTATGACTTAAGAGGGGTTGTAACAACTAAGGGATTTTCTCAACTACTTGAAAGTTCTCCATTTCTTGTGAATCAAATTCGTCTGGTGCGTTAGGTATTTAGATTTAGTCTAACTTTACCTTTTATTCCTTCTTGGAATTTATTCCTCCCTCTAAGAATCACAATTTACTATTCCGAACAGTTTTGTTGCTCTTCATCGAGTTATTCGATGTGCACTTTTCTCCCACTTAACCTCCTTGAATAAATCCAATTATAAGGAGGATACCACCAAGACCAACAACAACTTTGTTCTCTAATTGGTTGTGGAGAAGCCTCAAGTTTCTTCTGAAGGAAATTGTGTCACACTTGCTAATTTTGTGCCATGTAAACTATTTTACATAGGTTCGGCTTTCTCGGACGCTATAAAGGAACAACATTGGAATTCTTCCAATAACTTATCCATATGTAGCCTTTTCAACTTTAGACGGAATAGGTTTTATGTGGGAAGTTGTATCTAGACATCTTTTAATAGTGGTTTGGAGGACATGGTATGATTTCACTAAATTTTGTCTAACAGTCTTCAATTTTATCCTATTGGACAGTTCCAACTAGACAGATCTGAAGCGCAGTTATAAAATTTCATGACGATCAACCTCTGTGTTTGACTCAATTGTCATCGATCCTTCTGGATGATTCTACTTTCTTGTCAATATGATTCTCTATTTCGGTTGTGAAAACTGGTAGTTCATCCATTTCATCTGTGACGCAATCTTGGTTATTCTGGACACTTAATCCCTCATCCCTTTTTATTGGGGATGATTTTTTATGAGCCACATGTATCTCATGATTATAAATCATTTGATTTATTAATGTGTCTCATCTTATAGGGATAATCCATGTTTGGAATCAGTTGGTACTGTTGATTCGTTAATTTAACACTATTATAACATCTCGATATAGAACTAAACTTCTTTATTGATTCTCTGATAATACTATTACAGAGATGATGTTTACTAGAAAAAAAAAGTTAATCTAGATTAGTGCCTAAAGAAGACTTCGATCCTTTTCAACATCCTCAGCAACCATTGCCTCTGCTCCCTCTTGGATCTTTTCTCCTTCAGCCAAATACCCAGTTCCCAGCCACTTCTGTTCATTCACGATGATAAGAGCATTAGGTATCCAATACCGAAAAGGGAATTCATAATATTTGTTAAATTTACAGCCGATGTGTACACCTGAACCGGAAACCACTATTCCGTTCTTCTTGTCCTCCTGGAACTTAAGGCAGTTTCTTTTTCAATGGCCCTTGCCATCGCAGTAGAAACATTTGGTATCAGAATGAGGACCTTTGTCCTTGGCTTTGACAACTCGTTTGCCTTTTCCTTTGGACAATGGTTTCTTCTTCTGTTTTCCAGCCTTCTTGAGCCCCTTGTCATCCTGCACCATAAAAACCTCCTTCTTTGGTTCCACTATTGCTACATTATGTTCGGTTGTCTAAAGCATCTAATGAAGTTCATCCAAGGTTTTATCCCATCCATTCATGTTGTAGTTCATCTTGAACTGATTGAAACCACTATGAAGGGATGAAGGATAGTGTCGGTAGCCGACTCTTGGCTATATGGAAAACCCAGCTTCTCCAATTTCGCAAAGAGTCTAAGCACTAGCCGAACATGAGGTCCTACCGGTTTTCCTTTCTCGAGGCGCAAGCTTAGTCATGTCTTTGAGGTCTCAAACCTCTGCAATCTCGACTTCTTTTGGAACAATTCCCAATGTTTTCAAATCTTGGTGTAGGCATACATGTCAATGAACTGCTCCTGAAGAGTAGGTTCCGTGGGTGCCAACATCAAACACGTTACAAGTTCTACCTCTTCCCGAACGGACTTTTCATGTTCTTTTTCTTCAGCACAAGAAGTAGCATCCAATTTCAGAATTGGAGTGTCTAGGACATTCACCTTTTTTTTCTAATCTAAGAACTATTTCGAGATTCCTCTCTCATTCGAGCAAGTTGTTCTCATTCGGCTTATCCTTGTCCAAGAGTGAAAGAAAGTTGAAAATGCTATTTTTTTGTCATTTTAAAACTATATGAAAGAATTGCAAAGTTAAAACTTGTTATCCTTTTGGAAAAATTCAGTTTCCCCACATTATTCAATATAAAATCATCCCTAATTGAATAACGTGATTCCAAGATCCCACTTTTTTCGGAGTTAAGCGGACTAGGGCCCTTGCCCTTAACCCCTTCGGCCTGGGTGAGTGAACTCCTTCATTGATCATACTCTTATGACTCTTGGTTGATGGATTGCATTAATAAATGCCACATCCATCCTTTTGCCTCGAGAATCCAAATATCTTTTGCTGATCTCCTTGAGTAAAACCATTTAGACGCGTAGATCTCTGCCGTAGGTCTACTTGCATTGTCCCAAGATAAAAGACGGCACTCTGCGGAGGCAGACCCACCATTGATGATTAAGGGCGCAAGGGGTATCTTAGTCTGGGTAGGCATTTTACTCAAAATTACTTGTAAGGACTTTTACGTTTTGTCTAGTATGCATTATAGTGAACTTTTAAACTAACCATCCACGACAGAAAAACTAAATTAATAAGTAAATGTGCGCAAGAAAGTAAATCAAGTACATATGGATCCTAATATGCCCTCTAGTCTTAAAAGATCTAATCTTCTCAGGATTCTTCTTGTTTTTGCCTTAGTTCGCCTGGATCGCCATCCTTGAATCTGCATTGAATTCTCCCACTCGAATCAGGATCCCATCCTTGAGCTTCTTCAATGGACTCATAGACCCTAAACTCTAATTACAAGACTCGAACGATACGCAGATCGTATAAACTTGAAACTAAAATTATTACAATGTGCACTCACTCGTGCTTAAAACAAGAATGAAAGAAAAATACTTTCTATGGCCATACTAGTTTCCGCATTCACGTCACATCCATTCATATAATATTCAAAGCAATAATTATATATGCATGACTAATGCGGGAGATACTTTGTTGACATCTCTGCGTCACACACGGACCTTAAGTCTATATTCGAAGAATTTTGACTAATGGTCCGTTTCTGTTTTATCTTTAATGATTTCCAAAATCAATTTTTAAGAAAACTCTGTTTAGGCCTTCGGATGCCCTGGGTCAATTTCGAAAAAAATTGGTTTGACTTTTAATGATTTCCAAAATTAATCTTAACGAAAACTTGTTTTGGGCCTCCGGGTTGCCCGGAACAATTTCGGTAAAATTTGGGTGGAATCGGGAGAAAAACTGGATTGTAGACGGAAAAAGTCCAACTCGGTTCAAGGCCCAAAAAATCTCAGCCCGCGGTCCAAGACCTATCTCGGAATTGCCCGCGACAAGCCTCTGCCAAGGCCCAAGACCCACTCTGCCAAGGCCCATGGGCTTGATCCGACCAAAGGGCATGGAAGTGCCTCGGCATGGGCCAAGAATAACTCGGCTCTAGACCAGCAACTTGGCCCGTGCTAGACACGCGTCTAGCCTAGGGCACGTCCTAGGTTGTTTCGGTTTCCTAAACGGAGACGCTTGGACATGATCCACCGAGATGCCTAGGACATCCCAGACGCGTCTGGTGAAGTCCCATGCGTCTCGGACCAAGTTCTAGACGCACTCAGATTTTCTGGGACGTGTCCCAGACGCGTCCAGGAAGTCCAGCACACGCGTTCAGGAACTTCTAAAATTCCAAACTTCCTCTTTTTTTCTTTCGGGCTGCTGTCCCCTAACCTTCTAGAAACTTCCAAAACCGAAATTTTGGTTTTCAAAAAATCTCCTAAAATCATTAAAATCACCATCTTTTGATACTTTTGAAAACCGAAAATTTTCAAAATCGAACTCTTTTGAAACTATTTTCAATCATCAATCTTGAAATCAATTTGAATAACTTATAAATCTAATTAAAAACTAAACAAATTGATGTCTAAAACTCTTTTTAGACTCATCTTAATATCTAAACAAACATAAATTTAGTCTGAAACTTAGTCATAATTAGCTAGGTGCAAGAGGCTTTGACGCCACTGTTGGATTATGGTGTCTCCTAGTGTTCTAAGCGGAATCTTAAACATCTAATGTCTAACATTAGTATCTCCGAGATCTCATGCATAAGCTAAAGATGAAACAAGTAGTTTAGAGATTACCTTAATCGTTATTACCCACGTACTTAAACGGTTGAATATAAGAAGATCAAGAGTTGCAATTGTAGCTCCTCTACTTGAGACACCCGAGTAATCAACTTTATCTCCCACATTCAAGTTAGCTAATACTTTATGGTTGTTAGATGAAAAACGTCTTCTTCTTTAGACTAGATAGATAGTTGGAAACTATTCTCTCTTTCTTTTTCTACTTGATGTTGTATAGTCAGAAATCTCTTTCAGAATTTTCCACATCTTATTCTGTTCTAATGGGGGCCTTATATAGAATCCCAAAGTTACAGTCCAAACCTAATTAGGTTTCCTAGAAACCAAAATAGAAGCAGAATATAGATTTCACAAAAAAATTGAAACTGCTTTCTATTTCTTCCTTTACTCTAGTCGACCACCCTATGCCCTAATGGGCTAGGTCTAGACGGCCCGTTTAGTGTGGCTGGCCCACTAATGGGCTTTAAGACCGGCCCAAAACTCCCCTTTTGTTCCGGCCGTTTTTTTTCTATGTCTTAGCTTTCCTTTGGCCTTTTGGATGTATTTATGGGTCTAACCGATGCTTATATGTCTCATCCCTCTAGTCATATATTCGGATTAAGTAGATACTCTTTGGTGTAACCCGATGCAGGATCCGGTTGAAGTTAGCCGCAAATCATCCCGTGATTCGACGATCGTAGTTGGTTTCTAGCTAAACATTACGATCCCTAAATCGGCCTGACTTGATGATCTTCTTAATCCATTGTCCTATCCGACAAATTGCTCCCATTGCATCTTTGGTCGAAAGATATCTCCTTCAATTTCTTCCTTCGATCCCCGCTCTTTGTTCTTGGAAACCTGGGGGAAAACCTGAAAAGAGTTCGGAAACCTCTTTGACGCTCAAGACAGCAAGATTGCCCTTTGCAGTTAAAGTATTCAGTATTGAGTGATCCTTGTGGAACGTATTGAGCTTACCTTTGGGAAGGCGATGAGGTGCCTTTTTATAGGCTGCTTTAGACCGACTATGATAGATGGTGAGATTGAGGCGGTTGAGATCCACCGTGTTGTAGTGAAACAAGTATTTCGTTGTTAAGGTTTCCTTTTGAGTTTATCTCATATCTAGGATAATTATAAGTTCCTCTGTTCAAGGATATTTCGTAGATATCCTGCCGAGTTGATAGATCTTTGAGGAGATATTTCCTCCTTAGACTCTTGAAGCCCAAGTTGATTAAATATTTAAGAAATTTAGGCGACTGAGATCTTAAGGAAGATTCAGGATTAAGTTGGTAAGCGAGCGGCGCGATTATGCCTTTCCATGTTCCGGGTGTAAGGCATCGGCCTTGCTTACGTAGACCCCCTATACTTCTTAGGAATCCCAGGGCATACCTGATTGTGTTTTAGGCAGAACAGGGCTAGAGCTCCTTAGTTGATCTTGCCGACCTCCCAATTCTGGGATTAGGTGGCGGATCCTTCGGGCCAAGCGGTCATGTTGCCTTGAGATGGGTTGACCCGTTGGGCTTCTGGTCTTTTCTTGACTTCTTGACGTTAGTCAACGGTTGACTATTTTGTGTATCATCATTCGAGTCGTCTTATCTTGATAATGGGACCATTCGAGTTGCTCCATGTTTTCAAGACGACTCTTAGAATCGCTTAGAGGTTTCATACCTCTCCATTCACGACTTTTACAGAAACCTATTCCTTAGTTGTTGAATGGTTGTTATGCATCCATTTTCATATCTCTTAAGAAAAATCTATGATTGCTTACAAAAGGCGTAACTTGACCTTTTCTCGACTAGTCATATCCTGTTTTTACCATCGGCTAGAGAGGTAGCAGTGAATACTATGATTGAGCGTTCTCGGACGATTTCTTTAATTTGAATCCGAGAACCTTTCTCGGATTTCTTTTCCAATTAAGGAAATTACTTTCGCTCAACTACTTCTAAAGGATCAAAAGAAGGTTGGAAAAACAAATGTCTAACATATAATCATACAAACAATACATTAAAAAAAGATGCAAAATTGTAAAACTTGTTATCAATGCGAAAACCAATTTTTCACCACATTATTCAATGAAAACCGTCTTTGGTTGAATAATATGATTCCAAGATCGCATTCCTTTGAAGTTAAGCGAACTAAGGCCACACCCGTAACCCGTTGTTATGGGTAAGTAACACCTTTATTGATCATACTCTTATGATTCTTGGTTGATGAATCACACGTTATGTGTCGATCCACCTTTTGGCTCAAAATCAAAAACTCTTTTGATGATTCTTTGAGTAAAACCATTTAGACGTGCAGACCTCTGCCATAGGTCTACCAGCATTGTCCTAAGATAAACAAGGAACCCTACAGGGGCAGACCAAACATCGATGATCGAAGGCTCAACAAGTGTCTTATAATGGGTAGGCTTATACTCAAAAATTACTTTTAGGGACTCATTTATGTTTAGTGAAGCATGCATCACTATGAACGCTAACATAATCATCTACGGCATAAAACGTAAATAAATAAGTAAATGCGCGAGAAAATAAAATCAACCACATAAGGATCCTAGTATGACTCCTAACGTAAAAAGATTTAATCTTCTTAGGATTCTTTTTGTTTTGCCTTATTTCGCCTGGATCTCCATCCTAGAACCTCTATTGGTTCTCTCGCTCGAATCAGGATCTCATCCTTGAGTTCTTCAATGGACACTTAGACCTTAAACTCTAATTACAAAACTCAAGCGATTGGTAGATCGTATAAACTTAAAAATAAAATTAGGGTTATTTCCCTAATAGCCCCCAACTTTGTGACCGGTTTCCTGCCTAGCCCCCTACTTTGTCAAAAATACCCATATGGCCCCCTTTTTAGATTCCGTTATAACACCGTTAACTAGTCATCACCTCTCTCTCATCCAACTCATCGCCTCTCTCTGCCACCTCATCTTCTCGCCACCTCATCATCTTCCCCGACGAAGGTCGCCGACCGGCCAACGACCTTCAAACATTAAAAAAAATAAAATAAATTTAGTTTTTCTAAACTCTCCTCTCTCTCTAAATTTTTTTTTTATCTCTCCTCTCTCTCTCTCTCTCTAAGTACTCCGGAGAAGGGGGTTTCCCTTCGCCAGAGTCTGTCGAACAGACCATTGAAGGTTTGTTCGACAAACATATGAAGGTCTGCGAACAGACCTTCAATGGTCTGTTCACAGATCTATGAAGGCCTGCAACAAACCTTCATAGATCTGTTCGCAGACCTTTGAAGGTCTGCGAACAAACCATTGAAGACCTGTTCGCAGACCTTCAAAGGTCTACGAACAAATCTATGAAGGTCTGTTCGCAGACCTTCAAAGGTCTACGAACAGATCTATGAAGGTCTGTTCGAAGACCTTCATAGGTCTGTTAACAGATCTATTAAGGTCTATTGCAGACTTTCATAGATCTGCGAACAGACCATTGAAGGTCTGTCCAACAGACTCCGACGAAGGGAAATCCCCTTCGCCAAAGTACTTAGAGAGAGAGGAGAGATAAAATTTTTTTTTTTTAGAGAGGGAGGACAGTTCAAATTTTTTTTTTTTTAATGTTTGAAGGTCGTCGCCCGGAAAATTGCCCGGCCGGCGACCTTCGCCGGGGAAGATGATGAGGTGGCGAGAAGATGATGTGGCAGAGAGGGGTGATGACTAGTTAACGGTGTTGTAACAGAATCTAAAAAGGGGGCCATATGGGTATTTTTTACAAAGTAGGGGGCTAGGCAGAAAATCGGTCATAAAGTTGGGGGCTATTAGGGAAACAACCCACAAAATTATTATTACGTCGACCACACATTTGTGCCCAAAAACAAAAGAAGAAATTACAAAAAGCACCCATCTGTGCCCAAAACAAATAGAAAATTAACCTTATATGATCATATTAGTTATGGCATTCACATTCACATAGATACATTCATAATGATATAACATTCAAAATAAGGTATCCATAATAATTTAGATTCGTCTCTCCAAGTCGAATCGGGGTTCACAACACTTTCTATAGCTTTTCAAGAGAAAATATTGACATTTCTATGCTAAACGGGCCTGAAGTCTATTTTTGGCTAATGGCGCATTTCGATTTTATCCTTTATGATTTCTAAAAGAAAATTTCAGTTTAGGCCTTCAGAAGGCCAGGTCAATTTCAGAAAAAATATTACGTGAAACCGTGAGAAAAACAGAGAAAAGACGGAAAAACTCCCACTCGAGTCAAGGCCCGAAAAATTTCGGCCGCGATCTCAGACTGATCTAGGAATGGCCCTTGACATGCTTTGGTCAAGGCCCGAGACATCCTCGGCCCTAGCCCATGGGCTTGTCTCGGCTAAGGCCAAGATGTCAAACATGTCTCTATTCTGAGCCAAACATGATCTGATCCGTGCCAAGCACGTCTCGGTCCATGAGGCTGAGATGCGTCTTCCTGGCCCAGGCACGTCTAGCCCAAAGGCATGCACAAAAGATCTCGGACTTAGAGTCAGAGAAGCGTTTGATGTCCCCGTTCACGACCCATGCACGACTAGGATGCCCGAGCCGTGAGCGCCCTAGGACGCCTGGGACTCCGAGTTGTGTACTTTCGGACTTAGTCTGAGACACGCGTTCCTAGCCCAGGCTGCGTCCCAGGACGCGTCCTGGCCACAACACTGCCTCCAGATTTTTTTTTCTAGTTTCACCTACTGCTTCAAACCATTTTCAAAACCTTGACTTCAAATTTGAAAAACCTTTTTTCAAAAGTCCTTAACCCTTTGGTTTTGAAAACTTTTAAAAAAGCCGAAATTTTTCAAAATCGAAATCTTTTGAAACTTTTCTTAAACTTAAATTTTGAAATCAATTTGAATAACTTTTAAATCTAATTGAAAACTAATCAAATTGATGTCTGAAACTCTTTTCAGACTTATCTATCAAACTAAACAAGTCTGAATTTAGTATCACTAGTTGCTCTGACGCCACTATTGATTATGGAGTCTCATAATGTTCTAATTGGAATCTCAAACGTCCATACGTCAAACATTAGGGTTCCCATAATCTCATGTATAAACTAATAAGGAACTAGTTAGGGATACATATTATCTGAATTTGCTTTCTCGTGGACTAAATTGACTAATTTTATTCCAAAATCCAGAGCTCTAATTGTAGATCCTCTACATGATTCACCCGAGCAATCGACTTGATCTCCCGCCTTTCAAGTCAGCTACAACTCCACTAAGCGGTTAGATGAAGAATATATTCTTCTTTCAGACTAGACGTATAGCTTGGGATCTTCCCTCCCTCTTTCTCTTTGCTTGATGTGGTAGAGATAGAAATCTTCTTGAGAGAATCAACACATATTTTTGTTTTTATGAGGTCTCTATATAGAACTCCTGAAGTCTAAATTTTATTCTGACTAGGATTCAATTTGGCCACAAAATAGATTTCCAAGTCTCACTTAGATTTTGATTCCTAGATCATATAAACATCTCATTTGGGAAACCCTAATGATAATACATAAAATGGTCAACCGTTGACTGACATCAAGAAGTCAAGAAAAGGCCAGAAGCCCAACAAGTCAACTGTCTTAAGGCAACAGGACAGCTGAGCCTGAAGAGGTCCGCCACCTAAGCCCATAATCGGGAGGTCGGGAAGATCATCTAAGGAGCTTCAGCCCTGTTCTGCCTAAAACACAACCAGGTCAGCCCTGGGATTCACAAGAAGTATAGGGGGTATACTTAAGCTAGGTCGATGCCTTGCGCCTAAAACACAACTAGGTCAGTTGGCTACGATCCTAAGTGTTTGATTAACATGGCCTTCAAGAGTCTCAAAGGAGGAAACATCTCCTAGAAGATCTATCAATTTGACAGGATATCTACGAGATAAACTTAAGAGGAAACCCTAACTATCAACTTGACAGAATCTTTGAACAAAGGAACTTCTAATTACCTTTGATACGAGATAAACTCAAAAGGAAACCCAAACTACGAAATAGTAGTTTCAATACAATATGTTGGATCTCAACCGCCTGAATTTCACCGTCTATCACAGTCGGTCCAAAGTAGCCTATAAAAGGGCATCACATGACCTTCAACAAGGTATGTTGCCCAAGGATAAATACTCAATACTTTAATTATAAAGGGCAATCTAACTATCTTGAGATTGTGAGACGTTTCCAAAATCTTTGCAGGCTTTCCACCCAGATTTCTAGGAGCAGAAGTAGTATTACTCATTCAGATTCATCCATCTAGATGAGATATCAACCACTCAGACCTGATTCAGCATCAAGTGTCTATTTCCTGACTGATAATCGGGGATTGCTATTTTCGACATCAGCACCTAACAGTGTGGCCAGACAGATCTTCCCTTAATGGGTTGGTCCTGACCGACCCAATTAATATGGCCATCTATGCCATCGCCAGCTCTCTAATGGCCTGGCCTTTTGCCCGATCCATTCCCTTTAGGTTCAGGCTTACGCTGCCTTTGTCCTGGCTTCTCGTTAGATTTTTGGGCCATATTCATGGATCAAATCCGTACTCGTATGCCATATGCCTCTAGTCTTTTCTTTCGGTCTAATCGACAATTTTTTGTTTAACCCGTTGTAGGATCTGGTCGTAATTAGTCGCGAATCACTTAAGAAGTTTGCCAATCGTGGTTAGTTTCTAGCTAAACGCCACGATCCCTAATTTGACTAGACTTGATGATCTTCGTCACTATTTGTCCTCGGTGACAAATTGATCGTATTGCTAGATCGATCGAAGGACAACCCCTTCAAATTGTGTGGGACATGCTAGGGATGGCCCTGTCTTTTCTCACCAATGGTATGGGCCCGAGAAGGACAGTAGCATGGGAAGTGGACTGCCTTGGCTTGCCATTATTAGGTGTCCTAGATGGGACAGACTGCCATCTGGAAATCCCACCCAGAAAAAGATTGTAACTCTTTATATTTCTGTCATATTTAAGAGATCCTATTTTGAATAGAATTATTACTCTAGAAGTCTCAATATAAGTACGTCATTTGAACAAAAATATGTGCGAAAAATTCTCAAAAAGGGTTTTATCTTTGACTATATCAAGGAGAAGATAGAAATAGAGAATTAGTCCCAACTATCTATCTAATCTAAAAAAAAATCAGTTTTTTGTCTTAAATTTTGAAGAAGATCCTAGCTGACTTGTAAGGCGGAGATCATGTCGATTGTTCGGATGTCTCGAGTAGAGGAGCTGCACAAGTGGAGCTCTAGGCCTTCGAGATAAAGCGATTAATTTAGTCTGTGGGAAAGCGATTTACTTATATCTCTAACCTAACTAGTTCATCTTTGGTTTTTGCATGAGATCTTGGCGGCAACCTAATGTTAGATGTACAGCTAGAGATTCTGCTTAGAACCCCAGGAGACTCCCATAAGCATAAGGTGTTATGACTTAATCAAGAAGCTTACAGAGATAAGGTTATTGAAAGGTTTAATATGAGAAACTCTAAGAGAGTAATTCTACTCAAGTCTCATGAGACACTGCTTAACAAGACTCAACGACGAAAAGACTTTTATGAGCAAATAGTCAAACACATATGAGAGCGACACCATATGCTAAGGCTATGGGGTCGGTCATGTTAGACATGATTAGTATTCAAGCAGACGTCTCATATACTTGGAGTATCTATAGCCCCCCTCAATTAAATCCAGATATAATGCTTTTGACCACAACTAGATAACATCCTAAAGTACTTGAGAGGAATTAAGGATAACTCTTAGAAGGGAAGGAAGAGAAAATGATTGAAGCGAGTCATATGATGCAAACTTCCTGACTAATACAATTCGATCATAACATGGAAGAACAATGACCTGAAAAGATATTTAGGTTGGGACTGTTGCAAACTCTACGAATAAAATAAAGCTTTATAAGCATTGATGGTAGTATAAAGATACTAGTGATCATCGTAGAAGGTTGAAGGAAGTGTCCTTCGATCAAAATGATAATCAGCAAAGTTAACGCAACTTAGATCCATCAACTAAACTATCACCGTAGACCGAGAATGAAAGTCATACAAGGGTCTGAGGTATTAGGTTCATCCGAGACTAACCTAGACTAGTAAGTTGAGTGCGTAAAAGGGTGTACGCTGAAAGCTCAAAATTTACCAACTCTTGTTATTTACATAAAAGAGTTTGTTTCATCGTAGAAATTTGGTTTAGTATTAAACGACATTTAAAAGATAACGAAATATTCCAAATATATTTATCAGATGTCTGATCTGATAAATGAAACCCAATTAAGTGAAATTATTTCGTTAACTTTATTTGGAGGACATAATCCATTTTTGCACTCCCACCATGAGAATACTTCAAAAGTTAAACATAAAAAACTCTCATTTAAAAAATTGGAGAGATTCCTTAAAACGTGAGGGTTCCTTTCATCTTATATATATAACGCCAAATTTTGGTTCAGTTAAACACTGCACTGTAAAAAGAGGTTATAAAGGCCGATACTGGGTAAGACATGATAGACATGAAGTTAAGTGGGAGTGCAAGAATGGATTATGTCCTCCTAATAAAGTTAGGATAGGTATCTCTAGACCACTTGAAGGTAGCAATTGAAAACTCACAATTGTGCTCAAATGGAGTAAAGAGGTAATTTTTTCGTTGACAGTTGAACTATGAATCAAGAAAGTCTGAAAGGAATAATGTTTTAGGTGAGAGACGAATTTACATGGGAATCGAGCATTGCAATTGTTAAAGGACAAGTTGGAGATTGAAGGAGATGTCCTTGGATCACTATGACAATGCGCTTAATTTGACATATAGGACATATGATGAAGAAGATCATCAAATTCGGTCATTTTAGAGATCGTAATCTTTAGCTAGAAACCAACTACGATCGAGGAGTCACTTGGATAATTCGCGGCTTACTACGACCGGATCCTACAACGGGTTACACCAAAGAATGTCGTATCGATCAGAAGATATGACTAGAAGGAATAGGGTTAAACGACTCGGCAGATCCGCCTAAATATGCTCAAAAGGGTCTGGCTTACAGGATAAGGATACCACAGGTTGGGTCAAGTACCCAGGCTAGGTCGGGCACACGGCCCATGCTAAGGTTGGGCTTATATGGCCCGGTCAATGGCATGGACTGACCAAGGTCAGTCCCATGGTAATGGGACTGCCTTGGCTGGCCACTATTGGGTGCCCCGAATGGGACAAACTCCCATATGAGAATTCCACTCGGGAGTAGATTTTGAGTGTTTTTATTTTTGTTGTCTTTATGGAATCCTATTTAACTATTTTGAACAAATTTCTGAGCCTAGGAGTCTTTATGTAGGGACCTCATTCGAATATAAATGTGTGGAAAATTCTCAAGAAGATTTCTATCTTTGACTACATCTTGCTGATTTGGAAGACGTGACATTAATCGATAGCTCGGTGTCCAAATTAGAGTTGTACAAGTAGAGTTCTCGGTCTTCGGGATAAAAATAGTAGCTTCAATCCAACATAATAGTTCTCAATCGCCTCATCATCACCGTCTCCCTACAGTCGGTCAAACCAACCTATAAAAAAGTAATCCAATAGCCTCGTAGAAGACACAATCACAACGAGCGAACTAACTCTCTCAATCAAACGAGTCAATTTCCAAGATTCACTCAACACTCAATATTTTAATAGCCTGGGCATGCTGACTGTCTTGTTCGTCGGAGAGGTTTCCGAGTTTCTTGCAGGTTCTGCTCCCTAGTTCGATAGGAGCAAAGCGGATTAAACGTTGCAGTCTCATGATTCTGACTGATTCCAAGAAGATAAATTTTGACATCAGCAAATTGGTGCTAGAAATATGGTTGACTCTAGCAAAATCACAATCATCTGGTAACCCGAATGTTAACTCGATTCCTCAGAGAATCATATTTTACTTTACTTTCAAATTTGTTTTGGAAAGTCGCATGTCTACATAAGAAGATATAGTAGGCAGAATGCCTCAGAGCTAAAAAAATTAGTTGTTGAGGTTGAACGCCTCAAAGCTGAAAAACTATGGAATACTGAGAACTTGCGAAACTTGCGGGCAAGTCTCTCGAAAGCTCGAGAAGACACACCGTCCTTGAAAAGAGTTGAAGAGGACGAAAAACGAAAGGAAAAGATAAAGAACCTTTCACGAAATCTTTTTTCAACCCCTCCTAGTGCTTTCACGCCACGCTCTGATCGTTCGGACAACTAAAATTGAATTGGTGGAAATCAAACCGAGTCCCACAACACTAGGAGACTAGGATGATCTTCTAATAAGCGATCTGGGCATACAAGATGAGTTGGCCAAACTCACTAGGAGGTATGCAGAAAAGAATACGCCAATAAGGGCATCAATAGTCCCACCCCCACTTAGCTTTTATACACTCGAAGCGGGCCGAAGAACTTTAAGTGCCCTCACTTGGAAAACTACGATGGATCGGGAGACCCAAGTATGTTCATACAAGATTGTACCTCGCGCATGAGCCAAGTACCATCGATAAATCAACATGGTGTCTGGTCTTCCGGCAGTCTTAAGGGGACCAGCAAGATCATGGTACAATGCTCTTGGAACAGGAGCTATCCATTCATTCGACGAGCTCAGTTCGGCTTTTTATACTACGTACTTTTCAGGGCAGCCGAATAATGGACAAGACAGGACAAAACCTGTTCAACATCGTACAAGGAAAAGGAGAATCACTATTCTGATTGATAATCGGATTGACAAATTTTGACATCAGCATGTGAGGATCTTACTATTTATTAAACTTGGCCTTCAAGAGTCCCCCGAGGACGAAACTTATCCTAAAGAATCTACAAACTCGAAAATACAATCTATCAAGTATCCTTGAACAAGGTAACTTCTAAATATCAAACATACATGATAATCTCAAAGAGGAATCCTAATATCTTTAGACCACAAAATAGTAGTTTTAATCCAACATTGTGGATCTCAACCGTCTCATCATCGTCGCCTCTCTACACTCAGTAAAAGCAACCTATAAAAGGGAATCCAATATCCTCGAAGAAGTCATAATCAAAACGAACTAACTAACTCTCCCAATCAAATGAGTAAGTCTCCAAGGTTCACTAAATACTCAATATTTTATTTGCAAGGGCAATATGACTACTGTCTTAAGAGTCAGAGAGGTTTCGAGTTCTTTGCAAGTTTCACCCCCCAGATCAAGAGGAACAAAAAAGGATCATCATTCTGGTTGATTCCAAGAAGACAAATTTTGACATCAACAATGCAAAATCGTAATTTGTTCTTTAACTCGAATACAAAATCATTTTTCTTTCTAACTCATTTCTTGTTTCAATGCTTCGGTTACCCATCAGATATAAGATCTTATCATTAGTCCCATTTCTATAGAGAGGGAGATTGAATTGAGAAAGAAATTGAGCATATCACCATCATCAAATTATGCTTCATAGTCATTTCTATTTCTAGAACAATAATTGTTATATTTATCAAAACCAACTCTATTTTTTGTTTGACGAATTTTTATTTATAGTATTACATAGACCATCTTTTGATATATAGTTTCCAAAATTTTGTTTCTGTCCTGATCGAAACAATCATATTTTTCAAAGATTTTATTTATCAGTCTAAAAGTCCCATATTTTCATAACACATCATGAACTACCATACTACATTACTATGTGCTTGATGTGACACGAAAATGTCACATTTGGAGAGCCTAACTTAGACTAATTAGTCCTTTTTGAGTGTTATCAATAATATTTTATGTGTTTTTCATGTTAGGTACTTATTTTGGAGTTAAGCATGTGATTCGGAATAAAAGGAGCGAATTATCACTATCATTTCATGTGCCGAAAATGAGAGAAAAAGACTTCAAGCAAATCAAATGACAAGTATAGTCAATGACGAGTCCGACGGTGAAAACGGTATTCAATTCGGAGTTCGGACGGGGAAGTAGTGGAAGAAAGAAGTCCGAGGGTATTCTAGTCCTTTGTAAGAATTTGAAGATGTAGAGACAAGGATGGAGGCACTCTTTTGGTTTCTAAATCAAAGCCCAAAACCAAGTCCAAGCCCAAGAAATATTAAGAGAAGAAGAATTGTGTAGAGATTTTATGGGCACCCATTTGTGGTCTAAAGACTTACTCAAGTTTGACTAAGTCTAGGGTTTGAATGAAGTTAGAGAAAGGGGTCAAAGACACTATTCATTATCTTCAACCTTGGAAAGGAGGCAAGAAAGGAGAGAGAGAAAGAGGCAAGAGGGTTAGGGTTCTTCCTCACCAAGTAGAGGTTGAGAGAGAGAAAAAGAGAAGAAGGAGAAGGAGGAGTGCCGGCCTAGCCTTGGCCAGCAGTAGCTGGGGCTGCACGGCAGCAGCTCGAGCTGCTCGGGAAAGCATGGCAGTCGGCACGGGACTGCAAGCACGGCAGGAGCAGCCCTCAAGCTCGGGACGCTGCTGCAGGCGCGACCTGCAGCAACTGCTGTGCGCGAACAGCAGCTACCGGAGCATGAGAAAGCTTCCACAACAGCTACCGGAGCATGAGGATGCTTCCGCAGCAGCAAGGACGCGTCCACGGGAAGCTTCACATGCTCTGGGACGCATCTGCAGGCGCGCACAAGGCCGGACAGCACCTCATTTGCCCGGATCTCACCATATGGCCGGATTTCTTCTTGTCTTTGGCCGGAGTTTTCTAGGGTTTCCAGCCACCTTCTTGGCCAGAAACCTTAGGGCTTTTGCTCCCCATCATCTTGGCTAGCTTCCCATGTAGTTTGATTTGATTATTGGATAAGAATTTTCTAGAGAGAGAAAGCTAGGGTTAGCTTTAATGGAGGTTGTGTTCTAAATGGAGAAGATGATGGTGGTCGCTATGGGGAACCTAGAATTTGCTAAGGGGAGATCGGCTGCACCTTAAAGACTCATATTTTCCGACGATCTTAGTCTCGAACCACATCGAAAAAGGGGGATTCTCTCATTATCTTCTTTCCATTTCTTATTTAATCACCATGTTTAGCTAACTTTAGTGTGTCGATTATATGAGATGAAACGTGATGAATTCGTGATAATGTTAATATAATTTGATGTCTTGATTATAAATTGATGTTCATTTATTTCGATTATCGTTTTGATCGTATTTTCATGTATCTTGTCAAGTACTTCGCATAGTTAATAGACGAAACGAAGTATTCGATGTCGATCGTAGACTAAGTCATAATTTCATGTGTCTTGTCATGCACTTCACATAGTTAGGCGACTAGACGACACTTTCGATGACTCGGGATTAACCGATTTAGACATTTGTTTGACTAAGTATGATCTCCGGATATACATAGTACTTAGAGACATCTACTTTAGGAGTCGAATATCGATTGTACCTCGACGCATCAAATCGGACTACACATAGTCGTAGGTTTATCATTATGGATTCCCGAACTTCGACACCTCTCTCACTTATTTGTTTCCCAAATCGAGTCTTATCGTCTCCCGATTCTTGTTTCCTCCGACACTTCTCTCGAATCTCTCTCGTCCGTTTACATATATTACTTAGTTAGTTTTATTTGTGTTTCTTCTCTTGTTTACTTATTCGATCAAATACCCCCATTATCTTTGTTGCTTTCCTTTTTAGTCTAAGTTAGCTTTTAATATCTAGACCAAGGGATAAGACCCTTCGATATCCAAACTACCTTCCTATCCTTGGATCGATCCCGGCTTTGCCGGATTACTACTTGATACCTCCGCTTGGGTGTGCAACCTTTTCGGGTGCATCAGTGCTCATAATGTGTTATTTTCGAGTACAATTTTTTTGTGTTTTATGTTTAAAAAGCAAAGGGCCAAAATGTTATTTCCATTTCACATGGACTTCTCGTCTGTTTTTTGTCGAGAGAGGATCTAACGCCCATTTACAGGCCTAAGAAGGATTTTATGCACCCATTTCTGTGTAAACTTTTAGTAAGTTTATCTTTTGTGGGAAACTGTAAAAGAAATTGAAACATATCCATCGAAACTTAAGTAGTAAATAATTTTAGATCACTCACTATTAAAAGAGAAATGAGCCATGTTTCTTCTACGAGTTGTTTTATTGTTACAACTAAGTTCCAACCGACGCAAATTCATATTCTGTAGTTCGTATACATTCTAACAAATTTGGAGTTGTAAAAATAATAGGTGAAAAGATCTTGTCAATAAAAACAGAATCTTATTGTAAAATTGTTGTAAGCGAGTCGATATAGTGGTCCATAATTAAACTTAGAAACCAAGTCGATTTAATCAATATAAACTTCTATTACGATTCTCCCTGAGGATGCGGTAGAGGTAAATGTAGTTCAAATAGAAGTTTTGGGCATCAAACTGGGTGATCCATAACTCTTCGGCTGCTGTTATTAATTGGATGATTTTATTATTTTGTTCTAAATTTCTCGACCATTACATAAGAGTGGAAGATTACAAGGTAAAAGTTATGCATCATCTCCTCGTGCTACCAGGTATACTCTAATAGAGCTTATGTAGCTGCGAAGTACAGGATCAAGAAGAGATGCACATTATCCTAAACCTTGGTTGTTATTTTCGGTTATAACAACTACCTAACTAACTTGTAACAAACTTTAGTTTTCTTCTTTCTCTCTCTCTCTAGATTCTTTATATAAAGAGCTGTAATAGTTTGTTATAATTTATAATCAATACGAAATCAATTATGGTATCAGAGCTCGATCTTTCTTCTTACTTTCTCTCTCTAAAATTTGTCAACAATCTTTCTCACTCTAAGTCTTCATCTTCTTATTCGTCTTCATCTCCTTCATCTTCTTCCTTATTTCTTTCTCGAAACCTTGAATTCTCTGAAAGTTCAAGATGGAAACACCTAAAATTACATCTCTTTCTATCAATTTTATGGGAAACGCAATCCCGATTAAGCTTCAAGCAAATAATTATCTGACTTGGAAAGTTATGTTTCTTCCAATTTTGCGAAAATACAAAGTACTGGATCTAGTAGATGGTACTAGGCCTTGTCTATTGAAATTCAGTGATGAAAATAATCAAATCAACAATATTATCAATCAATAATTGGGTAGAAGAAGATCATACTCTTCTAATTTGGATTAACTCGACACTCTCAGATTCAGTAGTACCATATGTGGTTGGTGACACAACATCTGAAGAATTGTGGAAGAATCTTGAGGATTCATTTTCCACTTCCTCAACTGCTCATAATATTCAACTCCAAGATCAACTTCGTGAATGCAAGAAGAATAATCTCACCATTCCTGAGTTTCTTGGTCCAATCAAGAAGATTTGTGATAAATTAGTAGCTTCTGGTAGTCCTGCTAGTACTAATGAGGTTATAGTCACAATTCTAAGAGGACTTCCTTCTGAATATGATTCAATTGTTTCTCCTATTCGAATTAGAAATCCTCTTGTCACAATAGCAGAACTTCATAATCTTCTTACTAGTGAAGAGATTACGATCAATGAAAAACTTAAGAGAAATCAGACGATCAATAATCATGCTATGTTAGTTCAACATCAAGTCTATTCAGGAAAAGGTCAAGGTTATGGTAGAAATTATCCTCCTAATCAATCCAATTATGGAAGAGGTCAGAATTATGGTAGGTCTTCTAATGGAAGAGGAAGACAATATCATCAATACAACAATGGCAGATACAATTCTCAACACAATTCTAATAAATCTGGTTCTTCTTCTTCTTCATCAAATGATCGACCAATTTGTCAGATTTGTCACAAGATTGGACATATTGCTATTGAATGCTATCATCGTATTAATATCTCTTATCAAGGCAGATCTCCTCCATCTAACCTAGCAGCCATGCTTGCATCAGCTGATATTTTTGGTCATAATCCTTGGTATGTTGATTCTAAAGCAACCAACCACATTACTTCTGATCTTAATCAACTTCATGCTCCTACTGCGTTTAATGGCCAAGACAAGATAGCCACTGCTAATGGCCAAGGTATGTTTATCACTCATACTGGTCATACCTCTTTTGTTAAGAATAATCATAGTTTTAAACTATCTAATGACCTTCGAGTACCTAAAGCCTCTCACAACCTATTATTTGAGCACAAATTTACAACAGATAATCAATGTTATTTAAAATTTGATCCTTTTGGGTTTTATGTGAAGGACCTGTTCTCAACCAAGATATTTTTCGAAGGGCCAACTGAAGTTGGTCTCTACCCTATAGACTTGTCCTCTCAGTTTAACTCTCACAATAAAGCTCTTAGTGCTCAGAAAGATGATTAGATTATGCGGCATCAAAGGCTGGGACATCCCTCTTTTCAAGCACTTCAAAGATTGAAAGACATTTTATTTTCAGCAAATAAATCTATGCAACCTATATTTTGTACCAATTGTCGATTAGGTAGGAGTAAGAATTACCTTTTACTTCTTCTCTTACTCAATCACATGCTCCATTAGAAGTGTTGCATCTCGACCTATTGGGTCCTGCACCTATACCTTCTGTTAGTGGATATAAATACTATGTCATATTATAGATGATTGGTCTAAGTTTTGTTGGGTGTTTCCTTTATTTGCTAAATCTGATTTCAGACACACATTCACCACATTCAAAGCTAATATTGAGAACAGTCTTGGTTTGAAAATTAAAACCATTAGAACTTATGGTGGTGGAGAATTCCTTCATAATTCCTTTCAACTCTTGCTTCAAGAGGCTGGCATTACTCATCAAATGTCTTGTCCTCACACCCCTGGGCAAAATGGGATGGCTGAATCCAAATATAATCACTTGTTAGATGTTACTCGAACTTTTCTTGTTCCATCATCACTTCCTGAACAATTTTAGTTGGAAGCTCTTAAGACAGCTAACTATTTGATTAATAGACTTCCAGCCAAGTCTATTCATTTTATTTCCCCATTTCAAAAGCTATTTCAAGCTCCTCCTGTCTATCAATCCCTCAAAGTATTTGGTTGTGCTTGCTACCCTTGGCTTCGACCTTATTCTTCTAACAAATTAGCTCCCAGAAGTAAGGAATGTTTGTTTCTTGGCTATTGTGATGTTCAAAAGGGATATAGATGTCTTGATCCTCAATCTGGTAGGGTCTTTGTGTCGAGACATGTGATATTCGATGAGTTATCTTTTCCTTATGCTCATATTGTACCTACTAAATCTCCTGTACCTACTGCACCAGTTACTCACATTGTACCTACTATATCTATCACTCCCATTATAAACAATGATCCTATTGAACCCGTTATACCCAATGCTCATACCAATTATACCAAATGCTCATGTCGAACCTATTATACCCTATGCTCCCATTGAACCCATTATACCCAATGCTCAACCCATTATACCCAATGCTCCCATTGACCCCATTATACCAGATGATCCTATTATACCTAATTCATCTCAGTCAACTCATCCTATGCAAACAAGAGCCAAATCAGGATTTTTTAAGCCAAAAGCATATACTCTCTCTACCCTTCATCCTATTTCACTGTTACTTTTATCCACTACTTTACCTCCCACTTGTTTCACACAAGCTAATAAAGACTCCAAGTGGCGTGCAGCTATGTGTGATGAATTTGCTGCTCTTGAGAAGTCAGGCACTTGGTCTTTAGTTCCTTCTTCACCTGAGCAAAATTTAGATGGTTGTAAATGGGTATTTAAGATCAAACAGAACTCTAATGGCAGCTTTGAGAGGTACAAAGCTCGACTAGTTGCCAAAGGTTTTCATCAAAGAGAAGGGGTGGATTTTACTGAGACATTCAGTCCAGTAGCTAAACCAACCACCATTCGAGTTCTTCTCTCTCTAGCAGTTCAAAATAATTGGAAAATCAGACAACTTGATGTTAGTAATGCTTTTCTTCATGGACATTTAAAAGAAACTGTGTTTATGTCTCAACCACCTATGTTTCAAGACACTACTAAACCCAATCATGTTTGTCAACTTCATAGATCACTCTATGGTCTCAAACAAGCTCCTCGAGCTTGGTATGAAGAATTGGTTGATTGCCTGCTTCAAATTGGGTTTTCCAAGTCATGTTCTGACTCCTCTCTGTTCATCTATAGTCATCAAGGTAATTTGGTCTATATCCTGGTATATGTTGATGATATTCTCATTACTGGAAGCTCCACTTCTGTGTGTCAAAGGATAGTTCAGCAACTCCACACCAAATTCTCTATGAAGGATTTGGGTCCCTTACACTATTTTTTGGGATTAGAAGTGTTTCGAGACAACTCTGGTCTCACACTAACTCAATTAAAGTACATTATTGATCTTTTTCAAAAGACCAAGATGGATGGTGCTAAGCCTTGCTTTGCTCCTCTTGCTGTCAACTCCAAATTTGCCCCAAATGATGATGATTTGCTTGATGATCCTTCTTCCTATCGAAGCCTGGTGGGTGCCTCACAATACCTTACTTGGACTCAATCTGATATCAGCTTTGTTGTTAGTCAGGTTTGCCAATTTATGCACAAACCAACAAATGCTCATTATCAGGCAGCCAAGAGAATTTTGAGATATCTTAAAGGCACAATTCAATTTGGGATTCATCTAACTAAGTCTTCTTCATTAAATTTGGATGTGTTTACTGATGCTGATTGGGCTGGTAGCTCATTTGATAGTAGGAGTACAGGTGGTTTTGAGATTTATCTAGCTGGTAATCCAGTCAATTGCTATGCTAAGAAGCAACCTACTGTTTCTCGCTTTTCAACAGAAGTTGAGTATAGAGCCTTGGCTTAATATGCTGCTGAAGCATTTTGGATTTGTTCTTTATTGAAAGATCTTCACAGTTGTCTTCCTAATCCACCACAACTATGGTGTGACAATGTCTCAGCTCTCTCCTTGGCCTCCAGTCCAGTTTTCCATTCGAAAATCAAACACTTAGCTTTGGATTTTCATTTCATCAGGGAGTTAGTATCTTCAAAACAGCTGTGTCTTCGATATATCTCCACACATCTTCAGACAGCTGATGTTTTTACTAAAGCTTTACCTTGTCCAAGATTCAGTCTACTTCGAACAAACTGCAAGTTCTCTCCAAGCAACTTCAGTTTGAGGGAGGGTAATAGAGCTTATGTAGCTGCGAAGTATAGGATCAAGAAGAGATGCACATTATCATAAACCTTGGTTGTTATTTTCGGTTATAACAACCACCTAACTAGCTTGTAACAAACTTTAGTTTTCTTCTTTCTCTCACTCTCTAGATTCTCTATATAAGAGCAACTCCAATGTATAGGGGCTGGGGCTCCCAAATTCAAATTTGGGAGCCCCAGCCCCTAAGCCCCATAACTCCAACCCGGGAGCCCCGGGGCTGGGCTCCCGGTGGGGCTGGGAGCCCGGGCTGCCCCATAACTCCAACCCGGGAGCCCCGGGGCTGGGCTCCCGGTGGGGCTGGGAGCCCCTCAGCCCGGGCTCCTAGCCCCTAATGTGACCGTTGGGAACACTCCCAGCCCCTAATATGACCGTTGGGGTGTTCCCAACGGTCACATTTGGGGTGGCCCCACTTTGTTTTATTTTTTTTAATTTTTTTTTATTTTTTTAAATTGATTTTTTTATTTTGTTATTATTTTAAGTACTTCTTTTTTAAGTATTTTTTTTTTTATTTTTTATTTTTTGTGTTTATTTTTTTGTTTTTATCTCGACGGAAGAATATCACATTTTAATTCATAATCAAAATCTAATAATTTATAGTCGAAATTTAAAATCAAAATTTCGCACACGTACTTCGCATACGTATACTATTTTGATTTGGGAGCCCCGGTTGGGAGCCCGACGTTGGAATCGAGAAAAAGCCCCGGGGCTCCCAAAATTCAAGGGCTCCCAAAATTGGGAGCCCGAGCCCCACATTGGAGTTGCCCTAAAGAGCTGTAATAGGTTGTTATATTTTTTCAATCAATACGAAATCAATTATACTCATCATCGAAATTGAGTTGCAAAAATCTCCGCAAAATAATAGAATTTCATTCAAAAAAAATTGAACTTGTATCTTTAATATAAGATTAGATGAATAATTTCTCATTGTGCACGAAAGCAACGGCACACTGCATTGAAGGTTACACACTACCTAAAGGCTACAAAAAGTGTAACCCACGCCAAATCATAAAAAGATAAGGAGGGAGTTATCATTTATGAAAGGAAAAACCGAGTGCAATGCAAATGTTGTTAATTTTGTTTTCTGATCAATTCCCTGGGTAATTTTTTGATGATTGGATGAGCTATACATTAGGGTCACTTCAGGTACAATATGGCAACCGTCTCTAAGAGAATCCTTGTGTGGTAAATATGTCTCTGTGATTTAAAATCGGTGACCTAGAAAAAAAAATCTAATGTAATTTCGCTGCGACTTGGATTACTTTTAGATATTTTATGCGCCGTTTACGTGGATGCTAGGGAAGAAGTGTCCCGCAACTTTTCATGGAGCATATACGGCAAGTACGTGTCATTGTAGTGATCATTTAAATCCTGTTCATCTTTTATGTGATAAAGTGGGTCAATCGAAAATTTTTACATTTGAATAAATTAGTCTGAGATAGATCACATGGTTTGCCCCAAAAATATTAAGCAGAAGGTACATTGATTAGAAATTGACTGGACAAGCTTAGCAAAATGAATAGACAAAAAGAACTCATATATACCCCTTCTGAGGGCTACTGCTCAATTTTAAGCTACTTAGAAGGATGTCATAAATTAATTCGACTTTTACAAAGTTCTAAATGTGAGTTTTATTTGTCTTGTCCATTTCAACCATAAGGACATGGCTCCCAGTTCAACAACAAAAAAAAAAAGAGGACGTGGGCTCCCTTCTAAGTTTAGGGTTAGAGATTCATGATCCTAGAATAAATGTATTAGGTCCATTACTATGTACAATTAAGTGTCAATAACAGTTGGTTAGTTTGTTTTGCATCTATTCCGAAATTCGTAGTCACATGTTCGATTTTACTATAGAAGTGAAATTCATCATTTATTGTTTTATGCTAAGAAGTATAAATAAAAAAAAGTTACTCAAGGACCTTCATGTTATGTAAAATGGACTTAAAGAGTTTTTATATGGCCTTTAAAGCTCAAAATGTTGTTGAAAATAGTAAATATAAGGCTTATTTTCACCAAAAGAAAAAGTATAGGGCTTATTCAATTCATGTATACATGTTATATCTAACGTAATGACTATTTAATGTAGGCTAGCCCAAGATGTCTTTGGTAGATAAATTAAGGTCGCCCTCCTTGGTATGTATCAGAGAGAAAGTATGGTCGTCTTCCTTGGTATGTATGAGAGAGAAAATAAGGGCATCTCCCTTTATATCTATGAGCTAGAGAAAGTAAGGTCGTCGTTAGAAAGTAAGGTCGTCTTCCTTGGTTTGTATGATAGAGAAAATAAGGTCGTCTTCCTGTTGTTCCTCTGGTTATGGTTTGAGTTCACTTTACCTCTCTCTTGTCTTGATCAAGACAGAGTCTGGGTTGAAGTAGTGAACTTCCTTTCTTTAAGTTATAGAGAGATAAACGAAAAGCGAATACCGAATTTATCAATAATTCCTTCTTTCAGATTAACCGAGATAGACAAAGGATAATGGAGTGGAAGTGAGAATAAATTTTCTTTCCTTAAGATATTTTACACCCCCGTAACAGTACCAATCGTTAGGGTGTATACCTTCGGGATATAACGACTATCCTCTTAGAATTTAAGATGGTACTTCTATATTCTGAAAGTGGGTTAACCTTTATAAATAATATGAGCTCTTGATTGAGGCGAGTAGATCTTCTAGACACTTGGATACTTCTCTCTTCAGAATTCAAGACACACTAAAATATTTCTAAAATCAAAAATATATTCCAGACACACCAGAATACTGATTTCAAGAGAGAAGAGAAGAAATTTAACGGAATTCATTCAGACTTATTTCTTCTTTGCTCTAGATATACTAGAGTACTTCCCATCAGATTTATATTCCAGACACACCAGAATACTGATTTTTAGAAGATAAGAAAAGAAGAGAATGAATTAGATAAGAATTGGAATGGTTTTAGGTTGTTTATATAGGAGTTGAATAGGTACATATGTCTGTTGGGGTTAAGGGACACAACTGTTCAAAAGTAAGGACTAAATCTGAAGAGTAACTGATTATTAGAGTCGGTTGTAATCTGGACCGTCGGATTTCTCTCAAAACCTCGGGCTAAACGCGAACCATTAGATGGGTATTGAGATAGCCCGATCAATGATTGAGCGCAACAGCCGTTAGATTTAAATCTGGCGGAATCCCACTGCTGTCCCAACGCGGGGGGTAATGCGCGTCGTTGGATCGCTCAGATCCAACGCTTCTAGCCGCATCCCGAAGTCGTCATGAGGACCTAAACGCGAGACCATCAGATCACGCAAAATCCCGCGTGTCGAATGCGAGCCGTCCGGATCTGGATGTGCTCGCTTCGCATAAATGTCCCCAAACTAACTTGTCCAAATTGACGTTTTAGTCCTTGTTCAAATCGATCTTCGTCCAAACTTTAAACTTGAATTTCTCATTCATCCGGAATCAGATTCGAGTGATTTTCGGCTCTAAGTTTAAAAGCTCGACGAGGCGAACACAATGGTGTATTCCATTTATGAGTTTGACGAGTCGGGTCAAACCAAAATCGACTCTGGTTCCAACAATCCCCCACATGAATGAAAATTCGAGGTTTACTGGGATATATACAAACATATTATACTGACATACTGACACTGGCAGAGCTCATATGCGGAACGTCGCTGCATCAGAAGAAGGTAGTCTTTCAACTTTGAACCTTCCTAGTGAATAACTACAAGGTCTACAAACACGGAACTAAACTTTTCGTCTTGAACTGAATCCTAGAAATTGTAAACCAAAATAGCTATCACACAGCTAATCCCTTACTTACTTAGGTTCTCGGTTGTGTTCATTTTCGCCTGCAGCAATCCCGATTTCATGTGTGCTTTAGAGAAGTCGGCCTAGACGACCTTCCCACGGAACCGACATCAATCCACACACATAGGTTATCCGTAATAAGGTATCCTGCTATACCTCACCTTAGAATCAAGTTTTAAGTTTTTGGATTTATTAAAAGTTTAATGCTTAGCCTCTCACTGCAGGCAACACTGTTTTCATCCTAGGAATGGGTAAGAGATAGAAATCTCTTACAGTGTTACTGTCAAGCCAGGATATAGCTTCAGTTGCCCTTTGAACCCAGATTTTGGAATCTCTGATCATCTATGTAGGGTTTGACCATGCCTTTACTCATTTACTTTAGGCGTTTTTGCCACATTCCCCTTGATGATGCAATTTCAACTCTCTTATTCACCCTTGTTTTATACGGACCCTCCATGTAACTTAGGATTTAACATAATTTTAATTTATTCATTCCTTGAGAGCAATTGCTTTACGGTGCTACTCCATTTGTTTTGAATTCTCTGGACTTACCGTATTAGTCCCTATGCAACAGCTACTTAGGTTTATTGCGTGCACTGGCTTCAATCACAAACAAATATCCTCTGGATGTTGGGTTTTGTACGTATCTAATACATACTAATCATCTAACTAGTGTTGTAAGCGAAATCTCATACGCCATATGTTTCACACTAATTAACCAGGATCATATGCATGAACTAATAATGAACTACAAACTGAAAGAAGAATACCTAGATTCGCTTTCCCGAATTAGATTCCAACTCCTTTATCCTGAATATGAGAGTTTCATATGTCGCTCCTCTACTTGAGACACCCGAGTGAATAACTTGATCCCCCTTCTTTGTTGTCTGCTAGAACTCCATTGAAGATTGAGTAGAAAAATCGTTCTTCTTTTGAGTCCATAGATAGATTGGGAGTTTTTTCTCTAAAACCCTCTCTCTCTACTTAGTTGTATATTGTGAGAGAGATGAAGTTTTCTCCTGAGAAAAATCCACAGCACCTTTTATGTTCTCTAATGACCCTTATATAGAGAAACCATAATAGGAATCTCATTCCCATAAGATTTCAATAAGAGTCCCAGAAAAAGTAATCACCCGAATTTCCCTTAAAAAGGGAATTAGGGTTTCCCCTTCTTTATGGTGTGCCAGCCACTTAAGCCCATTAGTGGCTTACCCTGGCCGACCCACCCACCTTATATGGCCGGTCCTGACCTTTCCCTTATCGGGCTTGGTCAGGACACCCTATAAGTGGGTTTTAACACTTTTCGGGCTTCTCTTTCGAGCATGATTCTTTTTATCTTTTTGGCACTATCAGACTGGATCATATCCATCTATAGGCAAGCTCCCATGAGTCAACTCTCTTTAATCAAGCTAACATTCTTTGGTGTAACCCGTTATAGGATCTGGTCTATATTAGCTGCGGATTACCAAAGTAACCCGACGATCGTAAGCTGCTTCTAGCTAAGCATTACAACCCCTAATTGGACCGGACTAGATGATCTTCCAGATAAAGTCATTGTTATCCTAACTGACAAACTATACGCATTGTCATCTTGGTCGAAGGACACTTCTTCGGAAGGACATCTCCTTCGCAAGGACATCTCCTTTGGAAGGACATCTCCTTCATGCCGAAGGACTATGTCCTTCAGTCTCCCACTTGTACTTAGAACAAGTGCAATGCTCGATTCTCATGTCACTTCGCATCTCATTTGATACGTCAAATCTTTTCAGACTTTCTTGATCTGGAGAACAACTGTCAAAGCTAATGATTAACTATTAATCTATTAGAGTATGGCCGTACATTTTCAGTTGCTTCTCCTCAAGTGGCCCGGAGATATTAATCTTATCCTAGTTAGGAGAACATAATCCAGTCTTGTACTCCCACTTAACTTCATGTCTATCATGTCATTCCCGGTAATCCGCCTTCATAACCTCCTTTTACGGCGCGGCGTTTGGCGGTACCAAAGTTTGACATTCCTTACATAAGATTAGTGGAGCACTCATGTTTTAGGAATCTCTCCAATCTTACCTATGAGAGTTCATGACGTATTTCATTACTCATTGAAGAACTCTCATGTTAGGTTATCCAGTGTATATTCTCAATCATACACCCATGTAATTGACTCGAATTCTCAATTCGCATAGCCCATGCAACTGCGTTATCAATCAATCTCACATGCTAGTCTTTGTAAGTCATTGTTGTCCATGCAATGACCTGGACTAGGGACCTAATAATGAATTTATTCCAAGTTCACTTAGTAGGGTTTCATTTACCAAATCACGTATCTGATAATCCTACTTGGAATGTTTTACTATTTTTGGATTGTCGGTTAAATACTAAACCACGATTTAACGACGAAATGATTAAATTATTTCAGATAATAAGAGTTTGTAAATCTTGAGCCTTCCCGTGTAACTCCTTACACCCTCAAGTTTACCAGTCTAAGTTTTTCAGGAAAGCTTAATGCCTATGACCCTGGAATCACTTCCATATTTAGTCTTAGGTGACAGTCTAGTTAGTAGATCTTATCTGTGTGGATTTTGCTGGTTATCATCCCGATGATAATCTTTAGTATTTGAATACTAAATTAAATATTCTTAAGCTTTAATTATTTTCTTTTGTTTGTAAAGTTTGCAATAGTCTTCGCGTGGAACCCTTCCAGCTTACTGTTCTTCCAAGTCAAGATTGTCATCTTATTCTAGAAGTTAGCAACATATGATGTTTCAACCGTTTATTTTCCTATCGAGAATAAGTTGTTCTCAAGAACTTTATGCAACCCAAATCAGCTTATCTGGATTTGATTGGTGACGACCGTAGATACTCCAAGTATTATGAGACGACATGGTGAACGCTAATCAACATGACTGATCTTATGCCTCAAGCATTGCTATCTTTCTCATGCATGCTTGTTCATGAGAATCCTTCAGATGTTGAATCTTGTTAAGTTATGTGCCATGAGACTTGGGTAGAAAATACTCTAGTTGAGTCTTTTCATATTTGACTTTTCAAGACTTTACTTGAATAAGTCTTATCATCTACTCGATCTATCTTCATATATCTTTGATGTCCAAAAGCCTTTCACCTTTATGTGTGGTCCTTTTATTAAGTACGTTTTAAACTATTTTCAACATCAGAATGTTGTTCTCAATCTCAAGTATGTCGTTAACATACCGGACCAAAAGAAAACTGGGTTACTCCCACAAACCTTTTTGAACTTTCTGAATTCAAGATTTCTTTTCATTCTTAAAGAAACCAACTCTTGATTACTTTGCTGAATGAAAGATTCCTACTCCTACTTACCTACTTCAATCCACCGATGAATTTCTGAAGCTTGCGATTTCCACTAACTTTTTAGAAGTGTTAACTTCCACCAGGATGTGTCTCGTCAACATTCTTTTGCGAGTGATTGATCAGTAAGGTCTCAAGCGTCGCGACTTAAGAGATGGTCTTTTCATGGTCTATATCATGAATTTGGTGACCTTTTTTCTTAGTCTTGCTTTGGGAAAATCCAATGTTTCCATCCTTGTCTGTTTTTCACTATGAAAAACCTAATTGTACTTAACAGGAACTAGTCCTTTAAGAAAAATAGATCAAGTTCCAAACTTGATTTCAGAGATGGATTCCATTCTGATTTTATGGCTTCAAGCCATATTTCAGAGTGTCTCCGTTATAGCTTTTGTGTAAGTAGCTCATTTTCTTCTTCAGCAGGTTTTAGTCCTCTGAGACAGATCTTTGAGCCTTCAAGGCCTACGTGGGATTTGAACAACTTTGAGACGCTCTCAACTCCTTGAGAGCTCTCCTGTGAATCTAACTCGACTTATGCGGAATTATTTCCATATCTATCGGCTAAAATAGATAGGAACCGCAACCGCTGGTTTGTAATACCATTGTCAGTTTGTTGCTCTTATCGAATTTATTCGATGTCTTAAGTTTCTCCCACTTGTCTTCTTGGAATAACTCTTATTTCAAGCGAGACACCATCATGAGCAACAACTACCATGTTCTCTAATTGTTTGTGGAAGAATCCCTAGTATTTCTTTATCGCATAAAGAAATATTTGGTCTGATATGACAACTTGGCTCTCGGTAACCATTTACGTTAGTTTCATATCTCTAGACCTTGAGAAAAGACCTCTTTGGAACCATTCCAAACCGATACTCTTATGGTGTCTTTTCAGCTATTGACGGAATGTGGTTAGGTAGGAAGAACGACCGTGTTGAGAATATATCCTCGAAAAGTGTCTGGAAGATTGGCCTATACCCATCATTGATTGACTCATGTCCAACATGTTCGACCACTCCCACTAGACTCATCACCCATATGATGTGTTTGGAGCAAGATGAGAAACTATTTCTCAACTTCTTGATGGTCGTCAAATTTTTTACTTAATATTCACCATCTCGATCCAATCGAATGACTTACATTTTTGTCAAGAGGATTCTGGTTAACTCTAGTTAGTGTATTAATAGTTTTACATACATCCGTATGTATGAAGACTATTAGTTCACTAGTCACAGCTTCCTTTCGAAAATGTGTCTTTGTCAAATAGTCCTTTTGAACAAAATTCACATGTGTCGTATGATTCAAAATCATTAGACTTAGAAGTCTATACCTTTGGATCTTCCTCATGTGTCTTATGTCAATTTGACGCAATGAAAAAAACCTGAGTTGACCAGTTTGAATCCTTTGATCACAGCCTATAATATCATTGTTAACGTTTTAGTTCTCATAGAACCGACTTTGTTAATTTAGCACTGATTTAAAACATTAGATGTTTCTAGAAGAGCATAATAGTACTTATTAAGTTCTACTCTAGATCAGTGTCTAAACGAAGACTTTTATCCAATTTAGCATCGTTAGCAATCACTTGCTTCTGCTCCCTCTTTGACCTTTCTCCTTTTAATCAAGTATGTAATTCTCTTGAGCTCCTACTGAGCTACACATCCGGTTTTAAACACCTGATGAAGGGAGTCTACTATACTTGCAAAACTAACTTTGTTGACAAAGATACAAGAACCGGAATTCTCAATTCCGGTTCTTTGTTTTCCAGGTACTTAGGATAGTTTGCAGTAATGGCTTAGCCATTGCTTTTAAAACTCTAGCCCTTATGCCTTATGAATCATAACAACTCTTCTTATGTTCCTTTGGTTGCTAAATCTGAAGAACTTGTTTCTTAGATTCAAACGTTCCTCAATGTTCTTTTCAATTGTCTTCACAAACTGAAGTAACAACGAACATTAAGAATGGGATATTCTCGGGCATTTTCTATGTTTCAAATTCCAGAGCGTTTCTCAGATTTTAATCCAATCAAGGAAATAACTTTCGTTTTATTCCTTCTCAATGAACGAGCGAAGGTTCGAAAACTATTTTCTAATGGTCATATATACTCTACTTTAAAAGAAAAAACAAAATCCTAAAACTTATTATCATTGCAAATCACAATTTTGCCACATTATTCAATGAAAACCGTCCCTGGTTGAATAATGCGATTCCAAGACCCAATTTCTTTGAGGTTAAGCGTACTAGGGCACTGCTTTTAACCCCACCGTTCTGGGTGAGTGACTCTTTACTAGTCATACTCCTACGACTCTTGGTTGATGAATAACACGTTTATGTGTTCAATTCATCCTTCGCCTCGAAATCCAAAACCCTTTTGCTGATTCGTTGAAAATAACCAGTTAGACATGTAGACATCTTCATAGATCTACCTGTACTGTCCCGAGGTAAAAGATGGCACTCTGCGGAGGCAGACCCACCATCGTTGAACAAGGGCTCAACAAGTGTCTTATTCTGGGTAGGCTTTACTCAAAATTCTTTTTGGGGACTTTTACGCAACTTATCAAGTATGTGTTACTGTGAACTCTATCATAACCATTCATGACTTATTACGTGAAGTTTATGTGAGTTTGCGTAAGGAATTAATTAGTTCCTAGTATAGCCCCCAAAAAATCTAATCTTTTAGGTTACCTCTTGTTTGCCTATGGTTCGTTTGGATTTACGTCCTAGAACCTCCATTGACTACTCCCACTTGAACCATGATGTCGTCGTTCGGTTCATCAATGAATCCTATGACCCTATACTCTAAGTATTAATCGGGTACATAGTCACTTATGCTTAGAAACAAGAGTCGATTACTTATCTAAATGTAATACTATTCTACGCATTCACATATACATACATACAAAATATAACATTCATAATATAAAGTATGTATCCTAGATTCGTTTTTAGGTTTCCTATTTGTGGGAAATTGTGACATCTCTATGTCTAACATGCTACTAAGTCAATTTTCGTAAAATATGAACTAATGGCACGTTCCGTTTCTTCCTTAATGATTTCTACAATCGATTCAAGGAAAAACCCCGTTTGGGCACTCGAACGGCCCGTGTCAATATCGGAAAGATTTGCTAAAATCGGAAGAAGAAAAGTCAAGACCTCCCACTCGGATTAAGGCCCGAGTCATACTCAAAAGACCCAAGTCAAACTTGGTCAACAAACCCTTTGACTAGCTCAGGTTGCCCGATTGGTCGGTACGCGTCTTGGCCCTAGGCCAGACGCGTCCTTTGGCCTTGGACACGTCCTGGACGCGTCTTGGTGCCCCAGACGCGTCTGTCCGAGTAATGGACCTTCTCGGGCAAGAAGTTTGAGAAATCCGGCCTGTCCGGCCAGACGCGTCCTAGACGCATCTTGGCTGCCCGGACCGGAGCAGTTTCTATTTTCGAATAGAACATGTTATTCCCATCACCTTCTTCCTCTTCTATCCGACCATAGCTTCTGTTTTTTAGTTATCTTGACAAAAAACTGTTGTTTTCTTTTTGAAACTGTTGTTCACCCCTAGAAAACTGTTGTTTTCAACTAGTAAACTGCTGTTTTCAACCACAAAACTGCTGTTTTCAACTAGAAAACTGTTGTTTTCAACCACAAAACTGCTGTTTTCAACCAATTTTCATTATATTCATCACCAAAACTAATGATTTTGAAACCCGTTTTTCAAAATCTATAATCCGTTAGATCCGTTTTCGAAAACCCTTTTCAAAAAACTCAAAATCTAATGATTCTACGCATTGAAACTCTTTCAAATACTTGTTTTGATTACGAATAAATCTAATTTCAACTAACCAAAACGTGTTCGAATCTCTATTCAAACTAATATATATAATGAATCAAATATGAATCTGATTCGCTTTAGTCAAAACTAGTTACATGCAAACGGCTCGTGATGCCACTGTTGGGCTTTGTACGTATCTAATACATACTAATCATCTAACTAGTGTTGTAAGCGGAATCTCGTTACTTAACTTAGTTTAGGAGTAGAAAGAGAAGTTTTTTCAATTTGTGTTTTTCCAAATTTGTTGAGTGAATTAAACATTCACGCCATCACTTATATTCACACACTTGATTTCTTAATCTTGTCACAACTTGGTGAATATAATTATAGTTCTTAGCTCAATGAAACCTTATCGACCAAACATTCGTTTTTGGCTAAATCTGGTTTCTGAGGTATTCCATAATTTCCCTCTTCTCACGTCCCTATGACGTTGTAGCTTAAGGAGAATTTGGAGACATTTATGTCATTAATTTCTTTATAACTGACATTTCGGTTCCTTCTCGGTTCCCCCCACATTTCAAGAGCATTTTCTCTTATCCATCGACTTAGATGGAATCTTATAATATTTTATATAGAGTACCATCCAGATATTTAACAATATCTGCCCCTACAGTTTGAGGGTAACCAGTTGATTCTCCTTTTTGACAAAACTATATTATTACACACTACATTTATGAGAATACACACTACATTTTCTTAAATGTTATCGTGAATCCCTCAGACTAAACCGTCATGGTGAAAATATTTTGAGTCAAATTTAACATTACATTCTCTGAAATGTTATTTGCAGAGTGAATATACTTAGTGTATATCTGAAAACATACATTACATTTTCTTATATCTTATCGTGAATCCCTCATACTAAATAATCACTACAAAATATTTCGAATCAAAATTTAGCATTGCATTTTCTAAAATCTGATCCGCGTCCTGGATATATGTATAGTGCATTTCTAAAAATACACATTACATTTTCTTAAATGTTATCATAATTCCCTCAGACTAAATAGTTATGGTGAAAATATTTCGAAACAAAATTTGACATTATATTTTTATAAATGTTATTTCCATCGTGGATATACATAGTGCATATTAGAAAATACACATTTTATTTTTTGAAATATTATTTGCATCGTGAATGTACCTAGTTCATATCTGAAAATACACATTACATTTTCTTAAATGTTATTGTGAATCCCTCATACTAAACAGTCACTACGAAAATATTTCGAATCAAAATTATGTTGGATTCTGGTGTCTTCTAGTGTTTTAGGCGAAATCTCAAACATCTTATGTCTAACATTATTATCCCCAAGATCTCATGCATAAGCTAAAGATGAACTAAAGGATTTAGAGATTTACCTTAATCGCTAATTCCCACAGACTTGATTGATTGTTTTCTCGAAGACCAAGAGCTCCAATTGTAGTTCCTCTCCTTGAGACACCCGAGCAATCGACTTGATCTCCTGCCTTTCAAGTTAGCTAAAATTCCCGACAGTTAGACGAAGAACTCCTTCTTCTTTAGACTAGATTGATAGCTGGGAACTATTCTCGCTTTCTCTCTTTACTTGATGTTGTAAAGATAGAAATCTCTCTAAGAATTTTCCACACCTGTTTATGTTCTAAAGAAACCCTTAAATAGAATCCTAGGAGTCAAAATCCCATTCAGACAAGGATTCCTTAATGGCCACAAACAGATTCAGAGCCCAACTCCGATTAGGATTCCCAAATGAGTAAATCATCTAGGAAACCCTAATGAAGGTGGTCGGCCAGATCTGCCCCTTATTGGGCTGGGCCTGGCCGGCTCCCATAGCATGGACAGCCATGCCTTGGTCGCCTTCCTCTGGTCGGGCCTTTTGTCCGGCTCATTACCCTTCTTTCTCGGATTTTTCTATCTTTGTCTATGGTTTTATAGACATATTTATGGATCCAATCCATACTTATATGTCTCATCACTCTAGTCATATTTTTCGATCAAAACGATACTCTTTGGTGTAACCCGATGTAGGATTTTGGCGAAGTTAGATGCGAATCACCTAGTGATTCGACGATCGTAGTTGGATTCTAGCTAAACATTACGATCCTTAAATCTTCCGGACTTTGATGATCTTCTGTCTTATCCTACAAATTGCTCGCATTGCCACTCTAGTTGAAGGACATCTCTTTCAGTCTCCCACTTGTACTTAGAACAAGTGCAATGCTGGATTCCCATATCAATTTGTATCCCATCTGATACATCATCTCTTAATCAATTTAAGCGTGGCCACGCATTTTCAGTTGCTACTCATCAAGTGGTCCGGAGATACTTTTCCTAATTTAATTAGGATGACATGATCCATTCTTACACTCCCACTTAGCTTCATGTCTATCATGCCTGTGACAGTGTCTGCCTTTATACTTTTAGGGCGTGACGTTTGACAGGACCAATATCAGACATTCCTTACATAGGATGAGTGGAGTATTCATGTTTTAAGGATTCTTTCCAATCATGTCAATGAGAGGTTTTTGACGTTCATCACTCTTGCTGGGTTATCCAATGTATATTCCCAATCATACATCTACGTAGATGACTTGAATACTCCTATTCCTGTAGCCCATGAAACAACGTTACATTGTCAATCTCACGTGGTAGTCTTCATAAGTCATTGTTGTCCATACAATGACCTGGATTAGGGAGAGTATAACGAAATGATTTCAATTCACTTAATAGGGATTCATTCATCAGATCACGCATCTGATTAACCTATTTGAAATATTTTCATTATTATGGATTTCGTTTAAATATAAATCCAGGTTTAGACGACAAAATAAACAACTCTTATTTCTGATAACATGAGTTTGTAAAATTGAGTTTCCTCCCGTAAATTCCTTTACTTACTCAATTTACCAGTCAAGGTCATTTTCAAAATGCACCTTATGCCTTAGGCCCTTGTATGACCTTTCCTACTTGGTCTTAGGTACAGTTTAGTTAAACAGATCTAATCCGAGTAAGCTTTGCTGATTATCTATTTAATTGAAGGTTGCTGCCTTCAATTCTCTTCGATAATCTTTAGTACCTCTTTACTGAAATTTATGTTGTTAAAGCTTTAATTATATTTTTTTTCGCTTGTAGAGTTTGCAATAATATCCAGCTTGGAACTCTTTCCAGCTTACTATCCTTTCATGTCTTGAAGTTTGCATTATATGACATATATTACCTTTTCACTTCCCACTTATTACCAAGACTCATCTTAAGTACTTCTGAAGTTCTTTAGGATGTTCTTTAGTTGTGGTTCAGAAGCCCTTTTCTAGATTTGATTGGCGACGACTCATCATACTCCAAGTATTTGAGACTTAGGCGAATGTTGATCATGTCTAACATGACCGATCTTATGCTCAAAGCATAAGCATCTTTCTCATGCTTGCTCGCTCGTCAGGGCCTACTAGGCTCTGAGTCTAGCTGATCTCTGTGTCGTGAGACTTGGGTCGAATTTTTCTTCTAAAGTCTTTCACATTAGACCTTTCAAGAATTTTATCTCTGTAAGTTTCTTGATTTAGTCCTATCATCCTTTTGATCTATCCTTACAGATCTTTGATGCCTAAAAGCATTTTTCCTTTATGTGTGGTCCTTTATTGAGTCAGTTTTCAACATCATAATGTTGTTCTCAATTTTATTATGTCCTTTACATACCAGACCAAGAAAATTGGGTTACTCCCACTAACCTTCTTGAAATTCCTGGGGTTCAAGATTTTTCTTCATTCTTTAGGAATCAAACATCTTTGATTACCTTATCGAACCGAAGATTCCAACTCTTACTTGCCTGCACGATCCATCGATAGATTTCTGAAGCTTGCGTATTTTTCCAACCTGTAGAGTCAATAACCTTTTAGACTGTGTCCAGTACACATCTTCTTTCAGAAATTCATTAAGGAAGATGGTTTTTTACCTCCACGCGTTAGACTGTGAGGCACTTTCAACTATTTGAGAGTTCTCATTACGAATCTAATTCGTCTTGAGCGAAAGGCTCCTCGAGTTCATCTAACTCTACCTCTGATTCCCATCTCTTGAGAGACCAGGACCGTCGTTACTAATACCATCAGTTGTTGCTCATGTCTAACATTTTTTATATTCATAATTTCTCCCACTTGTCTTCTTCGAATAAAATCCATTTCAAAGAAGACATAACCATGAGAAACAACTTCTTTGTTCTCTGATTATTTTAGGGAAAATTCATTGTTTGTCTGTTATGCAAACGTATTCCTGTAAATGCATTTACATAAGTTTCGCTTCGTTAGACGTTTTAAGAAAAGACATCTATGGAACCCTTTCCAATTCCATACTCTTATGGCGTCTTTTCAGCTTTAGACAGAATGTGGTTAAGTGAGAAAACAATTGTCTCTAGAATATATAGCAAGAGGTTTTCGGAAGATTGGCCTAAAACCCATCATTGATCGAATCATGTCTAACATCGTTCGATTGCTCCAACTGGACCCACCATCCATCAGATGTGTTTTTTGGGGTGAACTGGGAAGCCTTTTCTCAACTACTTTGATCGTTATCAAATTCTTGACTCAAATTTTCACCATTCAAATCTAATCGTATGGCTAATATTTACTTGTCAATGTGATTCTTTACTCCATTTTGTTCTTGTTTGAACCTTTTCAAACAATTCTGACTTAAATTTATGACTTGTACGTTTCTGTACTTTCTAAAGTTGTTAGGATACATTTTGAAGTATCTTTCTTTAACTCCTACAAGTAAACTTATAGGTCTGCAAAACCAAGTATGAGTCATAATAGATTACTAGTCCCTTATCTTTTTCTGAAAAAGGTGACTTTGTCACTTGGTCATTAAGACAATATCCACATATGTCATGTGATTCCAAATCATTTAGACTCAGAAGTCCATGGTCTTGGAGCTTCTTCATGTATCTAATGTCAACTAGACCCAAGCGAAAATGCCAGAGTTAACGGGTTGAATATTTTGATTTCAGCCGTTATTATCAATGTTAATGATTTCGATTCTCTAAGAACCTTTAATTTAGCACTGGCTTAAAACAATCGATGTTTCTAGAACTACATTGTCACTATTAAGTTCTAAACTAGATCAGTTCTAAAAGAAGACTACAGGACCTCATAGCGATTTTGGCAACCTTTTGCTTCATTTGCTATTGAAAAATATGTCTCTCTTTTAGTCAAGTATGTATTTCCCTTGAGCTCCCACGGAGTCGTACATCCGGGTTTAGACACCTGATGAAGGGACTCTACGATACTTGCTAGATTAACTTCGATGACGAAGATATTTGAACCGGAATTGGCAATTCTGTTCCTTTGTCCTCTAGGTACTAAGGGTGGTTTCCCTTTTAATGGCCTAGCCATCGTTTAGAAACATTGACAGTGATGAGAAATAATCTTGATCATGGACTTAGCAACTGCTTTGCCTTTTCCTTGTTAGAGAGTTTGTCTCTCAATCCTAACCCTTTGTCCTTTTGAATCTCAAGAACTCTTTCTAAGATTCCTTTTGTTCTGTTCTCATGAACCTTTTCTTAGATTCGATGTTCTCATATGTCCTGCTCAGTTGTTCACAACAATCTGAGTAACTCATTTAAGGTGTTTATCTATTTTGGTTCAATCAGTATTGAACTGGGTGATGGCTAAAGTCTGTTGTCATCCCTCGATTATGGAAAATTCGAGTTGTTTCAAGTTTCTGAATAGATAAATCATATCGAAAATATGAAAACCTTTTCGTTCTTCCTTACTTAAGATGACCTTTAGATTGTCTTAGAGGTCTCGTACCTTTCCATTCATGACTTTTGCAAGAAAGTTTCATGGTTGCTTACAAAAGGCTTTTGACCTTCTCCGGCATGAGCCAACAATGGGATTGGGCGTTCTAGGACGTTTTTTTATTTCAAATCTGAGAACGATTCTCGGATTCCTTTTCCAAGAAAGGAAGTTACTTTCGTTCAACTCTTTCTCAAGGATTGAACGAAGGTTAGATAACAATTTTCTAATATGCGATTAAAACTACATTAAAAAAAAAAAAGTAAGGTTTTAATACTTGTTATCAATGCAAAACATATTTTGCCACATTATTTATGTTTTGCCACATTATTCAATTAATAGCGTCCGTGATTGAATAATGTGATTCCAAGACCCCATTTCTTCGGACTTAAGCAGACTAGGGTCATGCCCTTAACCCCGTTGTCCTAGTGCAATGCTTGATTCCCATGTCAATTTTGCAAACTCTAGTTTGCAATTCACATTTTGCAAATGTAATTTGCAAGAATTGTATTTACAGAAAAGCGAAAAGAAAACCCTTTTTTTCTATGTTTTGAATGTGGATCTTGTTAGAAAGCAAATGAAATATCATTTCTAATTATATAAATTTCATGGAAATCCGATATCTGAAGAAAAAGTTATATAGATTTAAAGTATAAAGAAAAAGAAAAATAATTAGTTATAGAAAATGAGAAAAGGGTACTTTAGTCTTCGTATCGATATTTACCTGAATAACAATTTTGAAACGTTTTTTACTTTTTATTTATTTTCAATATTATTTTGACCTATATAGTTAAAACTTCACATTTTCTCTAAACTTATAAATTTAGCAGGAAAATTCAAGCGGTTAAATGTTAACTTTTATAAATCTAACCAACTAATGAGAGTCATTATCCCTTGGAGAAAAAAAAAAAAAAAAGGAGGAGCACAATTGTGGGGCCAAAAGATTGATGTGGCCTCCGTTATGATTTGTTGGAAGATTTTTAAGGGAAAATAACTATTTAGGTAGTAAAAGATTTCATATTAGCTAAAAAAGCAACTAACATTTTCTATTTACTATAAGTGACCAAAATATTATGGTTAATGATAAACAAAGTTAAAATTAATATATATAATTATCAATCAGGTCATTTCCTAAAAAAATTATTCCAAACTTACCCTTACTCTTACCCATTAAAAACACATTTTCATTCTCACGAAACTCACTAGATCTCGAGGGTTTTTTCGCTTCTTCTTCAAATCTACTTCGTCGAATCTACTACTTCTTCAACTTCGAACATTTTTCTTTTTCAATTGCTATGATATTACTGCTTTCAATCTACTATTCATGATCGATCAATCAAGGTATGAACACTCTCTGTTAATGTAGATATACAACCCAAGATGCTTATTCTCACACTAACTGGTTAAGTTCTGTTAGGTTTAGCCCTCATACCATTCAACCAACTATTGTAAGTTGAGGAACACATCAACACTTGTTGTCGGAGTATTAATATTATATCATCCTTATGTTGTTGTTGAATGAAAGATGTCATTTGAATCTGTTGTCGTTGTATTTATTGTGGTGTACATTTGTGCTAGAGAGGATGATAAAGAGATATGATTATATGTTGGTAACAGGTTGATACATATATATATGTGAAATTTGGACGCGAAATGTTCGATGAAATGTCTGAAAGAGTTGTGATTTCTTGGGCGTCTTTCATTGTGCTTATGCCAAAAAAAATGAGATATGGAAGGGGCAGTTTAGTTGTTTATTGGGTTTTACCTAAGAAGAGTAAGATGGCATGGACGACTATGATAACCGGTTTTGCTAAACCTAAAGATGCTCTGAGATTGTTCAAGAATATGAAAGATTCTGGTAGGTGTCATTTCTGCTTGTGCTCAATTGGTTGCTATAAAGTATGGCAATTGGATTTGAAATGTTTCTAATAAATCTGGTTCTTTGATCTATATGTTTTGTCTAAACTAATGTTACAGAGAAGTTATGAAGCATTTAGTAATATTTGTTGTTGATCAAAAAACATAATGGTTGCTTGGAGATTCATCCTCATTGCTTTTCACTTACCAGAGAAGGTGTCAATTTTAAGAGACATCTTTTGTGTCTGATGGTTACTTGAAGATGATGCGGAGAAGAACTGAATTAACTCGAAAAAATTTTCATATGGGATTCCAAGGATGGAAACATTAGAAGCACCACCACCAAGATCGAACACAACTATAACATTAACCCATATGAAAGTGCACCACTAGTTAGCTCGTTGATGATTCTCCTTTAACAATCCTATTGAGGATGACGATGATTAGTATGAAAAGAAGACTTAAAAATCAAAGTGAGTTTTACCAAACTAGAAATGAGGAATCGGTGAAAAAGCCGAATGCTTCCTTTAGATCAAAGACCAATGTGAGTTTTCCGATAATGGTCAAGTTTTTACGGTTCTTATCACTTCTCAGGATAGAGATTTAGATGATGTATCCAACAATATTGACACTAGGGTTATATGATGAATGATGAAATCAATTTCAAACGCAAGATTTTGTATACACATACTCTTAGTTTATATTATCGATTTGCAAATCGAGTTTGCAAGATATGCAACTCAAGATTATATCCTGCGAAGCTTGCAAATCATGTTTGCAATCTAAAATTTACAAACACAGTTCACAATATGCAAACACATGTTTGCAGTTTACATTATGCAAACACTTGTGTGCAAACACGTTTGCATAACAGATTGTTGCAAACACGTTTGCAGAAAAACGTAAAGGAGAAAAACGCCGTTTTTTTCCTGATTTTTTTTTTTTTTTGAAAAAAAGTATTGAAAATGGATCTTGTTAGAAAGCTAATGAAAAATCATTTCTTAATATATAAGTTTTATAGAAATCCGACATCTCAAACAAAAGTTATATCGATTTAAATTTAAAGAAAAATAAAAGAATTTAGTTACACAAAATGACAAAAAAGGGTACTTTAGTATTTGCACACTTTTTGACCTGAATAATAATTTTCAAATGTTTTGTGTTTTTCTACTCATTTTCAATATTATTTTGACCTTTCTAGAAATTACCTTGCAAAATGGTATAAACTACCATATTGAGATCTTTTTAAGAACGAGAACTTTGTAACAATTCTCTATAAATATTTTGACAAAGTAAAAAAGTATCACTTAATGTTTTCTAGTCTTCTCTGAATATTTTTGTAATTTGCAACATGCTGGGATAGACTTGCAATTTACAGCTGATTTACATAGGGATGCAAAACATATTTACATTGGTTGCATTGCGGCTAAATTTTTAACCAAATAAAATACATTTATTTAGGTTTTTACCTAAACAAAAATAGCTTTTTCTTTTAACTTAAAATTGGATGGAAACAGCCCAACTCCCGGTTTAAATAATGCCCCTTAACCAAGTTGTGCCATTTGGCAATTTTTACCTTTGTGTGGTCAAAGCATGGAATCTTGAGAGGAAGAGAAATCTTAAAATTGAAAAATAAATAACATTGATTTACTCAAAATCATCATCATAATCTCTTACAGAGGGGCAAACAAGCACCACAAACTGTAAAGAAAAACTCTCAAAGAGTCTAACTACATAGCTTAAAAATACACTATCTTCATGGCTGCCTTTCTTAATTGAAAGTCATTACAACAAGAACAACCCAAGAATGGGTTGAAACCTATTAAAAGAATAAAAAAAGGAGAAGTACTGATTTAATTGGTGAACTTCAATTCAATCTTCATCATCATCTTCATCTAGTTATCAATTTCTCCAAACTTAATAACTAATCAAATGTGGGTAGGTCATAATATATAATTTCTTCCATGTATCATCAGCTAAGAAGCATTGAAGTTAAAGATCGAAAAACGACTTCTTCACAAGGAATAGTTAGACCCATATCATGATCAAATCCAAATTCTTCTTCAGCTCTTTGAAGTAAAATTTGAAATTCAGGGTAAGTTAATAAAGAAATTGGAACAATAAATCTACTTCTTTTTTCTCCAACATAAACAGCAAAATGACCTTTAGGTACATCAATTGGAAGATTTTCAGTATCATAACCATGTTTCTTACCTAAGCTTGAACATCTTTTGAGAATTTGTCTAATTACTGCTGTTTGAGGTAGTATGTTTGATTTCCTAATTGCCATTGTTTTTATAAGTTTAGAGAGAGAAAGAAGTTGTGTGGGTGGAAGGCAGTTAGGAGAGAAAAAGAAGAAGCTTTGGTTGATAGAGAGAGAGAGAGAGCAAAGGATAACTAGAGAAGGAGAGGTGAAAGTGATGAGTGTGCAAAGGCTAAAGAGTAGCATGGGTATTTATGGAGTAAGGTAGAGAGAGAAAGAAGAAGAGGTGGCAGAGAGTTGGAGAGGGCCATTGGTAAGGGGAGCTGGAGATTGTTGTTGGGGAGCTGTACTACAAAATCAATTTTTTGTACTACAGCTCCCTATACCAATTTGGTATTAGGAGCTATTTTTTTGGATCTGAAACTAAATAATGAAATATAGATGGATTAGAAAAAATTATATAATTCAAAATTTTAAAAAGTTTGATAGTAATTTTTCTTTTCTATTCTTCCTTAAACCCTAAATATTTCAATAACAATAACTATATTTCTTCTCCACAATCAAGTTATACAAGAACCATTACTGATAAGCAACGAGTTCACTCTCTTCTCTATTGGATACTAACGTTTATTATGTCTTACGATATCTATGATGTTGCTTCTTTAATGGAGGAATAACATATTTTTCAATTGAACCAACAACCACCAACTCAATCAAACAATGTTATTATAGATGAAGATCTATCTCAAGATGTAAGAAATTCCCAAGAGAAATATTTTCGATTAAATTTTATTTTTCTTTCTTCCTTCAACTTTAACAAATTGCCAAAAAGAGGCAGAACCATTCGGTTCGTTCAGATATTTTCCTGGGGAAATTTTTGAAACATTTCCCCCCAGCTAAGGGAAATTAGGCAAACAAAGGTGAAAACAGTAAGTTTTCCCTAGGGAACCACATATTCATGATATTTTCTTTAACAAATTTCCCCCCTGTTGAGGGAAATTAGACAAAAAAAATGAAAACAGCCTAGGGAACCACATATCCATGATTTCGTCATTGTAATAACAGAACCTCAAAAAATGAAAAAACTAGGTACATTACTAAAGTTTCTTCCCATTTCTGAAATTTGGTGAATAGTATGATTATATTAGAGATATATCATATCAATTCTCTTTACAAAATAGTCACAAAGAGATTCATCAAATTATACTATTGTCAATTTTACTCATAATCTTCGTCCCCATCGCTTGAATCGCCGCCATCGATTGAATCACCCTCATCTTCTTCGTCTGAGACTTGATTTCCCTTTTCAGCAGAATCTTGATATATGCTTTCGAGGGTGTCTTGCATTTTGTTCCTCGATTTCGGACTTATCGGTTTGTTTGTGTCTTCGCCACCACAAGCTTTCCTATTATCTAAAAGTTTACCAATTCGATTGTTCTGCAAAAACAAACATAAAAATTCTAAGTGCATAACAAGTTGTAGTAGTCTACATTTGTTTACAGTAGTTGATAAAAGATTTAGCTTACCAAACGCCTAAGTACCAGAGCCAAATCAAAGAACATATTGCAATAACAAGTTTTGAAGCTAACACAACAATCTTAAGTATAACAAAAGGGGGAAAACAAACAAGCAACTAATATCATCTTATGACAAATTCTCAGCAAAACCTTAGATGTAAAACTCACTAAAACCCTAAATATAAAACTTACAAAAACCCTAGAAATTAAAAGGGGAAGAAAAACTCACAAGATTTTGGTTGATGTCTTCTTCATTAGAGAAAATACTAGGGAAGAATTAGCCGGAATTTTGTAGTTGATGACTGGAAAAGATTGAAAGAAGTCGGACAGAGATTAGGATAGACGATTTGAAGAGAGATCGAGTGGAAGAAGAAGGCACCGTTTTTTTCTTTTCTTTAATTCTGGTTTATTTTCATATATTACACTTGAGTCCTTTAAATTGTGAATCTTATAAGGTCTTTAAAATAATAACTCAAAATTTACATCTCCCTTTACTAATTTTGGCAGCTCCCCAATCATAATAGTTCCCCAACAACAATCCTTAGCTCCCCTTACCATTGGCCTTGGAGAGAGAGAGAGAGATGTAGGTGGTAGAGAGAGAAAATAGAGTCATGTGGTGTGTGGGGGTAGAAAACAAACCATGGGGTTTTTGAGGGTCTCTTCATTTTTGCAAGGGCATGTTGGGAGCCAACCCAATTAGATTTAATCTTTCTTGTTGCCTTTCTTAATAGCAACATGGTCCCTCTCTCTCTCTCTAAAATTCTCTCTCTCTCTCTCTAAAGCTCTCTCCCATGTTGGTAAAGACTCAATATCCTTCAGTTTTCCTCCTTATCTCCTCTCTCTCTCTCTCTATCTATCCACTCTTGAAATTCAAGGGATTCCTCTGTGTTTTCATTTTAATTGTTAAAATTTCTGCAATCTAGGATTTGGGTGTGAAATTTCAAGTTTCAAACAACTGTCTCCTCTGCTTCCTGAGATGAGAAAACAGAGTCCTAATTTTCTGGTTTCTTACATATTTTAATAGATACTAAGTTGCAGTTTTGACTGTTTCTTGGGTTCAAGTTGCAAGAATATAAACCCTAATTTTGGTACATAGCATTTTCTTATTCATCATTTAGATGTTTCCTTTGGAAATAGTTAATTTAGGGTTTCAGTGTTACAAAAATTTTGTTAATTATAGTGTCTCTGCTACATTCTTTTGCCTTAAATTTCATCATAATTTGGTAATTGTTTGTTTTTTAATCCTTTTCAAACTTCAAGGACTAGTGTTTTATTTCATTTAAGTGTGTAGGACTACCTTTGTTAATTGCTCTCTCTCTCTCTCTCTCTTCCCAATAGTACTGTACAGTACCACCTTTTGAAGGTTTTGGTTCCCATTGGTTGTTGCCTTCTTGGTTACTGTTTTGAGGGACCAGAAATGGACAAGTAGCTTATAATGCATCTACATATATTTGGAGCAACAATTCTATTGTGCCATCCCATCCTATTTCTAATTCCAGACCTAACTTTACTTGGTTAGCAATCAAATTATTTACTGTATTTTTTACTTCACATCCTAAGAACTTGACATTATAGTCTTATGATCATTGATCAAACATAAGTCAAGCATAGATTTTTAACACAATATACCTTTGGTAGGAAAGCTTAAAAGATGCTTTTTGTGAGTATTATTGTTGACGCCCTCGTATTTCGGAAAATGGTTAAAAGCACCCCCTCTTAAAATAGAATCTCTCACAATTTTTTCAACTTAAATCGGTTGGAGTTGAGTCGATTTAGTTACAAAACGGATTTAAGTCCATCAATCCCAAACGGCCGAGAACTATTAAATACAACTCAATCAGGTGGATTCAAGTCAAATTTTGTTACAAATTTCGGCTCACGTCGTCGAATTTAACTCCAAATTTTTTACTTTATAACATTGGTGGATCTTAAGCAAAAAATTACGTACGTCTCGTTGACCACCTGATCAGGTATACCATGAAACATCCCCTCTTTCCATAGAGAAGAGATAAAGAAAATGTTTTGTAACAAAGTTTGGCCCCAATCCACCCGTTTCAATTCAAAACATTTGACTTATGTTCGGTGGACTTTGAGGAGAACTTTTTACCGGTTTCGGCAGCCCCTATAATCAAATACAGTGAAGCTAGATTTACCAAGTCAAATGAAGTACGCAGTGCCAACAACACTTGTTGGAGGCCCCTTTAAAACTTCTCATTTTCGCTAACAAACATCCCCTTCTTTTGGTTTTATTCAGTAAATCATGTCATTGTAGTGCATTCAAACTAAGGAATTGTCGTATGTGCATAAATCTCATGAGTTTTGAACTACTCTGAATCTTGGATAACTTTTAATCATAGAAAATTTATTTTTTATACAAGATTAGATGCCCTTGCATTGTGATAATTTCTGACTTTTTCGAAAGAGAAAATCATATGACTCGAGATCACTAGAGTACAGTTGTTATTACTTTATCACGCGCAAAAACTTGGGGCGATTCTGTTTAAGTACGTTTACTCAGTAGGAATCTAATACAGAAAGTAGATGCCTAAGATAAAAAAATTCAGTTTCTTAATTAAGTTATGATTGTAAATTTAAACATAGTGTATGTATAACTCAAAATCAACCGACTATTAAATTGGTAAAAGCCAACTTAGTATTTTCTTTGCTACCGCCAGAGAGATATTCAAAGCCGTGTTGCTAACGCTAAAGATATATTCAAACCCCGCCCGGCCGACTTTATAACTCCAAATAATAGAAATGACAAAAAGAAACAGTATGGGGTGGAATCATCCAATCCCTTTAGAAAATACAAATTAGATATTAGGTATATTGAGTTTAGTTTATGAACTGTCACATGACTAAGTAGTTCTACATTCTCTTGTACCTAAAGAAATCAAAATGGATATTCTTCTTTAATAACTTTACTTGATCTATCACTATACAATCTTCTTTGATTCTTTTTAGTTCCCCACTTTTTTCTCTTAAATAATTTAATCACTTAAATAATTTAACTTTTATGTGCATGGCTAAGCTGAAATTAGATAAATAAAATTAATTTAAGGTGGATAATATCCTTAATTTTGAGATGTGGGACCCACCAATGTTAATGGGCCCTAACCTAACTAATTGGATCTATTGTCCTCAATTAGCCAAAAGATAATTGAATGATTAGATGCTAACTTAAATCATTGGGTTAGTATGAAAAGTTTAGAGAGAGTGTTAATACTTATTATAAAGATAGAACTTCAATTTCAATGAATTTTTAAGGAAGTAGTAGAGAACAATCCAATTATATGAAAGTATAAGTTTGAAGTACTTCAAAAAGAATCTAGCACTAATGTCAAAGTAAGCCTCATTATAATGAGAATTTTCAAAGTTTGCAATATACTTGTATGTAGCCACTATATATTATTCCAAGATTTCATATTCCACGAAACTGTTGAAGATTATGATATTAAAAATTTAATGGAGTGCAAACAAAACCATCATATTATGAGGAATGTTTCTTCTCTTATACGCTAACGTCTCATAGGCTAGTGTGTATAGCCGCCAGCAGCCACACCACATTCTTATATCACTTGTTCATTTGAAAATCTCACTACTTTTTGTATAGCTATAAAAATCACACCTATATAAGATCATCCGATTAAGAATAAGACTCTAAGTGATTGTAGCAGTTGAACCATTCTTTATGATAACAATCGTAATGTTTTGCCCCGCCACTATGCTAGCAGAATTCCGGCAGAGATATGTATCCGGATAAGATTTAGAGAGACTAAATTGTGACCAGGCATATACCCCTAGGGGGATTCTGTTGGCATAGTGGCTGGGCAGAAAGACATTTCCTTCACTATAATAGTGAGGGGAGGAGGGTGAAATGGAGAGGTGTCTTTTTAAGTAGATAGACTTTTGCGACAGAGAAACATTAGGGAGGTGGGGTACTTCCCATGTGGTCCTATCTGAAAAATTGTGAGAATTCTTTTCCAATTTTCAGATTGAGAATCAATGGTTGTATACCCTGGATATCTGATGAAAAAATGCCATGTTCTAAGGCTCACACACATTCTTTACAAGTGAGGCTGAGTAAATGCCTCGTTCTATACGGCCTCCTCTCTCTCTCTCTCTCTCCCCGTCACAAGGTGTGTTTGTTACTTTTGTACTATATTTCTCAGGCCCGACACGATAAGACACAATTGTACACAAAAAAGACCTAGTAAGTTTATTAGAAGATAATGGATCTAAGTGCAGCTAGAGAAGATTTAATCAATAAGTTGTTAGTCGTGCCTCATTCAATTTAATATGCCATTAGGTAGTTTTGGGCCACTCTCTCGCTCAAAGGTTAATTAAATAGATGAATTTTTCTCTTACACTTATTGACGGGACATTTTTTCATTGTTTCAATAGTACGTTTCTCACGCATTGGCTTTAATTTCAGTGGACTATTGAGTTATGACTCGTTTTACCTAGGATTCTGATACAAGTGTCATATGGTATGAGGCCTCTCTCACTCTAACATCTCAAGAGGTGAGACAATTGGGCTACCATTTGTTTGAGGCCTCTCTCCCTCCAACAATGTGATCATCACGCATTGGCTTTAACTTCAATACACTATTAGGCTCAGCAAAAATGATGCTATGCCCGGCCTGAATCCCGGCCGGAATCCCGGGCCAAATGGAGTTGACACTCCTCTTTGATGATGTAACTTTGAATAATTCCATTAATAGAGCTGAAAAGGAAAATGTAAAACTTTAAATTTTGTTAAAAACATCTCAATATAGTATAGTAGTATGATTTTTGTTGTGTATATGGACTGCTATTAGATATTTTTGTCTCTGACGTTTTCTTTAGTCAGCATGGCTCTCTGCTAACCGGAGTTTTCATGTGTTAGAGGAGATTAAGTGACTGTGATAACATGAGGTCTACTTATGCTACATGAAGATCATTTACTTCCATAACAGAAAGTACCGCTTCTACTAAAATCATATTAGTCGGCTCGGATATCACGGCAACGTTTGCTATGTATCACTTTCAATGTGATTCACGTTGTTGTCTAGGCCTGTAGGGCGTACGGTGGGCCTATTGTCAACAACTTCGTAATGTGCATAATGACATTGTTTGCACCCCTAAGCACCGTATGCCTAGTTCTGTTATGAAGTTCAATAAATTACACAAAGGGTGGTACACTATGGCACATGACAACGACACTTAATGGGCTTTAATCGATGAAGAGGATTTTGGGGGCCACTACAAAATTATATAAAAGTAAACCCAGTACGGCCCAGCTCACCTGAAATAGTTGGGGAATATTATAGGCACTTCAAAATCCAAACTAGGTGACTTGATTGTCCACCTCACTTGGGAGCCCACATTTGCGTGAGACTTAGGTGCTCAGATGCCCTTGACCTGGAAACAGTGCGGTTCGGTTCTGGGGTTGCTATGGCCAAATGGAGTGCCTATAGAATTTTTAGTGGTAGTAAATACTGGCCTTACAAAATTTTGTAGGACCATACCTTAAAGGCTACACTTGGACATGAAGCCTGATATCCTAATTTTATTATTCAATGTTGTTAAAAAATGAAACACATATTTTTGTGATAATCTTCAGAAACATAAGAAAATTTTGCGATCTCTTGGAATATTTGAAGATTCTCGTGATATGTATACAATTATTGAAATAAATCGAAATGAGATTGTGAATTTTTGTTTCACCAAAACTAAGTTACCTTTTTTTAATATATATTTTTACCAATTTAAGTAAAAATATTCACTAATTTCCGCCTGTTCTACAAAAACATTCAACCCTAGATTTTGTATACCCATCGGCACTTACAATGGAGTTAGAAGCTCTTACAACTCGGAGCAGTTGTTGTTTCAAACAAAAAAAAAAATCGTAGGAGTACTTCTTGCTGGTGCAATTGAGTTCGAAATTGTTTTTCTTTGTTTCCTCTCTTAACATATTCAAACATAAATGGCCAAAGTTTTGGCACATAAAATGCAATATTATAAAATTATAAACACCAACAATTCCACGTACATTTTCAACAAAAAAAAGAAAAAACAATTCCACGTAAATTATGATTCCTAAAACAAGATAATTTGATTTACAAATAAAATCCATATCTATAGTAGGTATATTTAGAATTATTGGATTGGTTCTATGAATTTGATGATTCCAGATGTAGGACCCTAATTGATTTTGGAATAAAAAAAACCATAGTGCTAACCACCTATAGAATCAGTACTACTCTTTGATTCTCTAAAGTCTAAACCACTAAAACTAGAAAAAGGGAGTAAATGGGTCCAAAGTGATTTGACCAACATTGACTACATGTCTCCCCTATGTTTGAACTTGGTCCAATCCAACCTCCATTATTATCTAGATTGATACTTGCTAGCTCTAATTGGTATAATATAAAAAGGATTTAAAGACAAGAGAGACAAGACATCCTACAAATTGATAAATAGTAGGGACTTATTTTTTTTAATTTTCCTTCAATTCTTTTTAAATTATTTCTCAATATTTTTATGAACTACACATTCTATTATAATCCACGATCGTGTTTCAAGACGGGCCTAATGGGAGGCCCGTTGGCGAACTTGGGGAGCGCGAAGTTGCACGAGGCACGCGGGGAGCGTGCAGTTGCACGAGGCACGCCAGGAGGCGCGTGCTACCCGCCACGACCGTCGGGATGACGTCTCCTTGGACGTATCAAAAGCTTTGGCTTGGGTCGTTCCGCAATCTGCGTCTATCTGCACCCCGACCCGAATGGCAGACCGACTCCCGAATAATAATAATAAGGTGGTTCTGCATTTATCTTCATCATCTCCACTGGATAAGATATTTTTAGTAAATGACACAGTCACGGAGTTAGTATGAGCATGTTATAAGAATAAATGTAATATAACAAACGGAAGTGCTACAATCACAAAGGATTTGATAAAATAAGTTATCCAGCTTATGTGGCGGTTGTGATATTCATCTCTCAACGGTCCAAATTTAGTCAAAGTTTCAAATCACAACCGCCACATCAAATGGGTAACTTCTTTTGTCAAAATCCTTTTTGATTTTAGCATTTTCCTATAACAAAGAAGAAACTTTTAACAAAAAACAAAAAGTACCCAATGGTGTTATTTTGTTGGTTCTAAAGTAGTAATGAACATCTGTTTAGGTCTGAATTTGACTAAAACCCAGTTTATCTCTTGCTGATAAAAAAAACGAGTTTTATCTCTTGTTGAAGGGAGAATTCGTATAAGAGAAATGTTTCTTTCTCCATAAATCTTATTCAGATTTTGAACGAAAAGTTAATGTGACTCAGGTACTATTTTTTTTATGTCTGAATCTGAATTTGCTAAATTAAATTGCTGAATCTGAATTGACTGAATTATTTATGAGCCAAGATGTTTGTGTTTGTAAGTCTGAATTTAAATTTTAACTTTTTTACCCTTCATTAATATTTAATCAGAAAATATCTAATATACCCTTGTCCTCCTCTTGACTAAAAAAAGGGTAGAAATTGAAAACCTAAAAACTAGGGTTTCTCTCACCTTCAAATCAAAACGGCGAAACCTCTAGATCAGAAACCTCCCCCCCCCCCCCCTCTCTCTCTCTCTAACGATGGAAACCTCTCCCTCTCTCTAACCGACACTCAACCCTCTAACCCTCTTCTATGTGAATCCCTCTTTCTCCCTCTCTCTAAATCTCATCTTTCTCGCTCTCTGAATATCTCTCGCCAGAGGTCATCAGAGCTAAACCCTCGCCAGATTCGGCGAGGGTTTCGAACAAGGTAAGATCCAGCAAGATCTCTCTCTCTTTCTCTAATGGAAGATCGACGATTTTGTGGCGGCGATTTCCTGATTTTGTGGTGGTCGTGTTTGATAGTGATTTTGTGGTGGTGGTGTTTGGTGGTGATTTTGTGGTGATGGTAGTGATTTTGTGGTGGCGATTTTGTGGTGGTGGTGGTGGTGGTGCATGTGGTGATTTTGTGGTGGTGGCTTCGGTGGTTGTGATGGTCTGATGGTGGGAAAACTTCAATGCAAAGAGAAATATTTTCTAATTCATGGGGTATAAGTGTCAATTAATACAATTCAGATTTTTGGCCATTATTTCAGACTTGTTTTGAAGTGTGGAATTGTGGGCTATTCAGCCAATTCAGACATAGACTCGATTCAGCCGAAATTTCAAATTTTCCTAAAAAAAGAAAAACAAACATCTGAAATCTGAATTGACCTGAAAATTTTAAAAATGAATTAGCACCTGACTCTTTGACCACAAACATATTTTTGATTTTTGAAAATATCAAGTATCTAGAAGCAAAAATGGAAAATGGATCACCAGTGAATGTTAAGTTTCAAAATAAACTATTAAGGCATGGCAGCGTTCATCTTCTTTGAATCATTTTGTCTCACAATTAAAAAAATGTTGGCAAAACAAGAAAAAAATGGAAAAAAATGTTGGCCTTCAATTTGTGTCCGACCGGCAGTTTTGGCCCTTATTAGTGTCATTGCGTTTATTTTGGTCTTCAAGATCCACTTTCTTTTTCGCATTCTCCCGAAAGCACTTTTGAGACATTCTTGTAATTTTTATTTTCGAATATCCTCCTAATTCATTTTCTTCTCCTCCATATCAACCCCCCCCCCCCCCCCTCCCCACCGCCTCTCTACATGAGCAAACAGTGTCCAGTGTTCTCCCTCCACCTCACTTCTCAATTTTCTTTAAGGTTGCCGGTCGGAGATTGTCAGCGGACAACCTCCTCCACCAAACTTCAAAATAGCTCTTTTCTCTCTTTCTCCGGCGAAATGGTGGGGCGTAGGCCTTTGTTTAGCTAACGGCTAAAGAGTGGAGACTGACAGTTTAACTAAATTATCGGCCAAAACCGAACTGATCAGATTTTCAACCTACTTTTTTCGACCTGTTTCGGTTTGATTCGATTGAGTTCAGTTGGTCGGTCTGACCGAACTCAATTAATCAAACCAAACATGACAAAGAAAATGTAACTTAAGCAAGAAAAATAAAACTAAAAATTTGATCACTCTTCAAACTATTATAGATTTAAATATCTAAAAAAAATATATATTTTATAGTTTCAGATCCACATTGACTCGTTGAGTAATGATAATTAATTTGTAATGTTAAATGATGTATATCTAATGTGTATGTATATATATATATATATATATATATATATATATATATATATATATATATATATGTATTGTTCGACCGGTTTGGTTTGGGCGGTTTTCAAAAACCCAAGGCAAGCCAAACCAAACAAATTGATTTTTTTTCAGTTGAGACGAACATCATTAGGTTCGATCTAGAAACTATTTGGTTCGGTTTCGCCCAAGTTCGATTTGGTCAGTTTGGTGACCATTCTCATTCCTACTACTAAGGGGAATGTGGAGGAGAGAAAAATAATTGAAGTGGATAAATAAAAATCATAAAATTACAAGAATGCTACAAAGATATGTTTAGAAAATTGTAAAATAAAAATTATTAGATATTAGAAACCAAGAGGAATTACCACACTTTTTTTTTTTTTTTTTTTTTTTTGTTGAGGGAATTACCACACTTATTGAGGCCAAAATAATCCGTTGGTCACAAGTGAGAGGATAAAATGAAATGAAGCCAAAACATTCAACAATAAAAGTAACTTGAAGGAGCCCAATAAGCCAGTAGTGAAATTGCGGCTATGTTACAAATTATCAGGAGTCATGAGCAAGGACAGTGACCTCATAGTCACATGCAGTAGGGACTCTCTAATGAGTTGGTAGGTGGATGATAACATGTAAAGTAACTACTATTCTAGGGATAGAAAGAAATGAAAACTATTGATTTGGATTTGCATTTGCATTTTATAGTGGAATATATAGTTGGCCCAAATAGTTAGATTTGGTTATTTGCTTTATTTCTACTACAAAAATTGATCAAAATGTAGTACCAAGTTCAATGTACAGACCTTTAGAAGGCAAAAAGAACATGACCATTCTTATTTTTTCTTGTATAAAGAAACCAATAACCCATCACCCAATCAAACGTCAAGAAATGTATTTTAACAAAAAATTATACAGCTACAAATGAGTAAACTTATTTTCTTTAATATTTTGGTGTCTAGGCCGGCGGATATCCATTAATTTATGAAAATCTAGGTATAAAAACAACAAAAGTAATTATACAACTATAAAGAGACCCGACTATAGTTGCTAGTAGAGTTACCGCAAATTAAAATTAGCTATCACGTGATAAAAGAGGAAGTGTTCATTGGCTAACCAAAACTGAAGTCTAGGTTGGGCTTGTAAGGGTTCTATCAATGAGCCTAAAGACAACCTTCGTAGCCTTTTGAAGTTTCACTTAGAACAAGTGTAACGATCGAATATTGTGGGATGTGAATTATGTACTTAGTCCAAATCAATCAATTCACATCTATAGCTTATATAAACTAAGACTCTTCTATAAAATCAAAACACACATTATAAAACAATTTGGAAGTGTATTCATGACAAGAACTACCAAAATAAGAACCAAATTGACTTACTACATTGTCAAAGAGACCCGACTATAGTTGCTAGTAGAGTTACCACAAATTAAAATTAGCTATCACGTGATAAAAGAGGAAGTGTTCATTGGCTAACCAAAACTGAAGTCTAGGTTGGGCTTGTAAGCGTTCTATCAATGAGCCTGAAGACAACCTTCGTAGTCTTTTGAAATTTCACTTAGAACAAGTGTAATGATCGAATATTGTGGGATGTAAATTATGTACTTAATCAATCAATTCACTTCTATAGCTTATATAAACTAAGACTCTTCTATAAAATCAAAACAATTTCAAAGTGTATTTATCAGAAGATCTACCAAAATAAGAACCAACTGACTTACCACATTGTCAAAGAAGAAACAACCCGTTAAGCCAAATTGCTTTCCTCATGATTGTTTAGTAATAGTTTTTTGGGAGATGCTAGAGTGCCCAGTTTTTAGCCCATTAAATTGCCCAGCTGATGTGGAATCACTAAAAGACAAGGGTTTTTCAAAGTTTGACTACGGTGGGGACCGCTTTTATTTCTAAATAAGGAAAGTTGGGCAATTTAATGGGCAAAATTGCTGGGCACTCTATCATTTCCCTAGTTTTTTTTTGTTTTGTTGTTGAAAGTTGTCTAGTAATAGTTAGTTAGCCTTCTAATAGTCCTACTTAACAACCCTAATAATTAAGTACACATAGTAATATACACCAGTAAGTTCTAGCCGTCCATTAAACTAGTCTAATATAAACTACCTTCCTCTGTTATAAATAGTGGTTCAGACCTGCAACCTCCTGATTGGCTAAAATGTTGAAAACTATGGGCAAAGCAAAAAATTATGTAATTTATATACTCAAGTGGTAAGTGGGTCCTACCCCATATGTTCTGTTTTCTCAACTTGGCTGACCTCTCTCTCTCTTCTCACACTCTCTTGTGTTAAAGTAGCTGCAATTCCAAAGCTCTTTCAAAAGAAACACAGTACATGGTTGTTAGCCTGTAAATAAGGCCTGACCATAATCTTGTGGGCCCTTCAATCATTCATTCTCTCTCTCTCTCTCCCCATGCAACAAATGAAAACCCCTCTCTCTTTTTCTCTCTATATATATATCTCCTCTCCATCTCCCCTCTTCCTCCCTCTACATATAGAGAGAATAAACAAGTTTTCCACTTAATCGAAAACAAATATCAAGAACTTCATCAGTACAAGAAAATTAACAATGGGTATTAGATTTCCTGAAATGGTTATACATGCCAAGCAAGTTCTAAAGAGAAAAACGGTTCCGAGTTCGAACCAATTCGTATCAAAGAAGACTATAGATGTACCAAAAGGACATTTTGCTGTTTATGTTGGAGAGATGAACCAGAAGAAGAGATTTGTGGTTCCAATTTCATACTTGAACCATCCTCTATTCCAAGATTTGTTACGTCGAACTGAAGAAGAATTTGGTTTTAATCATCCAATGGGTGGACTTACAATTCAATGCAAAGAAGATTACTTCATAAATCTTACTTCTCAGTTCTAATGGATTATGGATCCTTAAATATAAGAATAGTTGAAGAACCAAAAAAGGATTCAAACTTGGGTTTTTTTCTAGTACTAAATCTTAATCATGGGGAGAATTGATTAGTATTCAAGTATAATTAATCCTCTGTTTTTGGTTCTAAATTTTGTAAATGAGTGGGAGATTGAAAATTCTATCTCCCAATGTGTAGAAATCTTACTTTGTTAATTTAGTGAAAAAATTAGTTTATTCTACTCTGTTTTGGTCCACTTCTATTTTTTGGTTCTTTCTCCATTAGTCCCCTAATTAATGACTAGTTTTCTATCTAACCCTAGTGTATGCAAAATACTCAGATGACTATGTTTTTGCCTTTCATAAAAAAAAAAAATGTTTTTGCATTTTCAATTCATTGATTGGATATTCACATTTTTCCTTTCCAAAAGTACCCCTCTTTAGTTAATTGTTTTTTTTATCTCTTAATTTTTTCTTTCTCCTATCTTTAATTTTCTATTAAAATAGTCTCACGTACTAAAATTCTTAAGTCCACCACTCTTTGGTATGACGGTTGGACACCCCTCTTGAACCCATAAGGTCGTAGGATCGAGTTTCGGTGGAAGCAGTTGTCGTCAAGATTTATCCTATGTAATAATTTGTCGGACTTTAGGCCTCTTTTGTTCTCGGTTTAAATTAGGCGGTTATCGTGCTTATTACATCTCCATGATGCATCAATGTCTTGTGACGACTAACATAGATCGTAGTCGAATACTCAAAAAAAAATAGTAAAATTCTTAAAACTTCTCTTTTGTAAAACTCTTTCAATAAGTCTAGGGAGCCCGTATTTGGGGACTCCCAAATGAACGGTCCAACTAAATTGGACAAAAAAGGACCAATGCACTTTCTCTCTCTAAAATTTTCCTTGTCCTGTTGTCCAATTTAGTTAGACGGTTCACTTGGGAGTCCCTAAATGAGGGGCTCCATAAACTTATTGAAACTATTTATAAAGAGCTTTTGTAATAGCTAGGAACATCAAGTCATTTCAATATAATTTTTTTTTCTTACATAGTATAAGAGCTTAGGATTTCACGACAGTTGGTCAACCAAAGTCTTTTGCTTAGCCAACAACGGCAATCCCATTAACCGTACATCTAGCCTTCACTGGAATTTCGTAGGAGTTTTTTTATGTATTTTTTAGCTTTCATTCAATAAGAGTAGTTTTTTATTAAAATATATTCATTATTTAATATTTTTTTCAATATTACTTGATAGTGATGAAGATTAACAAGAAGAAGAAAGATCAAAATAAGAGTAACTTGTTGAAGAAATCAAGATATAAACTCTCATCTACATCAGATTCAAGATCCAAATCTAGTAATATTAAGTAGTTTTATTTCAAGATCCAAAAAGAAAAACTTTTAGATTTGTGGAAGGAATCAAGAGATAAACTCACCTACATCAGATTCAAGATCAAGATCCAAATCTAGTAATATCAAGTAGTTCTATTTCTAAATCGAAAGGAAAAAAATTCAGATTTGGGTTTTATTTCTGATTTAAGTTTTAAATTTAACCCTTCATCATCAATTCAGGACTCATAAAGTGGAGAATTAATCATTTTTCTTCTCTTCATTTGAGCTTCCTCTATGAATGTGGTACTGGTAGAAGGTAAATGGCTGATTGTTTCTCTTCATTCTTCATTTCAAATCTGCGATTTGAGTTATTAAGTAAAGATTATTGTTGAAAATCTGATGGTGATGTAATTTGCTCATACTCTAATATCCAAGTTGGGAAGTCTCACATTTTCGTTCCGCTAGTTACTTTGTTCCGTTATTATTCAATAAGATCAGAGGAAGAGTAGATGAGAGAAAAAGTATAAAGAAGATAAAAAAACTGAGAAAAATCAAGAATGGTGATTGCTAGTGTTTGACAAAGAATTAAATCAAGTAGATCAAGGGCTCGAGTTTTACTGCATTAATGTTGTTGGAGTTAAAATCATGTGTTATGGCTATTAAAAACAAAGGGAGGTGGAACTCTAAATAAAACCAGGCAATTGTGTATAATTGTCAAAACAACTCTTAAAAAATCGAACCAGACAATGGTTAGCGGACAATGGTAAGTAATTGTCAAACAACTCTCCAAAATGAGAAAATAGAGATGAGAGAAAAGAAAACAAGATACAGATACAAGATACAAACATAAATATAATTACAGATAGAGAAAGAATTAAAATGCAACCTCAAAATAATGTCTCCACTCTATATCAAGCAAGTCAGCTTCCACAATATCATTTTTTGGTAAATTGATGGATTATTCATTAGCAAAAGTCATTCGCATCCCTCTTCATATTAGAATAGTCTCACATAGTCAAATTCTTAAAACTTCTTTCTTGAAAAACTCTTCATAAAGAGCTTATGTAATAGCTAGAAACGTCAAGTCATTTCAATACAATTCTATTTTCTTACATCTTCATCCTCATATTTTCTCTCTCATCTTCATCTTGAACCACTAGTCATTGGACGTCAACCACCATTGTGTATCTTTTAATATTAATGGAGATTTCATTTTTTTCAAACTCACAACAACAATCTCTCTTTAACTGAAAAAACAATTGTCTCTTGGTTGATCAACTTGATCAAAATTCCACAACACATGCCTTATTAATACTTGTTGCAGACAAAACCCTTTCGATCAACTGTAGTCCAGAATTGTCAAAACATTCCACCGCTTCTCATGACATGAACATGTTCAAGATCTGAGGAACCCATGGGTGACTCTTTTTGAGATATGTTCAAGATCTCTCACCAAGTTTCTCAATGGATAGAGATCTCAAGATTACTATTAAATTGATCGTCAAAATGAACAAACCTCAACAAGTTGCCTTATTGCATCTCTGTCTTCTTCAAACGTTCCCCTAAATCACCAGTACCAATCTTCTTTTTTGAAAAAATTCCAATTTTCAGTCAAGATAGCTTTCAAATCAATAATTTAGACATTGCTTAACGTCTTCCCGAAAAGTTCTTCGGGAGAGACAACATTGTTCTTAAAATTACATAGATAAATACGTACTAACTTGATACATCCTTCTGTTTTTCATTTCAGAAGGTGAGTTTTGTTGTATATTTTATTTGTAATATTTCTTATATTATAAAAAAATCCTCGATTTTGATTGAATTAACAACAAATAGAAGCTTACAAGCAGAATGACTCGGCTTGTCATGGTCGATTCAAAACTACACCAAGTACGGCACCAAGACTTGTCATTTATGAAAGATGCAAGAGGTTCTTTCTATATAAGATTCATTTTGAAGCTTCTGGTATGAGAGGGAGAGGGGGAGAAAAAAGTAGTCAGTCGTCGATGGTAACACACAGTCGGCACCCTCATTCAGGGACTAGTTTAAAAATGAATAGGAGAGAAAAATTAAATGAAGATGAAAGTAAGAGAGAATAAATCAAATAAGTATGAGAGAAAAAATAAAATGAAGATGAAAGTAGCAGAGAAAAAGAATAAAGTGATAAAAGAAGAAAAAGAAAAATTAAAGATGGGTAGTTTTGGAAAGGGTTAATTCCGTTTTGGCCCCCAATTGTTGACCAACTCACCGTTTTGGCCCCCAATTGTGTCCGGCAGTTCGTTTTGGCCCCAAAAAATTCCTAAATGGCCCCAAATTTTTTCAACCTCCCAATTCTACCCCCATGGCATTTCTGTAATTATTTTTTTTTTCCTTTTCTTTGTCCACCTCATCTAACAATTGACACATCACTCTGTCCACCTCACCCTTCTTCTCCGGCGAAAGGTTGCCGGCCGGAATAAAAAATTCCGGCCGGCCACCTTTACCAAAATAAATTTTTTTTTTTTTTTATTTCTCTCTCTTCTTCATCTCCTTCTTTCTCTCTCTTCTTCATCTCCTTCTTTCTCTCTCTTCTTCATCTCTTTCTTTCTCTCTTCTTCTTTCTTTACCTCTCTCTCTCTCTAACCCCTCTCTTTCTCTTTCTCCAACCCCTCTCTCTCTCTATCTTTAAAACTCCGGCGAAGGGGCGGAGCCCCTTCGCCGGAGAACCAGACCTTGAAGGTCTGGTTGGAAACCAGACCTTCAAGGTCTGGTGCGAAACCAGATCCGGTCTGGTTTCAAACCAGACCGAGATCTGGTTTCTACAACCAGATCCCGGTCTGGTTTGAAACCAGATCGGAATCTGGTTTCAACTAACCAGAACGAATTCTGGTTAGTTGAAACCAGATTCCGATCTGGTTTCAAACCAGACCGGGATCTGGTTGTAGAAACCAGATCTCGGTCTGGTTTGAAACCAGACCGGATCTGGTTTCGCACCAGACCTTCAAGGTCTGGTTCTCCGGCGAAGGGGCTCCGCCCCTTCGCCGGAGTTTTAAAGATAGAGAGAGAGAGGGGTTAGAGAAAGAGAAAGAGAGGGGTTAGAGAGAGAGAGGTAAAGAAAGAAGAAGAGAGAAAGAAAGAGATGAAGAAGAGAGAGAAAGAAGGAGATGAAGAAGAGAGAGAAATAAAAAAAAAAAAAAAATTTATTTTGGTAAAGGTGGCCGGCCGGAATTTTTTATTCCGGCCGGCAACCTTTTGCCGGAGAAGAAGGGTGAGGTGGACAGAGTGATGTGTCAATTGTTAGATGAGGTGGACAAAGAAAAGGAAAAAAAAATAATTACAGAAATGCCATGGGGGTAGAATTGGGAGGTTGAAAAAATTTGGGGCCATTTAGGAATTTTTTGGGGCCAAAACGAACTGCCGGACACAATTGGGGGCCAAAACGGTGAGTTGGTCAACAATTGGGGGCCAAAACGGAATTAACCCTTTTGGAAAAGATAGTCTGACTTTCCCGTCAATGAACTGACAATAAAAAAGGACTCATCTTGGTATTTTGTGCCAATTAGGGGGTCAGGCAGGAAACTGGTCATAAACTATGTGGAGAAAAATACATGCATGTTGCTTGCAACAATGTCGTACATAATGTTACCTGAACACCCCATTTCACTGTTGTTTATGTGAAACCTCCTACACACATTGTGGATTTGGAAAAATTACTAACGAGAGTAGGATTTAGTCTAGCAACAGAGAATATGATAGGATAGATTCAGACAATGCACGAAAATTACGACTTCGCCTTGAGGATACTAATGCTAAAAACATGGCGCCAACAAATTAATAAGGATCGTCAAAAAAAGTGTACAAGGAGGATGATCAAGTTATGATTTTCTTACGAAAAGATCGTGTTCTCACATGTGATTATAATAAACTAAAGCCTAAGAAGCATAATCGATAAAAGATTTTGAAGAAAAACAAGGTGGCAACAGATAAGCATTGTCAAGAAAAGTACATGAGGATGATGATCAAGTGATGATTTTCTTAAGGAAAGATCGTGTTCCCAGATGTACTTATAATAAGCTGGAGCCTAAGAAGTATAATCCACACAAGATTTTATGCGGTGGATCTTCCTAGAGATATGGGAATTTAAAATACTTTGAATTTGACAGATATTTATAATTGTTATTCGGATACACCGTTTTATCCTAAAGATAACTCAGGGCCGAGTTATTTTCAGGTGGAGGTGATTGATATAGAGGTATAGGATGAAAATTTCATGGAAGAAATTGATGCGGCAAAAAATAAAGGCAGACGACTGAAACTACCACAATTGGTGCTCAATTCCGAAATTTTCAGCGTTGGTGCGAAATAACGTTCCGCACAATCGTTGTCGCTAATGCCATAATCAGCTCATTATGGGGGGACAAATTCCATTATTTAGGCCTTCAAGACAAGACGGACTCGAGTGTAAAACAGAGGTGTACTCTTAAGTAGGGTTAATTTCATTTTGGCACCCAATTTGTGACGAATTCCCCGTTTCAGCCCTATACTCGTGTCTGACAGTTTGATTTAGCCCCCAAGAGTATCAACTTTTTTCCATAAATACATTTGGGGAAAAAAATGTATTCAAACATTTAAATCCATGTCATCTCTTCTCTGTATCATCATTTCTCTCCTCAACTTCATCTATCTCTACCTCATCATCTTCTTTAGTAGAGGTCTTCGGCGACCTTCAAACTTTAGTTTTTCCTGTCTTGTTTTTCTCTCTCTCTCTCTCTCTCTCTCTCTCTCTCTCTCTCTTGTGTTCTTCTTCTTCATTTTTCTTTTTTTTCTTCTTTCTTTTCCTTTCTCTTTAAACTAGGGTTTGGAGTTTCCCTAAACTTAGATCTAGTTCGAGGAACCCAAACCAGAGTGAAGCTTCGTTGAGACTTCCTGAAAAAGATGGCCTTCTAAGATCTTATGGCAAACAATATGGTCCCAAAAAATGGAGTCTCATCTCTTAACGTCTGGGTGGAACCATGCATAAAGACCCTAAATCTTGCCACGAACGTTGGAAAAATTACATGAAACCAAGAAGCAAAAGGGTTCTTTAATCCTTGATGAACAAAATCTTGTAATCTCTCTTCGATCTAAATGTGGTCATAAATGGGAAAAGATTGCTTATTTTGTTCCGGGTTGTACTGCTAAAATACTTGTTAAGTGGTGAGAGGTTTTCAAAGAAAAACAACTCAAACTCAAAAAATCAGTAATTCCACCATCTTCTTTAACAACTATAAGTCAAGTTTGTTCCTCACTTACTATTACTAATTCTTATGATGAAATGGAAGAAGGAAAAAAATTAAGTTTGAAGGTCGTCGAAAAAAGTGCCTAGTCGGTGACCTTCCCTTGATAAGATGGTGACGTGGAGAGAAGGATAAATGAAATGGAGGAGAGAAGTGATGAAATAGGGGAAGGATTGAGAGATCGGGTGGATTTGAACGTTTTTAGATTTTTTTTAGATATAATTCTATTTTGACCCTTAAGGGTATTTTGGAAAAAAAATTATACTCTTGCCATTTGGGGGTTAAATTAAACTGTCGGTCACTTATAGGGACTAAAACGACGAATTAGTCGAATGAATTCTTTTAAATATGAGTGAGTGTGTGTTGTATCATAATATGTCTCTCCACTCTGTATCATAATCTTGAACCTCCTTCATTGATCTCACCATAAAAGTTGTTAAGACTTGCTTAGTTCTATAAGATACTCAGTTTATGTTAGTTTTTAAGGTTACTATAAGCAAATTTTAAAAGAAATGATCTAACAAGGGAAATCCTATGCAGATTTTAAAGGAAATTTAAAGGGATTGATTTGTTAACTTTCTCTTGATTTGGTTCCTAAATCAAGAAGAAAGTCCGACTGTAGATTTGAAATTCTCTTCTAAATCTCTGGGGATTTTGTTGTTCTATCACTATTGAATTTTGAAAGAGGGTTGTTTCCCAAACTATATAAAATACTTAAAATGATTTAGTTTCTTTTACCACACAATAGCTTCTAAATTTTCATGGAATGTCTCCTACCAGAGGGAGCGAGAGTCATTGGAAATTTGGAACCCTTATCTTCTTTTTATCCAATTATGGTAATCCGGAAATAACTGTTCGAACAAAAATTAGTTAAAACACTTAAATCTCGTCAACTTACACATCATATGAGGGTATGAATCATTGGTCTTTTCGGCTTTTCTATGGGCCATGACGGCTTGTTTGAACCGATCCATTATCCATATCACTAAAACTTTAAAATCACAAAACTCAACCATTGTCATAGTAGCAATTGTTCCAACTTATTCATGCAGTGCTAACTCTAATCCAATGATTTTCTTTATCATGGGTTGAAGAAATGTAGGCCCAAAGCTCATGTCATTTCATTTGCTATTTGTATACAAATAGAGTCAACATGTATTTATGTTTCTTTGTTTTCTTGTGTGTGGTACTTTCATTCTTATGTTCTCAACAATGATTTCATTTGTACAAGTTGGGCTGCTAAGGAATCATGGAATGGATGAGAGAGAGATGTTAAATAGCATGAGCAAAGCCATGTGATCATTGAAGAGGGAGGGGGTGTTTGTTATGTTTTCTTCCATGTGGGATCTGATTAGTCTCAATCTGGTCCTTCTGAGTAAAATGGACCTAAAATCTACCCAAATCACCTATCTGGACGAGTTAGACAAAAATAAACATTCTCAAAAATGTCTCAAGTCATTTCATATATCAAGTCAATCCAGATATCGAGTTAGAGAACAGATCTAACTTCGAGATAAACAAAAATTACTGCAGCTACTCAGCCTTATGACAATTCACAGTCTCTGAAAACAGTACTCAGCCTTTTTGATAATTCACAGTCTCTGAAAATAGTACTCAGCCTTTTTGACAATTCACAGGCTCTGAAAACAGAACAAACTTAGATCATCCATCTACCTCCAAGTGAGTAAATCTTCTACTCTTTTTATGTGCACATCCCTTTACCACTCTTTTCATATTAAACATAGTTATGTCAGTCCATTTTGGTCTAATCCTTCTTCAACCAGAGTCAATTTTTTAAACTAAATTATCTCCAAAATCGAAACCAATATCAACAATGAGAAAGGTGAAACGATATTTTCCAAAAGGCTAATGTGATGTTTATGCGGGAGAAGCCAAAACGAGAAGAGATGAATCAACCTTCATTCCAAAAATTACTACATCAAAAGGAAGAAGAGTTTGGATTCGATCATGCAGTGGGACGTCTCACAATATGACGTAAAGAAGCTACATTCATCGATGCAACTTCCTTTTTAATTTTTATCACAAAAGAAAATCAATAAGTATAGAAAAAAAGCATAAAATTCACTAGAATTGGTTTGTGAAAACAATCATAAATGATATTTCTTTCATTAATTTTCTAACACAACTTCAAGAAATATATCACTCGGATGAATCATTTACTTAAAGTATATGTCTCAGATTTCTAATAATCATGAAAAAAACAACAAAAAGAAAAGAAAAGATAAATGTTGTAATTATTCAAGTTCTACGCTTTTAGCCGACAAGAACTTCTAGTAGAAATAATGCTCTTTTGAGCCGAAAAAACCAACTTACTTGAGATATTTCCGTAGATTTCTTCTTCACCACCTCTAGTACCTAAGGTTGAATACACTTAGGAAGATGAAAGAGCAGGCTGTTGATTAGTCTCTTCATTTTGCAAACTGGCGTAATAGTTGACCAAAACATTCCACCCACCAGGGCACATAAAACCATCAGGAGGGTTCTCGCCACTTCTAGCATAACTTCGCATCTGTTCAGTTAATATATATATATATACCAGCCCAAGTTAGGTACATAAACATGATAATCGAAGAAAGTGTTTTTCTCGTAAGCAACTGATTTTTCGTGTCACATGTAAGTCTATCGGGAAAAAAAAGAAAAGCACGGCAAAATGTGGCATTCCTACCTTGGTGCCCGAAATGAAGAGAAAATCTTTGGTTCGTGAAGGATCAAAAAACGCCATCTTTTTCACCGTTGTATCATATGCCGCCACCTACGAAAGATAATGGAGTATAAAAATGTTGATTATTTCGAAACATACCTGCCTCATTAATTGGCTTACGGATGCCAAAAACGAAAAATTTAGGAATAAACAAGAAAAGGTTCTAACCAATAAGCAAGAAAATGATATATTTCAGCATATACCTTGAATGGCAAAATGTTAAGCTTCTCTAAGCCTGGAGCCATGCTTAAAACCTTCTTCCCATGATCTGGATCATATAAATCCCTCTTCTCAGTTGGATGGCCCATACCGGCAGGATCTCGACCCACAATATAGAAATTCGCCCCGGCATTTATACGGGCTTTTGCATGCCACTGCACTTCAGTTGGGCCTGCGTAATGCATAGGTGATGGGAATATAGACACAATCGTAGTCTCAGGGTCAAGAACGCCATCTTCTAGAACCTGAGAAAGAGCTAAGAAGTTAAAGAAAAGACTTAAATATGTAATTTAGGAACCATTTTCGGGTAGAATCAACTAAGAACTAACCTTGCTATGTTGCTCCATTCGAACATCTAATGGAACATCATCAGCCTTCACAAAACCACCTAGAGGGTGAAGTAACAAAATTGGGTTCTTATAACCCATATCCAGAAGTCTTTTACGTGTATCATTCATTAGTAATGCATGGCCATTATGCACAGGATTCCTTAGCTGAAAAGCAAAAACTGCATCAGCTTGACGCTTATCAAATTCTTTTCGTAGTTCACGGGGAGAGAGCCTATAATGGTCTAGACCATCGTTGTATTTGATAGGCTGTAACACTTCCAAATCACCACCAATGAGCCAATCTCCTGCGGGAGTAATTGCCTCGTCAACATAAGGTAAGCCTGGAGCTGTTGTTCCCCAAGTTCTCGCAATTCTTTCTTCTTTATTATGCTTATATATTTGAACACTGCGTTAGAAGAAGAATCGAGGTGTTGAAATCAAGTGAAGATAGTCAATCTTTGGAAAGAAAAGATAGGAAACTCCTACACTCTACTTCGAAATGTTGGAATAATCCCACATTGGTTGTGGAAAGGCCAAGTGGTCCATTTACTAGTGGGAGGAAAGATGCTATTCTCTAACTAGCTTTTGGTGCAGAGACGCACAACACACCCAATACTGGTATCAGAGCCCAAGAAACAACAATTCTCTGTCCAATAGTCTGAGGGGGATATTGTCAGAAATAATCTCACATTGGTTGCGGATGGGACAGGTGGTCAAGCCCTACCTATTGAGAGGGGTCCAGGACATTTCAAATTGAAAATTGTAACCCCTTTTTATCCTTTTGGACATTCTAATACTTTTTAGCAAATGATCAAAACATAATATTTCAAGAACATCAAATCACTCTACAGGATCAAATCACACTATAAAATGAACATCACATAAGCTTCAAACTAACACAATAATTTGGGTGAAAAAAAGAAAGGAGAAGAAATTACCTTCGGAGAATAGCAATTAAATCCCCATTTGCTCCAATCAATCCCACATTTGGAGAAGACCCAATAGTTTCCTTATCTTTATCATCAATGGCTAAAACAATAGGAAGTGACATATTCACAATTGACCCATCTTTCAATTTAATACAATTAAAATGCAAACTCTGCAAATACTCATCTTCTCTCATAAACCCTTTTAATGGATTAGCCCATCCTTCACTAATTATATGTACCCATTCAAGATCTACTTTACTAATCTTCACTTTTGGCATCAATTCAGCTTCACCTCTCTTTAAATCTCTTTCACTTTCAGGAACAACAAGATCAACAAGAGGACCACCATCTGGGTCGATCAAAGAACTCTTAACCACTGAAGAAATCCCACTTTCTTTTATAGACATTGAAGGGTGTGAAGGAACAAATTGGATTAAAGAATTGAAATGATAGATGGGTTTGGTTCTAATTCTGGGGAATTTGTTTCTTTTGTATATGGGTTTATTTGTGCTTTGGAAGTTGATGTGTGTTGTGTGAGTGTATGCTCCAATGTTTAAAGCCATTTTTTTAATAACTTTTTCTCTCTCTCTCTCTCTAACTTCTCTCTTTTCTTTTGGAGGATCTTTGATCCGTTAAATTTGGGGCGACACTGTATTGGTTTGGCCTGTAAAAGTTTAGGTGACATTTTTAGTGGAGAAGAATAAGAGATAGAATTGTAAAGGATGTCCACATGTTTGTCTGCCCCCATTTATAGAAATTTAATTTAATGGCGCCATTAACGTATGAAATCGCTATTGGGTTTGCACGATGTTTGATCTAGGGGTGGGAATCGGACGGGTATGTGCACTCACGGATAAAAACACTTCAGGCTCGAGCGGGTCGGGTAGATCTTCTCTTTGACTATTAGGGTAGTCGGGTAAGATGGAGCGGGCAATTTTTTAGGCCATCGCTTTGGGGAAAGCAAAATAGTTTCTGGGGTGTGAAGACTTAGTAAAAAATTGGTTAATTTTGTTTGACAATTTTATTTTGTAAGTTGTTAGAGGAAAATAAAAATAAAAAACCCTCCACCTCACCTCTCTCTCTCCACCTCATCTTTTCTCTCTCCACCTCACCTCTCTCTTCTCCCCGGAAACTTTTTAAAATTTTGCTTTCCCCAAAGCGCTGGTCATTTTTTATTTTCTTCTGTTCAAAGTCCGCCCACACCCACTAGAGGAGTTGGGTTGTCGGGCGACGGGCGGCTCGGGGATTGGGCATCATCCAAGTCTAAATAATTTTTTTATTTGTTTGTTTAGGGGAATCACTTCATTTCTTCTTTCATATTTCAGTAGATTGTAAATGTTATATATATATATGCTTGTATATATATATATATATATATATATATATATATATATATATATGCTTGTATTGGTCTTAGTAATAGATCTTCTTTACAGATTTGTATTGGTCTTAGTTATAGATCTTGTATAGATTATCAGAAACTCATAGAGGAATGAGATAAAGAAAGAAAGATTAATTAGAGAGAATGAAATGGAAGAAAGAGAAACACTAGCAGAGTACCAGAATGACAGAAAGAAAAGTGGAAAAGACAAAAGTTTAGGGGGAACGTGGGGTATATATAATAGGGTAGTGGTGGAGTTATTCACCCTAGATCTAACGGATAAACGATATCTTAGAGATCCCTCATCTAACGGCATATGTTCTCTCCGTCTTATTGAAGATTTGAAGTGAATTTCTTCTTTTAGGCTTCCTAGTGGACCACAAATGGGCGGGCATATATAGGCACCAACCGGGCTTGCCCTATCGGACTCGAGTGTGGGCGGGAGGTCGGGCAAGGAGTTTTACCCGCGCCCGCCCACCAAATTTCATCGGGTCGGGCGGGATCTACATGCAACGGGTAGCGGGTGCCCGTGGTCAGTCATGGGCTCTGGTACCCATGGGCGGTTCCGGGCTCGCAGCAAACATTCTCACCCCTAGTTTGATGTATAGACTTTCTTACACTCTCGTTACAGCATCGTTAAGAGGCCATTGGACCTCTTTGGGCTTCTAACTTACTAGGCCCACATAATGTAGCTTGGTGAATGGACATTGTGTATGGAAAAAATTTATATGCACTCACCATTTTTACTTGTCACACGCACACTCGTATTGATTTGGTCAATTTGCCTTTAGTGAGTCAAATTTCACTCACACTCATTACCAAGTCAATATCGGTTAAGTTGGCAAAAAAAAAACCTAAAATCTTCCACCACTCTCAAAACTTAAGAATCCTTCCATTAACCGCATTCATCACTCCACCATTTACAATTTTTTTGTCGGCAAAAACGTCTTGAAATCAACCCATTATCTTCCTCTAAGATTAGCTAGATTCAAATTATTGAAGTTTTTTATTGGTGTTTTAATGGTGAAAATCATGGAAAAGAGAGAAACCTCACTCATTTTGATCCAAGTAAAACTATAAAGACCGACTCACTAAAAAAATGTAAAGAAGCATCTCACGTCGTTGTAAGATTTTCTTTCATCGAAAGTGGTGTCTTCCTTGAAGAGCAAAAAAATTCATGAAGGTAACTTATCGGAGGTACTAGTCTGACAGATTGCATGATAGGTCGACATGAAGCTACCGATGACTTATGTTACACACCGGCTTCATCTTTCCAACGGTATGGTACAATACCAGTTTCATCGTACCAACAAAAAACTAATTGAAATTCCTTCAAGTGTTGTTCTTTGTTATCTGTCGGCATGACTCCACCGATGCCTTATGTTACACATTAGTATCATCTTTCCAATTGTTTGAGTATAGAATTAGTTTCATCTTACCGAAGGAAAACTTATCAAAATTCTCTAAAATGTGCTTGTGAGGAGAGGGCATGATGAAAATAAAAAAGACGAACTTGAGAATGAGAGTAAAAAGACCGAGAACGAGAGGAAAAGAGATGGAAAGGTTATTTCTTTTTTTTGTTGAGAAGAACAGTACATAGAAAGAAAGGCAAAACACAGAGTCTAGGAATCAAGAAAGTCGGGTTGGACCTCCACGAGTTTGAACGCCGATTATGTCTCGCCCATTTAGCCAGTCTGTCAGCTTGGGTATTTCCAGCGCGCGTGATGTGGGAGAAGATTACGCCTTTGAAGTGTGATGACACTTGCCGAATTTTTTTAGATGACATGAGGATTGCTAGTGAGTCGTATTGCTTTGTTTCTGGAGGTGATTGATGATGTCACTATTGTCGCTTTCGATATGAAGATACTCAGTATGGTACTCAATTGCCCAGTTTATAGCCTTGAGTATCACTTCGCTTTCGCATTCTTCTGAATTTCTACCTCTGGTGATATCGGATAAGGCTGCTGTGAATTCTGCTCGAAATCATGAATGATACATTCTATTCCTGCCACCTCTTTGAGTTGTGTAAAAGACGCATCCGTGTTGATTTTGTAGTATGGATAACTAGGGGGCCAAGTAGAGTCTTTTCTGGTGTTCTGGCTGGAGCTGGTGTTATGAATGATTTCTGGGAGTTTTTGTATTTTGTGGATGGTATGAAATGAGTTGAGGACTTGCATGTTAAAGCATCTATCACATCTAGCTTTCCAGATGACCATAAATTTTTTGAGAATAAGCTTACGTAGTTGGTTTCCATCTTTTTTCTTTGTAAAATCCTTTCCATAATTGAGTTGATTATGTTCGATTTAATGTCAAAGTAGAATCCTTTCCGTTGCCGATCTTATTGTCGTCGGTTTCTCTAATGTGACGATACATGAAACTGATAGTATAGTTTTCGGATTTCGTAGGAGGCCATCTCACTTGGTCGTTTTCATGTTCCTATATACTTATGCTGCAAATAACATTAGCAATATCGATAGTAAAAATAGTATGTATGTGATGTGACACTAAAATGCCACATTTGGAGAGCCTAACTTAGACTAATTAGTCCTTTTCGAGTGTTATCAATAATATTTTATGTGTTTTTCATGTTAGGTACTTATTTTAGAGTTAAGCGTGGGATTCGGAATAAAAGGAGCGAATTATCACTATCATTTCATGTGCCGAAAATGAGAGAAAAAGACTTCAAGCAAATCAAATGACAAGTATAGTCAATGACGAGTCCGACGGTGAAAACGGTATTCAATTCAGAGTTCAGACGGGGAAGATATGGAAGAAAGAAGTCCGAGGGTATTCTAGTCCTTTGTGAGAATTTGAAGATGTAGAGACAAGGATGGAGGCACTCTCTTGGTTTCTAAATCAAAGCCCAAAACCAAGTCCAAGCCCAAGAAATATTAAGAGAAGAAGAATTGTGTAGAGATTTTATGGGCATCCATTTCTAGTCTAAAGACTTAGTCAAGTTTGACTAAGTCTAGGGGTTGAATGAAGTTAGAGAAAGGGGGTCAAAGACACTATTCATTTTCTTCTTCATTCATCATTCAAGTTATCAAGGAAGAGAGAAAGGAGGCTAGGGTTTTCTTGTTCTAGGGTTTCAAGGCAAGAGTTTGAAGAGAGGGAGCTTGAGAGAGAAGAGGCTGCCGGTTCTAGCTTGGCCGGCCAACATGGCTCGGCCGGCCAAAGCTAGGACCGGCTGGAATAGCAAGAACACGGACTACAGGAAGCTTTGACGGGCGCAACAGCAGCATGCTCCACAACGAAATCAGCAGCTCCGGCAGTAGCTGTAGGCACGGGTTCTTCACGAACCAACAGCTCCAGGCACGGAACAACAGCTGCTCCGGTCGCTCATCAGCTCGGAACGCCATCTTCTAGCAGCTGCTCGGGTGTTCTTCAGCACGGGATGGCACTAGAGACGCACGGACGGGACGGGACGCGGCTGCGGGCACGGGAAGCTTCCATGGGAGCTGCTGGCCGGATTTCTTTTTTCTTGGCCGGAAGTTGTTTTGCCGGGATTCCGGCCACCTTCTTGGCCGGAAATCTTAGGGCTTTTACTCCCCATGCCATGATCTTGCTTCTCATTTGGTTTGATTTGATTTTGGGTTAGAAATTGCTAGAGAGAGAAAGCTAGGGTTTAGCTTTAATGGAGGTCATCCTAGAGACAATATGCATAATGATGGTCGTAGGGATTATTATCAACCTCAAGAAGGTTATGAACCATATTATAGATATCCTGACAGATCATCTTACATGCATTATAGTAGAGAGTCTTATGCTCCAAATGTGTCCCAACCTCAATGGGAAAACATTGAAACTAATGACTCTTACATGCATTATAACGAAGAATTTTATGCTTCACACGTATCTCAACCTCATTGGGATAACGGTGAAACTATTGATCCTTCATCTTTAGCATCACCTTCGTTGGCCGAAACTATGAGTATGTTAAAGAAGGTTCATGAAGAGTCTATTAGTGCGCTAAGGAAGATAAATGGAGAATCTTCTGCTCCACACGTGTCTCAACCTCAATGGGATAACGGTGAAGCTCTTGACTCTCCATCTTTAGCATCATCTTCGTTGGCCGAAACTATGAGTATGTTAAAGAAGGTTCATGAAGAGTCTATTAGTGCGCTAAGGAGGATTAATGGAGAATCTTCTGCTCCACACGTGTCTCAACTTCAGTGGGATAACGGTGAAACTATTGACTCTCCATCTTTAAGATCATCTTCATTGACCCAAACTGTTAGTGATCTTCAAAAGAGTACTTTCGAGTTTTGTCAGACTTTAGAAGAAAAGAATGACAATACCTATGGAACTATACAAGAAATAACAACCAGTATTACAGAAGAAGATCACCATGAGAATGTAGAGTACGGTCCACAGTGTCCTGTGTACTATGATGACGAGGATACAATTTTTGAGGAGTACAGTTCTCCCGACAACATCGTTATTGAGACTAAAATCTCAAAAACGATGGAGCCCTATATTGAGATATCCTCTCATTGTATCGAACTTGAAATCCATTCAGACCATCATGAAGAGTTCACTAGAGTTGAAGATAATTTGAAGTCGTTTGACTCAACTGAGGATGATGAATCATGGTTGACCAATTTGCTAAATGTGAGGATTGACTCGCCTGATTTAGGCGAAGATTTAGAATTCTTTAGGGACACCGATGATAACATGATAAAAGAAATTATAGAAGGACTATCTAACTCGACTTCTAGGAATTGTAAGTCTGATAGTAGGGTTTCTCCATTGAAGGAACCTGAAGTACCTGTTTTAGAGAACCCTAGTTTAAGTCCGGGTGTCATTGATAGTCCTCTAGATTACTTTGCATTTTGTCCCTCAAAACCATGTGTAGATTTTGAAGCACTCACTCCCTCTGTCGATCATCCATATGAAGACCCATTCTATCCGGTCTGTACTCTCTCTAGTGCGATGCCAAACTTAACGACCTTATTGTCGTCTAAGTTTGGGGATTGCACTTCTTACTTGATAGTCTCACTTACACTATCACCAATTCACAAAAATGTGAGACTATCGTTCACTGAAAACTTTGTGTTTTGGGTGGACCCACAGATGTATAGAATATTGGTTTACAGTTAGTTACACTTCTGTAATCCAGTAGGTATAATTTTTTTCCATTTTTTCGAATCATCTGTTTCGTCTGGCTAAAGACGTTAAACTTAGCGCTTTCTGGGAGGCAACCCACGGTTGGGACGTTGGAATCAGGTAATATTTTTCCCTCACCCTGTTATTTTTTTTTGCATAGTCTTCAAAACATTGAGGACAATGTTTGGTTTAAGTTTGGGGATAGGGGATTGAAATTTTGCTAAGTCCTTATTTCAAAAATTCAAAAGGGTTTAAAATTTTTTCAAAATTTTTAATTTTTGGATTGAAAGCGTGAGTCTAGTTGTTTTTGCTTGTTAATAGTTATAGAGTCTAGTTTGTCAGACTATCCGTTTGCTAAAGGTTTTTTTTCCACGAATTTCGAGTCTTGAAGTTGTTTGTGCACTAGCCATGTGAGTGTTAGATAGGTGAAGAGTTGACTTTTCTGAGAGAACTTAATCGATCATTAGTGGAGACTTAACCTATGTGAGATTCTGAGCCTTTCTTGTTGTTTTGAGTGATCTCTTCTGAGCTAATTCTGAGTAGAATGAAGAGCTACTCAACCTCGCAATATTGAAAGAAGAACTCATTTGATTTCTTGAGTTCAAATTTTACAACCACTAGGGATGTCATCAGGAAGTAAACCTTTCTCTTGTAGTCTGAGAAACTTGAAAACAGTGTCAACTAGAGGAAGATAGAAATCCATTTGTTTAAAAGGTTTAATTTTCCGACGTTTAGATAATGACGTTTTTCTAAATGTTGAGTTATAGAGTTTGAAAATCATGATAGGAAGGGGGTGAATTTATGAATGTTTAAAGTGGATTCCGAACTCTAGGATTTTTCCCCATTTGAGTTCATTTTTATTGTTTGTTTTATTATTTTATTATTTTATTATTTCATCACCAAAATCAAATTGATTTCAGAAACAAAACCGTGTAACTTCTAAGTCTTAGAATAGATTGACTTAGTCTCTGAGGAACGAACCGATCTTGCCGGAACTATTACTTGACGCCCGTATACTTGCGGGTGGTGACCTATTTAGGAAACTTTCTAGGCCCATCAGCAGGCAGATGGAAGACCATTTCATATTGTGTATGGTCTTGGTTTTTACCCACCAAAAGGACCGTTTAACGGTCTCTATGCCCTTGTTGATGCATGTGGGCACAACATAGCATTGCATCTGGTATCGAGGGACGACTACAACTATTGTGGAAATTACAATAGTGCGACCAGCTTAAGAAAGGATGTTGTCTGCCATTTGGACAACTTGAGTTGTCAGATTGGGATTAAGATAGATGAGGAGGTTTAATTTTAGCTTCCCAATGAAGAGATTAGCCCCAAGATATTTTTTCTTGAGGGCAGATTGTCGAACTTTAAGATTTTTTATGAGCATTCTTTGGAATTTGGGGTGAGAGTTTTTGAAGAAGATAGTGGATTTTGCATAGTTAATCATATGTCCAGAGGCGGAGCAGAAAGTGGAGAATCTGTTTAAGATTGTAGATGTTGTCCAGGGAGTTGCGACCAAAGATGATACAGTCGTCAGCAAATAGTAGATGTTTGATGACCATCTCGGAATTAGGGATTGGGACGCCAATGAAAGGGTGAGAGCTAGAGTTATTCTCAAGAAGGCGGCTGAGATCTTCCATAGCCAGAGTGAAGAAGAAGGGGATGAGGGGGTCGCCTTGTCTATTACCTCTATAAATCTCGAAAGTAGGACCCCGAACGACCATTGATAAGATCTGCCATCGAGGAGGTGGAAAGACAGGCTTTGATCATGTTAACCCAATGTTGGGAGATGAAGGATATATCCGTTCGATCTGAAGAAGTGTCCTTCGACCAAGGTAACAATGCGATCGATTTGTCAGCTAGGATAACGATGAATTCGTCCTGAAGATCATCCAGTCCGGTCCAATTAGGGGTCGTATTGCTTTGCTAGAAGCCGCTTGCGATCGTCGAATCACTTCGGTGATTCGCGGCTAACATAGACCGGATCCTACAACGGGTTGCACATAAGAATGGTAACTTGATCGGAGAGATTTGACTAGACGGGAATAGGCTAAAGATGGATTATATCCAACTAAATAGGCCAAAAAGATTCGAATGACGATTCGGAACAAGATAGAAAGAACCGGGCCAAAAAGGGGTGCCCGGAGCAAAGCTCTAAGGGTCGGCCATGTGATGGCCGACCACATAAAGCCCATGGTGGTCTGCTTTAGCCGCCCACACTAAAGGGTGAAACCCTAAACACCCAAAAAGGGTATTTTGGGTATTATCTTTTCTGTGACCCGGAAAATAGAAAACCTAATTTGAATATGATTCTAATTAGGGTTTCTCTATATAAGGGTCATTAGAGAACAGAAAAGGTGTGAATTTTTCTCAGAAAGAAAAATTATACAACTCACTCTCTCAACATATAGCTAGTGGAGAGAGAGGATTGTAGAGAAAAAACTCTCATTCTATCAATCTAGTCAAGAAGAAGGGTTCTTCTCAACCTTCCGTTAATTTCTAGCAGACATTAAGGAAGGGAGATCAAGTTAACCTACTCGGTGTCTCAAGTAGAGGAGCGACAATTGGAGCTCTCGATCTTCACACGCGAATTGGAATGGTTTGAGGGAAAAATGCGAGAAGGTATTTATCCCTCTTCTAGTTCATTGTTTAGTTATGCAATAGATCCTGGATATCTAGTGTTAACATATATATGTTGAGATTCCGTTTAGAACACTAGATAGTGTATTAGATACATGTAAACCCCTACAGTGGCATCACGAGCCGGTTGCATGAAACTAACCTTGACTAGGCGAATTAGATTCGAACTTGATTGATTAGGAAATTTTATGTTAGACATGAAATTGATTAGATTAGACCTAATCGGGTAGAAAATTTAAAGGGGTTTCAATAGTTGAAAACTTTTAAAAATCGAATTCTGAAAAACGTTTTCGGAAAGATGATTAAAAAGGTTTTGATTTTGAAAAAATATGTTTTCAAAATCTGCTGTTTTTGATGGATTTCCATAAAAAACAGCAGCTATGGTCGGTTAGAACAGAAAAACAAGGAAAAAATGCTTCTGTTTGAGAGTCGGACTGACCAGGACGCGTCCCTGGACGCATCTGGCCAGTCGCGCACGCGTCCCAGTCCTTCTCAGACTGGGAATCTGAGACTATCTCGGACGCGTCCCAGTCTGAGACGGACTGGGAGTTCGGGTATGTCTCGGACAAAACGCGTCCCACTCCTTCTCGGATTGGGAATCCGAGAGCAACTAGGTCGCGTCTTTGGACGCGACCAGTGCATTCTGTGCGTGTCTCGGACTGGGAATCTGAGAGTAACTAGGTCGCGTCTTTGGACGCGACCAGTGCATTCTGTGCGTGTCTCAGACTGGGAATCCGAGAGTAACTAGGTCGCGTCTTTGGACGCGACTGACGCAGGTCCTTCCAGACGCGTTTAGGACGCGTCTTGGAAAACCGAAGCCGTCTCGGACTTGAAGTCCGAGATGACCTATGATGTGTCTTAGGTCAGACGCGTCTTAAGGACGCGTCCGGGTGGTCCCGAGCATCTCGGACTTCATGTCCGAGATGCACAGACTTGGGACAGACGCCTTTGGCCTAGGGCCGGGACGCGTCCACCCGAGGGACTCGGCACGTCTTCGAACTTGCCGGCCCGGGTCCGACCAAGGCTCGGACCTTGACCGTGACCTGTCTTGGTCCATCCGAGACTGGTCAAAGGGTCCCTTGACCAAGTTTGACTTGGGTCTTTAGAGTTTGACTCGGGCCCTTTTGGGCCTTGATCCGAGTGGGAGGTTTCGATTGTTCTTCATCCGACTTCAACCATATTTTTCCGAAATTGACCCGGACCATCCGAGAATCCAAACGGAGTTTTTCCTTAAAGCGATTTTGGAAATCATTAAGGAAGAAACATGACGCGCCATTAGTCTGTATTTGACGAAAATAGACTTAGAATTCACGTTAGACATAGAAATGTCACAATTTCCCACTAATAGCTACACGAAACGTAGCGAACCTAGAAACGAATCTAGGATACATACTTTATCTTCTATGATTGTCATATTTCTGAATGTATGTATATATATAATATATGTGTGTGTGTGTGTGTGTGTGTGTGTGTGTGTGTGTGTGTGTGTGATTGCGTAGATTAGGATACCTTTAGATAGGTAAACGCTTCTTGTTTCTAAGCACAAGTGTGATGTGCCCGAATAATACTTAGAGTATAGGGTCTTAAGAAACCATTGACGAATCGAATGATGGGATCATGATTCGAGTGGGAGTACTCAATGGTGGTTCAAGGATATGAATCCAAACGAACCTTAGACGAACAAGAAATAACCTAAAAGATGAGATCTTTTAGAAGTAATACTAAGATTTAATAAATCATTACACAAACACACATAAATCTTTACGTAATAAATCACAGTTAGTTATGTTAGAGTTCACAGTAACGAAACTTGATAAATTATGTAAAAGTCCCCAAAAAGAATTTTGAGTAACGCCTACCCAGATTAAGACACCTGTTGAGCCCTTGTTCATCGATGGTGGGTCGGCCTTCGTAGAGTACCATCTTTTACCTCGGGACAATACGGGTAGGTCTATAGAAGAGGTCTACACGTCTAAATGGTTATTCTCAACGAGTCAGCAAAAGGGTTTTGGATCTCGAGGCAAAATGATGAATTCAACACATAAGTGTTATTCATCAACCAAGAGTCGTAAGAGTATGATTAGTGAAGAGTTTGCTCACCAAAAGGAAGGAGTTAAGGGCAGTGCCCAAGTACGCTTAGCTCCGTAGGAATGGGATCTTGGAATCAGATTATTAAAAAAGGGGGCGATTTTCATTGAATAATATGGCAAAACTGTTTCTTTTGCATAATAATTGAATGTAGTACTTAACAAAGTCCTTTTTTCTGTTAATGTAGAGTAGAGATGGCACAAACGATTAGTTCAGGATTAAAATTAGATTTAGACAACTTTCTAGATTGGGAGAAGGATCAGAGAAGAATTCTTGATACTTCGAAAAAAGAAAGCGTAATAGAGAGACCAGAAAGAGAAGAGGGAATTAGTGCCTATGTTATAGAGGTCAATTTGGCAGATACGACTGATTCCCCTACATGGGTATTTGACACCGGATGTGGAGTTCACATAATCTCGGATTTAAACGGGCTAGAGGGAATTAGAAATCTGACAAAGAGCGAGATGGTTCTACGAGTCGCGAACAAAGCAAGAGTTGTTGTTGTGGCTGTAGGAACTAACAAGCTCAGTTTAGATACTAGAATGATATTAGTGTTACATACATGCTATTATGTACCTACTATCTCAAGGAACATCATCTCCGTGTTCGTTCTGGCAAAGAGGGATATCATACTGTGATAAAGAACATGCGATGTTCTCTATCCAAAGATGAGGTGTTTTATACTAGTGCTAGACTACGTAATGGTCTTTATGTTTTGAACAAAGAAGACGAAATCCTGAACATAGACACTAAACGACTTCGCACTCATGATTCGAACCAAGGCTATCTCTAGCACTGTCGATTAGGCCACATAAACATGAAAGACATGCAGAAGCTTCATACAAATGGACTTTTGGGTTCGTGTGATTTAGAACTATACGATACATGTGAATCATGCTTAGTAGGCAAGATGGCACGGTTATCCTTCAAAGGGAAAGGTGATCGAGTGAGTGAGCCATTAGGACTCATACATACAGATGTATGTGGACCTACGAGTACACTCGCAAGAGGTAACTATGGCTACTTCATCACGTTCACTGACGACTTCACTAGATATGGATATATATATATATATATATATATATATATATATATATATATATCTTATGAGGCATAAGTCAGAATCGTTTCAAATGTTCAAAGAATGAAGTAGAGAATCAACTTGACAAGAAAATAAAAGCCATTAGATCGGATCGAGGTGGTGAATATTTGAGTCAAGAATGTGAGGATCATCTTAGGAGTTGCGGCATCGTGTCCCAACTCACTCCACAAAGAACACCTCAGATGAACGGTGTGTCCGAAAGGAGTAATCGAACCTTAATGGATATGGTTCGATCGATGATGAACTTAGCCGATCTTCCTAACACTTTCTGGGGATATGCTCTTGAAACGACTGCTTTCACACTTAACCGAACTCCGTCAAAAGCTGTGAAAAAGACGCCATATGAATTATGGTTTGGAAAGGTTCCAAAGTTGTCTTTTCTCAAAGTCTGGGTTGGTATGTTTACGTAAAACGTTTACAACGAGATAAACTAGCACCGAAATCAGACAAATGTATCTTTGTGGGTTACCCAAAAGAGACAATGAGTTATTACTTCTACAACGCATCAGAGAACGAAGTGTTTGTTGCTCGTGATGGTGTCTTCCTAGAAAAGGAGTTCCTTTCCAAGAAGACAAGTGGGAGAAATATAGAAATCGAAGAAATTCAATCCGAGCAACAAGCTGACACCAATGTACCGATGTCAGAAGTCGCGATTCCTACCTATTATGAGCAAATAGACAGGGACAGAGAGGAAAAGACAGTAGATCTCGGAGATCCTCCCGCACAAGGCGAATTAAAGTCGCAAGAGAATCCTCAAGAAGTTGAGAGTGTCTCACCTGTTGTTCGACCCCTACGTAAGTCAGCAAGGTTAATCGAGTTATCTCAACGGTTAGATCTATTGTTGGTAGAAGATAATGAACCTAGCACTTACAAAGAAGCTATGACGAGCCCAGACTCCGAAAAATGGCTTGGAGCCATGAAATCCGAAATGGAATCCATGTACGAGAATCGAGTTTGGAACTTGGCAGATTTGCCCGAAGGAGTAACAATCATCGGATGCAAATGGGTTTTCAAGATGAAAATTGACATGGATGAAAACGTGAGCGTTTTTAAAGCCAGACTCGTGGCAAAAGATTACAGACAAGTCCATTGGAAAAATAAGGATTTTATATGATAAAAGAAGAATGAGACTCTTAATCTGGGACAGACGAAAAAGGAATACTGACACTTGAAATTGTAATTTGCAATAAAGATTGGTTTTGAAAAATCTTCAAAGCATTAATATTTCAATTTCAAGTGGATTTTGTGTTAATGACATCCTAATCTTATCATAAACATTTATCAAGCTTATATATCTTGTTTGAAATACATAGATAGAGTTTGTAACTGATCTAACATACTTACGTAACTAACTAACTATTCATGGATTCGTATATGATTTGTTATGAGGAGTAATGATATATTTACTGGACACGAAAATGTTATAAAGGATTTAATTAAAATTACAATTTAGTTAGTTTTTGTTGTCAAGAGTATGAGATGTTAATAATTTCTTAGTTTGAATTAAAAAAATTGAAACTTTTTCCATTCGAAGTCTCTTATAGTTAATCTGTAAAATATAAAGAAATTTGATTTTACACTTTTATAAATGGACACAATATAGTAACTACATAAAAGTAATAACAAGTTTATAAAACCAATATTCCTTCAAATGTCTTAACGGGTACATTAAAACACATTAGCTTTGTGATTGTGATTTTTTATGCGATGATTTTCTCCTGATTGCTTTCTTCACATTAGCAATAGAGTGTCCGACGTTCGATCTTACATCTGTTTTTTTTTTGACTTTATAAAAAATGTTTATAAGTGTGTCGGACCATTAAAGTTGTTATTCACCAGAAATATTTAAATTCCAATAAGTTAAAAGATAGTGCTCGTAGACTGACCATCGAAATTGTGTTCCCATCTATAATTTAAATTAATAGATCAATTAATTAATACATATATTTTTATATTAATATAATCTAATTATTTATATTTAAAATACATATTCTATAATAATTATTATTAATACTTAATAATATGAAGTATTGATAGTATCAAGTAAAATTATTGAATATATCAATAAAGGGAGCTACTATCGGTTTGATTTTAATCATGTTCCTTTACATTTTCAAACCTAAATTATTTCTTTTCTTTTGATTTCTCAGATATGGTTGATAGAGAAAGTCCGGGTGATTGGAATTGTTGGGGTCATTGACGTAGTATTCCCCATCTAATTCTACAACCCATTCAACAATGCACCCCCTTAAGTACAAGGGCAACGAGTGCCATTCGTTTATCACGAAGTTATCAAAATTATTACGAGTTCTCCTCAACAATTTAAAATAGAAAATTAATATATATTGTTATACTAATATATTATAATTGCTTATATTTAAGATATATGCATTTTTAATAAAACTTAATAAGATACTTATATATGATTAAGTATTAATAGTATCAAGTATACTGATAAGTTTCGCCATTAAACTTGTGTTCCCCTCCATAAATTAAACCTTAAAATTAATAAAAAAATATATATTGTTATATTAATATATTTTAATTATTCATATTTAGGATATAATTATTTTTATTAAGAAAACTTAGATAATTGCTTAATTATATTTAAGATATCTATTTTTGTTAATAAAACTTAATAAGGTATTTATATATGATTACGTATTAATAGTATCAAGTATACCAATAAATTTCGCCATTAAACTTGTGTACTTCTCTATAAGTTAAACCTTAAAATTAACAAAACACAAAAGATATATATATATATATATATATATATATATATATATATATATATATATATATATATATGTTGTTATATTAATATATTGTAGTTATTTATATTTAGGATATAAATATTTCAATTAAGAAAACTTAATAAAATATTTATATCTATCTATTATATTAAAACAGCTCGGTCGGTTATTCAAGGTATAAGTCTGGCCGTCCACACATTGTGTGAATTTTGCATCTGACGGACCAAAATATTCTAAAATTTTTCTATTTTAAACGTTTCAGTAATTAGAGACCATATTTGAGGCTAAATTAGTCATATACAAAGAGGAACCTCTCCTTCACATTTGAAATATCCAAACTCCCCACGCTCCTGATTCTCGAAGCCGTCTTCCCCTTGATTTCTCAACTGATTTCACACGAAGTATATCGAAAATCTTCATCGAAGTCTATCGAAAATCTCATTAGGACTGCTTCAAAAGCCTCTTGAAAATCTCTCAACCTCCAGAAGTCTATCGAAATCTATCTTCTCCTTACAAATAGGTACTGTAAGAACTTGGAGCAGGTAAAATAGCATTTGGACTAGTTCAGGTAAAATAGCATTGGCTTCCTTTGATTGTCTGTTATTTTTTGCTTCTTGAATTGCAGGGAGATATTTTGTCGTAAGCTTTGATCTTTTGTTTTTGATGTTTCTTGAATTTTAGGGGGATATTTTTTGTCGTATGCTTCTTCTTCCATGTTCCTTTAATTTTCAGAGTAAGCAATTATTTTTCTTCTTCTTCTTCTTCACCTCTTAACTTTGCTCAAGAACTGTTTGGTAAAATGCTTCAGTAAAGGTATCCACTGAAACTGCATTAATAGAAGTATGGGTACGATTTATTATTTGTTTTGAGTGATGGGTACGATTTATTATTTGTTCAATGTTTTTCATGTCCAATGTTTTGTTTTGAGTAATGGGTACGATTTATTATTTGTTTTGTTCCTCTTTTTCGAAATTTCGACTAAATTCTTAGTCGAATCAGGAAATGTTTTTCACATTGCAAGGAGGTGTTCATAGTCTTGATGTGCAGCCTTTGATTCTGATTTTGATGGTTTTTTAATTGCAGGGAGGTTATTTCATAGTCTTTTGAACTTCCGTTCTTCTTCACATTTGTTCGATTTTTTTTCCTCATAGATAGTTGGCTGATTTCTATTTCTAATCCAGGTTAGGTTATTCACATTAGTTTTCTGATTTTTGTTTATTAGTTCGACTATTCTCCAAAAGTAATGAGCTAGAATTCATATAGAACTTTACAATTTAGTTTTCAATTTGAACATCTCCACCGAATTCCATAGTTTTCTGATTCAAATGTTGGCTGATTCATAGTTTCTCAACTTTTGTGTGGGTTTCGAGTAATTTATGCTCAATAGTTCTGTGATTGCTTCATCCTTTGCTCTCTTTTTGTTTCAGTGAAGCATTACACATCAACTCTACTCTGACCTAAAAGGTAAATAAAGGTTTGGATTTCATTAAACTCGACTATGTGATTACTTTTGTGTGGATTTCAAGTTTTGGTTAAATTTTAACCAACATCTAAATTTTGCTCTCTTGTCGTTTTAAGTTCTAAATTCATTTTGATTTGGCTTCAACTCTACTCTGACCTAAAAGGTGATTGAAGTTTTGGATTTGATTAATCTCAACTGTTTTTTATCCAGATGTTATATTTCTCTCTTGCTTCGGAGTTTGATTTTTTCCCTTGCTTAGGGCGTGCTCTTTCCATATTGCTCATTTTTTGTCTGACTTGCAATCAGGGGCGGAACTAGGGGTGGCCGGGGAGGGCAGTGGCCCTCCCTGGAATTTGACTTCTAATAGTAATTTTGACTCCCACAAAATTTTTATGTATGATCTCTTCTTTTATATTTCATCTTTGCCCTCCCTCACAATATTTTCTGGTTCCGCCCCTGCTTGCAATCCTTTCTCATTAGCAACAAAACAGGAGCGTTGATTAAAAATCGCAGGGTGTTCAACAGGTACATCTTTGTCCTTTCCTCCTTTAATTAAATTAGTTTTTACAAGTATTATGATATTATCATTGTTTATTGTTATAGATCAAATCAGTAGTAGTACAGTATAACGAAATTTGTAGGAAAGCTAACTTTCTACGTGTTTTCTAAATGCTGTATTTTACACACATGACACATCTACTTATGCTTAGCTCTGGTTTCTGTTTTCTTTTATAGGGGCGAGTGTTCATTTAAGATTATGTAGGAATAGAGAACCCATTTACTCAAAAACAAATGGGTGAACATAAATAGTCTATATTTGAGTTGCCTTTTGAGTCGTCGTACATATAGTTTGATTTAAATATGAGGGGGAGGAGCAAATGATTTTATCTGCACATTATGAAACTAAAAATATTGACGATTAATGAAGTTATTATAAGTTAATAATTGATTCAAATGTTGGTTGATTAATGGTACCCCCCACCATATGATTGAATTTTGCCTGCACATTTTAACTTTACAATTGATTCAAATGTTGGTTGATTCATAATTCCCCCCACTTTCGCTCCCAAGTTCATTGCCTCGACGCCTTTCTCTCACAGGAAAAAAAAATTGACTTGGCTCTTTCTTTTGATCAAGCTTAGGTTACTTACATTAGTATTTCTTCGACTGTTTTTTATCCAGATGTTATATTTCTCTCTTGCTTACGAGTATACGAAGAAGCAGATGCATTAAATTTGTTGAAAATCTCACATATTAGCCTTATTAAGATTCTCACTTTCATTCTCTAATGGATTCCAAAGTTTCAACCCAGAAGTTGAATCGGGCTCATTAAATTTCATACGTAGTTGAAGTGAAGTAGGTTTCAAGGTTTTATATATGTACATACACTAGGTTCCAAGCTAACAATAGAGGTTATTGCTTCAGTAAAATTCACAATTTTTTGTAAATTTACTCATTTTGTAAATTTACTCGTATTTTTTTTGTGAATCTTTCCGTTTTCCAATACGAATTAGATTTCAGAGAGCGAAGTAAAGTTGGACTTACAATTCAACTATCGGCAAAGAATTTCCAGCTAACAATGGAGGTTATTGCTTCAATTTTACTCACATTTTGTAAATTTACTAATTACGTCTCAATTTTACTCACATTTTGTAAATTTACTCATTATGTCTCAATTTTAGATTTCCAATACGAATTAGATTTTTTTTTTTTGTAAATTTACTCATTACGTCTCAATTTTACGAGTAAACTAGGTTCCCACCGCGCCCTACGGGCGCGTAGATCCCTCTTGGCTAACGCCGTTATGGTTTATTACGTCTTGATTTTACGAGTAAAGTGCTTTCGAGCATTCTCCGAACCACGTATACTGTGGGATCTATGATCACACCGTTGACATCACGTTGGGTCGAGCTTACCCAAGGAGTGCATGTACAATGATGCCAATTTCCAGACAATGTGAGGTTACGCGAGTACCTGTCATCCGAAATCATGTACTAATTTCGAATGAAATCACGTACTGATTTCTGATGACAAGTAAACACATGACACCACATTGTCTGAAAATGGGCATCATTGTACATGCACTTCTTGGATAAGCTCGACCCAACGTGATGTCAACGGTGTGATCATAGATCCCACAGTATACGTGGGCTCGGAGAATGCTCGAAAACATTTTACTCGTAAAATCGGGACGTAATAAACCATAACGGCGTTAGCCAAGAGGGATCTACTGCCCCCGTAGGGCGCGGTGGGAACCTAACCTAGTACTATTTAAGTTTTAACATTATTAAGTATATTGAAAATACTTGATGTATCTTACCATTGAACTTGTGTTCTCCTCTATAATTTAAACTTTAAACTTAATAGGATTAAAAATTTATATATATTGTTATATTAATGTATTGTAATCATTTATGTTTAAGATGCATATTTCTTACACTGATTATTTTGATCAAATAACAGTTTTACACTTCACAATTATACACAAACTTAGACCTACTATTTTCAAGAACAAAAATTTAATAACAAGTTTACAAATAAGATATTCCGTCAACAAGTATAGTTAGCTGATTTTCTTTAGATTAACAATTGAGTGTTTGTTTTTCGATCTTACACCTGATTATATGTTGGGTGGTAGTATTAAATCCATGTATGTTGAAGTTTCCACCACTATTGCATCATCCGATCCAATTGTCTAACTTTTATTGTCCATCTTCTTCTTCGCCTTCTTCCATTTCAACGGGGTATAGTTCTTTCTCAGTTGGTGCTAGGTGACTCAATCTTATCGATTGAATGTTTCTCAATTTTCGCATTTTCTTTTGTGGACCTCATTATGAGCTCATACAATGAAACTTTGTCCATATCTGGCAGGTTGGTTTCGTCAACTGATTCTACAACTTGTAAATATTCTGATTGATTTATTTCTTGTTTAACTTCTGAAATTTCTCTGCGATTCTGATCTTCTAATTATATTTTTCCAGTGTTATTTCACTCAGTTCCTCTACCAGTATTGAAGTGTCTATGCTCTTTGTTGAAATCTTTGTCTCTACTTGCTTGTCGAAATCCACTTCTTTTAGGTCATGATTTTCAAATATTGTATCAGTGACTTCTTTAGTATCAAAACTTTGAGGGATTTCATTGCCTTCTGCCAGTTTCCTTCACTAACATCTTTTCGGCTGAAGGTGGTATATCCGACAGATCTTCCAACTTGTGATTTAGGTTGTTAATCCTAAGACTTGCCTCATCTTTGATTTGCTCTTCTCCACTTGCTCATGTTGGTAGATCTCCTTCAACTATTGTTTTTCATCATTGCATTCTACTTTAAGACCCTTTTATATTTTATTGAATCGCTTTAAAACTGGAATCGTTGGATATGATTCCTACTAAACTCATAATAAAATTTTACAAACACATATATCTCTCTTGTAACCAACTAATTTTTATTTTTGGTATATAGGAGTTTTTAGAAGAAAGTTGTTTTAGACTGTCAGATTTATCTCTCATGATCCGTACTAAGCTCCTAACGAAATTATCGGATATACTTAACTCAAGTGACTTAACAATCAATAGATGGAAAACAAGGAGCCCATCTAAGTATAAAGTATTTCATGGAAGATTGGAGCCAGGCAGAATATTAATTATAACCTAGTGGGCGTTATGTAGAAACTAACCTTAAAGGCTAGTAGAACTCAATACTTTTAGTAGTACTTGGACTAGCCGAGTAGAACAACTCAATACTTATAATGATACCTAGAGTAGGCCCTGGGGCCAAAGCGAGCAAAGCCTCGCTCCAACCCCAGGGCCAAGGGCCTCCCGGGAGCGATCCGATTTAGGTAAAATACAAGTAATTGCCAAATCATATCATGAATCCGTAGTTAGCTCGGTGGTTGAGTCACTGGCCGTTCCCACAGTACATCATGGGTTTGAAACCCAGTGTTTTATTATTTTTAGGTTTTTTGGGTGTTTTATTGTGAGACCTTTTAAAGATGCCTTGTTTTGTGTTAAAGGCGCCTCTCTCAAGTTTGTGTTGAGGGAAGCGCCATTAATACTTATAAGAGGCTTTCTAAAATTTTCAATTTATTTTTGTCTATTTAATTGGTACCTCAAATTTTCTTTTAAACTCCTACTTTTTTTTTATCAAATTTCTTTGTAAATTCATCCAACTTCAGATAGAGTTACTTGCATCCCCATATTACCCTTAGGTCGTTTTAATTTTTCATTCTTATATATATATATATATATATATATATATATATATATCCAAATATTATTTAATTTAATTGTAAATGTTATTTATTTATGTTTAGATTTTAGAAAACAAGTTACAGTTAGTTGTAGCCTAATTAGTTGATAGTATTGCTATGACATATAGAATTCATTGGTTTGAAAAACATATGTTTTTTTTTTGCAATTTAGACTTATAACTAATTTCGATAGAGATTAGTAATGAAGCTCTGCAATTCGTCATTAATAACGGTATTTTTTTTTTACTGTTTAACAGTGCCTCCACAAGGAAAAGTTTCTGGCCTCGCCACTATCTAGACCACCATCAAATCTCCCTTACCACCATCCCTAACCGTCCCCCCCCCCCACCCCCCACACACACACACACTATAACTAAACAACCACTACTACCCCACCGCCCCGATTACTAAACATACACCACTACCTCGCTGTCACGATTACTAAACATACACCAGCACACTGTAACTATCACAACCATAAACACTATCACTACACATCTACCTCCACAACCACCACCACCACCGCCATACTACAATCAACATTATCACCATTAGACCATTAAACCACCAAAGAGAAATAAAGAAGGTTGAGAACTTTTGCTCTCTCACTACATCTTCTTTAAGAATCATTATTTTTTAGTTCTTTTATTTTTGTTATAAATCTTTGATTTATGGTGGATGACCACCACACTTTGGTAACTCCCACCACCATAAGTTCTCCACCATTATTTGTATTGAAGCACCACTGATTATATGTAACTCTTGTATTAGTTTTGTAACTCATCAAGATGCCTATATAAAGAGCTTTCTTGTTAGTGAATAAGATGTACCAAACTAGTGTACCAATGTACCTAATATACCAATATATCAAAGTAGAGAAATCATCTCAAACATATGAATACAAATCAAGTTCTTCTTGTCTCTATCTCTTGGTCTATATTTCCATTCTCTTTCTTCTTCCCTCCTTTATTTTTCACAACAATTTTTTAATTTTTGTTTCTTTTTTGTTTAAAAGAAAAAAGAAACCAATCAAGCTATTAACTTCGGCATTAAACCACAAAAGAGAAATAAAGAAGAAGGTTAAGAACTTTTGCTCTCTCACTACATCTTCTTGGATTGGTCAACGAACTCTTTGTATAACTCAGATTCTAGTCCATGAACGGTCTAAAAATCCGGAAGATTTTATCATTAAAAGCAATAAAACTCTTGTCACATCAAAACATGTATCACGAGTATCCAACTACAAAAGCTAGCTAGACACGGCGATACAAATAATAAAAGTAAGAAGATAAAGTAAGACAAAATTAAGATTGAAATCCCCCTTTTTCGATGATGGCGCGAGGCTAGGATAGTTGGAAAATGTGAATACGTATGTGCTGCCAATCTCCCCTAGCAATATCCTGATTTCCCCTTAACAGAGCAGATTAGGTGTCCCCTCAGTGAAAACTAGGGTTCCCCTTAGTAACAGTACCTTCTTCTTCCTCCAAACTAAAAATCCACCATGAAAGCTTGGTGAAGCTTTCTCTCTCTAAACTTTCAACCCAAAACACAACCAAAGATCAAGAGCATCAAGGCAAACAAATTCCCAAGTAAAACCCTAGGTTTTCCGACCAAAGGAATGGCCGGAATAACCCTTGAAGATCTCGGCCAAGAGATCAAAAGTCCGGCCAAGAAAAGTGAAAGCCCGGCCAAATAGTTACTGTTCCGTCCCGAGTTGCCTGTTGCTGCAGCTTCTTCAAGTCCCGAGCCTCTGTAGTCGCGTGATCTCTCTTCTCTGTCCCGTGTCTCCTTGAGGAACAACCGAGCTGCTGCTGTCTTTCTTGAAAAACCCGAGCTGGTTTGAACCCTAGAAGCTGCTGTCCAAGATCCCGAGTTGTAGGTCTACCCGAGCTGATTCAATGAAGCCCGAGCTGCTTCTTCCGGCGAGGTTTCCTTGTTGTCCCCTTGTTGTTCCCGTCCGGACTCTCCTCTGTTTCAGCCGTGCCGGCCAAAACTTTGGCCGGAGTTTTGGCCGGCAACCCCTTCTTTTTCTCTCTCTATCTCCCAACTCAAACCCTAGCTTCTTGATTATCCCAGATTAGATCCCCTCTCTTTCTTTTCAAAGACCAAAATTTTAAGTCATTTGACTTGGTCATGTTTGACCAAGTCTAACCTCTCTTAAGAGTGGTGCTTATAGAATTTCTTTGTTAGACTCTTAGCCTTTGGGCTTTGGGCCTTGTATCTCATTAGCAACCAAGGGGTGCCTTCAGCATATATTTCTACATTTCTAATTTTCAAAGTAGACAAAAATGTCTCTCGACTTCTTTCTTCCGTAACTTCTCCGTCCGAACTCCGATTCAACTTCCGTTTTCGCCGTCGGACTCACCATCGACTCCACTTGCCATTTAACCTCTGATCTCTACCAAAATTACCAAAATACCCCTGGTCTCTCTTTCCTTCCGGTCTCTTCACATGAGATAAAAATGTGACAAATGCTCCTGTTTTATTGCGAATTAAGCGTCGAACTCGAAATAAGGTACCTACCAAGAAAAACTTATAAATAATTAGAAATAAAACACGAAAAGAACTAACTCATCGAAGTTAAGCGATCCAAATGTGGCATTTTAACGCCACATCAATCCGCCCGACTTCCTTCTCAGACATGAGGCTTAGGTGTCCGAACCGTCCGGTCCGAAAGAGAAAATGTCCGTGGGCAGTCCGTCCGGACCGATTCCCACCCCTAATTATGATTGGTAAGTCAAAAGGTATTTGGATATTTATTTGTTGTACATTCAAATTTTCTTACTATTTCTCTTTGCCTTTAACCATTGATTTTATGTTTTTTTGAGACATAATAAACTATACCAAATTAATATAAGAACTAAAAAGATGATAATGATGAAAGGGTTACAAACTTGAGTATCAACGCAATCTATTCAATGGTAAGGTCAAGGTAAGTTTTTCCTCCAAACTAAATTGGTATAACTCTCATAACTAATGAAAGGGTTACAAACATGAATATCATCTTAAGGATGATGTTTACTTTTGTATGAATACCTGATGGATATAACTTGCCTAAAACATCTAAGTTAGGATCGTCAAACATGTATTCGATCAAGTTACAAAGATCGTTATATGGATTGAAACAATCAGGACGTAATTGACGAAGGAAAAAGGTATTAGTCTCATAACTAATGTTTACTTTTGTATGAATACATCATAAGTGCATATTTTGATTTGTTAAAGAAGATTTCTCCAAAGAGGAAACTTAACCACCAGAATTTGATTAAGATCAAATTGAAGCATATATTGTATATGAGATAATCAAACCTAAAGTTTGGTGTGTCTGAAACAAGTCTTCAAATCTCAAAATTTTTACAAGAGTTTGAAGTATAAAATTTCTACGAGATGATAATAAATCAAATCTCTAAAGGGTGAAATTATATACCACTATAAGTTGGTTAATTATCAAAAAAAAAAAGATAAACCCTTGTAAAACAAAATTTGTTTGCTCATTCCTGAAGAATGAGAAATATTGATGTTTTAGTATTGAAAATATCCATTGATTCTTAAGAGATTACAACTGAATTTGTGGTAAGAAAATACTACAGAAGTTCAGAATATCTATTCAAGTGGTGATAATATCTTCTTTCAGGTGATGAATTGTAAGTTATAGAAAAATAGAATTTGTTGAATATCCGCTTTCATATTACACCTGAAGTTGTAATAACCAAAGAGAAAGTGATGATGGATTTAATAAATAAAATAAAATAAAATCACATGAAGATGATATATCTCACATGTAATTAATCACACCCGAAGCTGTGATGTTATAACAAATTGCTCACACCTGAAGCTGTGATTAGATAGTAATTTTTGTCTAACGGAAAATATGATATGAAAATAAAAATCAAATTTGCCTAAAGCAATTGATTTTTTCTTCGTCTTTGTCACATCCTTGAAGTATGTGCTCATAAATAAGACGGAAATCTATCGACATTAGGGGGAGGAAGTCCTATATTCAATGTCGTAAAATACTTGAAAATGATCGAGTTTCTCTCATTTGGAATCAATATACGGAAAACTTGCTACCTCGAGATATTAATATTTTTCAGAGCTTAATATGCTTATATCCAGATAAAGGTAATGGAAAATGATCAGAGTTGATCAAAGTGACATATACTCTTTGACACTGAAGGAATAATTTTTCCTCCTGAAGAGGCTATCAAATTAGAAATGAATGTGATTCATATTCCTAATAAAATCTCCTGAAGAGGATATGTGTAAAAATAGACACCACCTTTTACAAAGGCACATATATGAGATCACTGAACTATGTATGCTGTGAAAATTTGAAAAATCAAATAAATCATTTCAGACGATATATTTCTGAATATAGTAGCTACTGGGAGCATATTGAACCGGAATTACTCTAAGTAATATTGGTCAACTTTTGACGAGATACTTCATTACTTGTGGATTTTCTTACAAAATAATTAAGTCTTCAGACATGAAGTCGAAGCACCAATTAAGAATTACCCCGAAGGTAATAAAGTAAACATGTGTAAGAAATGTCCTTTAGTCTATAAAGGATTTGACGTCCACTTATAAAATTTCAATATGAATTACAAATCTCTGAATTATATTATTAAGTATTTATAAATCCTATTGTGACTCCTGAAGAGTTTATCAAAGTTTGACAGTAGAGTGTTGAAAAAGATTATTCGAGTAAAGAAAATCTTGAAAATGAACATATTTTGAAATACTAAAAGGCTATAAGCTTCAAAGCACCTCATATTGTCTTAACTTCTCATATGTCATGGAAATTCAGGTCCTGAAGTACCTAATATAGTACAGACAATACATTACGTGTGTTGTAATGTGGTTTTAGAAAACAACCATCATTCATATATAAAATGTCAATTACGTTGTACTCTTTTTCCTTCGTCAAGGTTTTGTCCCATTGGGTTTTCCTTGTCAAGGTTTTAACGAGGCAACTATGCGTATTGAAAATTGTTATAATTTGTTTAACAGTTGTAGTCTTTTTTCCTTCGTTCAGGTTTTGTCCCGTTGGATTTTCCTGACAAGATTTTGACGAGACAACTCTAGTTTAAGACAATAGTCATCGAATGATGAATTTAATACCTCTTATGTGTGTCAAGTGGATTATACAACGAAATGTGATAAGTACATCAATTTCGCAAGATGTTATAGTTATCTTACTAATGTACATGATACACAAATACGGATCACTAAATAGTGACTTCAATCGATATCCCTAAAGGATTAACAAGCTTCAAGTTAAAGTATGCATGAACTTTAAGACATTATACTAATGCAACTTGAAATGTCAAATGCTACAAATTGTATTTTGTGTATATATACCAAAAAGAAGCTGACGATAAAAAGTTGAACAATGCCCTCAACCTTCATGAGGGGGAGCAAGTTTATGAAGACACTATATACTATATTTTCACAAAGTACTCTTTTTCCTTAGTTAAAAATTTTTCCCATAGAGTTTTTCTTAACAAGGTTTTAATGAGGCTGATTATGTGTTCATCAAAGATGTACATAAACAAAGAATTTGTACTCTTTTTCCTTCACTATGGTTTTGTCCCATTGGGTTTTCCTAGTAAGGTTTTAATGAGGCAATATCTGATGTGGTGGACATCCAGGGGGAGTGTTATAAATCTTTGATTTATGGTGGATGACCACCACACTTTGGTAACTCCCACCACCATAAGTTTTCCACCATTATTTGTATTGAAGCACCACTGATTATATGTAACTCTTGTATTAGTTTTGTAACTCATCAAGATGCCTATATAAAGAGCTTTCTTGTTAGTGAATGAGATGTACCAAACTAGTGTACCAATGTACCTAATATACCAATATATCAAAGTAGAGAAATCATCTCAAACATATGAATACAAATCAAGTTCTTCTTGTCTCTATCTCTTGGTCTATATTTTCATTCTCTTTCTTCTTCCCTCCTTTATTTTTCACAACAATTTTTTAATTTTTGTTTCTTTTTTGTTTAAAAGAAAAAAGAAACCAATCAAGCTATTAACTTCGGCATTAAACCACAAAAGAGAAATAAAGAAGAAGGTTAAGAACTTTTGCTCTCTCACTACATCTTCTTTAAGAATCATTATTTTTTAGTTCTTTTATTTTTTAATTTTTGTTTCTTTTTTGTTTAAAAGAAAAAAGAAACCAATCAAGCTATTAACTTCGCCAAACTCACAGAGTTGCTCACTTGCTCGTGAAACCACTGAATCGGGAATTCGACTAAGGACTTACTAGTCCGTTTATAATTCATGTCCCAATACACCTGCCTAAACAGGGGCCCCTCTTTAGGTCCCTATACCGAAGTTTAATACTAAAACAAATACTACCTAAGTAAGGTCCAAGGAAGTTCTCATTTTATGCAGTAGAGACGAAACGGAAGCATTTCCGACTTTCTTCCATTACCCCCTCTTTCTCTCTCTCTCTACTTTGCCGCCTTTCTCTCCGTCTGATTTCTCTCTATTTTCTCTCTCTAAGATCAAGCTCATTTGGTCGCGGTTGTGAATAGATCAGCAACTATGGGAGTTCCAGCTTTCTATCGGTGGTTAGCCGAGAAGTATCCGATGGTGGTTGTTGATGTCGTGGAAGAAGAATCAGTTGAAATTGATGGCATTTGGATTCCAGTTGATACTAGTAAACCTAACCCTAACAAAATTGAATTCGATAATCTCTATCTCGATATGAATGGCATTATTCATCCTTGTTTCCATCCTGAAGACCGGGTACTCTCTCTCTCTCTCTCTATGATCTCTTCATGAATTGCCCTACTTTTGTTGTTCCTTTTCTGTTTGAGGTGATTTATAGTTGTGTATTGGAATGGTGACAGAAGATTAATGTTGAAAATTGGGGAAACGAATACTAAATTTAGCCTTGCCTTGGGATGGGCGAGTTTAATTTAGTTACTTTAGGTTTTCAATCGCCATTGTGTACTAGGAACTGATTCTTCTACTGAAGTTGAATTGGTGAATTTTTGTGTCTGGTGTCAATCTACACAGTTAAGAACTTCATTTGCCTCAAATTGCGAACACTTCATTTTATTATCACGTCAATAGAAATGCCACTAGTTAAGTGATTCAGTTTTGTGACCGTCCAACTCAAGGCCAATTAGCTAAAGGGGAGAAGACCAAAATATTATTTTCTTGGTTACTAGAGTACCCTTTGTTCAATAGGACTATTTTCGGACACCCCCTCACCTGGGGCGTTCTCTTTTAGCCTGATACATGCCTTTCGTTGGTGACGCGGCAGACGTGTCTCTTTTGTTGGGCCTATCACTTATAGGTCTAGTTCTGTTACCATGTTAATTTTGTGGCAGTCCAACTCAAGGTCTATTGACTATGAGTGAAGAGGACTTAGTTCTTATATTCTTGGTTATGAGAGTACCTGTTGTCCATGAAGGATTATTATCACACAGTTTCATACGCGTGAAACCTGGAACTTTGGCATGCATGCTGGCAACAGTAACATTGATGGTTTGTAATCCTTTGTATGGATTGTTCTGTTAAATTCCCTGATTTATTTTCCAGTTTCACTTGAGACTCTTGCCATGGGTTTTGAGTTTTTGAATTATATATGAATGTCTGAAATAGTTACAAGATTTTGTTTGTTTTTGTGTTCAGCCTCCTCCAACAACTTTTAACGAGGTCTTCCAGTGTATGTTTGATTATATTGATAGACTTTTTGTGATGGTGCGACCGCGCAAGCTTCTCTTCATGGCTATTGGTAAGTTTCACAAACTGAACATTTCTTATTAATTCACAGCAACAATTGATGATAAATGATGTAGGATATGCATGTCATATTTGTATATTTTGAAATATATGTAGATGGTGTTGCTCCAAGGGCTAAAATGAATCAGCAACGCTCTAGGCGGTTTAGAGCAGCTAAAGACGCAGCTGAAGCGGTAACAACACTTGTTCTCTGAATGTGTATATCGGCAGTCATTTTTGTATTTGCATTTTTTATATCTGATAATTTTCTTTTTCATGCACAGGCAGCAGAAGAAGAACGCTTGCGAGAGGAGTTTGAAAAGGAGGGTAGAAAACTTCCTCCAAAACAGGAGTCTCAGGTTTTTGATTCCAATGTCATCACTCCTGGAACTGAATTCATGGCTGTATTGTCAACTGCGTTACAGTACTACATTCATCTCCGTCTAAACAATGACCCTGGCTGGAGCTCCATTAAGGTATCAGCTATGTTAATTTTATTATGTATATATATATATATTCTTATTCTCTTTAGCTTATTTTTTTCTCGATAATTTATCTTGCTATGCAACCTTAGCTATTCACATTTTCCTTTTTGGCGATTACATAAACAGTCATTTAATGTCTTCCTAGATTTTGTTTATCATCTTCCTTTTTTTTTTTTTTTTTTTTTTTCTTTTGAAGGTTATCCTTTCTGATGCAAATGTTCCTGGTGAAGGGGAACACAAAATTATGTCGTACATTCGTAGTCAGAGGAATCTATCTGGCTGTGATCCAAACACGCGTCATTGCCTCTATGGTTTGGTATACAGTCACCCTTCTTTATTACACGTATCTGCTTATCTGTCTGTTATAGGCACGTGATGGTTTTCTTTGATTTGGTAAGTATGCGTTCATATATTATTTAATTTATAATTATGATTGTTTACTTTGTTTGTATTTTCTACTGAAGGATGCAGATTTAATCATGTTGGCTTTGGCAACTCACGAAGTGCATTTCTCTATTCTAAGAGAGGTGAATATTCTTCCACTATCCATAATAAGTTCTTATGCTGTTTTAGTTCAAATGTCAATGCATCGACTATGGGATACAAGAGTCTGTACCCTTCATAGCATATAGAACATTTTTTTGCAGCATATAGGGTAGGATTTCACTTCTTGATGATTTTCAAATGGTCGGAGTTCTAGCTTTAGGTTCATGTCTTGTGGCTTATGCTTACATCATGAATTATAAATCCATATGTTTTTACTTAATTCTTTTCTTTGCAGGTATCCTGTTTAAGGGGCTTATATTGTTTTGTCCTGAAGTGTCTACTTTAATATTTGTAATCTGGGTGATGCTTTCAGATTGTTTTCACTGCGCAACAAGATAAATGCTTCCTGTGCGGTCAGATGGGTCATTTAGCAGCAGATTGTGAAGGAAAGGTTAAGAGGAAATCTGGGGAGTTTGATGAGAAAGACGAAGTTGAAGCTGTTCCTAAAAAGCCTTACCAGGTTATTTCCTCCTCTTGTCTGGATCAGAAGTTTTCGTAGGAGGGTAATCCCTGCATGTATGACTGCAGCTCCCTAGATCTAGTCAGTCACATAGCTTTCCTGGTCTGTATTATTTATTTATCTATTCATTTTTTCCATATTTGCAGTTTCTTAACATTTGGACCCTTCGGGAGTACTTAGAGTTGGAAATGAGAATAGCTAACCCTCCTTTCGAGATTGATTTTGAACGTATCGTGGACGACTTCATCTTCATGTGCTTCTTCGTTGGCAATGATTTTTTGCCTCATATGCCAACTCTGGAAATTCGCGAGGTTCGTTGTGCCATAGGTTCATAACTTGTCTCTTTACGAGTTTGTATTTGACAAAGTTATCTTCCTTATGCATTACTTGAGTTAAATATAGATGACTTTTTGTGCTAATGACTTTTTGTGCTAATGTCTTTCTTTTACACCCCTCGTTTACTTCAATTGCATTGCTTTTGATAAAGGTTTATGTTATTTTACCTGATTTGAGTTTATCTCAGTCCTTCGCCAGTTGCTACTTAATATTATATTCCCTTCTTAATTTTTTTAAGTTATATAAGTTATAAGTAACGGCAGTTAGAGTCTCTGTAGGTTGATTAAATTTAAAGCAAGGCTGTACAATATGTTTTTCTCTTCTTACAAATCTTCTTATCCAAATTGGTACTTAGGGTGCTATCAACTTGCTGATTGCTGTATACAAGAAGGAGTTTGTGTCGATGGGTGGGTACTTGACAGATGGTAGCAAGGTATTTATTGTCGTGGTTCTAGTTTGTTTTGGCCCCCCAATGGTGTCTTTATCTTTATGATGCTATCTGCATCAATCATCTGATCCTGAAAGCAATTTGATTTGTTTTTCTTACATGTTCTTTTATTTCTTTCATCAGATTATTCTGAGCAGGGTCGAGCACTTCATTCAGGCAGTAGGATCCTATGAAGACAAAATCTTCCAGAAAAGAGCTCGGTTGCATCAGGTTAGTTCTATGACGATGTCATAGCAGCATTAGGTCAGCTTTGTATTTGTTAATGTTTTTTTTTATTGATTTTCTGCTTCTTACTTATCAGCGTCAGGCAGAAAGAATTAAGCGTGAAAAGGCACAAGCAAGAAGAGGAGATGATGCTGAACCTCAATTGAGACCTGAATCTCTAGTTCCAGTTGCTCGTTATCATGGTTCTCGCCTTGCTTCTGCCCCAGAACCTTCTCCATATCAAGAAACACGATCTAGGTACAATTCAGAAAGATCGACTACTTTTATAAAAGAAAACGAGCTTGGACAAGCTACAACAAGTCTTTCAGTTCTCGATATTACAAGCAACCACTCTGAAGCGTCTAATGGAAATGAAATTCATAATAGGGCCCAAAAAGTTGCTCGTTTTTCTCCTGCGACCACAGTGGGTGCTGCCATTGTTGAGGCTGAGAATAGTCTCCATACAGAAGTATGCGTTTGTATTCATTTATGCCTTTATACAATCTAGTCTCCATTTTCTTCGATATTCATCAAGCCTTGGTATTTATTCTTTCATTATGCTAATGTTACTTAGAAGATCTGGTAACTACATGGTATCTTTGGTTTTCCTTTTACTTATTTTTTTTTCTTGGCTTTCTTTATCAGATACATGAAAACAAAGATGAATTGAAAACAAAGCTTAAGGAGTTACTCCGTGAGAAGTCAGACCTTTTTAACTCTGACAACCAAGAAGAAGACAAGGTTGAAGTTTCGTTTCCAAGCAACTACAACACATTTGTTGTCTTTTTCTGTCTTATATGCTACTAGTTAATGGTTTTCAATGAGTTTCATGGTTTATCATGTTGATTGATTATGGTGTTTGTATTGACCATTCTAAAAAGAAGATGAAAATTTAATAATTTGAAAGGCTTATGAAATCATTCGTCTTTCCACGTTTATATTTCTAACCTGCAATTCTTTACTCTCTATCAGGTGAAGTTGGGAGAGTCCGGGTGGAAAGAAAGGTACTACAGAGAAAAGTTTTCAGTTGTCACTCCCGATGAACTAGAAGCAATAAGAAAAGATGTTGTAAGTTGTACATCTTAGGAGTTGCCTTTTCTGTTCTTATACATTGTCTAAATTTTCAAGTGACTTTCGAGACACTTCAACAAAGTACTCTTGTGAGTTCAACTTATGATAAACACAAACTAATCCTGTTGTACTTCCCTACACACTTAGATGAGAGACTGAGACCTGGGTGCACCCTTAACTAAATTGCTTTGAAGGCTTAATTTGGAATTCACTTTTATAAGCAGAATTGGCCTATACATGACCAATTAGTTCTGATAAATTAAACACTCAAATGAAATATGTCCATGCTAGTGTCCGGAGTAAAGTTTTAATTTGTATTCTTGTAGCTTTCTAGTTTCTCCCCTTCTCTTGGACAAAAGTTTTCATAATAAGATTGCAGAAGTAGTTCTTGAATTAATTTATTTAGTCGTATCTTAAGTTTTACTGAAACATTGCTTCAACTTCTCTCCTTGTGTCTCTATACTTTCCTTTTGGGAGTTGGTAATCATTTTCTATGAAGGTTAATTTAACCTTGACTGCTTTTTGCTCTTTAAGGTTCTAAAATACACAGAAGGTCTATGCTGGGTCATGCATTATTACTATGAAGGGGTTTGCTCCTGGCAATGGTGAGTGTGCTTCTAATTTGAGAACTAGTTTTTCAGTTAACTACCTCTGATGTCGTCATTCCTCTGGGATTATAAGTCAATGTTAACTTTCTTTCTATACAATGTTTTCCAATGTGAATGACTTCCATTTTGCATCTGATATTGTCTTAATACATCCTTTTGATATGGTGCACAAGTTTGAAGCTTCATTTTCTGTTATTTGTTAGGGCAAGGCGAAATTATATTATAGAGCCGAAAGACGAAGAATAACAATGAACAACAATATGCCCCACGTATGCAGTGAACTAGATCATAGCTTTTTTTCTATTAGATATCCCATCCTTAAGGCTTTGGTTTACCAGACACGCTGAACTACCACATAGCAACTTCCTTAGTGCAAATCAAGTAGTGTGTATATACATCCTAGATCAGTCTTTTTTTTTTTCTTTTGTTTTTCATTTCTTTAGAGATGGGTTCAGAAATGAAAGGTCGTTTTCGAGGAGAATCAAACGGGAATTCAGTTTCCATTTTCTTATTCTTACTTCCAGATAGCATGGACACTAGACTGTCTTCAATATTTGTTTCACTTATTCTTGAATATTCTTCACTACAGGTTTTATCCCTATCATTATGCACCATTTGCCTCTGATCTCAAGGATCTTGATCAGTTGAATATTAGCTTCGAACTGGGTTCACCATTCAAACCATTCAGTCAGCTAATGGGGGTGTTTCCAGCTGCAAGGTTGCAATAGTTCTTTTCATTTCTTTATCACTTTTAAACTTGCAGAAATTAGAGATTCGCATTTTGTGAAATATTTTCTGATCAATTAGCTTCCTTTTGGCAGTTCTCATGCACTCCCTGAGCAGTACAGGAAATTGATGACTGATCAAAACTCTCCTATAATCGACTTTTACCCTACCGGTATGAGCTCGAGTTACTCGATTCTTTCATGTATGGTCTATTAAATATATTGACTTTTTTTGCATCAATTTTGATCAGATTTCGAAGTGGACATGAATGGGAAACGATTTGCATGGCAGGTTTGATCTATTTTCTCTTAGACGTAGTTTGATTGGTGGACATGAAGTTCCAGGGGAAGAAGATCTTTATTTCAAACTGATTCTCAACCTATTTCACTTTTTGAAGGGTATTGCAAAATTACCTTTTATCGATGAAGAACGACTTCTTGCCGAGATAGAGAAAGTTGAACACACCTTGACGGTATATTCCTGGGGAACTAGAAGATCATATATTGAACCAGTTTTTTGATATTATGCAAGTTTCAAATTTAGTTTCAGCAAAGAAATTACATATATTTATATATTGTAGGAAGAAGAAGCTCGTAGGAACAGTGTGATGGTTGACATGCTTTTTGTTACACTATCTCACCCTCTCTCTCCGTATATATTTTCTCTTGAAGACCGATGTAAACAATTGTCCGACAAGGAACGTATTGAAGCAAGAGAGAAGATTGACCCTATGACCAGGTTTGTATAGTTAGACTTTGTGGAGCTTCGTGCATATATGCAAGATAACTGACACGATCTTAGGGGTTTTTTGTTGCATATAGTATAAACGTAATTGACCATCCTAACTATCATAGGACGTTCTTGCTAATTAAACTATCTCTGTTATTGTTGTATCTTAGGTTGCTTAAATTGTATTTTTTTTATTGATCTACAATTGGAATCTGAACTAGATTCATGTGTCATTTAGCTGTTTAACAACAGTACTTATTTGCCCTTATCTCTTCGGTGGAGTCACATTCAAACAAGGCTTAATGACTTTGTCTCAAATTTACGTAGTTTCAGCTAAACGATAAGTATAAATTTGAGAAGATTTGTTTTACGGTCTGGATAAACCTATCAAAATGGTATGGTATAGATTGTTACAGTTTCATCTCATTATCTACGACAGTACCTAAGGTTATCTAATTTCGCCGCATCTTCATACACATTTTAATAGTTTCTCGGACGATGTTCATAGTTCTTGTTAGTCAATAACTTTTGTTTTTCCTGAAAAATTCTCACTTTTTTTGCCTTAAATACAGTGGTGGAATGAATGGGTATCTATCACTTTGTCATGGTGATCCTTGCCCTACCATCTTCCGCTCTCCTATTAATGCAATGGACGATATCATGAACAATCAAGTCATGTAATTTCCTGTCACTACTAGTTTCCTTGGCAAATGTAATTCAATTACTTTTACCAATTTTTCCCTCATCTCCGCCTTTGCTTTTCAGATGTGCTATATACAGACTCCCAGATGCACATAAACACATACCTCGACCTCCTTCCGGGGTTGTCTTCCCACAAAAGGTACTCTTAAATATTAATATTTTCCACTTTCGTCTAATGCTCAAAATGAAGGATTATGCAGTACACATAAGGATAGTTAACCACCGACCTACTGGTCTTGCGCAATGTGATCCGCGCTAGCTTCCACCTCACCGGCGTCGTTGACTTTGTCATGATGCTTTATCAGTTTATCTTATTATGAGACCTTATCCTGAGCATGTCATATAAATAAGTGGTAAAAGTAAACGAGGACGAACTGCATAAGCTGTCATGCATCGTGATTAGTTGCATGTTAGGACTTTACTAGAAGTTCTTTTAAACTGGTTCGATAGGATATTATGTTGGATGAGTAATTTTTTGTTTGCTAAATCACGTTTCTAGATCTGCATAATATCATTGGTTTATGACTGCATTCCTTTATTAAGTATTTATCTCAGATAAAGTTTATCCTTACTCAAGAACTCAGAACGCTTCAAGCTATATGAAGTGTATTCATCTTAGCATACTTTCATCTAATTTTTCTTTGTTAACAATTTCATGATGATTTGAGAACTTCGTTGCTTCTAATATCAATTACCCATGAATGGCTTATCCCTTTTCATGTCACAGATTGTCTCAGTAGGAGATTTGAAGCCACCTCCTACTCTATGGCATGAAGATACTGGGAGGAAACCATGGCACAGAGATAATGGAAATAAACCATGGGAATCAGACAGGTATAATAACTACATAACTTGTGTTCGATCCCTGTCTAAAACTAGAACGAAGAAAATAAAGTCTGTATTCTTTTCCTCAGATATGATTTGAATCGTAGTTCCGTTGTTTGTGGGTAGAAAAGAAAGCGAAGAGTATATACAGAGAACATTAATACTATATTCTGCTTTCTATTGTTTCGACACTTTTTTGACTTCGTACACTTTATTAGGCAAAACCCACCTGGAACTATTTCGGGTAGGCAACTTGGGGAGGCAGCACAGAGGCTCGTTGTTAACAGTCTGCAGTTAAAGAGAGATGATCAAATGAATTCACATCCACCACGACCACCATATTATGGTGCCCGCCCTTATGTAAACCGTGGTGGTGGTGGATATCATCGTGGTCAAGAGCATGTAACACCGGTTCCACATAGACCGAATTATCCTTCTCATGCTAATGGAGGGCTCCCATACAGAGCTCCAGTTCAAAGTCGGTCGGCGAATGGACATGGGCACCCATATGCTTCATCGTCCTCTAACCATTCATTTGATCACTATCAGCAATCAACCTATTCTGCTCATCCTCCGCCGTACGACAGAAACAACATCGTAGAAAGGACAAATCACCCGAGACTTAGAAGTCATCCTCCTCCTGTGATGCATGGTGGCTTCCAGCCCTCGGAAGGTTTGTTTCCTCAAAGGGGTGGTGGATACCACAACTACGGGGGCAGCCAACGACCAGTCGGAATTGCTAGTGGCCATCATCAGCCGAGGGGTGGTGGATACCACAACTATGGAGGCAGCCAACGACCAGAAGGAATTGCTAGTGGCCATCATCAGCCGAGAGGTGGTGGATACCACAACCATGGAGGCAGTCAACGACCAGATGGAATTGTTAGTGGCCATCATCAGCCGGGAGGTGGTGGGTACCAAAACTATGGAAGCAGCCAACCAGATGGAATTGCTAGGGGCCGTCATCAGCCAAGAGGTGGCCATCATCAGCCGAGGGGTGGGACTTGGGTTCCTGTGGCAAATCAAAGTAGTCCTGCAGGCAGAGGCAGTGGACACTCCCAACAGACAGGTAACCGATTTTCTGGTTTTGACAGAGGCGGGAGTAAAAGACCTCCACCGCCTCGGCCTGAGTATGACAGCAAGTAGACCTCTTTCTCTTACTAGGGGGCTTTGTTAATGCCCTTAAAATAGCGGTACGTTGTACATTACAATTAGCGAGAGGCAAACGTTCATCATTGAATCAATCTGCATATTATATCTCAAATCACGTCATGTTCGTACAAATTTTAGACCGTTTCAATGTATTTTACAGCGTTTCTAGAGCAATTTCTCTTCATTTTGTAATATCTAGCTTTAGAAGCTGCTCAGTTGGTAAGGTTGAATTGATTACTCGACGAGATCAAGTCGTCTTTTTATCAAATGAAGTGAATCAAATGGGCTTAGATGGATATACACTATGTGACATTATTTGGCAACTAAATCCCAGTTTTTTGGAACTGTTTTTTTGTTTTCTCACTAGAATATAAGCTTTAAAGAACGTACATATATGGCCAGGAGATAGAACTTGTGAGATTATCATCACATATAAGCTCAGATTATGTTGACTCTCCGAACAATACTGATCCCTACAATCAATGGTTAAGTTGGATCAGAAAAGTATTTTTGTAATGGTCAGGGCTGTGGCTGGATATTATACTCTTTAACGGGGAACAATTTTCTCTGCCTATGTGGGACTATTCTCACTGTCTCTTCACCTGGTGTTCTTTTGAGCAATTTTATGATTCTATTCAAAAGATGGGAGGGTGGAATGGCTGGTTCTATTCTCTATCTTTTGGAGATCACTCGTCATAAAAGTATTAAAATGATTCTTAGTCCTACCTTAAATACTATAGAAGTATTGTTATCGGTCAAATAGAACCATTAGATTTATTTACCACTGTGAACAAATATAAACGCGACTCTGCTGTCCTTGACCTACCCTGAAGGAACCACCGCATTTGAGCTAGTTATAGGAGTTGGACCGATCAGAGACAACAAATATGGATAAGGCTTCGAGATTACTGAAATTTTTATGCACTAAAAAAACACTAATAAGGCATATTGCTGCAAAAGAGATACATATATAGAACAAGAGATTTAGTACAAAAAAATTCAACTTCTTACAAAGTGAAAGATTGAACTGCAGTAGATGTAGTGACTAAGCCAGAAAGTAAGCCAACAAAAAGGGCACTATTATAAGTACTAGGTTCCCCTTGCATGGAGTTATTCCTGGAGTCAATATATGTTTCATTCAAGAAAGGTCCACCAACCACCGCTCCTGTTGCTACATTCGGGTTCGGTTTTGTAGATGTGAGCCACTTGAACCCGTCTGTGCAGCCCGTTTTCGCATTTGCTGGGATTGAAGCTCCTCTGTGGTGAACATATTGTGGGTATTTGCTTCCGTACCCGACAAGGTAACTCATTTCCATTGGATTATTTCCCAATACATAGTCGGCCTAGATTAAAAAGAAAAGAAGTTTGTTAGGCAAACACGAAGAATGAGGATACAGTGTCCCCTGGCTGGTACTAAGCGTCTAATATACAGTGGAGACCTAGTTTCATGTAATGTAAACGATGCGATAACGGAAAATCCGTTAATCTAAGTGTTCTCATTACATGAACAAGTGATATAGGCTTGGCTGTAGTCATTACGACGAAGGTATGTGAGATCTGGTATAGGCTTTGAATTGGAACCATCTAATCTATGAACTTTTCCCTGTTTGGTCTGTGGACATTGTTATGTGGTACGAGTGTTAAAATGGTGGATTAAATTTGAAGGTAATTAGTTCCATACCTGTGAAATAGCAAAGTTGCGGATGTCTTCAGACGTGTAGGAATTCCCACTGCAGTCTATGGTTCCTGTCTGGGTTGTAAGCATGTAATCACTGTAAAGAACAGCCAGGAAAGCAGCTGCTATAGGCTGCTGCAATGAGTTCCATTCACTAACCGATATCAGACCACCTACATGAACAAACAATAGTAAACCTCAAGCTCATAAGGATATTTGAGTGCGCATGTTTGTGAGTGAGATAGTAGTAAGAATTTAATCCAAATGTTAGTCATCAACCCCAACTAGAATAAGAGCTGAAGTACCGTCTGTTCTGCTAGATGTGGCTGTCGGAGAATCCGGTAGAAGACCACACATAACAGCCTCAGCTGTTTTCCTGTATTCCTGGAGTCCAGAGTTTGATGACTCTTTCGAACCGAAGAAGCTTACTCTAGCCAACAGGACCTGTTCCGAGATTGGGAAGTTTTAAGAAATTTTAGACTAATAGTTCACAAGGTTCGTAAATATGAAGCTCAGTTACAAGGTTATTTAACATCTCTAGTACTAATCATTTGTCAGTAAGAGGTGGAGGGGCCCTAGATATAATATTCTAGGTCACAAGTACCATTGGGACTATTCTCACAGAGTCACAAAGACAGTCGAAGGAGTGAGATTTCGGACTTACGACCTCTCCTTAGGTTAGTTTTTCTTCTATTTCGATGAAGAGGTCATTCGCCCCAAACATATTTGTTACTGGTATATCATATATAGCATAAAAACAACAGATTATGAGCAGGTAAAAGGTAAAGTCCAATAGGATAGGAGAGTTATACCTGAGTTCCTGCATGCTTATCATCCCAACTAAACCAAGTTGGGCTTCCCCACTTAGCGAAATCTTTCCCATTTTGTGCTGTCACATAATGCAAGTAAGTTTTCTCTTGTGTTGCATGATATAGCCAGGAAGCTGCCCACAAGAGCTCATCTCCATATCCTGTAGAATTGTAGTATGTTCGAACTTCCTTTATGCTTTTACTGTACAAACCTCTATAAGTATCGGCGAAGTTAAATAGTTGACGGGCATGCTTAAGGAGGGAACTCGAATAGGTTGGGTCGCTTGATTTGAACACCAAAGAAGCTGAAGCAAGAGCGGCAGCAGTTTCTGCTGCAACATCTGATCCAGGAGCAGATTTGTTCACCTGTATTAGAGGTCTCTTCTCCGTCATAGTTTCAGGTCTTTCCCAACATTTGTGGTCAGTTACTGGATCACCCACCTGTCGAGAATAACAGTGCACTTCAAAGACTACTTCTACAAATCTTTGGCAATAAGGAATCAACTATGAACCAGAATTTTCAACACAAAAAAACTATGAACCAGAAGGTAGTCCCACATTTCTTAGAACATCGTAGTCAGCGTCACTCAACAGATAGGGAGGCATGTTAGGTTTAAAGAACGCCAACGTGTGATAACAACCCCAACTCGTGACTAACTAAATAATATCTTGGACTTCTCCACTCATTGCGGTTGAACGCTCCCAAACTTAATGGCTCCTGACTAATTAGGTTAAAAAATCATGTACCACGTACAACTGAGTCGTGTGGTCATGGATGGTGCCTAAATAAGCTATAATGTGCCTAGTGTTGAGACGGATGTTATATACCTGAATATAGAGCACATTTGGAGATGGATGGGCATTTATCAGATAATCTGTGATCCACTTGAGAGAGTCTTGAGCAGGTTCAAGCTGATTAACTGCATCCATTTGATCTCCATACTCAAGGATGGCCCAAGACAATACCGTCGCAGTAAAAGCCATCGGAAACCCAAACTTTATGTGATCACCAGCATCGTACATTCCTTTGGATAGGTCCAAGTCCTCTTCACTTCCATCATCTAAAGCCGAATCTCCTCTCCAAGAAATCTTATTGTCTACCAACTTACCAGCTGCAATATCGACATTAACACATCCAAAAACGATCTATTACTACTTATAGAGATAGTGCGTAATAGTAAAACATGTCCTAAATCACTCCAATATGGACCATAGAATCATATTGAGTACGAAAAAAATACTCAATTTTTTTGTCCAACCACAAATACACAAAATCGTTGATTATTCGAAACAATCATAGGTAGATATAGAAAGCATAATAATTTGAGTTTATTATGTAAGGACAAACTCTCCTTTAAAAGAGGCAGCTCTCATCATCCTTGAACAACTAGCTCTGATACCAAGCTAGAGTCAGTTGGTCCATGTGATAATAGTCCCACATGGAAAAAAAAAGTAATCTAGTAACCAAGAATATAATATCTAGATCCTCTTCACTCATTATCGATTATGTATCAGTCTTAACTCTCCTATACAAATTCTAATGGTCGGGTATGTTTGCTAACGGTAATAAGCCCAATATATTAGAAATGCAATATGAAAAGATAAAAAGGGAAAAGAGAAAGAGTACATTTTTGTATATCGAAGAACTTCATAGCTATTCCAAGAGCATTTGAATATTTCTTATCAATTTCACCTGGAGATTCTGGAGATGATTTAGAATGATGGGATTTCTTCTTAACAGCAATTACAATAACTGTAATAATAAGAGCTAATATTAATATCACAAGAAAAGAACAACAACATCGTCTCATCTTCCCCATTTCTTTAATACTTCAAAATCGCTGCCTAAAATGAGAGGTATCCAACAACTCAGTTTAACAAATGATTTTTTGTTAGGGCTTTTAATTGGATCCCCTTTAACTCACTCGCATTGATCAAGATCTCGAAATATTTAAATCTCTTTAGGAGGAATTAGAAATGGAGGTTTGAATCAAGAGAGATGATTCCATGCAACTAAAGAAAAAGGTATAACTGGGAAGGATATGAATAAGAAGGCACAATTTAGAGAGAGAAAGAGTGAAGGAGTTGGATCTGTTAAGCCAGGTAGGTTATAAACTCTGTTTTTAGAGAGAGACAGAGTTTGAGAGAGAGAAAACTGATCACCGAGAAGAACGAGAAACCACAGAATGCAAAACGCAGTTACGCGGGATAAACTGTTTTCTTACAAGTTTGTTTTGTTTGATTCCCTCCCTTTTTCCTTTTTTTACGTTAATGACGAATTTACCCTTTGTTTTCATTTTAGAACGGTGGGTTCTGTAAGGGTTTTTTTTTTTTTTTTTTCTGAGAAGTCGACTACTATTTACGGCATTGATACATCATGAAGATGTGATCGCTCGATGAACTGTGTAATTCGCCAACTTAGCGGATTCGTTTTTTTTCTATTAGGCGGCTTGGGAGATTTTCACTCCTTTACTGCACAAGATTGACGATAAAAAAATGAAACCACTTTTGGATGAACCAGGTAGTCGAGGTCCAGTAGAAGCAGATGAGTTGCTGCAGAAGGCAGGATACGTTCAAACTCACGACTATGTATGGATCTCACCTACTCTGTAAATTTGTGTTTTAGATGAACAATCTTCATAAAAGAGAAAAAAGAGTGAATATATATATATATATAGGTATATATATGGAACGTAAGCCTTTTCTTTAGTTCCTACTAAAAGAAAAGAAAGAGTGACCTGTTATATATGTGTGGTGACTGGTGAGTGAAGTACAATGTCATGTGTGTGATGTAGAATCAAATAAAGTTTTTTTCTTGAGAATTCGACCACGATCTACGTTAGTCGTTACAAGACATTGATACATCATGAAGATGTGATAAGCACGATAACCACCTCATTTAAACCATGAATGAAAGATGCTTAAAACCCAACAACATGAAAAAGGCCTAATACCAAACAAATTATTACATTATTACTTAATTAATTATTTACTTCATTAATAACCTAAATTACATGGGATAAATCTTGATGGCAAACTGTTTCCACCGAGACTCGATCCCACGACCTCATGGGCTTAAGAGGGGTGTCCAACCATTGCACTAAAGGCTGGACGAAGTTTTTTCTTTTAGTACTCATTACTAAAGCATTTGTGAACGATCTTCCACTTACGGAACGGCACTTTATCGCCCAAAATCCCACTCCTATTTGTGAAGTAAAGTGGGAGTTCTTAACTTGTATTTAGCTACTAAACGATAAAATTTCTCCAATTTTGCATAGTGACCAGTGTCCGACCGATGGATAACCTTTTCTCCGACATCTAAAACGGTCACGGACGGGGACTTTATCGAAGAAAAATTCGAAATGCCCATCTGTTTCGTCCGTATGTCCCAACGGACACTTGGGACTTGTGTCTGTTCCGCCCGGATCGGCTGAGTTACTGCCCGTTTCTGCTTGTATTGTCCAATTCCCAGCCCTACTCCTTCACAACTGATGTAATTAGAGACTGATTTTTGGGTGATTCGTCAATCAGAGTTTGATTCTAGCATGACTCTTCAATTAGGGTTTGAATCATGCACAATCTTTTATCAATTGAATGGGCAGAATCATCCAAGTGCCACAACCATCTTGTCAAGCCTTGATGCTTTTCTGTGACCCTACCTTTTGATCTGTAAGTATTATTTTGATAGGCTAACTTGTACCCAGGGTGTGCACAAGTGTCGCACCTAACGTGGATTTTTTTTCTCGTTCCTTCTCTTCAATGAGAACAGAGATTTCAAATGATACAAATTTCTCTTCATTCTGTTGTGCTCAACGAATTAACTGCCTAAGCTTACTTTTTCGAATCCAAACTTTTTTGTTCTTTCTAAGTCTTCTTCTTGCACAGAAGAACACAGCTGTTGCAAAAACCGGGATTCTAGTAGTAGGCGGAACCCCCTCTTAGTTTTGAGTAGGCGGAAGGAACCATTCTGTTTCAATTCTTCTCCACATTCTTACCGGGTGAACTAGGAATTTGCTTGTAAGAGTCGTCTCACGAACGCTTGTGTTAAGCGCATATTGCGTCGATCTAGTCGATTCGGTCGAATCTCAGGTCCCCGATTTCAGGTAAGCACTCGAAGCGAAGGTTGGAAACCGTCAGGAATGACAAGGGTCCAATTCACACCTCGGTAACTCCCAGAACAGAAACAGTGTCAGCGAAAAGTGCCTAGGTCAGAAGGTCGTGAGACCTAGCTATAGTCTAGTTGGTCTTCATAATTTTTCTAAACAACAAGGCTACACAACCGTATGTGAGAGAAACAAATGTTTTGTCTCCGCGGAACCTGTGAGAGGAAAGAGAAATCCTTGTTTTAATTCATTTTTTATTTTTAAAATCGAGGACCGGAGCAAAGCAACTCGTTCTTCTAGGGTTTATCTTTAATCTCCACTTTCTCTCTCAAGGATTTCTGGTAAGGGTTTCAAGTTTAACTTTCTCTCAAATCTTTTTCAAAAAGAAAAGTAACTCGGATCTTCTAGGGTTTTATCTTAAATTTCGGTTTCTCTCTCAAGTTTCAATTTTGGACTACACCAACGTTGGGAATACTCGGATTTCTTGTGAGTACTCTATACTCGATTTCATTCTAACCACTTCGATCTGTAATTTTGAAAAAGACTCTGAAATCTGAATGATTTGATTTGTAGAGATTATTGATCCTAATTTCTCATGTCTTAGATATAAATTTGCTTCTCCTGTTAAGAAATTCATCAAGAAATTGATGAGTCTCTTTCAGAATTGTTGAGATGGTTTAGGTTGCAGCCCAACTGTTTGATGAAATTACTCAAAAGTTTTTGTTTACAGACCACTTGAAAGTTAGAAATAGCAAATTTAAGATTTACAATATTCAACTGCTGATGATTATGATCTATGAACTATGATTCTTACTTTCTTTTAAGTTATGAATCTCAGATAAGTTCAGATTTTGTTAATTAGTCTACGTACGTTGTTTGTCGATTAAGGTTGGTTTATGAAATGTGATTTTACTTTCTTATAAGTTATAAATCTTAGATACGTTCAAATTTTGTTAATTAGTGGAATGTTCGTTTGTCGATTAATGGTTAATAATTTATGAATTATGATTCTTTATTTCTTATGAGTTATAAAGCTTAGAAAGTTTCAAACTTAGTTAATTAGTTGACGTCTAATTGTCCATTGACATTGTTTATTGATTCGTATTTAGTTTATTTGATTGTCGATTGATATTGGTTGATGTTGATTTGTGTTTAACACTAGAAAGTATATATCACTAGAAAGTACCTTTAGTTAACACTCGTACATGTATTACATGTGTCCTAGATAGAGACCTACTTACAGTGACTTTTCTATAAATAGGCTACCTTGAGGTTTAAAGCTTAGCACACTTGCACCTAGGGAGGATCAAATTTCGCCCAACTTTGTAGATGATACACGTATCGCTATATTAAAAGAGCTTCACCTAGAGGAGTCGGGGTTTTTTCTTTTTCCTATCTGGCTCGTCTTCGATATATTCCTCGCCTCCTCGGTATGTCCTTGAGGTCAACAAGTTAAATTGCTCCATCAACTCATCTTGATCCATGCAAATGTTTTGAAGGGATAGTTTTTCAACTTAAGGAAGATTTCGAATAGAGAAGAAAACAAGCAAAAGATAACATATTAAACAAAACAAACATCCAAATCTAAGCTCGGGAGATAACAGTATATGTATATATCCCTACTAATATGGGAAGTTGTTATAAAAAATACTCTCCACGATGACAAAACAATGTCTCAAAATTCGGCAACAAATTAAGAATAAATTGGCCAGTTACTGATTGGACAATTGTATTAAAAAGAACTTTGTACAATCAGTTTTTCCAACAACAAAACAACAACATATCAACCTCACAATGATGTCTTCATATCAATAACAAGTCAAAACCTACAATTCGTTTTTTTTAGTAAACTCATGAATTTTTCACTACTAAAAGTCATTCGTTTGAGGGGGAATGTTGGAATAGTTATACTGTCCTACATTATGCAATTGTTAAAACTTCTCTCTTGTAGAAAACTTTATAAAGATCTTATGTAATAGCTAAGAATATTAATTCAAATCAATACAATTCTCTTTTCTTATAATAACATTCTAGATATTAAATCACAGGCAGATGGAGATATTGACTCCCATTTTCCAGTTTGAAAATCGAGCTTCATTGCCAGGATAGCTTCAAATAGAGTTTCTCCAAACTTGCCCCGAAAAGGGCGTTCTGATAAGGAACCGTAGCCCTCTTGGTTCTTATCACGTTCACCAACCAAAAGTGTGTGAAATATTACATACATGCTCCAAATATCCGCCTTTTCTAAATAATTCCCCAACAAAACTTCTGGAGCGACGTAGGCTAGACTTCCTACCAAGCCACACAACTTCTGACTGTTTGAGATCCTCGAGGCTAATCCAAAATCAACGAGCTTTATCTTTTCTGATTTCATAAGAAGGATGTTATCAGGCTTAACATCTGGATGAACTACACCCATTTTGTGGGAATACTTCACAATCGACTTAAGCTCTTTAGTACATTAGCGGCTCGATGCTCTGAATGTTTTCTCTCTATAGCCATCTGGTCAAGCAAACTTGCTCCAGTTGCCCTACTCAAAACAAACACGAACCAACCCAAACTTACCTTCTCCAATTGCTCTGCCAAAGTCTCCCGAAATGAATACCACAAACTAAAATCCGCAGCTATGATACTCAGAAAATTAGTAAAATTGGAGAAACCTGCATAAATAGTGAAAGACCAGGCGTAATATTTTTGAAACGTAAGGGCAACTTGGGTATTTCTCCTGCTTTAACACTTGTTTCTTTTTTTCTCAAAAATTTGGGACAGGAAAGAAAGGGAGAGTTCTAGGGTTTATCTTTCTTTAATCTCCACTTTCTCTTTCCAGGGTTTCTGGTGAGGTTTATTTTAATCGCAAGCAGCCGAGCTACTGAATAATTAGGGTTTATCTTAAATCTCCACTTTCTCTCTCAAGAATTCGGTTAGTGTAGTTTTATTCATTTTTCTAAAATGAATAAAATTTGATCTTTTTTGCTTCATATTAACCTACTATTATGTCAATGACAGATTAAAATTGAGCTAAGAAACTGAACAAATTGCAAAGAAGAAGAGTTGGATTGGAAGAGAATCAATGTCTCAGTCAATTGCAGGCTTAAACCCTTCAAAACCCTTAAACAAAACCTCTTTCCTTCCTTCATTCCCCAGTACCCTTCTCTCTAAATCATCAAGAATCAGTACAAAAACAAAGATGATTCTCCCAATTTTATCTTCCCAAAACCCATTGAATCTCCTCTCAAACTCTGATCACAGAGACGATATCCTCTCTGCTGTTAAAGGGTCGTTATTCAATTGTCTATCCGAAACAAACCTCCATTTAACTGTTCCAAGTCTCAAATCCAAGATAAGAGGAAAGGTACTCACCGTTGATTCGAACCATATATATGTATATATATACTCTTATTAAGTTATTGATACATTTTCAAGTGGATTTTTGCAGGTAAGAGATATCTATGATGGTGGAGATTATCTTGTTATGGTAACTACGGATCGACAAAGTGCGTTTGATAGAGTTCTTGCTTCAATTCCCTTCAAAGGCCAGGTATTCTTCTCTTAGTTATACCAACTTAGCTGATTGATAGAGTATTAGAGAAAAAATGATTAGATTTGTGAATGGTGATACAATTTTTCAGGTACTTAATGAAACAAGTTTGTGGTGGTTTGATCAGACTCGTCATATAACTCCAAATGCAGTGGTTTCATCTCCAGATAAAAATGTTACAATTGCAAAGAAATGTTCAGTTTTCCCAGTTGAGTTCGTTGGTGAGTAATTTTAGTTGTAGAAAGATTTGATTTTTATCGAGTATATGAACACATATGTGGACCATGTTTGACGCTTGCATCTGAATTCGTTGGTCTCATTTACTTCTGTTAGACTTGAATCTTCTTGCATTTTCATTTCGTTAATGATTTGATGTCTTTTCAGTTAGAGGGTTCGTGACTGGTAGCACCGACACGTCACTTTGGACAGTTTACAAGAATGGTGTCAGAAACTATTGTGGCAATGCTCTCCCAGATGGTGAATTTTGACGTTTAACTAATTCTATTTTCCTTGTGGAGCTGTCTTTTCTTCTCCTAATTTTCCGTCGATTTTTATAATAGGCATGGTAAAGAACCAAAGGTTGTCTGCTAATATCCTGACACCGACAACCAAAGCCGTGGATCATGACGTTCCAGTAACTCCTAATGAGGTTCGTCTTGCTCCAAACCGTACTCCATGATTTGATGCTGGTTATATATGTGTTATGTGATCATAAACAAGTTCATATCTAAATAGATATCAGGAGAAACTACGTCAAGAGGAGCAATTTTTTTTTTAAATGTTCACGAAATTTCAAGAACGAATGAATTCTGCTAATATTGAGAGCTTGTATTCTAATTTAGTTATTATTTCCATTTGGTATGTCCAGATTGTTGAACGTGGTCTAATGACTCCTGATGAATTTGATGAAGTGGGAACTAAAGCACTCAGCTTGTTCGAATATGGACAGGTGACTGAGCCATATCTTGCCGACCTATAATGCATATGCTTTTATTAAGTGTTAACTGTGAAGTCCGGAGCTTATCAGAACAAGAAGCACAAAAAAGAAAGACAGAGAAGGGTTAGGGTCGTATTCCATCAGCGTCTATGATCATAGAATATCATAACTGTTACCACCATAGACATCCAATATTGATGAAAAGTGACAGTTACGGAATAGTAACAACTAACGAAGATAATGAAGAACCAAGTTTCCTTGAAGAAACCTGGTCTTTGAATGGTAGCTGGCCGAATTGACCCGATTTTTGGTTTTTTCGTAGTTGGACTTCACTCTGTTGTTTCTTTGTGCGATCTTTTATGCTATATCCCTTATACACCCACATAATAGATTTCATTTTGACCCAAAAATTAAAGGGGGACTAGAAAAATCATAAATATATTGTCATATATCATTTTTGAATTGCAGCGTGTAGCTCTGGAACATGGCCTGCTACTAGTTGATACGAAATATGAGTTCGGGAAGGGATCAGATGGTACAATTTACCTGATTGATGAGGTTGGTAGTAACTTGCTTACCTAAATCATTATATAACTAGCTAGTCAGTTTGGTTATCTTGTACACCATATTTTACAGTTTTCCTTAAAACCATAGGGAAGCCGCTAAGGATTCCCTTAGGAAGTAAGTAGGAGCTAACTGCTCCATGAGCATCCGGGGCAGATATTGTTTAGGAGTATAACTTGTTTTTAAATTTTTGCTCTTTTTCCAATTTAGGTACATACTCCTGATTCGAGCAGATATTGGATTGCAAATTCTTATGAGGAACGCTTTCATAATGGCCTTGAGCCTGAAAATGTGGACAAGGTCTGTAACTTGTATCAAGGATTCTTTCCCCGAATTCCTCCATTAGTTATTCAGGGCTTTAATCGTGAATTTACAACAATTATTCTTGAACACCATATCTTCAATTGCTTAGTTTTGGGGTGGGCGGAAAGCTTCTTATTTTATTAGTATTGAAAATTTTCCCAGGAGTTCTTGAGGTTGTGGTTCAAAAATCACTGCAATCCGTACGAAGACAAGGTAATTTTCCCCTTCAAAATTCTTTCATCTCCCATTTATTGGATCAGATATGAAGGCTCGATAGATAGCATATATATAAAAAAAAGGTTTGCTGTTTATGTTTCTCATTTTGATTAAGCATTATGTGTAGGTCCTCCCTGATGCTCCTGAAGAACTTGTTACTGAACTTGCTTGGAGGTACCTGTTTCTGAACTACTATAAATTTAGAGTTTTTTCATATAATTATCTTCGAGTCCTGTTTCCATTGATTGTCAAAGTACACTTGTTAAAAGAGATCTGTTGAAAACTTGAAATAAGCTTGCCGGCTTGCCGCTGCCATTAGTTTTATCGGTTCAAGGTTCAAGGTTCAAGCTTCATACTCACTTAAAACTGTTCCCCAATGAAGTTTAGATATACTGTTAACCAAGTTAATTTCCACTTCATGAATGCAGATATATATTTCTTTACGAAACAATCACAAAGTCAAAATTTGAGGTTCCAACAATGGAGGTATTACATGTTACGGCCTTAATTATATAATATAGATAGATTTCCAATTGGGCCAGAGGTTCTTATATTACTATTGATTTGTCTGAACAGGAACCCATACATGACAGAATATCACGGAACGTTTCGCTTGCACTATCATCTCTATTGTAATGCTTTAAACGACTTGCAAGTTGATCACCCAAATTCGAGAACGGTTAACAACCCAGAGCACAGAAGGCATCAAAGCTCAGAGAAAGGCGTGGGGGGACTTTCGAAGTATACTGTAACAGAATCACATATGGTTAAGACTAGTTTTGTACCTGATAGCCTTCCATTTTGAAGCTTTTTTTGAGTTTTATTATTTTAACTTTATATTTTTCTTTATGGTAAGTGAATGTTTTGAATTCATGTGTGTGGGTTCTCTGTTACATTCCTATTTGAACCCCGAATATCTCATCATCAGTAGACGGCACGTTAGGGACCACCAAGTTTCCAACACTTAAATGTGGTTCTAGTATTAGCTATCGGTTGAAGTTTCTAGCATGACTCTTCAATTAGGGTTTGAATCATGCACAATCTTTTATCAATTGAATGGGCAGAATCATCCAAGTGCCACAACCATCTTGTCAAGCCTTGATGCTTTTCCGTGACCCTACCTTTTGATCTGTAAGTATTATTTTGATAGGCTAACTTGTACCCAGGGTGTGCACAAGTGTCGCACCTAACGTGGATTTTTTTTCTCGTTCCTTCTCTTCAATGAGAACAGAGATTTCAAATGATACAAATTTCTCTTCATTCTGTTGTGCTCAACGAATTAACTGCCTAAGCTTACTTTTTCGAATCCAAACTTCTTTGTTCTTTCTAAGTCTTCTTCTTGCACAGAAGAACACAGCTGTTGCAAAAACCGGGATTCTAGTAGTAGGCGGAACCCCCTCTTAGTTTTGAGTAGGCGGAAGGAACCATTCTGTTTCAATTCTTCTCCACATTCTTACCGGGTGAACTAGGAATTTGCTTGTAAGAGTCGTCTCACGAACGCTTGTGTTAAGCGCATATTGCGTCGATCTAGTCGATTCGGTCGAATCTCAGGTCCCCGATTTCAGGTAAGCACTCGAAGCGAAGGTTGGAAACCGTCAGGAATGACAAGGGTCCAATTCACACCTCGGTAACTCCCAGAACAGAAACAGTGTCAGCGAAAAGTGCCTAGGTCAGAAGGTCGTGAGACCTAGCTATAGTCTAGTTGGTCTTCATAATTTTTCTAAACAACAAGGCTACACAACCGTATGTGAGAGAAACAAATGTTTTGTCTCCGCGGAACCTGTGAGAGGAAAGAGAAATCCTTGTTTTAATTCATTTTTTATTTTTAAAATCGAGGACCGGAGCAAAGCAACTCGTTCTTCTAGGGTTTATCTTTAATCTCCACTTTCTCTCTCAAGGATTTCTGGTAAGGGTTTCAAGTTTAACTTTCTCTCAAATCTTTTTCAAAAAGAAAAGTCGACAACAGCAAGCTGCCAAGCAACTAGGGTTTTATCTTAAATTTCGGTTTCTCTCTCAAGTTTCAATTTTGGACTACACCAACGTTGGGAATACTCGGATTTCTTGTGAGTACTCTATACTCGATTTCATTCTAATCACTTCGATCTGTAATTTTCAAAAGACTCTGAAATCTGAATGATTTGATTTATAGAGATTATTGATCCTAATTTCTCATGTCTTAGATATAAATTTGCCTCTCCTTTTAAGAAATTCATCAAGAAATTGATGAGTCTCTTTCAGAATTGTTGAGATGGTTTAGGTTGCAGACCACTTGAAAGTTAGAAATAGAAAATTTAATATGTACAATATTCAACCGCTAATGATTATGATCTATGAACTATGATTCTTACTTTCTTATAAGTTATGAATCTCAGATAAGTTCAGATTTTGTTAATTTAATTAGTCTAAGTTCGTTTCTCGATTAATGGTTGGTTTATGAAATGTGATTTTACTTTCTTATAAGTTATAAATCTTAAATACGTTCAAATTTTTTTAATTAGTTGAATGTTCGTCTTTCGATTAATGGTTAACGATTTATGAATTATGATTCTTAATTTCTTGTGAGTTATAAAGCTTAGAAAGTTTCAAACTTAGTTAATTAGTTGACGTCTAATTGTCCATTGACATTGTTTATTGATTCGTATTTAGTTTATTTGATTGTCGATTGATATTGGTTGATGTTGATTTGTGTTTAACACTAGAAAGTATATATCACTAGAAAGTACCTTTAGTTAACACTCGTACATGTATTACATGTGTCCTAGATAGAGACCTACTTACAGTGACTTTTCTATAAATAGGCTACCTTGAGGTTTAAAGCTTAGCCTCGTCTGATTTGAAATCCTGGCTCCGCCCCATTTGAATCTGCTTAAGGTTTGAATCACGGTAAATGAATAAATTTAGAGTCTGGATTTTGGTTTATGTAGCACCCATCTTTTAGAAAATTTATTGGGTGTGTTTAGAGAACCCCTTTATCGTGTCAGGTTTTAAAACTCCTTTTTCTAGAACTCACATAATCTGTTAAAAATTCTGAAGATTTTCAAAATTCCAGAACATTGAAAAGTTCCAGAACATTGATGTTGTAGTAAAAAGTTCTCAACCAATAACAGGCACTAAGAGGCTAACAGACATAATTCTTAGTGAGAATAGCGACAAAAAGGTCAAAGTAGAACAAAGCATCCTCCTTAGTAGTAACCTAAACTAGCCAAATTGGGGCTTAACTCTCTCAATTTCTTTTTGCAGTTTATGTTTTGAGAATTAAGAGACGAAGAAGAATTGCAAGAGAAGAAGCCATGGATAATAATAGTAACAAAGACCATGAAATACCTGAAAACGCCAACGAACGTAATTTTTTCTTCTTATCTAACTTCCCCACTCATCTCGTTCCTCTGTTTTAATTGAGGGTTTTAGGGCTTCTATTCATGGTTTTGGTAACTGTTTTTCTCTCTATCCTCTTTGCAGATTGCCCAGGTCCTCAATCAGAATCAGCTGGAAAATCCGACTCTTGTGCAGGATGCCCTAATCAAGAAGTTTGTGCTACTGCTCCCAAAGGCCCTGATCCAGGTCCTCACTCTCTTCACGTAACTGTATCCCCTTAAAATTGTTTTTTCTTTTGTAGCTAAACTTAAATTTAATTTTACAGTCCATATTTCTTAGGTGGGTTTAAGTTATTACTGTGAGTAATGTTGTTTTTATTAGTTTATAGCCTTTGTTGTTGATGATTCTAGTGCTAAACCTTAAAACATATGTTACAAAATTGATGGCTACGGCATCTGTTGAAATTTAGGTTTGATTTCGCCTTACTTGATGATATCTTTAGTTGTAGTTCTGTATAGTTTGGGTACTGTTTGTTAGTCTAAATGATAGCTTTAATCATACTGGAGCATATGTAATGTTTATGATGACATAGTTATATAACATTCTTCTTTCATGTTGAAATTGCCACGACTTTCCTATTTCTTATATCCTAAATTCAAGCCATAGCCCATATATCGGATGAGGGGAAGGGTCGTTGAATCCACCTACCTCACTAGCAAGTCCACGAGAATTTCGTCTTACAATTCACTATGAATTGTTTGAGTCATATTATGTGTTAACAATCTGTTCACAAGACGAGAATGGCCCGCCAGAAACCTTCGTGTGCTTTGATTTGAAGTCTCAATGGTCATACCATATGAAGCAAAAAATTTCCGAGATCAGTTAGGCCTGTCTGGCTTTTTCTTCTGTTATCGTTGACCTTTTGATCCACATCCCTTAGCCCTTCTCTTCCGAAGAGATTCATAGAAATTTATATATCACAAAGAAACGAGGGCAGCATTCATCTTTTAGCTTATACTTTGAAATTTTGTTTGCAGATTTGGTTGTAATTGGAGAGAGGATGGCTACTGTTAAACACAAGATACTCGTTCTGTCTGGAAAGGGTGGTGTGGGGAAGAGTACATTTGCTGCCCAACTATCGTTTGCATTAGCAGACAGGGAACATCAGGTTGGTCTACTTGATATCGACATATGTGGGCCAAGCATTCCGAAGATGCTTGGTCTAGAAGGCCAAGGCATTCATCAAAGCAACCTGGGATGGTCTCCAGTTTACGTAGAACCCAACCTTGGGGTCATGTCCATTGGTTTCATGCTCCCTAACGGGGATGAGCCCGTGATATGGAGAGGTGCTCGCAAGAACGCAATCATCAAGCAATTCCTGAAGGATGTTTATTGGGGAGAACTTGATTATCTCGTGGTTGACGCACCTCCCGGCACCTCCGATGAACACATCTCCATTGCCCAATTTCTCCAAGCTTCTGGAATCGATGGTGCAATTATTGTTACAACCCCACAAGAAGTCTCCCTACTTGATGTTCGAAAAGAAGTTTCGTTCTGCAAGAAAGTTGGAATTCGGGTATTGGGTGTTGTGGAGAACATGAGTGGGTTGAGGCAGCCCTTATCACACATGAAGTTCATGAAGGTAAATGATACAGGAGAGGAGACAAATGCTACCGAGTGGGCGATAAAGTATATGAAAGAAAATGCTCCAGAATTGTTGAATTTGGTTACCTGTACTGAAGTTTTTGATAGTAGTAAAGGTGGTGCAGCAAAGATGTGTAGGGAAATGGGGATTCCATTTCTTGGAAAGGTACCCATGGATCCTGAGCTGTGTAAGGCTTCCGAAGAAGGACGATCATGCTTCACCAATAATAAATCTGGTGCCGGTGCACCAGCACTGAAGAAAATTATAGAGCAATTGTTAACAGATGAGACACTATCAGAGACAAGGATGGATGATATATAGTCAACAGTGTGTGATCAATTCTCACAAAAGTACTTCCAAGATCTATTATTTCCTCTTTATTTTATTTATTTATAGAGTTCATGGGTTGTACTGGGTGTTCATTATCTTCCTTTATCTAACTAGTTTGCATTATCTAATGTTCTATAAATGTGTTGGATCTTGTTGCTATGGTGATTAAACTCTGGTTAGAAGGACACATCTTTTTAAGTGTGAGGAAATATATTGCCAAACTAATGTGCATGATCTTATTAGTTTGTTTCGCAACTAATAAGAATCCGTTTTTCTAATTTTTTTTTTGTGTAACATATTTTATTTTTTTCCAAAAATAGTTTTTCCTGAAAGCCATTTTTTCCTCGAGAACCCTTTTTCCCGGAAAAAAAGTTATTGGAATATTTTTTTGGGTTACCAAGATATCATGAAACTTTTCTTACACGAATTTTTTTTTCGAAACCGATTTTTTTCTGGAAAAATGGTCTACATGAAGCAAAAAAAAAAAAATCAGAAAATTTCAGTTATCGAAAAAACGATTTTTCGGTAAAAACACAGATTTGGAGAAAAAACAGTTTTCAAGGAAAAATCTGTTTTTGGAAAAAAACCGGATTTCACGAAAAGTTTTTTGTGGAAGAATCTGTTTTCGGGGGAAAAATTGTTGTCGAAAAAAATCGAACTTTGTTAAGAAATAAAATCGATTTTCGGATTTTTATTTTTTGAAAAGAATCATTTTTTTGAAAAAAAAATATATTATGTAGAAGGAAATATTATTTTTGTTGATTTTAAGTTTGAAATCTAAGTTTATTAATCTAAAAACCTGGCAAATCCTAGGGGGGAGGGGGTAAGGTAGGATCTTGAAATAATACAAATTTTGAATTAGGAATCCTTAGGATTCAAGAGTCCTAAGATTTTTGGTAGCTAAATAGAGCAAGGTTTCTTGATTCCTACCAAATCTCACTTTTGATAGGAATCCTACAACTAAACACACCATAAGTTGATTGTTTTAGGGTTATTTCTCAAATGACCCCCTACTTTATGATCAGCTTCATGCGTAGCCCCTACTTTATCAAAAATACTCAGAAGACTCTTTTTTTCCGTTACCGTTAAATGTCGGTTAATTCTCTCTCCTCCATCTCATCAACTGTCTCTACCACGACATCTCTCTCGGCACCTCATCATCTTCTACGATAAGATCGTCGACCGGTTAAAATTTCTATCGACCTTCGTACTTAATTTTTTTTTTATCTTTCTTCTCCCACGAAGGTCGCCGACCAGAAATTTTCCGGCCGGCAACCTTCAAACATAAAAACATTTCTCTCTCTCCCTAAACACTCCGACGAAGGGGCTTCCCTTCGCCGGAGGTCTGGTTCAGATTTGTTGAACCAGACCCTCGAAGGTCTGGTTCAACAGACCTCTGGCGAAGGGAAACCCCTTCGCCGGAGTGTTTAGAGAGAGATGAGAGAAATTATTATTATTATTTTTTTATGTTTGAAGGTCACCGGTCGGAAAATTTTCGGGTAGCAACCTTCGGCGAAGAAGAGAGGTGAGGTGGAGAGAGATAATTTTTTTTTTAAGTATGAAGGTCACCGGAAATTTTGACAGGCCGACGACCTTATCGGAGAAGATGATGAGGTGGCGAGAGAGATGACGTGACAGAGAGAGGTGATGTGATGGAGGGGAGAGGGTTAACGGACATTTAACGGAAAAGGGAGCCATTTAGGTATTTTGATAAAGTAGGGGGGCTACGCGGGAAGCTGATCATAAAGTGGGGGCCATCTGGGAAATAACCTATTGTTTTATAAAGGCCTGTAAAAACCTGTGGTTTACTCGTTATTGACACTGCTGTTGTATTTGGAACTCAAAACCGACATATGGTTTTGTTTCTGTTGAATGCTTCACAAACTCACTCGTAAGACCTTACCACTCACTTAGCATGAGCTTTCACCTAATAGCCCAGGCTTCAAACGTTTTCTAAACAATGTGGGTGCATGGAATAGTTATTTCTTCAAATCCTGGAAGGGAATCGTGGACTTTCATACCACTTGTAGTGACCAAGCCTTGACAATTATTAATCTTTCATCAAAAAAAAAAAAGCCTTGACAATTATTAATATCACTCGAATAGGCCTATACGCATTAGCAGAATACACTTTCAACTATAGTTCAAACTAGTGGGTTGTGCTTCCTTCTTCTCCACCTATAGACGCCCCATAGAAAAAGTCAAAGTTGTAATGGTTATGTAATGGTTTTTAGGTAGAGAAAAAGTTTTAAGTGATTTGTACAGAAAAAATGATCAACTATTTATGTCACACTCAATAAACTTTTATTGTTATTTTCCGATTAACTCCATAAAGTTTGACTAGCTTCCCGCCTGTCTCTCTAAGTTAAAAGAAATACCGACACTTTTTTTTTGTTTGTCAATGCATTTACAAAAAAATCCAATTTTTTTCTTTTCAATATCGTACTTTTGTCTTTTCTCCTTTTTGTCGTTTAGTCCATTATTTTTTGTTTAGTACATTATATTTCTGTTTAGGGCGCCAATAAGCAAATAACAATAGGCATTTTAAAGTTACATCAGACAATAAATTCTTAATTCAGATTTGGGAGATTTTGACATTGACCTCCACTTTTATATCGATATTAGGACTACACCCACGTTTTCTTTAACTTTTGATTTACACTCCCACATGGATGGAAAATGTTAACTTCTAGTTAAATGTCAATTGTGCGAAGCTCACATGTGAACCAGAACAAAAATGCCCTTACATATGATTTTGAAATTGACACCCGTTTTATACCGATATTTGGACTACACCCCCATTTTTTAAAACTTTTGATTTATACCCCCACGTGGACGAAAAAACGTTAACTTTTAGGTAAACGTCAGTTGTGGGAATCACACATGTGAATCAGGACAAAAATGTATTTATTTACATTTTAATTTTCATCTCAATATCTTCTTGTTTCTTCCATTAATCAACTTCATCAACCACATACAACTATTCCCTTCATCGACTGCCTGCCACCACCATCATCATCACGGAAAACGTTAACTTCTAGGTAAACGTCAGCTGTGGGAATCACACATGTGAACCAGGACAAAAATATCTTTATTTACATAGATATTTCCTTCTCAATATCTTCTTCTTTTTTCTCCCATTAATCAATTTCATCAACCACATACAACTATTCCCTTCATCTTCTGTGACCTACGCAACTATAGCCACAATCTTAATTTTCACAAACTGCTTGAACTAATTTACTTGATAAGGAATCTTATAATCTTCATCATCTCCAACTCCATCACTATAATCTTCATCATCTCCAAGTGCATCACTATCAACACTACTCAGATAATGATTTTGCGAATTTTTTTAAAAGGAGGTATCAACAACTTATACATCCTAAAATGGAGTTATCTCATTTCAAAAACACGGACCTAAGTATCAAAAACTTATACATCCAAAATGGATTCACCGCTTTTAAAAAACATGGAATAGAATGAGCGTGTCTTGAAATCATGGCGATCTTCGACTACTGCCGCCGCCACCACCATCGTCAACATCTTCTTAATCAACTCTCAAATTTGATTTCTCTTATGAGTTGACCTCTAAATCAATTAGCTCTAATCAAATAAAGAAGGCATACAACTTTGATCACTGACTAAAATCCCTAATGTTGATGATGGTTGTGACGGTGGCTTGTGAAGATAAAGATTGCAATGGTGGGTGTGTTGGGGTGGTGGAAGTCGATGAAAGGAATGGTTATCTATGGTTGATGAAGTTCGTTAATAGAATAAAAAAGAAGAAGGTGTTGAGAGAAATTAAAATGTAAATAAGAGTATTTTTGTCATGATTCACATGTGTGATTCGCACAACTGAAAACAAGAAACTAAAGTTTTCCGTCCACGTGGGGGTATAAATCAAAAGTTTAAAAGACGGGGGCGCAGTCTTAATATCGATATAAAAGTGTGGGTCAATGTCAAAATCAAACATAAGGGCATTTCTGTCCTGATTCATATTTGTGATTCGCACAACCAAGGGTGGATCTACTTAGGGGCTATCCTTGGCTACAGCCAGGGATAGAATTTGTAAGAATCTCAGAGAGTTAGGCATCAACTAAGGCAACCAGGGATAGAATTTGTAAAAATTTCATGGGTTTTAGGCATCAAGTAAGAGATAGCTTAGTGGTAAGGCATGTTCCTCACACACATGAGGTCCACGCTTCAAGTTTCCTTCAAAACAATAGGTCCACGCTTCAAGTTTCCTTCAAAACACTTTATTTTGTTATTTTTCCCCTTCTTGATACTTGGAGTAGACTCATTGGTTCTCTTAGACTATGTATATGTGCTCACAATCTCAACTTCTTCACAAGGACACGTGTCTTTCTGATTGTGAGTACATTAAAAATTGTGTTTTCCAAACAATAATTCTATCGAACAAACACTACAAAACAGACGGGCTTTGGCTATGGACCCCAGCCATAACAATTACCCAAATATCCGTAGCAGAAGACCTATTGCTACGACCATCACCTCGTAACTAATATTGCCGTCACAATAGGTTTTAGCTACGAACTTTTTGCTACGAGTTTCGTTCATAACTACTGGTCAGATGTTTTTGCTATGGATTTCGGCGTAACTAAATGTTCAAAAATATAAGACCGTTGCTAGCTTATTAGTTATGGAGTTGTGCGTAGCAAAAAGTCATTTATTTTGAAAAAAAAATTATAATGGTACAGAAATATCCATGCAAAAAATTTGCATTTTAAAATCTTTATAGCCGTTAACATTCATTGATCATTACCGTATTCAACCGGTAGCTACTGTTCAACCTTCATCTATTAATATACAACTAAAAAGCATATACAACCAAATGTATCAATAATTCGTTTCATCCATTCATTCATTAAAGATTCTTTGTACATGGAATACGCCTCCGCAGCTTTACATATATCCAAAAGGCTAATACAAAAAATTCACGATCCGAAAAAGTGCGATGAACTTTTAGCGATTATAGTTGCCTATGTGCGAAACAAGTTTGAACCGAGGTGTAACTGATGTTATCTCTTATAATACCTTCTTAATGCCACCCGTAACACATCTGCAACGTACAACATGATTACGATCTTGACATTGTTCTTGCAACCTTGACCACCTACGACATGTAAAGAGTGTCAACCAAACAAATGATAAAATTGTTGGGCAATGATGATAAAAATGGGTAAAGAAAAAATTATTCATTTATTTCTTAAAATGTACAAGTACTGTGAGTGCGGAAATAATCGAAAGGACATACCTCATGAGGGTAAGTTATAGGGGAGGCAAAAAGTTTACATACCGAAGCGGCAGCAGCAACATGACCTGCACTGAGCTTATCATCAGTTATATTATATGTTCAATACTTAACATTAGGCATGCAAATAGTTTAAGTGTAAAACGAGAATTTGTAGAATATGTGTTCATGAATGATAGAGATGTACCCTTTCTTGCCAAGTAAGACTTGCTTTTCTCATACTTAGGAAATTGAATTGTGACACGGCTCCCGACGGTTAATGGAGGCAAAAGTCCACTGTCATATAACCAGAGAGTACCATTATATAGAGTAGAAAGACCTGGGCAAGGACAATTTGAAGGATAGATTCCTAAAACCTGTGGTTGGGTGAACGAAATGAAATCTGGTCTTAACAACTCACAATGGGTTTATGATGTCAAATGTTGCTACTACTTACAACATCTATAATATACATGGTCAGTTATTGGAATATAAATACTACAACGGACAATAGACAGAAGAACTGGGATTGAATAGACATTTGCAGTTGGGTTTATGATTAAAATTTTATAAATTCAATAAATACTCACAGAGCTCCTCCTCCAGCTGGTCCTAATGATTCGAAAAGATATAGTGCAGTGATTCAAATCCCATTTGCAGCTCCACTTTTGTGTTGTGGCTATTATGGTAAAAACATCAAATAGACATTTCTTAATGACAAAATGACCAAAGCATTTAATCCAAAAAACATAAACAAAAAAATAACAAGTAATTCATTATATAACTGTGTTGTTTTGTAGACTGAATAACCTGGTCGCTACCGAACTCTGAAATATAACACAAATATCAAAATAGTGAAATGATTACTAAATCGATAAAAGAAAAATAGTGGATGAAACAACAAGTTGAGTTTGTACTCACACAGAAGGAATTCTTCGACACGGATGCGTAATTTATGATCAACATTAAGTGTAAAATAACTATGTTATCCCTATATGAGTGAAAGAGAAGACCTATACTTGCTTTCACATTTTCAGGATCAAGTCCTAGCTATTAGAGGTTGCTTTCACATTTTCAGGTTTCTTTGACATCTTGACCTATACTTGCTTTCACATTTTCAGTATTCTTTCTTTGGAACTTATTTGGGGATTTGGCGCACCTAAACTTTTCCCCTTTTTACCGCCGACCCAAAATTTTGATTCCTTCTACGCGGGTAATCTAAATTTTTGGCGCAATATTTTCGTGGCAATCTCAATCAACATCTGCTACCATTTTGATCCTCTAGTTATGGATTTCTCCTAGCAAATGTCCACTAGTTGTTATGCCTATCGTACCGTAGCAAAAAGTGAGTTCTTGATTTTTTGAAAAATTATGCGTGTGGCACAGTTGACACGGACCTTTGTGTAGCAAGTACACACGAAAACTGTAGCTATTAGTCAGTGTTTGCTACGACTAAAAAATATCCATAGCAAATGTTGTTTAATAGCTATGGTATATGAATTCCGTAACAAAAGGGGCGTAGCTAAAACCCGTCTATTTTGTAGTGAAAATTTTCTTTTCTAATGTTTGTTTTATAGAAATTTTAGGCTAGCTAGGTGCGATTCCAAATCCTGACTCTGCCCTTGCGCACAACTGACATTTAACTTGAAGTTAACGTTTTCCTTCCATGTGGTTAGGGGTGGGAATCGGCCCGGAAGGGCGGGAAACAAACTCTAACTCAACCGGTCCGGGGGGAACGGGCACAAGTCCTAAGTGTCCACTCGGACATCCGGACAAAACGAGCGGACATTTCGAATTTTTCTCCAACAAAGTACCCGTCCGTGACCGTTTTGATAGTCGGGCAATCCGGGTATCGGTCAGTCGGACAAACCGGGTATAGATCGGTCGGCACCAGTCACTAATGAACAAACAAAGAACTTTTTATTCGAAATTAAGACTGTTTAGTAGCTAAATACAACTTTTTAAACTCCCACTTTACAATTCCAAAAAGTTAATGAATACAAAATTAATGATAATCATTGAGATTTCTCATGGATTATGATCGGTGTTTGTGGACATTGTGAACTTTTGGGTTATTGGTGAGATATTGAGATTTTGGACGAGAGAGAGACTAGAGAAGTCGAGAGACGAAGACAAGATTGATAAAAGTGATTTCTAGGATTATATATTTCTACTCTAGAAATCTAGCGGTTGTATCTAAACCTACAAATCTAAATACTTAAAATCAACCACATAGGCGGGCGGGTATAATGGGTGGGATAGATGGACGGGTATGGACGGTTTCGGCCTGGTGGACTATATAAGCGGGCAGACTCGGTCAGATCACCGGGTAAGGATCTATGTCCGCGTTCGTTCGTTTAAGCTCTTTTGGTCAGGCGGGTACGGACCGATTCGGGCATCAGACGGTCACGGACCCTTCGGATTCGGACGGTCGTGGGCGGGTTCTGGGTTTTCGGACCAAAATCCCACCCCTAGATGTGGGGGTGTAAATCAAAACTTAAAAAAAAAACGGGAGTGTAGTCCTAATATCGATATAAAAGTGGGGGTCAATGCCAAAATCTCCCTTAAGATTTATCTTATGTCTGACCCAATAGACTAAAAAATCAACCAGCTGTAGTCATTCAAATGAGTCGTAAGGTCAATTCTGGTGAAAATTTAACAATCTAAAATCGCATTCAAGTCAATTTAAATATCTAATTTATGTTCCAATCTAATTTAAGAAAAAACGAGTAACGTTAATATTTTGACAATCAGACAAAGAAAATAAATCCAAAAACTTTCTCTATGAAAATGAAAAAAAACCACTTTATTAATTTGTAATATACGGCCGATCCCTAGCTTTCCCATACCACTCATTCCTGTATTTTGTTTTACTTTAACATTTGACATTTCCTCATTGTATTCTTAATTCCTCATGATGGAACAATTCTTGATAAACACAGTTCTTCCTGATGGAAGGATACTTGAGATGTTCAGTCGCTTTAAGGGATCAAATTCGGATACTGATTCATGTTCTCTTGTATGCAAAAGATGGCTCAAACTCACCAACCGGAGTCGTCAAACTATTAGACCCCACTGCTTCTAATAATCCAGATACTTTGATTAAGTTGTTGATTGATGGATTTGTTAATGTTCAGACCAATAGGCTTGAGACACTAAGCTTGCTACAGTGTCCTTGTGTGACAAGTGTAGCACTAGAATCCTTGGTGGAGAGATGACCATTCTTGAAATCTTTAGAGGCCGTGTGATTGGAATAGCAGTTGGATGTGGGGCGTAACTGCACCTCTCTTCAGACCTTGTCATTGGAAACTTCAAATTTCCAGAGCAGACATTAACACACATCTTCAAAATTAGAAAACAATACTTTCAACAACAAAAAGAAAAAAAAAATTAGAAAACAGTGGTTTTCAGATGTAGATTATTACGTAAATATCTAAATTAGATCTTGCAAGACTTTTAAAGTAAAATTTCTATATACACAATTTTTATCAATATTTGTGAGAGATGAAGGGAAGTTATTGAATCATATATACACTTTAGAAATACTTGACTCAATCTATATTTACACTTCGGTTTGGTGGCAAGTTTATTGTGAATTTCTTAATTTTCTTTTAGGTTCATTTTCCATTCGCCCCTTAATTTATGACTGATTTTCTGCGTGACCCTTATCTTTCAAAGTATTGCCACGTGTTTTTCTTTTCGTTTTTTTAGTCTGATTGCTGTAAGGGTTAGTTTTTGTCTTATGATGAAGACGTAGAGAGAAACAAGATGAACATGAGAGAGAAAGGAAAGAGAGAAACTAACCCCATGACGAGAAACTAGTCACAAACTAGGGAGACATATAGAAAAATAACCCAATTTTTATTTGTCAAAAGGAAAAAACCATTTAATGAAAGATCATGTTATAGTATTCAACTTGCTAATAACGTTATGTGTCGTTAGCTTTTGTCTAAACAGGACTCGTCTAAGTCGGATACTCGGATTTATCTAAGCTTGAGTCACTTAGGTGGAACTGACGCATAGATTAATAAATTCTTAATGTAGACTTATTTTATATCGGACTTGAATGGACCAAAATCAATCCAACCATTCAAACAGATCTAACGCATGGGCCAGATAAAAATAATTAAACAACCTTAAATCCACCCGAGGAAATAAAAATACCAAAGTAAATTTTTGATCTAATTTTGAAAAAAAACAAACACTACTTACAGCTTGACAATCGAGAAAAGAAATTGGGTAGAGTAACTAATTTGCTCTACAAAACTAAAAATAAATAATTAAATACTCTGAAATATAATGAGAGATTTAGTTACCATGTTGATAGGGTTCCAAAGGGTTTGACAGTTGCTTTCTTTCCCATACCACACATTCGTAGATTGTTTCACCTCACCAACATCAACATTGGCATGGGATTTCCATTCTGTAAAAAATGCGAAAGAAATTGTAGAAGAAACTTAGATCCAAACATAAATTAGAGTAAATAATCCATCGGAAGGGATATAAATTGGACATAATCAAAATCAGGAAATTTACCATCATTTTCGAATACTATATCTATCATTTCAGATAGAAATTTTCTTAAGATGGCAGAAAAGTGTTTATGTTGTACCTTTTTATATAGACCTAAAGCCCATAGTTATCTCTCCAAACAGCGGCGCGGAGCACCTAGTTTTGAAAAACCATGGTTGTCAAAAACTACTTATCCCATCTGACGTGGATCCCAAGGTTCTAATTTCTAGAAATACCTCTCTAGGTCTGTTTCTATTTCTCTAAAATATCACTTTTTATGTCGCGTTGTAATGTCTATAGTTTTACAAACATACCAGTTTCATCTCACGTGACTTAGGTCATAGTTTATAAAAATAATTCTCCAATCCCTTACGATTTGTGGATCTTATTTAATAGGAAACTCTTTGATTCCTCTTTTTTGTTAAAATCTAATTTTTTCATATCATTCTAATTTTCTTATACCTAGAAGAGGTTAATAAGATGTGCGGATAAAACAAGATTTTCATTTTCTGCAAGCGGTGTGGATAGTTTCTTCATTTTGTGAAAGAGATCTGACATTTTGACTAATTAAGAATAGGGTCATAGATATTAACTGACAGTTAAAGTCAACTAATAGTCACGAGTGAATTTCTTAAATATTAACCATCAATTAGTATTTAATTTGTCAATGTTAATCTATGTCTCTCTCACATATTTATAAAAGTTCATGCCAATCTGCAAAATCTTGAACTTATCCCTTCCCATTTTTCAAAATAATTCCAATTTCTTATACAGAGAGGGGGATGTAAGAAAAATGTCAAAATGAACAGAGCTAGACAAGAAATGCTACATTTGAAGAGGATTTGCGCGCGCACATACACATTATATATTATATATATATACAATATTATAACACACATCAATGTAACTGGGACATAACTAATACAAAACAATTTGACTAGGATAAGTTATTAGGACAAAATTAATATGATTAGGACTACAATATGTGTGCCATTAGGATATGGATTAAATTCCTTTTTTTTCTCAGTAATTATCAATTCTCCATCTTTATCTATTCTTTATCCACTATCAATTTCTCTATAACTATTTTCCAACTTAATTCCATGTTCTTACTCCTCCCACATTATTTCAGATTTGATTTCTAATTAGTCTATATTTCTCTTAGTTTTTATATTCTTGAAAAGTTAAAATTATTATTGTTTGTATTTTTTTTATTATTGAGTGTTGAATTAGATTGATTCAAGATTATCATTCTTTACTTATCCAGATATTTTCCTAATTCTCATACAACCTGTTTCGGAAAATTCCTCAGACAATGGTATTTTAATTTTCACTATTTTTTTCCTTATTAAGTTTGCGGTTATATTGTTCTATTTCTCTGGTTCAATCCGAACAACTAAAATCACGTTTTAGAAGATTATCATAACATCATTTGCTGTTTTAGTTTCGACAGACAGTTATGTGATTAGCCACTAAATTCCATACAAGAATAATCTATGAAGGATTATTATTTAGTAGTATTTTGCTTACGAATTGTTGGAACTGTTTCTTAAATAGTAATGTTCCAACACACTGCATTATTAGTGATGAGGCAAATAATCTTCAGATTTGACAGAGTCAAGAAGTCAACATAAATAACCGAGAAACAAATGTTGACTAGAATCCGAATCATCAGGGAGGCGAATCAAATTTTAGCATGAAATGAATTTTCTCATCCAAAAATTTGAAACTCTAAAAAATATCTTTCTTACCTCAAAAGTGGCGGCCAAGAGTTGTACCTCGCTTTAAAAATTTCCCTAATTTCAAACTTTTTAGTGGAATTGAGAAATTACTTTTGTAAAATTATTAACCAGTCTTACTTTTTTTAATTCTATTATTTTTTTCCCATGTTTTTTTCGTTACAATTGATTTTTGTCTAATGTACACGTATACACAACTTCGTATATAATGGTAGACTGAACTGTCTGAGCACTATCGACAGTGTCCTTAAACTGCTTGTCGTATGAGACATTGCCCGCGCCCACAGGCTTCCCAACACGGTATGTTTCATTTTGTCCAATTTTTTTTGTTTTTGTGGCGCAATCACTATACTCCCACCTTTGCTGATAAGGTATGTTGCAACTTCTTCTAAATCTATTGTTTTCTCGAGGCAATCAATCTTCTCTTAGGTGTGCTGTATGTACAATTAGTGAAGTTTTGAAGTGATTTTATTTTCATCAATCTGACATTTCAACTATTTGTTTGGTTCGTGTAAGCTTTACTTATACATGTTAAACAAACTATTTTGAAGTTTTTTATTGGGTTTCATCCATTTTCAGGTATTTATTTACATGGTTTTATGTCTTTTAAGTTTTATTTATTTGTTTGTTACTTTTTTTTTGTTCACTTTTTTATTTTTCTTTTGATTGCTTTGTATAGATGTGCGTATTAAATAGTCCCAATTTATTAAAAAAAAATTGTTTAAGGTTGGTACAAGTCCCACGGCTTCGTTAGTTGTGGTTGCTAACTATCTTCGCTAATAAAAGAAGTTGCAACATTCATATTTTCAGCCGGTTAAGTTTCTCACTTTTGTTTGTCTTTTCGTGTTCTCTGAAAATGTTTTACATCATTTTTTTAATCATCATTGAAACTTAATTTGTTTAAGTACTAAGAGATATGACATAGAAGTCTTGTGCTATGAAATATCGATTTCACGCAATTCGTGCCACTCTGGAGATGATTCTCCAAAAACAAACTACTTGCAAACATATACAGGATTCTATGTAGAAAAAGTATTGAGGCAAAACAAGAGTGAAACGACAACATTTACAAGCCCTTCGATAACTTATGCACACGAAACAAGGATAGTATATCGTTGATTATTTCTCAAGAACCCTAGAATAGTAAACAAGACACGATTCCAAAGTCAAAAAATTAAATAAGTTGTGGTAAAATTTCTTATATAAATAACTTCAAATTTTTTTTATGTCGACTGCTTTATTGAAGAGTCAAAATAACTAGATGAACTTTCAGTTGATGAGCTGGAAATTTCATTGTTGATGCACGAACAGTGGCGGATCCATAAAATTTTCTTTGTGGGGGAACATTTGAGTATATTAATTAGTAAACAAAAATAGATAAAAATACAATCACCAATGACGAGTTGTCGAGATAAAACCCTTTACAGAAACTAGTAATAAGTAAATTATTAAAAAATAATATATTTTGTTCAAAACTAAATATCAATGTATGTCATAACAACACTCTTAACTAATTAAGCTGTGAAATTTAAATATAAATAATTAGTGTTAAATTATATAAAAACAAATATATACAAATTATATGTTAATGAAAGAATCCTTTATCTTAAAAAATCTCCGTAATCCATATTTTATAAAGATTAAGGAAGAAGGGAAAGAGAAATAAGAGTGAATTTATATAGATTTTTGGAAGAAAATAAACAAAAAAGTGAAGGATGAAGATGACATATGGTACAACGGAGACACAAATAATTTTACTAGATATTGGATGAATTCTAGCAGACTCAGAGGTCAAAGCGATAACCTCAAAGAAAGTAGAGACAAAAACAAATAGGTAATTTTGAAGGGGCGTCATGCACACTTGGATCGGGTGCCTTTAAGGTCGTCCAAAACAAATTATTAAGAAAGACCTAAGGGAATGGGTCTCAAAGTCGAGACCTCCCTGCAGGGAATTAATACCCGTACCAAAGGGTCAAACATTATTTCTTGATGTAGATGTGCAATTACTTTTATTTTAAGGATGATAGCCTGGGAAATTTGGGATTAAAGCCACTTTCAGCACAGGGTTGTGGGGGCACGTTCCCCCATAGGCCCCAATGTGGGCCCACCCTTGTGCACATACAGATAATGATAAAAGATCCAATTGAGGAGTCAACTTTGAAGGCTTCTAACTCAAGGTAAAAATTCACTAGGACTAAGAGGTTGTGGTAGAAGTAGTACTAATTAACTCGTACAAATCTTGAATATAATAATTGGTTTTCATGTATAGCATGATATGAACTTAAAAAACCTAAAAGATTTGCCTATGTTTACTACTGTTAACTCTCTACACTAATGTTACATTTTTTCCTGTTGCAATAAGGGCATTCTACTGCCTGTAGGGCAGGAGTTATGCCTTGTATATTACTAGGCATAACCCGTGCCTACGGCACGGATGTGTTCATTTAATTTTTACGTGTATACATTATAGCTATATAAGTCGTGCTTCCTTCGCATTGAAATTCAGATATGAATAGCGGTTTGAAAAATAAAAAAAATAAGAAGTGATACATGAAAACTTTAACATTGTTCACTTGAAATATAGGTGGATAACAAAAAAAAAAAGTGTTAATTCAGCAAACAAAATAATTGAAGAAATAAAGCTGAAAGAACTGCATGTCTCAATTGAAAAATAATAGAAACAAATTTACTCATAAAGATACAACTAAAATGTAATATCACGTAAAACAAATCAAGGGTTATAAAGTGGTCCCAACGTCCAGAAATAAGATAAGCCTAACTAATAAACGAAGCAAATGGTAGGAGAAACTTGGTAGAATTAAGAGTTAAATTGTTTCATAGGTGGAGAGACTGTAATAGATACTATGTTCAATGTAATTATATTCTGATTTATGACATAAGATTTTAGTCTATATGCGGCTCAAATGACATTGAAATATAAAATATAGATCAGCAAGAAACCTAATCTTGTTTCAATTTTATGGTATTAGAAAACAAACAACAATATACATGGTTAAAACATAAAACTACCACCGGATATTCCGTCAAACTTCACATACCCAGTTCAATCTTTGCGATTTTTTTTTCTTCTCTTTAATACCTCAAAATTCAGGCACCAAATGTCTTGAAGGGAACAGAGAAGACACACTCATATGATTCGCTCTTCCGACTTATTTATGTCCATCATTACCTTGTAATTACCTGCATACCGCACATTATCCATTGAACATGAAGCAGTTGAAATACTGAACCTGTTGATAGAAAATAAATAGAAGGAAAGGTCATTATCGAAAAACTCATTATACTCTAGAAAACTCTCTTTGTGCTAAGAGTTGACAACTCGGCCATAGACCACTTTAAAATCATCCTTCCACTGAAGTGCTTGGAGTCTTCCATTTTCTTCCTCCTTAGACCTTTCACTCGTACATCCTTCATTTCCGACGAATTTGTATCATGTTTTTTAAGGTACTCGGTGTTGGAGATTAGAGGTATAGATACTTCAATACACTCAAATAAACTCAAAAGATTCACATCAACATACTTTCATATAATAAAGCTTCTTTAGATCTACACAATCTCATAAAACAAGAGACACAAAGTTTTGTCACAATATTAAACTAGATATTGAAGTTAGTTCTTACCTTAAACACAATATTCACACTAGATCTATGTCTTCTTCTTCAAGTTTCTTGTATACTATTCTCCTTTTACTTTCTCTCTCTAGATTGTTCTTGAACTTGACTAAGAAAAGAACTCTCTACACCCTTTTAATTAATTTCATGAGGCTTTTACTTTTTTACCCCTTCTAGTTTGGTAAACCATTTACTCAAACCCACATTTTTATATTGGGCCCAAACCCAAATTTGGTTTAAAAGCCCCCTTTTCAACATCCCCCCTTAAACCAAATTTCCATAGCTTCTCATACCTAACATCCACTTCAATCTCTCAAAGACATCATGCTTCAAGGGCTTCGTAAATATATCTGCTATTTGATCTTGAGACTTGCAATACACCACTTCAATATCACCTTCCTTAACATGTTCACGAATAAAATGGTAGCGTGTATCAATGTGCTTGCTTCTTTCATGACAAACGGGATTCTTGGCTAAAGCAATAGTCGATTTGTTATCAAGGAACACTTCGGTTGGACCAACTTGAGGGCATTGAAGATGCTTCAACATATTTCTTAACCAAATTGCATGACAAACCATAGAGCTAGCGGCTACATATTCCGCCTCACAAGTAGATAAAGTCACAATGTGTTGTTTTTTAGAAGACCAAGTAAATGCCGTGTAACCCATAAAAAATACAAATCCCGATGTACTCTTTCTTTCATCTAAGTCTCTACTCCAATCACTATCGGAATAACCGATAAGCTTAAAATCTTGTTCACAAGAGAAAAATAAACCATCATTGAGCGTACCTTTAATATATCGAAGGAGCCTCTTTGCAACATTAAGATGAGATTCATCCGGTGTCTCCATGTACCTACTTACTAGCCCAACTCCATAAAGAATATCCGGTCTTGTACATGTAAGATAACGTAGACTTCCTATCAAACTTTTGAAATATGTAGGATCGACATCACTTCTTCTTGAGCATTTTCTCAACTCCACTCCACTTTCAAGAGGGGTGTTTACCGGATTACATGACTCCATTTTAAACCTTCTAAGAACTTCCTTAGCATATCCACTTTGAGAAATAAATATGCCATTTTCCATTTGCTTCACTTCAATACCAAGGAAATGACCCATCAATCCAATATCGGTCATATCAAATTCCTTAATCATGCTCTTCTTGAACTCATCAAATAGTCTTGAATCATTACCGGTGAATATCAAATCATCAACATAGAGACAAACAAATAACATACCTCCACCTTCTTTCACTTTCATATATAAAGTGTGCTCATGAGGACACTTTTCAAATCCATTTTCTTGAAAATACTTATCAATTCTTGCATTCCATGCACGTGGAGCTTGCTTTAACCCATAAAGGGCCTTCTTCAACTTATAAACTTTATCTTCTTTGCCCTTTCTAATATACCCTAAAGGTTGTTCAACATATATCTCCTCCTCAAGGATACCATTCAAGAATGCCGACTTGACATCAAGTTGATAAATTTTCCATGAATATTGAGCCGCTATAGAGATTAACAATCTAATTGTTTCCATACGAGCAACGGGAGCAAATACCTCACTATAATCAATGCCGGCTCTTTGCTTGTAACCTTTAGCTACAAGTCTTGCTTTGTATCTTTGGACTTCTCCACTTGCATTCTTCTTTGTCTTATACACCCACTTCACACCAATAGGTTTGTATCCTTTTGGCAAATTTGTCAACTCCCAAGTATCATTTTTTTCAATTGCATAAATTTCTTCATTCATAGCATTTTCCCATTTTTCTTCTTGGATGGCTTCTTCATAACTAATAGGATCACAATCCATGAGAAAACAACACAAGTTTAATTCTTCTTCATTATCCACAACTTCATATATCTCTCTCAAACTTCTTGTTTTCATTGGCCCTTCATTAGAACTTCCCCCCGATGATGAGGATGATGGAGATGAGGACGATGGTGTTTGTGGGTCTCTTTGAAATTCTCTTGGTGGCACATCTTCTTCTTCTCCTTCAAGTCTAAGTTCAACTTGAACAATTTCTTTTCCTTTCCATTCCCATGCCAAATCTTCTTCAAATACCACATCCCTACTAAATAGAACTTTATTGACAATTGGATTAAACAACTTGTAACATTTCATTTGCTCATTATACCCAAGAAAGATACATTTCTCACCTTTGTCATCAAGTTTTGTTCTTCTTGCTTCCGGTATCTTTGCATAAGCAAAACATCCAAATATCTTTAAATGAGATACAATAGGCTTGTAATAACCCCATGCCTCTTGTGGGGTCTTCATATAGACACTTTTAGTGGGACATCTATTTAACAAGTATACGGCACATGCAACGGCTTCACCCCAAAATTCTCTAGGCAAACTTTTTTCTTTTAACATGCTTCTTGCCATGTCTAATATGGTGCGATTTTTCCTTTCGGCAACTCCATTTAGTTGTGGTGTGTATGACGGAGTAAGTTCATGAACAATCCCATATTCTCTACAAAACATATCAAATGCTCTTGAGGTGTATTCTCCACCTCTATCGGACCTTAGTTTCTTTATCATAAAACCACTTTGTTTCTCAACCATGTTCTTGAACTCTTTGAATGCCTCAAATACTTCGGATTTATTTTTTAAGAAATAAACCCATGTTTTTCTACTAAAATCATCAATAAAAGTGAGAAAGTAATTGTTACCTCCATTTGTCATTGGCTTCAATGGACCACAAACATCGGTATGCACAAGCTCCAATATATTAGATGCTCTCCACCTCCCTTCTTTAGAAAAACTTGTGCGATGATGCTTGCCAAAGATACACCCTTCACACACTTTGTTTGGGTGATCAATACATGGTAAACCCCTTACCATATTCTTGCTTGCCAAGGTCTTCATCCCATCAAAGTTTAGATGCCCAAGTCTCAAGTGCCACAACCAAGATTCATCTTTCACAATAGAGTTTAAGCATTTTGCATCACCATGTTGAATGTTCAAGGGAAATAATCTATTCTTTGCCATCTTTACCTTAGCAATTAGAGTTCCACTTCTATCTCTTAATGTGAGATGAAGATCCTTCAATCTTATATCATAACCTTTTTCTAAAAGTTGTCCCAAACTCAAAATATTATTTTTCGTTGCGGGAACATAATAGACATCGGAAATATAGTTATGTTTTCCATTTTTTAGTTGAATGAGGATATTACCTTTCCCTAGCACCGGTATCTTTGAGGAGTCACCGAACTTTACACACCCTTTCACACTTTCATTCACTTCAACAAACAATTCTCTTTTTCCACAAATATGATTACTTGCACCGGTGTCGAAATACCAAGTGTTTGTTTGTGATTCGTCAAAACCATCACAAGAAAATAACAATGTAGGATCAACATTAATTTCTACTTCATCTTCAACAAGGTTTGATTCTTCCTTAACTTGATTTTTATACCAACATTCATTACTATAATGCCCGAGCTTGTGACAATTATAGCATTCAATATCCCTTTTGTCTCTACCTTGGCTATTATAAGCTCTAGTAAAGTTTCCTCTACCTCTTCCTCTTGGTTCATTTGTTCTTCCTCTATTAAAAAAATTTCTTCCTCTTTGGTTTCCAAAGCCTCTTCTACTATTATCATAACCTCTACCATAACTCTCATAGCCTCTTTCTTTTTGGGGTGTATATTGTTTTTCTTCTAAAGTGAGTTTTGCTTGAAGTACTTGATCAACCGAACAATTTGAAGAGGTTGCGACATTTCTATTCACCCTTTGTTCATGGATTTGCAATGTTCCCATCAATTCATCTACCGTCATGGATTCCAAATCTTTTGATTCTTCAACGACAATAACCACATTATCAAATTTAGGTGTCAAAGACAGTAAAATCTTCTCCATCACCCGAACATCATCACATTTTTCACCACACCTTTTCATTTCGTTAACATTAGACAATACTTTTGAAACATAATCGGAGACAAGTTCTCCTTCATTCATACTCAATCTTTCAAATTCACAACGCAAAATTTGGAGACGAACCTTTACCACTTTATCAACTCCTCTAAATGAATTCTTGAGAATATTCCAAGCCTCTTTCGATGATTTTGCTTCGGACACTTTTCCAAATGTAGGACTATCAATTCCTTGATAGATAAGAAATAAGGCTTTTTTATCCATCTTTCTTGAGTCTTTAAGAACACACTTTTGTACATCATTCATAAAACTCTCTTCTTCTTGAGTTGGTTCTACATAAACATTTTGAACAATATCCCACAAATCTTGAGATCCCAATAATACACTCATTTGAATACACCAATGTTCATAGTTCTCTTTAGTTAACCTAGGTATTTGAGGTTGTATCATATTTGACATTTTCTTAAAAGATCCCCAAAAATTTCACAAACCCTAGATCTCAAAAATGTTGAAAAAGCTTGAATTGATAAACTAATATGGCTCTGATACCAATTTGTTGGAGATTAGAGGTATAGATACTTCAATACACTCAAATAAACTCAAAAGATTCACATCAACATACTTTCATATAATAAAGCTTCTTTAGATCTACACAATCTCATAAAACAAGAGACACAAAGTTTTGTCACAATATTAAACTAGATATTGAAGTTAGTTCTTACCTTAAACACAATATTCACACTAGATCTATGTCTTCTTCTTCAAGTTTCTTGTATACTATTCTCCTTTTACTTTCTCTCTCTAGATTGTTCTTGAACTTGACTAAGAAAAGAACTCTCTACACCCTTTTAATTAATTTCATGAGGCTTTTACTTTTTTACCCCTTCTAGTTTGGTAAACCATTTACTCAAACCCACACTTTTATATTGGGCCCAAACCCAAATTTGGTTTAAAAGCCCCCTTTTCAACACTCGACAGATGAGCACCGTCAATTCTTGCACAGTAACTCAATCTTCAAATGGTTTCTGTAGGGAATTTGCCTTACCTGAATTCCACTAAAGTTTTCAAACTATTAAAGATCTTCGTATAAACAGGTTTATTCATATGTTCTTTGAGATCCGAAGTTCACTCAGCAGAAGCTCGAACCTTGCAAGCCGATTCTCACACCAAAATGGGTAAGTAATGTTCGACATGCATACATTTTTTCTGCAAATTTACGATGTTTATTCGTTTCGGTATTTGACATGTTTGGTATAGCTGATCAATCATGCTCATCATTGTAATCTCTATCCCTATAGGTGTTGCTTAGTTGTTCGCTTCACAAAAGGTATGTTTTAGGCATAGGAGATCATTTACTTCTTGACAGGTTGTGGATATTGTCGATCGATATGAGCCTGACTGCATACCAGAGACCCAAAGAAATTATAAAATCAAGTTATGCCGACGGAAGAGAACAACAAAACCTGCAGCAGAAAATATCATTAAGCATCATCTCTGCAACAAAATCTCAATAAGGGAGTTAAACCTGTACTTAAAACACCTTTTCCGTGGTAAAACTTTGATTAACATACTAAGATCGTTTTGTAATGTAGGTGTCGAAGTATATGAAGGGTCCTAAATATGTGTATTATCAACTTGAGAACTTCTACCAGGATCACCGCAGGTATGTCGGCAACCTTTTGCTTTCACTTTCCTGATGGCAAACTTTTACACACCAGCGCACACATAACATGGGGCTCTAACCTCACTGCTCTCTGACCCGACAAACTCTATCTTACTAATATGAGACTCCTTCAAATTCATACGGAGATTGGAGTTTATTGGAGTTTTGCAACCTGATGCAAAAACATATGTACAATACAAAAACACAATAAGATAAATGTTGCAGTAACACTAACATAAACACAAACATATATAAAAGTATACATATATGGTATATGGGTATACATATACAACGAGATATGGATATATCTAGATATATAAATACATAAATTCAAAAATACAAACTCATAATATGATTGCTTCACAAATTCATAACTTCCCATCTTTGGAAATTTCACTTAAATTCGAAAAAAAATTGACAATGGAGTTATATCATATGCCAAACAATCACAGAAACAACGAATCATCAAAATATAATCATTTGAGATAATGAGAAAAAGACAACTGAGGAGTGATGATTGATTACATTGGTATATAATCACAACCCAAATCACTAATCTTGAGAGACACATACATATAGAGCAGCTCTGAACTTCTTCATTATCTAAGAAATAAACGCTTTTCTTCCAGAACCATAATTGTTAGTGACCGTCTTCATCTCTTGAGACATACATATAACGTATATTTATATAGACCAGCGCTTTAGGGAAAGCTAAATAGTTTCCGGGGTGTGAAATTTTAAAGGGAATATGCAAAATTTTGAAAAGTTTCTGGGGAAACATATTTTATGGGGAATATGGTTCAAAATAAAAAACTCTCCCCCTCACCTCCCTCCACCTCATCTTCTCTCTCCTCCGATAGGTCGCCGGCCGGAAAATTTTTCCGCCCGGCGACCATGAATTTTTTTTTTCTCTCACATCTCTCTCTAAACTCCGGCGAAGGGGGTTTCCCTTCGCCGGAGTTCCGGTCTGTTGAAGAACAGACCGGAACTGGTCTGTTATTCAACAGACCAGATCGATCTGTTCTTCAACAGACCGGATCTGTTGAAGAACAGACCGGACTGGTCTGTTCTTCAACAGGGCAGATCTGGTCTGTTGAAGAACAGACCGGAACTCCGGCGAAGGGAAACCCCCTTCGCCGGAGTTTAGAGAGAGAGAGAGATGTGAGAAAATTTTTTTTTAATTTTTTTTTTCATGGTCGCCGGCCGGAAAATTTTCCGGCCGGCGACCTATCGGAGAAGAGAGAGAGAGAAGATGAGGTGGAGAGAGAGAGCTGAGGTGGAGAAGCTATTTTGCTTTCCCCCTAAATAAAATTGTCAAACAAAATTGACCAATTTTTGACCAAGTCTTCACACCCCGGAAACTATTTAACTTTCCCCAAAGCGCTGGCCTTTATATATTAACATGTAAATAGAAAAAAACAACTGAAAAGTAAGATTAAATTTTCCATCACCGATGCAAGAATGTTTATCTTCTTGTGATTGTTTGATAAACTTCTGATAAGAAAAAAAATAACAAAAACAATCACTAACGCAATTGACTTCAAACCTCTATGAAACATTCTCTCAAATAGTTAATGTGTAGATAAATTTAAGTGGTCGAAATCTATTTAACTTGCAGAATTATAATACCTTGAGACAGAAATTCATTTTGAAGAACTGTTCTCCCCCTGAAAATAAGAAAAGAAAAACCTTATTAATTTTTTTGCGACTATCATTCATTAGTTTGAGACTTTAATCAAATCAAATCAACATAAAATAACTAAACAAATTAGATTTAGATTAATCACAATCTCTCTAATTTGAACTACATATTAGAAGTTCTCAAATAAACCAGAGTTAAGGAATTCATGGGTTATTCTCCATGGCTGATTGTACCCCTCAAATTTTGATTTATCCTCGAAAAGAAATTAACCCTTATTTGAGGGAGTTTAGACTCTATGAAAAATCAACTCCATCAAAACCATAACTGACCCAGCTCTTTGATTTCATTTGGAGATTCGGTTCCATTAATAATGGAAGAACAGGTACTAGTTTCATCTTTCAATTAATCGGAAGGACTCTCGAGACCAATTGGCATATCATCCTCTTGAAGAGCTATAGGGCTTATAAGCTACAGAATGAAGGAAGCATCACTAAACGAAGCTTTTTTGTGCAATTCCTCTTTTCGGTTTTATGTCGTTGTACTTTGTTTACCTTTATGTTGGTTTTTATTTTGGATATTGTAAAAGACTCTTAAGTTAATGTATTTGCTTTCAACAAAAAAAAAAAAAAAAAAAAAAACCAAGAAGAAGGTAGTTAAAATATTTCATGTTTCTTCCTAGCAATTAACCTCAACTAATGCTCCACCAAGATATCTTATAGTAGTTAAATTTTCTAGAGATGAATCGATCAATTTTCAAAAGATTGAAAAGACATGAGAGAGAGCGGAGAGAGGACGAAGAAATATGAGGCGTTACCTTCTTGAACGCTCTTTTTTGTTGCAGAATGAAAGAGAAAGAGTAAAGTTGTGAGAGGGAAATAGGGAAAACGGAAGATCTGATGTTTGGTAATTGAAGGGATATGGGAGTGCACCTGAACCGTCACCCTCTAGGAAAGACAATGGTGGCACGATTTGAATTGGTTAAGTGGTTTCCAAGTAAGCAAGACCCCACATTAATTTTGTCCTAGTCAGCAAAACAAGTCCTGTTTTGTTATATAGATATAATATATATATATATATATATATATAAAATAGTGGACCTTTCGTTATCAAAATGAATGACATTCTAGCTATTTGCGGATATAGGCTTTTTGTTATTACAATTATGGGATAGGGTCTCCTCTGATAGAAACAAATCAAAACCTAAACTTTAAGAATGTAAACCTTCAAAAACAAATAAGAAAATACAAATGGGTCTCCTCTCATAGACACTAATCAGAACCTAAATTTTAAGAAAGTAAAACTTCAAAAACAAGTAATAAAATACAAACAAATCAAATTTGCGCAAAAGTTAGGCGTGGCTGCCGCAATTAGAAATTAAAAAAATCTACACAATTTGTAATAAAATTATTGTCAGACACTCTTCATCAGCCTCTCCGAATTTCTTTAATCAACTTTTTTTAACATTAGATGTAATAAACAACTAAATTACAATAGAATTTGAAGATAAAGTTGATAAAAATAAGAAAAATAGAATACTCGATTAAGTTGGACGGTGGGACTTCAATGTCTAGACCTATAGGGAGTACATGAGATTGTATTGATTGTTGTAGAAGTTAATAAAGACGGTGGGTATTCCAACACTTCATACTCTAGTAAGTTTAGGGGTGGGAAACGGGCCGGGCTCGGGTACCCGTGGGTACCCCTGTCTCGGGTTCGGGCGTTCCGGGTACCCACACTAATTGGCTACATGGTTTAACGGGCGGGCTCGGGCCGGGTAGATTCAAAAAATCTCTACACAAAGCCCGCCATGGGCACTAGCCCGTTAGTTCCCTGACAGGCTTCGGGCGGGTCGGGCTCGGGCACCATCACTAACAAAAAATCATAAACAGAGAAAAGATCTCTAAAACCCTAACCCATAATAATTTCAAATTATAGCTTCAATTCATAAAACATGAAAGATCTCTAAAATCATAACCAAGAAAGATCAAAATCATAATTAATGCACAAATTTTCTTTAACATTTTTCTTGATCATCATCAACTTTTATACATAGATATAGGGTGAGAGAGATTCAAACAGAAAAATACTGAAAACTATACAAACATTACAAAGATAGATAGAGTGAAAGATGTTACAAATCCTAAACTATACAAAAAAAAAAAGTTATATTATCATCTTCATCATATGAAATGAGAAGTTACATATCTGAAAAAATATAGATATTAACCTTTCAGAAAGAAGAAATACAAGAAGAATATACAAGGTAAAAAGATCGTTACAGATCTGAAAAAAACTACCTTTCACTTAAAGATCTAAAACGAAACTAAAAACCCCACCATCATTTCTTCATCGTGATTTCTTGACCCTTGTTTCTTCATCTCTGTCCCTCTCTCTCTCTCTCTCGGCTCTCTCTTAGATGGTAGAAGAGATTTCTGACTGGAGGCAAAAGAATGACTATGGTAAAAACTAAGACTTTTATAAAGTAAAACCCTAAAATAGTGGTGCCTATAGTCGGGTAGTTATAGCGGGCCTAATGCTCGGGTGATAAGATCGGGTAAGGGATTTTTGCATGATGCCCAAGCCCGCCCATTATTTAGAGGCGGGCCGGGCGGGCGCTACCCACCTCGGGCTTCGGGCGGGTTTTTTTCCCATCGGACTCGGGCGTTCCGGGCCGGGTTTCGGGCTCTCGGGTGAAATTCCCAGCCTTAAGTAAGTTGATGTATATTTTTGAATCACAAATATCAGAATAGACACCCTCCAAGTAGCAATCTGAAAAAATTAACAGGCTACCGACATAAGAAAAATCACACCAGTAACAACAAGATGAAATTCAGGCTAAGTTTAAGATTTATGACCTTGAGAGTTCACTGGAAGGAATTAAACATACGGATTCATCTATCCAAATTGGCATATCTATAACAAACAATTATAGGTTCCATCACCCAAATTTGATCTTTTGCTTTACAATTTTGGATAAAGACATGGGATCATCATAGGAATGGAGGAAACTTAAAAAAATAATTTTGGTATGACCTTTGCATTGAGATGGAGAGCCTTGCATCCACCATAATGAGAATTAAAATATATCAACAATTAACAATGTATCGTAGTAATAGAGAATCAACCATAAGAACCAACCAGATCTTACGCAAAAGTTAAGCTCAAGCTAGAAAAACAAAGTATATAAAAAAATAAAAAATCCATAATATGTAAAGAAAAGAGAAATCCTTTGAGGAGATGAACAGACTTCAGAGAAGTTGTTTGTTTAGACTTTATGAACAGTATAGACTTAATGGGCCATAAAGGTTTTGTGAAGGGAAGATGAGGTGTTCTAAGGGTCATTTATATTATCCTAGTCATCCTCATTTATTTTGTCCCAGTCACCTAAACAAGTCCTGTTTTGTTATATATATATATATATATATATATATATATATATATATATATATATATATATATAGAGAGAGAGAGAGAGAGAGAGAGAGAGAGAAAATAGAAGAGAGAAGATTAGTGGACAATGTTTGATCAAGTCAATTTTTGGGCTAAAAAAACACACATGGTTAAGAAAGGGAGTTTGTCTTACGGACGAGACAAATCCCTTTTGGGTAACGCCGTAACATTCTCAAGTACTTCCTACAAATTAACAAATTCTTCACATATTAGATTCCAAAATTAATAAAGGAGAGAGAATTGCAGAGAACAAGGAGAGAGAAAAATATAACCACATTCAGTGGAGAACAATATGTGAGCGGTTGAAGGCGAGTGATTTATGTAGTTTAAGGATGTTGTAATTAATTTAGTGGAGAAATATCCCAGTAATCAGGAGAAATCGTTAGAGAGAAAAGTAGGATTAGAAGAAATGTGCGGTAGTAGTTACTTTATGGATATCCTAAACGATTTTAGTATTTAAAAGATATAAATATGTTTATATTAACACTACTACCTCTCTATTTTGAGTCGAATTAGAGAAAGAAGATGTTATATGAGTGGTCGGATGTAACCTTTATGAAATTTCCTATAAAAATTGACGGTCAGACTTATCCCTCAAGTAATCAACCGACGTGTTTTATTATATTAGCCAGATGTTTGAGGGTATTGGTGTTCAAGAAGCAGGAAGTGATGAGGACGTAAATGGCTTTGTTTCGTGACTAATCATGGATTCAAGCTTTTAATCTAAAAGTGGTATTTAACTATTTATGACCATAGCTTCCCAGTTTCACATGATATTTTTACCACAGATATTTATTCCAATTCCACCCTTTACTCAACACAAAGTATAGATGTTGAAACTTGCTCGAGAGATTGAAGTTTAAATCTCTAAGTTAAAATCTACTTAAATTTAAGCTTATAAAGATAACATATTGTATTTGTATTTCGAGTGTGATATGACAAGGACAATTGTTTTTCCTCTGAAAGTGGGGAAGAGAGGAAGAAAAAAAAATCTGCAAAAGGAGGATTAGGACTGTTAAATAAAAAAAACGTTGTTTGACTGATTAGGATCGTTAGATAAAAAAAATTGTTTGGCGGGCTAGGACAGTCGGGATAAGTAAAATTTGTCCTTAAAACATGTAATTTGATGGCAAACCTATGTAAGTTAATGGGGCATGCATTTTACAAGAATGGTCCAAATTTCGTACGATTCCGATTACCTTGAAAATTTAGGGGGAGTACGCGAGTTTTTTAATAAATTAATGAATGACATGTGTATCAAATAAAGTTAATTTTATCTAAAAATAAATTAGATATTAAGAAAAACTTTCTTATCTAATTTTATTTTATTGAATTAATGAATGGCTTGTGTACCAAGTAAAGTTTATTTTATCCCAAAATAAATTAGATATTAAGAAAAACTTTCTTATCTAATTTAGTTATTTTATGTTTGGCCCCCTACTTTGTGACCATCTTTCCCCTTTTGTTAACACCGTCAGTTAACTTTAGTGGTTAATTTTTTCATTTCCATAATTGCCCTTGTTATAAAGTTATTTTGTAGATTCAGTATCAGCCCCCTTTTAAGTATGAGTTGATTCCCAAAAAATTTCAACTTATTTAGAACAAGCTAGGGGGCTAAATGAAACTTGTTTTTAAAAAACCATAAAGAAACTTTTCTCACCTCCATCTCACCACCTCTCTGTTCCACGTCATCACTCTCTCGCCACCTCATCATCTTCTCCGACGATGGTCGCCGCTTGACAAAAATTTTCGGTGACCATCAAATATTTTTTTTCTTCTCTTTCTCTCTCCTGCTTCTTCTATCTCCCCCTCTCTTTCCTTTCTTCTAATAACTTGGAGGCAACAACTCCTGCCTGGGACACGACCAGGACGCATCCAAGACGCGCCCAAGACACTTCCAAGACGCGACCCAACCCTTATGGGCCAGAGAGAGTTTGGCCCAGGCCAAGGAGCATTTGGCTCGGGCCAGAGCATGCTGGCCCATGGCCTAGCCATGGTTGGCCCATTCCAATGCATGTCCTTGACCTGTCCTTGGCTTTGGCTAAGACAAACCCATGGGCTTCTGCCGAGATGGTCTCAACCCTTCGCCAAGGGTTGTCCTGGCCCATTTCGAGATAGGTCTCAGGCTACGGGTTAAGATTTTTCGGGCCTTGATCGAAGTGGAAGTTTTCTGTCTAAAATCCGATTTCTCTCCAGGTTCCACCCAAATTTTGCCGAAAATGTTCTGGGCCACCTGAAGCCCCAAAACGAGGTTTTCTTAAAATTATTTTGGAAATCATTAAAAGTCAAACCAAATTTTTCTGAAACTGACCCGGGCCATCCGAAGGCCTAAACAGAGTTTTTCTTATAATTGATTTTGGAAATCATTAAAGATAAAAAAGAAACGCACCATTAGTCAAATTCTTCGAATATAGACTTAAAGTCCGTATGTGACATAGGGATGTCGACAAATGTATCTCCGGAATACTCATGCATATGTATTTGATAGTTTTGGATATTATATGAATGCATGTGATGTGAATGCGGAAAGTAGTATGGGCAAAGAAAGTTGTTTTGTTTCATTCTTGTATTAAGCACAAGTGAGTGCACGTTGTAATAAATTTAATTTCAAAAGGGGGCCATCTGGGTATTTCTCCTACTGTAGGGGGCCACGCGGGAATCTGGTCATACTTTTGGGGGCCAATCGGGATATAGCCCTAATAATAAAGAGATAACAATAAAAAGGGAGATTCCAAGATTGTAGGTTCAATCCACGTGAGAGTTGCTAGATTGGTCGTCGGTTGCTAAGGGGAGCTGCTACGGTGAATCGTGGATAGTTGGAAACGGATGCAGCGCACGTTCAGAACAAGCCACGTGTTGCTGAATGACAGTGGGACTTTGGTCTGTATAGCGCGATCGAGTGGAGCCCAGAATACACCCTGTATGCCCGAACGTATCCCACGACATATCCAGGCCATCGGATCTGCTTCCCACCTGCACGCCACATGTCCCTTTGCTTCACTTTGGTCAACTAATTTTGACCCAAACTTTGACCTGCTCTATCCTTCCCATCCGAACTCTGATTTGACCTCCGTTTTCGCCCTTGGGTTAGTCAAGGACTCTACTTTCCATCAGAGTATCAACATTAACCAATTTCCAGAACACCATAATCTCCAAATTACCAAAATGCCCCAAAATTTGTCTTTCTCCTGTTTTTAACCATTTTTCACATTGAACTCTGTATAAACGACACCTGAGAAAGAGAAATAAAAAATTCATCAGAGTAACTGCTCGAAATGGACTAACTAGCCAGTGAAGAGACTCAGATGGGACATTTTCATGTCTCATCAAGAAGCATCAGACATAGACTCAAACTAGGGCCTCATCTCGAAACTATTAAAGCTCAGGAGCTAACAAAAATATTGAAGGAAAAGCCACTGTAGAAAGGAATTTTTCAAGAAAACTCAAAGATATAGGAGGTTATTTATAGTGGAAGAAGAAGATCAAAGGATACCTTCGACAGAGGAGAAGGCATTAAAGCAAGGAATAAAGCACCTCGGTACTGCTGATGTCGAAAAATGGATTTCCGTTAATCAGTCCAGAAATAGGGACTTGATGCATGACAACGTCCGTTATGAAAAGATATTCCGTCAAGGTGATTGAGATTCCTTCCTCCTGCTCCGGCTCCTTGCTCATTAGGAACCTGGAGAGAAAACCTGCAAAGGGTTTGGAAATCGCTCCAACGCTCAAGACAGTCAGATTGCTCTTTGAAGTAAAATATTGAATGAACCTTTTGGGGGCGAGTTGTGGTAACTTAGTGTAAGTGGGTGTGTCTTGTGGAAGACGATGGGGGGCCCTTTAATAGGCTGAACTAGACCGATTATGATAGACGGTGTAGATGAGGCGGTTGTGATCTACCGTGTAGGGAACTTTTCTACTGTTCGTAGTTAGGGTTTCCCTTTTAGTTTATTTCGAATCTAGGACAAATAGAAGTTCCTATATTCAAGAATACTTCGTAGATATCAGGCCGAGGTGATAAATCTTCTCAAAGATGTTTCCTCCTTTTAGACTCTTAAAGTCCAAGCTTGTTTTGACACTTAAGATCTTTAACCGACTAAGATCTTTCGAAAGATATCATGCTTAAGTCGCTAAGTGTGAGGCGCTCTTATGCTTTCCCAATTTAGGCCGTAACGCATCGGCCTTGCTTACGTGGACCCCCCTTACTTCTTTACAGAATCCCAGGGTTGCTCGGACTTTGTCGTGGGCGAAATATGGCTGGAACACCTTAGCTGATCGTGGACGACCTCTTAGTTCTGGGCGTAGGTGGTGGAGCATTGAAGGTCCATCAGTACTACTGCCTTAAGTCGGGTTGACTCGTTGGACTTCAGGTTTATTCTTCACTTATTGACGTCAGTCAACGTTTAGACATTTTATGCATCATCCCGAGTCCCGTCACTCATTAGTTGAAAGTAGATAGACTAAGGAGTAAAAGTAACCCTTAAATTTTAAGTATTGAATAACCCTGAAGACAACGCGTATACTTGAACCAGAGCTGTTTCGTGAAGCTTAGTCGTTCTTTGGACATTTGATTTCCTAAGCTCCGCATTCGGGGGCTGATTTTGGTTGAGCTATTTCAAAAGCCTTGTTTCTTGTAACTGTGCTGGTGCAGTTTTTATTCCTGGGGCCGTTTTAGACCGAGCAAGCCAGGTGGAGGATTCTGAAAGGTGTAACCTCGTATCGGATTACGCGTGACACATTTTGATTTCGTGCCTTGGGAGATAAACTTCCGTTTTCATGCTTGATTCTACGACGTCATAAATTTGATCCTCTGATCACGCGCTTTCGGCGTTGATCTGCCCACGGTACCTCTGTTGCCATGCGTGGGGTAAGTGGCGTCTTCTAACTGGAGGGGCGAATGAGTCTTGTCGAGTATCACTAATTATCTTCTCCGACTTGGTCAGTCCTTAGCCCCGATTTGACGCCTTGTCATTATGACTTGGTGCGTTACCGAGGTGCTTTTTTTCCTTCTTTCTTAAATGCCTTTCTCTTGTTGAAAGGGTCTCTTGATCTTCTTCTTCCACTATAAATAGCCTCATTTGGCTTTGAGTTTTCTTCAACAAATTTCTTCAATAACTTTCTCTTTGTTATTTTCTGTTGGCTCCTCTACCTTGGCATTTTTAAGATGAGGCCCCTGTTTGAGTTTATACTCGACGCTCCTTCAAGTAACATTTTCTCTACAATGATGGTGGCGAAAGGTGCAGTTCTCTCCAATGGGGATGGCGACCCGGGATGTCAATTTGGGTCCAGCTCACAAGATAGGGGTGATCTGGAAGCCGATTGGGGAGCTCGGTTGCCGGTCAAAAGGTGTCTCGGGTAGCGGAGATCCCATTCGATTTCCTCAAGGGGTTCGACTTGTGGAATGTCTTTTCAAAGACGGATCGTGTTAGTGGTTGCGCTTGCTGAGTGATTCTTCTAGCTGTTCACGTTCTTCCATATTTTGTACAGTTTAGTAGCCTTTTTGGGATGCTGATATGTTCTCTTCCCTTTTGCACTTTCTTCCGTAATAGACCCAAATGGTCACACTCTTCTAGATATCTCTTAACTACAATTTCTTCTGTAATAGATGTAATTTTGAGAATGAATAAAAATTTAGTTATTGCTTTTTCACCTTGCTTTGACTGTTTGATGTCTCTTTGTTTTCCCGCGCATGAACCCGTCAGTTTATTTGTCTCTTTTATTGCTTCATTGAAGCCCTTTGGTGACCGCGCCTATTCGTTCCAACTGCCTTACCCTTATAAATATAACCCAAATGAAAGGGCGACTTCATTCTTTTCCTCATGGCTACTTTATTGTCTTAGAGGATTCTCCCCAGAGATAACCTTAGGGTAGGTTTCTATTTGACTCTCATTATCGATGATCTCTTCATTTGTCGTTTCAGTATCAACGTCGAAGGTAAAGGTTTCGCCAGCGTTCTTCGCCGGATGGGTTTAACTTTATTCGAGAATCAAGAGATGGTCCTTTCAGCTGATCCTTTTTGTCCTCGCACTTCACCCAGAGAAAGGTTCTAAGCGACGGTCGGCCAGTAATTTTTGAGGTGATGGGGTACCTGGTTCGTCAAGGGAATGGCCGGCTTGTAGCTGTGGTCGTGGGTACTTTTGTAGAGTTAGTTCTTCCTGACGTGGTTTCTTTTTCTCCTCGGTCTCCCTCTTTTTCTTCTTCTTCTAATATGTAATTGTCGTTGTACAGAATATGGTTCTAAGTTAATTAATGGTCCTTCCTTCTTTTTCCTGTAAGTACATAAGAGCACTAATCGAACAAACTTCTTAGTGTTAGTTTAATCTTAGGCTTACTAATGCAGTTTCCCTAACTTACCGATGGGCCTAAAAAGTTTCCAAAATAGGTCTACACCCGCAAGTGCACGGGTGTCAAGTTGTAATTTCCAAGTAAGACCGGGGTCGATCCTTAGAGACTTAGTCAAACTCAAATTCTAACCTTAAAACTATTATGATTCCAAAAGTGAATTGATGGTAATATGATTCAAATAAAAATAGCAAATAAACTTTAAATAACAATTAAGTTGATATCTAGAAAAGGGGAACCTAGGTTTTCGAATCCATCCACGTGACAATCCTAAAGATGATGTATTTGCCTTAGTCAACTAAGTTCTTTGTTTTACTCGGATTCTATAGCATGAATGCTCTAAAATCGGGAAGGTGCTATCGTTAAAGACAATAAAGACTTTAAAATATATGAAGATTTAATCTGAAATTCAATTGACTCGCATATAAATCGAATCGATAAAACTCTTGTTATGAACTTCATCTAAACCCTAGATGGAAAAATTAGTTACTCATGGAAACACAAGATTGAATCAATGAAAATAAAGTAAGAGATAAAGAGGGAAGAAAACATAACTTTTTTCTCTCGCTGGAAATGGTTTCCTTCTGATTTTCCCGTTTGGCAGCCAAACGACCTCTAAGGGAACACGATTTTCTCGTCTTCCCGGAAACAATTACTCTGTGAGAAAACTATTTTTCCACAGATTTTCTCGTCTTCCCCACTGTGTTCTCTTTCTAATTTTCTGTTTCTCACTCTACTGTTTTCTCTCTCTCTTCTCACTCTCTCTGTTTCTCTTTCTCACTAACAGAAACAGTAAAATAAGAACAAGATAAATAACAAAATCAATCCGAATTTCTTCTTCTCTTTCTCTGTAATTTCTCTCTTTCTCTCTCTCTACAATCTCTCTCTCTCACAAAGAAGGAGAATACAAAAAAAATAGAAAAAGAATAAAAAAACGAGTGATGATGATGATGATAATGGTGTTTAATCACTCACTGTTTCTGTTTCTTTTCAAAACTCCGAGATATCAAAAGAGAAATAATGATCGACTATAACAATGGTTCTCTCCCCTTTTTTTCTTTCAAAAACCGAGCCTCTCTGTGATGATAATGGTGTAATCTCTTTTTTTTATTCCCAGCCGAGAGCTCCACCTTTTCTGTTTTCTTCAATTTCCTTTATAACAGTCGAAGAAGAATCCTCCACCAATCTCCTTTCCTTCTTTATTAACCCAAATCCTCCATCATCTTTTCTTACCTTCTTTTTATAAAATCCCTAATTACATCTTCATCACTTTCTAATTATTTCAATATCTCATCAATCTTCTAGGGAAAAAATAAAGAGAGTCTTCCTTTCAGCGACGATGAGTGGAACGATAATGTTGTTGACTCGGTGATCAGGGTGGATGATGATTCTGACAAGGGCTCTACTTTCACTGTTAGTTAGCATTATTCCGATGGTCCTCCCCATCCTTCTCCCTCTCAAGAGGGACTCTGAAATTTTTGATGATTCGAAGTGTAGGGTTATGGGTGTATCTAGTACACTATCTAGTTTCTAAGCGGAATCTCAACATCTAATATGTTAACACTAGTTTCCAAGATCGTTGTATACATGAACTAAACAATGAACCAGAATAGGGGATAAATACCTTTTCACGTTTTTCCCTCGAACCATTCCAATTCGCGTCTGAAGATCGAGAGCTCCAATTGTCGCTCCTCTACATGAGACACCGAGAAGGTTAACTTGATCTCCCTTCATTAATATCTGCTAGGACTTCAATGGAAGGTTGATAAGAACCTTTCTTCTTGACTAGATTCTAGAGAAAACTCACTTTTCTCTTTCTTACTTTTTCTCTCTTAAACAACTCTCACAAACTTATGAGTTTTGTCTCTTGACTTGTATATAGAATTATGTCTAAGGAGGTCTTTTTATAGGGATCATGGAGAAGATATTTGACCCAAACTAGGATTCCTAAAGTATCTCCTTCAAGACATACCTAATAGTGTCCCATATGAAACCCTAAAAGGGGTTTATGTGTGGCCGGCCACATAAAGCCTTTATGGCTTTATGGCCGGCCCACTTAGGGGTTCCAACTGGCCATGTGCTGGCCGGCCCCTCCCTAAGGGCAGCCATCACATGGCCGACCCCTTTATGGGCACCCCGGGCTCCCTTTTTAGCCCGGGGTTATGTACACTTGTTTGGAGTCCTCCGAACTCTATTTGACCTCAAATAATAGATACAATCCACTTATTAGCCACTCTTTTTCTAGTCAACTCTCTCCGATCAAGTTACGACTCTTATGTGTAACCCGTTGTAGGATTCGGTCTATGTTAGCTGCGAATCACCGAATTGATTCAACGATTGTAGTTGGCTTCTAACAAAGCACTACGACCCCTAATTGGACCGGACTGGATGATCTTCATCTTTATCCTAACCGAAAAATTGATCGCATTGCCGTCTTGATCGAAGGACAGTCCTTCGGAAGGACATCTCCTTCAGACCGAATGGATATATCCTTCAGTCTCCCACTTGTCTTTAGAACAAGTGCAATGCTCGATTCCCATGTCACTTCGTATCTCATCTGATATGTCATATCCCTTTTAATCCATTAGAGTACGGTCGTACATTTTCAGTTGCTTCTCCTCAAGTGGCCTGGAGATACTTTTTCCTAACCTAGTTAGGAGGACATAATCCACTCTTGTACTCCCACTTTACTTTATATCTACTTGTCTCCCCCAGCAATCCGCCTTTATAACCTCCTTTTACGGCGCGGCGTTTGACGGTGCCAAAGTTCGACATTCCTTATAGAAGATGAGTAGAGTACTCATGTTTAAGGAATCTCTCCAATCTTGCCTATGAGTGTTCATGACGTTTTTCAACTCCTTGAAGAACTCTCATGTTTGGGTTAATCCAGTGTATATTCCCCAATCATACACCCATGTAATTGACTTGAATACTATATTCCCATGGTCCATGAAACAACGCCATCAGTCAATCTCACATGCTAGTCGTCTTGAGTCATTGTTGTCCATGCAATGACCTGGACTAGGGATTCAATAATGAATCTTTTCCAAGTTCACTTGGTAGGGTTTCATTTATCAGATAACGCATCTGATAAACCTACTTGGTAAATATTTCATTATTTTTGGATTGTCAATTAAATACTAAACCAATATTTAATGACGAAATAATTAAATTTTATTTCTTTTATTGAATGTAGGTAATCAAATTACATAAAACTCCTTTTATTAATTTGATTACAAAATTAAAGCCATTATGTGATTTTATCTCCATCCCCTTTGTATGACTCTCATGTTTGGGTCGGGGTAGTGGTTTAGTTAACGGATCGGCTATGTTGTCATCCGTATGGACTTTGCAAATCACCACATCCTTCCGCTCAATGATCTCTCTTATCAAGTGGTATTTCCTTCGGATATGTTTGGATTTATGGTGTGCTCTTGGTTCCTTATCTTGGGCGATTGCTACATTGTTGTCACAATACAGAGTAATTCCCTTCTCGATGCTAGGAACGACACCAAGTCCGGAGATAAACTTCTTCATCCAAACTCCTTCCTTCGCTGCTTCCGAAGCAGCCAAGTATTTTGCTTCTGTGGTAGAATCCGCTACAGTAGTCTGTTTTGGGCTTTTCCCGCATACTGCTCTGCTACAGTAATCATCTCTATCTGTTTGGAAGCTCGCCTCCACATAGCTTTCCACGATTAGTTCTTCTTTCCCGCCATACACCAACAAATGATCCTTTGTCCTTCTCAAGTACTCCAGGATATTTTTAGCTGCGGCCCAGTGATCTTCACCTCGGTTGGATTGGTAACGACTACACATGCTCAAAGCATATGAGACGTCTGGGCGAGTGCAGGTCATGGCATACATGATGGATCCTATCACCGAAGCATAGGGTACCTTCTGCATGTTTGCTAGCTCACGTGGGTCATTAGGACTCTAAGTCTTGCTTAGTACTGTGCCATGCGCCATGGGCATGAATCCTCTCTTAGAGGTTTCCATTTTGAATCTCTTAAGAATCTTATCTATATAAGTTTCTTGACTGAGTCCAATCATCTTCTTCGATCTATCTCTGTAGATCTTGATGCTCAATATGTATTCTGCATCTCCAAGGTCTTTCATTGAAAAACATTTCCTAAGCCATTCTTTCACAGAATTAAGCATCGGAATGTTTTTTCCAATGATCAGTATGTCATCTACATACAAGACCAAGAAATCTAGGTTGCTCCCACTAACCTTCTTGTATACACAAGATTCCTCTTCGTTCTTCAGAAAGCCAAACTCTTTGATTTTCTCGTCCAACCGAAGATTCCAGCTCCTGCTTGCTTGCTTCAAACCATAAATGGACCTTTGAAGTTTGCAAACCTTCCTAACATTATTGGAGTATACAAAACCCTCAGGTTGTGTCATGTACACATCTTCTTCCAGATTTCCATTCAGGAAGGCGGTTTTGACATCCATTTGCCAAATCTCATAATCGTAATGAGCGGCTATTGCTAGGATAATCTTAATGGATTTAAGCATCGCGACAGGTGAAAAGGTTTCTTCATAGTCTATCCCATGGACTTGTTGATAACCTTTTGCCACGAGTCTTGCTTTGAAAACGATCACATTTCCATCCATGTCGGTTTTCATCTTGAAAACCCATTTGCATCCGATGGGTGTTACTCCTTCAGGCGAATCTACCAAGTTCCAAACTTGATTCTCTTACATGGATTCCATTTCGGATTGCATGGCTCCCAGCCATTTTTTGAAGTCTGAGCTCGTCATAGCTTCTTTGTAAGTGCTAGGTTCGTTATCTTCTACCAATAGCAAATCCAGCCGTTGTGATAACTCGATTAACCTTGCTGGCCTACGTAGAAGTTGAACAACAGGTGAGACATTCTCAACTTCTTGAGGATTCTCTTGCGATTTCGGTTCTCTTTGTGCGGGAGGCTCTCCGATATCTACTATCTCTTCCTCACTATTCCCTTCTATCGGCTCAGTATAGATAGGAACCGCGACTTCTAACATCGGTCCAATGGTGTCAGTTTGTTGCTCAGATCGAATTTCTTCGATTTCTACTTTTCTCCCACTTGGCTTCTTGGAAAGGAACTCCTTTTCAAAGAAGACACCATCACGAGCAACAAACACTTTGTTCTTTGATGGGTTGTAGAAGAAATAACCCCTTGTTTCTTTTGGGTAACCCACAAAGAAACATTTGTCTGATTTGGGTGCTAGTTTATCTCCTTGTAGACGTTTTACGTAAACGTCGCAACCCAGACTTTTAAGAAAGACAACTTTGGAACCTTTCCAAACCATAACTCATATGGCCTCTTTTCCACATCTTTTGACGAGGCACGGTTAAGTGTGAAAGCAGCCGTTTCAAGAGCATAACCCCAGAAATTGTTAGGAAGATCGGCTAAGTTCATCATCGATCGAACCATATCCATCAAGGTTCGATTTCTCCTTTCGGACACACCGTTCAACTGCGGTGTTCCCGGTGGAGTGAGTTGTGAAACGATGCCGCAACTCCTGAGATGATCCTCAAATTCTTGACTCAAACATTCACAACCTCGATCCGATCGAATGGCTTTTATTTTCTTGTCAAGTTGATTCTCTACTTCATTCTCAAACTGTTTGAACATTTCAAACGATTCTGACTTCTGCCTCACAAGATATATGTAACCATATCTTGTGAAGTCGTCAGTGAATGTTATGAAGTATCCATAGTTACCTCTTGCAGGTGTACTCATAGGTCCACATACATCTGTATGTATGAGTCCTAAGGGTTCACTTACTCGATCACCTTTCCCCTTGAAAGACGATCGTGTCATCTTACCCACTAAGCATGGTTCACATGTATCGTATGATTCTAAATCACACGAACCCAGAAGTCAATCAGTATGAAGCTTCTGCATGCGTTTCATGTTTATGTGGCCTAGGCGAAAATGCCAGAGATAGCCTTGGTTTGAATCATGAGTTTTAAGCCGTTTAGCGTCCATGTTCAGGATTTCGTCTTCCATGTTCAGAACATAAAGACCATTACATAGCCTAACACTGGTGTAGAACACATCATCTCTGTATAGAGAACATCTTCTGTTCTTTATAACAGTATGATATCCCTCCTTGTCCAGAACGGACACAGAGATAATGTTTTTTGAGATAGTAGGTACATAATAGAAACTATGTAACACTAATATCAATCCAGTGTCTAATGTGAGCTTATAGGTCCCTACAGCCGCAACAGCAACTCTTGCTTTGTTTGCGACTCGTAAAACCATTTCGCTCTTTGTCATACTTCTGATTCCTTCTAGCCCATTCAAATTTGAGATTATATGGGCTCCACATCCGGTATCAAATACCCATGTAGAACAATCAGCCATGTCTGCCAAATTAACCTCTATAACATAGGCGCTAATTTCCTCTTCTTTTCTTTGTTTCTCTATTACGTTTTCTTTCTCCGAAGTATCGAGAACTCTTCTCTGATCCTTCTCACAATCTAGAAAGTTATCTAAATCTAAACTAATCGTGTGTGCTATTTCTACTCTACATTGACAGAAAAAGGAAATTTGCTAAGTACTACATTCAATTGTTGTGCAAAAATAACTGTTTTGCCATATTTTTCAATAAAGTCATCCCCTTTGAAAAATATGATTCCAAGATCCATTCCTACAGAGCTAAGCGTACTAGGGCACTGCCCTTAACTCCGTCCTCCTAGGTGAGCAAACTCTTTGCTGATCATACTCCTATGACTCTTGGTTGATGAATAACACTTATGTGTTAAATTCATCCTTTTGCCTCGAAATTCAAAACCCTTTTGCTGACTCGTTGAGAATAACCATTTAGACACGTAGACCTCTGCTATAGGTCTACCCGTATCGTCCCGAATTAAAGATGGCACTCTGCGAAGGCCGACCCACCATCGATGAACAAGGGACAACAGGTGTCTTATTCTGGGTAGGCGTTACTCAAAATTCTTTTTGGGGACTTTTACGTAATTTATCAAGTTACGTTACTGTAAACTCTAGCATAACTAACTGTGATTTATTACGTAAAGATTTATGTGATTTTGCGTAATGTTCTTTCTTATTCGCCAAAGGTTCGTTTGGATTCAAATCCGTGAACCACCATTGAGTACTCCCACTCGAATCATGATCTCATCATTCGATCCGTCAATGGTTTTTCTAGACCCTATACTATAAGTATTATTCGGGCACATCACGCTTGTGCTTAGAACCAAGAAACGTTTACCTATCTAAAGGTACATTATTCTACGCAATCACATACATACATAAATATGACAATCATATATAAAAGTATGTCTCCTAGATTCGTTTCTAGGTTTGCTATGTCTGGTATAGCTATTTGTGGGAAATTGTGACATTCCTATGTCTAACATGGATTCTAAGTCTAATTTCGTAAATTCGGACTTAATTTATGTCACGTTTCTTCCTTAATGATTTCTAAAATCACTTTAAGGAAAAGCTCCGTGTGGATTATCGCATAATTTGGGTCAATTTCGGAAAAATTAGGTTGGGGTCGGATGAAAAACAGACTAAAACTCCCACTCGGATGAAGGCCCAAAAGTGCCCGAGTCAAACTCTGAAAATCTGGGTCAAACTCGGTCAAGGGACCTTTGACCAGTCAAGGACGAACCAAGGTAGGTCAAAGTCAAGGTCCGGACCCAGCTCGGCACGTCCCGAGCCGTGCCGTGTCCCTCGGGTGGACGCGTCCTGGCCCTAGGCCAGACGCGTCTGTCCGAGTTTGTAGCATCTCGGATCGCATCCTAGTCGTCTCGGACTCCTAGTCCGAGATGGCATAGGTCTGCTCCAGACGCGTCTTCTAGACGCGTCTCAGGCTAATCCGAGACGCGTCCGAAGATATCGCAAGTCGCGTCTGGAGGACGCGACCTTTCTGAGATATACTCGGATATCCCAGTCCGCGTCGGACTGGGATGCGTCCGAGACAATCTCGGAATCGCAGTCCGAGATGGATTGGGACGCTTCCTGGCGCACGCGACTGGCCAGACGCGTCCAGGCCAGTCCGGCCCGGGATAGACTTCTTCTTCCTCCTATTTGATGGAAAATCATAAAAAACAACACCTTTTGAAATTTTTTTCAAAAATCCAACCCAATTTTCAATCGTATTTTCGAAAACGTTTTTCAAAATTTAATTTCTTTCTATCCGATTAGGTCTAAACTAATCAATTTTATGTCAAACATAAAATTTTCTAATCAATCAAGTTCGAATCTAATTCGACTGGTCAATGTTAGTTTCATGTAACCGGCTCGTGATGGCACTGTAGGGTTATGGCTGTATCTAATACACTATCTAGTGTTCTAAGCGGAATCTCAACATCTTATACTTTCCAGGATCGTTGTATACATGAACTAAACAATGAACTAGAATAGGGATAAATACCTTTTCGCGTTTTTCCCTCGAACCATTCCAATTCGTGTGTGAAGATCGAGAGCTCTAATTGTCGCCCCTCTACTTGAGACACCGAGAAGGTTAACTTGATCTCCCTTCATTAATATCTGCTAGGACTTCAATGGAAGGTTGAAAAGAACCTTTCTTCTTGACTAAATTTTAGAGAAAACTCACTTTTCTCTTTCTTGCTTTTTCTATCTTAAACAGCTCTCACAAACTTATGAGTTTTGTCTCTTGACTTGTGTATAGAATTATGTCTAAGGAGGTCTATTTATAGAGATCATAGAGAAGGTATTTGACCCAAACTAGGATTCCTAAAGTATCTCCTTCAAGACATATCTAATAGTGTCCCATATGAAACCCTAAAAGGGGTTTATGTGTGGCCGGCCCCTCCCTAAGGGCAGCCATCACATGGCCGACCCCTTTATGGGCACCCCCGGACTCCCTTTCTAGCCCGGGGTTATGTATACTTGTCAGGACTCCTCCGAACTCTATTTGGCCTCAAATAATGGATCCAATCCACTTATTTGCCACTCTTTATCTAGTCAACTCTCTCCGATCAAAGTTAACACTCTTATGTGTAACCCGTTGTAGGATCCGGTCTATGTTAGCTGCGAATCACCGAATTGATTCGACGATCGTAGTTGGCTTCTAGCAAAGCACTACGACCCCTAATTGGACCAGACTGGATGATCTTCATCTTTATCCTAACTGACAAATTGATCGCATTGCCGTCTTGGTCGAAGGACACTCCTTCGAAAGGACATCTCCGTTAGACCGAACGGATATATCCTTCACGAAGGACCTGTTTCTTTTTTTAGCTTCTTTCGCATTTTTTTTTGTTTTGTACTGGTCCTTGTTTATTGAATGAACTCTTCTTTTTTTTATCTTATTCCTGCATACACATTTGAAGCACAAAAAGAAAACTGGTAACCCTATGTGCATAATCCTAGGCTTACTAATGTTGTTTTCTAACTTACTATGTCTGATACGAATGTTTTTCTCCTGTAAAAGAAAATTCTAATCAGACCTAGTCTTACTAATGCTCATGACCTAACTTACTATCCTTCGAGATGGTCGTCGGTTCTCTACAAAACAAAAGCTTAGTCCGGCCTGTATGTCAGCTTGTTGCGATTCTTGTGTTGTTTATTGATGGTGTAGCCAAAGTCGTTTGTGAGGTTTGGCTAGGGCTCCCCCTTTATTTTTCAATTTGAGTTTGGACTAGGGCTCCCCCTTGATTTGAGTTTCGACTAGGGCTCCATTTTTTGTTTTGAGGTTAGACTAGGGCTCCCCCTTGATTTCAATTTCGACTAGGGCTCCCCCTTGATTTGAGTTTCGACTAGGGCTCCAGCTTGATTTTTTCCTTTGAGGTTAAATTAGGGCCCCCCTTGATTTGAGTTTCGGCTAGGGCTTCCCCTTTACCCCCGGTCGTATCTTGAGGTACCAGGGTTGGTCGTTGGCTTAAGCACAACTTCTTTCGACTAAGACTTCTCCTTAACCCCTGGTCGTAGCTTGGGTTACCAAGGTTGGTCGTTGGCTTGAGCATAACTATTTTTGACTAGGGCTTCTCCTTAACCTCCGGTCATAGGTTGGGCTACCATGGTTTGTCGTTGGCTAAAGCACAACTAGTTTCGACTAGGACTTCTCCTTAACAATACTTGTTTTTGAAAAGTATTATTGATTAATAGTTACGGTAGCTTTAATGCTTCGCTACAGCCAACAGTTTGATTATAAAAGAAATTAAGATGAAATAATTATAGAGTTATTCGTCGTAACTGGACGAGTCCTTTTACTCTTGTATGTCTGCTGTGGGGTCCTCGTATTGGGATTCGTTTTTCAGAGCTTTCACGGGTGTCAGTTTTTCTTTCTTTCAGTTTCGAATTGAAACTAAGTATCATTCCCGGCCTAATTCCTGATTTCCCTTTGACTGTTCCTACCAGGTTAAATTTGTCCCTCGGATCGGAAATTTCATCATTAGATGGTTTATGGAGACGACGACTCTTGATTCCCTTAGGAAGTTTCTTCCTGGGATAACGTTGTAAGCGTTCAACTTTTCAACTATATTGAAGTTCAACATCATCACCTTGTTTTCCGTCCCATCTCCAATCGCCATAGGCAGTGATATGATTCTGTCGGTTGGGACTTGATTGTCTTTGAAATCTGCCAAATAAGACTCGTAAGGTTTTAAGTATTGAGAGCTTATCCCTAGTTTTTGGAACCATGCGCTGCTCATGACTTCGGCTGAGCTGCCTGTGTCGACTAGGATCCGCCTGGCATTTCAGTTGGCTATCACAGTCGTTATTACTAGCGGGTCAGTGTAAGGTGTGATTACTCCTATTTTGTTTTCATTCTTGAATACTATCGGTGGAGTCTCCACTACGGGTTTCACAGGGTCGGCGACGCTTTTGCTTCGTTGGCGTAGCTGCATTGAGCGCCTTTTGTATCCCCACTAAGGGCCAGGCCTTTCTTTTTAGTCTTTTTGGTCGAGGTGGAGTGGGTGTTTGTGTCGAGTCCGGACCTGACTCCTCATTTTCCAGAAGACTTTTTGACTTTCCTGCTTAATGTATTTATTGAGCTCTCCTTTTCTTACGAGTTCTTCTATCCAGTTCTAGAGATGCCGACAACTGTCGGTCTTGTGACCGTATCCTCCAAGGGGGTGTAAGAAGCGTTCTCAGGCCTTCTTCGTCTGCTTCGGTCCCGTTCTTTGACAGGTCTGGCTTCTTCTTCTTCTTTCTTCTTACACAGGTCGATTTCGTAAGGTATCTTGGTGACAACCTTCATTTTTCTGTAATTTTCTTCTCTCCTTCTGATGCGCTGGATTTTTTCTATAAATTCCCTGAGGTCATGAGATTCTCTGTCTGGGATTGCGGGGACGACATCGTCCTGCCTGATGCCTATTTTCTGGGCCACGTGAGCGAGCTTACGATCGAAATCAGGTACTTGCACCATCAGGTTACGATATCTTCACCAATAGTCGACCAGGGATTCTCCCCTCCCTTGGACAACATTAAACTGATCCTTAGTCGTCTTTCTTACCGAGTAACTTCCTCGGAAGGCGGCGCAAAAGGCTTGTGCCAACTCGTCAAAGGAGTGTATCGATCCTACTTCCAAAGCATGGTACCATACCTAGGCTGGTCCCTTTAGGACAGTGGTGAAGACCAGACACCACACGAACTGGTTTGTTGTGCTCAGGCTCATCAGCAAAACATAATTGTTCAAGAACATGTCAAGGTCCCTGGTTCCATCGTAATGGTCGAGGTTAGGGCACTTGAAGTTCTTTGTGAAGGGATTTATACCCTTATACTAGTGTTTATCGCGGATAACGACATCTAATGTCTAACACTAGTATCCCCAAGATCATCATCCAAAACTAGTAATTAACTAATAAGAAGATAGTAGATTACCTTAATCGCTATTTCCTTCGAGCTAGTTGAATAGATTAAAGAAGACCAAGAGGTTCAAATGTAGCTCCTCTACTTGGGACACCGAATAGTGTATTTAATCTCCCTCCTTGAAAGCTCGCTAGCACTCTAATGGTGGTTTGATCATAAGAAGACCTTCTTCTTGCTTGACTAGAAGATAGCTTGGGAATTAGCTCACTTTCTCCTCTCTACTTGATGTGGTAGAGTAAGAAAGCTTAGAGAGAAATTCCACGCCTTATTCTCTGCCCTAAGAGTGTTTATATAGAACCCTAATAAGAATCCACCTCCTTTTAGGTTTCCTAAACACCCTTTAGAATAAGATTTAGGGAAATTGTCGAAAATAGCAACTATTGATATTTTCTTAATTCCTTAAGGAGGAGCTGTCCAAACACCACGAAAATCGGCAGATATAATTATTATTATATCAGAAACTAACCCTCCAAAATTCAGTCCAATCCGAGTCCTAGAAGTACCCGAATCGGTCTAGGCCCAAAACCCTTATTTCAGGCCTTTTTGCTATCTTTTGCCCAAATTCTATTTAGGCCTGTGAGATATGTTTATGGGACATTCCCAATGTTATATCAAACTCCCACTAGTCATATCATCCTATTAAATACCATTCTTATGTGTAACCCGATGTAGGATCCGATCGAAGTTTGCCGCGAATTACTTCGTAATTCGACGATCGTAGTTTGTTTCTATCTAAACACTACGACCCCTAAATCAACTGAACTTGATGATCTTCTTCATCAATTGTCCTAGCCGACATATTGCTCGCATTTCCATCTTGGTCGAAGGACATCTCCTTCAACTCCTTCAAATCCTTCACTTTGGCCTTGGGACCTCCAATATTTCAGCACTTAGAGGCGAGAGTCTTATTGTTGCCTTTGCCGAAATTTCCTTTTCATCATAGTATTTGGTCATCTTTGCCACTTGATGCACCAGGACATCGACCATGATTCGCTCTTATATGGCTTCTGACCTACTTCCTACGGGTTCCGGAATATATGGTCGATCTGAGTTCGTAAATCCCACTTGGTCTAGCTCTCTTTCCCTGTATAATTATTCGAGATCCTCCGTTCGATCCACATCTCTTCGTGCCGTAATGGCGTTGGTCGGCGTGGAAAAGATCTTAGGGGAGAGACTGATGGGCCTAGAAAGGTTACCCTAAATAGGTCACCACCCGCAAGTGCACGGGCGTCAAGTTGTAATAAATTCCGGTAAGACCGGTTCGTTCCTCAGAGACTAGTTGAATCTATTCTAAAACTAAGAAGTAATAAGATTTTTTAAATGATTTGGTTTTGGTTTTGAAATGAATAAAATATTAAAGTAAAATTACGGAAAGAAAATAATTACAAATGATACAAGGAACTCAAATAGGGGAGAGCCTAGGGTTTTCTGAATCCGTTCCCCTAACAATTCTAACGACAATTTATTTGGGTTTAATTAGCGAATTTTATATATCACTCAGATTCTAGTCCATGAATGGTCTAAAAATCCGGAAGATTTTATCATGAAAAGCAATAAAAATATTAATAAATCATATCGATAAAATTACTTATGAAGAACTTCATCTAAAACCCTAGATAGAGAATTAGTTACTCATGGACATTAAATAAAAGAAATTGGAAAATAAAGTAAAGAGAGGGAGAAGAAAACTTAACTTTTTTGCTATTTCAGAACCAAACAGGGCCTTAGGGAAAGATTTTCCTTCTGTTTTCCCAAAATTCTGCCAAACACACCCTCAGGAAAAACGATTTTCTCGTCTTCCCGGAAATATTTTCCCTGTGAGAAAATTATTTTCTCACCTATTTTCTCATCTTCTCCAACTATCTTTTTCTCTATAATTTTCTGTTTCTTTTCTTCTTAATCACTTTCTCTCTTAACTCTCTGTTAATCTCTTTCTCTCACTAAAAGAGAAACACAAACAGTATAAAAGAATTAAAATCAATTTCCTGTTTTATTCTGAACTGAATCTTTCTGTCTCTCTCTCTCTCTACAATCTCTCTTTCTATCTTGATAATCTTTTCTCTCACTAAAAAGGATTACAAACAGAAGAAGAAGAAGAAAGATAGATGATGATGATGATCGAGTGGATAATCTCGGTTTTCTCTCTCTAACTTTATTTCTTAACCGAAAAGAAAATGAGAACTAATCTCCCTCTCTGTTTCTGTTCATGTTCCTGATAATGAAGATGATAACTGATTCTTTTTCTCGTTTCTGTTTTCTGGCCGTGAGAAGATGATGATGACAACTCTCTCTCTCTCTTCTTCTTCTCTCTCTCTAATCTTCTCTCTCTCTCTAATCTTCCTCTTTAATTGAGCTTGAGAGGATGAGTTTTGACCCCCAACCGAGATGATCACCAACAGAGCCGGCCCTGGCCCAAAGCGAGCAAAGCCTCGCTTTGGGCCACCAAATATAAGGGCCACACTGCTGTAACCTTTGATGGGGCGCCTACAAAATTTAGTAAACAAGCAAGATCATAAAGTGGGCTCACTTCAAAGGCTTCTCACGACACCCATGGGACCCAACATTCGACTGGCTTTCACGTGGATTTGAAAGGGACAATTCCAATGTGCTCCCTAAGTTTCTTTAGGGCCATATGCGGCCCCTATATTTATACAAAAGTTAAATTTGACCCCTTATGTGGAGCAATTGAATTTGTTCCCAAATTTTTTATTCCATTAACCTTAAAATGAAATTTATTTATTTTTATACAGTTTCCTTTTACCGTTTACCTATTAATTCTCTTTATACTCCAAACTATCTTCACGTCATTTAGTAAAAGAGAAGTATTAGTCGATCATTTGATGATAAACTCTTTTTTTATCTTCTTTTCGATATCTATAAATGCATCCCGCTCTCTTTTATCTTTCCCTCCTTTATCTCTTTCCCGTTCTCTTGAAATTTAAGTGGAAACTTTTGAATAAGGATTTTAAATTCTGAGTTAAATGAAAGAGCATATCTCCTAAAAAATTTGGTAGAATTAATACATATAATCTTGGTTAGAATGATATAGATAACCTGGACTCAATGCTAGAAATCGAAATAAAAATCTTATTAACGAAAATACATGAATTTTCAAATACTTTTTATCAAGAAAAATTTGGATGTTATTGATCCAATTTTCAAAAATAAAATCGATAATGCTAGATTCTTTTTACTGAAAATTTAATGCAAATATTTAAGATATTTGTATTTTCTCAATATATGTTTTATATATAAAGGGAATTGTACTTATATTTTAACTGGTCTTGGCATCTCAATTTTTTTTGGTATGTATGAATTATGATTGTCTTGGCATCTGAATTTTTTTTTGTAAGTACGATTCTCCACCTTAATTAACCTGTGGAAATAACGTGCAAATCTGTTGTATTCCTTGCTTAAAGTTTATGATTTTAACGCAAAATTTCTTGTGTACAAACTAATGTAGACTTGCCTTTATACATAATTGAAACTTAAAAAGGTTGATAAATCATTTTAACAAAAAGAATTTTGGCCAAGGGATTGTTGGAAAATTACACCGTGATATACATGTACAAGTACAGGGCCACAATTATTTGATTCGCTTTGGGCCTCGCAAATGTCAGGGCCGGCCCTGATCACCAACCCTGTTTTCTTCAGTTATATAAAGAGAAGAAAACCAATTCGAAATCTTTCTTTCTTTCTTTGCTCTCTGAAAATCTTTCTCTCTCTCAATCTTCTACCAAATCCTCTTCGATTTCTTTCTCTTTCAAGTTCTCTCTCTCTCTCTATCATGCTTGAATTTCTAGAGAGAGAATATCTTCTCTCTGATTTAATCGAGTTCCCTCTCAATCTTTCCTTCTCGGTTTCTCTTTTCTAAAACTTTCTCTAACTCACTAAAAATCTCCATCAATCTTTCTCTGTTTGAGAAAGAAATCTCTACCAAAAGTTCCATCTCTAGCTCTCGGTTTTCTGTTCTGTTTAAAGAGAAAGAAATGGTAGAGACGAGATAAAAATAGAAATTAATGGGATTTCCCACTAATTTGGGTAACACCCAATCAAACCGTTCCTTGCTGTCGCTGGCAGGTACAGGTATTGATTTAGTGCTTCGCGGGCTTGTTCAATAAGCAGCATCGAGCGTCAAGGAACACGAGATCAAGAACTGAGTTGGTCAGCCGTCCATCTCGTTCAGATGTCCACGAGGAGTACTGAAGCTCGAACGTGCAATGCACCAAATCTTTAGTCATCCTAGAATCCAGAATGTTGTCCCGCACTGCCCGATAGTGTACCGAGAATTCATCCCCCACCGTCTAATTGTTCGCCACGTGTATTTGACATTCCAACGTTGACTTGATTTTAACCCAAAGTTTGACTAGCTCTAATTAGACCATCCAGATCCCGATTTAACTTCCGTTTTAACCCATGAGTTCATCTTGGGCTCTACTTTTCATCCGAGCACCAATATTCACCAAAATACCCATACTACTCTTGTCACCAAATGACCAAAATGCCCCTCAGGTATGTCTTTATTCTGATTTTATTCGTTTTCACATCGAACTCCGCAAACGAGACATGAGAAAGAAATTCAAACAAATCATCAGAGTAACCGCTCGATCTGGATTAACTAACCCGAGTTAAGAGATTCAGATGGGACATTTTCATGTCTCATCAGAGACCCTTTACCTTTTCCATCTTTTCTCCAACTGTTCGTTCCTTACGAGCTATTTTGCATCCTTCTAAACTTTGCGGAGGCTTTCCGAAAGGTTTTGCGTTTCCTCGTCCCTACGGAGCTTGTCAGCCTAGAGCTACTTCACTTTGACCATTAGCTCCTCTAAAGAGGGGTGTCTAGCCTGGGGCTCATCGGGGGAGTATACTTGCGAAGACATTATTGCTTGAAAAAAAGAAACAGTAAAGGTGATTCTTTAAAGTATAGAGTAGAGATTTGAGTTGCCGAATTGATGGTATTGCCGGAGGTTCAACCTCTCCTTCTAGCGTCAATCGCTGATGTCGAAAAATGTCACCTCCGTTTATCAGTCAGGGAATTCAGACGTTTATGTTGGATCATCCGATTGATAGTTGCTCCGTCTGGATGAACGATTCTCGTTCCTTCGATTCCCACTCCTTGCTCCAAGTAACCTGGGGGGAACTTGCAAAGGGTTCGGAAACTTCTCTAATGCTCAAGACAGGCAGGGGGCCGTCATACCACGACACAACGAAGAAAGTTTTATCTGTTCTATTATTCAGAGTATCTATCCTATATTTCAAACAATTTGAATGTGATTTTCTGATCAATGGTTGCTGTTAACCTCAAAACTCTACCTGATATGTCAAAGATGATCCTTCTTGATGGAACTAATTACAACATGTGGTCACAGAAGCTGTTTATCTTCTACGAACAACTCGTAGTAGATTATATTCTGTTTGAAAGTTTACCTATTGGTTCTCCTATTGACATCGATATTACCCCTATCAAGGATAGATCTACTGTCTCGAATAGTGTTGTTGTCAACAGCCAAAAGACAACAAAATCGTTCGAGGTCACCTTCGGAATCATATGGACAACAAGTTATTCGACTTGTTTGTCAACTACAAGTCTGTTAAGGATATCTGGATACTCTTGAAAAGAAATATGGAGTTGATGATGGTGGAAGGAAGAAGTACATCGTGGGAAAGTGGTTGCAGTTCCAGATCAATGATGAATCTTCAATCATGGATCGGGTCCATGTCTATGAGAACCTGGTTGCCGAAATACTTGTTGAAGGCATAAAGATGTGTGAAATCCTTTAAGATAATGTTTTGCTGGAGAAGTTTCCCCGATCCTGGAGTAACTACAAAAGTAAAAGAAGAAGGACATGTCCCTTCAGGACCTTATCAGTCACACGAGGACTGAAGAGGCGAATCGCCTCAAGGATAAGTTTGCTAACCTCTCTTTAAATTATTTTGATGCTAAGATAGTTGAATATGAATATGTCCCTTCTGGAAATTAAGACAGGTCAAAATTTACTAAGAAGAAGAAGTCTGGGAAAGACCAAAAAAGAAACAAAAACACGGGAGTAGTCAGGACCAACTCTAAGATCCAGAAACCGAAGGGTCTGTGTTATGTCTATGTAAAATCAGAATATAAGGCATACCAATGCAACCAGAGCAAGGACCAGGACTCAAAACTTGCTGTTGTGCTAAATGTTGTTGAGTCTGAAAAAATTATTATTGCAGTAGCTGAGTACTGCCTGGTGGACTGCGAACACGAATTGGTGCTGGACACAGAAGCTTCCAAGAACATGTGTGCTAGCAGAGAGATGTTGCAGACCTTCCAAGAGATGACTGATGTATCCAACATTTTCATGGGCAATTCTCCAAAAGCTGGAATCATGGGCAAAGGAAAGGTTGAAGGAGATGTCATTCGACCAAAGATGCAATGCGAGCAATTTGTCGGATAGGACAATTGATGAAGAAGATCATCAAGTGCGGTTGATTTAGAGGTCGTAGTGTTTAGCTAGAAACCAACTACGATCTTCGAATTACGAAGAATGAGATATATATTCGGATGATATTACTAGTTCAAAACTTTGCAATTCTTTTATGTAGTTTTAAGATGACGAAAGATAATTTCAACTTCCGCTCACTTCTCGACAAGGAGAAGCTGAATGAACACAACTTCCTCGAATGGGAGAGGGACTTGGGAATGGTCCTCAGGATGGAAGGCAAGCTGAATGTGCTAGAAACTCCAATTCCGATATTGGATGCTACTTCGACTCATGAAGAAAAGGAGCATGAAAAGAATGTTCGGAAGAGGGCAGAGCCAGTTACCTGCTTGATGTTGGCAACCATGGAACCTACTCTTCAAGAGCATTTCATAGACATGGATGCTTACTCCATGATTCGACAACTTCGAGAAATGTTCCAGAAACAATCGAGATTAGAGAGGTTTGAAACCTTTAAAGCACTTTTGGACATGCGCCTCATGTTTGTCAGATGATTTGGCTCATTGGCAATCTGGCTTAACTGGGCTTTCCTTATAGCCAAACAGGCGGCTACCGACACTATCCTTCACTCCCTCCATAGTGGTTTTAATCAGTTTAAAATGAACTACAACATGAATGGATGTGATAAAACGTTAGAGGAACTTCATGCGATGCTTCAGACAGCTGAACATGACGTAGCAATAGTGGTACATAAGAAGGATGTTCTTATGATACAAAAGGACAAAGGGTTTAAGAAAGGTGGAAAGCAGAAGAAGAAACCTGCGTCAAAAGGAAAAGGCAAACGGATTGCCAAACCCAAAGACAAAGGGACTCCTCCTGACACCAAGTGTTTCTACTGTGATGGCAAGGGCCACTAGAAGAGAAACTAACCTAAGTTCTTGGAGGACAAGGAAAACGGAATAGTAATTTCCGGTTCAGGTATTAACAGTTAATTTATCAAATACTGAAAATTCCCAAATTTTGGTATAAGATACCTAAATGCCCTATTATTGTGAATGTACAGGAGCAGCTGGGAACTTAGTATTTGGCTAAAGGAGATAAGATCCAAGAGGGAGCAGAAGCCTAGACTGCTAAGGACGCTAAAAGGGATCAGAGTCTTCTTTAGGCACTAATCTAGATTAAATATTTTGCTATTTTAACATCATCTCTGTACTAAGTATTATGGAGAATCAATAAAGAAGTTCATTTCTATATTGAGATGTTATAAAAGTGCTAAATTAACAAATTATACCGAAAGATTCTAAAATTGGTTAAATCTGCAAAGAGACATGAGACTCTCATAACAGACTCATCCCAATGGAAAGGGATGTCCAATATAACCAAGAATGCTTAAGAAAGCGTTGAATCGACTGACAAGAAAGAAGGTCTTCAGTAAAAAATAGAGGTTGATCGTCGTCATTGTTCTAATCTATCCAATTTGGAGTGTCTAAAAGGATAAAAGTGAAAAAAGACGTGTCAAACCCTATCCTCCAAAATCCACTAAGTCTAGACACAACTTCCTATATATTACCAAAATCTGTCTAAAAGCTAAGCCTGTGTCAAACATTTTACAAGGATACAAAAATTAGCTAAAAGTCGGACGCAATTTCTTTAGAAATTTGGGCTTTTTCCACAACCGATCAGAGAACAAAGTGTTTGTTGCTCATGATGGGATTCTTGTAGTAGTTAGTGTAACGAGGTACTAATTATTACAAGAATAAGTGGGAGAAAAGTAAAAGTCGATTTAATTCGACCATGAGAAAAGTATGAGAAGTCGTGAGGGACAATCATGCAAATTGTACAGGCTGAATAAGTTCGACCAAGAGCAACAAAAATGTTAAAAGACAGTAAACCGCGGTTCCTCACAAAAGGAAACAAAAGGTAAAAATGGAATCTAAAAACCTACCCATACATTGCGAATGTGATTCGCATGAGAACTCTCAAGTGGTTGAAAGTAGCTCAAAACGAGAATATCTCGAGTAGTTGAGAGTAATCCAAATTATTGCTGAAAAGCCCTTAAGGTCAAAAGTTCATCTCAAAAACTCAGAAGATTAAGTTCTTTCTAAAGAGATAAAAGACCTGCGCAGAGACGGAAATCGACTCTAGCTTTTTGGTGAGAAGCCGAAAAATATGGAATTTATATCTCATCAAGCCATGAAGCTTGATAATTTAGTCAACGGAAGACTTAAATTAGTTTTCCATGATAAGAAAACTGGGAAGGATGGAAACCTTAGAGTTTTCCAAAACTAGACGAGACAAATAAAGATTCTTCTAAGTCCAGTTATGTCAATACACATGCTTCAGGAATCCATTAACGGATTGAAGCACGCAAGAGTTGGAATCTTCGATTCATAGAAGTTATCAAAGTAGTTTGATTCCTGAGGGATGAAGAAAGTCTTGAAACACGAAATTTCAAGAAGGTAAGTGGGAGTAACAAACCTTCCAGGTCCGTATGCAGAGTACATACAAAAGATTGAGTACAAGGCGGAGAATTGTTGAAAGTGTCTTGAATATGGGTTGATATCGAACCCGGTTTACGACCCGCATACCCGCTTACAAGGCAATGACAATTGCTTGCCGAAACATTCGGTTTTGGCTGAATTTGGACCCGTTAGCAGGGCTGATTACTGAGACAAGGCTGGTATGCGAAGCAGGGCTCCGAGGCAGAGTTGGACTCCGAGACAGAGCTGGAATGCGAAGCTAGGGTTATGTCGGTTATTAGTGTTAGCGTATCCATGTGTAATTCGGATTTAGAGAGAAAGTCGGTGAGGCGGTGGGATTACGGTTTACTGGTTATATAAACTAAACCCTAAGGAGATATCAGTAGCACAATCTCACGAAATCTCTTGGGTAAACTTGTTTGCTTATCATAGTGGAAATCATTGCGCCATTGTCGCCGTGGAGTAGGTCTCAACAACCGTACCACGTAAATCTCTGTGTTCTGTTCTTGATTGTTCTTTATTTCCTGTTGTTTTTGTCTGATTACTCGTACTGGTCACATTAAAACCCAATTGGCATAACAAACTGGCATTAGAGCTGAGGTCTTGAGGTTTCTGTGATGGAGAAATACGAGATAGAGAAGTTCGATGGAAGTAACGATTTTAATCTTTGGAAGATTAAGATGCGAGCAGTATTAGTTCAACAGGGTCTGCTGAAGACGTTGAATGGGAAGGCTGCACTCGCTAAATCACTTTCAGAAGCAGAAAAGGAAGATCTCATAGAGAAAGCTCATGGTCAAATTCTACTCTGTTTGAGCAATGAGGTCTTGCGGGAAGTAGCGACGGAAACTACAGTCGATGGGCTATGGAGTAAGCTGGAGACAAGGTATATGACGAAATTGAAGGAGTTGAAGGAGATGTCCTTCGACCAAGTTGGCAATGCGAGCAATATGTCGTCTAGGATAATTGATGAAGAAGATCATCAAGTCCGATTGATTTAGGGATCGTAGTGTTTAGCTAGAAACCAACTACGATCGTCGAATTACGAAGTAATTCGCGGCTAACTTCGATCGGATCCTACATCGGGTTACGCATAAGAATGGGTATTTAATCGGATGATATGACTATTGGGAGTGTGATATAACATTGGGAATGTCCCATAAACATATCTCACAGGCCTAAATAGAATTTGGGCAAAAGATAGCAAAAAGGCCAGAAATAAGGGTTTTGGGCCTAGGCCGGTTCGGGTACTTTGGGGACTCGGATTGGGCTGAATTTCGGAGGGTGAGTTTCTGACATACCCAGTAGTATGCAGGCAAAATTTCGTGGTGTTTAGACACCTCCTCCTTAGGGAATTGAGAAAATATCATTAATTGCTATTTTCGACTATTTCCCTAAATCTTATTTTAAAGGGTGTTTTAGGAAACCTTTTAGGAGGTGTATTTTCATTAGGGTTCTATATAAATACTCTTAGGGCAGAGAATAAGGTGTGGAATTTCTCTCTAAGCTTTCTTACTCTACCACATCAAGTAGAGAGGAGAAAGTGAGCTAATTCCCAAGCTATCTTCTAGTCAAGCAAGAAGAAGGTCTTCTTATTATCAAACTACCACTGGAGTGCTAGCGAGCTTTCAAGGAGGGAGATTAAATGCACCGTTCGGTGTCCCAAGTAGAGGAGCTACGTTTGAAGCTCTTGGTCTTCTTTAATCTATTCAACTAGCTCGAGGGAAATAGCGATTAAGGTAATCTAATATCTTCCTATTAGTTAATTACTAGTTTTGCATGATGATCTTGGGGATACTAGTGTTAGACATTAGATGTCGTTATCTGCTATAAACACTAATATAAGGGTATAATTCCCTACAGAACTCTCTAACTAATCGTTTGTATTTAAAGAATAAATTCTTTAGTTTACAGATGTTAGAAGGGGAATTGTTGAAAGACCATATGGATGAACACAACCGAGTATTCTTAGATTTGACAAATATAGATGTCAAGTTCGAAGAAGAAGATAAGGCAATACTATTGCTTGCACATCCCTGCCACCATCAAATGAAAGCTTTGTTGATTATTTTATGTCTGGTAAAACAACTACAATCTTTGAGGATGTTAAAGCAGCATTGAACTCGAAGGAGTTGAGATGGAGGTCAATGGAAGAAAGCAGCTCAGGGAGATGGTCTGGTTGTGAGGGGAAGGTCGCAGCATGTGGTCGATAGGAAGGGCCGTTCACGGTCTGAATCGAAACCTAAAAAGTACAAATGCTTTAATTGTAAGAAGGAGGGACACTTCAAGAAGAATTGTCCCGAGCTTAGAAAGAAGTCAGGTGAGGCAGCAGTCATCGAAGAAGATGATGGTAGTGTCTTGGCAATCATTGAAGAATGTGATGAAGCTATGGTTCTGGCGATCAATGCCTGCTTCACAGAAGATAGGTGGATTTTGGATACTGGTTGTACATTACATGTATGTCCTCATAAGGAATGCTTTTCCACTCACACTGTCATTAACGGCGGTAAGGTGTTAATGGGAAACGACCCCCCTTGTAAGGTGGCTGGAATTGGTACTATTCAGATCAAGATGCACGATGGTGTTGTGAGGACTATAACAGACATCAGACATGTTCCTGATTTGAAGAGGAACCTAATCTCTTTGAGAACTCTGGATGATAATGGTTGTAAATATGTATATAAAGGTGGTGTTCTTCGGGTTTCTAAGGGAAGTCTTACAGTTATGAAGGGGTTGAAAACGAATGGTGTATATGTGCTACAGGGTAACACAATTACCGGATTTGTACGAGTGTCATCACCAGACAAGGAAGTTGAGACTACCAAGCTATGGCATATGCGGTTAGGGCATATGAGTGAAAGGGGGATGGCTATACTGAGCAAGCAGGGTTTACTCTGTGGGCAGAAGGCTGGAAAACTGGAATTCTGTGAACATTGTGTCTTCGGGAAGCAATGTCAGGTAAAGTTCAGTACAACGGTTCATAATACCAAAGGAATTCTGGATTACATCGATTCAGATCTTTGGGGTCCCTCCTGGGTCAGCTCACATAGTGGGGGTAGATACATGTTAACCTTGATAGATGATTTTTCCAGGAAAGTATGGGGTCCACATACTGAAACGCAAAGATGAGGCCTTCGTCAAGTTCAAGCAGTGGAAGACCTTGATCGAGAAGCAGACTGGAAACAAATGCTTGAGGACTGACAATGGCATGGAATTTTGTGGAAACGAGTTTAATAGGTTTTGTGTAGACGAAGGGATAGTGAGACACCATACGGTTAGAAAGACCCCACAGCAGAATGGGGTGGCGGAACGTATGAAAAGAACTCTATTGGAATGAGCTCGTTGTATGCTTTCAAATGCAAGGCTGCCAGAGGTGCTCTGGGTTGAAGCAGTGAACACGGTAGCGTATCTGGTAAATATTTCACCTTGTACATCTATTGAGTGCAAAACTCCTAATGAGGTGTAGTCTGGTTATCCTGCAAAGTAAGAGAACTTAAGGATTTTCGGTTGCCCGGCGTATGCACATGTTAAGGTAGGTAAACTTTATCTGAGGGCTAAGAAATGTGTATTTCTTGGTTATGAGCCCGGGGTGAAAGGTTATCGGTTGTGGAATCCGGATGGAAAATCAAAGAAGTTTCTTATCAGTAGAAAAGTTACTTTTGATGAGTGGTAACTCAAAAGGTAATGCCGGTAGATGCTCGGAAGGGTGTTGGTAAACAGGTGGAGTAAGAAGATCACGGAGAACAGGTGGAGTTTGAGATAGACACCCCAGAAGAGGTTCGACTTCAGATAGATGAGCAAGCTGAGGAAGATGAACAAGAGCTGGTTCATTACAGTGTTGCGAGGAATAGAGGGAGGAGAGATATTCGGGCACCGGAAGGTTTGGAATGGCAGATATGGTTGCATTCACACTTAGTGTGGGGGAAAGCATTGATGGAGGTGAGCCATGCACCTATGAAGAACTTAGGAGGAGTGATGAATCAAGGCAATGGTCTTTTGCCATGAATGAAGAGATCGAGTCTCTTTGGAAGAACCGGGTCTGGGAATTAGTCGAGCAGCCTAAGGGTCAGAATATTGTTAGTAGCAAATGGGTTTTCAAGAAGAAAGAAGGAATCCCAGGGGTAGAAGATGCACGTTACAAAGCACGGTTAGTAGCTAAGGGGTTTACACAGGGAGAAGGGATAGACTTTAATGAGGTATTTTCTGTTGTTGTTAAGTATTACTTGCTATGATTGCTTTGTATTATATGGAATTGGAACAACTTGATGTTAAGACTGCGTTCTTACATGGAGAGCTGGAGGAACAAATTTATATGCGTCAGGTAGAGGGGTTTGAGATTCTCGGGAAAGAAGACCAGGTATGTTTGTTGAAGAAGTCTTTGTATAGACTGAAACAGTCTCCTAAGCAGTGGTATAAGCGTTTTGATACGTTTATGGTTAAAAACGACTATGACAGAAGCAAGTAGGATAGTTGTGTGTACCACAGGAAACTATCGGATGGTTCTTATTTGTACCTACTCCTATATGTGGACGACATGCTGATAGCTTGCAAGGATATGTCGGAAATCCACATGTTAAAGGATCAGTTAAAGGGTGAGTTTGACATAAAAGACTTGGGTGCCTCAAGGAAGATATTAGGTATGGAGATACGGAGAGACGGATCTGCTGGGAATCTGTTATTGTCTCAGAAAACGTACATCGAGAAGGTGTTGGAACGTTTTGGTATGACTGAGGCAAAACCTGTCAGTAGTCCATTGGCAGCACACTTCAAGCTTTCAAGGGAACTGTCACCGACAACTGATGACGAGACGGAGTAATGTCTCGGGGGCCTTATGCAAATGCAGTAGGTAGCATTATGTATGTTATTGTGTGCACAAGGCCTGATATTTCACATGTTGTTAGTGTAGTAAACAAATACATGGGCAAACCTGGAAAAGGTCATTAGCAGGATGTGAAATGGATATCGCGGTATCTGGGAGGAACTGCGGAGCTCGATCTGGTTTACGACGGAAGGGCAGGCACTTCTGGTTCGGTAGTTGGATTTGTAGATTCGGATTTTTCGGGGATCTTGATCGAAAGAGGTCGCTGACAGGCTATACGTTCACACTCTGCGGGAGTGCCATTAGTTGAAGAGCAACAGTCCTGCAGTCGGTAGTAGCTCTGTCTACAACGGAAGCTGAGTACATGGCAGCAACAGAGGCGGTGAAGGGGGCAATATGGTTGAGTGGTTTAGTTGGTGATTTAGGTCTGAAGCAGGAGGTAACAGAGGTTTTCTGCGACAATCAGAGCGCGATTCATTTGACCAAAAATCAAATGTATCACGAGAGATCTAAACACATTGACGTCAGGTATCACTTTATCAAGGACGTGATTGAACAAGGGAACATCACAATGAAGAAGGTTTCTACGGCAGATAATCCAGCGGATATGTTGACCAAGGCAGTTACAACTTTCACGTTTAAGCATTGCTTATATTTGATTGGGATTTCCAGATGTTAGCCTAGCAGGGCTGGAGCGACGACGACTCAGAGGCGCTGAACTATGATGGTAGTAGACTTAAGTCAAGGGAGAATTGTTGAAAGTGTCTTGAATATTGGTTGATATTGAACCCGGTTTATGACCTGCAGACCCGCTTACAAGGCAATGGTAATTGCTGAGCTAATTACTGAGACAGGGCTGGTATGCAAAGCAGGGCTCTGAGGCAGAGCTGGACTCCGAGACAGAGCTGGAATGCGAAGCTAGGCTTATGTCGGTTATTAGTGTTAGCGTATCCATGTGTAAATCGGATTTAGGGAGAGAGTTGGTGAGGCGGTGGGATTAGGGTTTAGTGGCTATATAAACTAAACCCTAAGGAGATATCAGTAGCACAATCTCACGAACTCTCTTGTTTAAACTTGTTTGCTTATCATAGTGGAAATCGTCGCGTCGTTGTCGCCGTGGAGTAGGTCTCACCAACCGAACCACGTAAATCTCTGTGTTCTGTTCTTGGTTGTTCTTTATTTCCTATTGCTTCTGTTTGATTACTCGTATTGATCACATTAAACCCCAATTGGTATAACAGAAATGTTGATAAAACAGTTAGGAACTGACTCAATAAAGGACCACACCCAAAAGGATAAAATGCCATTTTTGGCATCAAAGGTTTATCAGCATTGATCGATTAGATGATAGGATTAAGAATCCTTGGTACGCCAAAGATTCTTGAAGTCCAAAATTGAAAGGTCCATGACTCAGAAAAGTCTATGAGAACTTCGACCCTCATGACAGAGAGCGTTGCAAGACTCGGAGTCTTGAAGACATCGATAAGAAAGCACGCATGAGAGAGACATTTATGTACAAAACATAAAGTCGGCCATGTAGGACATGATTAGCATTTAGACATCCAAAGCACTGATGTCAACATCCAAATCCGAAATACTACTTAAGATCATCTTAGAAGGCGGTAGGATGAAGTAGTACTAAAGTTGAACAAGTCATCGTAGCAAACTTCCAAACATGGAAGGAAAGTAGGCTGAGTGTGTATCTAGCTGGGAACTGTTGCAAATTCTACAAAAGAAATAGAGCCTTAATACTAGTAAAGATTACTAGAAATTATCAAGGTTAAAGAGAGCGATCTTCAAATTAATTGATAATTAGGAAAGTTTAAACGGACTACATCCGTAGTCAAACCAAACTGTCACCTAAGACAAAGTATGAGATCATACACAAGTCTAAGGCATGAGGTATATTTTGAATAAACCTTGATAAGTAAATTGAGTGGGTAAAAGGAGTTTTACGAAAGAAGCTCAAATTTACAAATTCTCATTATCGGAAATAAATTAGTTATTTCGCAGTCATCTAACTTTGGTTTAGTATTTAAACGACAATCCACGGATAATAAAACATTCCGAATAGGTTTGTCAGATACGTGATCTGATGAATGAAACCCTATTGAGTGAACTTGGAATATTTATTACCATCTCCCTAGTCCAGGTCGTCGCATGGACAACAACGACTAAGGAAGACTAGCACGTGAGGTCGATGAGAAAGCACAGTTTCATGGGCTATAGGAATATTTGACTTGACTACGTGGGTGTGTAGTAGGGATTATACACTGGATAACCCTCAAATGAGAAGTAAGTCACTCGTGATGAACGTCTAACACTTGTCATTGACAAAATTGGAGAGATTCCTTAAAACATGAGTGCTCCCCTCATCTTATGTAAGGAATGTCCGACTTTGGTTTCGTTAAATGCCGCGCCGTAAAAGGAGGATACTAGGAAGGAGATGATAGACATGAAGTTGAGTGGGAGTACAAGAATGGATTGTGTCATCCTAATTCTATTAGGAAAAGTGTCTCAAGGCCGCTTGATGAGTAACAACTGAAAATACGTGGCCGCGCTCAAGCGGATTAAAAAGTTAATCGTTTTTCTTTGACAGTTGTGCTCGGTATCTAGAAAGTCCGAAAGACGTGACGTATCAGATGAGATACAAATTGTCACGGGAATCGAGCATTGCACTTGTTCTAAGTACATGTGGGAGTCTGAAGGAGATGTCCTTCAACCAAAGATGCCATGCGAGCAATTTTTAGGATAGGACATTTGATGAAGAAGATCATCGAGTCCGGTTGATTTAGGGGTCGTAGTGTTTAGTGATGAGACATGAAAATGTCCCATATGAATCTCTTAACTCGGGTTCGTTAGTCCAGTTCGAGTGGTTACTCTGATGATTTGTTTGATTTTCTTTCTCAGGTGTCTTTACAGAGTTCGGTATGAAAAATAGTTAAAATCGAGGAAAAGACACACATGAAGGGCAGTTTGGTCATTTGATTATTTTGGAAATTTTGATGCTCAGATGAAACTAGACTCCAAGACGATCCCAATGGCGAAAACGGAAGTCAAATTGGAATCTGGACGAGAAAACTATAGTGGGTCAAAGTTGGTGTCAAATTCAAGTCAACTTTAGGTTTGAAAGACACGTGGCGATCAACCTTTGGAGAGGTATAAATTCTCGGTTTAATGGTGGGCGCGATGGTTATTTCGGGACCCACTACAAGTGTTGATTTCACGTGGTGCGACGCAAGATAAGGTTACGTATGGGAGGATCGGATGGATGGAGATACTTGCGGCTTGGCCAAACTCATCCAACGGCCACTTTAATCATGACGTGAACTAACTCGGTATCCCGTGTTACACTGGATCTTGTGCTACTAGTAACCAGGATCCTAACATTCACGTGGGGATAGTTGATTTAATTTAAATTTCAAATATCCCTCTTTCATCAAAGCTGCTGATTGGAGCCAAGAATTAGGGGATTTATTTTTCTTTAGGTCTTTCTTTAACACCTCTCTCTTATCTTATCCTTTCTTCAAATGGAAGGAAATCTAGAGAGAGAGTGAACTTGAACAGCTAGCCAGAGAAGATCAATTACTTGTGTCAAGATATATAGAAAGCGGGAAAATCAAAGGGAGTTGAATATTTTTGGAAGGATGAAGAATAGAAGATGGAAAGAGATCTTGAAAGAGATCTTGAAAGAGGGAAAGTATTCTCTGGATTGGGATTTGGTTATATCAAAGAGAGAAGATAATAATTTCATGGAGAGAGCTGAATATCTTTATTAAAGGACTGGATATTTTATGCAGAGATGAAGGAAAGAATTGTGAAGAGTATCTAGAGAGAAATCAGACCGAGAGATGGAAAAGGAGAATTTTGGAACTTATCTTTGATTCTTTCTCTCTCACGTCTTTCCTATCTCGGTTACAATAGAAAGACATGGCTGGAACTTCATCAAAGATGGAAAGAACAGAGAGATGAAAGCTGGAGATTATATCTTTAAAACCGAATTGTGAAGAGAGAGAAAGTGATCAAGGAAGGAAGATTTCATTCGATTGAAGGAAGGAGACAGAGAAGGAAGATAATCTCTAGAGAGAAGGAAAGAAATTTAAAATCAAAACCGAGAGAGATTGGAGGGGTGGTCGACTGGTTGGGTTATTATAAAACAGAGAAAGAACAAAGTTAATATCATCTCATCTTTGGGGGTCAAAAAGCTCAACTAAATTAGAAAATCAGAGAAGGAAAAACAGAGAGTTATCACCATCATCATCATCTTCATCTCCTTCTTCTGTTTTTATTTTAGTGAGAGAAAGAAAACAGAATAGAGATTGAGAGAAAATAGACTGAAATTAAGAGAGATATATCTAAATCACCATGATCCTCTACTGCTTTCTTTATTTTTGTGAGAGAAATAATAGAAACAGAGAGTGAGAGAAATTGAGAAAGAGATTTTGTAGAGAGGAAGAGAGATTTGTAACAAAGAGTTGAAAACAGAGAGAGAGAGAGATTCGGTTTTTGAAAATAAATTATATTCTTCATTTTGTTTTCGATTTTCCTTTTATGTTCTGTTTTCTTAGTGAGAGAGAGATAGAATATGTAAAGAGAAAGAGATTACACAGATTTATAGTAGAAAGAGAGAGAGAAACAGAGAACTTAGAAAGAAAATACAGTGGGAAAATAATTTTCTTACATAGAATTCAATTCCGAGAAGACGAGAAAATCATTTCCCTAAGGCCCTGTTTGGTTTGGAAATAGCGAAAAAGTTAAGTTTTCTTCCATTCTTTTTTTTATTATTCATATTTATTTAAATCTCGATCATGATTAGCTAAGACTCTCCATCTAGGGTTTTACGATGAAACCCATTTTTGATCTTTTAGAGATATAATTTTTATTGATTAACTCTTGATTAATGCTTCATAGTTTAATTCGTTTTAGTTTGATAAATAGATTTTCTTTTCACTATTTATACTTGTCGATTTGATGCATCGTGCTTATGTTAAATCATTTGACGGTTCATACTTATTAATTGATAAATAGTAGTTTAGAGATTTATTTATTTAAAATAAAATGATTACATTGTTATGTTTTATTCGGTTTTAACGAAAACATCTCCCGGAATTAGGATAGTTCATTATCCGAAATTCTGAATTATAAAAAAAGAAGAGAATTAACCATTTTAAGTATTTGCTTCTAAAGGTAATTTTATGTGTGAATTCTAAAATCCTAGGTTTCTTCTCCCCATTTGAGTTCATTTTTATTTCCGTAATTTTTATATTTTATTTATTTTATTTTAAAAACCAAAACCAAATCATTTTAAAAGAAAATCTATTTATCAAACTAAAACGAATTAAACTATGAAGCATTAATCAAGAGTTAATCAATAAAAATTATATCTCTAAAAGATCAAAAATGGGTTTCATCGTAAAACCCTAGATGGAGAGAGTTAGCTATTCATGAAATTAAACTAATAAGTATGAAGAATTAAGAGAAAAGAGGAAAAAAGATTTAACTTTTCTTGATGATTTTCTCTGTTGCAGCCAAACGGTCCCCTAAGGAAATTGATTTTCTCGTCTTCTCGGAAACAATTTCTCTATGAGAAAATTATTTTCTAACCAGTTTTCTCATCTTCTCCACTGTTTTCTCTCTCTACTGTTTTCTCTCTTCCTTTCTTTTCTTTTCTTTTCTTTTCTTTCCAACAAATAGTTCCCTGTTTCTTTTAACACTAATATGGAATGGAAATTGCTAAAGAAAATGAAGAAAGATTAAACAGCATAAATTGAGTGTACTGATTTCTTTCTCTCTGACAATCTCTCTCTCTATTTCTTTCTCTCTCTACAATCACTCCTTCCTCTCACAAAAAGGAATGAAATACAAAGTAAATAACAGAAGAAGAAGATTAAGATGATGATGAACCAAAAATCTGTTTTTTTTCCTTCTCTCTCTTTGCTGTTATCTCTGTAAAAATGGCAATCGAATCTCTCTCTGATTTCTTAATATCTCCTTCAAGCATGAATATAAGAATCAAATCCATCTCTTTCTCTTTAGAAAATATCAATGAATATAAGAGACAGTCCAGCCTTCCTTCTCTGCTTCAAACTTTCTCTCTTAGCCGTATCCTTAACAGAAGAGAAGAAATCCCATATATCCATCGGTCCAATCTTTCACTTTCAATCTTTGTCGGTTATAATTATTTCTTTCTCTCTTTACTGTCTTTCCTAATCTTCTTTGATCACTTCTCAAGAATAACCAGCTCACCTCTTTCTCTAAATCTTCCATCGATTTCCTTCTCAATATTTCCAGCTATCTCTCTAAGGAATATCACCCATAATCTCTTCTTTCTATTTCTCTAAAAGAATATATTCCTAAATCCTTCAATCACTGTGTCTACAACTCATCTCTTTCCTTGTTAACCTTCCATTCTTTTCCATCTCTCTATATACCTTCTCTGTTTCCATGTTGAGAGAATGAAAATCTCTTTAAAGAAAGGAAGAAATATCTCCAAAAGAAGACTAGAGAGAGAGAAGGAATGGTTACCCAAAAATATGGGCACAAATGATTCACTCACGGGTGTATTTCTTTGGCTGTCAATAGGTATGATTCCATGCATCACATAACACTTTAAGAGCATATAACCTGTTCCAGGATGTAGCCATGTGCACGGGATAACTTCCAACCATTCAATGTATTAGATGCTCTCAGGTACACGGTAATAACATGGGCGCAGATACGCGGAAGCAGGTTCAAATAAATATCCCGAATGCAGTCCCGATCAGCCCCACAGTATACCGAAAAATGCATCTTACCATTTCGGATGCGTGCCATGTGTCTTTGAAAGCACTAAGTTGACTTGGATTATAACCTAATCTTTGACTTAATTTATCTTTCTCGTCCGGACTCCGATTCTAGTTCCGCTTTCGCCGATAGATTCGTATTGGACTCTACTTTCACATGAGCACTAATATTGACCAGAATACCCTTGTCATTAAAATGACCAAAATGCCCCTCAAGTATGTCTTTATCATGATGTTTCCGCATCGAACTCTGTAAATGAGACCTGAGAAAGAAAATCAAACAAATAATCAGAGTAACCGCTCGAACTGGACTAACTAACCCGAGTTAAGAGGTTCAAATGAGACTGTTTCATGTCTCATCATTTAGCTAGAAACCAACTACAATCGTCGAATTACGAAACAATTCGCGGCTAACTTCGACCGGATCCCAACGGGTTACACATAAGAATGGCTATTTAATCGGATATATGACTAGTGGGAGTGAGATATATAATCATGGGAGAGCCCCATAAATATGTCTCATAGGCCTAAAACAAGTTTAGGCAAAGATAGCAAAAAAGGCCCAAAAGAGGGGTTTTGGGCCTAGAGCCAAAAAGGGACTTTTTGGGCTCGGATTCGGCTGAAAGTTGGAGGGTCCGTCCCACTAATAGAGAAGGTTAGATCTGCCAATTTTGGCTTAGTTTGGATGTCCCCTCATCAAGGAATTGAGAAAATAGCAACTAGTTTCTATTTTCGACTATTTCCATAATCTTATTCAAAATGGTCTTTTAGGAAACCAAATTTAAGTGGGACTCTTATTAGGGTTCTATATAATGACCTTTAGGGTAGTGAATAAAGTGTGGAATTTCTCTAAGAGCTTTCTTACTCTACAACATCAAGTAGAGAGCAGAAAGTGAGCTAATTTCCATAAGCTATCAACTAGTCAAATAAAGAAGTAGTTTTTCTTATTATCAAACTACCATCGGAGTTCTAGATAGCTTACAAGGTGGGAGATTAAGTAGACCACTCAGTGTCCCAATTAGAAGAGGTACAATTGGAGCTCTTGGTCTTCTCAAAGCGATTGAAAAGGTTCGAGGGAAAACTAGCGATTAAGGTAATCTTTAACTCTTAGTTGATTATTAGTTTATGCATGTGATCCTAGGATACTAATGTTAGAATGTGATGTCTGAGATTACGCTATCGACATATGTAGACACCACCAATTCCCTACAAAGGTCACTCTGAAACTCACTTCTGGAAATAATCTATCTTTGAACGAAGTTCTCTACGAGCCACTCTAACGGGACATTTCATCTCAAGATCTTTTCTCAACACAGCTGGATCCAAATTAGTTTTTGAGTCTGATAAAATTGTAATTTCAAAAAATGGGATCTTTGTTGGGAAGGGGTATCTAAGCGGGGGTCTCTTTGGAGTGAACGTCAATTCACAAATTAATAATAATTTTAGTTCTGCTTATATTCTTGAGTCTTCTGATTTGTGGCACGGTAGATTAGGACATGTTAACTTTTCTTCTATTAAAAAACTTAAAGAGAATGGAATCATAAGTGCAGACAATCTTGATGATCACACTAGATGTCCTGTATGTGTAGAAGCTAAACACATGAAACTATCCTTTAAAAGTGTCACAACTAGAACTAGTAGATTCAAACTTAGCTGACTTCAGAAACTTAGCTAGTAAAGGAGGTGAAAAATACTACATAACTTTTATAGACGACTTCTCTAGGTACACGAACGTTTACCTCCTTAGGTCTAAGGATGAAGCTGAAGAAGTTTTTCTGAATTATAAGGCAGAAGTAGAAAACCAACTAGACAGGAAAATCAAAAGCTTTAGGTCAGGTAGAGGTTGCGAGAATAACTCTAACACCCTCAAGGCTTTCTGTAAGAAACATGGAATAATTCATGAACTTAGTGCCCCTTATGCGCCACAACAAAATGGTGTAGCTGAGAGAAAGAATATGACACTTAAAAACATGATGAATGCCATGCTTCTAAGTTCAAGTCTACCCGAGGACCTGTTGGGGGACGCAATCTTATCCGCCTGCCAAGTATTAAACAGAGTGCCTCATGAAGGGCTAGATCGAACACCTTATGAGTTATGGAAAGGTTTTTCACCTAACCTGAAATTTTTAAGAGTGTGGGGGTGTCTGGCAAAAGTTGGTATACCTGACTTTAGGAAAGTAACTGTTGGGCCAAAGACCGTTGATTCAGTGTTTCTTGGGTATGCTCAGAATAGTGCCGCATACAGATTCATGTTGTTAAAAGATTGTTTGGGCAAATATTTGCCTAACAAGTTGCCTATAAAATAATAGAACAACTGCTTCGTAAGGATAAAATCCGCGAGGCCCGATCACAAAGCCTGATAATGGCCCAAGTCGCTACTCTGGCCGACGAATCGATACCCGCTTCACACTAAGCATATCTGACACGTGTTACGTGATAGCCACCTGCCAGTATTAAGCTATCTTACGGCCAGTAGCTTATCGCACACGCGGTAACATCCTGGTCGTCCCTCGAGACATTAAAAAACTCACCTAATGTTCGATACATCAGATCCCCTATCCCTTAACGTACCTCCCAAGAGTAATGTCACGGAATAACTACGTCAGTTACTAGTTGGTCGTCATCAAGACGCCCCCCCTCTCTACCACTATGAATAGAAGATGCTACATTCAGACTAAGGCATCCAATACTCGACAACAATACTCTAGCAGTTTACTCCATCTTCTCTCTAACATTTTCTCCAATAAGCCTCTCCAAGAGTTTCCCATTTTCCCAAAGCCTCTGACTTATTGTCTTAGAAGTTGGGAAAAAAAAAGCTTTATAGTTCCACATCCAACAGTAACTAGCTGGTCCTATCAACACCATCTTCATACGCCCACCACCTTACTGCATCACATAACCCTCGAATCCAATCCATCTCTTATTCAACAGTAACTAACTGGTCGTATAGACACTATCTTCGTACGATTACCACCTTACTGTAATCATATAACCCTCGGGTCCGATCCATCTCTCATACAACATTAGCGAGTTGGCCTTATCGACACCGTTCTTATACGACCACCCCCTTGCCCCGTGATCCACTTACGACCAGCAACCTACAGCGAAACCCACTTATGACTAGCAGGTTATCGTCATAATATCATTTTCATCAGACTCTTCATTACAGTAAGTATATCACTACCGTGGAGATCTGTTCTGACATCTCTACGAGCCGCGACACCTAAGTACTCCGACGACGGTTACCCTTCTAGCGCCAAACTGTGGGGGTAAGAAATTGCGGGTCAAGAAGTCAGCTGAACCGGGTCGTTGATCGAAAGTCGAACCTCCACCTGTTAATAATTTTGCGGGCACCGACGACGTCTTTGTGTTTAACCTGTGACAAAAGAGACAAAACACACGTGACTGTAAGATTTTAGGGGACACCGGGATGGTGTCGGCCAAAGGGGGCTCTGACGGTCAAGTCAGTAAACTTGGCAAAGAGTAAATAAGAACTATAAACCAGAGTTTGAGCTGTGGAGTTAAATATGTTGCTTGAGCGAGTTGGTCGTTGGGAGAAAAGGTGATACAACTAAGTTTATGCCTGCCTAAATTCTCTAGTCGTCGAGTGAAATAAAGAGCTTGCACCCCTTAGTCGTGTTGAGAGAGAAATGGGCAGTCGCCTTCCTTGAGCAGGTAGTCGTTAGGAGAGAGAAGGATCACTCGTCTTCCTTGAGCAAGTGATCGTCGGGAGAGAGAATGATCACTCGCCTGCCTTGAGCTGGTGTTAGTTGACTGCCAATGGTCTGGATGATCGATGTGAGAGAGAAAATAGGTGGTTAGCTGATTGCAAGTAAATTTGGATGTCGGGTGTTGTTATTCGTTGTTGGATGCCTTAGTCGATTACCAGCTGGTCGTTATATAGTGTTTTGAGGTCAACTGTCCTGTTTGGTCAACCGTTACCTGGTGGTGAGTTGTTGCCTTAAATATGGTAACTCACGAAATTATTACTATGAATGGGGATATCGTAGCTCCCATCCAAACGACATATTGGGGATATTGTCATCTTGAATAACGGTAACGCCTCCCCAACGGATATACGAAAAGAAGTTAGCTCAGGAGGAGAGGACAGACCTCTTTTATCCGGAGCTGGGTGTACTTCCGTATTTTGGTCTACTGAGGTAGTGAGGACGGACCTCTTTATCCAGAACTGGATGCACTTCCGTACTTTCTGATCTGCTGGTGAGAACATACCTCTTTATCCAGAGCTGGGCGTACTTTCGTACTTTAACGTTGCTTCGGGATGCCTGAAGATAAATGGGTCGGGCCCATTGACCATTAATTCAGGGGGTCGGTCACCACGTAAGCCCATCAATCGTGGGTTGCTGGGGGCGCCCCTAGTGATGTATTTTGGCCCATACAATTGTCATCTTGAATGACGGTAACGCCTCCCCAATGGATAAACGAAGGTAGGTCAGCTGAGGAGGAGAGGACGGACCTCTTCTATCCAGAGCTGGATGTACTTCCATATTTTGGTCTGCAGAGGGAGTGAGGACGGACCTCTTTATCAATAGCTAGATGTACCTCCGTACTTTATCGTTGTTTCAGGGTTCTTGAAGATAATTGGGTTGGGCCCATTGGCCATTAATTCATGGGCTCGGTCACCGTGTAAGCCCATCAATCGTGGATTTCTAGGGGCGCTCTAGGTGACATATATTAGCCCATACATCCTCTACCTTTAAATTCCGAAGGTCTAAAGGATCGATAGGCCACGCTGTTGGGTTATGGTGGTGTCTACTAATGTCGTATAAGAGGAATTTCAGACATCTAATGTCTTGACATTAGTATTGGTCCCATGATCATCTTGCATAAACTAGCAATTAAACTAATAGGAGATACTCCCTCCGTCCCAAATTAAGAGTCCTGTATTCCTTTTTGGTCTGTCCCAATTTAAGAATCCCATTTCTTTTTATATCATATAAAATCTCTACCTTTTCCAAGTATACCCTTATATTGGATTTTAGAGTTATTATTAGCTAATTAGAATATTTCTTAGTAGAATAACACCAAAATCTAGCTCATTCCCTAATAAAGTATCGCGCTTTCCATAATGGCTTAAAATCAACATTATTTGGGTATGAGATTAATTAAGAAAGAAAACACCAAAACATAAAATATGACCAACATTTGCTACCATAAAATTCAAGGAGGAATATTTAATTTGAATAGAGCAAAATTTTTATTTTTAAATTGAAATGTTATGGATTACATTTGAATAGTCCTTAATTCTTCAATTCTTGCAATACTCGTAAGACATTGTCCATTAAATTACGTTCACATTCTAGACGAATAGGAAGATTTCCGTCCTTCTCTAATTGATTTTTATTCATGTGTGCCATTCTATAATTATTAGAGCCACTCACTTTCATTATCTCAATCATACATTACTGCATTGTTAAAAAATTACGATTGAGAAATTTCACAGGTAATTCATAAAAGGCATTTTGTACTGCTTGAAGTAGATCATCGATTGTATTTGGTGTTTCTTGATGGTGCAATGACTGAATTGCTCTAAAAAATCCAAGATAAAAAACGTTTAAATCTGGACTATTTGGCGGTTGACAACACAATCGGATATCAAGTCCAGTGTTTGAGACTGCTTGAAGAAACTCAACATCATTCGGGTTGATGTGGGGTTTAGCATTGTCTTGTTGGATAAAAATTGTATCCGTCACTGCATCAAGTGGCCACTTTTCTTTGATTGCTGGCAAAACTTTTTCAATCAAGTAAGATCGAATTGTGCCTTTATTTACAGACACCAATGCTTTTGTTTCTAAAGTACCCGCAATTCGATTCTTACTGTTTTTCTTAGCGGCCACTTTACTTGTGAAAGGAAAAATTCCAATTTTTCCAGAAAATTCTTCATTACTTGCATAATCAAATCTTAGTCTAGCAACAACTGCAAGGAACATAACTTTTGAGATGAATCTTTTGCTTTTACAAGTACGATAAGGGTCTTCTTCTTCTGGGAGAAGATAATACTTCTGCGATTCTTTGGTCATATAAAACCATTTTTCATCAATATGTACATAGTTGTACATGTTCTGAAAAATAGGATTGCCATTGGGACTATTTTGATCAAGCATGGATAAACAAATCGAAGTCTTGCTTTTCTATTTTCGTTGTTCAAAGATGGCTTCAAAGCATTTGAATGTGGCCTAAGCATACCTTCTTTAATTCTTCTATGAAGTGTGCTTTTTGAAACGTTTAAAGCGTTGGCCATGGATCGAATATTTGTTCGACGACGAAGAGGAATTTCCAAAACTTTGCTACGATCAATTTGAATTCTTTTACGACCAACATTGCCGACAAATTTGTTGGATACATTAACAATTTCTTCATTAGCAAGACATTCTTGAGAACGTTTTCCAAACTCCATGCACTGTTTTTCTACTCACAAAAAATAATTCGGCTATACGACCAATTGTACCTCTTACTAATTTTCCATTATCACTTGCTTTCAAGAGCTGATTAAGAATTTCTTGGCGTTCCTGGTTAGACAACTTTTTTTTTAGAACCACAATTTGATTGTTGTGAGCTCATAGTTGATGTTGGAAGAAACAAAGTGGGATTTTGGTTATCATTTAGATAAAGGTAAGAATAATTTTGTGCTTATGGAAATTAGTCTTATATAGTGCTACTAATCTATTTTGGAAATCAAGAATTAAAATTTGTGAAAACAACATTTTCAGTAAATTCAATTTTTTGTTCACAATTGAAATCTAATTTGAAAACTCAAATTTTGTTAAAATGAAAATAAAAAGAGCCAAATTTCAGAATAGTGAAAATTAACCAATTTTGAATTTTAAGATTATCACATTTTATTGTGTTTCTAATTTAGTGCTTAATTTTATTTTCAATAGTTGGACACTTATGGTAAGTGAAGTGAGAGAAATAATACCCTACCATAATTCTTAAAATTCCAAAAAGAATATACTACTAAATTAATATGGGTAAAAATGGAAAAACAAAACTTGTGAAAAAAAGTTGACTTTTCAAAGTGGGACTCTTAATTTGGGACGGAGGGAGTAGTAGATTACCTTAATCGCTATTTCCCTCGAACTAGTAGAATCGATTAAAGAAGACCAAGAGCTCCAATCATCGCTCCTCTACTTGAGACACCGAACGGTGTATTTAATCTCCCTCCTTGAAAGCTTTCTAGCACTTCAATGGCGGTTTGATAATAAGAAGACCTTCTTCTTGCTTGACTAGAAGATAGCTTGGGAATTAGCTCACTTCCTCCTCTCTACATGATGTGGTAGAGTAAGAAAGCTTAAGGAAATTCCACACCTTATTCTCTGCCCTAAGAGTGTTTATATAGAACCCTAATAAGAATACACCTCCTTAAAGGTTTCTTAAAACACCCTTTAGAATAAGATTTAGGGAAATTATCGAAAATAGCAACTAGTTGATATTTTCTCAATTCCCTAAGGATATGACGTCCAAACCCAGCCAAAATTATCAGATTTAATGTTCATAACATAAGGAAACGTCCCTCGAAAAATCAGCCAAATCGGAGCCATAAAAGTGCCCGAACCGGTTTAGGCCCAAAACCCTGTTTTTGCGCTTTTTGTGCTATCTTTGCCTAATTTCTTTTTAGGCCTGTGGGATATGTTTATGGGACATTCCCAATGGTATATCACACTCCCACTCGTCATATCATCCGATTAAATACCCATTCTTCTGTATAACCCGATGTAGATCCGATCAAAGTTAGCCGCGAATTACTTCGTAATTCGACGATCATAGTTGGTTCCTAGCATAAACTCTACGAACCCTAAATCAATTGGACTTGATGATCTTCTTCATCAATTATCTTAGCCGACAAATTGCTCGCATTGCAATCTTGGTAGAATGACATCTCCTTCAACTCCTTCAGACTCCCACTTGGACTTAGAACAAGTGCAATGCTCGATTCCCGTGTCAATTTGTGTCTCATCTGATACGTCATGTCATTCAGACTTTCTTGATATCCGAGTACAACTGTAAAAGATAAACGATTAACTTTTAATCCGTTTGAGCGCGGTCACGCATTTTTCAGTTGCTAACTCATCAAGTGGTCTTGAGACACTTTGAACCTAATGTCATTAGGATGACACAATGATTCTTGCGCTCCCACTTAACTTCATGTCTATCTTGTCCTTCCCAGTATCCGCCTTTATAACCTTCTTTTACGGCGCGACGTTTAACGGAACCAAAGTCGGACATTCCTTACATAAGATGAGTGGAGCACTCATGTTTTGAGGAATCTCTCCAATCTTGTCTTTATGAGAAGAGTTTGACGTTTCATCACGAGTGATGTACTTTCTCATTTGAGGGTTATCCAGTGTATAAACCTTTTACACACTCACGTAGTCGAATTGAATATACTATTCCTATAGCCCATGAAACTGCGCTATCTCATCGACTCCCGTGCTAGTCTTCATTAGTCGTTTGTTGTCCAAGCAACGACCTAGACTAGGGAGATGATAATAAATATTCCAAGTTCACTTAATAGGGTTTCATTCATCTGATCACGTATCTGACAAACCTATTCGGAATGATTCATTATCTGTGGACTGTCGTTTAAATACTAAACCAAATTTAGACGACGAAATAACTCTATTATTTCCATAACAACAGTTGTAAAACTGAGCCTTTTCCGTAAAACTCTTTTTACCCACTCAATTTTACTTGTCGAGGTTTATTTAAGATATACCTCATGCCTTAGACTTGTGTATGAGTCTCATACTTTGTCTTAGGTGACAGTTTAGTTTGACTACAGATGTAGTCCGTTTTAAACTTTGCTAATTATCAATTAATTCGTAGATTGTTATCTTCGACCTTGATAATTACTAGTAGCTTTTACTAGAGTTAAGGCTTTTAATTCTTACGTAGAACTCGCAACAGCTACGGCTTAAACACTTCTAAGCCTACTTTCCTTTCATGTTTGGAAGTTTGCTACGATGACTAATTCAACTATTTGTACAACTTCATCCTTTAGCCTTCTAGGATGTTTAAGTAGTGTTTCGGTTTTCCAATCCGAATTTAGATGTCTAAATGCTTATCATGTTCAACATGACTTGACTTTATGTTTTCGAACATAAATGTCTCTCTCATATGTGCTTGCTAATCGGTGTCTTTTAGACTCCGAGTTTTGCAACGCTCTTTGTCATGAGTTTTTGGGTCGAAATTCTTTTAGACTTTTCCGAGTCTTAGATTTTCGGTTTCGGATTTCAAGCGTCACAGCGTACTGAGTCTCTCTAATCCTATCATTCTTTTGATCTATGCTCATAGACCTTTAGATGCCCAAAATGGCATTTTATCCTTGTGTGTGTTCCTTTTATTGAGTCAGTACGTTACTGTTATACAACATCTTATGTCGTACTGCATCTTTTGTATGTACTCTGCATACAGGCCAGGAAGGTTTGTTTCTCCCACTTACCTTCTTGAAATTTCGCGATTCAAGAATTTCTTCATTCCTTAGGAATCAAAATTACTTTGATTACCTCTATAAATCGAAGATTCTAACTCTTGCGTGCTTTAATCCGTCGATGGATTCTTTGAGCATGCTTATGGACATGACTGGATTGGAAGAATCTTATTCTTCTTGTCTAGTTTTGGAAAACATGATTGTTTCCATCCTTCCTAGTTTTCTACTTTCGAAAACTAATCTAAGTCTTCCGTTGACTTAAATTATCAAGCTATATGTCTTGATGAGATATGGATTCCATGATGATTTTGGCTCCTAGCCAAAATCTAGAATCAGTTTCCGTCTCTGCGCAGGTCTTTTATCTCTTCAGAAATAACCTTTATTTTCTGAGTTTTTGAGATTACCTTTGACATTAAGGGCTTTTGAACAACAATTTGGAGTAGTCTCAGTCGCTTGAGAGTTCTCCTGCGAATGACATTCGCTTTTGTGCGATAGGTTTATAAAATCATATCTTTACCCTTTCCTTTTTTGAGGAGCCGCAATTTTGTTGCTCTTGGTCGAATTTAATCGTCCTGTACAAGTTTCATGGTTGTTCTTCATGACTATTCATGATTTTTTTCATGATCGAATTAATTCGACTTGTACTTTTCTCCTACTTATTCTTGTAATAATTAGTACTTTTCTCCAAGAAATGCTAATTACTATAAGAATACTATCATGAGCAACAAAAACTTTGTTCTCTTGATTGTATATGGTGAAAGAAGCCCAAATTTCTTCTAAAGAAATTGCGTCAGATATTAACTAAGTTTTGTAACGCTGTTATAAGTTTTAGCCTTAGACGGAGTAGGTTAAGTGTGAAAACAATCGTGTCTTGAATATATCCCAAGGTATTCGGAAGACTGGCTTAACCCATCATTGATCGAATCATGCATAGCAGTGTTCGATTACTCCCACTGAATCCACCATCTGTCGGATGTGTTCCATGAAGCAGAGTTGGGAAACTGGTTCTCAACTCCTTTAATGGTTATCAAGTGTTTAACTCAAGTTTTCACTATCTTGTCAAAGTGATTCTTTACTTCGGTTTGTACTTTGTTTGAACCTTTCAAACATTCCGACTCACACTTTATGATTTGTACGTTTCCATACTTAATGAAGTTTGTCGGAGTATGTAATGAAGTATCTCTCGTTAGCTTCTGCAAGTAAACTTATAGGTCTGCATAATACCGTATGAGTCCTAATAGGTTACCAGTCTTATGCCCTTTTGATAGGGTGACTTTGTCAATTAGTACTCAAGACCTAATCGACAATGCTGAAGCTGATGAGTTTGAATCTCTTGATATCAGCCATTATCAATGTTAACCTTTAATTTACCACTAGTTTAAAACATCAGATGTTTCTAGAAGAACAAAATAATTATTATTAAGTTTTAAGGTAGATCAGTGTCTAAGAGAAGACTTCGATCCCTTTCAGCATCCTTAACATTACTGCTTCTGCTCCCTCTTGGATCTTGACTTCTTTTAGTCAAGTATGCGATTCCCTTGAGCTTTACCGAGCCGATCATCCAGTCTAAAAATTACCTAATGAAGGAATTTTACGATACTTTTTTAACTTTGTTAATAAGGATATGGAACCGGAATTCATAATTCCATTCCTTTTGTCCTCCAGATGCTAAGGGCAGTTTCCTTTTAAATGGTCTAGCCATTATTTGGAAACATTGACAGTAATGAGGAATACTCTTGATCATGTACTCGGCAACTGCTTTTCTTTGATCAAGTGTTTGTCTCACTTGACTGACCCTTTGCCCTTTTGAATCTCAAGAGCTCTCTCTTAGATTCTTTGTACCAAATCTCAAGAACCTTTCTTAGATTGGATATCCCCATATGTTCTGGTCAGTTTGTTCGTAACAACCTGAGTGACTCATTTAAGGTCTTATCTATCTTTGTTCGATCGATGTTGAAATTAGTTGATAAATGTATTCTGTTGTCTTCCCTTAGGATGACTTTCAGATTGCCTTTGGAGGTCTCGTACCTCCCCATTTATGACTTCTGTTGGAATTTCTTCCTCAGTTTGTCTTAATGGCCGTGCTAGCATCCATTACTCTTTTAAAGAGAATGTTGTACGATTCCTTGCAAAAGGCTTTTGACCTTCTCTTGTATGAGTCAACATTGGGATTGGGTATTCTATTGACCTTCCTTTTGAATCTGAGAACTATTCTCGGATTCATTCTTTCATTCTAGGAAGTGGATTAACACCTCCCTTAGGTGTGGTTTAAAGTTGAAATCGTTTCCTTGTGTCATCTTAAAACTACATAAAGAAATGGCAAAGTTTTAAAACTCGTTATCGTTTTTAAAAAACATTAGTTTTCCCATATTATTCAATAAAATCGTCCCCGATTGAATAAGTGATTCCAAGATCCCAGTTCTTCGGAGTAAAGCGGACTATGGCCCTACCCTTTGACTCCGTCGTTCCGGGTGAGCGAACTACTTCACTAATCATACCTTATGACTCTTGGTTGATAGATTTCATTGATGAATGACTAATCTATCCTTTTGCCTCGAGTATCCAAGACTCTCTTGCTGATCTCGTTGAGTAGAACCATTTAGACATGTAGGCCTCTTCTATAGGCCTACCCGCATTGTCACAAGGTATAGGAGGTACTCTGCAAAGGCCGACCCACCGTCCTCGAATAAAGGCGCAACGAGTGTCTTAATCTGAATAGGCGATTACTCAAGATTACGTTTGGGGACTTTTACGCTAGTCTAGCGTTTGTTATAGTGAACTATTTATCCTAACTAACATCCATGACATAAAGCGTAAATAAGTAAGTAAATGCGCGCGAGAAAGTAAATCAAGCAGAGATGGATCCTAGTATGGCCCCTAACCTAGAAGATCTAATCTCTTTTGGTTTTCTTCTTGTTTCGCCTTTTGGTTCGTCTTAGATCGCCATCTTTAAACTTCCATTGATTTCTCCCACTTGCCTTTGGACTCCTTACTTGAGCTTCTTCAATGGACTCATAGACCCTAAACTCTAATTACAAGACTCTAACGATTCGAAGATCGTATGAACTTGAATTGATATTAATTACAAAGCATGCATCCATCCGTGCTTAAAACAAGAATAAGAAATAAATCTATGGCCATAATAGTTTTCCGCATTCACATTATATGCATTCATATAGTATATCAAGGCTAAAAATTATATATGCATGATGATTTTGGGAGATACTTTTGTCGACATCATATGTCACATTATGGACCTTAAGTCTAAATTCGAAGAATTGGACTAATGATGTGTTCTAGTTTTATCTTTTATGATCGTAGAATCAATTTTAAGAAAAAACTCTGTTTTGGGTTTTTCAAAGCCCGGGTCAAGTTCAGAAAAACTATGGCTTGATTCTTAATGATTTCATAAATCAATTTTAAGAGAAAATCCATTTTGTCCTTTCGGATGGCCTGGGTTTATTTTGGAAATATTTGATTGGAATCGGAAGAAATTGAATAAAACTCTCACTCGAATGATTGTCCATTTTGATGGTCCGAAAAGCCTTGAAAAAACTCGGGACAAGTCCAAGACAAGTCCCGGCCCAAGCCCACAAAGGGCTCGGACAAAGGCCCGGAAATGCCACGGCCCAAAAGGCCAGCATGTCCTGGCCGAGGCCTTTTAAGTCCTGGTCTCGTCTTGGCCGGAGCCAGGGCGTTAGTCCATGCTCCAGACGCGTCGTAAACGCGTCTGGTGCTGGACCGGACCAGCATGTGGTGTCTCGGACCTAGTCCGAGACACCCAGGACCTCACAGACGCGTCTGGTCGAGAGCTATTGGACGTGTCTGGTCGCGTCTCAAGGACACGTCCTAGACGCATCCATCAGTAGCTGGACGCGTCTGCCAGACGCGTCCACCAGTAGCTGGGACGCGTCTGGTCAGACACGTCCACAGCTGCTACTGGTCCGGCCAGGAAGGATTTCATGAGTTTCTAAAAACTCATGTTTCCAAAAAAAATTTTCTTTTGCAACTCTAGTTTCCAAACCTTTAAAACAACTCTTAATCAAACCAATTTTAGATCAAAATCTAGGTTTTTGAAGCACTTTCAAGAACAAATTTTGAAAACAATTTGATGAATTCTTGAATCCTATTCAAAATCAATCAAAATTTTGTGTTTAAAATACTTTTAAAACCGAAATCAATCAAATTCAATGTTTTGAAACAATTTCAATCAACAATTTCGATTTTTAATTTGAAAACTAGTTGAATCATATTCATTATAATCAAATTATGAGTTTAAAAATACTTTTAAAACACTTTTATAAACTCAATCTATCAAACTATCAAGCATATCAAATATCAATTAGTTCGATTCTTAGCAAAAACAAGTTAATTGCAAGAGGCTCTGACGGCACTGTTGGGTTATGGTGGTGTCTACTAATGTCGTATAAGCGGAATCTTAGACATCTAATGTCTTGACATTAGTATTGGTCCCATGATCATCATGCATAAACTAGCAATTAAACTAATAGGGGATAGTAGATTACCTTAATTGCTATTTCCCTCGAACTAGTGGAATAGATTAAAGAAGACCAAGAGCTCCAATCGTTGCTCCTCTACTTGGGACACCAAACGGTGTATTTAATCTCCCTCCTTGAAAGCTTGCTAGCACTCCAATGGTAGTTTGATAATAAGAAGACCTTCTTCTTGCTTGACTAGAAGATAGCTTGGGAATTAGCTCACTTTCTCCTCTCTACTTGATGTGGTAGAGTAAGAAAGCTTAAGGAGAAATTCCACACCTTATTCTCTGCCCTAAGAGTGTTTATATAGAACCCTAATAAGAATACATCTCCTTAAAGGTTTCCTAAAACACCCTTCAGAATAAGATTTAGGGAAATTATCGAAAATAACAACTAGTTAATATTTTCTCCATTCCCTAAGGATATCACGTCCAAACCTAGCCAAAACTCGTAGATTTAATGTTCATAACATAAGGAAACGTCCCTCCGAAAATCAGCCCAATCCGAGCCCTAAAAGTGCCCGAATCGGTTTAGGCCCAAAACCTTGTTATTGGGCTTTTGGGGCTTTTTGTGCTATCTTTGCCCAATTTCTCTTTAGGCCTGTGGGATATGTTTATGGGACATTCCCAATGTTATATCACACTCCCACTAGTCATATCATCCGATTAAATACCCGGTCTTATGTGTAACCCGATGTAGGATCCGATCGAAGTTAGCCGCAAATTACTTCGTAAATCCACGATCGTAGTTGGTTCCTAGCATAAACTCTACGCCCCCTAAATCAATCGGACTTGATCTTCTTCATCAATTGTCCTAGCCGACAAATTGCTCATATTGCAATCTTGGTCGAAGGACATCTCCTTCAACTCCTTCACACGCTTTCACGGTTCGTATTCGTATGGGAAATCAGCGAACGAGCTTTTACCCTTTTGTTCCACACGAGATTTCTGTTCTCGTTGAGCTCATCTCTTCTCTCTTTTTGTGTGCAGGTTCTCTTCGACACGTAGCCGGTCCCCGAAGTATCCGGCCCGACCCGACAAGACCTTGACCGTCAACCCGTTGACTGTTGGACTTTTCGACCCGTAGACATTTTACTGTCTACAATGTTAATAAAATAATATAATCCAGAGATGTTGAATTTTTTGAGCATGTGTTTCCTTTGAAACTGCCTAATGAGAACATTCTCTTGCATGATATTTCAATTACTAGCATATTCATATGTTGAGATGCCTTAGTATGCCTCCTTCTAGTTCTGACACTGAGAACATCTTAGATGAAACAGAGCTTTGGAAAAGTAAGTGACGTAGGATAGAGAAGAACTTTGGCCCTGACTTTATCACTGCTTTTCTATCTGAAGGTTTGGACTGGCTGAATGATCAGTTTGTGTCTAGTTTCCTAATTGAGACTGACCCAAAGAATTATCATGAGGCCATAACTTCAGTAGATGGAAGTCTGTGGAAGGAGGCCATTAAGAGTGAGTTGGACTCTATCTTAGTAAATCACTCATGGGAATTGACTGCCTTACCTAAAGGGTGTAAACCCATTAGTAGTAAGTGGATCTTTAAGAAGATGATCAGACCCGATGGGAGCATAGATAAGTATAAAGCCAGACCAGTGATCAGAGGCATTACACAGAGAGAGGGACTTGACTACTTTGGCACTTACTCTCGAGTGACCAAAATCACCACGATTAGGTCTCTCATAAATGTAAAGACAACCTTTCTGAATGGAGACCTAGCTGAGGAGATTCATATGTCTCAACCCGAGGGATTTGTAATCCCTGGTCAGGAGAGTAAGGTGTGTAGACTGAAGAAGTCTCTTTATGGTCTAAAACAAACACCTAAGAAATGGTATGAGAAATTCGATAATACCATGTTAAGTAATGACTTCACTGTGAATAACTCAGACTCTTGCGCATATTCAAAACAGTGGAAGTCTGAATATGTCATCATCTGTCTGTATATTGATGACATGCTTATCTTTGGTGCCAATGTAGATGATGTGAATGAGGACAAGGGCTTTCTGTCATCTAAGTTTTAGATGAAGGACTTAGGAGATACATATGTCATACTAGGGGCCAAAACCCAAAGAACCTGAAACGGCATCTCTCTAAGTTTATTTAAGTATATAAATCCGCACCCCCTAAGTGAAAATCCTGGATCCATCCTTACCTGTAACAACATGTGGTTTATTGACACTACTGTTGTTTTTGGAACTCAAACCCAATATATGGTTTTGTTTCTGTTGAATGCTTCACAAACTCACTCAAAAGACCTTAACACTCACTTAGCATGAGCTTGCACCTAGTAGCTCAGGCTTCAAACATTTTCAAAACAATGTGGGAGCCTGGATTAGTTAGTTCTTCAAATCCTGGAGGCGAACTGTAGGCTTTGATACCACTTGTAGTGACCCAAGCCTTGGCAATTATTAATATGGCTCGAATTGGCTCTATATGCATTAGCAAAATACACTTTCAACTAGAGTTCGAAATAGATAGTTCTTCAAATTCTTCTTGAAGGGTTTCTAAACTTTGGATTGTGTTTTCTTCTTCTTCTTCACCTATATACGTAAACTGTTACGTAATGGTTTTTAGGTAGAGATAAAGTTTTAGAGGATTTGTAAAGGAAAAAATGATCAACTATTTACGTCATTGCTGAATAAAATTTTATTCTTATTTTCCCATTAACTCCCTAAAGTTTGACTAGCTTCCTGCCTGGCTCTCTCAGTTAAGAGAAATACCATGATGACACTATTTTTTGTTTTTCAATTCATTTACTAAAAAGTCAAAATTTTCCTTTCCAATATCGTACTTTTGTCTTTTCTCCTTTTTGTTGTTTAGTCCATTATTTTCTGTTTAGTATATTACTAGGGTATAGCCCGTGCCTCCAACACGAAAGCTTTTCCCTAGCACTTAACATAAGATTATTCAGACTTCCATGCATCGTTACACCATGTCCATCATGCGCGCAAAGAATTATAATAATAACAGGATTTAAGGAAAAGGAACAAATGACCTCCTTTAGAAAATACTTACATAAAGCTTAATAAATTCATAATCTTTATCAATGGAGAAGATAACATGCCCTTCACATGCTCAGAGAATTCATTGGAATTGAAGTAAATATGCTATGAAGAGATATACACACGCCCGCGAATGACCTCCCAAGAGAAAATGAAAAACTATTTTCAACAACCTAAAACAAAAACGTTTATTTTGTTAAATGAAGTGTTTCCATGATCTGAAAGACCCTTAGAGAGATGTAAGAAGTTAGAACGCTACACAAGTTAAGTTCTACAGATGAAGATGATTTTCACGGTGAAAGGCGGCTTACCTCATTCCGAGGGAGCTCAAAAGCGACCCGGGTCTTTGATGAACCACAGTCGTACCTTACTTATCTAAGATAACCTTGTATGAGTACATTGATTTCAACGTATCACTGTTCAGATCAAACAACCGAATCGATTAGAATAAACGCATGGATACATACAGTTTAACCAAAAATATAAAAAATAACAAATTCAACAACACCTAATTGATCGTCGGGAAGTTTACTTGTTTTGATATGAAGACAAACCTGGAATAACACGCATAGGTTGTATTCTAGTAAAAAAAAGTTCAGAAACATGTAGACGATAAAACGAATGTCCGAAACTAAACTCACCTACCCTGATGAGCTATCTCCAGATTGAGCTTCACTCTCAACTGGAACATTCACATAACCTAGAATGATACTTTTCCATATAATATCTCAGTCGTATATTATTACTTTAATCTACAAAAAGAATAGAAACATCAACTCACTTCAAAAGACAACATTCACAAGTCATATATAAAGCATTTACTTAACAAAGTAATGATCTCAAATAATAAATGAGAAGCATTATAATTTTTTGTGCAACAAACAAAATCTATCCAAACTGTGAAAATCGTCCATTCTACTTGAACATAGAGCTCGACAGAAAAATTGCGCAAGTTATTCCCAAAATCTAGGTGTACCATGAGAAATTCAAGGAACCATTGCAATGGTGTAGTGGGCTCGTATCCCTGAAAATAAAACTTGTCTTGAACAATTGTAAACATTAGGTAGTTCTTGAGTGCAAGTCATTTGAAGAAAATCTAATTTAAATTGACTACCAAACTTTTGAAAAAAAAAACGTAAGTGGATATTTTGTGAAGCTTGAAAAATATTAAAATATAATATACCAGTGTTTTCGAAGAAGTATAATATATTTGTTCTTTGTTCGGCATATGCTCCGAAATATATCCCCGTTGGTTGATTCTTTGCTGCCAAATAATCTTAAAATTTTGTTATTGTCTCGGCTCTGTCCGACTGCCTCCCAAGGTGATTTTTAAACCCCCTTTCCCTTGATTCAACTCAGCTACTGGTATACATAGTGTTTTCTTAAGGTTTCCAATTTCACCCCTTTTAATTGCACACGGCTACCTCTGTTCTATACGCCAGTAGGTTCAGTTGATTGAGGAGCCACTCAAAAAAAGTTGATTCCCAACCGTTATCCAATATCGGAAACTAAATCAAATTAGGTATGAAATTTCCACTTTAATTGATCCTTATGATTGGTGTATAAAGGGTTAATTCTTTCTTTCCTTAAATCGAGTCCCGCCAATTTCAATGTGTGGACTTTCATGTGGGTATAAGCAAGTAAGAGCAACTCCAACACGGGCCGGGCGCAGGCCAAAAATTCAAATTTTTGGCCTGCGCCCGGCCCTCCAACGGCAGTTGGTCGATTGCTTCAGACGCCCTTAACATTAGGAGCGACTAAAGCAGTCCCCAACATGACCGTTGGAGACCCAACGGTCATGTTGGGACAGATCTTGGTTGTTGGATTATCCAACAGACAGAGATCTTGCTTTCTTTTTTTTTGTAAAATAAAAGTGACTAAAAAATTAAAAATAACTTCAAAAATAAAAATAACTAAAAAAATAAAAATAACTTAAAAATTAAAACCAACATTAATAATAAAAATATATTAATATAAACCAACATTAAAAATGACTCCTATTAGAAATTCTCTTAAAGATTCAATGACAATAAACTTACCAATCCGACAATATTCGTCTTGTGAGTCGGTCGCACATCTATAAGCAAGCATCCTCATTACAACTGTTATTTTTTTATGAGGAGACAATCCCTTTTATCCCACTGGACCAACTCTTTCAGTAAACTTGGGGTTGTATTTTCCAACAAGATTGAGAATACGCAAAAATAAACCACGATTCATCCTGTAGCGTGAGCAAAACATTGTGTCATCATGAGTTCGAGTTTATATGAAATAATCTCTCATAATGTTTTCATGACCGAGTTGTCTATTACGATCTATCGTTTGGCGACCCAAAACAGAACCAACATGACGAGAACGTTTTCGTGTAACGTTATTTTTCATTTATTCTAACATTTTACGATCACCGTCATCTCTTTGTCGAGCCCATTCATCTTCTTCAAGCATCAAGTTTAGTAAAGTAAAATTGGAATTCATGGGATTGAAAGGATTTATGGGATTCAAAGGATCCATGGTAGAGAAAAAAGAAGATGAAGTTTCTAGAGAAAGAAGAAGACGAAGTTTAATGAAATTGTAGAGAAAGGGAGATGTATTTATAGAGAATATGAGATATTTAGTATGGTGGTTGGATGATTAGAAAGAGAGAAATTCAAATTTCAAATTTAAATTTTCGGCCTCTAGGGAGGCTGAGGCTGGAGCTGTGGCAAAAAAATTTGGGTTATTTCCCTAATGGCCCCCCAACTTTGTGACCAGCTTCCCGCCTGACCCCCTACTTTACGAGAAATACCCATATGGCCCCCTTCCGTTATAACACCGTTACTCTCTCTCCTCCATCATGTTTTCTCTCTCTGCCTACTCACGCCACATCATCTGTTACGCCACCTCATCACCTTCTCCGGCAGAGGTCGCCGGCCGGCCAAATTTCCGGCCGGCAACCTTCAAACTAAAAAAAAAAATTCTCTCTTCCTCTCTCTCTAAAAAAAAATTATTTTTTTTTCATCTCCCTATCTCTCTCTCTAAACTCCGGAAAAGGGGGTTTTCCTTCGCCGGAGGTCGGCAAACCTTCATGATCTGTTCCGACAGATCTGGAAGGTCTGCCGGAATAGACCTTTAAGGTCTGTTCGAGCAGACCATGAAGGTCTGCTCGAGCAGATCTAAAAGGTCTATTCGAGCAGACCTTCCAGATATGCTCGAGCAGATCTAAAAGGTCTGTCGACCTCCGGCGAAGGGAAACCCCCTTCGCCGGAGTTTAGAGAAAGAGAAAGGAGATGAAAATTTTTTTAGAGAGAGAGAGGAGAGATGAAATAAAAAAAATATATATTTTTTTAAAATTTAAAGGTCGCCGGCCGGAAAATTAGTCGGCCGGCGACCTTTGCCGGAGAAGATGATGAGGTGGCGTAACAGATGATGTGGCGTGAGTTGGCAGAGAGAGAAAACATGATGGAGGAGAGAGAGTGACGGTGTTATAACGGAAGGGGGCCATATGGGTATTTCTCTTAAAGTAGGGGGCCAGGCGGGAAGCCGGTCACAAAGTTGGGAGCCATTAGGGAAATAACCCAAAAATTTGGGTGAAAAAGTGATTTTTTTTTCCTACAACAGACTGTCATTGGACTTGCTCTAACCCAATGGTCACTAAAAGGTGATCTCTGGTAATTATTTCCTTAAATTATTAAAATTATGTGGATCTTAAAGATTTAAGGATTATATTGCAAATGAGTAAGGGCTCCTAAACAATATCGATATTTTAGGAAAGATATTTGTCCCAGGCAACATTTTTTTTTCTGTTTTATTATATAGCTTTTTCAGTTTAGCGTGCTAATATGGAAATATCAATAGGCATATTAAAGGTATATCAGACAATAAATTCTTAATTCAAATTTGGGAGATTTTAACATTGACCTTCACTTTTATATCGATATTAGGACTACGCCCTTATTTTTTTAAAACTTTTGATTTATACCCCCCACGTGGATGGAAAACGTTAACTTTTCGGTAAACGTCAGCCGTGGGAATCACACATGTGAATCAGGACAAAAATGTCTTTATTTACATTTTAATTTCCATCTCAATACTTCTTCTTTTTTCTTCCACTGATCAACTTCATCAACTATATACAACTATTCCCTTCATCGCCTGCCACCACCACCATCATTGTCTTCATCTTCTCCGACCTACGCAACCATCGCCACAATCTTAATCTTCACAAACTGCTTGAACTAATTTACCTGATAATGAATCTTGTAATCTTCATCATCCCCAAGTCCATCATTATCAGCACTACCTGGATAGTGATTTTGCGAATTTTTTTGAAAGGAGGTATCAACAATTTATATATCCTAAAATGGAGTCATCTCATTTCGAAAACACGGACCGATATATCAACAACTTATTCATCCCAAAATGGAGTCACCACTTTTCAAAAACATTGACCAGAATGAGTTTGTCTTGAAATCATGGCGATCTTCGACTATTTTCCCCACCATCACCACCACCACCATCATCTTCATCATCTTCTTAATCAACTCTCAAATTTGATTTCTTTTATGAGCTGAACTCTGACTAAAACCCCTAAGGTTGATGATGGTTGTGACAATGGCTTGTGAAGATAAAGATTGCCCTGGTGGCTGTGTTGGGGTGGCGGGGTTTGATGAAAGGAATGGTTGTCTATGGTTGATGAAGTTGATTAATAGAATAAAGAAGAAGGTATTGAGATAAAAATTAAAATGTAAATAAGGATATTTTTGTCATGATTCACATGTTGATTCGAACAACTGAAATTAAACTCGAAACCAACATTTTCCCTCCACGTGGGGGAATAAATCAAAAGTTTAAAAGACGGGGGTGTAGTCCTAATATCGATATAAAAGTGAGGGTTAATGTCAAAATCATACATAAGGGAATTCCTGTCCTGATTCACATGTGTGATTCGCACAACTGACACTTAACTAGAAGTTAACGTTTTCCGTCCACGTGAGCTTGTAAATCAGAAGTTTTAAAAAACGGGTGTGTAGCCCTAATATCGATATAAATTTGTGGGTCAATGCCAAAATCTCCCATCAGATTTATCTTATGCTTGATCCAATAGATTAAAAAATCAACCAGATGTAGTCATTCAAACTAGTCATAAGGTCAATGCAGAGGAAAATTTAACAATCTAAAATCTCATTTAAGTCAATTTAGATATCTAGTTTAAGTTCCGATCTAATTTTAAGAAAAAACGAACAACAGTAATATTTTGACAACGAAAGAAGGAAATTCAGTCTGAAAACTTTCTCCATAAAAATAAAAAAACCACTTTATTAATTTGTAATATAGGGCAGACCCCTAGCTTTCCCATTTCCCATACCACTCATTCCAGTATTTTGTTTCACTTTAACATCACTATTGGTTGCCATGACATTCCAATGTACAAAAATGTGACATTTATTCTTATTTCCACTTGGAGTTTCCTTGCAATTGGGTCTGGGTGCAAAAAATTGAAATCTATTACTCTAACTGTCCTTCCTTGAGCGACCAGGGTCTACATGCAGTGCATCTGGTTATCCTGGACTTATACATCTTGAAGTTATTGAATGGCATAATATTGAAACAGCTGGATTGGAGTTTATTTGAAGATCTTGCCCAAATCTTTTTGAACTAAATACAAAAGACTGCTACGATGTTGGTGATGATGCGTTTCTTGAGATTGGCAGAGCTTGCAAAAGGTTAGAAGCTCTTGAGTTGGAGGAGTGTTCAAATATAGGAGATGGTGCGTTATACCACATTGCTCAGGGTTGTAAAGGATTGGAGAAGATTCATATTGGACAATGTGAAGAGATTGGAAACAAGGGAATCGTAGCCATTGGCGCTAACTGTCAACATCTCACCGACTTAAGAATTTATGGTTGTCATAGTGTTGTGAATGATGCTCTTATCGCTATTCACTTCAACGTTTGAATGTCAGTTACTGCAACCTTATTGGTGATGCTGGAGTGATGCCCTCACCTTGTCTACCTTAATGTCGATTTGCTTAAGAGATCGGGGATGCAGCGTTGGCAGAGATAGGAGAAGGATGCCCATTACAAAAAGATATAGTGATATCTTTTTTTCGTCGACAAATAAGAGATGCTGGTTTATCCCATCTAGTGAAGAAATGCAGATCGCTCAAGTCTTGTTGTATGGATGATTGTCCATTTATTTCTTCATTTGGAGTCGCAACCATTGTTTCGAGCTGCCCTAATAACATGAAGAAGATCTTAATCGAGAAATGAAAAGTTACATCTAGAACTAGACGAAGAGCGAATTATGTCCTCTTCACCTGTAATTAAATTTGATATATAATGTTGTAGCATGTTTCCGGTAAGTGATCTCACCTAACAAAAAACAAACTGGTAACCTCACTGTTTATGGACTGCTTATGACTTTCTTGTTAGTTTTTGTTTTTTTCTTCATGCTTGTAATATCTTGTAGGGTTTTTTGAGTTTACCCTGTCATCACTAATGGGTAATTGAGTTTACCCCCTAATAAAGAGTAATTGAGCTTGCCCCCTTGGATTTGCAATATTTGACAAAATCACATAGGTTGTGTTTGGCATACGTGAAATAAATGTGACTACCAAGAGCTATTATCCTTCAACATGATTCCTTGTATTTATTCCACCTTATTTTATTGTTTGATTTGGTAGGTAATGCGATTAGTAGGAATTGATTTTGTTTGTGTCATTTAATTAATGATTTTATTATAACAAAAAAAATTTGGGAGTTTGTGAAAATGACCCATTTTTCGAGATAGTATCAGATATGATATTTTAATAAGTTTCAAAAATTACTTTTTAAATAACATAATTAATTAGAAATACATAATTTCAAATTTATATAGATAAAACGAGAAATTTTAAATGGGAAATGATAGAGTGCCCAGCAATTTTGCCCATTAAATTGCCCAACTTTCCTTATTTAGAAATAAAAGCGGTCCCCACCGTAGTCAAACTTTGAAAAATCCTTGTCTTTTAGTGATTCCACATCAGCTGGGCAATTTAATGGGCTAAAAACTGGGCACTCTAGCATCTCCCATTTTAAATTTCCATTGGGCAGACAATAACACATATCTTCAAAATTAGAAAACAATTGTTTTGAGATGTAGATTATTAGGGTAAATACCTAACTTAGATCTTGCAAGACTTTTAAAGTAAATTTCCATATACACATTTTATCAGTATTAGTGAGAGATGAAGGGAAGTTTTTGAATGATATATACACTTTAGAAATACTTGATTCAATCTATATTTACACTTGGGTTTGGTGGCAAGTTTATTGTAAAGTTCTCAATTTTCTTTTAGGTTCATTTTCCATTGCCCCTTAATTTGTGACTGATTTGTCGTGTGACCCATATCTTTCACAGTATAGCCACTTGATTTTCTTTTCAATTTTTTAGTCTGACCGTTGTAAAGGTTAGTTTTTGTCTTATGGTGAAGACGTAGAGAGAAACAAGATGAACATGAGAGAGAAAGGAAAGAGGGAAACTAACCCCATAAGATCGTGGACAAAAAAATATGAGAGGGAGTCTCCCGGGTATTTCGTGAAAGATGTAAGCCAAACGAGAAACTACTCACAAACTAGGGAGACATACATGAAAATAACCCAATTTTTATTTGTCAAAAGGAAAAAACCATTCAATCAAAGATTGTGTAATAGTATTCAAGTTGCAAATAACATTATGTGTCGTCAGTTTTGTCTAAACATGACTCGTCTGAGTCAGATTTATCTGAGCTTCAGTGCTTTAATTGGATCTGTCACACAGATTAACAAATTCTCAATTTAGACTTATTTTGTATCGGACTTGAATGGAACCAAAATCAGTCTCAACCATTCAAACGGATCTAATGCACGAGTTAGATAAAAAGAACTAAACAGCCTTAAATCCATCCGAGGCAATAAAGATACCAAATTAGATTTTGATCTAATTTTGAAAAAAAAAAAAACACTACTTACACCTTGACAATCAAGAAAAGGAATACGGTAGAGTAACTGATTTGCTCTAAAAAAAATAAAAAACTCTAAAATACAGTGAGAAATTTAGTTACCATATCTATGGGGTTCCAAAGGGTTTGGCAGTTGCTTTCCCATACCACACATTTCTAGATTGTTTCACCTCACCAACATAACCATTGGCATGGGATCTCCATTCTATAAAAAATGTGAAAGAAATTGTAGAAGAAACATAGATCCAAACATAAATTAGAGTAAAAAATTCCATTGGAAGGGATATAAATTGGACATAATCAAAATAAGAGAAATTTACCATCATTTTCGAGTCCCTCGACCTCCTCTTTGTGTATCAAAAATGCTATATCTATCATTTCAGATAAAAAATTTCTTAAGATGGCAAGAAAAGTGTCTATGTTTTACCTTTTTATATAGACCTAAAGCCCATAGTTATCTCTCCAAACAGCGGCGCTGAGCCCCTGGTTTTAAAAAATCATGGTTGTCAAAAAATACTTATCCTGTCAAACGTGGATCCCAAAGTTCTAATTTCTAGAAATACCTCTCTTACTCAATGTGTTTCGATTATTCTAAAATACCACCTTCCATGTCGCGTTGTAATGTCTATAGTTTTACAAACATACCACCTTCATCTCACGTGACTATAAGGTCCTTTTTTTTGTTGAAATTGTGACTATAAGGTCCTAGTTTTAAAAAATAATTCTCCGATCCTTTGGAGTTTTGTTGATCTTACTTAATAGGAAACTCTTTGATTCCTCTTTTTTGTTAAAATCTGAAGTTTTCATATCATTCTAATTTTCTTATATCCAGAAGAAGAAGTTAATAAGATGTGCTGGTAAAACAAGATTTTCATTTTTATAGGACAGTTTCTTCATTTTGTGAAAGAGATGTGACATTTTAATTAATTAAGAATAAGGTCATAGATATTAATTGGCAGTTAAATTCAACCAACCGTCATGAGTGAATTTCTTAAATATTAACCATCAATTACTATTTAATTTGTCAATGATAATCTAAGTGTCCCTCAAATATTTATAAAAATGCATGCCAATTTGCAAAACCTTGAACTTATCCGTTCCCAAAGTAATTCAAATTTCTATACAGAGTGGGAGATGTAAAAAAAGTGTCAAAATGAACAGAACTAGACAAGAAATGTTACATTTGAAGACGACTTGCACACCATATATATGTGTATATATATATATATATCTATTATATAAATCACAATGGTGTTTTTTGTTCGGCCGTAGATTTATCTCCGGATATTCGTAGCTTTCAGATTGTCTAGCTGGATCTTCTCATCAAACGGTGGAGATGTAGCCACATACTTAATTTCGTTTCTGTCATAAAACCAACCCGTAACTTCTTAAAACTACTATTGGACTTTTTCACCATCATTTGTATGAGAAATTACCACATATGTTAATTTCTAGCAAATAAACTGCAAGGTCATTATTGACATTTACGCGACACCTTACAATTATGGGAGGAAATCGTGGGAGGGTTAGATATTAGTGGGGATGAAAATCGAAACTACCTCTTATTATGTCTTCCATCAACTAATATCTCTCAGTTAAATTGATTTCTTCTCCGTTTCTCTCTTTTTCTATGGTTTGATTCAAGTCATGGCTCTCAATCTTTCTTTCTATTTTATGCTCTATTTATTAATTTTTTTGTAGAGAATGGCAATCTAATATATATTTCACTTGGTCTCCATATTTTTTGTAGGGTATGTAAGTGATTGATTCAACAATGGTGTAACTCTTTCCCAAGTTAATTTCTGCCATAAAGGTGAACAATGGAGTAACGTGGTGGTAGGAAATTAACCACTCAAAGTATTCTTTCTACAGTATTTTTTTTTTTTGTTGAAGATATCTCTCACCTCCTTTACTCTTCATATAAGGATGAAGCTATCCACCTTTTATGGTTGTTGAATACTTAGTAATACGTGATCTCACTGTTTTGTTTTACCCAATGTTCGTTGTTTGCAAGGTTTTCCGCCTTCACAAATGCAGGACAAAGATAGAAACAATTCGTTGGGAATAAGAAGGAAGCTTGGTTTCCTTCTGAGTGTTTTTTTTAGGAAAGTATTGAAATGTATCTATCTCTTTCTCTACATAAATCTCCATCAAAATTCTATATCTTTGATATTCTATAGGTGCCAATGTATCTAATTTGATGTTTTGTTTTTCTGTTCCTTTATATTTACAGGAGTATATGATACATCAAATGAATACCAAGTACATCCTTTTTATAGAATTAACTCTGTAACCTATCTCGGTTTAATGCATTTTCCGTTTCAAAAAAAAAATAAGACGAAGAAGAAAGAGAACTTGGACGATTAGTTATTTCTTTGGGAGAATTTGACATACACCCCCACTATTATATGAATATTAGGACTACACCCCCAATTTTTGAAAACTTTTGATATATACCTCCACGTGGACGGAAACCGTCAACTCAGAGTTAAGTTCTGTGTGTGCGAAACACACGCGCCAACCATGACGGTTTTACCCTTTTGTAGTTGTTAAAATATTTTGAGAGATTTTGACATACACCCCCACTATTATATGAATTTTTGGACTACACCTGAATTTTTTGAATAAACAAAATTCTCCAATTTGCCCTCCAACGATCATCTTTCACCTTTTGTCTTATAAACTTATTTATCTTAGACAAACTAAAAGATCAAAGAGAAAGAACTATTTGGGATATCAAACTATAAAAAAGATGGGAGGAATTATTTGGGATATCAAATTCTCCGTTTCTCATTGCTCCCAGAAAATTGTTCTTTCTTCTCTCTAAAGACAGGAACAAACGAAACCCCTTTCGTGATTGTCTGTTTCTCTCTCTAAAGGCAGGAACATTAGTAACCCCTTTGGTGATTTAAAAATTCTGGTTTCTTGTAAAGAAAACAATCAATGGCAGAAGAAGGTATGTCAGTCATCAGTAAGTTTTTTTTTGTTGAGTATTTCATCAATGGCAGAAGAAGGAAGGTGTGTCAATCATCGGTAAGTTAATTCCTAACTTTTTTAGTAGTTCTTATTAGAATTTACATGAAACACATTCTAGTACAATCCATCAAACAATTAAAACAACCACCAAGAAATGGTGCATCTACCTCCATCTTTTCTATAGTTAGATATTTCAAATAGTTCTTTCGCTTTGATCGTTTAGCTTGTGTAAGATAAATAAGTTTATAAGACAAGAGGGAAAAGATGACCATTGAAGGGCAAATTGGAGAATTTTGTTTTTTTAGAAAATGGGGGTGTAGTCCAAAAATTCATATAATAGTGGGGGTGTATGTCAAAATCACTCAAAATATTTTAACAACTACAAAAGGGTAAAATTGTCATGGTTGGCGCGTGTATTTCGCACACACCCAACTTAACTCTGAGTTGACGGTTTCCGTCCACGTGGGGGTATATATCAAAAGTTTTCAAAAAGTGGAGGTGTAGTCCTAATATTCATATAATAATGGGGTTGTATGTCAAATTCTCCCTATTTCTTTTGCCTTTTTTCATGTACAATCTTATTTAATTTTTATTTGACACATTTTTAAGTTGATTCTCTTCTATTACAGTTGTAGTTCTTTATTTAAGTTGATTCTCTTTCCTCCCTCAAATGTAAATGGTTTACTAATGCTCATATTATTTTAAATTATTTCTCCTTCATATGATTGAGTCTTTTTTTTTTGCATTTATTCCATTTATATGATTTTTTTTGCTCTTTCGGGAAAAAAAATCTTTCTTTCTAAGTTATTGAATATATTGTGTTCCTTTATTAGTTGTTATGTGGTTTAAGAATATTTTTGTACTTGTATATGTAAAAAGCTCTTTTCTTTCTACTTTCAATTCTTGTACAAGTTTTGTATGTATTTTTTTGTAACGAAATTATTACTCAACTAGGTGTCCACCGCACACTACGGGCGCGGTAGATCCCTTTTGGCTAACGTCGTTGTAATAGATCGCGTCTCAGTCTTACACAAGTCACATGTCATCAATCTCTGAATGTGTGCATAAAGTGATGTCTTACTCACGTCGTCTAACGTCACGTTGAGTCGAGCTTACACACAAACTGCACGAACAAGGTGCGCATTTTCATATCATGTGGGGTCACGGGAGTACCTGTCATCTGAAATCAGTACGTGATTTCATTCGAAATCACGTACTGATTTCAGATGACATGTAAACACATGTCACCAAAAGGATGGGGTCTAGCTGACTAGGACAAAATAAATGCGGATGATTGGGACAAAATAGATTCATTCCCATACTTATTTGGACAACCTCCTTGCTTATTTGGCCAAATTACTCCAACTCATCACGAATCTATATACCTACCTTAAAATAAATGCAGATGACTGGGACAAATTACTCCAAGTCAAAAGACAAATCCGACCGCTCATTTCCTTTTCTCACCCATCATGGCCTTTAGATCCATTACCTACCTTAAAATAAAAATATTGGTTCACCCACTCACTGCAAGAAAGTAACAAAAACCTTATATGCAGGTCGTTAGATTTGTTTTATTGGTGATTGGGTGTTGGTATATTCCGGGAGTGCTACATGTACAAAGTCTTTGACAAAATTCTTGACTTAATGACTCATTTTCACTAAAAGACAAAAGTTGATCAAAGTTTTTCAAAGTTTGACTTTAATCGGGACCGTTCACTTAGCATTTTGTCAAGAATTTTGTCAAAGATTCTTTGTACATTTAGCATTTCACTATTCCTTATACACATCCCTTGGCCGTTACAATCTTCCTTCTCCTTTAGGACTTTCAACCTTTCCCTCTTTCTCATCAATAAATTACTTCAACTTTCCAAATCAATCTTTCAGAAACCCAAGTCACTCTGCCTCCTCTTTTAATTGTCGATTTAATTGCCCTATCCTTAAGTCACCAAAATCTTCTCTTTCAATACCCAATTTCAATTGTTGTTGATGCTCTCCTTGATGGGGAATAACCTAGTGTATCTCATACACCTAATTGTCTAGTGTTGGTAGCGGAATCTCAAACATCATATGTTTAACACTAGTTTCCAGGATCTATACATGAACATACCAATGAACTAGATTGGAAAGATGATTACCTCTTAATCGCTTTCCCACGAACTAAATTCCGACCAGTATTCGGAAGATAAGAGCTCCAAGTGTAGCTCCTCTACTTGAGACACCGAGTAATGACTTGAACTCCCTCCTTTCAGTCAGCTAGGACCTTCTTGAAGGTTGAGATGAAGAACTCCTTCTTCTTGACTAGATACTTGAGAAAACTCCTTTTCTCTCTCTCTCTCTCTCTTTCTCTCTCTGAGATGTATATTCTGAAACTCTTTCAGTTTACCCTCAGACTCTTGAGAATTCAATCTTTGAATTGCCTCTCTCTTTAGGTTGTATAATTAGGTATATGTAGAAATCCCTAGAATAGGTATTAGACTCAGACTAGGATTCCATAAACCTAATTATTAGGCAACACCCAAAATACCCTCCATTGGATCACTTAAGTTGGCCGGCCAACATAGCCCTTTATGGGCTTCCTTGGCCGGCCCACTTAGGGCCTAGCAGGCCATCACATGGCCGGCCCTATTGCCTGGGCCGGCCATCAGATGGCCGGCCTCCCTAAAGCCATTCCGGGCCTCCTTTTTGGGCCCGGACATGTTTATCTCTTCGGACTTCTCCGAATCTTCCAAGACTTACAATAATGGATCCAATCCACTTATTTGCCATTATCCATCTAGTCAATTCTCTCCGTTCAAATCACTACTCTGTTGTGTAACCCTTGTAGGATCCGGTCTATGTTAGCCGCGAATCAACTCTTGATTCGACTATCGTAGTTGGCTTCTAGCTAAGCATTACGACCCCTAATTGGACCGGACTAATGATCTTCCGAGTAAGGTCATTAAGATCCTATTAGCCAAATTGCACGCATTGCATCCTTGGTCGAAGGACACTCCTTCGGAAGGATACCATGCCTTCAGACTTTAGGCATTATATCCTTCAGTCTCCCACTTGTACTTAGAACAAGTGCAATGCTCGATTCTCATGTTTTTTTCGTATCTCATCTGATATGTCATATTCATCAGACTCTCTTGATCCCGAGAACAACTTCCAATCCAAACGATTAACTCTTAATCCGTTTGAGCACGACCATGCATTTTTCAGTTGTTTCTCATCAAGTGGCCCGGAGATACTTTATCCTGATTTTACTCAGGAAAACATAATCCATTCTTGTACTCCCACTCAATTTCATGTCTATCCTGTCTCCCCCAGTATGCCGCTTTTATAACCACTTTTTACGGATGGCGTTTGACGGTACCAAAGTTCGACATTCCTTCCATAAACTGAGTGAGTACTCATGTTTTGAGGAATCTCTCCAATTTGCTTAAATGAGAGTTATGATATCTTATAACTTCAACTCTTGAAGTACTCTCATTCGGCGGGTTTCCAGTGTATCAACTATACACCCATGAAGTTGACCTTTGAATACTCCTAATCCCATAGCCCAAGAAACAGCGCTATCTTGTCAATCACTCATGCTAGTCTTCTTAAGTCATTATTGTCCAACTAATGACCTGGACTAGGGATAGTAGGATGGTGTGCTTCCATGTTCACTTAGTAGGGTTTCTTTCATTAGATCACGTATCTAATAAGCCTACCTGGAACACTCCATCCTTTTGGACTGTCGTCTAAATTCTAAACCATAATTTAGATGACGAAATAAACCCAGTTTATTTCGGATAACAAGAGTCTGTAAAATTTGAGCACCCGCGTGAACTCCTTCACGTTCTCAATTTTACAAGTCATCTTAGGATTCTCCTTCCTGGATCCTAATTCCTTAGATCCGAGCATCTCATGATCGTTCTAAGGTGACAGTTTAGTTTCCTTTTCACTTCGCTTTGTTATTATCTTGCTTTCGAACTCTTCGTAAGCTGTTATGATAATATCAGTTTTCTCCCACTGAAATTAGTACTTCCCAAGTTCTAATTTTACTTTCTTATCTAGTAGAGTTAAGTAACGACTCCCAGCATGGAAAACTCTTTTCCATCTGTTAGCCCTTCCTAAAAGATTCCTATCTTTATTTTCGGAAGATTACTTTTTATGACTTTCTTCAATCTTCTGACTTGTATGGGCGACGACATCTTTTCGTACTCCAAGTACTTTTTTTAGATGTTCGGGTAAACAACAATCATCTCATGATCGTTCTTATGTTTTCTAACATAAGTGTCTCTCCCATGTTTATCACGGGAGTTGGGTAGAATTTCTCTCCAAGAGATCTTCTTATTCAGACCTCTCCAAAACTCCTTTTGAACGAGTCTTTATCATCCTCTGGTCTATCTCCATAGACTTTGATGCCCATGGTTAATTCACCCTCGTCTTCGTGTCCTCTCTTGTATGTCTCCTACATACAGGACCTGAAACAACGCTTGTTTCGATCCCACTTACCTTCTTGTCTCACAAGATTTAACCATTCTTACTCTTATCTCTTTGGATTTCCGATCCAATTTCAGAGTGGTTTCTGCTATAGTTCTTTTGATTCTTCTCAAGACTCATTGGGTTTTTGAGCAACCTTCTTAACTGCTTAAGAAGTTTTCAGGCGATCGTCCCTTGAACCTTTCAAGTCGACATCCCTTGTCACGTAAGCCGAGTAACTCTTACTCTCTTTCGTATTTAAGGCAAGTAACTCCTTACTTCCTCTTGTTGCTCTTTATCGAATCCTATTCGATTTTTCCTCCCACTTGTCTTCTTTGAAGGACCCTCCTTTTAATGAAGACACAATCGAGAGCAACAATCTCATTGTGTTTCGATGATTGGCGAGAAAACCCCGTTCTTCCTTTGAAGAACTTATGTCTAATACGCTTTAGACATTTAGAATAATTGATAAATTTTAGAACTCCTTCTAAAATAATATCCATATCCAGATGGACTCAATTATTTACTATAGCTTTTCTAGGTTTCTAGTGGTTTGGCAGATACGTATTAGACTTTGTGTTTTTGGAAGACCGATGACTATCGAACTTATGATCTCATCATATTCTTTAGTCACCTAGATCCGCTTCTCGATTTAGGATTTGTTTCCAAAACTTCTCCACAATCAAGTCTTACGTCCATTCTAATCTCACTAATCGCAGACTTTCATGTCTAACATTAGTTTCTACGATTAACTGAACTCTTGTACTCTTACAAGATTTAGAATGACTAAGTCGGATCATTCGTTAAAATTACTTAAAAGTTAGATAGGTTCTTTTTAGAATATCATAAAATATCTCATATTTTATTCACTTCCATAATCTCATTACAGAGTCAATGTCCAAAAAAAAGAAAAAGAAATACTGAAACTGCTTTAAAGTATTGCCTATCGAGTCTATGATCCTTCTTGAGCTTTTCCAGCAACTCTTGCTTTCTCAGCTTTTGACAGGTTCATCTCCTCTTCAATAAATACTCAGCTCCCTCTTGATCCTGTCATTCATAATGATAAGAGTCTTTTAGGTATCACATACCTCGAGGAATGTGTATTTAATTGAATAACTTTTAATAATTTCTACCTTGACCGGAACTCCCAGCTCCGTCGTTTAGTTCTTCCAAGAATCGCGGGCAATCTCTTAATCGAATATGAGATGTACTACCGCACACAAGACATCTCTTGTTAGGAAGGATAGTTCTGGGTCTCGGTGCTTTCTTGCCCATTCTCTTGCCAGACGGCTTCCTCCTCCTAACGTCTTCTGTTCCCGTGTTTACAGTGTCCTGAACACCTAGAATTTCTTCTAGAGTTTCAGGGGTGCTGAACCTACTTTCAGCTACTTCCAGAATCGCCAGTAGACTTTCGAAGGATACCCGGCCAAACTTATCTTCAAAGTTTGCCACTACATCCTGAAACCTTTCATCCAATGAATTCAGGATGATGTCAACTGCCATTTCGACTGGCATAAGAGACCCCATCCATTCCATGTCTTTGAAGTGATCAATCATCTCCAAAACATGATAATGGACGGATTTTCCTTTCTCCAGTCGCATTCCCAGTGTCACCATTGTGATTCTAAATCTTTCCATTCGACATTGTGTTCCAAACACTTCTCTTAGTCGTCGAATAATGGTGTATGCTTCCATTTCAATGAACATATTGAAGGGAATTAAACCCTTATACTAGTGTTTATAGAGGATAACGACATCTAATGTCTAACACTAGTATCCCCAAGATCATCATGCAAAACTAGTAATTAAACTATTGAAGATAGTAGATTACCTAAATCGCTTTTCCCTCGAACTAGTTGAATTGATTAAAGAAGACCAAGAGCTTCAAACGTAGCTCCTCTACTTGGGACACCGAATAGTGTATTTAATCTCCCTCCTTGAAAGCTCGCTAGCACTCCAATGGTGGTTGGATAATAAGAAGACCTTCTTCTTGCTTGACTAGAAGATAGCTTGGGAATTAGCTCACTTTCTCCTCTCTACTTGATGTGGTAGAGTAAGAAAGCTTAGAGAGAAATTCCACACTTTATTCTCTGCCCTAAGAGTGTTTATATAGAACCCTAATAAGAATCCACCTCCTTTTAGGTTTCCTAAAACACCCTTTAGAATAAGATTTAGGGAAATAGTCGAAAATAGCAACTAGTTGATATTTTCTCAATTACCTAAGCAGATGACGTCCAAACCCAGCCAAAATTGGCATATTTAATTTTCATAACATAAGGAAACGTCCCTCCAAAAATCAGCCCAATCCGAGCCCTAAAAGTGCCCAAATCGGCCTAGGCCCAAAACCCTTATTTCGGGCCTTTTTGCTATCTTTTGCCCAAATTCTATTTAGGCCTGTGAGATATGTTTATGGGACATTCCCAATGTTATATCACACTCCCACTAGTCATATCATCCGATTAAATACCCATTCTTATGTGTAACCCGATGTAGGATCCGATCGAAGTTAGTCACGAATTACTTCGTAATTCGACGATCGTAGTAGGTTTCTAGCTAAACGCTACGACCTCTAAATCAATCGGACTTGATGATCTTCTTCATCAATTGTCCTAGACAACATATTGCTCGCATTGCCATCTTGGTCGAAGGACATCTCCTTCAACTCCTTCAGACTCCCACTTGGACTTAAATCACGTATCTGACAAACCTATTCGGAATGTTTTATCATCAATGGACTGTCGTTTAAACACTAAAACAAATTTAGACGACTAGTGAAATAACTCTATTATTTCTGATAACGAGAGTTGTAAATCTGAGCCTCTTCCGTAAAACTCTTTTTACCCACTCAGTTTTACTTGTCGAGGTTTAAAATTATACCTCATGCCTTAGACTCGTGTATGACTCTCATACTTTGTCTTAGGTGACAGTTTAGTTTGACTACGGATGTAATCCGTTTAAACTTTGCTAATTATCAATTAATTTGAAGACCGTTATCTTCAACCTTGATAATTTCTAGTAACTTTTACTAGAGTTAAGCCTTTTAATTCTTTATGTAGTATTTGCAATAGTTCCCGGCTTAAAACACTTTTAGCATACTTTCCTTCCATGTCTGGAAGTTTGCTACGATGACATGTTCAACTTTTGTACTACTTCATCCTTTAGCCTTCTAGGATGTTTCTAAGTAGTGTTTCGGTTTTCAAATCCGAATTTGAATATTCAAATGCTAATCATATCCAATATGATTGACTTTATGTATTCGAACATAAAACTCTCTCTCATGCTTGTTTGCTACATCGGTGTCTTTTCAAACTCCGATTTAGCAACGCTCTTAGTCATGAGTTTTGGGTCGAAATTCTTATAGACTTTCCGAGTCTTAGATTTTCTGTTTCGGATCTCATGCATCTCAGCGTACTGAGTCTCTCCAATCCTATCATCCTATTGATCTATGCTTATAGATCTTCAGATGCCCAAAATGGCATTTCATCCTTGTGTGTGGTCCTTTTATTGAGTCAGTGTGTTCACTATTACATAACATCTTATGTCGTACTCAATCTTTTGTATGTACTCAGCATACGGACCCGGAAGGTTTGTTTCTCCCACTTACCTTCTTGAAACTCGTGATTCAAGATTTTCTTCATTCCTCAGGAATCAAACTTCTTTGATTGCCTTTTTGAATCGAAGATTCTAACTCTTGCCTGCTTTTAATCCGTCGATAGATTTCTGAAGCATGCCTATGGACATAACTTGATTGGAAGAATCTTATTCTTCTTGTCTAGTCTCGGGAAACATGAATGTTTCCATCCTTCTCAGTTTTCTACTTTGGAAAACCAATTTAGGTCTTCTGTTGACTTAAATTATCAAGCTTCATGTCTTGACGAGATATGGATTCCACGATGATTTTGGCTTCTAGCCAAAATCTAGAGTCAGTTTACGTTTCTGCGCAGGTCTTTTATCTCTTCAGAAATAACCTTTATTTTCTGAGTCTTTAAGATTTTATTTTGACCTTTTAGGGCTTTTGAACAACAATTTGGAATTTTCTCAACTACTTTGAGATATTCCTTTAGAGACACTTTCACTCGCTTTGAGAGTTCTCCTGCGAATGACATTCGCTTTTGTGCGGTGGGTTTACAAGATCATATCTTTAACCTTTCCTTTTCCGAGGAGTCGCAGTTTGTTGCTCTTGGTCGAATTTAATCGTCTTGTACAAGTTTCATAATTGTTCTTCATGACCCTCCATGATTTTTCTCATGATCGAATTAAATCGACTTGTACTTTTCTCCCACTTATTCTTGTAATAATTAGTACTTTTCTCCCAGACTACTAGGTGTGCTAATTACTAGAAGAATACTATCATGAGCAACAAACACTTTGTTCTCTTGATTGGTTGTGAAAGAAGCCCAAATTTCTTTCAAAAAGAAATTGCGTCAGATATTAGCTAGTTTTGTAACGTTTTTACAATTTTTTTTAGCTTTAGATGGAATAGGTTGAGTGTAAAAACAATCGTGTCTAGACTATATCCCAAAATATTCGGAAGACTGGCTTAAACCCATCTTTGATCGAATCATGCATAGCAATGTTCGATTACTCCCACTGAATCTACCATCCCACAGATGTGTTCCATGGAGCGAGTTGGGAATCGGTTTCTCAACTCCTTTGATGGTTATCAAATGTTTGACTCAAGTTTTTACCACTCCAATGTAATCGGGTGACTTAAACTCTCTTGTCAAAATGATACTTTACTTCGGTTTGTACTTTGTTTGAACGTTTCCATGAAGTTGTCAGAGTACATATTGGAGAAGCTCTCGTTAGCTTCTGCAAGTAAACTTATAGGTCTGCATAACACTGTATGAGTCCTAATAGATTACTAGTCTCTATGCCTTTTGAAAAGGGTGACTTTGTCAATTTAGTCCTTAAGACCTAATTGAAATGCTGAAGTTTAATGAGTTTGAATCTCTTGATTTTAGCCATTATCAATGTTAACCTTTAGTTAATTTTACCACTGGTTTAAAACATCAGACGTTTCTAGAAGAACAAAATAATCAGTATTAAGTTCTAAGCTAGATCAGTGTCTAAAAGAAGACTTTGATCCCTTTCAGCATCCTTAGCATTACTGCTTCTGCTCCCTCTTGGATCTTTACTTCTTTTAGTCAAGTATGTGATTTCCTTGAGCTTTACCGAGCCGTACATCCGGTATAAAATACCTGATGAAGAAATTTTACGATACTTGTTTTTAACTTTGTTAACAAGGATGTTGGAATCGGAATTCGTAATTCCATTCCTTATGTCCTCCAGGTGCTAAGGGTAGTTTCCTCTTGAATGGTCTAGCCATTGTTTGGAAACATTCACAGTAATGAGAAATACTCTTGATCATGTACCCGGTAACTGTTTGCCTTTTCTTCGATCAAATGTTTGTCTCACTTGACTGACCCTTTGCCCTTTTGAATCTTAAGAGCTCTTTCTTAGATTTTTGTACCAAATCTCAAGAACCTTTCTTAGATTGGATATTCCCGTATGTTCTGCTCAGTTTGTTCGTAACAACCTGAGTGACTCATCTAAGGTTTTATCTATCTTTGTTCAATCGATATTGAATTGGGTGATAGATGTATTCTGTTGTCTTCCGTTAGGATGACTTTCAGATTGTCTTGGAGGTCTCGTACCTCTCCATTTATGACTTCTGTGGGAAATTCTTCCTCAGTTTGTCTTAATGGTTATGCTAGCATCCATTACTCTTCCAAAGAGAATGTTATAAGATTGCTTGCAAATGGCTTTTGACCTTCTTCGGTATGAGTCAACATTGGGATTGGGTATTCTAGTAAGCTTTCCTTTTGAATCTGAGAACTATTCTCGGATTCATTCTTCCATTCTAGGAAGTGGATCAACACCTCCCTTAGGTGTGATTTTAAAGTTGAAACCGTTTTCATGTGTCATCTTAATTCTACATAAAGAAATGGCAAAGTTTTAAAACTCGTTATCGTTTTTGAAAAACTTAGTTTTCCCACATTATTCAATAAAAATCGTCCCCGATTGAATAAGTGATTCAAAGATCTCAGTTCTTCGGAGTAAAGCGGATGAAGGCCCTACCCTTTGACTCCGTCGTTCCAAGTGAGTGAACTACTTCACTGATCATACCTTATGACTCTTGGTTGATAGATTTCATTAATGAATGACTAATCTATCCTTTTGCCTCGAGTATCCAAGACTCTCTTGCTGATCTCGTTGAGTAGAACCATTTAGACGTGTAGGCCTCTTCTATAGACCTACCCGCATTGTCCCAAGGTAGAGGAGGTACTCTGCGAAGGCCGACCCACCTTCCTCGAACAAGGGCGCAACGAGTGTCTTAATCTGGATAGGCGATTACTCAAGATTACGTTTTGGGGACTTTTACGCTAGTCTGGCGTTTGTTATAGTGAACTATTTAGCCTAACTAACATCCACGACATAAAGCGTAAATAAGTAAGTAAATGCGCGCGAGAAAGTAAATCAAGCAGACATGGATCCTAGTATGGCCCCTAACCCCTAACCTAGAAAATCTAATCTCCTTTGGTTTTCTTCTTGTTTCGCCTTTTGGTTCGTCTTAGATCGCCATCTTTGAACCTCCATTGATTTCTCCCACTCGCCTTTGGATTTCATCCTCGAGTTTCTTCAATGGACTCATAGACCCTAAACTCTAACTACAAGACTCTAACGATTCGCAGATCGTATGAACTTGAAATTAAAATTAATTACAAAGCATGCACCCATCCGTGCTTAAAACAAGAATAAAGAAATAAATCTATGGCCATACTAGTTTCCCGCATTCACATCACATGCAATCATATAATATATCAAGGCTAAGAATTATATATGCATGATTATCTTGGGAGATACTTTTGTTGACATCACATGTCACATTACGGACCTTAAGTCTAAATTCGAAGAATTCAACTAATGGTGCGTTCCGGTTTTATCTTTTATGATTTCTAAAATTATCTTTAAGAAAAAACTCCGTTTTGGGCTCGAGAAAGCCCGGGTCAATTTCGGGAAAAATATTGGTTCGATTCTTAATGATTTCATAAATCAATTTAAAGAGAAATCCGTTTTGGCCTTCTGGATGGCCCGGATTAGTTTTGGAATTATTTGGTTGGAATCGGAAGAAATTTTGGCAAAAACTCCCACTCGAATGATGGTCCCTTTTCGTGGTCCGAAAAGCCTCGAAAAAGCCCGGGACAAGTCCTAGACAAGTCCCGGCCCAAGCCCACAAAAGGGCTCGGACAAGGTCCGGACATAGCACGGCCCATAGGGCCGGCATGTCCTGGCCGAGGCCTATCAAGGCCTGGTCTCGTCCTGGCCGGAGCCAGGACGCTAGTCCATGTACCAGACGCGTCCTAGACGTGTCTGGTGCTGGACCGGACCAGCACTAGGTGTCTCGGACTAGTCCGAGACACCCAGAACCTCCCAGACACGTCTCCAAGACGCGTCTGGTCGAGTGCTCTGGACGCATCCTAGACGCGTCCAGGAAGCTCCCACCGCAGCTGCTGGACGCGTCTCCAAGACGCGTCCCCAGTAGCTGCTCTGGACGCGTCTCCAAGACGCGTCCAGAAGCTTCTGTCGCACCTGCTGGTCGCGTCCTAGACGCGTCTCAGCAGCTGCTCTGGACGCGTCCAGATGACGCATCCAGGAGCTTCCTGGCCGGACACTAGGTCCAATTTTTTTTTTTTTTTTTTTTTTTCTTATACAACTCTAAGTTGCTATGTTCCAATTTTAAAACTTTTCTAAAATTTTGAAATTCCTTTTAAAACACTTCTAAAATTTTTCAAAACTTTTAGAAACTTTTAAAATTTTCCAAATTTGTTTTGGGAGTTTCCTAAACTCAAAACAACTCCTTTTAGAACACTTCTAAAATTCCAAATTTTTTTTGTTTTTCCAAAAGTTTCCAAAACTTAAAAATAACTCTTAATCAAACCAATTTTGGATCAAAATCTAGGTTTTTGAAACTTTTTCAAAGAACAATTTTGAAATCAATTTGAAAAATCTTTGAATCCAATTCAAAACTAATCAAATGTTATGTTTAAAACCTTTTTAAACATAACTATCAACTTAATCAAGCATGGATTAGTTTGAAATTCAATCAAATTGAGTCTTTTAAAACACTTTTAATCATCAATTTGATTCTCAATTTGAAATTCATGGAATCCCATTCAATAATATCAAATTGTGAGTTTAAATAATTTTAAAACACTTTTATAAACTCAATTTATCAAACTATCAATCATATCCAATATGAACTAGTTCGATTCTTAGCAAAAACTAGTTCATTGCAAGAGGCTCTGACGCCACTGAAGGGAATTAAACCCTTATACTACTGTTTATAGCGGATAACGACATCTAATGTCTAACACTAGTATCCCCAAGATCATCATGCAAAACTAGTAATTAAACTAATGAAGATAGTAGATTACCTTAATCGCTTTTCCCTCGAACTAGTTGAATTGATTAAAGAAGACCAAGAGCTTCAAACGTAGCTCCTCTACTTGGGACGCCGAATAGTGTATTTAATCTCCCTCCTTGAAAGCTCGCTAGCACTCCAATGGTGGTTTGATAATAAGAAGACCTTCTTCTTGCTTGACTAGAAGATAGCTTGGGAATTAGCTCACTTTCTCCTCTCTACTTGATGTGGTAGAGTAAGAAAGCTTAGAGAGAAATTCCACACTTTATTCTCTGCCCTAAGAGTGTTTATATAGAACCCTAATAAGAATCCACCTCCTTTTAGGTTTCCTAAAACACCCTTTAGAATAAGATTTAGGGAAATAGTCGAAAATATATAGCAACTAGTTGATATTTTCTCAATTCCCTAAGGAGATGACGTCCAAACCCAGCCAAAATTGTCAGATTTAATTTTCATAACATAAGGAAACGTCCCTCCAAAAATCAGCCCAATCCGAGCCCTAAAAGTGCCCGAATCGGCCTAGGCCCAAAACCCTTATTTCGGGCCTTTTTGCTATCTTTTGCCCAAATTCTATTTAGGCCTGTGAGATATGTTTATGGGACATTCCCAATGTTATATCACGCTCCCACTAGTCATATCATCCGATTAAATACCCATTCTTATGTGTAACCCGATGTAGGATCCGATCGAAGTTAGCAGCGAATTACTTCGTAATTCGACGATCGTAGAAGGTTTCTAGCTAAACGCTACGACCCCTAAATCAATCGGACTTGATGATCTTCTTCATCAATTGTCCTAGTCGACATATTGCTCGCATTTCCATCTTGGTCGAAGGACATCTCCTTCAACTCCTTCACATATCTATATATTTTCTTTCCATGGCCATTAGCATTAAACCGGTTACTGGCGCTGACTTCCTTCGAATATCGTCTACTTGCTTACGTTCTTCATCAGAAGAAGTTTCTGAAAGCACGGGGATCGGAATGTCCAATATTTCTGCGCTTTCTCCTAGAACCTTTCTCAGGTTCCTCTCCCATTGAACGAAGTTGGTATCGTTCAATTTCTCAAGTATGGTATAGAGGTTGAAGATGTTCTTTGTCATAATTAAACTACATGTAAGAAATGCGAAAGTGATTAAACTTGTTATCCTGGAAATTTCTCTTAATTTGCCTATATTATTCTACTTTTGTTGTCCCCTTAGAATAATATAATGCCAAGATCCCATTCCTTCGAAATTAAGCTACTTTGGCACTGCCCTTAATTCGTCGTCCTGGGTGAGTAACTCCTTACTGATCATATCTCATATGACTCTTGGTTAACGATTTAAACATTAAATCGTCCTTTAGCCTCGAAGTCCAAAACCCTTTTGCTGACTCGTTTGAGAATAACCATTTAGACATGTAGACCTCTTCATAGATCTACCCGTATTGTCCCGAGGTAAAAGATGGCACCCTGCTTTGGCATGACCCACCATCGATGAACAAGGGCTCAACAGGTGTCTTAATCTGGGTAGGCTTTACTCAAAATTCTTTTTGGGACTTATTACGTAATTTATCAAGTTGCGTTACTGTGAACTCTTGCATAACCATTCATGATTTATTACGTAAAAGTTTATGTGGGTTTGCGTAATGATTTGTTAAATCTTAGTATTACCCCTTAAAAGATCCCATCTTTTAAGTTTATTTCTTGTTCGCCTATGGTTCGATTGGATCCATATCCAAGAACCTCTATTGACTACTCCCACTTGAACCATGATCTCATCATTCAGTTCGTCAATAGATTCTAAGACCCTATACTCTAAGCATTATTCGGGCACAACTCCTTGCGCTTAGAACAAGAAACGATAATCCTATCTAAAGGTATACTATTCTACGCAATCACATACATCCATACATACAAAATATGACAATCATAATAAACAAAGTATGTATCCTAGATTCGTCTCTAGGTTTTGCTATGTATCGTATAGCTATTCGTGGGAATTTGTGACATCTCTATGTCTAATGGGCTCTAAAGTTTCGTATTCACAATACTTAAACTAGAAGCACATTACGTTTCTTCCTTAATTGTTTCCAAAATCAATATAAGGAAAAACTCCGTTCGGGTTCTTCTCTAACCCGGGTCTATGTCGGAAAAATTATGCTCGGAACCGAGAGAAAAGTCTGAAAAACTCCCTTTCAGATCATGGCCTAAAAGGCCCTTGAGTCACACTCAAAAAGATCTGAGTCAACCCTGGTCAAAGGCCCTTGACTGGTCTCTGGTCAACTCTTCACTCAACCTGGTCAAAGTCCGGTCCTTGAGACAGCACCTTCCTGTCGTGCTTGGTCTCTCGGGCAGACGCGTCCTAGCCCAGCTAGACGCTTCTGTCCTAGGACATACCATAGACATCTCGGGTGAGATGTCTACGATGCATCCTGGTCGCGTCCCAGACGCTTCCAGACCATCCGGTCACCTTTCATCCCTCTCGGGTACTCAATCCGAGAGGTGTTGGAACTCCCAGACGCGTCCCGTACGTGTCTGGTCCTGGGACAGCACATGTGCCATCTCGGATGTTCGGTCCGAGATGCACCCGTGCTCCACAGTCGCGTCCCAGACGCTTCTGTGCATAGACGGCAAGGCCATCCTATCTGGGATGCCTTCTGGACGCGTCCAGACTCGTCCTAAACGCTTCTGGATGCTCCGGTCGCATCCCAGTCGCGTCTGGAAGCTTCCAGACGCATCCGAGATGCTTCTGGTCGCTCCAGACGCATCCTGGATGCGTCCGGACACCCGTCCAGTGTCTCGGTCCTAGACCGAGACTCTAATAGGTTCCCTTGAGCGCATCCCAGACGCGTCAGGGATGTCCGAGACGCTCCTGTCTCGGAATCCTATTCCGTCTCGGACTGGGATATCCCAGACGCGTCTTCCACGCGCAGGGTCGACGTCCGAGACCCGAGAGTCTCGGACTCCTAGTCCGTGTTGGACTGGGATATCCCAAACGCGTCCTAGACGCTCTGGGACGTCCGAGACCCGAGAGTCTCGGACTCCTAGTCCAGCTCGGACTAGGATTCCCGGTCCTTCACGGACTGGGATTTCCAGTCCGTGTCCCTGTCTGTCTCGGACTGTCTGTCCGAGACGTGCTGGTCCGGCCCGGACGCGTCCTGGACACGTCCTGTCCGGTCCGGCCAGTAGGGTTTCCAAACTTTTTGGAAATCCAACCGTTCCAACTGATTTTCTTTTTGTTTTTCTTTGTTCCAGCTGCTGTTAGGTACTGTTTTTGATCAATTCATCAACCAATCTTCATGGTTTTGATGATTTTTATCAAAATTCTAATACCCTAAAGCTTGTTTATAAAAACCCTTTTCATAAAACTATGTTTCTAGTGTTTCTAGGTCATGAATCTCATTCAAAACCCTAATTTGATCTCATCAAACTTATGCTTGAATCTCTATTCAAACATAAAAAACACTAATATCTAGTTGTTCAAGTATGAATCTAATTCGTCTAGTCAAAGATAGTTCATGCAAACGGCTCGTGATGCCACTGATGGGGAATAACCTAGTGTATCTCATACACCTAATTGTCTAGTGTTGGTAGCGGAATCTCAAACATCATATGTTTAACACTAGTTTCCAGGATCTATACATGAACATACCAATGAACTAGATTGGAAAGATGATTACCTCTTAATCGCTTTCCCACGAACTAAATTCTGACCAGTATTCGGAAGATAAGAGCTCCAAGTGTAGCTCCTCTACTTGAGACACCGAGTAATGACTTGAACTCCCTCCTTTCAGTCAGCTAGGACCTTCTTGAAGGTTGAGATGAAGAACTCCTTCTTCTTGACTAGATACTTGAGAAAACTTCTTTTCTCTCTCTCTCTCTGAGATGTATATTCTGAAACTCTTTCAGTTTACCTCCAGACTCTTGAGAATTCAATCTTTGAATTGCCTCTCTCTTTAGGTTGTATAATTAGGTATATATAGAAATCCCTAAAATAGGTATTAGACTCAGACTAGGATTCCATAAACCTAATTATTAGGCAACACCCAAAATACCCTCCATTGGGTCACTTAAGTTGGCCGGCCAACATAGCCCTTTATGGGCTTCCTTGGCCGGCCCACTTAGGGCCTAGCCGGCCATCACATGGCCGGCCCTATTGCCTGGGCCGGCCATCACATGGCCGGCCTCCCTAAAGCCATTCCGGGCCTCCCTTTTGGGCCCGGACATGTTTATCTCTTCAGACTTCTCCGAATCTTCCAGGACTTACCAATAATGGATCCAATCCACTTATTTGCCATTATCCATCTAGTCAATTCTCTCCGTTCAAATCACTACTCTGTTGTGTAACCCTTGTAGGATTCGGTCTATGTTAGCCGCGAATCAACTCTTGATTCGACGATCGTAGTTGGCTTCTAGCTAAGGATTACGACCCCTAATTGGACCGGACTAATGATCTTCTGAGTAAGGTCATTAAGATCCTATTAGCCAAATTGCACGCATTGCATCCTTGGTCGAAGGACACTCCTTCGGAAGGATACCATTCCTTCAGACTTTAGGCATTATATCCTTCACTCCTCTTACCCTAAACTGAATCATTGGAAACTTGGGTATCTTTTTCTTCATCTAGCTCTTTCTTTTTCTTCCTAATAGTTTTTTTTTTATTGCTAATCTTAAGGAGTCTCTCTTTTTCTCTTTTCAGCTTTGAGCACAGCAATTTACCTGAAACTCTTTCTGAATCGTAAAGGTTAGTTGTAATTAATCTGCATGGCCGCATGGGAATCTCTTTGGTTGCTCTATTTTACAAGCTTTCCCCTTAAAAATAATAGGTAGCTGGAGAGTGTTTGTGAATTCAATCTTCTTCTTTGATCATCTAAAATTTAGGGGTTTTTAGTTTTTCTTGCATTTTAATCCTTAAGATGGTTTATTGTTTGGCTGAACAGGAAACTCAGCGGCTCCTCAGCTAACCAAGTCTCTCTTTCTCTCTCTTCTTATCAAGTTTTCTGATTTGAGTTGAAGCAGTAAAAGAGATTTTGCTGAATTGACTCAGTTTATTAAAGAAACTCTTTGTATAATCTGGTAATAGGTTTTCTACTTGACGTTCCTTTGAGAGAATTACTCCCAATTAGGTGTTTGACGATACTTGCACAATTTTGATGTAGTGTTCAATTGAATCTCTAGATGGGTTAGTGGTAGTTAGATGTAAATTGGGTAAAGGTTGAAGTATTTTTGACCATTTGTTATCTGATGATTTTAACTCTGGTAGTCAGTGCATCTCCTCCAGAAGACAACATGTGATATTTCACTAGACAACATCCTTTCTTGATTAATGATTTTGTGGAAGTAATATATTCTTACTGTAGTTCTCCGGCATTTGGATGTTATTATTCAATTTCTGGTTCTCAGTAGTCAAGTTGTCATGTATATTCATAAATAATATAAACGATGTCTGTTTGGAACCATTAGGGTTTTATGTTTTATTACCAAAAGGTGGAAGTGATTTTGTTGTAGGTACCTTCTATCTAAAGATTTGGGTAGGGGCTCCTTCTTCTTCCTATAGTTAGATGGAGATGAACATCTTACATACCCTGTGTTCTGATTAGTTCCCTTTGGATTAAAACCATCTATCTATATGTCAATTTTATTATTCTGATTATGTTTCTGGAATTCTATCTATTATGAACAAAATAAGTTCAATCTAGCTATGGTAATGGCGCTTTTCATTTTCTTGAAGGTGCTTGATTTATGTTGTATAGAACTTTGGCTTCCGTCTCCTTGGGCATAATAACCATATGATCAAAAACTTGTAATAGTGTTTGACGCTATATTAGTGTTAGTATCAACTTAGATTTTACTAATTTAAAAAAAAAAAAAAAAAATTAGATTTTACTAATTTTGAATACGAAATATATTATGAAAAAATTTCTCATATTAATCTATGTCTATTCCATAGAGTTGTGCTCACTACTCTATTCTGATGTTTCTTCCTGAAGTTTTGAATATGAAATCTATTATGAAAAAAAATCTCAGATTAATCTATGTCTATTCTGTTTCAAGGTTGTGCTCAGTACTCACTACTCTATTTGGTCTCAATACAATCTTTTGGATGACATGAAAAAGGTAAATATGTACTTCAAACTCGATCTTATCTTACATGTATGATTCTTTATGAAGACGTTATAGTGTACAAGTTACTCGGGCCATGAAAATGTTTTACAAACATAGCCTTAACTCCTTATGTGTTTGAAAATCAGTCATATAGTTTCTTTATGAAGATGTTAGAGTGTACATTGTTTTATGATAATTAATTTGTAACTTTTTTTCTTGAAAGATCAAGTTAATTGGATATTGTTGGCAGTTTGCCGCTGAAGCACTTTATAATTCATATATTCTTCACATGTTGATGCATTAAATTGTATTTGCATACTTTTGGAGTGTTCTTGGCAGGCATGGTTTTGATGTTGTTAATGGAAGCGTTGGTGATAAAAGCAGTAAGAGCAACAACTGTGATATGGAACATACTCCATAGTAATGGTGGTGCTTGCAACAACTGTGATATAGACCATACTCCATAGGAATGGTGTTGCTTGCTTTTGTGGGTAAGCAAAGGAAATCACTCATTCAAGAACAGTATATCAGTAGATATATTTTAAAAGCAATATTATGAGATACATTTAATGTAAGTTTTTTTTTTCTGCTGAAGGAATGTAAATTGTTCTTAAAGCAAAATATTACTGCCATTTTGTTCGTAATTTTGAGTTTTGTCTTGATTTTTCAAAGAAGATAACAATATTCGTCTTTTATGAGATCGGTTTGTAATTCGGAATGAGTTTGATGATACATCTGAATCAACAAATTCGATGATAGGGTCAAAACAAATATCAATATAAATTTACAAAAGAAGAAAAAAATTACAAGCCGAAATTTTTGTCGAACATGACGTCATGTTTGTAAATATTATGTGTTATCTTTCAGCCAACTGTTGTGATTTTGACATTATACTAATGGGTAGGTTTGGCCGAGTTTTTCTTAAAATTAGGGAGGAATACATGAGTTAGACATTGAATTAACCCTTTGAACTTATGTGGGCATACCGGAAGTTATACTAAAGGCACATGGTTATAAGAGAACTACGTTGAAATAGAAAATTCAAACTCTCAGTCACAATTTGAGCACAACTCCAGCGAATCCATCCAGGGTTCAAGAGTGGTTACCGCCGGTGACGGGAATCATTAAAGTTAACTTCGACGGAGGTTTTAGTAATCTAGGAGCAGCCATAGCTGGGATTGCGAGAAATGACAAAGGAGAATCTAGGACAAAGTTTATTTATAATAGAAGGAGACTGTAAGACAACCATTGATGCAATATTGGAGGGCCCAGATTACTACCCGTGGAGAGTCAGAACTTTACTCCTTGAGGCTAGGGCTTTGGGGGACCTCCATAGTGGTGTGAAGTTCCAATATTGCCCCCGAGAAGCCAACGGTAGTGCTCACCAGCTGGCACACTCAGCTTTATTATCTTTTCCCTGATGTACTTTTGTCCCTCTGTTTACAAGGACTTTGTGTTATCTTCTCTTGTAATCTTATTAGCCTATGGCTCATCAATGAAGATAATCCTTTCAAAAAAAAAATTAGTGATTTTAATTTGATATAGGGTTTGCTCAATCGAGCAACCATGTCGACGAAACTGAAGTTGGAACTGCTAAAAGTTGTTATTGATGCCGATGAACACCATAGTTTTCTATTTCTGTTTCTCTCCTCCCATAATTGTTTCAGAAAACAGTGGTAGCCAAACCAGATCTCAAATCGATTCAACTGAAACCTAGTCCTCCAACTGAAACAACAATGGATGAAATTGATTTCGGCAAAGTCGATACAACGAAAAAGCTTTTGTGTTCCCATCGGCATTACTTTATTTTAAAAAAAATATCCAAAATACTGTATGAGAACATCATCAAATCCTATCAAAACCAAACTATCAATGCCCTTTCAAACAACATAATTTTTAACTCCAGTGTCGGATGCAACCATTGTGTGAAGATAAAGAACACTAATTTCAGATATCTCTCATCCCAAAAACCCTAATTTCAGCATGGTTCTCTATCTAATCACATGGGATTAATGCTGTTCATGGACATGAGGATGTCTTCAATCTTTCAAATCATTCTGAAACAGCCACAAACCCTAATCTGAAACAACCACAAACCCTAATCTGAAACAACCACAAACCTAATATGGAACAACGACAAATCCTAATCTTTGTCTTCAAGCTTTCTTTACTAGTAGATGGTTGTGAGAGGGAAAGTTACAAAACCTTTTAAGATGAAGAGTGTTTTAGAGAGAGAACCGGGAAGGGGGACAGAAATTTTTCAGAAATGGAGGAGAGAGAGCGCGTTTTTGTCAAGAGAGCATGAGAATTGCGTTTTACCACCTTTTGTGTGGTAAAACTTATGACTCCATTTTCCCATCTTTTTTTCACACGGGAAAGAAAATGTCCCACTTTCTTAGACTAATCAAAACGGTAGAAATCGATTTTCACAAGAAAATCGATTTTCCAATGCTATTTTCCCATGTAACAAAAGGAACCTTAGTCTATTATCCCTTTGTTATTTAAATTGTTTTCCAAAACCAAATCAAAATTTATGAAAGGGGTGTTGATTTAAGATTTAGGTGAAATTACTTATCCCTTGAGAAGATTTTCAGACTTATACAAACTTACTATAACTTGATCCCGTATACTTGCGGGAATATACCTATTTTGGGCCTATCAATTTGTCAGGGACAAGGTAGTTCTGTTTTCTAACTAGAGGAATTTTGATGAAGCAGGGTTGAGAGCCATGGCGGAAGACCCATACGAAGGTTCAGATGAGAACAAGTCTGACATCTCAGATGAGAACAAGTCTGACATCTCAGATGAGAACAAGTCTGACATCTTCCGTAGTGACTTTGTCAGCCATTTGCAGAATCTACAGTATGGGAGATACTGTCTAAAACAATTTGAAATACCTCCCATGTACTTACAAGGGCAATTCCCATGGGATGATCCAGGTGGACCTCCTTCAGGAAATGTGAATCTATTGACACAATTAACGGGTTATGCCCCTCCCGTGGTTCATGTTCCGCCACTGCAGCCTGGATTTAGTGGGGCTACTGCTGCTTACCAACATTATGGCGATGAAGCTCCTAGATATCGTGGTGGAACGGGCGCTTATCTTCCTCCTGGTGGAACGAGCGCCTATCTTCCTCGTGGTGGAACGGGAGTTTATCTTCCTCGTGGTTGAACGGGCGTTTATCTTCCTCGCCCTGTAAGATCACTAGAACTTGATACTTTGGGTGTTCTTTTCTAGTTTCGACATTTCCTTGATTTCTTAGTTGGTTTATTTTACGTATTATATCTGGATATAAAATATACTTTATGAAAAAAAAATCTGTGTTATGCACTTTAGGAAGACAGCACCACAAGACCTTTACCTTACTGGTGTCACTATTAGTAACTATATCTTAGAACGGATACGAAGCAGTCTTAGTTTATGAGCCCCAGTTTCACAAATGGTGATGCATGGCTTATGTTAATGTCATTGCACGTCGAAATCCGTTTTCCTGAGAAACTGAAGTATATCTGAACGAACTGTCTGGTTGTGGTTCTACCCGTTCCAGTTATAAATAAACTTCGTAAATAAATAAACTTTTTAAATAAATAAACTTTATAAATAAACTTTGTAAATAGCTAAACTTTATAAATAAATAAACTTTTTAAATAAATAAACTTTGTAATTGAATAAACTAACTAAAATAACTTTGTAAATAAATAAACTTTATAACTAAATTAACTTTGTAAATAAATAAACTTCGTAAATAAATAAAGTTCGTAAATAAGTTAACTTTATAAATAAATAAACTTTGTAAATAGCTAAACTTTATAAATAAATAAACTTTGTAAATAAATAAACTTTATAAATAAATACACTTTATAAATAAATAAATAAACTTCGTAAATAAATGAACCTCTTAACTTGGCTACTACAGTAAGACTTGTCAAAAAAATTTAATATCATTACTAATGTTGCAGAAATGGAGATACACCAAATCAACCACCACAACGAGAAACAAGATCCTAAGAAGAAAGAAGAGCTAGATGACGATGGGAGAAGAGGAAAAAGACAGAGTAGAAAGAAAAATGGGAGGAGCGGATCATCTTCCGCGCCACTTATTAAATGGAGTAAATAAACTTTGTAAATAAATAAATAAATAAACTTTATAAATAAATAAACTTTGTAAATAAATAAACTTCGTAAATAAATAAATTTTGTCTCTGATGGGACAAGGTAGTTCTGTTTTTTAACTAGAGGAATTTTGATGAAGCAGGGTTGAGAGCCATGGCGGAAGACCCATACGAAGGTTCAAATGAGAACAAGTCTGACATCTCAGATGAGAACAAGTCTGACATCTTCCGTAGTGACTTTGTCAGCCATTTGCAGAATCTAAAGTATGGAGATACTGTCTAAAACAATTTGAAGTACCTCCCATGTACTTACAAGGCAATTCCCATGGGATGATCCTGGTAAACCTCTTTCAGGAAATGTGAATCTATTGACACAATTAACGGGTTATGCCCCTCCCGTGGTTCCTGTTCTGCCACTGCAGCCTGGATTTAGTGGGGCTACTGTTGCTTACCAAAATTATGGCGATGAAGCTCCTAGATATCGTGGTGGAACGGGCGCTTATCTTCTTCCTGGTGGAACGGGCGCCTATCTTCCTCGTGGTGGAACGGGTGCCTATCTTCCTCGTGGTGGAACGGACGTCTATCTTCCTCGTCCTTTAAGATTACTAGAACTTGATACTTTGCGTGTTCTTTTCTGGTTTCGACATTTCCTTGATTTCTTTGTTGGTTTATTTTACGTATTATATCTGGATATAAAATGTACTTTATGAAAAAAAAAAAAACTTGTGTTATGCACTTTAGATAGAGAGCACCACATGACCTTTACCTTACTAGTGTCACTATTAGTAACTAGATCTTAGGACGGATACGAAGCAGTCTTAGTTTATGTGTCCCAGTTTCACAAATGGTGATTGATGGCTTATGTTAATGTCATTGTACGTTGAAATCCGTTTTCCTGAGAAACTGAAGTATATCTGAACGAACTGTCTGGTTGTGGTTCTACCCGTTCTAGTTATAAATATACTTCGTAAATAAATAAACTTCGTAAATAAATAAAGTTCGTAAATAAATAAATAATATAAATAAGTTAACTTTATAAATAAATAAACTTTGTAAATAGCTAAACTTTATAAATAAATAAACTTTGTAATTGAATAAACTTTGTAATTGAATAAACTTTCTAAATAAATAAACTTTCTAAATAAATTTGTAAATAAATAAACTTTATAAATAATTTTTATAAATAAATTTGTAAATAAATAAAGTTTGTAATTAAATAAACTTTATAAATAAATAAACTTTGTAAATAAATAAACTTTATACATAAATAAACTTCGTAAATAAATAAACTTTGTCTCTAATGGGACATGAAAATGTCCAATTTGAACCTCTTAACTTGGCTACTACTGTAAGACTTGTGAAAAAAAATTTAAAATCATTACTAAGGTAGCAGAAATGGAGATACACCAAATGAACTACCACAGCGAGAAATAAGATTCCAAGAAGAAAGAAGAGCTAGATGACGATGGGAGAAGAGGAAAAAGACAAAGAGTAGAAAGAAAAATGGCAAGAGCGGATCATCCTCCGCGCCACTCATGAAATGGAGTAAATAAACTTCGTAAATAAATAAATAAACTTTGTAAATAAATAAATAAACTTTGTAAATAAATAAACTTTATAAATAAATAAACTTTGTCTCTGATGGGACATGAAAATGTTTATTCTCATTGATATTCTCATTAGTGTACTTGTGCTCTTACCCGAATTGAAGCCCACCTGCTCCCGAATTTGTTGAAGAGGTTCTGAAACTTCATTATGGCTCTCCAGCTGCTGCAGTAAGGTGTTGTGAAACTTTGCTATAGCCTTTTTGAACTCATGTGAAATGCAATTAGGTCGATTGATCGAACATGAAGAAGCTCGTTTTATTGCTACTTTTGCTTTTGTTTTTTTTGGTTCGTATTGTATTGGTGATATAGTTAATGAAGCTGTAATGAGTTTTGACGTTGTAAATCAATATGGAGTTCAATCAGATGTTGTTGCAGTTAGTTCTACTCAGGGCAGTTTGTAGGGAAGATTAGAAGACTTCAATGGCTCATACTTTTTTTGAGCGTCAAAGCAAATGTTTCTCCTGATGCAGATTTATTTGCATTTCTCTTAGAAGGTCTGGAGAAGGAAATGAACGTTACTCAAGCCAAAAGCACTTTTGGATCCTACTAAACATGTCTGCCAATGTCAATGTTAAGGAGTCATTGTTGTGACTATATGTCAATCCAGCAAAGAAAAGCGAGAATGATTTGGATACTATTTTCAACATTTTGACTAGGATAAGTTATTAGGACAAAATTAACATGATCAAGACTACAATATGTGCGTGATTACGATATGGATTTAATTCCTTTTAATTTCTCAGTAATTATTAACTCTCTAGCTTTACCTATTCTTCATCCACTATCAATTTCTCTATAACTATTTTCGATCTTAATTCTATGTTATTACTCCTCCCACATTATTTCATATTTGATTTCTAAATAGTCTATATTTTCCTTAGTTTTTCTATTCTTGCAGAGTTGAAATTATTGTTGTTCGTATTTTTCACCGTCTACTTATGCAGGTAATTTCCCCAATTCTCACACAACCTGATCGGAAAAACTCCTCAGACAATAGTATTTTAATTTTCACATTTTTTTTCCTTATTACGTTTATTGTTATATTGTTCTATGTCTCTGATTCAATCCGAACAACAAGTACTGGAAATTCCATTTTAGAAGATTATCATAGCATCATCTGTTGTTATAGTTTCGACAGGCAGTTATGTGATTAGCCACTAAATTCCATACAAGAATAATCTATGAAGAATTATTAGTTAGTAGTATTTTCTTAAGTATTCTTGTGAACTGTTCCATATCTAGTTATGTTCCAACACACTGAATTATTACTTAGTAGTGATGAGCCAAATAATCTTCAGCTTGGACAGAGTCAAGAAGTCAACGGAAATAATCGAGAAACAAATGTCGACTAGAATCCGAATCATTAGGGAGGTGAATCGTATTTTTAGCATGTAAAGAAATTTTCTCATCCAAAAATTTGAAATTCAAAAAAATATCTTTCATACCTCAAAAGTGGCCGCAAAGAGTTGTTCTTTAAAAATTTCCCTAATTTCAAACTCTTTAGTCGAGTAGAGAAATTATTTTTGAGAAATTACTTTGGTTGACAACTAACTTCTACAAATATAATATTCAATTAAGAGTTTTTATTTACTCTTTATGTAGTCAAAATGACATTTTTACCTTATGTTGCCAAAATTACATTTTCATCCTTATGTTTTCCAAATTATATTTTTACCCTTACTTTGTCAAAATTTACTTTTATTTCTATATTGTAAAATTATTTAACCTTGTCTCACTTTGCTAACTGAAGAGTAAGAATGCCAAGCTATAAATAAAACAAGATGAAAATGTAAATTTGACAACGTATGAATAAAAAAAATTACTAATGCAAAAGGGTAAAATTGTCATTTTAATATAAAAGTGTAGACATATTTGTTGATGTTTAAATTGTAACGATTGATACCATTTAAATTTCATTATAAAAAGAAAATGGTTATTCAAAATTCGGATTTTTACGACATTGTTGTCTTAATAAAAAAAAGATAAATTTCTTTACAATATTTAATTAATAAATGCTCAGAAACAAAAAATCTAAAAAACAATAAAAAAAATGAAATTCAAAATAACGAAAAAAACGAAAATAAACCATTTAAAAATAATAAAGAATAATATTTGGTAAAACAAAATGTCTGAAAAATAAGAAAAAAGGGATAAACACTTTAGAAACAATAATAAAAATAACGGTAAAGATTAAATAAATAAACAAAAATAAACTGTTTTTAGAAAACAAAAATAGAATAAAAGATCAAAAAGTAAAAAAGTAGCGAAAATTTTGGAGGGATGTAAAGACTATAATATTAACGTCAATTTCTAGAGTTGTTTTTGACATTGTAGTGGGGTTTTTCACTGCTCATTTAAATAGGTTAGCAGTTCAACAAAAAAAAATGTAAATAAGTTAGCTGTTTAATTAGCACTTTATTAAGTTCTATGTACTATGTGAAAAGGCCAAAGTTATATATAATCAAATCTGATTGAACTAAATCAAACACTTATGTGATCTAACTATACCAAGTTTTTACTTATGCTCATAAAACTTACTAACCAGATAAACCAAATCGAACACATGTGTGATCTAACTAAACCAATCGTTTTCTTCTTTTTTTGTTGAGAAGCAAATCATTTTTAGTTATGCTCATGAAATTTATTAACTAGACAAAATAAATCGAACATAATCAATTTAATATTGGTGTTCGACTTCAGACGAGAAAAAGAGTTGTTCTGCAAAAGGTGGGTGCTCACATCTAATGTTTCCTTGAATCTAATTTATCCGTTCTATTGTTGTCCTACGAGGAAATTTAACTACATAAATCAGTATTATCCCGTTTTACAACATATAATGATTTCCAAATAGACGTTTTATGTTTGTGTTTGTCCTTCAAACACTTATTTCTCATTTCAAAGTTTACCAAAATAAAAAAAAAAAATTTCTTTTATTCGGTGTTTCGCTCTAGCTGTAGCATCCACTTTGAAAACTAAAAAATCATAGGATGAAGATTCGGGTGGCTAAAAATCGACCATCCATTGATTTTGCATTAAGAGGGTGGTATAAATAACTTCAGAGTAATTTGTATGATGTTTATGGTGCACTTGGAGTCTGTAAAACAATTTTATTATGGTTATCCCGTCAATTGATATTAGATGTGTCATTGTCTATTGGACTATTACATTGTTTACAATAAAAAAATCTTCAAACCATTATTCAATTTTGACAGAGAGCAACTACTCAATTCCCATACCATGATACCAACAAAGCCAAAGGCAGTGGGGAATACTTGAAAACTCATCACCTCTTAATTCATCAAGGAAATCAAATCAAAAACCCAAAAACAAGTCCTGATTGAATTTATGAACATAACCCACCTCCATGATTAGTTAAAAACTTAAACCCTCCAACGAATTTTCAAGTTTCTAATTAGGGTTTTGTTCAAATATGAATTTCAGAAGCTTGGATGAATTTTGGAGCTTTTATGTCAATCAACATTCAAAAGCATCAACACGTCGTTGGCATTTCATTGGTACACTAATTAGGTTCTTCTTTTTAATCAATTCGATTATCTTCAAGTGGTTGGTTCATTTTCTTTGTTCCAATTTTTGGGTATGGGTTTGCTTGGTATAGTCATTTATTTGGGTGGCCAATACGTGGACAACCGTTTTTCTTATATGGACAACAATCTTATGTGGACAACGTAAAAAAATTAAATTTTTATATGGACATCAGTTTCTAAGGGACAACACTCTATTATTTTCACTCAAGTCCTCTTAGAATCAGATGTATTATTTGATGACTTCCCTCTTTCTCCATAAACCCTAGGTTAGTTTAGTCTTCATCTCTTCTATTACTTGTTCTTCATCATCACCCAAATTTCTAGAGAGAGAAATTCTTTGGAGAAGCATTGGTGGTTATGGCATCAAACAAAGGCAAGGGAGTTGTTGTAGAATCTTCCCAAAGACAAAGGTTAGAACCCTAAAACTCTAAAACCAACCATGAAGAAGAAGATGGTACTGATGGTAGAGAAAATCAGAGAAGATGTGGAAGACGAAGATGGATTTGTTGGTTCCGACTCTGAAAACGATGGTGAAGAGGAAGATGAATCTGGTAATTCGGGTTGTGCAAAAATATGGCATAACAGAACATCACTTGCGACGAAAATCTAGCATAATCAGAAAACTTGGCAGATTTTCGTCGCAACTTAGCTTCTGTTATGCAATATTTTCGTCGGTTGTCTGCGAAAATATGGCATAACAGAAGCTAAGTTGCTACGAAAATCTGAAAAATTGTCTGATTTTGCCAGATTTTTGTCGCAAGTTATGTTCTGTTTTACCTCATCAATGTCATTAATGCCTATTATAGAAACGTCCAGAAAAATTTCTTCAGGTGCAGATTGAGGGATTTTGTCTTCTTCATCCATCTAGGGTTTAATAAAAGAAAATGGTAGAAATTACAGTTTACTTTTAGTTGAAGTGAAGAAATAAGAATAAGACTAAGAAGAGATTTTGTCTACTTCATCCATCTAGGGTTTGAAAAAAAAATGGTAGAACCTACAGTTTACTTTTAGTAGAAGTGAAGAAAGAAGAACAAGACTAAGAAGAAAGAAGAAGATGAAGAAGAAGACAGTTTAAGTTTTCAATCTTTAACTATTATTTTTGTTAGTAGTACACAAGTTACTAATTATTAGTATTTAAGACTTTATGGAGTTGTCCCCTTATTAAATCAAAGTCAACTAAGTCAAGCATAGTTGACTCGCATCGGGCCCGAAATAGTTGTTCATATAAGAAAAACGGTTGTCCGCGTATTGGCCATCTAAAAGTTGAAGGAAATTCTCGAGTAACATTTGAATACCCAATTTGGTCTCTCTTATGTGATTTGAAGATGTTTGGTTTGATGCTCACTGGCCAGATGGATAAGGAAATCAAGAGGCTTGGTAAAAGGCCAATTTTGCAAGTCTTTTGACCATCATCAACATCATTCTCTGTAAAATTTAGTTTGAGATCTGAAATTTGAGAGATTTTTAGTAACATTTTGTGGTATTCTTTTCAATTGAATTGTGAAATATGCTTTATGGGTTTTTATTCATGGCTTGTGCAGAATCATTTCTTTCTTGTTATGTAAATGGATTCATTCTTTTGATTTCTAGTGATGGGTTTGTGTTTATTTTCTCAATTTGAATATGGATGGGTTTGCCATCAGAGGTAGTTTGCAGATTTAGATCATGGCTGTAGTTTTTGTTAGTCTCATACAAAAACAAATATTTTGAAATCTTACTCTTAAAACAGTAATTTATCAATTATCATCAGCATTTTATCATTTAAAAATTCAAGAACCTTTGAAGTTCATCAAAATGGCAGAAGATACCTTTCGATGAGTTATAGTCTATCCGCTATGTGTGGTAGATAAATCAACATAATTGAGAGAGAAGTACATCTAATAGAGAAAAACAGAGTAATGTTCGCAAAAGCTAAAAGTAACGATAATCTGAGTTGCTTCAAATACACATCACAGTAAAAAGATCATCTCAAATCCAAATAAGCTTAGATTCGATTTGTATGTCAAGACTCAAGATGATAGATTAACCAAAAGAGATGTTACTGATGCTGGGATGACGATGCTTCTCCACCTGACGATTGCTGATATGGAGGCTGTTGAGACTGAGAAGGTCCTGCCATTTGAGGTGGTGGTGGTGGACCACCAGACTGATGGTGATACTGCTGATAATGTGGTGGTCGGTGGGGAGGTAGCATATGGTTGTATGGTGGAAAATAGTGTTGTGGGTAGTGACCATGCATTGGTTGTGGTGGGGGTGGCATATTTTGGTAAGGGAAATGATGCCCTGGATGCTGCTTATCTGCACCTGGTTTATTCTCACCTGACCCACTTCCAGGGGCCGACCCTTCCTGAGAAGGAACAAGGGCACCCATCCTTTGAGGATCCATGGAAGGATAGTAAGCCCGTTCCGGTTGCGGTGGAGGAGGAATGTTGAAATAGTGCATAGGTGCTGGTGGTGGCTGAGCCTGGGTACCCAGTGGCTGATCCTGAGCCCCTGGAGGCTGCATCTGTTGGGAAATGAGAGCCCTTGGCAACAAACCTCCATGAGTTAGAGCCTGTTGTCTTGCTGCTTCATCATCAAGGTTTTCTAACTCCGCTTTTTGAGCCTGGGATTTTCCCCACAAAAGCTTCAGTCTAAGTCCCTTTATGACCAGTTTATTTGAGAGCTCTTCCGCTGCCTTTTCTGCTCCTTCCCTAGTTGTGTAGGTAACAAATGCACAAGCTCTTTGGAGCACCATTCTTACAGACTCTATCTCGCCATGTGCATAAAAGTGATCTCTTAGGTCTTGCTCGGTAACTCTAGCATCGAGCCCACCAACGTAAAGAGTCTTGATGCTTTCATCATCAGGGGGAGCTAGTGATGGCATTTCCCCTGCTTTATTCAGAAGCTTCTGTGCAACTGGATCGTTCACTCTGAAAATTAAGAGAGAAAAGAGATGATTAAACAATATCCATATATCAAATACAAACACTAAAAGTGCACAAGAAAACCGTGATATTCAGGAGATGGTGATTGTTTGCAACTACTCGAGGGAAGTTGATTATGAGGAAAAAAACAGGTGGGCAATGATAAAACGACTTGATTTGAGAGTCTAAATGTGCACCAGGTCAAGTGAGTCAAGAAGCATCAGCTTAAGTGAGTTAAGGATCCATCAGCTGCCTGATTATAGCTGAATTTCTAATTAACATAACAAAAAAGTAAATCAAAGATAATACATACCCATAGTAACGATCTTTGATATTCTGTTGAGATAACTCCCCTGTTATTGGCATTTCATGACGGTAGGGACACTCAGAACCTCTAGTACATTCACCTCGCACAAAGAAACTGCAAACATGAGCTCTATTTCTTTTGTAGTATGGAGTTGTTCTTTGAAGCTTTAGAATAGTGTCGTTAGGACGTGCTTTCCCATATGAAGATTCATAGTCAATACCAGCTCTAGCCTGTAATAACCAAAGTAATAATATAAGAAAGATGCACGAAAAAAAATCAACTAAAGATTATGCAAGGTAGTAGAAGTGCAATGAGTTGGTTAAAATTTTGATCCCAGATCATGCTGCCGGTAGAAGTTTTGGGGCAAACTAAGTATACTGGGGAAGCACTTTCTAATTTCTATGCATCCATTAAATTCTATTTGACATACCAAGTTCCAAGGAGTAGAACCTCCCGAGCAGATACGAGCGTCACTATGTTTTAGAATATTGTAGTAAAGTGTAAAGCTCTAGCACCTAACAGATATAAAAGGAGCAGGAATAGCACAAAAAATTGTTGCATGCATGGTTTCGAAATGGTGGTTGTGCTGGTGAGATATCAGTAGAGATTAGTGAACAAGGCCTTGAGATGGTGATGGTGATATGGAGATATCAGTCGCAAGTGCACTAATAACTTTTCATCTTTAGCAAGTAGAAAAAGGAAGGAAACTGGAAGGAATTGTTTCTTACCCTCCTGTCATGCTCTTCGGCAAAATACTCCCTATTAACATCACTCTTTGGGATGGCGTCATTGGAATTGATGGCAAGTGCTGTATCTCGGACTTGAACTGGTAACCCGTATTCAAGATCCAAAAGACAGACTTGACACACGTTTTTTAGCTTGCTACACGTCTGGCATACCTCTGTCTTTTTAAATCTTGAATCACGACCTGGTCTCCACCTGAAAACCGTGAATGGCCTAGTACAGATCTTGCATTCTTTATCATAATCTGCTTTTGTCTAAATATTAGAAACCAGAAAAGAAATGTTAGTCGACAAATCATATCCTCAAAACCAAACACATTAGATATTCATGGTTCTTATCGGTTTACATTTCAAGGATATAGTTGAGCATTAAACTCAGATTTTATGCAAACCCATCCTAAAAACTTCTTCAAGCATGCTTGAAAGAACTAATTCATACAGAATTTCAAGAGATCATGGAAAACAACTTATTTTGTTTTCAGATTCTCAGAAACTGAGCTGTTTTAGGATTCAATCCGAAACTATTTGGTGGATAAGATGACTTCGTGACTTCAACGTGAGCATTTCCGTAGAACTCTCTTTAATCCCTTCGTTTTGAAAAACATAAACTATATAAACACAATCGGATTTGAGCGCTAGGGTTCGTAAGGTCTCACAGAAGTTGTCAATTTTTAATTGCTATAAGGTTCTAATCATTCGAAGGAAGAAAGCTAGAATGAATCTAAGTAACCAACAATAGTTCAGCATAGAAAGATGATATAACGAAATTGAAATCGTCGATTTCTTCCCTTTCCCACTTGATACTGGGGTTAGTGTTAGGATCTATAGAAAAAAAAAATCAGAGAAAAGAATTGAAATTGAAAAAGGGGGTTGTTTACCATTCGAACATAAGGATTATCTCCGAGACAGGATTCGCAAATGATGGGGAAATCTGAACGCTCCCATCCGTCAGCTTCCAGATCCCTTAACAATCTATGTGCCATTAATTATTAGTTTTAGAAAGAACACACCAGAGCTGCTGCTGCTAGTTCTTCTTCTTCTTCTTCTTTAATGCTGAAACCCTAATATTTGAGTAGTAACCATTAAAAGGTTTTATGATAAACTTCAAAATGCTGGACAAAAAAATGAAATTTTTTATGCAATCCAATATATTCTGGAACTATTACCCATACTACTACCTAAGCAGTACGACTCGGACTCGGACTCGGCTCGGCCAAGGGCCGAGTCCGAGTCGAGGGCCGAGTCAGCCGAGTCACTCTGAATATTATGAAGTTGTTAGTAGTGTATGTATATAAAATAATAACATGATAATACTTAATAAAATCAAGTTCAAACTTCAAAATTAAATTACTAGTAGAGTTAGGAACAAGTCACTCGGTTGACTCGGCCGAGTCGTACTGCATAGACTACTACACCAATAATGTTCTATGGTTGTCAAAAAATCAGGTTTGCTTAGTAACCATTGATAAAGTTTTATAAGGAACTTCATAATGCTAGACAAAATATTAACTTTTTATTGAAAGGCACTATATTCTGGATCTAACACTATGCTTGAAATAATCATTATGACTACAATACAAAACCCTAAATTAGATAGAACCCTAAATTGTTGGGATAAAATAATTTTTTAGAGAAGATGTAGTAGTAACTAAACTTTATAAAGAGATTAAGCTGTAGATGTTATTTCTTCAAAGAAATTATACAACAACAGAGAGACAATGTAACCCTAGAAATTTCTTTTCGCATGCAACTCTACTTACTGTTCACTGTGAACTGATTTAGGGTTTTGAAGGGAGAATTACTGAAACACCCGCCTTTTCATAATGCTCTTTACTGAAACCCCCACCTTTTATTAGTAATTACTAATACCCCCGACTTCCATTAGATTTAACTTTGATATTTCTTTCTTGCCCTCTTACGTTTTACCCCACTTTTTGATAATCTAATTACTAAAACCCCCACCTTTTCATCGTACAAATTAAGACAATTTCATACAAATCAAGCAAATTTCATACAAATCGAGCCAATTTCATACCAATCGAGCCAATTTTATAAAAATATGTCAATTTAATAAAAATCACGCCAATTTCATCATACAAATCAAGCCAATTTCGAGAAACCCTATTTGGAATCATTACTGTCAATTTCATAAACCCTATTTCGAATGATTAAGAACTACTTTGTTCTAAGTGATTACTGTTATAATCAGTAAAGGATGACAACAACCTATTTCGAATGGAGAGAGAGAGAGAGGGAAACCATATACTAAAACCCTAGTTCGAGTTATTTAGACCTAGTTCTATCTGGAGTTAACTACATGGATATTACCAGCAAAACGATGGGTAGGTCGAATGGAGAGAGAGAGAGAGGAAGAATACCTGGTTCGCTTATGGAGTTTCGTTAGGGAGAGAGGCTGCTTTCATGGAGTTTCTTTAGAGAGAGAGAGTGAGAATACCCGAGTTTTGTTTCCCTGCTGGTGTAATATCGCGCAGGTGAGGGAGAGAAGAAGGTTGTGTTTTTAGGCGCCCCGGATTTGTGTCGAAGGCGCCCCATTTTTTTTCCGGTTTTAGGGCAAATTTATGTCCAATTTAGGTATGCATACAAAGTTAGGTGGCGGAGAGTGAACCGTTCGATTTTCTGATGATTCAAATTGTAACTATAACATATCTCGAGGTTAACATCAATCTTTAGAACTCTACCTAAAAGATCAATTTCCTCCTAAGCCTAATTTCCTAGAAGATTTAGAATTAGGGCTACGGTCTGAATCTAACTTACCTTCTCTCCTTTTGTTTGATCAGTGACCCATCACAGTTTTCAGAATCGAATTGGAGCTCTGCTGGATATCGTCGTTAGGGTTAGTTGTCTCTCTCATTTTACTTTTAATTTGCTTTACTCAATTGTTTTGTGAATTCAACTTGAATTCCACCATTTATGTTGCTGAATAATTTGTTATTAGGGTTTACTACGTTTTGTTCTGATTAGATTTTGAGTATTTCATTTTTGCTAATTATGTTTAAAATGGAAGAGTAAATATTTATATGTTTAGTTTTTTGTGTGAATATAAGTTCTTTCAGTGTTAAGTGTGTTCTTTCTCATTGTATGAATTTGACTCGTCTGAGTTGACTTGTCTGAGTCTGACTTGTCTTAGTCAGGGATTGCAACAGTCTTTTCAGTTTGTTGTAGACAATGGTATATTAATTCAGACTTACTTTATGCGTGACCGATACGGATACAACTCAACCTGATCATTCTGCGAGGTAAGAATCATGCGTCAGACATAAGCAATCTGAAAATCTGACTCGAGTCAATTTAAATCTAGAGTTAGATTTCACATCCAACTTACGTAGAAAACAAAATCTACCTTAGTGTACTAACTAGACTAACTAGTACAAGAACATTAAAAGAGCTAAAGATTGAGTCTTGTAGATCTTTTTGTTGCTTAACCGTATTCAAACTAGTCTTCAATAAAGAAAGCCTGGTTATATAAGTTTTGGTTTTATAATGTTGTATTGGCAAGGTAAGCTTGTCTCGCTCTTGGATAAAATTGAAGATCTTAAGAATTCTGTCTAATGATGAATTAAAAGTTAGTTTAATGAAAATGTAGATGGGTTGCTAGTGTCTCTGTGCTTTATGTTTTGGTTGTGAGAGGTTTAATGCATGTCATTCTTGCTTATTTCGCTTAGATTCAAGATTCAAATTGTTTTGCCTAAACTTGGAAAATGATATATGTGTGGCGGGTGAAATGTTGTTCGAATACACTCAGGGGCGGACCACTACTCGGCTCCACCAGGATGCAACCCTGGTCTTTATTGAGATAATTAAGTAGAGATTCAGTACTTTCCAATACACTTTCTTTAGTTCTTGGCAGAGTGAGAATATGTTCATGCAGGTGATACAACAGCAAGTCACACCTAACACATACTACTACTTTTGCTTAATTTATCAAGGCCACAAGGTATGGTGCTTATTCGTTTTTAGTGTTGAACAGGACAACAACTTAGACTCAAAATTCACTATTGAACTTGCTATAGCCATTAAAGTATTCAAAACTTAACTTTCTAAACCATTATGCTAGTGAATTTGTGAGTTGGGAAGACATGAGCACAGACATGAGATGGTCATTTGTGAAATGTCAGTTATCGCGTAATAGTTGGTCTTAAGGTATCTCGTGCAAGCATTAGAGTTGTACGTAGAATCTATCCTCTAAAACCTTAGCCTTTTTTCAGTCCGTCTGGATGTGAAACGTAGCTCCGCCACTGAATGCACTTCTTGTAGCCTTGGACCCTTGAGTTAGAGCTGTGGACTTACCTAGAAGTTAGGTGCATTGATTGCATGAGGTTTTATGTTCCCCCTAGATACAAAAAGTGATAGTATCATTAAGGCAGCTACTTCAGAACTTCCATCTGGTCATGATTTCTTCTTTCCTCCTCCGTTTTCGTGGTTCGTCTTTTAATCTTCCTTATCGAGCTTGTCGCTTTGAGTTTTTTATGATTGTGGTGGTAAACTAGTTGAATGCATTTCCTTGTCATCCTCCAGCATGATTTGTTGTCTAGTTTTAAGCGGCTCTTGCACGCCGTCATTGCAACAGCTAAAAAAAGAGCATCCGAGCTTATGGTAAATTGGTAATATAGTTATACCTATACCGCCAAAAAGGCCGTAACTCTTTTCCTTCGCCTGATCGTGAGATATGGGGGAAGTACCCATCACGTTATGTTGTCATGGTAATAATGAGTCACCGAGATGCTATTTTATTTTATGAGGCACAAACATAAGAATTTGCGAGGGAAGCGGAAGAACTGCTGAAACTACGAAATCCTCACAAGGGTTTATAAGAGGAATGTTTTTATGTTAGCAGCAGAAGCCAAGGCCATGGAATTGTTGATATTGTGCCCTTTGAAAACGCCTATTCCTGTAAATATGTGATTTGTCAAGTGTTCATTCTCTAGTTATATTGGTTTTGGTGTTTGGGTTGCAGTTTTCTCGTTTTCTGGGTTTTAATGTACATGATAATTGTTATGCTCTTTCTCCTCTACTCTTACACTACATAACACATTTTGGTCATTCAGATGGACAGTCGACGAAGGTCTAGGAAAGATGCGTTCAGAGCAAGTTGGACAAGATCACTATCTGAAAAATTCGCAAATTTGCTAATAGAGCAAGCAGCTCAAGGGAATAGATCAGATAATGTTTACAACAAGAAAGCATGGAAGTATGTACTCAATGAGTTCAACAAAAAGACAGGTTTTGAATTTGATCGGAAACAACTCAAAAACCACCTTGATGTTTTGAGAAAGCAATATACCGTCACAAGGTCAATTCTTAATCAAAGTGAGTTTAGATGGGACGAATCCCAAGAAATGGTAATAGCTGACAAGGAAGCTTGGGCGAAATACCTTGAGGTAAGTATCATTTCTTTCTCGTGTCTTCCATGATGTCACCAGTTCCTTATTATTGCACTTATAGGCACACCCGGACGCGGTATCGGTCAAACTCAAAGGGTGCCCACTTTTCAAGCTGCTATGCATGGTATTTTCAGATCCGGGAGTTGATGGTCAAGAGTCTATTTACAAAATATATCCAGCTATACACCAGGTGGTCTTGTTGATTTAAACCTATGCAACAGTGATACTAATTTTGTGTACTTTTGCCATGAAGGCTACTAATATTTCTACCAAATACTCTTATATTTGTTTGTCTACTTGCAGTTAATTAGGTACGTATAAATTGAGATTTTGTATGTTCATGTGTGTACTTGCACAGAATCGTGTTAGGTCCATATGCAATATCCTACGTTGTTTGGTGGAGCGTCCGGGAACTGGGCTATGTGCGAGAGTCTAGGAAGCCTTCTGGGTGGATTAGTGGTGCCTTCACAGAAACAAAAACATTTATCTCTTGGGCCTTCGTCTTGATAGAAACAGTGGTTGCATTATTGGTAACCGCCGGGGCTTGGGTTGTAATAGGTAGAGCACCATTCTAGGTTGAATGTGGTTTCTGTATAACTTAAAAGTGGTTGACCCAAAAATATAAAATTGTAAGTAGAGATAAAGGAAGAAAATGCATCCGGTGTACTGTTTTTCCCTGTAGTCACTTTCTAGGTTATTAGTGTCTGATACCAATAACCGTACCAGTGTTCCTAATCGATAAATGTAAACTGTACTTTACTAGTGGCTGTTGTTGTTAATTGTTTTCATTGATCTCACTTTAAATTTCTTGTGAAATTGCAGATGGGTGAGGAAAACCACTTCGACCGAGACAAGTCAAAAGCAAGGTGGACAGAACAGCTTGATAATCTTTTTACAGGTTTACTGGTTGAACAGGTTGTCAAAGGAAATAAGACAAAAACTACTTTTAACAAGAAGGCATGGAAATACATCCATGATGAATTCAATAGACTAACAGGTTTTAGTTTTAACCGAAAGCAACTAAGGAACCGTTATAATGTGTTAAGAACGTTATACAAGAATGTGAAGTCACTTCTTGACCGGAAAGGTTTTAGTTGGGACGAAACCAACTCGATGGTGGTAGCTGATGATGAAGTGTGGCAAAAACATAGTAGGGTATGCGTCCTCTGTGAAATCTGTGATATATATTGTTGAATTGATCGTAATATATATATATATATATATATGTATACACATACATATATACATATATAAATACATACACATACATATATAAATACATTCACACACACAACACACATATATATACCACTTGACTGACACTTGTAACGCCATGAACCGAAATGTAAGTAATAGAGACGCCCCTACGATTTACAAATGAGACCGAAATGCGGCAACTCCACTGTAAATCTTTTCTTGTCTTACTCGTCATTATCTTATACATTCACAATTGGGGACCCTGTAATCACGAAGGAAGCTAAATTACTTGAAATAACAAGCATTTGTTGGTTCAATGCTATATAAACGTATGTTTAACTGTGATTTTAGGGAAATCATGTGGTTGAAGCAATCAAAGTGAAGGGTTGTCCTCTTTATGAAGAACTACGCACAATATTCTCCGAATCAGAGAGTGGTAAATATGCACTATCAAGTCACGAGTCAGATAAGGATGAAGATGGAACTGAGACAGATTGTTCATCTGAATGTCCTGAAACTACAAATGTATCTGCAAAGCCAGTAACACCGTCTCCATCCCCACGGAATGAAGCTTCATCACATCCAACGGAATTTGTGAACACATCAGACAGACGAAACAAGAGATCGATAGCAAAATCACCCGCGACAGCAAACGGAAAGAGGAGTTGCAGGAGAGAAAACAATGATGTTCTTGATGGAGTGAGAGAGATGGGGTCTACTTCAAGATCAAGAATAACGACTGGAATCGTAGAAAGTGTTGATCAGTTTTCGATATCTAACTGTGTGAAGGTACTTAATGAGCTTGAAGGTATTGATCAGAACCTTTACTTGGCTTCTTTAGATGTATTTGAGGACCCAATTAAGAGGGAAACATTCGTGTCGATAAGAAGTGATATTAGATTAGCTTGGTTAAAGGTCAAATGTGACTTGCATATATAATCTAGTTATATTGTAGTGTATATTTTGGACAAGGGTGTTTGTGCAAATAAGTTAATTTTGGGTAATAAAAATGTGGTTAGTGTCTAAATCTTGTGGTAATTTTATATTAACACCGGTATCGATAAAATAGGTGGTCTTCTTTTTGTCATGATAGGGTAAATCTTCAAGAATCCTACAAAATTGTTTTTTCACCCTATTGTTTGTTCCTAGTGATATCGTCGTTGTTTGATTTCCATTAATGGAGCTCCTGGTGATGGGCGATGTACTGGTTGAGCTCGGTGAAATGTTATACCTGGTAATAGAAAGAACCTTAAGCCAGACTCTATAGTTACGGAACACCTCTAATTTACATAGGAAAAACTGATGTCAGTCAGGCTATGTAAGACTTGAATCAAATAAATATTAGCCAGGTTATTCTACAATCTTGGATATTTCTAAAATTAATAATGCAGCTCTTTATAAAATTATAAAAGGTTTATGTCAATCAAGAAAGAAATTTCTAGGGCTATTATCGGTTGAGTGTTATCATAATCAAAAGTCGTTGTCACCTAACTATTTCTTGGCTTTCTTCATGGTTGCCATGAGAACCATAAAATGACATTAAAATATTTATGTGAACAACGTACAAGAAAGAATGTAACGACTACAAGCAACACAAATTATCTATTGACATTTTCTTTTCTCTTTCTAAAGTGTTGTTTGTGCTTTCAACACAAAAAAAGTGTTGTTTGTGTTTTTTTTTGTTTTTTTTGCAAAGATCATTAAATTAACAAGGCAAGTGCACTTTTACCACATTCCAAATAGAATTGCAATTATGGGTACACGCCCATTTAGACTTTCGGCTTGAGCGTTTCCTTCGCGAGGTATATGAGAGAGTTTGACACCATGAAACTGTGAAAGAAGGTCTCTAATTGCTTCGACAAGAGCTCCCGACTGCTAGGGAATTATTTTACTTAGGTTTTAGAGATGCTTGATGCATGCTTGATTATCACTTTCAACATGTATGAATTTAACATTGCTGCTAGATGCCCGTTCGATTCCCAGTAAAACAGCTTGGGTTTCACATTCTTCCTTTTTTTTTTATCTAATGGTATCGACCTTCAAATTTATGAATTTAGCTCTCTGGTTATGAATTATGCAACTAATTCCAGCAATTTCATTAGTTTTGGTAAAAGATGCATCAGTATTCACTTTAACATAAGGATCAATCAGAGAAGCCCATTTAATCACATTCAGTTGAGGATTTTTTGAAACTTTATGAACAGTAACATTGAGAAAAACCAAAATCTAATTGATAACCTGCATAGGACAAATGTTATGTTGTTGAAACCAATGATCACAACGAACTTTCCAAATAAACCATAGAATAGTTGCATAAAACGGGTCCAAATTATTATTGTGATGATGCGTATTATTCTAAGAAGTTATCTATTCCTTTAAAGATAAAATGTTAGTCGACTGAATATTAAAATAGAACCAAATATTTCTAGCATAGTACAGTGAAGTAAGCATGATCCTGAGTTTCAATTTCATGACAAAAAGAGCAATTTAAGATGTTGCCAACATATTTGCTTATACGATGACGAACCGGTAAGCTCTCTGTACTACACTTCCATAGAAAGAGTGAAATTCCCGTGATAGTATTAATGTTCCAAATAAAGTTCAAATTGATTGCATAATGGTTATCAGGGATGTTCTCTGATGATACATCGAACTGACATTGTAGTTAGCCGATTTTGTAAACGTCCATTTAATAGTATCCTGTCCTCCTTCAGTAATAGGAATAATTTTAATAAGATTAACTATGATTGAATCGAAGATGGAAGAAAGCAAAGTATCATCCCAATTGTTATTCTGAATCGGTAGACACCGTTGTATGCAAGGAATTGTGGTTGTTAACTATTGGGAGTGGCTGATTTGGAACCCAATAATAATTGAAGATATTAACCTGTGTGCCATTGGGAACTTCCCACGTAGAATAGGTTTTAACTTTTGGTATCTGCTTTGTGATGGCTATCCATATCTAGAAGTTCTCCTGCTTGGCGGGTCTAGGATTATTGGAATTGTTAAAATACTTAGCTTTCAAGACTTCAGCCCAGATAGCGTTAGGCTCAGAATGAAGGCGTTAGGCTAATTTTCCAGGGGGCTGATTATCAAGATAAGGATCTCGAAGATCCAGACCTCTAAGCTTCTTTGGGTGACATATGGAGGACCAAGCCACGGTACATAAACCTTTGGATTTCCCCCCACCAAAAAGACCTTTGAGACGTCTTAATGCAATTATATACACCTTTTGGGATAGTGAAGCATTGCATTTGGTATCACGGAACGGCCGCCGCAATTGCCGAGATAACCACGGTTGTTTTGCCACTTGGATAATTTTGACCGAATTTGATCTATCAGCGAATTAAAACCTTTGTTTTATTAGTTCCTGTGAAAGTTGAGCCCAAGGTACTTTTCTGAGATGGAGGCTTGTCTGACTTTGAGATTTTTAATAATGATGCGTTTGAATTTGGAGTGAGAATTGCAGGAAAATAAGATATTCGATTTGTTATGATTAATCATCTGAGCGGAGGAATTGTAGAAAGTGTGAATAATTTGCTTCAGATTGTGAATATTTTCGAGGGAGTTATGTCAGAAAATGATACAATCGTCAGGAAATAGAGATGTTTGATGATGAGGTCAAGGTTTCTGGTCGGAAAGCCAACAAATGCATCGGCCTTAAGATTGTCATCTAACATCTGGCTGCCCGGAGCAAAAGCCAACAAAGTAGGTCCTAGACGATTATTGATGAGCACAACCATCGTGGAGGTAGAAATGCAGGTCATGATCATATTAATCCAGTGATGGGGGGAACCTAATTTGCGCATAATATCAGCAAGAAAAGATCATTCAATACGATTAAAGGTTTTGGACATATCTAGCTTGAGTCCAAATTAGCTTTTGGCCCCTGTTTCTTGTATGAATGGATGAGTTCCTGACCAACAACGATATTAACGGAAATCTGACGACCCGGAACATGAGCAGCTTGAAATAAAGAGGTAATAAGATAAAGAAGGGGTTTCAATCTGTCGGCTAAAATTCGAGAAATAATTTTATAGGTTGTATTTAGCAGACTAATAAGTCGATAGTCTGCAGTTGTTTGCAGAGTATTCGTTTTAGCCAACATGAAAATGTGGGTATGGTTGGTATGAGTCGGCAAAGTCGTCGTGTCAAAGAAAGCACGAACCATCCCCACAATATCCGGTTGAACTGTGTCCCAGTTTCAGTGGTAAAAGTAAGGAAGATAACTATCGGGACCCAGAGTCGTTTCTTATCATTCTTTGAAGTTGTATTATTTGAGTCTTAATGTATTTTGTTCAGGAGTACTAGTTATTTTAATTGTTTTAACTGATAAATTATTAGTTGAATGTGGCCCCCTAAAGATGACTAGCTCACCAAAATGGCCCCCTAGAGTTAACCAACTTCCAAAATAACCCCTAAATCACTTTTCCGTCCATTTTATACTCAAATATTAATATATTTTTTTATTTCTAATTAATTTTTCTTCTCTTTATATATCTTTAACATCTCTTACCTACATCTTCATCTTCAATATTTACTTCATTTTTATTATCACCACCTTCAATATTTTCTTTTAGATTTTGCCTAAAAATTACTTTTTCTAAATTTGTCTTTCCTCATAAATCACCACTCTAGCAAGTTGAAGATGAATTAGATTTGGGTGAAAGAAAAAGGTAATCATTTGTTGCTTCAAAAACCCCAATCTAGAGAGAGAAATTATAGAGAAGAAAATGGTGAACATTATGAAAACTCTAAGATGATGATAAAGATAAAAAAAAACTTGATGATGAAGATAAAGTAGATATAAAGTATGGAGAAGTCATATGGGTTCATCTCTAAAGATGATAATGTTGAAGACAAAAAGAAATGTTGAAGATCATGATGCTAAATTGGTGATGAAGGGTGACATGAGAAGATAATGGAGGAGATGAAAAAGTTAATTAGGGAGAAAATAAAAATTAAATAATGAATGACATGACTTGTAGTTAATGATCTTGAGACCGTAAATATCTGGAGTATTGACAAAACGGTAAAATCTGGTAATGAAAAAGAAAAAAAGTTGGTGTCTGAAGGTAATTAGACGAAAAAGTGATTTAGGGGGTTATTTTTGGAAGTTGATCATATTTAGAAGACAATTTTAGTGAGTTAGTCATCTTTAGGAGCTAAAATGGAATTAACCCTTTTTTGTCATCATCTCAAGCTGAAAAGTCTTTGCAGATCTAGAAATTAGCAAGAGATCCACAGATATTAGATGATTTTTTTATTTGTTTAAAGGACAGATATTAGATGATGTTTTTACCACATTGTCTTTTCTATAACGCATCGGAAAAATAACGTACTTGAAAATAACATACTATGAACAAATTTAGGCAGTATGATAGCTTCTATTGTGTTACAAAAAATACAAAAGTTTCTAGAGAGAAAAGAGCCCATACAAAAGAATATAATTGTTTACACTCATACATATTATAACAACTATATTGTGTTGTAGTTCTTCATAACGTTATATTTCTGGTGATAACATACTGTACGAAAAACAAAAAATAGTTTAGAAAGAAAAATAATTTTATATTTATATAATAGCACAAAAAGAGTTGTGTTGACTCGGACAAATTCCCTTTGTTAATTATGGATATTGTGTAGGAGCCCCCAAATTTTTTTGCTTCATCCTTAAAATCTATTTTTCTTTCAATTTAGCCACTACGTTCATAATTAATTGCTCGAATCTTTTAATCTAAGTCAATGAATGAAATCGAACGATCAAGATAGGAAAATTATGGTCCTTTAATGCATTCATGTATTTAACAACTGCTTTTGTTCACGTGAAAATTATCCTCTTTACATTGTTTCTCCACTACGTTCTCCTTCATCTTCCACATTAATCCTGTAACAGATGAATTCATTTTATATTTAAAGTGACAAAGAAATGCAAATTCATTCCTTTGATCATGATAACGAAGAAAATGAGTTCGAATGTAGAACCCGATCTTAAGGAAATGTTTGATCAATATAAGTGTGAGAAGAACACATTTTTCCGGTGTTGATAATTTCCATCTCCTTCGTCTTTATTTTTAAATTTCTTTTGATTTGGAAGTAGATATTGTATTTAAGCGACAAAGAAATGCAAATTCATTTTTTCGGTGTTGATAATTTCCATCTCCTTCGTCTTTTTTTTGGATCAGACTCTTGGAGAGGGGTTTTTTTAAGAGAGAGAGAGTCTAGAATGATGTCACCTTTTCCAGGTGTTTCCCTTTCTCTTCTTTCCATCAAACCCCTAGCCGCTATGAATCTCATCAAACCCTAGCCGACTTTAATCTCTCCGACAGTCAAGCTATAGAACATTTCTCTGAACCACAAGATTCAATAGTTTTCATTCGATTATATTCATATCTCTCTCACCGCCAATCAGAGCTTAGAAAATAGACAGATCTAGCAAGAAATGGCTGAACCACTTTTCTTAGATCCAGAATGAAATCTCCACCATACCATAATCAGCAAGAATAGGCGTAGAAGACAAGACGATCCAGCAAATAAAGGTTGACTATATTTAATTTAGATAGGTCTCTTGCCCCGCGAGTTGGTCTAGATTCGAATGACATGCGACTCAGATCGAACATAAAAGCTTCTTAATCTCACTTTCTCCACTGCAATGGGAGATATACGGGAAGTTCTCTTATCTGTCCTCTTAATTTCTTAGCCTATTTTCATATCCAGAGTCAGGGACGGATCCAAGATTTTCACTTACGGGGTGCGAATTTATATACCTAAATAATTTGTTTTTGCAAACACAGTAATTAATAAAATACTTATATGCATTAAGTATATTAATACATCGACGATTGCAAACGCAATTGATCTTTACGAGAGTTCATATTTTGAAGGGAGAATTTGACATACACCCCCACTATTATATGAATATTAGGACTACACCCCCACTTTTTGAAAACTTTTGATATACACCCCCACCTGGACGGAAACCGTCAACTCAGAGTTAAGTTGGGTGTGTGTGAAACACACGCGCCTACCATGACGATTTTACCCTTTTGTAGTTTTTGAAATATTTTGAGCGATTTTGACATACACCCCCACTATTATATGAATTTTTGGACTACACCTCCATTTTTTGAAAAAACAAAATTTTTCAATTTGCCCTCCAACGATCATCTTTTACCTCTTTTCTTATAAACTTATTTATCTTAGACAAGCTAAAAGATCAAAGCGAAAGAACTTATTTATCTTATATGTCAAATAAGATAAATAAGTTCCTCCCATATAAGATAAATAAGTTCTTTCGCTTGATATCCCAAATAGTTCCTCCCATCTTTTCTATAGTTTGATATCTCAAATAGTTCTTTCGCTTTGACCTTTTAGCTTGTCTAAGATAAATAAGTTTATAAGACAAAAGGTAAAAGATGATCATTGGAGGGCAAATTGAAAAATTTTGTTTTTTTCAAAAAAATGGGGGTGTAGTCCAAAAATTCATATAATAGTGGGGGTGTATGTCAAAATCGCTCAAAATATTTCAACAACTACAAAAGGGTAAAATTGTCATGGTTGGCGCGTGTGATTCGCACACACCCAACTTAACTCTGAGTTGACGGTTTCCGTCCAAGTGGGGGTGTCTATCAAAAGTTTTGAAAAAGTGGGGGTGTAGTCCTAATATTCGTATAATAGTGGGGGTGTATGTCAAATTCTCCCTATTTTGAAATGTTCGCATAATCGAGTCATTGTCAATTTCACTGAAAACTTCATATTTGGAATGTCTATCTAATGTCGTTGTAATATGTTGTTGTTGATCATCAAATTTATACAACAAATCCGAGCATCATAATGTTGATTTTTCATTTTGCCAACATGTTTCATTAACCGGTCAAATTTTCTCCAACTATTCTAACCTCCATTAACAAAGGGTATCCCGACCAACTTTACCGTTTTAAATAACATAACAAAACAAATAAAATGCATCATCTTTTTCAACACTATGTTCTAACAACTCTTGATGATCACTAAACCAAGACGGAATGAAACACCTTTCATTATTGTCTTTGGGAAATTATGGTCCTTTGGTTGAAATGGATCACGTTGTAAATAGTGTCTAGGAATTCCATCTTTGTATTTGCATTCATAACTTGAAATTGGTAGTCTGAGCCCCAGATCAATTGGTAAAGATGATAAATTAAATTCGAGAGGACTTACCAATGTCGGGGTTGGTTACGGTGTGGTAGTCGGTCAGGGTGTTGGAATGGAAAATAATGTTGGAGCCGAGTCTGGAACTTCTGGTGTTGAACCTGAAGAAAATTTTCTTTTAAAATATATTTCCCTAGCTGCTAGTTGAGCTTGAATACCTGATTAGATGAAGAAGAAGTGATGACAATTGAGTCGATTTATGGTTGATGAATTGAAGTTTATAGGGTTTAGAGTAGATGAACTGAATTTGATAGGATTTATGGTATACGAATTGAAGTTTGAAGTGGTTAACGGTAGATAAATTGTAATTTATAGGGTTTAGAATTGTTGAATTGAATTTTATAGGAATTTAGGATGTTGAAATATTAAAAAAAAATTTAAAGTCAAATTGCTTATTACGGGACACGAACTCAATATACCTCATGCTCCCACTCCTCCCACTCACACAGAACTTAACGCCTCAACCATTGAGCTAAGTTTTGCTTGATGTCATATATACACACACGAAATGGTATATATAGGTCTAAATACATAAATGAAAAAAAACACGGAAAATGCTTGTATGCAGTTTCGAACTCATGACCTCATGATTACAATTCATCTACCGTTAACCCCTTCAAACTTCAATTCATATACCATAAATCCTATCAAATTCAGTTCATCTACTCTAAAGTCTAAACCCTATAAACTTCAATTCATCTACCATAAATCAACTCAATTCTCATCACTTCTTCTTCATCTAATCAGGTATTCACGCTCAACTAGCAGCTAGGGAAATATATTTTAAAAGAAAATTTTCTTGAGGTCCAATACCAGAAGTTCCAGACTCGACTCCAACAATATTTTCCATTCCAACTCATGAGGTCATTTATAGGGTTTAGAGTTGTTGAATTGAATTTTATAGGAATTTAAGATGTTGAAATATTAAAAAATTTTAAAATCAAATTGCATATAACTGGACTGGAACTCAATATACCTCATGCTCCCAGTCACACAGAACTTAACGCCTCAACCATTGCGCTAAGTTTTGCTTGATGTCGTATACACACACACGATATGGTATCTATAGGAAATATATTTTAAAAGAAAATTTTCTTAAGGTCCAACACCAGAAGTTCCAGACTCGACTCCAACAATGTTTTCCATTCCAACTCATGAGGTCATTTATAGGGTTTAGAGTTGTTGAATTGAATTTTATAGGAATTTAAGATGTTGAAATATTAAAAAAGTTTAAAATCAAATTGCATATAACGGGACTGGAACTCAATATACCTCATGCTCCCACTCACACAGAACTTAACGCCTGAACCATTGAGCTAAGTTTAAGTTTTGCTTGATGTCATATACACACACACACAATATGGTATCTATAGGTCTAAATACATAAATGTAAAAAAAACACGGAAAATGCTTGTATGCAGTTTCGAACTCATGACCTCATGATCTCAACACCACTATCACACACAGTCTAACCAGTAAGCCAAAGACTTCTTTGTGTCCCTTTGTTACATCCGAAAATATATATTTGATATACCTCTATATGTACAATAAAGAATACTACTACTATATCTTTTTTTCGGGAGGATCCAGGGGGTGCGGCCGCACCCCCTCGCACTCCCTCGCACCCCCATGGATCCGCCCCTGTCCAAAGTCCTTTAGTTACTTGAGTATTAGATCTTCAAAATTTTCTAATTCCAATAAACTCATGCATATGTTTCTTATTTGTCTTTCACTTGTTGTACTACTTTGATCAGATGGTAGTACTGGCTTGATTTAGGTTGTAATAGTTTCAGATCTTTTCTCCTTTCTGGTAGCTCTCATATAGCTCAGATCAATCTTGGTTCTAGTTTGAACTTTATCTTAGATCTATATTGCCTTAGTCTAGACTTAGTAGCTCCTTTTGTTATAGCCCCATTAAATTTTGTGGTATAGCTTGCTAGTATATTATTTTCTTGTAATACTATCTTGTTCAGTTTTGATCAAACCCTTTCCTGTCTCTGCATGATCTGCTTCTTCCCCTGTCTATATTTCTAGCTTCCATTTTCGTTGTGGTTTTTACATTTGTTAGTTACTTTGGTTCTGACTCGCTGGTTTACTAGCCAGGAGTGCCTCTAGTTGGTGGTATTTTCTTCGTTTAGCTTTTTAGGCCTTGTGGGCCTGCTGGACAATATGAATTTGACTTCCCCCACCCCGACGACCTCTCCATTCTGGCTTGGAATGTGAGAGGTATGGAAATTTTATAAACCGGAAGCACCTTTGGAACATGATTAAGGAACATAACCCAGATATCACTTTCCTCTCGGAGACCAAGTGTATGAATGCGAACATCCGGAAAATGCTAAACCTACATACCAGTTACAACCAGTATACGGTTGAGCCTACTAACAAGGCAGGTGAGCTAGCTATTTTCTGGACTCAAGCATGTTCCCTTGACATTCTTCATACTGATAATAACCTTATTCACGCAAAGGGTACCCAGACCAATAACTAGCACCAATTCTTCATTACGGGCTTTTACGGTTGACCTTATAATACCAATAGAATGAAACCACGGGACCAACTTAAGAATCTGGTGCCAGACACCCAAACTCCGTTGGTGCTTATAGGCGATCTTAACACTATCTTAGACTCATCAGATAAAGTTGGTGGTAAGGAGGCCCTTCCGACCCACTCAATGAAAATCAAACTTGCCATAAATAACCTAGGCCTTCAGGATATAGGTTTTAGTGGCCCTCATTACACCTGGTCAAACAAGCAGTTCAAAGGTAATCTGATCCAAGAGAGACTTGACAGAGCCTTGACTAACCATCAATGGCTTCTAGACTTCTCAGCTTCCTTACTTACTCACCTCCCAGGCATCGGCTCTGACCATAACCCGATCCTTCTCACCACCAAAATCAAATCCAATCTCGGGCACAAACCTTTCAAATTCATCCTCACCTGGAATGCGGCTAAATTACTTAAAATAACAAGCATTTGTTGGTTCAATGCTATATAAACGTATGTTTAATTGTGATTTTAGGGAAATCACGTGGTTGAAGAAATCAAAGTGAAGGGTTGTCCTCTTTAGGAAGAACCACGCACAATATTCTCCGAATCAGAGAGTGGTAAATATGCACTATCAAGTCACGAGTCAGATAAGGATGATGATGGAACTGAGACAGATTGTTCATTAGAATGTCCTGAAACTGCAAATCTATCTGCAAAGCCAGTAACACCGTCTCCATCCCACAGAATGAAGTTTCATCACATCCAACGGAATTTGTGAACACATCAGACAGACGAAACAAGAGATAGATAGCAAAATCACCCGCGACAGCAAACAGAAAGAGGAGTTGCAGGAGAGAAAACAACGATGTTCTTGATGCAGTGAGAGAGATGGGGTCTACTTCAAGATCAAGAATAACAACTGGAATCGTAGAAAGTGTTGATCAGTTTTCGATATTTAACTGTGTGAAGGTACTTAATGAGCTTGAAGGTATTGATCAGAACCTTTACTTGGCTGCTTTAGATGTATTTGAGGACCCAATTAAGAGGGAAACATTCGTGTCGATAAGAAGTGATATTAGATTAGCTTGGTTAAAGGTCAAATGTGACTTGCATATATAATCTATATATTGTAATGTATATGTTGGACAAGGGTGTTTGTGCAAATAAATTAAATTTAGGTAATAAAAAGGTGGTTAGTGTCTAAATCTTGTGGTAATTTTATATTAACACCGGTATCGATAAAATAGTTGGTCTTTTTTTTGTCATGATAGGGTAAATCTTCAGGAATCCTACAAAATTATTTTTTCACCCTATTGTTTGTTCCTAGTGATACCTTCTACTGCCTTTTGACCTTCCTTCGTTGTTGTTTCGTTTCCATTAATGGAGCTCCTGGTGATGGGAGACGTACTGGTTGAGCTCGGTGAAATGCTAGCCGGGTTATTCTACAATCTTGGATATTTCTAAAATTAATAACGCAGCTATTTATAAAATTACAAAAGGTGTATATCAATCAAGAAAGAAATTTCAGCGGCTATTATTGGTTGAGTGTTATCATAATCAAAAATCGGTGTCACCTAACTATCTCTTGGCTTTCTTCATGGTTTCCATGAGAACCAGAAAATGACATTAAAAAATTTATGTGAACAATGTACAAGAAAGAATCTAACGACTACAAGCAACACAAATTATCTATCGACATTATTTATTCTGTTTCTAAAGTGTTGTCTGTGTTTTTTTTTTTGGCAAAGATCACTAAATTAATAAGGCAAGTGCACTTTTACTACAGTCCAAATAGAATTACAATTATGGGTACGCGCCCATTTAGATTGTCGGCTTGAGCGTTTCCTTCGCGAGGTATATGAGAGAGTTTGACACCATGGAACTGTGAAAGAAGGTTTCTAATTGCTTCGACAAGAGCTTCCGACTGCTAGGGAATTATATTTACTTGAGTTTTGAAGAGGCCTGATGCTTGCTTAATTGTCACTTTCAACTTGTATGAATATAACATTGCTGCTAGATGTCCGATTGATTCCCATTAAAATAGCTTGGGTTTCACATTCTTCCTTTTTTTTATCTAATGGTATCGGCCTTCGCATTTATGAATTGAGCTAAGTGGTTATGAACAGTGCAACTAATTCCATCAATTTCATTAGTTTTGATAAAAGATGCATCAGTATTCACTTTAACATAAGGATCAATCAGAGAAGCCCACTTAATCACTTTCAGTTGAGGATTTTTGTAACTTTATCAACAGTAACATTGGGAAAAATCAAAATCTGATTGATAATCTTTAAAGATAAAATGTTACTCAACTGAATATTAAAATAGAACCAAATATTTCTAGCAAAAGTGCAGTGAAGTAAGCATGATGCTGAGTTTCAATTTCATGACATTAAGAGCAACTTAAGATATTCCAACATATTTGCCTACACGATGATGAACTGGTAAGCTCTTCGTACTACACTTCCATAGAAAGAGTGAAATTCCCGTGATAGTATTAATGTTCCAAATAAAGTTCCAATTGATTGCATTATGGTTATCAGGGATGTTCTCCGATGATACAACGAACTGACATTGTAGTTACCCGATTTTGTAAACGTCCATTTAATAGTATCCTGTCCTACTTCAATAATAGGAATATTTTTAATAAGATTAACTATGATGGAATCGAAGATGGAAGAAAGCAAAGTATCATCACAATTGTTATTCTGAATCAGTTGAGACACCGTACTATGCAAGGAATTGTGGTTGTTGACTATTGGGGGGGGGGTGATTTGGAACCCAATAATCATTCAAGATATTAACTTATGTGTCATTGCGAACTTCCCACGTAGAGTAGGTTTAAAATTTTGGTATCTGCTTTGTGATGGCTATCCAAATCCACGAGTTCTCCTGCATGGCGGGTTAAGGATTATTGGAATTGTTAAAATACTTAGCTTTCAAGAGTTGAGCCTAGATAGTGGTAGGCTCAGAGGCGCTAGGCTAATTTTTCAGGAAGGTTGATTATCAAGATAAGGATCTCAGAGATCTAGACCTCTAAGCTTCTTTGGGCGACATATAGAGGACCAAGCCACGGTACATAAACCTTTGGATTTCCCCCCACCAAAGAGACCTTTGAGACGTCTTATTGCGATTATATTCGCCTTTTGGGATGGCGAAACATTGCATTTGGTATCACGGAACGGCCGTCGGAATTGCTGAGACAATCACGGTCCGACCTGCTTGTGACAGAAAATTGTTCCGCCACTTGGATAATTTTGATCGAATTTGATCTATCAGCGAATTAAAAACCTTTGTTTTATTCGTACCTATGAAAAGTTGAGCCCAAGGTACTTTTCTGAGAGGGAGGCTTCTCTGACTTTGAGATTTCTAATAATGGTGCGTTTGAATTTGGGTTGAGAATTGCAAGAAAAGAAGATATTTCATTTGTTATAATTAATCATCTGAGCGGAGGAATTGTAGACAGTGTGAAGAATTTGCTTTAGATTGTGAATATTTTCGAGGGAGTTATGTCAGAAAATTATACAATCGTCAGGAAATAGAGATATTTGATGATGAGGTCAAGGTTTCTGGTCGGAAAGCCAACAAATGCATCGGCCTTAAGATTGTCATCTAACATACGACCGCCCAGAGCAAAAGTAGGTCCTAGACGACCATTGATGAGCACAACCAGCGTGGAGGTAGAAATGCAAGTCATGATCATATTAATCCAGTGATGGGGGGAACCTAATTTGCGCATAATATCAGCAAGAAAAGATCATTCAATACGATCGAACGCTTTGGATATATCCATCTTGAGTCCAAAGTAGTTTTTGGCCCCTTTAAGTTTCTTGTATGAATGGATGAGTTCCTGACCAACAATGATATTATCGGAATCTGACGACTCGGAACATGAGCAGCTTGAAACAGAGAGGTAATAAGATGAAGAAGGGGTTTCAATCTGTCAGCTAAAATTCGAGAGATAATTTTATAGGTTGTATTGAGCAGACTAATAAGTTGATAGTCTGCTATTGTTTGCGGATTATTTTTTTTAGCCAACAGGAAAATGTGGGTATGGTTGGTATGAGTCAGCAAAGTCGTCGTGTCAAAGAAAGCACGAACCATCCCCACAATACCCGGTTTAACTGTGTCCCAGTTTCAGTGGTAAAAGTAAGGAGGATAATTATCGGGACCCGGAGTCGTATCTTATCATTCTTTGAAATCGAATTATTTGAGTCTTAATGTATTTTGTTTAGGAGTACGTAGCTATTTTAAATTATTTTAACTGATAGATTCTTAATTCAATGTGTCCCCCTAAAGATGACTAGCTCACCAAAATGGCCCCCAGATGACCAGCTTCCAAAATAACCCCTAAATCACGTTTCCATCCATTTTATAGTCAAATATTAATATATTTTTTAAGTTACTAATTCTACCCTTCCGACATTACTTGTTAAATACTCCCTCCGTCCCAAAATGAATGACCTAATTTCTATTTTGGGTTGTCCCATTTAATGACAACTTTATTTAAAGGTAAGTTCAACTTTTTCATTGTAAATTAAAATAGTTAATGAGGATACAATTGGAAAAACCATGTTATTTTTTAAAGTCAAACACTAATTAATGATGTTCCCTTAATAAGTTGGGTTTTCAAAATAGGTCATTCATTTTGGGACTGAGGGAGTATGTATGGTCCCAAGAATATTAGTTATCAAGTCTTTGTCAATTCATTACCAACTTCTTCTTTCTCTTAACAATTAATTTTCTTTATTTCTAATTAGTTTTCTTCTCTTTATATATCTTTACCATCTCTTACCTACATCTTCATCTTCAATATTTACTTCATTTTTATCATCACCACCTTCAATATTTTCTTTTAGATTTTGTCTAGAAATTACTTTTTCTAAATTTATTTTTTCTCATAAATCACCACTCTAGCAAGTTGAAGATGAATTAGATTTGGGTGAAAAAAAAGGTAAAGATTTGTTGCTTCAAAAACCCTAATCTAGACAGAGAAATTATAGAGAAGCAAATGGTGAACATTGTGAAAACTCTAAGATGATGGTGAAGATAAAAACAAATGTTGATTCTGAAGATAAAGTAGATATAAATTATAGAGAAGCCATATGGGTTCATCTCTAAAGATGATAATGATGAAGACAAAAAGAAATGTTGAAGATCATGATGTTGAATTGGTGATGAAGGGTGAAATGAGAAGATAATGGAGGAACTGAAAAAGTTAGTTAGGGAAAAAAAATGTTGGGAGAAAATAAAAATTAAATAATGAATGACATGACTTATAGTTAATGATCTTGAGACCGTAAATATCAGGGGTAATGACAAAAGGGTAAAATTCGGTATTGAAAAAAAAAAGTTGGTGTCTGAGGTAATACGAAAAAGTGATTTAGGGGCTATTTTGGAAGTTAATCATCTTTGGAAGGCCATTTTGGTGAGTTAGTCATCTTTAGGGGCTAAAATGGAATTAACCCTTTTTTTGTCATCAACTCCAGCTGAAAAGTCTTTGCAGATCTAGAAATTAGCGAGAGATCCTCAGATATTAAATGATTTTTTACAACATTGTCTTTTCTATAACGCATCGAAAAAATAACGTACTTGAAAATAACATACTTTGAACAAATTTAGGTCTTCAACAAAAAAACATGAACAAATTTAGGCAGTATGATAGCTTCTATTGTGTTATAAAAAATACAAAAGTTTCTAGAGAGAAAAGAGCCCATACAAAAGAATATAATTGTATATGGTCATACATATTCTTGTACCTTTTTCATTCTTCATCACAATTTTGAATTTGAATGAGAGTTTTCTTTTTCAGCAGTGTCGAAGGCACGCTATGCCCTAGTTCAAATTAAAGAACAAAATAGAAATTTGTCATAATGCATTATGAACGTTCAAGCCGTCTTATGAACACACATAATGCATTATGAACGTTCATTATGCATTATGTGTGTTCATAAGACGACTTGAAAGATAAGACGGTGAACAAATAAAATGTATTATGGGAAATTACTGGATTTCACGAGCGGATGGATATTTCGGTCTAGAAAAAAATTAGTTTTAGATTTCTGGTAAGGTATGATTTTTTTTCCCTCAGTAACTTTTCATGAAATTAAAATTAGTCAAAAAGAAAAGATTAAGTGTCAATTGCATGACAACAAACGGATTGTAACGCTATATTTCCTTTATCTAAAAATATCTAAAGAGTCAAGATAATTACATATTCAAACGAGTATGGTCTTCTACCATTTTCCCAAACTTATCTCTATAGGTTAAAATTACGCATTTGATAGAACTGTTTGTCCTTGTAGAACTCTCTGGATACCCTTTTGTGTGAATATATATATATATATATATATATATTTTTTTATTTTATTTTGTTATTCCACCACCCACACCAATATAGCAAAAAGAAAAAAAAGACTAAATCAAAACTCCAAGAGACGACGGACCGACCAAAATCTGTTCATAAACAAAACCAGTCGACCACCTATCTCTCTTTTTCTTATTTTAGAACCGCCCTGACCCCACCTTCTTTCTCTTTCTAGTTTTTCATAATTTCATCTCTCTACCATTAACAAATTCAAGTTCAAGATGATGATGGACAAATGCAACTACTATAAATTAACTCATATATCAAGTCACAAAACTTGCCAAACTACAACCTCTTCTGTCTCTCTCTCTCTCTCTAGATCTAGAAGATGTTGAGGATCATGAAGAACATGAGTGCTGATGAATTTTATCAGTCATTGGACAATGGTTCAGATATATTGAAGGATTTGGGTATTGAGAATTATGAAGAAGATCAAGTGCTACCATTAAAACATTTTGTATTAGATGTGAGCAAAACTACTGATCAGTTCAAAGAGTCCACCCCAATTGTCATCCTTAGAATGGACGGTGAAGATCTTCTTGATTTTATCAACAACCCAAGATTTGAATCAGAGATGATGTATATTTTCAATCAGTTGATATTAGATCATAATGGTGATCCTAACTATTCACTTCTTGATTACATAACCATGGCTTTATGTCAACTCTGTGTGGATCATGGGGTGCCACCTGCTTCTGACTCTTGGGTAAAATTTGCTACTCCAATTCCGCAATCTATAAAAATTACTAGAAAATTTATAATCATCTAACTCAAACGTAATTGACAATGATAATCTATACATTATATCACATTCAAAACTCATTTTACTCGTCTCGTAAAGACTCGTCCACATTAAATACATATTTTGTACAAGTTGTTATGTCAAAATTCGAATAGTGGTGGAGTAAGATATTATGAAAGTTTATAGGGTTTTGGTGTTTATGTAACGTTTTCGGTTTGTTGTGATATTATTCAGGTGATGAGCAACATAATTGAACCGGCTTTAGAGTTAATCTGCACGAAAGATAATGACAAAGAGATAATTACGGGAGAGCGACTAATGTTTCTCTTTGAACAATTCAAGACATTTTTGCACAAATTGGTTCAAAATCTGAGAGACAATCCAGTTATAGTTGCTCACATAAGAAGCACATTGGATGGAAGTGAAATCAAGAAACTACTACTCTTATCCCACAAACAATTTGATTATTTACTTGACAAGGTATTGCTAATTGGAAATGATACATCTATTTAGAATTTGACTCAGTCTCACTTATTAGATATGGATTGTATGAGTCAAACGGATCCAAAATTAGTCATTTTGACTAGTCAGATATCGTGCGTCGTATAAAAACAAACTAATGTCTGGCCGAGTCAATTTAGACTTGAAGTAAGATCCCATATGTGACACAAAATTGCAAATACTACCAAATAATTTGACTGGTTTTCACCCAATCAATCTTAATGGGACGGATTTTATTGACCCGTCCATTAAACAGTCGAGATGGGATGAAGATAATAAGTTTTATCTGAGGGTTTGAAATTAGTTAGTAAATCTCGCACCAATCGGATTAGTTATGTCATATATTATATCAATAGTTATGTATCTGAACTTTTTTTAACTTATATTATTAATTTAACTATTTTATATTTTCTACTTACACAAATAGTTGTAGATTTAATGGTTGATAAGGTCGAAATTCTTACAAAATTTTATTAACAATAATATAGTAACTCTTTTACTCAAAATAAATTTTTTGAAACAAAATACAAGAAAGTTTTGTTTGAACCTGTAAAGGGGGTGCCACGGGACGATAATGGTTAAACTACTTTTGATCAGAGGATGCCGTGACACCCTGGTTAATTATTTAGGCCAGAACTTCCCAAGAAGCATTTTCTTGCTAAGGGGAGTTTCAAGGCACCTCCTTATATTTCAATGAGGGCCCAATTAGTTTGGGTTAGGCTCCAATTTTTTGAGGGCCCACATTTAGCTGCGCTATGTACCCTCCTACATTTGTTAATTTTGATCACATTGATTATTTTCAGGTGTTCGATACGGTGAATAAGCAGTCACTAATGTCAGGAAAAAGTGACCAGTTGAAGGAGTACATACCGCGAGTGCTTGATATGTTGGCTCCAGCAATCGGACTTCCTCCATACGGAGTCACCAGTCAGGTATATCTACTCTTTTAACCAACCTATATTTTGTCTTCGCAATTTCTTAAGAAAATGTTAGTTAAATTTGTGGTGATCTAGGAAATTTTATAGGCGCCCGTGGAATTGCCAAAAAGAAGTTTGATATAAAGAAACTGGTACCTTTAGAACTTCCCAAAAATGTTACTATGTGGAAGTTTGGAAGATAAGAGCATCTCCAATGCAACACTCAATTTTAGAAACTCTGAGTGCCACCTAGGAATTATAACTAAATAAGATGGTACTTGATAATGCAGATGGACAAGGTTATTGATGGAGTACTGGTAAAGATGGCCGATGAAGAGGAGGTAATAATTGAAGAGGAAAACTATAAGGTGTTAAAGAGGTTGATGAGAAAGATACTAAGGAGTATAATGTTGGAATTAAATAGCAATCCGATTTCAATTTCTTTTAACTCGGTTATCCTTGGACCTCCATTCTCCACTTAATATCCTAATTGAATATTAAATTATTAAGAAACTAAAAGTTCTAGAATTCTAAAATATTAAAAGAAGTGTATTCTTCTTCTTCTTTCCTTTTATTTTATAATATATTTTTTTCTCAAATATTTCTTTTTTACATTGACTTTTATAAATGTAAGAAATAAAAGACTATTTAATGTTAAACTTATTAAAAAAAAGTTGCATTTTTATGAGTTATATGTAGTGAATGTTGTTCCTCTGATTATCAATCGATAAGTCGATTTCTCTCTGTCTTGGCTTGATTTAGACAGAGTTTCTTTTCTCTAACTTATAGAGAGATAGACTATTAAAGAATAATGATTTATCAATATTCCTTCTTTCGGATTAACCGAGATAGATGTTAATGTAGTCGAGGCGAGAATAAATTCTCTTTCCTTAAGACATTTTACATCCCCGTAACAGTACCAAACGTTAGGGTGTATGCCTTCAGGATACAACGACTTTCCTTTCAGAGTTTTAAGATGGTACTTCTATATTCTGAAAGCGGACGAACCTTTGTAAGTATTATGAGCTCTTGGACTAATGCGGATGATCTTCTAGACGCTTCGGAAATTCAAACTTTACTCGAAACTTTTTTCTTCCTTTTTCTAGATATTCTAGGCAAACCAGAACCTCTAATTGTTAGAAGGGAAGAGAAAAAGAGAATGAATTTGATGTACTAGATGCTTTATGATTATCACTTCACTCAAAACTTCTTTCTTCCTTTTTTCTAGATATTCTAGGCAACCCAGAACCTCTAGAATTACTTCCCAATCAGATATTCTAAGCAAACTAGAACCTCTAGAATTACTTCCCAATCAGATATTCTAGGCAAACCAGAACCTCTAATTGTTAGAAGAGAAGAGAATGAATTGATGTAAAATGGAATGGTTTTGGGTTGTTTATATAGGAGTTGAATGGATACAAGTGTCTGTTGGGTGATAAGGACACATCTATTTGGCACTAGGGGCCAAACTTGAAGTTTGAATTAAGTTTAGAGCCGGTTGAAGTATGGGGCGTTGGGTTAGGCTTAAATACTCGGGTGGAACGCCCACCGTAGGATGAAGCAAGATGCATCCCGAATCTATCCCAACAGATCATGGAATGGGCCGTTGGATTTAAAGATTGGGTTTATCCCACCCTTATACCGACGCGGGGCGGACGTAGACCGTTGGATCTCTCGGATCCAACGTTTCGGGTAGTTGCCCGAATCTTTACCGAAGATCTTCACGAGAAGCCGTTAAATCTGGTCCAATCGCGCGGAGTGAACGCGCACCGTTCAGATCAAGATCTGCGTACTTCGCACAAACGGTCCCCAAAGTAATTTGTCCAACTTGACGTTTTAGTCCCTATTTCAGCCAATCTTCGTCCAAACTTTAAACTTGAATTTCTCATTCATCCGGAATCGGATTCGAGTGATTCTTAGCTCTAAGTTCAAGAGCTCGACGAGACAAACGCAATGGTGCATTTCATTTCTGAGTTTGACGAGTCGGATTGAGCCAAAATCGGCTCTGATTCCAACAGTGAATTCAATCTTCAGTTTCTTAAGTTTTGTTTAAGTGTATTTTTCTTGTGTTGTCGTATAACCGACAAAACTTTCATTTTTCTTTTTTTTTTGGAATCAAACTTCATATATGGGCCACAAACGACTAATGAGAAATACATAATGAAGTATGAAAGCGAAATCCACGAACAAACACAAAGATAAGGACTAATTAGAATCGGTTTGAGGGGACTGGAGTGCCGATTGAGCCAAGTCATGGGCTTCTGTGTTAGCTACTCTTGGGCAGTGGAGGAGCACTTTTAAATTTGGAGTGGATAGTAAGTTTTTGGCTTGGAAACTCTGGGGCCGGATTCTCCAAGGGCCTACATCTTGGCCGTTCAATATGGACTCGATCAAAACCCTACAATCACCTTCCACTATAAATAAGTCATCACTTCTCTTCTTGCCTACTTTTAACGCCTCCAACAGAGCTGTAACTTCACTTTCCATGGCTGATCGGCTTTCTATTCTCTTTGCTAAAGCATGAATCTTTGTTCCACTGGAGTCCTTTATCACTACCCTTATCGATGATCCTCTGTTCCAAAAAGCCCCATCAAAGTTGATTTTAAAATGTTCCCGAGAAGGAGGGTTCCAATCAGTGATGGTCGAGTTGTTAGATTCTTCTAGGGTTCTGGAGGGGATAACTCTAGTTTGAATTTTAGCTTGTTGAATGATAGAGTTCAGGTGGACTTGTTCTCCCTTAAACATTTTGTTGTTTCGAGCTTTCCATAAGCCCTAGATGAGGTAAACTATAAGCACCACCCTCTTTTCCTCCTTGTTTTTTACCAAATATTTGACTAGATCTTCTGGATCTGAGTATTGAGGTACCACTTCAAATGAAGAAGCTTGATGACACAGTTCCTTGAAAACCCTGCAAGTGCCGAAAAGGTGATGGGAGGTTTTTGGTTCTGAGTCGCAAAGGATGCAAGTGCCGAAAGGTCAGGTATTCCTTTGTTTACCACTTTCCATAGGAACTGTAGAACTTTAGGTTAAATGTTTCTAAGATGCCAAAATTTAGATCAAGGGAAATCGTTCTTCATTCTGGATGATTTGATTTGAGGGTTATTTCTCTGTAATATGATTTTGTGGAGAATACCCCTTTTTCATGTGGAACCCATATCTTCTTATCTTCTGTAACATGACGAGATAGAGGGATATTAAGGATTGTTGTCGCTGATTCTGGTTCAAATAAGTCCATGATTAAGGGTTCATTCCATTTACCATCTTGGATCAGCTCTGAGACTTTTGTGTTAATGTGATGCCATCTGTATTTAACCTTTGGTTTGAATCCCTGAATGCTAGGAACCCATGCGTCGTTTTCAAAGTTGATGGAGGATCCATTACCAACCTGCCAGTAGAAATTCTTTTGGAGCACCTCTCTAACTTGCAGTAAAGAAGACTAGATAGGGGAAGAGTTACTTCTTTTACTTTCATTCCAGTAGTTCCTATTTCTGTAGTATTTTGCTTGTAATAATTTAGCCCATGTTGTGTTGGGATTAGTTATGAATCTTCAGGCGAGTTTCGCCACCAAAGATTCATTTACTCTTGCCAAAGATCTGATCCCTAGACCCCCCCCCCCCCCCCCATTCTTTGGATTTTTGGATAATTTCCCAAGGAAGAGTGCATCTATCTTTGTTCTTCTTCATGATCCCACCAGAAATCCCTTTCTAGCCTCTCCAGTTTGATAAGAGTCCCTTGTGGTATAATGGAGAGGCCCATGAAGTAGGCGCATATGGGGCTAAGAGTTGCCTTTATCAAAGTTGTTCTGCCAGCTTGAGATATTAATTTTTTCTTCCATCCTGCTAATTTGCTTTTGAATTTGTCGATTAAGAATTCATGTGATGCTATTCTGTTTCTAGGTCTTTGGATTAGAGTACCCAGATATTTTTCACCATCATTCATAATTGATGTCTCTAGAGTAGCAACATATAAGTTCTTCATGACTAAAGGAACTCCCGAACTGAAGTGGAGAGATGACTTAGCAAAATTAACTGCCTGATCTGAAAAGTTAGTGTATTCCTCCATTAAGTTGGTCACTGCATTTAGGTTGCTTTCAGTGGCTTCTCCAAATATCAAAAGGTCATCTGCAAAAAGTAGATGGGATATGGTAGGGGCATCTTTATGAACTTTGTAGCCATTGAATATGGACTCTTTTTCAAATTTTTGGATCAACAATGAAAGAGCCTGCGAGGTCAAAATGAAAATATAAGGCGAAAAAGGACAGCCTTGTCTAAGACCTCGGGTCGACTTGAAATTTCCACATTGTTTCCCATTCACCACCACACTGTAAGTTGGAGTAGACACACAAAACATGATTAGATCGAGGATCTTACCATTGGGACCAAAAGAAATTAATATCTTCTTCAGAAAACCCCAATTCACTCGGTCATAGGCTTTTGCCATGTCAATCTTCAGAGCAAAAGCTCATTTTTTTGACTTGGAGATGTTCATTGAGTGTAGACATTCCTGAGCAATGACCAAATGGTCCACGATTTGTCTTTGAGGGCAAAAGCACTTTGATTCCAGCTAATGGTGTCATTTAGGAGAGATTGCAATCTATTTGCTATAAGCTTTGTGATGAATTTGTAGAGTGTGTTGCACAAAGCAATGGATCCGTAATCAGAAGCCATCGTTGGGTGCTCGGATTTGGGAATCAAAGCTATGTTGGTGTGGTTGAGAGATGGATCAAAATGGCCTTGTTGGAAAGCTTTTTGAATAAACTGGATGACTTCTGATTTCAATATATCCCAGCCATTTTGGTAAAAGATGCAAGGGAATCCATCTGGTCTTGGGCTTTGAACAGAACCCATATTAAAATCCACATCTCTGATTTCCTCTTCTGTTGGTATCCCCGATAAGGCTTGCTGATTGGGATCCAAAATATGCTTGAAGTTGATTAACACCTCTTATGGGACTGGAGATATCATTTCCTCCCTGAAATAATTCTGAAAGTGAAGTACCATATGGTTCGAAATTTGATTTTCTGATTTTTAGATAAGTACCTGTGGGAGTTCGTAGTTCAACTATACGATTCTTCTTTCTCCTCATGGAAATAGAAGTATGTTAAGCCCGAGTATTACGGTCTTCATTAAGGGCCCAGAATTGGTTTGTTCTTTGTTCCAGTTTTGTTTTTTGTAGATCTTCAAGATATAATAGTTCCTCCTGAATAACAGATTCCCTCTCTAAAGTTTCTGCTGTGGGGTTGGCTTGTTGAATATCGAGTAATTTGGACCTGATGACTTTTAGTCGATGGTCTATGTTACCAAAAGTAGTTTTACTCCACCTTTTAAGTTCATGTTTGACCCCTGATAGTTGTTTTAATAGGGACTCATCTTTTTCTTTCCAGTATTCTTCAAGTTTTCTTTTATATTCTTCATGATGTAACCAAAAAGTTTCAAACTTGTCATAATTTGGTCGGGGAGTACCTTATATCTCAGTTTTGAGCAAAATCGGGCAGTGGTCACTGTTGTACCGAGGGAGATGAAAGACCCCCGAGTTTTGGTAGTGGTCTAACCATTTGGAATCAACTAGGGCTCTATCCAGCCTTTCTCCAGTTAGTTGTCGATGACCTCTACTATTTGTCCAAGTGAAAGCTGTTATTTGAGTATGGATCATATTTTGAGAGTCTGATTCAATATGAATATTGATATCCGAAGACCAGTAAAGAGCTAAACCTCCGCTGAGCCTGATAGATGGAACAATAAATTTGTTTGATAGCCCATATCTATCCAGATTTGGAGTTGCTTGATTCGTTATTTTGGTTTCAGACAGAAAATGACATTTGGTTTTACTGCCTGGAGGAACTGAGTAAGAGTGTGAATTGTCGAAAAGTTCCCAAAACCTCGATAGTTCCAAGCGAACACTAACATGGACCTTGCGGCTTTTCTGGTGCAGCCGCCACGACCATTTGTGAGTTATCTTCTGTTTCCTGTTGGGATGATTTTGAAACTTTTGGTATATTGACACCATCTACCTGTTCACCTGGTTGTCTTTTTTAATTTCTCCTGGGCCATAATGCCAGTGGGTCTTCCATATTTACGTCCTCTACAAGATGTGTCCCTATAATTTCTATCTCAGTGGTCTTCCGATTCTTAGATAACTGGCCACTACCTGTTGTTATGTGAGTGGTGGGGGGCCCACCATGTCTTCCACTATCACCTCAACATCAGACGGTTTGGTAACTGTTACTGAAACTGTCCCAGCTCTCCGGTCATCAGATTCCGGTAAGTGTTATGTTGACTCAATGTCTTCCATCGTAATTTCTTCCTCCAGTTTTGATTGTTGATTTTGAATTCTCTGATTCTTTTCCCTGAATGGAACTACCTTGAAGTCTTCGGGGTACTTTGGTTGGGCTCGTTGAAGGATTTGTTCTTGTTTTATATTACATGTAGTTTCCTCCATCAATTGGAGAAGCTTTAATCTCCTTCTGCAAAAAGTTAAAGTATGTCCCAAGTAGCCACAGTAATAACAGAACCTCCCTAATTTTTCAAATTGCAATTTGACTGTAATGGTTTTTGAATTACCGAGTTTAGAATAACCTCTTTGGGGAGTGGTTTATTTATGTTGACTTCAACCTTTGTTCTCCCATATATCGTCCATTTTAGCTCATCTTCTTTTGTTGTGGGAACATAACATCCTATTTGGTTTGCAAGGATATTTACAGTTTTAGCATTCAGATAAGATGTTGGAAGACCATGAAACTGTATGTAGAACCATGCTTTATCAAAGTTATATTCCATTGGAGTTTTATCTTTGTCACATCTTTCAATAAGAAAGATATCTTCTTTGATAATCCACGGTGCTTTGTCAATCACTATATCAACTTCCCCTGTCGTCTCTAGTTTTGCCATGAACAGATTTGCCCCAACTTCAGTTATTTGATAAGGAAAAGGAAGATTCCACACTCCTTTTAATTTCCTCATTCAGTGGTCTGCTTTAAATTCCTTGTAACTGAGGACTTTTATCATGCAACACTGTTTAAAGTTTGCATTTAAAAGTCCATCCTCTTCTCTCTCAGCTGCAAGAACTTCTGGATCTTCAATAGTAAGTTCCGCCAGTTGCCTTTCATAATCCTCCTCTGTGCTCATCTTCGAATAAATTTTATGTAAAATAAAAGATAATTTAAGGTCCTAAATACCAAGAAGAAAGGTCCTGACGACCAACAAAAGAAAACTAATCAAGATTCTTCCCTGATCAAAGAATAACCTCTTTCTCTCTCATCTCTATCTGGGATTCAACTAATACATAACAATGTCATACCAGGGGACCCAGCTTTCATTTTTCTGTTTTAATTGTTTTTATAGAATCATTATATTTTTTTAATAAAATAATATAACAAAATGGACCCCGCTTTTCCCCATACTTCACTTGCTCTGGAAAACAAAGGGTTAATTCTCTTTAGAGGAGTTTGGACAAAACGCTCAAAACCAGACCCACAATGGGACTGCAGTCCACGTCAGAAAATAAAATTTGCAGGTCCACACGTAAGTTTCCTGACAATTAAAAAATGGAGGTTACAAAACTGGGTGCACTTTACACGATATTTACAAATTTTCCATGAAAGAAAATCTTGTTTTTTCTTACTTTCCGGTAAATTTATAAATATGTCATCCACTAAGATATCGACATGTCATTTTTTTCTTATAAACCTACAAATGTAACATCCATTAAGATAATAACACGTCAATTGTTTCCTTTTTTGTATGAAACTATATGTGAAACTTGGAAAAGTCTACAACAATTTATGAGCCAGCGAGAAACTAAGAGAAAGAGAGAAATAAAATCAGAGATAAATTTATTTCTTTTTTTATGCTTGAAGGTCGCCGGCCGGAAAATTTTCCGGTCGGCGACCTTCGCCGGAGTAGAGAAAGGTGAGGTGGAGAGAGAAAGATGAGGTGGAGAGAGAGAGAGGTGAAGTGGAGAGAGAGAGAGGTGAGTGGAGAGAGAGAGATGAAGTGGAGAGAGATGTGAGGTGGAGAGAGATGTGAGGTGGGAGAGAGGTGTGGTGGAAGTGAGGGGGAGAGAGATGTTTTCTAATTAATTATATTTTTAAAATACATTTATAGGAAGGATAGTTATGGCATTTACACTAAAAAAGGGGGCCATATTTAAATTTATGAAAAATAGGGGGCCAAGAAGGAAGTTGGTCACAAAGTAGGGGGCTAAATAGGAAATAACTCAAAGATTAAAAGTAACAATAAAGGTAATAAGTACTTGTTGTAAAGCAATCCCACATTGGTGGGAGACAGGAGTGTGGTGCTCCTCTTAAGAGGTTAAATACCCTTCCCTAGTGAGGCCTTTTAAAACCGTGAGGCCCAGGTGTGCCAAAGCGGACAGTATCACTAGCAGTCCGGAAGGCTGGTCCGCACCATCCTATAACACGTTATCAGCACGATTCGCTCTACTATGATGTAGTCTTGGGAGGGTGTGTTGTAAAGCAATCCCACATTGGTGGGAGACAAGAGTGTGGTGCTCCTCTTAAGAGGTTAAACACCCTTCCCTAGTGAGGCCTTTTAAAACCGTGAGGCCCAGATGTGCCAAAGCGGGCAGTATCACTAGCAGCCCGGAAGGCTGGTCCACACCATCCTAAAACAGTATTTTATTAATTCTTATAGTTTTCTCTATCATACACAACCAAACTCTAATATTCATCACATTTTATTGTCATTAATGACTTGGTTACAAATTTTTAATGAAACCTCGAGATCTCACTGATGAAGTGTGAACAGATTTCTTAAACAAAGTGTAAATATCTTAAATTTGAAGATGGTGGCAAAATGGAGAAAGTGGCAAGTATGAGTCTCTAAAATCGAAAGAAGCAGTTCTTCTTCAAATGACTGTAAATGGAGAAGATGGGAAGATGGAATAGGAGGGAAGTTAAGTTGAAAAGAAATGAGTGGTGTTTGTGTTAGACTCGCTTTAGGGTTAAGGGTTACCCGCCCTCCTTTTGCTTAATATAGTTTTAGGGTTTAAGAGGTACTGTTTTTTCATCCCAATAATATTAGGCTTGATTTCGTTTTGGGACCCCAATTTGGCAGCCAATTGGAAATTTTGGCCCCCAATTGTGTTTGGCAATTCGTTTTAGCTCCCATATGTAATGGCAATTCATTTTGGCCTCCAATTTTGGTAAAATGTTCCTCTTTTGCCCTTATGATATTTGTCTATATTCTTTTTCTGAATCTTTTTATTTTCCATTTCTTGTTTTTTCCTATCTATATATAATCTTTTTCTCTTTAATTTACAGATACGACGAAATTCCCAGCACCATCTTCCTTCTTTTCATCTTCATGTTTTACATCCTCTTCCTATCATCATTAATTTCTTCAAAATGAAATCTCTACAAAGAACTTGCAAAATATAAATTCAAGAAAAATATATAGTTTTCAAGGAAACCAAATCTGGGAAACAAAAAAATGTAAAGAACAAATGTAGTTCTAAACTTTAATCTCGTCTCCTTTATTGTTAATTTATCTCATCATCCCTCTCTTTGTTATAGAAGTTCACAACTTTATTATCTACTTATATAGCGTGTGTATATATATATATATATATATATATATATATATATATATATATATATAAAGAGGAAAGAAGAATTAGGGCAAACATTTTTGTCCCATACCTTGAATTAAGGTTAGAACACATTAGGTTATGTGAGAAATTAAAGGTTGCAGAGGAAATGCTTTCATGGCCGCTACTGGAAAGATGGATATGTTTGATGATGCACAAATTGTTCAGACGTTGACTAACGTCAAAAAGTCAAGAATAGACCAGAAGTCCAACGGGTCAAACCGACTTTAAGCAACAAGACAACTAAACCCGCAACACTCCGCCACCTACACCCTAAACTGGGAGGTCAGTAAGGATCAGTTAAGAGGAATCAACCCTGTTTCGTCTACAACACGATCAGATCAGCCCTGGAATCTCTAAAGGAATGAGGGGGTTCACGTAAGCTAGGTCGATGCCTCCCGGCCTACACTGGGGAGACAGAAGCGCGCCACAAGCTTACCGACTCAATCCCGGAATCTCCCTAAAAGCTCTCAGTCGATAAAAGATCTTAAGTGTTTAAGCAAGCTTGGACTTCGAGAGTCTCAAATGAGGAAACATCTCCTAGAAGATCTATCACCTCGGCAGGATATCTACGAAGGATCTTTGAATTTAGGAACTTCTATTTATCCTAGATACGAGATAAACTACAAGGGAAACCCTAACCACGAACAATGGGAAACTTCCCCAAACGGTGGATCACGACTGCCTCATCTACACCGTCTAAACACAGTCGGTCTAATTCAACCTATAAAAGGGCCGCCCCATCGTCTTCCACAAGACACGTTCTCTCAACCAGAAAAATCACCCACTCACATAGAGTTTCCATAACTCGCACCAAAAGGTTTAATCGATATTCACTATTTCAATGCAAAGAGCAACCTGACTGTCTTGAGCGTCGGAGCGGTTTTCGAACCCTTTGCAGGTTTTGCCTCCAGGTTCACAAGGAGTCAGGAACAATGAGGAGGAGTAGGAGCAAGGGACAGGAGCAGAGGCGCAGGCAAAAGGACCTTAATCAACTTAACAGAATATCAATAATAACGGATGTTGTCATGCAACAAGTCCCTATTTCATGACTGATTAACGGAAAGCCATTTTTCGACATCGGCATTTGGCGCTAGAAGGAAGGGATCTCTCCAGTAATATTGTCAATTCGGTAACCCGAATCCTTAATCTCAAACTAACCACTTTTCATCCTTCTAGGCAATCATGTCTTCGGACGCCACACTCCCCGAGGATCACATGCTAGATTTCCCACTGCGGACGAGCTCTTGGCCGAAATCGAGCAACTCAAGACTGACTAGTTGCGAAAAGAAGAAGAGATGAAACAACTGCAGGACCGCCTTCGTAAAGCAGAAGCAGCCAGGAAGGAGCCAACACCTGAAGAAAGAATAAAGCAATCAATAGTCGAGCTCCTAAGTTCTTCTCCACACCAATCAGTGTTTTTTCGCCTGGGCGAACCACTAGATAATCGATGCCCGGCGATCATATGTACTTAGAGAAAATACTAGATGAGACCGGAATATTGAACCCGAACCGACTGTACGTTCCAAAGCCTCTAGGAACTGGTCCAGGACGCACGGGTGACCCAACCATCAGTGAAGTACTTATACACCAGGTGGCGGAGCTAACCCGAACAAGCGAAAAAGGAAAGTTATCATCAAGAGTCATAATCAATCTTCCCCCTCTCAGCAAGGAAATACTGGAAGCCGGTAAGACTAAGAACTTCAAGTGTCCCCTTCTCGAGTACTATCACGGTGTAGCGGACCCGGTAGTGTTCATCAACAACTATGTTTCGATAATGAACCTCGGCACGACAAACCAATGTTGGGTTTTGTACGTCTCTAAGACTACTAATCATCTAACTAACGTTGTAAGCGGAATCTGAAACATCATATGTTTAATGTTAGTTAACCAGGATCATATGCATGAACTGATAATGAACTAGAAACTAAAAGTTGAATACCTGGATTCGCTTTCCCACGAACTAGATTCTAATGACTTTATCCAGAAGATAATGAAAGCTCCAATTGTCGCTCCTCTACTTCAGACACCCGAGTAAGCGACTTGACCTCCCTTCTTTGTTGTCTGCTACAACTCCATTGAAGGTTTAGAAGAAGAACCATTCTTTTTTTGACTAATTAGATAGATTGGGAGTTTTTTTTCCTAAAACCCTATCTCTCCACTTAGTTGTATATTGTGAGAGAGAGGTTGTTTTCTCTTGAAAAAAATCCAACCCTTTTCTGTTCTCTAATGGCCCTTATATATAGAAACCCTAATAGGAGTCTCACTCAAATTAGATTCAGTAAGAGTCCCAGAAAAGATAAACACTAGAGTCCCATCTGAATGGGAAACCCTGGGATTCCCATTAGGGTTTCCCCCTAATGGTGTGGTCGGCCACTTAAGCTCATTAATGGGCTTAGCCTGGCTGGCCCACTCCCCTTTTGTGGCCTTTCAGATCAACCCATTACTGGGCAAGATCTGGTCGGCCCAAAAGTCGGTTTTCCATTTTTTCGGGATTCTCTTTCGAGACCGATTCTTTTATCTTTTGGCACTATCAGACTAGATCATATCCATCTATAGGCAAGATCCCACTAGTCAACTCTCTCCTATCAAGTCACCACTCTTTTGTGTAACCCGTTGTAGGATCCAGTCTATGTTAGTCGCGGATTACCGAAGTAACCCGACGATCGTAAGCGGCTTCTAGCTAAGCATTAGGACCCCTAATTGGACCAGACTAGATGATCTTCCGGATAAAGTCATCGTTATCCTAACTGACAAATTGAACGCATTGTCACCTTGGTCGAAGGACGCTCCTTCGGAAGGACATCTCCTTCAGACCGCAAGGATATATCCTTCAGTGTCCCACTTGTACTTAGAATAAGTGCAATGCTTAATTCCCATGTCACTTCGTATCTCATCTGATACGTCATACGTTTCAGACTTTCTTGATCTGGAGAACAATTGTCAAACCAAATGATTAACTATAAATCCATTTGAGTGCGGCCACACATTTTCAATTACTTCTCCTCGAGTGGTCCGGAGATACTAATCCAAACCTAGTTAGGAGGACATAATCTAGTCTTGTACTCCCACTTAAATTCATGTCTATCATGTCATTCATGGTAATCCGCTTTTATAACCTCTTTTTACGGCACGACTTTTGGTGGTACCAAAGTTTGACTTTCCTTACATAAGTTGAGTGGTGCACTCATGTTTAAGGAATTTCTCCAATCTTGCCTATGAGAATTCATGACGGTTTTCATAACTCAAAGAACTCTCATGTTGGGTTATCCAGTGTATATCCCAATATATCCATGTAATTGACTCGAATTCTCAATTCGTATAGCCCATGAAACTGCGCTATCTGTCAATCTCCCATGCTAGTCTTCGTAAGTTATTGTTGTCCATGCAATGACCTAGACTATGGACTTTAATAATGAACCTATTCCAAATTCACTTAGTAGGTTTTCATTTATCAGATCACGTATCTGATAATCCTACTTGGAATGCTTCATTTGGACTATCGGTTAAATACTAAACCATAATTTAGCGACGAAATAATTAACTTAGGGTCCGTTTGATACGCGAGAAAATGTATGAGTAAGAAAATGTCTTTCTTTCCCATTAGAAAGAAAAGGGATTTCTTACTCAAAGTCAAATTTTAGGCGTTTGATAAGAAGGTGAGAAAAGAAGGTGGGAAAGAGAGTGCCTTTAGACAAATGTTTGTTAATTATGTTTTATTTATTTATTGGATCTTTAACTAATATATAAATGTTAGGCATTTAAGAGGTGCCTTTAGAATTTAAGGGGGATGCCTTTAGACAAATGTTTATTAATTAGGTTTAAGTTATTAATTGGGCCTTTAACTAGTATATAAATGTTGCACATTTAAGGGGTGCCTTTAGAATTTAAGGGGGTGCCTTTAGAATTTTTGTTTATTTATTAATTCGATCTTATTATTAATTGGACATAGATGAACATAAAGAGTTACAGTAGGAGAGAAATAGAGAGAAAGTTATGGGAGGAGAGAGGTATGGGAGGAGGGATAAAGTGAGAAATCAACTTTCCCATCTAAAAGGTGGGAAAAAAAATTAGGCCATTTGCACACTTTTTTTTCTTAGGAAATCGATTTTCTTACCCGAAGTGGCCAACCAAACAGCGGAAATCTGATTTTCCTGAGAAAACGACATTCTTACTCATATTTTCACACGTATCAAACGTACCCTTATTTCTGATAATAAGAGTTGTAAAATTGAGCCTTCCCGTGTAACTCCTTACACCCTCAAGTTTACTAGTCTAAGCTTTTCAGGAAAGCTTAATGCCTATGACCCTAGTATGACTTTCATACTTAGTCTATGGTGACAGTTTAGTTATTAGATCTAATCTATGTGTATTTTGCTAGTTATCATCTCGATGATAATCTTTCGTATTCCAATAGTAAATTAAAGCTTCTCAAGCTTTTGACTACTTTCTTTTATTTGTACAGTTTGTAACAGTCTTCGCCTGGAACCCTTCCAGCTTACTGTTCTTCCATAAGATTGTCATTTTATTCTGGAGGTTTGCAACATATTACTTTTCAACCGTTTTATTTTCTTACCGAGAATTTATCACAAGTTTTTTTCAAGAACATTTTGCGACCCAGATCAGCTTATTTGAATTTGATTGGTGACGACCATAGATACTCTAAGTATTTTGAGGCGCCTAGGCGAATGATAATCACGTCCAACATCATCTTCTCCATTCTTTGCTCAACCTCCATGAAACCCTAACTCAAGCTTTCTCTCTTTAGAAATTTTAGCCCAAATTGCGATAAAAAACAATAGCATCTAGGCGAAGATGTATCAAGCAAAACCCTCAAGTTTTCCGACCAAGAAATTGGCGGGAAACACCTAGAGAGATCTGCTTGAAGAAATTGGCGGGAAACCCTCAAGAAATTGTCCCGAGCCAGCAGCTGTCTGTGCATGTCGCGTCTGGAGCTGTTGATTTGATGAAGTAGCTCGGGTTGTTGTTCTTCACAAGTGTTATAAGGACAACAACTCTCTATCCCGTGTTATTCTTGTGTCGACCTAGCTCTGGCCGACTTCTCCTTTTCTCTCCTTCTTTAGCACCAAGCCTCTTTAGACAACATTGCCTCCTCTTTTCTTCAAATCCCTCAGTCCCCAATCTTAAATCTAGATGTTTTTCTCTAGACTTTTTTTTTTTAGAAATCGATTACGATCTACGCTAGTCGTTATAAGGCACTGATACATCATTAAGATGTGATAAGCACAATAATCGCCTAAGTTAAATCAATAATTAAAGAGGCCTAAAGGCCAACAAGAAAGAGCCTAAAGTCCGACAACATATAATTTATCTACCAAGTGAAACCCTTGACTTGGTCGACTTTCATTGACTTGGTCTTCTCGGGTGTGCTCATAAAATCTCTCTTTGTTCTTCGTCTTCTTTGGGTTTTTGGGTATGGGCTTTAGCTTTCATTTAAAACCCAAAGGTTGTCTTCATCATTTGTCTCTACATTTAAAATCTCTTGAAAGGGCCGAAATGTTCCTCTGCTTCTTTCCCCGATAACTTGATCGTCCAAACTCCGATTCGACTTCTGTTTTCGCACTCGAGTTCACCATGGACTCTGCCTGTCATTTGAACACTGATTTTGACCTAAATGATCAAAATTCCCTTAGTACATGATGACCAAATACCCCTAGTGTTATTGATTTTAGCCGCATGAGATGAAAAGTGATAATTTGCTCTTTTTATTCCGACTTACGTGTCTAGCTCCATGTAAGTCACCTAATAAAAAAGAAACACATAAATTATTAGAAATAACACCCGAAATGGACTAATTAGTCTAAGCTATGCGCTTCAAATGTGACATTTCATGTCACATCACCTTCAAATTCTAGGTGTTTGTAGGCTCTAATCAATGTCGGATTTAAGTAGAAACTATGGAGTCTATAGCCACCCCCCCCCCCCCCCCCCCCCCACATCAATGTCTATATTTAGGATTTAGGGTAAGACGTCTGCAAATCTTACCCTAAACAAATGTACAAATATAAGTAAACTTACGTTGCAAGTCTAAACAATTGTTCATGTCGGCTCAATGGTAAGAAGTTTGCACTGGTGTCACGGGTTCGATTCCACCGTTTTCATTATCAAACATTTAATTGTGTTAAACATATGCAAACAAATACGTAATCTGTGTATGAATATATAATAATTTGTTTTTGTTGATTGGTTAAAGCTCTTGCTTGGAGTTAAGATTGACCGAGGTCATGGGTTCAAATCCGTCTTTGTAAAGGGGTTTTTATTTCAATTTTGGCTGATTTTTCTTAACAAATTTTATGATTTTGCGATATATTTTTAACTGTATTTCCAACTTTAGAAAGACTGTTTCATAAATATATCTCAACTATCCTCAATTTCCATGATTCTTTTTCCTCAATTTTTTTCTATAAATCCGTAACTACTTACTAAGAATATCTAAAAAGCCGTAACTGCTTACTAATGAAATCGGACATCCATAACATATTTCGAGTTCTCAGACTTTTCTCCCTGCCCTATTAGTGACCACATAAAATTTTAAGGCGCCCCATTATATACATGAACACCTCATAATAGTTGACCATAAAGGGTTTTTTTATTTTATTTTTGGCCGATTTTTCTTAACAAATTTTATGATTTTCTGATATATTTTTTACTGTATTTCTAACTTTAGAAAGACTATTTCATAAATATATCTCAACTAATCCTAAATTTTCATGATTTTTTTTCCTCAATTTTTTTCTATAAATTCATAACTACTTACTAAGAATATCTAAAAATCCATAACTACTTACTAATGAAATCAGATGTCCATAACAAATTTCGAGTTCTCGGACTTTTCTCCCTGCCCTATTAGTGAGCACCAGAAGTTTTAAGGCGCACATTATATACATGAACACCTCATAGTATTTGGCCATAAGGGGCGCCTATAGTACAAAGTGAGGGCCTCACAACTAGCCAGTAGCTTAGGGATAAAGAAGGCCGCAACTTTGGGGAATAAAGAAAAATCTTCGAGGCATAAAAAATTAGTCAATAAACATTGATTTAGAGGGCATAATCTTCTTTTAATCCAAATATTGACTTGATTGAAAATTGCCTCATAATCTTCATATTTTGGAACACTTCCCTTCGTCGGAACAGTTTTTGTGTGTATGTGTGAGAGAGAGAGACAATGATAGATCGATCAGGAAATAATGAGAGAATGAGAGGGAAACAGTGAGAGATCAAGAAGCATAGAGAGTGAGAGCAATAGAGAGATGGTGAAAGAGAGAGAGAGAGAGAGAGGGGGGGGGGGGGGGGGGGGAGAGAAGGTAACAGTGAGTGAGAGAGGAGGGAAGAGAGACGAGAGAGGAGAGGTGGCAATGGTGGTGGTGAGAAGTTGTGGTGGTAAAGGTGATAGAGAAGATGTAGATTAGAGGACAAGTTAATTTTTGGGTTAAAAATAATATACCCTCGAAAATGTACAAAAAAAACACATGGATTCCGTAGACAATTATTTTTCGGAGATTATTCTTTATGCCCCAATGCCGCGGCCACAAAGAATGTCCTCTCAAACATGTATGAATGTAGATGCCCTTGCCTAAGTTCCTAACTTCGGACTCAAGAAAAGGGTAACTCATTATCATGTAACATTATGAGCTTATAAAGAGAATATAAAACAGGAAAGGGGAAAAGAAGAGCCAGAAACTTGTAGCTTTTGTACTTACAAAGGGATGAGAGAGAGAAACCAACTTTTCCTTTTCTTTGCTGATTGTTCAGCTCTTCATGACTTTTATCAATTCTCATCTTTTACTGGTCTATATCGACTAATTGTTCTTAGCTCAAGTAAAAACTGGTTTCAGCACTACTCTTTCTTTTGAATTGCAATTCTTTCATCAAGAGTTGGGTACATCAGACTATCAGAGCAATTCAAGGTCGATGAACCATTCTCGGTCCGTAGGAGTTTTTCTAATAGATTCTTTACATAAAGCACTATTTGAACCAATAGTTTAGGGTGTTTATATATGATTTTTTGTGCTTCCTGAGTCCTTGTCTGAGTGGTCGACTCAAATTTTTGGGCCATTTGAGTAAGGAGACATAAGGTCTAAATTTAGAGATCATAATCTCAAATTATTTGAATGGGTTATTGAACTTTTTTTTTGTTGAAGCAAAAGGTTATTAAACTTAGGTATAAAAAATTACTTAGATAGACTTTAGGCCAAGAGTTTCATTGAGTTTTAGTCCAATAGTTATCGTGCTTATCACATCAAATTGATGTATCAATGTGTTTGTAATGAATATTGTAGTCAATATCCAAAAAAATAAGTCTAACTCAAACAATTCAGTCTCAGGTGAATCATATCTAGACAATAAAGAAACTAACACCACCTAAGACTCCGGATGCAATTCTAGGAGAAATAAGAATTTTTCAACTCAATTCTCCGACGTTTCAAATCCACTATTATAAAAATAAACGAAAGGGTGTAAATTTTAGTAGTCCCAAAGAGAACACTATAGTTTTAGTAAGTGACAAGAGGGAATAAACGCATGAGGTCGATTCCATTTCGGTTATAATTATTTCACTAACCAGTACTGTTTTATTCTGTTGAAGAAAGAATATAAATATAAACAAATCATGATCTTACAATATTATAAAATGTATAACTTATTGAAACTTGGATCTCAATAATAATTTTAAGTGATTAGGTAAACAAACACTCACACATATATATATATATATATATATCATGATCATCATCACAAATCTTTGTTTGTTTCTTGTGAGATTTAGTAATTGGATTAGATCAGATTAAGCAAGGCAAGAGAAGACAAGGGAACACCGATAAACAGTTGGCCAAACATATCTCTCTTTCTTTTTCTGACTTCTAACTGCTCCCTAAAGTCTGAAACACAAGATGCTCTTCCTAATTCATTTCTTTTATATTTTCTTTCCCTATCCTGTTCATTTTTTTTCCCTTTCATTCTCTAAATTCAGTTAGTGAATGAGTCTGAACAAGATTGGTAGAAATTTGTCAGAATACTAATTTGTTAGCTTATCTCTATTAGTTGTCTGATTGATTGATTTTGAGTTACATGACCACTTGTTTAACATTGTTCAGAGTTACGTGTGACATTTCTTAAGTCTAACATGTATATTTTTTTTCTCAAATTAACATGAATTGAGATTCTCTTTCTTAAGTGACACACTGTTGAGATCCTCAATTAAATATACTTCTCCAATGCAACATTCAAAAAACTCAACATTTACCTTAGATTTACTCTTGTTTTTTGTTTTAATATATAAAATGATGATGTGGGTCAATTCAAATACAACAATAAATGTCGAGATAGTAAAAAGAAAATTCAACAATTGAGTTTTCTTTTTGAGTATCTCTGCATTTATTGTTGTCACATCATATTGAGATTCTAGTTGAGTGTTGCATTGGAGAATGTTTGTTTGTTAAAAACTCAAGTAATTCTAGGTGTCAATTTGGATTTTTGGTGTTGCAACCCCAAATGACCCTAATGCCCTATACTTTAACGTATCTTTATTGTACTGAAATCTATATAATAAGAGAGAATGGTACCCTTTGTAGAGTATACGTTCGTCTTCGATGGTTAAGTGTGAAGTTATAGAACTTGAATGTTCTAATCAACAAAGAGCAAGATGAGAACGAGAAAGAGAGGTTAACCGAGAAGAGAGATTAAGATACAATCAACTTTGCTTATTGATATTGGTTTACGATGTCGGTATATGTAGAAATACATGAGTCCTAAATATAATCAATTAGAAACTCTAACGACGTGTGCATGGCCGGACCCTAACGGGTCGGGTCTAATACTCCCCCTCAAGTTTGAGAGGCAAGGGGAACGACACCTAACTTGCAAGTAATCTTCTTAAAAGCATCTGCGCCAAGCGGTTTGGTGAATATGTCAGCAAGTTGTTCATTAGATGGCGTGAAACGAGGCGCAATTAACTTGGTCGTAATCTTCTCGCGAACCAAGTGACAGTCGATCTCAATATGTTTTATGGAGTGTAGCACGGTTGTCACAATGAACTGCCATAGGATCAAGGTCAGGGACACGAAATCTTTCAGGAGATATTGAAGCCATTGGAGTTCACAAGTCAGTGAAGCCAATGCTCTATATTCAGCTTCAACGGAAGAACGAGCAACGGTAGTTTGTTTCTTCGATTTCCAAGAGAGAGGGTTGGACCCTAGAAACTAATATAGCCAGTAGTGGAGCGACGGGAGGACGGGCAACCGGCCCAATCAGAATCGAAGATTTCAGATACTACTGTGGGACTGTTGGCATATAGGGAAAGACCATTGTCAAGGGAACCTTTGAGATAGCGAACGACTCTATGAGCGGCATCCAGACGCGAGGAAGTTGGTGACTGTAAAACTGGCTCAAATAATTTACTGAAAAAGTAATATCCGGCCGAGTCACCGTAAGATACAGAAGACGATCGATGAGGCGGCGATAAATAGATGGATCAGGAATGGGGTCCCAGTGGAATTGTGAAGGTTCAACTTCTGTTCCATGGGGAAGGGTGAAGGTTTGGAACCAATGATGCCAGAATCGGTGATAATGTGAAGGGTATATTTTCGTTGACTTAGAAAAATTCCTTGAGAGGAGCGTGAAACTTCAATACCTAAAAAATATTGTAGGCGACCTAGATCTTTGAGGGAGAATGTCTTATGAAGAAAAGACTTTAATCTGGAAATAGCTGAATCATCAGTATCGGCGATGATTATGTCATCAACATACAGAAAAACATGGAGAGACAGATGTATAGGTGAATAAAGAATAATCGGCAAGGGACTGGATGAATCCGTGTTGTATTAGTGTGGAAGAAAATTTCGCGAACCACTGACAGGAGGCTTGTTCTAGACCATAAAGGGATTTGTTTAACCGACCAACAAGTTGCTCCCCCTTCCGCAAAAATCCTGGAAGTGGTTTCATAGAAACTTCATCATCGAGATCGCCTTGGAGAAAGGCGTTGTTAACATCCAATTGATGAAGAGACCATCCCTTAATGGAAGGAAGAAAGAGAAGAACACGGAAAGTGACCAATTTTGCGACCGGGGCAAAAGTGTCATGATAATCAAGCCCCTCGATTTGTGTGTACCCTTTGGCAACAAGGCGGGATTTATAACGTTCGACAGATCCGTTTGAACGATACTTAATTCAATACACCCATTTGGAGCCCATGGGGTGTTTGCCTGGTGGTAACGAAACAAGAGACCAGGTATTATTTGATTCCAGAGCCTTGATTTCAGTTGTCATAGCGTCACACCAATTGGGAGATTTCATAGCTCCGGCGAAGGAGGAAGGTTCAGTATGAGAAAAAACTGAACCAATGAAAGACCTATGAGTCGGAGAGAGACGATCCAGAGAAATGTAATCGCAGAGAGGGAACCAGACTGTGGAGTCAGTCGAAGAGGTGCAAAAATAATCGGAAAGGTGTTTCGGAGGAAGGCGATTTCAGGTCGGACGGCTTTGATGATCCGCAGGTATGGTGACCGGCGTAGAAGAAGCGGAGTTGCCCGCAGAAGAACTCGAACAGCTGGTGTTGTTGGGCTCGTTAGGGGCACCCACAGATGGATGTTATGAAGAAGCGGGGGTGCTCGTAGAAGATCTCGAACAGCTGGTGTTGTTGGGCTTGTTAAGGCCACCTATGGACGGATGCTGGGAGCTGGGAACAGCAGCATCAGCGGGGGAAGGCAACTGATCAATCGTGTTGGCAAAAGGAGAGGATTCGCCCGGCAGGACAACGTCAACGGGACGATGAACGACGACACTGTCAGGACGCCAAAAGGTGAAAGAGCTGTCATCCGAGATTGAAATAAATGGAGAAGTAATAGAATGGTCGGTGACGAAGAAGGAAGATTGGCCATTGGAAAAGTAACCTCTTTGAAAACAACACCACGAGAAGTGATGATACGATTGGTGGAAAGGCTAAAAGAACCTTGTAGCCCTTTTGACCATGAGGATAACCAAGGAAAATACCGGGAAAAGCTCTTGGATCAAGGTTAGACTTAGTGGATGTGAATTTAGATAGCATAAACATCCAAAAACACGAAGATGGGACAAATTTGGTGGAGAACCAAGTAACTTTTCATGTGGAGACAAGCCATCTAAAATCAGAGTAGGAAATTTATTGATAAGATAAACGGCGGTGAGGAGACATTCTCCCCAAAAAGAGAGAGGAAGGTGTGCTCGAAGACGAAGAGAACATGCCACTTCAAGAATGTGATGATGTTTCCACTCAACAACACCATTTTGTTGAGGAGTGTGGGTACAACTTCTTTGATGAAGGATCCCATTATCAGAAAAAAGAGTAGTGAATTTGGAGTTGAGAAACTTTGTACCATTGTCAGAACGAAAAATCTTAATGGTAGTCTGAAATTGTGTTTTAACATAGTTAAAAATTTTGAAAATGAAAGAGAATTCACGAGATTTGGTTGACATTAGAAAAATCCATGTACACCGACTAAAATTGTCAACCAAAGTGAGAAAATAACGACTTTCAAAAGTAGAGAGGACTGGAAAATGACCTCATAAGTCCGCGTGAACTAATTTAAAAGGTTGAGAATTAGTTGAAGTACTAATCGGGAAAAGGTAAACGAGAAGCTTTAGAAATCGGACAAATAGTGCACGGAACTTTATTAATATTATTAATAAAAGAAAAATCTATACAAGGTAAACGATGTATGGGCCAAAATCCATCATCAAGAGCGCCACTAGGAATCCACGGTTAATGGGGGAGACATGAGGGCCAAGCCTGAACCGAATGAAAAATGGGCCTGACCCATTTGCCTTCGGGCATCTAAAACAATACAAAGAGGTCAGCCTTGGAGTCCTTATTAAAGAAGTCAGCTCTGGACAAAGAGGTTGGTCGTTATTTCCCAAGCGGACCTCCTTTCCACATTCTCGTTGAGGCGTTACTGTTATTCACGATGATAGTTGGCCAAGGATGTCGTCAATATACCCGTTGGATGGGAGTTACGATATTCGTATTCATAGTAATAGCTCCATGGTTACCACATTCAAGGCAACAGTTCACCACCAGGTGACAGTTGACCAAAAAGGCAGTTGACCACGAAACTCTATGTAAGGATCAGCTGGTAAACGACTAAGGGCATCGAAGTACGGAGAACAACACCCGACATCTAATTCACCTGCAATCAACTAACCACTCACTTTCTCTCTCACATTGATCATCCAAACTTCTAGCAGACGAATATCGACTGCTGCTATCACCATCTCCAAACGACTACTTGATCAAGCAGCTGACGAGTGATCTTTCTCTCTCCAGACGACCACTTGATTAAGGAAGACAACTGATCTTTCTCTCTCCTGACGACCACCTGATCAAGGAAGCCGACTGATCTTTTATCTCTCCACACGACTAAGGGGTGCAAGCTCTTTATTTCACTTGACCAGAGAATTAGGCAAGCATACACCCGGCTGTATCACCTTCTCTCCCAACGATCGTCTTGCTCAGACAACATATCTAACTCGATAGCTCGAACTCTTGTTTACAATTCCTCTTTACTATTTGTCAAGTTTACTAACTTGATCGTCGGAGCCCCCTTAGGCCGGCATCATCTCGGTGTCCCCTGAGATCTTACGGTCACGTGTGTTCTGTCTCTTTTGTCACAAGTTAAGCCCAAAGACGTCGTCGGTGCCCGCAAAATTATTAAACAGGTGAAGGTCCGATTTCTGGTCAACGACCCGGTTCTATTGACTTCTTGACCCGCAATTCCTTACCCTCACAAACGACTAGCTAAATACTTATGGGTAACCTAGACGCCAATACCATATACTAAAATAAGAAAAATTATCAAACGGTAAAGAAGACGCCAAATACGAGGTTCCGTGAGTAGAAAATATAAGCAATCGTATTGATCACAAAGTGCAATCGTCCTTGTCGTTGCTTGGTCCTGAAAATCACAAGACATAGAATCAAAATTAACATTACAAGAAAGAGACTTTGTAATTTGAGAAATTGAAATCAAATTGAAGTGAAAGAATGGATATGAAGAACCGCCTTTAAAGTAAAATTTGATTTGAAAGTAACAGAACCAATGTGGTGAACCCGGGAACGTGAACCATCAGGTAAACGAACATTGATGTTTGGTGGAGCAGGAGTTTAAGAAGTAAACAAGGAAAGAAAAGAACAAATATTCCTTGCGGCTCCCGAATCAACAATCCATGGTTTAGAGTATAGAGACATACCTGTCAAGTTGATGAAGGGAGAGGTAGGACCGGTTGAGGGGGGTGCATGTAGGATGTTGGTCGCGGTTTTAGAGAAGAGTGACGAAGTGACGATATTGTTCAACCGACATTGAAGTGCCTGCAGGCACCTCCGAGTCTTGTTGGACAGTTGCAACCGAAGTTGACCTAGCTTTGCGGTCATGGTCCGGGTAACCATGAAGTTGATAACAAGAGGCCTTAACGTGACCATGAAGACCACAATAATCACGTAAGGAGCGTGGATGTTTCGGTCGTGAGTTATCACCTTGGTCTGGTCGGTTTGGACGATCCGACCAGAAGTGGGAAGATTGGTCCGACTGACCAATGGCAAGAATGGCCGAATCCGAGACCATGGGAGTGTCAAACATGATATTTTGCTGGACTTCTTCTTGCTTGACAAGACTATGTATCTTAAGAAAAGACGGGAACGGATCCATGATTAAGTTTTGACTACAAACTACCGAAAACGGTCATGTAGTCCTTGCAAAAACTCCATTGTTCTTTCTTGATTCACACGGTCAAAAATTGACTTGCCATGATTGAAAATACATGGTTCCGTTCCCACTAATGATTGTAATTCATCTTGAAGCAATTTCAAAGTTGTAAAATAAGTAGAGACATCAGCCGACTCTTGCTTCAAGGAAGAAATTGCTCGTCTAAGTTGGAATAACTTAGTAGAGACATCAGACATCAGACACCATATATCGACAGCATTATCATCATAAAGAATATAAGAGCGAATACTAGGATCGATTGAATTAATAATCTAACTTGCAACCAAATCGTCGCAACATAGCCAAGAGTGAATATCATTGGGAGAACTAGGTTTTGGGAAAGAAACATCAACAAAACCAAGTTTATCTTTGGCTCGAAGAGCCTTCTTCATACCTCGAGACCAAGGGGCATAATTATCCCTGGAAAGAAGTGGTGTGATGAGAATTGTGGTGGGTGAGTCAGAGTGATGAACACTAAAAGGTGTATTAAGTTGAGTAGTAGTAGTAGCAGCAGAGTTAACGTCTTCGGTAAAAGACATCGTTTCTCAAAAAAATAACTTGGTTCTTATACCATGTGAAGTTATTGAACTTGAATGTTCTAATCAACGAAGAGCAAAATGAGAACGAGAAAGAGAAGCTAAGCGAGAAGAGAGATTAAGATATAATCAACTTTGCTTATTGATATTGGTTTACAATGTGGGTATATATAGAAATACGTGAGTCCTAAATATAATACAATTAAAAACCCTAATACAAATAATTAGAAGGAGTTGGAATACAATAATTAGAAGGAGGTGGAGACCGGCATGAAAGGCGGGGGAGCCCGGTCGGTGGGCTTCCTCATGGTCGGTGCATGGCCTTAGACGTGTGCATGGTCGGACCCTAACGGGTCGGGTCCAATACCTCTAATATTAAGATTGTATTTCCCAAACTAACTTATCTCCAAAGGTTGAGATTATATCTCTCAAACTATTTTAGTGGCTAATATTATACCTCCCAAACAACTTGTTTTCAAAAATTGAGATTTTAACTCTCAAACTTATCTTTAATTTATTAGATTACACCTCTCAAATTTATCTATTGTTGCTAAGGTTATACCTCGCAAACTTATCTCTAACAGTTGAGACAGAACTGTCTGTGACAATACTGAACACAGTTTATATCCTCGTTCTTTACGATAAAACAATTTACTCTAAGAAAAAAAATTAAAAATAAAATACTAATATTTTCAAACATAATATAATTTATAGGATGCATCATCATCATTAGATCAAAATGTGATCATTATATAGATATCATTGTATATTAATATACCACCAATTATTTGTATAGATGAACTGATGTAACAATAACTATAAATAATTGATAAATAACTTAAAGAACATAAGAACGGCCAAAAAAGAAAAAAGTACCGATTACACATATAGAGGTAATATTTTCATATATAGCTTACATTTTTTTTTCTTGTTGCAAACATATGTAGCTTAGGTGATTTAAGTATAGATCTAACTTCGGTTCGACAAAATTTACTATGTCAACATAATTATATATAGTTACAGTTTTTCACAAAAGAGATGGTTCCACCTACGTACCAAGATTACATATCTATATAGCGGATGGAGATACAAAGTTTATATAAAATCAAAATACTACGTACCCCTTGGGATTTGCTAGGAAATTTGGTTCATGACTCGTAGGATTCAAAGAGCTTATAGGAATTATTAATGACATGATTCTTTCATTTAAACAACCCCTATTGTTTTTGGTTTAGTACTAAATCTCCCATCATATGTTGTGGGAGGGACTGTTATTGTTCTGGTTGTACCTAGCTATTAGTAGTTATAACCTATCTCACACCATGTTGTTTTCTCTCTCCAAAGTGGGATAAATAAATAAGCAATGACCCACACCCACCCGCCTCTTTGGTCCTCTCTCTATCTCTCTCCCATCTCTTCTCTCTTCCCCATTTAATGGATTATATCTCCCTCTTTCTATGTTCAAACTTCAAACTCTCATCTCTCTCTCTCTCTCTCTCTCTCTCTCTCTCTCTCTTCTCTGAGAAAAATCAGAACAGAGAAGGACCCATATTAATTAAGTTATATTAATGACATACAGAGAGATAAATCAACCTCCTTCAACATGACTTCAAACCCATCATCTTCTTCTTCTTCTTCTCTGTTTTCATCTTTCTCTCTCTAGCTAGTTTACATTGTAATTGTTCTTCCAATTTACAATGGCTTTCTCTACCTTCTTACCCACATCTAATCATCACCAAAAAAGTAGTACTACTACCCCAAAGAGAAAGAGAATTAAAAAACCAAAACAACCATCATCTTGGGATCAAATCAAGAGTCTTCTAACCTGTAAACAAATCGAAAGCACACAAGTTCATGATCCATCATCAAAAAATGTTGGTGGGTATTCTAAATTGAGTTCTTCATGTAGTTCAATTTGTAGTTTCAGAGATGTTGTTCATGGTAATACTAGAGTTGTTCATAGAGCTGATAATTCCCCTGAAAATAGTTCAGTTGGTCAAGAAACTGGTCTTCTGAGTCGGAAATCAGTGGTGGGTTCATCAAATCGGTCATCTACTGGTTCTTTGAGATCCGTCGGTGTTGGTGGAGCTGGTTGTGGTGGGTCGTCGACATATTCATCTTCTTCAAGAGGAATTCAACTCAGAAAACTCTCTGGGTGTTATGAATGTCGCACCATTGTTGATCCAAGCAGGTACTTTTACTTCAAATTAGGTTTCTTTTTTCATCTGGGTAGTTAAAATTTATCTAAAGATTGAAGATTAAAAAATCAAAATTAAAAATTTTCAGGTACCCAATTAATCCGAGAACAACAATATCTTCTTGTTCTCAGTGTGGGGAAATTTTCCCCAAGATTGAAAGCTTAGAACATCATCAAGCTATTCGACATGCAGGTAAAAAACTTCTCTCTTTCTCTCTCTCTAACCTAAAATACCTTATTAATTTGCAACTGTCGGTATAATCATCTCCTCTGTTTCTGAATAGAGGGCTTCAGAAACTCAGTAATTTACTTCATTTGGTCAAAATTAATTATTAGACCAACTGACTTACTCGGGTCGAAGTCAATGGTCAATCATCACTCCACCTCTTTTATTAAGCTGGCAGTCTAGTTAAAATGACCAAATTACCCTCAATAAAATATAAAAGATCGACATTGTAGTGACCAAATTACCCTCAATAACGTATATAGTATAGTGTTTCTTTGTGAGGGTTTTTTGGTAATTAACATTTTCCGGTGGTGGTGGTGCAGTTTCGGAGCTGGGAGCTGAAGATTCCGGCAGGAATATAGTGGAGATAATATTCAAATCAAGTTGGCTTAAAAAAGATAACCCAATCTGTAAGATCGAACGGATATTAAAAGTCCACAATACTCAACGAACGATCCAACGGTTTGAAGATTGTCGTGATGCAGTTAAAATACGTGCCAACAGTAACACAAGAAAAAACCCTAGATGCGCAGCTGACGGTAACGAACTATTAAGGTTCCATTGTTCAAGCTTAAACTGCGCACTAGGCGCACGCGGGTCATCGAGCTTGTGCGGGTCAATACCGGGTTGTGGAGTTTGTACTATAATACGGCACGGGTTTCCGGGTAAGACGCACGATTATAAGGGAGTGCGTACTACCGCTACTAGTGGTAGGGCCCACGATTCATTAAATATTAGTTCGCTGGATGGACAGTGCAGGAGAGCTATGCTGGTGTGTCGAGTAATTGCTGGGAGGGTAAAGCGAACAACTGATGATGTGGCGTCAGAGGAGGAAAGCTTCCTGCACGGGAATTATGACTCACTTGCTGGATACGAAGGGATCTATGCCAATCTCGAGGAACTTACTGTTTTCAATCCTAGGGCTATACTTCCTTGTTTTGTTGTGATTTATAAATCTCTAGATTAATTCTAACATATCCAAGAATACAATTTGGTATTGCAGTTGAATGTAAAATGTTGTTACGAGTTTGTCCCACTTTTATTGCAAGTCCTTTTTTTAGTTGTGGAATAGTGAAAAGATATATGTGGAAAAAAAATTTGAATTGATTTTTTTTTGAAATCAAGGGAACAAATTTCATTAATAAGTGATTAAATAACAGTGATTACATGGATGAATTCTTTTTTCTCTCATCTGAAAACTTCATGTGACTTACATACCTTTAAATGCAAAGTGCCTCATGAAGGGAAAGAAATTGGACTAGACACTGACACAAAGGATCTTAAAGATCCGATAATAGAGACCCTAATGGTCTGACAAAAGGATCAAGATGTAAAGCAATCGACTAATATAAATGATCAGGATTAACACAAAATTTTAGCGACTAATCTAGTTTTCTTAAATTTTGCTACTTGTATATTTTAGTGCATGTTCCCTTGTATAATTGTTGCGGATTATTTTGAACATCTTTTAACTAATCTGAAAATGTGAATTTTTTTTTGTTGACCGTAGAAAATGTGAAGTTAATCTCTAAAACCATGATATTAGAGCATCTCCAATGCGAAACTCAAAAAAAATCTCTATTCATCTTATGTGTCAAGTTCCATTTGAGATTCTCACTCGGTGGCGTTAATAGAGATCCTCAATTTTTTTTGTCTCCGATGCAAAACTCTTAACTTATCTTATTTACTTGGTATAGTTATTTTTGTAAATAAATAATTAGTTAATTTAGAAAATATAGAAGACTCGATTTCTATCGGTTGAAAATCAAATATTAATGAGTTGGACAATTAGAGAGGAGGACACTCTCTTGAGATATCTCTATTCCACTCTCGACACGTCATCTTAGAGATTCAAATAGAGTGTTGCATTGGAGAAGATTTTTAAGAAAAAACTCTAAAAATCATAAATGACACTGGGAGTTTCTTAAATTGAGTGTTGTATTGGAGATGCTCTCACGATATAGAATTTGGAATCAATAGAAATAATAGTATAGAATTTGGAATCAATAGAAATAATAGTATTTCAACAAAAAAAAATAGAAATAATAGTATATTTATTGCTATTGTTAGATCAAGAGAACAGTTGTGGTGGTAGACTTACAATAATGAAGGTGGGGAGGGGAGGGGAGTAGGATATTTTGATGGTCCCACTGTGCTTAGTTTTTATAGAGAGAAAAATCAAGTTGGAGATTTTTGTCCCTTAAGAGACATTCTATATGCTTTGTTGGTTTTTGTTCTTATCATTCAATGTCTCATTTAAGGCTTAGCACACTAAAGAATACAAATCGAAGTTATATTATGTAATTTCTTATTTCTGTCATTTTGATTTCTATATCTTTTATTGTATATTGATTTCAAGTTTCATGTATTTTTATTTCAACCAAAAAAAAATCAACTATAACAAACTAGAATTTTCTAATCCAATTCAAGAAACAAATCTCTCCAAAAAGAGCCAAATTTCAAAGACCAACAAAAACTGATAATTCTTCATCAAAAAAAAAAAAAAACAAAAACTGATAATTGCTATATATTATAATTGGTTTAAACGGGAAGTAATCTACTATAGATAAATACAAAAGGACGCGACTTTGAGAAATAAAGAAAATTATCTGGGAATAAAGATTTTAGTCAATAAATATTGACTCAGGAGCATTGCCCCCTAATCTTCATCTTCTCTCTCTCTCTCCCACTGTCTCGCACTCTGTCTCTTTTTTTCTCTTATTCTTGCCATCTTCTTCTCTTATTCCCTCTCTCTACATTCCTCATTATCCATCTCTTACTAACTCTCTTTATTATTTTCAAAAGATATGTTTCTCGCTATCTCACTGTTTCTCAATCGATCTCTCATTGTTTCTCTCCTTTTCTGACACAGACACCGCTACGACAAAGGGAAGTGTTCCCTTCGTCGGAACCTGACATCGAGGTTAAACCCTCCTCGAAGATTTCGTGTCCACGAAACATTTCGTGTTTGTGTCCATGGTCATTTCGTGGCTACAAAACATTTCGTGTTTGTGTCCATGGTCATTTCGTGGCTACAAAACATTTCGTGGCCATTACCATTTTGTGGCCACAAAATGTTCCGTAGCCACATAATGTTTAGTGGTAACCAACTCTGTGATTTCCATGGAGAGATCTATACAGACCAAGAGAGAGAAAGGGAGAGAAAAACTGCGAGAAAGAGAGATAAAGACTGCAAGTGAGATGTAGATAGTGAGAGAGAGATATGTCTACAACGAGAGACATAATGAGAGTGATCTACAATAAAAGAGAGAGAGAGAGAGGGAGAGAGAGAGAGATCTAGAGTGAGAACGACGGAGAGATAGTCAGTGAGAGTGAGAGAGAGGGAGAGAGAGAGAGAGAAGGAACGAAAGCAACAAGAGAGAGGGAGATGGTAATAGTGAGTTAGAGAGGAGAAGAGATAAAAGAGAAGAGGTGACAATGGTGGTGGCCAGAATGGTGGTGGTGGGAAGTTGTGGTGATGAAAGTGATAAAGATGATGAAGATTAGGGGTCAATGTTTGATCAAGTGAGATTTTGGACTAAAATAAAATATTCCGCCGAGAATAAACAAAAAGCACATGGATTCCCTAAACAATTGCTTCCTCAAAGTCGCGGCCATACAAAAAAGCAATTGAATTTTAAAATAACAGATCTATTTTGTTGTACTCCATATTTTTCTGATAAAACTTGAATACGTAAAACATACTGTTGTTTTTGTTTGTTCAATAATATTTCATTTTCATGTGTCCACCACCCTTTGGTGTAACGGTTGGACACCCCTCTTAAGCCCATGAGGTTGTGTGATCGAGTATGGGTGGAAGCAGTTGCCATCAAGATTTATCCTATGTAATTTAGGCTATAAATTAATAATTTGTCAGGCTGTAGGCTTCTTTCATTCTTGGTTTAAATTAGGCGGTTATCGTGCTTATTACATCTCCATGATGCATCAATGCCTTGTAAAACGACTAACGTAGATCGTAGTCGAATTCTCAAAAACAAAAAAAAAAGTTTCTTCAACAAATAAAAAAATCTCATTGGCTTAGGAGTAGCACGATACTACATCTCCTACAATTTGTAAATATATATAATATACAAAATTATCTTGTCATATATTCGACAATAGTCTAAGACTCCAAGTAAAATAGTTATCAAATGTAATAGTGATGTTAACTTTTCATATGCCACTTGCTATAAGTAGTGCAACATTATTGATGGCACATGCTATCCCTAGAAAAGGATATTTTGTGAGTGTAAGACGAAAGGAACTTGGTTCATTATATTAGACAACTCCAATTGCGAAAATGAAATATCGGTCTCTCTCTCTCTCTCTCTCGGAAATGTCCTCTCTCCCAGTCTGTCCATTATAATTGCCCACAAACACATGCCCATACCACATAAATATTTGGTGGCTTCGGGCTTCTCCTTCTTTAAGGTCTTTGGAATCTGAAAAAACCTATTTAAATGTCCATACCTTCATGCAAAAACTGAAGCTTAGTTTTTTATATACTATTACCTTAAGTATGATTACTTGATTAGTTTGATAGCTTAATAAAATATTACTAGTAGTTAGTACTGTCATTCAATTAGAAACTTCATCTTCCCCATCTAAATATTAATTAAGCTAATCTTCTTTCGGATTTAAATACTAAGGCCGGAGAATCATAATTATTTTATAACACGCTCTAAACATCTCTCTCGATTGATTATTAGTCGCATTTAATCCATCGAGAGATCTTAGCATGTGTGAAACTTTTAGAAAGAAGTAATAAAACACGTAGGATGTTCCCCGAAATATGTGTGATACCCAAATCCCAATTTAACCATTATTACATTCTATAGGTATATATGGTTGGGTAAAGAAGAATGATGATACAAACAACTCTTAATCATCATTAGGATTTTGACTAGTTGAAGAAATCAAATCTTAATAAGGAGTATTTAGTTATCCCGCCCCCTAAAAGAAATCATTCTAATATCAAAACATTTTATAGAAAAATATGCACAATTTCCTCTTTACCCTTTTCAATAGAGACAAAATTTGATTGGTGTGGATGTAACTTTTGGGAGTATGAAAATATTTAATCATACTTATTTCGGCTATGTAAACAATTGTCATTATTAGCTATTTCCGTTATTAGTTGCGCAAGATGATAAATCGGGAGAGGTCGGTAAGATCATTTAAGGAGCTCCAATCCTGTCTGGTTTCAAACACAATCAGGTCTGCCCTGATATTCGAAGAAGAGCTAGGGGTCCACGTAATTGGCAAGGTCAATACCTTACATCATGAACATGGGAAAGCAGAAGCGCGCCGCACGCTTACCGACTCAATCCCAAATCTTCTTATTAATCTCAGTCGGTTAAGATCTTAAGTGTTTAATTAACTTGGATTTCAAGAGTCTCAAAGGAGAAAATATCTCCTCGAAAATCTATCGACTCGACATGATATTTAGCAAGGATACTTGAACAAAGGAACTTCTAAATATCTAAGCTACGAGATAAATTCAAAAGGAAACTCTAACTACAAAATAATAATTTCAATACAACACGGTCGATCTCAACGGCCTCAATCTCACCGTCTATAATAGCCGGTCCAAAACAGCCTATAAAAGGGCACCACATCACCTTCAAGAAGGTACGTTCCCCAAGGGTCAATCAATACTCAATAGTTTAACTGCAAAGGGCATCTGACTGTCTTGAGCGTTGTAGAGGTTTCCGAACATTTTGCAGGTTTCGAGGAGCATGAGCGGAAGTCAAAGGAGCAGTATAATCCATTCATACAGAATATCAACTATTCAGATGCGACTCAGCATCAACTCTCTATTTCCTGATTGATAACTGGGGCTGGCATTTTTCAACATTAGCAATTAGCGCTAGAAGGAGGGCTGACTCCAACATATCATCAATTCGGTAACCCGAATCCTTTCTAAGTTCTTTTCATAATCACTTTTACTATTTTTCTACTCTAGTAATGTCTTCGTAAAAGATACTCTTAATGAGTACGAGGCTGGTGTTGGGAATTACACGTATCTAATACATAACCTAATCATGTTAATAGTGTTGGTAGAGGAATCTCAATCATCTTATGATTAACACTAGGTTGTCCAGGATCTATACATAAACATATCAATGAACTAGAATGAAGAAGAATACCTGGATTCGCTTTCCTACGAACTAAATTCCGATCAGTATTCGGAAGATAAAGAGCTTCAAGTGGAGCTCCTCTACTTGAGACACCGAATTGTATAACTCGAACTCCCTTCATTTGAGTCAGCTAAGACCTTCTTGAAGGTTGAGATGAAGAACTGCTTCTTCCAGACTTGATAGAAATAATGAGAATTTTTTCTCAACTTCTTCTCTCTAAGATGTACTAGAGAGATGATTTTCTTCTAAGAAAATTACACACTTCTTCTGAACTCATAATGGGGCTTTATATAGCCATTACCTTAATAGAGTCCTACTCAAATAAGGAATACTAAAAGTCCCTTCAGAAAAGATAAGCACAAGTTAGTGTTTAAACTAACCGGGACTCTTTAATATGGGGAAAACCCTAATTAGGGGTTCCCCATTGTATGGCCGGCCAGAGCAGCCCTTAATGGGCTTGCTCTGTCCGGCCCACCCCTTTAATTAGATCGGCCAGGGATCTCCCCTTAAGGGAATGCTTGGTTTCCCCCTAAAAGTGAGTTTTTACCTTTTCAGACTTCTCTTTCGAGCCTGATTCTTTCTATCTTTTAGACTGGATCATATCCATCTATTTACAAGTTCCCATCAGTTTATTCACACTGTTGAAGTTACCAATTCTTATGTGTAACCCGTTGTAGGATCCAGTCTAGGTTAGCCGCGGATAACCGAAGTGATCCGACAATCGTAAGCGGCTTCTAGCTAAGCATTACGACTCCTAATAGAATATAATTGATTGATCTTCTAATAAAGTCATCATTATCCTATGAGCCAAATCATACGCATTGCCATCTTGGTCGAAGGACATTTCTTCAGAAGGATATACCTTCAGACTCTAAGGACATATATCCTTCAGTCCCCCATTTGTACTTAGAACAAGTGCAATGCTCGATTTTCATGTCTTTTATATCTCATCTGATACGTCATACTTATCAGACTTTCTTGATCTGGAGGACAAAGTGCCAAATCAAATGATTAACTTTTAATCCATTTGAGCACGACCATGCATTTCCAGTTCTCACTCCTCAAGTGGCCTATAGATACTTTATTCTAACTCTCGTTAAGAAGATATATTTCATTCTTGTACTCCCACTCAATTTCATGTCTATCCTGTCTTACCCGATCTCCGTTTTTATAACCTCCGTTTATGGCGCGGCGTTTGACGGGACCAAGGCTTGACATTCCTTACATAAAACGAGCAAGTACTCATGTTTTGAGGAATCTCTTTGATTTGCTAAATGAGAGTTATGACATTCATATATTTAGCAAGGATACTTGAACAAAGGAATCTTTTAGGAATGACATCAAATACTTATGTATTTCTAGATGTGCGGGTAAACATCGTGAAGGAGTTGAAGGAGATGTCCTTCGACCAAGATGGCAACGCGAGCAATATGTCGGATAGGAAAATTGATGAAGAAGATCATCATGCCCGATTGATTTAGGGGTCGTAGTGTTTAGCTAGAAACCAACTACGATCGTCGAATTACGAAGTAATTCGCGGTTAACTTCGATCGGATCCTACATCGGGTTACACATAAGAATTGGTATTTAATCGGATGATATGACTAGTGGGAGTGTGATATAACATTTTTGGAATGTCCCATAAACATATCTCACAGGCCTAAATAGAATTTGGGCAAAAGATAGCAAAAAGGCCCGAAATAAGGGTTTTGGCCCTAGGCCGGTTCGGGTACTTCCGGGACTCGGATTGGGATGAATTTTGGAGGGTGAGTTATTGACATACCCAGTAGTATGCACGCGAAATTTCGTGGTGTTTGGAGACCTCCTCCGTAGGGAATTGAGAAAATATCATTAATTGCTATTTTCGACTATTTCCCTAAATCTTATTCTAAATGGTGTTTTAGGAAACCTTTGAGGAGGTGTAATCTCATTAGGGTTCTATATAAACACTCTTAGGGCAGAGAATAAGGTGTGAAATTTCTCTCTAAGATTTCCTACTCTACCACATCAAGTAGAGAGGAGAAAGTGAGCTAATTCCCAAGCTATTTTCTAGTCAAGCAAAAAGAAGGTCTTCTTATTATCAAACCACCATTGGAGTGCTAGCGAGATTTCAAGGAGGGAGATTAAATACACCGTTCGGTGTCCCAAGTAGAGGAGCTACGTTTGAAGCTCTTGGTCTTCTTTAATCTATTCAACTAGCTCGAGGGAAATAGCGATTAAGGTAATCTACTAACTTCCTATTAATTAATTACTAGTTTTGCATGATTGATGTGACACGAAAATGTCACATTTGGAGAGCCTAACTTAGACTAATTAGTCCTTATCGAGTGTTGTCAATGATATTTTATGTGTTTTTCTTGTTAGGTATCATTTTTGGAGATAAACATGTAAACCGGAATAAAAGGAACGAATTGTCACTATCATTTCATGTGCCGAAAACGAGAGAAAAAGATTTAAACCAAATCATATGACAAGTGGAGTCAATGACGAGTCCGACGGTGAAAACGGAATTCAATTCGGAGTTCGGACGGGGAAGATATGAAAGAAAGAAGCCAAAGTCTTCTCTTGAAGGCACTCTCCTTTGTTTCTAGTTGGGAATCAAAGTCAAACCCAAAGAAAAACCAAAAGCCCACAAAGAAAAGGATTAGAGATTTTAGAGGCACCTTTTTAGGGTCCAAGGTGAAATGGTCTAAAGACTTAGTCAAACTTTGACTAAGTCTAGGGTTCGACTCAAGTTAGAGAAAAGGGGTCAAAATCTACTATTCATCATCTTCAAGCTTGGGAAGAAAAGAGAGAGAGAAAAGGAGGCTAGGGTTGGGTGTTCTTGGTGGAAGTTCTTGAGTTTGAAAGAGAGGAAAAGAAAGAGAGAAGGAAGGAGGAGGGCCGGCCAGCACACTAGGCCGGCCTAGCTTGGCCGGCCGAGCAGCAGCCCGAGCTGCAATACGAGCAGCAACTCGGGACTGCTGCAATACGGGATGGCATATGGTAGCTCGGGACGCGACCACGGTAGCATCAGCAGAAGCGACCAGCAGCTGCTCCGGCGCGACAGCAACTCGGGTGGAAGCTTCCCATGCCCGGATCTTCACGGAGCTGCTGCTCGCTTCACGGGAAGCTACCAAGATGCGGCTGCAGAAGCTTCCAAGCACGGGACGGCTCGGGACAGTGGTTTCTTGGCTCGGGCAGGAGCTATTTTGGCCGGATCCATGTTCTCTTGGCCGGATTTTGAAGATTTTTGGTCGGATTATTTCTAGGGTTCCGGCCACTTTCTTGGCCGAAATTCATAGGGCTTTTACTCCCCATGTCATTGCATTGCTTCCCTTGTTGTTTGATTTTGGTTTGAGCTAGAAATTTCTAGAGAGAGAAAGCTAGGGTTAGCTTTAATGGAGGTTGTGTTCTAAATGGAGAAGATGATGGTGGTCGCTATGGGGAACCCAGAATTTGCTAACGGGAGATCGGCTGAACCTTAAAGACTCATATTTTCCGACGATCTTAGCCTCGAACCACATCGAAAAAGGGGGATTCTCTCATCATTTCCTTTCAATTTCTTATTCAATCGCCATGTTAGCTAACTTTAGCGTGTCGATTATATGAGATGAAATGTGATGAATTCGTGATTATGTTTAATATGATTTGATGTTTCGATTATGAATTGATGTTCATTTAATTCGATTATCGTTTTGATCGTATTTTCATGTGTCTTGTCAAGCACTTCGCATAGTTAATAGACGAAACGAAGTATTCGATATCGATCGTAGTCTAAGTCATATTTTCATGTGTCTTGTCATGCACTTCACATAGTTAGGCGACTAGACAACACTTTCGTTGACTCGGGATTACTCGATTATGATGTTTGTTTGACTAAGTATGATCTCCGGATATACGTAGTGCTTATAGACATCACTTTAGGAGTCGAATATCGATTGTACCTCGACGCATCAAATCGCACTACACATAGTCGTAGGTTTATCATTATGGATTCCCGGACTTCGACACCTCTCTCACTTATTTATCTCCCGACTCTTGTTGCCTCCCGACTCTTGTTTCTCCGACTCTTCTCTCGAATCTCTCTCGCCCGTTTACTTTTATTGTTTAGTTTAGTTTATTTTACTTGTTTGCATTATTCTCTTATCACCTTATTCGATCAAACCCCCATTTATCTCTGTTTCCTTTCCTTTTTAGTCTAAGTTAGCTTGAAATATCTAGACCGAGGGACAAGACCCTTCGATATCCAAACTACCTTCCTATCCTTGGATCGACACCTCTTGGACTTCGACACCTCTCTCACTTATTTATCTCCCGACTCTTGTTGCCTCCCGACTCTTGTTTCTCCGACTCTTCTCTCGAATCTCTCTCGCCCGTTTACTTTTATTGTTTAGTTTAGTTTATTTTACTTGTTTGCATTATTCTCTTATCACCTTATTCGATCAAACCCCCATTTATCTCTGTTTCCTTTCCTTTTTAGTCTAAGTTAGCTTGAAATATCTAGACCGAGGGACAAGACCCTTCGATATCCAAACTACCTTCCTATCCTTGGATCGATCCCGGCTTTGCCGGGCTTTGCCGGATTACTACTTGATACCTCCGCTTGGGTGTGCAACCTTTTCGGGTGCATCAAGTTTTTTGACGCCGCTGCCGGGGATAGGTTTAGTAGTTTGGATAGCGTTAGTTGTTTTGTTCATTAGTTTAGTGTTATTTGCTTCTTAGACGTCTTTATTTTATTTTGTACTTTCTTAATTTCTTTTTCTTTTAGGTATCATTACAAGAAAAGAGCCAAAAGTGACATAAAGGCGAAGGACGAGGAAGGAATCAAGAAGCTAAAGAGGAAAAACGAACGAAACGAGAGGAGCTCTTGATAGTATCGCATTCTATCTCATCCTTTTTACTTGTGTGTGATTGTTTAGTTCTTTAAGTGTTAGCTCCCATTTTGTGATTGTGTGTTAGTATCCTTGAACATTGTGAGAGCATGGCAAGTTGGTCATTTGATGAGAATGACCTTATGCGAACCCTTTCCAACACTAGTCGACCATCTACAAGTCATCAGGACTACTCAAATTTATATAGGAATGTTACGACTAGTGATAGGAATAGGCAAGTTGAGTCTGACCGACCTAGGATGACCATGGGTGAATATCGATGGATGTATGGAGTCGGTCAGACTCGTCATGAACATGGTTTTAGGGATTATGAGCATGAGGGTAATCAACCCCGCAAGAGTCTTCGAGACTATCGACAAGAATTTGGGATGACCACACCTTCATGTATGAATTTGTCATTTGATGAGGACCGTAGTTCTATTAGTATTGATCGACCACGTCGAAGTCTTCGTGACTATCGACAAGTATATATAAACGGTTCACTTAGTGATGACAATTGCCGACTCTCGATGGTTCCACTCAAAGAGTCGAGTCTAGGTATCTACATGAAGGTAGTGAAGAAAGGACCATGGAGACTATTAGCCCGGTTTGTGCTATTTGTGCGAGCTTAGACCATTTGACCGAGTATTGTCCCATGATCCGTGTTCCACGAGAGTCTTCGTCTAGTTATACTCATGTGCCTTATTACGAGGAGATGTCTGAAGACACTCTCCAAGCAATTTTAGAGTACCAAACTAGATTTAATCGAGATATAACGGAGATCACGGAACGGATTCTCAAAATTGTTGATAGACTTGAGTCAGAGCCTATCGTCGACGAGGAAGGGGTTTGCGCATCCCAAACTCAAGAGGAGACTATGAATGATGGTGAGGGTAATACACCTAACTCTAGTCTTAAGTTAAATGTCGAACAAGCTCCGGATAGACCTTTAGAGTATGAACTGACCGATGACCCTTATTGCTCACTCTCCCGACCTTCGTCATCTTACCATGATAGGACTACAGTAGACCTTGATGTTCAGGATGAGGGCTTTATGAGCAAGTTTGGGGATGAAACTATTATGAACTTTCTAATTTTTGACACTTGTGAGGAGGCAGTCTTAGATGCCATATTAGGAAGGAATGGTGTTGTAACCAACTTTGAGGCTCCAGATGCCTTTAAGGACGTTGACGACATAGAAGTTAGCGAGATAATGGATAATCTGTTGGATTATTTACCTAAGGAAACCACGGACCTTGACTTGGTCCCCGAGCATATTGCCTTACCCTTAGAGTTTAATTCGACCTTCCACATGATCTTAGACTCGATTGTTGACCCCTTCAGGGACACTTCGGACGTCTTCCCTAGCATGTCTAGGAACTTAGTGGATGTTTTATCCACTAAGCTTGAGTTTGACTTCTTGCCTTCGACTGACCTCCTCTCACTTCACTTGTATGTCGACCCTTTTGACGACTTCTTAGTCGTCGCCCCTAGCATTCATGCTTACTTAGTGGACCGTGCATCCACTAAGTTTGGGCATGGCTTCTTTTCGCTTTTCGTCTCACTTGCACGTTATAGCTTGTATATATTTGTGAGACGATTACCATGTGTATATAGTTTTCTTTGGGGTGATCCCCAAATCTTCCGTTTGTTACTTTATGATCGTTAGCCGATTAAGATGGGCCTTGATGTTTGTGGGTAACATCTCTGGAAACCCTCTGCGAGACATAACTCGTGCTCTTGTGTGAAAACAAGAGAATCAAAGGCTAATTGCATAGCTCAATGCAATCGTGTATACCCGCGTTAGTGGTAGACTTTATATGGTCATGTCTTTTATGTGCTTCATTCTCATTATGTTTTGGATATTATAGGAGCATTTCTTATATGTTTTACTTCTAAGGCGTGGTTTGTTCCAAGTTTGGGAATGGCGTGAGCTAGACATCAACTTGGAACCTCGTTATACATGAGTCTTGGTAGTATCATCTTTTATCTCCTTCAGTTATGGTAATATCTTTCCACTCTTCTCTTTAAATTGATGTGCCTCTTTATCTTTTGGTTAGTTTATGCTTAGAACATTGAGGACAATGTTAGTTTTAAGTTTGGGGATGCGTGATATGACCATAACCAATGCATGACCATGGGTTTCAAAGACAAAAGGGTTCAAATTAGTCAAAATTTGAAAATTTTGAGTAGATTTGCATGTGATTATAGTGATAGTTTTAAGAATGTTGATGCATATGTGTCGAGTTGATGAGTTTTGTGATTGCTAATGGTCTTTGCATGAAAGTCGAGTCTTTGAGTGTTTGTGTTATACTATGGGAGTAACATCTTAGTGAAGAAGAAACATATCTAAGAGACCTAGAGTAGTCATTAGTGGAGACTTAACCCAGGTGAGAGCTCAAAGCCTAAATTGCCCTTCGAGTGTACTCTTCCGCGCTAACTCCGAGTAGAATGAAGAGCTACTCAACCTCGTAACTATTAAAAGAGCTCATTTGATCTCGTGTGCTCAACTTTCTTAGCCACTAGGAGTCACATTAGGATAGCGAATTAAGCTTGCCCTTGTAGTCCATGAAACCCGATAAGAATGACAACTAGAGGGAAGCGGATACTGCATCACCATCCATCATCTTATATCCCGAGAATGAAGACATGAGAAGAAAGAATGAAGAATGTCAAGAGCAAGTATGAAATGAAAAGATGATTGCAAGAATAGAGTTATGTGTGTTGTATTTTGTTTTGGTTGATTGTATTTGTGTTACGAAAAAGAAAAAAGAAAAGAAAAAAAAAGAATGAAAAAAAAAGAAAAAGAAAAGAAAGAAAAAAAGAAAGAATGAAATAAAGTTGTTTATGTTATGTTAGAGCATGTTAGCTCTTTTGTGTGAGTATGTGATTGTACATATGTGTGTTTGTTCATCAATAAGTATTCGAAGCAAGAAACGTATGTGGAAATGCTTAAGAGGTTCTATCATGAGGAGTTCGACATTCTCGGGAATCTACCATCATCATCCATTTCTAGTATCCGTTAACCTTTAGAAGACATTCTTAGAGGGTAGAATGGGTGAGAAGGGCGAGTGAGCTTCCCCACTCTATTTAGTGGCTAATTCCTTTTCGAAGATCATTCGTTCCAAAATGTTGTCCTCACCCCTTTTTATGTGTTGAGTCCATGTTAGTGATCATACTCACACATACGAGCCACCCATTCTTGAGCGATTTCATATTTGGAGTGTATGCCCGTGAGGCCGGCCGAAGTCGAGGCGAAATGTACTAAACTAGGAATCAAGGCGTTGTGGCTTCGGAACATAGATGTTGCTCATTATGGTATGACACTTGCATTTTAGGATAAGATCATTAGTGAAGGGGCCCTTAGCTTTTACAAAAACTTTTTTACTTGATTCATTATGTGTTGACATGCTTAAACCCTTTACTATATGAATCATGCTTATCTATGATTTCGATGTTGGACCCTTGTGTATTTGAAACCACGATGTTTGTGGGTGTCATCTATGGAAACCCTCACGAGACGAGACTCGTCCTCTAGGGGCAACCTAGGGGTTTAAAGGCTTGTTGCATACGCTAAATGCAATCGGGATGCCTCCGAAAGTGAGTTAGGCTTTTATTTTATTTTATTTGCTCGAGGACTAGCAAAGTTTAAGTTTGGGGATCTTGATGTGACACGAAAATGTCACATTTGGAGAGCCTAACTTAGACTAATTAGTCCTTATCGAGTGTTATCAATAATATTTTATGTGTTTTTCTTGTTAGGTATCATTTTTGGAGATAAACATGTAAACCGGAATAAAAGGAACGAATTGTCACTATCATTTCATGTGCCGAAAACGAGAGAAAAAGATTTCATGCAAATCATATGACAAGTGGAGTCAATGACGAGTCCGACGGTGAAAACGGAATTCAATTCGGAGTTCGGACGGGGAAGATATGAAAGAAAGAAGCCAAAGTCTTCTCTTGAAGGCACTCTCCTTTGTTTCTAGTTGGGAATCAAAGTCAAACCCAAAGAAAAACCAAAAGCCCACAAAGAAAAGGATTAGAGATTTTAGAGGCACCTTTTTAGGGTCCAAGGTGAAATGGTCTAAAGACTTAGTCAAACTTTGACTAAGTCTAGGGTTTGACTCAAGTTAGAGAAAAGGGGTCAAAATCTACTATTCATCATCTTCAAGCTTGGGAAGAAAAGAGAAAGAGAAAGAGAAAAAGAGGCTAGGGTTGGGTGTTCTTGGTGGAAGTTCTTGAGTTTGAAAGAGAGGGAAAGAAAGAGAGAAGGAAGGAGGAGGGCCGGCCAAGCATAGGCCGGCCAACACACTAGGCCGACCTAGCTTGGCCGGCCGAGCAGCAGCCCGAGCTGCAATACGAGCAGCGGCTCGGGACTGCTGCAATACGGGACGGCATAGGGTAGCTCGGGACGCACGAACGAAACGAGAGGAGCACTCGATAGTATCACATTCTATCTCTTCCTTTTCACTTGTTTGTGATTGTTTAGTTATATAAGTGTTAGCTCCCATTCTGTGATTGTGTGTTTGTATCCTTGAACATTGCGAGATCATGGCAAGTTGGTCATTTGATGAGAATGACCTTATGCGAACCCTTTCCAACACTAGTCGACCATCTACAAGTGATCAGGACTACTCAAATTCATATAGGAATGTGACGACTAGTGATAGGAATAGGCAAGTTGAGTCTGACCGACCTAAGATGACCATGGGTGAATATCGACGGATGTATGGAGTCGGTCAGACTCGTCATGAACATGGTTTTAGGAATTATGAGCATGAGGGTAATCAACACCGTAAGAGTCTTCAAACTATCGACAAGAATTTGGGATGACCACACCTTCATGTAGGAATTTGTCATTTGATGAGGACCGTAGTTCTATTAGTATTGATCGACCACGTCGAAGTCTTCGTGACTATCGACAAACATATATGAACGGTTCACTTAGGAATGACAATTTCCGACTCGATGATTTTACTCAAAGAGTCGAGTCTAGGTGTCTACATGAAGGTAGTGAAGAAAGGACCATGGAGACCATTAGCCCAGTTTGTGCTATTTGTGCGAGCTTAGACCATTTGACCGAGTATTGTCCCATGAACCGTGTTCAACGAGAGTCTTCGTCTAGTTATACTCATATGCCTTATTACGAGGAGATGTCTGAAGATACTCTCCAAGCAATTTTAGAGTATCAAACTAGATTCAATCGAGATATAAAAGAGATCACGGAACGGCTTCTCAAAATTGTCGATAGACTTGAGTCAGAGCCTATCATCGACGAGGAAGGGGTTTGCGCACCCCAAACTCAAGAAGAGACTATGAATGATGGTGAGGGTAATACACCTAACTCTAGTCTTAAGTTAAATGTCGAAGAAGCTCTTGATAGACCCTTAGAGCCTGAACTGACTGATGAACCTCATTGCCCAATCCCTCGACCATTGTCATCTCACCAGGATCCGACTACATTAGATTTTAATGTTCAGGATGATAGCTTTATGAGCAAGATTGGGGATCACACATTATTGAACTTTCCAACTTTTACCACTTGTGATTATTTGGATGGGTTATGTAGAATGGAAGGTGTTATGCCGAACTTTGAGGCTCCCGATGCCTTTAAGGACGTCGATGACATAGTAGTTAGAGACATAATGGATAGTTTATCGGACCATTTACCTAAGGAAATTACGGACCTTGACTTGGTCCCCGAGCCTATTGCCTTACCCTTAGAGTCTAGTTTGACCTTCCACATGATCTCAGACTCGGTCGTTGACCCCTTTTGGGACACTTCGGACGTCTTCCCTAGCATGTCTAGGGACTTAGTGGATGTTTTATCCACTAAGCTTGAGTTTGACTTCTTGCCTTCGACTGACCTCCCCCCACTTCACTTATATGTCGACCCTTTTGACGACTTCTTAGTCGTCGCCCCTAGCATTCATGCTAACTTAGTGGACCGTGCATCCACTAAGTTTGGGGATGGCCTCTTTTCGGTTTTCGTCTCACTTGCACGTTATAACTTGTATATATTTGTGAGACGATTACCATGTGTATATAACTTTCTTTGGGTTGATCCCCAAATCTTCCGGCTTTTACTACATGATCGTTAGCCGACTAGGTGGTCTTGATGTTTGTGGGTATCATCTCTGGAAACCCTCCGCGAGACATAACTCGTGCTCTTGTGTGACAACAAGAGAATCAAAGGCTAATTGCATAGCTCAATGCAATCGTGTATACCCGCGTTAGTGGTAGAGTTCTATATGGTCATGTTTTTTTTTATGTGCTTCACTCTCATGATATTTGGTGATATTTTAGGAGCATCTCTTATATGTTCTACTTCTAAGGCGTGGTTTGTTCTAAGTTTGGGGATGGCGCGAGCTTAACATCAACTTGGAACCTATTTATACATGAGCCTTGGTAGTATCATCTTTATCTCCTTCGATTATGGTAATATCTCTCCACTCTTCTCTTTAAATTGATGTGCCTCTTTATCTTTTGGTGAGTGTATGCTTAGAACATTGAGGACAATGTTAGTTTTAAGTTTGGGGATGCGGGATATGACCATAATCAATGCATGACCATGAATTTCAAAGACAAAAGGGTTCAAATTAGCCAAAATTTGAAAAAAAATTTGAACATTTTGAGTAGATTTGCATGTGATTATGGTGATAGTTTTAAGAATGTTGATGCATATGAGTTGAGTTGATGAGTTTTGTGATTGCTAATGGTCTTTGCATGAAAGTCGAATCTTTTAGTGTTTGTGTTGTGCCATGTGAGTAGCATCTTAGTGAAGAAGAAACATCTCTAAGAGACCTAGAGTAGTCATTAGTGGAGACTTAACCCATGTGAGAGCTCAGAGCCTAAAATGTCCTTCGAGTGTACTCTTCCGCGCTAACTCCGAGTAGAATGAAGAGCTACTCAACCTCGTAACTTATAAAAGAGCTCATTTGATCTCGTGTGCTCAACTTCCTTAGCCACTAGGAGTGACATTAGGATAGCGATCTAACCTTGTCCTTGTAGTCTATGAAACTCAATAAGAGTGTCAACTAGAGGAAGGCGGATACTCCACCACCATCTATCATCCTATATCCCGAGAATGAAGACATGAGAAGAAACAAAGAAGAATGTCAAAAGCAAGTATGAAAAGGAAGTTGATTGCAAGAATAGAGTATTGTGTGAGTTGTAATTATTTTGTTTTGTGTGATTTTGTGTTATGAGAAAAAGAAAAAAAAAAGGAATGAAGAAAAAGAATAAAGAAAAAAAAAAAGTGAAAAAAAGAAATTGAAAAAAAAAGAAGGAAAAGAGAAAGAAAGAATGAAGGAAATAAAGTTGTTCATGTATATGTTTGAGCATGTGTTAGCTCTTATGTGTTGTGATGTGAGTGTATATATGTGTTGGTGTTTGTTTTCATGAATAAGTATTCGAAGCAAGAAACAAATGTGAAGATGCTTAAGAGGTTCTATCATGAAGAGTTCGACATTCTCGGGAATCCTCCATCGTCATCCATCTTTAGTATCCGCTAACCTTTGGAAGGCATTCTTAGAGGGTAGAATGGGTGAGAAGGGCGAGTGAGCTTCCCCGCTCTATTTAGTGGCTAATTCCTTTTCGAAGATCATTCGTTCCAAAATATTGTCCTCACCCCTTTTTATGTGTTGAGTCCATGTTAGTGATCACACTCACACATACGAGCGAACCATTCTTGAGTGATTTCATATTTGGAGTGTATGTCCGTGAGGCCGAAGTCGAGGCGAAATGTACTAACTTAGGAATCAAGGTTTTGTGATTTCGGAACATAGATGTTGCTCATTATGGTATGACACTAGCACTTTAGGGTATCATTAGTGAAGGGGCCTTTAGCTTTTACAAGAGCTTATTTACTTGATTCATTATGCATTAACATGCTTAAACCCTTTACTATATGAACCATGTTTATCTATGATTTGGATTTTGGACCCTTGTGTATTTGAAACCATGATGTTTGTGGGTGTCATCTATGGAAACCCTCACGAGACAAAAACTCGTCCTCTAGGGGTAACCTAGAGGTTTAAAGGCTTGTTGCATACGCTAAATGCAACCGGGATGCCTCCGAAAGTGAGTTAGGCTTTTATTTTGTTTTATTTGCTCGAGGACTAGCAAAGTTTAAGTTTGGGGATCTTGATGTGACACGAAAATGTCACATTTGAGGCGCCTAACTTAGACTAATTAGTCCTTTTCGAGTGTTATGAATAATATTTTATGTGTTTTTCTTGTTTAGGTACCATATTTGGAGCTAAACATGGAATTCGGAATAAAGGGGGGCGAATTATCACTATCATTTCATGTGCCCAAAGTGAGAGAAAAAGACTTCAAGCAAACCATATGAGAAGAGGAGTCAAAGACGAGCCAAACGGTGAAAACGGAAGTCAATTCCGAGTTCGGACGGGGAAGTTGTGAAAGAAAGAAGTCGAGGTTCGGTCTTAAAGCAAGGATTCTATGAAGGCACCCTCCTTTGGTTATAACTCCAGAAGGCACCCTCTTGACTTCAAAGTGAAGATTAAAACCCAAGCCCAAAGAAGATGAAAGAAGGAAGAGATTTTGGAGGCACCCAATGGACTCAAGTTTGAGTCAAAGTCAAGGTTGACTAAGTCTAGGGTTTGAGTCAAATACACTATTCATCTTCTTCCTTCTTCATTCAATCAATCAACAAGTTTTGGGAGGAAGAGAGAGAAAGTTAGGGTTTTCTTGGTTCTTCATCACCAAAAGCAAGGGTTGAAGGAGGGTTCGGTAGAGAAAGAGAGAGCAAGAGAAGGAGGGGTGCCGGCCAAGTTGGCCGGCACCATGGCCGGCACGGGACAGCAGCTCGGGACAGCACACAACAGCAGCCCGAGCTGCATCCTAGAAGGTAGAGCACCGGAGCAGCTCTCGGCACGGGCAGAGACGTGCACAGCAGCAGCTCCGGCACGGCAGGGGCGTACACAACAGCAGCAGCGACAGCAGCTCAGCAGCTCGGGCTGCAAGCTTCTCCGAGCTCGGGACGCCTTCACGGGATGCGACTGCGGCTCGGACGTGCATGGGACGCGCGCACGGGGCACGGGACAGCTTGGAATAAAAGGACATGGCCGGATTTTGATGATTTTTGGCCGGAAACCTAGCTTTCTTGATCGGATTTTTCATGGTTTTCCGGCAACTTTCTTGAGCCGAAACCTTAGGGCTTTTACTCCCCATGTCTTGATCTATCTTCCCATGAAGTTTGATTTGATTTTGGGTAAGAAATCTTTAGAGAGAGAAAGCTTGATGAAGCTTTAATGGAGTTTGGGTGAAAAATGGAGAAGATGATGGTGGTCACTATGGGGAAATCTGATTTTTGCTCGGGGACACCCAAAGTGCACTATTAAAGGGAAATCCAGAAAATCGCTACGGGGAGATCGACTACACTTAGAGACTCATTTTCTCGACGAACCTAGCCTCGAGCCACATCGAAAAAGGGGGATTTCTCATCATCTTCTTTTCATTTATTACTTATTCACCATGTTAGCTAAATCAAGTGTGTCGATTATATGAGATGAAATGTGATGAATTTGTGATTATGTTTAATATGATTTGATGTTTTGATTATGAATTGATGTTCATTTGATTCGATTATCGTTTTGATCGTATTTTCATGTGTCTTGTCAAGCACTTCACATAGTTAATAGACGAAACGAGGTATTCGATATCGATAGTAGTCTAAGTCATCATTTCATGTGTCTTGTCATGCACTTCACATAGTTAGGCGACTAGGCGACACTTTCGTTGACTCGGGATTAACCGAATTAGGCGTTTGTTTGACTAAGTATGATCTCCGGATATACGTAGTACTTAGAAACATCTACTTTAGGAGTCGAACATCGATTGTACTTCGACACATTAAATCGGACTACACATAGTCGTAGGTTTATCATTATGGATTTCCGGACTTCGACACCTCTCTCACTTATTTGTTGCCCGAATCGAATCTTACCGTCTCCCGACTCTTGTTCCTCCGACTCTTCTCTCGAATCTCTCTCGCCCGTTTACTTTATTGCTTAGTCTAGTTTCATTAGTTATCTTGTTTTGTTACTCTCACAATCTAAAACCCACATTTATCTTTGTTTCCTTTTCTTTTTGGTCTAAGTTGGCATTTGATATCTAGACCGGGGGATAAGACCCTTCGACATCCAAACTATCTTCCTATCCTTGGATCGATCCCGGCTTTGCCGGATTACTACTTGATACCTCCGCTTGGGTGTGTAACCTTTTCGGGTGCATCATTAGCTTTAATGGAGGTTGTGTTCTAAATGGAGAAGATGATAGTGGTCGTTATGGGGAACCCAGAATTTGCTAACGGGAGATCGGCTGAACCTTAAAGACTCATATTTTCCGACGATCTTAGCCTCGAACCACATCGAAAAAGGGGGATTCTCTCACCATTTCCCTTCAATTTCTTATTCAATCGCCATGTTAGCTAACTTTAGCGTGTCGATTATATGAGATGAAATGTGATGAATTCGTGATTATGTTTAATATGATTTGATGTTTTGATTATGAATTGATGTTCATTTAATTCGATTATCGTTTTGATCGTATTTTCATGTGTCTTGTCAAGCACTTCGCATAGTTAATAGACGAAACGAAGTATTCGATATCGATCGTAGTCTAAGTCATATTTTCATGTGTCTTGTCATGCACTTCACATAATTAGGCGACTAGACAACACTTTCGTTGACTCGAGATTACTCGATTATGATGTTTGTTTGCCTAAGTATGATCTCCGGATATACGTAGTGCTTATAGACATCACTTTAAGAGTCGAATATCGATTGTACCTCGACACATAAAATCGGACTACACATAGTCGTAGGTTTATCATTATGGATTCCCGGACTTCGACACCTCTCTCACTTATTTATCTCCCGACTCTTATTGCCTCCCGACTCTTGTTTCTCCGACTCTTCTCTCGAATCTCTCTCGCCCGTTTACTTTTATTGTTTAGTCTAGTTTATTTACTTGTTTGCATTATTCTCTTATCACCTTATTCGATCAAACCCCCATTTATCTCTGTTTCCTTTCCTTTTTAGTCTAAGTTAGCTTGAAATATCTAGACCGAGGGACAAGACCCTTCGATATCCAAACTACCTTCCTATCCTTGGATCGATCCCGACTTTGTCGGATTACTACTTGATACCTCCGCTTGGGTGTGCAACCTTTTCGGGTGCATCAATGATGATCTTGGGGATACTAATGTTAGACATTAGATGTCGTTATCCACTATAAACACTAGTATAAGGGTATAATACCCTACAGTGGCGTCAGAGCCTCTTGCAATTAACTAGTTTTTGCTAAGAATCGAACTAATTGATATTTGATATGCTTGATAGTTTGATAGATTGCGTTTATAAAAGTATTTGAAAAGTGTTTTTAAAAGTACTTCAAACTCATAATTTGATTACAATGAATATGATTCAAGTAGTTTTTCAAATTATAAAAAATCAAAATTGATGATTGAAAGTGTTTCAAAAAATTAAATTTCATTGATTTTGAATTGGTTTTCAAAATTGTTCTTGAAAAAGCTTCAAAAACCTAGAATTTTGATCAAAAATTGGTTGATTAAAAGAATTGTTTTTGAGTTTTAGGAAACTCCCAAAAAACAAAAATTTGGAATTTTAGAAGTATTCTAAAAAGAATTGTTTTTGAGTTTTAAGAAACTCCCAAAAACAAAGTTTGGAAATTTTAAAAGTTTTTAAAACTTTTGAGAAATTCGTTTTGAGAAATTTTAGAAGTGTTCTAAAAGGGATTTCAAAACAAAATTTTTTTTTGGAAACTAGGGTTTTGGAAACCCTAGCGTCCGACCAGGAAGCTTCCTAGCCGGACAGAAGCTGCTGGACGCGTCTAGCAGCTTTAACCAGATTGCTACTGGACGCGTCTAGCAGCTTCAACCAGATTGCTACCACTACAAAAAAAAGGCTCATTCGGGACGGCCAAAAACCGTCCCAAAAATGGAAAAACCGTCCCCAATAGAGTATTGGGGACGGTTTTCTTCTGTCCCCAAAAGTGGCGTCCCAAATAGTACTTGGGACGGAAATAGGGACAGATAGCGTCTGTCCCAATACTGTATTTTGGGACGGTGTGTAACCGTCGCTATTTAAATGATTATTAGGGACAATAGATATTTGTCCCTAAAAATTTGGCGGGACTTTTCCTCTTGTTAGCATTTGGGACAATTAATATCTGTCCCTATCAATTTGGCGGGAATTCTCTATCCTTAGCATTTGGGACAATTAATTTTTAGCCCTAAAAGTTTGGAATCTGATACGGTTAATATTTGTCCCTACAAATTTGGTTGGAAGTTTCCCAATTAAGAATATGTGCTATGTAGAAGAGAATTTTCATTTAAACAAGGTAAACATCACAAATTCACATTAACATTTTTAAAGAAGTGCCTCGACGAAATTCACAATTCTGGACGAAAAAAAGTGCAACCAAAATAAGAGAATAGACTAATAAATCTCCCACAGGAAGATAAGTTTGTATTAAAAATAAATTACTCTAACTTCATCGTCCCATCTTTTTTTCATGTTGTAGAGGAAAACGTAGAAACACCATTAGCATATCATCATCTCTGCAGAATCCCTGCGTCATGGACACAAAAAACCAGAAGACAATGAAAGTTGTTAGTTTACTATCTTTTTCGAAATCTAGGATACGACAAATATACAAACATGTCAGTACTTCTATAAAACTTTTCAAAGAACAAACATTCACACACAAAATCTTCTTAAAAGCTATAGCGTCATAATACGTTTATGTATGCTGCTCTAGTAATCTAACAAGCATAAGCACTCGAATCTTTGTATTGCATTTAGAAGAGAGTTCTTATACATAATAATGATATCTTATTCAACTATCAACAATTCCTCGTTGATCACAAAGAAGATGATAGTAAAAAACATAACTTACATTGATGTCCTATATATCGCCTACAGATATGATTATGGCCTCTAGACGACACAATAGTTCTTCTGAGATAATCTACTTACACATGGACAACAAGTAACTTAGTTTAAGGACGGCAAGTAGCAGCAGCTGCAGCTAGATCCCCTTGTGCTGCTGCATAAGAATTAGATTGTTGTGATTATAAAGTTGTGATAAAGCGGGACGTAATATTGTGGCATGAATAGCAATATCAGTCAAAGTCAGTAGAACAAGTTGAATGGAAAATGTCATTGTCTAACAAGATATATAATGGAACCCCATGCTTAAATGGCATGGTGGGGTTGGGTTTAATGCTTCACATATCTCCTTTCTCGGATCCTTTACTAGTAACTTCTTTGTTTGTTAGTTGAACTTATTAGTAAGACACTTCGCGAAACTCAAATATAAAGGAACAATAAATTTTTCTATTTAAGTGTTAAGATACATATGAAAATGAGATACCAATTTCACAGACTAATCTTTTTAGATCGCTGACTGCCTGATTAGAAGAATTAGGCTAGGGTGTTGTAGAGTGAGCAAGAGCACTTTCTTTTTTGTTAAAAGTGCTCAAGAGCACTTGGCAGTGCTAAATATAATTCAGTCTATTTATCCAGCTGCTTCTGCAACTGTTTAATCTGAGATATACAATTTTTTGCTAATATTAAGAAATCTGCTTAACGAGAAGAAACTTTATTAACTAGACTAGTGACAATTCTATAAACCAGTGTTATCTGAACCTGAAGTGTTATTTTCTTTTTTTGTTTAACAAGAAAAGAACTATATTAAAAAATCAAAAGGAAGGGATAACTACAAGGTACTATTACTAAATTGTAAAGTAAATATTACCCGTAGAAGCAACTGATTTCTCTGAGAGCGCCTAGCTGATTTCTCCTGTTTTACTGAGATCTCTGATTTGATTTCTCCAATTTAACTGAAATCAAATTTCTGGATATTAAAACTACGCAAAAGATGCTAAACTAAAAAAATCAGTTAGATAATTTGAATTTTCCACATCTACCAAATAACCTAATCGATTCATTTAACAAGTCTTTCATAGAGACCGAGACAGATGGTGAATTGTTTTTAGACCCAACATCCCCATCCTCATGCCTTCCATTCATGATTTCTTAGTTAAATCACACCACTATGAAGACTCAAACATTAATATAAGAATTAACAAATGGATCATAAAACAAATACGCCGCTATAGAGACTCAAACATTAAAATAAGATTTAACTCTATAAAGACTCAAATTTATATTGAGGAAGGTGTTTGTTTTTGATAACTTACAGTGTACCCTATAAATCATAAATTATATATTTCCGTAAGTGCAATAACTTTTGTTTTAGTTGTTTAATTAAATTAGATAACTTTAGTTTTTAGTAACTTAAAAGTGCAAGAACGTAGCATACGGTAACACACACACACACACACACACATATATATGTTAGTCTGTAATCTACATAAAATTATCTTGAAGTAAAAACGATAAGAATGCCGATTAAAATACATGGATGGTTAAGTTATAGATACGTGACAAATACAATCACTTATGATATTTTACACTAATCCCACTCCGTAATATCATATTAAGATCTACGACTATTAGCTATAACTCATCTGAACCTAATCTCAACAAACCATCCTTCTTTGCCGCAATGAGATTTTTCTTTTATTATCTAAGGTTGTTTTTTCATTTATGTTTTCTGATTCCAACATTAATTTGGCTTCTTAGATTTTCACTGACCCTCATTTTTCAACTCTAAAATGAGTTTACTATGGTGTTTGTTTCATAAAAATGAGACGAAATATTTTCCTAAACTTGATCTCCAAATCGCCAGAAAACCACTCTTAAACTAAATAACTCTACCTATGCATTTGTGATATATTCTTCTTCTTCTTCATATCTAAACTCTTTTAAAATTGACCGTCTTCTTCATCCTAACTCTATCATTGATGGGTTTCAATCACACCCCTTTGTGGGTTCTGCTGTAGTTTATTTTTATCTCAAATTTTACAAGTTCATAATGCACGAAAAACATTTGATAAAATTTCCAACCCGGATACTGTTTCTTGGGATACAATGATATCTGGGTTGGTTATGAATAGATATTCTATAGAATCAATTGGAGTTTCTGAAGATATGATTTTGAGTGGAATTCAATTTGATTCGACTACTCCAGTTGTTGTTCTAGCAGTAGCAGCTGAACTACAAGAATTGAATATTAGGATTTTAATTTCATTCCTATGTTCTTACCGGATAGTAGTAAAATAACAGAAAATACGTTGATATCACCAACCATAAACTTTGGAATTCTTAATTTAACAAATAAGAAGAAGATGAAGAAGAACATTAACCTGGATGTGAAGACTCGCAACAGAAACCCTAGAAATATCGATCAACCTGCTTCACAAAATCGAGAAGAAAGGCAAAGAAACCCTAACTCTGCCGCACGAAAGAAGAAGATCACCAACAAAAACCCTAGAAATCTCGATCAATTTTTCACAAAACCGAGAAGACACCAAAAAACCCTAAGTCTGTCGCACTAAAGAAGAAGATCACAAACAGAAACCCTACGAGAAGAAGATCAATCGTGGTAAAGAGGAAAGGAGAAAATAGTGGTGAAGAGGAGAAAATCGTGGTGAAGAGGAGAGAGAAAGAAAAGGGGGAAAAGAGAGAGAGAAAGAAAAATATGGAGGGAAGAGTCTCTTTTTTTGGGTCGAAAAAATTTCTCCAAATTTCTTTTTAACTTTTTTTCCGAAAAACTGTCCCTATGATTTATTGGTCCCAATTGTTATTCTATCCGGGACAAATAACATAAAATTGTCCCTATTACCGCTTTATTAGGGACAGACGTAAAAATGTTTGTCCCTATTGGACGTTTTTTTTGTAGTGTACTGGACGCGTCTTGGACACGCGTCTAGGTCGCGTCTAGGGCGCGTCCAGGTCGGGACCACACGCGTCTTGGAGACGCGTCTGGGAGGGTTCTAGGTGTCTCGGACTAGGTCCGAGACACCTAGTGCTAGTCCGGTCCAGCACCAGACGCGTCTAAGACGCGTCTGGTACATGGACTAGCGTCCTGGCTCCGGCCAGGACGAGACCAGGCCTTGATAGGCCTCGGTCAGGACATGCTGGCCCTATGGGCCGTGCTATGTCCGAACCTTGTCCGAGACCTTTTGTGGGCTTGGGCCGGGACTTGTCTAAGACTTGTCCCGGGCTTTTTCGAGGCTTTTCGGACCACGAAAAGGGACCATCATTCGAGTGGGAGTTTTTGCCAAATTTTCTTCCGATTCCAACCAAATAATTCCAAAATTAATCCGGGCCATCCAGAAGGCCAGAACGGATTTCTCTTTAAATTGATTTATGAAATCATTAAGAATCGAACCAATATTTTTTCCGAAATTGACCCGGGCTTTCAAAACCCGAAACGGAGTTTTTCCTGAAGTTGATTTTAGAAATCATAAAAGATAAAACCGAAACGCACCATTAGTCGAATTCTTTGAATTTAGACTTAAGGTCCGTAATGTGACATGTGATGTCGACAAAAGTGTCTCCCAAGATAATCATGCATATATAATTTTTAGCCTTAATATATTATATGAATACATGTGATGTGAATGCGGGAAACTAGTATGGCCATAGATTTGTTTCTATATTCTTGTTTTAAGCACGGATGCGTGCATATTTGTAATTAATTTTAATTTCAAGTTTATACGATTTGCGAATCGTTAAAGTCCTGTAATTAGAGTTTAGGTTCTATGAGTCCATTGAAGAAACTCAAGGAAGGAATCCAAAGGCGAGTGGGAGAAATCAATTGAGGTTCAAAGATGGAGATCTAGACGAACCAAAAGGCGAAACAAGAAGCAAACCAAAGGAGATTAGATCTTCTAGGTTAGGGGCCATACTAGGATCCATGTCTGCTTGATTTATTTTCTCGCGCGCATTTACTTACTTATTTACGCTTTATGTCGTGGATGTTAGTTAGGCTAAATAGTTAACTATAACAAACGCCAGACTAGCGTAAATGTCCCAAAAACGTAATCTTGAGTAATCGCCTATCCAGATTAAGACACTCGTTGCACCCTTGATCGAGGAAGATGGGTCGACCTTCGCAGAGTACCTCCTCTACCTTAGGACAATGCGGGTAGGTCTATAGAATAGGCCTACACGTCTAAATGGTTCTACTCAACGAGATCAGCAAGAGAGTCTTGGATACTCGAGGCAAAAGGATAGATTAGTCATTCATCAATGAAATCTATCAACCAAGAGTCATAATGTATGATCAGTGAAGTAGTTCACTCACCCGGAACGATGGAGTCAAAGGGTAGGGCCTTCGTCCGCTTTACTCCGAAGAACTGGGATCTTGGAATCACTTATTCAATCGGGGACGATTTTTATTGAATAATGTGGGAAACTAAGTTTTTCAAAACGATAACGAGTTTTAAAACTTTGCCATTTCTTTTATGTAGTTTAAAGATGACAAAAGATATTTTCAACTTCCGCTCACTTCTCGACAAGGAGAAGCTGAATGGGCACAACTTCCTCGACTGGGAGAGGAACCTGGGAATAGTTCTCAGGATGGAAGGCAAGCAACATGTACTAGAAACTCCAATTCCTGTATTGGATGATACTTCGACTAAAGAAGAGATAGATGAAGAAAGGAGTGTGCGGAAAAAGGCAGAGCATGTAACTTGCTTAATGCTAGCAACCATGGAACCGACTCTGCAAGAGCAGTTCATAGACATGGCTGCTTACTCCATGATGCGACAACTTCGGGAAATGTTCAAGAAACAGTCGAGATTGGACAGGTTTGAAACCTCTAAAGCAATTATGGACATGCGCCTTGAAAAGGGAAAACCAGTTGGGCCTCATGTTCGTCAAATGATCAGGCTCATGGGCAAGTTGACTAAACTAGGTTTCCCTTATAGAAAACAGACGGCTACCGACACTATCCTTCACTCCCTCCATTGTGGTTTTAATCAGTTTAAGATGAACTACAACATGAATGGATGGGATAAAACGTTAGAGGAACTTCATTCTATGCTTCTAACAGCCGAAAATAACGTCGCTATAGTGGAGACTAAGAAGGACGTTCTTATGGTACAAAAGGACAAAGGGTTCAAGAAAGGTGGAAACCAGAAGAAGAAAACCGCGTCAAAAGGAAAAGGCAAACGGGTTGCCAAACCTAAAGACAAAGGTCCTCCTCCTGACATCAAATGTTTCTACTGTGATGGCAAAGGCCACTGGAAAAGAAACTGCCCTAAGTTCTTGGAGGACAAGAAGAATGGAATAGTGGCTTCCAATTGAGGTATAAATAGTTAACTTATCAAATACTGTAAAATTCCCAAACTTTGGTATATGATACCTAAAATTTCCCTATCATTGTTAATGTACAGGTGCAGCTGGGAACTGAGTATTTGTCTAAGGAAGACAAGATCCAAGCGGGAGCAGAAGCCTCGACTGCTAAGGATGCTGAAAGGGATCGAAGTCTACTTTAGGCACTAATCTAGATTAAGCGTTTTTCTAATTTTTAACATCTTCTTTGTACTAAGTATTATGGAGAATCAATAAAGAACTTTATTTCTAAATTGAGATGTTATTAAAGTACTAAATTAAACAATCTATACCTAAGGATTCTAAACTTGGTTAAACACCTACAAGATAGGTTCAAATAACCAAAACATGAATCAACTGACAAGAAAGAAAGTCTTGAGTCAGAAACAGAGATTGTCTTCAAACGTACTTCTAACCTATCCATATTTGGAGTGTCCAAAAGGATTAAGATGAAGAACACGAATCAAACTCTATCCTCCAAAATCCACTAGTCTAGACATAGCTTCCCACAAAACTACCAAAATTCTGTCTAAAGCTAAAACTTGTAAAAAGCGTTACAAAACTAGCTAATATCTGACGCAATTTCCTTTTGAAAGAAATTTGGGCTTCTTCCACAACCAATCAAGAGAACAAAGTGTTTGTTGCTCATGATAGTATTCTTCTAGTAATTAGCACACCTAGTAGTCTGGGAGAAAAGTACTAATTATTACAAGAATAAGTGGGAGAAATGTACAAGTCGATTTAATTCGATCATGAGAAAAATCATGAAGAGTCATGAAGAACAATCATGAAACTTGTACAAGACGATTAAATTCGACCAAGAACAACAAAATGCGGCTCCTCGGAAAAGGAAATGTTAAAGATATGATCTTATAAACCCACCGCACAAAAGCGAATGTCATTCGCAGGACAACTCTCAAAGCAAGTGAAAGTGTCTCTAAAGGAATATCTCAAAGTAGTTGAGAAAATTCCAAACTGTTGTTCAAAAGCCCTAAAAGGTCAAAAGTAAAATCTCAAAGACTCAGAAAATAAAGGTTATTTCTGAAGAGATAAAAGACCCGCGCAGAAACGGAAACTGACTCTAAATTTTGGCTAGAAGCCAAAATCATCATGGAATCCAATTAAGTTATGTCCATAGGCATGCTTCAAAAATCCATCGACGAATTAAAAGCATGCAAGAGTTAGAATCTTCGATTCAAAGAGGCAATCAAAGAAGTTTGATTCCTGAGGAATGAAGAAAAATCTTGAATCACGAGTTTTAAGAAGGTAAGTGGGAGAAACAAACCTTCCGGATCCGTATGCAGAGTGCACACAAAAGATTGAGTACGACATAAGATGTTGTGTAACAAGGAACACACTGACTCAATAAAAGGACCACACATAAGGATGAAATGCCATTTTGGGCATCTGAAGATCTATAAACATAGATAAAAAAGATGATAGGATTAGAGAGACTCCGTACGCTGAGATGCTTGAGATCCGAAACAGAAAATCTAAGACTCGGAAAAGTCTAAAAGAATTTCGACCCAAAACTCATGACAAAGAGCGTTGTCAAATCGGAGTTTGAAAAGACACCGACGAGCAAGCACGCATGAGAGAGACGTTTATGTTTGAAAACATAAAGTCAGGTCATGTTGAACGTGATTAGCATTTAGACATCCAATTCGGATTGGAAACCCGAAACATTACTGAAACATCCTAGAAGGCTAAAGGATGAAAGTAGTACAAATAGTCATCGTAGCAAACTTCCAGACATGGAAGGAAAGTAGGCTTAAAAGTGTTTAAGCCGTAACCGTTGCAAATTCCATATAAGAAATTAAAAGCCTTAACTCTAATAAAGATTACTAGATATTATCAAGGTTGAAGATAGCAATCTTCAAATTAACTGATAATAAGCAAAGTTTAAAACCGACTACCACGGTAGTCAAACTAAACTGTCACCTAAGACATAGTATGAGATTCATACACAGTCTAAGGCATGAGGTAAATTTGGAATAAACTTCGACAAGTAAAACTGAGTGGGTAAAAAGAATTTTATGGAAGAGGCTCAGATTTACAACTCTCGTTATAAGAAATAATAGAGTTATTTCATAAGTCGTCTAAATTTGGTTTAGTGTTTAAACGACAGTCCATTGATGATAAAACATTCCGAATAGGTTTGTCAGATACGTGATCTGATGAAAGAAACCTTATTAAGTGAACTTGGAATTTTTATTGTCAAATCCCTAGTCCAGGTCATTGCATGGACAACAATGACTCATGAAGACTAGTACGGGAGTGGATGGGATAGCGCAATTTCATGGGCTATAGGAATAGTGTATTCGACTCGACTACGTGGGTGTGTAAAAGGTTTATACACTGGATAATCCTCTAATGAGAAGTACATCACTCTTGATGAACGTCAAATACTTCTCAAAAGACAAGATTGAAGAGATTCCCCAAAACATGAGTGCTCCGCTCATCTTATGTAAGGAATGTTCGACTTTGGTTCCGTCAAACACCGCGCCATGAAGTTAAGTAGGAGCACAAGAATGGATTGTGTCATCCTAATCACATTAGGTCAAAAGTGTCTCTAAGCCACTTGATGAGTGACAACTGAAAATGCGTGGCCGCGCTCAAACGGATTAAGAATTAATCGTTTGTCTTTAACAGTAGTACTCGGAGATCAAGAAAGTTTGAATGACGTGACGTATCAGATGGGATACTAAATTGACACGGGAATCGAGGCATTGTACTTGTTCTAAGTCCAAGTGGGAGTCTGGAGGAGTTGAAGGAGATGTCCTTCGACCAAGATGGCAATGTGAGCAATATGTCGGCTAGGACAATTGATGAAGAAGATCATCAAGTCCGATTGATTTCGGGGTCGTAGTGTTTAGCTAGAAACCAACTACGATCGTCGAATTACGAAGTAATTCGCGGCTAACTTCGATCGGATCCTACATCAGGTTACACATAAGAATGGGTATTTAATTGGATGATATGACTAGTGGGGGTGTGTTATAACATTGGGAATGTCCCATAAACATATCTCACAGGCCTAAATAGAATTTGGGCAAAAGATAGCAAAAAGGCCCGAAATAAGGGTTTTGGGCCTAGGTCGGTTCGGGTACTTTCGGGACTCGAATTGGGCTGAACTTTGGAGCATGAGTTTCTGACATACCGAGTAATATGCACGCAAAATTTCGTGGTGTTTGGAGACTTCTTACTTAGGGAATTGAGAAAATATCATTAATTGCTATTTTCGACTATTTCCCTAAATCTTATTCTAAATGGTGTTTTAGGAAACCTTTGAGGAGGTGTATTCTCATTAGGGTTCTATATAAACACTCTTAGGGCAGAGAATAAGGTTTGGAATTTCTCTCTAAGCTTTATTACTCTACCACATCAAGTAGAGAGGAGAAAGTGAGCTAATTCCCAAGCTATCTTCTAGTCAAGCAAGAAGAAGGTCTTCTTATTATCAAACTACCATTGGAATGCTAGCGAGCTTTCAAGGAGGGAGATTAAATACACCGTTCGGTGTCCCAAGTAGAGGAGCTACGTTTGAAGCTCTTGGTCTTCTTTAATCTATTCGACTAGCTCGAGGGAAATAGCGATTAAGGTAATCTACTATCTTCCTATTAGTTAATTACTAGTTTTGCATGACGATCTTGGGGATACTAGTGTTAGACATTAGATGTCGTTATCCGCTATGAACACTAGTATAAGGGTATAATTCCCTACACATCGATCATCTTTATAATCGATCATTATGTTTTGTGACATAAGTGCACCCTCATGTGTGCTTTTGCTCATCAGAATTCCAAGTTCTGATTTCTTGCTTAGCGGTGATCCTAGAGAGATGGGTATAATTTCTCTCTAAGAGTATTTCTAGTTGGACTTTTCAAAGTTGCTTTTGAATGAGTCGTATCATCTGTTAATCTATAATTTTATAGATTTCGATGCCCACTTTATTTATTTACCCTCGTCTGGTGTCCTATTGAGTCAGTTCTTTAACTGTTTTCTCAATTCTTGTATGTCTCACATAAAGGACGTGAAACTAACTTGTTTCACTCCCACTTACCCTCTTGTCGAACAAGAATCTAACCATTCTTTCAGAGAGTCAACTCTTGAACCTCTTATTTGAACGTTTAGATACTAACTCTTACTTTCGTTCCTATTGACTCTTAGCCAATTTTCAGAGTCTTCTTCTATAGTTTATATGAGTCCTGAAGACTCAATGGGGTTTCTGAACAATGTCGTAGAACCTTCCTAACTTATCTTAAGAAGTTAGGTGAGTTTCTCTTACTCTCATGGTGTTCTTTTGTTGCTCGATTCGAATCAGATTCGAATATTTTCTCCCACTTGTCTTCTTGAACAACTCTTTTCAAGGAAGACACCATCGAGAGCAACAATTTAATTTTGTTTCGATGTTGTGAAGGAAAACCCCATATTTCTTCTTTTGAAGAAGAAGAAACTATGTCCGAAGTTCTCAGACTATAATTGAAAGGCTATTTTAGAATCTTTCTAAAATCCATATCCGTATGGAATTCTTTCAATTTCTATAGCATTTTTGGGTTTGGGTATGCAGCTTGTATTTAGACACTATCGCTTTAGAAGACTTGTTATGACTTAGACTATTGATTTTATCAATATTCTTAGTCATACTGATTCGTTACTGGATTTAGGTTAAGTTTCTAAAACTTCTCCTAGATTCGAGCACTTAGTTGATTCTAGTCACATTAACCACTATCTTATGTCCAACATAAGTTTTAGTGATTAGTTGACATCTGTTTTGTCATAAGAGATCTTGTTAGATCGGTTAGTTTGAACCATGTTTATTCCTTTGAATTTCATGTTCAACCTAGTTGTCTGACTAGATTAAAATAACTAATTGAATCGTTCGGCCTTTAATGTTTATAAGTTGAAATAGGTATTTTTCTTAAGAACATCATAAAATATTGAATCTAAATACTTTATTTCTCATAAATCCAATTTTAAGAGATGTTCAAAAGGAAAAGGAAAATTACTAATATCTAATAGAAGTAATGCCTATAAGAGATTTAAAATCCTTCTGGAGCCTTCTCAGCAACTATTGCTTTGTTGACTCTTCGACAGGTTCATCTCCTTTCAGTTAAATACTCAGCTTCCATTTGCTCTCGTCATTCATAATGAAATGAGCATTAGGTATCCAATACCTTGAACGGAAGTGTATTTAATTGAATCAACTTTTAACATTTTTACCTTGCCCGGAGTTTCCTGCTCCGTTATGCAGCTCTTCCTGGTAGCGTGGGCAATCTCTTAACCACATATGAGATTTGCTACCACAGAATGTACAACTGTAGTTAGGAAGGATCATTCTGGGTCTTGGGACTCTCCTGCCCCTTCTTGTCCTAGAGTATCTCCTTCTCCTAATGCCTTCCGTTCCCGAGTCGATACCTTCTTGAATAATTAGAATTTCATCTGTATTTTCAGGTACTCCGAATTTGCTTTCGGCTACTTCTAGAATAGTGAGCAATCTTTCCAGTGATACTAATCCAAATTTTTGTTCAAAATTGTTCCTTACTTGCTCAAATCTATCATAGGGGATAACAAGATTGTGTCAATTGCCATATAAACATCCATAGGGGATCCCAACCATTTCAAGTCATTTAGATGGTCCATCATGCTTAAGACATGAAGTGGGACTGGTTCCCCTTCTTTCTGGTGTTTATCAAGTATGTATGAGAAGATCATGAATCTTTCCATCTGACACTGTGTTTTGAACATAATCCTTAGTTGTTGAATGCTGTTATATGCATCCATGTCAATGAAAGTATCTTGATATTCCTTTTCCATGGATACTAGCACCAGTGCTGTCACTGGTCCTGACCTTATCTTGATAATGTCAGCTTGCTCACTTTCCTCTTTGGAAGAGGTTTCTGTAATTTACGGGATTAGTGTGTCTAATACTTCTACTCTTCTCCCGAGAATCTTTCTCAGTTTTCTTTCCCATTGAACGTAGTTTGTGTTGTTCAATTTTTCCATCACCATCTAGAGGTTGAAGATATCCCCGAATGTCATAATTAAACTACATGTAAAAAATGCAAAGTGACTTAAACTTGTTATCCTATCAAAAATTTTAATTTTGCCATTTTATTCAAAATTCTTTATCCCTTGTTTGAATAATACGATTCCAACATCCCAAATTCTTCGAAGTTAAGCGTACTAGGTGAAGGATATAATCATTCGGTCTGAAGGAAATGTCCTTCTGAAGGAGTCTCCTTCGACCAAGATTGCAATGCGTACAATTTGTCAGTTAAGAGGACGATGACTTTATCCGGAAGATCATCTAGTCCGGTCCAATTAGGGATCGTAATGCTTAGCTAGAAGCCGCTTACGATCGTCGGGTTATTTCGGTAATCCGCGGCTAACATAGATCGGATTCTACAACGGGTTACACCAAAGAGTGGTAGCTTGATCGGAGAGAGTTGACTCGTGGGAGCTTGCCTATAGATGGATATGATCCTGTCTGATAGTGCCAAAAGATATAAAGAATCGGGCTCGGAAAAGGAGACCCGAAAAGTGCGAAACCCACTGGGTGGGTGCCTGGATCACACCCGGTTAGGGGCATCCCATGGACGTCCCTGTGATGTCAATGGGCCAGGCATATCAAGCCCATAATGGGTTGATATGGACGGCCATAGAACTTGGAGAAACCCATTAAGGTTTCGGGTCAGAAAAATTTCTGACTGTTTACTTTTTCTGGGACTCTTATGGAAACCTAATTGGACCCAAATTCTAAAGGGAGATTTTATAGGGCCCCTCATTTTTGTTAAAAGGCCTCCCCTCAGTGATAATTTAGCAAGTAAAATGGTTTATGGGGAGGCCTTTTAACAAAATTGGGGAGGCCTTATAAAATTTCCCAATTCTAATTAGGGTTTCTCTATATAAGGGTCATTAGAGAACGGAAAAAGGGTTGGATTTTTCTCAAGAGAAAACTTCATCTCTCTCACAATATACAGCTAATGGAGAGAGAGGGTTTTAGAGAAAAAGCTCCCAATCTATCTATGGAGTCAAAAGAAGAATAGTTCTTCTTCTCAACCTTCAATGGAGTTCTAGCGGACAACAAAGAAGGAAGATCAAGTTATTTACTCGGGTGTCTCAAGTAGAGGAGCTACATATGAAGCTCTCATCTTCTTCGTGATAAAGTTAATGGAATCTAGTTCATGGGAAAGCGAATCCAGGTATTCTTCTTTCAGTTTCTAGTTCATTATTAGTTCATGCATATGATCCTGGTTAATTAGTGTTAAACATATGATGTTCGAGATTCCGCTTACAAAACTAGTTAGATGATTAGTATGTATTAGATACGTACAAAATCCAACAGTGGCATCACGAGCCATTTGCATGTAACTAGTTAGGACTAGAACGAATTAGATTCATACTTGATTTATTAGATTGATTAGTTTGAATATAGATTCAGACACGTTCTTGAATAGTTTGAATAAGATTCAAACATGTTCTTGATTAGTTTGAATAGAGATTCGAACACGTTTCGATTAGTTTAAATTAGATTTAAATGTAACCAAAACACGTATTTGAAAGAGTTTCAATGCGTAGAATTGTTAGATTTTTGTGTATTTGAAAAGGGTTTTCGAAGACGGATCTAACGGATCATAGATTTTGAAAAACGAGTTTCAAAATAACTAGTTTTTGGGGTCGAATATCACAAAAACAATAGTTGTTGTTGATAATAAACCTAAACACAGCAGCTTGGATGAAGAAGAAGGACTCGGGATTGGAAGTTTCCAATTTTTTAGAAACTGCATGTGTTGTCCGGCCAGGACGCGCCCAGACGCGTCTGACCGAGACAACACGTCACGGGAAATCCCGAGTAGCACGGGATTCTCGGACTTGGATGGAATTCTAGTCTGAGATGCAAGCATCTCGGACATACCAGACGCGTCCTAGGACGCGTCTAGGAATCCCAGTCCGTCTCGGTCTAGGACCGAGACATGGACTCGAGAGTCCAGACGTGTCTAGGACGCGTCTGGCTCATCTCGAATAAATCTGACCAAGTAGCCTGAGATAAAATCCACCGAGAGATGGTCGAATGCGTCTAGGACGCGTCCGAGGCATTGAGACGCGTCCAGGACGCATTTGATCCATTCAGACGCGTCTGAGACCCGAGACGCATCAGGGATGCGTCTCATGGTATCGAGACGCGTCCAGATACGACACTTGGCCGTCTCGAACTCCAAGTCCGAGACGCCATGGACGCGTCCTAGACGCGTCCAATACCTTGGACGGAACCAACCATCTCGGACTTGGAGGCCTAGACGCGCCAGACGCATTTAGATGCGCCTGGAGGCGCGTCCTTGGTCTCGGTCAGTTGGGAATCCCAGACATGTCCAAGACGCGTCTGGGATGTCCGAGACGCGTACGTCTCGGACTGGGATTCCCATACGCGTCTAAGACGCGTCTGGGATGTCTGAGATATCTCTCGGACACCCAATCCGGTTGGGACTAGGAGTCCCGGTCTTATTAGGACTAGGACTTCCAGTCCCACGTTTCGCGGTCTCGGGACGCTGCTCGAGGTCAGCTGGACCGTCCAGACGCGTCCTGGCCGGTCCGGCTAGAGATTTGTTTGGAGATTTCCAAAAATCTCTCTTCCAACCTTCTTCTTCCTTCTTTTTCCTGGTTTTAATGGTGTTTAGCTGCTGTTTTTGCACTATTCACCACCCAAAATTCATGATTTTGAAATCCGTTTTTCAAAATTTTTAGTCAGTTAGTTCTGTTTTCGAAAATCCTTTCCAAAAACATATAATTTTGAATATTTTATGCATTGAAACCATTTCAAATACATGTTTGAAAGTGTTTTAAAACTTTTCAAACTAATCAAAAATTTGTCTGAATCTTTATTCAAACAATTCTAGTTATTAATCTAAAGTTCGAATCTAATTCGTTCTAGCCAAAGATAGTTTCATGCAAACGGCTCGTGATGCCACTGTTGGGAATTACACGTATCTAATACATAACCTAGTCATGTTACTAGCGTTGGTAGTGGAATCTCAATCATCTTATGATTAACACTAGGTTGTCCAGGATCTATACATGAACATATCAATGAACTAGAATGAAGCAGAATACCTGGATTCGCTTTCCCACGAACTAAATTCCGACCAGTATTCAGAAGATAAAGACCTTCAAGTGGAGTTCCTCTACTTGAGACACCGAATTGTATAACTCGAACTCCCTTCATTTGAGTCAGCTAGGACCTTCTTGAAGGTTGAGATGAAGAACTGCTTCTTCTAGACTTGATAGGAAGAATGGGAACTTTTTATCTAAAATCTTCTTCTCTCTATGATGTGTGAGAGAGATGATTTTCTTCTGAGAAAATTCCACACCTTTTCTGAACTCATAATGGGGCTTTATATAGGCATTACCTTAGTAGAGTCCTACTCAAATAAGGAATCCTAAAAGTCCCTTCAGAAAAGATAAGCACAAGTTAGTGTTTAAATTAACCGGGATTCTTTAATATGGGGAAAACCTTAACTAGGGTTTCCCCATGGTATGGCCGGCCAGAGCAGCCCTTAATGGGCTTGCTTTGTCCGGCCTAGCCCCTTAATTAGGCCGACCAGGGATCTCCCCTTAAGGGAATCCTTGGTTGCCCCTTAAAAGTGAGTTCTTACCTTTTCGGACTTCTCTTTCGAGTCCGATTCTTTCTATCTTTTAGACTGGATCATATCCATCAATTTACAAGTTCTCATCAGTCTATCCTCACTGTTCTAGTTACCAATTCTTATGTGTAACCCGTTGTAGGATCCGGTCTATGTTAGCCGCGGATAACCGAAGTGATCCGATAATCGTAAGCGACTTCTAGCTAAGCATTACGACTGCTAATTGAACCGGATTGATTGATCTTCCAATAAAGTCATCATTATCCTATAAGCCAAATCATACGCATTGCCATCTTGGTCTAAGGACATTCCTTCAGAAGGATATACCTTCAGATTTCTAAGGACATATATCCTTTAGCTAGACCTTCCCCTCTGGAGGAACTAATGGCAGAACTTGATCGCCTCAAAGCAGAAAAGCTTCGCGACGATGAACATATGCAAAACCTTCGGGAGGATCTTCCAAAGCTAAAGAGGAGGCAGATTCGGTTTTAAGAAGCGAGCGGTTGGAGAAAAGACGGAAAAAGTAAAGAACCTCTCTTGAAGCCCTTTTCTATATCATCCAGCGTTCTCTTGAAATCGATCACTGGTCCAATTTGAGTACCTCTACGGAATATACCTCTACAGAAAACTGAAGAGTAACGGCAACAAGTCATTGAGTTCAGTAGTTCCTCATATAAAATTATTGACTCTAGAGATATGGTAATATGGAGAAGACAAAATTGTTTGAAGCACCGACATAACCAGAAGTGGCTCTTGTTTCAAAGAGAGGAGTGCGGGTTATTCACATTTCATTTGATGGTCAGAGGCGAATTGAAAGCTAAGCAGTGGTAATTCCACCCTCGAGAAAAAATAGAGATGTCTCTTACGTTACCCGTAATATTTGGAAGTATCGACGAAATTTCATAGAGTTATTCGGTCTGAATGCTACATGAAGAACATATAAGCCAGATGATGGAACGGGGAGACCTAAGATGTAGAAGATCATAACATGAGTGATTTGGCAGATTTGGATTCCTATATATCCACTCATGTGGTACTTCATCAAATGATTCATATAAGATCCATAAATATCATCATATACATCTAGAAAGTCGTATGCTTTGGAAGAAGCTTGTACAACTTGGGAAGGGGTTTTGATTGATCAAAAAGAAGAATTTTCTTCGACCTATATGCCCTTAGGCACGACCATACATAACATAGAAATCACACTTGGAAAGGGCGGAGAATTAGCTAGAGCAGCGGGTGTTGTATCCTTTTTTTACTTCTTCCAAGCGCAGGATACCCCCAAGGGGTTGTGGGTTTTTTCTACCAATTAGAGCCCTCCCTTCACCACCCTCATGGGATGGTCTACAGGGTTCATAACGACTTCTGTTACTAAAGGACGCTTACCTAGCCAACACTTAGATCTGGCTCAAATCTTTGATGATTCCATCATACATGATTGGGCTGCGAAAACTTCTAGATAGGTACCCTACGTCTGAACTGAATTCTTCCTGGTTAAAGAATCTCTTTCTAATTGCTCTGGAACAATTAGGAAATTCTCTAGAAGATATACGGGCTTCTGCTTCTGGTGGCAACATGCTATTGGGTGGTTGTCTCGCTCATGCGGTCAAATCAATATGTTCTAAGAAGAAATATTTAAACATCAATCTCCTCAATATCATCGATCTCATAAGTATGTTGCGATGTGGACCGAACGGAGGCCCTTAGGCAGCTGTATAAAGAAAGGGAGCAAGATCAGGCAGGACTCCGGACCCACATCGTCGATACATCTAGGAACCTCTAGGGGCGGATTCAAGGCTGCTCACGACCCAACCATGGGTATTTGATCCTAAATCAAGTGGCAAAGCTGACCAGAGTCTTCAAAAAAAAGAGTGCCCCCACAAGGACAGAAATAGGTTTGCCACCCTTGAGTGTTAAAATACTAGAGGCCCCAAGGCCAAAAAACTTCAAGTGCCCCAACCTTGACAATTACGACGGGACCGGGGACCCTAGCATATTTCTAAGAAACTAAGTCTTACTAATGAGCCTGAGCACAACGGACCAATTCGTGTGGTGCCTAGTTTTCGCTACACTCCTAAAGGGACCCACACAAACTTGTTATGAAGCCCTTGAAGCAGGACCCTTACCTTCTTTTGACTAACTAGCACTATGCTGCTACACCGCCTTTCAGGGGAATTATATAATGTAAAAGACATTTGACGACCTATTTAATATCGTCCAAGGGAGAGGACAATCCCTAGCTAGCGACTGGCAGAGGTACAGGAACCTCATGGTACAGGTACCCGATCTCGACTCTAAAGTCGCTCACATAGCCTTGAAAAGAGGCTAAAGGTAAGACGACAACCAAACCTCGTGACTTTGGGGAGTTCATTGAGAAAATCCAATCGATCATAAAAATATAAGAAGACTACAGCAAGATGAAGGAGGTTGCTAAAATCCCATACTAAGGTGTCGTTTGGCAACACTAAAATAAGTAACTTTTTTGCTTATTTAAGTAGAAAAGTAAAAAAGTTAGTTTGTTAACGTGAAAATTTCCGACTTCACATAAGTTAAAATTTGACTTTCTTTTGAAGTTAAAATTTTAGCTTTTGACTTTAAAGTAAAGTAACTTATGTACGACACATACATAAATTTTACTTGACGAAATTTTTTTCTTCGTCTACCTCCGCTCCATCACCATAGCTCTACCACCACCACCACCACTGTCACCATTATTCCTCTACGACCATCATACCTCAACCACCACCAAACCCCATAACCATACCTTCAAGGCACCGCCACTACCACCAACATCACCACTACTTCGTATACAAGAGTAAGCGTGGAAATCATAAATAAATTCATTAAAATCAAGTATCTCTATAAGTAAAAGAAAAATACAGTTATCCAAAGTAAATTGGATTACCAAACTAACTTTTTGACTTTTTTTTACTTATAAGTAACATTTTTGCCAAATATGCTTTTGATTTTTTTTTTTACTTTTTTAAAGCAAAAGAACTTCTACTACAAGCAAAAGTACTTATACTTTTGGTTGCCAAACGACACCTAAAAGGATCAGCCCAAGAGAAGGGAGCGAGAAGAAACCAGACCTGTCAAAGAACAAGACATGAACAAACGCGGAAGACCCGAATACACATATTACATGCCCTTGACTCGAAAAAGGAAGAAATCTTGCAAATTCTTGTCAAGAAAGACAAAGTTCAGCTACCTAAACCCAACGATAACAAAGATGTTTTCGGGCAAAGGGACAGCGTGGTGTGCCTTCCACAAAGGATACGACCATAAAACCGATAATTGTCGGCACCTCAAGAACTTGATAGAAGAGTTTATTCTTCTTTCAGTTTCTAGTTTATCTTTAGTTCATGCATGTGATCCTGGTAGCTAGTGTTAAAAATATAGATGTTTGAGATTCCTCTTACAACACTAGCTGACACCAAAACATTACAGTGGTGTCAGAGCCTCTTACATGAACTAACTTTGACTAGATGAATTAGATTCGAACTTGATTAGTTAGATAGCTATGTTCTTTAAGTTTTTTGAACATGAATTTGATAAGTTTGAATGCGATTTAGACGTAATGAAATAGGGATTTGAAAGAGTTTCAATGGATTAAACCTTAGAATTTCGGTTTTGAAAAGAGTTTCAAAAGATGATTTGATTTTCGCAAATTTTAGAAGTTTTGAAAATCAAATTAGTGTTTTTGGAAGTTTCCAAAAGAAGGGAACAACAACTAAAAGGTAGGAAAAAGAAAAGGGAAGAAAAAGATGGGTTTCTAGAAGTTCCTAAAAACAGGTCGTCCCGGCCGGATGCGTCCAAGACGCGACTAGGGACGCGTCCACCCATTCTGTCCCGCGTCCTAGCGTAGGGATAAGACACGTCACAAGCCTGTATAGGCCAGAACTAGTCTGGCCAAGGCCAAGACACGCTTTCTATATGCCAGAACTTGTTAGGCCCATGTCAAGGCATGCCTTGACCTCACCCGGACCAAGCCCATGGGCATTGACCTGAGAGTGTCTCGGGCCTTGACTGAGGCTTGTCCGGGCTATTCTGAGAGTCGTCTCGGACCACGGGCTAAAAACTTTCGGGCCTTGAGCCGAGTGGGAGTTTTCCGTGTTTTCAACGTTTTTTTCTTCCGGGTCCACCTAAATTCTACCGAAATTGTTTCGGGCCATCCGAAGGCCCAAAACTAAGTTTTTCCAAAATAGATTTTAGAATTCATTAAGGATAAAACCGATACGCGCCATTAGTAAGAATTTTACGAAAATCAAACTTAGGTCACGTATAACATGTAGATGGCAATAGTTCCTCCCAAATAGCTATTTAGAATATAGGAAACCTAGATTCGACCTTAGAGGTGAAGCTCATACATACTTTTTTATATTATGAATGTCATATTATTGTGTATGTATGAATGTGACTGCGGAGACTAGTATGGCCATAGAAGTGTTCTATTCTTGTGTTTTAAGCACAAATGTGTGCCCGATGTAATAATTATTTTATTTTCAAATTTTACACGATCTGCGAATCGTTGAGTATTGTAATTAGAGTTAAGGTTCTGAAGAGTCCATTGAAGAACCGAAGGATGAGATCATGGTTCGAGAGGGAGAAATCAATGGAGGTTCGAGGATGGAGATCCATACGAACTAAAGGACACAAGAGATTACCTAAGAAGATTAGATCTTTTAGGTTAGGGGCCATACTAGGATCTAGTCTGCTTGATTTATTTTCTCGCGCGCATTTACTTATTTATTTACATTTTATGTCGTGAATGATTATGTTAGAGTTCCTAGTAATGCATGCATGATAAAAATGTAAAAATCCCCGAACTAAGCCTACCCAGATTAAGACACATGTTGCGCCCTTGTTCATCGATGGTGAGTCTACCTCCACAGGGTTAAGGGCAAGACCCTAGTATACTTAACCTCGAAGAAATGGGGTCTGGAATTGCATTATTCAGCCGGGAACGGTTTTCATTGAATAATGTGACAAAAACTGTTTTTGCTATGATAATAAATTTTAGGATTTTGTTTTTTCTTTTAATGTATTGTATATATGACTGTTAGAAAATAGTTTTCCAACCTTCGTTCATTCCTTGAGAAGGAATTAAAAGAAAGTTATTTTTTTGATTGGAAAAGAATACGAGAAACGTTCTCGAATTCAAAACAAAAAAACGTCTGAGAATATCCCATTCCTATTGTTCACTGCTACACCAACGACCGATGATAAAAACAGGATGTGATTATCCGAAAAGTCTTTTGTGAACATCCATAATTTTTCTCTTTCATAGAGATTAATAATATGAATGCATACACAACCATTCGACGACTAAAGGAAGAGTTCCACTAGATGTCGTGAACAGTGAGGTCGGCACCTTTAACAAAAGGTTGTCTTGAAAGGAACATTAACGAACGTTGAATCTAAGAAGCAATTTCTTGAGATTCAGAAACTAAAGGAATATAAGAAGAGTTCTTATGATTCAAAAGGGAAAATGTTCAGTGTAATGCAATGGCTAGGCCATTAAAGGAAACTACCCTTAATACTTGGAGGACAAAAGGAACGAAATTGAGAATTCTAGTTCCAGTATCGTCGTTACCGAAGTTTTTTTATCTGCCAAGTATCGTAGACTCCCTTCATCAGGTGTCTAAAATCGGATGTGCGGGTCAGTGGGAGCTCAAGGGAATTACATACTTGACTAAAAAGAGAAAAAATCCAAGAGGGAGCGGAAACAAGTGTTGCTAAGGATGTTGAAAGGGATCAAAGTCTTCTTTTAGACACTGATCTAGCATAAAACTTAATAAGTGTTATTATGTTCTTCTAGAAACATCAAATGTTTTAAACCAGTGCTAAATTAACAAAATGGGTACTTAGAGAACCAAAATCGTTAACAATGATACTAAAGGCTATAATAAAAGGATTCAAATTGGTCAAATTTAATTTTGTCATTGCGTCAAATTGACATAGAACACATGAAGAAGATCCAATTGTTTGGACTTCGAAGTCTAATGATTTAGAATCATACGACACAGGTGAATATTATTCAAAAGGACAATTTGACAAAGTCACTTTTTCGAAAGGGAGAAATGACTAGTGAACTAATAGTCATCATACACACAAATGTATCTAGAACTATTAATACACTAACTAGAGTTAATCTGAATTACTTCGCCAAGTGCACTGACAGCTTCAGAAAGCACGAAAACGTACTAGTCGTGAAGCACAAATCAAAATTGTTCGAAGAGTTCAAACAAGCACAAGATGAAATAAATGGTTTACGGGAACTAAGTTTGCATATCAGACAATTTTTTTATGGGATAAAGAAATATTGGGGATTCTTCTACAAATAATCAGAGAACAAAGGAGTTGTTGCTCGTGATGGTGTCTTCTTTGAAATAAGAGTTATTTCCAAGAAGACAATTAGTGGGAGAAATAAAGATATCGAAGAAATTCGAGCTGCGCAACAAACTGTCAGTGATATACGAATGTCAGAAATCGCAGTTCCTATCTATTTAGAGCCAATAGACATGGAAAGAGAGGTAGAGGTGGAAGATCTCGAAGATCCTCCCGCACAAGACGAATTAGATTCGCAGGAGAGCCCTCAAGAAGTTGAGAGTGTCTCAAATTTGTTCAAACCCCTCGTAGGCCTTGACGGCTCATAGATCTGTCTGAGAGGACTAAAATCCTACTGGAGAAGAAAATGAGCTACCTACAGAAAGCCTATGACGGAATCAGACTCCGAAATATGGCTTGGAGCCACAAGATCAGATAGGAATCTATGTCTGAAATCAAGTTTAGAACTTGGTGTATTTGCTTGGCGGAATAGTTTCTGTTAAATACAAATAAATTTTTCAAAGTGAAAAACAAACAAGGATGGAACATTAGTGTTTCCCAAAGCAAGACTGGAAAAGAAGGTCACAAAATTCGTGGTATAGATCATGAAAAGACCATCTCTCATGTCATGATGCTTAATACCATAATGATCAATCACTAGCAAAAGAATGTGTACATGACACATACCGGAGGAGAGTTAACTCTTCTAAAAGCTGGTGAAAATCGCAAGCTTCAGAAATCCATCTATGGATTAAAGCGGGCAAGTAGGAGTTGGAATCTTCGATTCAACAAAGTAATTAAGAGTTGGTTTCTTTGAGAATGAAGATAAATCTTGAATTTCAGGAAGTTCAAGAAGGTTAGTGGGAGTGACCTAGTTTTCTTGGTCTGGTATGTAAGATGACATACTATAGATTGAGAACAACATTCTGATGTTGAAAACAGTTTATAACTGACTCAATAAAAGAACCATACACAAAGGTGAAAAGCTGTAGGGCATCAAAGATCTATGAGGATAGACCGAGAAGGTGATAAGACTCTTTCAAGAAAAGTTCTTGAAAAGTCAAATGTGAAAGACTCGAATAGATTATTTCTACTCAAAACTCATGGCACATAATGTAGCATCCGAAGGATTCTGATGAGCAAGCATGCATGAGAAAGATGGTTATGCTCAAGGCATAAGATCGGTCATGTTGGACATGATTAGCATTCGCCTGGACGCCTCAAAATACTTGGAGTATCTTTGGTCATCACCAATCAAATCCAAATAAGCTAATCTGGATCGCAATTAAGAAATATCACATGCAAATCTACTCAAAATTTTCAAAAATTTTCAAATTTCGGCTAATTTGAACTCTTTTCTCTTTGAAACCATGGTCATACATTTGTTATGGTCATATCCCAGATCCCCAAACTTAAAACTAACATTGCCCCAATGTTCTAAGCATACACTCACCAAAAGATTAAGAGGAACATCAATTTAAAGAGAAGAGTAGAGAGATATTACCATAACTGGAGGAGATAAAAGATGGTACTATCACGACTCATGTATAAAGAGGTTGCAAGTTGATGTCAAATCATCACCATCCCCAAACTTGAAACAAACCACGCCTTAGAAGTAGAATAAGTAAGAAATGCTTCTAAAATATCAACAAATATCATGAGAATGAAGCACATAAAAACATGACCATATACAAATCTACCACTAACCTAGGTATACACGATTACATTGAGTTATGTAATTAGCCTTTGATTCTCTTGTTTTCACACAAGAGCACGAGTTATGTCTCGTGGAGGATTTCTAGAGATGCTACCCACAAACATCAAGGCCCATCTCAATCGGCCTAGCGATCATAAAGCAAAAGACGGAAGATTTGGGGGTCAACCCAAAGAAAGCTATATACAAATGTTAATCGTTTCACAATAATATCAAAGTAAAGAAGTGCACGTCAGACGACAAATTAAAAGAAGCCATTCCCAAACTTACTGGATGCACAGTCCACTAAGTAAGCATAAATGCTAGGAGTGATGACTAAGAAGTCGTCAAAAGGATCGACATATAAGTGAAAGGCTAAGAGGTCAATTGAAGACAAAAAGTCATCCTCAAGCTTAGTGGATTGAACATCCACTAAGTCCCTAGGCATGTTAGGGAAGACGTTTGAAATGTCCCAAAAGGGATCCATGACCGAGTTTGAGATGATGTAGAAAGTCGAACTAGATTCCAAGGGTAAGGCAAAGCTCGGGGACCAAGTCAAGGTCCGTGGTTTCCTTAGGTAAATGATCCGACAAACTATCCACTATCTCTATAACTACTATGTCATCGACGTCCTTAAAGGCATCTAGAGCCTCATAATCAATTATAACACCTTCCATTCTAAGTAACTCATCCATTTAACCACAAGTGCTAAAAATTGGATAGTTCAACATCGTGTGATCCCCAAACTTGCTCATAGAGCCATCATCCTGAACATCAAAATCTAGTGTAGTCCGATCATGGTGAGATGACAATGGTCGAGGGAGTGAGCAATAAGGGTCATCAGTTAAATCATGCTCAAAGGGTCTAGCAAGAGCTTCTTCGACATTTAACTTTAGACTAGGGTTAAGTGTATTACCCTAACCATCATTCCTAGTCTCCTCTTGAGTTTGGGGCAGGAAAATCCTTTCCTCGCCAATGATTGGCTCTGACTTAATTCTATTAACAAGTTTAAGTATCCGTTCAGTGATCTCTGTTATATCTCGATTGAATCTAGTCTGATACTACAAAAATGCGTGGAGACTAACTTCAGAAGTCTCCTCGTAATGAGGCACATGAGTATTACTAGATGAACACTCTCGTGAAACAAAGATCATGGGACAATATTCGGTCAAATGGTCTAAGCTTGCACAAATGGCACAAATCGGGTTAATGTCCTCCATGGTCCTTTCTTCCCTACCTTCATGCAGATACATAGACTCGACTCTTTGAGTGAAATCATCGAGTTCGAAATTGCTATCACTAAGTAAACCGTCTATATATGCTTGTCGATAGTCAGGAAGACTTCGACGTAGTCGATCAATAGTAATGGAACTACGGTTATCATCAAATGACAAATTCATACATGAAAGTGTGGTCATCCCAAATGCTTGTCGATAGTCTCAAGGACTCCTACAGGGTTGGTTACCCTCATGCTCATAATCTCTAAGACCATATCCATCACTAGTCTGGCTGACTTTATACATCTGACGGTATTCACCCATGGTCATTCGAGGTCGGTCAGGTTCAACTTGCCTATTTCTATCACTAGTTGGACCGTTCATATATAAGTTTGAGGAGCCCTAATGACTTCTATATAGTCGGCTTGTGTTGGGAGTTCTTAGAATAACGTCATCATCATCATATGAAAAACAGTTACTCCCTCCGTCCCATTTTGTTTGGTTGTTATTCCTTTTATGGATGTCCCAAAATGTTTGGTCACTTTCCTTTTATAACATTCATTTGATTAATAAAATGATAAAACTTCCAAGATTACCCTTTAGTTTGAATACCATTTAAAGGTTCTAATTGGTTCTACACTTCTACCGATGTTGTATTTAATGCAATATTTTATATTAAATGAGGGTAATTTAGGAAAAGTCATTATATTTGTCAACAATAAATAACATCCCTTAATAAGTTGAATTCCCCAAAACTACAAACAAAATGGGACGGAGGGAGTATAATAATTGGACGTGATCTCACAATATTCAAGGATGCTAACACACGATCATAAAATGAGAACTAACACTTATGGAACTAAACAATCAAAGTCAAGTAAAAAAGGAAGAGATAAATTGCGATACTATCGAATGCTCACCTCGTTTCGTTCGTCTTTCTTCTTTGCTTCCCGAACCTTCCTTTTCCTTCGCTTCTATGCCTCTTTTTGGCTTTTTTCTTACGATGGTACCTAAAAAAATGAAATTAAGAAACTACAAAAACAAAAACGCCTAAGAAGCAAATAACACAAAACTAATAAACAAAGCAACAAACAGTATTAAAAAAACTAAACCTATCCCCGGCAACGGTGCCAAAAACTTGATGCGCCCAAAAAGGCACGAACCCAAGTGGAGTTATCAAGTAGTAACTCGGCAAAGCCATGTTTAGCTAACTTCGACTATGATCGATATCGAATACTTCGCTTCATCTATTAACTATGTGAGGTGCATGAAAAAACACATGAAAATATGATTGAAACAATAATCGAGATAAATGAACATCAATTCATAACCAAACACATTAAAGTTTCTCAAATAACCCCCAAGTTTATGACCAGCTTCTTGCCTAGCCTCTTACTTTATCGAAAATACCCAGATGACCCCCTTTTTCAGTTACCGTTATAAGTCTGTTACCTAGTCATCACCTCTCTCTCCTCCATCTCATCACCTCTCTCTGCCGCCTCATCCTCTCGCCACCTCATCGTCTTCACCGGCTCGACCAATTTTCCGGCAGGCGACCTTCAAACATAAAAAATATTATTTTTTTCTCTCTTCTCTCTCTTCTCACTCTTTTGGGAAACCACTAGTTCTAGTCCGCTAGCTACTATTTTTCTCTGAATTAATATGATCATTTCCACATCTTGAAGGAAAACAAAAATAACAGAAGAAACACAGGAAAAGATCAGTTATTAATTAATACATGTTAATTAATAGTTAAATAGGTATTAATTACAATCAAAGTTTGATTATTGGTTCAAATACACCTAAAATTTCCATGCTAAAAACCTTGGATCTTCGTTGAGTTTTCAAATATAGAAAAGTATGGGTCCCTATATATTGTTACTGGAAAGAAATTTCTTGCTTCAATTTGTTAAGCGAACATATGAGATGAGGTGATGATTTTGAATCGATTTGACCTAATTTTTTATCTTTCAATGGCCTGAAGGAGATGACCGACGTCGTTTCTTCTTCATCATCTGCTATTCGATTTACCATTGAAGTTAGATTAGGGTTTGATTGAGAGTGCGAACAAGCAGAAAACCAGAAATCCTCCTGAAATAGAAAACCATCTGATTACCAAATTGGGGAAAACGAACATCAATATAAAATTAAGAACGCAAATTCAGTGTAAATCTAGCTGATGGATCTAAATTAAAAAATCAAGAAGAAAAAGTACAAATATATGAAAGATTAGTAAGATCTAATGAATCAGAAAAGTAGATGAGAACCTGAGGAGTGAGATCTATTTTTCCTGATCACGCATATGTTTCAAAGACTGAATCGGCCTTGAAGTTCTCTGTTTCTCTCTCTCTATAACTTCTCTGCTTGTCTCTTTCTCTCTAACTTCTCTGCTTCTCTCTCTCAACTCAAATTCTTTCTCTCTCTAAATTCTCCGAGCTCTTTTAGGTCTGGTTTCCCAGAATAGAGAGAGAGTGAGAAGAGAGAGAAAAAGAGAGGAAGAGAGAGAAGAGAGAGAGAGAGAGAAAAAAAAATGTATTTTTTTTATGTTTGAAGGTCGTCGACCAGAAAATTGGCCGGGCCGACGGCTTTCGTCGGTGAAGACGATGAGGTGGCGAGAGGATGAGATGGAGGAGAGAGAGGTGATGACTAGTTAACGGACATATAACGGTAACTGAAAAAGGGGGCCATCTGGGTATTTTCGATAAAGTAGGGGGATAGGCAGGAAGCTGGTCATAAAGTTGGGGATTATTTGGAAAATAATCCAACATTAAATCATATCAAACATAATCACAAATTCATCGCAATATCATTCCATAATCGACACACTAAAGTTAGATAAACATGGTGGATAAATATAAATTACAAAAAGATGATGAGGAGAAACCCCTTTTTCGATGTGGTGCGAGTCTAAGATCGTCGGAGAAAAATGAGTATCTAGGTGTAGCCAATCTCCCCTTATAAAAAATTAGGGTTCTCTACAGCAATCAGTCATCCTCTTCCTCAAAATCACAAATCCACCATTGAAGCTTACTCAAGCTTTCTCTCTCTAACATTTTTAGCCAAAAACCAAATCGAACAACATGGGAAGCAAGATACTAGTGCGGGGAGCAAAACCCTTATGATTTCCTGCCAAGAAAGTGGTCGGAAAAGCTAGAAACTCTCGGCCAAAGAAGGAGGAATCCGGCTAAGGCCAAACTCTGGCCAAATCTCAAGTGACCGAGCCAAATGCAGTCGTCCCGTGCACGTTCCCAACCGTCCCGAGCTACAGCCGCACATCCCATAGCCATCCCGAGCAACCTCCACGCTGCTGTGTCTTACGTCTTCAATGGCCGGCTCGAGCTGGTGTGCAGGCTCAAGCTTGGCCGGCCTAAAGTGTTGGCCGGCGGCCTAAGCTTGGCCGACCATCCTCCTTCTTCCTTTTTTTTCTCTTTCAAGCTTCAAACTCCCACGAAGAACTTGAAACCCTAGCCTCCTCAATCCCTCTCTAGAACTTGGTGTAGAAGATAACCCTTTCTAACTTGATGTCTTTTCTTTTAATCAAACCCTCCACTAAAGCCCTAGACTTGGTCAACTTAAGTCATTTGACTTGGACCTAAAAGGGGGTGCTCCTAAATCTTCTCTTTGTTATTCTTCTTTGGACTCTTGGCTTTGGGTTTGGGCTTTGCTTCTCAACTAGAAACCAAGGGGTGCTTTCTTCCTTGTCTCTACATCTCCAGTTTCAAGAAAACACATGACTTCTTTCTTTCACAACTTCCCTGTCCAAACTCTAAATCGACTTCCGTTTTCACCGTCGGACTCGCCATTGACTCCAGTTGCCGTTTGATCCCTTTGATCGATTTTTTTCTCGTTTCGGCCGCATGAGATGAAAGTAATAATTGCTTTGTTTTATTTCGAATCAAACGCCTTACTCCAAATAAGATACCTAATAAGAAAAACACATAAAATATTATAATAATACCCGAAACGGACTAATTAGTCTAAGTTAGGCGTTTAAAATGTGACATTTTCATGTCACATCACTTCTTTCTTCCAAAACTTCCCCATCCAAACTCCGATTCGACTTCTGTCTTCATCGTCGGATTTACCATAGACTCCACTTATCACCTGACATCTGATTTTCACTAAAATGACCAAAATATACCTGGTTCTTTTTCCTTCCGGTTTCTTCCATATGAGATGAAAACGTGATAAATGTTTCGTTTTATTCTGAATCTAACGTCAAACTCCAAATAATCTCTCTAACAAGAAAAACACATAAACTAATAGAAATAAAACCCGAAACGAACTAACTCATCGAAGTTAAGTGGTCCAAATGTGGCATTTTCACGCCATATTAGTGAAGGAGGTGTCCTTCGACCAAAGATGCAATGTGATCAACTTGTCAGATAGGACAATTGATGTAGAACATCATCAAGTCTGGATGATTTATGGGTCATAGTGTTTAGCTAGAAACCAACTACGATCGTCGAATCGTAAAGCGATTCGCGGCTAACTTCATCCGGATCCTACAACGAGTTACACAAAGAGTGTCAACTTGATCGAAAGATATGACTAGAGGGATGAGACATATATACATGGGAGAAACCCATAAGATATGTCCAAAAGGCTTAAAGGAAGTTTAGGCAAAGATAATACAAAAAACCCGAATGGAGGGATTTCGGGCCGTGGCACCAAAGGGATGTTTTGGACCCAAAAGAGGGGCCACCAAGCCTGGCTGGCTGCCCTAATAGGGCCGGCCAGATCTGCCCAAAATGGGCATGCATCGGGCAGCTAGCCCTAGGGAAATAGAAAATAGAAACATGTTTATATTTTCAAGTGTTTCTTTAATCTTATTCAAAAGGGTTTTATGGAAACTTAGTTAGGGTTTTATTCTAACCTAGACTTATATATAATGCCTCTTAAGACTTGAATAAGGTGTGGAGAATTCTCAAGGAGCTCTCTTATTCTACAACATCAAGTAGATTAAGAAAATGAGAATTAAGTCCAACTATCTATCTAGTCAAGGAAGAAGGTGTTCTTCATCTAACCACCATTTGTCTTCTAGCTAGAAACAAGGTGGGAGATCAAGGTGATTGCTTGGTGTCCCAAGTAGAGGAGCTACAATTGAAGCTCTTGGTAATCTCAAAAGCGATTGGAAAGGTTTGAGGGAAAACTAGCGATTATGGTAATCATCGCACTAGTTTACTTAGTTATTCATTATTAACTTATGCATGAGATCCTGGAAATACAAGTGTGAGACATTAGATGTATGAAATTCCGCTTAGAACACTAGGAGACACCATAACCCATTAGTGGTATCAGAGCCTCTTGCACATAGCTAATTTTAGCTAAGTTTCGAACCAATCTACGCTTGTTTTGATAGATAGCTTTGTCTAAAAGTGTTTTAGACATCAATTTGATTAAATTTTGAATGTGATTTAAAGTTATTCAAGTTGATTTCAAAGTTGATGATTAAAAAGTTTCAAAAACCCTTCAATTTCGATCTATTTTGGTTTTGAAAAGAGTTGTTTTTATCAATTTTAGAAGTTGCTTTAAAAACAAATTTTGGGTTTTTCAGAAGTGTTCTAAAAGTGGGAAATAGCAACTTAGGGTTGAAAAAGAAAAAAAAAAGGGGGCAAAGTTGGTTGGGATCTTGAGAGTTTTTAAAAACTCCCAAAATCCGACCAGGATGCGTTTGGAAGTTCCTGGTTGGACGCGCCAACAACAGGAGACACTCTCAGGTATAACCGAGATCGTCTCGGTCTGAGGCAACCGAGTGCCTCGGGTTTGCCCAGACCGAGACGCGTTAGACGCGTCCAAGGGCATCTAAACACGTCTCGGTCTTGAAAGACCGAGACTCCAGTGCTTCGGACTCGACCAGACGCGTCTAGGACGCGTTTGGGATGTCCTTCGACGTCTTGGTTATACCCAAGATGTCCAGAAAGGTCCGGTCTTTGGCCAGACACCTTGGTTTCTCTACTTTTCACTAAGGAGTGCAGGGACTTGTGATCTTACATAAAATGGTCAACCGTTAAATGACGTCAAGAAAGCAAGAAAAGGCCAGAAACCCAACAGGTCAACCCGTCTCAAGGCAATATGACCACTAAGCCCAAAAGGGGTCTACCACCTAAGCCGAGAATCGGGAGGTCGGCAAGATCATCTAAGGAGCTCCAGCCCTGTCCTGCCTCAAACATAACTAGGTATGCCCTGTGATTCGAAGGAGATCTTGGGGTCCATGTAAGCAAGACCGATGCCTTACACCCTAAACACGGGAAGGCAGAAGTGAGCCGCACGCTTAACGACTTAATCCCTGATCTTCCTAAAGGTCTCAGTCGGTTGAGATCTTAAGTGTTTGATTAACTTGGGCTTTAAGAATCTTACAGGAAGAAACATCCCCTAAAAGATCTTTAAACTTGGATGGATATCTACGAAGGATCCGTTAACAAAGGAGCTTCTAAATATCCAAGATCCGAGATAAAATAAAAAAGAAACCTAAATTTCCGAAGAGTAGTCTTAATCCCAAATGGTGGATCAAAACCGCTTCACCCACACCGTCAATCATAATATGTCCAAAGCATCCTATAAAAGGGCATCACATGGCCTTCAACAAAGTATGTTCCCCAAGGATCAATCAATACTTTAACTGCAAAGGGCAGTCTGATTGTCTCGATCGTCGGAGAGGTTTCCGAACTCTTTGCAAGTTTTCCCCACAGGTTGTTAGGTGCAGGAACGGGAGATGAAGGAGCAGCATCACTCAGATTAATCTTCTCAGACGAGATATCAACTATTCAAATGTGACTCAACATCAAGTTTCTATTTCTTGACTGATAACCTTGATTGACGTCTTTTGATATCAACAACGCCTAACATTAGATTGCCCAGATCTCATGGTAAAACTAAAGATGAACTAGTTAGGATACAAATACACCTTAAATCGCTTTCCCACATTCTAAACTGATTGTTTTTTCCTGAAGATCAAGAGTTCTAGTAATAACTCCTTTACTTAAGACGCTCGAGTAATCAACTTGATCATCTGAGTTTCTAGTTAGCTAGATTCTTCTTCGACACTGAAGATGAAAAACTTTTTTTGGTAGACTAGATAGATAGTTAGAAATTTTCTATATTTCTATCATCTGTTTAAAGTAGCCAAAGACAGAAATTCACTTGAGAAAATTTCACACTTATTTATGTTCTAATGGGTCCTTAAATAGAGACTTCTGGAGTCATAATCCTATTCGAAATAGAATCCTAAAAGAACAAAAAACAGATAGACCCACAATTCAATTATGAGAAAAATTCATTCTTCTTCAGTTTGGATCGGCCATGCTTTGGTCCGGATCTTTGTAAGGACAACCTTAGCATGGCCAGGGCCTTGTGCCCGACCATTTTTTCGGCCTGCAATTTGGCTCCATCGTTTGTTATATTTGTCCGACCTTTCTGGGACCTTTTAGGATACTTTTAAGTGATATAAATTTAACTGTATAGTCATAACTAGTTTTGGTAGCGGAATCTCAAGCATCATATGTTTAACACTAGATAATCCAGGATCATATTCATAAACAAAAGATAAACTACAAGGAAAGAAGAATACCTTATTCGCTTTCCCACGAACTAAATCTCGACCAGTATTCGGAAAATAAGAGCTTCAAGTGTAGCTCGTCTACTTGAGACACCGAATGTATAACTTGAATTCCCTTCTTTCAGTCAGCTAGGACCTTCTTGAAGGTTGAGATGAAGAACTCCTTCTTCTAGACTTGATAGGTAGAATGGGAACCTTTTCTCTAAAATCCTTTTCTCTCTCTACGATGCCTGAGAGAGATGATTTTCTCTTGAGAAAATTCCACACCTTTTCTGTTCTCTAACTTGGTGTTTATATAGGCAATCCCTAATAAGAGTTTCACTCAAACTAGGATTCCTTAAGTCCCACAGAAAAGATAACTTTGTCAGAACATCTTTCTAACTGGGAATTCCTATTAGGACCAAATTCCTATTAGGGTTTCCTTAAGTGTATGGCCGGCCAAACTATCCCCTTAATGGGCTTAGTCTGTCTCGCCCATTACCCTCTTATGGCCGGCTATGGTCAACCCTTTAAGGGCTTAACCTAGTTGGCCCAAAAGCGGGTTTTACACTTTTCCGGGCTTCCCTTTCGAGCCCGATTCATTTCTATCCTTTTAAGCCTATTAGACTGGATCATATCCATCTATAGGCAAGGTCCCACAACTATTCTCTCCATCCACGTTACCATTCTTATGTGTAACCCTTTGTAGGATCCGGTCTATGTTACCCGCAGATAACCGAAGTGATCCGATAGTCGTAAGAAGCTTCTAGCTAAGCATCACGACTCCTAATTGAACCGGACTGGATGATCTTCCGAATAAGGTCATCTTGATTCTATGAGCCAAATCATACGCATTTCCATCTTGGTCGAAGGACACTCCTTCGGAAGGACATTCCTTCAGACCGCAAGGATATATCCTTCAGGCCAGGGCCATGTGCCCGACCAGCTTTTGGGCCGATAATTTGGCTCCATCGTTTGTTATATTTGTCCGACCTTTATGGGACCTTTTAGGATACTTTTAGGTGATAGAAAATTTAACCGTATAGTCATAATCTAATCATGCTTCTAATCCGATTATGATGAAACAAAATATTATACATGAATATATATACATAACTCTATTAGATTCCAAGAGATGATAGAGAAAACAAGCGGAAGCGTACCTTTGGTCCTTAGCTTTATCTTAATAGTTTTATGGAGTTGATATGATCTTCCATTTTCTTCTTCCTCCCTTGGAATTTCACTTTGTGATGAAGAGATGTCCCACAAATTAGAGAGCTTGATAAGGAAGCTCAAATGGGGACCAAAACTCCTATTTATAGACTTTTATTTCTAATTTGGTCCCTCATCAAATTAGAAATCACTTAATGGTCTCTACACGTTTATTCCATGACACTTTTATTCAACCATAAAAGTCAGACCAATATTACCTCCTGAAATTAGTGATTTCCCTTGGTCTAAATTTTGGAAAAAGAAGGAGATGGATCCAAAAGTTCAATTGTTCATATGGAGGTTAATTCATAATGGGATTGCAACATTATCGAATATAAAGAGCAGAATACAACAGACGAACCATACTTGCAAGATGTGTCCAGATGAAGAAATCGAATCGACTAATCATCTATTTGGGACATGCAACACTTTCAGATCTTTTATTTTTTCTTTGCAGGATAATGATTTCATAGATCTAAAAGACAATCATATTCAAAATCTCAAAGAAATTCTCAATAAAGGAAGTAACTCAAACGAGCTATGGTACAAGTATACTTATCTGCTGTGGCATTGGTGGAAAGCCAGGAACGAAAAACATTTTCATAACTCTGATTTTAATCTGAATCGTATTTGGCACAACATCTCATTAGATCTTAAAAGACACCCATCACTTTCTGTGTTTTCTTCTTTTTCGACTATTTCACAGGAAAGAGCTTGGAAACCACCATCATATGGAAGAATCAAAATAAATGTTGATGGCGCATACACGGGGGAAAAAGCAGCAACAACAGCGGTGGGGAGAAATTGGAGAGGAGAGATGATAGAAACAGAAGCACAAATATTCCCACCAGTATCATCTCTTCACAGTGAACTTAGAGGAATCGAGCTAGGGTTTCTGTTAGGAGAGAGAATGGGGCTGCAAACTTTCGAAATGGAAACAGACTCATTAGTATTGGTAAACCTAACTCTGGACGGCCGAGATGCAAGCCCGTGGCGACTTGTGGACGATCTGGATAGGATACGTGGATATCTTGAACAGAGACACGTGGCAATTACACACTGTTTTAGGGAAGCTAATTTAGCCCCTCACGAGCTGGCGAAATCAGTGTTAAACCCCTAACATAGTCTGTATTTCCATTTGATCCTTTTTTTGGATTTGTAAGCATGTATACTGTTCATCCTCTGGATGGTTTTGATGTTATTAGCTTTTCCGTCAAAAAAAAAAACTCAAACAATATTTTACTTTTACAAATAACTATTTTTTTAGTTTTTGATGAACTTATGTTAAGATGTTTATTGTGAAATGTATATTATTAGGTATAACCCGTGCCTTCCGGCGCCACGAAAGGTTGTCATTAACAAGATCATGAAAAGACAAATATGGAGGTCCACAATACCATATAAAGATTCAAGAAATAAGAAATTATAATTCACACAAAACCTCCATTTGATTTTGGAAGATGGTTCTATGCTTTTGATGAACTTATGTTAAGATGTTTACTGTAAAATGTATATTATTAGGCGTAACACGTGCCTTCCGGCGCCACGAAATGTAGTCATTAACAAGATTATAAAAAGACAAAAAAAAAATATGTTATGAATTTCACATCTTACATGAACAATGAACAACTCCATATGAGTAATATCAAAATATGGAGATCTACAATACCATATAATGATTCAAGAAATAAGAAATCATAATTCATACAAAACCTCCATTTGATTTTGGAAGATGGCTCTATGTTTTTGTTGGTTTAGTTTATTTATAAAGATTATAACAAAATAACTGAGCAAAAACACGATCACGAAAACCTTACAGACCCAAGGATGGGATCCCCTCCTTCGAAGTTATACAAAATTTCTTTTGATATCGAGCTCATCTTGTTGATGGCGTTTTTCTAGCTCGTCAAATAAGGGTGGGGAAAATATAGATAAATATCGTTTCGGTAAAGCTAGCCCCCACAGACTTGGCTCCTTGAACATCAATATGAAGAATGCACCTCTACTGTAAACCATATGAAAACATAACCAATGATAATCATGACCAAGAATCAGATGATTCGGATTTGAAAATGGTTAATAGATCAAGTAAATAGAATATCAATATGAAAACATCGATCAAAATTTATGAGAAGCAACGACGCTCGGATGTAAATTTGTGGTATATACGATAAGTAGTGTTACTTCCGCATTTGCTATGAGGGGAATCTCTAGTTATCAGAGTTTCTCGGAATGCACGAGGAGACAACTGCATGGCAACTAATCATGAATTTTGTGTCATTTTCTGCCAAATAATTCTTCTCACAAGAAAAACCTAAAGAGTTCAAATTCTCTATTAAAGAGATGCCAAGAGCTCCTTATGAAAGGGAATTTCAAGAAATGAGTGAGTTTCGGGAATTCCAAAAATCATATTAAATTTGAGACTCATTACGGAACTCAACTCCAAGGTGTGTTGTTTAGGAGTTCAAAGAATCACATTAAATTTGATGTTCATTAGGAAATTACAAGGGATGAGTTGTTTGAGAATTCAAAAAATCATATGAAATTTGATATGTGCACTTGGTTGTCCTAATCAACATATAAGTACTTATGGAAGGCTAATACAAGGTGATGTTTGAAGGTCAAATACAAAGTGTGGTCTTCTAATCTAATTGACATTTTTTTTTTGTCCTAGTCAGCTTGTTATATAGAAGATGTTGATAAGAACCAACACCTTCACATTTTCAAATGGTGTACCTTATTTTGTCTCCTCCTTAAAACCAACTATTTGTTATCGACTTAGAAAGTTAAGATAGACACAGTCTGACTTGAAATCCTGGCTCCGCATCTGGTTGGGCTATGATATTTATTTAACGTGGTGGGTCGTGCCGACCCAGCCCCTTTGACACCATGACTTGAAACCCTCAAGGAGGGTTTGGAGCTTTGGTAGATAATTATGTTCTTCATCCTCCACAAAATATAGCCTAATTAACAATCAAATTAAAGACAAATTACCTCATTAATATACATTAGTTTGGTAGATAATTATGTTCTTCATCCTCCACAAAATATAGCCTAATTAACAATCAAATTAAAGACAAATTACCTCATTAATATACATTAGTTTGTTACATCTATCGTAGAACTCTTAAACTGCAGCACAAACACTTCCATTAATTTAGGGCATAAGTTGCAAAGACTCCGAATAGCCACCAATAACTTCACCCACATCTATACATGAATTATCAGTACTATCTGTTAAATCTCTCTTATTAGCAACAACAACGTTTTTAGAAGAAAATGACTCTACTGTGGATGATGATTTCTTGATAAAGTCAATACATTCGGAAACAGCATCACTGTGGTGGTCTTGATCTTGAAAATAATTATGTGTACGCCTACAACTCACATTTATCAGTTCGTCTCGATCTCTTGTAGTTTTTGAAATGGCAGCATTTATCATAATTAATCGTAACACTACCTCACGAAACCGCTCCAACAATGACATCGGTGATAAACGGTTATTGTTGTTCGCCGAACGGTTAGTATTGGTAGCGGAATTGTTGATGTTGTTGTCCGGAAACTCGGAACGGTTAACGTCCTTACTAAAATGGGTGCTGAAATTGTTGTCACCTTTGAGGATGAGAAGAGTAGGAAAGCATTTAGGTGTTTTGAGGATGCTTCTTCTTCTTCCTTCCATTTCTGGTTTTCTTGGTATACTTCTTTGATCAAACTAGTTTTTCCTTCTCAAGAGATAAAGAAGAATGTCATATACCTTGTGTTGCATATACATATATATAGTATGAACAAAAAGCTAACTAAGTTGGCTTTGACTTGGCTTGGCTGGGCTGATTTAGCTATTTTTAAACTAAAGGAGGTTCATGAGTAAAGACTATGACTTTTTTTTTTTTTTTTTGTTGAAAGAAGACTGATTTTATAATGGGTGTTTTATACCTTAAAAAAGGTCCTTGTAATGGTTAAGTTTTTTTTTCTTAATTCATTGCAATTTTTTAACAACCAAATGCATATTTGTGTCAACAATTTCAAAAACTTTGTTCAATTTGAATAAAAGCTTGCCTTTTGAAGCACTGATGCTTGATTTAAAGCACAAAAACTTCAAATCGAAGAAAGAGAGAAAGAGAGAGTGAGAGGATATTGATGATGTTTGTGGTGGTAAGAGGAAGATGAAGAGAGATTGAAAAAGAATTATACTGTATATTGAATTTCATTAGAGACGGAACTGGCTATCGTCGGTGACCCTTTCTGGCGCCTAATGTCGTGAGTAAAAAAAAGAAAGATGTAAAAACTAATTAACGAAGACTAACGGAAATATAGTCGTGGGGGCAAATTTTCTAGCTGGTCAAAAATTGGTGCTCAAACTAAAATTACCCATAAGAGATTAAGGGCTACTGACTGATACAGTAGTAATATAAACAACTTCAAATCATGGTAGAGAATCCAGAGGTGGGTGCATGTGAATAAGGCTTATTGGCCATTGCTAATATGGAGTCTAGCTTTGATTTCAAAATATAAAATGTATTTCATTACTACTCTGAATAAATAATTGCTAATTTGTCACATTAACAAATGGTTCAGCCAAAGAAAAGTGTTGAAAATTTTCTCTTTTTGTTATTAATTAAGCATTGCTAATGATTATTATTCTTGAATGATTATGGATGAGTTTTATAATTATTTGGGGAACAAAAAAAAATACATATATATATATATATATATATATATATATATATATATATATATATATTATCGGTGGTTGATCATGTGATGACTAATTGAGTATAATAACAGTCCGATTATTATTAGGTAAATTTTTTTCTTTGGAGTACAAATTATCCAATAAAAGATATAACCAACTTGTGCTAATAAAATGCGAAAATAGAAATAAGGTGCTTAAAAACAATTAGAATCAGTTATGATTCTTTAAACAAAAAATATATGTAAAGATAGATAGACCAATTTTCATTGTATTGATCAATGTCGAAAAAAGATATTCATCTTCTTTAAACAAAATATAACCAGAAAAACAAAGGGAATAGTACATAATGTATAAATCAATGCGATATATTTGGTACTAATATCATGATTTTTGGATTCAAATGTTATCTTACATGAAGTCAAATGTAAGTCTGAAATATTAGGAAACAACATCTAATCTAGTAATTGGTTTAAGCAAGAGGCTCACTAATGGCTTTACAAGTCAAGCGAAGCCAAGATGAGTAGCCAAGAGAAAAAGAAAAGGAAATTTGTCTTCTAACCGAGCGGCCATCACATGGGGATCACATGTAACCCAATTACATCTTTTAATGCATCTTCTAAAATATATATCATATCTTTCTCGCTACTCTTTTTCGAGGATTAATTTGGACCACTAATTATGTATGCCTATGTAATAGGTCTAACCAGAATGACTAGCTCAAGTAGGTTTTACCATATTAAATTTTGATTCCTTATTATGTGACGCTAGTTGTATTTGTATCGGCTAAAATCTGATGAGAAGTGTAACACCCTAAATTCAGATTTTCATGTCCGTTGTTATGGAACTTAAATTTAAAACATGTCTCCGCAAAATAATAAACAAAATCAAGGTATTCATCAAAAGAGATGAGCAACACCAAGTATGAAGCTCTTAAGTAACAATAAATCAATTAAAAGAAACTTTATGAAGTTCTCGAAACTAAAACGATGTCTCTACACCATCGACACAGGTCGAAACAACATAAAAGAAATAGCTATCTAAGAAAGAAAAAAAACTTCTAAGAAAACTCCTTGACCTGAAAAAAATAATAGGATGGGTCAACCCAACATGTAGATTTTTAAATCCCTAGAAACTTAACTGACAGTTGCGAGATCTATCAAGTCAACTAGATTTCTCCATGTATATAAGTAATGGTGACAACTAGAGGTATAGGCAAGTACCAGTTGACAAACAAACACAAGTGTTATGGTAAGTTGGTCTCTATGCAGGGAAATCAGATCACCCGAACCCTCCCATAACCCACGTTCCATGAGAGTAGGGTCCACAAAGTTATTCTTGTGTTACATCGACCCCATACGCATACCTAGGCCGTACCTCAGTACGCGTTACCATGCGGACCCGTCAGTCATCGCACCAAACATTCGGTAGAAATGGTCAAACCAACCACCAAACTCATCAACTTCCCACCAACTCACCACATCACAGACACAAATCAATCATCATACCATACGCAATACTTTCATGTTCAACAATAGCATATCACAAGTTCATTACTTTAACAAGAATTGGCAAATAAATCATGCATTATGTAATCACAATATCAATGCATAATCTTCATGTTATTGCTGAATTTAATCATCAACCTACGTATATTTATACCCTAAATCATGTTAACTAGTAAGAGGGGTCTAGTTATGAAAGTCATACACATTAAGCATGCTAAATAGTGATTTACCAATATGTATAGTTGTTGAATTCTCTAAGAAAATCATGTAAATATGAATCCATACGAGTATAGTATATAACACCTATCATCAAAGTTTGGGTGGTTCAATATGTTAAACATCAAGGCTATTTTCTACGATAAATAAACCTCTAGTTACGATCCAAAGTGATCATACCTACTGATTTATAAGATATTTAATCGAATGTTACATATTAAATGTCTATGTTATAAACCCTAACTCTAGTTTGGACTATGTGAAGATTTGGGCTTATGAATACTATCTAATCACTTGATTTTACTATGAAAAAGGCTATTTAAGTCATGAAGCTACCTCAAATTCCAAAGCCAAACAAGTCCCACACAAAAAACCAACGAATCAAATATCACCCACACCTTGATTCCTCTCCTTCTTAGCCTTTTCTCTCTCTAGAACACTCAAACTCTCTTTCCCTCTCTACGCTTATGGTTGCAGCAAGAAAAGAAAGAAAAAAGAAAGTGACAATCGAAAGTGGGTCGTAGGGTTTGGTGGGGGGGGGGGGGGGGGTAAAAGAGGTGTTGCTATAGGCAGCCCACTAATTGAAGTGCCTCCAAAATCCCCAAAAAATAGACTTCAAACCCTCAAATTAAATATCGAATGGGTCTGACCCACTCATATTTGGCTACCTGAAGATGAATAGGAGGCCAATATGACCCTCTCACAAGATTTGTCGTTATTATGTCCAAAAAATATCAAATCATCCATAGGATTCTCTTCCGCCCACATATCCGCTGGAGGCGTTACTGCCATTCAATATGACAGTTGACCAAAGAATACGTTGATATACGTGGTCAATATACCCATTAAAGCGGGTGTTACCGCTCTGACAGACAGACACTAAAAAACGACAGAGGAAGGAAACAGACATGACATTAGACTCTAGACAAGAGAATCCCACGCTTTACTTTCCTTGAGCATGCATCCACTTTGCCTCTCATGTAGAGGTTCAATCCTCGGGCAATCAACCTGTAACTCCATACTTTCTTTGTGGCGAACAGACATGTATATACATTATCTTTCATACAAATCGTTCATTACCCTCACACAAGATGACAGACATTTAACTTCATACCTTCAACAACTGATGTTCCATTTTCTGTTTTCTACAACTCAAGGGTTGGCTTACTTTACATACCGAGGAACGAAAACCCTCTTTCTTTTCCATGCTTCCCACGTGCGGAGTAATAGATAAGGAACCATAGTCACTATCTCTTTCTCTCTCTTACTGTAAGGGTTGCATTGGCATAAGCGGAACATCGCTTAGGCGGTCACCTCACATATTTCTCTTTTCTGGTAGTTCCAATAACAAGACAAGATTTTATCTCCAGTCAAATTAACCCGTAAAGATCGGGCTTCGACCGCTTTACGAGTCGCACCATACTCCGAACATTCCTCTCGACGGTAATATTACAAAGGTATCACTCTCGTACTCATTATCTCTTATACAAGTTTACTGACTTGAACTTCAGAGTCTCTTTGTCCAGAACCACCCCGACGTCCCAAGGATAATATGATCACGTGTGTTTCATTTCTTTTCAGACAGGTTAAACTCCAAGGAAGTCATTGATGTTAATTAACGAGTAAAGGTCTGACTTCTGGTACACGACCCGCTTTGATTGATTTCTTGAGCCGCGATTTCAGCTCCTCACAAAAGTACTGGTGTCTATGGGGCTGTTCTGACCTACGACTGACATGTTCAAGGGTGGCCCCGCCCGACTAGTCAGAACATGGGTCAAGTCAACCTAGATTACCCTCTTTTCTCATTTGCTTTGAGCTTGGCGGGTCAGTCTGACCCAGATCGACAACAAATCCTAGTTGGGCAAAAGCCTGTTAGGGTTGTTGCCCGACCAGTCGCAATAATCACCTTCTTTTTTCCTCTAGGCATCCTAATGGTTGGTTCGAAGTTTTGACATTTTTTACCCCCAACTATCCGTTTTATAAGTAATGGGGACGAAGGTAAACAATTTAATTTTGTCCCCTATTTCATAATTATAAATAGTAGCTTGGATTAGGCAATTTCCACCAAAATCTTGATCTTCCGCATCTCAAATTTGTCTTTCATTAACTTGCTCAAGTATATAAGCAATCGACTATTGACATTATTTTGTAACCGTCAAGTTAATGATTTGTGTAGCAAAAAAATAATGCATATTATTAATTATGTTGTTCAGGATGGTAGTAAAACATTAGTAAGGAAAATGAGAATCTTAACTTCATTGAAAAAAATTCAGATGCTTTTGGTCATTTTTTTGAAAGTGCTTTTGGTCATATTAGTAATTCAAATTCCAAATTGAAACCTTATGAGAAAATGTATAGAGATAGAAATTTGAGAGCAAAGAAGTTTATGGCGGATGAACCCATTTGTTAGCCTGCAACAAATCTAACGTTAAAAAATCATATAGAGGTTATAAAAAAAAGTAATTATGATTTTATTGGAAGAATCAATTTGGTTTAGACATGTTTTTCTTTTAAAAAATGTAATTTGTTTGTAGATATTCTGAAAAAAATTTACACATTTATTAATACATTATCCGATACTTATTATCGTACTCCACAACTATTATTAACCGAATTGTATGATATGTCTTAAGATTTTGTTGATTGTCATCATTATGAAAAGCTAATAAGTAGAATGTGGAACTAAAATTTAGAAAATATGTATGATGATCCAAATATTGGTCATCAGTTGACCAGGTCAATAAGAGAAGGAAAGACCAGGAAGGTGAAATCTAAAAGAGCTCTACCACTCAAGCTCAGAACTACATGGGATGTTAGCACGAGCATTCTAGGTGCCTAAGCCTTGCTTTGACTCTAAATAAAAGGAACTTTGCTTTGAATTTTGGAGCAGTAATAGAGGTCTTGGGAGATTGGGTCGATACGTTTAAACTCGAAATATGAGCGGTAAGGGAGGTAGAAGCGTGAATATACTTTCCTAACCTAGACCCTAATCTAATCTTGGATAAATCTCCATAATTTAAATAACTTAGCAAACAATAACCACCGAAAGGTAACTTTCTATACACAATCTACAAGATCGGCAATAAGATATATCTTAATACGAAATATACTTAAACGAGGAAACATATCCTATTACGACTACAAAATAATAGTTTAATTTAAAGCCAGTGGATCTTCAACGCCTCATCTCGGTCGCTCGCCGACAGTCAGCTAAACGAGCCTATATAAAGCAACAAGTTCACTTGAGAGATATCTAAAGGCCAAGTATGTGCCTCAGGGCTGGCCCTGACCCAAAGCGAGCAAAGCCTCATTTTGGGCCACATAATTTTGGGGGCCACAATTTAATTTACAAATTTAAAACATGAGGGGTGCCTGAAGAAGAACTTAACCAAGTGTAAAGCCCACTGTTAGACTTGAGGGTCATTTTACTCTCATATATGGGGCCACATTGCTACTCTTCTGTTCACGTGTAGTTAAATTCCTTTTAGAAATGGTTTATTACAATTTGGGCCTAAATTGTAAGCAACCATGAATTTGCCTTTGTATTATCTGATACTCCAATTGGCCCCAAAATAATAATTCCATTAAGTTACTTTTTTTCTCTTCTTTACTATTTTCTTTCCAAAGTATTTTCCAGTTACGTTATGGTGTCTCAAAGGGTTGTTAGAGGAATCTCAGACATCTAATATGTATAACACTAGTATCCCCAGGATCTCATGCATAAACTAATAATGTAACAAAGTTAGTTTAGAGATTACCTTAATCGCTAGTTTTCTCTCGAACCTTTGTTCTAGAAGACCAAAAGCTCCAATTGTAGCTCCTCTTCTTGACCGAGCAATCAACTTGATCTCCCACCTTGTTGTTAGCTAGAACTCCAATGGTGGTTAGATTGAAGAACACTTCTTCTTTGACTAGATAGATAGTTGGGAATTATCTCTCTTTCTTTCTCTACTTGATGTTGTAGATCTAGAAAGCTTCTTGAGAATTTTCCGCACCTTATTCAACTCATAAGAGGAATTATATAGAATCCCAAGTTAGAGTAAACCCCTAATTAGGTTTCTAAAAGATCCTTTTTTAATTAGATTTAGGAAATAGTAAAAATAGAAACCTATTTCTCATTTCCAATTCCATCTCTATTGGTCAGCCAAGACATGCCCTAAAAGGGCAGATCTGGCCGACCCTATGAAGGCGATGTCCTTCGACTAAAGATGCAATGCGAGCAAGTTGTCGGATAAGAAAATTGATGAAGAAGATTATAAAGTCCGGACGATTTAGGGATCGTAGTGTTTAGCTAGAAACCAACTACGATCGTCGAATTACTAGGTAATTCGCGGCTAACATCGACCAGATCCAACACCGGGTTACACCAAAGAATGTCGATTGATCAGATGATATGACTAGAGGGACGAGACATATAATCATGGGTGAGACCCATAAATATGTCAAAAAGGCCTAAATGAAGTTTAGGCAAAGATGATGCAAAAGGCCTGAATAAAGGGAATTTGGGTCGGGTTACTAAAGAGGGATCTTAGGCCCAAAAAGAGGACAGTCATGCTTGGCCGTGTGCCCTTATAGGGCCGACCTAATCTGCCCTCTTTGGGCTTATTTTGGCCGTCCATGCTTGGGTTGCACAAGAAATAGCAACTAGTTGCTACTCTTGTGAAAACCTTAAATCTTATTCAAAAGGGACTTTTAGGAAACCTAATTAGGTTGAGACTCTAACTTATGGTTCTATATAATGTCTCTTAAAACTTGAATAAGGGGTGAAAAATTCTCAAGAAGTTTTCAAGCTCTACAACATCAATTAGAGAAAGAAAGAGAGATAATTTTCAAGAAGCTTTCAAGCTCTACAATTAATTTAAGTATCATTTTCGGGTGGTTTCAATTATTTTTCGGCGGTTTCCATTATTTCTTGGCTTGCTAAAATTATATCAAATGAGAGTTTTCAAAAAACAAAATTTTCAACCCTTTCAAATACTAAACCTCTTGAGAAACAAAACACGTTCTTCTCATCAATGGAGGTCGGGAATTTGGTCCTATGCAAAGAAACTTGTGGTTTTCTCTCTGATAATATAAAACTTAAAACTATTTCTTATACGTAAGGTAGTTAACAAAAGTTCAAAATAATCGAAGTTAGATAAACTTTCTTTATCTTGTATAAATCTAAATGACCATGTCGTTGGCTATCTTATATGATATCTCAAACTCAATGTTTTAAGAAGGTGCACCCCATATCGCTGGCTAACTATTGCGATGAATCAAGCAAGGATTAAATTGGTAATTTTTTATGTTATATATAAATTTTTGAATGATGGGAAAGATGTTTAGTTTCTTCATAGAATCAATAAGAATGAGTTCAGGGTCGGCCTAGGTTCATGAGGTCCTAAGGTGAACTTTGAATTGCTGATAATACAAGAGACCTCATTTTTTTGATTTCGCTTCGGGCCACCAGAATGTCAGGGTCGCCCCTGATCAAACCACCATTGGAGTTCTAGCTAACAACAAGGTTAGAGATCAAAATGATCATTCAGGTGTCTCAAGTAGAGGAGCTACAATTGGAGCTCTTGGTCTTCACATTCGATTGGAAAGATTCGAGGGAAAATTTAGCGATTAAGGTAATCTCTAAATCAAACTAACTTAGTTATAATTATTAGCTTATGCATGAGATCCAGGGGATACTAGTGTTAGACATTATATGTCTCAGATACCGCTAACAACACTAGGAGATACCGTAACCCAACACCTATTAGGATGGTCGACCAATAATGGTCGGCCTCTCTAATGGGCCTGAAATCTCTCTTAGGTGTCCCGACCCAAAATCCCTTTATTCGGATCTTTTGTATTATCTTTGCCTAAACTTCTTTTAAGCCTTAGGGACATATTTATGGTTCTAACCCGTCTACATATGTCTCATCCCTCTAGTCATATCTTCCGATCAATTTGAAACTCTTTGGTCTAACCCAATGCAGGATCCAGACGAAGTTAGTCGCTAATCGTTTCGTGATTCGACAATCGTAGTTGGTTTCTAGCTAAACATTATGATCCCTAAGTCGCCCGGATTTGATGATCTTCTTCATCAATTTTCCTATCCGACAAATTGCTCGCATTGCATCTTTGGTAGAAGAACATTTCCTTCAGTCTCCCACTTGTACTTAGAACAAGTACAATGCTCGATTCTCGTGTCAATTGAATCTCATCTGATACGTTACATCTTTCACACTTTCTTGATCCCGAGCACAACTATCAATCTAAATGATTAATCACTTAATCTATTTGAGTGTGGCCACGCATTTTCAGTTACTACTCATCAAGACGCCTTGAGATACTTTTCCTAATTTAATTAGGATGACAGAATCCATTCTTGTACTCCCACTCAACTTCATGTCTATCATGCATGATCTAGTCCGCCTTTATAACCTCCTATTACGGAGCGGTGTATAACAGTACTGAAATCAGGCAGTTCTTACATAAGATGAGTGAATCATTCATGTTTTGAGGAATCTCTCCAACTTTGTCAATGAGAAGTATTTGACATTCATCACTCTTGATGTACTCTCATTTGTGGGTTATCTATTGTATATTCCTAATAATACACCCACGTAGTTGGCTTGAATACCTTATTCACATAACCATGAAACATCGTTATTTTGTCGATATCACGTGCTAGTCTTCGTAAGTCATTGTTGTCCATACAATAACTTGGACCAGCGAGATGACAATGAAATAATTCCAAGTTCACTTAATAGGAGTTCATTCATCAGATCATGTATATGAGAAACGTATTTGGAATATTTTATTATCCATGGACTGTCGTTTAAATATTAAACCAAATTTAGACGACGAAATAAATAACCTGTTTATTTCCGATAACAAGAGTTTGCGAATTTGAGTATCTTCTGTAAACTCCTTTACTTGCTCAATTTTACTTAGTCAAGGTTATTCCTAGAATTTACCTCATGCCTTGGACTTATGTATGAATTCATTCATACTTTGTCTTAGGTGACAGTTTAGTTTGCAACGGATCTAATCCAGTTAAACTTGCTGAAATCATAATTATAGGTCTGATTTATTTTTGTGTCTAACTTTCTAAAATAATTTTTTTTCTATATTTCTGATTTTAAAAGTCTATAAAAAGGGTTGATTAAGTCAGAAATTTGTAAAATATTTATGTGTTTAACTCTCTAGCTAAACTTGCTGATGATTGAAAAGAAATAATAATTTCTAGGATATAGTCTTTAAAAGGAATTCAGTTCTTCACCGCAAGAGAAGGGTTAAGAGGATTCTTGGATTCTGTTTTATCTAACCTAAAGAGCGGAGATCAACTTAGTTGTTCCGGTGTCTCAAGTAAATGAACTACAAATTGGAGTTATAAATCCTCAACAGAAGCGATCAAGTTAGTCCAAGGAAAAGGGAATTAAGGTAATTCTGCACTTTATTAGTTCATTATTAGTTTATGTATATGATCTTGGTAAACCTAGTGTTAGACATTAGATTTTTCAGAGTCCGCATAGAACACCGTTAAATAATCATGTATTATGATAGGTACTCTTAATTCTCTAAAAGATACATCCCTTTTGATCATTTATTCGCATGTACATGCAGTAGCATTCAAGTAATGTTCTTTGATTTCACATGTTTCGTAAAGTGGCTTCACTTATCTTTCCTCCAAAGCTAGAAGGTGAAGCTATGTAAAAACAGCTTTAGCTTTTTGGTTATAAAGCCATTTTAGGGCTTAAAATAAGCACCAAAGCTTTTTACTAATACATTTGAACTCGATTAAGCACTCTATTTAGGCCCCACTTGGGTCAGCAGAAAATTTATGCAACATGTTTTCTTTTTGCGCTTTATTTTGAATGCTTAAAGAAAAGCTAGTTTTGGTTGTTCGGTAATATTTTTAAAAAGGTGATTTTGATACGAAAAATTAATAGCGTTTATTTGGTAAAAATAATCCAAATTGTGCAATTCATTGAGTATATATTTAGACTTCACAATATTTATTCAGTTTGTCATTAAATTAACTAGGGTATAGCCCGTGCCTTTGGCACAAATTTTTTTGTCAAAGTACTTTAACTGGATTGATTTAATAGAGTTGCATCATCGTTTCTAGATTGATGAACTTATTTTAAAAACAATCTCGAACTACAAAATGTTCTCCAAATAAAGTCACATAAACAACAATTTACGAAGTTTAAATACATCAGAGATTGTTGAAGGAGATCGATTTAGGGGAAGATGGCTAAAGCGAGGTCGATTTAGTAGAAGATGGAGTAGAAAAGAAATCAATGGGCTAGGGAAAGAAAGCAATTTGGTAGGGAACTTAATTTGGACCATACATTGATGGGCTAGGGAAAAAAAATTTGATGGGCTAGGGAAAGAAATTTAACTTAATCTGCACCGTACTAAAGTAGTGAAAATTTTTTACTTGCTTCATTTTCATTAGGAATTATTGTATCTTTTGCGCTTTTGTGGTGAACTCATCATCAGAAGCCAACACTGGATGTGCATCTTTAACAATGTAGACAAAATTTTTCCGTATATTATTTCAAAGCTCAGCACTTGCATCATCTGAATGAACCAAATAAGACTTCATCTTTGCTAATAAAATATTTTATTTGCAATTGAAATTATCAGGAAATTACATCTTGAATCATGAGTCGTCCTGCAAACATCATCCATAAAAAACCAAATAAAATTAGAAGATATTCCTATAAAATCGAATCAAGCAAAAAAAAGATAAACACAAAAATGATATGTGCTCTTACATATGAATCTACAACTTTTGCACGATTAAGTTTTTGAGCTCTTTGTTTATTACGCCATGACTAAATTATATAAATTATCCATCGATGAACTTGTAAGGTTAATGAATAACAAAATGGATATAATGATTTTGAAATAATAAACAGAGATTGAGAGATTTCCAGAGATAGCCTAACATGTTGTTGTGGTAAAAAGTGTCGACAGTAAGTAAACATATTATCTTAGAAAAAATGACGTCTGAAACGAAAATTAAATCCATTGATAAGATTCATGATATAATGAGGGTATAACTTTATCATGTGCTCCGAAGGTAATGTAGAAGAAGAAGAAGAAGCTCACCGCAATCATTGTGTAATAAACTTTGAATTTATTTTCTGTCACATAGTCTAACAGTTTTGTCGAAGAAAAATGATAGCAATTGCTGCAAGAAACGCACAACTTAATCCCCCGGAAGAGATAGAAATGGTGTAGATCATATATCCTTTTTTAGTTTTTCTTTTTCTTTTGTGTAAAAAACATTGATTTTATTTTCCATGCCTCACTATCTAACAATTTTGTCAAAGAAAATTAAATATTAGATAAGGAAGATTATTGAGAAAAAAAACTTAAGCTAAAGACGAAGAGAGATTGAAGAAAACTCTAAAATTTCATATGAGAGCGAGTGTGTGAGTTCCTACAATGAAGTTGAAACGAAATAAGAAAGAGGAAGATGAATAAGAGATAACTGACTCTAAAGGAGAAAGAAAGATAAAATATAATCATAAGAGAGATAGTACGTTACATGCAAAGATTTGGAGAAACATAACAGAATTAGTCTAGAAATTACATGAATGGGGAAGATGAAATTTGAACGACTAATGAATTTCGAGAGGCTGGAGAGAAAGAGAGGCATAATGGGCAAGAGGAACATTATTGGGCAGCAGAGATTAAGAAGGAAATATTAATTGCATATTAACCTTAAAAAAAAGATTAATTGCCTAAATGATAACGGTTGCCTAAAGAGATTTATTATCTATTTAATGGGGAAATTAAGTGGGAATGAGGGAAAAATTAATTGATATAATCTAATGGCGACGAATAGATCGGACCCGAGAGGAACATTCTAATTTATATAATAAACAATCTGGATCGTTAAAATAAAAAAGCACTACATTATAAAAACCAAACTATCTCTAGACAATATCCCTAATTAAATAATGGGATTTGTCTGAGTCAACATTTTTTCCTTCTGTTTTATTATATAGATATTGTTATGCAGTTGAATCATTAAAACAACTGTTTCAATTGATGTGTTGATTTATTGCTCTTGAACATACAATCTATAAGCAACGTAATTCATCAATCACATCTCTAAACTCATTAGTAATTGTTGTTATCTTTTTCCGATGTTAAATGCTTAAAACATATAACTAACTAATGCAATAAAAAGAAAAACTCAGTCATCTTATCTTTTCAACATTGTACGAATAAAATGAGATGAAACTCCAAGTTAATCATCGTGAGATAAACAACATTTCCCAAGTTATTGTATTATTATATGCAAACGAGGGTATAACTCGTGTCTTATAGACATAGACAATTCTATAATCTCAAACGTTGGACATAAGTTTGGGAGGTGTAATATTTAGCCACTGAAGATAAGTTTGAGAGATATAATCTCAACAATTGGAGATAAATTTGGGAGATGTAATCTGAACCTTGGAGATAAATTTGGGAGGTATAATCTTAGTCATTGAAGATGAAGGTATATTCTGAAAAAGATATATTCCCCCTTATTGTACATAATTGTTATTTCACAGAGTATGTTGGATTTGATCAAAATTGAAAAGCTCAAAACTAGATTTATCTATAAAAGTTAAAAAAAACAGGACAAATTTAAAAACAACCATAGCTTTGTTTTAGTGTGTTTCAAGTTTTAACATGGGTTTTCTTTGGAGATTATAACATTAGAAAATATAGTACAAATAAAAAGTTCAGATTGAACAAATTATGAAAGTATATTTGAAACTCTTAACTCTTCTTTTTTTTTTCACCTATTTACAGTTAAGTAGAGAGAGAGAGAGAGAGATGAAAGTAGAGGTCCAGCAAATAGAACTCCTCAATGGAAAAAAACTTCAAAAATCCATTACTCCAAATGAGTGATTAATTGATTCGTCAAAAACTTTAGAATTGACAAGATTGGTTAGTTTCACCATTAATGTATCCACAAACTTCAAAAATCCGAGTGAATCAGTACGGGCGGGTTCTGGCATAGCAATAGTGCTTGAACAAACAGATTGAGGCCAGTCCGGTTGCCCTCAGACTGCCTTATATGTGGGGCTGAAACTAAATAGTCTGAAGCCCACGAGAAGTGCCAAGAGTGAAAGTGGGCCTGAGACAAAAAAGGAAGCTGCCTCTAAAGGCACTCGTTAAACTTGCCAACATAACAGAGAAGAACTTCGGTCAACAGCAGGAAGAAAGAGACCGAGAGGATCAAATGCAGAATTAAACCGAACGCTTTTTCTTCTTCAGAACCCTAGATTTTCGATCTGTAAATTCATCTTCGTCCTTCGAGATTCATCGTTTTCTCTCTCTTCATCTCACTCCGAGCAATGGTAATCTCCTTTACTTTAATTTTCCAAAGCAATAATATAACATAGGACGCCATTTTAAACCTCTCTCTCTCTCTCTCTATGCGTGTTTGCAGATCCGATTCATATTACTGCAAAACAGGCAAGGCAAGACTCGTCTTGCTAAGTATTACGTGCCTTTGGAGGAATCTGAGAAGCACAAAGTCGAATACGAGGTATAATCATGTGGTATTGTTTTTCATTCACTTTATTTGATTGATTTGACTGAGATTTCTTCAAAATGAAGATTTAAAGATGTTTATTAGGGTTTTCATTTTGATTTCGCTTGCAGGTCCATCGTTTGGTCGTTAATAGGGATCCCAAGTTCACAAATTTCGTTGAGGTTTGTGATTCTTGAACCTTTTCTAAACTAGAACTAGTTTGTAGCTCTATTTACATCTAAATCAGAACTTATTTTAATTAGGGTTTAGGCAAATGTGATTTGAGTTGCAGTGATTATTTAGTTTGAGTTGAGCTTAGATTGATCATTCATTGACGTTGGGGTTGTGTGCTGTTTGTAGCCCTAACAAGACCATATTATATGTTGGCTCATGATATCTAAATTTAGCAAATGAGGGGGTCATCGTTTAGCACTTTAGCTTATCAGATGCATGAAAAGAAATCCAATAGTTCACACTTCCTTTTTGGGTTTCTCAAAGCCACGGTTGTCAAGGGACAAAATAAAGCGAGATGAAAGGAGCAGTCTAAATGTAGTGACTGGAAAGGGTAGTCTGGGGTGGTCTCTGAAATGGGTCGCTACCACGAACACGACAGATAAATATATATATATATTATAAATTAGTTAGTGAAATCCACGGATGGATGTTATATGGGGATCTAATAGCATATAGTGTTTGAATTTTCAAAAGGGGTTGACTTTGCATTTGCTTCCTTCCATAAGCAAGTTTGAGAGTTCTTCTAAGCAAACATTTCGCAAATGAGCCTTTAGTTATTGTACCAAATGAGGCAAGTTCAGATGTTCCCAATACACATTAACTCTACTTCTGGTATTTGGTTTGCAAACTAACCCTTTAGAATATTTACTTTTTTGCTGGATTTCTTAAGGAGCACATTGCCGTTTTCCCACCGAGTGTCTTTATGCCACGTTACTAGGATCATTTAGAATCTATATAAAAAATAATTTTATCTGAAGGAACTCTCTTGACCAAGATTACGTTTTGGTTGGGATATATAAACTGCATTTCTTCTATACTACGAACTGCTGACTGAATTTATTGAAAATTCAAGCGCATTAAAGAACATGTCTACGCCTAAATCTCTAATTCTCTCTATATGACCTTGACTACGATAGAATCATAAAGTACCTATCCATATATATTTCAACAAATCTTAAGGACTGAGATGTAGTTTCTTTTCTTTTTCCGGTTTTTACGTATTTCTATGTATGTTGTATCAAGACAACTTTTATAGACATCACTTGAATTATCAGTTTAAGACACCAACATGCACGTCCAGAACTTCTAGACTTAGTTAGTACTTGCACTATCGTAAAAAATATCATTTGATAGGTGTGTATTTACTATCTGTATAAAACTATGCAAATGTGTATACGGTAGAACACAAATATGTTTTGTTAGATCTAAAATGTATATTATACTGAAATATAGCACACAATAACTAAGCCAATGGTAAATGTCAATGTATTCCCATGTCCTAGTTTGATTTTCTTTCTTCTGAAATCTGAACTCACCATGCCCGATGACACCATTGCCCTTGTACGAAAGGCTTTTCCTTCACATGGTAGTGAGGGTATGGTAATGTTAAAAACTAATACGTGTGCCTTATTTGGTCAACTCATCGTGTAGAAAAAGTGAAAAACGCAGTTGTTCACGTGCGGTACATATTGACTTCAAAAATTTAATGCCTCATATTTTCGTGGGTATATTAATCTTATGTTCTACATGGACCTGAGTATTGATCCAAAGGCTCTTTTGCCGAGTTTATACATCCTTGAGATTTTGACAGGAAGATGAAGAAAATGAACTTTCATACCTGCATAGTGTGTGAACCCGAGTCAGGCATAGGGTTCAGGCACAATGGAATTATTGATTATTTTAGGCCAGCGCTTTGGGGAAATCAAAATAGTTTCCGGGGTGCGAAGACTTTGTCAAAAACTGGTCAACTTTAGTTTACCAGTATATTTTCTAAATGTTAGGGGGAAAGCAAATTTTTGACTATTTCTTCTCCATTCCGGCAAGGGTTGTCGGAATCCGGCAACCACCATCATCACCAAAATCCGACCACCACCATCATCACCAAAATCCAACCACCACCATCTTCACCAAAATCCGACTACCACCTCTCTCTTTTTCGATCTCACTGCCTCTCTCTCACTATATCTAGTTCTCTCTATCATTGAAACAATCAAAGCGAACACACGAAAACAACAAGTAAATGAATTATAACAATCCATTCACTTTAATACAGTAAAATTTTATCTTCAATCTCTGAGCATGTAAGATTTCACCTGTAGTAAGTGTTGAATATGACTCTAACCTAATTAGATCGTGAAACCCTTAAACAATTACACATACTCCTAAGTGTTTTTTTAACATGCATGGTGCCAAACCCAAAGGCGAATTTTGCTATGAAATTTAAAAGTCTCATGAGGTATAGATTACAGGGGAAATAGCTAGATAAGAAGTACTATAAATTTAAAAGAGGTCCATTACCTTACTAGTAGCAAACCTAGCTGGAGTTGATGGCTTTAAATCTCTAGAAAAGGATAACCTAAAATCATTAACATCATGATGATGATACAACAGCGCCGATGTTCTACTCTCATCATCATCGAAGATATGATCCATACCAGAAATTGAAATTGAATCATCTCTCTTCTTCTTCTTTCTCTGCTGATTCTTATTATCATAGTTATTAATTACTTTCTTAAACTTGTCAGAAAACCTAGGTGTATCAGTTTTCTTATTTGTAGTATTAGATTAGTGATGGAAGTTAGTAAGAGCGGCAGTGATGAAGTAAGCTAATGTTTGAGTCAGTTTTCTTATTTGTACATGAATGAGAGAGAGGTAAGAGAGAGGCAGAGAGAGAGACAAACTATAATAGAGAGAGTGGAGAAAGGAGGAAGAAAATGGTGGTGGTTGTGGGAGGAGATGGTGGTCGGAAATGGTGGCCGGAGTTGAAGATGACGAAGAAGAAGAAGAAAAGGAAGAAGCAATGTTTGATTTCCCCTTAAAATTTATTTCCCCGGAAAATTTCTAAAATTTCACATATTCCCTTTAAAATTTCACACCCCAGAAACTATTTTGCTTTCCCCAAAGCGCTGGCCTTATTTTATTGATACAATATTTCAGGGGCTTCACTTACAGACACTTAAGTTTTGTGATATTGAATGTTGCAGTTTCGTACGAACAAGGTTATTTACAGGCGTTATGCAGGATTATTTTTCTCCATGTGTGTTGATATTACGGATAATGAGTTAGCATACTTGGAATGCATTCATTTGTTTGTCGAGATATTGGACCATTTCTTCAGTAATGTATGTGAGCTAGATTTGGTATTCAACTTTCACAAGGTTCGTCTTCTCTGTACGACCCCTAGTTTCTTTACTTTTTTTTTTCCTTTTCTTTCATCTTTTTTTCCGCAATCCATTGTATTAGCTTTCTTTTTCTCCACTTTATGATTTATAGACTTAATAAGTGATATAATTTTTCCGTCACACTTGTTATGATTATTATATTTGTCTTTGTTAAAGGTTTATCTGATACTTGATGAATTCATTCTGGCTGGAGAGCTCCAAGAAACAAGCAAGAAGGTCTGTTATATTCCTGAATCCTGATTAAAGCACTCTTTCCCATACATACTTCAAATCAACAGATAAATGATAATAGTTGTGTGTGTGTTTATATATTATATATATATATATATATATATATATCGAAAACATAGCTCTGAACGTAACATAGATCCCCAGGTGTTCTGCATAATCACTATTAAACCCAAAAAATCAAGTCTTCCTCTTGGTTTCAGCATAACATAAGTAGCAGTAACTCTAAACCCGTAACGACACAAACTTGAGAACCCGAAGTTAAGGCAATACTTGATTTCTAATTAAACTTGCAGGCAATTATAGAGAGAATGGGGGAGTTGGAAAAGCAAGAGTGAGATTGAAATTATGCAAAGAACAATATTCAGAAGGCTAGACTTCGGATTTATTGTGCATCTATGTTCAATCATTCCTGCAATCTGATGAGGAAAACTAAGCAGATTTTCTTCTGTTCTTATTTTATGTTTTTATATGTGTGAGGTTGTTCTTAAGAAGTCACTTCAGTTTCAACATATTTTTCCATTCTTTGTGGAAAATCCCTTGTATAAACATATTTGTTGGTGAAAATAGTTAGACTCATATCACTTGTCTGTGGAGGTCTAGCAGATATATTTAGCTTATTTTTCTAAAATTTTATATATTTTGTTCAATATTTATTTGACAAAATAAACTTATTAGTTTATAATATGAAGGGCTTTTTGAACTTTTCCTTTTTTTTTTGTTGAAAGAGATTGAACTTTCCCTTATTGAACTTTTTTTTTTTAAATTGTGACAATACTCTTTTAAGGTTATTTGAACTCGCCCTTTCCCCTTGTATTTATTCAACTTGAAAGCTTGAGTCCCATATTTGTCAAAGTAGAAAATTTGGCCCCAAGCTATAAGATTGGTTAGGACTTTTGGGTTGTGGTAAGTTGTTTTCCTATTTTTCAATTGGGTTATTTTGCGAAAGGGGCGTACATAAGTACCGGGATTTGCGAAAGGGGAATTGACTATTTATTAATTTGCGAAGGGGTCGTGGACTAACATTGACCGTTAAATAAATGTAAGATTTAACATTACATTACATAAATAGTTAACATCATTATGTAGATGTAATTGGGTCACCCAAGTGAATCCGGTGGACACTATTCCTCATCTTGGATGATTAATACCTATTAATCAAACTTATGCCGTCACTTTTTCTTGCACGAAGAGAGCACTTTCGGTTCATCTTTTTTTTCTTCTTCCACCTTCGATTTTCAGTGGAAATTGAAAGAGGTGTTGTTGATTAAGTTTTACAAAAAGATTGTGCCGACGAGAGAAGAGTTTAGGTTTTTTTGTCAGTTTTCCGGCTTTTTTTAAAACAACTTTTTTTACGGGTCCTCATCACACTTCTTAAATTCCTTTTACTTTGTAACTCTTTAACTTGAGTACACAGAGTAAAGTTTAGGGTTATTTTAATGTGCTTTTAGATTTTCCATCTCATGGTTATGTCGAGTAAAAATTTTGTTTATAATTTATTCATTAGATATTAGATTATGAAATTTATTATTTAAATGTCTGACTAGAAAATGTGCAAAAATAATATTTTTCAAGGTTGATGTCTTAATTTTCCACATTTGCGAATTTAGTGACAAAATCGTATAAGTTTCTTAAATGTAATAATATTTTTTTAAGTAATGGAGTTAGATTAACGGTATTAAAATTTAATGGTGTTAGAACTTAACTGGTCAACACTTAGCCCACGACCCCTTTGCAAAAAAATAAAAGGTCATGCCCCTTACTTATCTATGACCCTTTTGCAAAATAACCCTTTCCAATTTTATTGACACAGTATCAGTGGTTTGGGGTTGTTTGGGGAGTTTTGCTCAACTGCCTGATTCAAGAGGAGATGAGCAATTTTTCCCCTACAAAGAAATCTTTGCAAAGCTGCCCTCTTTAGGGTTTTTCGAAATTTGCCCTCTTTTTTTATCCTCCTATAAATGGAAATCTAGAAGTTTTATATTTCCATTATTTAACCTTCGTATTTCCAAGGGATCAAATCTGGGACCTATGCAATGCAGAGTAGATGCACTCACCAACTGGGCTATGAGTTTTTTTTTTATTAAACCATAATTTCATTGATAAGTGATAACAATCACAAGATTACATGGTAGATAATTCTTATTCCTCTGAGGACTACATGAGAGTTACATATGTAAAGTTCGCATAACTTTCCAATGTAAAGTGTCTCACGAAGGGAAAGGGATTGACAAGAACAGACTCAAAAAAATACCCTAAAGGTAAAAAAAAGAGATCCTTAAGATCGAGAATAGAAAGACCCTAAAAGTCACATATTAAAGACCCTAAAGGTCGACAATAATAAAATTACATCAATAATATTATACTAATAAAAGTGAAATTCCAGTTGTTGTCTGGTTTAGTCTATCAAATTAAGCATATTTTGAAGAAGAAGAAAAAAAAATCTATAAAAAGAACTAAATTTCAATGATACGACCGATTTCTAAATAGATTTATAAATAATTTATAAAGTTGATAAAGACTTTTTTACCAAAGTTTTATCATGATTTATTGTCACTTACATCCAAAATCATCATCTTCGACGATAAAACAATTGGCAATAATCCAAATTAAATGTCTGCCCATAAAGTGTTTGATAAAATGAGTAACAAAAGTTATTAGGTTACAATGTAATAGAGATACAACTATGCAAAATGTGGGTCTCCTACTTTTGTCAATCAAATGTTTGATGAAATTCGAAAGAGAGTGCACTATGTCATAATGGTAACATGTAAGATAGATACAAATACACAAAGTATGGATCTCTTACATTGTCAATCAAGTGGTTTGATCAAATTCCTAAGAGAGGTACATTATTACATAATGGTATAATGTAAGAGAAATAAATATATGCAAAATGTGATTCTGATTTTGTCAATCAAGTGTTTGATGAAATTCCTAAGTGAGATACCTTAGTTTATAAGGTTATAATATGAGAGAGTTACATGTTAGAAAAACGTGGGTCTCGTAATTTTGCCAGTCAATTGTTCGATGAAATGTTACAAAATTTCGAACCAAAGAAGCAATCGTCTAAACAATGGATGCGAAATATTACGTTTAAACGAACCAAAATGACTCAAAATGAAGAAATTTGAAAAGTAATTATTCGCTGACTAACTCAAAGTTGGCTGACATTTTAACACCAAATTCATATTTCAACCGAAACAAAATAAAATCTTCATAATCAAGATCAGTTCATCTAACCATACTGCTTTATTTACTCCTTATTTCTTTCTCTTCCTCTATGAGAAACCAAAAAAGAAATTGGTTTGAGTCGATTTTCTATCACCATCTACTGGAGTATATATCGGTGGTTTCATGTTAAACTCCCTTGAATAGAATCGACAGAAGCCACCGATTAGGTCTGAAAGAGCTCGACATGAAGTCATTAGAGGTTAAAATCGGTGGCCTTGTGTCGATTCCCTTCAAGGGCATTCAACATGAAGCCACCAATTAGAACTCCAGTTACTTCGTAAGTTATAAGAATTCAAATCAGTAGCTTCATGTCTATTTCCTTCAAGAGCGTTCGATATGAAGCCACCGATTAGGACTGAATGAGCTCGACATGAAGCCAATAGAGTTCAGATCGGTGGCTTCGTGTCGATTCCCTTCAAGGGTGTCCAACATGAAACCACCAATTTGTACTAAAACTATAACTTAGGTAGTTGTTTCATAGGAACACCCAGATTATGTTCTCTCCTCGGTTTCCAAGCCTAGTAGCAGAAGCCACCAGCTGGCACCAAACTTGACCTTTCATAGATTCTTCCGTGAACAAAAACTATAATTTTACAAAATTGATGCTCAAATTTTACAGGAAACAAACAAAGTACAAAATATTCAACTATATATTATTGCAAAATTGATATTGGCCATATGGAATGGACAACAACATAAAATAGAACTATGTTCATCTAATAACTACTCTTGGACCTCCAACGAACATTTTTTTCTTCGGCATAACTTGGCGTAATTTACTTCCACGATCGAGTGTCATCTATATTAGAAAATTCGTAAATACCAACACGAGCCGATCATGGGTAGCATTGACGAACATCATTTTCGACCAATTTAGAGACTTCTACTAATCACATGCTCTAGAGCTCGTCCAGCTCCAAGAGCAATCTTGACGCGAGTGTTCCGTATTAATGGTTTAGAGTAATCCTTCAAAAGTTGCAAAAAGTCATGAAGTGAACCATTCTTGTGAAACTCGTGGACGTTTGAGACCACCGGCTCAGTCACATTTGGATGATGTAGTCGTGAGATGTTTGAGACCACCTCCAAGAAATCTCCTCATGATTGGTTTGGTAAAGCAGATGAATCTTGTTGGGATATTTCATCATTTATAATATGAATCAAACATATACTCAAGTATAAACAATGAAAACACTCTAGGAGTCATATTCGATGAATAGAGAGATGAAATTTAAATAAGTTCCTTAGTTTAAATCACTCGAAGCCATGATGATGATGATGAAGCAAGTTCTTCTGAACCTAGAGAGAGCTATTTGGTAATTTCGTCTGAATGGGAAGAGAACGAAATCAAAGTTGTATCTCTCTAGTTCAGGGATTTTCCCATTTATTCACCACAACTGCCAATCAGTTATTGGAAGTTACCAAAATTATCACTAAGAGCCCATCATTCTTTAGTAATAGTACTTAAGGGCTCTACACAATGCATACCTACAACATGTCCCCCACACAATGTAATTGATATTAAATAGGTCCATATGATAATTAATTAGACCACTAAGGACCTTTGATCGAAATAGACAATGTATTATATATTATAAGTCTTCATATTAAGTCCACACAATCATTAGAATTGAAAAATACTAACAGTAATCCCACTTGGACTCTATATGATTTTGAATTATATAATACGAAAACTTTAGTGCGCGCATAAAAAAAGGCTATTTTTGAGCTTAGAAATATCACGTCCTATCTGGTTCATTAATCACATTAGCAAAGGATCAAAACGGTGTTCGTCGCATTTGTTCATGATTAGACCTTTTTTTTAAACCAATCAAAACCATATTTCATTCATAAGTGATTCAATCACATGTTACATGGATGATAATTCTTATTTCTTTGAGAACTACATGAGAGTTACATACATTCAAATGTAAAGTGCCTCATGAAGGGAAAGAAATTGACTAGACACAGACACAAAGATCTTATAGATCGATAATTAAAGACCCTAAAGGTCGACAAAAAGATCCTTTAGATCGAGAATTAAAGACCCTAAAGGTCGACAAAAAGAAAATTACAACAATAATATTATATGAGTAAAAGTGAAATCATGATCGTTTTTTCTCTTGACTTATAATTTCATCTTCAATCTTCTTGAATTGTTCATCGTAGAATTCGGTATTGATTCTTCTTTTCTCACTGACATCTTTATCCATACTTCCATTCCTTAAACATATGAAATCACCAACAAGTGGATTAAATCCTCCATCGAATTTAATTTTTGTAGCTTTAAGAAACGCATATGTGATCCATATTAAAGAGAGAAGAACAAGAAGAAAGAGAAGAATCCAATAAGAATAACTGTGTAGAATAAGATTTGATTCCATTGAATCTCGCTCTAAAACCTACACTCCAAGATCTTATTATAGATATAACATAGACAACAAAGAGGAAAATCCGGAGGAGGGATCCATCTTCCAGAAAACACCAAGATCTGGAAAGTAATTTAAGAGAAGAAGCGGTTATTCAAGAGAGAAGAAAACTCTCTTCCACGATTAGACCTTCAATGGTCACATTACTAACATAATTAACAACATAAATCTAAGTGTGGATGTGTAGCTTGGAAATTACATGTTACGTGATCTAAATCTGCCTATTTCCCAACTTATCCAGCGACTCCATAAAGTCCAACTTTTTCCAAATGATTCTTCAATAGAATGTTGTAGTACTTATGTTCAGAATATTGAGATGAAATATATAGTTCGATTAAAACTCAAACTTGTACAAGATTAATACAAAAGACAGTGATGTCAAAAGAGCATAAACTAAAGGATTCAACGAAAATAACCCAATAAATTCTCACTAATCAATAATATCAAGGGGTCCTAGAACCCCCATACAAACCACTTGTGCACAAAACATTTTAGGCGGTAAACCTTTGGTGAACGGGTCAACTATATTGGAGTTAATGTCAATGTGCTCAATGCACACTAAACCATTCTGGACTCTATCCTTTACCGTGAAATACTTTATTCCGATGTACTTAGACTTCGAAGAACTTCTGTTGTTGTTCGAGTACAACTCAGCTGCCTTATTGTCACAATAAATCATCATTGGTCGTTCGATGTTATCGACTATTTCCAATTTAGAGACAAAATTTCGAAGCCATATAGCATGCTTAGATGCTTCAAAGCAAGCTATGAACTCTGCTTCCATGGTTGAAGAGGCTACAAGAGTTTGTTTAACGTTTTTCCAAGAAATAATCCCTCCAACCATCATGTAGATGTATCTGGATGTTGATCTACTATCAATACATCAAGCAAAATCTGAATCTGAGTATCCTACGATCTTTAGGTGATTGTTTCTCCTGAAGGTGAGTTTGTAATCCTTCGTCCTGTGCAAATATCTCATAACCCATTTTACAACCTTCCAATGATCTAGGCCTGGATTACTCAGATATTTGTCCAACATTCCTACAATAAAGACCAAATTTGAACGTGTACGAACTTGTGCATACATAAGACTCCCAACTGCAGACGAGTATGGGATCATCTCCATGTCTTTCTTCTCAACATTTCTGGTGAACACTTTTCCATGCGAAAGCGTTTGAAAACTTTCTCGATATAAGCGTTTTGAGAAAGACTGAGGATGTCTTTTGAGCGATCTCAATCTATCTCAATACCCAAAACAAATGAAGCATACCAAGGTCTTTCATTCAAAATTATTTGATAGAAAAGGCTTAGTTTCATGCAACAAGCCTATATCACTGCTTGCTAGTAGAATATTATCCACGTACAATACTAGGATCATAAATTTACTCCCACTGATCTTGAGATATATGCACCGATCAATGATATTTTCCTTAAAGCCAAAGTAGGTAATAACCTCACCAAATTTCCGGTACCATTGGCGGGGGGTGGGGGGCTACTTTTAGCTATAAATGGACTTATTTAACTTACATACAAGTTGTTTTGAGTTATTTGGCTCAAAGTTATCAGGTTATACATACCATATATATAGTTTCTTCAGTGTTTCCATTAACAAACGATATTTTTACGTCCATTTGGTGGAGCTCTAAATCATAATGAGCTACCAGGACCATGATAATCCTCAGAGAATCCTTCGTAGAGACTAGGGAGAATGTCTCTTTGAAGTCTACTCCTTCTTTTTGCGTAAAGCCTTTAGCAACAGAACGTGCTTTATATCTTTCAACGTTACCTTTTGAGTCCCTTTTGGTTTTAAAAATCCATTTGCAACCAATTGATGTCGCCCCTTTAGGTAACACGACAAGATCCCAAACATCGTTGTCAGCCATAGACTTTAGCTCTTCTTTCATGGCCACAATCCACTTTTCACAATTTGAACTCGTTTTGACTTCATTAAGAGAAGTTGGATCGTTTTTCAACCCTAAGTCATAATCGTACTCATTAAGATAGACAATGTAATCATCAGAAATTGCCTTCCTTCTTTCCCTAGTGGATCTTTTAAGTGGTTGCGCAACTTGAGGTTGTTGTCGTTGATTTGGAACCTCCACAATTATTCATCCGTTTCCAGAAGTGTTTGACCAACTTCTATTAGGAAAGGTTCCTCATCAATTATAGGATTAGTCGACATGATTGTATTTGATGAAATACCTTGATTCACGGGTTGAACAATGAGAGGTACTATAACTTGATCATTGTCAGCCGTGACTATAGCAGAAATATTTGCATACTCCTCTTTAAATACAATTCCTTTATTTTGACTACTCTTACTGTATCATCCTCAATGAACTTAACATTCCTTGTTTCTAAGAATGCCTTGTTTGAATGCCTTGTTTGAGGGATCATAAAATTTATGACCCCTCGATCTTTCAAAGTAACCAATAAAATAACAACTAATTGTTCTTGAGTCCACTTTCCTTACGTTAGGCTTGTAAGGCCTAGCCTCATCTGGATTTTATTCTTCCAGATCTAGACGAGCCATCTCTTCTGGTTTTCCAAACGACTACTCGTCTGGAAAACCAGGCGAGTTCAGGTGAATGGGAGATCCCCTTCACCGGAATTTAGTGAGAGAATGAGAGAGGCAGATAGGGTAACAAGAGAGAGTGAAGAAAGAAGAGAGATAAAAAAAGAGAAAAGAGCCAACCGAATTTGTGATGGTGATCGCCGACATTAATGTTGATCGCCGGCATTAATGTTGGTCGACGGAATGTGGTAGAAGTCGCCGGAGTTTTAGTTGAGGTGAGAGGGAAAGAAGAAAGAATAAAAAACTTTTTAAAAAAATAAGGGTGATGTTTGGAGGAAACAAAAAAGTTTTGTTGCCTTACAAAATTTGTTGCCCCAGAAACTTTTCTTATTGGGAAAATGGTTGTTTAGGTTCAAAAAATTATCATAATAACTAAAAAAACCTAAACTTTTTTCTATTAGGTAGAAGTTACCACAATATTATGGGTAGTCATACATTAAGTCTAAAATAATATGAATAATTAATAAAAAGGTCATTTTTAATTTTTCTCATTCCAAAAGTGCCCTCGCTCCTTAAAATTCATGTTCTCTCTACCAATCTCCAAAATTTAGGGTTTTTTGTTCTTGCTCTTCTCCTTTTCCGATTCTTCTTTTTCTTCTTCGATTTTTGAAACCCAGAAACGTGAACGAGTTATCTGCTTCTAGTGAAAAATTGGAAACAAAACCGATAGAGAAAGGAGAAGATCCCGAAATTTAGGGTTTAATCCATTAAACGATTCTTCTTTTCCTTCTTCTCCATAGATATGCCTTTCCCATCACATCGATTTCGCAAAAGTCCGAAGATCATATTGAGATGCTTCCACTCAGGTAAACAAATCCAACTTCAATTTTTAATCATTAATCATGAAGGATGGTGATTATAATGTTAGAGCTGGTTGGGTTACTTATAAGTTATAATTACTGTTAATACTGAATTAAAGAATATGTTATAATATGAATCCTATTTTTACTGCTAGGATGAATGAAATGAGTTGGGGTTTTGTTGGTGAATTTGGGATTATTTTATCAGGGGTTTGTGCTAAATTTGTTCATATGACTGGATCTTCAGTAATTTGACATTTTCAAACCAAGGAATGAAATTTCAATAGACATGGAAATGGAAGTATTTTAGTCACCGAAATATTTTGAAATTGAGTTCCTTGACAAGCCATTGTTAAGAAAAATTTGGTGAAATTTCTGTTTTGATGAAATTTCTCTGAATCTCAATTGTTAATGAAGTATTAGAACTCGTAGAAGAAGACCCAGGAGCAGAATTTGACCAGATTCAGCTCCTTCATTCTTACATGATGAACAGAGTACACCGGAACTAGTCCCGGCTTGTTCAGGCTGAGTTGAGTCAATATGGATTTGAATTGGAACATATTCACCTTCAAGTCTTGGTTCTGGAATATCTGGTTTAGTAACAAGAGATCGACAAAGTGGGCAAGTAGAATGAGCATGGAACCACATATCAATACACTCAGAATGAAACCTATGATTACATTTAGGAAGTGTATGGCCCTCTATTTTACATGAACATCTTTCATATCAACTAAATTTGAATTGGTAACAAGGATAATGGGCCAACAATCTACTGGCGAGCACTTTGCCTACAAGCTCGGCATAGGTAAATGCTTTTTTGCATAGTCTGCAGAATAGAAAATCTTTTCTACGCCTAGATATATGATCCCATAATGCGAATAACATATAAAAAAGTAATAACTTATCTTCACATTAGTTGAAGCTTTCTGTTTTTCTTTTTTCAAACCGAAGTTGTAAATTGTTTTGTCGACTCTATGCTTGATATGATGGACTTGGAGATTCAAGTGTTTAAGCTTTCTATATACAAGACTGAAGTGGACTTATTACTGAGACATTTTGATTGTCTAATTAGGTTTGTAATTATTTATTTAAAGAGGTTTTAACGATGAAGGTGAAAGTGTTGAAGAAGCAAGTGGTAGTTGGAGGAGATGCAATGGAAGAATAGATTAGGCTGAGTTGTTACTAAAATTGGCATTCTTAAAAGCTTCACAGTTTATGTTCTTTGTAGTTTCTTTAATGTTGAAGTTCATCCATGAAATCCTACTTTTGACTTGAATATGAAACTTGGCAGATGAATGATGAAATCAATTTCAAACTCAACATTTCGTAAATACATACTCTTAATTTATATTCTTGCAAATTGAGTTTGCAAGCTATGCAACCCAAGATTATATTCTGCAAAACTTCCAAATCATGTTTGCAGTTTACATTGTTGCAAACACGTGTTTGCAGTTTACATTGTTGCAAACACGTGTTTGCAGTTTACATTGTTGCAAACACGTTTGCATAACAGATTGTTGCAAACACGTTTGCATAACAGATTGTTGCAAACACGTTTGCAGAAAAACGTTAAGGAGAAAAACGCCGTTTTTTTCTGATTTTTTTTTTTTTTTTGAAAAAAAGTATTGAAAGTGGATTTTGTTAGAAAGCTAATGAAAAATCATTTCTAAATATATAATTTTTAGAGAAATCCGACATCTCAAACAAAAGTTATATCGACTTAAAGTTTAAAGAAAAATAAAAGAATTTAGTTACACAAAATGACAAAAAGGGGTATTTTAGTATTTGCACACTTTTTTACCTGAATAATAATTTTCAAATGTTTTGTGCTTTTCTACTCATTTTCAATAGAGTTATTTCCTTAATGGCCCCCTACTTTGTGACCAGCTTCCTTTATGGTCCCCTTTTTTTCGTAAATTCAAATATGACCCCCTATTTTCATGTATATACCATAATTACCCTTCTCAATTTCAAAACAAAATATTAAGAAATAGGTATTTCCACCTCACCTCTCTCTCTTTCCACCTAATCTCTCTCTGTCCAACTCACCTCTCTATCTCTCTCCAACTCACCTCTCTATCTCTCTCCAACTCACCTCTCTATCTCTCTCCACCTAATCTTTCCCCAAATTTGTAGAACCTAAGGATCTTGAATTAGTTCTTCCAGAAGACATAAAACTTCGAAATTGAGATCGGAAATCGATTGAACCATTATAATTTGGTAAATAAGCTTCAGTTATTTGGCGACTGCAGATTAGAAATAAGGTAAAGTTCAAATTTTGATGCGCTATTTGATCAAAATGGTAATCGAATTGAAGTTCGAAATTAAGAAATAAGAGGTTAATCTTTTTACCTGGTTTGAAATGAGGAAGGATGTATATTCTTCAGTGTATTGAAGAGATAAATCTTCTTGGAAACCCTAGAAAACATTTTGGAAGATTAGATCTTGCAGAAAGGGTTTTGCAGAGAAGATTATAAGAAAAATTAGGGTTTTTGTTGTTTAGTTAAATTTTTTTTTTTTTTTTTTTTGGAGGTCACCGGCCGGAAAATTTTTCGGCAGGTGACCTTAGCCGGAGAAGAGAGGTGTGTTGGAGAAGAGAGAGTTAAGTTGGAGAGAGAGAGGTGAGTTGGAGAGAGATAGAGAGGTGAGTTGGACAGAGAGAGATTAGGTGGAAAGAGAGAGAGGTGAGGTGGAAATACCTATTTCTTAATATTTTGTTTTGAAATTGAGAAGGGTAATTATGGTATATACATGAAAATAGGGGGTCATATTTGAATTTACGAAAAAAAAGGGGCCATAAAAGAAGCTGGTCACAAAGTAGGGGGACATTAAGGAAATAACTCTTCTCAATATTATTTTGGCCTTTCTAGAAATTACTTCTTTCTTATTTCCCCAAACACCGACCTAGAAAAACAATTACTTCTTGTCTTATTAGAGACGAGTGCACATGTATCAGCCTATCATGAAGACTTTCTCTCTAAAAATTTAAGGGCCCTTTTTGTGTAATTGGGGCGCCAAAGCAATCATACAAAAGCAATTAGAGAGAGAAACGGAAGAGGCTAGAGAGAGAAAGACATGGCTCCTCCTCACCACGACGATATTGAAGTTGCAGAGGAGTCTATGGTAGCAGAAGCAGAAAAAAGACCTATACTAACTATCGTCATTATCATAGGTACTTCTTCTTCTTCCTCATTTTCATTTTCTAGGGTTTTCGGTCTCTCTATCTTCCATGAATCCTGTTTAAGATCTTATAATGGTGAATTCTTCACGAGATCTTCTATTCCAATTTGGTTTTAATACCAGCTATGCAGACTGAAGCACTTCCTCTTGTAAACAAGTTCAATCTCTCAGAGGACCTTCATCCTGCGTAAGTTTTTCTGTTTGATATTGGTTATCTTGTTTTCTAATCCGTTTTGTCTTAATTATGTACTTACTAGATGAAAACTAGGGTTTTAAATCAGAGGTATCCCTTACTTATACAATCTTATCATATTAAGGGCATTAAGCAAATAAAGTATAGGGATGATTAAAATGATTGGCATTGTTTACTTAAATTAGTCGACCATTACTTTTGTATTGATTCAACTTTATTAATTATCGTTCATTCTTTCAGCTTTCCTAAAGGTGTACCTTGGGTTAGGTACCATGGGATTTACAGAGATTTGAACATTAATATAATCTGGCCAGGAAAAGATCCAAACTCGGGTAATGTATTTTCTTGATTTACTTTTCTTGAAGTTCATTCGAAGAATGGAGTGGTATTACGTTTCACACTTGCTTGAGTCCAGTACTTAGATTAATTGAAAGAAACAAAAGGTTATGTGAAACAAGTTTTTTCTGCATTTGATGTTTGAGGATGCATCGAAATGAAGGGTTAGACTACAACTTCATGAACCATGCAAGTATATTCTCTAGGATATAACTATTACTAGGTGTGCGGTTAGACCTTAGTGTACAAAATCCTTGTATTTTCTTGATGCAAGAATGGTGACTACTGTGTCGTTTGACAACACAACAGGAAGTGACTTATTGACTTATTTAAGAGGAAAAGTAGAAAAGTTAGCTTGGTAACGCAAAAATGTTTAACTTTTGGCTTCAAAATGAAGTCAGTTTTACTGTGGGAACAAATAATTTCACATATTCAAGGGAGAAAGTGGTCAACATTTTAGGGGGAATTCCGATTTCCAAGAGATACAGTAAGAAATTCTTCAATATTTAAAACAGAATCACCGATTCGTTGTAGAAGACATTGTCTAATTCAGATTCTAATTTCTACTTTGTTTCTAGTCTTGCTAGGGTCTTGAAATTTATCTAGTTGTTTGTTATTGCTTAAGAATTTACTATCCACGGACGGAAACAAATATGTATCTTTGAAATGTTTGGTAATTGGGAAGGAAGAATTAGAAATTGGAAATTATAATCATGCCCTTGAATTTATCATGAGATCACATCAACTTGATTCAAGCCTTTCTGTTGATGACTTGTTATTTATTTTGGAGAGAAAATGTGGTAAAACTAGTGTTTTTAATGCAACACAAAATGTTGACATATCCTCCTACTGGCAACGAGCAATCCATCTCTCTAACATATGGTTCCTCTTAGTGGATCATCGTCTTCTTCGCAGACAACGGAAAAGATTTTCATTGTTGATTAACAATGAAGCAAAAGCATTATTTTGAGATTTTTAATGGTGTAAAAGATTTACCTGCTGAAGATGTTAGAAATGCATATAGGAAATCCCTGAGTGTAGGAAAACTGAGAGGAGGAAGATACTTCATCTCCGAGACTGGGTTTTACAGGGAATGGGTTATTAATCTGCCGCAGGAAGGATTATCACATTTAAGCAAGTTTCTGAAAGCACTAGCAACAGATCGGAATAACAATCGAGAAGCAAGAAAGATGAGTAGATACAGAGATGGCACAAACTTGTGGTTGTGGGGAACCATGATAAATGATAGAGGAGAGTATATTAGGGCACATAAATTGGGAAATGGCGACAATAGTAAGAAATCCATTTGCATACCTAGTGGAAGGAAAGCTGAAGGATGGGTAAAAGTGGCTGAAACTTTGGTAGACATCATCATCGGCAGAGTTACACCACCGGATAAACCTAAAGCTTTAGAGTGGTCTAAAAACCTATCTATTCTAAGAAAAGTAAAAGCAGTTGACAAAAGAGGTGATAAGACCTTTTTATCCCAAAAAGTGTATAAACCACCTAGGGAAGAGGAGAAAAGAACACAAGCTCAAGCATGGGGAAGATACAGGTATCATCACAAAGATAGTATTTGGGGTATCCCCTAACCACCATCTCAACACAAATCTACCTTCAAACCATTTGGGCGTCCTCTTCAAACCCTAACATGGCTAATGCAGATATGTATAACATGGACTGGAAAGAAGCAGTCATTTTGGTTATGGAGACTCCAACAGATCACTGGAATGGGGTAGCACAAACAGTCAAAAGGATCATAGGATCGGAAGACGTAGCAGTTCTACTATCAAGTGGGGAGTAGCTTTGGTTAAGACTAAGGAATCGACAAAGACCCTCCAAGCTCTGGAATATCTGGAGGAGAATACAGAATGAAAAGTGTTCATCAAGAAATGGACACTAACTGCAACTCAGTCATAATCACACCCTTACTCATGGAGGTTAAGCTGTTTGGAATCCCTTTCCATCTATGGAATAAAAAAAAATCTTTTCTAGCTTAGTGGAAGCCTTGGGGGAAATTGTGGAAATCAGCTATGAAACATCCAGACTTCTAAACCTAAGGAATGCTTCAGTGCAAGTAGAAGTAAAACCCCAGGGCTCGATCGCGGAAAGGAAGATGATGATAGTTGATGGAGAAAGCGATAATATTTGGATCAAAACGGAGGTTATAGCCGAAAAAAGGTATGACGTTCAGGTATTATCGTCGCTGGAAAACCAGGGAAGGAAGACAGCTTCACCGGAGAAGAACATTAATTCCGGTAATAGACCATTGGCTGAAAAGTCAAACCTTAGTCAGGAACTAGGTAAGGCTGGAACAGTAGGGACGTCAAACACATCAGGAGCTGTTGGAGATGTACTCGATCGTGACCCATCAAAAGGTAAGGCATTAGCAGGTGATATCCCTTCTAAGGAAAACAGAGGTGCAGGAGGGATACAATTTCGTGTAACCACAGATGGAAAGAAAGCTGAGCAAGATAAAAAGGAAGAGGAACCTCTCTTAGTTCAACCTCTAGCTATGGTAATCCCATGTATAGGAGAGCAACTCCAGGAGATAGCATTGAAGTGTTAGATGGGAAAGAGGCGACCAAAATCGGAGTTGCAATAGCACTCCAGAAGGAAAGGACTGGTTCATCTTCTGTGGTAAAGAAAAAAAAACTCCTAAGGTTCTTCGTGAATTGAAATTGTTAGAATGGAGAATTGGAACCAGTGAAGAAGAAAAAAGGCTCGAAGTCTGTTCCAGATCTCAGGGGAGATGAGTCTCCATGTCGTTAAACCCCCTGAGCTGGAAGGTTCGTGGTCTTGGATATCCGGCTTTTCTCAAGGGTAAGGTCGAGGGAACGAACCAATGTCTCAGTGAGAAGAAAAGTCAATTTGCGTGTATGTCGGGCAACCAATGATGCTTTTCGAAGCAAATACACTAGGTTATAGCTTAAGGGAAGAAACTCAAGGTCAAGTAGTCAAGAAGAGAGATTTGGTTCATGATCCCATTAGAGATCTTGTGGGTATTTCGGGAAGATAGTAACGATAAATTAATCGACGTGTTTAATCCCCACAGTGTAGTGGCAGCGGAGGATGTGTCAGCTATACATATCCATTGGAAATGGAAGTCATTTTGGCCTCAATTTTTCTTTTTTGGGCTTTCTGTCCAACTAGGAGGCTATCATGATGTAACATTAGGTTGTTGTTAGATGTCTGCCTCCTTTTTATTCTTTTCATTTGTATATCCCTTTTTTCTTCCTTTTTAATATTAATTCAAAAAAGAAAGGAAATTATTGGAAATTCATCCTTCTGTCTCTAAAGTTCACCCTTCTCAATCTTTAGAGTTGGAGACTTGTTAAGGTCATTTTCATGATTGCACACTTACACAGTGTCTACCGTTAGAGTTGTGATTGAAGTTCTTGAAAAGTTTCAATAGTTCTTGGATTCTTGCCAAACTCATACTTGTAACAGGAAACACAAACCAACGTTTTGATTTGTAAGCAGGTGTTTTGTCAAACTAACTTCATCTGACTTTTTTACTTTTAAAAAAGAAAAACATTTCTACTACAAGCAAAGGTTGCCAAATGACACCTACTTGATTTTTTAAGAAAAACAAGAATTATGTTTGAATACATAATGGCAATTACAATGTTGGAAAGACAATCCCAATTTACATTATCTTTACTATGTTGCAAAAATAGCTTTCTAATTTAAAGTAAAGTTACTAAAAACGAGATAAAAATGCTAAGTTAAAATAAAAACTAAAGAGAAAGGATATCAATTTAAGATTTTTTTAATGGATGCTTTCTTCTTTAGAAACAGTGCGACTTTTGGCCTTCCATATACCCTTCCACCATACAACTGCACGAGGGATTAAAAAACACGGCTTGTTCTATTGCTTCAGTACTGGAAGAGCTCCCTCCCCATAACCAAATGAGATTCCTCACCCTTCTCCGCAAGTTGTATGTGACATTGGAAGCATTAGCAAACAAGAACTCCAAAATTACCAAGTGACCTCACAATGTAGAAACAAATGATTGACCACCTCCTCATTCTTGTTCCAAGACTGGTGACTACTTGTCAGAGCTACGAACTTTCAAGTGCACTCAATCAATACTTCTGACCCTAAGGCTGGGTGTGAATATTCTCAATGTGCACATTTACAATTCATCATGTGTTTGTTGGTGATTAATAGGGGCATGTGTGAAGCACACTTTGTTTGAGTAGTAGCGTGTGTGTTTCTCCACATTAGAACGCAAAGGTCGAATTTTTTGTTCAAAATAAAAATAAGAGCACATAATAGTAAACAGTCTCTGAAATTGGGAGTGGACCTAAAAAGTAATGCAAACCATACGACAAAAAAAAGGTTAATATAAAGTTTTCTAGTTTCTGAAAATATAAGTTAAAGCATTTAAATATTTGGACTTTTCACATTTGTAAATACTGAGACAGTTGCAGCACCTAGAGATTCACTGAAGCGTTGTGTGTGAAGAAAAATAGCGTGATGAAAAAAACATTAAACTGTTTGTATATGATTGTACTTTTTGCCTGAGGGGATTCATTTGTACTTCAAATGACCTAATTAGTAATCTAAGAGACCTTACCTATCTTTTTTGTCATCTATTCTTTTTATAGTACTCGATTTATACTTCGTACTGTTGCTTGATATAAATGAGTCTGAACTTCAGACATTTTCTAACTGATTGAAGTCTTTTGGTACCTTTCTTCCAGGGGTTGATAGTATAGGCACGGTTTCTGCATCTCTTGTAACATATGCTTCTATCCAAGCATTCCAGCCAGACCTTATCATAAATGCAGGCACTGCTGGTGGCTTTAAGGTATATTTTTGTGTTAAACTACCCAACTTACCAATGTTGCCTTTGTTCGTAAAACTTGGGTCTGCTTTTGAGTTTTTCGACATTGATCAAGCTGGCGGCTCTTTATACAATTCCTTTATTTGGCATCCTTGTCCACTTATAATCTAACTCTACATTCATCTCCTTTAAACTCGACGAATTCCCGACTCCCAATTTTAGTTGGATCATTTACGTAAATGATGACAGGTTTGTCTCTGGTGTCTACTCTGTACAGCAGTTTCTTAAAAATCCACCTTTTCTGTTTTTCCAATTTGTCCGTTCTTGAGACCAAAACATTTTACGCGCCTTTATAATGCCATTAAATTAAAGGTTATTGTGAATGAAAAAAACATATAGGTCAATGGCCTTTCTCTCTTTCTGTTGTGCATATTCCGATATTTCTGCTTGATATGGTTTTCTGAAGCTCTAGTCTTCAGTGTGTTTGATTCCCAGTGATATGAAATATGCGTATAGCTCTTTTGACATATCAACTAATTGTCTCTTGAATCTTTTCAGGCAAAAGAAGCAAACATTGGAGATGTATTCATAGCATCTGACGTTGCTTTTCATGATAGGAGGATACCCATACCTGTAAGGGTTCTTTTTCCTCGTTATGTATTTTATTTCTTCTTAAAATGGTAGAAATGAATTTCGTATCACTGAAGCATGACGCAGTATCCAGTTTTGGTATTCATGTTTTAATTTGTTACGTTTCTTTCTTTTGGAAGGATACTTTACATCATATGGCACTGATACATCGTAAGGATGGAATATGTATATAACTGCCATTAAATTGACCTAAAATCCCTAAGAAAAATTGAAACCTTAGGTGGGTCATTCGAAAGAACCACAAAGCATAAACGGGCCATGAAACAAACTATCTAAACTTTTATTTGGACCTATAAGTCAGATGAGATTATTGCACAAGGTAAACCACGCCTTAAGGAATCGAATCTTGCCTCTTGGATTTTAGAGGAGATTCACCTGTGTATTAGATCACCTAAATTCACTTAAGGTATTGGATTGTTCTATTTTCATTACTTGTTTGCTTCCAATTTCTTGTGCAGGTTTTCGATCTATACGGAGTTGGTGCAAGGACCACCTTTTCAACTCCGAACATGTTAAAGCAGCTAAACCTGAAGGTAATTATGGTAAAGGAATATAGAGCATGACCAACTTTTGGTGGTTCTCTTACTATCCTTCAAGATCCGTAATCTTCGAAAAGTAAAGGGAATACAACCCGACAAGATATTTCAGATTTTCCCTGCTTTTTCCTTAGCTATGACACGACATGCTTGTTTTTCCTCTACCAACTCTACTAAAATGCTCTCATATCTCAGGTTGGCAAATTGTCCACTGGTGATTCTCTGGATATGTCACCACATGATGAAGCATCAATTACCGAAAATGATGCTACAGTTAAAGATATGGAGGTAAGGTTCTTAATTGTTTTTCATGTGATCCCTTTTATGTCCTCGTAAATGTCTATACATATTACGTAACGTAACGGTATTTTCCCTCCAGGGAGCAGCTGTGGCGTATGTAGCAGATCTCTTATCAGTTCCTGCAATATTCGTTAAAGCTGTTACTGATATTGTTGATGGTGATAAACCAACTGCCGAGGAATTCTTTCAGAATTTAGTAGCTGTTGCTGCTGCACTCGAGCTAGCTGTAACCCAAGTTGTGGATTTTATTAGTGGAAAGTGCATTTCTGAACTCTAAGGTGGTATTTGCATCATCATCTTCATCTTGGTTCTTGTTCATGAAAGCTATTTAATATCATCCCCTCTAATTAGTTTTGTCCGAACACGATATTCTTTCGCCATCATGTGACTCATAAACGAAATGCAAGGATTCCAGTTAAATACGAGAGAGACAATCATGACTGAAACTTTGCTGTGATTTGGTTGTACTTAATACCACATTGGTTATATCTATTGTCATTATCATTTAAAACGGGAAGCCTCACATTTAAGAGGAGGATTTTAAATGGAGTTGTTAGAGATTGATAGGGGCTGGTGAGTTTGTTGATTTCATGTACGGTGTATTTAGTGTTTGCAAATTAAGATTTGTGATTTTCATCTTGAAGGAAATTTGAGATAGATGTGCTGTGATTCTTATTAACTTAGTTTTTGTTAATGCATATTTTCTCATCAACTATGCATATGCATCACTTTGGTATTTTCTTTTTCGTTTTTTATTTTTTCTCTCTAAGTCATGTATGTTGACTCCAGTCAAGACTTCAGATTGATTGTTTTTGTATGACTCGTATAAATGGCCCGATTTGGGTTCACTTTTGTCAATTTGATTAAGAGGAATAAGATTTGTACGACTCGCATGAATTAGATTCAGAAAATAAGACAATGACACCACCTTACCTTTTCGTTTTCCGAAAACCTTGGCTAGCAGGTAAACTTTATGAAACAATAGTAAGCTAAGAGTCTTGAAAATAAAACAGTGGAGTTGCATTCCTGGTTGAACCTTGGAAGGTCCACTCCTAGGACTGGACATGAAACTCAATGAAGAGATGCAACTGAGCAAATAATGTTGGGATTCAAGAGAAGTTTGGTCAAGTGGCCGGGTATATGCTGATAGAAAAAAAACACAAATTCCTAAGTTCACCCTAGGGACTTCAGCTGAGCTACTCACATTTGCTGCTGTTGCTTTTGCTTCGATGAGAAAATTGAATTAGCTTTAGCTTGGACTAAGTTAAGAGTTTGCCTTTGGTTTTTGCTGAGGTGGAACTAGGTCAATCCATTCCAGATTGTGGAGATAGGCTTTTCCAACATGACTGGCTTATTAGAGGTAATTCAGTTGGGTTCATTTTTGGCTGACTTGTAGGATGAAAACAAAGAGAAAGTAACGGGGTGGATTAGCCATAACTAAGTGTCGCATAGACACTTTACGGCGAAGTTCTAACTCCGCGGCAGTCTATAATGGATCTAAGGCTTGAGACGTCAGCAGAGAGAAGTTTGATATATGAGAGATGGAAAGGCAAGCGTGGCAGCGTCAGATGCTTCTGAGTGTGGGTCATTTAGTGTTGAACCCTTTGAGGTAGTTCTGGTTACAAACTTTTTCTCATCGACCTCAGATTCCCTCCCGTTGGGAGTAAATACAATTTAACATTTTCAGCAACACCACCCAAAAGTTGAGGAACTGGCCGAGGCTAGACAGAATTAGGAGAAGAAAGTCTAAATATCTAATGTCATCATTGTCTATTGGCAAGGGGGCATTATTGTCGCAGCTCATAATGCGCAAAAGTTGTTTGTCGATATGGGCTCAGTGCCTTTGGGAGGTCAGGGCAGAGAGGGACCCCATTTCACCCCTAAATGACCCGACCCTCCGAAGTGTCCAATGCGTATTAATATCGGAGATATGGGCTCAGTGCCTTTGGGAGGTCAGGGCAGAGAGGGACCCCATTTCACCCCTAAATGACCCGACCCTCCGAAGTGTCCAATGCGTATTAATATCGGAGAACGACGGACTATACATCAAGTGAGAAGCCCCAACCAACTTCCAGGGTTCTTGAACTTGTCCGATGACAGTGCAGCATAGAGGGAAACTATTATCATGACAGTCGGAATTCTGTTCTAAGTTGATGGAAGCTGCTGGTTTCTGCAACAAGGACCACAGCTAGATGTTTTGGTCTAGCAATCCATCTTATCAAGTGACATTTAACCAAAAGAAATTAAGCGACATCTGAACAAACAAAATCAAGGGAAATTTAATCAAACAAAATCAAGGGAAATTTAATCAAACAAAATCAAGCCACACTGAATGAAACAAAAAATAGACTTCATTTATCACTAAATTTTGTATCAAGTCTTAGAAAGTAAGTAAAACAACAATTGAAGCCCAAAACCTAACTTTGAATCAAACTGAAGATTGATCCCTAAACCCCCAATATCTAAAACCAACATTAAAACCCTAACAATAACATTTTGATGAATACCCAAAAAGATCAAGAAATAACATCAAAAAAATGGTGTCCAAGGAAGACACTCGCCCCACAACTTCTATCATCTCCTTTATAGATTCATTAATAGGATGATACTAAGCTTCTTCTTCATCGGAAAAACGCAGGTGCTTCCCCTGTGGTGTTGGAACTCCTTTCAAGTGAAGAATCTCTTGTTCACCTTCGATTTCATCTTCACTGTTGTAGATAAATCGAGTGTGTTTACCTGCAAATTCAGGTATTTTCTTCTCTTGTACATAAATCTTGCTCAATCCTTCACACAGTTCATTCAATACCCCATCCTCTTCTCCTCCACCTTCATATTCTTCTCCTTCTTCCTCATAATCTTCTTCTTCAACTTCGTCAATCTCTTCTTCTTCGTCTTCGGTTTTGGTGCGTGAATTAACTTGAATAGACCAAATAGATGAGCCGGAGGAGGATGAAGAATCAGAGAATTTTGATTTCTCAGATGAATCAAAAAGTAAACGAGCAATAACACTCTTTTGAGATTCAGGAGTGCTTATCTGCATACAAAGAAATTATACGAACAGTAAGTAAACAGGAAAATAAAAATCCCACTGAGGAAATAAATCAAACACCTCGTACTCAAAAAAAAAATAAAAAAGCTCACCTTTTGAGTCTTGGATTCTTCAACCTCTGATTGAGTTTCAGAGATGAAACCATCACCAACTCCATTAACAGAGAGATTCAGAACATGGGGTGTGTTCTCTAGGGCTGGAGCTAAAATCCCAGATCGAGATTTTGAGAGTTCAGATTCTTCTTCAACTTTCTGTAACAGAGTCTTAACCTGATAACGAAGCAAAGCTTCTCCAGATCCAGGCGTCCTCTTTGATTGTTCCAGTTTCTTGAAATGCGATGAAGGGGTTTCAAGATTTCCCAATGCGAGCCCAACGATTGGTGAATCATTAGTGATATCAAGAAGTGCAGATCTGTCAGATTTTGCGTTCTTTTGTCGAGAAAGAACTTCCCCAGATTCATCATTCTTCTCTGAAACAATATTATTGACAATAAATCAAGATCAAGATCGTTTTTAAATGAAAAATTCAATCAAAATCAAATCTGGGTAAGAAACCAAGAGAGAAAAGGGAGATTACTTACTAGAGATTGGAATACTGTTAACAGAAGCTTTGGTTTGAGATCTTGTGAGCCTTCTGAGAGATGATGGAGTTTCCATTGATCTGATCTTGATTGGAGAAGATTGCTAGAAAACTATTAGGGTTTGGATTGTGCTGAGCGATTGATAGAAGATGATGTTCTGTTGAGAGGAAGTACTTTGGGTTTAAATAGAGAATGGGTTGCAACGGTAATATTACCGTTGGAAATCGCTGCTCAAATCACAATTTAAAAACTAGCCAATTAGCGTATGTAGGAAATCTATGTAGGAAATCACCATGATTTCATGGATTTTACATTCATACAATTTCTATTTCTATCGTCAAATATCCAAATCATTACCTCCATGGTTGACTTTTGTATTCAACAAAAATAATAGGAAAATTTGTCCCTTGAAGACCCAAATTTCGATAGAATATTTAGGGAGCTACTTGGCTAACCAAACCAATCAAATTGTCAACCGACTTCATTCGGCTCAATTCGTTTGATTTGACTGAATTCGATTGTTCGGTCAGACCGAACTCAATTAATCAAATCAAAGATGACAAAAAAAGTGTACCTAAAACAAGAATAATGGAAGTTGAAATTTAAAGTCGGTCTTTAAACTATTATAGATTTGAATACCTAAAAAAGTTTATTCTTTAGTTTACAGTTCTGAACAATGGTGCCATAACATCTGAAGACCTCCGTCTAAGAGCAACTCCAATGCAACACTCAAACTCTAAATCTTACAATGTCATATAGGATTTTTTTTAGAGCTTTTCTTTAAAATTCATTTCCAATGCAAAACTCAACATGAACTTTAAAATGTTGTGTCAAGATTTATTTTAGAGATCCTTAAGAGTGTTCTCTTGAGGATCTCTAAGTGTCACATAAGCAAATTAATTAATTTTATACCAAAATATAGGTTCTTAGAGTTTCTCTTGAGTGTTTCATTTGAGAAAAATTTCCCAATAGAGTATCTCAAAATATCCAAATAGGAAATAAATCATTTAGAGGTCCATTTTCACACTTAACATTAGGACTTTTAGAGTATTTCTTGAGTCTTGCATTGGATATGCTCTTAGGAGCTAATAGGAAAATAACGAACCTTGGTCAAAACAGGTATGTCTGAATGGATTCCGACTTATTTTGACATAAGTATAATACTATGTCAGGTTATTTCGTTCAAGAAAATGCTAACTCCTTGTGATATGTAAGTTGCACAATGACGTGACAATCTAACCCACATATCATTATTCACTTTTTTACACTGGAACTCAATGTTTGGAATCTATATGGTTCACAAAATGTCACCTGATTAGGTAACTTTCACTTTGTGAGTAAACTAAGCATTTCACAAAGTTTTCACAATGGCTTACTCCAATCCACCTTTCTACTTGCCTCTATGATGTAGCGTAGTGTAAAGTGTCGAGGAGACTCGTGTCGACCTCCTTACTATCTCTTTGTTAGAGTAGGGTTTAGGTGCCAAAACTTAATCGGATTTACATCTCTGCTAGCTTTATCAAAGGTTCATTCTTTGTATGTGCTGCTGAAGCTGACACGTACCACTTGGGTCAATAATACTCAGATCTAACCAAATATTGGCTCAATAAATACCAATTCTTTAAATAGAGGTCATTATACAAAAAAGACGACAAAAAGCTTATCTAGGGACTACTGTGTTAAATTAAAAGAGAGTATTAGGACTCTATGGATCGACCACCCGATCCATATGGAAACCCGACTCACTCGGCTATAACCTTAGGATAACCATAGAATTAGCTTTAGATTAGTCTTAATCCTTGTATATCATAATATTGGTTATGTATAGATTTACCTAAAGTTGTCATTATATATGTTATAACTAAAAGTCGCGGAAGCTATCGAACCTATCCTAGAAATTGATCCGATTAGGAAGATTAATCGAAAAGCTAAGCCAAAATCAAATATGCGAACAGAATTTAACGAGGTTCGGCTTTAAAGCCTACGTCCTCGGGCGAACAAGAAATCTTTATTGAAGGATAGATGAAGACGACTCACACAACCCGCAAGTTCGTCCCAAGATGGTACCGTATAGTAATTAACCTTCTATACTAAATCTTCGACGACCGAGAAATTTAACACCGCTCAAAAACTATGAAAAATTTCTCTCACTCTTGCTCTCTCTCTAGCTCTCTAAAGAAGAGTTGTTGTTGCTTGTGTTGATGTTGGTGGTGGTACTCAAAGCCCTATTTATAATTATTATAAGCCAACACTATGTCCCAATTTTTAGCAATTTCCAAATTGGAAATCCAACTTGGGTAAGGATTCACCAAACCGCCTACCAACTAAACCGCCTATGAACATTTCCAAAAAACCGCCACAAGCCTCAATTTGGAAACTGCCTTAATTGGAAAACTGCCTCTCACAATTCTCCACCTCGTACACAATTTGATATACTTCAAATTTTGGACGAACACCAGGATACTCCTTGTAAGATATATCTGCTTCTTGTAACTTCATCCGACTGCACCATATGACCATGGCTGCCTACGTACCCTTTTACAGGATCAAGCCTACCGTAGTTCTACCAACCCTTCACATAAAGATTACCTTGTTGCCATTACGCCCTTTCGGGCAACTTAACACGAGCCGATTTGTAGCAATTTCAGGCAATGCTGAAACTTGCTACACGTCACCACTTTAGTCAACATGTCCGCGGGATTCTCATCTGTGTGTACCTTCATAAGAGAAACATCACCTTCCTCTATGACATCTCGTACAAAGTGATACCTGACATCGATATGCTTAGTGCGAGCATGATGAACCTGATTCTTCGCCAAGTGGATCGCACTTTGACTATCACACCATACATCTACGCACTCCTGCTTAATCCCTAGATCATCCAGAAGACCCCACAACCACAATGCTTCCTTCACACCCTCGGCCATAGCCATATACTCGGCCTCCGTAGTAGATAACGCAACTGTAGATTGTAACATCGATCGCCAACTAACTGGAGCACCATGTACCTTAAATACATAACCAGTAGTAGATCGTCTTCTATCTAGATCGCTAGCATAATCCGAGTCAACATAACCGCTTACCTGACATGTGTCTCCACCAAAGCACAAACCCGTATCAACGGTACCCTTCAAATACCTCAAGACCCATTTCACAGCTTCCCAATGTGTCTTCCCCGGGTTTGCCATAAACCTGCTAACCACACTGACCGCCTGTGAAATATCTGGACGAGTACACACCATAGCGTACATCAAACTGCCAACTGCACTAGCATACGGTACACGATCCATACGATCCTTCTCCACCGTAGTAGTGGGAGATTGTTTTCCCGAGAGCCTGAAGTGTGGTGCCAAAGGTGTTGACACCGCCTTCGCATTCTGCATCCCGAATCGAGAAACTACTCGTTCGATGTAACCTTTCTGATTCAAGTACAGTTTCTTACTTGACCGCTCTCTCTTAATCTCCATTCCCAGTATTTTCTTTGCAGCGCCCATGTCTTTCATCTCAAACTCTTGACTGAGTTGAGATTTCAACTTATTTATCTCCACCATGCTTCTAGAAGCAATAAGCATGTCATCCACATACAAAAGGAGATAAATAAACTCACCTTCGCGAAGCTTCTTGATGTATACACAACAATCATAGTCACTTCTGCGAAAACCATGCTTTAGCATGAAAAAATCAAATCGTTTGTACCATTGGCGAGGGGATTGTTTCAATCCGTAAAGAGACTTCCTCAAACGACATACTTGATTTTCTTTACCCTCAACCTTGTATCCCTCAGGTTGAGCCATATAAATTTCTTCTTCCAAATCACCGTGCAAGAAGGCGGTTTTAACATCGAGTTGTTCCAGCTCAAGATCACTGTGAGCAACAATACTCAATAGCACCCGAATAGAAGTATGTTTCACGACCGGTGAGAAAATCTCATTGTAGTCGACCCCTTCTTTCTGTGCATAACCCTTGGCCACTAGTCTTGCCTTATACCTTGTACCCTTGATTTCGGAAGAATCCTCTTTCTTCTTGTACACCCATTTACAACCAATAACAGACTTACCTTCGGGCAATGGGACAACCTCCCATGTCTTGTTCTTGTGAAGAGACTCCATCTCTTCTTGCATAGCAACCAACCAACTCTCTCTTTCCGCCGCGGTAATAGCTTGTTTGAAGGTGACCGGCTCGTCGTCTTCCACCGAGAGTGCATACTCAACCACATTTGCCTGCCCGTAATGCCTAAGAGGTTTGTCTGACCCTAACCTCTGTACCGGCTTATATAACCGTTTCGGCCTAGTGTGTACCGAAACATCCTGTTGTTGTTGTTGTAAAACTTGTGTACCTTCCCCTTGAACCTCCTCATGATCGGGTTCATCAATTTCCTCATCTTGAGTATTATCCTGATGCTCCACCTGATCATGATTCCTAGAAACCCGTTGGTCTTCGGCTTCTACTTCCACTACTTGAGCTTTAGTAGACCCAACATCACCACAACTAGGCACCGTAGCTTTCGCCGTAGCTACAATAGATGACTCATCAAACACCACATCTCTGCTGATTACAAACTTCTTGTCTTCCGTACACCATAGCCGATAACCCTTGACTCCTGTAGCATATCCTAAGAAAATTGCCTTCTTTGCTCTATTGTCAAGTTTGTTACCTTTAACATGGTAATACGTACAACCGAAAACCCTAAGTCTCCCGTAATCTGCATGTTCACCTGACCACACCTCGTAAGGTATGCCGCCATCTAAAGAAGAATGTGGAGACCTATTCACAATATAACAAGCTGTAGCAACAGATTCTGCCCACCATTCTACGCCTAATCCCGAATTGGAGCGCATACATCTAGCCTTCTCAAGTAGCGTACGGTTCAATCTCTCTGCGACTCCATTCTGCTGAGGTGTGTTTACTACTGTCCAGTGCCTCACAATGCCTTCCTGATTACAAAACTCCTTGAATGCCCCATCCGTGTACTCGGTCCCATTATCCGACCTTAACGTCTTCAGCTTTCGACCAGTTTTGTTCTCAACCATTGCTCTCCACACCAGGAATGTGTTGAATACCTCATTCTTATGCTTCAGAAAATAAAGCCAGACAAATCTCGAATGATCATCAACGAATGTAACAAAATACCTGGAACCACCCTTGGAAGGTAACTTTCCCGGTCCCCAGACATCGGTGTGTACGTAGTCTAACACCTCTTTGCTCCTGTGCTTGCTTGTAGAGAACGTCACCCTGTGTGCCTTCCCGAACACACAATGCTCACAAAACTCCATGCAAGGCTTCTTCATGTCCTTCAACAAGCCTTTCCCGCACATCAAAGATAGACCCTTTTCTGACATATGCCCAAGGCGCATATGCCAAAGCCTCGTACTAGCCGTTGGATCCCTTCCACTGATTCCTACTGCTACATCTCCCGTAATTGTTGTCCCCAAAAGTTTGTATAAATTACCGTAACGAGTACCTCTCATTACCACCAAAGAACCCTTAACGACTTTTATGGAGCCATTCTCTATAATTATCTTACAGCCGTTCCGCTCCAACACACCAAGGGAAATTAGATTTTTCCGCAAATCGGGTATGTGTCTTACGTCCGTCAATGTTCTCACCACTCCATCGTGCATCTTGATCCGTATTGTTCCGAGTCCCACAGTTTTACATATACTATCATCACCCAGTATAACTGTACCACCATCTATACTCCTATAGGTAGTAAACCACTCCCTATTTGGGCACATATGGTGTGACGCCCCTGAATCAAGCATCCACTTATCGAAGATCTTCTCAGACACCTCTGTCACCGAGAAACATTCGTCCGCCTCTTCTGACACATATCCCGCCTCTTGCATCTCTTGTTTCTCCTTGTAGCCTTCGTTCTTTTGCTTCAACTTTCTCTTTGGACAAGCCGCTTTAAAGTGGCCAAGCTCACCACAACTAAAGCACGTTTTCTTGAAAGAGCCTTTAGATTTGGATCTAGATTTCCCGCCCTTTCCCTTTCCCCTTTCATTACTCCTCCCCCTCGTTACAAACAACCCTTGTGCTTGTTCCTTGTCTACTCCACCCGACGCCATACTGCTAGTAGCAACCTTACGAAGGTCATCCGCTAATAGCAAATTTCTCGTCTCTTCCATGGTTAGACTATCACCAACAAGCATCAAAGTTTGAACAAGGTTCTCATAGGATTTAGGTAATGAAAGTAACAATATGAGGGCTTGGTCCTCATCCTCAACCTTAACATCAATATCCTTCAAATCTGAGATAATCCTGTCAAACCTATTCACATATTCCTGAATAGAAGAACCCTCTTCCATTCTACATGTGAATAATTTGGATTTTAAGTAGACCCGATTCGTTAAAGTTTTTATCATGAAACTGCTTTCTAGCTTTAACCACACACTCGCCGCCGTTGCTTCTCCGTCTACTAGGAACGCCACGTCCCTCTCAAGACACAACATAATGGTTGCCCGTGCTTCGAGATCTAACTCATCCCAATCCTCATCTGACATATCTCCTGGTTTCTTTCCCGTCAACGTCTTATGTAATTTCTGCGAGATTAACATATTCTTCATCTGCAACCGCCAATAAGAAAAATCGTTTTTCCCATTGAACTTCTCTATCTCATATTTCCCTGATTTGACCGTACCACTTCTCGATCCCATCTTCTCTTCGTTCAATCTCAACAAGGCTCTGGTACCAATTGTTAGATCCAAAAGTCGCGGAAGCTATCGAACCTATCCTAGAAATTGATCCGATTAGGAAGATTAATCGAAAAGCTAAGCCAAAATCAAATATGCGAACAGAATTTAACGAGGTTCGGCTTTAAAGCCTACGTCCTCGGGCGAACAAGAAATCTTTATTGAAGGATAGATGAAGACGACTCACACAACCCGCAAGTTCGCCCCAAGATGGTACCGTATAGTAATTAACCTTCTATACTAAATCTTCGACGACCGAGAAATTTAACACCGCTCAAAAACTATGAAAAATTTTTCTCACTCTTGCTCTCTCTCTAGCTCTCTAAAGAAGAGTTGTTGTTGCTTGTGTTGATGTTGGTGGTGGTACTCAAAGCCCTATTTATAATTATTATAAGCCAACACTATGTCCCAATTTTTAGCAATTTCCAAATTGGAAATCCAACTTGGGTAAGGATTCACCAAACCGCCTACCAACTAAACCGCCTATGAACATTTCCAAAAAACCGCCACAAGCCTCAATTTGGAAACTGCCTTAATTGGAAAACTGCCTCTCACAATATACTTGTAAAATCATTAGATTAAATTAATGAGAAAAACCATCTTCTTGTTTATCACTATTTCTTCTCTGTAGCTCACGGTTTCTCTCTCTCTCGATTTCTCCCTCATTCGATCAACCATTCGAGTGATAATATTTCACATGGTATAAGAGTCATTCATTACTTTTTTTCTCTTGACATTTCTACTTCATCATGACTTCTACTGGTGACTTACATCTGAAAATACTGCACCTCTCACTCAACCCACAAGCTTCACCTCTTTCGATGTACATCATTTGGATTCTCCTAATACGGTGTTAATCACACCAGTTCTTACTAAAGATAACTATGCCTCCAGGTCTAGTGGTACGAAAATGGCTTTAAGGGCCAAAGCCAAACTAGGTATTGTCGATGGAAGCATTCTGAAACAATCATCTCCTGCTGACTTACACTGTTGAGAAAGACGTAATGACTTAGTGGCAAGCTGGATCATTAACTTAGTTACTCTAAATATTCGAGCTTTCATTCTCTACACTAACAATGCCACAAATATTTGAAGTGTTTTATATGATTGATATTTTCAAACCAATGCCCTAAGGTTCTCTAACTCAAACGTGTTATCTCCCATTTAGAGCAAAAAAGGATCTGACATCTCAACCTATTTTACCCATCTCAAACCCCTTCAAGGTGAACTTCAGTCCTTAATGATGTCGACTATACATGTGCGGACACGATAAGTCTCTCATCGATCATTCAAATCAAGAAAGAGACATGGAGTTCCTCCAAGGACTCCATGATCGATTCTCCACCATTCTGAGTCAACTTCTTCTTAAGGATCCTTTCTCGTCGATCCTCTGAATCCGTAGTCTTGTCAAACAAGAAGAAATCCAACAAAATATCACGAATGATACCTCCATAGGCATCGAGGCAGATGCTTTAGCCGGCTGTCCTCATGAAACCTCAACTTCACTCGATATGATCTGTCCAATCGGTCGGACCACGCTCGCGAAAAACATGCTTAGTCCTTTCGTCAACATTGCCACATACATGAACATTTCCATTCCACGTGCTACAAGTTGCATGGATACCCGCTGCTAGAGGTGGGAATCAGGTACCTGTGGATAGCTAAGGTCTCGGGCAGGGCATTCCGGGCTGCATATTCTCTAGAACGTCAGAGTTCTCGGGCGAGCTCGGGCCAACCAAATTTTAGAAATCCTATCAACGCCTATGACGTGTATGGGCCAAAATCTGTCACCACGAATGGCCCTAGAAATCCACGATTAATGGGCCTGTGGAAATATCGAGCCCATGAGATAAATGACAAATGGACCCGACCCATTCATCTTCGGGCACCAGGACTACAGAAAGTGCAACCCTACATAAAGAGGTTTGCCCTCACCTTCTCAATAGAACTCCCTCCATATATCCGTTGAGGAAACGTTATTGTCATTCAAAATAACAGTATCACAATATACCCGTTAAGGGGTTACGATATCCGTATTTATGGTGACAACTCTATGCTTTACCGCATTAAAGACGACAACTCACCGCCAGGTGATAGTCGATTCAAGACACTATAAAATAACGGAGGAAAGAATGATACGAGGGATCTGGTAATCGGCTAAGACATCTAATTCTCGGGCAATCAACTTATAACTTACTTTATTTCCCATACAGTCCCGCTCTCTCTGTCTCTCTCTCTCATCACAGTACCATTACGGTCTTACACCAATCCACAAAGAATACAAGACTTTACCTTAGGAAGCAAGCATTTATTCTCTCTCCTAACAACTACTTTATCAAGGAGGTTGTCTACTTTATCAAAGAGGCTGCCTAATTTATCTCTCTTATAGAGAGGTCAGACTCCTACAGCATCACCCACGTGACTTCATACAAGGTCGACCCCTCAGCAGATACCCTACTTTATTTACAGTACATACCCCTTAACAAGGCAGGCCTCATAGGAGTTGCCTCACTTGATGTGACACGAAAATGTCACATTTGGAGAGCCTAACTTAAACTAATTAGTCATTTTCGAGTGTTATCAATAATATTTTATGTGTTTTTCATGTTAGGTACTTATTTTGGAGTTAAGCGTGTAAACCGGAATAAAGGGAACGAATTGTCACTATCATTTCATGTGTCGAAAACGAGAGCAAAAGATTTCAAGCAAATCATATGACAAGAGGAGTCAAAGACGAGTCTAACGATGAAAACGGAAGTCAATTCCGAGTTCGGATGGGGAAGTTGTGGAAGAAAGAAGTCGAGATTCGGTCTTAAAACAAAGATTCTATGAAGGCACCCCCCTTGATTTCCAAGTGAAGATTAAAGCCCAAGTCTAAAACCCAAGAGCCTAGATATGAAGGAATAAAACCCAAGCCCAAAGAAGATGAAAGAAGGAAGAGATTTTGGAGGCACCCTCTTTATGGACTCAAGTTTGAGTCAAAGTCAAGGCTTGACTAAGTCTAGGGTTTGAGTAAAAAGGGAGGGTCAAGACACTATTCATCTTCTTCTTCATTCTAACAATACACAAGTTTTGAAAGGAAAGGAGGGAAAGAGGAGATCTAGGGTTTCAAGTTTGGAAGTTCAAGGGTTTAGAGAGTTAAGAGGAGCTTGAGAGAGAGAAAATGAGAGGAAGGAGAAGGAGGAGTGCCGGCCAAGCAAGGCCGGCCAAGCTCAAGGCCGGCCAAGCTTGGCCGGCAGCAGCTCGGGCTGCTCGGGAAGCACTCAGGGACGCGCAACAGCAGCTCGGATATGGGACGGCAGCAGCAGCGATGGCCAGCAGCGACAGCAGCACAGCAGCAGCGACAGCAGCACGGTAGCTCGGGACGTGCACCCTTGGACGCGACCTGCAGTGCGGGAAACTCCCTTGGACGCGGCTGCAAGCTTCCTTTGGCCCGGATCTAGTGTTTGGCCGGATTCTAAGCTATTTTGGCCGGAATCTTCATGGTTTTGGTCGGATTTTTCATGGTGTTCCGGCCACTTTCTTGGCCGGAAACCTTAGGGCTTTTACTCCCCATGTCCTTGGCTAGCTTCTCATGTGGTTTGATTTGATTTTGGGTTAGAAATTGGTAGAGAGAGAAAGCTAGGGTTTAGCTTTAATGGAGGTTTGTGATAAATGGAAAAGATGATGCTATGGGGAACCCAGAAATTTGCTAAGAGGAGATCGGCTGCACCTTAAAGACTCATATTTTCCGACGATCTTAGCCTTGAACCACATCGAAAAAGGGGGAATCTCTCACCATTTCCTTTCCATTTCTTATTCAATCACCATATTTGGCTAACTTTAGTCTATCGATTATATGAGATGAAATGTGATGAATTCGTTATTATGTTTAATATGATTTGATGTTTTGATCATAAATTGATGTTCATTTATTTCGATTATCGTTTTGATCGTATTTTCATGTGCTTTGTCAAGCACTTCGCATAGTTAATAGACGAAACGAAGTATTCGATATCGATTGTAGTCTAAGTCATAATTTCATGTGTCTTGTCATGCACTTCAAATAGTTAGGCGACTAGACGACACTTTCGTTGACTCGGGATTAACCGATTTAGACGTTTGTTTGACTAAGTATGATCTCCGGATATACATAGTACTTAGAGACATCTACTTTAGGAGTCGAATATCGATTGTACCTCGACACATCAAATCGGACTACACATAGTCGTAGGTTTATCATTATGGATTCCCGGACTTCGACACCTCTCTCACTTATTTGTTACCCGAATCGACTCTTGTTCCTCCGAACTCTTCTCTCGAATCTCTCTTGCCCGTTTACTTTTATCGTTTGATTAGTTTACTTGTTTTATTCTCTTATTGCTTATTCGATCAAAACCCCTATTTATCTTTGTTCATTTCCTTTTTAGCCTAAGTTAGTATTTGACATCTAAACCGAGGGATAAGACCCTTCGTTATCCAAACTACCAACTTATCCTTGGATCGACTCCGGTTTTACCGGTTACTACTTGATACCTCCGCTTGGGTGTGCAACCTTTTCGGGTGCATCATCACTCAGCGACATACCTCATAAACGGCCATAACCTCTCTTCAAGCAAGTCAGCCTAACCCGTAGAGATCGAGCTCCGGCCACTCTACTAGTCGCGTAATACTCCGACCATGCCCTTCGACGGTATCATTCCAGGGATATCATTCATGTGTTTATTACTTTTCTCACAAGCTTATTGACTTGACCACCAGAGTCCCTTTAGCCGACACCATGCTGGTGTCCATAATATCTTACGACCACGTTTGTTTCATTTTTTGTCAGACAGGTTAAAGCCCAACAATGTCGTTGGTGCCCATAAAAATATTAACGAGTGAAAGTTTGAATTTCGGTCAACGACCCAATCCCGCTGACTTCTTGACCCGCGATTTCAGACCCTCACATGACCCAGGAAGAATGTAAAATTACATGGTCAGCTTGCTTGAAAAATAAAAATCCTCTGCAGTTACCCCCGCTATAGGCACCTCCGACCCATTGGTCAACTTGACAGGTAAGTTTGTATCCTCACTCCTTTGGATAATCGATTTCGGGGCAGCAAAGAATATTTACTCCGCCCTCTCTTTTTTTCTTCGCACGAAATCTAGGATTTTATTTTTTTCAATTTCTAGTAGTTCGAATAATTTTGATGTATGACATTTGCAATTAGGCCATCATTTTTTAGTGTGTTTTGGATTTCTTTTAGCTAAATTTCCTTGTATAAAGTCTACTTCATTGAATAAAATTCCATGTGATGTTTGTCCCATTTTGACACACTCACATCTACCTTTTCAAATAGTGCTTCTCATACGTCTTAACCACTTGAATTATTCCATGCGGACTTATGGGGCCCTTTTTCGATAGCTTCCCATTCGAGTAGCTATTTTTTTTGTAGTAGTTTATAATTTCTCTAGGTGTACTTGTATATTCTTAATGCAATCTAAATCTGAAAGTAAGAAATTTATTTTGAATTATGTTAACTATATTATCACTTAATTTCGCTCCAAAATATCCACTCTCCAATCAGGAAAAATAACTCTGTTATTCCCTCAATTACAAACAATTCGCTCCGCTAACGGTATTGAGTTCCTTTCCTACGAAGTCCGATAATGTTTTGACGACAATAGCATTCACCTCCAAAGAAGTTGTATTCACACCCCCAACAAAATGGGGGAGGTAGAACAAAAACACGACACACCATTGATGTGGCTCGGGCTCTTCGTTTTCAAGCCCACTTATGATGTAGATTGTTGCGGAAGCGTAAAAGTAATGTAATCCACCATTGTTATTAAACTAAACTAATGAAATAAAGCTGAAGAAATAACGATAAAAGGGATAAAACGATAAACTTGGTTAATAATAAACTCGATTCATAATATTCTCTAATCTGATTAACAAGGACATACTGGACTTCCTTTCATAGGAACTTAGACACACTTCTAGATAGACTCAAACTAGGATAATAAATATCAAAGATACTCAAACATAGAAACTTCTAAACCTAAACTTAGTAGGAAATACTAAAACATAGAAACCCTAAATACTTAAACCTGTAAACTATACTAACATGGTGACTTGGCCGTTAGGCTCGTTAATACTCTGGCCGAGAGGCCCACTATAAGATGGCCGCCATCATAATCCCGCCCAAGAACAAACTTGTCCTCAAGTGAGTGATGGGCCTAGAAAGGTTACCCTAAATAGGTCACCACCCGCAAGTATACGGGCGTCAAGTAATAATTCCGGTAAGTCCGGTTCGTTCCTCAGAGACTAAGTGAAACCTATTCTAAGACTTGGAAGTAACTCGGTTTTTGGTTTTGATGAGGTTTTGGTAATAAATTAAAATATATAAAATATTAAAACAAATAAAAAGATGAACTCAAATGGGGAGGAGAAGTCTAGGGTTTAGGATTTCACCACATAAAATCACTTTTAGAAACAAATACTTAAAATGGTTAATTCTCTTTTTTATAACTCAGAATTTCGGATAATGAACTATCCTAATTCCGGGAGATGTCTTCGATAAAATCGGTTTTTAGATCATAAAATGGTATTTGTCTTCTTTTGAAAAATATATTTCTAAACTACTATTTATCAATTAATAAGTATGAACCGTCAAATGATTTAACATAAGCACGATGCATCAAATCGAAAAGTATAAATAGTGAAAAGATAACCGATTTAACAAATTAAAACAAATTAAACTTTATCATTCAATCAAAAGAATTAATCAATCAAGAATATATCTAAAAGATCAAGAATTAGTTTCTTCATAAAATCCTAGATGAGAGATTATTAATTAATCATGATCGAGATTTAAAATAAATACGAAAAGTAAAAGAGAGAATGGAAGAAGAATCATAACTTTTCTTGCTGATTTCCTGTCTGGCAGCCAAACAGACCCTAAGGGAAGAGTTTTCCTTTTGTTTTTACGATTTTCCAGGAGAACAGACCAAACAGACCCTTAGGGAAAACGATTTTCTCATCTTCCCGGAATCGATTTCTCTGTTGGAAAATGATTTTCCCACTGATTTTTTCATCTTCTCCAACTGATTTTCTCTCTCTACTTTCTGGAAATTCTCTTTAAATCCTTCTAAAATGTTCCTTTCTCTCTCTATAACTCTCTGTTTCTTGATTTCTCTCACAAAAATTCAGAAAACAGTTGCAAAAGAAGAAGAAAAGATAATGAACTTTGATTTTATTGGATTTCTCTATCTCTTTCTCTCTCTATACAATCACTCAATCCCTCTCTATCAATCTCTGTTTCTTGATTTCTCTCACAAAAATAAAGAAACAATATAAGAAGAAATAGAAAAGATGAAGATAATGATGATGATGGTTTCTCTCTCTATCTCCCTCTCTCTCTGTAATTTCTTGTTAGTTGAGCTTGAGAGGTTGTCTTCCCCTGTGTTCTCTCCCTCCTTTTATATAAAGAGAGCAACAACATCATTAAAATTGAGACAGCTGGTTCTTCCTCAATCCCTCTGTCATTCACTGTTAATCTATTCTTGCAGCCGAATCTCTCTAAAAATATTTTGGTTATCTTCTCATTTCAAAAGAGAAGATAAACAAAGAAATTTGATTCAGCAATCTCCTTGATTTCTTTCTGTTTTTGAATTTTCTTTCCTCCTCTCTCTCTCTCTATATATATATATTTTCTTTCACTAAATAACCGAGAGCTTCTTCTCTCGTTCAATCTCTGTAGAAATCTCCAGCCGTCATCATCCAACTCTTCTTCCTTCCTTCTTCATCTTTCTCTTTTATTTCTTCTAGAGAATGTCTTCAAAATCTCTTCCAATCTTTAGTTATCTCTTTCTTTCTATTTCTATTCTCTTTTAAGTTTTTTTTTCCAAAATAATAGAGGAGAAGAGAATAAAGGAGAATTTGGTATTAATATATGGGATATATTCCCATAAAATTTGGGGACCAGCCAGTCGGTTAATGAAAGCTGGCAATAAGGAGGGATTTGCTACCTTCCGGTTCATCAACAGAGAGCTAGAATGCTGTCCCTGCTTTGCTGATCTGCGCGGATTCATTCACGTCCGTCAGATTCCTTCGTGGAGCATTGTAAAGAGAACGTGCGATACACCTAATCTCTATCCCGTACAAGTCCCGAATTCCCTACAGCAACGACCGAGAGCATCCCGCGCGCGAGGATATGGAGTTTCTGATCAGCGCCACGTGTCCTCTCAGCACATGGTCAAATGATATTTTTGACCCATACTTTGACTCGCCCTATCTCTCTCGTCCGAACTCCGATTTAACCTCAGTTTTCACCAACGGACTTGTCATGGACTCCACTTCTCATCCTAGCACCAACATTGGCTAAGATTTCCAAGACCAGCAAATGACCATAATGTCCCTCGTCTGTCTTTTTTCCGATTTTAGTTATTTTTCGAGCTCAATTCCATAGAAGACACCTGGACAAAAGAAACAAACAATTCATCAGAGTAACTGCTCGAATTGGACCAACTAGTCCGAGTTAAGAGATTCAGATGGGACATTTTCATGTCTCATCAAACATCCCCAAACTTATTTAAGTAATATAACAATCAAAATGTAATTACAATCTTTAATATATGCGTAGAGAGGATTTCATGACAGGGGATGTGGATTTTGGTATTGGTTGGATGAACCTCGGCTAAGTCCATATGGGGAGGGTCCTGTGAAGCTCATCACATCAAATTTGAAGGTCAAAGTTTCTATTGTTGTTCAAAGTTATCGTATGATGGAAAGCGTTGATGTGGATTTCACATTTTTTAGGAGATGTTTATGATTGTTATGACATACCGGATGTGTCCACTAGAGAAGATGATGAAATAAGCTGCATTGCTAAAAAATTAATGTATTTAGAGTTGGAATCTCGTAAAGCTATGGAGTGTTACCAACATTGTGCCGTAAAAATTTCATGTAGCATAGTATTTATCTTCTTGTAGTCTTTGTAGATACTTAGTTCATGAGATATCTTCTTCATTATATTCCAAAGACACCGTTGGTGTCTTGTATTAGGAAAGCTTCCTCAATAGCACAGCGCATAGCTTGATCTTGATCTATAGTAATACCTGCAGAACCCTCACCATCCATACAGGCAAGTCAAGTCCTAAACAACCAACTAAACGTCTCTGTATCTTCATTAGACAATAAATCACAACCCAAAAGAATATATTGTCCATGGTGGTTAATGCCAACAAAAGGGACAAAAGGAACACCATATCTATTCGTTAGGTAGGTTGTGTCAAACGTCACAACATCGCTAAATTCTTTGTATGCCTCTCTACTCTTCCTATTTTGCCAAATAACATTACGTAATCATTCGTCATCGTCCAAATTATACTACATACAAAACCATTGGTCTTCCTTTGCATAGTAAAAAATGTACTGTTGAAACAACATTTCATTCCCAAAGATAATCCTCGTCTTTTGAATATAATTTCTGAAATCTCTTTCATTGAATGGAACATTCTCATGTGCACCAGCTACTACAACCTGTTTCTTATAATTTCGCTCAGTTTAATTTATGTCATATTACTAATTTCGAGTTGTCTTGCCACATGTGCATTAATTTTTCGATTACATCTAAAGTGGCGAGCTTTTCCAGAACTAAGAATATGATTGTGCTCTAAAAGAACACTAGTAATTTCACTTTCCCCACTTCCATTCAACTTAATGCGAACAAACTTTGGTCTTACACCCAAATCTACTACAAAGTTGTGGTTGAATAAGATTGCTATTTACTGATTTAGTTATCCCAGTTTCCCACACATCAATGTAATGGATAGTACTAGGGTTGGGAAAACGGTCCGTAAACCCGAGACCCGACCTGACTCGTAAAAATGGGCTCTGGCAGTCGGGACATGAGCAAAGCCCTTTGCCTGACATCCAACCAAATAAATGTTATAAACTCGTATATTGTGACCCCAACACGCGCCCGATTCTGTCCCCGTATATTATGAGTGATGAGACATGAAAATGTCCCATCCGAATCTGTTAACTAAGGCTAGTTAGTCCAATTCGAGCGGTTACTCTGATGAATTGTGGGTTTCTCATGTCCAGGTGTTTTCTAAGAACTTGAGCGAAAAAATGGATAAAATCGAGAGAAAGACACTCATGACGGCATTTTGGTCGTTTGGAAATTATGGTAGTCTGACTATTTGGTCAACTTTGGTGCTCGAATGAAATGTAGGGTCCAAGACGAACCCACCGGCGAAAACGGGAGTCAATCGCAGTTCGAATGAAAGAGTTATAGTTAGTCAAAAGTCAATGACCAAAATCAGGGAAAATCATCCAAGGACACGTGGCGAGGAATAGGTAGGCGGATCTGATGGTTAGGATGGAATGTGGGCTAATTTCGGTAAAATTCGGGTGTTACTCGCGATTTAGTCCGGAAGTTTGATTCCCTATGAAGCGGAGCACGTTAATCATGTAATCCGCATAGATCCAGTAGTCAACTCGTTTCCGGGATACGTGTACTGATCTGAGGATGCATGGTACCACCGTTTTCTCGCCCGCGAAGCACTGAATTGCCGCTCCTTCCAATTTACAGTTGGGGATGACGCCATGTATTGGTGGATTCTTACCTAATCACAAAGGTACGCTTGTTAATCAATAACCCATACCCTAACGTCTCTTTGTGCCTTTCTCTCTTATCTCTTCAAACTGGTTTGGAAACAAACTTTTAAATGGAAAGATAGAGAGAACCAAGAGGGAAAGAAGGATAGTTGGAGATTGGTTTGGATTCGATTCGGAGAAAGATTTGATTACTGGAGAGGTTTTTCGAGTCTATATAACAGAGGAGAACAAAACAACAAGGGTATCTCTCGGCTGGGAATAAAAAAATTACACCATTATCATCATCAATCTCGGCTTAAGAAATTACTGAGAGAGAGATAGAGCTTGGCTGAGAAAAAAAACACAGTGAGACACCATCATCTACATCTCGGTTGAACTACAGAAACAGAGCAATAGCTATCTCTGAGCTTGGGACAGTGAAGAAACGAAAACTCAGAAAAATCACATTCATCTTCTTCTATTTTCAATCGACTCAGATTAATCATGGCCACTTTTCTTATTTTCTTTGTTGTTTCTATTAGTGAGAAAGAGAAACATAGAGAGTGAGAAGAGAAACTTGTAGTGAGAGAAAGAGAGAAAGAAAGAGATTTGTAGAAGAAGAGAGAAATCAGAGAAATTGTTTCATACTTCTATATTTTATTTCTTCAAGTTATTTTGTAGTATTATCTAATGCTAAGAGTTGGAAGAAAACAGTAAGAAGAAAGAAAGATAACAGTAGAGAGACAGAGAAATCGTTTTCGAGAAGACGAGAAAATTCGAAATTATTTTCCCACAGAGAAATCGTTTCCGAGAAGACGAGAAAACTGCTCCCTTAGGGCGCGTTTGGTTGCCAGACGGGAAAATCAGCAAGAAACAATTTTCCAGCGAGAAAAACAAGTTCTGTTTTCTTCCCTCTTTGTCTCTTACTTTCATTTATTGATTTGATCGTATTTGTCATGAGTAACTAACTTTTCTATCTAGGGTTTAGATGAAATCCATGATGATAGTTTTATCGATTCGATTTATATGCAAGTCAATTAATTTTTAGATTAAATCTTCGTATATTTTAAAGTCTTTATTTCTTTCAATGATAACATCTTCCAGATTTTAGAGCATTCATGTTATAGAATCCGAGTAATACAAAGAACTTAGTTGACTACGACAAATACATCGTCTTTAGGATTGTCACGTGGACGGATTCGAAAACCCTAGGTTCTCCCTTTTTCTGAGTATCGAGTTAATTATTATTTAAGTTTATTTGTTATTTTTATTCATCTCTATTTGAATCATATTACCATTTATCAACTTTTGAAATCATAATAGTTTTAAGGTTAGAAATTGAGTTTGACTAAGTCTCTGCGGATCGACCTCTGTCTTACCGGGAATTACAACTTGACACCCGTGCATTTGCGGGTGTAGACCTATTTAGGAACCTTTCTAAACCCATCAAGTTTTTGGCGCCGCTGTCGGGGACTATGTTTTAAATTTGTTCTAATCTTGAAAAGTTTTTATTTTTGGTAAGTTTTGAATTTTTGGATACTTTATCTTGCTTCTCTGTTTTTGGTGTGTAGAACGTTAAGGAGCTGAAGAGACTTAGACTTTCTATTACTTTTTATGTTTTAAGTTTTGACCCTAATTTAAAAGGGCTAAATTGTAATCGAAACCAAAGAAGCCTCGGGTTCGAACACTCGCGGGGAAAGTGGCCCGGGTCGTCTGCAAAGGTCATCGCCTGTCTTGAACGGGAGGTAACTTCTTAATCACCAACGAAGCTCCGGTCAGTGGGTAATTGTGTGTTTCGTGTGCCTAATTGCTTTGACCGAATTGTTTAGTATAAGCATTCTAGTAAGGGCAATAACCCAATTGAAAGATAAGAGATGGATTTCATCACCGTTCTCTTGCCCAAAATAGGTAACAACATTCACGATCCTAAACCTCACCTAAAAACTAAAATCTGATTTAGACATTAGCCCCTAAGGTTTCGAGCTCATAGGATCTTTGAAACAATTTAGGAATCAATTTTTATTTGGGAATTCCTAAAAGGGAAGTGTCACTCAATTCTTTAAAAGGTCGCCTTGGGAAGAGGAAACGCTACCGAAGGTAGGACGGTTATCACAACATTCATCTTTGGGGTCGCCTTGGGAAGAGGAAACGCTACCGAAGGTAGGACGGTTATCACAACATTCATCGTTGGCTGTCTCCTAGAATTGTTTGACTATAGTACTTTGATGGGGTAACCCTCATAACAATTATAGTTCTAAGTTTTGTTACGAAGTAGGAGTTGTCTAGATTTTTAGGGTGAATCTGACAAACCCATTCACTAAATCTAAGTCAAATCAATCTGTTGCTAGATTTTGTTTAGGTTGTTTAGTAGAGTCCGCTTGATTGTGCTTTTTTCCTATAGGATCTTCGTAGTGATTCTTTGGTGTCAGAAAAAAAGTTTTTGAGAGTATTCTTGGTCATTGGGCTCTAGTTTATGCCCGATAGATATCATGATAAGAGAGGTCGCTTCATTGGTAGAGAAACTCATTTAAGTAATCTTCTAGCCAATCTCTCTTTGAGTGACACTATGGGTGAAAATCTAAACCAAGGCAGGAATGGAAATCCACCTATGACACTCAGGGATTACATGAATCCTACTAGAACATGTCAACCATCATGCATACGGTTACCCCAATGTACAGCTCACTTCGAGTTAAAGTCGAGCATTATTCAAATGCTCCCAATCTTTCGTGGGGTTGAGAACGAGAATCCCTACCACCATGTTAGGGATTTTGAAGAAATATGTGGGACCATGAGTTTCCCCAATATGCCTGATGAAATAGTGAGGCTTAGGTTATTCCCTTTCTCTTTGAAAGAGAAAGCAAAATCTTGGTTGTATGCCTTACAACCTCATTCCATCACTACATGGGAAGAATTGTTTATTCCTTCTGAAATTCTTCCGCAAGCACAAAACCACCTCTTTAAGGCAAAGTCTTAACAATTTTGTGCAACAAGAAGGAGAATCTCTCTATACATATCTTAAGAGATTTAAAGAACTGATACTACAGTGTCCACACCATGACTATGAAAACATGAGACTAGTCCAGATTCTCTATGACGGGCTAGACTATCACCTTACATCCATGGTAGAATCATTCTGTGGTGGCGGTTTCACTTTCAAACCCGCCGATGAATGCATGGCATTTCTAGAAGATTTAGCTGAAAAATCCCAGCAATGGGAAACTTCTAGAGGACCTCCTACTAGGGCAAACCCTACTCCGAATAAAGGTGGCATCTATAGAGTTGACGAGTCGGAACTTAAACTCGCCGCCATGACGAGAAGGATAGAAGCCCTAGAGCTTGGTTAGCCTGAAGCATTCAAGGAGGATCCCACTCAGGTCATGAGTGTTGGAAATGAATCCATCTCTTATCCGTGTTCCGTGTGTGGAGACCCATCTCATACTGGGAACAAGTGTACCCTATTCTTTGTTTCTGATGAAAAAGAGCATGTTAATGCTCTTTATCAAAACTCTAGGCAAGATAACCGTCAGAAATATGATCCTTATTCCAACAATTATAATCCGGGTTGGAGAAATCACCCCAATCTTTCTTGGTTAAAGGGTCAAAATCTGGGTCAGATTAGTAGTTCAATGAACCCTCCAAGGTTTAATGCTCCTAGGAATCCTTATGCTCAAAATCAGGGTCAATCTAGTACCCAATATCTTTCTCAAAACAATGAGTCTTTAGAGGAAACCATGAAGCAACTAGCTAAAGCCCAAATGGATTTTGCACAACAGACCAACCAGACATAACTAGTTCAAGAACCCAGGTAGGTCAACTTACAGAAGCCTTTAGACAAAGAGAACAGGGTATGTTTCCTAGTCAACCAGAGCCAAAACCAGTCGATGGACCAGGCCAACTAGTGTCCCTAGTGAAGAGCCTGTGAAGGCTCCTAAGGCCTCATTTGGGTACACACATAGCTTATATTATGAGCTTTTCTATAAGCTCATAAATAAAAACGCTTTTTAAAAATTGGTTTGACTCGTTTGGTACGTTACATAAAAAGTGTTTTTATATCTTAAAAAGCTAGGTATGACATTTGGTTAAAAAATTTAATCTTCGTATTGTAATTATCAAACAATATACTTATATCATTATATTAATAAAAAATTTATAAAAATTAAAATACTAAAATAAAATAATAGAATTTTTTTAATTTTCATAAACACATAAAGATCAAAATTTGAACCTAATGCAGTGGTGATAGTGCTCAGTGGTGGTGGACGTGTTATGGTGGTGATCAATGGTGGCAGAGTTATGGTAGTGATGGTGGTTGTAGAATGGAGGGGGTGTTGGTGGTTAGAGGGTAAAGTTGCAACGACGGTAGTGAAATGAGGTTGGTGGAGGTGGTATAGTGTGGTGGTGGAGTGGTCGATTTGTGGCGATGGTGGTGAAGTGGTTGTGGTAGTGGTGGAGTTGCACCGAAGGTGAAACTACGTCGGAGGTTGTGGAGTTGCGGGAGAGATGGTGAAGCGTTCGGTGATGGTGGTAGAGTGGTGATGAAGGTGGTGGAGTGGTTGTAAACAAAATTTGATTGTTGTAGAATAGTTGTGATGGTGGTGGAGTTGCGGCGAAAGTGATGGAGTGGTGAGGTGGTGGGGTGATGGTCAGAGGTGGTGGAGTGATTGTGGTGGTAGAGGTGGTGGGGTGGTTGTGATGGTGGTGGATGTTTATTGATGGTGACAAAAAAAAAATATTTTATTTTATTTTCATAGCTAGCTTTTAATAAGCAGCTATAAAAAAAGCCACAAAATTGTGGCTTCTGCTTTTTAGAGAAAATGGGTTTTTCTAGCTTAAAATAAGCTACAGCTTTTTTAAACCAAACGCGTAAAGTTTTCAATGAGCGCTTAAAATATGCTAAAAGCTGGCCTAGAGCCCCATTGTGCCTGAGTCGTATGTTCCTAGAGCCCCGTATCCTCATCGTTTGATAAAACCAAAGAAAAAGTCTCAGTTTGAGGAGATAATGAAAATGTTCAAACAAGTTAATATTAATATTCCATTGTTAGATGTTATTAAACAAATCCCAGCTTCCGCTAAGTTCTTTAAGGACCTATGTACTAGAAAGCGTAAGATGAATGTGCATAAGAAAATCATCTTAACTGAGTAAGTGAGCTCTATTATCCAACAAACCCTTCCATCTAAGTACAAAGACCCAGGAAGCCCTACATTACAATGCACCATAGGGGAACATGAGATCGAACGAGCATTGTTAGATCTAGGTGCTAGTGTCAACCTTCTTCCTTACTCTCTGTACTTACAGTTAGGTTTAAAAGAAATAAAACCTACTTCCGTAGTTCTTCAGTTGGCACATCGGTCTGTTAGCCGACCACGTGGCATTGTGGAAGATGTTTTGATACAAGTTGGTGAATTCATCTTCGATTAAATTCGGGTGTTACTCGCGATTTAGTCCGGAAGTTTGATTCCCTATGAAGCGGAGCACGATAATCTTGAAATCCGCATAGATCCAGCAGTCAACTCGTTTCCGGGACACGTGTACTGATCTGAGGATGCGTGGTACCACCGTTCTCTCGCCCGCGAAGCACCGAATTGCCGCTCCTTCCAATTTACAGCTGGGGATGACGCCATATATTAGTGGATTCTTACCTAATCAGAAAGGTACGCTTGTTAATCAACAACCCATACCCTAACGTCTCTTTGTGTCTTTGTCTTTCTCTCTTATCTCTTCAAACAGGTTTGGAAACAAACTTTTAAATATAAAGATAGAGATAACCAAGAGGGAAAGAAGGATGGCTGGAGATTAGTTTGGATTCGATTTGGAGAGAGATTGGATTACTGGAGAGGTTTTTCGAGTCTGTATAACAGAGGAGAACAAAACAGCTAGGGTATCTCTCGACTGGGAATAAAAAAAAATTACACCATTATCATCATCAATCTCGGCTTAAGAAATTATAGAGAGAGGGAGAGATAGAGCTTGGCTGAGAAAAGAAAACACAGCGAGACACCATCATCTACATCTCGGTTGAACTACAGGAACAGAGCAAGAAGAACAATAGCTATCTCTGAGCTTGGGACAGTGAAGAAGAAACGAAAACTCAGAGAAATCACATTCATCTTCTTTTATTTTCAATCGACTCAGATTAATCACGGTCACTTTTCTTATTTTCTTTGCTGTTTCTATTAGTGAGAAAGAGAAACATAGAGAGTGAGAAAAGAAATTTGAAGTGAGAGAAAGATAGAAAGAGAGAAAGATAGGAAGAGAGAAAGAGAGAGATTTGTAGAAGAAGAGAGAAATCAGAGAAATTGTTTCGTACTTCTACATTTTATTTCTTCAAGTTATTTGTTATTATTATCTGATGCTAAGAATTGGAAGAAAACTGTAAGAAGATAGAGAGATAACAGTAAAGAGACAGAGAAATCGTTTCCGAGAAGACGAGAAAATCTGTGGAAAATTATTTTCCCACAGAGAAATCGTTTCCGACAAGACTAGAAAACTGCTCCCTTAGGGCGCGTTTGGTTGCCAGATGGGGGAATCAGCAAAAACAATTTTCCAGTGAGAAAAACAAATTCTGTTTTCTTCCCTCTTGATCTCCTACTTTCATTTATTGATTTGATCGTATTTGCCATAAGTAACTAACTTTTCAATCTAGGGTTTAGATGAAATCCATGACGATAGTTTTATCGATTCGATTTATATGCAAGTCAATTAATTTTTAGATTAAATCTTCGTATATTTTAAAGTCTTTATTGCTTTTAATGATAACATCTTCCGGATTTTAGAGCATTCATGTTATAGAATCCGAGTAATACAAAGAACTTAGCTGACTACGGCAAATACATCATCTTTAGGATTGTCACGTGGACGGATTCGACAACCCTAGGTTCTCCCTTTTTCTGAGTATCAAGTTAATTGTTATTTATGTTTATTTGCTATTTTTATTCATCTCTATTTGAATAATATTACCATTTATCAACTTTTGAAATCATAATAGTTTTAAGGTTAGAAATTGAGTTTGACTAAGTCTCTATGGATCGACCCCGGTCTTACCGGAAAATTACAACTTGACACCCGTGCACTTGCGGGTGCAGACCTATTTAGGAAACTTTCTAGGCCTATCAAGTTTTTGGCGCCGTTGTCGGGGACTATGTTTTAAATTTGTTCTAATCTTGGAAAGTTTTTATTTTTGGTAAGTTTTGAATTTTTCGATACTTTGACTTGCTTCTCTGTTTTTGGTGTGTAAAACATTAAGGAGCTGAAGAGGAGGCGCAACAAGGAGGAGGACCTCAAAAAGAAGAAATTTACATTTATACCCTATTTCAAACTAGTTAGACCCTATTTTCATATCAATTAGATCTTATATTCAAATTAATTAGACCTTATTTCAAACATATTTTGGGTTATTTCCCAAATGGCTCCCAACTTTGTGACCAGCTTCCTGCCTGGCCCCCTAGATTAGCAAAAATACCCATATGGCCTTCTTTTTCTGTTATCTTTAACTGTCTGTTACTCTCACTCCTCCACCTCATTTCCTCTCTCTGTCAAGTCACCTAACACGCCACATCATCATCTTCTCCGGCAGGGGTCGCCGTCCTTCAAATATAAAAAAATTAAATTAAATTAAATTAAATTTTTTTCTCTCTCCTCTACTCTCTCTCTTTCCAGAACAAATCTAGAGAGAGGTTTCACGAACAAATCTGTTCGTGTTCATCACGAACAGACCTGGTCTGTTCTCCTTAGATCTGTTTTAGAGAGAGAGAGGAAAGAAAAAAAATTCTTAGAGAGAGAGGAGAGAGAACAAAAATTAATTTTTTTTTCTTTTTTATGTTTGAAGGTTGCCGGCCGGAAAATTGGCCGACCGGCGACTCCTGCCGGAGAAGATGATTATGTGGCGTTTTAGGTGACTTGGCAGAGAGAGGAAAAGAGGTGGAGGAGTGAGAGTAACGAACAGTTAAAGATAACGGAAAAGGGGGCCATATGGATATTTTTTGCTAATTTAGGGGGCTAGGCAGGAAGCTGGTCACAAAGTTGGGGGGGTCATTTGGGAAATAACCCACATATTTTAGATAATTTTAAACATATAGGGAAAAATCAGGACAAAAGCTAAGCAATATAACATGTAATCAAAACAATATTAGAACTATCAAATATCACATTAAAAACGAGAAAAAATCAAACAAGTTTGGATTTGTAAAGAGAAAGAGATACATAGAATCTGGACAAATGCTTAACAAGTTAAAATAGAGGATCAAATGACGAGGAGAGAAAGTCAAGTTTGACTTGTCGTTACTTTGAATGATGAAATAGAACCTCGGTGTGTCCTTACTTTGGATGAACGATGAAACTCTAGGTGGTGAATAGGGGTGGCAATTTGGCCCGAACCGGCGGTTTTTTTCCCAAACCCGCCCCTAATGGGACGGGTTTTACCGCCCCGTTAATTAAACGGTTCGGGTTTGGTATGAAGTTAAAAAAAACTAATCGGGTTCGGGGCGGGTTTGGTATTAGATAGTAAACTCCGCCCCGAACCGATTAGTATGTTATATATTAAATATTTGTTTTATTTAAGGTTATGTTTCTAAAACTTTAATCTTATATTATCAACTTAATTATTTTATGTTTTATATTATTAAGTAGTTGTAGTGTTTATGATTGATTAACTCAAAGTCTTACAAAATTTTGTTAACAATTGTTATGTTACTTCAAACTAAAATAACTTTTGTGAAACAAAATACTTTGAACCCGATCCGACCCGACTCGTTTTATATTAAACGGGGCGGGGCGGGTCGGTAATGGTTTAACAATTTTTAATTGGGACGGTTATGGTAATTGAATATCCACCCCGATTAATTATTGGGACGGTTATGGTAAAACCCGTTTACTAACGGGACGGAATTGGGAAGGGGATGAACCGTCCCAAACCCGCCCCGTTGACATCCCTAGTGGTGAAGAAGAAAGGGAATGAAGTGATGAGGAGAGAAAGTCTAGCTTGACTTTGCTGTCCCTGAAATTGGTTTAAAGGATTTTTTATCATAAGCTTCCCTTTGTAATTACGGGAATTTTAAGGGTGTGGAGTTGAAATTTTTTTTCAGTAATGCTGTTTAGCACGACAAATTATAGCGACTCAAAAGCGACTCACTATGGAAGCGACATGTGGCAGTAAAAAACACCATCACGTGAATGCACCCGAACAAATTCTGAAATTTACACTTAGGTCTACAACTATTTTTTTGTTTACACTTAAGCCCTTCCGACCATGATATAATCTGGACCGTTGATCATTTCAAAGGTCCAGTTTATAACAATAAATCATTCCCAAACCAATACATATTATGGGCCTAGCTTATCTAAGTAATTTAAGTCCAAATTGAAAAAATTTCTACCCATTCTTGTTTCCCTCCTTGGCATAACTCACTGTTTTGCAAATTTTGTCGTGGTCCATGGGTATATAGACCAAAAAATGTTCAAAAAAGGTTTATGATCCAATCTTCCCAAAATATGGATATTTAGTCCTTTTACATTATGGACATAAAAACCCTCACTTTCTAAACACAGAACCGTCAATGTCCCACGCTCAAATTTCGAGCGTTTTGGAAAGATAGATTTGGGCGTGATTTGGGGGATTTATTAGCAAAAAATGGATTGAAACAAATCATAATTTCTCTCTCCTCTAAACAGATTTGGAAATCAAATTTTCTCTTTCCTATTATCCGAATCAATCAGAAACCAAAATCCTAACCAAAACAAAACGCCATCACCACGGATATTTCCAAAACAATTTTCTCTCTCTTCTTTACAGATTTAGAAACCAAATCAACTTTCTCTATCTTACTATGTAATTTTTTTTTCGATTCAAATCAATTTTCTCTCACTTAACTTTCAGATTTGGAAAGAGTATAATTTCTGGGATCAATTTAGCGTGATTTGGGGGTTAATATACAAAACATATATACCACTTTCTCTCACTTAACTTTCAGATTTGGAAATAGTATATTTTTCTGGGAACATTAAAGCAGCATTTGTTTTCGTTTTTACTCATACATAAATACACATCGAATACAAATTATGAAACAAATACGTGAATTATGTGTTATTTATGACGAGGAAACCATCATTTGTCATGTATACAACGTAATTTATCAAATGTATGTGGGTCTTGTTTAATAAATTACACATAATTTCTTTTACATTACACATCGTTTACATTCTGTTACTAAAAAAACGTATAAAATCTTTTCTGGTTAAAAAATGGTGTTCATCCACGTACTCTCCATTTGTAGTCTTGAGCAGGACAAACAACAATTACACTATATTGTCGAAGAGCATATCCAAATGCTTTTGCACCACCAGGAAACAATTGCCCAACTTCAGTAAATATTTTATCCGAACCTTCGGGTTTTAGTTTCGTTGACATACTTTGATTTGATGATTCTGTTTGAAATTCCATCTGTTATATCAAATCTACACAAATAAATACACATACATTAAAAAAAATCATATATTGTATTATAAACTACATGTACAGTTCCGTAAATTATGTATAATGTTTGTCAAATTTTGACAATATTTGAAGGTTTTGAGTAGTTTGGTAAGCTTGACAAGGCTACTGTTTTTTGTGAAAAGTACGCGTAATGGTAAATAAATAATACATAATTTATGTGTACTTATACGATGTTTTAGAATTTATTATAAATTATACGTAATGTATAACAAATTACGCGTATTTTACATAGTCTTATAAAAACATGGTTCTGAAGATGTTTGCGTAATGTACTAGAAAGTATGAAAATTTACTGTAAATTACCGATATTGTATATTCTGTTATGATAAACGTACGGAATAATACCTGGTTCATGAAATTGTACGGAACCAAAGATCTGAGGTGAAGAAATATCAGAAAATCAAGAAGCTTAAACCTAAATCTAATGAAAAATGATATAATAATTGGATGAAAAAAAACATAATCGATTTGAAGGAATCGGTAAAGAAGGATTAAACATCAAGATCATAAACAGTTATGAATATCTTAGAGAGAGAAAATAAACAGCAAATCGAGTATGTTAATGAAATAGTAATCAAAGTTAAACAGATTCAAACAAGATTTCTGTCAAAATCTGATGTTTTAAGAGAGGGAGAAAATGATTCTTTAACCTGGGAAGCAATATTAGATCTTATCAATGGTTTGAACAAAGAGTTTCACAGTTTAAAACCTGATAAACAATGGAGGTTTTTAGACTGCTGCTGTAATGAAGATGAAACAATGGAAGTTTGTACTGCTGCTGGTGAGTTTAATGGAGGTTTATTGGAGCTTTCATTTTTAGAGAGAGAGGAAATTTCCAGATTTCAATTACGGAAGATATTGAAGATAGTGGTTACTTTGAATTTAAACGTGATTGGAGAGAGAATGTGGAGATAAAAATGGAAAAAAAGATATTTTGGATTTTAGAATGTAAGTCAAATTTTATATATAAAGAAGGTTAGTATAGGTATTATAAATTAATATGTAATCTAGGGATTTGTGTTTTCTCTCTGGATGAGACCAAATGGACTAGATATCCATCTATATTATTTTTTTGGTTTTGAAACCCTTTATAGGATTAGAGAGGACTATATCTGCTATTAGGACCCGTTTTTTGGGCTATAAGCCCAAAATTTATTGTTGTTGTTGCTGCCATGGTGAGTTGAATGTTAGTGGGTTATTTTTGTAGTATCTAATGATAATGAAACTAAACAAAAAAAACAATAGGTAGCCTCTATAAAAAAGATGAATGCCAGAGGGTTGTTTTTATTGCAACATGATTGTAAACAGGTTGAAGATGGATTGTAAACAAGATGGATAGTCCAAAAGGGAGATTGAAACAAACAAATAAAATTATAATCATAATTGTATTTTTCTTTAAAATGTTAATTGTACGTAAACAAGATTGTAACATGAAACATGAATTGTGTTTGTCTTTGAATACTATCAAAAAACTCTTTTGTAACTTGTGTCGTGCGGTTTGTCTTCCTGCCCACAAAAAAAAACACAGTTTAGTACAAACGCAATTCAACAAAACCACTCATTCATAGATTTTAAACACAATTCAAAATGAATCAAAATATAGTATATACCTTTACTCTTCATTTGTGTATGTACTATAATAGTCATATTCTCTACTGTATCTTCTTGGAGGGTTGTACATTTGGGGACGATGTGCACCCATTAATAAGTCCATGTGTGACTGCATATGTCAATAAATATACTATAGTTTGTAAATGAATCAAACAAGTATAAGGAGTTATGAATTACCATATCATGTCGAGGTGCCAGGATCATATATTCTTGTGTAACAATCCCAGTCGGTTGACTCTCTTGTGTAGTTGTTAAATGATAAACCGGATGAAGAACCGGATCACGAGCCATATTACAAATCAGACTAGATATAGGCATTTTAGTAGTGCACTAACAAAGAAAACATTGAATTAGTTAACATATAAACAAATAAGAAAGGTAAAAAAACAACGAAGCAGTGAACTTACACGTTTCTTCGACTTGTAGTTTTTCCTCTTAAATCTATTCTCTCGAGGACGCCCCTTCGCCTTACATGATACTGGATCAAGAGCATCTTGTCGTGCATTTTCGGCATTATCAACTGTATAACCAGAACCAATGCTCATTTTATCTTGGAACTCTATTATTGACTTAAACTTCAGGATATAATCTTTTAATCGCTCGGTAATTCTTTATATGTCTCTCTACTCCTCCTGTGTGCCCAAAAAACATTACGTAAACGTGACTTATGATCTACTTCTATCAAAAATATAAAACCATTGTTCTTTCTTTGCATAGTCAAAAAATATTGTTGAATAGCATTAGTGTCTCCTTCCCCAAGACGTATCCTTCTTTTCTTTTCGATGTAATTTCTTACATCTCTTTTGGTAGATGAAATGTTCTCATATCCACCGGTTGCCACCACTTATTGCTTAAAGCTACGACTCTTCTTAGTTCTTGCCAAATCACAAAAGTAGTTACTAAAAAGTCAAAAAGAAGTATTACAAAGAGGTAAACTGAAGTAATAATTGATCACAAATTCAAGTAATGGATAACAATTATAAGACAAAATAAATATTGACTCCATGAAACTAAACCAAGATATTATCAAGCTAGTGGTATGATATTGGCCTAATTACTTGAACAAAATATTAACAAAGTTTTATGAGTAGTAATGAAAAAACACTAAATTTTTACCTCATTATTTTCACCAAATTAGAGGTGATTTTGGCTTGAAAAGGAATAAATCTTCAAAGGGCAAGCTTCACCAACAATCCAACATCAAACCCTTTCAAATTGATTAAACTTTGGTGGAAAAAACTCCAAATTTCCTCTTGGAACCCTAGGTTTATTTTTCTAGAGAGAGAAACAAGAATGGGTTGAATTTTTTTTCAGTTTAAGCTTAAATTACTTACATAAGCTGGGCCCATAATATGTATTGGTTTGGGAATGATTTATTGTTATAATCTGGACCGTTGAAATGATCAACGGTCCAGATTATATTATGGTCGGAAGGGCTTAAGTGTAAATACAGAATAATCGTAGACCTAAGTGTAAATTTCAGAATTAGTTCTTGTGCATTCACGTGATGGTGTTTTTGGCTGCCACCTGTTGCTTCATTAGTGAGTCGTTATACTTTGCCGTTCCAAACAGCAACTGATTTTTTTTTTTTTACCCTTCCCAACCTTGCTTTACTCTAACCATCCTCCTCCTATTCTTAATGATAGAGGTTGTAACTATGATCGGGTTTCTCAACTTATCACGAACGGTACGTGGAATTTAAATGAAATAAATAAGTACTTTACTAATGAGATTTGCAGGGCGATACTTAGCATCAACCTTAATCCTAATGATGAAGATAAAGCAATCTGGACATTGACTAAATCAGGTAACTTCTCTCTTAAATCCATGTACAATTTTTTACGCACCAATACTATCTATAATACGCAGGACCAGATGGACTGGTTTTTCATATGGAATATGAATACTATTCCTAGGATCAAACTATTCCTATGGAAGTGCTGTACGAATAGCTTACCAGTAAAATCAAGGATCGGCAAATTCATCGGTAATAATTACTCCTGTGTGAACTGTAATGAGGAGGAAACCATAGATCATGTTATGTTGCATTGCCCGTTTGCGAAAGCAACTTGGTTTCATTACCAAGTTAGAACTGATCACATTAGTACCACTATTCAATGGATACACCAATGGAAATCCCTTGACGAAGAAACTATTAATTTGTATGCTAAAATTCTTTGGTTTCTATGGAAAGCCAGATGTGAAAACTGCTTTTCGACGATTAAACAGAATCCAATGCAAATGATAGAAAGGATAAACAAAACCACTACTACCCCTCTCAGAACTGAGTGTTGCACTACCACGAAGGGTAAAAAACAAACGGTTATACAAATATGGAGACCTCCATCGACACCTTATATTAAAATCAATGTAGATGCCTCTTTTGTTAACTTACATGAACAGGCAGGAATCGGTTACATTATGCGAGATGCAGAAGCCAACTTTATACTGGAGGTAGCAGATAGTGTACGAGGGCAAAATGCTGAAGAATGTGAAAGTTTAGCGGTATTATATGGTCTACTTAGCGCGAGGCAAATGCAACTATCTTATGTGCATTTAGAAAGTGATAATAAAGCAATAATCCAAGCTCTCAATGGCGAGGAAGGATGTATTCAATGGCAATCTCAAAGTATCATCCGGCAGATCAAAGACATCAAGGAAAACTTTTCAGGAATTATATTCTCTCATGTGTCTAGGAATAGTAATAATTATGCAGATGCGTTAGCCAAATGGGGGCGAGCTCACGGGTGTAAGAAACTTTGGAATGATGTTGTGTCTTTTTTTTCGGATTTCTAGTTGTTATGTAATAGACGCTTGGTTTTAATGGTATTTTCCTTCATCAAAAAAAAAAAACCTTGCTTTACTGTCCGATGCTATGCTTGGCTGACGCGTCAGACCAGCAGGTTTTACCAGGGATTGGAACATGGCATAGCATCATTGTTATTAACCAAATCCTAAATATACATCCTTAAACAAGTTTAAACCTCATTTACAACGAAGCATATACCCAACGAGCTTTATTGGGAGGACTACCAACTCAAGCTAAGCCGTGTTACAAAAGAAACTGGCTAGGCTAACTAAGCCAAGTAGCAGCCACTTGTATAGTTTGACCAATAATTGGTGTACTTTTGGATTAGTGAAGACATAAACTCGATGACCAAGACACATCTTGTTTCACTACCACATTTTTCAAAGTATGGTTATCCATAGGGATGTCAACGGGGCGGGTTTGGGACGGTTCATCCCCTTCCCAATTCCGTCCCGTTAGTAAACGGGTTTTACCATTACCGTCCCAATAATTAATCGGGGTGGATATTCAATTACCATAACCGTCCCAATTAAAAATTGCTAAACCATTACCGACCCGTCCCGCCCCGTTTAATATAAAATGAGTCGGGTCAGGTCGGGTTCAAAATATTTTGTTTCACAAAAGTTATTTTAGTTTGAAGTAACATAACAATTGTTAACAAAATTTTGTAAGACTTTGAGTTTATCAATCATAAACACTACAACTACTTAATAATATAAAACATAAAATAATTAAATTGATAATATAAGATTAAAGTTTTAGAAACATAACTTTAAATAAAACAAATATTTAATATATAACATACTAATCGGTTCGGGGCGGAGTTTACTATCTAATACCGAACCCGCCCCGAACCCGATTAGTTTTTTTAACTTCATACCAAACCCGAACCGTTTAATTAACGGGGCGGTAAAACCCGTCCCATTAGGGGCGGGTTTGGGAAAAAACCCGCCGGTTCGGGCCAAATTGCCACCCCTAGTTATCCATGCTAAGTATACTTTCCCCTCAAACCAATTCCCATTATTGGTCTCACAATAAAGACTACCTTTCCCAACCTAAAGTGGTACCCCGCCCATTCGTGGGATTTGTTTTTTACTAAACATGCATGCATGAGTAAACACAGGGGGAAAGGTTCATTTTGTAGTTCAAAGTATCATTTGTCTTCTTTTTTTTTCTTAAAAAATCGACTACGATCTACGTTAGTCGTTACAAGACATTGATATATCATGAGATATGATATGCACAATAACCGCTTAAGTTAAATCATTAATGAAAGAGGCCTAAAACCCAACAACATGAAATAGTAATCCGACAAATTTATTACATTATTTATACTTTTACTAACCCAAGATTATTTAATCCCTAGATTCCACATCTTTTATGAATCAAACCAGGACTTCCAGGATTTTAGATTTATTGTCAACACTTTCAAGTTTCAACCACTTGGCAATCAAGTGTTGACGATGTTTCATTTGTGTGAGTGTAATATTTCTACTAGAAAAAAAAATGTGAAGCATTAAAGTTTGTGAATTTGGTTGAAGGCTTTGGAGTCAGTCCTATTTGTTATACGTAAAAATTTACAATCATACACTCCCGAGAGTATGAGACCAATTTTTCTTTGGCTTCAAGTCGAAACAATTCCTTATCACTGACCTTACCTACTGAGTTATCCGCCTGAATCGTCTCTTGGTTTGGGCACGGCAACATTGAAAGATTTTTTATAAAAAAAAAAAAAGTTAAAGAGTGCCTCATTGAGATCGTGCTTATTTTAGTGAAAGTGATACATATAGTTGGCATAATAAGTGCAAAGATCATAGTTGTATATATTTTTGGACTAAAGCTTCTGCCTTTAATTGACCTACCCCACAACCAAGCTCTTTGGCAAAAAATTCCCCAACTACGCTTCTAAACATCAACAAGAGTCTTAAATGAAGAATCTCAACCTACCAAATTATTCAATAAAGATTATTCTATTCACTTATCCCACACAACTTTTTCTCCTTTGATCATATAAATCCAATTAAATTATATAAGCTTTACTATCATTAAATGCAACTAAAGATATGGGATTTATTACTTGCCAACCTACTCCCATGAGTACACTATATTGATATTGGAACTTAATTGGATATGTACCTTTTCTCTTCTTCCTACATTAGTTTCTTTTACATTGATCCTAAGAGTTGGGTTTTTTATCATCGAAATCCTAAACTGGACTAGTATGGGAAGAAGCTACAACTCAAAGCTTATTTTAGACCTGCACGAATCAATAGTCTTTATTTTCGAGACATCTTTCTCTTTCTCTGTCTCATTCCAGTCTCGATGTACGGTTGATTCTTATTTAGATCTGAAATAGGTCTACTTTGTTATCTCTTGTGTCAATTTTCTTTTACATGTTCAGACATATATGTATGTTTTTATTTCTTTAGTGAACTTCGACATTTAACAGAAGTGTTCTTATCAAATTCAAGCATCTTTCATTGTTCAAATGTGAAAACTAGTGTACTTAAATATTCAAATAGAGATTTGTATTTTGATCTAACTAAATTACATAGAAAATTCATGTGTGTTAGTTTTTTTTTTGTTAAGGAATGTGTGTTAGTTTATCATGCAAAATTGAGACAGAGTTAAGATTATCAAAAGGAGGAAATGAATGAGAACTTAAAAAAGATGATCATCTAGACATTTCTCTTTGCTTAGGTGGCACGGGGGAAGTTGTCATAATTTAAAAAGCCAACGGGAGAATAACCCATAAAAGTATTAAAATGAAGTTTAATACTTTAGTTTGCACCACCAAAAACCAGACAATCTTATAAATCCATAAAACTTAATTACACTAACTTTATCACACATTTACACAATTACACCCCCTTTATTCCCACTATTCAATACAATAATACAAATTACAACCATCTCCATGCAGTTCGATATTAACTTTTTATGCAGATTAACAAAATAGCTAATCTGTTAAAATTTTATGATAGTGCTAGGGAACAATAAATTTACGAATATATTTTATACAAAAATCCAATGCGAATCTTAATGATTCTGCTCCCATAACGGAAATCCACATTAAATTTCTACCTAAAATCTATCCGCAATTTCTTGTTCTCTACCATTTTTCATATTTTATTCAAACAATATATATTGTTTGCTAAAGACATAAATTAAGGACATTTTGGTTTCCCTCCATGGGTGGTCAATTTGGCATAACAAGGACAATCTTCTTGATTACCGGAAGTACCCTTAGGAACACATTGACACCGGCTACAGCAAGTTCCACAAGCCCTGTGGCAGAGGTTTGGCCTCGAAGATAACTGGCACCTGGCTTTACATGCGCCTCCACAGTCTGAAATACGAACACAAGAAAGAACATTAAAACCTAGCTCAGAGGTAGGTAGTTCAGCTCATTAGCTGAGGTAGGTTGACCTAACCACAACTTTTGTAAAGCCCGAAAGTGCATTTCTATATTTGTACCCGATTCAATTCATATGATTATGATGACGAACTTTTTTTGTTACGAGTCTAGTTTGAAAACTATAACGCTTTTGGTAGTGATGAATTTTTTCACGTTGGTTAGTTAAGCGTTACTATTTTTATAGGAAATTTGATAAGCTGGTGGTGATTTTTGGTCATTCAGAATACGATTACTCAACATGTTTATTTGTGTTTATATACGTACCAATACTCCCAAGGAGTGACCTTTGTGCACCACTACTAATTATCTGCACAATCAAAAACACAAAAATATTAAGCGAAAATGTATAATATATTTTCAAGACCGGAAATAAAAAAGCGAACAAGTTGAAAGTCTAAGTTGTATAGAAACTTACAGTATTATCAGAATCAAAGGCTTGAACAAGATTGAAGAAGAAGATGAGAGAGAAAATAAGTGAAGCAACTATAGGTTTAGAGACTGCCATGAGAGAGAAAGAAGATAAGACAGGGGTTTAAGATGGGTTTTGTTTGAAGTGTTTGAGGTGTGAGTGAAAGATGAGAAGAATGAGATGTTATTTATAGGGTGATTTTGTGTGTGAGATAAGAAGAGTTGAGAGGGAAGACGCGTCTAAGGTGGGGAACATTCTAATTATGAACCATTCGGTAAAGCCATATAAAAAATAATTGAATAAAGAAACGAATAATAAAAGGTAGTCGGTATTGATGGTTACATGTTTCAACTAAACGATTAATTCTTCTTTGTTTCGTAGTTCCTTTTGTCTGTTTAGAGCTTGAGTCTATAAGTCGCCAATACATGAGATGGAGGTGTAATGAAGTTTTAAATATCTAAATTTGCAGAGGATGCAAATTTGTAATCGTTCCGAAACAATTCTTACTCTCTTTCTCAAAAGGTGGGCATGTTAAAAAAATAAGACAATATACTCTGTCAATTGATGGGTTTAGATCATCAAACTCATCAGAAGAAACACAAGCTATCTACTAACGACGCCTAAGGGCTAAAGCAGTTAGTGTTACACGTATCTTCTATCTAAATGTTGTTTGACAACAATACCGGAACCGCAATGCTACTTCAAACTTTAAACACTTATAGTTGCGGGCAATTACCATTTTGATTTATGTCTGTCTTAATTCTGCTCTTCATTCTGATAAAGTTGTTTGTTAAATTTACGAGAATATTGCACTGAATAAGTCTGTTTTTCTTCCTCAACAAGCAATTGGTACATTACAAAATCTAGCCCTATAGAGTAGCCCTAAATATAAGTTGAGTGGTATTAGCAAATTAAGTTGCTTTGGGAATTGATAGTTTGTTACTTTGTTACGTGTAGAAAGTCAAATCCTAGACGGCAAGGCAATAATGAAAGAAGAAGGGTCCACTAAAATGGGAAGAAAACAAAAGAGTCCTTACCTAGTCCAAAACCATGTACACGTCAACACTGGAATAACCCTAGAATTGGAATATGATAATGACTCAATAGTATGACATGGCATTTTATTCCTCTTCTATTATATTAGATGATTCCAGAACAAGTACAGCTGTAGTCCACTTAACCTTCAGAGCAGTTTACAGCTGTTTATAGATACTTCGGTGGACCCCACAACTCTAACTTTACTAGGTTCTTTCTTCATCGCTTATCTGTCTCAATAGACAAGAAAATTCTTCCTAGCTCGGCTTCCTAGCTCGGCTTCAGGTAAGCCGTTGATCTTTATTAGGCTATTAGCTCGTTTTATTCTGTTTTGGGACTCTCTCTTTTAGGAGGCGCCTTTATAATTTTTATATCATTAGCTTCCAATAGTTTTGGCCAGTCCACAGAACCGAGGCTGGGAGTTTTTTTTTTTTTTTGTTGAAGAGAGGCTGGGAGTTAGTAGTTTAGATAGAAGGGCCCCTTTCCTTCCCTATAGGTAGGTGCCTCCTACTAGTAGTACTTCTCTATGAGCTCTAATACGAATAGTGGCCCCTCCATTATTAGCTGGAATGTGAGGGGCATCTCTTCTTTTAGCACAAAAAAATACCTTATGAATCTTATTAATAAACTAAGGGATTTCTCGTGCATAGGGTACGAACGATACTTGTATCAATCAAATGTTACGAAATTTATTATTATATTTTATTGAGAGATTTTTATTAGTTATTATTTATTTGTAATATTTTTTGTTTCTTTTCTCTTAAATTAGTTATTATTTTATTGAGAGAGAGAGATTTTAATTTCTTTTTTTAACCCTTGAAATTTATTTTGATTCTTTTTTTATTAAATTAGTTATTTTATTTCTAAAAAGGAAAGGATTATTGTTGTTTAAATAGGTAACTTTATTTCTACGAAGGACTATATTTTAAATTTTGAGAAGGGCTTCTAGACAATATGCATAATTAAATAAGGATGTTTGTCCCAGTCATCGTTTTCCCTTCTGTTTTATATAATAGATATAAACCGGATATTATTTTCGTCGCAGAAACTAAAAACAAGTCGGTTAATATCAAGAAACAAATAAAGATCAACAAACATTATGACAACCATTTTGTTGATCCGATCAATAAATCAGGTGGTTCAGTCATGTCCGTGAAACACCATATAAAAATCAATATAATCTATTCTGATATTAATATTATTCATGTTGATATTTATAATGCCAGTACTAATTCCCATAATATAGTTACGGGATTTAATGGCAGCCCATACCACAAGAATAAACTTAAACCTTGGAAAACTCTAGAATCTCTTAAAGTGGATAATAACACCCCTTGGATAGTAATAGGAGACCTGAATACTATCTTGGATAAACAGGATAAAGTGGGAGGATCTAATGCCTCTAACTCTTAAGGTTCTGTCTTATATTAACCATCTTCAGTTATTAGATATGGGTTATAAGGGCAACCCGTACACTTGGAATAATAGGCAATTCGGGGAAAATTTCATCCAAAAAAGGTTGGACAGAGCTTTAGCCAACCTCCCCTGGTTAAAGAATCACCAAGTTTCTTGCATCACTCACCTGGATTCTGTTGGTTCGGATCATCTACCTATTCTTTTGTCTGATACTGATAATTCCCACAATAAACCCAAGCCTTTTAAATTCCTCCGCACGTGGATGTCTCATCCTGATTGCCACAATTTTATTTCGAATAAGTGGACTAATAATAGTAACATTCAGGTGAATCTGAAAAATCTTAGTAGAGGAACAAAAGTGTCTTTGGTGATATCGAACATAATATCAACCAAATTATCAATAAGCTTCAGAATAACAATAATAAAGAGGAAGATACCACTCTAACTAACCAACTAGAAGAATGGTACAAATACCAGGAAAGCCTATGGAAAGAGAAGTCGAGAAACAATTTCCTGACAGTTAGAGACAAAAACACTAAATTTTTCCACTCGCAGGCTATCCAATGCAATCGAGTAAATAAGATCACTGATATTAAAGACAACAACGGAGATTGGCATGAGGAGCTTAGTAGTATTCAATCTGTTTTCACGTCTCATCTCCTCAACATTAGTACTTCTTCGAATAATAATTCAGACCCTAACATTTTCAACCTCTTTCATAACACTATTACTCCTGTCCAAAATCAAGAGCTAGTCAACATCCCTGACCAAGAGGAGATCAATAGGACCATTAAGAGTCTTAAAAAAGATGCAGCCCCAGGACCAGATGGATATTCCCCTTTCTTCTTTCAATCCAATTGGGACACGGTTAGCCCTAATATTCATAGTCTAGTTCAGGATTTTTTCAGATCGGCGGAGCTCCCTCCGGGGAGCAACCACACTAATATTTACCTGATCCCCAAAACCTCCTCTCCTCAAACCCCTGCAGATTATAGACCCATCAGCCTCTTGAACACCACTTATAAGGTCATCACCAAAATTCTGGCGGATAGGCTTAAATACTCTTTACAGAATATCATTACCCCGTTCCAAGCGGTCTATATCCCTGGTAGACAAATCTCTGATAATATTATCATAGGCCAGGAAATTATTCACTCTCTCAAGACTGTGAAGGGAGCTACCAGATATTTTGGTCTTAAGCTAGATATGTCCAAAGCGTTTGACAGGATCGAGTGGAAATTCCTAACGGATATCATGACTAAACTGGGATACTCGGAACACTGGGTCAGGATGATAACCAAATGTATCTCTACCTCCTCCATGACAGTCTTAGTCAATGGTCCTCCGAGCCCTACTTACTTCCCTTCGAGAGGGATTAAACAAGGGGACCCTCTCTCTCCTTTCCTCTTCACCATTGCAATGAAAGGCTTGAGTAGACTTATCTCCTCTGATGAGCATATGGATCACTTCAAAGGATTCCCGACTAATAATCTTAATCTGACGATTTCTCATCTTTTATTTGCGGATGATTGCACAATTTTTTGTCGTAATTCTCTTGATAACATCCATATTCTTAAAACTATCCTCAATAGGTTTTGCGAGGCTTCTAGTCAGATGATTAACTATAGTAAATCCAATATTTTCTTCTCGAAAAACTCTCATCCCAAGTTCAAACGTCTTATTATGCGCACGCTCAAAGTCAAATATGCGACCACTTCGGAGAAATATCTTGGCGCTCAGTTATTTATCGGGGCTCATAAGAAGAAAATATTCAGCGACATTCTCCAGCAGATCAAGAATAAATTAGAGAAATGGAATCACAATTTCCTATCTCAAGTCGGGCACAGCATTGTCATTGCGACAATAACAGCTGCCGTACCCCGATATCAAATGCAATGCTTTGCCATTCTGATGAGACATGAAAATGTCCCATCTGAATCTCTTAACTCTGGTCAGTTAGTCCGATTCGAGCGGTTACTCTGATGATTTGTTTGATTTTCTTTCTCAGGTATCTTCTACGGAATTGGGCTCGAAAAATAGATGAAAGAGGGGCATTTTGGTCATTGTAATTTTCAGCGAGTTGTGATCAATTTTTGATGCTCGGATGAAAATAGAACCCAAGACGAGTCCAACGGCGGAAACAGAGGTCAAATCGGAGTTCGGATGAGATAATGTTATCACGTCAAGTTTTGGTCAATATCCGGTAAAGTTAGGGCATTTCAATGACATGTGGCACGAATCTGGACGTTAGTACGCAAATCTGGAAGAGGTGGGATTCTCTCGGTACAGGACTTGGGCGCGCAAGAGGTACAACGTAATGAGGATCCAGTGCACCGATCCTAACTTGTTACAATAGGACCGCGCACATCTGAGGACGAACAGAGGGCCAGGTTGGATCAGACGGTTGCTGAATCTTATTTCTGTGTTCCGTGATACACCGAATCACTCCTTGACAGCCAACGTGACACGAATATAGCTGTCTCCACGTGATTAATATTTCGGGAATGCTTTTGATTGGGCAATATTCATCTCCTTCCTCTCTCAACGTTTGAAACAAAGAGAGAAATATTTCTCTTCTCTGTTTTCTTGAGACAAAAAAGGAAACCAAGAGAGAGAGAGAGAGAGTGAGATGGAAACCGAGAAGGAAAGAAGAGGAGCTAACCGGAGCATCTATTTTAGAGAGAGAAAGCTCTCAAATTTTTTTTCCATATGGAGAGAAAGAGATTACATGGAGAGAAGGAAAGAGTAAAAGATGGATGAGAATTTATTTTGGCTCTTTATAAACAGAGATAGAGGCCACGGTTATAACATCATCTCTCGGCTGGGAATAAAAGAAGGAGAAAAGATAAACATTTGGAAAGACAATTGGATCCCTTCGCTACCCAACCCCCCTAGCAACAACTATAACTCTAATCTTACTTAGGTTTCTCAGTTGATCGATCAAGATAAATGGAATGAGGATCTCATTACGAATATATTTGATGTCACTACAAAGAATTTGATAGTGACGATTCCTATCACAGGAGAAGAAGGTGATCAAAGAAAATGGACACTTATTGAGTCTGGTAATTTTACTGTTAAATCGATGTACCAACACCTTTGCACTATCATGAATTCCCCGATACCGCTATCTCACAATTGGGGTTTCATATGGTCTATCCATGTGGTCCCCAAAATCAAAATTTTTATATGGAAAATCTGCGTCAAAGCTCTACCGGTGAGGGAAAGAATCGGTAAATATATTGACAATAATTTGAAGTGCCCTAATTGTAATGATATTGAATCCATTGAACATGCTCTGCTCCATTGTCCTTTAGCGAAAAATATATGGTTCTATTTTAATATATTATCTGATAAAATTACCTCGGTGGCAGAATGGATTTTCTCCTGGGAACAAAAATCCCAGAGTAGTTACACTGCAAACAACACTCATTACGCTACAATTCTATGGAACATTTGGAAAACACGCTGTGATCATTGTTTTCAACACGAAATAAATTCTTTGGATAGAATCACTACTATGATACAAACTTTTCCTAAATATCAGTCCAACAATCTTATTAAGAATCAGATAGAACGAGGAAAATGGAACCCTCCAGAAACATCAATTCTGAAAATAAATGTGGATGCATCCTTTACAGACATTCACAATGTAACAAGTACGAGCTTAGTTATTCATGACTCAGACTTTAAATTCATTGAAGCACATGCCACTACCACTAGAAGCAGAAACATAGAGGAAAGCGAAGCTATTGCTATCCTTAATGGAATATTATGGGCTGAATCTCACAATTATAGAAGAATCATCATTGAAAGTGATAATATTAATATCATAAAAAATATACAGAACAAAAAGCATGGAGTTCAATGGCAATCAGAGATCCATATTTAAAGAATAAATGAAATCAAACAGAGGCTGGACAAAGTTAAATTCACCCATACAAGCAGGAAATTCAACTCAGTGGCAGACAAGCTGGCAAAGTGGGCAAGGAAGAAGAACAAACCGAAGACATGGAATAATGTCCCATATTTAGTTGTGAACTTGTATTGTAATAAAACTCTTATTTCCTAGTAATATGATGTACCAGTTTCAACAAAAAAAAAAGAGTAAGAGCATTTCCAATGCAACACTAAAACTCTAAGAGCATCTCCAATGGGACACTCTAACGAACACTCCAAAAATTCTAATTGTCAAGTGTCAATAGAGATTTCTTTCCTAAATGTCAATTTAGAGACACTCTAGTTTTTGTTGGTCTCCAATGGAGATCTCTAGTCTCTTTACTTAATACACATGTCCCTCTTCAATCCAATAGATAAAAAGTAGTTGAAAAGTAAGATTTTCTATTGGTTGGAATTATAAAGTAACACTTAGAGAGTCTCAAGTAGACACTCTCATTTTAGAGTTTCCCTCTCTAGACACTCTATAATAAATGTGTCCACCTCATATTAGAGTGTATAACAAAGTGTTCCATTGGAGATGGGTTTTTATCAAAAACTCCAAAAAGTCATATGTGGCACTGTAAGTGTTAGAGATTGAGTGTCCCATTGGAGATGCTCTTGGAGAGATGGATTTTAGGTCTAAAATTACAGGCCAATGAGTTTAGAGTCCAAAGATAATATTAAATAGGAAATAAATCTATTAAGAGTAGCTTATATTTCTAACCTCTCTTTTCTTTAATACTACCTAACCTATCCCAGATCAAATAAAAGGGTTAATTCTCAAATAGCCCCCAATTTTATGACCAGCTGCCTAGCTCCCTACTTTATCGAAAATACCCAGATGACCCCCTTTTTCAGTTACTGTTAAATGTAAGTTAACTAGTCATCACTTCTCTCACCTCCATCTCATCACTTCTCTCTGCCACCTCATCCTCTCGCCACCTCATCGTCTGCACCTCATCGAAAATACCCAATCCCTTTCTACTTTCTTTCTCTAAAACAAACCAAGACTACTCTCTCTCTCCACCACCAAATACCCATTTTCTTCATTAACCCCACCAAATCAACTTTTTTTTCCCATCTGTGTCATCTCCACCACCGCCTCCTTCTACTTCTTCAACTTCATCTGCAACTTTTTCGGCTAACATTTATGCTCTAATCTTTCCTCAAAATTTATGCTCTAGCAGCACCAAGTAATTTTGCATAACCTAGGGCTAAATGCAAAATTGCACTTGCTAAAGTTGAAATTCCAATATCAACATCAATGTCTAAATAATTTTCACCTCTATAATAATTACAAGTTAAAGCTATACCTAATAAACACGCACTATAATTTCCAACAACAGTTTTAACGATCCAAGGTCCTTTGACGATCCGATTCACGATCTTAAATCTTTGATTACGAAATAAAACAACCTAGATAGAGAAATTCAAGTTACTGCGTTTCTAATTCAATTCAATTTCACCAATTAGAATCCTAAGAAACGAAATAAAACAGCTAAATTGGAATTGGCAAATCGCAACCCTAAAATTGAATACAAATAGTGAAGAAATATGAATCAACCCGAAGGCGATGGAAGTAACAGTAACGGAATCTCAGATGAGACGAAGAGTAACGGTGGTGTAGATCTAAGAGTTGTTGAAGGATCATCGAAGGTTGCCGCCGCAACTGTTATTGTTGTTGTTATTGTTAAGATGCCATTGTAATCATTGCTAAATTAGGCTTCGAAGAACTCAATCTGTTAAAAAGATCATCTGAAATGTTTCCTTTCAACTCTAGTATAATCAGAAGGTGAAGAGAAATTAATGTCTACTTCTTCAACTACAAATCCCTCACTTTCTCTCTCTAAAAATCCCCCATTCTCTCTCTAAGATCATCTGAAATATTTCCTACTTTGTTAATGACGCCCAACAATCCAGTACATAACATGTACACAATGAGGAAAAGGCATTTTCAAATTGTGATGTTGCTAAATTTCTGAGTTCTTTGATTTGATGAACCTCTGTTTGTAAAAGAGTTTTAAAGAGAGAGAAAGAGGAGAAAAGGAGGATCAACAAAGTAGAGAGATATGGTGAGAGATACATAGACAAAGCAAAAGGAATTAGTGTCTTTCATTTGGTCATAGAAGATTTAGCGCATGAAAGAGAAAGATTTGGTCAGAGGGGTATTTCGGGTATAGGAAAGTATTCATTATGCCTTGATGATGTCAGCACTGCCCCAAAAGTGGATCTTGGGGCCAAAACGAACTGCCGGACAGAATTGGGGGCCAAAACGGTGAGTTGGTCAACAATTGGGGGCCAAAACGGAATTAACCCTTTATATAACTCTAATAGTCTAGGGTTACTATATTGCTATTGAAAATGGTTCTTAATTCCTCAACAAAAAAAAAATGGTTCTTAATCATAGTAGGTGTCAATCATATCACAATCTAAGTTGATGATAACCTAGCAGTAGTTTGAAGCTATTATTATCCAACTATTCGAAACTAGGTCCGAAATTGAAAATGACTATGAAAATCCTAGGAAAGAAGAAACCTACCTGATTTGTAGCACAATGGAGAAAGAACCAGTCCCCTAGCAAAGCTCTTTATGCCTATTTCTTATTCTTCTTCACTTTCTCTCTCTCAAATCTCACTTTCTCGCTCTAGAATGCTCTCATAGGCTGCAACAAAAAAGGAAGCAGGAAGGCAAATAGGGTTTAGCGTTACCAATTAATTGATTTGGATATTTTCACCCCATATAATGTGGGGTGGGGGATATTACAATCTCCCCTCCTAAAAGAAAATTTTGTCCTCGAAATTGAACGTACCTGACAAGAGGGAAAAAATCAGGATAACGAAGCTGCATATCATCCTCACGCTCCCAAGTAACTTCCTTATCATTGTGGTGATGCTATTGAACCTTGACCATGACAATCGTCTTTCAGTGAAGAACATACTATGCGATGCTTTTAAAGCATCAAAACGTGAAAACATTGTGGACCCCTGTCAAACTTACAGGCAAGTCAAAATGATAGGCTACTTTTCCCACCTTCTCAACTATCCTGAAAGGTCCAATATGTTTCAGAGCCAACTTTCATTTCTTACCGAAACCTATAACACCTTTCATAGGTGACACTTTCAACAAGACCTCATCTACAACGATAAGCTCCAAATATTTTCGTCGTTTGTTAGCATAACTCTTCTGGCAACTTTGAGCTGCTTGGAGCCCACTTCGAATCAAAGCAATCTTCTCAGAAGTGTCCAAGAAACACCTCTGGTCCTTCTAGTTTAGCATCAACTATCTCTGTCCAACACAATGGTGACCTACAAGGTCTCCCGTATAATGCCTTGAAAGGTGTCATGCCAATACTAGATTGGTAACTATTACTATATGCAAATTCCACCAAATGCAAGTGATCTTGCCAACTCCCTCCCAAATCTAGTAATGAACATCGCAACATATCATCAAGCACTCTGTTAACTCGCTCTGTCTGCCCATCGGTCTGAGGACGAAAGGTTTACTAAAGTGTAAAGATGCCGCCGTAGAAGCTTGGAAACTCTTCTCAAATCGTGAACTAAAGAGAGAATCCTTATATGAAACAATAGACACTGTAACTCCACGTAACCTAACTATCTCCTTGATGTAAAGTTGTGTCAGTCGATCTCCACTATCTGTCATCTTCACTGGTGTATGGCCCAAAACATGTCACCAGGAGTGTCCCAAGGAATTCACAATTAATGGGCTTACTCGGTGACGAAGCCCATGAACTAAGGGTTAATGGGCCCGACTCATTTACCTTCGGGTGCTCCTAAGCAACGCCAAAGTAAAGAAGCACTTCCAGCCCTAGAGGAAGAGGTCCGCCCTCGCCCCCTTACCAGACAAGGTATTGAAACACTTCTAGGCCGGGAGGAAGAGGTCCACCCTCGCCTCCTCACAAGCTAAGTACGAAAGCACATCAACTCTGGATAAAGAGGTCCGCCTTCAAATCCTCAACGGACCTCCTGCCATATATCTGTTGGGTATTATACCCTTATACTAGTGTTTATAGCGGATAACGACATCTAATGTCTAACACTAGTATCCCCAAGATCATCATGCAAAACTAGAGATTAACTAATTAGGAGATAGTTGATTACCTTAAACGCTATTCCCTTCGAACTAGTTGAATAGAATAAAGAAGACCAAGAGCTTCAAAACGTAGCTCCTCTACTTGGGACACCGAACGGTGTATTTAATCTCCCTCCTTTAAAGCTTGCTAGCACTCCAATGGTGGTTTGATAATAAGAAGACCTTCTTCTTGCTTGACTAGAAGATAGCTTGGGAATTAGCTCACTTTCTCCTCTCTACTTGATGTGGTAGAGTAAGAAAGCTTAGAGAGAAATTACACACCTTATTCTCTGCCCTAAGAGTGTTTATATAGAACCCTAATAAGAATCCACCTCCTTTTAGGTTTCCTAGAACACCCTTTAGAATAAGATTTAGGGAAATTATCGAAAATAGCAATTAGTTGATATTTTCTCAATTACGTAAGGAGATGACGTCCAAACCCAGCCAAAATTGGCAGATTTAATTTTCATAACATAAAGAAACGTCCCTCCAAAAATCAGCCCAATCCGAGCCCTAAAAGTTCCCGAATCGGTCTAGGTCCAAAACCCCATTTTTGGGTTTTTTGTACTATCTTTGCCCAAATTCTATTTAGGCCTGTGGGATATGTTTATGGGACATTCCCAATGTTATATCACACTCCCACTAGTCATATCATCCGATTAAATACCCATTCTTATGTGTAACCTGATGTAGGATCCGATCGAAGTTAGCCGCGAATTACTTCGTAATTCGACGATCGTAGTTGGTTTCTAGCATAAACTCTACGACCCCTAAATTAATCGCACTTGATGATCTTCTTCATCAATTGTCCTAGCCGACAAATTTCTCGCATTGCAATCTTGGTCGAAGGACACCTCCTTCAACTCCTTCAGACTCCCACTTGGACTTAGAACAAGTGCAATGCCTCGATTCACGTGTCAATTTAGTATCCCATTTGATACGTCACGTCATTCATACTTTCTTGATTTCATTGTACAATTGTAAAAGACAAACGATTAATTCTTAATCCGTTTGAGCGCGGCCACGCATTTTCAGTTATCACTCAGTTTTACTTGTCGAGGTTTATTCCAAATTTACCTCATGCCTTAGACTGTGTATGAATATCATACTATGTCTTAGGTGACAATTTAGTTTGACTACCGTGGTAGTCGGTTTTAACCTTTGCTTATTATCAATTAATTTGAAGATTGCTATCTTCAACCTTGATAATTTCTAGTAATCTTTACTAGAGTTAAGACTTTTAATTTCTTATGTAGAATTTGCAACAGTTACGGCTTAAACACTTTTAAGCCTACTTTCCTTCCATGTTTGGAAGTTTGCTACGATGACTTGTTTCAACTCTTGTACTACTTCATCCTTTAGCCTTCTAGGATGTTTTAAGTAGTGATTCGGTTTTCCAATCCGAATTTGGATGTCTAAATGCTAATCATGTCCGACATGATTGACTTTATATTTACGAACATAGATGTCTCTCACACGCGTGCTTGCTCATCGGTGTCTTTCAGACTCCGAGTGTTGCAACGCTCTTTGTCATGAGTTTTTGGGTCGAAATTCGTTTAGACTTTTCCGAGTCTTAGATTTTCGGTTTCAGATCTCAAGCATCTCAGCGTACTGAGTCTTTATAATCCTATCATCTTTCTGATCTATGCTTATAGATCTTCAGATGCCCAAACATTTTATCCTTGTGCGTGGTCCTTTTATTGTGTCAGTTTGTTACCGTTATACAACATTCTATATTGTACTCAATGTTTTGTATGTACTCTGCATACGGACTCGGAAGGTTTGTTGCTCCCACTTACCTTCTTGAAATTCGTGATTCAAGAATTTCTCCATTCCTCATGAATCAAAGCCATTTTGATTTTCTCTGTGAATCAAAGATTCTGACTCTTGCGTGCTTAATCCGACGATGGATTCTTCGAGCATGCTTATGGACATAACTTGATTGGAAGAATCTTATTCTTCTTGTCTAGTTTTGGGAAACATGATTGTTTCCATTCTTCTCAATTTTCTACTTTGGAAAACTAATTTAGGTCTTCCGTTGACTTAAATTACCAAGCTACATGTCTTGATGAGATATGGATTCCATGATGATTTTGGGTCCTAGCCAAAATCTAGAGTCAGTTTCCGTCTCTGCGCAGGTCTTTTATCTCTTCAGAAATAACCTTTATTTTCTGAGTCTTTGAGATTACTTTTGACCTTAAGGGCTTTTGAACAACAATTTGGAGTACTCTCAGTTTTGTTGCTCTTGGTCGAATTTAATCGTCCTGTACAAGTTTCATGATTGTTCTTCATGACTCTTCATGATTTTTCTCATGATCGAATTAATTCGACTTGTACTTTTCTCCCACTTATTCTTGTAATAATTAGTACTTTTCTCCGAGAAATGCTAATTACTATAAGAATACTATCATGAGCAACAAAAACTTTGTTCTCTTGATTGTATATGGTGGAAGAAGCCCAAATTTCTTCTAAAGAAATTGCGTCAGATATTAACTAAGTTTTGTAACGCTGTTTCAAGTTTTAGCCTTCGACGGAGTAGGTTAAGTGTGAAAATAATCGTGTCTAGTATATCCCAAGGTATTCGGAAGACTGGCTTAAACCCATCATTGATCGAATCATGCATAGCAGTGTTCGATTACTCCCACTGAATCCACCATCCGTCGGATGTGTTCCATGGAGCAGAGTTGGGAAACTGTTTCTCAACTTCTTTGATGGTTATCAAGTGTTTGACTGAAGTTTTCATTATCTTGTCAAAGTGATTCTTTACTTCGGTTTGTACTTTGTTTGAACCTTTCAAACATTCCGACTCACACTTTATGATTTGTACGTTTCCATACTTCATGAAGTTTCTCGGAGTACGTATTGAAGTATCTCTTCTTAGCTTGTGCAAGTAAACTTATAGGTCTGTATAATACCGTATGAGTCCTAATAGGTTACCAGTCTTATGCCCTTTTGATAGGGTGACTTTGTCAATTAGTCCTCAAGACCTAATCGACAATGCTGAAGTTAATGAGTTTGAATCTCTTGATATCAGCCATTATCAATGTTAACCATTAGTTAATTTACCACTGGTTTAAAATATCAAATGTTTCTAGAAGAACAAAATAATTATTATTAAGTTCTAAGCTAGATCAGTGTCTAAGAGAAGACTTCGATCCCTTTTAGCATCCTTAGCATTACTGCTTCTGCTCCCTCTTGGATCTTTACTTCTTTTAGTCAAGTATGCGATTCCCTTGAGCTTTACCGAGCCGTTCATCCGGTCTTAAAATTACCTGATGAAGGAATTTTACGATACTGGTTTAACTTTGTTAACAAGGATATGGAACCGGAATTCATAATTTCATTCCTTTTGTCCTCCAGATGCTAAGGGTAGTTTCCTTTTAAATGGTCTAGCCATTATTTGGAAACATTGACAGTAATGAGGAATACTCTTGATCATGTACTCAACAACTGCTTTTCTTTGATCAAATATTTGTCTCACTTGACTGACCCTTTGCCCTTTTGAATCTCAAGAGCTCTTTCTTAGATTCTTTGTACCAAATCTCAAGAACCTTTCTTAGATTGGATATTCCCATATGTTCTGCTCAGTTTGTTCGTAACAACTTGAGTGACTCATTTAAGGTCTTATCTATCTTTGTTCAATTGATATTGAAATTAGGTGATAGATGTACTCGGTTGTCTTCCCTTAGGATGACTTTCAGATTGTCTTGGAGATCTCGTACCTCACCATTTATGACTTCTGTTGGAATTTGTTCCTCAGTTTGTCTTAATGGTCGTGCTAGCATCCATTGCTCTTTCAAAGAGAATGTTATACGATTGCTTGCAAAAGGCTTTTGACCTTCTTTTGTATGAGTCAACATTGGGATTGGGTATTCTAGTGACCTTCCTTTTGAATCTGAGAACTATTCTCGGATTCATTCTTCCATTCTAGGAAGTGGATCAACACCTCCCTTAGGTGTGGTTTAAAGTTGAAATCGTTTTCCTAGTGTCATCTTTAAAACTACATAAAGAAATGGCAAAGTTCTAAAACTCGTTATCGTTTTTGAAAAACATTAGTTTTCCCACACTATTCAATAAAATCGTTCCCGATTGAATAAGTGATTCCAAGATCCTAGTTCTTCGGAGTAAAGCGGACGAAGGCCCTACCCTTTGACTCCGTCGTTCCGGGTGAGTGAGCTACTTCACTGATCATACCTTATGACTCTTGGTTGATAGATTTCATTAATGAATGATGATGTGGCATTAAAATGCCACATTTGGATCGCTTAACTTCGATGAGTTACTTCGTTTTCGGGTTTTATTTCTAATTATTTATGAGTTTTTCTTGGTAGGTAACTTATTTGGAGTTTTACGCTTAATTCGGAATAAAATAGAGCATTTATCACATTTTCATCTCATGTGGAAGCGACCGGAAGGAAAGAGTACCAGGGATATTTTGGTAGAAATCAGAGGTTAAATGGCAAGTGGAGTCAATGGTGAGCCCGGCGGCGAAAACGGAAGTTGAATCCGAGTTCGGACGGAAGAGTTATGGAAAAAAGAAATCGAGAGTCATTTTGGTATTTTCTGGAAATTACAATATGGAGATAAAGTTAAAGGCACTCCCTTGTTTTCTAAATGAGAGGCAAAGCCCAACCCAAAGTTCAAAAGCCCAAGGAAGAAGATCAAAAGAGAAGTTTAGGGGCTCCCCTCTTTATAAGCCCAAGTCAATTGCCAAGTGAAGGGTTTGTATGCTCATCAAAAAAAAAGTGAAGGGTTTGTATTTGGGGGTCCATGAGGAAATAAAAGAAATCTGATTCAGGGGTCATCATCTTCTCTATTATTAAGCAACTAGGGTTAGGAGGTTCTAGGGGGATTGAGAGTTTGAAGAGAGAGAGAAGAGAGAGAGAAGAGAGAGTTGCCGGCCAAGCTTGGTCCGGCCAGCATACTAGGCCGACCAAGCTTAGGCCGGCTCGGTAGGAAACACGGGAACAACAAGCTCGGGTTGCTCTTGCAGCAGGTCAGACTAACATTAAAGCTAATAAGCTATAGGACAGCAGCTTCCAAGAACAACAACAGCTCGGGTTATCACCGGCCAGCACGGGAAACAGCTCGGAACGCAAGGGACGCGTCTCAGCAGCTCGGACCACTCGGGACAGCAATCTAGGGCACGGGCCAGCAAGCATTAGGCCGGAATTTCTTATCTTTTGGCCGGTTGTTCTCGACTTTTCCGACCACTTTCTTGACTGGAAAATTTAGGGGTTTTGCTCCCTTAATTATTGCCTTGAATCCCTTGTCATCCTATTGTGTTTTTGGTTGATATTTTCAGAGAGAGAAAGCTTAAGTGAAGCTTTCATGGTGGTTTAGTTTGGAGGAAGAAGAAGGTACTGTTGCTAAGGGGAACCCTAGTTTTCACTGAGGGGAAACCTAATCTGCTCTGTTAAGGGAAAATCAAGATATTGCTAGGGGAGATTGGCAGCACATAAATAGTCATATTTTCCAACGATCCTAGCCTCGCGCCATCATCGAAAAAGGGGGATTTCAATCTTAACTTTGTCTTACTTTATCTTCTTACGTTTATTATTTGTATCGCCATGTCTAGCTAACTTTTGTAATCCGATACTCGTGAAACATGATTTGATATGTGATGAATGACTTATGACTTGTGTAAATGTTAGTTTCGTTGACTTCATCTAATTATATGAATTAGAAACCTTGTTCGTAATTGCTTATTGACACATAGTTTGATAGTCCGTACTTAATTTGATAGTCGATGCTTAGTAACTTTTGATCGGTTATATTTAGTTTGACGGATTATGCTTATTAGTGTTATACTTCGATCATTGTCAACTCATTTGATAGTATGTTATTAGTTTGATAGTCGATACTTAGTAACTTTTGATCGATTATGCTTGGTTTGACATATTATGCTTAGGATTGTCAATGTGGGTAAAGTCAACTAACTTTTCATGCTTATAGATTATTAGTACTAGTCACTATCGATTTTGTGGATCGAAGTATCCTCCTCACTCTATTCTTGTTCGACACTTCCCGAATCTCTCACCTTTAGTTTAGTTAGTTTTATTTACTTCTTTATCTCAAACCAATCAAAAACTCAATTATCATCTTTTGTTTTAGTCTAAGTTAGTCAGTGACACCTAGACCGGTGGGCTAGACTCTCTCGATATTCGAATCACCCTCCTATCTTCGTGGATCGATCACGGTCTTACTGGGTTATTACTTGACGCCCGTATACTTGCGGGTGAAGACCTTTTAGGGTAACCTTTTCGGCCCATCAAATGACTAATCTATCCTTTTGCCTAGAGTATCCAAGACTCTCTTGCTGGTCTCGTTGAGTAGAACCATTTAGACGTGTAGGCCTCTTCTATAGACCTACCCGCATTGTCCCAAGGTAGAGGAGGTACTCTGCGAAGGCCGACCCACCTTCCTCGAACAATGGCGCAACGAGTGTCTTAATCTGGATAGGCGATTACTCAAGATTACGTTTTGGGGACTTTTACGCTAGTCTGGCATTTGTTATAGTGAACTATTTAGCCTAACTAACATCCACGACATAAAGCGTAAATAAGTAAGTAAATGCGCGCGAGAAAATAAATCAAGCAGACATGGATCCTAGTATGGCCCCTAACCTAGAAGATCTAATCTCCTTTGGTTTTCTTCTTGTTTCGCCTTTTGGTTCGTCTTAGATCGCCATCTTTGAACCTCCATTGAATTCTCCCACTCGCCTTAAGCTTCTTCAATGGGCTCATAGACCCTAAACTCTAATTACAAGACTAACGATTCGCAGATCTTATAAACTTGAAATTAATTACAAAGCATGCACCCATCTGTGCTTAAAACAAGAATAAAGAAATAAATCTATGGTCATACTAGTTTCCCGCATTCACATCACATGCATTCATATAATATATCAAAGCTAAGAATTATATACGCATGATTATCTTGGGAGATACTTTTGTCGACATCATATGTTACATTCCGGACCTTAAGTATAAATTCGAAGAATTCGACTAATGGTGCGTTCCGGTTTTATCTTTTATGATTTCTAAAATCAACTTTTAAGAAAAACTCCATTTTGGGTTCTGAAAGCCCGGGTCAATATCGGAAAAAATATTGGTTTGTCTTTTAACGATTTTGAAATCCGTTTTTAAAGAAAAACCTTTTTAGGTCATCGGATGACCCGATTTGATTTTGGTAGTAATTTGGTGGGATCGGGAGAAAAAGTTAAGACTTTCGCCAAAAAACTCCCACTCGAGTCGAGACCCGTGAAACTTTGGCCATTAGACCCTCAGACACCTTCGGAATATCCCAAGACCAACTTTTAGTCAAGGCCCAAAACCCGGAAGTCAAGGCCCAAAAGCTTGGTCCGGCCCAAAGATGGTCGGGTCTTGAATGGGTACGGCCCAAAGTCGGCCCAGACTAGGTATGGCCGAGCCAGACTCATCTAGATGCATCTTCGGGCTTGGCCGAGGTCAAGGACGCGTCCTGGCCGCAACCAGGACATTTGGCCTAGGTCCGGATGCACCTAGATGCATCTAGACCCTTGGCCGAGCCGTCCAGATGCATCTGGTGCATCCTGACCATAGGCCGCATCCTCTAGTGCATCTTGGAGGCAACCGAGATGCTTGGGGATGCTCTAGACGCGTCTAGTCGCGTCTGGTTAGAGTATCCAGCCGTCTCGGATGGAATCTGAGACGTGCTCGGACCATCCGAGCAACCAGACGCGTCCTGTCGCGTCTGGTGCCTAATCATGCATCTTGGACCCAGTTCGAGATGCTCTCGGGTAGTTGGGACGCGTCCCAGACGCGTTCTATGCCTTCCCGAGCTATCCAGACGCAATCGACTCGGATCTGATCCGAGTCGGTCTCGGTCTAACGACTGAGACGCGTCTCTGGGCTGGGACGCGTCCTAGACGTATCCACTGGACGCGTCCAGAGGTCCAGACACATCCTCTGGTTGCGTCCAGATGCATCCTCTGGTTGCGTCTGAGACGCGTCCAGCCTGGACAGGTGCACTCTTTGGAAACTTCTAAAGTTTTCAATTTTTGGAAACTCCATGTTTCTAAATTTTTTTTAGTAGCTTCTAAAGCCATAAATCCCAACTTTTTAGTAACTTTTAAAAAATCAAATTCTTGTTCTTGAGAGAAATCCTAATTCATGAAGAACAATAGTTTTGAAAACCTTTTCCAAACACCAAAATCAATCAAAATCAATGTTTTAAAACAATTTCAATCATCAATTTTGATTTTAATTTGAAAACTAGTTGAATCATATTCATTGTAATCAAATCATGAGTTTATAATACCTTTTAAAACACTTTTAAAACTTAATAAACTCAAACTATCAGACTATCAAGCATATCAAATATCAATTAGTTCGATTCTTAGCAAAAACTAGTTAATGCAAGAGGCTCTGACGCCACTGTTAGGTATTATACCCTTATACTAGTGTTTATAGCGGATAACGACATCTAATGTCTAACACTAGTATCTCCAAGATCATCATGCAAAACTAGAGATTAACTAATTAGGAGATAGTTGATTACCTTAAACGCTATTCCCTTCGAACTAGTTGAATATAATAAAGAAGACAAAGAGCTTCAAAACGTAGCTCCTCTACTTGGGACACCGAACGGTGTATTTAATCTCCCTCCTTGAAAGCTTGCTAGCACTCCAATGGTGGTTTGATAATAAGAAGACCTTCTTCTTGCTTGATTAGAAGATAACTTGGGAATTAGTTTACTTTCTCCTCTCTACTTGATGTGGTAGAGTAAGAAAGCTTAGAGAGAAATTCCACACCTTATTCTCCGCCCTAAGAGTGTTTATATAGAACCCTAATAAGAATCCACCACCTTTTAGGTTTCCTAAAACACCCTTTAGAATAAGATTTAGGGAAATTATCGAAAATAACAACTAGTTGATATTTTCTCAATTTCCTAAGGAGATGACGTCCAAACCCAGTCAAAATTGGCAGATTTAATGCTCATAACATAAGGAAACGTCCCTCCAATAATCAGTCCAATCCGAACCCTAAAAGTGTCTGAATCGGTCTAGGCCCAAAACCCATTTTTGGGCTTTTTGTACTATCTTTGCCCAAATTCTATTTAGGCCCGTGGGATATGTTTATGGGACATTCCCAATTTTATATCACACTCCCACTAGTCATATCATCCGATTAAATACCCATTCTTATGTGTAACCAGATGTAGGATCCGATCGATGTTAGCCGGCGAATTACTTCGTAATTCGACGATTGTAGTTGGTTTCTAGCATAAACTCTACGACCCCTAAATCAATCGGACTTGATGATCTTCTTCAACAATTTTCCTAGCCGACAAATTTCTCGCTTTGCAATCTTGGTCGAAGGACATCTCCTTCAACTCCTTCAATATCCGTTGGAGAGACGTTATAGTCATTCAAGATGACAATATCCCGGATATATCCGTCAGGGGGTTATGGAATCCATATTAATGGTGACAACTCATGCATTACCACCATTAAAGATGACAACTCTATACCAAGTAGCAGTCGATCGAAGACTCTATAAAAGGACCAAGAAGAAGATGATACGGATCATCTGATCCCAGGTAAACACATCGAGTACAGACTCAATACTATCATCCATTGAACTCCGGATAACAACCACGGAGGCCTAAGTTCATTTGCAATCGACTAACTACCTATTTTCTCTCTCACATCGATCATCCAAACCACTGACAGAACACCTACTCAAGGAAGGACGGTCAGACTACCCTTCATTTTTTCTCTCATACAAAGGGACCAATCAGTCGTCCACGACACTCCCACCATCACCATCGTCTTATTCCTTCCTTGTGATCGGCTAACCAAGTATCTATTGAACCACATACCACTGATCAAAAGGAGGTCGACACATAGTTCTCTCTCCTGACGACTACTCATCAAAGGAGGACGACTTACAATCAAAGGGGCGACCTCTCTTTATCTCTCCTACGACTACCCATCAAAGGAGGTCGACCAGACAACCAAGGAAGGTCGACCATTAATTTTTCTCTCTTGGGCGACCTGACAACCAAGGAAGGGCGACTTACCATTATCTCTCCTGACGAAGTCAGGCCTCCCTTACTTTGCCACATTAGCGAGGATTGTCTTAGCCAGGGATAGACCTCATACTCTCTCTCCAACAAGTCAGTCAATCAGTAGAGAGCGAGCTCTGGCCACTCTACGAGTCGTGCCTAAGCTCTGAACACCGACCAATCAACGGTAATACTTCCAAGGATATCATTTACGCCTCGATTACTCTTCTTGCAAGCTTACTGACTTGACCGTCGGAGCCCCCTTAGGCTGGCACCATCCTGGTGTCCCCTAAGACCTCACGGTCACGTGTGTTGTTGTCTCTTTTGTCCCAGGTTGAGCTCAAAGACGTCGTCGGTGCCCGTAAAAATACTAACAGGTGGAGGTTCGACATCCGATCAACGACCCGGTCCAGCTGACTTATTGACCCGCGATTTCCTACCCTCATAGTTTGGTGCTAGAAGGAGGGGGGGACTGACAACTAGTTACTGAGCTTTTTGAGTTTTTTGAGTGTTGCACTGGAGATACTCTAGTCCAATGTGTCAAGTATGAATTGAGATTCTCTTTCCTAAATGGCAGTATTGAGATCCTCAATTCAAATTACTTCTCCAATGCAACACTCGAAAAACTCAACATTTACTTTAGATTCACTCTTGTTTTTTATTTTAATATATAAAATGATGGTGTGGGCCAATTGAGATACAACAATAAATTTTGAGATTCAAGTTGAGTGTTGCATTGGAGAATGTTTTTTTGTAAAAAACTCAAGTAATCCTATGTGTCAATTTGAGTTTTTCAAGTTGAGCGTTGCATTGGAGATGCTCTTAGGATGGAAAACCGACAGTAATATTCCGAAAGGGTAGCTCTTTATTTTCCATTTGTAAGACAATTATCGACGTCACCTGGACAAAATCATAATGATTGCATGTGATTGTATACGGTGGTCGGTACTCATTCTACCGACGAAGAGTCTAGAGTACTATTTAAAATAGGTAGCTTTTGAGTTTTCGTCGTTAAAGCAATTACCGACTTTGTTGGTACAAAATCGTTAGCTGGTAGCTTTATGCCAATTAGTAATACAACATATCAGACGGGTTCCTCAAATAGATTATGTTTATGAAGTTATGTTATTTTCCAAATGAACACCAATTTCTATGAAATCAAACTTGAAATGAAGATTCATAAAATGTTTTATACCCTTTTAGTAGGTGATCCTTTTTTTTTATAGTTTTGTTTAGATCAAAATAATAATTTGCCCTTTCTCCTTTTTCCACACCAAATCAGAACTTCAAAAGTTAGATATGATCTTGAAGGAAGATAATGGTTTGATTTCGAATCATTCTGGTTGGACTTTCTTTCTCAAGGGAACCAATTGTTATTTCTGTTTCGGTTAGGCACGTCTTGTAGCCACTCCATTGTGATTGTTTCAAAATTAGTTTTTGAAAGTAAAGTAGAAAGTGATTTCGTTGGAAATCTAATTGAGATTGGAGTTATCGAATGATGGTGACTTTTGCTGGAGTCAACCCTCCTTCTAGCCCCAATTTGCTCATGTCAAAATTTGTCAATCTGGTATAAGTCAAAATGATGAGACAGTGATGCTGGATCCCGTTACGATTGATGAGAGTGCTACATTTAATCCTGCTACGATCAGTCCTTCTCTCGCTCCTGCTCCTCTGAACCTAGGGAAAACCTGTAAGGAGTTCAAAAACCTATCCGACTCTCAAGACAATCAGATTGCCCTTGCAGTTCAAATAAGTGATTATTGAATGAACCGTGGAGTTCGTACCTTGTTTAAGGTGATTTGATGACCTTTATAGGCTGCTTTGACCAATTGTTGTTAGGCGGCGTAATTGAGGCAGTTGAGACTATTGTTTCGTAGTCAGAAAATATTAAGGTTTTCCTTTGAAGTTATCCATTATCTTTGACGTATGGGATCTCATATGTTTTAGGATCCTTGATAGATATCTTTCCGAGGTAATAGGTTCTTTGGGAGATGTTTCCTCTTCGGAAGACTCTTGAAGCCCAAGGTAGTTAAATAGTTAAGATCTTTGCCGATTGAGATCTTTTATTAGATTCGAAATTAAGTCAGTAAGCGTGAGGCGCGATTCTACCTCCCCATGTTTCGGGATTAAGGTATTGACCCTGCTTACATGGATCCTCTAGCCTTCTCGTGAATCCCAGAGCATACCTAACAGTATGTGGGTCAGGACAGTGTCTAAGGAACATAGAACAATCGTACCGATCTCCCACTTCTTGGTTTGAGTAGCAGACCCCCTTCGGATTCACCTCTCACTTCTTGGTTTGAGTAGCAGACCTCTTTCGGGTTCGACCTCCCTTGACGCAGGTTAACCCCTTAGACTTTTAGTTTTGGTCATCAAGTTGGATATGCATCTCCTTTATTTGGAACTTTTTTAGTTAAGTTTTTAAAGTAATCAGATGATGGGAACTTCCAAAACACAAGTTGACTTATTTAGGGAATTTAAATATATTTAAGTTGACATTTTAGAAATATTCCCTTATAATCCTATTTAGTTAATGAATAAACATACATTAACATATTGATCTAGCCTTCTCCATAATTTAACATCGTACAATCTCTTGAAATTTAATTACTTCTGTTTCACAGCTTTAGATTGAAAATGAACAAAGAACAGAAAAGGTAAGCGGCACTACGTACCGAGGCACTAAGGCAGAAAAGATTCGGGTGCATGGATTGGCCGACCGCCACAATACGTAACACAGACCATTTGCAGCTCATTATGGTACACCAACAATTACAATATTAACTTCTTAGTATAAAACACATCACATTAAAACAAAGAGAAAAAGTCCATACATTTCCATGCGAACTTTTATTATTACGTAGATTAACGAAATCTAATCCACTTTTATCTTATTCTCCAACCAAACTTTTAGAAAAAGGTAAATTCAAACTCTGATATCTTCAGTAGAGAGACGTACATGTTACCGCTCAATGAAATTCTTATCTATCAACTAAGGACACATAGGTTTTCCATTAAGGTCGGTCAGTTTGGCATAGCAAGGACACTTCTTTCCGACTTTGCCCCCAGTGCCCTTGGGAACACACTTGCACTTGTCACAGCAGGGTTTACAAGCCTTGATGCAAAAGAATTGTTTTGGAAGAGCCTGGCACCTCGCTCTGCATGCTCGTCCACAGTCTAAAAGAACATAAAAATATATGTTAGAAACGCCCTGGATGCCTACAAATTGACCTAATTTATTATAGCTCTTGCACAAAAAAGGTATATTATAGTGTTGTTATAAGGAGATTCAAGTGATTACAGTTGATTGTCTAGAGTTTAAGGGTTATATGGGGTTATGATTTCTTTTCATGTTTGAACAGATAATTTGATAAGTCAATGATTTTATTATCTTTTTAGTCGACCAATATGACAATTTATATTTCTTCATACCAATAGTACCCCCTTTCAGCGACAATTGTACACCACTAGTAGATACCTGCAAAAGTCATCGATACAAGATTTTATATATTTAAGAGACGGTTATTCGGAGGAGAAAGAAATTAACTACAAAGAACCAAGCTAATTAAGTTGTATAGAAACTTACCGTCACATCAGCATCAAGAGCTTGAACGAGATTGAAGAAGAAGACGAGAGAGAAAATAAGCGAAACAATTAGAGATTTAGAGATTGCCATGAGAGAGAAAGAAAAACAAGGTTCAGGAGAGAAGCAAGTTTAGAATTGATTGAAAGATAAAAATGAAGATATCTTATTTATAGTGTGATTTTGTATGTGATATAAATTTGAGATTTCGAAAAGTTTAATGGGATGGAGGCACGATCCAAACATTTTAATGATATCCACTGGCAAGAGGCAAAAATAAATAATAAAATGTAGTCCGATGTCGGTATTGATGGATACATGTTTAACTACTCAAACTCAAATCTGCTCAGCCTGAGCTAGGTTTGTCGAGCAAGGAGTATTTGAAAATTCAAAATTATTAGAAAATTAAATTGTTAGTTATTATTTCAAATTTAGATATTATTATGGAATATAGTTTTTATTGGATAGGGTGTTGAAGCACCTAATTTGTACAGATTTATTTTCTATTTTTAGATAAAAGTCAGTTTGGTTGTTCAATTTATGATTATATGATAATACTATAGGATAAATGAACGAAAAGTAATGAACGTGCACCAACAATTATGTGGTTCACGCGAATATTCAGGATCTACATCGACGGACAAATCAATAATAGATTGATTATATTAATCTCCAAAACTGCGACTTATGAGATTATTCATTACATTTAATGGTAACCCAATGTATAAAAGTTTAAGGGTGCTTCTAAAGGCACCTGACCAAACAGCTGTTAGCATCCAAAAATATTGTTGACTCAAGTCAATGATTTTTGACTCGAGGTCTCTATAAGCACCAGTTTTTAATGTGGGTGACGTTCACCTTCGTTTACTTCTTCCATCTTCTTCTTCCAACAAAAACCCTAATCAATTCTTCTTCCAAAACAAAAACCCTAGAAACGTCTCCAACACCTACCGGCGACTATTCTTTTATTTTTCTAGGGCAAGTGAAATATTAAACATTTTAGGATACATCATTTTAACATTTTGTCTCTATAGTTTCAATCTACTATGATCAATGTTAGTTCATAATTAGGTTTTTTATTGGAGTAAATTGAATTAGGGTTTGCATCTATCATTCTTTTGTGCAGTTCATTCATCATCCAACCTTCACCAAGTATACAATTTCATGTTTGTGTTTTAAGTTCTTGAATGTGGTTCAATTTGTACAGGTAATAGTGAGAATGCGTCCTCCAAATGTGGATGAAGGAGAAATAATTGTACAGAAAGTTTCAGCTGAATCATTGTCAATTCTTGGGCATACCTTCACATTTGACTCTGTTGCCGACACAGCTTCGTCACAAGTAAGGATTTTCTTCTTAAATTGCACTTTATGTGGTAGTTGGTATTGTATTGTTTGCTTCTGAGTATTCTAATTTAACTTCTTATACGTTTTTCTAGCAAGATATATTCCACCTCGTAGGTGCTCCCCTTGTTGAGAACTGCCTGGCAGGGTTTAACAGTTCAATATTTGCATACGGGCAGGTATTTTTGGATGGATTTTGTGAGAGATGGATGGAGGGGTTAGGGTCAACAGATAATGGACCGGTGCCTACATACTTGAGTGGTGCCAACAGAGAATAGAGCGGTTGGGCGTGGTGCCAACAGAGATGGATGCTAACAGCTGTTTGGTCAGGTGCCTTTAGAAGCACCCAAAGTTTAATATCCAATTCGTGTTTATAGTGAATTAAAAGTTTTCTAGTTTCCAATGTTCCGGACTAATCAAGGAAAGTAGATAATAGCTATCTGATAATATTTTTTAGATAATCATAAGCGATTTCCTAAATGACCACCACTTTGGGAAACACAAATATCTTTCCCAGTACAAAATTATTAGTACAATTTTTTTTCGGCATTTTTTTCCTTTTTGTTGCCCAAGCCCTCACCACCATTCTTTCTCCACACTAGAAATGTTGCTGCAAAAATGTTTTCTCAATAGCTTTTTGTTTAAATTTTTCTATTCCGAGTACCACCTCCTACCACCATAATTTTTCTCTCTTTCCTTTCTTAGGTGAGATGGTGCTGACGTCTCTTCTTACTTTACAAATTTCAAGTCTTTTCAAGATGATCAAGTCCCTTATGGTTGTTGACCCCTGTATCTGTGGTCATGGCAAGACAATCATAGATCGTTCAAACCAAGAACGTGTCTTGGAATTCCTTAGGACACCATAATCGATTCTCTGCCATTGAGAGTCAAATTCTCCTCATGGACCCTTTCTCGTCCATTTTACGAATATATTCTCTTGTGAAGAAAGAAGAGGTTTAGCAAAATACCATGGCAGCCCCCTCTACCGGCCCAAGGCCGCGACACTTGTCGTTGGCAACTTTGATTCCTCCCGGCCAGGCCGTATTGATCGGTCGCGCCCTAAGCGGAACCCCCCTTATTGAACACTGTCGTGTTCATGGACATGTAAAGTCCACATGCTACGGATTGCATGGGTACACTAGTCAATATGGACCCAACAATCGCCCACGGACCCGCCCGGCTCGCTGCCTCCTTCTCAGTCATCAACAATCAGACTGTGGTGCCCTTAGCAACATTGTTAACCTAGGTACGATACTAAGGCCTCATAACTCTTCTTGATCAACAACGTCAGGATATAGGAACCGCCGCACCCCCTCATGACATAACCGAACCTAGCATTAAGCTAGCAGATACGAAAGTTTACTCATATCCTTGGGTCATCGATAAAGGGGTTGCGAAGCACATTTGTTCTTCCCTCTCTTGATTTTTAGCTACACTCTTTCTCCGCCTAATTATTATTTTTGGCTTTCCGATGGCTCACGTATCTAGGTTCATCATATTGGCTAGGCTTTCTTTTCAAAAATCTTGATAATATTGTACATATTTCTGTTTTTCAGTTTAACATATCTATCTCTGAAAATTACTTCTTCCCTCCTCTCTTAACTAACTTTTGATTCTACCTCTTGTGTCTTTCAGGACCAAGCGACGAGAACGACGACCAGACTTGGTGAACCCCATAAAGACTTTATTTTCTTCCCACGGACCCTAAGATTTACTCGTTTTTTATTTTTCCTTACAATAATAGTAGTAGTATTTCATTCGATGTATGGCACTGGCGTCTAGGTCATCCCTTTATTCCCATTTTAAGTATTTAGTTTCAAACATTCCTCGTATGAAGTTTATTTCCATTAATAAAATTTGTGTGATATTTTCTCTTTATCTAATAAAACGCGTATACCTTTTCCGTCTAGCACTTCTGTTTCTTCTAGACCTTTTGAACTTGTTCATGCCGATTAATGGGGACCATTCTCTATCCCCTTTAACTCTAGTTGTCGTTACTTTCTCACTATGGTGGATGACTTTTCACGATGTACGTGACTTTTTCTCATTCCACATAAATCAAGAAAGTAAAAATTTGTTACGAATTTTTCTAACTTTGTTATTACTCAATTTTGAACTAAAATTTCTAACATTCACTCGAGTAATGGAACTAATTCACTTCTCCAAATTCAAACCTTTTGTTTCGACGACATAATGGAGTTCATGAACAACTATTTACAATTATGGTTCCTATCTCGTGGGATCACCCACCACACAAGTTGGACCCACACTCCTCAACAAAATGGGGTTATGGAACGTAAACATCGTAATATTCTTGAAGTCGCTCGTTTCCTTAGCTTTCAAGCTCATCTTTCGATTTCTTTTTTAGGTGAATGTGCCCTTACGCGCGTCTACCCAATTAATAAATTACCAACACCCGTTTTAAATGAGTTGTCTCCCCATGAAAAACTTTTAGGTTCTCCACCAATTTCTACGCATCTTTGTATATTTGGTTGTTTATGTTACACTTGTTGTGCGAGCGTCAAAACAAAATTGTACCCTTGAGCCTCCCCCAGGATTTTTGTTGGGTATCCTCATGGTAAAAAAGATATTGTTAATATGATCTTTCTACACGTAAAATCAACACTTCTTGTGATGTCTTATTTCATGAAGATTGTTTTCTGATGTCTTCTTATTCTTCTAATAATAATAATAATAATCTTTCTTTCCCACTTCCATTCCTTTCTATTCAAGATGACGGAAACGGTCACTTTCCCTCTTATCTGACATACAAATCTCGGGTACACCCTGACCCAGAGTTGCTCACCGCCTAGACCCATCTTTGTCCATCACTGGGCACGTCGTTTATTGGCACCGCCCGCCCTTCTATTGACCTGTCATCTACAGGCACCACCCCTCTCCTCACAAAACCGGTTTGCCATCTATGCGCACCCAGTACGGACCCAACACAATGATTGTTGGACATTACCCCTTTGCCATCTTTCTGCCTTCTAATTCTTACGGCATCGCTCTTGATGACGTCGCAAACTCGTCGTCAGAAACCTTTGGTATCACCATCCACCCTAAGCGCTCTCGGCGACCCCCCCCCCCTCGTCTAAAAATTATGTTTTTCATAGTTCACCCTTTGAATTTCCTCCTTCAGATATATTTCCTATCCTCTCACCAACTATCTTTTGGTTGATGCGTTCTCCAACTCACATCATATTTTTCTCACCTCGGTTCGATCTACAATTGGATCATCCTCCTTTTCTCAAGCAATGAAATTGCCTCATTGGCGTGAATCAATGTCCAAGGAAATTTTGACCTTAGAATCTAACAAAATTTAGTCTATTGTAGACCTCCCACCTGGAAAGCGTCCCATCGGATGCAAATGGAAGTATAAAATAAATTCTCAATCGAGCGTCATAAACCATGCCTTGTCGCAAAAGGCTATTCTCAAGTTGAGGGACTTGATTATCATGACACCTTCGCCTTTGTAGCTAAATTAGTTACGGATCGTGTCCTTCTCTCGACTGCCGCAATCAAAGGATGGTCCCTTCACCAGCTGGATGTAAACAATGCATTCCTCAAAGTGATCCTGACGAAGAAGTTTTCATGAAGCTCCCTCTCGGTTTTTCCAAACAGCGGGACTCCAAAGTTTGTCGCTTACATAAATCTTTATACAACCTCAAACAGGCTTCCTGTTAATGGTTTTCCAAGTTTTCTTCCATCCTCATAAGTAAGGGTTTTATTCAATCCCTTTCTGACTACTCTTTTTTTCCTTCAAACATCATCTATCTCTTTTTATGTTCTTGTAAACTTAGATGATATTATTATCACTGGAAATGATAACTCAACCATTTATAAACTCAAATTTTTTTTTATCGTACCTTCTCTTTAAAGGATCTAAGACGACTTCAATACTTTATTGATATCGAAGTGTCCCGTTCTTCCGTAGGCATCTTCCCATGTCAACGGAAATTTGCCCTTGACATAATTATGGACTTCGGTTTGACACTTTTCTCGTCCATCCCTATTCACAATGGAACAAGAACTCCGTCTGAGTTCTTATGATGGTGATCCCCTTCCTGATCTGACTATTTATCGTCGCTTAATTGGTCGCTTACTCTATCTAACAATCACTTGCCCTGACATTAGCTTTGAAGTAAATAATCTAAGCCAATTCTTACAATCAATCTCTGAGTACTGTCCATCTCGATGTTGCTCATCGGGTACTTCGTTATCTCAAAGATTCTATTGGTCGCGGTACTTCCCTCTAGGTCACGAGGTCTCCTCACATCTCAAGATATTATGATTCTGACTGGGTCGGTTGCCTATCTACATGACGATCCACTTCATGATACTTCACCATGATTGGTTCCAACCCCTTGTCATGGATGTCTAAGAAGCAACCCACGGTTGCTAAATCCTTCGTCGAGGCTGAGTATCGAGCTCTAGCCAGTCTGATCGCCTATGAGCTTCAATGGCTCAACTACCTTCTTTATGATCTGGGCTTTGGTCACTCTTTTCCAATGTTCGCCCACAGTGATAATCGTACGACATTCCACATTGTCAATAATCTCTTTTACCACGAACAACACAAAATATTGAAATTGATTGCCACTTTGTTCGTGAAAAGATCAAGACAAACATCATCGCTTCTCGATTCAAACTTATCGTTGAACTACTTGGCGCTGACATTTTATAAAGACAATTGGCAAGTTGGGCATCATTTTGATTTTTGCTCCAACTTGAGGTGGAGTATTAAAGGGCCACCCAATCATATCTATCAGACCCAACTAACTGGGCCATGAGCGACTTGGATCTTGACCACCCTAGTCAAGCCGTGTAGATCTAGGATACCTAGATAACGTTGGTTATTATTTCATGTATATCTTTGTTTGTACTTCATCTATATCTCATGTATTTGGACAAACAACTTTGTACACATATAATTACGTCATTATATTGAATACAAAGAACGCCGACAATTATTTTCTCAAACTACTTTTATCTCTCGACTCCATCTCTCTTGGCTTACACATCTTTCTACTTCACCTCTCTCGGCTACGTCCATATTAGCCTCTCGGTTCATTGATTCTTGATAGAAGGTTCTTCCCTCTTCACAACATCTATTCAAACATGAATATGGATTGGTACTTATAATTAAATCAGATCCGATACTCGACCAATTACACCCATAGGCAGAGCCAACTCTGAATTATATTGTAATGCACTTTTCATTTAAATAAAACATATCGAGAAGAAATAAATTATGGGGAGGCTTACTTCATTATTTTTCAGGAGTCAGATTTCCTCATACTCGATATTACTTTGTTCTTTTTTTAAACGTAGGTATGTCGGGAAGAACATCGATGCTATTTATCAAGATAAACTCTAGTTTCCACACGTCATCTATCTCTTTGAAATTCTCAACACTATTTTTATGTCGTTGGATTCATTATTTGTTTTGTTTATCTTAAGAAACATACTTATGAATTTTGTAAACAACTTTAGGACTTAGTTAAAGAAAATACTCTTCTTCCATTAGGTTTTTTGGTGATTTAGATTAGAAATAAACTCCACATAAGTTAAGTGGGTTCCTAGTGTTGATGGAACAGTTCACCAATATTTATTTATAGACACTATTGAGAAAAATAACATTGTTGAAATGAAACATAGACACATTGTTGAAACTCATTGTTATTTGTTATTGTCTGTCTCTGTTCCTAGTGAATTTTAGAAAGACGTTCTCGCTACTGTTAGTTATCAGAAAAACTGACAAGAAATACTCTGGACTACTTCTACTTAAGATTCTTTGTGTATACTTGTTTTCTTCCTCATCCTCTTGTAGAGAGTAGCAACTAATATTCTCGTTCTGTCATGCATGTGTTTTGCAGCCATGATGAGTGTAAAAGGCGTTACAGGTTTTATAGTCCATTACTCATAAGTTTTATGTTTCTCTTCATGTTGTACTTTTAAATCACATACCTTACTTTTTCCTCCTATTCATGATGTGACTCCCTTTGACCTAGTTTATATCGTTTTTTCCTGATGTTTGTGATATTCCAGCTGTTCTTGTTGGTCCTACTGGACATGATGGTATCCTTTCTATCTTTCCTTATTTCTCTCTTTACTGACTGGTTGTAGGCGACGATCAATATTTCGAGCATTGGTGACGATCAATCGAGCATTGGTGACGACCAATCGAGCATTGGTGACGACCAATCGAGCATTAGTGATGATTGGTTTCACTAATGCTCGATTGGTCGTTACCAATGCTCGATTGATCGTCACCAATGCTCGAAATATTGATCGTCGCCTACAACCAGTCAGTAAAGAGAGAAATAAGGAAAGATAGAAAGGATACCATGGTCTTAGGGACCAAATTGAAATGTTGGACAAATTTTAGGGTCAAATTTCCATGGGTCACAACATGGGTGTCAAATTGGAATTAACCTTACCCTAAGATCATCTCGGATGCAAAAGCAAAAAAGAAAATAAACTTCAATCGTCCTACGGGTTCAACTCTTACTTAAAATTTTCTTTCCTCAACAGTACGGTGAAGATTCCAAATCAAAAAGCATCTCCAATTCAACACTTTAAAAACTTAAAAATTATTTAGATTTTATTTCCTAGATAGGTAATTTTGTTTTCAATATTGAGTGGGCAATTGAAATCTTTAAGAGATCTCAAATATTGAGTTTCTTCTCAAGACATCTTAGAATTAAATGATGTCACGTCATCTTAAGACCCAAACTGAATTTTGTTTTGGAGAAAAAAATTTTGTAAAAAAAATCTTAGGTTGCACTTAGAATTTAAGTCCTGCATTAGAGATGCTCTAATTGCCATAATAAACAAACTTTTCTCTATATTTACAAACTAAGTTCCTTAACAAAAAAAAAAAACCATGTCCTAAACGATTTCAAAAAAACTCAAAAATTTTATCGACTGCCAAAGTACCATTACGGGTTATACTAGATAGAGAGAGGGGATGGAGAGATATAGGGAGAGAGAGAGTGTGTGTCAATAAGTACTAATAAGGAAAATAATGATGGAACCAGGGCCAATTTTGACTCGGTTCGTCTCGTCAAACTAAGAACCGAGCATGTCATCACGTTCATCTCGTTGAGCTCTTAAGTTCGAAGCCAATAATCGCTCAAATACGATTCTTGATGAATGAGATATGCCAGTTTGAAGTTTGGACAAAATTACGTTAAATTAGGGACTAAACAACAAACTTGACCAGTTTATTTAGGGGGCAAAATGCAAACGAGAAATTGTCATGATCTCGTTTAACCCATAGTATAAATCAAACAATTGGCGTTCATCTAGTTGGGTGCGCTTCGGGCGACCTTCTAGATTGTCTAGCAGCGCGCAAATCGACGGTTGTGATGCTCCCACCGTCGAGTAACTTTCCATATCACCCTTGCATCTAATGAACGACATTTCTTTTCGCGCGATCCCTCCTGATCTAACAGCCCTAATTGCTGCTGATGCCTATAATATCCCAAATGTCACATTTATATTTTCAACAGTCACAAAATGCATCCCAATTTCCCATAGATGTGTCCCATTGCACCCACTTATTCAAGACTTGTAAATAAGACCCAAATGAACCCTAAAGTTCATTCAACACTAAGAGTCTTATATTCATGTGTGTCAAGAATATCAACTCCATGAAGAAAGTCATGAGTATTCTAGTATGTCTAGAATAGCACTTCAGTGGGAATATCAAAAGAATTCCACTCGATCTTTCCTCTTCTAAATACATTAAACATTTCATATATGTTTAGAATATAAGTCTTGATTAAGAAGATAAAATCAAGAGAAAAATTAAAAGTATTCTAGCATGTGTAGAATACGAAATCAAGAGCTTCCAGTATATCAAAAATCTAGAATCAGAATACTTCTATTGAATCAAAAAGTTGGAGCTCAGAGCATCCTATTGTGCCTAGAAGACAACCCAAAGTCGGGACAACTCTCGAAAGCAAGTCAGGAGTTAATAAGAAAACAAATCAAGAGTCAAGAAGGTCAAGTCAGAAGAAGTCAAAGAATTCATATTGCTTACAAAAAAGAGTTACGTTGAATCGAAAAGTTGGATTCCGGAGCATCCTTTTGTGCTTAGAAGACAGACTGAAGCTAGGAGTTACCTCGAAACCAATCAAAAGTCGGAAATTCATTAGAAATCATGCCATGAGTCAAGAAAGTCAAGTTAGAAGTCAAAAAGTTATACTGCTCATGGAAGTTTGCCCATAGAAGTCAAAAAGTAACATATATAGTAGTTTATTACCGCCTCGACTTACCCCACTTTACGTCTCTTGATCTTGTCTGAATGTTACTGTTATACAGCAAGATTGTCATTCTCTCTAATAATTAGAGGATGTACTGTTCTGGTTTCGAGTACAACCAGAAACTCTGTGAAGATATAGATAGAGTGAAAATTGTAAATATAGTAATCTCGATTTTAATGATTAAATTAGAGAGTCAAACCCCGAACAGAAGCATGGGAACAACAAATAATTCATTAATTAACTTATACACTTCAGCCAACAGCATCATGTGTTCCTAACTTTACAATTACTGAGCAGCATTTCAGACTGCCATCAAAAGTACCATAAGAAACGCAAAATCCCCCACATTACCCTAATTTTAAGTTATTCATGTGAAAAGTTAGAAGGTAAACAGGATAAGAGATGAGCTCAAATTCAAACCACTCCCGATGGTAGACGTAAAACAAGTTGGCCACCAACCACGCTGCAGACAAAGAACATAGGTATTTTAGAGTGGTAGTGGAAGTAGTATATTATACGTTGGTAACAAGAATGAATTCACGAACCTCTTCACATAATAATAACAGAAATCGGCGAGGATGAAAGTTTGGACAATTTCAGACAGTAGAACCATGGAAGGCCATAAACCATAACCCAAAGCTGTTAGTAAGCGTCCTCTAGTATCTAAAACCTGAGAAACAGAAGAAAAAAAAGAGTTGGTGTTAGTTGAGGATCCATAGATACAGTGAGTAAAATCAACAAGAACTGATTATAATTTTATTCCAACTTCTTTAAAATAATTAGGTTCCGAGTTCATACATAATTGAGATTCAAGGTAAAAGCATGAAATTGTTATAATTAAAAGTATTTCATCTGGTGTGGTTCTCATATAACACTAACAATGGATTTAATTGCTTTGATACATTGATCCCAAGCAACTGTGGATGGGATCACTCAGGGATCCGAGATTGAGTTTTCACTAAATCGTATATTTACATATATTAGGATCTGTGCAAGCTTCTCAGAGGTCCAAAGCGTCTAACAAAATTGGGGCCCCATTTGGGAAAGAAAACCTCTCCCTCTCTCTCTCTCGATGTATATATGTATATATATATATATATATATATGGCAATTTTTCAAAATAGGCCATCAACTGCATATCTATTATAAATTTATAATAAAACATTTCAGTCGGTTATCCAAGGGACAAGTCTAACCGTCTATTTTTTTTGTTGGGAGTTTGATAAACATCCAATGGGTGATATAAAATCATCTTCATGTAAATCGACTCAAAACAGAAGGTTATTAGTGTCAACAATCGGTTACTGTATCCATAAAGGAACTACTCCCCCTATTTGTCATACTACCCACAATTTTTGGCCATTATTTCTCTCCCCTTCGAATTTTCTCAAATTTGAAACTTGGAATTTTGGTTTCTTCTCTATCTAATATATTGTTTGTAGTTTATATATATTTTTTTTCTTTCTTTTACTCTTCATCTTCAAGTTATAGTTTTTTCTCAAGTCAGAATTAAATGTGATATGCCACAATGGCGTTAGCCAAATGGGATTTGTCGCGTCCATACGATGCAGTGGAAACCTAGTTCAAATTAAACTACAACAGTCCAAAGTTTAATGCATAAACACTAATTCGGCCCACTCGGGGCACTCCGTGTTGGACTAACTATGCCTACCCTAGTCCCAATACAATCCACGAGTTACTCAGCTGGATCTACAGATTCCCAACTACTTAGTTGTAGTCAACAAATCAAGTTAATTTCTCTATTTTAGTCAAGAATTAAAGTAGGCCTGTTGAGCCTGAAGGTGAAAAGTATTTCTTCATTGTATCTTATATTTATTGACCTGAAGTACCTAGCTATGTGCAAGGAATGAAATATTAGTTTCAGTGGAAATTTTGGCCGGTGAAAATGTGGAAACATTTCGTGAAAATATTTCAGTCAGTTTGGAAATTTTACAAATCTACGAAAATGATAAAATATGATGCAATTGTGCATAACAAGACTTTTTAACCATGATTAAGCATAAAAAAGACCTAATCTTGACTCGAACAATAGTTGATTAAGATAAAATGCAAAAAATAAGGCTAAGGTACAATCACACTGTTAGTTTGTGGGCTAATCTGCAATCGAACTGTTAGGTTGGAGAGCTAAATTGAATTATTTATTGATACTAACACCCAAAAAATAACAACGCTACTTAGGTGTAAATATTAGAGATAATCTGTTTGTTTGGGGGCTAATATGCAACCAGGTAGTAATATTAGGGAGTGAGTTACACAAAATCAACTTCAGCCAGTTAAAATAGGGGTATATGGTAAGACATTTGAAACAAAACAACGCATCCAAATTGATGTACCTATTCAGTAGCAAAATAGGGGTATATGGTAAGACATTTAAAACCATAATTCCCAAATTTCAAATCCAAATAAATTGACTCTTCCCTCGTCTTCCTCTCTCTAAATTTTCTTTCAAACCAAATGTGAAAACCCCAAAAGTTTTATGAATATTCTCTAATAATAAGAGAGATTGGATATAAAGAATAAATAAAGAAATCTTACAAAAAGTCAAGTAGAAATTGGAAGCCTTGAACCAAAAAAAACGATGAAGGTAGGTTCTGATTTTTGATATATATGTAATTCATATTTTATAGATGGTTATAACGCAATAAATCATAACATAATAATGCAAGAATCTTGTCTTTTCACACTATTTTATCTCAATTACTTGTACTTTCTGAAAAAATTGTCAGATTTTCACCAATTTCAAGTTTTTTCGAAACTTAGACAGCATTATTTCTAGCGATTTCGTGGAAATCCTCAAAATTTCTATAGGCGTAGTTTCGTGTACCTTATATTGAAAAACCGAAAAAAATTCGGCCATTTTGACAAAAACAATTAATTTTTCATTCTTGAGTATGTGTTGTTTACTTCCATGATTGGAATTAAACGGCTTTGAGGCTTTAAAACTTTTTTCAGTACAAAGCATTTTATTACACCAAAATACCTTTGACCCAAGCGCAATGACAAAGTTAACTGAACAAAACTTGATACTTAGATCCGACATCCCAAAAAAGTATAGACAAGTTGTGGCATGACTAACCTGGAGGACCCAATGGGCACAGCTCAAGAATCTCGCAACGCCCAGTGCAAATACATAATGAGCCGTAAATGGTTCAACAATCTGAAATTATTAATAAAACCATGTTAACAAAGTTGCATGTTCATAAACAAGACTACTAGAGTTCTTTGCGTTTCTCACAAAACATACCTTCGTATTCTGCATCACACGCAACTGAGGTAGTACTGAAACAGCTTCAAGATATACACAAAGGGCCCAACAAATCCTGTTCAAAATATGATGTGACGTCGTTGGATGAACGGCAAGAGCTAATAGAACACATGGTACCAGCTACATCCAAAATGAAAATTAGAATCGTTGATACAAAATCACGCCCCGAATGGATAGATGGAACAAGAAAAAAAACAAACAAAAACAAGTAACACAATTTTTATGTTAGATAATTCAGTAATTTGAGTGCCGCCTAATTAAGTTAGGCCCTTGTAGCTAAACGAAGTAGCATATAAGATCAAGGAAATGTCTGACAAAATCTATGATCCATACACAATGAGTTTTTGAAGTTTAAGAACATTCGGGTCCCCACTTGGCTATTGGACTTGGAGGCTTTTGCCTAGCTATTAACTCCAGGCCCTGAATAAGCGAGGAGCTGAGGACGAAAATTTGGGTTATTGGAAATAAAGAAGCAATCTCATAGCCATCCTCCTTAATTACATTAATTAACTTACATATTCAGGTGACAACAAGCTTGTTATACCATCGTTGGCAAACATGCAGTCAATTCAATTATTTCAACTTTACTCTTTTCAGTATATAGGCAAGAGCTTACGAGCACAAGACAAATATATGTGTATATATATGTATATATAAGATTGCCAACAGTAGGAAAAAATAATTCACAGAGAAGATTAGAGAAGCTTACCACGTAATAAATAGCAAAATTATCTTTATCCTCCATGTAACTAGACTTCAGTTTAAACCGAATCATATAAATAACCCACAGGGTCGTAACTAATGTTGCTGAATCTAGAAGTGTGTGTATATCGAATTCCATAACAAAGCTGCAATATAGTCTAACAGCTAAAAATATCGCTGTGAGGTACTGGGATTTGAGTGAAAGTCCTACAAAGAGTTCAAATAACAAACATTAACCAAAAGACATCATGGTAAACACCGAAGTAAGTAAGCAATTACAGGATAAATATAGTATCTGACAAATCATGTAGAGAAAAAAGCAGAAGGAATGAAAACATAAAACCAAAATATATATTGTGAATACTTATGCATTAGTAGGAAGAATGAATCTTTTTAAGCATCGGGTCCCCAGCAAGATAACAATCTACGAGACATCAAAATTTTAATAAATTCAGGATGCACTTATGATTCTACATAAAAAGGGGTGGTGTTACCTTACACGGAACTAAACCACAACTTAGTAATTACACATTTATACGCGTAAAGCGTAATAAATTATCCATTCTCAATCACTCAGTAGATCATGATGTTCCGGTGCATGAAGGTGTTTTTAGGATATTAAAACCATATATAGGCATTTCTGCATATAGACATTTAGGTAATCCATGACTTTGAGGAGGCCTTGAAGGATACTGTTACGAAATAATTTGACAAGATTTCTGACAGAAGCTTATTATAACTGAAAGCTAAGTTCCTGAGATTCTCTTTTCCCGATTAGAAACTTTGAGAAACAAGTCCAGAAGATGACTGTAAGGCTCCTACAATCTGGCTGAATAAGTTACTACGCCCACATCCTCTTCCTTCTCAACCTTGCATAACTCCTCTTTGGCCCATTACAATTTCCCTCCAGCGGCCTGACAAAAGATTTAATTTTGAAGAGTTGCCATTCTACTGTTCTGGGCATTCTAGCTGACTCGGGCAATCTACGGTCTCCACTACTAACCTCCCAGTGGATTTATAGAATTCCAACAATATTGTTTAAACGGATATCTAGAACCCCGAATGTGACATTGATGATTAAAGGTTCCTCCAATACTAACACAGACCAAGTTCTAACCTCCAAACCCAATACTACAGTAACCTTGACAGCACCAGACCAGTGCGCTCCATATGACCAACCAAGTTACGAAGTCAAAGAGTAGTAATAACTTTCCTGCTTCATCTGGGTAGGAGAAGTTACGGAGATACCAGTACTCCCTTGTGAGAAGCTAAAATTTCCATGGAGAAACATGGTGGAGGAAAACAAAATTAATTCCATGCCACTAAGCATCAGTTTAACATCAACAGACGGATAATATGTGGTTGTCTCCTTGTGCTTCTAGTAACTAAAATTACCTAGAAACTACCGGATTTTTGTATTGTTTATCAGCATGGAAACGAGAGAGCAAAATAATGTCTAATTAATGAACTACCACCCAGATATAAAGAATGTTTCTTTTTTCTTGAAACGGAGAATGAATCGAATTTATTGATGTAACTGAAAAGTACAAAACTAGTTAGAAAACAAAGAAACAAATTAAAACAGACTAGACAAAGAAACTAAACGCCTCCAAGACTCGCTAATTTATATATTCGCCATACAGGCTTCCCAAGAGTGGCTGAAGTCTACGAAAGAAATGAATTGAGCTCTCCCGTGGGCTGTAGACCAAATGAAGAGGAGCCTTTTTGACGTCGAAAATTTAAAGAATCTTTCTTTCTCTAGTATCCAAACTTGAGTCGTGGTTATTTAGTGGATTGGAAATTCAAATTTACCGTACACTTTTACTAAATTGGCTGTCCTATAGCTAATAAGCGGTACGAGGTCTTAAATATTGTAGTATTGCAACTATTGCTGATGGGGAAAGTATAAGCACTCTAAACAAATATAAGTCTAAAGATTTACATATAACCTTGTGACCTCTGTTCTAATTACTATATTGAACAAGAGAAGCCATTAGTTTGCCCAAATCACACAAACAAATTCTCACGCAGAAATCCAAACCAAAAGCCCCTTCCATACAAAAAGGAGAATTTTTCAGATTTGCATCTCAAAGCATCAATGGAAGATCAAAAATCAAAGATAAGAAGTTCAATTAACAGGATCAGAAGAGAAAAAAATAAATCAATTTTTTCACCATTATTCCATACTAGTTAAAGGATCCCTAAAAACCAAATTAGCAGTCGTGATGATATTAGAAAAGGAAAACCTAACAAACAAAAACAATGAAAAGGATGAATGAATAGAAACCCTAAGAAATTACCAGCACAAGTCTTTTCTTTCATGAGTTTATAAATAAGAACAGATACACCGAGAGCATGAACAGCTTCAGCTGCAACAAAGAGATTATCATGATCGTTGACGATGAATCTGAGGAAAACAAGAGCTGCAATGCCGGAGACGACGGCTAGGAAAGCCTTCACCTTTGGTGGTTGCCTTCTCACCCATGTTGCTACAGCTTGAACTGGTTTTTTTGGTGCCCTCATCACTCCTCTCTCTCTCTCTAGAATTCTAAATCAAAGTCTGTTTGTCTCTCTCTAGAAAATAGAAATGATGAAGATGATGATGGGAATTAATAAGGTTAGAAACGGGGGAAGATGGCGCACGTTAATATTGCTTATAGGTAAGACATAGATTTAGAAGTCAAGTTGATGATCCCATGTGATTTGGTTTCCACATTAGTAAGTCTTTTCTTAACTTTCCCAAATCTCATTTCACCCTTGGGCCTAAGAAACATATCTCATGGAAAGTGAGGCCCGAGTAGCCCATAGGTCTTCTTTAATGACCAACTAATTTTGGTCAATCTTCATCAAAAAAAAAAAACTAATTTTGGTCAAACGTATCTATAGTGGTTCAAAACTAGTTGGGGCAAAAAGATCCTGAAGACCGCAAACCCGACCCATTTTTTCGAGACAATCCGTGAGCACCCGATGGGCCTATCGATCAATACCCGATTGGCCCAATGGAAAAGACGGGTTAGACTCGGGCAAAGTTTTATGTCTATTAACCGGTTGATACCCTATTGTCCAAGAAGACCCGATCACATACCCGATCGATAAGACTGGTATATGTGACGCCGGAAGAAGCATTTGTTTGCGTTTTCATAGATTGTAAACGGTTAGACTTTCGATAGAGGGTGACCGTTGAATAAGCGAGCAGACCTAATACACCCCAACCTAACTCTATATACATATCCCCTAATCCAAAAACACTGATCTTCTATTTGATTCTAAGTTTTAACTCTAATTCCTCAACGACTATCCTTTATCTCAATTTCTCTATAATTCTCTCTGCGCCTCTTCTTTTGGGGTCGACATGTCGTTCCCTCTCAATCTATATACAAGGGTATGATTGTCCTTTCTACAGATCTCTTTACCCTCCTTAGTTTGAATCTCTCTTACAGTTTATTTCGAAGTTTTCCATCGAACCTCCATCTCCATCTGAATCTGATCATACGTCGAAAGGTTGTTTAACTTTATGTTTTTCTATTCATTTTCTCGATACTTATTGGTGGGGTTCATACTAGTGGTGGGAAAAAGGCTCGGAAGCCGGCTACCCGACCCGTTCGACAGAGACAAAAAGTGCTCGTGGGCACTTGACGGTCATAACCGTCAGTGCCCGGTCGGGCCGAAATAATTGACGGACGGTCACAATCAAAATTCTGTATCGACGGACAGCCCGCTAACCGACCGACCAATATGGCTCGTCCAAATACCCGACCGGTACTAGTGACCGAATAACCCATCTTCATCATTTTCAGAGGTTATAGACCGTCGGATTTTATAGACTTAATTATGATGGTCGTTAGATATAGAAGACCAAAAAGACCCCAAAACCCAACTCTTTATAAATATCCCCCAAGTAACCAAAATTCTTTTTTCTTTTCTTTTCTTTATAAATATCTCTACCTTCCCTAAATACATAGAAGTCAATATAACCACTACCAAAACAGAACCAGGAAAATGGAACCCTCCTGATAGGTCTTCATTGAAAATTAATGTAGACGCGTCCTTCCTTGATATTCAGAATGTTGCAGGAACTAGTTTGGTCATTCATAACAACGAATCCAAATTTCTTGAAGCATATGCAACCACCACTAGGAGCAGAAATGCTGAAGAAAGCGAAGCGATCGCAATATTAAATGGAATGCTTTGGGCTGAATCCCACAACTATAAACAGATCATCATAGAAAGTGACAACATCAATATCATACAATATTTACAGAATCAAAGGAATGAAATACAATGGCAATCCAAAATTCATATAAAAAAAATTCAGGATATCAAACGACGACTGGAAAAAGTCAAGTTCTCTTACACGAACAGGAAGTTCAATCAAGTAGCAGATAAGTTGGCTAAGTGGGCGAGGAAGAGAAATAAGACTCAAGCATGGAATAATGTTCCTTTTATAGTTTCTAATTTGTATTGTAATAAGACTCTATTGTTCTAGTTTTAATATATTTAACTATTTCAACAAAAAAAAAAAAGTAAGTAACCCTAAATTTCTAACCTAAATGGTTGTCGCCTACAAGTTTTGACACTCTTCATCTCTCTCTTAGTTCTTTTTCCTTTCCAATTATATCGTTCTCTCTCTGAATCTCTCCATCCGTTCAAAGTTTTTTTATCGAGCATCGTACTACGAAGGTCTTTATAACTTTGTGTTATGTTTTACTCTAAATTTTTAGTCCTTACTGGTTTGATTCATACTTAGTTACTGGTTTCATTCCTTACTAGTTCGATTCATATTTTTTGTTCGAGGGTTGCTTCACGAGGATTTGTTGTTCGATCAACACATGTCTTAATTATACTTTGCCAAATGATGGACAAATTTATTAATTTTATGATTATTTGTGTTTTTTTTGTTAATCTTTTTTTCATTTGTAACTTGTAAATTGTAACTTTGTTTGTGCGGTATGAAATGAAGTTATAAGTTTCTGTAAATTTTTATTGGCAAGCCCGAACGGAGACTGTCGGGTGTCCGACTGGCCCGATAAATAAACGGTCTTGGAGGGTCAATGGACAAACAATTCTTAAAAGTGACCATTCGAGCGCTCGATAAATAGGTGGTCACCAATATTTTATGTTTGAGTCGACCGATCCGCTGAAGTTAGAGCTCGATATCGACCGGTCTAAACCGATTCCCACCACTAGTTCATACTTACTGATTCGATTCGATCACTTCTTGAGGGTTGCTTCATGCGAGTATCTTGTTCGCTTTGACTTTTAAAGGTTGTTTCACAAATACATTGAAAGTTTGGTTTGAACCTCTTGTCTTGTGTTAACTTTCTATTTCTCTGTGTTTTTCTTTAATACTAGCTAATAACATCGAATTTCCATCGACAGATATCTCGTTTGATTCGACTTTTAATGGTTGTCTCATAGATACTTCCATGGTTTTTTTCAATATTACCTAGCATGTTATGTTCTTTATGCTAGTTTATTTTATGTTTTTTGTTCCCATTTCGCTCCTCATGCTAGTTTATTTTATTTTTATGTTATGTTCATCATGGTTTTTGTAATGTTACATGTTAAATCTTCATGCAAGTTTATTTTACGTTATGTTTTCTCTAAGAACTATTTTATTAATTGATATCTATTAGACTAAAATATTGTCTGTGTATAAAATGATTATGACTTTTGGTTTATAATCACTGTTTAATGTGTTACACTTGTTGTTTTAATGTATTCTTCCTTCTTTATTTTTCTATATATAAAATGATTATGGGTCTTGACTATTTTTCTTTACTTCAGACTTTCATTTGCTAAGTTTGAGAAAATTTTCATCTTAGATGTTCTATACTTGTTGTTCAAATGTAATTTTCATTCTTTATTTAGTTTGTTATATGAACATGGGTATTTTGATAGTTTTGTTTTGAATTATTTAAAGTTTTTTATGGATCACATACTAATTTGAATTTATGTTGCAAGCTTTTGGTCAATTCGATTTCGACTGTTGTTCAAGTAATAGATTAAATTTGAGGGTTTATTCTGAGATATTAATTGTATATATGTTTAATTTAAGGAGTAATGATATTAAGTGTCTGTTATCAATATGTGTCTTGCGTTATTTGTACCACTCTAAATGATGCTTTGCTGGTAAATTTGTTTTAGTCTGCTCCACCTCATTGTTTTAATAGTTATATTGTTCATATGTTTTAATTGATATGTTATTTCACTGTTGTGAATTTCTATGTGATGTTAATATGATTCAATTGTTGTTGAACAGACTCTTCAACTGTTGTGAGTTGGTACCTAATTTTAGTGTGATCCAACTATTGTGGAGCAAATACTAGTGCTGTGAATTGTTATCTGATGTTAGTGTGATCCAACTATTGTTGAACAAACTGCATTTTCAGCTTTTGTGAATTGTTGTTAATGTTAGTGTGATCCAACTTTAGGCGAATAGAGTTATACTGTTATGAATTGTTATCTAATATTAGTTTAGTGATCTGACCTTCTCGGATGGTATGCCTAATGAGTACCCTTATGAAGGCTTATCTAAGTAACACATTGTGGTATTCATCTCCCCAATAACCATACGAGGAGTTAGCAAATTATGATGGTCTAATTAACCAAATGATGATGAACATAAATGTGTTTTTTTTGTAGCGCAACACTATTTGGTAATGAAACAAACTGATTTTGTATCAGTTAATTTGTTACTTATTGTAGGCTTGATGGCCCAAGCATAACAAGTTGTCTTGGTTTCTTAATTCTGAACTAGTTCTTGGAACAAAGCCAACAACATCTCCTATTGTTGCTATTAGCCCACCTTCTGTTGTCGTTGGTCCTAGTTCACCAGAAGATTCAGCATCTTCAGATAAATATTATATTAAACCACATAAGAGAAAAAGAACTTCTAAAATGTTGGGTTATGTGGACCTTTATAGATGTTTCAGATCAAAAAAGCTATTGAACAAACTAAAGAAATGGTAACTTGTAAGTTATGTGGTGAACTAGGAGATCCTAAATCCGCAAATGACACTGCGGCATTTAAGAGCCACAATAAAATCTATGCTAGGAAGCACAAGGTTGAATTAAAACAAACGACTCTATCACAAACAGAGTTTGACAGTTTAACATCTTTTGTATACAGTCAGTCTCATGATAGACAAAACCTGGTTAGCATGCTTGTTAAGAATGAATATCCTTTCTAATTTTCGAGGATGAAATTCTTGAGTATGCAATTAGAAAGAGCTCTCATCTTTCATATACCAAATTTTCTCATGTGACCGTTAAAAACAGGTTTTGGTTTAACAAAGAAGAAAAAGCAGTTGTAAAAAAAATATTGTTTCATTCTCCTGGTTGTATTCCATTAATTTTATTTTATCTTTGGAAGTGTAACCAAAATTTTATTACATGGTATCATTATTGATGCCTCTTCGGTGTTTCATAAGAAAGTAGTCGCATATTCTTCAATGGATAAGACACATTTCAGTGGAAAAATGACACAATTATTACTTGATAAGTTTGGAAATGATTGGGATATTCAAGACAAAATTTCACTTTGTCTTTGCACAATGTTAGTTGAAACTTAGTTTCCTCATTAAAGTCAAAATATTTGCCTTTTAATTTGTCTGTTAATGGTGAATTATTTCATATTAGATGTTATTATCTATTCGTAATTTAGTTGTGCAAGGAGGTTTGGATGTTCTTCAATCTTCTAATATGATTAACCACTTCAAAAGCAACAATTTGATACTTTATATGTTACAAATGGTTTGAGAAAGAAAATATTACAATTTGATCTAAAATATTGATAAAACTCGACTTATCTGAAGTTGGGTAGTATTATGCGACACCAAACTACTTTCGTTGCATTCTTATCAGATAGAAAAAGTCCATTATTTCTTCCAAAAGACAATTGGTTGTATGCAGGTTTTTTGTGCAGTTCCAGAAATCTTTTACGATCTTACCAACTGTATTTCTAGTGTTGATTATATTTCTTGCAATCATGTACTTGAGTATTTCTTCGAGATTGATATATTAATCAAAGAAAACAAGTATAAGAATATCTTTTTTGGTATTGTCGTGGAATTAAAATTTGTCAAATATTGAAACAACCACCTCTTGTGTTTTGTATCTTTGATCCAAGGACAAAAATAAAGGTTGGGTTGGTTTTCGAAAAACTTCAGGATTGTTTTGAAAGTTCTGATTATGATTTAATAAGATCTTTATCTCAAGTTGTTTATATTATGTTTGTGCTGGATTGTTTGTTTGTTGGGTATACTCGAGCACCGACTGCAAACCTAATCAGGTTATAATCAGGTTATGAAGTGTTTGTTGTGAATTCTGTTGTGAACTAAGTTTAACATCTGACTCGTCTGACTCGTCTGGATTGTTTTGAAGTGTTTGTTTGTTTGTTGGGTATATTATGTTTGTTGTGAATTCTGTTGTGAACTGTTTAACATCTGACTCGTCTGAATTGGGAACCTGAGGAGCTTATAATCAGGTTATGAAGTGTTTATAATAAAGTTATGAAGTGTTTATAATCAAGTTATGAAGTGTTTATAATCAGATGAAACTTCTCAATTCTTATTTACTAATACTTATCTATTTGAAGTGTCTCTAATCGGATGAAAAAGAAAGTAAAAAAAAAATTATTAATAATTCAAAAACAATACTCATGAAAAGCAATTTGGTAAATAAAACATATAAAACTTTCAAGAAGTTCTTCTGTGACTTGTGTCGACCGATTTGTCTTCCTGTCAACCAAAACAAACAAAGAAGCACAATTTATTACAACAATAATTCAATAAAACCACTCATTCATAAGCCACAATTCAAGTTGAACAAAAAATTTGTATATATCTTTACTTTTCATTTGTTTATGTACTATAAGAGAAATATTTTCCACTATATGTTCTTGAAGGGTTGTACATTTGGGAGCGTTGTACACCCATTAATAGATCCATATGTGACTGCATACAGTAAGATAAAGATCACAATATATACTATACTTTCTAAATGAATCAAACACGCATAAGGAGTTATAAATTACCAAATCTTGTCGAGGTGTTAGGATCATGTTTTCTTGTGTAACAATTACCATCCAGTCGACTCTCTTGTGTAGTTGATAAATCATAAACCGGATCTGGCACCGGATCACGAACCGGACTAGATGTAGGCATTTTAGAAGTAGTGCACTAACAAATAAAACAACAAATTAGTTATTTATCCATTTGACTGGTCCAACTTCAGCAAAAGTAACACTCAGACCACGGGTAGGAGTGTTGTCGTATTCTAGCGCTGCTTGTTCCAACCCCGTTTCATGTTCTAGAGTTGTTTGCTCCAGCGCTGTTTGCTCCAGCGCTGTTTGTTCCAGCCCTGGCTGATCCAACATTGTTGCTCCCGCATCACTCTCTGCCTCTCTGGTTAACTCCTGCTAATAGGACAATGGTATTTTGGTCTTTTCACAGTCTTACAAAAGATGGTGAAAAGACCAAAATGACCCTTGTCTTATTTGCCACCTCAGCTATGGTGTGTGTTGGGCATCACCGAGCCCCCAAAAATTTTTGTTTTCATATAAACCGGGCATGCTGCCGTGCCATGTCATGGCTCGGGGTGGAGTCGGTAGCTGGCACCGGTTTAATAAAATTCTCTGTTTTTTTTTTTTTTGTTGAACTAATAAAAAAAAAAAAAAAAAAAATCTCTGTTGGCCCGGGGTAAGACGAAATAGACGCTACCAAAAACCCTAGTTACACGAAGAGCGCGCGAAATTGGTTCTTCTCTTCCAAGTTCATATTTTTACAGTATTTCGATTTTTCATAGCGGCGGAACCAGAGAAGAATCTACTAGAGCAGTTAAAGATTAAAGTGTTTTATCAATTTCATATTAGATAATCTCTGTCAAGAAAAAAAATTTAAATTAAAAATGGTGGATTTTAGTTCATCTTATAAAAACACAGACGATGAACTCGGTAAGACGAAGAAGAACAAGAAGAGGAAGTTTAGAAACATTGAAGAGGATGGAAAAGTTTTAGAATCTCAATCAACTTTAGTAGCATGTTCTATAAGCCATACAATACAATCAGATGAAGAAGTTGAAGAACAGGAAACTTTGACTAAGAAGATCAAAATAGACGGACAATGGAGAAACCTAGATTTGATGTTATCTATTCAGAACGAAAGCCTCGATCTTCAAAGGTCAGTATTTTTTTTAACTCGGATTGGTTTTCCTTATTTTGTTATTAGATTTTGTTTCTTTTTAGTAATCTAGGGTTTAATTCTTGTAGGAAACTGGAACTTGCATTTAACTTTGTTAATTCAATGCAACGGAAGGAAGATGATTTTGATGAAGTTTCTCAAACAGTGAGTAATTCCCGTGTTATTTCACTTGTTAATGAATGGGTTCAATCTCGTTTGGTTTTTGGAAAAGAGAGTATTGAAGGGAATAAACCTCAGTTAGATTTTAGGTTTTGGAAGATTCTTAAGTTTTGTTTGGAGGAGTCTTTGTGTTTGCAAGTTTCACTAAGCTTCAAGTCTGAATTGTTATCTGCATTTTCTGAAGTTGGGAAAGATGCTTTGTCAATGCTTGACAAGAAAAATTTGTTTCTTTTTAATGAAAGATTTGAACTTTATAGTGTTCTATTAGATTGTGTTAGTTTGCTGTTCTCTTCATATGACAGGGTATTTAAACCAAGTTTTGAGACTTCGATGGTTAAAATGGTGGTTAATCTTGTCCAAAAGATCTACCTAGAAGAATTTTGTAATGAGAAATCTGGTCTTCTTTTACTCAGTTTGTCGAGTTTGATCTTAGAACGTTTTGCTAATTTCCTGAGGGTTCACCCGACTCCGAAAAAAATAGTTAAAGAGTTCGTAGATAAGGATAAACTTCTTGAACCGCTGCTAAGTTTGTTGGGTGTGTTGCATGGACAAATTGATGGCGGTAGTTCTCCGGGAACAGTTAACTTACTGAAGATAGTGGAAGAGGTTTTGTCTAATGGATTGTTCCATCATGTTCATCTTGAAGGCAATGACGGGTTTTTAACTATTCTTAGTGCACAAAAGAATGTCGAGTTGGGAGTGGAAGTCTCAAATAAAAGTTATCAGAAAAAATTTCTCCAGGATTTGAGAGGAACCCTGTCTAAAAAGATGTGTACATTGGGTAGTGTCGCGGAGCTGTATCGCTTGTTTGTTGTTAAAGTGAAGAAGCTAAAGGGACTCCCAGTGCTGTCCCAGGACATCCTCATGACAGGAGAAACAGGTGTGTCAGGATGCCTAACTAAATCGAACACCAATTGCATGTCTAAAATGTTTGGTGGGAATGATAGTTCAGCCACAGAAAGTTCTAATTCATCAAGTAGACCTGACATAAAGACTATTTACTCATTTTTTAATCTCTTTGTAATCTTTATTGAGCCATTGATGCTTAAGGTAAATGCTAATTCTGACGCCAACTTTGAAGTGGGATCCATGTTGAGTGATGCGTATTGCACTCTCAAAGCCACCAATAGGATACTTTCCAGTTTTAGACATGAAAAAGTATACATCCGAACGGAGGATACATCTGAAGGAGAGCACCTTAACTTTTTGAAGGAGTCATATCAGAAACTTGTTTCGTTTTCTTCAAGGATATGTGTACTCTTGTTTTCCCGTTTGAAGGTAGATGATGGGAAACCCAAAGAATTTGTACCTTTACTAAAGGAGATTATAATTGCGCATGGTTATTTTTTGGAACTTGAATATGAAGTCGTAGGAGATGACAATGACTTGGTATGCTTGTGGAGTATGATGCTCTCATATATAGCTATTGATCTGCCTATGATCGGCGCACCTGCAAGATTCTCCTTAGCTTCACATGTTCTGCACCTTGGATGTCAATTGATTAATGTATATAGCGAGCTTCGCCAGGTCAGTGGAATTATTTCTGATTGCTTTACCTGAAAATGCTTTTTGATTCTTTATTGAAGTTGGGGCTTCTATGTTAAAAATTTGAAGAGAACTTATCTAACTTAGTTGTTAGATGTTGCTTCTTCTCCATAGTTTGTCCATTATGTTGTTTTGTTCATATCACTACATCAGACTGGCTATGGTTCTGGTGGGCAGTGTTGAAGCGGTTTTTGTTTTATTCTTTTGTTTTTATAGTTCTGGGTCTACTTCCTATATTATTTCCGTTTCATTGACGCCTTCCTGCCACAACTTCTCTAATATGTAGGTTAATAGCCCCATATTTGCACTTTGTAAAGCAGTGAGGTTATTTGGAATTCCTGACAATAATGAAAACGAGTACTCAAGATTCGCATCACCTGAAGCACGAGTACAATCAGTCACAATATTGTTATGCTGTCAAGATTTCAGGGTTGTCATTCGTAATGCTATCAAATCCATGGCAGAAGGGCAGGCCAGTGGGTGCATCAAGATGTTAAAAAGCGATATGTCTGATTCTTTTGAGTGGCTGAAAGGCAGCTCTTTGATGGATGAAGGAGAAACTGAAGGACCTTCACATAGTTCCAGCATGTCAAATTTAGATTTGCGGGCTGAGCTTCTAGGAAGGGCTTTATCTGAAATATACTCGGTTCTATTAGATTTTTTAGTTGTCACGCCAGGAAACAGTATTATTGTTGGTAGTGCCGTAAAGGGAGTGATAAAAGGAGTCAGTCCAACCTTCAGTATCCTGGTTGGGAAACACACAGACCGTGTCAATGATTTTCTTCACTCTGTTATTGGGGACAAAAATTCTGACCAGGGAATGTCCAGCAGCTCATCCTGGGTTTTCTTGTTCTTTTCTCGTATGTATGTTTCCTGTCGAAGCTTATACAGACAATTAGTCAGCTTAATGCCTCCAGATTCATCTACCAAGGCTGCACAAGCAATGGGGGATCATTTTGCAACATATTCTGGAGAGGATTACATGGAAAACCCTGTTGAAAGTTATTTTTATTGGATAACTAGTCCTGCAGAATCTCTCCATATTGTTTGGAAAGATATTTGCGTCCAGGATACTCTAGAAGTATGCCCACCGCTGGTTTATGTGATGTGTACCATGGCTTGCCAGAGACTTATTGATCTGACTAGACAGATAAAAGGTTTCGAGTTCATAAAGGAGGGGGGAGAAAATTTATCAATCTTAAGGCAAGAAGCTGCAGATGTTACTACAATCCTCACTAGGTACCTCCCGTTGGTGGAGAAAATGGTAGTACTTCTCGCAGCTGATGCTTGTGCAACTTCTAAAGCGAAGGAGAAAGAAGCTGTAGGAGGAGATGATGCATGGGATTTGAGTATTCCTTCTCTGACAAAAAAGTCACTTCCAACTGCAGTTTGGTCGCTTCTCTGCCAAACTACAGATAGTTGGTGTCCTTATGCCAAGAAGAAGGAATTGCGGAAGTTTCTTTCTATATTGTTCAATATTATCCTATCCGGTGCTAGACACAGTGGCAGAGACAATCTGGAGCATAAAATGGGTGAATCTCATAATTTGGAGGTCACACTACACGGAATCTCGTTGGAGCTTCTACGTGATACTATGTTTTATGAACAAACAGTAAGAAGTTAAATTCTTCTGCAATTTTTTTTGATTATTTGATTAATTTTGTGCGTAAAGTCTTACTTTAACTGTATAATTGTGATGCTTATTTTCTCTGCTTTGCTAGTTTATTTGCAGGAATTTGGAATCAGCATTTTGCCGTGTTTTGGAGGAATCTGTATTACCACTATTTGGTGATTCTTTATCAAGGAATGTTGACTACAATGTCTGGTTAGATGTTTTAAGTAAAAATAAGAAGAATTATTTTAAAACAAAAAGTAAAAATAAGAAGACGTCGATGGTCCTAAACAGTAGACAAGTTGCTCATGAAGATTTTTCAGCACTGAAGCCCCGTCCCCGTCCTTATCAATCTCTAGCGGAATGTAGCAAGGAACTTATGGCTTGTCAAACCTTGCTTAATCTCTTATGCTGGATGCCACAAGGTCATCGGAATTTGAAATCTTTTTCTGGTTACGCCAATTACATACTCAATCTTGAAAGGTTAGTTAACTTTCGTCTTCTGTTTTATTAAGTCTTAATATTAATTTGTACATTGAGTTCTCTTTTGGGGTAGAATATTAATTTATTTTCATGATTTTTAGAAGATCTTAAATCATTAAATGGATACTTAGATACCATAAGTTTCACAATTACATGTCCCAAATATTAAAAAGACCTTCCTTTTAATATTATTGTTCATGTTACCAATTTTTATTAATTCAACACTATATATTTTCTGTCTTAATTATTCATATTCTCGTCTTAAATACGAGTCGTGATTAATATTTGGTAGGTATTGAGTTCTTGTTGAAGCATTTGCAGAGTACATAATAGTCCACTTCCATAGTTTCTTCTTTAGTCATCTAACTATCCTGAAATTCTCTTTGTCAGGCTCGTGATTCTCAGACTACTAGATCGCGATGGTGAATCAGAAGTGGATATTCACTACGAACTCTTTAGATTATTTTTATGTTGTAGAAAGGCCTTAAAGTGTCTGTTGGTGGCAGTTCCCGAGAAGGATGGAGTAAAAACGTCCTCTATTGTTTCAACAATTTCTGATGATTCGAAGTCTATTATGTGGCTTCTAAAATCAGTCGAAGTGTTACTTGAATTTGTTCCTGTACTTTCTAAAGAATCTGTTAGCCAGGTGAAGGATTTGGGCTTTTCATTGATGGATCACACATCTCATGTAATTCTGGCATTAAGCAGAGAGCAGTTTTCTCTTGCCATTCCCTCTCTAATATATGATAAAAAATCAACAGTAGGATCACCCACTTCAAATGATCTTAACAATAAAGATAAGTGGAGTCTTTTCTATTCCAACTTGGGAGCATGGATGGAACATATCACAGAGAATTTGAAGGAATCTTCACAAATATTATTTCCTAGTGGACTGCGAAATGCTGCTCCCAATGCTGTCGATTTGAATAAATTAGCTTCCGTTGTTTCATGGTCTCAGGGTTTTCTATGGGGAATTGCATTTATTCTGGACAAAACCTGTACCAAGAAAAGCAAATTGAGGCAGTTCGCTTGTAAATCCGAACTCAACCTGTTCATAGCATTTTTTGAGAAGTTCATTAATTCTTGCTTTCACGCATTACTTCTCAAGGATTCTCGGCAACCAGATGGTTTATACGTTCTCACTCAGGCAGACAATGAGGACGATGCTTCAGGTTTAAATGATTATCATGCATCTTTTCTGAAACCCTCAGCAGGTCTAGTTGAACTTTCAACCCCAATTCAGGAAGGGAACGTCCGAAGCAGAAGAGTTGATTCGTTATCTGATTCTGGTGATGAACCTGAGAAAGTGCATCATGTAGGAACATATTTTGTTCAAAATTCAAGAATTAAGAAGCGGGTCAAGTCCCAAAAAGCAGAATACGATGTCAATATTCTACCTGAGGTTGATTTATATGACAGAGAACTTCTGAACAAACCTTTGCTTAGAAGCTTGTTAAAAGGCGACAAACCTGAAATGGCATATCTTGTCAGACAGCTTTTTGTTGGGTCTTCAGCTATTCTGAGTCTAAAACAACTCATACATGGTGTTAATTTTTCATCAATGTCAATGCCGATTTCTATTGGAACTTCGCTGTTCTTGCTAATGGAGTTGGGAAGTATGATAGAGGAACCACACACATTTTCTCATGTATGGTTAGATGGTGTTCTAAAATATCTGGACGTTTTCACCAGCTATTTATTTAGATCCAAGTCTTTTTCACTAGAAGATGTTTATCCTAGGTTGATTGACATCCATTTGAAGGCTATTGGGAGATGTAGTTCGTTACAGGGGAAAGGAGCTACTCTAGAATCCCATGACACCAAATCCAGTATCAAAATACTCACGAGTCAAGTTGGTTCATCTAGGTCTTCTCTAAGCTATGGAAACTATAGCTTGGACGAGTTTATAGCTAGGCTTAGGATGTCACTTAAAGGTCTAATTAAGGAACCTCTGAAGTTGAATTCCTTCGAGAAAGAAACTTTAGACTCGCATATATTGGCAGCTACTGAAGCATTAGAAAGTGCACTTGTTGGAATACAGAAGCAGCATAATATGATTTATGAAATCAATACTGGTGGTCCATATGGAGGAAAGGTGTCTCCAATTGTTGTAGGTGGGATCGACTGCCTGAATTTGGTTCTTCAATCTGTTCCAGGTATGATCTTCTTTTAACCACTCACTGGTCACAACGTGAAGAAGTAATAGATTTGCTAGAGATATAACAAGTGAACCTTTTTAACATTCAAAATAAGTGCACCTTTTTTTCTTCTCCATAAAAACGTAAAAGTTGCACTTCTATACCTGTGTTCTGATATGATGTGATATATTGATAAATAGGAATACCTCATTTTACTAGTATTACCCTGGCCTTCTCGTTATTAACTCGCGAACTGTAATCTTTTTAGGTTTTTGCACATGGTGGTCTTTGCCGCCTCTCATGACACCTTTATGGTGTCTGTCATTATGCCAATTCTTCTATTTGTTCAGTGTTTTTCATTACCTAAAACTTGGTAAAGAAGCAGAAACACACTTTTTGATGTAACAGTAGAATTTAGAATCATACAAAGCAATAGCTACAGATCAAATAAAGAAAGCGTAAAAGAAAGATAAATGAAGATAGAGAAACACAACTTAGTGGCCCTATTTCCCATTCACAGCTAGGCTGTCTGACTTAAATTGTCCACTTGGGCTCTTAACTCCTGCAAAGACTTCTAACTGAACCCCCAACTCCTGTAGCAAGTTTATCCCGGTAGACTTTGAAATACCAAAAATACCCTTTTTAACACCCCCGAGGGGCTACTAGCCAAGCAAGGTTAGCTTGGCAAGACCATTGGTATGTGGGAATTTAGGTCCTAATCAAGATTGGGTTACACAGGTATGGAAACACTTCTCAAAAATAAATAAATTAATTTCATCGACATCTTGTTGTTTGACAAGTAGGTATTTTGGGAAATTATTATGAATATCTTTTTTTGTTTTATACTTTTATTTTTTAGTTCTTTAAAACTTGCAACTAATTAGAATAAAGCATTACGTCCCTCCAGTTCTTCTGTTTTTGGAGCCAGGAATACAGGGATCTGAGAGTATACAATTAGACTATAAATGTAAGCGTAAATAGTTACAATCTTACAACTCTTCCAGTCAAAGTTAATTATTTCTTATTGTGCTTTTCAGGAGATAGTTGTCCGAACAAGCTTAAAATATACATCCAACGTTCAGTTTCTGCTTTATTCAACATTGTTCTGCACTTGCAAAGTCCACTAATCTTCTGTGAGCACTTGGTCTATAACAATGGAGTTACTTCTCCTGATCCTGGAGCGGTTGTTCTCATGTGTATTGAAGTCTTAACTAAAGTTGCCGGAAAACCTAAGTCACGAGAACCAGAGTCCTTCTGGATGAGTTCACACCATGTCTCACAATCACTTCGTTTACCTTCGGCACTTTTTCAAGATTTCCCTCACCTAAGATCTTTGGAAGCTCCAGCCCACTCAATGTTGTCAACAAACCAAGATTTGGCACCATCCTCCGGCAAACTTCCATGTAACATTGATCGACTTTTCTCTGTAGATCTATTTGTTTCATGCTGCAAGTTGTTGTGTGCAATTCTTCAGCATCATACAAGGTATTTTGTCTTATTTTTGTCCTGTTTTACTTTCCGGTTTTCCTATTGTAAATATGATTGAGCATGATAGTTTCATCTGAAGATGAGGTGAAGGCCTACCCTTTCTTTCCTGTGAATTGCATAAATTTGTAACATTAAAGATCACAAGGCATTAGTATCATAGTTTCGTTTTACTTTCCATACTAACATCTTGTTTGATACTTTGATGAGTTGAGAATTCGAATTTCGAAGTCACTGTGAAACTTTTAATATGTTTTCCTTATTCAGAGTTTGATTAGTCGATGCCATGAAATTTTATCATATGTTCCCTTCAATCCAAATAACTATGTTGGTAAAATCTATTTGTCGTTCTTGCTTTTCCTCTTGAATAATAAAATGATGACTATTTATTTCATTATATGTAGTGCTTCTGGAAGGTGCATATCGGTTCTTCAAGATTCAGTATCTGTTCTTCTCCATTGTTTAGAAACAAAAGCTAAAGAATCAGTAGAGAGAGAAAGCTATTTTGAGTGGGAAGTACGAGAGGGAATCGTTTGTGCCAGTTTTCTGCTAAGGGTTTATGAATTGGTTAGTGATGTTTTAACTTTCTACTTTATTAACTTATCATGGACAACTTTCACACGTGCATCTTGTTCTTGAACACTTATTTTTCCTGAGCACGATATTTTGGGGAAAAGAATTAAGAACATTAGTTGGTTCCCTAATCAGATTTTTGCCGAGTTTAGAATCTGCATCCTCACAAGTTGTTTCTTGTTTTTCAATGTTGTAGATAAATGAACAAAAGGAAAAAATCGGGCGTTACGCTTCACGTTTCTTATCAAATTACATATTAGTCTTTTCGGGATATGGTCCATCTAAATCAGGCATAAGAAGGTATTGTTTTTTTACTTTTGGTCATACTGAATTATCTACTTTTAGCTATACATGATATTGTTTCCACAAAGAACATAAAAGCAATGACATGAAACCCGTAAACCCTAAAGCTAATCTCTATCTCCAAATGACAGGGAAATCAACGAGGCTTTGAGACCCGGCATTTATGCTTTAGTGGAGGCATGTTCGGAAGATGATTTTCAGCAACTTCATACCGTTTTTGGAGGTTAGCAAATTGGATTTATCTTTTGAAATGTAGGACATTCATCTCTGTATCGGGCTTACTGATTTTTTTTTTCTCTTTGATATTGTGTATTGCAGAGGGTCCTTGTAGAAGAAGTCTAGCGGATCTGCAACAAGATTATAAACTCAATTTTCAATATCAAGGGTAAACCCTAATATCAGATTCATCCTCAATTGTTTAATGCTAGATAGAGGCAATTTTGTTGTGCTAAATACACAGGTAATCTTATTTAGGAAAATTGATACCACTTCTTTACTTGTAAGAAAATTTGCCGTGGTCGTATCAGTAAGTTATCTGATTGTATCAAATGTGTCGTACTCTTATGAGTGGGACAAACTTATCATATGTAAAACTATCAATTCATTCTATTTATCTCAATTAATTGTACTATATAGTTCATATTGATGATGATCATTATGGTGAGAATGTGACTACTATTTATGGGATTGTCTGTAAACATAGTTTGACATTAAGTAGTTTTGTATTTTTTTTATGAAGTATGAAAAAATGGAGTAGACGATTTGTTAAGAGACTACATGCGAATGTGGATTGAGCTTTCAACAAAAAAAATATGGATAGAGAAATTTTGGGTGCTATCCTATTGTTTCTTACAAGGTATTCTCTTAGATCACATCTCTCTTAATCTTCGCTGCAAACGTCGCCACTGTCTCTCTTCTCCCTCTCTAGTCTCTCCACCACCAGGCACCAGCCTTTCACCTCGTTACAAATGAACGTGAGTGGTGGTGGAGACAGAGGAGGAGGTCATGAGGGGATTGATATGAGAGATATAGCATTGGTCTTATTGGTAGAATAGTTTTCTACATATTAGCTGGATGAAATTACTAGGAAAATTTTAACGTATGATTTCTGACCTAAATTTAACGAGAGATTGTGAGGTAAGTATGACATTTCACGTGAAAGGAATTAGGAGAGCTCGCCCACTCGAGAGTTAGGTAGGTCTGAATGGTGGGCTTGTTTACGTGGGTTTACCAATATCACTTACCCCACCTGCACTTGTATTATTATTTTGGAAAATTTTTAAAGGCAATGTGCTTTTTTGTTAAAGGCAATATATTTTGCTCTCACAGTTTGGTAAAAAAAAAGATGATGAGATATAGTTAGAGGCAATGCCACCTCTTTCTTCTTGGCAAAAATTGCTGGCCGGCAACCTTCGACCCACGACTAATACTGAAAAAAAGTCTCTCTCTTCTTCCTCACCTCTTCTCTGTACTCTTATCTTCTTCTTCTCTTCGCGGCACCTCATGTTCATAAAACTTTTTCAAAGTCCCCAATTTAGATCCCACCTTTACTGTCTCTTGAACTAGAATTTCATTTTCCCTCCAAATTTTAGGTTTCTTCTACTGAAATTCAGTATTAACAGGTATTGAAACGTTCATTTTTTGATGTTTTCTCTCTGTTCTCTTTAGAGTAATGAAGAATAACCAGATTATCCAACACTAATAAAGCTGGCTATTTTCTCTTTATTTGTTGATTTGATTCTTTATTTGTTGATTTGATAAATAAGAAGAATTTGATTTACCAATGATGATGACGATCAATTATAGAACTACTTACCTATTGAAGGAGGTTTAATCCCTTTCCGTGATCTTTCAGGATGTTTTCTCTTATGATCTGATAATGATTTCAATGAAGGAAAGCATTTACCAGAAACCCTACGAATAGTTTTCTCACTCAGAATCTTCATCCCACCACCATTACTGGATTCTTGAAATGGGTTTTCCGTATTACCATTATTCTCTGTTGATGAAGTAGATTCTTCAACCCTTGATTTCTACTAGATTTTGATCCTCTCACTGAAGATGAGTTCTTGGTTTTGTTGTTGTTGTTTTCTAATGAAATCATCTAAGATTTTAGGTTTCAATATGCATGTTAGTTCAGGCTTTTTGATCAATTTTTTGAGTTGATCAAACCCTAACCTAGTGGAGGAGTCTTGGAATGAATTGTCTATGATTTATGATCAAAATGGGTATAGAGAAAAAGTGAAGAGACAGGGCAAGAATGGAGCAGTAAACAACTAAGAGAGAGAGAGAGAGAAGAGTAACGAACAAAGGATAGTGGGTTTGGGTTTTAAACCAGACCATGAAGGTGTGGTTTCCTCTCGAAATCAGACGTTTCAAGCGCCGAAAACATAAGAGGGAGAGAGGAAAAAGAAGAGGAAGAAGAAGAAAGATTTTTTTCACATTAGGTTGCCGGCGACGACTTCACACAGTTGATTCAAACTCTCGTTTAGACGTTGCCTCTTAAACACACATTGCCTTTAACCAAATTAGAGATTGGCAATAACAACTTCGGACATTGCCTTCAAAATCTCCTTTTTTTTGTGTTATTTTACATTTGATCCCTTTACTTATGACCAATTTCAGCTTAGCCTCCTAAGTCATGTAAAAAACTCATGTGATTTTCTGTTTAGGTTGTGTTTGATATCAGGAAAATAATTCAATGGAAATAAAAGAATTCTATGGAAAGTCTTCCACGGAATTTATTCCGTAGAAATAAAGAGTTCTTTCGTTTAGTAGTCATCTATTATTCCGTGGAATTACAAACTCTGTTATGTGGTTGACAACTAACTTCTACAAATATAATATTCAATTAAGAGTTTTTATTTACTCTTATATAGTCAAAATGACATTTTTACCCTTATCTTGTCAAAATTACAGTTTCATCCTTATCTTGTCCAAATTACATTTTACCCTTATGTTGTCAAAATTATATTTTTACCCCTATGTTGTAAAATTATTTAACCTTGTATCACTTTACTAACTTAAGAGTAAGAATGTCAAGTTGTTGATAAAACAAAATAAAAATGTTAATTTGACAACGTATGGATAAAAAAGAGATTTTACTAATATAGAAGGGTAATGTTGTCATTTTAATATAGAAGTTTAGACATAACGTTTTTACAAGATAAAGTTAAGAATGTCATTCGCACCACATAAGGGTAAAAATGTTATTTTGGTATTATACGATGGCAGAAGTGTCATTTTAACAACATAAGGGTAAAATGTCAATTTGATATTATAAAAGGGTGAAAATGTTATTTTGGCTATATAAAGCCAAAACGTCGTTTTGACAACTTGATAAACATGTCATTTGGTAAGAAGGACAAAAATGTCATTTGCCTAAGATGTATAAGTAAAAGTTTATTTTGCTAAATTTTATGGATAAAAATATCATTTAGAAAATATATGGAGATAAATATTATGTTTCAAGTATCTAAATATATTAAAATATTTTATTTTGATTTTTTACTTTTCACGGAAACTAATTCCTAAGGGGCAAGAAATTAAAAGTGGACTATTTCATGGAAATAGATTCTCTAGGGAGTTATAAGTGGAATATTTTTATTTTTTATATTTTATTTTGTTTCTTTTTATACCCTTCATCTTTATCCTTTATCCTCCGTCTTTATCCTCATCTTTTTCTCCGATTTCTTCATCTGCAGCTACAAGTTGCCGACCGAGGGTGATAATCAACAACAACCATCAACCAAAATTTTTTTTTCATCTCAAATTCTCTCACACACACCACGGCTTGCATAAGCAAATAAGCATGTTGGGTTGATCATTTAACATAAGAAAATGAGGTTGAAAAAAGAATAAGAGAACCCGAAATCCGTCACGGTTCCAGAGTTCGTTAGAGCCCTGGATACCCGAAATCCGTCACGGTCCTAGAGTTCGTTAGAGCCCTGGATACCCGAAATCCGAAGGCGGGATCAACCCGACCGACCCGGTGAAATAAGCGGGTCGGGGTCGATTTTGAAGCGCTACATAGCATCCCGCTTAATAATTTCATCCATTTATACGATAATACCTATGTACATTGTATGTACGCTTGTTTGTAAGTATTTATGTATGTATGACATATATATATATATATACTATACCCATACATATATAACCCATAAGGGGTGTTTTCGCACCTGTTGAGCCCATGTTATTGAACAAAACTCCTTGGTAACTTTTACAAATTAGGAGATTAGCCATTTAGTTTTCATTCTCGTTTTCATAAAAATCTTGACTTTGCAACCCATTCTTGTATGCAAATGTGTTTTTTTGTTATATTCAAATATTTCAGATGTAGTATAATTGCACAGTCCTGAGCAACAATATTTTCGATCCATTATTGTGTTGATGCGATTACACTTACGAGTTAAAGTTTTTCAAACACAAAATCTCATTTCTAATGCATATCGATTATAGAAGTTGTATGCTTTATCAAAAGATTTAAATTCCATGCCAACATATAGCCTCAACTTATTTACCTCATTCTTCATCATATTCCTTTGCTCTTACATTTCTCTCTAATTCTTCATCTTCTCCATTTATACTATGGCTGAAGTTACATTCATCATGTCTCTCATGCGTATTATAACTTTCATCTTTTCCCAAGACGCGAATTAATGTAGGATTTTGTGAAGAAGAAACAATAAGATTATTGTGTTGTGATTAGATATACTCCCTCCATCTCAAATTAAGAGTCTACTATTTCTTTTTTGGATGTCCCAAATTAAGAGTCCCATTCCTAATATATCATATAAAATTTCTTACTTTTTCATGAATACCCTTTCTTTGAATTTTGTAGTGTATGGTGCATTAGTTAAGCTAATTAACATATTTGACATTTTCCAATACAAAAGTTGTTTTTTCTTTGTAATCTTTCAATTATTTCAAGAAAAGTTAATTACTTCAAGAAAAGTTAATGTATTTCGAGAATGAAAATTATAACCTTTGCATTACTTTAAGAAAAGTTGTCAAATAAATAAGGGTAAATTTGGAAGAAGAAAAAATGTGAAAATAAGTTGGATTACCAATATGGGACTCTTAATTTGGGGCGGAGGGAGTATTATAATTCTTTATTTTCGTTTTAGATACTTCCTAAAATAAAGCAAACTAAAAGATATTCTCTAAACTAAGGAGAAAATTAAATTTCATTTTTTTGTTAAAGGAGAACACAAAGACTAACAAGAATACGAAATTAACTCTTCGAGATTGTGCCAGATGCGTTTCTACTAGTTTTCCTGCTCCATTTAGCTAATGCATCTGCCATATTGTTGTTATGTCTCAGCGTGTAATAGAAGATAATGTTGGAAAAGTTGTCTTTGATTTTCACGATTTCTTTGATCTGCTTGTATGATTGCCACTGGATGGATCTACTGGAGTTTTGGAGACGACATGATCACGTTCATGTTGTCACTCTCAATGTGTAGGTGGTCAATGTTGAGGTCTTTTGCCCAAAGCATTGCGTTGTATATTGCTAAGCATTCACATTCTTTCGAATTTTGTCCTCTAACTGTATCTGATAATGCCATTATCTTCTTTCATAGATCTATGAAAGAAGATAGTCAATATGTAGGAATAAAAAAAGAGTAAAATTTTAACAGAAGCTTATAGTCTCACATAAGAAAATTAAGTATCTCAAAATAAATTGAGTATTTTCTACCATTAGTTGTTTGGATGATTTCATCTGGTAGGCAAGATAGCAGTACAAAGAAATAACATTTTAGTTGGATGATGTTATGGGAACGGGACCATAAAATTCGTTTTACTATGTTGGTGTAAAGATACATGACAATTTTTTGTAATTACATTTTAATATATGACAATTTTTGTAGTTACGTTTTACTATCTTACCGCCCCTTTAAATTTTAGAATAGTACTCATGTAGCTTTTACCCTTTGAAATCCTATGAACAAGATCTTTAAGATCCAACCATCAATGAACTCAAGCTCATACTTAAGCTCATTGAATCATGCTTCATTTGTACATATCACCACTTTTAAGATGCAAAATTACCAAAAAAAAATATCTTTATGAGATTTCTCATAAACAAATGTTTCCATTACCTAGATTAGAAGTGTTTATCTTGTTCATTTGACATCTTAATCATCTGAACCCCAAATATAAGAACGATAATAACAGAAAATTATTACTGACACCAGAATCATATATCACATGAGATTTTCAGCCAAACCTTACACACAAGCACATGCCTCCCATCTGAAAGGTGCTCAATCGTTGTTAACTTTCAGCCGGTCGGTCAAGCCCACACAAAGTTATAAATATTATATGGTAGACCTTATTTGGGGATCGATTTGTTCTTAATTTCTTATCTTGACACTTGCTCACTACGAACTAGATTCCTAAGATATCTTAGTGAACCCCCCATTCCCCCTCCCCTCCCAACCTTGAGCTTTCATCGGAGCGACCAAGATTTAAGAGGTAGAGCAGTCAGGGATTTGACCATTACAGTGTTATAACCGAGACATTCTCAGTATCTCTAATTGACTTCTTGGTCTGCAACATATATAAATGCAATAAGTATAGTATTGAGATATGTGACGGATAGAGATAAAGAGATCCGATGATCAAGATGAGTCCAAGATATTGGAAGATATGAAAGATATTGATGATATATTTTCTTATATTTATGAAATTCTTGTAACTATCTAATGGTAATATTAAATAGATTTTATATTGTTTCTTAGTTTAGTTAGTAGAAACTAAGAATCCTAACTCCTAATTTCTCTATAAATAAGAGAGGGTTCTAGGATTAAATCATTCAATTATTAAGTTACTTGAAGATATACGAAGATCAAGAAGATTAGGCTTCCGATATTTAGAATATCTCTTGTAGTCATTTAATATTATTATTAGATAATTATTATATTATTTCCTAGTTTAGTTCAGGAAACTTAGGTAACTAAAAAACCTTAAATTACTCTATACATATGGGTTAGGTTCAACGTTTAAATTATCAAATTGTGTCTGACCAATGTAACCGATCAAACTCACGAGTTGTGGTAATTATTAGTGAAATAATTATTTCTTCGTGGATGTAGGTCGTGATTATCGTACCAAACCCCGTTATATTATCATGTCAATTATTTCAATATCTATCTCTGACATCACATAATCGTGAATTTAACATGGTATCATGAATAGGTTAATCGTTCATGTTTCATTGAAAAAAAATTTGCTTCAGCTATTTTCAACGATTTTTTTCTAATAATAGTAACTTAATCACACACAAAATTCGAGAGTTGTAAGAAGACAAATAAGACGTGTTTTTTCCTCTCCAAGTCGAACACTTCAAGATTTACGTGTTCCAATTTGCGAGGGGATATTGAGGTGAAGAGATCTGAGGATGAAGATGAATCCAAGATATTGGAAGATATGAAAGATATTGATGATATATTTTCTTATATTTAAGATATTTTTGTAACTGTCCATTGGTAGTATTAAATAGATTTTATATTGTTTCTTAGTTTGGTTAGGAGAAACTAAGAAACCCTAAATCCTAATTTCTCAATAAATAAGAGAGGGTTCTAGGATTAAATTATTCGATTACTATTCAATTATTGTAACGAATCCCCACAATTCTAAGGAATAAATTATGTAGCAATTGTGATTTTTTCTGAGATTGTAGTCATGAATACCCGACGAACCTCGCTATATGGTGTTCCTTGTTTATGTTCATCTATCTCTGATCAGGGGCGAGGCTAGTAAGGGGCATGTGGGGTCACATGCCCCCACAAGCTCCATATAGCTCCCCTTAAAACTATTCCCTAATGAAGCCCACCTTTCGGTTTTGTTTGTTGCAAAAAGGTCACCTTTTAACTACTAAAGGTACATCCACTTCTCATATGTAGCATTGTAGATCAAGTCCATAGAAAATAGGGTAAAGACCACCCACTATAACCTCTTTCTTCACACTTAGAAATGATACATAACATTGTGTCTTCTGTAATTTAATTTCTTGAGTTCTTCGTAAACCTAATCCATTGAGTGGTACGATTTTTCCTAGTCATCTCCTCTCTAAAATAAGGTTGTTGTTTTCTTGCATAGCATTTATATTTTTATATGTATTTAGTGTGTTACATTAATTAGCTAGCTTGATTATTTAGTTAAATAACATGTAACCAAATTACTATCAAAATAAAATGTAAAATTTTTAAGTAGAAAACGTGATCGTAGATAGTCAGTCGCCTTAGAAATCAAACAAGAAAACAAACTTGAATATATATATATATATATATATATATATGTATGTAACTATTCAATCTTAGAATTTTGATCACATGTAAATTTTGTCCACTAAAAAGTAAATGCCGTTTTTCTTTCTCCTTGTCTTCGTATTTCTATCTAAATTTGAATAATTCTTGTTTTTTCCTTCGAAATTTGAATAAAATACTTAAATAATATAAACATAATGAGTTAATAAATACTGTTTGATTTATTTATTTATTCACGTGGGGTTCTCTTATTAAAAGTGCCCCCATAGAAGAAAATTTCTGGCCTCGCCACTGTCTCTGATTCTCATATAATCAGGAATTTTAACATGGTATCAATGGATAGGTTCTTTGTTTGTGTATTCTTTTCGCTTCCGCTTTTTCCAACAATTTTATATCGTTGTGTCAATCACCTATTTATTCTTTTGACAATCATCATCTTCTTCGATGGTTAAAGAAATTTTATGTCCATATATTCTTGTATTTCTTATTTGGGAAAATTGACAAATGGAACATTGACAACAAAAAAGTTGATTATAAAGATCGATCATTTTCAATAAAAGATAAACAACAATATGGAGCACTTGCTTATTTTCCACAATCATCCATGCCAAAATTAATCCAACCAACAAATATGCTGAGAGAATTATTTTCAAGCATCTTCTTTAGCCTAAACAAACAAGCAAGAAGAACACGTTTTTCATTATTTCAACCAAAGACAAATCTGTTCATTTTAAACCATCAATTATGCAAATCGGAGGAAACTAAGAGAAATTCTTTTTCAAGATATGAAACACATTGATGATATATTTTCTTATGTTTAAGATATTCTGGTAACTATTTAATGGTAGTATTAAATAGATTTTATATTGTTTCTTAGTTTAGTTAGGAGAAACTAAAAAACCCTAAATCCTAATTTCTTCATAAATAAAAGAAGATTTTAGGATTAAATCATTTAATTACTATTCAACTATTGTAATGAATCACCACAATTGTGAGGAATAAAGTACGTACCCATTGTTATTTTGTCCGAAGATGTAGGTAGTGAATACTTGACAGAACCTCGTTAAATACGGTGCTCAATTTTTATGTTCATCTATCTCTGGTTATCACATAATCGTGAATTTTTAGCATGGTATCATGAAAAGGTTATTTGTTCGTGTTTTCTTTTTGTTTCCGCTTTTCCTAACGATTCTATGTCAATCACCTGTTTTTTTTTCGACAATCACCATCTTCGTCGACGATTGCAAAGTTTTTATATCCATATATCCTTGTATTTCTTCTTTCGGCAATTTGACAAACGAAACATTGACAACAAAGAGGTGGGTTATAAAGGTCGAATATTATCAATGAAGAATAAGCTTATTTTCCACAATCATCCTTTAAAAAATTAATCTCAGTCCAACAACTATGCTCAGAGAATTATTTTCAAGTATCTTCTTTAGCCGAGAACAACAAAGCAAGAAGAACAAGTTGTTCATTATTTCAACCGAACACAACACGTGTTCGTTTTAAACCATCAATCATGCGAATCAGAGAAAAATAAGAGAAATTCTTTTTCAAGATGTATTTTCTTTCTCTCCAAGTCAAACACTTCAAAAATTTCGTGTTCCGACTTGCAGGGAGAGGGTGTTGAGATATGTGTGTAAACACGTGATATAAGTGACGTATAGAGATGATAAGATCCGACGATCAAGAATATTCTAAGATACTTGAAGATATACGAAGATCTAGAAAATTAAATTTTCGATATTTAGATTATCTCTTGTAATCATCTAATATTATTTTATTATTAAATAAATATTACATTCTTTTCTAGTTTAGTTAAGAAACTTAGGTAACTAGAAAACCCTAAATTACTCTATAAATAGGGGTTGGTTTCTAGGTTTTAATTATCGAATTATGTCTGACCAATGTACTGATCAGACCCACGAGTTGTGGTGGTTATTAATGAAAAAATTATTTCCCCGTAGAGATATAGGTCGTGATTATCCGCCCGAACCACGTTATATTATCGTGTCAATTATTTCAATGTCTATCTCCGATTATCACATACTCGTGAATTTAACACGTAATACTTGACGGATCGAAATGATGAGATCCGACTAGCAAGAATATTCTAAGATACTTGAAGATATTATCTTTTCCTACTTTAGTTAGGAAACTTAAGTAACCATAAAATCCTAAATTACCTTATAAATATGGGTTGGGTTTTAGGTTGGAATTATCAAGTTATATCTTACTAATGTAACCGATCAAACCCCACGAGTTGTGTTGATTATTAATGAAACAATTATTTCTTCGTGGATGTAGGTCGAAATTATTCAACCGAACCACGTTATGTTATCGTTTCAATTATTTTAATGTTTATTGATGAGCCATGAAGATGTCTCATTTGAATCTCTTAACTTGGGCTAGTTAGTCCAATTCGAGCCGTTACTCTGATAATTTGTTTGCTTCTCTTTCCCAGGTGCGTTTTACGGAGTTCAGTGCAAAAAACTGACAAAAACGGGAGAATGACACATAAAAGGGCATTTTGGTCATTTGGAGATTCTGGTAACTATGCCAATTTTGACGCTCAGATAAAAGTAGAATCCAAGATGAACCCAATGGCGAAAACGGAAGTCAAATCGGAGTCCGCACGACAAAACTAGAGCAAGTCAAAGTTTGAGTCAAAGATAGTGGACCAAATCAAATAAATAACACGTGGTGTGCATCTGACCATGCACATTGGATTTTCGGTACATATTCGGGCGACGAGGGAGTGGTTAAGGATAGCACGGGGTCCATGCTTCTGTACACCTGAATGGAAGACGCAACCGTACTCCCTTAGTCACGTGGCTCAATCTAACGGCTGAGACTTATTATTCTTGATCCCGCATCTTTGAAATACGTTGGCACATTTTGTTGGTTACTTTGAGAAGCACCATATCAACCCTTATTCCCAAAGGCAGCACTTTTGGGTAGTTCGTTTCTTCCCCTTTTTGCCTCTCATCTCACACATAGCCATTAAATCATGAAGGAAAGAGTTAGCTGGGTATATGTTCAACAGAAATGGAAGAAGGATTATTGGGAGAATCATGAGTTTTTTTTGGATGAGATTTTCAAATCTTTTAAAAAAGGAATGGTTGGAAGAAATATGCTATTATCTTCATTGAATCTAGAGAGAGAGAATCTTCTTCTTATCTCTCCAATCTCTGGAAATTGAAAGATAAATAAACCATTATATGACTAGAGCAGGAAAGGAAAGAAGGGAGAAGATGTGGTTTTGGATTATGAAGATATCATTTATTTTTCTCTGATCTCTATTTTGGTTTTCTTCCTATGGCAGTGGATATAAAAGAAGGGAAAGAAATCTTGATTAATATGGAATGATGGAGATGATTTTACAACTGTTTTAGAGAAAGAATAGATGAGGGTGGGAGTTGTGATTGGCTTGATATCTTCATGTGCTAGAAAGAAGATACAATAAACAGAAAAGATCTTGGCTGGAGCTAGAAATAGAGATCCTTAGAAAGAGAACCAAGGAGATATTCTGAGATATAATTAACAGAGAGAGAGAGATGGATTCCGGCTATATTTTAGGGTATTTAGTAAACGCCCCCCACTTATTTAGCAATATTAGGACTTCACCCCTAAAAACATTATCGTTCAGGCGTTAACCCCCATTGCCCTTTTTTCCGTCAAAATCTCGTTATTTAGTGGGCGTGCGAGTCACGTGCTTGTCATCGGACCAAAATACCCTCGTCCTAAGTTTTAGTATATGACCCCCATATATTTAGCTATATTAGGACTACACCCCCAACCAAAATAGTTTGGTTAGTTGTTGAAGAACAATCTGAAAATCGATTTAACATGGATGAATTTCTTCCTTAATTTTTTTTCTTTGATTGATTCTCCTTCTCCTTCTTCAATTTCTTCTACATTTATTCTAGATTTCAATTCTTCTCTAGCAAAATCTTCTAAGATTTCATCTTTTCTTTGAAACCCATGTCTAAGCAATGGACAACTCCTTAAAACAGGACTAGAAGATTCAATATCAGATTTTTGTGAGAAACAATTATAAAACAGAGACTTTTGAAACCAATTACACCATTTTTGGGTACAACTACTACTAGTTTGTTCTTCCATTCTTTTTCGGGTTCTGTTTGGTGGATGTTATAACTTGAACTTGACCCATACGAGTAATTTTATGGTACAACTACCTCGGACTGGTAAAGACATGATCCACGCTACCATCGGAAGAAGGTATTAGCTCGGGATAAACTATTCGAATGGACAAGGTATTTTGGTCGGGGGTGTAGTCCTAATATAGCTAAATAAATGGGGGTCATATACTAAAAATTAGGACAGGGGTATTTTGGTCCGATAACAAGCATGTGACTCGCACGCCCACTACATAACGAGATTTTGACGGAAAAAGAGGCAATGGGGGTTAACGCCTGAACGATAATGTTTTTAGGGGTGAAGTCCTAATATTGCTAAATAAGTGGGGGGCATTTACTAAATATCCCTATATTTTATGTAGAAAGTAGAAAGGAAAGAGCAGGGAAGGAGTTGGTCGGCTGGAATGACTCTTCCCTGTTGGTATAAAAACAGAGCTTCAGTACTCTCTTGAGACATCTTCTCTTGGGAGGAGCCTCTCTAGAACTCAAATAAAATAGGAAAAAATTCAGAGAGAGAGAGACCATCATCTATCTTCTTCTTTTACATCATTTCTTTTAGTGACAGAGAGGAATTAAAATAACAGAGAGAGAGAGAGAGAGAGATGAGCAGAGATTCAAAGTTGAAACAGTGGAGTAATGTAATTTAATTTATTTTCAATCCTTCTTCTTCTATTTTCTTTCTTTTTTTTAGAGAAAGAGAGATTAATAGAGAGAGAGAGGGAGTTAGAGAACGTGAGAAATAGAGACTTCATCTCTTCTTTTCTTTGTGAGAGAGAAAAGAGAATTTTGTAGAAAGAGAGACTTGTAACAAAGAGTTGAAATCAGAAAGGAGGATTAGAATCTGATTTGGTGAAGTATTTCTGATCTTTGTTTTTTTATCTCTTGTGTTTGATTTCTTTATTGTAGTCATGAATCTCTAAGCCTTCATCTAGAGTGGAAGATGAAACCCCATACTTGATTAAATACTTTTTCTTTCATCTTTTCATGATTTTCTCGATTGGTGTTTAGTTGTAGACAAACATAGCCTTATTCGATTTCTTCGACTAATAACATGTTCTTCATTAGTTATTCTTTTAATTTGATATGTCATGTTTAGAAAATCTTCTTTAATGATATATGCTTAATGATTGATAATCAATAGTTGAATTGTTATTATATTTTAATCGAAATAGGTTTAGCTATCTAGTTAGTGGATATGTTCTTTTGAGAAGATAAATCTTCCGATATTTGGATAATAGTAATTTACCAAATGTTGAGTTATAAAGTCAGAAATCATGATTTAGTAAGGAGAATTTGTTTATCATAGTTTGAGGTAGATACAGAAAACTTTGATTTCTCCCCATTTGAGTTCATTTTTATTGTTTGTTTTATTATTTTATTATTTCATCACCAAAATCAAATTGATTTCAGAAGCAAAACCGTGTAACTTCTAAGTCTTAGAATAGATTGACTTAGTCTCTGAGGAACGAACCGGTCTTACCGGAACTATTACTTGACGCCCGTATACTTGCGGGTTGTGACCTATTTAGGGTAACCTTCTAGGCCCATCAAGTTTTTGGCGCCGCTGCCGGGGACTAAGTTTTTAAATTTGTTCTAATCTTGGAAAGTTTTTATTTTTGGTAAGTTTGTATTTTTGGCCACTTTGACTTGCTTCTCTATTTTTTGTGTTTAGGGCATTAAGGAGCGAAAGAGAAGGCGCAAACAAGGAGGAGGAGTCGGAAAGAAGAAATTTACAGTTTTATTTATTTATTTTTTTTTTTGTGAGAGAGAGAGACTTGAGACTTTCTTAATTTTATTTTATTTTTCTGGATTAAAGTTTTGACCCTAAATTAGAGGGCTTGTAAAATGTAACCGGAAATCAAACGAAACCTCAGGTTCGGACACTTAAGGGAAGAGTGGCCTGGGTCGTCTACAAAGGTCATCGCCCGTCTTGAACGGGAGGTAATTTCTCTGACCACCCACGAATCCCCTGTAAGTGGGTACTTGAATGTTTTTGTGTGCCTCATTGATTTGACGAACTGCTTAGTTTAATCGTCTTTAGTAAGGGCACAAACCCCATTACAAGATAGGAGTCGGATTTCATCACCAATCTCTTGCCCATTTAGGAAACAACGTTGCGAATCCCAAACCTCACTTAAATTAAAATCTGGTTTAGACATTGGCCTTAGGGTATCGAGCTCATAGGATCTTTGAAACAATCCAGGGACTTAATTTTTATTTGGGCATTCCTAAAAGGAAAGTGTCACTCAATTCTTTAAAAGGTCACCTCGAGAAGAGGAAACGTTACCGAAGGTTGGACGGCTATCACAACGTTCATCGTTGGTCGTCTCCAAGAATTGTTTGACCGTATTACTTTGACGGAGTAACCCTCATAACAATTATAGTTCAGGCTTTGTTACAATATAGGAGTTGTCTAGACTTTTAAGTGAAATTGACCAACCTGTCAGTCGTCTAAATTTTGTTTAGGTTGCTTGGTAAAGTCAGCTTGATTGTGGTTGTTTTCCTTCTAGGATCTTCGTAGTGCTTCCTCGGTTTCGATTCAAAAAAAAAAAAAATTAAAAGAGAGATGGATAGATCGTGGTCCGAACAAAATGGCAGAAGAGAAGAGGGTTATTCAAATCTACCATGGTGGTATTTAGCAAATGGTCAGAATAGTGTTAGTCATCCTAGATACAATGTGCATAATGATGGTCATAGGGATTATTATCAACCTCAAGAAGGTTATGAACCATATTATAGATATCCTGACAGATCATCTTACATGCATTATAGTAGAGAGTCTTATGCTCCAAATGTGTCCCAACCTCAATGGGAAAACATTGGAACTAATGACTCTTACATGCATTATAATGAAGAGTTTTATGCTCCACATGTGTCTCAACCTCAATGGGATAACGGTGAAGCTGTTGACTCTCCCTCTTTAGCATCACCTTCATTAGCCCAAACTGTTAGTGATCTTCAAAAGAGTACTTCTGAATTTTGTCAGATTTTAGAAAAAAGACTGACAATATGTGCAGAACTATAGAAGAAATACTCAGTAGGAGAACTAGTACTATAGAAGAGGATTATCAGGACAATATAGAGTACAGTACACAATACCCTGTGTATGATGATGAGGATACAATTTTAGAGGAGTATAGTTCTCCCGAAAATGTCGTTATTGAACCCAAAATCTCAGAAACGGTAGAGCCCAATATTGAGATATCCTCTCTTTGTACCGAACTTCAAATCCCTTCAGGCCAAAATGAAGAGTCTGCTAGAGTTGAAGATGATGAGAAACCTAAACTCCCAACTGAGGGTGATGAATCATGGTTGACCGATTTGTTAAATGAGTGTAATGACCCGTCTGACTTAGGCGAAGATCTAGAATTTTTAGAGGACCCCGATTACATCGTGATAAAAGAGATTACAGAATGTCTATCCGACCCGAGTTCTAGGGAATATCAGTTTGATAGTAGGGTTTCTCCGTTGAAGGAACCCGAAGTACCTATTTTAGAGAACCCTAGTTTAAGTCCGGGTGTCATTGATAGTCCTTTAGATTGCTTTGTATTTTGTTGCTCAAAACCATGTGTAGATTTTGAAGCACTCACTCCCTCTGTCGATCATCCATATAAAGACCCATTCTATCCGGTCTGTACTCTCTCTGGTGCGGTGCCAAACTTAACGACCTTATTGTCGTCTAAGTTTGGGGATTGCCCTTCTTTCTTGATAGTCTCACTTACACTATCACCAAGTTACAAAAATGTGAAACTATCGTTCACTGAAAACTTTGTGTTTTGGGTGGACCCACAGATGTATCGATTATTGGTTTATAGTTAGTTACACTTTGTAATCCACTAGGTATAATTCTTTCTATTTTTTCGAGTCATCTGTTTCATCTGGCTGAAGACGTTAAACTTAGCGCTTTCTGGGAGGCAACCCACGCTTAGGACGTCGGAATCAGGTAATATCTTTCCCTTCACCTTGTTATTTTTTGCATAGTCTTCAGAGCATTGAGGACAATGTTCGGTTTAAGTTTGGGGACAGGGGATTGAATTTTTTGCTAAGTCCTTATTTCAAAAATTCAAAAGGGTTCAAAATTTTAAAATTTTTTGGATTGAAAATGTGAGTCTAGTTATTTTTGCTTGAGTTTAGTTGGTCGTACTGTGCTTTTACTAAAGGTTTTTTTCACGAATTTCGAGTCTTGAGGTTGTCTGTGCACTAGCCATGTGAGTGTTAGATAGGTGAAGAGTTGACTTTTCTGAGAGAGCTTAATCAATCATTAGTGGAGACTTAACCTATGTGAGATTCTAAGCCTTTCTTGTTGTTTTGAGTGATCTCTTCTGAGTTAATTCCGAGTAGAGTGAAGAGCTACTCAACCTCGCAATATTGAAAGAAGAACTCATTTAATCTCTTGAGTTCAAATTTTACATCCACTAGGGATGTCATTAGGAAGCGAACTTTACTCTTGTAGTTTGAGAAACTTGAAAACAGTGTCAACTAGAGGAAGATAGAAAATTTCATCCATCATTTAGAACCCTGAGAATTAAGGCATGAAGCAAAAGGAAGAGAATATTACCAAGGAAAGAACAATGTCAAGAAAGTATTTGTATTTTGAGTATAGCACTAGTGTACTGAAAAAAAAAAGTATTGGAAAAAAAAAGGTGTTTGTTTGTGTTAGTGTTTATCCCAAAGTAGTTCTTGAAGATTTGAAGACGTCGAGTTCTCAGGAGTTCTAGTTCATCTTTAGTATATCGACCTCTAGGAAGCATTGTTAGAAAGTAGATCAGGTGAGAAGAGTTTGTTAGCTTCCCCATTCCGTAATAGTGGTTGTTTCCTTTCTTTGAGATCAGTCGTCCACAAAATTTTTAGTCCGTCTTTTTCATGTGTTGAGTTTTCCTTCATATTCATACCAACACATAGAGTGAACCATTCCGAGTGACTTTAATTTTTGAGTGTATGACCGTGAGGCAGTAGTCGAGGCGAAATGTATCGAGACGGTAATCAAGGTCTTGTCTTTTCAGAACCGAAATGATACTTATATTGGCTGGGCACGTGCACTTCAGGTCTTGATTACTAGTGAAGGGATTTTTAACTTTTGTATGGTCTAGTTGACTTGGATTTGTGTCTGTTAACTTTCGAAAATCAACCAGATAAACATTTTTAGTCCATATCATATTTAGACCCTTTTGGACTTTTGAGATTTTTGAATTTTGTGGGTATATTCACTGGAAACCCTCACGAGACAAAACTCGTCCTCCAGGGTAACTTAGAGGTTTAACGGCTTGTTGCACGTGCTAAGTGCAATCGTGAGTCCCTACGAAAGTGGTGAACTGGGTTTAGTTTTATTTCTCTGTTTTGCTCGAGGACTAGCAAAATCTAAGTTTAGGGATGTTTGATGAGACATGAAAATGTCCCATCTGAATCTCTTAACTCGGGTTATTTAGTCCAGTTCGAGCAGTTACTCTGATGAATTGTGTGTTTTCTCTTGTTCAGGTGTCTTCTAAGGAATTGAGCGCGAAAACCAGATAAAATCGGAAGAAAGACACACTTGAGGGCATTTCGGTCATTTAGAGATGAGGGTGTTCTGGAAATTTTAGTACTCGGTTGAAAAGTAGAGTCCAAGACGAATCCGTGGGTGAAAACGGATGTCGAATCGGAGTCCGGAGCGAAAAGTTAGCTTAAGTCAAATATCGGAATGAAAGAGGCTAGACCAGATCATCCGGATGACACGTGGCATGAATTTTAATGGGTAACAGGGGCAATCTGGTGAAGGATATAACCGTTCGGTCCAAAGGAGATGTCCTTCCGAAGGAGTGTCCTTCGACCAAGGTGGCAATGAGATCAATTTGTCAGTTAGGATAACGATGACCACACGTAAAGATCATCCAGTCCGGTCCAATTAGGGGTCGTAATGCTTTGCTAGAAGCCAACTACGATCGTCGGATCAAGGAGTTGATTCGCGGCTAACATAGACCGGATCCTACAACGGGGTTACAATAAGAGTGGTAGCTTGATCGGAGAGACTTGACTAGACGGGAACAGGCTAAAGATGGATGGGATCCAACTAGAAAGGCCGAAAGGGTTCGAATGGAGATTCGGATCAAGATAGAAAGAACCGGGCCTTAAAAGGGGTGTCCCGGGGAAGGCTCATAAGGCCGGCCATGTGATGGCCGACCAGAGCAAGTGGGCCGGCCATAGAAAGCCCATGGTGGGCTGTTCTGGCCGGCCACACTAAAGGGACTTGTCAAAATACCCCAAAAGGGTATTTTGGTAATTATCTTTTCTGTGACCCGAAAATAGAAAGACCTAATCTGAATGGGATTCTAATTAGGGTTTGTCTATATATTGGGTCAGTTGAGAACAGAAAAGGTGTGGATTTTTCTCTAAGGAAAAATATACAGCTCTCTCTCTCTCTCTCTGAATATACAGCTATTGGAGAGAGAGGAATATAGAGAAAAAGCTCCCGTTCTATCAATTTAGTCAAGAAGAAGAGTTCTTCTCAACCTTCTAATAAGTCCTAGCAGTCTGAAAGGAAGGGAGATCAAGTCTATTCATTCGGTGTCTCAAGTAGAGGAGCTACAATTGGAGCTCTCGATCTTTACATGCGATTGGAATGGTTCGAGGCAAAAACGCGTTAAGGTATTTATCCCTCTTCTAGTTCATTGATTAGTTTATGCATATGATCCTGGGAAATCTAGTGTTAACATATGATGTTTGAGATTCCGCTTAGAACACTAGATAGTGTATAGGATACACAAAACCCTACAGTGGTATCAGAGCCGGTTGCATGAAACTATCTCTGACTAGTCGAATTAGATTCGAACTTGATTGATTAGATGGTTTTATGTTTAAATATGGATTTAGACATAAAATTGATTAGTTTAAATTAGGTTTCGACGTAATCGGATAGAAATTGAAAGTGTTTCAATTGGGAGAACTTTAAATTTTCGATTTTGAAAAGAGTTTTCGAAAAGGGAATTTAAAACTTAATGAGTTTTTTGAAAAAAGTTTTCAAAACCTACTATTTTTTTTTATGATTTTTCATCAAAAACAACAAATTAGGGTTGAGAAAGGGAGAAGACAGCATGCTCGGATGGCAGTTTCTATTTTGGAAATAGAAACTGCCGGTCCGGACCAGCCAGGATGCGTCTAGGACGCGTCTGGCCAGTCCGGACATCTCGGGAAACAGAATCCCGAGATGTGGAAAGACCGGACTGGGATAGTCCCAGTCCGAGTCCTACTGGGAGTCCGAGACATGAAGTCTCGGACGCCCAGACGCGTGCAAGACGCGTCTGGAATCCCAGTCCGTCTCGGTCTAGGACCGAGACAGAATCCGAGTGGGACTGGGAATCCGAGACTGGGTCTCGGACATCCCAGACGCGTCTGGGACGCGTCTGGAATCCCAGTCCATATGCAACAGGGAGTCTGAGAAGGTCTCGGCCATAGGCCGAGACATAGTCTGACCGTCCAGACGCGTCTAGAACGCGTTTGATGCACCAAGACGCGTCTAGGACGCGTCTGTGGCCAAGGAGCACGTCTGGCCTAGGGCCAGGACGCGTCCAAACCGGGGTACCCGACATGTTTGGAACATGTTTTCTCGGTCCGGCCGGTGCTAAACACTTGTCCGAGCCAAGTTTTGGGTCAAACCGAGACTGGTCCGCGGGTGTTTGACCAAGTTTGACTTAAGTCTTTAGAGTTTGACTTGGGCTTTTTTGGGCCTTGACTTGAGTGGGAGGTTTTGACTTTTCTTCTTCCAACTTCAACCATATATTTTTTTTCCGAAAGCGACCCGGGCCAATCAAAAGCCTAAAAACGGAGTTTTTCCAAAACGATTTCATAATCTTTTAGGATAAAACCAAAACGAGCTATTAGTCGGAATTTTGAGAAAATTAGACTTAAGGCACGTTAGACATAGAGATGTCGGTAGTACCTAAGGAAGCGAATCTCATACATACTTGGGTGATTTATGAGTGTCATATTATTATGTATGTATGAATGTGAATGCGGGTTCTAGTATGGCCATAGAATTGTTCTATCTTGTTTTTAAGCACGGATGGGTGCCCGATGTAATTAATTTAATTTCAAGTTTTATACGATCTGCGAATCGTTGAGTCTTGTAATTAGAGTTAAGGGTCCAATAGAGTCCATTGAAGAACCAAAGGATGAGATCGTGGTTCGAGTGGGAGAATTCAATGGAGGTTCGAGGATGGAGATCCAGGCGAACAGAGGCAAAACAAGCAAGAACCTAAGAAGATTAGATCTTTTAGGTTAGGGGCCATACTAGGATCATGTCTGCTTGATTTATTTTCTCGCGCGCATTTACTTATTTACGTTTTATGTGGTGTATGATTATGCTAGAGTTCACAGTAATGCATGCAAACAAAAACGTAAAAGTCCCCCAAAAAAAAGAATTTTGAGTAATGCCTACCCAGATTAAGACACCTGTTGAGCCCTTGTTCATCGATGGTGGGTCATGCCAAAGCAGGGTGCCATCTTTTACCTCGGGACAATACGAGTAGACCTATGAAGAGGTCTACATGTCTAAATGGTTATTCTCAACGAGTCAGCAAAAGAGTTTTGGATTTCGAGGCAAAAGGATGAATTGAACACATAAGTGTTATTCATCAACCAAGAGTCATATGAGATATGATCAGTAAGGAGTTACTCACCCAGGAGGGAGAAGTTAAGGGCAGTGCCAAAGTACGCTTAACTTCACAGGAATGGGATCTTGGAATCGTATTATTCAAAAGGGGACGGTTTTCATTGAATAATATGGCAAAAACTGTTTTTGCGTAAACATTGAATGTAGTACTTAGCAAAATCCTTATTATGTTTATGTAGGGTAGAGTTGGCATATAGTATTAGTTCACGTTTAGATAGAGATCTATACGACTTTCTAGATTGGGAGGAAGATCAGAGAAGAATTCTCGATGCTTCAAATAAAGAAAGCGTAATAAAGCTACCAGAAAGGGAAGTGGAAGTCGGTGCCTATGTTATAGAGGTCAATTTGGCAGATATGGCTGACTCTCCTTCATGGGTATTTGATACCGGATGTGGAGCACATATAATTTCAGAATTAGATGAGCTCAAGGAGGTCAGGTATCTGACAAAGAGCGAGATGGTTCTACGAGTCCCAAATAAGGCAAGAGTTGCTGCTGTGGCCGTAGGAACCTTTGAGCTCAGTTTAGAGACTGGATTGATATTAGTGCTGCATAATTGCTATTATGTACCCACTATATAAAGGAACATCATCTCTGTGTCGGTGTTAGACAAAGAGGGATATCATGCTATAATAAAGGACAAGTGTTGTTCTTTATACAAAGGTGAGATGTTCTATACCAGTGCTAAGCTACGTAATGGTCTTTATGTTGTGAACATAGAAGACGAAATCCTGAACATAGACGCGAAACGGCTTCGTACTCATGATTCTAACCAAAGCTATCTCTGGCATTGTCGTTTGGGCCACATTAACATGAAACGCATGCAGAAGCTTCATTCAGATGGACTTCTGGGATCGTGTGATTTGGAATCGTACGATACATGTGAGCCATGCTTAGTGGGCAAGATGACAAGATCGTCCTTCAAGGGAAAAGGAGATCGGGTGAGTGAACCATTAGGACTGATACATACAGATGTATGCGGAACTATGAGTACACTTGCGAGAGTTAACTATGGCTACTTCATAACGTTCACAGATCACTTCACTAGATATGGTTACGTATATCTTATGAAGCATAAGTCGGAATCGTTTGAAGTGTTCAAACAATTCCAGAATGAAGTAGAGAATCAACTTGGCAAGAAAATAAAAGTCATTCGATCGGATCGAGGTGGTGAATATTTGAGTCAAGAGTTTGAGGATCATCTTCGGAGTTGTGGAATAGTGTCCCAACTCACTCCTCCAGGAACACCTCAGATGAATGGTGTGTCCGAAAGGAGAAATCGAACCTTGATGGACATGGTTCGATCGATGATGAACTTAGCCGATCTTCCTAACACCTTCTGGGGGTATGCTCTAGAAACGGCTGCTTTCACACTAAACCGAGCTCCGTCAAAAGCTGTAGAAAAGACGCCATATGGGATATGGACTGGAAAGGTTCCAAAGTTGTCTTTTCTCAAAGTCTGGGGTTGCGATGTTTATGTAAAACGTTTACAAGGAGATAAACTAGCACCAAGATCAGACAAGTGTCTCTTTGTTGGTTATCCAAAAGAGACGAAGGGGTATTACTTCTACAACCCATCAGAGAACAAAGTGTTTGTTGCTCGTGATGGTGTCTTCCTTGAAAAGGAGTTTCTTTCCAAGAAGACAAGTGGGAGAAATATAGAAATTGAAGAAGTTCGATCCGAGCAACAAACTGACACCGTTGTACCGATGTCAGAAGTCGCGATTCCTAACTATTCTGAGCCGATAGAAAAGGAAAGAAAGGAAGAGATGGTAGATCCTCTCGCGAAGAGCGAATGTGATTCGCAGGAGAACCCTCAAGGAGTTGAGAGTGTCTCACCTGTTGTTCGAGCCCCGCGTAGGTCCGCAAGGCTGATTGAGTTATCTCAACGACAAGAGTTGTTGTTGATAGAGGATAATGAACCCAGCACCTACAAAGAAGCTATGACGAGCCCAGACTCCGAAAAATGGCTGGGAGCCATGAAATCCGAAATGGAATCCATGTCTGAGAATCAAGTTTGGAACTTGGTTGATTTGCCCGATGGAGTAAAACCCATCGGATGCAAATGGATTTTCAAGATGAAAACAGACAAGGATGGAAATGTGAGTGTTTTCAAAGCTAGACTCGTGGCAAAAAGGTTACAGACAAGTCCAAGGAATAGACTACGAAGAAACCTTTTCCCCTGTCGCGATGCTTAAGTCCATTAGGATTGTTCTAGCAATTGCAGCTCAATACGATTATGAGATTTGGCAAATGGATGTCAAAACCGCCTTCCTGAACGGTAAACTGGAAGAGGATGTGTACATGACACAGCCTGAGGGTTTTGAGGACTCCAAGAATGCTGGAAAGGTTTGCAAGCTTCAAAGGTCCATCTACGGGTTGAAGCAAGAAAGTCGGAGCTGGAATCTTCGATTCGACGAGAAAATCAAAGAGTTTGGTTTTCTGAAGAATGAAGAGGAATCTTGTGTATACAAGAAGGTTAGTGGGAGCAACCTAGTTTTCTTGGTCCTGTATGTGGATGACATACTGATCGTTGGAAATAACATTCCTATGCTTAACTCCGTAAAAGAGTGACTTAGGAAGTGTTTTTTAATGAAAGACCTAGGAGATGCAGAATACATATTGGGCATCAAGATCTATAGAGATAGATCGAAGAGGATGATTGGACTCAGTCAAGAGACTTATATCGATAAGATTCTTGGGAGGTTCAAGATGGAAGACTCTAAAAGAGGATTCCTACCCATGACACATGGTACGACGCTAAGTAAGACTCAGTGTCCCCGAGATCCTGATGAGCTAGCACACATGAAGAAGGTGCCTGCTTCGGCAATAGGATCTATCATGTACGCCATGGTCTGCACTCGCCCAGACGTCTCATATGCTCTGAGCATGTGTAGTCGTTACCAATCTAATCCAGGTGAGAAACACTGGACCGCAGCCAAAAATATCCTGAAGTACTTGAGAAGGACAAAGGATCACTTCTTGGTATATGGCGGGAAAGATGAACTAATCGTAGAAGGCCATGTGGATGCGAGCTTCCAAACGGACAAAGATGATTTCCGATCGCAGTCGGGTTATGTCTTTTGTCTAAATGGAGGAGCAGTAAGCTGGAAAAGCTCAAAGCAGACTACTGTAGCAGACTCTACCACAGAAGCAGAATACCTTGCCGCTTCGGAAGCAGCGAAGGAAGGAGTTTGGATAAAGAAGTTTATCACCGAACTTGGTGTAGTTCCTAACATAGAAAATGGGGTTACTCTGTATTGTGACAACAATGGAGCTATCGCCCAGGCTAAGGAACCAAGAGCACACCAGAAATCCAAACATATCCTAAGGAAGTACCACGTGATTAGGGAAATCACTGAGCGAAAAGATGTGGTCATTTGCAAAGTCGATACGGATGACAATGTTGCCGATCCGTTAACTAAACCACTGCCTCAGCCCAAATATGAGAGTCATAGAAGGGGCATAGGTATAAAACGCATCGATGAATGGCTTTAAGTTGTAATTGGATTAATGAAAGGAGTTTCATGTAATCAATTAGCTACATTCAATAAAAGAAATAAATAAATTATTTCTGTCATTAAATAATAGTTTAGTGTTTAATTGACAGTCCAAACATAATGAAGCATTCCAGGTAGGTTTATCAGATACGTGATCTGGTAAATGGAACCCTACTAAGTGAACATGGAATAGATTCATTATTCAGTCCCTAGTCCAGGTCATTGCATGGACAACAATGATTCAAGAAGACTAGCATGGGAATTGACTGATAGCGCAGTTCCATGGGCTATAGGAATATGGTATTTAAGTCAATTACATGGGTGTATGATTGGGGAATCTACACTGGATAACCCAAAGATGAGAGTTTTTCAAGGAGTTGAAAAACGTCACAAACTCTCATAGGCGAGATTGGAGAGATTCCGTAAACATGAGTGCTCCACTCATCTTAGGTAAGGAATGTCGAACTTTGGTACCGTCAAACGCCGCGCCGTAAAAGGAGGTTATAAAGGCGGCATACTGGGGGAGACAGGATAGACATGGAGTTAAGTGGGAGTACAAGACTGGATGATGTCCTCCTATTAAGTTAGGATTAAGTATCTCCGGGCCACTTGAGGAGAAGCAACTGGAAAATGTGTGGCCACACTCAAATGGATTAAGAGTTAATCATTTGTATTGACAGTTGTTCTCCAGATCAAGAAAGTCTGAAGGATATGACGTATCAGATGAGATACTAAGAGACATGGGAATCGAGCATTGCACTTGTTCTAAGTACAAGTGGGAGACTGAAGGATATATCCGTTCGGTCCGAAGGAGATGCCCTTCCGAAGGAGTGTCCTTCGACCAAGGTGGCAATGCGATCAATTTGTCAGTTAGGATAACGATGACCACACGTAAAGATCATCCAGTCCGGTCCAATTAGGGGTCGTAATGCTTTGCTAGAAGCCAACTACGATCGTCGGATCAAGGAGTTGATTCGCGGCTAACATAGACCGGATCCTACAACGGGGTTACAATAAGAGTGGTAGCTTGATCGGAGAGACTTGACTAGACGGGAACAGGCTAAAGATGGATGGGATCCAACTAGAAAGGCCGAAAGGGTTCGAATGGAGATTCGGATCAAGATAGAAAGAACCGGGCCTTAAAAGGGGTGTCCCGGGGAAGGCTCATAAGGCCGGCCATGTGATGGCCGACCAGAGCAAGTGGGCCGGCCATAGAAAGCCCATGGTGGGCTGTTCTGGCCGGCCACACTAAAGGGACTTGTCAAAATACCCCAAAAGGGTATTTTGGTAATTATCTTTTCTGTGACCCGAAAATAGAAAGACCTAATCTGAATGGGATTCTAATTAGGGTTTGTCTATATATTGGGTCAGTTGAGAACAGAAAAGGTGTGGATTTTTCTCTAAGGAAAAATATACAGCTCTCTCTTTCTCTCTGAATATACAGCTATTGGAGAGAGAGGAATATAGAGAAAAAGCTCCCGTTCTATCAATCTAGTCAAAAAGAAGAGTTCTTCTCAACCTTCTAATAAGTCCTAGCAGTCTGAAAGGAAGGGAGATCAAGTCTATTCATTCGGTGTCTCAAGTAGAGGAGCTACAATTGGAGCTCTCGATCTTTACATGCGATTGGAATGGTTCGAGGGAAAAACGCGTTAAGGTATTTATCCCTCTTCTAGTTCATTGATTAGTTTATGCATATGATCCTGGGAAATCTAGTGTTAACATATGATGTTTGAGATTCCGCTTAGAACACTAGATAGTGTATAGGATACACAAAACCCTACATCTGGACGTCAGCAGTATCCTTTCGGTACACAATCGGGGCAAACGGGACATCATTCGGGATTCTCAATGGCTCGGCTTCGGTGTAACCGAACACACGCTACTTAGTTTTCTTTTAGACGTGCAAGATAGATCAGACGGTTGCTGGACCATTTGCTTAATCTGTTGGACTATGAAGTGTGTTGCAAAATATATGTATGCTCCGAGATGCACCGAATTTTCCCACCAATCTCACGTCAACACCAGCCTATATCATTGGGAAGCGCCCATCTGTCTCTAACTCTTTCCCTTAAACGTCAACAGTTGGTAGCCCAAGTGGTCCAAGGTGTTGACATAAACTCCAGAAACCCCTGGAGGTCTCAAGTTCAAATCCCAGAGAAGGTGGAATCTTTGGTTATTTGAAATGGGATTATTAGGGTATTAATAATAATGTAGATTGGCTTTAGGCCATAGTTTAGATGGGCTTCAGGCCATGGTTTAGATGGGCTATAGGCCCGGTTTGTTTGAGTTTGTATGGGTAGTAATTGAGCTTATCACGTCTATGATGTATCAATACCAATTGTAATGGAATTACCAAAAAAAAACTCTTTCCCTTAAATATTTTCCTCTTTCACTCTTTCCCTTTTATCATTCAAAGAGAGAAGCAAAATATTTCCCTTTTATATGATTACCATTGAAACAAGAGAGAGATTTAGGAAACTTATGGAAAGGTGAAGATTTTCATGGGAGATAGTTTCTTGATAGAGATAGAATGAGAGGTCTGATTTTAGAGATACTTGAAGATTTCATTGATGTGGTGATTTTTAGAGAGAGAAACTCATAGAAATTCTTTGAAGATTGAAGATTTTTATCAAGATGGAAGGAGGATGATGGAGATGGTACTGGAGATTTCGATAGAAAAGGAAAGCAACTAATTGGTTTCTTTCAAGATTACTTAATGGATACTCTCTTTGAGTATGTGATATAGTAGGAGATTTTGTTCTCTTTCTTAGATATATGAAGAGAGGAGGTTTCTGAATTTACAGAGAAGGTAAGTGGATATTATTTGAACCATTCTATTTCTGTCATTATCAATTTGACAGTAAAGAGATAAGAGATTTATCTCCTTTGATTGGATTTCAGTGAGGGATTAAATTCCGTCGGTTTAAAGAGAAATAATGAGAAGATTTTAGAAATAAATCTTGAGTTGTTTATGGGGTGATATCATCTTCTCTTATGTGAAGAAGATTGGAGAGAGAGGGGTGATAAAAGAGGGAACCGACTGCTTTTGGCATGGGGACTATAAAAGAAGAGAAACAGAGAGTTGAGAGGAGCTTCACTTTGAACCAGAAACAGGGGGCCTTCTATCTATCTTCTTCATCCTCTCTGAGCTTCATGTATAATCTATAGAAAGAGAGAGAGAGAGAGAGAGAGAGAGAGAGAGAAGGATAGAGAAAGGAAAACAACAAGAAATAATCATCACTGATGGTTTATTCCCTCTTCCTGTAGTAACTGTTAATGAGAGAAAGTGAAAACAGAGAGGAGAACATACCAGTCTTGTTGAGAGAAAAAAGGGAGAAAAAGAGAGAAAGAGAAAAACAGGGTAGAGACTGAGAGAAATTGAGAGACATTTGTAAACAGAGAGATGGATTTTGTTCTTCTCTATTGCTGTAATGAAATTTCAGAGTTTATACAAAGAGTTTTGGTGAAATTACTTTTGTGAGAAAAGAATCTTGCCATTACTTCATCGCCATGAACAAAACATCAATAATTTGGTGATCTCTTTTTTCCTTTTAATCTTGATTTTGGAACGAAATCTTTGTGAGTAGTTTTATATTGTCGATATTTTTAGAGACATGTTCATGAATTAATCAAATACTTAAATGGTACCTCATGTAATTAGTCACACTTGATAGTTATTTGCAAACGAATTCTTCATTATTCATGCTTCGTGATTTGATATATCATGCTTGGGTTAAATTCCTTGATGGTCTATGCTTATTTGTTGATGATTAATAGTTGAATAGTTACAAATTCAATAGCAATGGTGAATACCTAAATTGTTAAGATTGTTTTAACGAAAATACTTTCCGGACTTTAGATAGTTCATATCCTAAAGTTTGAGTTATAGAAAATAAGTATTTGATTCATTTGTTAATTGTCATCTCTAAAGTTGTTCCATGGATAGATTCTGAAACCCTCGTCTTTATCCCCATTTGAGTTCATTGTATCATAATTTTTTTTATTATTTTGTCCGTTATGTTATCACCTAAACCAAAATCATTTTCAAAATCTTATTACTTCCTAGTTTTAGAATAAGTTCAACTAGTCTCTGAGGAACGAACCGGTCTTACCGGAACTATTACTTGACGCCCGTATACTTGCGGGTGGTGACCTATTTAGGAAACTTTCTAGGCCCATCATTTATATCCAATTATCACATAACCGTTAATTTAACATGGTATCATGAGCAGGTTAATCGTTCATGTTTCATTGAAAAAATATTCTTCTTCCGCTATTTTGAACAATAGTTTTTCTAATCGTTGTAACTAAATCATCTTTCATGAAGCACCCGAAATCCAAAAGTTGTTAGAAGACGAATAAGACGTTTTTATTTCACTCCAAGTCGGACACTCCAATATTTACGTGTTCCAACTTGTCGGGGGATATTGAGATATAAGACGGATCGAAATGAAAAGAGCAAGATGAAGATGAGTCCAAGATATTGGAAGATATGAAACATATTGATGATATATTTTCTTATATTTAGGATATACTTCTAACCATCTAATGGTAGTGTTAAATAGATTTTATATTGTTTCTTAGTTTAGTTAGGAAAAACTAAGAAACCTTAATTCCTAATTTCTCTATAAATAAGAGATGGTTTTAGGATTAAATCATTCGATTACTATTCAATTATTGTAACGAATCACCACAATTGTGAGAAATAAAGTAGGTCGTGAATACCCCGATTGAACCTCGTTAAATATGGTATTTTTTGTTTATGTCCATTTATCTTCGATTATCACATAATCGAGAATTTTAACATGGTATCATGAGAAGGTTATTTGTTCGTGTTTTTTTTTCGCTTATGCTTTTCCCAACGATTACATATTGTTGTGTCAATCTCCTGTTTTTTCCTTCGACAATCATCATCTTCGTCGACGGTTGCAGAGTTTTTATATATATCCTTGTATTTCTTCTTTCGGCAATTTAACAAATGGAACATTGACAACAAAAAGGTGAATTATAAAGGTCGAGCGTTCTTAATGAAGGATAAACAACAGTATGGAGTTTTGGAACACTTGCTTATTTTCCAAAATCATCCATGCAAAAATTAATCCCAACCAACAAATATGCTGAGAGAATTATTTTCAAGCATCTTCTGTAGCCGCCAATAACCAAGAGAAAACGTTTTTTATTATTTAAACCGAAGACAAACGTGTTCATTTTAAACCATCAATCATGCAAATTGAATGAAAATAAGATAATTTTTTTCAATTGGTATTTTGGTTATCTCCAAAACAGACATTTCAAAAATTTTGTGTTCCGACTTGCGGAGGGAGGGGGTGGGGGAGTGTTGATACACGTGTGTAAACACGTGATATACGTGACATATCGAGATGATGAGATCCGAAGATCAAGAATATTCTAAGCTACTTGAAGATATACGAAGATTCAGAAGATTAGGCTTTCGATATTTGATATATCTCTTGTAGTCATCTAATATTATTATCAGATTAATATTATGATCTTTCCTAGTTTAGTTAGGAAACTTAGGTAACTAGAAAATTCTAAATTACTCTATAAATATGGGTAGGGTTCTAAGTCTTATCGAATTATGTCTGACCAATGTAACCGATCAAACCTGCGAGTTGTGGTGATTATTAATTAAATAATTATTTTTCTGTGGATGTAATTCGTGATTATCCGACCAAACCACGTTACATTATCGTGTCAATTACTCCCTCTGTCCCAAATTAAGAGTCCCATTTTAAAAACATAACTTTTTTTTTTCACAATTTTCACTTTTCTATTTTTACCCATATTAATTTTTAACATGTTTTTTGGAATTCAAAAGAAGTAGCACTGTATATAAGATTAGTTTCCATAAACACAAATTATTCTTATCTCTTTCTAAAAGATTCCAAAATTCGAATTATTTTAATTAAGTAATAAATACATTATATATTGTCAACACAGGTATAATTGAAAAATCTACAGATTTTATATGATAAAAGAGGAATGAGACTCTTAATTTGGGACAGACGAAAAAGGAATACAGGACTCTTAAATTGGGATGGAGGGAGTATTTCAATGTCTATTTTCGATTATCACATAATCGTGAATTTAACACAATATACGTGATGTATCGAGATGATGAGATCCGACGATCAAGAATATTCTAAGATACTTGAAGATATTATCCTTTCCTAGTTCAGGTAACTATAAAACCCTAAATTACTCTATAAATATCGGTTGGGTTTTAGGTTTTAGTTATCAAGTTATGTGTTACAAATGTAACCGATCAAAGCCTCTTGGTTTGGTGATTATTAATGAAAAATTAATTCCCCGTGCATGTAGGTCGTGATTATCCAATCAAACTACGTTATATTATCGTGTCAATTATTTCAATTTATATCTTCGATTATCACATAATCGTGAATTTAACATGCTATCTTGAGCAGGTTAATCGTTGATGTTTCATAGAACAAATAGATTTTATATTTAAGATATTCTTGTAACTATCTAATTATAGTATTAAATAGATTTTATATTTTGTCTTAGTTTAGTTAGGAGAAACTAAAAATCTACAAATCCTAATTTCTCTATGAATAAGGGAGGGATCTAACATTAATTCATTCGATTACTATTCAATTATTATAAGGAATCACCAAAATTATGAGGAATAAAATATGTAGCCATTGTGGTTTTCTTTGAGGATGTAGGTCGTGAATACCCAATTGAACCTCGTTAAGTATGGTGTTCTTTGTTTATGTCCATCTATCTCCGATTATCACATAATCGTGAATTTTAACATATAATACCCTATCTATATGATCGTTGTAGCACTTAAGATACCAACAATATACTGGATAGAGATTTTATTAGATTTTATCGACGGGTTGCCAACATGGAAATGTAAGTCAGTGATCTTGGTATTGATTGACCGGTTTATAAAATATGTTTATATTATAACTCTAAAGCATGCACACGCAGCTGCATCACTAGCCTCGTCCTTTCTTGAGAATATCGTGATACTCCATGGGTTCCCACAACCAATTATTTCAAAGGTGACCAGATGTCGTGTTTCTTAGTAATCTTTGACAAGGATTTTAACGACATCAAGGGACCAAACTAAATATGAGTTAAACCTATCATCCTCAAACTGACGGGCAAACTAAGATAGTAAACAAATGTTTTAAAGCATATCTGTGATGATTTATGAGTAACAGATCAAAAGGGTGGGTCATGTGGTTACCATGGGTGAATTACAGGTATACCACATCTTATCACACGTCCACTCGAACTACTTCTTTTGAGGCCTTATAACGTATATCGACACAACTATATCGTCGCTATGATTGGCAACATATGCATTGGGTAAAGTTAAAGTGTAGTCAATTGATGAAATCTTGCAACACTATACTTGTGTATTGAGATATTAGCAAAGAAACTTAAGCACCCCACAAAATATTATGAAAAAATAATTAAACGAAGGAAGGCGAGATGTGGAATTTAAGGCGAGAGTTGGAGTTTCAAGTAGGAAAGTTTATATATCTTAAGTTATAACCGTGTAAACAAATGCCTATAGTTCGACGTGGTAATAACAAATTATGACCTAAGTACTATGGTCCATATCAAGTATTTAAACAAGTAGGGAATGTAGCATATCGACTTCGTTACCAACAAAATCGTGAATCCATCCAGTGGTTTGTGTGCCTTACTTAAAAAAGATATTCCTACCGGAACACAAGTTCAAGATGTTCTGCCTATGAACGAAGAGGAGGAATCAAATATATCAGTTTTATTGATGATTCTTGAGGGCAATGATCTTGTCAAAAGAATGGATTGATCAGGGACCGTGACCAACCAAGTGGATAGAAATATTTTCTAGAATAGATAGTTATTTAATAATTATCCACATTGAGTATTTTATTCAATTTAAACACGTATTAACATGTATTAATTATAGTAGTTATTCATAATGGCAGGGGCATCCCAGACCCAAAGCAGTCAAAGCGGTTGCTTCGAGCTGCAATTAAAAATGCCCACAAAATATATAGTTTTATAGGCACCCTATGAATATAGAGAAATAAAATCCAACTAAGGTCCACAAGATCTATTAATTCGCTCTCTCTTGTATTCTTCTCACTTTTGCCGTCTATCTCTATCCACTATATGCTCTCCTCTCACTCTCTTTAAATTTTCTTTCCCGTTTTCTTTGTTTGATTTCTATCTTATTTTCTATTCTTTTAATATCTTTGTTTTCGGGAATTAGGTTCTAATCTCATTTAATTATAGAATTAGATCTCTACAATCCGATTGTCTCTTCGTGATTCTAAATTTTTTGTCTCTTAACATTATTTCCTTTTATGCAACAAACAAATTATATAATTATCAATTGTGTTACAGTATAAATCATATAATTACTAATACTGTTACACTAATTTTTATTAATTACACACTTCTTTTTATATAAGTATAGTCTTGAATTTATACAATTACACATTAAACAACTATGTGTTTTTAAATTTAATTTTTCTATTTTAGGTTTACGTTTAATATCGTATTTTTTTTTGGGGAATTTGACTTCAATGTACGATGCACGGTAACTGTCAGATTAAACAGGAACAAACCTAAAGCCCAATTAAACACTGACCTAAATCACAACTAACTACGGCCTAAAACCCACGTACATTATTTATGCCCTAATAATCTCAAATTCAATAATCCAGAGATTCCACCTCCTCTAGGGATCGAACCTGGGACCTCCAGGGACCTTTGGAGTATATGTCAACACTTTAACCACTTGGGCAACCAAGTGTTGACTTTCATTTAATATCGTACTTAATTATTCTATTGGAAGTTGGTTTTGTAAAGCGTATGCACGTAATGCCAGATCATGAAATTTAAAAGAAAAATAAAAAAGAGTAGAGAAATTACCACATGGAAAAAAAATTATTTTGATAAATCGTTTCTCGAATATTTTTTTGTTACCGTATAAAAGGCCTCGTTTTTCACTTTGCTGTAGGTCTCCCAAAGACTTGGGTCTACCCTGCACAATGGATATTTGATTTAGTTCAAATTATCATCCGATAATCGAAATTTAGGGATTTTTAAGCCTATAAATGACCTTTAAGTTTCTAATAAAAGGCAGAAGTTTGTAAAAGTAATTTGAGTTTTAGCCTATCACGTGTCTTTAGCGACACTAAGACATAAACTCTTTTTTTTATTATTATTAAGAAACATGGAAACCAATATAATCCGTAAAATAAAAGTTGAACTTTGATTTGTCACAAATAAAAGTTGAACTTTAATTTTTTTTTTTAATTTATTTCATAAATTTGATTATATTTCAAACCGATTGAGTTATGTTATATGAAAATTTGATTCTTTTTTTAGACAAAACTGATTTACATAAACAAAGATTTTTTTTTTTGCCAATATACCAATTTTGGAGACTTTATGTTTTTCTCCTAAAGATGTATTAATGTGGATTTTATTTTTTGATGAGATGTATTAATGTGGATCTTACCAGAAAGATCATGATAAGTATATGTAATATTCCACGTAAGATTACATTTAAAGAAAAGTTTGGGTAAGCTTTATAATAAAAATGGCAAGAGTGACATTTTATGTAGTTTATAAATTGACAACATTTTTATGGACAAATAAAAAATATATCGCTACAAATTTTTGTCGTGTTTGACTCCAAGAAATATGTTAAAGAAGCATAAAATAATTTCTACACTATCAATACGACCAAATATTCTCAAAAAAAAAAAAATACGACCAAATAATTAACTAATATTGATCTACAAACTCTTGTATTGAGTGACTATTTTCATTACCTATACACAAGAAAATAGGAAGACATACTTCTACCCACTTGAACCACATTTATCATTTTTGTTGATATATTTAGGTGCAAGCAAACAACTTTAGAAAATTAAAAACTATACCATTTATAAATGATTTTTTGGGCACCCTCATAATTTTTGAAATAAAAAGAGGGTAGCTAGCACGAGCGGTAGATAGAACTGCCACGACACACTACCTACCTAACCATCTACCGTTCACCTCCTCTTCCATCACTCACTCTATAAAGAGTGAGTAGAGTGAGTGTTGAGAGAGAGAGAGAGAGAGAGAGAGAAAAAAAAAAAGGAGTGAAGATTTTAGAGTGAGAAAGATAAATTAATTAATGGCGCCATCAACATTGACAGCATTAGCTGATGAAAAAACACTTCAAAAAAGCTTTGTTCGTGATGAAGATGAACGTCCTAAAGTTGCTTACAATCAATTCAGTGATGAAATTCCTGTAATTTCACTAGCCGGAATTGATGATGATTCAAGTGATCGGAGATCAGAGATCTGTAAGAAAATTGTTGAAGCTTGTGAAGATTGGGGGATTTTTCAAGTGGTTGATCATGGTGTTGATACGAGTGTTATCTCAGAGATGAGTCGTCTTGCTAGAGAGTTTTTTACTTTGCCACCGGAAGAGAAGCTTCGGTTTGATATGTCCGGTGGGAAGAAAGGTGGTTTCATTGTCTCCAGTCATCTCCAGGTAAAATCAATTCAAACTTACATTTTTTTCACTCTGGGTACTTCTCGTGGGTCTCAGACTCAGCAGTCCGAGGCCCAAGAACTAAGCAGTCCGAGAGTACTCGGATTGGCCTCAGTCAGTGTTGTTCAAACTCAGCACGGGTCAGGCCCAATTCGAGTATCCTCGGACTTGCCTAGTCCGTGGGGCGTGAAGAGAGAAAACGAGCCTGAGTAGAAGAGAAGACTGAATTCTGATATCTGGCATTATGAATCAGAAAAAAATAAATATTCTGAAATTCGACTTAAAGGTAGTTCTACCATTGAATCAGATGCCAGATCCAACTTAACAAGTACTACTCTGAAGACTGATCAAATTAAATATTTGTATATACTTTGTTGTAGGGAGAAGCGGTCCAGGATTGGAGAGAGATTGTAACCTACTTCTCATACCCGATCCCAAACCGAGACTACTCGAGATGGCCCGACAAGCCCGAAGGATGGAGATCAGTAACAGAATCATACAGTGAGAAGCTTATGGGCTTGGCCTGCAAATTATTACAAGTTTTATCAGAGGCGATGGACCTAGACAAAGAAGCCCTGACTAAAGCCTGTGTTGATATGGATCAGAAAGTGGTGGTTAATTTCTACCCGAAATGCCCACAACCCGATCTGACTCTTGGGCTGAAACGACATACGGATCCGGGTACGATTACGCTTCTTCTTCAAGACCAGGTTGGAGGTCTACAAGCTACTAGAGATGGTGGTAAGACATGGATCACAGTTCAACCTGTTGATGGAGCTTTTGTTGTTAACCTTGGAGATCATGGTCATGTGAGTTCACTTCTATTTTGCTATTATTCAGTCACTTTTATCACACCACACAATACAATTTTGCTTTGTGTTATTAGGGTTGGCCCAAACTATCGTAAGGGACTATTTTGGACCCGAACGTCATTAGCTCACGATTTGGGTCTTATTATTAGTCCGGAGTTGGGACTATAGTCTTTTAATATTCTTAATTATTCTGGAGTTCGGACTATAGTCTTTTAATATCGTGGCCCAATTGTTTAGAGGTTCGATACAAACTAGAGTAATTAAGTAATCTTCCTCTACAAACGTATTGATTGATGAAACAATAACATACTTTTGTAGTACTTGAGCAACGGGCGTTTCAAGAATGCAGATCACCAGGCAGTGGTGAACTCGAGTTATAGTCGATTATCAATAGCGACATTCCAGAATCCGTCTACAGATGCAATTGTGTACCCGCTGAAGATCCGAGAGGGAGAAAAATCGATTTTGGAAGAACCAATAACATTTATGGAAATGTACAAGAAGAAGATGAGTAAGGATATTGAACTTGCTAAGCTTAAGAAACTAGCAAAGGAGAAGCAATTGGAAGATCTAGAGAAGGCAAAATTAGAGGCTACACCTAAGTCTTTAGATGATATTCTTGCTTAATTATGAATCTTTTTTTAATGGGTTGTTAGGCATAATTACCTTGTTGTCTTTTACTCTTTTACCTTATGTTTGACTTCAAAAAAATAAGTAGTTTTATGATGGATCACCCTATTGTTTTCTTTGCCATCTACTAATTTCTATTTCTCTTTTGGGTTTATTTATGGCTCCCATCTGTTGGGTTTTCCTCCTAGTGGGGAAACCTAGTTGAGTTTGGATTAGGAAACCAAACCCGAACCCGAGTCGAGTTTCTTTGGGTCGGTTACTTATGACGGTGGAATTAGGATTAAGGGAGAGTCTATAAATACTACCTTAACCTAATTTAGATGTGTATGTGAAGCACCAAAGGGGAGAACACAATTAGAAACGCACAAGAGAAGAAGGGAGAAAGAGGTTTGACGAGAAGAGCGGGGCAGAACTTTTTCAGCACGCGCAGTCTTCGTTGTTCGGAAAATCCGACGGTGAGTTCTTCTCCGATTGAGCTGAAATTTGGCAGAACTGTTCTTGACATATTCATATAGTATTTGTACGGAGAGATCGTTGATTGGTCGCCGGAATCCTAGTGAATTTAGGGTCGTTTTGGGCTGCAGATTTCTGGACTGTTTTGTTCTTTCTTGTGAGGGTTTCTCCGTGTTTCTTCGTGTTTGAGATTGATTCTTTTGGGAAGGGTCTGAGTCTCGGTTGGACGTAGTCTGTAACTACTTTGCTATCATAGTTGATTTGGTTGGACTACGAGTCCCGTGGTTTTTACTTCTCACATTGAGGAGGTTTTCCACGTTAAAAATCGTTGTCTTATTTACTTTAAGTTCTTTGTTTATTGCTCCCACATATTCTTCTATATTATCCTCGTAACTAACACAAAGGGAAAAACTCTTGTTTCCGCTGCGCCTAAGTGCCCGTTTTTTCCAACAAGTGGTATCAGAGCTCCAGGTTAGAGAGTTCTTTGGATTGTGATAACTTCGGTTATTGGTTTGTTTGTGTTAGTGATGGAAAATATGGGTAGAATGATAAGTTTGAATGGTGCTAATTATCATCTATGGAAGGGTAAGATGGAAGACTTGCTCTTTGTGAAGGAACTTCACGTTCCGGTGTTTCAGGAGAAGAAACCCGATGAGAAAACTGATGATCAGTGGAAATTGTTACATCGACAAGTTTGTGGTTTGATGAGGCAATGGGTGGATGATAATGTGTTGCATCATATTAAGAATGAGACTAATGCTCGTTCGTTGTGGTTGAAGCTGGAGCAGTTATTTGCTTGGAAGACAGGAAACAATAAGATGTATACAATGAAAAAAATGTTAGGGATAGCGGGGCTGGTTGTTCAGGGATGTCGAGGAAAAGCGGAGCTGGCTGTTTCCAGGGCTGTCAAGGGGACAACAGGGCTGGCTGTTTCTCCCACCTAGTCGGAGGGGTAGCAATAAACAAAGAACTGAAAGTAAATAAGACAACGATTTTTAACGTGGAAAACCTCCTCAACGTGAGAAGTAAAAACCACGGGACTCGTAGTCCAACCAAATCAACTATGATAGCAAAGTAGTTACAGACTACGTCCAACCGAGACTCAGACCCTTCCCAAAAGAATCAATCTCAAACACGAAGAAACACGGAGAAACCCTCACAAGAAAGAACAAAACAGCCCAGAAATCTGCAGTCCAAAAACGACCCTTATTCACTAGGATTCCGGCGACCAATCAACGATCCCTCCGTACAAATACTAGATGAATATGTCAAGAACAGTTCTGCCAAATTTCAGCTCAATCGGAGAAGAACTCACCGTCGGATTTTCCGAACAACGAAGACTGCGCGTGCTGAAAAAGTTCTGCCCCGCTCTTCTCGGCAACCTCCTTCTCTCCCTTCTTCTCTTGTGCGTTTCTAATTGTGTTGCCCCCTTTGGTGCTCCTCACACACATCTAAATTAGGTTAAGGTAGTATTTATAGACTCCCCCTTAATCCTAATTCCACCGTCATAAGTAACCGACCCAAAGAAACTCGACTCGGGTCCGGGTTTGGTTTCCTAATCCAAACCCAACTAGGTTTCCCCACTAGGAGGAAAACCCAACACCATCTCACCTTACATTATAATTTTATGACATGTAGATTTAGCATCATATCATATGGACAGTATTACTTCATTTATGCCAACAATCTTTAGTTTGAATGGCAAGAGGTATAATCTTCCACCTTAGAGGTCAAAGGTTCGAGGCATACGCTGAACAATTCAAAAAAAAATATTACTTCATTTTTCTTTACATGTAGTATTAGTTCATTAAAATAATAAATTAAACTCATAAACCCTATTGAGATAACACCGACATTATTACCATCTTTCTTTGGGAATAATGATAGAAATCATCATCTAACGAAAACCCTTTTATTAGATCTAAAAATTAATCTTTATTACAGATTATCAATCGTAGTTATAGATTGAATTCTGGAGAGATAAAAGAGCTTCACGAACTTACAACAAACAATTTAACTTCTAACAAACTCTTAACAACTTTTAAACCAAGAGTTGGGCTTAACCAGTTTTGTTGTGGCACCCTCTTATTAACCACACCTCTTTTATTTCCGAATTTTATGGAAGTTACACCTCCTTTACATCATCTTCTTCATCAGTTCTAATATTTATTCTAACATGCCCCCTCAAGCTGTCGGGCGAGAAGGCACAATAACTTGTCTATTACAAAAAGAAATTGAGCCTTTGAGAGTCCTTTCGTAAGAAAATCAACAAGCTAATCAGTAGTGACGATATGTAAAAGGTGTAGTCAAATTGAAGTCACCAAATCTCTGATAAAATGATAATCAATTTCTATGTGCTTTGTTTTAACGTGCAAATCCGGGTTCGAACCAATACTTTGTGCTCCTAAATTGTCACAATAGAGAGTAGAACACCCAGATAAGGCAATTCCTAACTCATGAAATATATATATGAAAACCCAAAACAACTCAGAGGCAGCAACAAAAAAGGTTTTGTATCCAGCTTCTGTACATGAATGCGCAACGGTGGGCTGCTGCTTAAAGCACCAAGGTATTGTAAAGCACCAACTATGCTCCTATAAAATGAGGGACCAGGAAAAATATCATCATCCAGCTTAGAGAGATGTTGAGCAGTAGAAACTGGGGTGGAACTAGGATTGCAATCTAACAAGTTTGCCTTCTTTAGCAACTCCAAAGCATATTTACTTTGAGTTAGAAGAAGAGCATTGCCAAGTTTCTTAATTACCTCAGTTCCCAAGAAGTAATGAAGAGAATTCAAGTCCTTCATAGGAAATTCTTAGCTCAGTGTTGCGATAAGAGAGTCTAGGGAAGAGCTACTATGAGAAGAAGCATGAAGAATGAACACGAAATGATCGTTCGGGCTTTTTTGAAACCAAGAGTTTGTAAGAAATTCCCAAATGTAGTAAACTAAGCTCCTGGTGCTTGCTGTTGGAGATTAGAGGTATAGATACTTCAATACACTCAAATAAACTCAAAAGATTCACATCAACATACTTTCATATAATAAAGCTTCTTTAGATCTACACAATCTCATAAAACAAGAGACACAAAGTTTTGTCACAATATTAAACTAGATATTGAAGTTAGTTCTTACCTTAAACACAATATTCATACTAGATCTATGTCTTCTTCTTCAAGTTTCTTGTATACTATTCTCCTTTTACTTTCTCTCTCTAGATTGTTCTTGAACTTGACTAAGAAAAGAACTCTCTACACCCTTTTAATTAATTTCATGAGGCTTTTACTTTTTTACCCCTTCTAGTTTGGTAAACCATTTACTCAAACCCACACTTTTATTTTGGGCCCAAACCCAAATTTGGTTTAAAAGCCCCTTTTCAACATCCCCCCTTAAACCAAATTTCCATAGCTTCTCATACCTAACATCCACTTCAATCTCTCAAAAACATCATGCTTCAAGGGCTTCGTAAATATATCCGCTATTTGATCTTGAGACTTGCAATACACCACTTCAATATCACCTTCCTTAACATGTTCACGAATAAAATGGTAGCGTGTATCAATGTGCTTGCTTCTTTCATGACAAACGGGATTCTTGGCTAAAGCAATAGCCGATTTGTTATCAAGGAACACTTCGGTTGGACCAACTTGAGGGCATTGAAGATGCTTCAACATATTTCTTAACCAAATTGCATGACAAACCATAGAGCTAGCGGCTACATATTCCGCCTCACAAGTAAATAAAGTCACAATGGGTTGTTTTTTAGAAGACCAAGTAAATGCCGTGTAACCCATAAAAAATACAAACCCCGATGTACTCTTTCTTTCATCTAAGTCTCTACCCCAATCACTATCGGAATAACCGATAAGCTTAAAATCTTGTTCACAAGAGAAAAATAAACCATCATTGAGCGTACCTTTAATATATCGAAGGAGCCTTTTTGCAACATTAAGATGAGATTCATCCGGTGTCTCCATGTACCTACTCACTAGCCCAACTCCATAAAGAATATCCGGTCTTGTACATGTAAGATAACGTAGACTTCCTATCAAACTTTTGAAATATGTAGGATCGACATCACTTCTTCTTGAGCATTTTCTCAACTCCACTCCACTTTCAAGAGGGGTGTTTACCGGATTACATGACTCCATTTTAAACCTTCTAAGAACTTCCTTAGCATATCCACTTTGAGAAATAAATATGCCATTTTCCATTTGCTTCACTTCAATACCAAGGAAATGACCCATCAACCCAATATCGGTCATATCAAATTCCTTAATCATGCTCTTCTTGAACTCATCAAATAGTCTTGAATCATTACCGGTGAATATCAAATCATCAACATAGAGACAAACAAATAACATACCTCCACCTTCTTTCACTTTCATATATAAAGTGTGCTCATGAGGACACTTTTCAAATCCATTTTCTTGAAAATACTTATCAATTCTTGCATTCCATGCACGTGGAGCTTGCTTTAACCCATAAAGGGCCTTCTTCAACTTATAAACTTTATCTTCTTTGCCCTTTCTAATATACCCTAAAGGTTGTTCAACATATATCTCCTCCTCAAGGATATCATTCAAGAATGCCGACTTGACATCAAGTTGATAAATTTTCCATGAATATTGAGCCGATATAGAGATTAACAATCTAATTGTTTCCATACGAGCAACGGGAGCAAATACCTCACTATAATCAATGCCGGCTCTTTGCTTGTAACCTTTAGCTACAAGTCTTGCTTTGTATCTTTGGACTTCTCCACTTGCATTCTTCTTTGTCTTATATACCCACTTCACACCAATAGGTTTGTATCCTTTTGGCAAATTTGTCAACTCCCAATTATCATTTTTTTCAATTGCATTAATTTCTTCATTCACAGCATTTTCCCATTTTTCTTCTTGGATGGCTTCTTCATAACTAATAGGATCACAATCCATGAGAAAACAACACAAGTTTAATTCTTCTTCATTATCTACAACTTCATATCTCTCTCTCAAACTTCTTGTTTTCATTGGCCCTTCATTAGAACTTCCCCCCGATGATGAGGATGATGGAGATGAGGACGATGGTGTTTGTGGGTCTCTTTGAAATTCTCTTGGTGGCACATCTTCTTCTTCTTCTTCTCCTTCAAGTCTAAGTTCAACTTGAACAATTTCTTTTCCTTTCCATTCCCATGCCAAATCTTCTTCAAATACCACATCCCTACTAAATAGAACTTTATTGACAATTGGATTAAACAACTTGTAACATTTCATTTGCTCATTATACCCAAGAAAGATACATTTCTCACCTTTGTCATCAAGTTTTGTTCTTCTTGCTTCCGGTATCTTTGCATAAGCAATACATCCAAATATCTTTAAATGAGATACACTAGGCTTGTAATAACCCCATGCCTCTTGTGGGGTCTTCATATAGACACTTTTAGTGGGACATCTATTTAACAAGTATACGGCACATGCAACGGCTTCACCCCAAAATTCTCTAGGCAAACTTTTTTCTTTTAACATGCTTCTTGCCATGTCTAATATGGTGCGATTTTTCCTTTCAGCAACTCCATTTAGTTGTGGTGTGTATGACGGAGTAAGTTCATGAACAATCCCATGTTCTCTACAAAACATATCAAATGCTCTTGAGGTGTATTCTCTACCTCTATCGGACCTTAGTTTCTTTATCATAAAACCACTTTGTTTCTCAACCATGTTTTTGAACTCTTTGAATGCCTCAAATACTTCGGATTTATTTTTTAAGAAATAAACCCATGTTTTTCTACTAAAATCATCAATAAAAGTGAGAAAGTAATTGTTACCTCCATTTGTCATTGGCTTCAATGGACCACAAACATCGGTATGCACAAGCTCCAATATATTAGATGCTCTCCACCTCCCTTCTTTAGAAAAACTTGTGCGATGATGCTTGCCAAAGATACACCCTTCACACACTTTGTTTGGGTGATCAATACATGGTAAACCCCTTACCATATTCTTGTTTGCCAAGGTCTTCATCCCATCAAAGTTTAGATGCCCAAGTCTCAAGTGCCACAACCAAGATTCATCTTTCACAATAGAGTTTAAGCATTTTGCATCACCATGTTGAATGTTCAAGGGAAATAATCTATTCTTTGCCATCTTTACCTTAGCAATTAGAGTTCCACTTCTATCTCTTAATATGAGATGAAGATCCTTCAATCTTATATCATAACCTTTTTCTAAAAGTTGTCCCAAACTCAAAATATTATTTTTCATTGCGGGAACATAATAGACATCGGAAATATAGTTATGTTTTTCATTTTTTAGTTGAATGAGGATATTACCTTTCCCTAGCACCGGTATCTTTGAGGAGTCACCGAACTTTACACACCCTTTCACACTTTCATTCACTTCAACAAACAATTTTCTTTTTCCACAAATATGATTACTTGCACCGGTGTCAAAATACCAAGTGTTTGTTTGTGATTCGTCAAAACCATCACAAGAAAATAACAATGTAGGATCAACATTAATTTCTACTTCATCTTCAACAAGGTTTGATTCTTCCTTAACTTGATTTTTATACCAACATTCATTACTATAATGCCCGAGCTTGTGACAATTATAACATTCAATATCCCTTTTGTCTCTACCTTGGCTATTATAAGCTCTAGTAAAGTTTCCTCTACCTCTTCCTCTTGGTTCATTTGTTCTTCCTCTATTAAAAAAATTTCTTCCTCTTTGGTTTCCAAAGCCTCTTCTACCATTATCATAACCTCTACCATAAATCTCATAGCCTCTTTCTTTTTGGGGTGTATATTGTTTTTCTTCTAAAGTGAGTTTTGCTTGAACTACTTGATCAACCGAACAATTTGAAGAGGTTGCGACATTTCTATTCACCCTTTGTTCATGGATTTGCAATGTTCCCATCAATTCATCTACCGTCATGGATTCCAAATCTTTTGATTCTTCAACGACAATAACCACATTATCAAATTTAGGTGTCAAAGACCGTAAAATCTTCTCCATCACCCGAACATCATCACATTTTTCACCACACCTTTTCATTTCGTTAACATTAGACAATACTCTTGAAACATAATCGGAGACAAGTTCTCCTTCATTCATACTCAATCTTTCAAATTTACCACGCAAAATTTGGAGACGAACCTTTACCACTTTATCAACTCCTCTAAATGAATTCTTGAGAATATTCCAAGCCTCTTTCGATGATTTTGCTTCGGACACTTTTTCAAATGTAGGACTATCAATTCCTTGATAGATAAGAAATAAGGCTTTTTTATCCATCTTTCTTGAGTCTTTAAGAACACACTTTTGTACATCATTCATAAAACTCTCTTCTTCTTGAGTTGGTTCTACATAACCATTTTGAACAATATCCCACAAATCTTGAAATCCCAATAATACACTCATTTGAATACACCAATGTTCATAGTTCTCTTTAGTTAACCTAGGTATTTGAGGTTGTATCATATTTGACATTTTCTTAAAAGATGATCTCAAAAATGTTGAAAAAGCTTGAATTGATAAACTAATATGGCTCTGATACCAATTTGTTGGAGATTAGAGGTATAGATACTTCAATACACTCAAATAAACTCAAAAGATTCACATCAACATACTTTCATATAATAAAGCTTCTTTAGATCTACACAATCTCATAAAACAAGAGACACAAAGTTTTGTCACAATATTAAACTAGATATTGAAGTTAGTTCTTACCTTAAACACAATATTCATACTAGATCTATGTCTTCTTCTTCAAGTTTCTTGTATACTATTCTCCTTTTACTTTCTCTCTCTAGATTGTTCTTGAACTTGACTAAGAAAAGAACTCTCTACACCCTTTTAATTAATTTCATGAGGCTTTTACTTTTTTACCCCTTCTAGTTTGGTAAACCATTTACTCAAACCCACACTTTTATTTTGGGCCCAAACCCAAATTTGGTTTAAAAGCCCTTTTCAACACTTGCTTGAGGGTATCTAGACTTTTAAGTAGATGACAAGCATAAGAAGGTTTGGAAGAATCAATTGTGAGGCTAGGGAATTTCCTCTTTACTATTAATAAATCGAGAGAGAAAGATAGAGAGGTAGCCAAAAGAGAATGAAGTCCGTGGTTTGTCAGCCTCTTATCTCGTGGTATGTCAAACCGAAAACCAGAATTGCCATTCGGGTTTTCAATAGCGAAAGCGGCGGCGTCAGCGCCAGCAACCGGAGATGAACTAATGTGTTGTTGAACTTCTTCTTGCTTGACGAGGGAGGATACGTAAAATTGACGGGAATGGGTCCATTAAGAGGATGTGACTACGAATGCCCGAGAAACGATCATGGAGTCCCTAAAGGAACTCCACTACTCGTTCTTGATTGGAGCGATCCAAAATAGATTTTCCGTGTCCACAAATGCACGGTTCAATAGCCAAGAGAGAATGTAGTTCATTTTGTAGTGACTTGAAATGTGTGAAATAGGAAGACACATCAGAAACAACTTGTTTGAGAGATGAAATGGCACGTTTAAGTTGATAAATATTAGGAGCATTAGTCTGGGAAAATAGATCATGTAGGTTTTGCCAAATGTCTGTTGCACTTTAATCATGAAGTGTGGAAGACCAACAGAGTTCATAATCCAGCTAGCAACGAGATCATTGCATCGTTCCCAGGAATGAAGTTCAGTATGAGAAGTAGATTTTGGAATGGAACCATCAACAGAACCCAAATCATCTTTGGCTCGAAGTGCCATTTTCTCCAGAAAGAGAGGTGGAGTGATAAGTACAATCGTAAGTGAACCTGAATGATGAACATCAAAACTGTTAGTTATTTGAGCATACATGTTATGTCTGGTTTCAGAAGAACGGTCACCAGGAGTAGTCATTTGATTTGAGAGAAAAAATTCAATCAAAGTGAACGGCGCAAACACTCTAACTATCTTACGTGCTAAATGATTTTAAAAAAACAACACTATATTGAACTAGACAAATTTCAAGAAATTACATAATTCACAAAATTTCGCAATCACTAGTTTTCCAAATAAGATTGTAAAAGACAAAGTAACTTCCGTATTTGTTAAAACAAAAGATATATACTTTTTTTTTGTTGTGGTTTGGGACATCCAATATACTTTCTCGACATAAATAATCTCTTGACTACGGTTTTTGGTGAAACTCATGATTTTTCTTTTAGAGACATATTTTTGACTCATTAACTCGCTTGTTTGTGCTTCAAAGTTTGACTTGTTTTAGTTTCTTAAATTGGTTTTCTCTTCATTGTCTATACTTTTAATTTGATGCATCATACTTAGGTTAAATTTTGTGATGATGTATGCTTACCGATTGATAGATAATAGTTTAGAGATTTATTTTTCGAAACAAAACAATTACATTGTTGTAGGTTATCGGTTTTAAACGAAAACATCTCACGGAATTAAGATAGTTCATTATCTAAAATTCTGAGTTATAAAAAGAAAAAGTTAGTCAGTTAATTTCGTGTGTTTAGAAGTAATTTATGTAGTGGATTCAGAAACTCTAGTCTGCTTCGTCATTGAGTTCACTTTCCCATTATTATTTGCCTTCGTTTTAGTATTTTATCTCACCAATCAACTTTGAAAAATCTTACTAATTCTAGATTAAGAACGAGTTTGACTAGTCATTGTGGATCGATCCCGGTCTTAATTATAGTCTTACCGGGTTTTATTACTTGACGCCCGTATACTTGCGGGTGAAGACCTTTTAGGTGTACCCTTTTTGGGCCATCAAATTTTTGGCGTCGATGCCCAAAAGGGTAAACCGGCAAGGGTACACCCGCAAATATACGGGCTTCAAGTAATAAAACCCGATAAGAACGGGGTCGATCCCCAGAGATCAATCAAATCCGTTCTTAACCTAGAATTTGCACGATTTTTCAAATTGGTTTATAAGAATAAATTAACAAAGTACTCTAACAACTAAAGAAGATAAATAATAATGGGAAAAGAAAATCAATGTGGAAAAGCCTAGAGTTTTTGAATCCACCACATAAATTACTTCTAAACACACGAAATTAACTGACTAACTCTCTCTTTTTCTAACTCGGAAATTTAGATAATGAACTATCTTAATTCCAGGAGATGTTTTCGTTTAAAATCGATAACCCATGATAATGCAATGGTCTTGTTTCAAAAAATAAATCTCTAAACTATTATCTATTAATCGATAAGCATACACCATCAAAGAACTTAACCTAAGCATGATACATCAAATTAAAAGCATAAACAATGACGAGAAAATCAATTTAACAAACTAAAACAAATTAAGCTTTGAAGCATAATCAAACAATTAATCAATTAAAAATATGTTTCTAATCGAATATGGTTTCATCATCAACCCTAGTTAAGAGATCTAGTTATTCATGTAGATTAAAGAGAGCATAAAGAGTTTTATTACATCAGGGTCGGCCCAAGATTTTGGTAGGCCTAAAGCGCGTTTGAAATTGAGGCCCCTTCGTTTAAGCCAAAAAGTGTTTGTTGATTTTGCTAACCTGCACCTATTAACCCGTTAAGATTTTTTAAAATTTAGTAGTTCGAAATAGCTAAAAAAAATGTAAGGAAACAAACGTTAAGAAGAAAAATGGAAAACTCTAAACTCTAAATAATTTTGTGTTCGAAGAAGGTTCTAGATTTTGAATCAATTTAAATACGAACAAAATATTAGTTTTAAAAGTTCGTGAAACTATAATTTTAGTCACTACCAACCATTACAAACACCGGTTTAGTAGATTTAACTACTATAACACTCTTTAGAAAAAAATAAGGTGCAAACAAGAAAAAATTTACACGTTAATTTAATTGTAGATAACTTCACATAAGCAAAATGTAGGTTACCTGATTAATTTGTGTTTAAATAGATATGAATTAGAGGAGACGAGTGATTGAAAAAAGAAAAAAAAAAAAAACATACATGAGGGTGATTTGAACTCAAGACCTAAGGTGTTAAATATAAAGATCTTACCAACTGAGCTAGAGCTATTTTGTTACCTGTCAAGCTCTCCCTCTCTTTAATATAATCTTCTCTGTAGAAAAAACCTCTTCCTCTCTCTACATTCTCTCTCTCTATATTTCAGTGAATCACAATGATAGAGAAGAGAAACCCCCTCTCTGCAGTAAATTTACTCTTTTCTTTTCCTCTCTCTCTCTCTCTCTATAGTTTTCTTGAAGCCTTTTCTTCAGCTCAGCTCTTTCTTTTTATATCCTGGAGATGATGATCTTCTATTGCTCTCTGTTTCTTTATTTATAAGAGAAAAGAAGGAGAAGAATTTTAGTCCTGGAAGCCTTCTGATTTCTCTCTCAATCTCCAGCTATCTCTCTGAAAATCTTTAATCTATCTCTCTCTCTAACAGTAAGAAATCTTTCACTATTAATGGTTTATTCCTCTCTCTAATATCTCTGAAGATAAGAGCAGAAATATCCAACTAAAAATCTCTTCCGAGTTCTCTAAAATATATCCCGTCTCTTTCTCTCACTAAATCCGAATCCCAACAATATCTTCCCCCATCAATAGAATTTCTTCTTTTGCTATTATTCTCTCTGTAACTTTCCTTTTATCCCAGGATTTCCTAAAACTCTTTCATAATCTCCTTTCTCTCTGAATATATCTCTATTCTTCTCCCTCAATCTTTCTCTAGAAAATATCTCGATTATCTTCTCATTTTAAAAGAGAAGATAAATAAAGAAACTTGATTCATATAATCTCCCTCTTCAATTTCTCTCCATCCATCTTTGATTTCATCTCCAGCTCTATCGGTTCTCTCTCTCTCTCTAAAACAGTTGAAAAAGGTTCCCAAAAGAAGACGAGAGAAAGAATGGAAAATTTTGTCTCAAATCTGGGCGCCAGATTTTCTTAGATCTTTAACTGAGGTGGATACGGTGCTTCGCGGACTACTGAGATAAGATGCATCGCGCTTCCAATATGCACTACACGTGCGTGTCACGTTCTCTTCCCCCCATTCCTCGCGGGCTACGGTAATTCTTGCTTCAAGTTACAGTGGGGGACGGGCTCCTAACCGTTGGATTGCACGTCACATGTCATGTAGCTTATTTGGCCAACTATCTTTGATCTGGACTAACTTTCTCATACAGACTCTAATTTGACTTTTCGTTTTAGCCGTTGAGTTAGTTTTTTACTCTAATTTTGATCTAAATATCAAAATTGACCAAATTTCAAAATACCCTTGTCACCAAATGACCGAAATATCTCTCATCGTGTCTTTCTTCGGTTCTATCTGTTCTTCGTACTTAATTCCTTAGAAGACACATGATTATGCTAAAGTTAAAAGAATCGGATGAGACATTTTCATGTCTCATGAGAAAGCTAATAAATATTTGGCTCAACAGAGTTTGACTAAAAAACTAACATCATCTCTTCTTGACCACACATTTTACAGGTAGAAATGATATTTGATCTGAAATTGGAGGCTGACCACAATGTTGAATGCTGATTTGACTGACTTCCAGTGGTCATGGTATTTCTCTCTCTCTCTACATGGCCTAACTAATGGGAGCCTGCCACATCAGCCGTCACCCCTGTGGTTAACACCAATTTCGGACCAAATAACATTTGTGTTGAATGAGATTGAGAGTGAAACTTGTAAAGTGGCATTCCAAATTGGTTAAGGTTAGTCAACCTATGTTATGGGCTGGGAATGCTCTATGGAGCCCAACAAAGGGTGGGTATCTCCCGCCTCCTTAGTTACCAATTCGTTTCTTTCTTTTCGGTAAAAATGTCGCCAATGGAAGACAACCTCGTGAAGAAAGAAGACGAGTTCGACCAAGAAAATGACGAGAAATGTCTCAGTAGTCTCTTTACAAAAAAGAATAAGAAGAAACTGGTTAATGTTGTTTCAAAATCTAATCTTGATAACAAAGATTCTAAAGTAAAGAAAGAAGCTGAACCCAAAGATGAGAGACAAAAATTCTATTTATCCCTCCATTTTAGTCCCTCCCGCAACCCTCCGCCGATGTTGCAACATATCACTTGTGTATATTTTCTCACAATTCTCTCACTAATTGCTCCACACTCAAGTGACATGTTGCCACATCGGCGGAGGGTTGGGGGAAGGATCAAAATGGAGGAATGAATAGAATGTCTCAACATTAAAAAGATTTCCAATAAGAAATCAAAAAAGGTTTGTATTTTTCCCAAATTTTGTTTTGATTCTACTTTTGTGAGTAATGGGTAGGTTTTTGTTTACACTTTTGGGTTTGTTTTGTTGATCAAAGGAGAAGAAAAATGTGAAGAAGATTAAAGAAGAAGTAGGAAAGCAAAAGAAGATAGTTGAAGGTGAAGATAATGGTAAGAAGAAGGAGAAGAAGGTTTTTGATTTGCCTGGGCAGAAACGTGATCCTCCTGAGGAAGTAGGTTTTTTTTTTTAAATTGTTTGATGGATTTCTTGAAATTTATAAAAATTTTAGGGTTTTAGAGTGATGGTTTTGTTGTATTTTGAATTTGCAGAGAGACCCATTAAGGATTTTTTATGAATCTTTATAGGGAGAATTTGACATACACCCCCACTATTATATGAATATTAGGACTACACCCCCACTTTTTGAAAACTTTTGATATACACCCCCACATGTACGGAAACCGTCAACTCAGAGTTAAGTTGGGTGTGTGCGAAACACACGCACCAACCATGACGATTTTACCCTTTTGTAGATGTTGAAATATTTTGAGCGATTTTGACATACACCCCCACTATTATATGAGTTTTTGGACTACACCCCCATTTTTTGAAAAAACAAAATTTTTCAATTTGCCCTCCAACTATCATCTTTTACCTTTTTTCTTATAAACTTATTTATCTTAGACAAGCTAAAAGATCAAAGCGAAAGAAGTTATTTATCTTATATGTCAAATAAGATAAATAAGTTCCTCCCATATAAGATAAATAAATTCTTTCGCTTGATATCCCAAATAGTTCCTCCCATCTTTTCTATAGTTTGATATTTCAAATAGTTCTTTCGCTTTGACCTTTTAGCTTGTCTAAAATAAATAAATTTATAAGACAAAAGGTAAAAGATGATCGCTGGAGGGCAAATTGAAAAATTTTGTTTTTTTCAAAAAAATGGGGGTGTAGTCCAAAAATTCATATAATAGTGGGGGTGTATGTCAAAATCGCTCAAAATATTTCAACAACTACAAAAGGGTAAAATCGTCATGGTTGGCGCGTGTGTTTCGCACACACCCAACTTAACTCTGAGTTGACGGTTTCCGTACAAGTGGGGGTGTATATCAAAAGTTTTCAAAAAGTGGGGTGTAGTCCTAATATTCATATAATAGTGGGGGTGTATGTCAAATTCTCCCATCTTTATATGAACAGATGTCTGGTAGTGATATGGCAGCATTTTGGTATGAATTCTACTTCAGGTTTTATTCTTGCTTTTTTAGGTTTATTGTTGGGTGGTCTTAGACCTCTATCACCCCAAAAGCTAGTTCAAGAGGTAAGACTTCTCCCGCCCAGACTTGTTATAACCTCGCTCTGATATCAGTGTTGGGTCGTCTTGGACCTTTCTCACTCCAAAAGCTAGCTCAAGAGATAAGGCTTCTCCCACACTTTTTAACGCACCGGGATTAACCTAACAGATGTAATAGTATTTTTGGAGAGGACAAAGATGAGTAGACTAGTTGTTCGGTGAAATGGGGAAACCCATACGAGGTGATTTCTTTACATGATTTATGCGTGTTGTGCAAGACGACGCCATTTTTTCTTGTTGTGTCTTTAAGATGCTTTAGAGATTGGCATTCAACTTCTTAGAAAAGAAAAAGAATGCTATCTCACGATATGAAGATTTGTTTAGGACATCTTTATATAGGTCTCAAGGACTGTTAGAATCGGATGGTCTTGCTAGCTTGGGTTCGAATAGTAGACTTATTTATAGTCGTCAAATTGAATCACTTCTATATGTTATGAGGTGTTAGCGGACATTAATATCCTCTGTTGCTAAATGAATGAGCTTTTTGGGTTTTCTTTGCAAGCCATATGATTCATATGTCTTCTGACCCACCACCTATTTTGCACCAATAATGCTATGAAAATATTAGTTATTCTTAGTTTCGTACGTAGAACTTGATAGTTTTTGCTCGACTGCTCATGAATTCTTGATGGACTAATGATAGGCTTTTCTAAAATGTTTTTTAAGATAGCTGCTAAAATCCGAAACAATTAGACATTTATCCATCTTGTTCACTTATTTGTGTCGTTGTTTTTCCTTTCGTTTCGCTGCATCTCAGGAACATGGATTAGCAAATTTTACACAAATTAGTCCATGTTGTTTTGTGACAGGATGATGGAATGTGGGTTGCTACCAATAGACGTGGCAAAGAAGGTTTACGAGAAGAAACAGAAGAAAACTCAACTATAGAAACTCAGGTCGCCAATAAAGTCCGCTACCTCAGTGACCAAGTCTGTCTCTGTAACTACTATTACGAAGAAATCAGCTTCCACTAAATCTTCCCTACTCCATCTTCAATGAACAAGAGACCTGTCTCTGAATCTAAACCCGTGTTGAATCAGTGTAATAAGAAAAGAGAAGTCCACGATGACAAATTGTTTGATGAAGATGACAAGGAAGATTTTGTTCCTTTGTGGAAGACAAAAATTACTAAGAAACCAAGATTATGAACTAGTCAACTTATCCCAGTCCTGAGTCTTCACTATGTTTATTTCATTTGACTTGGAAAGTGAAGTTATATGGCAAAGTTTTAATGTAAGGATCATATTCATCTATATGATGGGTCCCTATGATTCATATTCATGTAAGTTGCTTTCAACCTTTGTGTATTTTTGTCCATGTTTGACAAGTTTATGAGGATTTGTGTTTGTTTACTTCTTGTCTTTTGTTCCGACTAACTTACAAGAATTGGGTCAAGTAATTAGGTGACTCCAAGAAATAAGTCTTGGTTCTAGTGGGTAGTAACATAGATTTTGAAGTCGTAACCTCCATGGGGAACCTCAAATGTGCTTTTTGCCCTAAAGAGTAAATGGTCATGATTCACATATACCTTTTTTTTAAAATGGACTACAATCTACATTAGTCATAGCATGACATTGATACAACATCAATATGTGATAATCACGATAACCATTTAAGTTAAACAATTAACGAAAGAGGCTTAAAACACAACAACATACGAAAGAGCATAATTCAATAACTAGGAATTAAGCCTGTCAATGGATATCTGAATATTCGACATTCGATCCGCATCCGTATTCTAATTTTACAAAAATATCAGAAATTTCGTATACGGATTCGGATATTCCTTATCGGATATCGGATACGGATACACTAATATTCGATCCGATAAATATTAGGCCTGTAAACGGTAGCTTATCGGATCGGATATAGGCATATCCGTATCCGAAGCCGATACGCTATCCGAATATCTGTATCTGATAATTATCCGATGGATATTATAAATTAATATCCGATAATATTAACGGATATCGGATAATATCCGAAACTTTAACAAAATTTGAAATGTTTTTTTAATTTTTAACCATTAAATTTAAATAATAAATCTCAACCATACATTTCATATATTATTATGAATAAATTTAAATTTTTATTATTTTTTTATATTACTTATCGGATACGGATATTTATCGGATCGAATATTAGTGTATCCGTATCCGGTATCCGTTATCCGATAAGCAGATATCCGATAAGGAATATCCGTATCCGAAATTTCAGATATTTTTTTAAAAATTCGAATACAGATGCGGATCGGATGTCGAATATCCATTGACAGGCTTAATAAATATCTGTATTCGATAAGTAATATAAAAAATAATAAAAATTTACATTTTTTAATAATAATATATAAAATGTATGGTTGAGATTTATTATTTAGATCTAATGGGTAAAAATTTAAAGGAAAAAAATTTAAAATTTTATTAAAGTTTCGGATATCGGATATTATCCGATATCCGTTAATATTATCGGATTCGGACATTGATTTAAAATATCCGCCAGATAATTATCGGATACAGATATTCAGATAGTTTATCGGATTCGAATACGAATATGACTATCTCCGATCCGATAAGCTACCGTTTACAGGCGTACTAGGAATTGAACCTGGGACCTCCAAGCTTTTGGAATGTACGTCAACAATATCAACCACTTGGGTACGTAGAAGTGTTTGATAGAGTATTGACTAGTGTCTTATTGTCTGCAACCTTCTTATATTAGGCGTAAAATGCGTTTCTCTGAGTGAAGTTGATGCTCTCGAGCATAAAGAATCGTTATTTGGTTTCATCGTATCCATCACTTACAACAAATCCAACAGGTGGAAGCTGGGTTCCAACATTCAATAATTTGGGAGCCGAAGAAATAGAAGACTTTTTTAGAAAGACATAAAGTAGGAGGAAACGGTTATTTCTTGTGCTTCCAAGATCTTGTAGTTTTCTGGAGGAGGGATCCCTCCTCCGGATTTTCCTCTTTTTTAGTTTTTTAGTTTGTTTTTTCGATTAGATCTATAATAAGAATAATCTGAAGTAGACGAAGAGGAAGCGACGAGGAAGATGAAGACTCCATTAACAACAATTCCATCGTCAGGAGGTTTCATCCCGACATATAGACGGTTTTGATAGATATTCAAAGACGTTTTTAATGAGACTTTCTCACTCTAAAAATGAATTCAAAGAAGGTTTTGAAGGTTTCATAGTTGATCTATACACAGTTGTGATTCGTGGAGAAGATGGACTTTGGATATGGTTCTTACGTGAACAACAACGAAGATCTGGGTTCAATGAATAAAATCAAACGACGGGAATTGACTAAGTAATCTCTTCATCGGTACTAGTATCATCATATTACGACTTCTTATTTTCAATTTTATTTGTATTACAATTCTATATTGTCGACCTTTAGGGTCTTTTCATTCTTGATCTCAAAGATCTTTTCATTTTTCATCTTTTCTTTGAATCCGTGTCTGGTCAATTCCTTTCCCTTCATGAGGCACCTTACATTCGAAAGTTCTGTGAACTTTACTTATGTAACTCTCCTGTAGTTCTCAAAGGAATAACAATTATCATCCACGTAATTTTGTGATTGTATCACTTATGAATGAAATATGGTTTCTGACTAATAACTTGGGAGCCCAGCTTCATGGTGTGCCTAACTCGGAAGCTCCACAACTGGGTTCCAAGAGCGGTATCGAATCTCTCTCAACATCTAGTTTGGAGCGTTGTTTTCATTATATTTATTTTTTTCTACTTTTTTCAAATATGAAATTCAAAATTTCCCCCTCTCTGGAAGAATTGGTCAAATTTTAAATTTGGAGTTAATAATTTAATGAGGGAATGGATGAAAGATCCAAAATTGGGCCCAAAATAAGAGCCCAACCCATACTCGGATATAATTGTAAAGCAGGTCTAATGCGTCAGACCAGGAGATGAAATGTCCGGAAAGTCCTTACTCTTTTCGAAATTTACGAAATTGCCATAAAAAAGTTTCCCAGAAAAGCGAAAATTTCTGAAAAACTAGCTGACACACCAGGCTATCAGACAGTGTACTTTCCACATATTTACAACATTGCCACCGAAAAATTTTGTGTTTAAAAATTTTCAAAAAACACGAAACTTTTTGAAAAATAGTCTGACGCACTTACATCAAACCTTGTACTTTCCCACAAAATTAGAGAATTGCCATTACAAAATTACCAACTTGCCATTTTCGTTTTTTTTTTTCTGATTTTTTTTTTTTTAGTTTCTCCCACATATATTTCTCTCTCTAATCTCAACAAATTTCTCTCTCCAATCTCAACAAATTTCCTTCTTTTTTCCAGATTTATTTCTTATCTCTTTAAAATTAAATTTTCCTCATTTTTGATAGTTTTCCATTGATTTGTTTTCATATATTCTGTGTACTGGGAATTTAGTTATGTACTAGATATTTTTGTACTGGAAAATTTTCTTGTTTTCTGGAAGTTGTCTTATGTACCAGGTATTGTTCTGTGTACTCGGAATTTGGTTATGCACTAGACATTTTTGTACTGGGAAATTCTTTTGTTTTCTGGAAATTGTCTTGTGTACCGGAAATTGTACAGTTTACTGGGAATCTAGTTGTGTACTAGACATTTTTATACTGGGAAATTTTCTTGTGTACTAGAAATTGTTTTGTTTACTGGAAATTTGGTTATGTACTAGACATTTTTGTACTGGAAAATTTTCTTGTTTTCTGGAAATTGTCTTGTGTACCGGGTATTGTTTTGTGTACTCGGAATTTGGTTATGTACTAGACATTTTTGTACTTGGAAATTTTCTTGTTTTCTGGAAATTGTCTTGTGTACCGGAAATTGTTCAGTTTACTAGGAATCTGGTTATGTACTAGACATTTTTATACTGGGGAATTTTCTTGTGTACTGGAAATTGTTTTGTTTACTGGAAATTTGGTTTTGTACTAGACATTTTTGTAGTGGAAATTTTCTTGTGTACCGAGAATTGATCTGTGTACTGGTCAACTTTAAACCAATTTCTTTTTTTTGTAATCAAATCTTTCCAAAATATGAAACAAAATAAGAATGTGAAACAAATCTTTCCAAAACGTGAAACAAAATAAGAATGATGAAGAAGATCTTGGATGTACTGGTCAACTTTAAACCAAATATTTCCAAAATGTGAAACAAAATAAGAATGATGAAGAAGATCTTGGATGTATAAATCTGGAAAGATCTGGAAACAAAATAAATTTAAAAAAAAAAGATAGAGATGAAGAAATAAATAAATCGATTGAAAGAGATGAAGAAGATGAATAAGAACATAAAACTTAAAGAGAGAAAGAACTGTAAACTTTGATGTTTTTAGAGATTGAAAGTGATGAAGAAATAAATAGATTGATTGAAATAGATGAAGGAGATAAATAAGAACATAAAACTTTTAGAGAGAGAAAGAACCGGAAACTTTGATGTTTTTAGAGATTGAAAAAGATGGAGAAGATAAAATATGAAGCAAAATAAGAATGATGAAGAAGATCTTTGGATGTATAAATAGGAACAAAAGAAGGAATTGAAACCGAATACTATGGGCGGAATAAATAAAAAATGGCCGAAATTTCGTCAAAAATGGCGCCATTTTTTCAAAAAATCTGAATGTCTTTCTGTTGTGACGTCATGTACGGGAAACTAATTAATTCGCTGTCTCGCGTCAGAGTGTCAGAAAACTGGGAAATATTCCGCCCAAGGGCAAGAAGGGGAGGAAAAAAAAATAAAACCAGGAAAAAGCCCAATTTTCTGACATTTGGACCTGCTTCACATTTTTGGCCAAAAATAGATTAGGCTCTCATTTACCCCCCAAAATTTGGATCTCTCACTCATTTTTTGTAATTTAATAGTTGAAAATTAGAATTAGAATTAGAATATTAATATTACACACCTATAACACAAATATCCAAAGCAAATTAAATTTGAGATGGAAATCTCTAATTTATGAATTTCTTTTGAAATTAGGAATCCAAGAGACTCCTTAATGTTAAGAACTACAATAATTGAATGTGAATCTTTCATTTAAGAGTCAATTGGATTTGCTATTAGCTCCCCAATGTTCAACTAACCCATGAGTTCCACCAACCAGTCTAATTTTTTCCATTTCTCATAATTGTTAATGTACTTGTGCCTACAGCCAGCCAGGGCAGGGGTCTAAAGTGGACACCTTGACCAACTTAAAAAATTGTATGTATCACATGCTACCATGATATACTCATGTATTTATTGGGGCATATTTTTAGAGCTAGATTATACAAGCTTGCTGTTAAATATAATATAAATAGGCAGTTGGTGGTCCATAATGGCATTCAAATCTTCAATTTCTCACACTAGTTATACCATCAGAGCATCTCCTAGATACAACATTGGCACATTGCACAGGTAAGATATATAGTTTCTAGAATCTAGACAAAAGAAAAAGAGTGGGATTCTGAGGCCAACTTAAATGAAATTTACTCAGCTTCATTTATTATTTTCAAAAAAAGAACTCCATTTATTATATTATATGAAGTAAGATACTCTAAAAGGCCCCCAACTCCTCCTAAGGAGCTCCCAACAATCTAATTTTTTTCGTGTGCATATGGGGCGCAAGTGCGCTAGATTTTTATTCTAAATTTGCAATTATTTGCTCTATCAACTTAGGAGTGACATGTAAATAGTTGTGCATGAGTACGACATCATCTACTTGACTATAACGTTTGAGAGTTACAGCTTGAATAGACGTTCGAAACAATAAACATATGTTTCCTAGGCGTTATCAGAAACGTAACTTGATGTTTCTCCGGCGTTATCATTTCCTAATTCAATATGAAGACCCATATTTAACAAATCTAATTCTCGAAGAATAGCATCGAACAATATATTTATGGGGATTCTCTCCCAACTAAAATTGATTGTGTTTGTTCTTTAAGATCAAAATTAAATAAATAAGGGATGGTTGATTGATTAGCTCCTCTCGACATGACCACAAGTGAAATTTTATCAAAATGATGTATTTCTTCGGAGATTGCCGACTGAAATACCCCATATTTGGCTTGCCCTTTACTATTAATCTGCATTGATTCAATTTTTCACATTGTAGTGAAATTGGGAAATTTGTAATCCATATAATAAGAGAGAAGGGTATTTCTTTTTGAAATATACCTTACATCTCACAAATTTATTTGTAGGGTTGAGATTGTAACCCTCAAACTTATATTCAATTATTACACCTCACAAATAAATTTTCAACGGTTGTTATTATAGAACTATCTAGACCCATCGGGCACAGATTATACCTTCGTGAAGAAACAAAGTGACCATGTCTGATTATAAGTAAAGGCATTCAGTGCAGTCAATGTGACATAGTTTCCAATCCCAACCATGGTGGGTGTGAAAGTAATCTCTATTCCTCATTGCATTTAGGTAGGACAGTGGATAGGCAGATAGCCCAACATAGGTAAATAGTTGGTTCAATGTTATTCTCTTGCCCTATCTCCCATACCAGGCCAGAGTAGGGGTCTGAATGACACTTAGGATTCAGAAGGTTCCGTAAGTACTTGTAGGGTCAGTCAGTTTGTGGTTTTTAGGGTACACCATTAACCCGAACCGACTTGTTCCCTCTTCTACACGTTTGTCTTATGCCTCATGGTGTGACAGTGGGCTATGTGAAATCAAAAGGTGAACTTTGACTTGGCTGTCATATGATTAAGTCCAAATCTGTCAATGCTTGGACCAAGTCTGCCCCCATCTTTAGGAAATTTTCTCTATACTTCCTTCACCTTTTTCTAGATGCTACTGTAGAGAATCTATGTCTCATATTTGCTCCTTTGTTTCTTAATTCAAGAATTATTTTTTCTTTTATTTTTTTTGAAAAACAAATTATAACTTACAAATTCTGTTGAGATAGAGTGAAAAATTATGGGTGTTCACAAGAAAGATTTGATTGCAATTCAACTAAATAATTTATCCAATCGAACTTCTTGACTCTTCCACAATGAATAGAAAATGGGTGTATATGGATTTCCATCCTTACAATATAGGTGATGATCAAACTTAGTTTACTCCCAATCATTGAGGCTTATTATTTGTCTTACATGAAACCATTATCTAGTTTCAATTAAGAAGAAATAAAAAACTTTGATACCATTGACTTAGTTTTTAAAACTAATGGGGAAACATAACACCCACAATTAAACCAAATCCAACAATTGCATGATTAGAGAGATGAGGATGTTGAACAATTGCAAGAAAAACAAAGAGGAGAAAGTAAAGACAAAAGACATAGAATACCGACATCAGATCAAAAATAAGGGAACGGGTAAATATTAATTTTAGATTATTTGGTTTACTTAGTCGCTCTTTAGTTTACTTAGTTTCCTTTCTGTTTTGAATAAATCTTATTCTTTAGGAAATAGTTTTTTATTTTATTTTTGGAAGACGACTACGATCTACCTAAGTCGTGATATTTGACATTTGATACATCATAGATGTGATAAGCTCTAACCGCCCACTCAAACACTAACAAGACCGGGCCTATAGCCCAACAAGACAATGGCCTGAAGCCCAACAACATTATTTATACCCTAATAATCTCAATTCAAATAACTAAAGATCCCACCTTCGCTGGGATTCGAACCTGGGACCTCCAGAGCTTTCTGTAGTAGTTATTTTAATAAAGTCGAATTATTGAGTCCATCTTTACTACTGTTTTAGTTCTAACAAATTTGGCACCAGAGTTGAAGGCTGCAACCTTCCAAGTAACTCCCAAACACAGGAATTCAAGAATGTCAAGTGCAAATGAAGGTCTTTTTGTCCAGCCACCACTTCTTCGTTTCGATGGTCATTATGACCATTGGAGTATGCTTATGAAGAACTTCTTAAGATCCAAAGAAATACTGGAGTTTTGTAAAAAATGTTATGAAGAATTGCAGTAAAAAAAAATATGACAGAAACACATTAAAAGAGGTTCGAAGATATGAAGGTCAAGAATTACCTATTTTAAGCACTAGATAGGAAAATTCTTGAGACGATTCTACAAACAGACACAACGAAACAAATATGGGATTCGATGAGGAAGAAATACGAAGGGAGTCAAAGAGTGAAGCAATCAATTCTTCAAACTTTGAGAAGAAAATTAGAAACTCTTGAAATGAAGGCAGGTGAATGTATTAATGAGTATTTTATAGAGTTATGTCAGTATATAACAAAATGAGGTTTTATGGAGAGAAAATGCCAGATGTCACCATTGTTGAGAAAATATTTAAGTCCTTAACAAAAAGATTTAATTATGTAGTTTGTTGTAAATCTAAGAATACTGAAACACTCACCATTGATATCACAAAAGAAATGAAGAGGAGCACACTTTAAAGATTATTACAGGTGAGATAATCAGTACAAGGGGGCGTAGCAGAAATACTTATAGAGGAAGAGGGAGAGGCAAAGGGCGTCAGACATTCAACAAAGTAGTTGTAGTATGTTACTGACGCCTTCAACTCGGACATGTTCAGTATAAGTGCCCTACCTGGGAGAATAATGCAAATTATGTCGAGTTGGATGAACATGAAAAATTGTTTCTGATTGCCTTTGTAGAAGAACATGAAGTGAAATATGATGATATATGGTTTTTAGACTCAGGATGCTGAAATCATATGTGTGGAGATGCCACAAAATTTGTTGAACTAGATGAGAGTTTCAAGTAGCATGTGAAACTTGGAAATAACTCCAAAATGTGAGTAAAAGGGAAAGGAAATATAAGACTACAACTGAATGATGTAACCCATATTATTACAAAAATATTTTATGTACCGGAGTTGCAGGAAAAAGGGTTAGCTATTCTCTTTCATGGAGAAATATGCAAAATATATCATCCAAGTAAAGGTTTAATTATTCAAACTCGTATGTCGATCAATCGAATGTTCATACTGTTAAGGGATACACAAGAAAAGGAGGCTTGCTTTCACACAAGTACCCAAAATCTCACTCAACTATGGCATCGCAAATATGGCCGCTTAGGCTATAAAGGACTCAATATGTTACAAACTAAGAAGATAGAAGATTGTACGTGGACTACCTCATTGTTAGGCCTAAAAATAGGTCTAATCCCGCAAGTATACGGGGTCAAGTTATAGTATTTCTAATAAGTCGAGTATCGTCCCAAGAGACAAGCTATTTTATCTAAATCTCGAGTTAAACCCCCTTTCAAACTTTTGATTTGATTTGGAAACTACTATGAAAAAAAAGAAAGCAATACTAATAGACTAATAAGAATTAAATCAAGATGAGAAGAAGAATCTAGGGATTTCGATTTCACCACATAAATGGACTACTTAAGACAAGCATTCAATCAACAAATCACTATTTGTTTATAACTCAAAACCTAGCTTAATGAACTAATTAGGTTTCGGATAATATTCTTTAATAGCACAATTCAAAATCAAGAATGTATGATTGACTACCATATAAAACTAATTTCCTACACTATCATTCAAGATCTAAAAGGCACATCTCATCTAATAAATCAATAAAAGCATGAAATATCTAATTATAATACATGAATGATAACAAGGTTATAGAATCAACATGAAATGACAATCAATAGGCATTGAAGCTCAAAATAAGGATTCATTGATTTATAACATATCTCAAAATAAGCCCAAATATGGGTTTCCTCTACACCCTAGATACAAAATTTAGCTACTCATGGAATCTAAAATAATATTCATTGAATTCATAAAATAAATGGAATTACAAAAGATTAATGGAAAGAAATCACCAAGAATGTTCCCAATCCATATTCCCATGTATCTCCATTTTGATGTCCAATTTAAGCTCCAAGTATCTCAAGAATATTGCTCAAAACTCCAAATAATAGCTTATTAGAAGATAAAAGAAGAGAAATTTAAAAGAGAGATAGAAGAAGAAGAGATTTTAGAGAAGAAGGTATGGAGAAATTAGAAGGTTAGAAGAAGAAATTAGAAGGAGAAAGTAAATCTAGAGAAAAGATGAAGGTGGTAGAGAAAAGAATGGTGGCTAGGGTTTTTAGTTGAGAAGAGGTAGAGAGAAAAGGAGGCTAAGAGAGGAAAAGAAGGGTTAGGGTTTTACAACTACAAGAACGAGGAAAGAGGGGCCAAGAAAAGAGGAGTTGGTTGGTCTTCTAAAGGTGTTTATATAGGATTAGGGTTGAGTTGGGGTTAAAATTGGTAAAAAATGGAAAGCTGAGGGCTAAAAGGGTAATAAAAGGGTTTAAAAGGGCAAAACCCTAGTTAGGCTGGCGGCTAGGGTTTAAAGTTGGGAATTCGGATGCTTTGGTGTAGCCGGGTGCAAGTTAACAAGTCGCGGTAGGGACAGCAGCCGTCGATGCTCCCGCGCACGGATCTGGGTGGAAGGGAAGATGCCACGCGTCCCGGAGCACGGAGTTTAAGCTGCTCCGGGTGCATGGAATAAATGATAAAGGGGTTGATGCAAAAGAACCGTCAGATCTTGAAAACACGGAAGGTTACGGTCAAGATTAAAACGTGGAGACGGGGCTACCGAGTTAAGCTGCAACGGGGTGCATCGGATCATGCGCTAAGGGTCCTATTTTGTTGCTTAGCGAGAATACGGGAATTTGATGCAATGACGTCCGGAGCGCGCCACGTGTTCCTTGGTGTACCGCGCGCCAAAATAATGCCCGACACTGTACTGAATGCTGACCAAATGTTGACCTGACTTTGACCTTGGTTTATTCCTTCGCCCGGACTCCGATTTGACTTCCGTTTTCTCCTACGGACTCGTCTCGACCTCCGATTTGACTTCCGTTAGTCAGCAATGAATTCAGAAATAAAATCCATTAAAAAAATCAAACTTGGGAGCTTACTAATATGCTCGTGGGTTCTACAATTATTGGAGTGCTATGCATATATAAAACAAAATTGAACGAACTCGGAGGAGTAGACAAGTACAATGCTCGGTTGGTTGCAAAAAGTTATTCTAAAAAAAAGGGATAAACTTTACTGAAGTATTTGCACCAGTAGCTTTTATGGGCACGGTCAGGATGAGCTGCACTTGTAGCTCAAAGATGATGAAATATTTATTAATTGGATGTAAAATCATCATTCTTGCAAGGTGAACTCGAAGATGTGTATGTAGAACAACCAAAGGGTTATGAAAGAAAAGGAAGTGAACAAAAGGTGTACAAACTGAATAAAAGGGATAAACTTTATTGAAGGAGAATCAACCTAACTGTCTTGAGGGTCGGAGCGGTTTCGGAACCCTTTGCAGGTTTCCCCAGGTTTCTAAGGAGCTAGAGCAAGAAGAAGGAGAATCAACCTAAAGGAATATCCATTCATAACAGACGTTGGCATGCATCAAGTCTCGATTTCTTGCTGACTAACGGAAAACCAATTTATGACATCAGCAGATATAGTCAGGCACCGTGACACGTGTCGACCGAATGTGTCAAATCTTTTTTATATTGGGTCTAATACTTGGATGACATCAACTGCGACGTCACGAACATGGATATGTGCCACCTTATCTTAGGACGTCTGTGGCAGTCAGACGTGGATGCTACTTACCGCGGTCGTGCTAAAACTTATGAATTTTTTTGGAATAAGAAACTGGTTACGTTGCTGCCCCTTGAGGAAGGCTCTGAAGAACTGAACTCCCTTAAAAAACGGTTCGGCGAACCTCTTGAGAGAAGAGGAGGCTGATGCAGATTGTACTGGGCCGATCGGCCAAGCTAGTGGGCCTCACGACTGAGTGATCTAAAGGGCTTCACGTGTGAGTCTATTAGGTTTAGGTTTGAGAGTTTCTATGTTTGAGTATTTCCTATTGAGTTTAGGTTTAGGAGTTTCTAAGTTTGAGTGTTTCTATATTTAGAGCATCTCCAATGGGACACTCAATCTCTAACACTTAGAGTGCCACATATGACTTTTTGGAGTTTTTGTTAAAAAACCATCTTCAATGAAACACTTTGTTAGACACTCTAATATGAGGTGGACACATTTATTATAGAGTGTCTAGAGAGAGAAACTCTAAAATGAGAGTGTCTACTTGAGACTCTCTAAGTGTTATTTTAAAATTCCAACCAATAGAAAACCTTACTTTTCAACTACTTTTTATCTATTGGATTAAGGAGGGACATGTGTGTTAAGTATAGAGACTTTAGAGATCTCCATTGGAGACCAACAAAAATTAGAGTTTCTCTATATTGACATTTAGGAAAGAGAATCTCTATTGACACTTGACAATTAGGATTTATAGAGTGTTTGTTAGAGTGTCTCATTGGAGATGCTCTTAGGAGTAGGGGTGAGCAACGGTCGGTTTTTTTCGGTTTTGGCTCGAGCCGAAGCCGAACCAATTAGTGACGGTTTGACTAAATCGTCGGCCGAAGTCGAGCCGATCATTCGGCCGACCGACGTGGTTCGATTCGGTTTGGTTCGGCTCGGTTGAGTTCAATTGATCGGTTTAGCCGAACACAATTTGGAGAAATTTGTAAACTAATGTTATTCATTTCATTGCATATGCCGAAAATAAAAATTAAGAACCCATCATACTTTTCCACAATTACATATGCCGAGAATGAAAATTAAAAACTCATCGTACTTTTTCACCATTACAAAAAATAAGGTAGACTTGTGAATACAAAATTTATAATTTTAAGTTACTAACTAAGAAGGGGTTGCGGTAAATAGAAAATCAGTGAAGAAGTACCTTTAAAACCATTCAATCAAGTTGAATAGGTGGTTGATGAAGGCGACAACAACAACTAGGAAAGATGATGGATAATAATATGGAAGACTTAGATTAGGGTTTTTTTTTTAAAAAAAATTCCTTTTTAGTTTAACACTTTTTAACTTTACAAAATTATTATTTCATTTTTCCTTAGAGTTCGGTCGGTTCGGTTTGGGCGGTTTCTAGAAACTCAAGTCGAGGCCAAACCAGACCGATTTTAGGTTGTTCGGTTTTTCGGCCGGACCGAGTCGAACGGTAATCGGTGCGGTCCAAAAATCGATTGGTGCGGTTCGACTTGGTTTGGTTCGGCCAATTGGTTCGGTTTTTGCTCAACCCTACTTAGGAGTCATAATTTGAGTCTATCTAGAAGAGTCTAAGTTCCTATAAAAGGAAGTCAAGTCTGTCATGTTATTCACTTTTCAGAAAATAATGAATCAAGTTATCGTTTTTCGCTTTATTTTATTAGTTCTTCATTTATGTTTTAATTTTCTTTTCAATTTCTGTTGCGTCTACATCACTTCCCTTACATAGAACGACGAATGAGAGAGAGAGAGAGGGAGAATCCAAAGTGGTGGTCGGAGACGGTGGTGAAAATGAAAATTGAGGAAAGCGGTGCTCCGTGTCCGGTGAAGATGAAAATTAAGGAGTAAATCTTTGAACTTAATGTTAGATTGCCATTGCCCTCTAAAATTTGATTCAAAGTGGATTAGCTAAATCACCCACAGGGATGAGACCGTGAGAAAGAGTTTGGGCAGCTTTTTTTCTCTCTCCTAACTGAAGAGAGAGAGAGAGTGAGTAAAACAGTCTACATGTTTGACTAAGAAAGAAGCTGTTTCTTCTCTTTTTCCTTCTTCCTGCCTTAAACCTTCATCAAAGTAAATTCTGATCACCACCACCTTACAATGATTACCTACATATTTATGTGAATTCTGAGATACCATCTACTAAATTTCTGCTAAAAATCGAAACTTAAAACTTGGGTGAAGGTTTGAACATTCTTCTTTTTCAGGAAAGATTAAAATTTCAACTCAATTCAATCTAATCCAGTCCAAATCCAATCATGGGTCTTTGTCTTTCAACCACCAAAGTCAGTGGTTCTAATAGCAACGCCAGCGCCGGCGCCACCACCACCACCACAATTAGTAAGAACCAGAAAGAGAATACCCGAACCTCTACATCAACAACACAACAAAACCCATCTCGACAAACCCATAAACAGAAACCCCATGAAACCCATAAAAATCGCTCTCAACAACCACACAAGGAAAAAGGGGGAAATTCTAAGAAATCAAGTGGAATTATACCGTTTGGGAAGCGAACAGATTTTGGGTATAATAAAGATTTTGATCAGAAATATATGATTGGGAAATTGTTAGGTCATGGGCAATTTGGTTACACTTTTGTTGCTACTGATAAGATTAATGGAGATCGAGTTGCTGTCAAGAGGATTGATAAAAACAAGGTATTATCTTAATTCCATATTAGTTCTTGTTGTTTCTTGAACTGAGTTTGTTAGAATTTAAAGGGTGATTTTTTGCTTTTGAATTTTTTGTTTTGATTGGTTAAATTTAGGCCTTTAGAATCTGTTTAACTTGAAATTGGATGAACAGTTATGGTGGGTAATCATGGAATTGAGTATTTGAGTGCTCAGATTTTTTATTAAATTTGGGTGTTTGAAGTTGATTCAGAGATTTGATTAATGGATTTTATCACTTCTCATGGTTTTAATAGGACAATTGTGGAATCTATGAGAGAAGGTACTTGTAGTAGTTGTTAGTAGATTAGGGCTGATTTCCGACCTAAACTTCACTCGAAAGAATGTTTTAACGTAAATTTTGTTTGAATGTGAATAACTTATTCACTTAAGATGTTGATGCTAGTATCTATTTTGTCGCAGATGGTTCTTCCAGTCGCTGTTGAAGATGTTAAACGAGAAGTGAAAATATTGCAAGCTCTCACAGGCCATGAAAATGTGGTTCAATTTCATGATGCCTTTGAAGACGATTCTTACGTGTACATAGTAATGGAGTAAGTATTTTATAGCTTCAAATGCCTGATAGTGCTTTAAAATATAAACTACACTAACTCTTGTATCAAATAATAAAGAAAGAGATTAATTCGCAGATTCTTCTACTTTTAGTCATGTCAAAGTTGAGAATCGATGGTAAAAGACCATGCATTTTTCTAGTTTACTTTGTTATTTGGATATGAAATGTGTACATTATACCAAAAATATCAACTATAACATTCATTAAATCTAAAAAAGGGCAATCTTCAGCCTTTGGGAACATTGTTGAAGTTTTAATCGTAGCAAATAATTTGTTGAAAAAAAAAATAATTCTCGGTCTTCTAATATTTCTATGTAGCAATTTGCAAACGGGAAACTAAGTTTTATGGCACTAAGCCTTATTTCCGAATTAGGTTATTTGGTTGGTTTTTCGTTTTACCTTTTTCCCACCGATGTTTTTGAGCTATTTTTATCTTTGAAATTGTCGAGAATGTGCTTCGTGATGCTATTGGTACCACCTTTTAGATATGGTTTCTTACTGTATTATGTTATATAGGTTGTGCGAGGGTGGTGAACTACTTGACCGGATACTGTCCAAGTAAGACTACTCAACTTTACAGAGTAAATTCCATTTGTCATCTTAGGTCAATTCAAACTGTACTTTCTTATTATCCGTGTACCAGTGGTATAGTCATATTTATGCTACTAACCCGAAAAATGGATTCTCTTTACACAGAAAAAACAGTCGTTACACTGAGAAAGACGCAGCAATAATAGTGAGGCAAATGCTCAAAGTTGCAGCTGAATGTCATTTACATGGTTTGGTGCACCGTGACATGAAACCAGAGGTAATGTCCGACTGAACTAAAACCTAGAACATCCTAAGTCTTTTCTGCTTGAAATAATATGCTTTTTCTTAGTGTCAGTTTCTTACTCGGGGATATGATCATTTGTAGAATTTTCTTTTCAAGTCGGCTAAACTGGATTCACCTCTGAAGGCCACAGATTTTGGTTTATCGGACTTCATAAAGCCAGGTTGGTAGATAACTTTTGCTGAGATTTAAGAACTGAATGTTTTGTTAGTCGGATTTTGAATTAGATTTTGCAATTCAATAATCTCTTAGAAAACAACGTTTGCCAAGCCAAGATTCGTTAAAACAAGTGAGCTAAGTCCTAATCTTCTAGTATGCTGGGTTGTGCTCAATAGAGATATCTTAAGCATTTTCTTGTTTTTCATGGCTGTGATCAAAATGCAGGAAAAAAATTTCAAGATATTGTTGGAAGTGCTTATTATGTAGCACCAGAGGTACTAAAACGTAGATCAGGGCCCCAATCGGATGTATGGAGTATCGGTGTAATTACATATATTCTGCTCTGTGGGAGGCGCCCATTTTGGGATAGGACTGAAGATGGTATATTTAAGGAGGTAAGATACATTCCCAACTTTGAACTTCTTTTGACGTTCTAGGTAGTAAAAATTTGCATAAACAATACCAACAAAGAAAAAAAAGTAGAAAAATAGGGATGAACTTGTAAAGTGGCTGCATTGATATGGATATACAAAGATATTCTTAAGTATTGGCCGATTATGGATTTTAACATGAAACGCTATAGTTGAATGTTGTAATTATCATCTTACCTTACGCTTTCATGCAGCTTATGATACACTAATTCTTATGTTCCATCCATGATTTATAATAGGTCATGAAGAACAAGCCCGATTTTCGTCGAAAGCCATGGCCAAGTATTAGCAATAGTGCGAAAGATTTCATCAAGAAATTATTAGTGAAAGATCCTCGTGCCAGATTGACTGCTGCGCAGGCCTTGTGTATGTATTTGATGTTCTGTCATATCTCTCTATCCCTCTTGATTAACACTTTGAATTGCTCCAACCACAAATATATATATATATATATATATATATATATATATACATAACCTTACCTGTCATTATGAAAATCATTTTTCAGCACACCCATGGGTTAGAGAAGGTGGAAATGCCTCTGAGATCCCTGTCGATATATCTGTACTATCTAACATGCGACAATTTGTGAAGTATAGTCGCTTAAAGCAATTCGCGCTCAGGGTATGTCATTTTGGCTTTGGTTTGACCATTTCTAGAATTCAATGTGTTAAACTTCTTCTAAGTTTCAATTTCGTACTGTATTATAAGCAGGCCTTGGCGAGTACACTTAACGAAGATGAGATAGCTGATCTGCGGGATCAATTTGATGCTATCGATGTAGATAAAAATGGGTCTATTAGTCTTGAAGAAATGAGACATGTATGCATCTTGATTCCTGTCACTTGTTTTTTCGGTTATCAACTATTACTTTTTACTTTTTCTCGTTCAACGAAATAGCAACAACTTCAAAACTTTTATATTTTAATTTCCTTATTTTTACATGGTTATTCCTGTTTTCTAAGCAGGCCCTAGCAAAAGATCTTCCTTGGAAAACGAAGGGGCCACTCGTTACGGAGATTCTTCAAGCGGTTCGTATTTTTCCCTAATAATTCATTGCTGAGTTTTTGTTTTCTTAATAGTTTTCGTAGTACTTTATTTGCTCTAAAAACTCTAATAATTCATTGCTGAGTTTTTGTTTTCTTAATAGTTTTCGTAGTACTTCAGAAAATATGGAGCCTAAATGAAACTCGAAAACATTAATTAGAAACTTTGTGGTTAATGTTTTGGGGATGTGAAACAGATTGACAGCAACACAGATGGGCTTGTGGACTTCTCCGAATTTGTTGCAGCTACCCTACATGTACACCAGCTAGAAGAACACGACTCGGAGAAATGGCATTCACTATCTAAATTTGCTTTTGAGAAATTTGATGTGGATCGAGATGGTTTCATCACACCGGATGAACTAAGGATGGTTAGGGTCCTTATTTTAAGTTCTAAGACACATAGCTTGATATTTTCTTTTACTCTATAGTTAGTATATAACCGAGCTTCCTGCCTTTTGATTGATGATGGGGAATATTGAAAATAACTTTCCTGTTATTCTATGCAGCATACTGGACTTAAAGGCTCAATTGACCCACTTTTAGAAGAGGCAGATATCGACAAAGATGGGAAGATAAGTTTACCGGAATTCAGAAGACTTTTAAGAACAGCAAGCATGAGTTCACGAAATGTCCCAAATTCGCCCCGTCTCAGAAACTCTCGTAAGTTATAGATTGTATTGGTAGACCGTTATATATTAGTAGATTAAAAATAATAGAGAAGAAAAAACGGCAGAGGAAATGAAACTATACACTCTCAATCTTATCTCGTTCCGCTTCCCCTATGGTCGGATTCAGGGGATCAAAGGTGAAAAATGAAATCTATTTGTTTGATGGAAATCACACCAAGCTCCTGAAAACAATTTACGTCAAAAGGATAAAGTTTTTCGATAGGTGATTCTTATGAAATTTGTTCTACCTTGTATTGTACAGAAGATTTATAAGTTATTTACGCAAAGATGTTAGTCGGTCAATTCTGTTACTGCTTTTACTATTTTGATCATAAATACTTCCAAGTGATCAGAGTTCTAAATATAATTCCAATTTAAGAAAATTTTTTTTACGGAAAATTGGTTAAACCTCCGTATAAAACTTTTTTTTCGGTAAGAAAGAATCACTCAAGTTTTTCTAGTCTTCCGCTCCTTGTGGCATTATGGTAAGATCAATGTTGATTCTGAGAACAGACATCAAGACTATTTTCGACTCTTTTTACAATCCGATTTTGTCAAAAAATCAATTTTGCACAAGAGTTGTAGGTAAACCTATTTCCTAGACCTCTACAGTTCCAAGAAATGTAATTCTAGAAGGAGCAGAGTTTAGCATTGTGACTGAGAGAAAGAGAGGGCTCTAATATATTCTTCACTTTTAACATAAAAATATAAAAACATGCTCACTAAAACAGAAAATATTAAACCACAAGACAGAAACTAAACTTTTATTCATTCACTTGTATGCTTTTCTGTCAATTACATTTCAAAGTATGGTGATTCCACCAAACTCCCTTAATCTCATTACCGTTCATATATTACACTATGTTCAACATTACTGCCGATATTTTTCTTTCTTCCACAAATTAAAATACATCAGATGGTTATTATTTGATTATGTTGGACAATACCTTTACGACATTTGAGACGTTTTGCACCCTTCTACGGAGGTAGATCAGAAATCAATGTCGAGAACCAGGATAATAATACCCGAAGAATAGGACGGCGAACACAAAGAACACGTGAGAGAATCAGAGTATCAGTTTGGATGTGGGAAGTATTACTACTTAGTTATCAGATTTTGGAGCATCTCCAACACTATTGGAAGAGCTATCTTGTAAACCTCGAGACGAATACCTGCTCAAACAGCTCTCCTCTCTAACACACCTTTCTTTTGCTTGTGACTTCTTGCCTTTCCTTTCTGCACACGAAGCTTCCTGCAAACATTTGGTTTAATCCAACATTTTCTTTATTTGCTTCTACATGTAATAAAACTATTTCTATTTAGCTAGAGAACTATTGCAGTTGGGGGAGGAATCAGCTCGAGGACCGAATAGGGGTCAACCCAAATGCTGCCAATCCGAGCCTAGCGCTTTGGCCGAGTTCTCAAAGACTCAAACATAACAACTAACTAGGGCAGGGGATCGGCGTCTGAGTGGCTTGGGCTACCCCAATCCAGATCAGATCCATGAGTTACTCTGGTGGATAGGTCAGTCCTAACTACTTGGCTAGAGAATAAGTTGAAATTCACCTGGTCTGCGGTAGATCCAGGTGTCTTAAGTTCCAGCTCAGTGGCCACATCATTTGAATCGTCACTTTGTTCATTATTGATGGCTCTTTGGCGATCAGATGACTTGCTTTTCGAATCTTGCTTGCTTGAAGTATGTGACCTACTACTTGGCTGCATATGTGGCGTAACATAATGGGCGGATAGTTGTTCCATATGGGGATTACCTGGGCCTGAGAACGGGACATAGGTCGAACAAGGATTTGGAATTGCACCAGGAGTCGGATTTCTAAAGAAGGGGAATGGTTGAAGAGATGGGTGCATAGGAATCGGGCCGGCAGGAACAGGAACTGGTACATGGTATGGATATGTATGTGGGCCCATCACAACTGAAGGATCCATTGGAGCCCAAGGGAACATAACCCTCAGTCTTTGCTGATATTGGATGTTAAGATTGTCAATATCAGATTTCAAAGATGCCTTTTCTTCTCTCAGTTCGTTCTTCTCCTGAGTCAACTGTTCAGTGAACAACAATAATTGTCAAAATAGAACACAAACTTCGCCTAGAAATTAACTTTATTCCTCACAGTTACCTCATTTGATTCTTCTGAAAGTGTTGAATATTCTTCTTTAAGTTTGTTAACTTGAGCTGTCAAATCTTTTAGGACTTGGATTGTGTCAGCTAGAATGGTTGCCTTGTCATTTTTGGGCCTATCAGGATCTGCAAGTTCAAAATCACTATCAGCTATCAAGTTATCCTCCGGCATATAAGACATCAAAAATCAAATCTTTGGTAAATATTTGATAAGTCAAATCTTTAAGTGCTAAATCCATAAGAATTATATCTATATTGCAATAGGAGTAGCACATAAATATCCAGAAAACAAGATACATCTTATTACCAAGTGCATTTCCGAGCTCCAAAAACTGCTCATTGAGTCGATCCCTCCTTAATTTTTCTCTGTCAGCTTTCTGAACTTTTCTTGCAGCAATGGAATCCTTGACTTCAGCTTCCGGCCTTTGACTACAAAATGAGGAAAAAAAACCCTTGATAATTAATTGTCAGCAAACAAAGTAACTTGAGAGTAAGAACGTGCACGATACAAACAAGTTCAAGCAAAGCAATCAATAGTCCTAATGCATGCGATTAGTAATAATCTTAACCCTTCATTGATATGTCACGAATATCTGGCATTTTCCATAGACAGCCCAAGTTCTACTTAATTTCTGGTTGCTTAGGTTCAATAATATGACCTAATCTGTAAGATACCCACACAAGTTCAGCAATATAGAGTATGAACATTATGGTTTGCTGGTCTGGTTCATGCAATTCCAGATCAAACAGCAATAGAAAAGCCGAAGTTATTCAGTGAAGATAGGCTAGCTATTCAAGTCATTCAAAATTCAAATAACTGCCTAGACCTTAATTGAAGTAATATTAATAAAAGTAGTACTCATTAACTAAAATTTCAACTAGAATGTCTTTAGACTCTTAAAGCCCTAATTCTCTACAATGGCAAGAATCCACTTCCCAAGTTACTGCAGTCAACTGATAAACCTAAAAACCCTAATCTCCATATCTATCACATATACCCTTCCAACAACAAATAACATCAAAAGAGTCAGAAGAAGAACAAAATAGCTAACAATGTGAAAAACATATGTTGAAATGGCAAAATCAATACCAAATACTTGACAGAAGTAACCAGAAAATAACAATTTAGGTCAAAATTATTAATCAAACTACTACAAAACCTAGTTAAAAGTGAAGAATCGGTGAATATGAACCTGGATTCAGGGAATGAGGTTTGTAATCGATTGGAAGGCAAGCAAAGATCAGGATGAGGTTGATGAAGATCGGAAACGGGGATATTTGATTGAACAGACTGACAGAAAGCACTTGATTTCCATTGATCCATCTAAATGTTCAAAAATTAAGGGGAAAGAAATCTAGGGTTTTCGAGAATTCCGATCAAATATCCTTCGCCCCCAACCCAATTATGGTGTCGTTGTCAATCGTGCTATCCACGAGGATAATGCACTTACTGTTGTCCGTAGATATCGAAAAAGATTGAAGAGAATAGGGGGTTGCCTCTAAAGGCATCCCTCCTTTTTACTCAGACTTAGCCTTCCCTGTTGGCTCTTCTCGTGGCCTTCGGACTGGTCTTAGTCCGTGTTGTTCAGTGTTCAAGCCTAGAGCGGATTAGGGCTTGGTCCATAGGGCGCGAAAAGATACATTATACGAGCCTTTCACATTATATGAAATAGATACATTAAAAAAAGGATAAATTTTGTAGTGTATATAGATCTTCCTACAAAAAGAAAATTGATGTCGAACATGGTCATTGCTTCTAGGGGAATGGTCCTTGCTTCTGGAGACATAAGTGTGTTCGGCTACCTAGATATCAAATAAAGAAAGCATGCACTGCTAGGCACGAACAAAACCTTGTTCTAGGCACGAACAAAATTTTGTTCTAGGCACGACACAACCCTGCTCGGCTAGGCACGAACACAACCCTGCTCGGCTAGGCACAAACACAACCCTGCTCGGCTAGGCACGAACAGAGACTTGATTCGTCAGACACTAAAAGCTCTATGAGAACAGGATCCCAAACCCCATGCTTTTATATATAAAAAAACCTGAAGGTCCTGCTCCGAAGACACAAATCACAAGACATTGTCGTGATAGTTCGGCTAATATTAATGTTGTTGTTAACTCCTCACAACTTGTGTTAGCATCTGTGTTCCATATGTCCTCCCAGGGTTGAATAGAGGATCCCGATAAAGGTAGAATAGGTGTCAGAGCTCGAGACTCAAGATAAAAAAATAAAGTACATTCAGTGGGAATTTTATAAATAGGTAAAGTTCCAGTACGCAATAAATTATAATTAGGCAGAACAAAGTTAAAAGCATAGCATAATTTTATTATAGAAGAAATTACCTTAGAAACCGAAAGAGAAAAAAAAAGTCTGATGTGAGAGTTGTCCTACAGACGAATACTCAAAGCGTAGGGGAAGAGCCAGACAAAGTAAATAAGCATAAATCTAGAGTTGAAGGAGAGGAAGACGAAACAAGTATGACCCCGAAGCAAACATTCACCCCTCGTTGACATCGAAAAGGATGAGGTCTTCAGCAGGGACGGTGTAAGTTAGTGGGCAACCCAGGTTATAGATTTCGTTGGTAGCCATTTGCTTTAGCATGCATTTGGTCAGTAGTCCATTGTCTAAACATGATTTCCATGGATAACTCTTGAAGACATCATACATTATAGATTTATGTTTTGCCCGGCCAACTTCCCTTCGATTTGCGAAACACGACAGTGGGGGCGACAAGAAAGCAACGAGTAGTCAAGAAAAGAGTACATAAATCTTAAGATTTGGAAAGGGTCAGTGTGAAAAAGGTCGTTACTCCAAGAAGTGGTAAGCGTCTCTATTTATAGATGTTCCGAAAGCAGTAAATGCTTCCATCTGAGCAGAAACATTCATGCATTGACATATGCAGTAACATCAAATGGAGACGAGTCCCAAGGAAATGTCTATACCACCTCAGAATCTGCAGACAAGAGTTGGGTGGCAGATGAATGAAATAGTGGTCAACAGAAGGGGTCTACTAAGAGTCATACTTCGGTAGCACGATTATTCCTCCCAGGAACAACGAAATAGAAGCATAATAACAGCGCAATGGAGAACTTAACAAAATTAGAAATAAAAACCTAATTTATTGATTAGAACCAAGTGTTCAAGAAGTACAAATTAAAAGACAAAAAGAAAGGTCAGTTGTAGAATTCTTCTACCTACCCAAAAAGATTGGCAATAGCGTCGAGAGAAAGTTCGGCCCGAGGAACCTGATTATCATGTTCAGCTTGGAACAAACAAGCACACTCCAAGCTTTTTGTTAAACTAATCAACCGACTATTGACTGACGAGCAGTTCAAACTCGTCTGAGGTTTTAAACTAGTCCACTACCAGGGCTAGGGGTGGGAATCGAACAAAAATGAGATGCATGTCCACAAGTCAGTCTCTTGGCAGTAAACAAATGGAAGTTACAAAATTGGAGTGCACTTTACACGATATTTATGGATTTGTTGTTGAAGAAAATCTCTTGTTTATGTTGTTTTCTGGTAAAATTACATGTGTCATCCACTAAAATAATGACACGTAAATTTTTTTTCTCATTTTGTTTCTTTCTTCAAACTGAAATATTCTCTCTCTCCATTACTTTTCTAATTTTTTTTTCTCTCCAAATTCTAATTTTTCTCTCGCTAAATTTTATTCTTGCTCCTTATTATCTCTCCAGAGTTTCTCCATTTTTTTCCTTTCGCACATATTTATCCCTCCAATCTCAACTAATTTCTTTTTCTTTTTACAATTTTTTTCTCTTCAGATTTTTTATTTTTTAAAATTTATAATTTTCTCACAACGTACTTTATTCTTCTTATCATTTTCTATTCTACGTAAAATGAATTCAGATTATAATGAGACATAACTCTCATTCCGAAATTATATATAAAAGTTAATTTTTTATAAATAATGAAAACAAAGTACAATGTTAGATAATAAAGTAGAGATAGATGTTTTTTTATGAAAAATGAAATATTTAACAAATAAATGAAGAACAAAATAACTCTATTTGTAAAGAAGTATATGTTATTTAGTTACTCAATATATAATTCACTTTCAAATTATAAGCATTCGAAACCATGTAAATATAGTTCTATCTAATAAAGGTAATCGATAATGTGCAGCCATACTGTGACCTATCATAACTCTTGTAACACACATTTCTCTTCGTCCTTCTTAAGTTACTTCGAAAGGCCTCGAATTTTGACCTTTGTTTCTCTCACTTTCTTCAGAAACAATAAAATCTTCACTCTGAACATATCTGAAGATACATAAAATGGTCACCTGTTGACATTCGTCAATAAGTCAAGAAAAGACCAAAAACCCAATGGGTCAACTTGTCTAAAGGCAACAAGATCGCTTTGTTCGAAGAGGTCTACCACCTAAGCCCAGAACTAGGAGGTCGGCAAGATCCTCTAAGGAGTTCAAGCCCTGCCTCAAACACAACCAGGTCTGCCTTAGGATTTGCAAGAAGTATTGGAGAATCCACGTAAGCAAGGGCGGTGTCTTACACCCTAAACATGGGAAGACAGAAGCGCGACGCGCGCTTACCGACTTAATCCCGAATCTTCCTAGAAATCTCAGTCGGCTACGGTCATAAGTGTTTAATTAACTTGGACTTCAAGAGTCTCAAAGGATGAAACATCTCCCAGAAAATCTATCAACTCGGCAGGATATTAACAAGAGATCCTTGAACATAAGAATTTCTAAATACCAAGATACGAGATAAACATAAAGAGGAAACATTAACAAAAAAATAGTAGTTCTAATATGAGACAGTGGATCTCAACCGCCTCAATCTCACCGTCTATCATAAACGGTCCAAAGCAGCCTATAAAGGTCATCTCATCACCTTTATCAAGGGACGTTCCCCAAGGATCAATCCATACTCAATACTTTAATTGCAAAGGGAAATCTGATTGTCCTGAACATCGGATGGGTTTTCGAACTCTTTGCAGGTTTTCTCCCAGGTTCTCAGGAGCGGGGGCGAGAATTTGTGGAGCAGTATAATTCACTCAGACGCGATCCAACTTCAAGTCTCTTATTTTAGACTAATAACCAGATTGTCATTTTTTGACATCAGCAATATCATAGTCCAACACATGTTTCCCAATAAAGTTATGTAGTGCACACGCTACAATTACGATGTTTCTCTACTTTTGAAGACTAGAACGTCGCATCATCTTTAAAATTGGGAAGCGAGCTTTCAATACTCCAAAGCATCTTTCAATCACATTGAGCAATGATGAATGCGCGTAGTTGAACTGCTCTTTAGCAGAACACAGTGCTCAGCTACTTCCTCTGTAATCTTTAAGATGGTACCTCTCTCTCTTGTAAGGCTCTAAAAAATCATTTACGTTAGAATATCCTGAGTCAACCAAGTAGTATTTCCCTGTTAATAAATTAAAAATTATATCATAAAAATTGGTTTGTGATAAATTAAGTTACCTTCCAGAGGATGGGGAATATTTATTTGTTCATCAGTAATTGTCTCTATGAACACCCTTGAATCATTTGTTGTGTCTTCCGACCCCGGGAACAACAAACTCAAAACACATATCAAAATCGTTTGTATACATAATATTTTGAGTAGGTAAAGTTTTTCTACCATGGTAAGGTATTTGTGATTTACCGGCTAGTACAGAAGCATTCACGTGTATCCCATCATTTGCACCAATATTCTGAATATTAATCAAATAACATAATTATAATAATAAATACTCCTAAAGTTATACATAATTTCATAACAATTATAATACCTGAAACCAAGGTCAGTATATGTCTCCTTTGCTCCTAATGTAAGGGTGCACGGTCTGAAAGTCATGAGACATGTTGACATACTTGGAAAATTTACTTTGAGACTCTTGAAGCCTAAGTTAATTAAACACTTAGGATCTTAGCTGACTAGGATCTTTGTAAAGATTCGGGATTAAGTCGGTAAGCATGTGGCGCACTTCTGCCTTTCCATGTTCTTGGTGTAAGGTATCGGCCTAGCTTACATGGACTCCCATATACTTCTTGAGAATCCCAGGGAAGACCTGGTTGTGTTTAAGGGGAAACAGGGTTGGAGCTCCTTAGAGGATTTAGTCGACCTCCCAGATCTGGGCTTAGGTGGCAGATCTCTTTGGGCTTAGCGGTCATGTTGCCTTGAGACGAGTTGACCTGTTGGGCTTCTGGTATTTTTTTGACTTCTTGACGTTAGTTAAAGGTTAACCATTTTGTGTATCATCATGCATCACACAAGTCATACAATACATATGCCTTCAAATGAAACATATTTGGACACCAATTGACGTGGCCATTTAGTACATTATAAACATATTGTCTTCCAGTGAATGAATTATTCCTATATGGTTGTCTCGTGAAGTACCTACAATTATATTGTTCGAGAAAATGCATTGTTAATAAATCATTAATATGTTCTTTTTTATAAGTACTTGTTTCACTATCTGAACTCATTTCAAAAACTTCATAAATTTTGTTGCTTTAAATAGTTTCAAATATTTTCTATTAACGCAATCAAGTTGAATTGGTAGATTACCATTTTTCTCTAGTCGGTGTTTTCACATATGTGGGACTTTCTAGTTGTTGCCTCCAAACACTTTCATTGTCTCAATCACGCACATTTGAAATGTTAAGAAAACATAATTTAGGCTTTCAAATGATAAATCTTCAAAAGATTTTTGAACAACATGAACTAATTCATCAATTGTTTTGGGTGTTGCTTGATGTTACAAGGATTGAATTGCCCGAAATAACCAAGATTTAGAACATTAAAATCTGGATTATTTGGTGCTTAAAAGGACAAGCGAAAATCAAATCCATCTCTACAAGTGGCTTCAAGAAATTCATTATCGTTTGGATCTATATGTGGTCTTGCGTTGTCTTGTTGAATAAATATAGTTTACATATTGTTACTATGTGGCCATCTGCTTTGAATTGACGGTAAAACTTTGTTAATGAAGCATGATCGAATAACATCTTTGGTAACCGATAATTAGTTTTGTCTCTGAGGTTCCAGCAGTTCGATTTTTACTATTCCTCTTTATAGGCTCTTGAAATGTAAGTGGAAAAATTCTTATCTTTCCATTGAATTCTTCATTGCTAGAAGACCCAAATCTTGGATGTGCAACCACGGCTAAAAACATGACTTTTGTGATGAAACGTTTACTTTTACAAGTACGTTGAGGCTTTTCTTCTTGTCGGAGAAGAGAATATTTATGAGATTCTTTTGTTAAATAAAACTATTTTTCATCAATATGCACATAATTGAGCATATTTTTGAAGATCGGTTTGTCAAGAAAATTAAACTCCTCTTCAAGCATTGATAGACAAAAACACAACCTGGATTTCTTATTTTCATCTGTTAAAGTTGGCTTTAACGGATTTGAATGAGTCCTAATGCTACCTTCTTTGATTCATCTATGAAGTGTTCATTTTGACATGTCCACAACTGTTTCTAATGAACGGATATTTGTACGCTAACGTAAAGGAATTTCAGAAATTTTAGTAGGATCAATCTCACCTCGCTTACGCCCAACTCGTTTTGATAGCCCATGGGACACATTGGCCAAATATCCATAAAAAATATTGGGTAATGCTTGATGCCAAATACGACGAATTGCGTTTGGATGTACACAAAATAATTTGACAACTTTAATTGCAACACCTCTTTTAAGTTTTCCATTTTGACTTTGTTTGAGAAAGGACCCAAAGATTGTTAGTCGTTGAAGATTCGTTAAATTTCTTCTCGATGTTGATTGTTTAGGAGAATTGGGAGTAGTTCTCAATTGAGCTTCCATTATGTCAAAGATGTAGAAACTTATAAGAAAGATAGATATAGAAATACAAAAGTAACATATGAAGATAAAAGAGTTTTTTTCATGTAAGATGGGGATAAGAAAAGTGAGTGATGGGTATTTATATACTCCTTGTTACAATTTCAAGCTAAAGTTAAAAATCAAATTTTCATCAAAATTTCTAAGTTCTTTGATTCGATTTGAAACTAAACTTTCAAAATCAATTTATACTCCTATTAGAATTAGTTGCCGCCAAATATCTATAGCAAGGGTTGGCAGTTTGGCACCACTACTTTGATTATCAATTTCCTTAAGTCACGAAGAAGAGAGCCCCGCCTTACGTCACGAAGAAGGTGATTTCCCTTTCTCCTTTCTACCGAACCCTCAACACCAACTCCAATCTATCAACCCTAATCCTTGATTCGCTCATTCCTCTAACAATCTCACACAAAATCATCTGAGTCTTCTTGTATTATCTTAACATAATCATAAATCTAAGGTTTTTCATAAACAAACACACCCAATCGACTAAACCACTGATCTAGGGGTTATCATCAAGATTGCTAGAAGACTTGAATCAGACGGAAAAACTCAACCCTGTGAGCTTACTCACTCTCAAAGAAGATCTTAACACTAACAACTAACTGAAGATGGAGCTGCTGCAAGATGAAACCCCAAAAACTTTCAATACATTGGTAACACCAGGGAAGTAAAAACACGATCATCAATACTTTTTTCACTATAATCTTTAGCTTCTCTCTTTAATCTTATCCCATATGAAATTCCAGTGCGACTTCATTGGGCACTTGAAACTTCATCTTCCTTACATGCTCTATGTGATGATGATGGCTGATGTCAAAAAATGGTCTTCCGTTTATCAGTCAGTGAATCGAGATATAGCTTCTGTTATGATTGACATTCCGTCTAGGTGATTGATACTCCTTCCTTTGATTCCTGCTCCTTGCTCCAATAATCCTAGGGGAAAACTTGCAAAGGGTTCGGAAACCTCTCTGACGCTCAAGACAGTCATGAACCATATTCTTCTTCTTGAGCTCTTCTCCTTGTTGCGCCTTCTCCTTTGCTCCTTAGTGTTTTTTTCTACACCAAAAACGGAAAAGCAAGTAAAAGTGTCCAAAAATATAAACTTACCAAAAATAGAAATAAAATTAGATCAAATTTAAACTAAGTCCCCGGCAGCGGCGCCAAAAACTTGATGGGCCTAAAAGGTTACCCTAAAAGGTCTCCACCCGCAAGTATATGGGCGTCAAGTAATAAGTCCGGTAAGACCGGTTCGTTCCTCAGAGACTAAGTTAAACTAAAATCTAACCTTAAAACTATTGAGATTTAAAAATGGTTTGATTGAGGTAAAATAAAAATAAAATATAAAACTCAAAAATAAATAAATAAATAAGTCGGTATTCAGAAAAAGGGAACCTAGGGTTTTCGAATCCGTCTTCCTAATAATTCTAACGACAATTTAATGTTGATCTAATTAGAGAGTTCTTTATATAACTCAGGTTTTAGTCCATGAACGGTCTAAAAACCCGGAAGATTTTATCGTTAAAATGGTAAAAACTTTAATAAATTATCGAGAAAACAATTATTATGACTTCATCTAAAACCCTAGATAAGAAATTTAGTTTCTCATGATGATAGATGGAAGTTTAACTAAATAAATGATGGGAGAAAAGTAGAAAAAGTTGGATTTCTTACTGATTTTGCAGCCAAACAGAGCCTTAAGGAATTGATTTCCTTCTGTTTTTCCCGGAAATCTGCCAAACGCACCCTCTGGGAAAACGATTTTCTCGTCTTCCCGGAAATGGATTCCTTCTGGGAAAATAATTTTCTCGCCTATTTTCTCGTCTTCTCCAACTCTGTTTCTCACTCTAACCTCCTGTTTCTCTCTTTCTCTTTAAGTATTCTATTACTCTCTCACCAAGAAAACAGAAAACAAAGAGTAAAATAAAAAACAAGATGAAAAGTAATGAAATCCGAATCTCTCCATTATTGTTCTCTCTCTCTCTCTCTCTCTCTATCTCTCTCTCTACAATCTTTTTCTCTTTCTTTCTCTGTAAAACTCTCTATCTCTCTGTAATCTCTCTACCTCTCACAAATAAAGAAACCACAATTAAAGAGATAAAAGGAAGACAAATAAAACGATAGATGAAGATGGTGATGATCTCTAAAACCGATTCCCTCTCTGTTCTCCTTTCTCTCTTTCTCTAATAATTTCTGTTAGGGTTGAGCTCCGGGAAGATGAACCCCCAGCCGAGAGATCTCCCTACCTCTTGTTCAACCTCCCTTTTATAGAAGTCTTCCCTCTTTTGATTCTGAAAATATATTCATCTCTATCTTTCTCTCTCTAATCTTCTAAACCAGCCGAGAGCTTTTGATGAGACATGAAAATGTCCCATCTGAATCTCTTAACTCGGGTTAGTTAGTTCATTTCGAGCAGTTACTCTCATGAAATACTTGTTTCTCTTGTCCAGGTGTCTTCTATGGAATTGAGCGCGAAAAACGGTTAAAATCGGGAGATTGACACATTAGGGGCATTTCGGTAATTTGGTGCTAATGATGCTCTGGTAGTTTGGTCTATTTTGGTACTCGGATGAAACTAGAATTCAAGACGAACTCGTGGGCGAAAACAGAACTCAAATCGGAATTCGGACGAGAAAAATATAGTGGGTCAAAGTTGGTGTCAAATTCAAGTCAACTTTAGTCTTCAAAGACACGTGGCGATCAACCATTGGAGAGGTATAAATTCTGGTTTAGTGGTTGGTGCAATGGTTATTTCGGGACCCACTACAGGAGTTGATTTCACGTGGTGCGACGCAAGTTACCATAGTAGTCCCGGGTGCTCCATGCCTTCATCTCCACACATTTTATGATCTGACGGTTGCCTTTTAATCCTTGCTACTAAGTGGGTTTAATTTGTGCATTTCAATTCCTTAAACTACTGCTGCCACACCATAACGGCTCCTATTCTTGCCAGCCTACACACGTTCATAGGCCATGCTCATCTCCTTCTTTTGCTCTCATATCTTTTTTAAAAAAATAAAAGGGTTTATTTCCTTTTAGGTTTTAAACAGTAGAGAGAGGGGATTTGAAATGGTGTTTAGAACTGGAAAGGAAAGAAATATTGAGAGAGATTGGTAAGATATATTTTGGAGTCTTTCTCTTCTCAGGTTCCTTAGATATTCAGTGGGATTGAAGGTTTTAGAAAGACAGAAGGACTCGGATTTGAGAGAGAGGGAGTCGGTTATGGAATATAAAAAAACAGAGAAGAACAACTGAAGGACATCTCGGATTTGGGGAAGACAACCTCTCAAGCTCAACTAACAAGAAATTACAGAGAGAGAGGGAGATAGAGAGAGAAACCATCATCATCATCTTCATCTTTTCTATTTCTTCTTATATTGTTTCTTTATTTTTGTGAGAGAAATCAAGAAACAGAGATTGATAGAGAGGTATTGAGTGATTGTATAGAGAGAGAGAGAAAGAGATAGAGAAATCCAATAAAATCAAAGTTCATTATCTTTTCTTCTTCTTTTGCAACTGTTTTCTGAATTTTTGTGAGAGAAATCAAGAAACAGAGAGTTATAGAGAGAGAAAGGAACATTTTAGAAGGATTTAAAGAGAATTTCCAGAAAGTAGAGAGAGAAAATCAGTTGGAGAAGATGAGAAAATCAGTGGGAAAATCATTTTCCAACAGAGAAATCGATTCCGGGAAGATGAGAAAATCGTTTTCCCTAAGGGTCTGTTTGGTCTGTTCTCCTGGAAAATCGTAAAAACAAAAGGAAAACTCTTCCCTTAGGGTCTGTTTGGCTGCCAGACAGGAAATCAGCAAGAAAAGTTATGATTCTTCTTCCATTCTCTCTTTTACTTTTCGTATTTATTTTAAATCTCGATCATGATTAATTAATAATCTCTCATCTAGGATTTTATGAAGAAACTAATTCTTGATCTTTTAGATATATTCTTGATTGATTAATTCTTTTGATTGAATGATAAAGTTTAATTCATTTTGGTTTGATAAATAGATTTTCTTTTCACTATTTATACTTTTCGATTTGATGCATCGTGCTTATGTTAAATCATTTGACGGTTCATACTTATTAATTGATAAATAGTAGTTTAGAGATTTATTTATTTAAAATAAAATGATTACATTGTTATGTTTTATTCGGTTTTAACGAAAACATCTCCCGGAATTAGGATAGTTCATTATCCGAAATTCTGAGTTATAAAAAAGAGAATTAACCATTTTAAGTATTTGTTTCTAAAAGTGATTTTATGTGGTGGAATCCTAAACCCTAGACTCCTCTCCCCATTTGAGTTCATTTTCATTTCCGTAATTTTATTTATTTTATTTTAAAAACCAAAATCAAAACCATTTTCAAAATCGTCTTACTTCCAAGTCTTAGAATAGGTTTCACTTAGTCTCTGAGGAACGAACCGGTCTTACCGGAATTTATTATTACTTGACGCCCGTATACTTGCGGGTGGTGACCTATTTAGGAAACTTTCTAGGCCCACCAAGTTTTTTTTTTTTTTTTTTTTTTTTCATAGTACTTTTCTGGTAATCAAACTCAAATACACAAAGAACTTTCTTGACATTATTCTTTCCTTGGGTCTAATTCTCTTCATTTTGCTTCATGCCTTATTCTCAGGGTTCTAACAAATGGATTTCTATCTTCCTCTAGTTGACACTGTTTTCAAGTTTCCAGACTACAAGAGAAAGGTTTACTTCCTGATGACATCCCTAGTGGTTGTAAAATTTGAACTCAAGAGATCAACTGAGCTCTAATGAATGTTGCGAGGTTGAGTAGCTCTTCACTCTACTCGGAGTTAACGCAGAAGAGGTCACTCAAAGCAAAAAGAAAGGCTCAGAATCTCACATAGGTTAAGTCTCCACTAATGATCGATTAAGTTCTCTCAGAAAAGTCTACTCTTCACCTATCTAACACTCACATGGCTAGTACACAGACAACTTCAAGACTCGAAATTCATGGAAAAACCTTTAGCAAACGGATAGTCCGACCAACTAGATTTTATAACTATTAACAAGCAAAAACAACTAGACTCACATTTTCAATCCAAAAATTAAAAATTTTGAAAAATTTTAAACCCTTTTGAATTTTTGAAATAAGGACTTAGCAAAAATTTCAATCCCCTATCCCCAAACTTAAACCGAACATTGTCCTCAATGTTCTGAAGACTATGCAAAAATAACAGGATGAGGGAAAGATATTACCTGATTCGGAAGTCCTAAGCGTGGGTTGCCTCCCAGAAAGCGCTAAGTTTAACGTCTTCAGCCAGACGAAACAGATGACTCGAACAAATAGAAAGAACTAACCTACTGGATTACAGATATGTGTTTAACTGTAAACCAATATTCGATACATCTGTGGGTCCACCCAAAACACAAAGTTTTCAGTGAACGATAGTCTCACATCTTTGTGAATTGCAGAGAGTGCATGTGAGACTATTAAAGATGAGGGGCAATCCCCAAACTTAGTGGATGCACAGTCCACTAAGTAACTATAAATACTTGGACCAATGACTAGAAAGTCATCAAAAGGATCGACATAACAATGAAGGGCCAATATATCCGTCGAAGGCAGAAAGTCATCTGCAAGCTTAGTGGATAGAATATCCACTATTTCCATAGACGTTCTAGAGGAGACATCTGAAGTGTCCCAAAAGGGATCAACAACCGAGTCTGAGACCATGTGAAAGGTCAAACTAGACTCTAAGGGTAAGGCAATATGCTCGGGGACCAGGTCAAGGTCCATGGTTTCCTTAGGTACACAGTCTGACAAAGTATCTAACATGTCTCTAACGTTATCAATGTCCTCAAAGACATCTGAAGTCTCGCAGTCAGGTATAATATCATGCCTTCCTAGAATTTCATCTAAGGCTGACTCCTTACAAATCTCAAATGTCGGAAAGTTCAGAATAGTGTCATTCCCAAACTTGCTCATAGAGCCATCATCTTGAATATCAATGTCTAGTGTAGTCCTATCATGGTGAGATGACATAGGTGGAGGAAGCAAGACAACAAGGTCATCAGACCTTTCAGGCTCTAAGGTATTATCAGTAAATTCATCGACATTTAACTTAGTACTAGGGTTAGACGTATTAACCTCGTCATCGTACCTAGTACCTTCCTGAGTTTGGGGTGGTGAACCCCCTTCCTCGTCGGCGAATAACTGTGACTTAAACATTTTCATCTGTTGAGCCAAGGACTCAGTATCCTGCTGCATTTGAGTCGCAAATTGTGACATAATCTCAATAAGACGACTCTCGGACTCTGATCGAGATCTATCTTCAAGAGTCTCCTCATAATAAGGTTCGCTAGTGTAATTAAACGTAGACTCTTGATAATAACTTCCTCCGTACATATTAGGATCATACCTGTCTCTAAAGTCATTGGTCACAGAATAGTGTGGACAATAAGGTCTCTCATATATATTTGGCGTCGGACCATATCCATCGCTAATCGGACCATCTCTACACATTTGCTGATAATCTCCTAATGTCATATGAGATCGATCAGGCTCATATGGTCTACTCCACTCACTAATCGGACTGTTTCTAGACATTCGTTTATAATCCTGAAATGTCATACCCGGTCGGTTAGGCTCGTCTCTACACATCTGTTGGTACTCTCCTAGGGTCATACCAGTTCGGTTAGGCTCAACTAGCCTATTCCCCTCGTTAAGTCGTTGACAATCTCTTAGAGTCGTACCACGTTGGTTAAGCCAGTCTTTACGCAACTGTTGGTATTCTCTTAAGGTTATATCAGTTCGGTTGATGACGGGTCCCTTTAGATCAAGGTCATCATCATCAACAGGGTACGTCCAACCATTAGAAAAATGCGCCATGATGGTCAGGCACGATCACAAGATGAGAATTGACACTTATGTAACTAAACTTGACTCCTTTCTTTTGGTCCGAATTTTTTTTTTTTTTTAATTTTTTTAACACGAAAACCGAGGAAGCACTACGAAGATCTTATAAAAAGTACCCACTAACAGGGGATTCGTGGGTGATTAGAGAAAGTTACCTCCCGTTCGAGACGGGCGACGACCTTTGCAGACGACCCGGGCCACTCTCCCCGCGAGTGTTCGAACCCGAGGCTTCGTTTTGGTTTTTCGGTTACAATTTATAAGCCCTCTAATTTAGGGTCAAAACTTTAATCCAAAAATAAAAACTAGAAAGTCTAAAGTCTCTCTCTCACCAAAAATAAAATAAAATAAAAAAATAAATGTAAATTTCTTCTTTTCGACTCCTCCTCCTTGTTTGCGTCTTCTCTTTCGCTCCTTAATGCCCTACACACCAAAAATAGAGAAGCAAGTCAAAGTAGCCAAAAATTAAAACTTACCAAAAATAAAAACTTCCCAAGATTAGAAAAAATTTTGAACTTAGTCCCCGGCAGCGGCGCCAAAAACTTGGTGGGCCTAGAAAGTTTCCTAAATAGGTCACCACCCGCAAGTATACGGGCGTCAAGTAATAATAAATTCCGGTAAGACCGGTTCGTTCCTCAGAGACTAAGTGAAACCTATTCTAAGACTTGGAAGTAAGACGATTTTGAAAATGGTTTTGATTTTGGTTTTTAAAATAAAATAAATAAAATTACGGAAATGAAAATGAACTCAAATGGGGAGAGGAGTCTAGGGTTTAGGATTCCACCACATAAAATCACTTTTAGAAACAAATACTTAAAATGGTTAATTCTCTTTTTTATAACTCAGAATTTCGGATAATGAACTATCCTAATTCCGGGAGATGTTTTCGTTAAAACCGAATAAAACATAACAATGTAATCATTTTATTTTAAATAAATAAATCTCTAAACTACTATTTATCAATTAATAAGTATGAACCGTCAAATGATTTAACATAAGCACGATGCATCAAATCGAAAAGTATAAATAGTGAAAAGAAAATCTATTTATCAAACCAAAATGAATTAAACTTTATCATTCAATCAAAAGAATTAATCAATCAAGAATATATCTAAAAGATCAAGAATTAGTTTCTTCATAAAATCCTAGATGAGAGATTATTAATTAATCATGATCGAGATTTAAAATAAATACGAAAAGTAAAAGAGAGAATGGAAGAAGAATCATAACTTTTCTTGCTGATTTCCTGTCTGGCAGCCAAACAGACCCTAAGGGAAAAGTTTTCCTTTTGTTTTTACGATTTTCCAGGAGAACAGACCAAACAGACCCTTAGGGAAAACGATTTTCTCATCTTCCCGGAATCGATTTCTCTGTTGGAAAATGATTTTCCCACTGATTTTCTCATCTTCTCCAACTGATTTTCTCTCTCTACTTTCTGGAAATTCTCTTTAAATCCTTCTAAAATGTTCCTTTCTCTCTCTATAACTCTCTGTTTCTTGATTTCTCTCACAAAAATTCAGAAAACAGTTGCAAAAGAAGAAGAAAAGATAATGAACTTTGATTTTATTGGATTTCTCTATCTCTTTCTCTCTCTCTATACAATCACTCAATACCTCTCTATCAATCTCTGTTTCTTGATTTCTCTCACAAAAATAAAGAAACAATATAAGAAGAAATAGAAAAGATGAAGATGATGATGATGGTTTCTCTCTCTATCTCCCTCTCTCTCTGTAATTTCTTGTTAGTTGAGCTTGAGAGGTTGTCTTCCCCAAATCCGAGATGTCCTTCAGTTGTTCTTCTCTGTTTTTTTATATTCCATGGCCGACTCCCTCTCTCTCAAATCTTTGAACATGGTAAGAAATAATAAACCCAACTATCTCCTTGTCGGTTTTCATTCTCTCTTTCTAAACATTTAAAAACTTTCCTTCATTGATCTCCTCGGTTAGGAAAGTCTTCATCAACACAGCTCTCTCTTTCTACTGTTAAGAGAAAGATTTCATCTTCTCTCTCTCTGAATATCTTCTATCCATTTCGGTTTAGCCGAGAGATTATCTCTCTAAATCTCGGTTTGTGAAACATTCCTTTCTCTTCTCATTATTTCCTTTTTCTTCTTTTGAATCGTTGAAGTCGGTTTTTGATGGAGTCGGCTAAGAAAAAAAATGGAAACTCCCAAAAAATGGGAAGTCTCGGTTTTAAGCTGAATAATTGGTGATGAAGGTGATGATGCTGACGTCATGATGACGTCAGCAGAGGCTTTGACTCATGGTCCACCTATTTTTACCCGAACTTTGACTTGCTCTAATTTGCTCATCCGGACTCCGATTTGACTTTCGTTTTCGCCTACGGGTTCGTCTTGGTCTCTACTTTCCATGAGTACTAATATTGACCAGAATACCCTTGTCATTAAAATGACCAAAATGCCCTCAAGTGTGTGTTTCTTCCGATTTTAGCTATCTTTCACACCGAACTCCGTAAAGACACCTGAGAAAGAGAAACACTCAATTTATCAGAGTAACTGCTCGAAATAGACTAACTAACCCGAGTTAAGAGATTCAGATGGGACATTTTCATGTCTCATCATAAAACTCAAAATACATAACATACTTTCTTCACATTATTCTTTCCTTGGTAAAATTCTATTCACTTTGCTTCATGCCTTATTATCAGGGTTCTAAATAATGATGGCGTTCTTATCTTCCTATAGTTGACACTGTTTTCAAGTTTCTCAGACTACAAGAGAAGGTTTGCATTCCTGATGACATCCCTAGTGGTTGTAAAATTTGAACTCAAGAGATCAACTGAGTTCTAAGGAATATTGCGAGGTTGAGTAGCTCTTCATTCTACTCAGAATTAGCTCAGAAGAGATCACTCAAAGCAAAAGAAAGGCTCAGAATCTCACATGGGTTAAGTCTTCACTAATGATCGATTAAGTTCTCTTAGAAAACTCTACTCCTTACTTATCTAACACTCACATGGCTAGTGCACAGACAACTTCACGACTCGAAATTCGTGGAAAAACCTTTAGCAAAAGCATAGTACAACCAACTAGACTCTATAACTATTAACAAGCAAAAACAACTAGACTCACGTTTCCAATCCAAAAATTAAAAATTTTGAACCCTTTTGAATTTTTGAAATAAGGACTAAAAATAAAAATTCAATCCCCATCCCCAAACTTAAACCGAACATTGTCCTCAATGTTCTGAAGACTATGCAAAAATAACAGGGTGAAGGGAGAGATATTACCCGGTTCAGCGTCCTCTGTATGGGTTGCCTCCCAGAAAGCGCTAAGTTTAACGTCTTCAGCCAGACGAAACAGATGGTTCGAAAAATAGAAAAAATTATACCTACTGGATTACAATTATGTGATTAACTGTAAACCAATAATCGATACATCTGTGGGTCCATCCAAAACACAAAGTTTTCAGTGAACGATAGTCTCACATTTTCGTAACTTGGTGATAGTGTAAGTGAGACTATCAAGAAAGTAGGGCAATCCCCAAACTTAGACGACAATAAGGTCGTTAAGTTTGGCACCGCACTAGAGAGAGTACAGACCGGATAGAATGGGTCTTCATATGGATGATCGACAGAGGGAGTGAGTGCTTCAAAATCTACATATGGTTTTGAGGGACAAAATGCAAAGTAATCTAAAGGACTATCAATGACACCCGGACTTAAACTAGGGTTCTCTAAAACAGGTACTTCGGGTTCCTTCAATGGAGAAGCCCTACTATCAGACTCACAATCCCTAGAAGTCGAGTTAGATAGTCCTTCTATAATTTCTTTTATCATGTTATCATTGGTGTCCCTAAAGAATTCTAAATCTTCGCCTAAATCAGGCGAGTCAATCCTCTCATTTAGCAAATTGGTCAACCATGATTCATCATCCTCAGTTGAGTCAAACAACTTCAAATCATCTTCAACTCTAGTGAACTCTTCATTATGGTCTGAATGGATTTCAAGTTCGATACACTGAGAGGATATCTCAATATCGGGCTCCATCGTTTCTGAGATTTTAGTCTCAATAACGATGTTGTCGGGAGAACTGTACTCCTCTAAAATTGTATCCTCGTCATCATAGTACACGGGACACTGTGGACCGTACTCTACATTCTCATGGTGATCTTCTTCTATAATACTAGTTGTTATTTCTTGTAGAGTTCTATAGGTATTGTCATTCTTTTCTTCTAAAGTCTGACTACACTCGAGAGTACTCTTTTGAAGATCACTAACAGTTTGGGTCAATGAAGATGATGCTAAAGATGAAGAGTCAACCTTTTCACCGTTATCCCATTGAGGTTGAGACACGTGTGGAGCAGAAGATTCTCCATTAATCCTCCTTAGCTCACTAATAGACTCTTCATGAACCTTCTTTAACATACTCATAGTTTCGGCCAACGAAGGTGATGCTAAAGATGAAGGATCAATAGTTTCACCGTTATCCCATTGAGGTTGAGATACGTGTGAAGCATAAAATTCTTCGTTATAATGCATGTAAGAGTCATTAGTTTCAATGTTTTCCCATTGAGGTTGGGACACATTTGGAGCATAAGACTCTCTACTATAATGCATGTAAGATGATCTGTCAGGATATCTATAATATGGTTCATAACCTTCTTGAGGTTGATAATAATCCCTACGACCATCATTATGCACATTGTCTCTAGGATGACTACTACTATTCTGCCCATTTGCTAAATACCACCATGGTAGATTTGAAGAACTCTCGTCCCTTCTGCCATTATGTTGGGACCACGATCTATCCATTTCTCATCAAATTTTTTTTTTTTTTTTTTATAGACCGAAAACCGAGGAAGCCCTACGAAGATCTTATAGGAAAGCAAACACAATTAGGCTGACTCCACCAAACAACCTAGACAAAATCTAGCAATGAGTGGGTTTGTCAGATTCACCTAAAAAGCTAGACAGCTCCTACTTCGCCACAACACTTGAACTTTGACTGTTATAAAGGTTACTCGATCAGAGTAGTCGGTAAACAATTCTCCAGGAAGACAACCAACGATGAACGTTGTGACAACCGTCTTCCTTCGGCGAACGTTTCCTCTTCTCGAGGCGGCCTTTTTGACAAGAATTGTTTACAAACTTTCCTCTGAGAATGCCTAGATAAGAGTCAATTTCTCGAGTTGTTTTTTAAGGGTCTTATGAGCTCGATACCTTAGGGGCTGATGTCTAAATAATATTTTAGCTTTTTAAGTGAGGTTTGGGTTCGTGAATTTTGTTACCTATGTGGGCAAGAGAACGGTGATGAAATCCGTTTCTTAACTTGTAACTGGGTTAGTGCCCTTACTAGAATGATTACACTAACAGTTCGATCAAAGCAATTAGGCACACAAATTCACACCAATACCCACTGACAGGAGATTCGTGGGTGTTCAAGAAATTTACCTCCCGTTCAAGACGGGCGATGACCTTTGTAGATGACCCGCGAGTGTTCCAACCCGATGCTTCGTTTTGGTTTTCGGTTACAATTTAATTAAGCCCTCCAATTTAGGGTCAAAACTTAAAAAAATAAAACTAGAAAGTCTAAAAGTCTCTCTCTCACCAAAAAAAAATAACAAAAAATGTAAATTCTTCTTCTTGAGCTCTTCTCCTTGTTGCGCCTTCTCCTTTGCTCCTTAGTGTTTTTTCCTACACCAAAAACGGAAAAGCAAGTAAAAGTGTCCAAAAATATAAACTTACCAAAAATAGAAATAAAATTAGATCAAATTTAAACTAAGTCCCCGGCAGCGGCGCCAAAAACTTGATGGGCCTAAAAGGTTACCCTAAAAGGTCTCCACCCGCAAGTATACGGGCGTCAAGTAATAAGTCCGGTAAGACCGGTTCGTTCCTCAGAGACTAAGTTAAACTAAAATCTAACCTTAAAACTATTGAGATTTAAAAATGGTTTGATTGAGGTAAAATAAAAATAAAATATAAAACTCAAAAATAAATAAATAAATAAGTCGGTATTCAGAAAAAGGGAACCTAGGGTTTTCGAATCCGTCTTCCTAATAATTCTAACGACAATTTAATGTTGATCTAATTAGAGAGTTCTTTATATAACTCAGGTTTTAGTCCATGAACGGTCTAAAAACCCGGAAGATTTTATCGTTAAAATGGTAAAAACTTTAATAAATTATCGAGAAAACAATTATTATGACTTCATCTAAAACCCTAGATAAGAAATTTAGTTTCTCATGATGATAGATGGAAGTTTAACTAAATAAATGATGGGAGAAAAGTAGAAAAAGTTGGATTTCTTACTGATTTTGCAGCCAAACAGAGCCTTAAGGAATTGATTTCCTTATGTTTTTCCCGGAAATCTGCCAAACGCACCCTCTGGGAAAACGATTTTCTCGTCTTCCCGGAAATGGATTCCTTCTGGGAAAATAATTTTCTCGCCTATTTTCTCGTCTTCTCCAACTCTGTTTCTCACTCTAACCTCCTGTTTCTCTCTTTCTCTTTAAGTATTCTATTACTCTCTCACCAAGAAAACAGAAAACAAAGAGTAAAATCAAAAACAAGATGAAAAGTAATGAAATCCGAATCTCTCCATTATTGTTCTCTCTCTCTCTCTCTCTACAATCCCTTTCTCTTTCTTTCTCTGTAAAACTCTCTATCTCTCTGTAATCTCTCTACCTCTCACAAATAAAGAAACCACAATTAAAGAGATAAAAGGAAGACAAATAAAACGATAGATGAAGATGGTGATGATCTCTAAAACCGATTCCCTCTCTGTTCTCCTCTCTCTCTTTCTCTAATAATTTCTGTTAGGGTTGAGCTCCGGGAAGATGAACCCCCAGCCGAGAGATCTCCCTACCTCCTGTTCAACCTCTTTTTTATAGAAGTCTTCCCTCTTTTGATTCTGAAAATATATTCATCTCTATCTTTCTCTCTCTAATCTTCTAAACCAGCCGAGAGCTTTCTCTATCCCTTCTGTTTTGATTTGAAAAATCTCGGTTTCCTCTCTCTAGCTCACGCACTCTTACTGTTAGAGAGATGATTCTCTCTCTTTCTCTTTACCTGCCAAAGATTATGGGAAGTTGCCAATCCTGTGTTGCTGTGTTGGCTGGCAAGATTGGATGATTCTATGCTTCGCGGTAAGAGGACAGGAGATGCAGCGCATGTCATGGATGAAGCCACGTAATCTGAGAATGCACCGGCCGTTGGATTTTGTAATCTCACGTATAGGGGCATCGTTGTATAATGAGTCGCGCCACACAAAATCAGCGTGAAGAGCTGATCTCGACTATAACCTGTGTCACCACCAGTTGTACCGAGATTTCATCCCTCACCATAGCGTTGGTCGCCACGTGTCATCCAGCCATTTGGTCAACCTTCTACACTCCAAACTTTGACATCGTCTAACTTTCTCGTGTGGACTCCGATTTGAAATCCGTTTTCGCCACTAAATTCGTCTCGGACTCTACTTTCATCCGAGCATCAAAATCGGCCATAACTCGCAAAATACCCTTACTACCAAAATGACCAAAATGTCCTTTTTTATCTGTTTTTCAAGCTCAATTCCGTAGAAGACACCTGTACAAGAGAAACACACAATTCATGAGAGTAACTGCTCGAACTGAACTAACTAACCCAAATTAAGAGACTCAGATGAGTTATTTTCATGACTCATCACCCAAGTTAATCAAACACTTCAGATCTATAACCGACTTAAATTTTTAGGAAGATTCGAGATTAAGTCGGTAAGCATGCGGCATGCTTCTGCCTTCCCAGCTAGGGTGTTAGTCATCGACCTTGCTTAAGTGGACCCCCTACACTTCTTGAGAATCTCAAGGGCAGACCTGGTTGTGTTTTAGGCCGAACAGGGTTGAAGCTTCTTAGTTGATCTTGCCGACCTCCTAGTTCTGGCCCTAGGTGGCAGATCTTTTCGGGCCTAATGGTCCTGTTACCTTGAGTAAGGTTGATCGGTTGGGCTTCTGGTATTTTCTTTACTTCTTGACGTCATTCAACGGTTGAACATTTTGTGTATTATCAATGATGAACCTTAACTCTATTCTTGTTTTATTTATGGTTAATCATCTCTTACTTTTGTATTAGCCTATTAGCTTAGTATTATTTTGAACACAGTCTTCTCTTGCCTTATCTCTGCTAGTTCTATTTTTATTAACTCTTTTTTGCTATTCCCCCACATCTGCTCAGTTAACCTCCATTATAAACCAAACACCACTACATCTAAATCAGATCTCGACTTTATTGTTCCGTCATGTTTACTCTTCATGGTTATTTTGTTTCTTACTCTGTAAGTCATCTTCATCTTACTTGCAATCCACCCTTCCTCCACCGGAATCAATTTCTGACGGTCGGCTGGCATGTGGTTGGCTTCTTTGGTATTCATTCAGTACAACCACACGTACCTTCCTACTACAACCACGTGTCTTTGATCTTGCATCTTAAGGGCCCTGTCCTTTTTCTTTTGAGAATTATAATATCAATCTCTTTTTACCGTTCGACCCAGATGATACTATGTAATGGATATGAACTCTCCTTGTTGTCGTTCATGGTTTGTATCTCATTTCACATCCCCTTTTTTGTCGCTCACTTTAGTCTCTAGTTATCGTTTACATATAACTTGTTATCATAACCCCTTAACATTTTCACTTCCATCCTTTTTCGTAATTTATTTGCGACCATTTGTCGGCTTAGTTCGTTATTTATATCCTTACTACGACAGTGATCCCAATTACTAGGTGTCAGACTCGTTTCTTTTATTTAAGATTGAGTAGACATGGCCTCTTTACTTTGAGAATACTGGCAGGATAATTTGGAATCAACTTTTGGTTCCTCCCTGTGGAAATCTTCTTTTCCCTTGGGAATTTTGGGTGTCCATTTAGTCCATATACAATGATATGGGATGCTAAATAAATTTTTCATCTTCCATTTGACTATGCAGGCTTCTAGCATCGAATTTCATATCATTGTCAAGACGTGTGGTCAAATTTACAAGCCACAAAATGAAGAATATCTTCCGCATCGAGGTTATAGTGTTGTAGTCGGGACGTGACAGGTTAGGATTTGAGATCCCAAACCGGTTAACCCTAGTCCCGTTGTCCAAGGGACCGTCTTCTGTACGTAGACACGCCTTGACACCGTTAAGGCAAGGTACATCGCCAACCACTAAATCAGGCTAGGTTATTTTTCCCCACTAGACACGTGTATAAAGAATACAAATTTTATTAGGTATAAAACTGTAAATTTACACAGACAAAATGAAACCCTAGCCCTAAAATACAAACTCCTAAACATCTTAACTTATATAAGAAACGGCGCACAAATCAGAACTCATAATCTAATCTGTTCTTGGATCCGCTTGCCTCTCCATCTTCATATTTTATTAGTTTGATAACTATTCCTCTCTCTCTCTCTATATATAAAATACTATATAATTCTATTATTTACTTTGGTCTTTCTATCTTTAACTTCCATGTTCAATCAAAATGAACTTCATAGTCTATTATTTGTTTTGTTTTTGTTTATAGTAAAAAATGAAATAATTGGGGAGAATAAACTACTATTTGTTTGAATAAAAGTATAGTTTTGATTGATTGTGGGGTTTAGCATGCTATGATGAAATTTGAACAATGAAAACAGAAGCTCTGATTGATTAGAGCTATGTTGTTCTATAAAACTTCCATGACTCTGATGCATGATGCCCTAACCCTTATAATCTAAGTCCATATTCTTTTAATTTATAATTTTTATTTTCTAAAAATTTATATTATTCCCACCCCCTGATTGTTTTTATTTGAAGAAATTTGAAATTTTCTCTTCATTTGGATCAAATTAGTTTGTACAAAATAATTATTTTCAAAAGATTGAAAGATGCAGGGCCTGCAATATGAACAGATTCATGTGTACCACAATGATTATTTTGTAAAGAATTGTCATATTTTACAAACATTTGATGTATAGAGTGAATTCAACACTTTTCTATAAACTTTTATTATCTTTTCCGAAAGAAATTTATTTTAATTGGTTCCTAAAATATCATTAATAGGTGAAAGTTAGAATTAAAATCTAATATCTATATTACAAAACAGCTTGGTTGTGACTAGGACAAGCTGACTAGGACAAGAAAAAAAGAAAATCTGCCAACTAGATTGGAAGACATACATGTATTTAATTTACTTTGTATTAACCCTCCATAATTGCTTACTTAGATGTAATGACATTTTATAACCCTCCCAACCAATCACATTCCTTAACTCATTCTATATAATGGAATTCTAACCAACAATTCTTCCTTCATAAACCCCCATAAGTACTCTCACAAAATTCTAATGGTTTTTTTAAACCTCCTCTACTCCTCCAACAACAAATAAGTTACAAAGTTGCATGAAGAATTTTTTTTTTTGTTGAAGCATATAACAAAATGGGAAATTTCACTTTATGCACAAACAAAATTAATGTTTGAAGTTTATTCATGTTTGTATGTGTGATGTTACATTTACATGAATAATTTTATACTCTTCTCTCCCTTCGATTTTTGTACTTCGGATAAATTTTCTTTTATCTTTTTGTTCAAATCAAACAAAATTAATGTTTGAAGTTTATTCATGTTTGTATGTATGGTGTTACATTTACATGAATAATTTTACACTCTTTTCTCCCTTAGATTTTTGTACTTTGGATAAATTTTCTTTTATCTTTTTGTTTAAATCAAACTAGATGCATTTCTGTATCTATCTAATTTGTAATGATCTGGTATCTTTAAACTTAATTCTAATATAATCTCCCTAATTTTAATTAACCCTTACCATGTCTCTTCCTAAGTTCTTCAATTTTGACAAATTTAATAAGATTAATTTGAGAAATTTATTAAGACTATACTTTTACTTTCTAAAAAGAAGTTTTTGTTCGTTCAAAACTAATTAAGTTTTATTTGTTAATTAAAATTCATGGAAAAAGACCATCAAAATATATTCTACCATCAAAAAATAGAAAAATTGTCAACTCGATCGACAACTCCTTGATTGTTCATCATTTTCTTTTAATTAGTAGGAGCCCTGATATCAAATACTCCCTATAGTACAATACAACTTGGCTGTGACTAGGACTAAGACAAAAGATAGGAAAGTTGTCAACTAGATCGACAACTCCATGATTGTTCATCATTTTCTTTTAATTAGTAGAGCCCCGATATCAAATACTCCATGATTGTTCATCATCCTTTTGAGTTAATCTCCCTTATTCATTGTATCATTCAAATTTCATTCCCCAGAAACTTCTCTTTCTACCACCAAAAAATTTCATTAACTCTCTCCTTAAAATTTTATGTTCATCAATAAATTGGTTTTGGACTTTAGGCTACTCTAATTTCTCCATAAAAACCTGATTCATTCTCAACTAAAGCACACCAACTTAGTTCATTCGATTGTTAGTTAACGCAAGTGTTTCCTCCTCCATTATTCAACATTTTTTTTATAACTCAGCATATATAGAGTGGATTCTTAGCACTTTAGAAGCAAACCGTAAGTTTAACAACTCAATTTAGCCAATATTGAAATTAAGATTGACTAAAACTCTCTTAATCATTGTAATATTTACAGGGATGAGAATACAATGTTACTAGGGTACCATTACATTTATTCCTTATTTGTTTATTATATGTTGCTTATAATACGAATCTTATACAAATGTCGTATTAGATGAATCGTACACAAATTATGATGTGAATGTCGATCTAGGCCAACAGATATTTGGGCACATATAAGATATACCTAAATTCCAATGGTCAAGAATGAACAACTATTGCTTATTGCTTCTTACTTAAATTCGAGTTATGCACTAATAATACTAATACAAATTTCAGTCGTGATTACGGCCTGTCCTAATATCTAGCTATACTTTCTCTTTTCTTCTTCTTCTTTCACACTTCAGTAATATGAGTAAAAATTTTAATCTTTACTACAACCTGTTATAGTTTTGGTTATACATTCTCTTTTCTTCTACTTCTTTCACTCGAACAGGTAATAGTGTTCATGCTGAAAGAGAAAAGGAAATATCATACCTGTGTTTTTGAGGGAATCTTCGTAAATAAGATGGAATGTTGCTTTAACATTATACAATTATCTATGATAAAATAGATAAATATGTAACAAGAACTGACAAAATTTAACACGTATATGTTGTCTTCTTTGTAATAAAATTATTTACTATAAATTTCAATTTATGACAATTTTTATTTTTAATTTTAATAAAATTATTTGAGTTCAATTTTTCCTAATAACTGAGCATATATATATTGTCCGTCTTACTCTTAAGAAACATGCCCGGAGCAAAAAATTAAATGCTTTACTCCATATCACACATTTTTTCTTCAACTTGTCGTCTTTAAAAATATCTCCACACATTTGCTCTCAATCCTCAAACTATACGTCTTCATATTAAACGATAATCAATTTATGCATCTCTATATTATATGATTCTCACATGTTCATTCACTTAAAAAAAAGTTGTCGAACTCAAGCTAGAAAAGATAGTAAACAATGCTTAACAAAAAAATATATATATGATCGCACTATAATTAGGATTTTCACCGTGCCGGAGGCACGGGCTATGCCTAGTCTATATAACAAAACAGAGTGGGGTTGTGCTGACTGGGACAAAATAAATGCTCCTTGATGGTGAGTTGGCTGGTGATTTGGACAAATCAACGGTAAGATGGAACTAACTGTTGTTTTGCATGTCTGTCCCCAATCAAGCTCGATTCCTATTCCACAACTCTCTCTTCATGGCCCTCAGCCTCTTTCTCTTCCACCAAGCTCTTTCATTCACTGTACCGATCCATCTTCATGAATGAATAAATTTATGTTACTATTTTTTAATATAAAACTATTGGGTATGAAACCCTTGCATATTTGTGTTAGAAATGAAATGAAATTCAGCCTGGTAAGTCTCTAATGGTGTTCGCCCTTTTTGATTATTCATTGATTAAACATTGTAATTTTGTGTTTCTAAGATTTACTTTGTTCTAGATGCAGTCTAACATTCTGCACTTTGTGTTTTGTTCCATTAGTCCTTTGTTTGTTTTTGTTCATATATTTAATCGAATTATACTCATAAGGTGTTTGAGAAAATGTCAGATAGGATGCTTGTTGTACATTAAAGACTGGAAATCAACAAATCTTGTAAATGCTAACGGCTGTGGTGGACAACTTGTTACACAGTGAAGATATCTATAATAATCTTCGTGCTCTGGAAGTACTTGACTTACATGTCGAAGAAGGCAGAGAATAATAGAGTGACTGTTGAAGGTTCCAGTGGACGATTTCTGTTGAGAAAGAAGCAAAAGAGGAAGGTCAGCTTTTCTTGTGGAATGTTGGGTCAGGAATGCGTCCATTGACGGCTATGGTTACTGTTGCCGGTGGAAATGCCAGGTTTTCTATCTATACCTTATAACTTGTAGACAAAGATATATTCGGGAGAGGATTTTTATTGAGAAATTGATAATTCTTGAAAAACATCGTTCTCATTTTCGAGCCCACTGATATGTTGGAGACAGAGAGAGAGAGAGGTTGGACTTGGTTGTGGGTCTAAAGCAGCTTGGTGTAGATGCAGATACTAATTGTCATCTATGTTTGCATTAATGCAAATGGCGGCCTTCCTGGACGAAAGGTGAAGTTTGTGTTTATCTTCTTTGTGGGTCATTAAGCATCTATACAGTACCTCTTCTCCAACCTAGCTTTTTTGCTTTACATATTTACGTCAAAACATCAACAACAAGACTATAGGAGTTATGTTGTTTATATGTTTAAGATTTTAAAGATTCAGAGAAAATTATTACACATCCTTCGTTTATTACACATCAATCTGTGCACAAAAGTCACTCTATCACCAATACAATAACCAGCGCCTCCATATTTGTTGGGCGTGTACACTAATAACGCCACTCTCGCTACCACCATGACAATGAAAATCATTACGACCACCATAATTACAACTAGCACCATCACGATGCGCACTTCTGGACCACCATTATCAATACCAAACTAATCTTGAACTCAAATAATCTGACTTCCGTAAGAGAATTTGGAGGTTCAATTCCGCCCTAATTTTAGAATCGATGCCTTTTGATTATTTGTTTTCCAGCTTTGGTGCATAATAGAGGCTTTGGATTAAAAAGGATAAAGTTTGATTTCCAACCGTTTCTATAGCACTACCGACAACATATGAAATGTTTAATAATGTGGCAATTAGTGCAATTGATATCTAGCTTGATATTTGAGAAAAATTTATATTATTCTTGCTTGCATTTATAGAACTTCACCATGGTCATACCCCATATGTTTGAAGATTTACTTTGATGTATGGCATTTTTTGCCTAGATATGTTCTTGGAAAGAAGCCATTGTACCTTCTTCCTTGAGCTCCTGAACTGTTAATGCTTATATTCTATACTTTCATTTACAGGTGAAACTCTCTGGATCTAAGTAGTCAATATTTTTTCAACAAAAAAAAAAGTAGTCAATATTTGACATCCTTGCTGAAGGCATATCTTTTGGCTCTAGGAGACGCGAAAATTGAGATTATCGATAACCTAATATGTGCCCCTTACGTCGAGATGACTTGTGTGTAGTTCATTCTTTTGATGTCTCATGTTTTGTTTCTTTCACCAACGAGAAGACCGAAAAAGAATCTATAATTTAGATTCTTTGATGCCAATGAAGTTGGAAATAGGTTAAAGTGAGAAAGGAATAGTCCCCATTTTTATATTAAAGTCGCCCATTTTTATATTATGATATCTATATTTCTTTTATGAACTATATATATTCCTTCTATTATCTCTATAACTTTTGGATGGTTGTTGAAATGTTGCTTATTGCTACTACTTGATATGCAAATGATCTCTCTAAGAGATGAAGCCTTGGGTGATACTATGTTGCAAAGGGAAAATCAACTATCAATACTTTTTTTTTTGATGAAGTCGCAACTACCAATACTTGAATATTGAAATTTTTTATGAAAGAGAAATGAAACTAGACTTGAGTAGTATTTGTTGTTCTCTTGTTTCACTGAGCCTTTTTCTCTCACAAAAGTCTTTAAAATAACTGCTCAACTGTCCACGAACTAATTGTTTCAAAGTCTCCCATTTGAACACCTCTTAGACTCCCTCTCATTTCTCATTGACAAAAATGAATTTTATTATCTTCTATTTTTTCTACTTAATAACCACAACAAATTTGTTCACACACACGCAGAGTGTTCAATGGAAGTGTCCGTGCCAGAAGCACGGGTAATATCTAGTTTATATCAAATGCACACAAGACGAACTAAAACAAATTAAATTTGGATTTTTGAGTAAACAGTCCAATTTATGGGGGGTAAAACCAAAAAAAATCCAAACTTGTCAAAATATTGAGTGCAGGTCCAAATGTTTTTTATTTTTTTAACTTTTTGGGCTTATAGCCCAAAAAACGGGTCTTAATAGCAGATATAGTCCTCTCTAATCCTATAAAGGGTTTCAAAACCAAAAAAATAATATAAATGGATATCTAGTCCATTTGGTCTCATCTAGATAGAAAACACAAATCCCTAGAAAACATATTAATTTATAATACCTATACTAACCTTCTTTATATATAAAATCTAATTTACATTCTAAAATCTAAAATATCTTTTTTCTATTTTTATCTCCACATTCTCTCTACAATCACGTTTAAATTCAAAGTTACCTTTATCTTCAATATCTTCCGTAACTTCTTTGTATATAAAATCTGATTTACATTCTAAAATCTAAAATATCTTTTTTCCATTTTTATCTCCACATTCTCTCTCCAATCACGTTTAAATTCAAAGTTACCATTATCTTTGATATATTCCGTAACTGAAATGTGGAAACATTCTCTCTCTCTAAAAACGGAAGCTCCAATAAACCTCCATTAATCTCACCAACAGCAGTACAAACCTCCATTGTTTCATCTTCATTATAGCAGCAGTAAAAACATCCATTGTTTATCAGATTTTAAACTGTGAAACTCTTTGTTCAAACCATTGATAAGATCTAGTATTGCTTCTCAGGTTAAAGAATCATATTCTCTCTATCTCTCTAACATTAAACATATCAGATTTTGATTTTGTTTTCAAATGTTTGTTTACTAATTCATTAACTTCGTATTTGTGAGGTTTATTTTCTCTCTCTAAGATATTCATAACTGTTTATGATCTCGATGTTTAATCCTTCTCTACTGATTCCTTCAAATCGATTATGTTTTGTTTTCATCCGATTATCATATCATTTTTCATTAGATTTAGGTATAAGCTTGTTGATTTTCTGATATTTTTTCACCTCTGATCTTTGATTTCGTACAATTTTATGAACCAGGTGTTATTCCGTACGTTTATCATAACAGAATATACAATATAGGTAATTTACTGTAAATTTTCATACTTTCTAGTACATTACGCAAACATCTTCCGTACCATATTTTTATAAGAGAATGTAAAATACGCGTAATTTGTTATACTTTATATATAATTTATAATAAATTCTAAAACATCGTATAAGTGCACATAAATTATGTATTATTTATTTACCATTACGCGTACTTTTCATCCAAAACGGTAGCCTTGTTAAGCTTACCAAATTACTCAAAACCTTCAAATATTGTCAAAATTTGACAAATATTATACATAATTTACGGAACTGTAGATGTAGTTTATAATACAATATATGATTTTTTGTTTAATGTATGTGTATTTATGTGTGTAGATTTCATATAACAGATGAAATTTCAAACAGAATCATCAAATCAAAGTAAGTCAACGAAACTAAAATCTGATGGCTGGGACAAAATATTTACTGAAGTTGGTCAGTTGTTCCTTGGTGGTGCAAAAGCATTTGGATATGCTCTTCGACAATATAGTGTAACCGTTGTTTGTCCTGCTCAAGACTACAAATGGAGAGTACATGGATGGGCACCATTTTTGAATCAGAGAAGATTTTGTACGTTTTTTTTGTAACGGAATGTAAACGATGTGTAATGTACAAGAATTTATGTGTAATTTATTGAACATGACCCACATACATTTGATAAATTACGTTGTATACATGACAAATGATGGTTTCCTCGTCATAAATAACACATAATTTACGTATTTGTTTCATTATTTGTATTCGATGTGTATTTATGTATGAGTAAAAACGAAATAAATACTGCTGTAATGTTCCCAGAAAAATATACTATTTCCAAATCCAAAAATTAAGTGAGAGAAAGTGATATACACGTTGTATATTAAACACCAAATCACGCTAAATTGATCCCAGAAAATATACTCTTTCCCAATCTGAAAGTTAAGTGAGAGAAAAGGATAATAGGAAAGAGAAAATTTGATTTCCAAATCTGTTTAGAGGAGAGAAAAATTATGATTTGGGAAAATATTTGATTTCCAAAACGGTTTAGAAGAGAGAGAAAAATCAATTTTGCTCCTTCTACCGTTGCCAGCTTTAAATCCCCCAAATCATGCCCGCTCACATTAGAAACTTTCCGGATTCACCCAGAAAATTAAAAATCCCGCGATTGTTTTGGGAGGGACATGGACGGTATAATTTCATAAGGTGTGTGTTATTTCTGTCCATAATGTAAAAGGACTAAATATCCATATTTTGGGAAGGTTGGATCATATACCTTTTTTGAACATTATTTTGGTCTATATACCCATGGACTATATTTTTTTTCTCCCATTCTTGCCTCTGGCGGGAAATTCTGCTGTTTTCTGGAAATATGAAGCGCGAAAGTAAATTTTTTTGAAAATTCGAAATTTTTGGCCGAAATTTTAGGAACTCGTCCAACAAACTCTGTCTTCTCGTCTTCTTTCTCTCCCTAAAACCTTAAGAGAGTCACTACTTTTGTTACTTCCCTCTTTCCGTTTCTTTCTCTCTCTAAAATTTCCCAGTTTTTCTCTCACTATTTTTGGCCGTTTTTTCTAGAAATTTTGGTGAAATTGTAGGATCCCCCGCCTACAGATTTTCGCTAAGATCTTTATCTCTCCATATTTATCTCTCTCCCTAATTTCTCGCATAAATTTACGGTAAATTTATCTATCTTTTAGGAAGGTTTTTTCTTAAATCTTAAAGTTTTTTTTGGATGGATTTCATTTCAAATTTTAGATTTATCTCGCAATTTTCCTTCCCTCTTTATCATATTTCTCTCTAGATTTTTTTCCTTTTGAATCAAATACTTTATTTTCTCAAATACTTCCATTTTATTTTACACTTTCTCTGTAAACAATAAAATTTCTAAAACACAAGAAATTTCGTAGTACATAAAAACATTTCCGGTAAACAAGAACATTTCCAGTACAAAAGTGTCTAGTACACAAGAAAATTTCTAGTAAATAAAATAATTTCTAGTACACAAGAAAATTTTCCGGAACAAAAGTGTCCAGTACACAAGAAAATTCCCAATAAATAAAGTAATTTCTGGTAAACAAAAAAAATTACCAGGAAAATTCCCAGTAAATAAAATAATTTACCAGAGAAAAATTTGAAATTTGAACCAATCTAAAAAAATTCAAAATTTGAACTAATCAAGAAAAAGTCAAAATTTGAGATAAGAAACAAATCTTCAAAAAAAAGAATTTTGAATCAATTTGAAAATATTTGTTGAGATTGGTTAAATTTGGAGAGAGAAAAAAAATCTAAATTAGTTAGAATTTTGTTAAAGTGGGAGTGAAATTAGGATTTGGTTAAATAAGTAAAGAGAAATAAATCTGGAAAGAGAATTAGAGAGAGAAAGTAAAAGAGTAGAGAAAGGAAGTAAAAGAGTAGAGAGAGAAAGTAAAACACAGAGTAGAGAGAGAAAGTAAATCCCGTGATTTTTCAGAGTGGCAATTCCGTAATTTTTTTGGTGGCAGATTTCGTAAATTTGATGAAAAAACAAGGACGTTACGGTACTTTCGCGTGGGGCTCTGACTATTTAGACCTCCCTTTCATTTATGGGCTACCGTGGATGGGATGCCTATAAACTCCTTCTTTTTGGACCCTTGACCCAACGCCCCAATTAAATTTTGGTGAAAATGTTATAGGTCTAGTCTTTTTTTTTTGAGTTAATTCCTATATGGCCCCCTACTTTGTGACCAGCTTCCTTTATGGCCCCTTTTTTTTCGTAAATTCAAATATGACCCCCTATTTTCAAGTAAATGTCATTACTACCCTTCTTAATTTTAAATTTAAAACATTTAAAAAACATTATTTCCACCTCACCCCTCTCTCTCTCTCCACCTCATCTCTCTCTACAACTCACCCATCTCTCTCTCTCCAACTCACCTCTTTCTCTTCCAACTCACCTCTCTCTCTTCAAACTCACCTCTCTCTCTCTCTCTCTCCAGCTCACCTTCATCTTCCCCGATTAAGGTCGCCGGCTGGAAAAATTTTCGGCCGGCGACCTCCAAAAAGAAAAAAAAAAAAAAAAATTCCTCTCATCTCTTTCTCTCTAAAAACTCCGGCGAAGGGGGTTTCCCTTCGCCGGAGCCGTGAACAGACCAGATCGGTCTGTTCACGAGCAGACCTTTTTTTTTTTTTTTGGAGGTCGCCGGCCGGAAATCTTTCTCAATGCTCCCTAACGCCCTAAATCACCTTGGTTCCATCCTTGAAGATGACTATAAATATGCTTGAGTAATCACCATCCTTCAAAATTTCTCTGTAGATTGGTAAGTTTCGAAACATCTCTCTTCCAATTCCCTATTTAGTTTTTATTTAGTTTCTATAGAGGAATTTTGTAGTTGTTTTGTATTTTGTTAGTTTGTTTCCATACATAAATTTTGTAGTTGGTTTGTAGTTTGTTTCTATAGAGAAATTTCTGTTGAGAAAATTGTAATTGTTTTTGTAGTTTGTTTCTATAGAGAAATAGTTGATTTGTAGTTTGTTTCTATACAGAAATTTTGTAGTTGGTTTCTATAGAGCAAATTATGTTGAGAAATTTGTAGTTGTTTTTGTAGTTTGTTTCTATAGAAAAATAGTTGGTTTGTAGTTTGTTTCTATTGAGAAATTTGTAGTTGGTTTCTATAGGGTTTATATTTCAAACAGTTGCACATAACATGTTTGACAAAACTCCCCAGATAGATTATACCGTGCTAAATCATAGTTCATTATTTTGCTTATGATCATGGTAATTTTAGTTTGACTCTTTTACATTTTGTATCCAGGGTTTACGTATTGCGTCCAACAGTGTTCTCAACATCTCCAACTTCCATCGTTACACATAGGTTAGTACTATTGTCAACTTCCAAATAATGTTTACCAAATGTTATCTCTTGAATAGCACAGTTATCCCGCTAAATAATGTTACAAAAAGCTAGATATATTCATGCTCTTTGAAGAGATTGATGTGATGTCAAGGATATTACAAGCTTTCTAGACATCATAAGAAAACCCTGTTTTGATTTCATGTTCCTTAATGGCCTTGGCTCAGTTGTGATCATATCGAGTAAATAGGTTCTGCAATCTATTTGACTATATATGTGTAGTAAGAGGTTAGTATAACAGAAACACTACCTCATATATGTAATGTCAATTTCCTCCTCTCGGACAATCTCTTACACAACACACTCATAACAAAACAGTACAAGATAATTTCAAGCCAAATTACAACTACTAGGAGTAAACAACAACAGTAAGCATAGTATGAACTTAGACAACTTTAAGTAACGACGTACCTCTTTTTAGTTGCTTGAGCTATCTCTGTCAAGTCAGCTCCATAAGGACCCCACGGTTCATCATTTGTTGCATCCAGGACCTTAACAAGTAAAATTGAAATACAATGTCTGGAAATTTATATTGGGATAAAGAATATGTGATATTCATATATGTAGTTTAAACTACAGGTTGGGAGTTTTGTTCCTTCATGGGGCGATGAAATGAAGATTAGTTTTTCCATGTTGTGAGTCTGTTGTCAAACCCGGTACCCTATCGATATTTTTCCATGATCTCCACTTATTATTGTATATCTTGAACTTTAGTTTCTCTTCCATGTTTATCGATATTTTTGCAGCTGATAATGTTGTGTTAACCAGTGCAGATTAAAGATATGAACACTAGGGAATTTGAGGTGATTAAGGTGCCTTCAGGTGAGTGTTGTATTGGTTGTTGAAGATTTAGATACGAGAAATTGTTAACAGCAGGTTGGGTTTACTGATTTCCTTATTATCAGCGTGTTAACAACAACGTATTATGATCGTGTTTTCTGGACAGGCCTCCTGGTTCTTCATATGCTATAGCTCAATTGATTTAATCGAAAAAGGCTTGTGTAGGATTGGTCAAACAAGACTCATGGTTGCTTATGATGCTTTGTTAGTAAGGTCAATTTTCTTAATCCTTTTGACACTGCATGACTTCATATAGAAATTTGTATAGCTTTAGCTCTTCTATTATCTTTGTCTTCACTTTTTGTAGCTCCGGTAATAGTTATTCTTAACAATTTCGATTTATTGGTGTTCAATAAAAAAAACTCAAGCTAAGTCATCATGATATAGTCCAGCATAACATTTCTCTTCGCTCATTGTGCTTAAAATTCTGCTAACAATGAGTTTCCTAAGTGTTTATTCTTCACCACTGACCAGACAATTCTTATTGAGACACGTATACCCTGATTGATTTAAAAAATAATATTTTGAGGGACAATTGATTTTAATGGTGAACAATGGTAGCTTTTCTGAACTCTAAAGTATAATTTTTCATTTTTGGTCACGAAATGAAAAGAAAATAATTGTTGTTTGATATTTTCATTATGAGGTCAATGCGGAAGTCTTAACTGTTTTACCGGTTACCTCTAAATTTTATTTTGTCATTTATTGATTAGGTGAATCCCTTCACTTTTGCAAAATATGATTTTATGGTAATTGATAAGCAATCCTGAAGTAGGTTTTTGTCATTCTACAAAAACAGAAGTAAGTTTTTGTCTGAAAGAAAATTTGTAGCGTTGCCACTTGTGTCTAACTTATGAAGACCAAGACTAATAAACTTTTGATTTCATGTCTACAGGTAGCCAACCATTTTCTCCTAATATGGAAAATTAGACGCTATTATTGTATGTTTATTTTTTGTGTTTTTTTACTTCACATTTGTATTTGTGTCTTCAGGAGTTCTTAATTGTCCTGAAGTGAAGAAGTTGCTCTGTTCTGCCTTCCATTATTACCTCTGCCATAGACTCCAACTGTCACTACTTCTGCAACATCACAATCTATTTTGTCTCTGTTTTCGGCTTCAAGCAAGATATGTAAACGTTTTTTCTCCTTCTTTGTTGTCTTCGCTAAAAAGAGATAGATACATTCATCCTTAGTTATGAGCCAGAGGATTAGAAGAATAGAAGGTACTCTTTATCACTTGAGATCAGACATGAACTCAGTTAGTTTTTTAAGGATTCCCAAAAAATCCTATTGCCGCTGCAATAAAACTACATGTATTCCATAAATTTGTGAACTAAAATCGAGTAATGGACAACTTTGATCAAGTAGGATCAACATGGTTGAGAAAGCGTGAACTTGTGAGTCTGACAATATTGAATATTGTAGTATTGGAATATTATTACTATAGTTAAAATTTCCTTCATTATGTTGTAGTGTTGTGCAGGTTCAACTTTTTGAATTGTTTTTGATATTTGATATCCAAGAAATATTTTCCAATGCCTTTTCCCTTCTTAGAACACATTGTAGCAAGTCGGGGGCGTCGATAAAAGATGAATTATAATTGGTTATTCTTATAAGCTTCTAGCTAACGAGAAGACACAGATTAAAAAAAATGCAAATTCAAACTAATCTCAGCAAAGGTCTCCAAAGATGAAAATCTATGTAAATAATACTAGATACAGGCTATAAGTTGTGAAGTAGTAAAGTACGTGATCAACAAAATTAACCGTGCCGGAGGCACGGGTTATACCTAGTATATGCTACAAAGAAGGTTTTATTTACTACTCTCCTCTCTTACTTTTACACGCTTAATACTCCTCCACTTCCTATACTAGTTAGTAGATTGTTGCTTCATTATGTTCTATTTTCTCTATTACGCGCAGATGGTGACCTTGATTGAGCGCAGTAGTGATACGCAACTATCTGAAACATCCAATAACACAAATTAAGCCAAACTGAAGAAAACAAAGTCGACGTTGATGTAATTATTGTGAGAATAGTCCCACATGAAAGAAATGGTAACTAGCAACCAAAAATATAAAGAATAGGTCCTCTCCACTCATTGCCAATTGGTTTTGAGTTGGATGGCCACAAACTTAACATGGTATCAGAGCTAGGCCCACACGTGATAGGCTTAAAAGCCACACGTGCTCCACGTCACCCGTAAAGAAGAAAAAAAAAAACACACGTGTTAGGCTCAAAGAACACCACACGTGAGGGGGCGTGTGAGAATAGTCCCACATGGGAGAAATGGTAACTAGCAACCAAAAATATAAAGAATAGGTCCTCTCCACTCATTGCCAATTGGTTTTGAGTTGGATGGCCACAAACTTAACAATTATGACATGAAAAATGTTGGAATTTGTTGCTGTTGGAAGACGAGAGTAAACGAATGAGTCATTTAGATCTTTGATAAGAAATACCAAACACCTCTTCTTTCTTTCTCCGTTCCATTTTCTTTTTGACATCAAATATAACTAATTTATTTTAAACACTTATTACTTACAGTTGATGTTGACTTTGTTCGTAACGTCTTGCTCATAGATGCTTTCCATTGATTGTGAACTTAACCTTTTCTTTTCCACCCAGGATGTCCTATACATCTGCTGCAGAATTGAATACTATCCGGGCGAACAATGTTTTTTTTATTAGGTCCACATAGCAAGCCCGAAATCAGAGAGCTATAATGTTGACAAAATGCGATTTTTCAGCATAAAGTTTGCAATGACCAATTAATTTTTTGTGTTACTTCCATAACTCCTCAGAGAGAAGAACGTTTGAAGATTTTACGTCTTCATGAATAACAGCTCGAGAGCATTCATTGTGAAGAGTAGAAGCAAAGCAATTGTGAAGTTTTCGAAAACAGAGAACTCTTAAGAAGGAAAGGTACACTTTATGTTCAAAGCTTTTCGGTATCTAAAGGACAATTTCGAAAGTTGTTTACAGTCAAAATGCTTGACTTCTATTGCTGAAAGCAATTTTCCATATGTCTTGTGCAAGGCTACTGTTGCTGATGGAAAATGAAAGTAAAAAAGCTGAGGATCAGGAAATAGTGGTTGTGGAGGGAGAACAGAAAAAACCCGGGTAGGCCGAAACCTGAACCAATTCAAGTGCCCACTGAATTTGCCGGTGGAGCTAGCAAAGGATCTATTCATCTACATGACTCAATGAGCAGAAAGAGGCTATGGATTCCACTCATTTTGGAGCTTTTTTGTAAGCAATAGCATTGATGATGTCTAAATATATAGTGTTTATAGTGGTTATAGTGAACATGTACATGTTTTCTCTAACTAAACCCTTATATGTGATGAAGTCAATTGTTGTGCTGAGCACATGTTACATAATGCTCTGATGTAGTTTGTTGCGGAAGCGTAAAAATAATGGAATCCACCATTGTTATTAAACTAAACTAATGAAATAAACTGATAAAATACGTAAATAAACTGATAAAGTAAAGAACAAAACGACAAACTGATTAATAAACTCAATTGATAATATTCTCTGATCTGATTAACAAAGACAAACCCTGACTTCCTTTTATAGGAACTTACACACTTCTAGATAGACTCGAACTAGGATTCCTAAATATCAAAGATACTCAAACATAGAAACTTCTAAACCTAGACTTAGTAGGAAATGCTCAAACCTAACCCTAATGGTCTCGGCCGTGAGGCCCAATGGCTTGGCCGTCAGGCCCATATTGATGGCCGCCATCATACTCCCCGTCCGAGAACGAACTTGCCCTCAAGTGAGACTCAACAATGCGATCCTTAATTCCCACTTTGCACGAAATTTGCCAAAAATTCGAAGAAGACAATGATGGACCAAATCACTAGCATAAATCCCGTATTGCAAAGAATCTTGCAAAAACAATTGTGGGAAAGAAACTTCCAACAAATTGCGACATCTCCCGTCATCTTTTAGTTTGATGGAGAAGATCACAAATAGGAAATAATATTTTATGGAAAAATCAACATTGAAATTCTTCATCCACTTCATCACTTAAACAATCTTCCCACTTTCATCTTCGCGATGATTATAAACCGCTCCCTCATAAATTTTCAAGGCCGTAATTATCTTCGCCAAATTATCACACACATGATGCCAAGAGTCTCGCAAAAGCAATAGTAATGAACAGAGCTCCAATAAATTTCTACATCTTCCGTCATCTTTTAGATTGATTAAAGATAACACGAAGACAGGTTTCTTCTTTCTGGGAAGAAAATCAATGAATGTTGTTTTCCAATTCAATATGTAGTCAACTTTGTTTGTTTTCAATAACCCATTTACCATACCTTCGATGATCTCCAATGGAAGAATAAAGTGTTCTTGAACACTTGCCTTGCAGATCTCCAAAGCGGCCTCAAACATTACCCTCTCAATAAAATTCCCAATCATAGTAAAGTATGAAACAGAATTTGGAGAAACTGAGTTCTCTGCCATACTTTCACAAACCATTTTAGCTCCTTCAATATTACCACTACCTCGTATATCTCTGGCGATGTAATAGTGGAAGAATCTAACATCACCATCGAGTGGTGCATGTTCATCACGCATGGAAGTGTGCACACCAAGAATACATGAAAATGGAGTGCATCCTAAATCTACCCACTCAACATCTTTTGAAAGGTTGCAGGTCATAACCATGAAGCAATTTCCAATAGAAGCATTAAGTACCCAGTTTGGGTTTCTAAGGAGTTCGACTTCTTGACCCCCTAAATATGTAATGGTGTGATCATGTGAACAACCCTCATGCTCATGGTGATATTTTGCCAAAAATCCATGTCCATTTGCTATATATCGAGCGACATTAGAAATTGAAGGACTGTCGGCCTCGCTATGCGAGAAGTATCAATAACAATTATACTTTCTCTGACTTCAGCTTTAAAGTTTGCATCGACAACATCCTTCTTTTGGGGAATGCATCTCAATATATCATGACAAACAGATACATTATCAGGTTTAGTACAAGTTTCTGAATCAACTACACTAGATCCATGGAAATGGTTCTGGTTTCTATCAATGGAGTCCAGAAACACGTATGCGGGAATGTCAACCAATGGAGTCCAGAAACACGTATGCGGGAATGTCAACCAATGATCTCAAAGGCCTATTTGTTAACTTAATTGAGCGATGGTTGCAATAAAAATCAACTCCTTTCGTGGAGAAAGTTAACAAGCTCTTTATATCAGAATCAATTGAGAGAGACTGAACTTTTTTCACACACTCGATACCACCACACTCATGACTTTTCATCACTTCTAGAACAATGGTTTTTCCTGGTTTTTCATTATGAACATCCATGACTTTTTGTTAGTAACTATGGCTTCCTCCGCCACTGTAATGAATTTAGTTAGTGTCTCCACCATACAAACAAAATCGTGATGAGTATTACTTGTATTTTTCTTAATTAAAGTTAAGGGAAGATGAACAATACATGAATACTTAGGGTTTGTATGATTCTTTGGAGTTGAAAACCATGAAGACATCAATTGAGGCAAAAGTATTTTATGATTCGAAACAACTAATTCTTCTCTCGGGATTATATATTGATCAAATAAATTGTTCCGGCTAGTCTTATGCAATTGAATTTCTTCTACTTTATTCGTCTCATCAAATTTTTCTTCCTCCGTCATTGAAAAACTAGTATATTGTTTTTCATCAAGAACCTCTCTTTCAATAGTATCGGCCATGGTGGTCGAAGCAATTTCGGATAATAATTTTCGCGATGCAATTCTTGCTTCAACATAAGACAAATATTCATCCATAGGAAGAAAAACATACCTGAAAATATTTTTCAATTGAGCCCAATCATCTATGAATTATTTTCCTTGATCAACGAGTCTCCATTGCATCTCGTTAAACTTTTCATAGACTCTCTTAGACAAGTGTTGTTCAACGAGAAAAACCTTATCTTTGGCATGAACAACTTGATTTCGAAAAAAATCCTCTATGTGTTGAATCCAGAAATCTATGTGACATTGATTGTCGAAGAGTGGAACTTTAGAAACTCTATTGATTTTTCCTTCATCTTCTCGACCAACATAAAATTGACGTGCATCTCGAATAGGATCCCAACATAAACGTGGAAAATTTTTCCAACATTCAAGAAGAAACGTATCCATAAAATTGCATCTGTTCCCAGATTCTTCAAGCTCTGAATACCAGCTGATGTAGTTTGTTGCGGAAGCGTAAAAGTAATGGAATCCACCATTGTTATTAAGCTAAACTAATGAAATAAACTGATAAAATACGTAAATAAACTGATAAAGTAAAGAACAAAACGACAAACTGATTAATAATAAACTCGATTGATAATATTCTCTGATCTGATTAACAAAGACAAACCCTGACTTCCTTTTATAGGAACTTACACACTTCTAGATAGACTCGAACTAGGATTCCTAAATATCAAAGATACTCAAACATAGAAACTTATAAACCTAGACTTAGTAGGAAATGCTCAAACCTAACCCTAATGGTCTCGGTCGTGAGGCCTAATGGCTTGGTCGTGAGGCCCATGTTGATGGTCGCCATCATAGCTGATGTAGATTGTTGCGGAAGCGTAAAATTAATGGAATCCACCATTGTTATTAAACTAAACTAATAAAATAAACTGATAAAATACGTAAATAAACTGATAAAGTAAAGAACAAAACGACAAACTGATTAATAATAAACTCGATTGATAATATTCTCTGATCTGATTAACAAAGACAAACTCTGACGTCCTTTTATAGGAACTTAGACACTTCTAGATAGACTCGAACTAGGATTCCTAAATATCAAAGATACTCAAACATAGAAACTTCTAAACCTAGACTTAGTAGGAAATACTCAAACCTAACCCTAATGGTCTCGGTCGTGAGGCCCAATGGCTTGGCCATGACTCCATGAGGCCCATGTTGATGGCCGCCATCATGCTCCTAAACCAACGGTATTTTTTTTTTACTTTGTTTTGGGTCTTGAATTAAAAAAGACAAATTGAGGAAGAAAAGAAAAGACCTTAAGAAGAGTAATGCTTCAGTGGCAGAATATCTGATAGAACGAAAACAAATATCATGCTCATTATCGTCAATTCATGATAGAATCCGTCAGATTGGCTTCACAACGTCTGGATTCAGACTATGATCAATTTGCAGGGGCACTTAGAGTAAACAACAAGCGTCTTACACTAGCACAACTGAAGTCTAGGTTAAGAATCAGATCAAGACGCATATTATGTAGAAGGACACATTAGAAACAGTTTCATAGAAACAATGTCAAACCATCACCAACTTACTACAAGAATCAATTTTACATAAAGAAAGGAACTCCAAACTTACTACAAGAATCAATCTTACTTAAAGAAAGAAACTCCAAACTTAATACAAGAATCAACCTTACGTAAAGAAAGAAACTCCATGCTTAATACAAGAATCAACCTTACATAAAGAAAGAAACTCCAAACTTACTACAAGAATCAATCTTAAATAAACAAAGAACATCTCCAATGCAAAACTCAACCTTCGAAACTCGGAGTGCGCCACGTAAGATTTTTGGAGTTTTTTTTTTGTTAAAAATCTTCTCCAATACAAAACTCAACTAAGATCTCAAAGATGACGTGTCGAGGATGGAATAGAAATATCTCAAGAGGACACTCTATTTCTAAAGTGTCCTCTTGAGATATCTCTAATTGTCCAAATCATTAATATTTGAATTTTAACCAATAGAAATCAAGTCTTCTATATTTTCAAAATAACTAATTATTTCTTTACAAAAATATCAGTGTCACATAAGAAAATAAACACAAGTTTAAAGTTTTGCATTGGAGACAAAAAAAATTGAGGATCTCTATTTCCGCCGCCTTGGAGTGAGAATCTCAACTGAAACTTAACACTTAAGACAAATAGAGATTTTTTTTTTTTTTTTGAGTTTTGCGTTGAAGATGCTCTTACTACAAAAAGCAATCTTAGATAAAGTAAGAAATTCCAACCTTAGATTCACATCCTGGAACTATACAAATATTAAATAACAAATGATTTTGATTTTTTCTTGGTCCCATTGCTATGTGCAAAAGATGGGGCTATTCAACATAGAGGGTTGATGCTATGCCCAGCCGAATCTCGACCCAGATACTTGGCCGGCTCAGAAAATAATCACTTGAAAGAGAAAATAATCACCATCGTGCTAATATCAGAAATATCTTCACAAAGACAATTGTAAACCATTAGAATAAAGAAAAAAGAGAATAAAGTCATGTGTCAATGAAGAGAGAGAGCTCTTTAAAAAAGAGAATAGTTCAGCAAATGAGACTCATTATCCTTACTGAGAGAGAGAGAGAGAGAAAGAAAGAGAATGACAACAGTTGAAGGTCTTGTAGTTAATGGTGTAACAGAAATCTTGAAGAAACTGGTGGGTGTCATCTCAGATGAGATTAGTCCATTTTGGAAGGTGAAAGGTGATCTGAAAAATCTCGAAAAAACACTTGAGATGATTTTGGCTGTAATATCTGATGCTGAGAATCGACAAGTGAATGAAAATTCAGTCAAGCTTTGGTTGAAACGCCTCAGAGATGTCGCTTATGATGCTGACGACGTGCTCGACGAGTTTGCCTACGAATTAATGCGTCGAGATCACACTAAAAATCATATTATGAACTGTTGTAAGCGAGACAAGGTAGGCAATTATTTACTTTCAGTATGCAAAAACATCTCATTTGATTACCAGATGGCGACTAAAATCAAAACTATCAACACAAACTTAGATGCTCTTGCCAAAGATATGGCTAGCTTTGGATTCAACCAGTTGGGTAGTGGTACTAGTATTAGTGATCATCTTCAATGGGACGGGCAAAACAACACTGACTCCTACGGAGACGATTCCGAAATTAATGTCGAAAGGGAGAATGATATATCCCACATAGTTGACTTGCTGATTAAATCACATGATGATGAAAAAGTTTCAGTCATATCCATTGTGGGTATGGGCGGGATTGGAAAGACAACACTTGCTCAACGAGTATATAATGACGAGACTGTAACCAAATACTTTGACTTAAAAATATGGGTTTATGTCTCAGATCGTGATATTGTTGTTGATAGAGTTTCAAAAGATATCCTTGGCTCAGTTACTGGATCCACTTCTGACACACCAACTACTGATGTGTTGGTACGTCGACTTCGTGAAAAGTTGAACGGTAAGAGATATTTGTTAGTCCTCGATGATTTTTGGGACAAAGATATTGGAAAATGGGCAGGTCTTAAAAGTCGGTTGGTAGTTGGTGCTCAAGGGAGCAAAATTTTAGTAACTACACGAAGCATTGAGGTTGCATCGAACATTAGGGGAGCGATTTCTCCATACATTTTGCAACAAATTTCGGACGAGGGTTGTTGGTCTATTATCAAACACCGAGCATTTTCTCCTGGTGGAGCACGGGAGAGCTCAAATATGATAGATCTTGGAAAAGGCATAGCAAGTAAATGTGGCGGTGTTCCCCTTGCAGCACAAACACTAGGAAGTTTTATGCACAACAAAAATCAACAAAAGGATTGGGTGAAAATAAAAGAGATGCCCATAATGACAATCTTAGAAAATGAAAGTAGAATAAAGGAAATACTGAAATTGAGTTACGATCATTTGTCGCCCAGACTAAAACAGTGTTTCTCTTATTGTACAATATTTCCAAGGGGATGGGAATTGGAAAGAACAACTATGGTCCAGTTGTGGATAGCAGAAGGGTTTGTTCCATCACTGACGAAAGAAGAAGGAAAGAAATTTTTTAATACTTTGGTAAACAATTCATTACTCCAAACTCATCCGCCAAAACGATATAAAAAGTACAAGATGCATGATCTTATATATGAGCTTGCACAAAGTGTTAGTGAGAATAATGAGTTCTTAAATGTGAAGGTGAGTGAAATGGATGCCATTTCTAACAAAGAAGTTCGTCATCTAGGGGTTAATTTTGACGAGAAAGATATTTCAACAACATTTCCAAAGAAACTGCATACTTTTCTTACCATCGGAGCATATGATCCGTGGAGATCTAATTGTGTTTTTAGTAATAAGTACTTACGCGTATTAAGTCTGATGCATCCAATGGTTACGAGTCTTTCTTTTGCCAAATTGAAACACTTGAGATACCTTAACCTCTCATACTGCGGACTCCAAGTACAAGATTTGACTATCGGTGCTCTATACAATTTGCAAACACTCCTACTAGAAAATTGTTGGAATCTTGGAGGTCTCCCTAATGACATAGGAGCATTAAAAAAGATAAGGCATCTTTCTCTTTATGCATGTTCAGAAGTTGAAGAACTGCCCATGTCTATTTGTACCTTGACTAACTTGCAGTATCTATTCCTCCATTGTACTAAATTAGAAGGGTTACCCAGTGACATTGGAAATTTGAAAAAACTGAGAATTCTTGATCTTTCTAGTACTAAGATAGACAAATTACCGGACTCCATTTATAACTGTCATGATTTGGAAGTGTTGAATGTTGGTGGTTGTAAAAATCTTAGTGAGCTAAGGAAAGAGTTGGGAGATTTGAAACATTTACGTGTCCTAAGTATTTCTCAGACAAGGATACAAGATTTGCCTGACAGTATTACTGGATTGACGGAATTGACCAAATTAGATTTTCGGTGGAGCAGCTTAGAAGTATTACCAGACAGGATTGGAGATTTGAAACTTAGGAAACTCAACCTGGAAAATACTAAAATCAGATTGTTACCAGAGTCATGTACTAGTACCAGGGGGCTATGCAATCTGGAGGAAGTAAATCTGGGGAACTGTCAGCTTCCCAAATACATAGGAAATTGGACCAACCTGAGAAGTCTTACATGGCCCGAAAACTGCACCATCGGAACAATGCTAGGTATGGATCGCCTAACTCGTCTTGAAAGATTAGATAGGTATGATGTGAGTGGATCACATTGTGCTGCTGGTGGCGGTGGTATTGGAGACCTTGGAGGTCTAAACCTCATTGGTGGTGAGTTAACGATCAATTGTTTGAAGAGGGTAAGAGGTGGTGGAATAGAGGAAGCCAAACGAGCAAATTTGAGGGAAAAATCATATATTACCGGTTTGACACTAAACTGGCAGGGTCCTCGTTCAGATATTGATGATAATGATGTTGACGAAAACAGACATTTGGATGAAGACGTACTGGAAGGCCTTCAACCTCATTCTAATCTGAAGATAATGAGTTTTGATGGCTATAAAGGTTTGAAATTTCCATCATGGATGACTACTAATACGTCATTGTCTCTACCAAATTTGTTGGAGCTAAAACTGCGAAACTGTAACGGAATTCAACAACTTCGAGGCCTTGGTCAACTTCGTCACTTGAAAAAACTTACTTTACTTGATATGGACAATTTAGAAGAATGGATTGAGGAGGATGAGGCATCTATTGCAGCAGAATCCACCAAACTTTCGCGGCATTCTTGTTATTTTCCCATGCTTGTTGAGTTGGTCATTAGATTTTGTCCAAAGTTGATTACAATGCCAACTAATTTTCCCTGTCTTCTGGGGCTCACCATTGAACAAGTCAATGCCAAGCTATTGAATATCAACAACATCACTTCTCTGCACCAGCTTTGTATAGTGAATCTTCCACAACTTGAGTTTCTGCCGCGCCAGATGTTACATCCTAGACTTAAGTCTCTCGTGGTTAAAAAGTGTCCTGATTTCCAAGGTTTCCTTCCACATATACAAGACGTTGACTTACAAGCCATTGATAGGTCATGCAGTATAGAGATTGAATGGTTACATCCTAAATCTGATAGTACAAAGAAGGTTCTTTCAAAGCTGCATGTTCGGAGCAGATTGCGGCGTAGACGTATTCCAACAAAATTGGAGATTTGAAACTTAGGAAACTCAACCTGGAACATACTATGCAATTCAGAGGAAGTAAATATGGGGAACTGTCAGAAACTGCACCATCGGAACAATGCTAGAAGAATGGATTGAGGAGGAGGCAGCTCTTGCAGCAGAATCCACCAGAGTTTCGTTCTTCTTATTTTCGAGGCTTGTTGAGTTGGTCACTAAATTTGGCCCAAAGTTGATTACATTCTCAAGGAGCTTACCATTGAACAAGTCAATGCCAAAGTATTGAATATCACCGACTTGACTTCTCTGCAACAGCTTGATATTACATCCTAGACTTAGGATGCTCTAATTTCCAAGGTTTCCTTCCACATTTACAAGACATTGATTTACAAGCGCCCTTGAGAGCATGTAGTTTTATAGATATTGAATGGTTGCATCCTCAATCTGATAGTACATCAAAGATATTGAAGCAGAGTATGCACAGTATATGGAGAGACAGGTGCGTCTTATTTACTACTTTCCTCTCTTACTTTTACTAGTTAATAGGTTGTTGCTTCATCATGTTTTATTTTTCTTTATTAGGCGCAGAGACTGATCAAGAATGAGGCATCTGTGATATGCAACTAACACAAAGCCAAATTGAAGAAATCGAAGACATTGATGTCAGAGTTGAATTTCCTATTTTATTTGAGATGCTATAATTATGTCCATCTAATGATTTAACAGATCAGAGTGCATTATGAAAGTGATATATTATTTATGAAACATACATTTGTAATATGTTGTGAAACTATATATCAACCATAGTACCGAAATAAATTCCTACAAGTGAATGAAGATCAACTCCATCTACCCTTAAAGTATAGTCTTCCAAGGAATGATGTTGTTTGGTTCAATACTATTGAATGATGGATTGGGAACGGTAGCTTCGGAAGTTAGTGCATTATACGCTGCTAAGGATATTCTGGATGCTCTTCGAAGCAAGCACCATGTTTTTTTGATATAGATAAGCGGGACAAAACCCAAAAACGTTACAAGAAATATGCCGAAATCAAACAAAAAGGAAAAAGATAATTACAAATAATTTCACCCCACCCTTTCCTTAACCGCACCGTTCCTCTCGTATCCATACTTGACATCCAGATACGTCTCCATTTCCTAACTTCATTTTCGATAAGAAATCGACTGCTTGATTCGTTTCTCGATATCATGTGTTTGACTACACAACTGTCGAAGCGGTCTTTTAGGCGTTTTACCAACGCCCATATACAAAGTGCCTTCCGCCACACCTTTGGAATAGCCTTCGCAAAAAGATCCCTGATGTTAGAAGAGTCAACCTCTACCTCGCTGTGACTAATCCCTAAGTCAGAGGCCAATTTTAGGCCCAATTTGACTCCTTGAAGTTCATGTATGAAAATAGTCTGCTTCTCTACCCTTTGCTGTGACTGCCTTTCTCGCCTCCCCTTCCGAATTTCGTATTATTGCCCCATAACCAGCACTCTCTTTATCTAGAGCTCCATCCGTATTAAGTATAAACTTCCCTGGACTAGGCCTGCTCCACCAACACGTCTGGTGGGACTTGTGAGCCAGTGGAATCGGTAAATTCCACCGTTCAATAGTACAACTGTTTTCTTTCTCTCCACAGTAGTTCCATTGGACGCTGTTGGTGGGTGCAGTTCCGTTGACCCACTTGTGACCTGGAAACCCACCATCTTAGTGTCCATTCAAACCCAATTACCAACATGGCAGAGTTCAATCCTACCTAAAAACCCTGAGATATTTTTCCCGATTACAGTTTCCTCCCGATCTGTAGGATTAATTTTTGTTTCATGATATCATATGTGATCTTAAACTTTGTCAGGTTCGACTCGTAGAAGATGATCCAATGTGTATCACATTCCTTGAGGTATATGAGTTCAACAGTGCTCGGAACAATCGAGAGGCTGGTCTCCCTATCATCCATTTCAAGGAACAACTAGACCATGTTATATCTGGTCTCATATCATCAGAAACAGTTTCGGATTTTCGACTTCAAACATACACTGACATAACAACGAATCTAGTAAACGAAACCGTATTTTCTCATTACATGCACAAGACTCTTATGAGCAATAACCATCTCTGGGCTTTCAAAAAGCAATTCTCTATTCATATTGCACTATCCTGCTTCATGTCATTCATTCTAAAAATTGGTGGAAGGTCCCCGGACAAGATTTTACTTTCTAAGAACACCGGCAAAATATTCCAGACTGATTTCCGTCCAGCTTATGACGAAAATGGGATGATCAAGTTTGACGAAAATGGGATGATCATCTAAGCACCAATTCATGAATTCTAAGTTTGTGATAATATTAAATCCGAACATCAACCTTTGGGAGCGACTTTTTGTGACCCTGAAAGACACCAACTTTCCTTGTTGATTTATTTTTTTCCTTAATAAATTTGAATAATAAAAAAAGGTCAAACACTTGTCTTGCATAGAACTATATGTAATGAACAACATATTTGGATAACAAATTACATAGGGTTGTTGATCTAATTTTGAGATTCTATCATTTTTTGCACTGTCATATCTGTACTGATATAAAGATAGGTAACAAGTATAAACTATTTTTCATCGGTAAATCAGCTCAAGTATATCTAGATTTGATGGCAGCAGAGATTATCTTTATCATTTAGCAGCACATTGGAAAACATTGCCAAAATTGTAGCATATGTAAACTAAAGGGCCAACCCAGCTAAATCACATTTACGAGACGGCCTTCATGTTAGACTACTTTGACAAGAAATTCGTGAGGAGAAACAAGAAAACGAGATGCAGATGGCAGATAGCTCTACATCAAATGAGAAACTCGATAATACCGTATACCTCCTCTCCTGTACCAAGAGTTCTTGCACTGGGCTTTATGCGACAGCTATACATAAATTCTGCAAATAGGGAAAAAAATGAATAAATGCAACCACAGATCTTAACTTTTGCAAAATTACTCATAAAAATACACCAAGTATTTAGGAAGGTGTCTTCAAATCACTACCAGAGTATCCTTGAGTTGCATGGGCAAGTTTATGGTATTGGAAACCAGGCTCTAGGTTTTCTTGTGCAAGAACGATATTTAGAATTTTCTTCTGAATTTGACCGAAATCGTCGTCATTCTACATATGAAGGACGGTTGGCACCTCAAAGTGAAGTCATTCTGAAATAGGGTTGGGACCACCTCAAATTATAAGACATGTGAATAGTTTTGACTGAATGTTAATGGACCAAATTACATAGGCATGAATGTTTAACTTAAAAGCACAAGTTCTTTACTTATGGTTTCTACTAATTGTTTCTTGGTTAATACAGATTATCAGAAGCACTTTAAATCAGGATTAGTAATCACCAATATTCAGTTATTTCAATTGTGGTATCGAGTCAGGGTCAAAATTGTATTTATTTGTAAATGGGTGAAGAGGGCAACTACTTTATTTATTTGATATGTATTTAGGCTGATTGATTCGAGCCGTGTTAATTGATATAATTGTGCATCAATACGACACCATTAGTGGATTTGACGTGAGCTTGAAGTTGCAACTTGTTTTTCTTTTGTTTGAGGGGACTCAGTGTAGAAATTATGTATGAACAAAATCAGTGTAAGAAAAATGATTAATTTATGTTATTAGTAAATGACATAGTAAACGTGCAATTGGGAAAGCATGGGTTTAATTGATTGACATCGAGCATGAGAAGAACTTAACGATGAATATTTTACCTTGGAGTAGGAACAGATTCAATATGGTATTGAATATTATGATATGTAGCCGATTGTTACGACGCCATAAAATTAGTAATTACTTGCTAACCCGTTCAATTTTTCAATTGAGTCTGACATGTCTGCTTCATATTCATCTGTGGTTCAATGCCGAAGATTTTCTGAAGTAGTTGCATGTTATGCTTCTCAATTTTGGATCTAATGACATTTGGTTGAAGAACACCTGAAATGATGTAGCATGGTGAGAATTAAACTTATAATGTGATTATAGTTATACTTGTTGAATAATAAAATGGGATCAATTTTATTGTAAGTACAGATGTAATTTGACTATTGATTGAATCTCTAGACAAGAACTTGATTCTTAAATACCTGTAACATCATTAGTAATTGAGGTACTGCCCATTCCTGTTGGCTGCTTTCACCTTCAAGGTTGTACGAATTATATACAGAGAACAAGAATCAAAAGAATGAAACTAACTTTGTCCAGTTGAAGTGGAGAGGGTTGTAATATTTCTTTTTAATTTTGGATAAACAAAGTGAAGATATCGATTAAATAGTTGTTAATAAATTAACAGAAAGAAGTACAATGAGCTTATATTCCCATATCAACAGTTTCACGAACCTCATCATAGCAACTTATATAGACCAATATATTACTTTCCTGTATATAATGGATACACATATACCTGTCCTATAGTAGTTTTGTTTTATTAAGCTTCATCATCGCATACACATCAGGTATCCACTTTGACCTGCAAGGTGTAGAAAATGTGAAGATATGTTTACAATAATTTTTGCCTCTTTTGCAATCCTTGACCTGGACGAGCTATTTATAAATATCAAAAGTATATATAATCGGCATGAGCTACTAAATTCACTGTAGATTCCTTTTCATAACTATGTAATAGTAAATTAATCACGAATACATAATATCATTAAGAAATCGTATAAACTGCAATTCAATCAAAATGGAAAATGTTTCTAACAACTATAATAAAACTTCACTATAAACAACATTAGGGGTACCAAAAGTATCAGACTGTTCGGGTAGTAAAACGTGGACCCTACTACTCGCAGTGCATCTTGATAAAGCAACATACAATTGACCATGACTAAACACTGGAAAACGAAGGTCGATTCCAACAAATTTCACAGACTGACCTTGGGACTTGTTTATTGTCATGGCATACGCTACCCGTATAGGAAATTGACGTCTCACGAAGTGGATGCCCAAATCAGAAGATGTTGGTGTCAAAGAAATTCTAGGAATAAAAACCAGGTTGCCCGATTTATCTCCTGTTAATATTTTTGCTTCAATAACTCGAGGGGCACATCTAACCACCATCAATCTTGTACCATTACAAAGACCATCTTTCGGAGAAAGGTTTCTTAACAACATAATTGGACACCCAATTTTTATATCCAACTTGAATTCTGGAAATCCAGGAGGATTAAGGGAGTTAAGGAACTCGGGTGGGTAGCTGACATTAGAGGAATAATTTGTAACTTCTGTATCAATCATCTTGTCAGCTGTGAGATAAGTGATAGTCTCTCCAGAAAAAATGTTTAAAGCTGCAAGATTGATGGCTGATACATCTTCGTTTTGCGCAGATAAGATGGTTCTTTGTGTAAGGTAATCAGGGGGAACATTTGTAAGTACACCTAACTCTGGATAGATTTTTGTAATCAGATGTAACAGAGAGGCGCATCTGTTAATCGAACAAGGCAATTGTATATTTTCCGATGGTGTTGTTCCAACCTAAAAATTATAGAGTATATGTATATAATCAATTATCATGTTTCTTACATCATAAAAATAAAAAAAATATTTAAGTGTGATTATCGAGACATAACGAAGATGTACCTCTTGTAGGAAAGTTTGAAAGGAAATACTCCCCGGATCATCTAAATCAAGTCTCATGTTTTGGGAGAGAGTTAAGACTTTAATGTGTATCCAAAGGGGAGACTTCCTTAATGAGGCCCCTACAATTTCCTCTCTAACGCCTTTTAGAATAACGGGTAGAATTTGTCTAAAGTCACCTCCAAGAACTACTGTAATTCCCCCAAACGGTCGATTTGAATCTCGAATATCTTTAAGTGTACGATCAACTGATTCTACACAATATCGATGTTGCATTGGAACCTCATCCCATATGATCAACTTTGTTGCTCTAAACAAGTCTGCTAGTGGGGTTTGTTTGCCAATGTTGCAAATAGAGTCTTCATGGACATCTAGAGGAATGCGAAAGGTCGAATGAGCTGTTCGCCCTCCAATTAACAATAAAGATGCAATACCAGATGAAGCAACAGTTATAACTATACTACCCTTCAGTCGACAGGAAGTCGCAACTGTATTGTACACAAACGTTTTCCCAGTTCCAACAGGACCATTTAGGAAAAAAACCGAACCTTCGTTATGATATACAGACCTTGTTATTAACTCAAAAGCGGATCGTTGTGCTTTATTGAGACGATCAATTTTAGCTGATAAATCGAACTCATTTATTGAGTTTTGTAGTTGTAAGTGCTCCCATATTAATCTATTCCCCAATACTTGATTCCAAATTTGCTGAGGTTGAGGCATGGAGGGAAAATCTTTTTTAAGGTCCTTACCAGATTCAAAAAGGAGTTCATTGAGGAAGTATAATCCTAAATCAAGTATTTGGGCCTCTGTTGGATTTTCAATTCCATGTTTAGTACGAATGATATATGGAATATCATCACATATTAAGAGTGCAAACTTATTCCACAAATCAGCAGGATTCAAAGGATTACACTCCAATAAAATGATACAGAATAGTCTTCGCAACTGGTAACCTGTTTTCATCAATGCAGCTTCTTCTAAACATTGTATCCACTCGGCATCATCTTCTAAGAGTCCATGGGCCACACATGCTAATTTGAATGTATCATATAAAACATCGTTGAAAGTGCGTAAAGATTCGAAAGAAGACGGGCCAACGACAACTGTTAATAGCAGCCGTAAGTAGAATCTTTCCCCAGTATTTGGGCTTACGAAATACATTCTCCCTATTGCAGAACCTTGTTTCCGTTTAGGCCAAAACTTCGCATCTCTATCCCAAACATAGTGTTGTGGAAAATCTTGATATGTGTAATTTCTTGCATTTTCATCCGTAGAACATTTGATGAAATATGACATTAAAGTAGACATTTGTTGTGCAGCTCTATACTGAATGACGTCAGGAGGGTCTGCTGGGTTAAAAACAACATGATGCATACCTGGTAGATGCACCGCTAGACGCACGACATTTGGGTATTCTTCATGTAACAAATGACCAAATAACCTCCAAGCTGCTTCAGGTGGGGCAATATACCGTGAATCCAGGTATTGCTGAATTTCGTCTGCTGCTCCCACAACCATTGTTGCTCTATCGTGACCTTTGTATATATATTTGTGAATATATTTGACACATCGAACACTTGCACAAATTTCAACATTAATGTGACAATCAAATTGTTTTGAAAGACGCGGGATGTAGGGAACAACATTCCTATTATCAACCAGGTGTCCCCTGACAGTATATGATTGTCCATCGTTGGGACGACGATATATTGGATATCCATCTTCTCCGAGGGTCGTTTTATCTGTGAAATTGCGAGGATAACCTTTTGAGCATTTTCCATCAATCATACATGGGGAAGTAGGCCTTTGCTGACCACAGGGACCATGAACCATACAGTTTTTAACTGTTTCAAATAGTAATGGATTGTTTTGCTTTGAAGGGAATTCGGCAGAAACAATTCGATCAACCTGATCTGCAATATGAATTTTATATGACTGCTCGAGAAAAATGAGGGAATGCATATGGGGTAAACCACGTTTCTGAAACTCAATTGTGTAAACATGGGCAACTGATTTGCCAAAGACACATTCTTTTTTTATAACGTCCATTAATTTTTTCCTCTTGAGTTCAAAGACCCGGACAACCAAATCTGGGCGATCCACCGCATTTTGATTAGGTAATAAAGCAGATGTTATCTCTGGCCATTTTGGATTTGCAGTCATTGTTAAAAATATATCAGGATGGTGGTGGTAACGTGTTATTGCCATTGAGTCTTGATATATTTCAAACAAGTGTCGACTACTCCCTGTGAAGGATGATGGCAATATGAACTTACGACCCAGTTGATCCGGACGTATTCCATCTTCAGTTATATCAGTAAGACCATTATAAAGTTCAGACCGTAGTTGACCCTGATGATGTCTAATATACATCAACCTATTTTGCTCGGTTGACGCCCAAGCATCGACCAAAAATTCTTGAAATAAGTTACCTGCCCTTAATATTGATGAGTACTCATTCTGACGTTCGAAGAGACGGTAAGAGTAAAATTGCATCTGCGTCAATCGTATTTTGCTAACACGATTCTTCTTTGGATCCCATTGTTTCAAATCTGGGTCCCAGCCTAACTCTCCAAATGGAAATAGTAAGACGTAATGTAAAGGCAAGTAAGCTGGATGACATTCGGATATCCTAAGTAATTCGGTTGACCCTTTTAAATGAAGTACAATATCCCTTGACGAAGCTTTTTCAGAACCATCACCCGGTATTATAACTGCAATCTCATTTGATGTAGGCAAATTGTAGAGCCGTCTGTCAGTGGATGGATTGTAATGCAAGTGAACATGTAAATGTTGGTCAGAAGAATTCATCTCTGATAAGATCTCATAGGCCTGACAATATTTACTATAAAATGCATTGTGAAGGAGGATAGTGTCTTGAATAATACTAAGGATAGCAACATCCAGATCAGCATTTCTCTCGCCACGGATCTGTAATGCAGTTGAAGGATCATAAATATAGAGCTGAGCATAAGAGGCCGGAGTTTCATTCGCCGGTAAGAGTGAACTAGTCCTGTGGCGTAATTCTCCGTGTATAGTGAATGAATATGGACCCCGACCGGGTAGAATTCTTGATTCTAAAGTGCATCCTAGACTTGTGAAAGCATTTGCGGCGTTGTAACGCCGAATGTCACGTCGAAACGAGGTTGACATTACATCATCTTCATCATACAACGCTTTCAGTGCCAATGGTGGTTCTCGTAGCAATGGGAGACGGATTTTTCCTTGCAAACAACATGTTCCGAATAATGGTCTTGATAAAGAAGATTTCTGCAATCTTTCATCTATCCAATGTAGTGCTTGACAGTGAGGACAAACAGTCTCCATTGCTCCTAAGAAGTGGCGGTCAATGGAGATTGTACTGCTTACATCTACAGGTGAAGTTGTATGTGCGTTCGACCTCTCACATTCCATGGAAACTTGGTTATTAGGTGTGACAACACCAGTTTGTTGAGGCAATATTTTCGCACGCTTCGATATATTTGTACAATGGAACGACGTACTGGGTGTCTAATATATGGAAAATATATAGAAGATATCAATATAGATATAATTGGTTGATGTATATATATATATATGCATAATGGAACTCATAAATGATGAGAGGACAACAATAAGAGATAATTAACCTCATGAACATGTGTTTGGGTTGGTGTAGGTGGTACGGGTTCATGAAATACATCAATAGGTCCCGGCAGAGCTTTTCTGTTATATTGGGAGGTTAATCGTTCCCTGTTGCGACGCAAGCATTGAGCTATGCTGCGATTCTGTTAGAATAAGAAGGAAATGAAATTGACAAGGCCATAATTGTCTAATAATCAATATTGGAAAATATGGATGTGGGATTAGGTAAATCGCAGTAAGGTAGGAAATGTTTAGTTTAATAGTAAGACAATCTATAAACTGGTTAACTTAAAATGATATAAAAGTATCATTTAATTTGGTCTTATCTTTCAATCGTAAAAAATAGCAATAGTTAAAATTAAAATATTTAATGAAGTTGTAAATATTTCAAAACTAACCTCATTTGCATATGCATTATTGGGGAGTGTTGCGTGTTGAATGGGTACGGTTGAACTTGTATCATATATTCTCAAAGGCCGTAAAGGTGTTGTTTGTATGAAGTTAAAGGGGCAGTTCGACTGTTCCTGTAGAATGTGACTTGATAGTTACGTAACATGAAGCGCAAAGTAAGTGGGGATATCATTTGGGAATGTTGAAATTTATTTGCAAGAACGAAATAGTATTATTCGAACCAACCGATGTTGAAGTAATCAGCTATTTAGGTTGGAATAGTGAAAACTAAGGTCAAGTAAGACTTAGTAAGGAAGGGAAAAAATATTGACATACATTAATAGGTATCACCAAAGCTTTTCCTTTATTGTTGCGTGTTAGTTGCTCCCTCTCACGACGTAGGTGATGACTTGCACTGGATTCCTAGAAAATAAATAAATGTAGTTAGAAAATAAATAAATAAACGAAGGAAGTTAAAAAAAACCATATACCAGCTATATAACATACATTCTTTGATATATTAGACCATCCGTGCAATCTGTCTTCTTTCAATTGCAAACTCAAATGGTCTAACATCATTAATCAAATTTAATTCATTTATTTTCATTTAGCTATATTCAGGTTAGTTCTCTTTGGTTTAAACCAGCTACCTGTAATGGTCATTTGGTTACTTCCTTTTATTTAATGCTATTATGTTTGTGTTCTGTTTCTATCTATTATGAGCAAAATAAGTTCAGCCTAGCTGTGGTGGTGTTTTCATTTTCTTGAATGTGCTTCCTTCATGTTGGGTAGAGCTTTGACTTCCGTATCCTTAAGGAAACTATATAGGCGATATGTGGGTAGAAAGAGGTGAGTTGGAGAGAGAGAGAGAGAGGTGAGTTGGAAGAGAGAGAGGTGAGTTGGAAGAGAAAGAGGTGAGTTGGAAAGATAGAGAGGTGAATTGGAGAGAGAGATGGGTGAGTTGTAGAGAGAGATGAGGTGGAGAGAGAGAGGGGTGAGGTGGAAATAATGTTTTTTAAATGTTTTAAATTTAAAATTAAGAAGGGTAGTAATGACATTTACTTGAAAATAGGGGGTCATATTTGAATTTACGAAAAAAAGGGGCCATAAAGGAAGCTGGTCACAAAGTAGGGGGCCATATAGGAATTAACTCTTTTTTTTTTCTTTTTTTGTCGAGGGGTCTAGTCTCTCTTTGAATCAAGGAAAATGACACTATCACGAGCACGTTTTCCGACAGATCTCAATAAAGATCTAGCAAGAGAAAATTAAAATCTGGAGAAAGTTTCACTAGATCTTGACCAACACATCACCCAACCAAGATTTGGTTGGGAGACCTGTGAATTAAATCTTGAGAGAAAATTAAAATCTTTAAAAGCTTTAGAGCCTTCGAGATGGGAGCTTCTATTAAAGGAGTCTATGTTTAGTGTGACTAATTTAGCTTAAACGAGCGTATATGTGAAAAACAAAATTGTATAATGTATATCGTAGTCAACACTTGCTTGCACAAGTGTTTGAAAGTGTTGACACAAGCTCCAAAATTCTGAAAGTCTCAAGTTCGATCCTCAGACGAGGTGGAAAAACAAAATTTCCTTTGTAATAAAAAATACCACACTCGTTCGAAACGTTGATTGACCGCCCCTATGGATTAAATGCGTTTCTCCTAGATTCTTAATCAGAATTTTGGCCTAGAAGATTTAAGCACATGCTCTCTCATCAAATCGTCTTCAAAATCTCACTAATTTGAAAGCATCAGCACATGTTGTGTCATCAATGCATGAAAGCTTTAGTATTTCGTACATGTTTTTTTTTTAATATGGAATACAATCTAGGGTAGCATTACATGGAGTTGATATATCATTAAGATGTGATAAACATGACTCCGACCACCACCATTCCGACCACCACCATTCCGACCACCATTGCCACTTTTTTTTCTCCTATATCGGTCACTGTTAATCGGTCTCTCACTATCTCTCTCTATTGCTCTCACTATCTATGACTCTCGATCTCTCACTATTTCTCTCATTATTTCTCTCTTAATCTCTCATTATTTATTGACTCGATGCCACGACCTCATGGGCTTAAGAGGGAGTATCCAGACCCTGCACCAAAGGTGGTGGACAGAGTTTATGTCGTGTTATCAATGCATTGACTTATTGATGTAGTATTCAGTAGAGACTAATAACTCACTCAGCTCTCAGCTGTACACAACACTCCAATAATGCAACTCAAGTCGTATTTGCTGTTCTCCTAAATCAGATCTCAAATCTGACTCAATGTCTGAATGGTTAAATTTCTAATTGTTTATTGGGATCTATTTGATTTAGATGAGTCAGACTCCAACAATAAGGGAAAAGAACACATGAGAGAACTTTGAAATTCCTTTCTCTGAAGTAGATGATAAAATCTTAACCCAATTGGATGATCTGTTAAATGAACAGAGAGGAAAAAACAGCAGAAATGATCAAAAGCACAGAATAAAGGTAGGAATTTAAAGGATAAAAACAAACCATTACTTATTGACTTGAATGAAAAAAACATCATCATATAGGAGAGTTCACTTACTAAGAGGAGATATAAACTCAAAAACAAATCAACCAAACCAGAAATTCATAAAAGCAGGAGCATACTACTATCAGTTTAACAACATATAAAGTAATTATATGCATCTCACTCTCTCTCTCTCTCCCTCCTCTATCTTCAATATAGCATTCACTCTTTCATCTGATTCTTCAACTCGTTGGGCTGCTGCGATATCTGTCTGATATATTATCGACTCAGCCTTCATAAGTTTCTTCTCCTTCCTCGTATTCACCCTCTTCATCTTCCTCAACAGTTGCATCCTGGTATTGTTGATACTCAGAAACAAGATCATTCATATTACTCTCTGCCTCTGTGAACTCCATCTCGTCCATTCCTTCTCCTGTGTACCAATGCAAGAAAGCTTTACGCCTAAACATGGCTGTGAACTGCTCGCTCACTCTCCTGAACATTTCCTGGATTGAAGTTGAATTTCCAACAAAAGTAGAAGACATCTTTAGCCCAGTTGGTGGGATATCACAAACACTTGATTTCACATTGTTTGGGATCCATTCCACAAAGTAAGATGAGTTCTTGTTCTGAACATTTATCATCTGTTCATCTACTTCCTTGGTGCTCATCTTGCCTCTGAACATGGCTGAAGCTGTTAGGTATCGACCATGGCGAGGATCTGCTGCACACATCATGTTCTTGGAATCCCACATTTGTTGAGTGAGTTCAGGGACAGTAAGAGAGATGTATTGCTGAGATCCACGGGAGGTAAGTGGAGCAAACCCAACCATGAAGAAATGGAGACGCGGGAATGGGATTAGGTTAACAGCAAGTTTACGAAGATCCGAGTTTAGCTGTCCTGGGAACCTTAGGCAGCAAGTTACACCACTCATGGTTGCTGAGATGAGGTGATTAAGATCCCCAACTGCAATAAACAATAACGAGGATTCATAATTAGGTTAATGAACTTTTTTGATTGAAATTTAGGTGGTGTTGTTGAAGGGACACAATAGCCATTTCATGTTATCTTAGACAATTAGCTCTTTTTCCTCGAGATTTGTTTTATGTCTGACTCTCACATAGACTCAAAATCAGCATGAGGTCAGTCATTCAGAGATACAAGTCATAGAAAGAACAAACGTTATGAAATCTGACTCAAGTCAATTTAGATCTCTAATGGAAAGAAAAAGTGTACAAGTTAATTTAGTATTCAATACTTACAGCTTGGGGTGCTAAGCTTTAGGGTTCTGAAACAGATATCGTAAAGAGCTTCATTGTCAAGGACCATGCATTCGTCTGCGTTCTCCACAAGCTGATGTACTGATAGAGTTGCATTGTATGGCTCCACAACTGTATCAGAGACCTTTGGAGACGGGAAAACGGAGAAAGTAAGCATCATTCTGTCTGGGTATTCTTCTCTCATCTTTGATATAAGCAGAGTTCCCATTCCAGATCCAGTCCCTCCTCCAAGAGAGTGACATACTTGGAAACCTGACATACATCAATGGTGAAACACCAACTTGATCAACTAAGCATTGAAAACTTCTCACATAAATGAGTCACAGTATAAACAATGACAATTCATAATGACACAATCATGTGGAAAAGAAATACCCAAACTAGGTTGGATCTCCAAATGAATAAGTAATGGGGTGCTGTAAATAACAGAATTGAGTTTCCTTCAGATTATAAATGCTACTGAGACCATTACTACCCAACAATATTCAGATTCCTCTTAGCAGTGGAGTGTAGTAGAATACATAGATCTTCTCACCTAAGCCGATCTTGTAAGTTCAGTGTGTAGAAGAGCAATGTAACGATTGTAGAATACTAGTTTCATACAGATCGGATCATCCCAATTTAGTGCTAGTCTCTCAACCATTATAACCTCAATATAGAACACACATCACACAACTGAGTACGGCGACTCTTATCTAGATCTTGCAATTAAAAGGACAAAACACAAATATCGAAAGAGATCCATGTTCTATACATGAGAAATAGATAAATGCAATTCCATGATTCGACATTATTAGGTAAGATGAAATGAATCAGGAAAAAGTTAATGCATTTTGAAAAACAGAAATCATCCACAAAGATCAGAATCATCAGATCTAAAGTAAAATTGGGAAACTGAAGTTCGGATTTCAGATCATTAACAGATTAGAAATCTGTGACTCCAATGTCTTACCTGTCCAAATACCAAAAGATCCGAACATATAAAGCATTGGAGCACGAAAAGATCTTAATAACGTGGTTCAAAGAAAGTAAATCGAGCATAGCTAAGAACTACGAAATAAACACAACATCAAATTCTCAATCAATTCATCCTCATTTCAGGATAAATGAGGATAGTTCGAAGAAGAACTAAGTATATAAACAGATTGCAATATTTTTCATTTAAATTATAGATCAAGTAAGCATAAGACAAAGAAAGCTAGAGGCAATTCGATCAAATTTTAACAGAAACATAGATCATAATCAGATTAGACGATCCACTATAGATCATCGATTAGCATTAGAGATAATCAACAAAAGACAATTCGATCCAAGAAATTTAACATTTCAAAGGATCCTCAGATCAAAATCAGATCAGACGATCTAATACAGATCAATGAAGCATTAGAAAAGATGAATCAGAGAGGCATTTAGATCTAAGAAATCAATTTATAGAAGGATCCTCATTCATCAGATCATAATCAGATCACACGATCTGCTCATAATCATAGAAAATCAGATCATTCGTGATAAAGAAAAATTGAAACAAAATGAATCTAATAAGAGAAACTAAAATCAAACCTTGAAGACAATCACAATTCTCAGCTTCTTTACGAACAACATCAAGAACCGAATCAATCAACTCAGCTCCTTCAGTATAATGACCTTTCGCCCAATTATTACCAGCACCAGATTGACCAAAAACAAAATTATCAGGACGAAAGATCTGTCCAAAAGGACCAGATCTAATACTATCCATAGTTCCTGGTTCAAGATCCATAAGAACAGCTCTAGGTACATATCGTCCACCAGAAGCTTCATTATAATAAACATTAATCCTCTCTAATTGAATATCTGATACTCCTCCTTTGAATCTCCCAGTCTGATCAATTCCATGTTCATCACAGATCACTTCCCAGAACTTAGCTCCGATCTGGTTTCCACATTGGCCTCCCTGAACATGTAGAATTTCTCTCATTCTCGAATTAGGGTTTGGTTGATCTCTCTCTCTCTCTCTCTCTCTCTCTCTCTTGCTGTGAAATCTCAATTAGTATAGAAGATAGGCTTTATAAAGGAAACAAATCTAGAGAGAGAAAGAGAGAAGGCAATAATGGAGAGAAAATAAACGGGTGGTGGAGATATTTAAAGTGACGGTATGCGCGGGAATACGGACGATCCACCGATTATTAGAGAGAGAGGAGTAGGTACGCCCGGGTGTACACGTAAGGCATTAGACGGTTATTTCCGTCGTGGTTGTCACCACTCTCTCTCAAATGTTAATCTGCCTTCTCATCAAAAAAAAAAAAAAAAAAAAATGTTAATCTGCCTAACCGTCTCTATGCCCAAGAAATCTGTTTTTTTACTGTCTTTTTAAAAGTAACATTGGAAAAAGAAAAGAGTCCATCAATATAAGCCCAAAATGACGTTCGAAAAGGATTTACGGTCAAACCTTTCCGAAAAATAGGTTTTTAGTCCTTTTGCACTTGAGACATAATAACCCTTACTATATAATAACCACTTTCTCTCTCATCCTTTCAGATTTGGAAACCAAATCAAATCTGCCTCTTTTCGAATCAGATCAAGGACCAAATTTGTCTGGGATCAATTTAGCGTGATTTGGATACAAAACGTATATATCACTTGCTCTTACTTAACTTTCAAATTTGGAAAGATTATATTTTTCGGGATCAATTTAGCATGATTTGGGGTTTAATATACAAAGCGTATATATCGCTTTCTCTCACTTAACTTTCAGATTTGGAAAGAGTATATTTTCTGGGATCAATTTAGCGTGATTTGGGGGTTAATATACAAAACGTATATATCACTTTGTCTCACTTAACTTTCAGGTTTGGAAAGAGTATATTTTTCTGGGATCAATTTAGCGTGATTTGGGGGTTAATGTACATAACGTATATAACATTCTCTCTCATTTAATTTTCGTTTTTACTTATACATAACCAAACATCTTCTACAAATCATGAAACATGTTCATAAATTATGTACGATTTACGAACATTACAACAACATTTGTTTTCGTTTTTACTCATACATAACCACACATCAAATTCAAATTATGAAACAAGTTTGTAAATTATGTGTTGATTATGGCGAAGAAACCATCATTTGTCATGTATACAACATAATTTATCCAATGGTTCACATTATTTATACTAGAACTTAATGTTTTTTACACAGGTACACTGCATTATTTTCTCAACTATCTGAGTCATTCAACACACAGCAGTTACACGCTTTAAATCATTCTTGACAAACAAACTGAATCTTCACTGATGGAAATCGAAACAACTGACCAACTTCAGTAAATATTTTATCCCAACCATCAGATTTTAGTTTCGTAGTCTTACTTAGATTGGATGATTCTGTAGGAAACTCTACCAGTAACAACAAAACTACAAGAAGAAAAACATATACATTAGTCAACAAAACATATAATTTACCACAAACGACATGTATAATATAGTAAATTATGTATAATGTTTTATAAAATTCATCACGTGTTGGAGACAACAGAACTTTAGTTTGAATAACAAGACTACTGTTATGTAAAAAAAATATATGTAAAGTGCAATAAATGACATATAATTTTTGGAACATTACACACTGTTTACTTTCTGTTACAATAAAATTGTACGGAATCTTCACTGGTTCAAATGTGTAAAGCGCAATAAAGTACATATAATTGTTTGAATAATACACATTGTCTACATTCTGTTACGATAACATTGTACGGAATGTACTCTGGTTAAAATGTGTCATGTTCAATAAAGTACACATAATTTCGTATAAATTACACATCGTTTACATTCTGTTACAAAAAAACGCATGGAATCTTCTCTATATCAGAAATGGTACGACTACCGGATCTGATATCAAGAAATGTTCTGAACATCAAGATCTCTAAATCTAATGAAAAATAAAATAATACATGGATTCAAACATAACATAATCGAAGATAATGAATTAGTAAACAAGGATCTACATTAACATCATAAATCGGTTATGAAGATCTTAGAGAGAGAAAAATCATGAATAATGATGAATATTTGAAAAGATGATACAGAGATGAAATCGATTATACTGAAAATCATAAATATTTTTAAAATGATGATGAAAAACATTAAAAAGAAAGATTAAACTTGTTACTTGAACCTCATAAGCAACTGTTGATATTAACAATGGTACGAACCTGAATCTTTGATGATGTAAATCGAAATAAACGATGGAGTTTTCAGCTGGTCTAATGAAGATGAAGCTGATTTCGAGACTCAATAATGGAGGTTGAAAAGAAGATTTGGTTTTAGAGAGAGAACATTAATGGTTTCCGTTTTGGAGAAGAATGAAGATAAAGTTTCTGTTAATATGATCGTGATTGGAAAGAGAGAATGGGAGATAAAAATGGAAAACGGATATTTGGGGATTTTGAAGGAAAAGAAGTTTTTTTTTATGTAGAAGGTTAGATTAGGTATTATGATTTAATATGAATTCTAGGGATTTGTGTTTTCTCTAGAAATGGACAAATGGACTAGATATCCGTTTATGTTAATATTTTTGTTTATAAACCTATTTTAACATTAGAGAGGATTAGATCTGTATGTAAGGGTAGATTTTTGGACCATAAGCCCAAAAATTAAAAAGAAAAAACAGTTCAACATGTATATGTTTATGATATACGATCAATTTTAGCATTTTAATTTCATCTAAAAATACAATAAATATTTAAAATGCAATAACAATCATTATAACTGTTAATACTAAGAATAGTTTCAACCGTGAAACATATATAACATGGTGATATAACAATCATTTTATTGTTGCTTTTTCACTATGACAAAAAAAAAATCTTCGAAAATCATCTCTCTGGTTGGAGAACACCAAAATTAGTAAGTCCTTGGGCGAATTTCACATTAAGCCAAAACGAATCTCACTACAAAATGAATGCTCGAGCTAGAGAAGTTTCTTACCGTGGGCTAATGAATTTCAATAGGATAAATGGATAAGCAATATTATACTACTAACCACCAACTGCCGTCTCTTTCTCCTCCATTCTCTCTCCTAGTGGTGGGAAAAAGACTCGGAAGACCGTTACCGATCCGTTCCACCAACACAAAAGTGTCCATGGGCACCCGATGGTCATAACGGTCAGTGTCCGACCGACCAGAAAGAATTGGCGGGCCGTCACGGTCAAAATTTTATCCCGACTGACCACCCGCTAACCAACCGACCAATATGGCCCGTCCAAATACCCGACCGATACTAGTGACAGAATAAATCCGTCCTCACTTTTAAAGGTTATAGACCGTCGGATTTTATAGACTTACGATGGTCATTGGATATAGAAGACCAAACTGAATCCAAAGCCCAACTCTTTATAAATACTCCTTCAGCAACCTTAATTCTCTTTTCCTCCAAGGTCCAAGTAAGTAAGTAACCCTAAATACCTAACTTGAATGGTTGTCGACTACAAGTCTTGAGGCTCTTAATTTTCTCTCTGATTTCTCCATCTAGAATAGAATCTCTGATCATCTTAGTTCTTTTTCCTCTCCATTTATATTGTTCTCTCTCTGAATCTCTCCATCCATTCGAAGTTTTGCATCGAGCATCGTGCTACAAAGATCTGTATAACTTTGTGTTATGTTTTTCTTTGAATTGGTTCGATTTATACTTAGTTACTTACTGGTTTCATTCACACTTACTGGTTTAATCCATATTTGTTGTTTGACGGTTGCTTCATGCGGATGAAATGAAGTTATAATTTTTTTGTAAAGTGTTACTGGAAAACCCGAACCGCTATCGTCAGGCATCCGACTAGCCCAATAAAATAAACGGTCTTAGACGATCAATGGACAAACAATTCTCGAAAGTGACCGCCCGAATAAATAAATTGTCACCAACATTTTATGTCCAAGTCGACCGGTTCGATGAAGTTAGACACCAGTATCGACCGGCCCGAACCGATTCCCACCACTACTCTCTCCCTATCCTCATTTTCTCAATTTCTCTCTACAACCCACCCATATCTCTCTGCTATATACAAACCTTCGTCTAGATTAAGAGTCCCAAAAGAAGGTGACGCCCTTGACATAGGATCTTCATCGAAGACCCCCCTTCATCCCAGAAATGACTTCTGTCAACAGTGAGCACTGATGAGGAAAAAGACAAAGACAACGTCAGTGGTCGATGAAGATGGTCGGGGTCGAAGGTGGTGGTGGTCGACAAAGGTAGAATGAAGATGAAGAGGAAAGATGGTTGGGTGTTTCTTACAAAAAGAAGAAACACAAGGAGAGTTTTAATTAGGGATGCCCAATAGTTAGGGATGCCTCTTTTGTATCACACTCTAAAATAACTCTAGTCAAATAATTTTTATTTTTCGTATGCATCTGTCACGTCCCTTGACGGAACTGGCAGATTGGCCAGAATCTTCACCATCTTTGTGACGCTCCAAGCCCAACAGTTACCGATATTGCCCTCCCTTTCGCCACCACCCTCGCACGGATGATATGAGGTTTTGTTCGTGGCGAGAGCACTCCCAGCTCCTCTAAAAGGCCTCGGCATGGGTGACGACACACGATTCTGTAGGGATTTACACCCTTCTACTAGTGTTTATAGCGGAAATATGACATCTAATGTCTACACTAGTATTCCCAGGATCACATGCAAAACTAGTAATTAATCTAATGGAGATAGTAGATTACCTTAATCGCTTTTCCCTCGAACTAGTTGAATTGATTGAAGAAGACCAAGAGCTTCAAGTGTAGCTCCTCTACTTGGGACACGAGCAATCAATTTGATCTCCCACCTTGTTGTATAGCTAGCACACCAATGGTGGTTGGAAAGAAGAACATCTTCTTCTTTGACTAGATTGATAGTTAATGGGAATTAGCTCACTTTCTCCTCTCTACTTGATGTGGTAGAGTAAGAAAGCTTAGAGAGAAATTCCACTCCTCTCTACTTTCTCCTCACTTTCCTAAAACACCCTTTAGAATAAGATTTAGGGAAATAGTCGAAAATAGCAACTATTGGTATTTTCTCAATTCCCTAAGGAGGAGATGTCCAAACACCACGAAAATTGGCAGATATAATGTTTATTATATCAGCAACTAACCCTCCAAAATTCAGCCCAATCCGAGTCCTAGAAGTACCCGAACCGGTCTAGGCCCAAAAACCCTGTTTTTGGCCTTTTTGTACTATCTTTGCCTAATTCCTTTTTAGGCCTATGAGATATGTTTATGGGACACTCCCATGATTATATCTCACTCCCACTAGTCACATCCTAGATCAATTTGTCACTCTTATGTGTAACCCGTTGTAGGATCCGATCGAAGTTAGCCGCGAATTACTTCGTAATTCGACGATCGTAGTTGGTCTCTAGCTACAACTCTACGATCCCTAAATCAATCGGACTTGATGATCTTCCACATCAATTGTCCTATCCGACAATTTGTTCGCATTGTCACCTTGGTCGAAGGACATCTCCTTCAACTCCTTCAGACTCCCACTTGGACTTAGAACAAGTGCAATGCCTCGATTCCCGTGTCAATTTAGTATCCCATCTGATACGTCACATCATTCAGACTTTCTTGATATCCGAGTACAACTGTAAAAGACAAACGATTAACTTTTAATCCGTTTGAGCGCGGCCACGCATTTTCAGTTGCTACTCATCAAGTGGCCTTGAGACACTTTGTACCTAATGTGATTAGGGTGACACAATCCATTCTTGCGCTCCCACTTAACTTCATGTCTATCCTGTCCTTCCCAGTATCCGTCTTTATAACCTCCTTTTACGGCGCGGCGTTTAACGGAACCAAAGTCGGGCATTCCTTACATAAGATGAGTGGAGCACTCATGTTTTGAGGAATCTCTCCAATTGTCTTTATGAGAAGTATTGACGTTCATCACGAATGATGTACTTCTCATTTGAGGGTTATCTAGTGTATAAACCTTTTATACACCCACGTAGTCGAATAGAATATGCTATTCCTATAGCCCATGAAACTGCGCTAACCCATCGACTCCCGTGCTAGTCTTCGTGAGTCATTGTTGTCCATGCAATGACCTGGACCAGGGATTTTTGATAATAAATATTCCAAGTTCACTTAATAGGGTTTCATTCATCAGATCACGTATCTGACAAACCTATTCGGAACGTTTTATTATCGATGGACTGTCGTTTAAACACTAAACCAAGTTTAGACGACTGGTGAAATAATTCTTATTATTTCTGATAACGAGAGTTGTAAATCTGAGCCTCTTCCGTAAAACTCCTTTTACCCACTCAGTTTTACTTGTCGAGGTTTAAAATTTATACCTCATGCCTTAGACTGTGTATGAATCTCATACTATGTCTTAGGTGACAGTTTAGTTTGACCACCGTGGTAGTCGGTTTTAAACTTTGCTTATTATCAATTAATTTGAAGATTACTATCTTCAACCTTGATAATATCTAGTAATCTTTACTAGAGTTAAGGCCTTTAATTCTTTGTGTAGTATTTGCAACAGTTCCCGGCTTAAAACACTTTTAGCCTACTTTCCTTCCATGTCTGGAAGTTTGCTACGATGACATGTTCAACTTTGTACTACTTCATCCTTTAGCCTTCTAGGATGTACTAAGTAGTGTTTCGGTTTTCCAATCCGAATTCGGATGTTTAAATGCTAATCATGTCCAACATGATTGACTTTATATTTTCGAACATAAATGTCTCTCTCATGCGTGCTAGCTCATCGGTGTCTTTTAGACTCCGAGTTTTGCAACGCCCTCTGTCATGAGTTTTTGGGTTGAAATTCTTTTAGACTTTCCGAGTCTTAGATTTTCTGTTTCGGATCTCAAGCATCTCAGCGTACTGAGTCTCTCTAATCCTATCATCCTTTTGATCTATGCTTATAGATCTTCAGATGCCCAAAATGGCATTTTATCCTTTTGTGTGTGGTCCTTTATTGAGTCAGTTTGTTACTGTTATACAACACCTTATGTCGTACTCAATCTTTTGTATGTACTCTGCATACGGACCCGGAAGGTTTGTTTGCTCCCACTTACCTTCTTGAAACTCGTGATTCAAGATTTTCTTCATTCTCCAGGAATCAAATTTCTCTGATTGCCTTTTGAATCGAAGATTCTAACTCTTGCGTGCTTTTAATCCGTCGATAGATTTCTAAAGCATGCTTGTGGACATAACTTGATTGGAAGAATCTTTATTCTTCTTGTCTCGTTTCGGGAAACAGGAATGTTTCCATCCTTCTCAGTTTTCTATTTTGGAAAACCAATTTAGGTCTTTTGTTGACTTAAATTATCAAGCTTCATGTCTTGACGAGATATGGATTCCACGATGATTTTGGGTTCTAGCCAAAATCTAGAGTCAGTTTCCGTTTCTGCGCAGGTCTTTTATCTCTTCAGAAATAACCTTTATTTTCTGTGTCTTTGAGATTTGACCTTTTAGGGCTTTTGAACAACAATTTGGAATTTTCTCAATTACTTTAAGATATTCCTTTAGAGACACTTTCACTTGTTTTGAGAGTTCTCCGGCGAATGACATTCGCTTTTGTGCGGTGGGTTTATAAGATCATGTCTTTAAACTTTCCTTTTCCGAGGAGCCGCAGTTTGTTGCTCTTGGTCGACTTTAATCGTCTTGTACAAGTTTCATGATTGTTCTTCATGACTCTCCATGATTTTTCTCATGATCGAATTAAATCGACTTGTACTTTTCTCCCACTTACTCTTGTAATAATTAGTGTTTTCTCCCAGACTACTAGGTGTGCTAATTATTAGAAGAATACTATCATGAGCAACAAACACTTTGTTCTCTTGATTGGTTATGGAAGAAGCCCAAATTTCTTTTAAAAAAGAAATTGCGTCAGATATTACCTAGTTTTGTAATGCTTTTACAAATTTAGCTTTAGACGGAATTTTGGTAAGTGTGAAAACAATCCTTTATAGAATATGTCCCAAAATATTTGGAAGACTGGCTTAAACCCATCTTTGATCGAATTATGCATAGCAATGTTCGATTGCTCCCACTGAATCCACCATCCGTCGGATGTGTTCCATGGAGCAGAGTTGGGAAACTGTTTCTCAACTCCTTTGATGGTTATCAAGTGTTTGACTCAAGTTTTCACTATCTTGTCAAAGTGATTCTTTACTTCGGTTTGTACTTTGTTTGAACCTTTCAAACATTCTGACTTATACTTTATGATTTGTACGTTTCCATACTTCATGAAGTTGTCAGAGTACGTATTTGAAGTTTCTCTCGTTAGCTTCTGCAAGTAAACTTATAGGTCTGCATAACACCGTATGAGTCCTAATAGATTACTAGTCTTTATGCCTTTTGAAAAGGGTGACTTTGTCAATTAGTCCTTAAGACCCAATTTACAATGCTGAAGTTTAATGAGTTTGAATCTCTTGATTTTAGCCATTATCAATGTTAACCTTCAGTTAATTTTATCACTGGTTTAAAACATCAGACGTTTCTAGAATAACAAAATAATCACTATTAAGTTCTAAGCTAGATCAGTGTCTAAAAGAAGACTTCGATCCCTTTCAGCATCCCTAGCATTACTGCTTCTGCTCCCTCTTGGATCTTTACTTCTTTTAGTCAAGTATGTGATTTCCTTGAGCTCCCACTGAGCCGCTCATCTGGTCTTAAATACCTGATGAAGGAATTTTACGATACTTGTTTTTAACTTTGTTAACAAGGATACGGAATCGGAATTCATAATTCCATTCCTTTTGTCCTCCAGGTGCTAAAGGTAGTTTCTTTTTAAATGGTCTAGCCATTGTTCAGAAACATTCACAGTAATGAGAAATACTCTTGATCATGTACTCGGTAGCTGCTTTTCTTTGATCAAATGTTTGTCTCACTTGACTGATCCTTTTGCCCTTTTGAATCTATTTCTTAGATTCTTTGTACCAAATCTCAAGAACCTTTCTTAGACTGGATATTCCCGTATGTTCTGCTCAGTTTGTTTGTAACAACCTGAGTGACTCATCTAAGGTCTTATCTATCTTTGTTCAATCAATATTGAATTGGGTGATAGATGTATTCTGTTGTCTTCCGTTAGGATGACTTTCAGATTGCCTTGGAGGTCTCGTACCTCTCCATTTATGACTTCTGTGGGAAATTCTTCCTCAGTTTGTCTTAATGGTTATGCTAGCATTCATTATTCTTCCAAAGAGAATGTTATACGATTGCTTGCAAATGGCTTTTGACCTTCTCTTGTATGAGTCAACATTGGGATTGGGTATTCTAGTGACCTTCCTTTTGAATCTGAGAATTATTCTCGGATTCATTCTTCCATTCTAGGAAGTGGATCAGCACCTCCCTTAGGTGTGATTCAATGTTGAAATCGTTTGTGTCATCTTAAAACTACATAAAGAAATGGCAAAGTTTTAAAACTCGTTATCGTTTTTGAAAAACATTAGTTTTCCCACATTATTCAATAAAAATCGTCCCCGATTGAATAAGTGATTCCAAGACCCCAGTTCTTCGAAGTAAAGCGGACGAAGGCCCTACCCTTTGACTCCGTCGTTCCGGGTGAGTGAATTCCTTCACTGATCATACCTTATGACTCTTGGTTAATAGATTTCATTAATGAATGACTAATCTATCCTTTTGCCTCGAGTATCCAAGACTCTCTTGCTGATCTCGTTGAGTAGAACCATTTAGACGTGTAGGCCTCTTCTATAGACCTACCCGCATTGTCCCAAGGTAGAGGAGGTACTCTGCGAAGGCCGACCCACCTTCCTCGAACAAGGGCGCAACGAGTGTCTTAATCTGGATAGGCGATTACTCAAGATTACTTTTGGGGACTTTTACGCTAGTCTGGCGTTTGTTATAGTGAACTATTTAGCCTAACTAACATCCATGACATAAAGCGTAAATAAGTAAGTAAATGCGCGCGAGAAAGTAAATCAAGCAGACATGGATCCTAATATGGCCCCTAACCTAGAAGATCTAATCACCCTTGGTTTTCTTCTTGTTTCGCCTTTTGGTTCGTCTTAGATCGCCATCTTTGAACCTCCATTGATTTCTCCCACTCGCCTTTGGATTTCATCCTCGAGTTTCTTCAATGGACTCATAGACCCTAAACTCTAATTGCAAGACTCTAACGATTCGCAGATCGTATAAACTTGAAATTAAAATTAATTACAAAGCATGCACCCATCCGTGCTTAAAACAAGAATAAAGAATAAATCTATGGTCATACTAGTTTCCCGCATTCACATCACATGCAATCATATAATATATCAAGGCTAAGAATTATATATGCATGATTATCTTGGGAGATACTTTTGTTGACATCACATGTCACATTACGGACCTTAAGTCTAAATTCGAAGAATTCTACTAGTGGTGCTTTCCGGTTTTATCTTTTATGATTTCTAAAATCATCTTTAAGAAAAACTCCGTTTTGGGCTCGAGAAAGCCCGGGTCAATTTCGGAAAAAATATTGGTTCGATTCTTAATGATTTCATAAATCAATTTAAAGAGAAATCCGTTTTGGGCTATTGGATGGCCCGGATTGATTTTGGAATTATTTGGTTGGAATCGGAAAATAATTTTTGGCAAAAACTCCCACTCGAATGATGATCCCTTTTCGTGGTCCGAAAAGCCTCGAAAAAGCCCGGGACAAGTCCTAGACAAGTTCCGGCCCAAGCCCAAAAAGGGCTCGGACAAGGTCCGGACATAGCACGGCCCATAGGGCCGGCATGTCCTGGCCGAGGCCTATCAAGGCCTGGTCTCGTCCTGGCCGGAGCCAGGACGCTAGTCCATGTACCAGACGCGTCCTAGACGTGTCTGGTACTAGACCGGACCAGCACTAGGTGTCTCGGACTAGTCCGAGACACCCAGAACCTCCCAGACGCGTCTCCAAGACGCGTCTGGTCGAGTGCTCTGGACGCGTCCTAGACGCGTCCAGGAAGCTCCTTCGCAGCTGCTGGTCGCGTCTTAGACGCGACCTGGACGCGTCTTCAAGACGCGTCCTTAGTAGCTGCTCTGGACGCGTCTCAAAGACGCGTCCAGAAGCTTCTGTCGCAGCTGCTGGTCGCGTCTTCAAGACGCGTCTCAGCAGCTGCTCTGGACGCGTCCAGAGGACGCATCCAGGAGCTTCTGGTCCGGCCAGGAAGCTTCCTGGCCGGACACTAGGGTTTTTCAAAACCCTAGTTTCCAAAAAGAAAATTTTTTTTTTTTTTTTCTTATGCAACTCTAAGTTGCTATTTTCCAATTTTAAAACTTTTCTTAAATTTTTGAAATTCCTTTTAGAACACTTCTAAAAAAAATTTTAAAACTTTTAGAAACTTTTAAATTTTACCAAATTTGTTTTGAGAGCTTCCTAAAGTCAAAACTACTCTTTTTAGAACACTTCTAAAATTCCAAAATTTTGTTTTTCAAAAGTTTCCAAAACTTAAAAACAACTCTTAATCAAACCAATTTTGGATCAAAATCTAGATTTTTGAAATTTTTCAAAGAACAATTTTGAAATCAATTTTGAAAAATCTTTGAATCCAATTCAAAATTAATCAAATTTTATGTTTTAAAATCTTTTTAAACATAACTATCAATTTAATCAAGCAAGGATTAGTTTGAAATTCAATCAAATTGAGACTTTTAAAACACTTTTAATCATCAATGTGATTCTCAATTTGAAAATTTATTGAATCCTATCAAATTATGAGTTAAAAATACCTTTTTAAAATACTTATAAACTCAATTTTCAAACTATCAAGCATATGAATAAGTTCGATTCTTAGCAAAAACTAGTTAATAGCAAGAGGCTCTGACGCCACTGTAGGGATTTACACCCTTCTACTAGTGTTTATAGCGGAAATATGACATCTAATGTCTACACTAGTATTCCCAGGATCACATGCAAAACTAGTAATTAATCTAATGGAGATAGTAGATTACCTTAATCACTTTTCCCTCGAACTAGTTGAATTGATTGAAGAAGACCAAGAGCTTCAAGTGTAGCTCCTCTACTTGGGACACGAGCAATCAATTTGATCTCCCACCTTGTTGTATAGCTAGCACACCAATGGTGGTTGGAAAGAACAACACCTTCTTCTTTGACTAGATTGATAGTTAATGGGAATTAGCTCACTTTCTCCTCTCTACTTGATGTGGTAGAGTAAGAAAGCTTAGAGAGAAATTCCACTCCTTATTCTCTGCCCTAAGAGTGTTTATATAGAACCCTAATAAGAATCCACCTCCTTTTAGGTTTCCTAAAACACCCTTTAGAATAAGATTTAGGGAAATAGTCGAAAATAGCAACTATTGGTATTTTCTCAATTCCCTAAGTAGGAGGTGTCCAAACACCACGAAAATTGGCAGATATAATGTTTATTATATCAGCAACTAACCCTCCAAAATTCAGCCCAATCCGAGTCCTAGAAGTACCCGAACCGGTCTAGGCCCAAAAACCCTGTTTTTGGCCTTTTTGTACTATCTTTGCCTAATTCCTTTTTAGGCCTATGAGATATGTTTATGGGACACTCCCATGATTATATCTCACTCCCACTAGTCATATCCTAGATCAATTTGTCACTCTTATGTGTAACCCGTTGTAGGATCCGATCGAAGTTAGCCGCGAATTACTTCGTAATTCGACGATCGTAGTTGGTCTCTAGCTACAACTCTACGATCCCTAAATCAATCGGACTTGATGATCTTCCACATAAATTGTCCTATCCGACAATTTGTTCGCATTGTCACTTTGGTCGAAGGACATCTCTTTCAACTCCTTCAGATTCGCCCGACCATCAGAGTACGCAGCAACACCGTGGACCCCCACAACGATATTGTCTTAGCCACCACCCTCGCACGGATGGTAGGAGGTTTTATTCGTGGCGAGAGTACTCCCAGCTCCCCCAAAAGGCCGCGACACTTACCAAGCTTGAGCATACACCTATAGCCCAGACTCCGGACACTCTCGTGAGCGATGTGGGACTATCACAATCCCCCACCCTCAGCGAAGAGCCGTCCTCGGCTCTGATACCACTTGTGACGCCCCAAGTCCAGCAGTTACCGATATTGTCCTCCCTTCCGCCACCACCCTCGCAAGGATGGTAGAAGGTTTTGTTCGTGGCGAGAGCACTCCCAGCTTCCCCAAAAGGCCTCGGCACGGGCGACGCACGATTCGCCCGACCATCAAAGTATGCAGCGATACCGTGGACCCCATACAACGATATTGTCCTCCCTTTAGCCACCACCCTTGCATGGATGGTAGGAGGTTTTGTTCGGGGCGAGAGCACTCCCAGCTCCCCCAAAAGGCCTCGACATGGGCGACGACACACGATTCGTTCGACCATCAGAGTACACAGCGACACCGTGGATCCCCCACAACGATATTGTCCTCCCTTCAGCCACCACCCTCGCACAGATGGCAGGAGGTTTTGTTCGTGGCGAGAGCATTCCCAGCTCCCCCAAAAGGCCTCAACACTTACCAACCTTGAGCATACACCTATAGCCCAGGCTCCGGACACTCTCGTGAGCGATGTGGGGCTATCAGAATCTTCTTCTCATGTCCCCACTTCTTCCATCATTTTTCATCTTAATGTATGGTTCTTCATCTTCATCTCTCTCTTTCCAAACCTCTCTCCTTTTCTTTCAGTCTCAATTTCAAATCCTCATACTCTCAAAAGACAAAAAAAAAAATGCATGGACCTTCCCGTCGTTGGATCACTTTGTTGTTCCTCTGATTATGAGTCGAGTTCACGTTCCCTCTACGTCTTGTCTTGATTAAGACAAAATCTTGGTTTGAAGTAGGAAACTTCCTTTCTCTAAGCTATAGAGATGTAGATAATAAGTGAATTATGATTTATCAGTATTCCTTCTTTCGGATTAACTGAGTTAGACAAAAATAAAAAATTGGAGGATAAGAAGAAGAAGAATTTATGTTGTCGATGCGAGGATAAATTCTCTTTCCTTAAGAAATTTTACACCTTTGTAACAGTACCAACAGTTAGGGTATATGCCTTCGGGATAAAACGACCAGCCTTTTAGAGTTTTGATGGTACTTCAATATTCTGAAAGCGGACGAATCTTCGTAAATAATATGAGCTCCTTGACTGATGTGACTTGATCATTAGACACTTGAATGCTTCTGACTATTTCTGAAATCAGAATTATATCCTAGACACACTTGGAATACTGCGTTCAGACAGGGAGAAGAAGAGAATAAATTAAATTCACTCGGATACTTCTTTCTTCAGAATTCTAGATATACTGGAATATTTTTGAAATCAGAATTGTATTCCAAACACATTTGGAATACTGATTTCAGAAGGAAAGAGAATGAAATGAATTATTTTTGGAATGAATTTGGGTTGTTTATATAGGAATTAAATCGGCACTTTCATTAGGGACACATCTCTTGGTTTTGAGGGACATGTCCCTTGGTTTTTGAGATGCAACTCTTGAGAAAGTGTCAGTTACATAACTGGTATTTTCGGTTGACTTGTGACTCGTCGTATCAAGCTAAGAGTTGCGGAGCAAACCCCACCGTTGGGTGGCGTTAGACCCATTCCCAAAGCTACCCAACGAGACAGCGAGATGGTCCCAACGAGATCCCGAGATGATCATCGCACGTCTATTAGATGATCTCTAGTTGAAAGCGAGCCGTCTAGATCTGGACATGCTCGCTTCACCCAGATGGCCCCCAATCTAACTTGACCTTTTTGACGTTTAGTCTATAACTTAACATATCTTCGTCCAAACTTTAAAATTGAATTTCTCATTCATCTAGAATCGGATTCCAGTGATTCTTGGCTCTAAGTTGAAAAGCTCGACGAGACAAACGCAATGATGCACTTCGTTTTTGAATTTGCCAGCCGAGTAGAGCCAAAATTGGCTCCGATTCCAACACTCTTTGTCCTTTTAGCTTTGGTGGAAGAATTGGTAGATGAGAATAGAAGATTATGAAGTTCCCTTATTGGCTAATTTGTCGATTTTGGCCCAATAAATTTTCTAGCGAGGAATATAACATAATTAAGATTGAAGGGAAATATGCATTTTACTACAATTATTTTGGTTTTTTCTAATGTATAGTTCACACTGGTAAAAGGAACAACCTTAATTGGACACTAAAAAAGTATCCCTAATTGAATATTAGTAGCAGAGGCTACAACTAAACTCCTTTCTCTATTACCATAGTACTTTACTAAACACTATTAGATCTAATTTCAACAAAAAAAAAAAAACACTATTAGATCTAGATCCAAGGGAAATGGTAGGGTGCACCTATAAGGAGTATACAAATGCAAACTTTATGCACTAAATAATTTGATATTATTTGTTTTAATATAGTATCTTATAAAATGGGGTCCAATGTGAGGTAACATTGATTTTCTTTAATTTGTGGAGCCCATGATCAATTGGCTGCATCTTAACACTGTCTGGTTAGGTGCGAGTTAATTGTTTGGAAAGATACCTCCAATCTCTTTTATTCTTCTTGCTTGTGGGTATAACCCAAATACAGATATGAATCTATCAAATAAAAGAAAATCTGTATTCAGATTTTTTATCTTTAGGTCCTTCAGTTGGTCATTTGAACATTCCAATAATCTAAACTAATGTAGTAGTTCAGTTGGCTTTTATACTCTATAATGTAGAGATTTTTGAATATTGGCCGTCACATTTGAAGCCTCATTGTTCACATCTTTAGATTATAGAGTTGATGGGAATAATATTTTTGGTCCTTGGTTCCCATAAAATTTATCCTTACATGTTTTATAAATAGACACTTCTGTTCTATTATTTTTGTATTCTAATAAACTAATAATACTATTTAATTAACTATATAATTATGAATTACCATAATTAAAATTTTACTAATAAAAATAAAATATTTAACAAAATACAAATTAGATAATAAGAATCTTGAAAAAAAAACTAAAGATTTTATGATTAGAAAATCTTATCGAATCTGAAGACGCTATAAGAGTACGAATTTTCTTATCAGTCGCGTCTTATCAAATAATCTTATCGAATCTGAAGAACGTGAATATTTTCGAAAACAAAAACAAGCAATTATGAGAAAAGATACCGAAGCGGGATGATCTTCATCAATTTTTACTCAATTTGGAAGTGGGTATGGAGGTGGTGGATATTGAAGAGAGTATAAAAGTGGTCGATATGGAAGTGGTGAGTATGAAGGTGGTGGATATCAAATTGGTAGATACGGAAGTGGTGGATACGGAGGTAGGTGTGGAAGTGAATCTAGAAGTGGATACGGAGGTGGAGACTTACCGGAGTACTAAATAATTTTACGGGAGTAGTTACGTAACAATATTAGTTTATATTTTCGTATTTTGTAATAATGTACGCATTTTAATATCTCTAATATTATATATTTGTTTTTAATATAACGTTTTCATATATAATCTATATTAATTATATTACTTTATCAAATTTTAAAAGTTATAATAAATAAAAATAATAAGTTATAGATTTAAAACTAATAAAATAACAATGATGTCAGTATAGAGACTTGAATAGTGTTTTGCGTTTAGAGTGAAACTCTGTTTAAGGAGTAAAAATATAGAGATTATGCCAATATAGAGTTCCAACGTTTGAAGATGCTCTAAGCACACGAAGTGTGGGCTACGAGTCTGTACTTTGAAACTCAACTTTAGTAAGTATCGCTTGTTTTTCAAGTAACTTGTTGGTATACGTTTACTTTTTCGTTCTTTTTTCCAAACTTTCTTTATCCCACCCTCCTCCATCTCTTCCAATTGCAATGGGAAAAGCGATTTCTATTGTGCCAAAATTTCCCACCTGACTCGGACATAACATTACATTACTACTTACTAAGAATCAAAATAATTCATCGTTTTCAAATGATTTTGTGCACAAAACAATAGTAACTCAACCGAAGAAATTTAGACTATTACTCGAATCCAAAGAAGTAAAAAAGTCTGAACCCACTATATAGTTTGTAAAACGGTGGAGAGTGGGAGTGTGATGCGATCAAACCGACGTTATTTCATACATCATCCTAAATGTTCCTTTTTTTTAATTGGTCAAGTGAAGGAAGCCACAGTCATAGAGTGATGACATTATAAGTTTGGGGAATGAACTTGGGATTGTTTCGAATTCTATGTCCTTAGCATCTGTCATGAAATACTTATTAACATGGATGGTCGTCTATATAAGGTACAAGGTTACAAGAATTTAACCCTACCCATTCCACAAGGAGGCCCATCCGGTTTAGAGATATAATTCATTTTTGTTTCTATATGGTCCATCATTTATAGCTCGACCTATCTTATCACTAAAAACTAAGGGAAAAGTTAATAAATTTCAGATCAACACCAAAAGTGTAGAAATTTACTAGGTTATTCTAATGCAGAAAAATTAATTGATATTAAAGCAACATAAAGTAAAATAATACTCTATAATGCCTTAATGACTAAATAGTGACACAGGAACATTTTGATGTCAATGTTTAGGTGTTTGTCTGACATCCTCTAAAAGCTAAACAAAATTTTGCTTTTTTGACTAATAATAGTTTGCTATTAACCAAGATTCACAAAATTGTAAACAAACATTGTAGTGGTTCATGATAGTTACTGTAATAAGACCAACCTGCTTGTGATTCCTTACCATTCGTAACCTAGCATTCATGATTCACCGAACATGTAAACCTCACCGATTAGTATAGATGGTTTAGTTGGTCAACCATAGAGATGGAGCCCGGCCACATCCTTTGAAATGGAATGCTTGTTTGGAACAGCCAGTCCGCATCTGTAGTTTGGAGTGTACTGGCAGCAAGCATTCTTCGTTGGCGAGCGCACGGACCGAGATTTGTTTAGGGCCGGCCTCGTTACCCCACCCACCCCATAGCATTTAGTTCGAGTCGCTCAATCGAGCCTAAAAATACGATCTTTACTCACCCCCTTCAATCTTTCATTGTACAACAAGAATTTTCAGCAAATTCTCGTTCAAGCGAGGTACAATATTGTGAAAATTAGCACACCTTCCCCAACCTTCTCAGGAGACACTTAAATTGCGTTCGTTTGTTCTGTTTTTTTATTCCGTTGTTTAAATCTGACTTGTCTAATCCGTTCAAAAATGAATGGTTGGACTTGTTTAAATCTGAATTATCTGTAACTCAAATGTACTAAAATCAACTAAATAGACGAGTCAGACGAAAATAAACATTCTAAAATCTGATCCGAAATCTTTTTGACTTTGATACTAATATCATATCTAACTCCAAGACAAGACAAAACAAACACAAATTTGACAAAGAAAATCAAATACTAGAACAATAACAGTTTGCAACTAAAAGAAAACGAGAAATATTTTCTATGTACCACCGATCAATGCTCGGCGACATACATGTAATGTTTCGGTGCAACATACCATTATTTTTCTTTTGAATGATATCACACATTCACACTTCGTTGTCATGGGATTGTTGGTCACTTACATCACCAAAGGTACACTATCAAATATAGTAGGAAAAGTTGTCATTTCATAATGTCACACCACTTGAAACTAAAAAGATAAGCTACCTTCCACATTTATAAATAACAAAAAAGAAAAAAAATTCTCTCATGGTAATAGGGCTGGAAAAAAAATCCGCAAACTCGAACCCCTTAATGAGTACCCGAGTCCGTTAGAGCCCGCGGGTACCCGAAACCTGAAGGTGGGTTTAGCCCGACCGATCCGATGAAATCAACGGGTCGGATACGGGTTTTGATGTGCTACCCGGCATCCCGCCCGAGCCCGCCCGATAATCTTTACCCGACATAACCCGCTTAATAATGTCATCCATTTATACGATAATACCTATGCACATTATATGTATGCTTGCTTGTATGTACTTATGTATGCATGTATAACATATATATATATATATATATATATATATATATAGATATATAAAGACATTTTGAAAGTATTTGAAGTGTATAATATAGATATATATACATATATTGTTGTCCAAGTGCGGAGTGCCCTTGACAAAACATTGTAATTTTAGTTTCGGTAGAAATAGAAATATTTTGGTCATTTTGACCGAGATATTTTGAAACTTTGGTGAAACCCGATACTCGACCGCCCGATACCCGAGAAACCCGAAAAGTTTGACGGACTTGGACGGTTTTTGGACACTAGGATTTTTTGAATTACCCGCCCGATTAAACCCGGAAGCCCGAATAGACAGAGAGTTTAAAAGCCCGACCGCCCCCACCCCACGAATGACATGAACCAGACCGATCCGACCCGGACCGATTCCCACCCCTACACGGTAATCAACAGAATTGTTTGAGGCAAGTAAAATGAAGGGTTAATTCTCTTTTGACGCGCAATTCGTGACCAATTGATATTCTATAAGTGTGGGACAATTTATTTTGACTTCTAATAACAAAAAAGAATGGGGTGGAACTACTCGTGTGGTACTTCCGTAAATAATAATTTTAATTTTTGTCTACATCATCTCCATCTATCTCGTACACATCAGTCTCTCATTCTTCTACTTCATCTTTCGCTCTCTTCACCTTACGTCTTCCCCTTCACTAAGAAAGTCGTCGAGAGAAAGTCGTCAGCCGACAACTTTTTGCCAGAAACATTCAGATAAAAGAAATTTATCTTCATCTATGTCCTCTTGTCACCACCACCATCATGTGTTTGCATGTCTCTCTTTCTCTGTCTCTCTTCTCTCAGTCTCTCTCCCTTCCTCACTTTTTCGTTATCCTCCTCCACTACATGCCCCCATCTCTACCTTTTCCTCTCTCTTTTTCTTATTTTTCTTTGGAGGATTAAATATCAAAAGGTTATAGATCTTCTAGCGGTCCAAATAATAGTTTTGTGGTTGCTTTTGTTAAACAGATCTTTGTTCCGAAGCGGGGGATTTGACCCTCCTTCTTAATTATATTTATAGGTTAAAGTGTCGATCTAGGCACCAAATGCTCCAATCACTATAAAGAGGACTTGGTGCTGAGTTTTGTTTCCTCAAATTACTTCTCTTTCGTATCTTCGTTGTTTTTAGGTTACTTCTGTTTTGGCCCCTAATTTGTGACCAACTTACCGTTTTTGGCCCACATAAGTATTTGGCAATTCGTTTTGGTCCCCAAAGGCTCAATTTTTTTGAAAGTACCCTTGGGGACCGAAATGGAACTAAATCTCAAAAACTTTAAAGCCACCTCGTCTCTGCCTCTCTCCTCAATTTCATCACCTCTTGCCACCTTCTTACCTTCTCCAGCGAAGGTCGCAGACCGACCAAGTTTTCCGACGACGTTCTCTTTCCCCTTCTTCTTCCCTTTATCTTCTTTCTTCTCCTTCTCTTCTTTCTTTCTTCTTCCATCCCTCCCTCTCACTAAACTCACTAGCGAAGGGGTTCCCCTTCGCCGGATATCTGGTCCGCCAAATTTGACCAGACCATCGATGGTCTGGTTCGCTAGAAGAAGACAGATGAGGAAGAGGATGAGAAGGAGGAGGAGGAAGAGGAGAAGAAGAAGTAGAAAAAACAAGGAGAAGGAGGAGAAGAAGATGGAGAAGGAGGATAAGAAGAAGGAAGAGGAGGAGGAGAACGGAGACATGAATGGCTTTAATTTTTTTAAAAGTTTTTTAGATTTAGTTCCATTTTGTTGGCGGGGGTTTTCTGAAATAAAATGAATTTTTTTTGGCATTTGGGAGTCAAATCGAACAGTCAGGCACTTATGGACCACAACATTGAGTTGGTCACAAATCGTAAGCCAAAACAAAACTAATCCTTGTTTTTTATCTTAATTTGTCAGAAAATAAGTATTTTTGTCCGGTTTGTCTTTTACTTTCACAAATTGAAAGTATGAATTTCTATTCATGATTTTGTTGCTTTGTGTTTTTAGTTGGAAGTGTAGGGGTTTGTGTATCCTATACACTATCTAGTGTTCTAAGCGGAATCTCAAACATCATATGTTAACACTAGAATTCCCAGGATCATATGCATAAACTAATCAATGAACTAGAAGAGGGATAAATACCTTAACGCGTTTTTCCCTCGAACCATTCCAATCGCATGTAAAGATCGAGAGCTCCAATTGTAGCTCCTCTACTTGAGACACCGAGTGAATAGACTTGATTTCCCTTCCTTTCAGACTGCTAGGACTTACTAGAAGGTTGAGAAGGACTCTGCTTCTTGACTAGATTGATAGAACGGGAGCTTTTCCTCTATATTCCTCTCTCTCCACTAGCTGTATATTGAGAGAGAAAGAGAGAGTTGTATATTTTTCTACTAGAGAAAAATCCATACCTTTTCTGTTCTCAACTGACCCAATATATAGACAAACCCTAATTAGAATCCCATTCAGATTAGGTTTTCTATTTTCGGGTCACAGAAAAGATAATTACCAAAATACCCTTTTGGGGTATTTTGACAAGTCCCTTAAGTGTGGCCGGCCAGAACAGGCCACCATGGGCTTTCTATGGCCGGCCCACTTACTTTGGTCGGCCATCACATGGCCGGCCTAATGAGCCTTCCTTTCTATCTTGTTCCGAATCTCCATTCGAACCCTTTCGGCCTTTCCAGTTGGATCCCATCCATTTTTAGCTCGTTCTCGTCTAGTCAAGTCTCTCCGATCAAGCTTGCACTCTTATGTGTAACCCGTTGTAGGATCTGGTCTATGTTAGCCGCGAATCAACTCCTTGATCCGACGATCGTAGTTGGCTTCTAGCAAAGCATTACGACCCCTAATTGGACCGGACTGGATGATCTTCACGTGTGGTCATCATTATCCTAACTGACAAATTGATCGTATTTCCACCTTGGTCGAAGGACACTCCTTCGGAAGGACATCTCCTTCAGACCAAACGGATAAATCCTTCAGTCTCCCACTTGTACTTAGAACAAGTGCAATGCTCGATTCTCATGTCGCTTAGTATCTCATCTGATACGTCATACCCTTCAGACTTTCTTGATCTAGAGAACAACTGTCAATACAAATGGTTAACCATTAATCCATTTGAGTGTGGCCATACATTTTCCAGTTGTTTCTCCTCAAGTGGCCCGGAGATACTTGATCCTAACTTAATAGGAGGACATCATCCAGTCTTGTACTCCCACTTAACTTCATGTCTATCCTGTCTCCCCCAGTATCCCGCCTTTATAACCTCCTTTTACGACGCGGCGTTTGATGGCACCAAAGTTTGACATTCCTTACATAAGATGAGTGGAGTATTCATGTTTAAGGAATCTCTCCAATCTTGCCTATGAGAGTTCGTGACGTTTTTCAACTCCTTGAAGAACTCTCATCTTTGGGTTATCCAGTGTATATTCCCCAATCATACACCCATGTAATTGACTTAAATACCATATTCCTATAGCCCATGGAACTGCGCTATCAGTCAATTCCCATGCTAGTCTTCTTGAGTCATTGTTGTCCATGCAATGACCTGGACTAGGGACTCAATAATGAATCAATTCCATGTTCACTTAGTAGGGTTCCTTTTACCAGATCACGTATCTGATAAACCTACCTGGAATGCCTCATTATTTTTGGACTGTCAATTAAACACTAAACCATTATTTAATGACAGAAATAACTTATTTATTTCTTTTATTGAATGTAGCTAATTGATTACATGAAACTCCTTTCATTAATCCAATTACAACTTAAAGTCATTCATCGATGCGCTTTATACCTATGCCCCTTCTATGACTCTCATACTTAGGCTGAGGCAGTGGTTTAGTTAACGGATCGGCAACATTGTCGTCCGTATCGACTTTGCAAATGACCACATCTTTTCGCTCAGTGATTTCCCTAATCACGTGGTACTTCCTTAGGATATGTTTGGATTTCTGGTGTGCTCTTGGTTCCTTAGCCTGGGCGATAGCTCCATTGTTGTCACAATACAGAGTAACCCCATTTTCTATGCTAGGAACTACACCAAGTTCGGAGATAAACTTCTTTATCCAAACTCCTTCCTTGGCTGCTTCCGAAGCGGCAAGGTATTCTGCTTCTGTGGTAGAGTCTGCTACAGTAGTCTGCTTTGAGCATTTCCAGCTTACTGCTCCTCCGTTTAGACAAAAGACATAACCCGACTGCTATCGGAAATCATCTCTGTCCGTTTGGAAGCTCGCATCCACATGGCCTTCCACGATTAGTTCATCTTTCCCGCCATAAACCAAAAAGTGATCCTTTGTCCTTCTCAAGTACTTCAGGATATTTTTGGCTGCGGTCCAGTGTTTCTCACCTGGATTAGATTGGTAACGACTACACATGCTCAGAGCATATGAGACGTCTGGGCGAGTGCAGACCATGGCGTACATGATTGATCCTATTGCCGAAGCATAAGGCACCTTCTTCATGTATGCTAGCTCATCAGGATCTCGGGGACAGTGAGTCTTGCTTAGCGTCGTGCCATGTGTCATGGGTAGGAATCCTCTCTTAGAGTCTTCCATCTTGAATCTCCCAAGAACCTTATCGATATAAGTCTCTTGACTGAGTCCAATCATCCTCCTCGATCTATCTCTATAGATCTTGATGCCCAATATATATTCTGCATCTCCTAGGTCTTTCATTGAAAAACACTTCCTAAGCCACTCTTTCACGGAGTTAAGCATAGGAATGTCGTTTCCAACGATCAGTATGTCATCTACATACAGGACCAAGAAAACTAGGTTGCTCCCACTAATCTTCTTGTATACACAAGATTCCTCTTCATTCTTCAGAAAACCAAACTCTTTGATTTTCTCGTCGAATCGAAGATTCCAGCTCCGACTTGCTTGCTTCAACCCGTATATGGACCTTTGAAGCTTGCAAACTTTTCCCGCATTCTTGGAGTCCTCAATACCCTCAGGCTGTGTCATGTACACATCCTCTTCCAGTTTACCGTTAAGGAAGGCGGTTTTGACATCCATTTGCCAAATCTCATAATCGTAATGAGCTGCAATTGCTAGAATAATCCTAATGGACTTAAGCATCGCGACAGGGGAAAAGGTTTCTTCGTAGTCTATCCCTTGGACTTGTCTGTAACCTTTTGCCACGAGTCTAGCTTTGAAAACGCTCACGTTTCCATCCTTGTCTGTTTTCATCTTGAAAATCCATTTGCATCCGATGGGTTCTACTCCATCGGACAAATCAACCAAGTTCCAGACATGGATTCCATTTCGGATTTCATGACTCCCAGCCATTTTTCGGAGTCTGGGCTCGTCATAGCTTCTTTGTAGGTGCTGGGTTCATTATCCTCTATCAACAACAACTCTTGTCGTTGAGATAATTCAATCAGCCTTGCGGACCTACGCGGGGCTTGAACAACAGGTGAGACACTCTCAACTAGGGGTGTACTCGAGTCGAGCCGAGCCGAGTAGTAAGATGTTCAAGCTCATTTCGTGTATTTTACTGTCGAGCTCGAGCTCGTTCGAGTAATTGTCCACTTGTTCAAGCTCGGTTCGTATAAGTTTGAAAGAGCTCGAGCTCGAACTCGAACTCGAGCTCGCATTGTTTTAAGCTCGTTTATCAAAATACTTCAAATTAAAACTTTCTAAATCATCAAAATACTTCAATGATCATTTGTCACATACAATAATAATGATTAATGATTCATATTCCGATAATTTTTTAATGGTTGGTATTTTATGTACAAGTTTCAATACTAATACGTAATTATGTACTATACTATTATAAGAGTATGTTAAACGAGCTGTTCACGAGTAGCTCATGATACACTAAAGAATGTTCAAGCTCGGCTCGTTTATGTAAACGAGCTTGATTTTGAGCTCGTGTTAAACTCGGGCTCGTTAATATTCGAGTCGAGCCCGAGCAATAGTCGAGCCGAGCTCGAGCAGCTCGTTAAGAGCTCGGCTCATGTACGCCCCTACTCTCAACTCCTTGAGGGTTCTCCTGCGAATCACATTCGCTCTGCGCGGGAGGATCTCCGAGATCTACCATCTCTTCCTCTCTTTCCTTTTCTATCGGCTCAGAATAGTTAAGAATCGCGACTTCTGACATCGGTACAACGGTGTCAGTTTGTTGCTCGGATCGAACTTCTTCGATCCCTATATTTCTCCCACTTGTCTTCTTGGAAAGAAACTCTTTTTCAAAGAAGACATCATCACGAGCAACAAACACTTTGTTCTCTGATGGGTTGTAGAAGTAATACCCCTTTGTCTCTTTTGGATAACCAACGAAGAGACACTTGTCTTATCTTGGTGCTAGTTTATCTCCTTCTAAACGTTTTACATAAACATCGCAACTCCAGACTTTGAGAAAAAACAACTTTGGAACCTTTCCAGTCCATATCTCATATGGCGTCTTTTCTATAGCTTTTGACGGAGCTCGGTTTAGTGTGAAAGCAGCCGTTTCTAGAGCATACCCCCAGAAAGTGTTAGGAAGATCGGCTAAGTTCATCATCGATCGAACCATGTCCATCAAGGTTCGATTTCTCCTTTCGGACACACCGTTTATCTGAGGTGTTCCGGGAGGAGTGAGTTGGGACACTATTCCGCAACTCCGAAGATGATCCTCAAACTCTTGACTCAAATATTCACCACCTCGATCCGATCGAATGACTTTTATTTTTTTGCCAAGTTGATTATCTACTTCATTCTGGAATTGTTTGAACACTTCAAACGATTTCGACTTATGCTTCATAAGATATACGTAACCATATCTAGTGAAGTCATCTGTGAACGTTATGAAGTAGCCATAGTTACCTCTCGCAAGTGTACTCATAGGTCCGCATACATCTGTATGTATCAGTCCTAATGGTTCACTCACCCGATCTCCTTTCCCCTTGAAGGACGATCGTGTCATTTTGCCCACTAAGCATGGCTCACATGTATCGTACGATTCTAAATCACACGATCCCAGAAGTCCATCTGAATGAAGCTTCTGCATGCGTTTCATGTTAATGTGACCCAAACGACAATGCCAGAGATAGCTTTGGTTAGAATCATGAGTACGAAGCCGTTTCGTGTCTATGTTCAGGATTTCGTCTTCTATGTTCACAACATAAAGACCATTACGTAGTTTAGCACTGGTATAGAACATCTCACCTTTGTATAAAGAACAACACTTGTCCTTTATTATAGCATGATATCCCTCTTTGTCTAACACCGACACAGAGATGATGTTCCTTGATATAGTGGGTACATAATAGCAATTATGCAGCACTAATATCAATCCAGTATCTAAACTGAGCTCATAGGTTCCTACAGCCACAGCAGCAACTCTTGCCTTATTTGCGACTCGTAGAACCATCTCGCTCTTTGTCAGATACCTGACCTCCTTGAGCTCATCTAATTCTGAAATTATATGTGCTCCACATCCGGTATCAAATACCCATGAAGGAGAGTCAGCCATATCTGCCAAATTGACCTCTATAACATAGGCACCGACTTCCACTTCCCTTTCTGGTATCTCTATTTCGCTTTCTTTATTCGAAGCATCGAGAACTCTTCTCTGATCTTCCTCCCAATCTAGAAAGTCGTATAGATCTCTATCTAAAAGTGAACTAATACTATATGCCATCTCTACTCTACATAAACAGAATAAGGATTTTGCTAAGTACTACATTCAATGTTTACGCAAAAACAGTTTTTGCCATATTATTCAATGAAAACCGTCCCCCTTTGAATAATACGATTCCAAGATCCCATTCCTGTGAAGCTAAGCGTACTTTGGCACTGCCCTTAACTTCACCCTCCTGGGTGAGTAACTCCTTACTGATCATACTCCTATGACTCTTGGTTGATGAATAACACTTATGTGTTCAATTCATCCTTTTGCCTCGAAATCCAAAACCCTTTTGCTGACTCGTTGAGAATAACCATTTAGACATGTAGACCTCTTCATAGGTCTACCCGTATTGTCCCGAGGTAAAAGATGGCACCCTGCTTTGGCATGCCCCACCATCGATGAACAAGGGCTCAACAGGTGTCTTAATCTGGGTAAGCATTACTCAAAATTCTTTTTGGGGACTCTTACGTTATTGTTTGCATGCATTACTGTGAACTCTAACATAATCATACACCACATAAAACGTAAATAAGTAAATGTGCCTTAAGTCTAATAATATGACACTCATAAATCACCCAAGTATGTATGAGATTCGCTTTCTTAGGTCGAATCTAGGTTTGCTATGTTCTAGATAGCTATTCGGGAGATACTACCGACATCTCTATGTCTAACGTGCCTTAAGTCTAATTTTCTCAAAATTCTGACTAATGGCTCGTTTTGGTTTTATCCTAAAAGATTATGAAATCGTTTTGGAAAAACTCCGTTTTAGGCTTTTGATTGGCCCGGGTCGCTTTCGGAAAAAATATGGTCAAAGTCGGAAGAAGAAAATAGAAACCTCCCACTTAAGTCAAGGCCCAAAAGACCCGAGTCAAACTCTAAGGACTTAAGTCAAACTTGGTCAAGGACCCCTTTGACTAGACCAAGTCAAGTCAAGGTCCGAGCCAAGGTTGGACCCGGATTGGCACGTACTAGAACGTGCCAAGTCCCTCGGGTGGACGCGTCCTGGCCCTAGGCCAGACGCTTCCCAACCCCACAGACGCGTCCTAGACGCTCTGTCCAAGTTTATCCATCTCGGACTCCCAGTTCGAGACGGCTCCTGGCTTCACCAGATGCGTCCCAGACGCGTTCTGAAAGGGACAGTCCTGGTCGCGTCCGGATTCTCAATCCGAGACGCGTCCAGACTTCTCTGGTCGCGTCCTGAAGACGCGACCTCACGTGCTGGACGCGGATCTCTCGGGATCCCTGTCCGAGACGCGGTCGGACTCCCATTCCGAGACGATCTCGGACGCGTCTTCCTGACCGAGAGAAACTCGGACGCGTCTGTCCGAGACGCTCTCGGATTCCCAGTCCGGGAAGGACTGGGACGCGTCCTGGGCGTCCGCGACTGGCCATACACGTCCTGGTCAGTCCGGCTCCTGGACAGCACCTTCTTCCCTTCCAATTTTCGTTTTCTTCCAACTATTTGCTGCTGTTTTGATGAATATTCATCCAAAAACCAGCAGTTTCGAAAACTCTTTTCAAAAAAACCATCTTCTTTAAAACTTCCTTTTGAAAACTCTTTCCAAAAACTCAAAATTTTAAAGTTCTCCCATTGAAACACTTTCAATTTCTATCCGATTAAGTCTAAATCTAATTATAACTAATCAATTTTATGTCTAAATCCCTATTTAAACATAAAATCATCTAATCAATCAAGCTCGAATCTAATTCGACTAGTCAGAGATAGTTTCATGCAACCGGTTCGTGATGCCACTATAGGGTTTTGTGTATCCTATACACTATCTAGTGTTCTAAGCGGAATCTCAAACATCATATGTTAACACTAGAATTCCTATGATCATATGCATAAACTAATCAATGAACTAGAAGAGGGATAAATACCTTAACGCGTTTTTCCCTCGAACCATTCCAATCGCATGTAAAGATCGAGAGCTCCAATTGTAGCTCCTCTACTTGAGACACCCAAGTGAATAGACTTGATCTCCCTTCCTTTCAGACTGCTAGGACTTACTAGAAGGTTGAGAAGAACTATTCTTCTTAAGTGTGGCCGGCCAGGTCACAGAAAAGATAATTACCAAAATACCCTTTTGGGGTATTTTGACAAGTCCCTTAAGTGTGGCCGGCCAGAACAGGCCACCATGGGCTTTCTATGGCCGGCCCACTTACTCTGGTCGGCCATCACATGGCCGGCCTAATGAGTCTTCCTTTCTATCTTGTTCCGAATCTCCATTCGAACCCTTTCGGCCTTTCCAGTTGGATCCCATCCATCTTTAGCCTGTTCCCGTCTAGTCAAGTCTCTCCGATCAAGCTAGCACTCTTATGTGTAACCCGTTGTAGGATCCGGTCTATGTTAGCCGCGAATCAACTCCTTGATCCGACGATCGTAGTTGGCTTCTAGCAAAGCATTACGACCCCTAATTGGACCGGACTGGATGATCTTCACGTGTGGTCATCGTTATCCTAACTGACAAATTGATCGCATTGCCACCTTGGTCGAAGGACACTCCTTCGGAAGGACATCTCCTTCAGACCGAACGGATAAATCCTTCAGGAAGATATATACATCTAGATACAATCAATATTAAGCGTGCCCCTAGATCAGTGTTACTTGTATTTAGTTCATTTCTTTGGTTGTTATCTATTATAAAGATCACATCGGACGGCTGGTATAAATCCCTCTTTATATAAATCTACTCAAAATGGAAGGGCGATAGTGTCATTAATTATTATCCTTTTAGATATCAAAATCGATTAGGATGTCCCCAAATAACTAATGCTCCACTTTCTTCTCATTCTACTTTCTCTCTCGCGGTTTATCCGATGATATCTCTCCACTAAGGTTGTGTTTGATTACAAGTGGAGAAAGGAAGAAAAAATAGAGAAAATGTTTCTTTGAGACGTTTTCCATGTTTTCTACTGTTTGGTTCATTAAAAATAAAAGTATTCACCTGTATAGCAAGCTAGAAAAGCTAAAGATCTATATATTAAGATTAAATTTTGCTTCTATATTCGCCTCCAATAGTGAAGCTAATTCCTAATAGCCCCATCTCACTCCTTAACCTCATTGTTAGTAGTTAAACCAGTCCAAGTGATAGGATAAGTTAAAGTAGAGGCAACATGATTCATTTCGAGTTAACCACTAATTTTAATTTGGATAAAAAACAGATTTAATCACTACGGGGGGGGGGGGGGGGGGGGGTTGTGGATCAGGACATTGGGGGACACCCAGAGACAAAAATATTCCGTAGACATTTTAAGACATCTCGGGACATTTGTCCAACAAAATGTCCAATGTCTTTATGGACATTTCAAGACATTTGATTCATAGACAAAATGTCTTTGAGACATTTCAAGACATTTGGTTCATAGACAACATGTTTTGAGGACATTTCAACATATTGAATCCATGGACAAAATGTGTAGTGGATATCATTATTATTATTGTTACTTTTATTATTATTATTATTATTATTATTATTATTATTATTATTATTATTATTCATTGAAGGACAATTGATAGACATTTATTATTTTAATATTATTATCATTGTCTAACCATATGAAATAATACATTTGTACTCATATTTCAATAATATATTTTTCGACTTTTGTGAACATCTGTGGATATTTGAGGACATTGGTGGACATTTATTATTTTAATATTATCATTATTGTCTAATCATATGAAATAATTTATTTGTACTACTTTATCGAAAATATATTTTTCGACTTTCGTAGACATCCGTGAATATCAGTGGACATTGATAGACATTTAGTTAATATTTATTATTTTAATACTATTACTGTCTTATCATATGAAATAAAAAAAGTTTAATTAACCTTTTAAATATATATTTTTCAAAACTTTCGTAGACATCCGTAGATATCTGTAATATAATATAATATAATAATATAATATAATATAATATAATATAATATAATATAATATAATAATATCATAATATAATAATAATAAAATAACATAATAATTTTATAATAAGATAATAATATAATATAGTAATATGATAATAATATCATTATTATTATAATAATTAATATTTTTATAAATTATTAGTCTAATTTGATAATAATAAATATTTTTTATTATCTTCCTTACTGAAATGTCCCCACGCGTCCTCAAACGTCTTCTATATGAGAAACATTTTCTCTCCAAAAGCTCTCCAAATTTACACAAAAATGTCTTCAAAACCAATTTGTCTTGAAATGTCCATATTTCTGTGTCCCAAACGAATAACACATACATTTCAGGACATTTGAAATGTTCCAAATGAATAACACATACATTTGGAGACATTTGAAATGTCCCCAACCAATAACACAGACATTTGGGGACAATGGGGGACATTTCAATAACCCCCCCCCCCCCCCCCCCTAAATCTCCCGACCAAAATCTCAAAAAATCCAAACCATTTCAAAATAACAAGCACTTAAAGTGACCAAATACGTATTGTATATTTATATTCATATATCTCAAAGTTGAGAACTCAGGTTTCACGAACAACAAACATGAAATTGAAGAAATCAAAAAATGATAAAACTAAAAATGATATTAAAGAAACTCTTCTGGAGATTTCATCAAACAGTTCGTCTACAATAGTTTAGACCAAACCAAATCAATGAAATACAGTTTTATGACATTGAAAAATTCTCTCATAAATAAGTAGTCATTGGAAACATACCACTGAAATTGGTTTTTATTTAACAAGGAAAAGAGATGGTGAGAGATAGATGTTCACCTTTTTTTTTATCACAATAGAAAATAGAAAACGAGAAATTTCAAGAAAGTGAGATTAATCAAGAGGATTAGAGGAGTAGAGTAATCCCTGAAGACCTTTTTTCCAAATTTTGGCTGAAGAAAATGCTCATGGAAATTCGACTAAAGAAGGTTTATTAGTTGATGAAAGTGTGGTAGGTCAAAGTTGTTGAGAGAAATATGGGCAAAGTGAGAAAGAAGGTCGTTGGAAAGAGATTCTTAGGGGGGAGGAGGGTCAACACTTTCCCTTATTTAAAGGAAAATTAGGAAATTTTTGTCACGTGAGTGAAATTTTATGATTCGGGAAACTCCCAATCAAACACACCCTAAATCGTTTAAAGTATCCCTAAACTAAATTACTTGCCCCACTTTCTTCTCATTCAAATCTTGGCTACTGAATCTCTTCGAATCTGTACATTGGATCGTGAAATCCATTGCCAATGATGGATCTCCCCAAATGCTCGTCCACTTAGAGAAAGAGAGAAAGAAGAAGAGGAAAAGATGAAGAAGATGAACAGCGAGAAGACAAAAACAATAGAAACAACGAAAGTCACCAAAGGCAAGGATAATATTGGAAAATTAAAATTTAACTTTTTGGTGAATGCATAGATAACCCAAGGTAATCTCAACATCAAGGTAATCTCAACATCTCAAAGTGCCAAATGATAAATAACCCAAGCATTATTTGTTACGTTCATCACGTTCAATTTCTAGTTGGAGTTGCACACATTTAGTCTTGATAGTGGGGAGAAAAGAAGATAAAGAAAAACGTTATATACTTTCTAGTATAAAAGTTGCTAGCGGAAGATGGTCGGCCGCCCATTTTCTACCGACATCTTTAGTGAAGGAGAAAAAGTGAGGTGGAGAGAGGGAGAGATAAGCACAAGGATAAGAGAATGAAGTGTAAGATATTTACATATATTTTCAACAAAAAAAAAAAAGATAGTTACATATATATGTAGTAGATGATGTAGATAGAAAAAAAATGTTATTAATAAAGGTGGGTTATTGAGAGAAGTAAGAAAATTATCCGAGTATAAAGTTTTGAGTGCAAACAAAAGTTTTTGACACATTTTATTTCTTCCAGACACTTCAACCTTTCAGCTTCTCCTTCCTCAACCAAAATTCCGACGGCCCCCACCTTTATAAAAAAACCATAAATGTGTCAAAAACAAGGGAGAGAGAGAGAGAGAGAAGAGAGTTGTTGCCTGTCGTCGCCGGCCAAGAGCCAACCAGCAACCCTTCGACGGCAACAAGGGAGTGTGTATTTGGCTCACCTTCTTATTTCTCCAAATCACCCACCTTTATAAAAAAAAACCATTAAGGTAGTTTGACGAAAAGACAAACAAATTTTGGTCTTTGGAGACAAATGAATTGCCCAACATAGAAAAAGCCCTAGATTGATCACAAATTCCAATCCAAAACAGATTTCCCCTTACAATTAAAACCCAAAAAGGATCACAATAAGTACAATCTTCTTTTTGAAACGGAATTAATACAATCTTTTAGATATAGACTATAGTAGAAAGCATGAAAAATCTCTTCTCTGCTACATAAAACAGACTATGTAACTTCTCAGTTGCTGTGCAGGAGCTTGACCAGTCACCAGACCCAACAGAGCCACCACTCACTGATCAATTTTAACCACAAATGCACATCACTGCGGTCCAGAATCTAAGTTATTCTCATCGTTAAACCACATATATTACTTATTTTTCATGTTCAGTTCTATGTTTGTCCAACTACCAAAGAGCCGAGCAAAAAAAGGCTGAAAAATAGGAACCAATATTCAAGAACGGTCTACTACTTCTTGATGTAGTAGTGGTTAGAACCCACTCTGAAACCCAAAGATCCCAGCTTCGGTTTTGGGTGGAAGTAGAAATCCATGACCTATTAAACTTAGGTAAATTAAGAATAAATAAGTTTTAGGCCCTTTAGGGCCCAAGATGCTTTTGGTAATGACATTTATAAAGCTTATTCGATTCGATGTATCTATATATTATATGTTCATGACACATCCATGTCATGTAATGACTTGAAGTCCGTGTCATAAAAAAAATCACAAAAAGCAGACAATATATTTCATGGTATTAACAACCTCAGATTACAGTTTTTACAATATAGAAACTTGAATATAAATTCATCCAGGAAGAAAAACAAAGGAGAAGTTCTGAAAAGGAATATAACAACATTATCAAAATGATATTAAACATTGATTACCTCCCTATCTCGAATGCTAATGTTGCTGAACTATGGTATCGTTGCAATACTTCTTAAAATTTAAGCATTCTTCCACTAGAAACTCACTGCCAAAATGAATTTATAGAAATATATAAGATTTTAGTTTCTATTATTTCGTAACGGAGATTCGAGGAAAAAATAGCTGAATGAACTTCAAAAGGTAGAGGTTTTAGATGTAACTTACAAGATTCTTTCAGCCATTTGTGATGCTTCCCATCTGGGGCTCCATGGGTAATCAGTCAAGGGAGGTGACATGATTGGCATTCCTTGAGAATTGAAGTGCTACAAAAGATAGATAATTGATGAGACCAGTCAAATTTATGTTTGCAAAGGCATATTTAAATGTATATGAAATCACAAAAATGTATTGTCAAATGGACAAATGTCATCATTATTGGAACAATTTATGTACTTGTGTGATGGTATGTTGATCTCATGATGTGAAGTTGATGTAAATACGTAGGCGGAAGTTTCTCAAGAGGTTTATTTCAATTAAAATAAATATTTCTCTCACTAGGATTTTTCTCCTAAACTTCTCTTCACAAAAAAAAGACCGATTCAATTATAAAGCTAAGAGTCATTATGCAAGGTGGCTTAGGCATGTAGGACTTTGGGGCCGGAACGTCCAGGAAATAACCTCATTCACCCAAGAGATATTTCTTTTTCTTCTGGAGGGTTCTAATGTTAGAAGATAAATGTTCAGAAAATGTAGACTTAATTTAAACTCTTCGGTGAAGGCCCACTTTGTTGGGTCGTAATATCCGAGTCTCTCCACTCTGGTCACAGGGTTTCCAATCTTGTTGTGTAAATCAAATATGGAACTCCATACATCTTTACTCATGTGATGAAGCTTTTCTTAACCCACTCACAAAACATGTTGAAACATATACATGAACTTACACATGACAAATATGAAGTTAAGATCTCTCATTTACCTGTGAACTTTGTAAAATCAGAACTGGTTGTTGCTTTGGAAACTGAACTGACAAAGAAAAATGCACCTACAATAACATGTTATATGAAAATCTTTAGTTGCAGCCAGGCAGGCAATATGAGAAACTGAGAACTACACAAACTAATGTGCAGCAAATGGCACAAAAAGGAATTAATGTATTATTCCGAAATCAGTGGTCCTTCGGACACTAATCAAGAAGACATTTTTTTATGTTTCTACTATATTATTAACGAACCAAAAATGGCTTCATCTAACTGACTAACAAATGAAATTTGTGCTTCAATGCTGTTTGATAGGATCTACTTTTCTTTAATGATGAATCATGGAAGGGCCAGCTTTTTAATGAGTCGCGTAGACGCGTAGTTGCAAAAATAAACAAAAAGGAAACATCATACCAGAAATGTGAAAACCCCAGAGGCAGCGAGAGTAGTCACCTTTCGGCAAAAAACCTAGTGGTAGAGAACAATCAGAAACCAAGTAAAGAAATGCATAATTGGTAGACACGAGATAAAAAAAGAGATTTTTATAAAGCATACTGGATCCGCTTCTACTGGCCTTCCGAATACAGGAGCTAGAGCCTCTATAAAGCGTCTTCTAGAGCCAATTGACGCGACTGCCTCCACAATCTACAAGAAAGTGTAATTCAGAAACAACAGCAGTAATAAGCATGCCATTTTTCTCAGAAGGAAGGAATAGTCAAAAGTAATTCGAGAAAGACGAGTTCATCACTCAATTAAACAGACCTGCAAGTTAAGATTTTGTTCTATGCTGGGCAGATATTCAGCCATGCACCTGCAGATAGATCAGAAAAAAGATGCAAGAAATATCAACAAAACATTGTTTCTTCTCAAACAAGGACACATACGAAACTATGTCAAGTTTTATTTGAGCATAACTTACATGCCATCTAACCATGGAAGAAGCTTGACATCTTCAATGGAAAATAATGCTTTCAATTCTGGGGAAGAAACTAGTTTTATTCGAGGGGCAGAAGGAGCTGAGGAATATTTTCTGGTAACTGGAAATACAACCTGTACCCATCTAATTTTCCACCATTCGATTAAAGGAAGAAAGCAAAGATATCATGCGTGAATAATAGAAATTATAAATTTTTATATTAGCATATCTGTACTACTCTAACCAGTAAATAGAACTTCAGTAAAAGATGAACTACGTTATCTTGTATTCCTCACTTCAGCAACTCCTTTTTCCTAGTTCCCTAGATTTGGCAACTACATCTTGGGAGTTGTATAAGATTAAACCATGTAAAGAAGTGTTATTCTTTGGGTCTCGTAATAAACATTTGGGAGAGAATTGCCGATATCACGTCATATTCTTCAGTTCTCATGCAAAAATCAGGCAATATATGTGACGTTCGTAATCAATAGAGGTAAAAGTTAGCCAACTGACCATGTGCAGGGCCAGTTATTTGAATATCATGAATTTTCATTTACAGCTGCGTCTTCAGTTTAAGACAAGTGCTTGCATGCTACTTGAAAATTTTTATTACGACACGTACTTTCTTCCCAAAATTGGAGTAATATCATCAAGTACTCTATAGTTCTTCATAAGCCCCTTCTTCAAAAGAGATATGTCTCTTACAACCTAACTAACTATTCAATTACAACTTGCCCGCCCAATCTTAATGTCCCTTTCTTTTCTGGAAGTGCATAAATATTTACTGGGAAAATATATTTTTGCACAAAGCCTTATCAATTCACCCAATTAGAGATAACCCTTGAATGTAAATGTTAAGCTCAATTTCATTGTGTCCTTTTCTCCGTATTCCTAAACCTCGCCCGTGGTCATATTGCTTCGCTATCTTTTTTACAACCAGTGTTGTCAAACTCGGCCGATTCGAACAAGTTGCTTGGGGATCGGCTCTCGGGAGTAGCCCAAGCCGAAACCTTAGCGAGTTCCCGATCCTAGACCTTGGCGAGTAACTCGGCTTACCTCGACAAGTCTAGTCAAGTATGGGTGACTCAACTATAATTTTGTTGCAGGTAGTTTTTTACCTTTTTTAAGAAATATGGTGTTTCTAAAACTTGAAATAACATATCCTACTTCTATACAAACAAGGCTGAAAATAAAAATTGAAATCTTCTTATAAATTATAATACAAGAATTAAGACAAGTTAAGTTTTTAAAAATACAAGAATCAAAACCATAGGCTTCCAATTCTTCAGAAATCAATGCATCCAAATTGAAGAAAGACAAAAAGAGAAAGGTTTGAATCATCCAAGTTCTTCATCATCAACTTATTTTAGCTATTTACTACTTATTATTTGACTTGATTTTGTGGCACATAATTTTTTATAATTGATACTTGTTCAATTTATTTACTTTATAATCATTTCTTGATAGTTATTTTTTGTAATTTTAGAGCTTAATTTGAAGCATAATAGTTGACATATGTTGTGTATGCATGAAAATATGACATATGTAAGAATGCAAAAGTAAATACACTCGGTCTGACTCGGCACTTGGCCAATCTTCAAACGCAACTGCTTAGTTTACATCCTCAACTCAGCACTCTTTCTCATTTTTTAGGTTTATCCTCACATGTCTACGTTTTACATAAACCTCCCCAATAAACTTTGACCATGCCAAAACATCAACAAATTGACCTTAGCTGCTGCGCAGCATGTTCCATCTTCACACATGTACAAAGAATGAGCCTTTGATAGAGCTAATAGCTAAGTGGACCGGAATAAACTCTCTACCCTGGACCCTATTTTAATTGGAGAGATTGTAGGGAGGACAGCACGAGTTTACTCGACACCTGAAAACATGTTATAGCATAGAAGCAAGTGGAGAGGTGGACCTGAGCAAGCTCTGCTCTGAGCCCTGCTCTGAGCCCTGCTCTGACCAGAGAGACAGAGCAGGGAGATCTAGCAGAAGTGAGTTCGATCCTTGAGCTTTGCTCTGCCCGAAAGAAAGGCGATCACGCAAAAGGCCAGACTCCGCTAAAGATCCGCTTCTCCAGTTGGATCTGTTACTGACAAAATATGCGATCACGATACGTGATGATTTCCTTATACGACCATCCTACGTGACTATCATTAACGGTGGTAAATCACCGCCTCGCGAACCTATAAGGATCATCCAGGAGGGGTTCGATCTTTACAACTTCACCGATTTCTTCATACTTATGCATTAAACTGACTTGAGCGTCAGACTGCCTTTTACGGACACACACACACGCCGCTCAAATATCCATTACAGTAGTAGGAAGGAGTTTATCGAGAGTTACAGAGGCTATTCCCCCTATGGGTATCAGGAAGCCACTTTCCGACATCATCAGTTTACAACCACAAATTTGCACTCTTTGTCAGTTCTTAGGTCCATCTTCACTTGTCTACGTTTTACATAAACCTCCTCAATAAACTTTTCTTATGTAGTCATCCAATTTCAAGCTACGCCAAAAAGTAAATACGCTTTAATTCTGTATGTTGAGTTTTATCAATGTACATAGACGCAGTTAGATAGTAAAGTACCATTAATGAAGGACATAATTTCCTTTCAAAACATATAAGCTTTTGCACTGCCATCCCAACTCAATTTGCAGCATGGGTTTGAATATGATTGTATATTGAGTTAGTGAACAAGACCAAAGTTGATAAGTTTCGTTTTCTACAGCAGTTATTTTTTAATTGTACCTCTTTTTTTCCTTCAAGGCTAATATTTTAGTAACTTTGAAGCCAACTGATTCTTAAAACATGCCAGCTAATCCAGTATAAATATACTCCCTTTCACATATGACATGTTATGACACTCAACTAAACCGTAAAATGGTAAAATATACTAAAATCTAATACTCTTTAATAAAAAATAGCAATTAATTTGCATTAAGAGAAGCAGAAAATGACCTGTAAGTAAATCTTTTGTTGATGCTTCCACGGACATCCATGTACTAGTTTATTGAAGTCTATGTCCAATAAAGGTACAGCAAATTTAACTTCCTCTGGCTACACTAAAATTCAAAGCAATAGAAATTTAACCAAGGCTAAATGAAATACAATATACATGGACTGTTACAGCGGAAAAAGTAACTATAGAAGAACCAAAATTATTCACCTTTTCAGGTCCCGAAACCATATAGACTTCAATTCCCTGTCCCACAACAATAAAAGAAAAATTGGAAAAGACAGGTTAAAGACAGATCCCGAACAAATGAAATGATACCAAATCACGTAAGCTCACGCACACACGTATATAAATATGGTGCAAATTAAGTTACTTCTCTAGAATGTATGGTGCTGATTTCAAACTTCAATCTTTCATCATCAAGTTCTGCTATTCGCTTCCTCTGGTACAACATGTAGACATCCCTACACACATCATTCTAAAATCCATAAAAGCTGGTCTTTGCTGCACAATCATAGTAAAATTAAGGTTGAATTTTTTTCAAAATCCTAACCTAAGCTCGTGAATAAGCGAAAGCAGCTTGGAAGGGTCTTTAATATTCCAATCAGATAAACTGTTCTTCAGAGTCTCCCCATCACCAGTAACAAAAAGAGGGTGAAAATTCTCATCTTCCGGGGCGAATATAATATCTGGAGCTGCCAATGGGTAATGTGCGTTGTATATAACGTCCCCTAGAACGACATTGATGATACAACTTTTAAAATAACATAAAACATCAAAAGTTCGAGTAGAAAATGGTAACAGATAGATAAGTTTGAAATGAAAATGAAAAATTTACTAACATTTTATGTAATCAAGGCAGAGTGGTATCAATAGAGTGAAACGATCAGCTAAATAAGGGTTTTTGCTACCCGACCATATCCGATCAACCTGCAAAATTTAGCAGTACGAATACAGTATAATGAATTTCGAATTGAAACTAAAATTTGAGATCTAGGGTTTCTAATATTAGCTGTAACTAATAGATTTGAAAATAAATTTGTTTTGACTGTGTTAGATCGTTATTGTAAGTGGATTCAGATCAAATTTGATAGCATGAAAGAGGGGTATGTAAATTTTTATACCTTGATTGATAGAGGAGAGTGATGGAGGAGGTAACTGAGCTGAGCAGCGATCAGAGGAGACAAAGTAATATCAGTAGTGACGGCCATTACAACTTGAGAGAAAGCTTTGAAACCCTAGTTTTTATTTTAGCTATGGGTTTGGGGCTTGGTTGATCACCGGCGTTTTCAGCATCAGACGGGAAAGGGTTTTTAACTTTTCTTCCCCCTTGACAGAAATGGGTAATTCAAAATGCCCCGTTCTAATGACCGATTAAAAGTAGGGAGATGCTAGAGAGCCCAAATTTTTTGGCCATTTTAATGCCCAGCTGATGTGGAATCACTAAAAGACAAGGTTTTTTCAAAGTTTGACTACGGTGGAGACCGCTTTTATTTCTAAATGAGGAAATATGTCACCCACTAAGTACCAATTTCTAAGTCACTCTATCATTTCCCTTAAAAGTACGGCCGTGTTGCCAACAATTGTTGGTTGAAGGGGTAAGAGGTAATACTCTTCCACTTTAGAAGTTAAGGGTTCGAGGCAGCTGAACGATTAAAAAAAACAGTATGGCCGTGTTTGGGGATCGTCGATCAGTTTATTGTAGTTGAATGTTTGGTTTGATCGGGATTGAGAATATGATTCCTGACATATTCTTAATTAGGTGTTTGGTTCATACAAGAACAAAAATGTAACTTTTTGTAAAAAGTTCACTTTTATCTTTACTTTTCCTTTTTAAGAATACGACTACGATCTACGTTAGACGTTAAAGATGTCATAAACACGATAACCGCCTAATTTTAACTAAGAATGAAATAGACCTAAAGCCCAACAACAAAGAGACCTAAAGCCCGATAAATTGTTACATTATTTATAGCCTAAATTAGGTAGGATAAATCTTGATGGCAAACTGCTTCCACCGAGACTCGATCCCACGACCTCATGGGCTTAAGAGGGGTGTCCAACCACTGCACCAAAGGCTGGTAGACACTTTTATCTTTACTTAAACTACATAAATTACACATCAACTTTGTCATATATTAAAATCAGTGTTAGGATATGTTATTCGTTAAGATCTTTTTACTAGATCTTCAAAGTCCGGATCTTCAAAGATCTCAAAAAATTTAAGAGCTCCAGGTAATTTTTTAGTTTCCATGACAGACTAATTTCCATGATGTTATCTATGTGAGTTTAAGTCCTCTTTTAGCTATCAGGTTAATCTCTCCTTCCTTCCTCTTTCTAGAGTGGGTCAAAGTCTTCTCAAATTTAATATGACTTTAATCTAATTTTTCAGTTTTAGGTTTTTAGTGGGTAAAATGATGAACAATAATGTTTGATGTTAAAAAATGGTCTCCCGCTATATCAGCACGAAACATGGACTTGATGCATGACAGCATCCGTTATGATCGAATATTCCGTGATGTTGAGTTAGATTCCTGCTTCTGCTCTGGTTCTCGCTCCCTGATCCCGCTCCTTGATTCTTGGGGGAAAACCTGCAAAGGGTTCGAAAACCACTCCGACGCTCAAGACAGTCAGGGTGTTCTCTGCAGTAAAAGATTGAATATTAATTGAACCTTTTGGGGGCGAGTTAGGGTAACTCAGTGTAAAGTGATTGTGTTCAGTTTATTCGAACCTGTCCTGTGAAAGACGATGGGGGCCCTTTTATAGGCTGAAGTAGACCGACTGTGATTAGACAGTCTAGATGAGGCAGTTGTGATCCACCGTTTAGGGAAGTTTCCCATTGTTCCTGGTTAGGGTTTCCCTTGTAATTATATAGTATCTAGGATACATAGAAGTTCCTAAGTTCAAGGATCCTTCGTAGATATCCTGTCGATGCGATAGATCTTCTAGGAGATGTTTCCTCATTTGAGACTATTGAAGTCCAAGTTTGCTTAAACACTTTAGATCTTTAGCCGACTGGGATCTCATAAGGAGATTCCGAGATTGAGTCGGTAAGCTGCTGGAGCGTTTCTGCCTCCTCAGTTTAGGGTGTGAGGCATCGACCTAACTTACGTGGACCCCCCCCCATTCCTTTAGAAACTCCAGAGCTGATCTGTTTGTACCGGGGGCGAAAGAGAGTTGATACCTCTAGCCGACCCCCCAGTTAGAGATGTAGGTGGCGGAATGTCAAGGACTTAGCTATTCTATTACCTAAAGTCGGGTTGACCCGTTGGACTTCAAGTATGTTCTTGACTCTTTGACGTTAGTCAACCTCTGGACATTTTGTGCATCATCAAGTAAATTCTATGTTCAATCACAGTTCTAACTTTTCACGTGAGAATCACAATACCTTTTCTCTTTTTAGTTGGTAATTCCTTCCTTTCTCATTTTCTGTATGTCATTGTTTTTAAGGACTCTTATCATTTGATTTTGAACAGACTGTACGTTTATCATTTTTGTTTATGATTTCCCAATAATAAGGGGAATATCAAACTTAAATGAAGTTCTCATGCATTGCTTAAGGAGGGATGGTGGAGCGCACATCAATTCTTAATTAGTGTTTTTTTTTGTTGCGCAATCTTAATTAGTGTTTAATGATAGAAAATTTAGCTTTCTCAACTTGATGGTTTTGTAATTTATTTTACATTGCATAAGTTGGCTCACTTTTCTACTTTTGAATACGAATTTTGCATAATGTATTTTTACATTTTATAAAAACAGTATCTAATGTGATTTTTTCATCTAAAGTTTGCTTTTCATTATGTATCAAATAATATATAAGATTACCCCTTTTCTATATGAGTTATTTTTTCAAGTTTTAATTTTTACTATTAAATTGTGAATGTGCAGTGAAGTTTTCAGTAAATTTTCTTTCAAATGGTTTTGGTGATGAAATATCAAAATACTAAAATAACAAAGACAAATAATATCGGTAAACAGATCAATGGGGGAGAGGACCTAGGATTTTAGAATTCATCTTAACATGTATCAATAATAACTTAATCATGCATATCTTTTTTATCACTCAAGTTTTGGTAACCGAATGTACCAAACTCGGGAAAATATTCTAGTTAAAGCTGAATAACACTAAAGTCTAAATTCGAAGTTTTGAAATACGAAGTCGCAACTATTAACTATCAATTTATACGCATGACTCATTAAAGAACTTAACCTAAACACGAGACATCAAATCTAAAGCATAGCTAATGAAGAAATCTCCCTACGTCAACACTAAGGATTCAGTATTATAACGATTAAAACATTTCAGATATTAAGCCATGAAAAAGACACCATCATCATTATGCTAAAACTTCATCATAAACCCTAGACAACAAATTTTATCTAATCAAAATATGAGATTAAAACAAATATGAAGAATAAGAGATAAAATGGAAGAAGAATTAAACTTTCTCACTGATTTTCCTTTGGCAGCGAAACGTTCCCCTGGAGAAAATAATTTTCCAGCGGTGTAGGAAAATGATTTTCCAACAGTAATCTCATTCGAAACATGGTCTTCTTCTCCGCTTCTTTTTTCTCTCTCTGTTTTGTTTCAATTTCAATTCAGCAATAGTAAACCAGTTGAAGATGAAGATTATATTAGATTAGAAAATAACAATCCTCTCTCTCTACAAATCTCTCTCTTTCTCTTTCAATTTCTATCATTGCTCTGTTTCTCTCTCTATTTTTTACTTTCTCTCTCAATTTCCATCACTCTCTCTTTTCTCTCTAATTTTTCTATTTAGTTGAGCTTAAGAGAGGATTCGATCTTGAAAGATGAGATGTCATTCTTCTCTGTTTTCTGTAACATTTATATGAAGATTAAGAATCTGCAGCAATATCTTCTTTCACTTGCTCTATTGTATTTCCTGTGAAAATATCCATCTTGCTCTATTGTAATCTCTCTATAAACAACAACTCCAACTCTCTCTCGGTTCTGTCAAGAGAAACCAAATTTATCACTCAAGAATCATCCCTCTCGGCCTTACTGTTGCCTTCAGAATTCTCAGTTATCCTTCAACCGAATCCAATCCTTTCCTTCTTTCTGTCTCCAATTATCTCTTTCTATTTCACGCTCTCTCTAGATTATATTTCCACTGAAATCCTAATTCTCTATTTCTTGTTTAAATTTCTAGAGAGAGAGATGAATATCCTCTTCCAAAAATCTCTCTATGTCCAACTCTATTTTAGAAAATAAATTTCTCTCTCTCTTTTTACTGGTAATGGAAACCAGAGAAAAGGGAAAGAGAATAAGAAGTAGAGAGAGAAAAAAAGAAGGGAATAAAATATTCTCATAAATTTGGGATCAATCGGTTATGGCTTGCTGGCTGTCAAGAATTAGGATTCGGTTTTTCGCGGCTGCTTTGAATAGTTTGGCTTCAGAATCCCCTACCGTAGATTTAAAGAACACGAATTTGCAAGCGAGGTGGTTGGCGGGAGCACTGATCTTATGTTGCGACGGGTTGCACTGGTTTAAATTCATTTCGATGCTGACCTGACATACGAAACTAGTATGTTCCAATATTTGTAATGCGCCACGTCATCTAAAACTATCCCGATAGCCAGAACCAGACTCGAACTTATCCCGGTTGACATGTAGGACTCCCATTTGACTTGCTCTATTTTGCTCGTCAGGACTCCGATTTGACTTCAGTTTTTGCCGTCGGGTTGGTTCTCGACTCTACTTTTCATCTGAATATCAACATTGGCCAAATCACTAGACCATCCTTTTCTCCAAATGACCGAAATGCCCCTCATGTGAGTATTTTGCCGATTTTTATCTGTTTTTCGTGCTTGATTCCTTAGAAGACACCTGAGTAAGAGAAACACTCAATTTATCGGAGTAACTGCTCGAAATAGACCAATTAATCCAAGTTAAGAGATTCAAATAGGACATTTTTATGTCTCATCAAGTATATAATCGCTAACTGAAGTATAGTATTAAATATGTTATTTTTGAATTTTTCTTTGTGAATTCACACACTCCCCCCCTCCCCCTCTATCTATCTCAGTATTTTTTTCATGTTGCAGTTGAATGTCTTCCACCATCTTTCCTCTTTACATCGTATCTTTCTCTTTACTTTGTGTCTTCGTATTCTTATATGGTTGTATTCCTATAAAGAATTTGTAATCTCTTCATTACTATTGATAGGTGCATATATAGGTTGCTTCTTGGCATTCGACTGCTTCCCCCTTTTTATTTGGCTTATTATTCTTCTTTAGTACACTGAAGTATGTAAGTATTATTTATCTATGTTTACTTGCTAGTGTTCTTGTGTTGAAGTTTTACTCATCATGAGTATGAAAACCATAAGTTCTATACTATGGTTTCTGAATAAATTATATTATATTTAGAAATTAGAGGTGTCAAAATTTGCATTAACACAAAACACAAAGCGGGTTCACTTGAATATCAATTTTTCTTTGTCAGTTCTAAGTCGATAAGTTGCCGCCAGTCAATACAGGGAACGCCACTACTTAAAAAGGGAAAAATCATGAATATATTAAATCACATGAGAGATGTTAAAGTGATTTCCATCATTGAGAGTATAGTGGGAAGAAACAATTGATGTTGTAAGCTCATAATTGCAATCACCCTGCAAGCCTCACCATATTTCTGTTATGTTAAACTATGCAAGTGTGTATGCAATAATTTTGCGCAACATTGAAGCTATACTTGAATTATATTGGGTAATTCGAGCTTATTATGGGTTTCATTTTTCTAGAGCAGATAATGAATGCAAGTTTGACCCTTTTCTCTTTGGGATTAATTGAGTACATGAAATTTGTTTTGGATGATGCTGAAGAAGTGAACATCAAAAAGATAACAATAAAGTAATAAAGTATGGGATGCAACAATCTTCCCCCGGCTTCTCAAGACTTCCCAACTATTTTCCTTTGATTTCTCTGTGCAGTTTTTTCTTACTTGAAAGCAACATTTTTTAAGAACGACTATTATGAAAGATGACAACATCTTCTTTATTCTCTCTTGTTTGGGTGGTTATCTTTCTTTGTTCGAGGTACTTCATGTGACCATGGATTATCTTATTTATGGTTATATGCAATATGATACTGTTACCCCTTAAAGATTCACGTGTTATTTGCAAATCTATACTCACCTATGACACATGTAGTTCTATTGTAAAGAAATTTAAAATATGATTTACTAGAAATTTAAGGAACATATATTGCTTTTCTGCGTAATGACAATGATTGGATACAATGTAGCTTCTTTTCAAGCATCAACCAACACCATCCTATTTTCATCTTAATAAGTTTATTTGTCTTCACTTTGAGTTTGGTTACAATCTTTTTTTTTTATTCTTTTGCATCGTTTGTTGACATATCTCCTCTAAGTTCAAGCAATAATATGCAATTTATGTATACCATTCTAACATATTATTGTACTAACTCTACAAGATCGATCGATCACATTGTTAGGTTCCTTAATCATACAAAGGAGAAATATTCTCCAATTTGGTATTTAAGCATTGAGGCTAACCAAAGTAGTGGATTACATCGGGATGAATCCTCTTATTACCTATGTTGTCGAAGGTGCGCTTAAGCGTCGCCTAGGCGACCGAAGCGCCGGGTCAGAAGGGGGGTCGCCTCTTTCAGAGGCGGTTTCCCCAGGTCGCGACTAAAGACGCTTAAGCGAGCGCCTTTAGTCGCTTCGGGGAAGCGGACCTAGGTGAAATGCGATTAGGTGAGTGGTCATCAGAAATTTTACAATTTTCATTAAGCCTAACAGCAACATCAAAAGCAACATCCAACTATCTAAACCCAACCCGATTTGGTTTAAACTTAACTCAAAAACACTTTCTCTCTCTAACCAATTTCCAAAAACTAACCAGTTCGTTTTCCCTAGTTTGGTTGTTCTTCATCTCCCAACGACTCATTTCTTCTTCACCAAAGGTGATTTTTCAACTTATATTTACTTCTTTCTTTACTTTATTGATCTTTTACTACAATTTCATCACGGTTTCACTCCCTCTTTCTTTAACAAAATCTATTTTGTTACTTAGGGTGTGTTTGATAGCTTATTTTCCTGGGGAAAAGAGAAAGTTTTTCTCTAAAATAGAAAATTTCCATGTGTTTGATTGACCAACTAGAGAAAGAGAAAAGAACATCACGTGATTTTTTTTTTCTTAAGTTTCCTCAAAAAGAGGGAATTTTTTGACCCCTCTTTTATAGAAGAAAAATTATTCCCGAAAAAAGTTGCGTACTTTTCCCTTTACAAAACCCTACTATAAATAACTACTAATGAAAAAGACTCCACCATCAGAAAAGAAAAAGCTGCAAAAACACAAAAAAGAGAAGAAAAAATTACAAAGCATTATCCCAAGTACAGGTAACTTTCTCCTTCATATCTCTCTTTCTCTTTCTATGCATCACTTTAACTCCTTTTATCTCTCTAGATTGTACTACTATAGGTAGTAGGAAATTGGTCAATCTTTTATGTGAAAGTGAATCATAGATTGTACTAATGTGGGTAGTATCTTAATTGAAGATGGATTTCAACCTCAATTAATGATTGTACTTTTTTGTATCTCTCTCTCTCCCATATCAACCGGTCAATAGGTCACCAAAGAAAAAAGAAATCAACCTGTCAATGACTTCATACTTAAACCCTTTACAAACATTAATTCATTACAATCACTTTTTTTCTCTCAGGTTGTAGTGGTTTAATTAATTTATTCTTTCCCATAAAAGAGTTCAATGACTTCATATTTAAACCCTTTACAAACATTAATTTATTGAACTACAAACATGAATAAATTAATTAAAGAAATAGTTCAATAATCAATAACAGTAACTTTTTCTTTTTATCTTTCTAGGTTGGTAGTAAATATAATAAATCAATTAATTAAAAAACAAGTAAAACGGAAGTATACTCAGTTTAAACACCTTATTTTATCTTTTATTTCTCTAACTTCTGTTCACAACCTTTGTAGTGAAAGATATTTGATAAATGAAAAAACAAAAAAATAAATATATTTTTTCAAATTCTTTCTAGATTGCTTGTATAGTTGTATATATACACCACTATTTTATGTAATGTTTTATTTTATTTAACGACCAATTAAATATTAGATATTTATATAAATTAATGTTTTGTTATAGTCGTTACCAACGATATACAATGCAAACACCGCAATTAAGGTTACGTATTGTGTATACTATGATGATTATCATCATACATGCATATTTGAGTAACCGACGTAGAAGACATGCCATTATTGAAAGGAGAGCTTACATAAATCGAGACCAAGAGAGAAACAACATATTACAAAGAATTTACTCCGAGAGTGATCGATATTATCACGAACAACTTCGAATGAAACGAGAACCACTTCGACGATTATGTGTACGCTTACGAGGCTATGGTTTAGTTGACAATCGACATGTGAAAGTAGAAGAACAAGTTGCTATATTCTTATACACAATTGGGCATGATCAACGTAATCGTAGTTCAGTTCTTCAATTCATTCGATCAGGTGAAACAGTGAGTAGGTATTTCGATATAGTGTTGTCAACAATACTTAGGCTTTACAAAGATGTTGTTAAACCAGCGACAATTGCTAACTCACCGATGGATGGAAGTCGTCGACAATCTTGGCATGAGTACTTCAAGGTTGGTCTAGATTCAAGAATGTTTTGTTCTTTTACAACTAAATAATTTAGTCAATCATAACACAGATATTTTATAGAACGCAGTCGGTGCAATTGATGGTACACATATCAGCGCAACTGTTCCTATCAAAGACCAACCTAGATATCGTAATAGAAAAGCTTATATTTCCCATAATGTTCTTGTAGCATGTGTGTTTGATATGAAATTTCATTACGTACTTGCTGGGTGGGAAGGGTCTGCTCCTGACGGTCGTCTTTTGAGATGAGCAGTATCTCGTCCTGGACGCAAATTAACAGTTCCAGTTGGTATGTGATTTTAAAATATTATATCACATAAAAAAAATTAGTCAGGTACAAATTTATTATTCAACTAGAATTATAATAAATTATGTTAATGTAGGTAAATATTATCTTGCTGATGCTGGATTTCTGTTGGTGCCTGGGTTTCTCACACCATATCGTGGCACACGATATCATCTCCAAGATCATATTGGTCGTCGACCTCAAAATCCTAAAGAACTATACAACTATCGTCATTCATCTTTACGTAATGTCGTCGAAAGGACTATAGGATTGTTAAAGAAAAGATTTGCATATTTGAGAAATGCACCATTCCACGATATTGATACACAAGCTAAGATTGTTATCGCATGTTGTGCTTTGCATAACTTCTTACGAGATAGAGATCCTGATGATATAAGTAGTGACGAAGATAATGAGAGCGACGACGATGAAGTAAGCGAACTTGAGGATGTAGACCAGCTCGTGCAAGATGAAGAAATTAATATTGTCCCATCACAAATTTGGACAGCAAATAGGGATATGATAACAGAGGAAATGTGGACAAATTTTTCGAATTTATAGTTATGTTAATTTTTTCATTTATGTTTCATTATATTGTTGAATATTTTTTTTATCATTTTTACAAGTTTTTATCATATTATTTCTACATTATGTTTTATCGCACAATTTATATAATTTTAGATTATCAAAATAGATAACATTGTGATTCTTTATGTGTTGATAAAGATGGCTGCTGAGTCTAGTCCTGCCAGTTCAAACAAAAAGTGTAAGAAACCTACTGTGACGTGGAGCACTATAATGGATGATTTCTAATAAATACGCTTTATGATTACATTTTGGCTGGAAAAAAAATGGAAATCAACAAGTTATTGATGAAATATATAAGAAGATGGGAATCCGTATTACTGTTGACAACATCAAAGCTCGTATGAAAACATTCAGAAACCATTATACTACCGCGAAACATACAATCGACGCTAGCGGGTTTGTCTTTAACTCTGTAACTTTTCGCATTGAGGTGGATGACGATGCATGGAAAGACTACGTGGAGGTACGTTTTCAATTTATATTGTCTTAAATATTTTACAAATAAAGTTTGACTTTGCCCTTCACAATGCTTATTGTCGGGCACACCCTAATGCAAAAAATTTGTGTACGAAGAGTTTCCCGTACCAGGAAAAATTAGGAGTCATTGTTGGGACAGAACAAGCCACTGGAAATAGACAAGTGGAGGTTGATGATATTTCTTACGAACTACCTGGTTAGTCAATCATTTGAAATTATCAATTCTAAATTTTTTTAATCATTTCCATAACACTATTCTAATGTTATTTTGTAGGTGAAAATGTTAATATGACGTCCATCAATGTGGATGAAGATGAAGGTCTATGTTCTCCAACTTCCGTTAATCGAGATCAATTTATAGCGCCAAAACGTAGACGACGGTCAGAAGCTGATGAAACATCTATTTTACTTGCGCAAGCTGCAAACAAACTTGCCGAAGCAGTTCAACCTCCTTCAGTTCGGGGTGTGGAAAATGCGTTGATGGCCATTCCAAACTTAAGTGAGCAAGAGGTTGAAGACGCTATGTATATGTTCGGAGAGAAACCCGAACTTACACGTATATTCCTTGACTTTCTTGAATCAAGAAGAACATCATGGTTGAGGAGAAAGTTGACCAGCGGTTAATCAAAGGTCAAGTAGTGCACTTTTTCGTGAATTGATAAACTTTAGTATGACTAAACTTAGCATTATTACTAGTAATTTAGGAAAAATGATTTATTTTGTAGTTGATATGCATTTTAAACATATACTTTTATGGGTAATATGATTTATTTTGATTTTTAACAAAATATTTTCCTTGGTTAACCAAGCATAAGATAAAAGTAAAGAAATTGGAAACATATTTTTTCCATGGCTAACCAAACAGTGGAAAATTAAGAAAATGGAAAAAACAAAATTTTCCTTTAATGAACCAAACAATAAAAAATGTGAAAAGTGTTTCCGGGGAAAAAAATTCTTGGAGAAAAGTTTTCTCCGAGTAATTTTTTCTTTGTTTTTTCCCTTACCCCAAATTGCTATCAAATACACCCTTAACTTCTTCTTCTTTAAATCTTCAATATTAGTTTAATACTTGATTAATACTAGTTTAATACTAATAAAATAGTAATAAAACCTAACTTAATACTTATTTTCTTCATAGTTAGTATATTACTTCATTAATACTTGTTTAATACTAGTAATGATTAATGAAATATAGTTTAATAAGAGTTTTCTTCATTAATACTACTTGTTTGCTAATGTAGATTATGTAGTTTACACTATACACTGAATTTTTTATTAAATTTTTGACTATTTGCCTCTTTGTTTGTTCATTTAGTGATATGTCTTATTCGACTTCAACGGAACGTGTAAAACCGTCGAATGATCCTGGTTGTGATTATAGACAACCCGTGGGGGGTGACAAGAGTAAGGTGAAGTGTGGTTTGTGTGGATTGATCGCAAATGGAGGAGATAATAGGCAAAAGTAACATCTTGACGGTGGTTATAGAGATGTAAGAGTATGTTATAAGGTTCTCAAAAGACGTGCAAGAATTGATAAAAAAATATATGCATGAAGGAAAGAAAAAGATAGAAGACATGACTTGGTTAAGGATGGGTCAAATTGATGGGATCAATATTTATAAATTACATAGTGAACCTTATGAGGTGGATGAGGAGTTAGAAGATAATTACATAGATTTAGAGGGTACCAAGGTACATGTAGTGGCGGAAGTGGGTCGGGGACACCAACTAGTAGGACGGGTCCAAAACCACCTAAGACACATGGTCGAATGGATAGTTATTTCAAACCAAACTTCAAAAAGTCAGTACAAAATTCTATTGATAATGTATATAGGAGGAGAAAAAGAGACAATGTGGCTGAGTATATAGCTGGTTTTTTTTAATGATAACGGGATAGCTTTCAATGTAACCAAGAGTCTTAGTTTTGCCATGATGATTCAAGCGATTGGACAGTTTAGTCTGGGTTTAAAAATCCATACTTATCATAAGTTGAGAGTTTCTCTTTTGGTCAAAGCAGTCGATGCCACCAAGACATGGATAGATACATTTAAACCCCTCTTGGTTTCTTATGGGTGTACTATTATGACTGATTGGTGAACAAATGGAAAAGGTAGATGCCTCATCAATTTTTTAGTGAATTGTCTAAAAGGAATTGTCTTTCTGAGATCACTTGATGGTTCTAAACATGTGAAGGATGCAAAACTCATCTTCAAACCATTAATTGAAGTCATTGAGGAAGTGGGTCCTCAGAATGTCGTTCAAGTAAGAGTTTAACCCCTCGTTTACTCTACACACCTTAATATCTACAATCTTCATCATGTATATCTTAGTTTTTATTTTGGCATATTTGACTTGATTGTAGGTTGTAACGGATAATGCATCAAATTACAAGCTTGTAGGAAAGAGGGTTGATGAAAGAGAAGAAATATAATTTTTATTGGACTCCATGTGCAACACATTGTGTGAATCTCATGTGTCAATATGTATCAAACATAGCTAGGATTCACAAAGTTGTACGAGATTGTAAGTATATTGTTGTATTCATGTACAACCACAATCAAGTGTTGCATATGATGAGAAAGTTCACTAAGGGAAGAAAGTTGGCGAGGCTTACAGTAACTAGATTTGTTACTAGTTACTTACCAATGGATAATATTTTTAATCAAAGAATGGGGCTGAGAACAATGATGCTTTCTGAGGAATGGACTAAGAGCACATGGGCGAAAATGCAAGATAGGAAGAAAGTATCAAAGATAATGGGGAGGTCTGGACTAAGTTACATTTATGTCTAAAAATCATCTCACCATTAGTAGATATTATCAGGTTGGTAAACCAGGAAGAAAACCCATGCATGGGCTACAATTATCTTGCAATGACTGAGTGTAGGAAGAAGTTAGACGCTCTTTAAGAGGAGAAAAATGATGTGGTGTTTGAGGAAGAAAACCCATGCATGGGTTACATTTTATCTTAATCATCGCATTTATTTCGATTCATCATTGGACTCACCTATGGAAAGTAACTCTTAGATAAAAAGAGGGTTGAATGCTTGTATCAAGGCTTTAGTCCCAAATCCTGTTACTCGGTCATTGATTTTCGATCAGATTGTCGAATATCGTTCTGCGACTGGAGAAATGGGGGACGAGGAAGCAATAGCAAAAAAAGAAAAATGCTAGCACCAGGTATTAAGCAATCAAACATAATTGGGAACTTTGAATTATCTTTTGTTTAGTTTATTAAAAGATAATTTGTCATCCGCACAATGCAGCTCCATGGTGGCTTAGTTGGGGATCAGATGTGGTAGAATTTCAGAAATTTGTTGTAAGAGTGGTTGGGCTAAATTTGTGCGGCATCTCCATGCGAAAGGAATTGGAGTGGCTTTGACCATGTAAATTATGAATACACAACCTTGAAATTTAAATTTTCGAAAAGCTCAAATCATTATTCTTATAAGAATGTTTATCTCTTGATTTAACAGTTACATACAAAGAAACAAAACAAACTAGATCATCAAAAGTTGAATGATCTTGTATTTGTCCAATACAATAACAAGTTGAAAGCTCGTTTTCTGGATCGAACTAGTCCTGGTGGAAGAGATTTGAATCCAATCATATTGAAAAATGTTGATCTCGATGGGCTTGTTGAAGAGGCTGAGGGATGGAGATCATGTTGGTCCGAGCACTGGGTTGAGATCTTATAAGAGGAAAAGACCACCAAACCAATGCCTAAGTCAACCGACAGAATCATGACGTCAACTTGTTGATGAAGACTCTGAGCCCGAGGGGGTGAAGATGTCGATCCTTCACCTGTAGAAGATCAAGATGGAGACAAGTCAGACAACAATGGTGGTCCTCAGTCAGGAGATGATGAGGATATTGACTTTTAGATCTTTATTTGACTTAACTTTTGATGATTGGTAAACTTGAGATTGTTTGATTGCTTGTGTTTTTGTTGGTTAATTGCTTTGGAATACTTTTAAGTTTGGAATGCTTTGATATTACTATTTTAGTCTTTAATGAATTAATGTTAGATATTTGTGTGTTTATTAGTTACTTTTATAATTTTTATATATGTGTTACTTTTATACTCACTCTGTCCCAAATTAAGAGTCATGTATTCCTTTTTGGTTAGTCCCAAATTAAGAGTCTCATTCCTTTTTATATCATCATATTAAATCCCTACCTTTTCCAAGTATACCCTTGTATTGGATTTTAGAGTTATTATTAGCTAATTAGAACATTTCTTAGTAGAATAACACCAAAATCTAGCTCATTCCTATATAGAGTATCCCACTTTCCATAATGGTTAAAATCAACATTATTTGGGTATGAGATTAATTAAGAAAGAAAACACCAAAACATAAAATACTGCCAACATTTACTACGGTAAAATTCAAGGAGAAATGATTAATTCGAATAAAACATAATTTTTATTTTTAAATTGAAATGTTATGGATTACATTTGCATAGCCTTTAATTTTCCAATTCTTGCAATACTCGTAAGGCATTGTCCATTAAATTACATTTCACATTCTAGATGAATAGGAAGATTTTCATCCATCTCCAATTGATTTTTATTCATGTGTGGCATTCTATAATTAGTAGACCCGCCCACTTTCATTATCTCAATTATACATTGCTGCATTGTTAAAAAATTACGATTGAGAAGTTTCACGGGTAATTCATAAAAGGCATTTTCTACTGCTTGAAGTAAATCATCGATTGTATTTGGTGCTTCTTGATATTGCAATGATTGAATTGCTCTAAAAAATCCAAGATCCAGAACGTTTAAATCTGGACTATTTGGTGGTTGGCAACACAATCGGATATCAAGTCCAGTGTTTGAGACTGATTGAAGAAACTCAACATCATTCGGGTTGATGTGGGGTTTAGCATTGTCTTGTTGGATAAAAATTGTATTCGTCACAGCATCAAGTGGTCACTTTTCTTTGATTGTTGGCAAAACTTTTTCAATCAAGTAAGATTGAATTGTGTCTTTATTTACGATTACTACTGTTTTTGTTTCTAAAGTACCCGGAATTCGATTCGTACTGTTTTTCTTAGCTGCCACTTTACTTGTGAAAGGAAAAATTCCAATTTTTCCAGAAAACTCTTCATTACTTGCATAATCAAATCTTGGTCTAACAACAACTGCAAGGAACATAACTTTTGAGATGAATCTTTTGCTTTTACAAGTACGGTATGGGTCTTCTTCTTCTGGGAGAAGATAATACTTCCGCGATTCTTTGGTCATATAAAACCATTTTTCATCAATATGTACATAGTTGTACATGTTCTGAAAAATAGGATTGTCATTGGGACTATTTTGATCAAGCACTAATAAACAAAATCGAAGTCTTGCTTTTCTATTTTCGTTGTTCAAAGATGGCTTCAAAGCATTTGAATGTGGTCTAAGCATACCTTCTTTAATTCTTCTATGAAGTGTGCTTTTTGAAACGTTTAAAGCGTTGGCCATGGATCGAATATTTGTTCGATGACGAAGAGGAGTTTCCAAAACTTTGCTGCGATCAATTTGAACTCTTTTACGACCAACGTTGCCGACAAATTTGTTGGATACATTAACGATTTCTCCATTAGCAAAACATTCTTGAGAACATTTCCAAACTCGATACAATATTTTTATACTCATTGAAAATAATTCGGCTATACGACCAATTGTACCTCTTACTAATTTTCCATTATCACTTGCTTTCAAGAGTTGATTAAGAATTTCTTGGCGTTCCTGGTTAGACAACTTTTTTTTAGAACCCCAATTTAATTGTTGTGAGCTCATATTTGATGTTGGAAGAAAAAGAATAAAATTTTGGTTATCTTTTAGATAAAGGTAAGATAATTGTGTGCTTATGGAAATTAGTCTTATATAGTGCTACTAATCTATTTTGGGAGCCAAGAATGAAAATTTGTCAAAACAACTTTTCAGTAAATTCAATTTTTTTCACAATTGAATTCTAATTTGAAAACTCAAATTTAGTTACAGAGAAAAATAAAAAGCGCTAAAATTTCAGAGTACCCAAAATTAACCAATTTCAAATGTTAAGATTATCACATTTTATTGTGTTTCTAATTCAGTGCTTCATTTTATTTTCAATAGTTGGTCACTCATGGTAAGTGAAGTAAGAGAAATAATACCCTACCATAATTCCTTGAATTCCAAAAAGGATACTGAAAATTAATATGGATAAAATTGGAAAAGCAAAACTTGTGAAAAAAAGTTGTATTTTCAAAGTGGGACTCTTAATTTGGGATGGAGGGAGTATTATGCTTTGATGCCTTTGTCTGGCGGTCGCTTAAGCGCGCATAGGCAAGGCGATGGGTTTCTTGCCTCGCGTCGCCTCACGCCTCAAACAACATAGCTTATTACTATAGTTTAAGTAGTTTTCTCACTCGCCATTCGTTTAATTTTTTTGTTTCATTTGTTTAACATTTGTATTTGTAAGTAATTAGAAATTTTGTCGTGTCGAAGACAGGGTATATACCTAGTTTTTATTTGTGAGAAATCGACTAAGATCTACGTTAGTCGTTACAAGGCATTGATAGTGCTGATGTCAAAAATGGTCTTCCGTTATATCAGCATGAAACAGGGAGTTGATGCATGACAACCTCTGTTATGTTGAATGTTCTGTTAAGTCAGGTCAGATTCTATTGATTGTTTCTGCCTCTAGTTCTGGTTCTCCATTTCTTTGCTCCTACTCCTCGCTCCTTGCTCATGTTCCTAGCTCCTGCTCCTGCCTACTGCTCCTGTTCGTCTGTTCCCAAAGGGGGAAAAACCTGCAAAGGGTTCGAAAATCGCTCCGACGCTCAAGACAGTCAAGGTGTTCTTTGCAGTCAAAGAATGAATGTTGACCGATCCTCTTGGGGGCGAGTTGTGAGAACTTAGAGTTTTGTGATCTTCTATGGTTTAGAGATAGTGTCCTTTGAAGGACGATTTGGGGGCCTTTTATAGGCTTAAGAGGCGGCGATGATTGTTGTGGATGGAAGTTTTTCCTTTGTGTTTATCTTGCATCCAGGATATATGAAAGTTCCTAAGTTCAAGGATCTTTCGTAGATATCCTGCCGATGTGATAGATCTTTGGGGAGAAGTTTCCTCCCTTGGACGCGTGAAGTCCAAACTTGCTTAAACACTTAGGGATCTGTAGCCGACTGAGATCTCTGTGGAGATTCTGGGATTAAGTCGGTAGATTGTTGGTGCGCTTTGCCTTCCCAGTTCTGGGCGTAAGGCATCGATCGAACCTACGTGAACTCCCATCATTCCTTTAGAAACCCCAGGGTTGATCCGTTCATGCCAAGGGCGTTGCAGGGCTGGTTTCCTGTAGCCGACCTCCCAGTTAGGGGAGTACGTGACGGGTCGTCACGGGTTCAGCTGACCTGCTACCTTAAGCCGGGTTGACCCGATAGACTTCAGGTCTGATCTTGACTCTTCAGACGTTAGTCAACGTCTAGACATTTTATGCATCATCAGATACATCATAAAGATGTGATGAGCACGATAACCGCCTAATTTAAACCAAAGAGGCCTAACGCCCGCGAACATTAAAGAGACCTAAAGCCCGACAAATTTATAATATTATTTACTTTATGAGAAATACTATGTCTACAACCTAAAAATCTGGATGAGTAGTCCAGATCTATGTGGCCCCTCTTTTGTTGTTCTTGCATTTATATTATATTTTTGTTGTTCCAAAATTACCCTTTTATTTTTCTTCTTTTCCTTTAGTCTGCCCGTCGACTTTCTTTCTCTCGTTTTCTCTCCTCTCCCAACTTCATCTTCTTCCTCACCATAATCCTCTTCTCTAGAACTAGATTAAGCATTTATTAATAAACAGGGCCTAGTAATTTATTTTTAATCTCTGATCTCAGGTTCTCTCTTTTATCTTCAATCTGAGAAATATAGTGAGAATCTAGTCATCTAACTATTACCTTATTTCTGATATGACTTTCTCTCTTTATGGCTTCTTATTTGGATGTTTGTGGAGGTTTATAATTAATGGTATAATCTAAAGGCTTTTAGTGTTGTTGATGGTTAAGGTTTAATTTGGGTCGATTTATTGTACTACAGAGAAGTAGGAGATGATTTTGCACCTAGGGCTTAACTTGGTAGGTACCAAATACCATACCTTACTGATCTTCAGATGCTCAGTACAAATCCAAATGGTGAGTTATTAGCCCTTTTTTATGATAACAAGAAGAGATCTAATACATTTGAGAAATCCAAGGAGAGGATGACGCCCAGAAAAGGTAATTGACATCTAAAAACAAGTAAAAATGATCAAATTTCAAGTCGGATTGAATATAAACCTTAAAGAGAAGAAATCTACTCCATTGGCTTTGTTTAATAAAGAGAACAATGAAGGTTAAAGGAAATCAAAATGGGGAATAAGAGATAAACCTTGTAGAGAATATATCTACTCCATTGACTGTTAGATGAACTTTTTTCTTTTATGTTGATTAAGAAACTGTATTGGTTAAAGTAAATCACAAGTCTTATTAAGTCTGGAATGACAATGAAGGTTTACAGAGAGAAATATGAAGAACAAGGGAGAGTAACCACTGAAGGTTTAGAAAGAGAAACAAGAGAAAGGGTCAAGAAAAAAAGGGGTAGATTCGTAAAACCAAAAACACTACTTAAATGCATTTGAAATTCCAAGATGCCATGTAGGAGTCATGTCAAGCTGGATGAATTTTCCAGATTTTAAGTTGTAATTGTAGCATTTCTCTTACTTTATGGTTAAATGAGATAAATCTTAATGGCAAACTGCTTTCACCGAGCCTCGATCCCACGTCATGGGTATATATACCTAGTTTTCTACGTAGGGACAATGACTATTTGAGTTAAAAAAACTATCATAATAATAAAAAAAAGTCATCATTTTTTCTATTAACCAAAAATTGTTATAATATTATTGGTAATGATATGGTTAATTAAGAATATGGTCATAATCTATTTTTTCATTCCCAAAATATCCTTGTCCACTAAAACTCACTTTCTCTCCCACCGAAACCCAAAATTTTAGACTTTTTCCTGCTCTTCTTCTTCCCTTTGATTGAACTTCCTAACGTCATACTCTTCTCACCATTGCCATCGCCATCACTAGTTTCTCTCTCTAAAAGAGAACATCCCTCCCTCGCAATTTCAATCATTTCCCTCTATTTCTAAAACCTTGGTTCTTCTGGTTAATGACGCATTTTCATGGCGACTTCAACACTAACTCAATCATCAACTCTTCTCTACAGTTCTTTGGGTCTCTTTGATGAATTTCATGTTCAGATACTACTGTTTGTTGGTTTTCTAATGATATTACTCTTTATATCTTTTTGTTTTATCCTTCTTGATCTCTATAGAAAGCTCAAACTAGATATACTAGTCTTACTTGATTGCCCTCTTATTTCTTCGGTTGAACATTCACTCTCTTTAATTGTTGATAAAAATAGTCAAACATATAAAGACCACAAATTGTCTGTGGAAACTCTTAAGTCGAATCCCCAAAAATGGGCATTCAAGATTTCTTCTATTCCACCATCTTCTCTTGTTAAAAAGGTTGAGAATGATCAAACTAGTAATGGGTCAGAGCTAGATAAGAATGATAACAACTTTGTGGAATATTGGGGAAGAACAACAAATTGTGAAGAAAAATAAGAAAAGGGGTAAGAAAAAAAGGCAGAATTCTCAAGTTGAAGAAGATTATGAGGCTCAATTACCTATTTTGGAGGAAAAGAATAGTTTGGGTTCTTCATACCTATTTACTTCTTCATCAAGTGTTACACAGAGAAAAATCAAACAATAGTATGATCAACTTGTCAAGTCCCATGACTCTAATGGATTGACATTAGATCAGGTTTTTATTACTTTACCTAATATTTTTGTTTCTATATATCTCATTTGAGTTTATTCAATTTGTCAAAGCTTATTAAATTTGTTGTGATATGTGCCAGGTCAACATTAGATCGTCCAAGAGTGAATCAGAATGACCCCAAGTAGTTGGAATCTGTATATGATATCATTTTGATGGTGTAATATGTGCCAGGTTGCAGAGTTGATATTAGAACCCCCCTTTGATTTCTTTGGAAAATGCAAAAAAGTTTTTTAGTGTGAGAATCCTCTCTAGTTTTGCAATACCATAATTTGTATCCCTTTATATGGTTAGATGATGATGCACATATCTCTTTCAACACAAAAATGAGAAGTTCAATAATTTGGAAATCCCGACAGTTGATTCCCATTTTGCAGTAGTTTGACACTCTAACAAAATCTCTCACTCTCTACATTATTTCATCTTGAAGTATTGAGGGTTTAAACTTAAAGTACAAAACGATAAGAATTTTGAAGGTTTGATCTTAAAGTTGACCACACAATTTCTTCACGAATTCTATATGATGAATGATGAAATCAATTCCAAACTCAAGATTTCGTAGATACATACTCTTAGTTTATATTCTCGATTTGCAAATCGAGTTCGCAAGATATGCAACTCAAAATTATATTATGCAAAGCTTGCAAATCATGTTTGCAATCTATATTTTGTAAATGCAGTTTGCAGTTTACATTCTGCGAACACGTTTGTAGATCAGATCGGTGCAAACACGTTTGCAGAACAGATCGGTGCAAACACGTTTGCAGAACAGATCGGTGCAAACACGTTTGCAGAACAGATCGGTGCAAACACGTTTGCAGAACAGATCGGTGCAAACACGTTTGCAGAACAGATCTTTGCAAACACGTTTGCAAAACAGATCGGTGCAAACACGTTTACAGAAAAACGTAAAAGAAAAAAAAAACGCCGTTTTTTCTGAGTTTTTTTATTGAAAAAAGTATTGAAAGTGGATCTTGTTAGAAAGCTAATGAAAATCATTTCTAAATATATAATTTTTATAGAAATCCGACATCTCAAACAACAGTTATATCAATTTAAAATTTAAAGAAAAATAAAAGAATTTAGTTACACAAAATAATAAAAAAAGATATTTTAATATTTGAACATTTTTTTGACCTAAATAATAATTTTCAAATGTTTTATGCTTTTTCACTTATTTTCTATATTATTTTGACCTAAATAGAAATTACCCCTTCTCCGTATAACATTCTCTTTTTTTTTTTTTTCCCCAAATAGGGTTTAAGTTCATTGGTACACCCGATAAACCCCAAAAACCCACACCACTCGGAAAAAGTATCGCCATTTCCAGTCTTCAACTATCACATTCAGTAGTACTCCAGGTTTTTTCTAATATCATTCGCGCGGGACGACGACTGAGAGTTCTTCTTCTTCTTCTTCTTCTTCTTCTTCTTCTCGTCTCAAGAGTACTAGGGTTTTAAACTTTACCATTTTTTCACAATGGCAAGTGCAGCAGCTGCAATCGATCAAGCAGCTAACCCTAAATCAGTAGATGAATCTCTCTGGTGGGATTCATTCGTCACTCTCATTGATGACCTCGAAACTTCTTCTCTATCTAACACCGATATTCCTGCGTCCCTGGTTAAACATTGAAACTTACTTTAGATCATATCTCATTCTAATTTTAAATTTAACCTAATCGTTATGGTTTAAAGGATAATTGGTAAAAGGTTCGAGTTTTTTTTTTCTTCAGGTAAAGAAGTTGAAGAATAATCATGCTTGGTTTCTGGATACATTTTCTCGATTTAAGCCTCCAAATCAGAAGTCGAAGGAAGCTTTGAATTCTCATATAGTTGATGTTGGATCTCACAGATTAACAATACAACCTGAATTGAAGAACATCGCTTTGAAAGTTAGTCAATCCGTGGTAAGTTAGTCTTATGCCCTAATTTTACCCCTCATATGAACTTTTTAAGCTTTCATTATCCTTCTTCTTACTTCATATGTTCATAGTTGGATTACCATTTCTAGGTAAATTTGTAGGCAACAGGTGAGCATCATCACTGCACTTTAGGTCACATAGTGTGGATGATATCCTTCATTAACTAGATATTGCGGTAACCACACATTATTAAAAGTTCACTACTCTGATAATATGTCATTCAACAGTTTATTCTTTAGTTCATTCAACAACTAGACACTGGTCGGTTTATTCTCATATGACCCAAAACATTTACAGTGCTCCTGGCACAGCGTGCTGCTTTTGATCGAGTAAAACCGTCAGGAAGAATGTATCCTGCATTGGAAGATTATCTTAAACACAGTATTTAGGATTAGTGAATTCAGACTTCAAAACATTCTTATACCATTATATGAATAAATGGTGCATAATGGAAGCATTTAAATTTCTGGGATTTTGTGCTAACTGCTTGCCTATACCAGTGCAATGATGACATGCTTCTTGATTTTACTGTCGTCATTCTTGCTTCACTATGAACCTTTTTTCGTCAAAGATCTATCTTCTCCAAATCAAGTATGGCTGTAATTGTCAAACTGACATCTGCTAGTGGCTATCCAGGGTTTAGACGAGGTACAGTCGTACATTCTTGTCAAAAGGTCAGCAGAACGAGATAATGCAGCAGTAGATTCTGAATCACAAGAATTTATTCATTTGGTTAGTGTGTTTATTTCTGCCATTAGTATACTTTTCAAGTGCCGATAATAACCTATAAGAACTTTGCTATTTTCTCTTCCTGTCCCTGACCCTTCTATCTGATGTATCAATATTCTATTTTATGAAGATATTACTTCAATACTACATTGAACGACAATGCTTGCTGAAGTGTACCAGGCAAATTATCATGCACACATGTAAGTAAATATCTGTCATGATATTGGTCTACTTTGTGGATGTACCAGATGTCTTGTTGTCTTGAATTTCCAGAATTTCTTTGTCGTTTTTTTAAATTTTCTAACATAAAGTATTTACGGTTTACCCACATTTGTATTTTATGTATAGTGGTTAGGTTTGATACTTATAAACAGTTCACTGTCACATTTCTAGCACTATTATGCTGGTTGTATTGTATAAGGTGGTGCCTGGGGTTTCTTTTACTTTCTAGCTATTAGACAAGAATTCTCCGTACAATAGGACTAAACTACAACTATACTAGCAAATCTAAAATGCAAGACTGATTTTTGGGAAGTCCACTTTGTTCTAAAGAGTAAATCTGCTTTGACGCCTTTCCTACCTGTACTTGTGCTAGCCTCTTACTCTCTTAGAGCCTGCGTAGACTGCAAACCACTTATTTGTTTATTGGTAGACTGCTAGATGTTCTATTTTGACCAAGTAGACAGCTACAAGTTATTTCTTTGGTTCAACATAGCGGTGTTTCCCCAAGCAATACTTAAGAACTGTTTTTTACAGACCTTCCTTTTCATGGACATCATATTTTATCTGTTTCGGGAAGATTTTCCATTATTAACCATATGTTTTTCACTTTTTCTTTGTTGGGTCTTTTAATTCCAGCTTTTTAATGGTTCAATTCCGACTTGGAACCTTAAAAATTTCAAATAATGGTTTTAAGTTCAATTACGATGAAGTTGCAACTAATCTGTTTCTTTTCTTGGTGCGCGTAGTATACATGGGAAATGATTCTGATGAAAGTGACGCCATTAGGAATGAGGCATCTAAGCTCATTTCTGATGGAATGGATAGGAAATTGCTTGATGTCCTTCACGACCTTTTGTCCTCCAAGCATCCAGAACATTTGGTATGGACAATATTCTATCAGTTGGGACAATAAATTATGTCTCACAATCTGCATATTATTTTCTTTCGCATTTTAGTTGTTAATTTAGTACTTCCACTGTTTTTCTTTGACGGGCATTAGACTGAATTTTTACAGGATGTTGACCTAGCCACCATGTGGGCAGAAGAAACATCAATTGAAGAAAACTTGGTCTTGGATATCCTTTTCCTGATTTACTATGAGTCGTTGTGCATCTGTAACGGCAAAAACTGGAAAAGCTTGTGCTCACTTTACAAGGTTATGCTTCACTCCAATTGCTTTTACTGGTTCCAATTTGGGTATCTTCATCTAAATCCTTGCTTATGGACATTGACTTCCAGGGAATGTTATCTGGGTCTTTTAACTTCGAAAAACTTGCAATATCTATTGAAGGAAGAAAATCTCTTTATCACTCAAGAGTTCAATTCCTACTTATTCTCATTGAAACATTGGATCTGGAAAATCTTCTCCAAATGGTTCATGATCAAGTTTCTTTCAGGTTCCCACCAAATATTTTGATCCGGCTATCATCATTTTGTTCTATTCATTTGTTTCGTTATTCTAAACATTATTTATCAGTCAGGGCCATTCTGTGTTTTCTTTGATGGATATTCAAGAAGTGGATGGGATGATTTCAAGCTTCAATGCTTACGAGACACATGAAGCAGGTCCCTTGATTCTTGCCTGGGCAGTATTCCTTTGTCTAGTTTCCTCACTTCCAGAAAAAGAAGAATGCAGCTTTCTTGCGGTTCGTGGACCTTGTAAACTCTTGTTCTTACATTAACTTGATTGTTTGTTAACATGCTGTCCACTTTTGGTTGTTTCAGGATATGGATCATATTGGTTATGTTCGACAAGCATTTAATGCTGAACCGTTGAATTACGTTCTACAGATTCTTCAACAGGACCTATTAAAGGATTCAGATGTAAGCTACCTCTTTAAGATCACAAAATAGTGACTTGTTTTTTCTTTTGAATACTTCGATTATATTAAAGAAAAAGAACCCCTTGGGAGGGTAGCTCTAAGCTCCTTCCCCTTGTATAATTCTTTTTCCTTTCAATTAATGCAAATGATTCAAAAAAAAAAAGAAAGACCATTACAATAAAAATATAAAAGACTCCCAAAATCTACCATGTCTGTGAAGGATTTATGTCTAGCCCAAGCATATCTTCTGCGCCAATGGAAGACGAGGCATTTAGCCGAGAAGATGATGTGATCTGTCGAATGAGATTTGTCGGTGAAGACTATCTCGTATTTTGCCTTCCATGTAGCCCAAAATAGTTACTTGTTGGCTATTCGTTATGATAACATTACTTCTGCTCTTATTGCTTTTTCACCTATCTCCTGTTACCCAATTTTCCTTTTAATTCATACGTAATAAGATTTGGACTAGTTGGTTAATGTGGGTCTGATATTGATTATCAAGCAGCTATTCATGTCACACAGAGTTATTCATGTCAAGCAGCTATTCATGTCACTCAGAGTTATTCATTTCAAAAAAAAAAAATGTCAAGCAGCTATTCAAAGTTTTCAAAAAAAAAGCAGCTATTCATGTCACACAGAATTATTAAGGGATAAATGATGGGATTGTCCTTTCACTTCATGCATTAGAAGATTTGGACTAGTTGGTTAATGTGGGTCTTATCCTCATTGAAGGAGACTAGGAGCTAGTTGAGGAGTTTATTGATAGTTGAGCAGGTATTCATGTAACACAGAGTTATTAAGGGATAACTGATGGGATTGAAATTTGAAAATCTCCGCGGGTTGCTTAAAACTTCATACTTGGTGTTAATGGTATATATTTTGGATCTTCTGCTCCTGCAACTGCAAGTATTTATTGTGTGTTGAATGACAATTCCTGCTAGCTAAGAGTTTCTGTTTGCTAATATTGCATATTCCTGTGGGGTCGAACTTTGTCAACTACAAGGAGGTACAATACCTCAATGATTGAAGGAGATCTAGGTAACCCAGAGAGAGCCAGTCACGCAGATCAGTATCTTTGGAGATGTAGAAATAATGTAGCTCATTGATTTTGAATTGAGTCGCAATTATTTGGCTTGAACTTGAGGCACCTCTTGACATGAGACCTTTATTCCTGTTAAATTCTTAAGCAAATTTTGTGTTTTTACCAGCGCAGTTTGTCTTTTTCTGTCGTATATCAACAACTTTCGTTCTAGCAGAGATAATTGCTTCTTTTATTAACTGCGCCACTGTATTGTTAATGTGCTATGATGTTGGTGTATTATTGAAGTGTTATTATGGTTTATCTTTGCTTAAATGTTCTTTCTCAGGGACCAATTGCTGGTTATCGGAGTGTGGTGAGAACATTTGTTTCTGCTTTTATTGCATCTTATGAAATAACTCTTCAGGTAACTTTTGCATATTCGTATTTGTCTGGTGACTTGTAAGAGAATATATGAATTACTTACCCCTGTTTTCTTCATTCTGTAGTCAGAAGATGATACTCTCAACTTAATATTAAATATTCTTTGTGGGATCTACCGTGGTGAGGTCTGTATGCATCATAATCTTTTTTATAATATTTTTGGCCTAACTGATGATCATTTTTTTTTCCAAAAGGATCATTTATCTTTACACAAACTTTTTTTTGTAAATAGTCAAATCATTTATTGAAGGTTGGTTGCATTAGTATGGTGCAGGAATCACTTTGTGTTCAGTTTTGGGATAAAGAAAGTTTTATCGACGGTCCTATTCGGTGCCTTCTTTGCACTTTAGAAGGTGAATTCCCATATCGCATCGTGGAACTAGTTCGCTTCTTGTCAGCATTATGTGAAGGAACTTGGCCTGCAGAATGCGTGTAAGCGAACTTATTTTCTTGTTGATATCTTCTTTACCTTGACACTGAGCCAAGTTATTTGTTAAGCAAATCATAATTTATGGTAGTGGTATTCGTAAAGTGTGTCCTAGCCCCGGAACACAACACGAACAACATTGTACATTATTACTTTCACCCATTGAAGCGTCACCAGTATCAGGCGAGCGTGTTAACGAGTTTGTGTTACATAGATCCGGAAGAGGATTTTAGCAGCTCATGCTTTTGTTGTTAGGTGGAAAATATTATTGTAAATCTTCTCCTTTTAGTCAATAAATTCATGTTGGTAATAGTTGTTGCTTGAGCTGTGCTACTTGAAATTTATTCACTCCATAGAGACCTGAGGATTTCCAGTCTAGCACAAGTTTGAGCCTGCCTATCTCCCATTGTTGATTTTTTCTCTTTCACATTAAGGAACTTTGAAAAGGTTTATTTGATGCAATGAGGCAAGGCTTATTGTTTACATGCCCTTTAAAAGGGGTTACTTATCCCAGCATTTGATGAACATACAATTGTCCACACTCCGCAGAATGGTTGCCACCATTCCATTTTCTTCCTTCTCGACATCTCATACTCTACTTGTAATTTGGACCAGTGCTTAAACAGGACCAAGAGGAGCACATGACACCTTCCATGATTTTTGAAAGGATAGCCGGTCCTTTACTGATCAATTGAAGTAAACATGCATACAAAAGTTTGCCAGAATTTGGCCTTTGAAGTTTGAACCTCTTCAGTTATTTTCTTTGTCTACTTAATAAATCTTGAGTGACATGGACTTCACATTTTCTGCTTTGACTTCTAGAGTTGAGTTCCCAAGACTCGGTCAGTTTCAGCAACAACTGTTTCTCCATTTGATTTTTTGTTAACTCGTGCACCTTAGATCATCCAATCAGAAGTTGATTAAGAAACTGGAGGCACTTATTGTTAGGGTTAGAGCTACTATGTAGGCATGGAACTATAGAATACTAGAGTTTACCTCACCATCTGGCCGGCAGTACTAAATAGGCTCCTGACAGCAGACGTTATGAGGAGAAAAAGGTATAATTGGCCTGACTGGTGTGTCCGGTGCAAATGCAATGGATAGCCGAGAATCATACACAACCACCTATTCCTATCTGACAGGGAAGCTTAACCAGTCTGGTATATCTTGTTGAAGTCAATAGAAGTCCAGTGGGTGATCTCTGGCAGCACAGACCAGTGCATCACCCACTGGAGAGGATCATGACTACCACAGAAAGGCTAGGATCCTCCATGCTATTACAAGTAAATAGACGCACATTCTATTTTTGATAAAGCACTGAAGAAGAGGATAGTTCCATTTCTTTCTCTTTTTCAAAATATGATTTAACTAAACAGAAAAAGAACGTACAAAGGCTTAAGATCCTATAAAATGTGGACCCTAAGTGAGCAGACTAGTGTCTGCAGGAAAAAGAAAGTTAGCAGTTAAGTTGTATGAATCGTAGCTTCCCAAGAAACCGAAAAAAATCTAAAAAGGCAAGGATTTTGGCCCATATAAGTTGTTTGCTCCAGTGGTATAGGATCGCCTGGGTAGTAAGAGTGGTTGCTTCTAGTTCAACTTTACTTATTCAAACGCGTTTTGGCTATTAACACTAGTATTTTCTTGCCAATATTTTTTAATCTTATTTTATCTTTATTGCCTTGTTGCGTTTTTATTCTGTGTGCAGGTACAATTTTCTGGATAAATCAGTTGGTATATCATCCTTATTTAAGGTTCCTAGTGATCATACTTCTGAGGTCATTGAGACACAACAACAACTATATGTTCCCGGAGTTGAGGGTGTACTGGTTCCTAGTGGCACCCACGGTCAAGTCTTGAAATTAATTGATGGAAATAATGCATTGGTTCGTTGGGAGGTATGTACTTAGATATTTTGTATCTTTGTTCTTGTTCATTGTTTTGAAATTTTTCTTAGAAACTAAATGTTTTGCTTGATCCTGGTATGGTTTCTTTCGCTTAACATTATTCTATGTTAGGATATGTGGAACTATACCTAATACTCCCCGCGGAATTTCAGATATCTTATGTCTATCACAGTATCACTATGTCTACTAAATAGGATCGCATGCACAAATCTAATAAGAGTTAGGTAGAGATTGTAGAAATGTATACCTTGAAACGCTTCCTCTCTATGATTCGATTGCTCCTTATAATTAGAATCCAATAGCTCATTATGAGTAAAGGTCCGAGAACTCCAATTGTAGCTACTCTACTTGAGAGACAGAAACTCGAATGCTTGATCTTCATCGGGGGTCAGCTAGAACATGAAAAACACCTGCTTCTTCTTCTCCTTAAATGATGAATATAAAAAACCCAATCTTCTTATAGGCTATGGTTCAATATAAAATCCAACGGTTGATATTTTGCAAAGAAGGGGAGTTCTCATGCCAAACAGATGTATCCTATGTAAAAAAGAGGACGAAAACATTGATCATCTTTTCCTACAATGCAAGGTAGCTGAAGACTTGGAAGTTCTTCAGTAATTCTCTCGGAATCCTATGGTGCAGGCCGAAATCTATAGTTTTAGCGTTGGAGCAATGGGAAGGTCTTTGGAAGAGGAAGAATGAAAAGGATATTTGGAAGATTTTTTTTTTGAAACTTTGAATGAATTTAAGAGAAGGAAAAGAATATACAATATGAGTAGGGTTAGGCTAGTGGATTCCTCACGATACCCACGCCTCCGAATTTTGAACTACATCAGTGTAAGATATGCTCTTGAAAGCATCTAAGTTTTTAAGCCAAGAGTAGATGGTGCCTTTGATATCATCTATGTCCACATTTGTTTCTAGATTCATGTCCTTGAATATCTTCTTATTCCTGTCCTTCCATAAGTTCCAAATGATGGCCATTGGAATCACCTCCCAAACTTTCTTTCTGCCCTTCCTAATGTGGATGCCCTCCCATTGCTCTAGCATTTTGGTTGTGGTGTTAGGGCTACACCACTTAGTCTTTGATGAAGCTATGAAATAACTCCAAATGCTGCTCGCTATTGGGCATGTTAAGAAGAGATGGTTTATGCTTTCCCCCTCTTTCTTGCAAAGGACACACCTATTAGCAAGAGAGAAACCTTTCCTTTGCAGAGAATCAATAGTTGGGATTCTGTGGAGAAACAACGCCCAACCAAAGAAAATTACCCTGGGGGGAATGGCCTTCCTCCAAATAATACTGATATGAGTGGGGTCTAGTAGTTGTATGTCTTGCTCCAATAGGTTGTAGCACTTACTAACACAGAGTTTATCCTTAGCATTTTCTCTCCACACCCTCTTGTCTGGTTTGGTTGAAGGCCTAAATTCTTGAATAGAATCTAGGAGGTCTCCATAGGCTTGAATCTCACAGTCATTGAGGTTTCTCCTAATATTAACTTCCCATACTTGAAATTTTGTGTTAACATTTTCGCTCACTGTTGCTGCTTGATTCCTGGCTAGACTGAAAATCTCTGGATATTTGTCCTTGAGAGGGGTATGATCTGCCCAGCTTTCTGACCAAAAACTAATTGATTTGCCATTACCTATCTCCCATCTAGTTAAGTTCCAAAAAGTGTTGCTGTTGGCCTGAATTCCTTTCCATACGCTGCATCCATCACTGAGCTCCTTCGGGACTTGATCACCGGTCCTGACTCGGAGGTACGCTGCCCCCGAGCGTGAAGGCATGGGCCATGTTAGCCGAAATGAGTCGAGGCCAAGAAAGTCCGGCCGGGGAGCCCCAAAACAGTTAAAGTTAAGGACAGCAAATAGGACTGGACACTAACTATACGACTGTTGAGGCCCCCCAAGGGAAACTCAAACGCAGGTGTGAGTGAGTCGAGTATTTGATTCCCTTACTCTTAGTTCACTAGCAGGGAAAGAGCTACCAGTCAACTTAAGATATGAGGCATATTCAAATTAACAAAGTAACTCCCTGAGAGAGGAACGTAGATCATTACATCCTAAAGCCAGGAAGAGAGCACTCGGGGAGCTCATATTCGTATTGGAAAGGAAGGAGCTTGGACCAATCCTGTCTTCAATGGAGGGAAGGGGAAGCAGCCTACCTTATCGAGCTAACAGCGCACTTAAGGGATCACCCTAGATAGTCTCTTAGTTTTCGATTCCCATTCCTTCTTGTTAGCCCCATACTTGTCACTAATCACATCTCTCCAAAGAGCTTCTTTCTCTTGATCAAATCTCCAAAGCCACTTCATGAGTAGAGCTCTATTCATTTGCCTCAGATTCTTTACACCCAGACCACCTCTTCTTTTGCTAGTACAAACTAGGTTCCATGCTGCACAGTGCATTCTCTTTTGTTCCTTAGATCCTTCCCAAAGAAAGTTACACATTTTCTTATCTATCTCCTTAAGAACTTTAGATGGGATAGAGAAAAGGGAAAGAAAATATGTGGGTAAGGCTTGGAGAACTGATTTGATGAGAGTGATTTTTCCTCCTCGAGAGAGGATATGACCTTTCCAAGCGGCCAATTTGTTGTTGATTCTCTCCAACACTGGGTCCCAAAGTTTCTTAGACTTATATTCCTCCCCTAGAGGTAAACCGAGGTAAGAGGTGGGGAGAGTGTCTGTTTTGCATCCGAAATCCTTCATCAATTCATGATTAATGTTATTCTCCCCTACCATGAGAATTCTGTAAATGTAGGGTTTTCCCAGGTTCACTTTCAGACCCGAGGTAATCTCGAACCAAATTAAAATATCCCTTAACTTCCTGAGCTGCTCCTGATTTTCATCGATGAAAAAGAGAGTGTCGTCGGCGAACTGGAGGTGGTTTATGCTCTTTCCTTCGTGAGCAGCCTTGAACCCTTTAATCCAGTCCTTCTCTTCTGCTTTTTGCATACACTGGCTCAAGACTTCCCCCACCAAGAGAAATAAAATAGGGGATAAAGGGTCACCTTGCCTGATTCCTCTCGAGCTTTGGAACACCTTAGTCGGTTTACCATTGATTAAGATAGAGAATGTTGCTGTTAATATGCATGAATAGACCCAACTTCTCCATTTGTAGCCAAACCAAAGCAAGATTTTCAAAGAAAATAACTTATCAACCAACAGATACAGAAGATGTTAAAGGAACCATATTTTGTTGGATTAGGAGGCTAAAAGTTTGTAGATGTTGTAGTTAACTGGGGGGCCTGGATATCGTGAGATAATCAGTAGCCTATCCCTTATCCTTCATACATAGTTTTCTTTTTCAATATATTCATTTAAAGTTTCACAAAAATATCTAATCTTCTTTCAACTAGAATGAGAGTTAAATTTTGACTGAAGTTAGTTCTCCTTGAATGAATTTGAAAGAGAAAAAAACCTTAAACCCAAAATTCTCTTTTTCTCTCTCACTTTTCTTCCAACCGGTCAAGGTTATTATATACCCTAGACTTGGTTGGGTGAGGAGGTGGGGAACCGCCTGTTCCTCTAGAGCGGCTGCCCTAGAGGCGGTTGTCCCCGGACCGACCTTGACCTTTGCCGACGGCCTTCATCCCTCAGGCCCTAGGCCTGACAGAAAGCAGGCCTAGTGCGTCCCATGTGCGGCGCTATGCCGGCCCATGGTGGGCTCGGAGACCCACATCTTTGCCCCTCTTTTTTCCTAGTTGCAACTGGTGATCGAATCCGATGTCCTTATATGTAACCCGTTGTAGGACTAGTCGCCATTAGCTGTGAGTCAATTGCTTGAGTCGACGATTGTAGTTGGTTTCTAGCTAAACACTGCAATCCTTAAAGCGACTGAACTTGATGATCTTCATCGATCCTTTCCAACTGTTTGATCGTATTGTCATTTGATCAAAGGGCATCTCCTTCATTCTAGTGGTGAGTCTTGTAGGTGAAGATGGAACATTAGAGGAAGTGATTATATAGGTAAAAGAAAAATGTGCCTTATCTGATATGAACTGTGGAACACCTCATACTATCTCTCTAAACTACTCTTACACGCACAATAGTAAACTGAGAAAGAAGTTATTGCATTGTGATGAACCTGATGTCAATTTGTTAGCCCTTGCATTTCGTAAACATGATCGGAATTCTAAATGTTAGGTAGTTCTCTCTGCTAGGTTCAATTTATCTTGATGTCACTATTTTTGTTTTCCTTTTAATATATGCATCTTTCTTTGTGCAGTATACACAATCAGGAGTCTTTGTGTTGCTCCTCCGTTTGGCCAGGGGATTCCATTTGACCAATTATGAAGAAATTGTTGCTGTTCTTGACCTGCTTTATAGACTGGTGTCCTTGAATACGGTAATTTCCGATGGAAGTTATCATCTTATTTTGCATTTTGATGGCTATGAACTCCTAGGCCGAAATGTTTACTCATTGCTTCTTACCTTATTATTTTAAGTTTCCAGTTTTGATTATTCTTGTTCTCTGGAATAAACTTATTTAATTGGTTAAAAATTGTTTTTATTTTTTCGATTATTAAGAAAGTTGTGCGAGAAAAATCTAATAGTTGTTGTTTTCTGGCTCTCCTTGGGATTAAAATAATTTACACACTTATATTCCACTAAGAATCTAAAGTGATCACAAATCTTTATCCCATATATGTATCTGCTCACATATGATTAATATAATGTTGGGTTACAGAGTCATCACTCCGGTTTCCAAATGTTTATATAAATATTAGGAGTTTTTCCACACAAACCGGCCAACTAGTTGGCTTGGGAGTGACTTTACCAAACTCAGCTAAGCCTCGTTTTTCTTTTTCTTTTACTGAAAATTTGAGATAACTTATGTATACACTACTCACTATACATGAATAAAATGTTGACATAATTTACTATATTTCACACTACTTATGTAAGAAAGTTCCATATAGTAGAGATGAACACAGATTAGAAAATGTAGAAAGGGAAGAGACAAATGAGTAACTTGAAGACCCAATATCACCGCTAGCTAGGTCCTCTTGACAATCACAGAGCAGCCATCCTTTGGATGAACATGACCGTAAGACATATTCTAAGCATATTTTCTACTTGATGTGGAACTGTGAATAATTTTTTTTACATTTGTTGCAATCTAGTCCCAGGAACTTTCTACTGTCAGAACGATAATGAATGAATACTTTAATCGTTGTAGGCTGTATGTTTCTCTTTAATGGACATTGACAATTCATCCCAAGTTCAAGCAGCACGAAGGAATGGACACATTGACAAGAGTATGAAGTATGAACTACGAAAACAGATTTCCTTTTTGACTCACAATATTTAATCTGTTTGTATCTCCCTTCAATGTAATAAGTTACCTATGCATATTTTAGGATTGATGTGGTTGAGATAATTTGTACTCTAGCAAGAAATCTTCCACCAAACGTCAACAGTGCAAAAGTGATGTCCGCAAGTGTTGGTATTCTGGCAAAGTTGATGAACTGGTAAGCCATTTATTCCCTCGGATTGCTTTAACAATCATTTCTTTTTTTCTTGTTCTTGTGACCTCAAATACCTCAGAATTCTCATAGTCTAGTTGTTGCAAAATGTTGGTGAGGAAAAGTTGTTCTAGTTGGATAAGGTCATAAAAGCAGATTCTAATGTAGTTTGAGCAACCTGTGGAAGTGGCCTTATTTCCTCATTTATGAGAGGATGATAGGATCCGTTTCCATAATATGTCACTAGACTGATCCTCCAGCTCTCGAGACTTAATCGTCTCTTTGTAAATAGATCTGCTGATCTAGTATAGTAGCATGTACAGGATTTATGTCTTCATTCTTCAATTTTAAAAGCACAAGGCTATCAGTGGAAATATCACATACTATTGATCTACTATGAATAAATATTTTAAATATCTCGTTTCGAAAATAAATTAAGATAATACATTGTACATTCCGCTCAATTCTAGGTTATCATTTCCACGGTCATGCTACACCAGTTCAAATGTTTCTGGATGACTTTAGACTGGAAACCTTTTTTTTATCTCAATAGTATCTGTTACTTGTCTTATTAATGTGTAGTTCATTAGTGTACCTCTATTTATTCCATATCTGGGACCTTTCTACGTGCTTAGCTGTGTCTTATGAACAAAACTTGAACATAAGATGCTCTGCACAATTATAAAAGATTTTTTTATACTTCTTTCTCTTGTTCTTACCCACATCATGTTTTCTTTGTTATATTAAGATGCCAATTGTTGCATTTCTTTTCTACTTCTACAGCTCACCCTCTAATGTTATTGCGGTGGTTATGAAGAAAAACATTTTTGATGTTGCTCCAAGGACAAATAACTTTGATCTGGGGAGTGTCAATTCATCCAGGTATTTGTTTGATAATATCTTATCTACTTATGTTTCTTTGCTGTAAATCAACACTCGAACAATCTTTCGTTTATGAATTTTATAACACTTCAGAGGTTATAGACTTGTATTTGCCACTCTCTTCAGTTAGCAAATCTGAAAATGACTTCAAGCAGGTGGAGCTGACAACTTGCTCTAGCTATTCTGTTTCTCATTCACTTCATCTGTTCACTTTTCTTTCGCCTTATTTCTAGCATTTAAGAAAAGCTAGGGTGCTTGCATGATTCTTCATCTGAGATACTGTATGTTGAACTACAAACTGCTTAGGCTGCCACCGCTATTTCCTTTCTCTCTCTCTCTCTCTCTCTCTCTCTCTCTCATTTGTTTGTAATTAAGAGGAAATAATGCTTAACCTAAATGGTAGAAAATTAATGTACAAAATGTTCCTACTTTTTCTCTCTTTTTCTTCTTCCAGTGGCATGTGGTTGCTCTCTGGAGGACTTGCAAAAATGCTCTTACTTGACTGCGAGCAGGCTGAGGGATGCTGCCACTTGACTATTTCAGGCATGTTAAATAGTGATGTGTCATTTATATTAAGTGCATTACTCTTACTTTATGGAGCTCTCTTTGCACGTTTGCAGTCGATATTAGTGACGAAGTTATTGCACTCATATAAATTTCGTTCCCTGCATCACCGCTTACCAAGTGTAACGAGTATAATAGTATCTTGATACTGCTCCTAGTGATTTTCTGAAGTGGTTAACTCATCCAAACTCCAATGTCCTGAATGATGCTAGTATATTCAATTTTATGTCATTGTTTTCTGTTTAATATTCCTCCCTGTCGATAACTTTAGGGTAGCAGATCGTGAGAGGGTCCAGAAGGGGGAGTGACTATTTGATGTTACCAGTAAGCTGGTTTAATACGATAGTAACGGTACAACAATTTTCTAAGAGGTTCAGATTGTAATGTGTTAATTTAGCGAGAGAGAAGAGATGGTGCTTGAGGAGCCAAAAGGGCGTTGCTCTAACGATTTTACAAGTATAGCTACTAGATAAGGTGATATTTAAGAGGCCTTCAGTTGTTTTATTAGAGAGTAGCATTACAAAATAGGTTTGCCATTGAAATGGCGTAATGATGAAGAGAGAGGCGATGTTATAATGCGCAGCTAGGTGGTTGAATAAAGGCTTGCATGGTTTACTATGTAATCAGAAGCTTTCTTTCGAATCATAGAAAAACGTTTTGTAGGATCAACATGGGGTCTTTTTCTTAATGTGAGGAATGTAATCCAATATCATCGAGGTGATGATGCCGTGGGGGATGAGTTGCATAAAAAAGATCAGTTGCCCCAGTCATAGACATTGCTAGCCACTTGCATACGCTTATCCATGAATGATAATATCCCAAATGACTATACAATTACATGACTGATGACTCTACCTCAACTTGCTATCAGTTTCTTTAACACGGTCAAGTTTCAACTCTTTCTACCTTCTTGCTTATGTTTTTCTCATTCACACACATTTTTTTTCTGACCTACATAACGTTACCATTGTAGTGCTCGATTTCACTATGCAGCTAGTGGAAACAGGAGTAGAGCATGATATTGTCTTGGCTCTTGTTGTCTTCGCTCTTCAATATGTTTTGGTGAACCATGAATACTGGAAATACAAGGTGAAGCATGCCCGCTGGGAAGTGACATTGAAGGTATGTTTGGTGATATCTCCCTTCAAGTCTCTTGTTTAGTTTTACATTCAGGAGAATCAGTACTGGATTATAAGTTAAACCTGCATATAGAGGGGGCATTTATGTGATTTTACCTTTATCAGGAAAATGGTTGTGTTTTTGTGAAAATTGTTATTTCAGTACGTGATGTTCTTCCAGTGGTTTGACGAATAGTGAAGTTATTCTAGTATGCAGATGGTCATATTTAAACTATGTAGTTGGACTTAGGAGTTGACTCAGCGAGGCTGAGTTCTTACTACTGAGTAGCTCGAGTATATCTGGAGAACTTGGTTATATTGATCATATGATAAGATAATGTTGGGTATATTATACTATATCATATATGATTATATATACATATGTATGTATATTATGTATATAAATAGCTAAAAAGAAGAATAATTAATATAAAAGTAGAAAAGAAGCACAGTGAACTCGAACCTACAGATTCAATAAACTGATCGTCTTGGCGCTTGCTTATCTCTCACTCTCTTTCTCCTTTTTTCTTCTTGATCTGCTCAGCTTTACCAGCAGAACACTGCTGAGTCCAGCGCAGAGATTCTTGCCCCCCCCCCCCCCCCCCCCCCCCTTCTTTATGTACAAAATTAATGACCCTAGAAAGTAGAAACCCAAGAAAGGAAGCTGAAAAGGGAATTTGATCAAAAGTCCCTCGCCCATTTCTTTTCCAGTAAAAGGGACCCATCGATATTTTTAGGCTTCAACTCCCTATGTAAGGTTGACGCACATTAAGGTTTGCAGTTAGCAAAAAATTCACAAATATTATGCAAGATTTGTGTGGGTTTTTATAATTCTTAAAACTTGTTGACCCCACCTCCCTCTTTCTCTCTCTTTTTATTGAGGCAACAACCGAGTTAGTTGTAGTATCGACAGACTTAGGGATGCTGAGCCACTCAAACTCGGCGACGAGTCGTGGTCTTTCAGAAATCAGGAATCGTATAGGAATAGGCTCGGGTTACACTCGAGCAGCGTCACAAGTAGCTTGCTATTTCAACTGCATAGATTTAAATAGTGAAGTAAATGGTGTGGATTTATTAAAAAATCGTAGTGGGTAGTGACTATGAAAGAAGCATAAGTTGGTGAAATGTTAGGGTTGTAATCCAGAAAGGTGAGTCCACATGAACTTTGATTATATCAACGATAAGAACTATTATGTCTGTTTCTCCAAAGCTTCTAACCTGATCAGAACTTTACCAATTTGTGAATGCATTCACTTGTCAGCTTGTTTGTGTCTAAATATGAAAATGGTGCGTCAATGAAGGTTATACTGGGCCATCATGCAAGATAAATATTAACCCTATTTTCATGTTTTAGGTGCTTGAATTAATGAAGAAATGCATCATATGGATTCCTAGTTCACAGAGACTGGGTGCTGTTATTCGAGATATTATGCTCTCTGATTCTTCTATTCACAGCACTCTTTGCCGCATAATGTGTATAACTACACAGACATTAGAGGTTAGTCATATTGCTCTTGCATTTTGATAACATCAGTATACTTCTTCTCTTTCATTCTTGGCCATGGTTATTGAAAGACATCATCTTTTAAACAGAGACTATACGTCAGTCGCCTTTATGAGGTGAAAGAGATTGAAGGTTTACAAGATGCAGTATGCTCGGTGTTAGACATTATCTTTACGATGCTTACTACTTTTTCAAAGGTTTGCAATTGCTGTACTGAAATTTATTTACTCAGCAAGATAGAGATCTTTTTACACGGTTTCCGTGCCAGTGTATTATTGATACTAGTAAGCTGGCCCTTCTTTGTTTCCACTGTATTCCTCTCATATTTTGAAATTAGCAATTAAAATGTTGGTGTCACAGATTTCCTGCTTGTTTTTAACCATATTCATGTATGATTCTTGTCATGACTAATCTGCTTGATGGTGGATCGGAAGACGAGGAATTGTAGATATTCCCTATCCAGTACTAGGGAAAAAAGTTCACCAATGGTGAGGTTTAGGTATATATCTCAACTAGGAGATGAATTAAATTGAAGTTTGTTGGAGCTTAGGTAAGTCCAGTGGATCAGGTACCTACTACCTCGAATGATATAAACTACGGTTGAACTTAGAATAGTGACATTGAAATACATGTAAATCATACTTGTATTTGCAGAAGGTAGAGTATTAGCTTTGGGCAGTTAAAATAAAAGGAGTATTAACTCTATGTATGTTGAACAGTGTGATTCTTCAGCTTTGTCAATATAAATCAAAATCAAGGTTACAAACCAAAGGACATGACTGTGTATACTATGTCATTCCTTCATAGGCTGATGGAAGTTGTAATAGAATTTATGGAGAATTGTCCTGTTGATTATGTAGGTTTCTTTCATCGAGTTCATAAGCTTGTAGTGCACTTACATGTTGTTGGCACGTTGGATTTCATATATAATTAGAGAAGGCGCTAATTGTCTTATCTCTTGCTATTGCCAATGCTGAGTTCGTCGATGATAATTATGTTTTCTTCCTAAAGTATTTACGACCTCATTCCCTGATTGGAATAACATGCAGGATGCTACATCCAGCTTACCAGCTTTTCATCAAACAATGTTGTCATCTGCTACTAGACCGATTCCTGTTGTTACAGCAGCAATGTCCTTAATAACCTACTTCCATGAACCGGTAAGGACTATCTCCCCTTCCATCATGCTTCAGCTTGTAATTATTTCTGAAGTAGTTTCTGTTTGACGTTCTGCACACCTTTTCTTTATTCTTCAGGCCTAGTTATACACTTATACTTGGACTGTTTACACATAGCATTGAAGCTCATGGCCCAGGAAAATAGCGTTTGACTATGCATCTTGGTTTTGGGTTGGCCTGCTGTGCCAATTCAGATCTTGGTTGACCAAATACTGTTTTGTTCCCTAAATTTATTTTTTGTTGGAAGGTGCATGCCCATGGGACGCCATTGCATAGATGTTTAACAGCATGCCTTCGTGTCTATCAATGTTTTGTAATTAATACGAATCCCGATCAAATTAAAAAAGAAAAAGCAGTATGCTAATTTATTATTTGTATATGCATGTTCACCCATGCAGTAGTTGGTGCACTTTAACTAAACAACCATGATTACGACGAATGGTGGTAGCCTTGGCATTTTTTCCCCTCATCTGCCCTTAATTATTCTAATATAGTTTTTACACTGGCCTTGTTTTATATTTTTTTCTTTTTTACTGTTGCACCTTTTTTAAGGGGCACAGCTTTTTAAGTCAGTTGAAGGACCAAATAATGTCAGAAAGTTTCTGTAAATTCTCTAGGTAGGTAGGCCTTCCTTTACAAACTGTAATGTCTACTCTCTTTACTCCTATTTGTAGATATGGACCCATCTCATTAGTGCTTCCCTACCAAATCCCAATTCTTGGACTAGTTTGCCTAATAGTCGATGTCACATAGCTATTCTATCGTATTTGCTTCTGCACTTCGATAGTGTAGTAACTTTTATGATTTGATCACATTGTCAAGACATATGATAGCACTTACATAAACACCACCAAGGCACAAATGAATGTGAATATTTGCAAAAATTTACAGGATACAATAGGTAGTCTTCATATTAAAATCCAGTTGTTCTAAAGTTTTATACTCTGTGTTATGGTTCTCATTGTATTGCTGATAAAAGTTGAGTCCTGTTTGCAGAGAATACAAGTTGGTGCTGCTAGAGTTCTTTCTATGTTATGCGTTTTGGCAGAGAAGGCACAACCCTATATATCTGGAATTGGATCCCTTGTTTCAGATGATTTACAGGTACTGTACTACTGTCGCCTTCAAATTTCATCTGTAGCCAAGTCTTTTCTCATCTTTAGCAGTGGCTGTACCCTGGTATTTGATTTCCCCTATTAACTCTTTGTTTTCAGATTAGTGATTTGAGGTATTCGATTCATGAAATTCTATGTGAAGAAACTCCAAGAAACGAAGACCTAACCGTTGCGATAGTTCAATTATTAACTTTTACGGCTCTATATCAGGTTTTTTTTTTCTTGTATTGCAAACACACTTACTTCGGGAATCGGGAGATGTTTAAATGTCATTACTAATACTTCTATCAGAAGTTATTTCTTCTTTAAACCCATTTAACCTACATACTATAGATTTTGATATTTCATGCATTTAACTATTCTTTGTGGATGTTTAATGCAGCCTGCATTTCTTCTTTCCTTAGTAGCAACTACAGAGAATGTTGATGCTCCACTGGGTGCTGCTGTCGACACAACACAACAGCTCCTTGATTCTTCTTCTAGGCCAAGCATTGTAGATGCACTTATGCGATTTGTTAGAAGGTCGGAGAATCTTATTGAGAGGTATGAGCTCTGGATAGGATGGTGACTTTCCTCAGTCTTATTTGTGTTTACTATTGGCATGTGAGAGGGTATCTCTTTTTACCTTGATTGATACTTTTGAAGTTTGTAAGACTAAGCATATAATTTCAGATCATTCCCTTTATTGCAGGCTTCCAAAAGTATTACTAAATGTCCTTAATTTCCTAAAAGTACTTTGGCAAGGGTTTCCTCAGTACATGCAGATCTTGGAGTCGCTAAAAAGCCACAGAATGTTCTGGAAACAGTTGTTGGCCTCTGTCTCAGCATTTGCGACAAGAAAAGCTTCACTTGATTGTCTGTCCGATAATGAGACTCTGTACTTAGCATATAAGTATCAGTGTCACTCTGCTATATTGGAAATCATGGCATATGATACATTCTTACAGAAAAAAGTACTACAAGCTGTGTCTCTTGACAAGCAGACATCTACACCACCCAAAGAACGGATAGATAACAAGGTTACGACAGATAAATCAGTAGTTTCACAACAAAATGAGCTTAATGATATTTTGTCAGCCTGGTTTGGGAGCTCTGTTGTCGACAACCTTATGAAGTCGTATGCATCATGTGGATATGACAATGGAGCATATCTACGTGCAAAGGTGAATTTAATTCTTAGTAATAATCCCCCTAAGTTTCTGTTTTTCTTTTATGTGAGTGTGGTCATTGGTACAATATTTTGATTTATCGACTACTTTCAGCTCATTCGATTACATATGTTACAGTTTTCGGCTAAATTCGTTGGTCTTTTGAGTTTTGAAATCTTTTATGGGAGGTCAGACACATACTAACTATAACATGTACGCTCAATAAGCTGATTTGGACCATTTAGTCAAGTTTTGGATTTAGTATATGCTACTTGCATGCATTTGTTTTTGAAAATTTGAATGAATATATATCTTAAAGAAATATTTACAAGAGAGTGACTACACAAAAATGGGGACTTTTTATGTCATCCAGGCCTCCTAACTCACTACCATTTCTATAAAAGACACATCTTTGAACTCCTTATATTCCTAGTCCAAACAAAAATGGTTCCTTTGATGTCTTCCATGTCTATTCCGCTGTTTTGGTTGGCCTCCTTAAATATTTTGTTGTTTCAGTCACACCACAGATTCCAAATGATTGCAGCCCGGATGATATCCTAAATGAGTTTCCTGTTTTTCTTGACTTCGAGACCAGCCCACTGCTCAATTGCATCAGCTACACTACTTGGTGGCACCATCTGATCTTTATAATTGAAGTGAAAAAAGCCCAAAGGTCTGATGCTATCGAGCAATGTAAGAATAAGTGATTTATGGATTCTTCCTCTTATTTGCATAGTATGCATCTGTTGACTACGGTCATACCTCTTTTCTTTAGCTGATCAGCCGTTGGAAGTTGTGTAGGGCTGCCACCCATAGAGTGAAGCTGACTCTAGGGGGGGGGGGGGGGGGGGGGATCAGTTTCTTCCAAATGATCTTTATTGTGCCTGAGCTGAGTTGATCATTTCTCTGAATTCTTCTACGATAAAAATTTCAGACGCCAATTGGCTCATCTTCCTTTTCTCTCCAAACTCTGCAATCTTCTTGGGGCGACGGTTTGTTAGCTTCGATGAGTGAGAGTAATTCCGCCACTTCTTTAATCTCCCAGTCGTTCAAGTTCCTATGGAAATGCAGTTCCCATGCTCCGTGCATTGTTGTATGTTTGGTTTACTTTGCTTCTTTGTTATCTGCCAGGAGATATAATGTTTTGAAACCTATCACTGAATGATACTACTTGCATACATCATCTTCTAAATAATGATGCTTAAGTTTATTCAGCTCTATTTCTCTTCAAAACAACAAATACAATTAGCTTATTTGGGAGCTTTTGTTCATATAAATTACAAGCATGGCTAATTTGGTAATTAGCATCTTGCAGATTGCCTCCAATTTGTTCATCGTCCATGTAGCAGGGAACTTAATTGTTGGTGATGCTGGCAGTTTATCCTTATCATTAATTAAACAGATTGAAGGCATCTCTAAAAAGGTTAGCTGATGCATATTTTTTTTTTGCTTGTGATATTCATACATATAAATAAGTAGTAATGTGACTGCCCATATTCATGCTTTTACAGTATTATAATGTCTGCTGCATTCAGCCAAACTCATAGTTATGGTCTGTTTTTTTCGCAGTTATTTGAACAACCTGCATTTTCTGCACTGCAATCCCAATACTCGTTGCGTGGTTACAGGTTTAGTAGCAGTCCTTTCATTCTTGATTATATGTTCTCATTTGACAAACTGTCCTTTGTATAATCTGTTTGACAACTTACTGGTAGGTCGCCAGTGTTATTTATCAAAATGTGAGTACGGATAGTCAGTGGTTATTGTTTGTTTATTCTGGTTATCATCTCTTTTTGCAGTGAGGGAAATCAAGTGAACAGTTTAATACTTAGTGATCTCTATTTTCATTTACAAGGGGAGCTAGAAGGGCGGATGATAAGTGCTGGGCCATTCAAAGAGCTTTCTGATTATCTACTTCTATCTAAATTTTATCAGAATGATGAGAATAAGAGCAGCACAGACAGTCATATTCTTGTTAACAATGAATGCTTTTTTGATCTTATGCGTCTACAATCAGATTTGGGTTTTGAGATCTGGGATCATTCAAATTGGAAGGCATCTAAAGCAGTAGCGAAAAGGATGTTGCTTTTTGTGAAAGATGCAAACTCAATGTTAGCTCTTGCAAATTCGAAGCTTTCTGCACTGAGGGCATTGACAACAATCATATCGATGCATGGGGATAATGTGAGTTCTTATTGATTTTTAGCCTTTCTATACTTTCGTAGCCCAGAAGTCCTTGTAGTTTCAAAGTTTAATTCTTAATTTGTTTACAATAGAATAATAGGAAAAGAACTGATGACGCCCTATTTAGTTTATCATATCATGAATCTCAAAACTTAGTAAAGATCTAAATGTCGGAGTTTTAAATGGAAGCATGAGGGAAACCACAAATAGCAAGCTGCACAAGTGCACAGTGCCAATCAGCAAGGTTTTAAAATGCGTTTTTAGGCCTCAAGGCTGTTTGCTCTCACAAGGCGAGAGGCGTGCCTCGATGCTAAAATACGAAAAGAATTTGCTAAAGACAACGACATCAATTATGTAAAAATATAGCATAAGTTTTTCTACTTTACTACCATAGTATAAACTATAAAGTCTGAAGTGTTGTCAAACAACTCAAAAATAACAGTGAAAAGTTTACTACCATAGCATAGCAAGTCACCTTAGCCTAAAATACGTACGCCTCGAGACTGCCTCGCCTCGAGGCGAAAGCCTCGTCCGTTTTCTCAAACATTGCCGATCAGTTCTTATTACCTTATTTACCAAAACAAAATTGCAATAACATTTTGATTAGTAAATCAAGCATTATCCTTGTTCTTCATGTCCAAGCTTGGGGACCATGTAGCAGGTTAGGGTTATTGTCAGTGGAGAAGTACAATTTCTTATTGGGATTGACTTCAATATTTGACTTGTATCATTGTCTTATATCAAACCATCTAGATAAGTACCACAGCTATCTGTTTGTTATATGAATTACTATATGTTTATGAAAACTGCTATTTTCAGGTTCAGATCATTAATTTGTTATGTAGTGTATGCCAGTTAGCTCAAAGATTTGCTTAACTATAGCTTTTGCAACATATAAACGATGTGGCAGATGATATTCATAGATCTGAAGAACCACTGCTCGTCCTTCAGTTCTTTCTTTTCATCTTACTGCTGTTTTGCGTTTCATTAATTCCTCTTTTTAACTTGCTCTTTCAGTTAATCGAACAAAAGCCATCATCTGTTGGTGGAAGAATTCCCGAGGCACTTCTTTATTCGTGTATAGAACACATTTGCACATGTTTACTAGGAACCACGAATTCACTAGTTCCATTTCTGGATGCATCGAAGGATATCCTCAATTTCTTTTCAGCTCAAGTAAAATTACTGCTCCATCTTCTCAGATTCTTATGCCGAATTGCTTCAGATAAAACCAACAAGCAATTGCCATTATCTTTGAGCATTCTTCTCTTGAAAACCAGTAGTGCCAGCCTTAAGGTGTTAAGTAGTATTCGACCATCAACTATGGGGCTCAGAACCACAACTAAGCTATTCCTTATGGTAGTTCTTACATCTGTTAAGTTCTCTTACCCCAGTTGTACCGAAGAAGAGCAAGAAATCCAATCTGTTGAAGCCCCTCAGGAGGTATCTTTCTTGTCCCTAGGGTTGTTGCCTACTCTCTGCAATAGTATCGAAACCTCGGAGTACTCTTCTCTCTCTCTAGCTAGTATGGACTTGATCTTGAATCGATTCTCAACTCCTACTACTTGGTTGCCCATCATACAGAAGCATCTTCGCTTACACGTTATTTTTCACAAATTTCAAGAAAAGGATTCTCTTTATTCCATCACCATAACTATGAAATTCCTGTTGACCCTAGCAAGAGTTAGAGGCGGTGCCGAGATGCTTCAAACGTCTGGGTTTTTCTCGTATCTGAAAGATTTGTTTGCTTCGTCAGTAGACGGAAAATCTTTCTTAACAATTCAGGATGAGAGTCTTCTTTCTACTTCATGTGACAAAAACGAAAAACATCAGCCCATCTGGGGACTTGGCTTGGCTGTGGTTACAGCAATGATCAATTCTTTAGGAGATGGTGCTTGTGTTGATTTTGTGAATACTGTTGCTGCTTACTTCTCCGAGCAAGCTTATTTAGTGTTTTATTATCTCAATGCACCTGACTTTCCATCTAGCGATCATGACAGAAAGAGAACCCGAACTCGAAGAACACAAACATCTCTTAGCATGCTGAGAGAAATGGAGCAAACTCTCATGCTAATCTGTGTACTTGTAAAACATCGAAGCATTTGGGTCAAAGCCATGAAAGAAATGGATTCACAGCTTAGAGAGAGAAGTATTCATCTTTTAGCCTTTATCGGCAGAGGACCTCAGCGTATTGGCGAGTCTCAACCTCTCTTATGTCCTCCAGTTCTCAAAGAGGAGATTGAAGATAGTGGAAGTCCTTCATTTGTAGGTAGCAAGCATGGCTGGTTTGTGCTCTCGCCTCGTATGTTTTCGCAGAACAAATTACCAACTGCTCCTAGCTCAGCAATGATTTTAGCGACGAAGCCTTCAGCAACTGAAAGTACTGCTTCGATTCCTCAAACACGGTTCTCTGATACCTTTGCCATTCAGATATATAAAAATACGCTTCTTCTTCTGGAATTCCTTTGTCTCCAAGCTAAAGGTGCAGTCAAAAGGGCCCATGAAGTGGGCTTTATTGATCTTTCACACTTTCCCGAGCTTCCGGTACCTGAGATACTACATGGTCTGCAGGTGTGTGTTCTTTAATATCTACCCTTTTATATGATAAATTAGTAGAACATCCAATGATTTGATTAACAGTATATAGAGCACCCTTGTTTACGTTTTTACGATGATGCAGGACCAAGCAATTGCTATTGTTTCTGAAATATGCCGAGGCGAAAACAAATCAAAACAAATGAAACCCGAAATCCAGGAAGTATGTTTAATGTTGTTGCAATTAACAGAGAAAGCCCTTTTCTTGGAACTTTGTGTTTCACAAGCTTGTAGAATCAGACCAGCACAAGGGCGCGTCGAGGATTTCTCAAAAGAAATCAAAATTCTAATGGGAGGTAATCCATTCATCTTTTTGCAGCTAAACGAATTATTTAGGGTAGTTCAAACTTAAACTTTTTTTGTGATTACTTGGTTAATCTGACATTTTGTTCGTTTTCTTTTACAGAGGCCGAGCAATATACATACTTGAAAGCATCAGTGAAGTCACTAGTACAAGTAATTTCACTTGTATATCCTGGTTTACTACAAACTGAAGGGTTCTTGTGATTGGATTCATATTGATGAAGGTCTGTTGCTTTTGAATTATTATATTACAATAACAAATGTATCTTAAAATCACTCATTTAAAGACATATTAGGGTTACAAGAAAAAGGTACTAGTTAATTTTTGTTGTATAGAACTGGTTTTTTTTTTATCCATCTTAAACATCTTACTATTAGGGTTAGGAAGCTCAAACATTTTATGTCTTGGTCCTCTTGGATGATCTTCATGATGAGAGAAATGCTTCCAACCAAAAAATCAATGGTTAATAATTATCGGTCGATAAATTTGCAGTTTTGTGGTTGACTCTTGATTGGCATGCTTGTTACAAAGTCATATTAGGGGTTCGGAGTTAGCTTGGAAGGCTGATTACCAAATCCGAATGCTTGAACCATCAAAGAAAACGTACTATTACTGAAAGCTAGAGATTTTTTCTCATTAATTTGCTTTTAAGAAACCCCATATATTCATTGACATCGATATATTGGTGGTGATTTATATTTCATAAAAAATCGGAAACTGCTAAAAAAAATTAAACCAAAATCCTTGAGTAATTGGAAACCGATTCATAGAATAACACAGAAAGGAAGAAAATAGAAAGAAGAAGATTTGGGAAATTCTAGTTTCATCTTAACCGTCCAATTGACATCCTGCTTCAAATCTACGCGATGCCCTAAATTTTTTCTTATCTTCCCCCCTTCCATATATATATATAGAAGCCAGGGAAAGGGTAAGACCGTCGAGTAAACAAAGAAACGGAAGTTTAGAGATTTTAGAGAGAGAAAGAGAAAGAGAAAGCAAGAGAGAGTTTAGAGAGAGAGAAAGCGATAATGGCGACTAGTACTGTATCAGCATGGGCGAAACCAGGAGCATGGGCTCTTGATTCTGAAGAACACGAAGAAGAAATCATTCAACAAGAGAAAGAAAAACAACAAAACGGTAATAATCACTTCGAACAAAAACCACTTTCAGATTTTCCTACTCTTTCAGCAGCTGTTACTACCAAATCTAAGAAGAAGAAACCAGTTTCTCTCTCCCTTGCCGAGTTCACTACTGGAAAATTTGTATCTCATGGTTCAGCTAGGGCTGCCGCTCAAGCTACCAAGGGTTTAACTACTGATGAAATTCTTGTCTTACCTACTGGTCCTCGTGAACGTTCTGCTGAAGAACTTGAACGTTCATCAACACGCTTAGGCGGTGGATTCCGTTCTTATGGTTCTAGAGATAGAGATGATTCTTCTTCGAATAATCGTTGGGGATCTGATGAATCTCGTAATAGAGGTGGTGGTGGTGGATTTAATAGAGAAAATAACAGGGAACCATCTGGTCCTTCTAGGGCTGATGAAACTGATGATTGGGGTGCTGCTAAGAAATCCATGGGAGGTTCTTCTTTTGAGAGGCGTGAAAGAGGTGGAGGAGGTGGTGGTGGGTTTTTTGATTCACAATCTAGGGCTGATGATTCTGATAGTTGGGTATCAAACAAAACTAGAGGTTCTTCTTTTGAGAGGCGTGAAAGAGGTGGAGGAGGTGGTGGTGGGTTTTTTGATTCACAATCTAGGGTTGATAATCCTAGAGAGAGAAGAGGTGGGTTTGAGTTTCAGAAGGAATCAATGAATGGAGGTGGTGCTGATTCTGATACTTGGGGAAAAAAGAAGGAAGAAGGAACTACAACTGGAACTGTGATTGGAGCAAGACCCAAACTTGTATTACAACCTAGAACTGTTTCTCCTAGCAATGGAGAACAACAACAGCAGCAGCAACCTGGATCTGGATCTGGTACTAACTCTGTAGCTAAAAGTAACCCATTCGGACAAGCTCGACCAAGAGAGGAAGTACTAGCTGAAAAAGGACAGGACTGGAAGAAGATTGATGAGAAGCTTGAATCAGTTAAAATTCAAGAGACTTTACCTGAAGAAAGTGATGGGTCTTCGTTCGGAAAGAAGAGTTTTGGTAATGGGAATGGTCGATTTTCATCTACCGAGGCTCGAACTGAGAGGAGCTGGAGGAAGCCGGAGTCTGCTGAAGTTCGTCCTCCAACCCCAAGGTCTGCTTTTCATAATTAAGTAGTATAAAATTAATATCTTACTTGGATTTGTGTTTGGATTTTGACATTGGAGTTAGTTATTAATTTGATTTTCATATAGCATTCAGTATTATTGCCGAACCCATTTGCCTAGGTTCTTAGTTTTGTTTAATTTTGGTTGTCAGATTAGCGATTTTACTGTATTTTTGGTTGGTGTATGATGATTACTCTGATTTGTTTCGTGATTTTGATGGATTTTATAGTTAGCTTAACACATCCTAGTATGGTTTTTTTTCGATGAGATCACATCATAGTATGTTACTAGGAGGAGGAATCTAAATTGGATACTATCCTTACTTATCGCGTTCTTGGATTATGCATAAATATGTCTGAATGAAAATAATCTGGTATAGTTGATAATTTCAGTATTTTATTATCAACTGTCCATCGAGTTGAACAGGGATAGTATGTAAACTACATACGAGTTATCGGTGGTAATAACTCATATCTGGGTATCCCTATGTACAGAATGAAGGCTCTTAATCGGTTGCACATTTCACACCTTCGATAAGGATGACTCTTAAAACTCTAGCATAAGTTTCCTAGTGGCGATCAACCCAGACATAGGTCAGATGTGGAATAACAACATATCTGTGTGTATGTCACTTATTTCATCTTCAAAAAACTGGTTATGGTGACGACATCTATGTATCGAAGTATGACGACATTTTCTCATTTCTCTACCACATTAAGAATGTATACGATTAAAGTGACCAGTACCCAAATGCTCAAATGGATATTTACTTTGACTTGCTTATTTTCTCTACATGTTATTTAATGGCAGAACATTGGCAATTATACTTTTTGATAGACATAAGTTAGTTGTATAAATCCTATGCCTCTATAAATCGGTGCCTAGGTGCCCACTATCCCGATTCGTGTTCCAAACTGTGTTGGTCAGCGACTGGGGAGCTGGTTAGCTCCCATTTCCTATTTTTCCAGCTTATTGTTCACCTGGTTAATATGTAAACAGGGGAGAAAACGAAACAAGTTTGTAGGAAAGATGCATATAAAATTGAAGATGAAAATTAATTTCGAACAGAGTTCATTACCCACTTTATATCATGCTCTACTGTTATTGCGGAATGACCTGAAATTTGAAGTTTTGATTCTACTCTTGTTGTATTTCCATGGAACCCCACTAATAATACAGTTATTATGTTTAGTAGTGCTGAAATAGCGACAGAGGAAATCGGAGTTGAAAACGGAGTTGCGGCTGAAAACTGATGAGAGATGGGATACAACAGTCTGAAGATTGATAAGATGAAGAGAGCTTCTGCTATTTTTGATACATGGGATGATCTATTTACAATCTATTTCTTTTCTTTTCAAGTTTTTTTCAGAACTTTTTATGTTATTTAATACTCAACTCAATTTTGCATCTTTTTTCCTTTGAGACATTAGAGTGAAATACTGAAAGTGTTAAGTTAAAACAGTTTTGATAGTGTTTGGAAGTGGTAGTAGTATAACAACATTATTTAGGGTTTCGTAGGAGTTTGTAGAACATACACTGAATTATTTGTTATCTATTTTTGTATTGTGGTTCTTTAGTTGGAGATTTAGGGCCTGAAATTGTTGCCTTTTTCTTTTGGTTAGCTTGTGGAAGATGAATTGATCTTCTTCTGCTCTCGTCTCTCCCACGTACAACTGCGTTCTCTTTGTACAGAGTTATCTTCTTGACAAACGCTTCACCAAATCACTCAGGCTTGATAATCGAGTGGCGAGATACAGTCCATAATCCAGAAATTGTTTTGAACAACGAGGAACAAGAATAGTATGTAATATGAGGAACTTTAATCACAAAATGTTATTCACACAAATAACACTTGATTCGGGCTAATTACTACAGCCAAATCCAGTTGATTCATATATCAGAAACCACTTTCTCCAGATTTTCTTGATGATAGATAGATAGCTCTATGTCTCCATTTCTTTTTCTGCCCCGTCACCTCTTTTGCTGTGGTTATCGCTTTATCTATGCTGGACCCTTGCATTGTTTGTCACCTCTTTTGCTGTGGTTATCGCTTTATTTATGCTGGAACCCTTTCATTGTTTGTAAGCGATTATCTATGCCATAATCACCATCGTTTGTAAGCGATTATCTATGCCATAACCACCATTACCGTTCTACCACGACTACCCTCTTTCTTTTACAATCCCAGACCATCCGTAACAAGAGGAGAGAGGGAATTAGGGGATTTTGCGCCTCGTGTCTTTCTGGCCAAAATAGAGTAAAAGTGGTGTATGTATACAGTGTGATTGTAGAGTCATGAGTGGGTTATTGTTCGGAACTTTTATAAGATCTTCAAAGTTCTTAACACCTTTGAAGATTAGCGTTATTGGTGTCGATATTTTTTTTAAGAACTTCAAATCTCCGTGTTATTGGTTCAAACCTTTATTTAACAACTTTAAAGTTTTGCATTCTTCGTTCAGATCTTTTGTTAAGAACTTCAAAGTTTAGTGTTATTGGTTTACGATTTTTTTTAAGAACTTTAAAAGAATGCCTTATTCATTTTTTTATGAAAAGTTAAGAGCTTTTAACTAAAGATCTGGTTCAGGAACTTTTCGAGACAAATTTACTTATAAAATTGACAAATTCGGAGTTCCGAAACAAAAAAGATTTAGTAAAAAGATCTTAACGAATAACAAGCCTGAGTTAGAATTATTGGAACTCACTTTATCTGAAAACCCTAACTTTCCCCCTTTTAAACCGTCCAACTAAGAACACAAAAGTTTCTTTACGATTTGGGATGAAATCTCATTGAAGTTGCTGATGGATTATGGTATTAGAAATTTAGGGTGTCTGAGTTGGTTTGATGGTAAAGAGAAGGCCTTGTAATGAAGATAAACTCTATGTATCAAAGCGCCAAACAACACTTGAGGAGTGAGTATTTGAGTAGTCCAATTTTAGTAATTTGAGAAAAACGTTTGATCTTGTCATGAGACCGAGAGAGATAGATTCAACGAAAGAAAGGCTAAGAGATTAAGAAAGAAGACGAAGATTAGAGGGCAAAGTTCAATCAATTGAATTTGTGGACTGAATAATAACTATGTCTCTAAGTCAATCTTGATTGACTTAGTCTTTTGCCTAGAGACTTTTCTTTATGTCCAAAGCCGTGGCCTTCTAATCGGAGAAGATAAAGATGAGGTGAAGAGAGTGAGGTGAGGTGGAGAGAGAGAGAGAGAGCTGAGGTGGAGAAGCTATGTTGCTTTCTCCCTAAATAAAATTGTCAAACAAAATTGACAAATTTTTGACCAAGTCTTCACACCCCGAAAACTATTTAGCTTTCCCCAAAGCGCTGGCCTTTTTTTAATGTCCAGAAAAAAAAAAGTCTAAATTATATAGTTGTTAAGGTTATACACTTTAATCCATCTGCAAAATAGAGAAAGTTATTTACTGAAAGGCACAAGAGGTTTGACTCAGATCAAATGGAGTGAAACACACATATACAGATTTGGGCTTTTGTCAATTTTCCTTGCCTATGAATTTAAATATTTTTTTAATGTAAAATAGTGTTAGTTTGAGTTTTTCTTTTTTAGTTCTTTATAATATTTTCTCTTTTTCTTTGGGGGTAAGAAACCAAGAATCAAACCCAACAAAAGTCAATTGATTTAATAATCTAGGCAAAAGTCAAGGCTGCCTCATTCAATATCCCTTGCTTAACTTGACATTCTAAGTACATTTTGAGGCTGGAATTTACACATCAGGAAGACACATTTGTCTAAAGGTAGCTGCAGGGATCATTTATATAAGGGGGATTGGGTGAAGGTCCAAAAGGAGGCCCTTAATAGGATTCCCATCCTAGGTAGGCAAAAAATAAAAAGCAGGTCCAAAGTGTCAGGTTGGGAAAAAAAATGACGAAATGGCCCTTGGAAAACAAAGTATTTACGGTTCATGTCATCGAAAGTTACAAAATTGCCATCGAAAATTTACAAAATTGCCATCGAAATTTCTCGGGTAACGATTTTTTCTCTGAAAAAGAATCTGACAACCCGTCCATCAGAATCTGTACTGTTCAGAAATTTACGGAACTGCCACCGAAAAATTCCCGGGAAACGAAATTTTTTTCGGGAAATTATTTTATTTACTGAAATTTTTTTTCTGTACTAGACACTTTTGCTGGGCGGGAATTTGAAATTTCGTTTAAAAATTTCAAAATTTCGAAAAAAAAAATTTGTGACCGGGAAATTATTTTATTTACTGGAAATTTGGGCGGGAATTTGAAATTTCGTCCAAAAAATTTTGAAATTTTAGACGGAAATTTGAAATTTCAAAAATTGAAAATTGGAATTTTTTGTGTACGGGAAATTATTTTATTTACCGGGAAGATATGGTTTGCTGGGCGGGAATTTGAATTTTTCGTGTACTGGTAAATTATTTTATTTACCAGTTAGTTTTTTTCTTCAGGAAAACGTCAGCATGTCCCGTCCAAGGACAAGAGGGGGATAAAAATAAAAAAACTGACATTTGGACCTCCAACTAATTTTTGGGCAAGAGTGGATTTTTTTTTGTTTACCCCCCAGATTTTGGACCTTTGACTCAAAAATCCTTTGTATAAGGGTACTGCTAAAAGCATTAAGGGTGGCAATTTGGTCCGAACCCGCGGGTTTTTTCCCAAACCCGCCCCTAATGGGACGGGTTTTACCGCCCCGTTAATTAAACGGTTCGGGTTTGGTATGAAGTTAAAAAAAAACTAATCGGGTTCGGGGCGGGTTTGGTATTAGATAGTAATCTCCGCCCCGAACCGATTTGTATGTTATATATTAAATATATGTTTTATTTAAAGTTATGTTTCTAAAACTTTAATCTTATATTATCAATTTAATTATTTCATGTTTTATATTATTTAAGTAGTTGTAGTGTTTATGATTGATAAACTCAAAGTCTTATAAAATTTTGTTAACAATTGTTATATTACTTCAAACTAAAATAACTTTTGTGAAACAAAATACTTTGAACCCGACCCGACCCGACTCGTTTTATATTAAACGGGGCGGGGCGGTAATGGTTTAACAATTTTTAATTGGGATGGTTATGATAATTGAATATCCACCCCGATTAATTATTGGGACAGTTATGGTAAAACCCGTTTACTAACGGGACGGAGTTGGGAAGGGGATGAACCGTCCCAAACCCGCCCCGTTGACATCCCTAAAAAGCATATGTCTTTTGTGGTAAGCATATGTTTATTAATTTGACTAAGATCAACATTAACCTGAGCACTTCATAAGTACGAGTGCAAATAGAATTGTCCATTTATAGCACAAAAGTCGAGTGCCTTTAGTAGTACCTTTTATATAAGTATGTGTTTTGACGTGGATAAGGCACTGTGGGAAAGATCAGGTTAAGTTGAAAGCGAACCCATTAAGGTGTCGTTTGGTAACACTAATATAAGTTACTTTTTTGCCTATCTAAGTAGAAAAGTCAAAAAGTTAGTTTGATACGCAAAAATTACCGACTTCATTTAAGTTAAAATTTGACTTTCTTTTAAAATTAAAATTTTTAGCTTTTGACTTCAAAGTAAAGTAACTTTTTTTTGAGACATGCATGAATTTTACTTGACAATTTTTTTTGTTTATCTCCGCTCCACTACCACAGCTAAACTTCTACCATACCATTCTACCCTCACCCCCACCACAACAAGCATTGCACCTTCCCACCACCCTACCTCAACTACCACCACCACACCTTAACCACTACCTTCAGACCACCACCACCACCATACACCACCACACCTCGACACCAACTACCTCATAGCTTTACCACCACCACCACCACCACCATACCTTCATCACCACCACCACCATACCTCCATCATTACCACCTACATATCTTATCCACCACCTTTACCACCATCACCATACCACCACCACCATAACTCCGTCACTATCACTCACGTACCTTATCCACCACCACCGTTTCCCAATCACCACCGTATTTTTCACCATTACCACCACCGTACTTCCACCACCACCATACTTCCACCACCACCCATACCTCCACCATAACCACCACCGCTGCCACCATCATACCTCTACCACCACCACCATCAAACCTCAACCACCACCACACCCCATAATCATACCTTCATCGCACCACCACTACCACCAATATCACCACTACTTTTTATACAAGAGTAATCGTGGAAATCATAAACAAGTTCAATTAAAATCAAGTATCTCTATGAGAAAGAAAAATAAAATTATCAAAAGTAAATTGAGTTACCAAACAAACTTTTTGACTTTTTCACTTATAAGTAACATTTTTGCCAAATATACTTTTGAAACTTTTTAACTTTTTTAAAGCAAACGAACTTCTACTACAAGCAAAAGTACTTCTGGTTGCCAAACGACACCTAAATTTAGGGACTAAATCTTCACTAATGACTTCACAACGGGTGATTAATCCACCCATGTCACTTCATGAGCCGCAGGTGCATTTTAGACAGGACTTCAAATGAAACAATTTCAAATTATTTGCACTAATTGGGAGGCGGTCCAATTTTCTTTCCACCAAAACTAAAGAAGATCATGATCTTACCAAGAGTTTCTTTCTCAAGATCTGCTGAATCTTGTTTATGTTCATTGGATCTATTAATCTTCATCATTTTTTTTTACGTTTGATCTTCATGTCTTTCTTGATTTCCATGTTTTTGAACCAATAACCTAGTTTTTCTCTCTAGGAATTTCACTAATGTGTTTGATTGAGAAGATTATCAATCAAACCTTCACCTTTATCATCTTCTTTTATGAAATCTATTAAGATCCATTCGTATATTGACGAAGTCGCTTATTTTATGGTGTTCTTCAATGAATTTTTATCGTAATCCTATTATATAATTCTTCAGTCACGTATGAAAATTTATACACTGTATGAATGCTTCATAAACTCTTATGAACGCTTCATAAGATATTATGCAGCTTCATACCACAGTACGAAGCAGTCTAAGGTCTTTGTTGTGTATCAATTACTAAATTTCATAAAAGATGATGAAGTCACAAAATGTACGGAGCTTCACAACAAAGTATGAAGCGTCCTAAGATAAAAATGTAGTTTCATAAAGTGGTATGAAACTTCATAATGTGATATGAAGCTTATAAAGTGATATGAAGTTTCGTAATGTTTCTGAAATCTCTTTTTTCATTCATATTTTGTCCGAAATTTGATAATTATGTTATGTAATACGAAACCATATCCTCGGGGGTTTTAGAGTTTAAGAAGATTTCACCTAAAACCTATCCTGATTGTTTGATAAGGGATATCGACACCCCTTCTCAAACTAAAAGGGTCCCGAGAAAGAGAACCTTTCCGTTTGTCGAAACAGTAAGGGAGAAAAAGAGTTATCTTTAGGGAGAGAGAAAGATGGTGGTAGTAGTCGAAAATGAAGGTAATGGTGGTGAAAATGATTATATAAAATGAAAATTAATTAAGGAGGTAAAATTCAACCGTGTTAGTTTTTTTAAATAAAAATTAAGTTGGAGGAATCTATATAGGGAGCGGCTAAAGGCACCCAGTGGAATTACTATTCGAGTCGGGTGCCCGTTAGCACCTAGTCCCAATTTTCTCCTCCTCCTCCTCCTCCTCCTCCTCCTCTTCCTTCTCCTCCCCCACCTTCTTCTTCTTCTTCTTCTTCTTCTTCTTCTTCTTCTTCTTCTTCTTCTTCTTCTTCTTCTTCTTCTTCTTCTTCTTCTTCGTCTTCTTCTTCGTCTCTTCTTCTCCTTCTTCGTATCATCATATCATCATCATATCATCATCATCATCATCATCATTACGTTAGGTTGTTTCCAAACCCACCATCATCGATCTACAATAAGGAGCTAGAAAGAGAAAGAAAGTAAAACCATCATGGGAATAACTTTTATTCCAAACTAACCTTGATGTATGATGAGTTAGAGAGAGAAATAACCTTGAATCAAGAAATCCTTGATCCAAAACCACCATTAAAAACACTCTTGGAAACCTTACTCTCGAACTGGTCTCGGACTCGGATCAGTCCGAGAGGTTTTAGAATGGTCAGTCTGAGACGCTTCGGACTGGTCAATCCGAGACCTCAAGCAAAATTTCGGACTGACCAATTTGAAACCCAAAGCAAGGCTCGGACTGGGCTAGTCTGGAATCTCTCGGACTAATCCGAGTATGAAGCCTTGCTTTCGGAGAGTCGATACGAGCCCGGGTGCAATAGATGTTTGGGGTCAACAAAGATTAAATACGGTCGATCTCCTCTCTGGGTGCTAACAATAATGTTGTGGGTGCTTTTAGCCGCTTCCGTCTTTTTTTTTTTTGAGATTGTACTGAGAAAGTCATTAATTTTTGGAGGGGATTGATACATAATGAACATAATATGTAATACGCTATGAACTTAGATGATGACTATAACCACCATATTAAGACATCTTGGGCCCTAAAGGCCACATAAAGACCCTTAGGGCATATTCCAAGGGGCCTGAAAGCCCATCTATTCCTAGATCTATTTTATTTATTGCCTAAATTATATATAGGATAAATCTTGATGATAAACTATTTATACCGAGATTCGATCTCAAGACCTCATGGACTTAAGAGGGGATTGTCCAACCACTGCACCAAAGAGTGGTGGACACTCCCTGTCTCAAAACAAATTCCAAAAAACCCGGTCTTATATTTATGTTTGAATAAAATTGCCCACCAAAAATATTTTACTAATTTTTCATTTTTTTTTATGAGAATACTATTTTGAGGGGTTGGGCAAAAGGTCCGTTTTTTTCTCCAAAAAAAGAAGCAGGCCCACTGCCCATAAAGAATGAGGGGCAGTCCCACTAGTCACATCATTGGGGGAAATTACAACAATAACCAAATTTTTATTCCTATTTACATAGATTGCCACCCGAAATTACAGAAATGCCATTAATAAATTCCGTGTTTTCAGTTTCTCTCTCTACACTATGTTCTCCAGTTTCTCTCTCTACATTAATGCCGTCCTCTCCATCTCTCTCTCTCTCAAATCTAAACTAATTTTTTTTCTTTTTCTACAAATATTTTCTCTTCCTGTTCAAATACTTTATATCGATTTTTTTTCTTTTGTTTTAAGTATAGTTTTTTCTTAAAATCTTAAAGTTCTTTTCTTTTTTGGAAATATGTAATAGATATTACTTCTAAATTTTTTTCTTGTTTAGTAACAATTACGTTTTGATAACAGACTGTATAAAGAGAAATTTTTCTCATTCTTGATAGTTTTTCATTTGTTTGTTTTCATATATTTTTGGTAGTTTCCCATTGATTTGATTCTATCTCTATATATTTTTTTAAAATATATTTTCTCTCTCCAATCTTAACTTCTTTCTTTCTCTCAAATATTTTCTCCTTATATGATGGAGAGTTTATAGGACATTCCTTCCAAAACGTAAATTACTTTCAAAGAAAATTTATGGAATATTTTTTTTTGTACTGTAAATTTTTTTATTTACTGGACACTTTTGTACTAGGAATTGTCTTTTGTACCGGGAATTTTCTTGTTTAGTACTAATCTGGTTATGTACTAGACACTTTGTATTGGGATTTTTCTTGTGTACCCGGAATTTTTTTCTGTACTAGGCATTTGGTTATGTACGAGAAACTTTTGTTCTTGGAATATTTTTGTGCTCCAGAAATTGTTTTATGTACCACTCGTTTAGTTATGTATTAGACACTTTTTGTACAAGGAATTTTCTTGTGTACCGGAAATTATTTTATGTACTGGGCATAGTATAACTTTTTATGTACTCTGCCTTCTTATCATGAACCAGGAATTTTTAAATGTACAAGACATTTGTGAATGTACTGGACATGTTCGAATGTACGGGACATTTGGTTATGTACTAGACACTAGAAAAATATTCGAAGAAAACTTTAAGATGTTAGGTACCGGGAATTTTCGTGTGTACCGGATATTTTCTTGTGCACTAGGAATTTCTAGTAAAAAAATAAAATAGTCAAAGCAAATCAAATTAAGGATACCCCCATATGTAGTTTTTTCTTGTGCACCGGGAAACTTTAAGTATAGTTTTTTCTTAAAATCTTAAAGTTCTTTTCTTTTTTGGAAATATGTAATAGATATTACTTCTAAATTTTTTACTGGTTTAGTAACAATTACGTGTTGATAACAAACTGTACAAAGAGAAATTTTTCTCATTCTTGGTAGTTTTTCATTAGTTTGTTTCCATATATTTTTTGGTAGTTTCCCATTGATTTGATTCTATCTCTATATTCTTTTTAAATATATTTTCTCTCTCCAATCTTAACTTCTTTCCTTCTCTCAAACATTTTCTCCTTATATGATGGAGAATTTATAGGACATTCCTTCCAAAACGTAAATTACTTTCAAAGAAAATTTATGAGACATTTTTCTTTGTACTGTACATTAAATTTATTTTTATGTACTGGGCATAGTATAACTTTTTATGTACTCTGCCTTCTTCACATGAACCAGGAATTTTTAAATGTACAAGACATTTGTGAATGTACGGGACATGTTCGAATGTACGGGACATTTGGTTATGTACTAGACACTAGGAAAATATTCGAAGGAAACTTTAAGATATTAGGAACCGGGAATTTTCTTGTGTACCGGAAATTTTCTTGTACACCGGGAATTTCTATTAAAAAAAAAAAATTGTCAAAGCAAATCAAATTAAGGATAACCCCATATGTAGCGGAAACTGAGGAATGTACACTACTTTATATCCAGATTTGTTGCTTTAGATCTCGCCAAATCCGCATATAATTTCCCGTGTAGACCAAACTAACAGATCTTGGTTCTGATTTAAAAATACATGATTTTTTGAATCTAGAAAAATCACAGGACAAATATGTGAAGTAAAAAACAAAAAATAGTAAAAGCATATTAAGTTAAGGATAACTCCAGATCTGATTTCTTCACCATGAATCTCTGTTAAAGAAAAAGATTTCTTCCCTATTAAATTTTCACTGAATCTGATTTTTTCAAAAAAAAATCATGGTTAGTATTTTTCAATATCTCTTCACCATTAAACTTTCACCAAACCTGTCCAAGAAATCAAACTATTCCAAACACAATAACCTTAGGTATTTTAAACCATGTCCTTGTAAAAAGAGAGCCAACATTTGGTATTTTTAAACCCTAAATCCGAATTTGTTGCTTCAAGATCTCTGCGAATCTGAATTTAAGGTTTCTATCGAGAGAAAAAAGAGTGTAGAAATATTTTAGAGAGAAAGAAGATAGAACTATAGAAATTTCTTGTATAATGAATCTCATGTGGTGATTGTTGAAGATGAAAAATATAGAGAGAGAAAAAAAAATGTTGCAGAGTTGAAAAAGGTGAAAGTTTTTAGAGAGAGAAAGGCAAATGGGAATGAGGATATCCGTGAAAGTCAGGTACGAAGGACAGAGAGGGTATTTAAAAAATTTGGCACATTTTTTGTTGCACTTTTTAAATTCGGGCCCACCAGTCGATGACTCATTGGACCTCATCCTTATTTAATATCCACCCTGGTTCTTCACCACAATAGGGAGGTCCTTTTTGGACCTTTGACTCAAAAAGGCTACTATTTTCAGGGGCGAGGCCACATAGGCGCCCGTGGGGGCGCAGGCCCCCACGACCCTAACGTGGCTCGTTAATGTTACGTGACATTTGTCGCTATATTAGATACATATATCTATATATATATATATATTCCATTTTTTACACACAATTCTTCCTTAGCTTAGTTGGTGAAGTGATTATGTTTCAATATTAAGGTCAAGAGATCGAGTCCCACTCACAACTTTCTTTTTTTTAGAATTTTTCTTTTCTAAAATATCTACTACTTAAGTTAGTTGAAGTTATTGTTTGGTTTAAGATGACTACTTATTAAAAATACATTATAAAGGTCATGCTTGGCTTAAAATTAGTTTTTATTAATTGAGATAATTCAATTTTGACCTCCTCAAAGTGACCAATTAAATAAAATGGCCTCGTAGAGATGATGAGTTTTCTAAACGTCCACCTTAATTTTGATTTTGTCAGATTTTTCGGTGATTTGTACTTTGAAATTCAAAATCGTCTTTTTTAGACTTTTGTTCTTGTAAACATGTTATTAGAAAAAAAAACTTAATTTTCATCTTTTCTTCCATTACGATCACTTCCTCTTCATCATCTAGCATCGTTCTTCTTAATCTTCACCATATCTCTTCATCCCCTCCTTTGTTTTTTATTTCAGTATATTTTGGGAATCTAGTTGGAGGAAAGATCTTAGATCCATATTGAGAAAATTAGAGATTAATTGTTATACATCAAAATTGTCTCGGAATATCTAAACTATAAATAAAATTTTGTTAAGAATTTGCTTTTTGATTCTAGCTTGATCGTTTACTGTGGAATTTTGTCATTACATATAACAAAAAGGTGCCCCCACTCATAAAAATTTCTGGCTTCGCCACTGACTATTTTCTCCTCTTTTTTTTTTTTTTTTTTTATGAGAATACTAATTTCTCCTTAGAGTAGCATGTCTCCATTATTTGCTAGATAACTTGGTTGACCCCTCTAAGTCAATGCATTGGGAGCCTATAAGTCTAAAATTAAATTTCTTTCTTTTCAAATTATATTGAGAGTCGCACAGCACGTACATAGATAATTAGATCCTTGTATATCTGAAAATACCTATCAAGACCCGGCAACAGTTTCTTATTTAAGTCCCCCAAGGTTTTAGAATCTTTTCAGATCCTATTCTTTTATACTTTATTTAATTCATTATGATTTTGTATGAGGATCTCACCACTTTTCTACTTGTAATTTCTCTTTTAAAGTTGGACCACTATAATAGTGGTTATCCTCGTTAGTGATTGCTCATTTCAAATCAGACCTAGCAAAATTTGACCTTAAATCAATTATAATATTTTGATTTTTAATTTTCAAGTGAGTAAGATAAAGTCGATAAAGGTTTGAACAAAATAAAATAAATTTAAGTCGATAAAGATCAATTTCTATTTAACAGTGCGATGCCTTGCCCCCAATAATTACCAACCTTGTGTGTTTTCCCATAAAATTTGACGGATTTTAATCTTGACTTATTCTTAATTATTTTGTTAAGATATAAGTAGAAACTAATAAAAATACTAACATAATTGAGAAGAGTATTTGTGACTTTTTTTTTTTATTAATTTGTCATTTTGGATTGCACATATTTCAAAAAGATCATATGGACATCAAAATAGGTGTAACAATGTTAAATTAGTTCAAAATAGGTGTAACAATGTTAAATTAGTTCTAAAAATGTTATCTTAATAACATAAAACATAACAAACTGAAATTAAGATTTCAATTATTTTGTGACACAAAATACTAAAGTTTTTAAAGTGTGACCCTTTCATATCACCTCGAACATGTGTGACTAAATAGATGTTGGAATGGGAGCTGATTTTGGCTCGAGCCGACTCGTCAAACTCAGAAACGAAATGCACCACTGTGTTCGTCTCGTAGAGCTCTTGAGTTTAGAGCAAAGAATCAGTCAAATCCTATTCCAGATGAATTAGAAATTCAAGTTTAAAACTTGGACAAAATCGGTTAAGTTAGAGACTAAAACGTCAAACAGAGTAAAGTTAGATTGGGGGCCATCTGGGCAAAGCGAACACGTACAGATCTGGATGGCTCGCGCTCATTCCACGGGAATGCTCCAAATCGGACAACGTGCATTGAAGGCTTCAGGCAAACAGTGGGACGCGCCCAAAATCGTTGGATGCAAGAGATCCAACAGGCCGCGTTAACCCCGAGTCGGTACACCAACGAGATTTCTCTAAGGTCTTCATCTAACGGTCGATTTCCCCATCTAGTGGGCATAGTTTGGGCCAGAACCAATGCCATCCAACGGTGGTTGTTCCCTCCGCGTTTAATCGGACGCACCAGATCCTTGTCGACAAAACCAGTTTAATAACCAACTAATATTCAAGAGTTGTTTCCCAAAAACTAAGGGATTTGTCCCCAAAAATCAATTGATGTGTCCCAAATGAAAATGCCTATTTGATTCCTATATAAACCACCCAAATTCATACCAAAATCATTCAATTGATTCTCTTCTTCTCTAAAGTCAGTACTCTGCTTTGTCTGGAAAATAATAGTGATTTTAGAAATATTTTGGTGTGTCTGGAATTCTGAAGTTTGTTCCCTTTTAATGTCATACCATCATGAGTTTGGCTTAATCAATCTAATCACATATTATGAAAGTAACAAATCATCTAAATGCATTATGAAATATAATTCTTTGAAAACAATTGAATCCTGAGAACCATGTGACATTTGCAACAGAAAAAAAAGAACCATAATTCGTTCGTGCATTATCATGAAACAGAAAACGAAATAACTTATTATGATAGTTCATAATAACATTATGACAAAATACATTATAGTTTAAAAAAAAGTGCATTGTTAAAAAAATACAGGACTCTGAGAGAGAGAAAGAAAACTCTAAAAACAAATCTTGATGGTCTCTTTCATGACAGAAGATGTAAAATTCAAATTGAAAGATGAAGTAGACGGTTTGAAACCAGTATCGTTTCAGATGAAGAACACGATCAAAATCAAATTTGTTTTGGATGAAAAAAAAAAGAAAAAAAAAGCAAGACATGATTCCAAATCATTGATATTTCTGTCTATACATAAGAAAATAGGACATTTCTACTCGCTTGATGAAGATGATGTGAAGAACAAATGGTAATTCTATAGAACTTTTATAGTGGAAGTGAAAATTTCAGATGACAAAGTAAAAGGGAAAGGGAAGAAGCCAAAGTTTATTCATTTTTCTTATTAATATTTATAAAAGGGTACTACAGGGAATCCGAAAATTAGGTTTGGACCTTTTACTGATTGGGAAACTATTTTGAATAGTTTTACACTAAAATCATTTTTTAAGTCCACGATCTTGTGGACTTCAAGGCCTAAAAATTTCTTACTATGGACTTATTAAGATGCTGGAACAGGATTCCAAAACTATTTCCTCTTTACATCATTGTATTTTACAATTCGAATTATAAAGTTAGAATTGTTAGTAGTTGCATATTCGTTAAGTTTATGGTCATCCAACTCAAAATTAATTGGCAATAAGTGGAGAGGACTTAGACGGTATATTCTTGGTTGCTAGATACTCATACTCCCATGTGAGACTATTCTCACGGCCCCCTCACGTGTGGTGTTCTTTGAGCCTAGCTCGTGTGTTTTCTTTTTCTTTCGAGTGAAGTACATGAAGCACGTGTGACTTTAAGCCTATCATGTGTGGGCGTAGCTCTGTTGTCATGTTAAGTTTATGGTCATCCTAATCAAAACTAATTAGCAATGAGCGGGGAGGACGTAGACATTATATTCTTAGTTGCCATATAGCCATTCTCCCATGTGAGTTGTTAGATACCCATTCTCCCATGTGAGACTATTCTCAGACTGGCCTAGATATTATATATTAACATTTAATGGTAAACTTGTAACTTTGAATCACTTTATAATTGAGTTAATTTACTAATATCAAGTAGCAACAGGAGAAATTTGTAATATAAAAGGTAAATGTGGAACAAAATAAATAATATACACATTTTCTATCCATAATAAGGGGATATTGCAGAATTTAAAAAAAATTATTACTATTATATGTGGAGTTGTTTCATTACAAGGCAACATAAATTGATCAAAGGGGTATTCCAATTTGAAAAAAGAAAAAAAAATGTCAACATGCTTAATTCGAAAGGGACCAAAACAACACAAAAATAAAATATTAGTTTGAATTTAGTTCTTTATTAATTTAATGAGCTACTTTCCAAATGGTCCCCTAGTTTATGACTATCTTTCCGCCTAGCCCCGTAGTTTATCAAAAATATTCATATGACTCCTTTTTTGCTGTAACCGTCTATTGACTGTTAAATATTTCTAATACTTTCCAGAAGTACCCTCATTTAGTTCCCATAGTTAACTCTCTTTCCTCCTCTCTAAAAACTCTCACTCTCTTTCCTCCTCTCTTAGATCCCCAATCTGACCTATTTCTCTTTAGTTCTCAGGTGTTATTTCGAACTTTTTTATCGTGCAATTGTTTCCTTCTTTCCTTTCTAAATCTTTTATTTGATTCAAAGATATAACTCAAATGAAACCCTAAGTTAATTGATTTTGTTGATTTCCAATTTCAGAAATATTTATCAAATGAAAACCCTAAGTTAATTGATTTAGAATCTTAATTCCATAAGCCAATGGCAGGAGGATGAAATGATTTGAAGGAAATTACAAGGAATTTTTGGTTAGTAGCTGCAGTCTTTAGCAAGAAACCACATAAATGAAGAAAGTTCTGAAACTAATTTCTTCATTTTAATCTCGACATTGCTTCATCGTTAGGGGCAAGAACTGTAATTACATAACCTTCTTAAACTAATTTCCCCATTTCTAGGATCCATCTGGATGAACCACCGCGTCTGGGTGAATCACCGCAACAAGATCGACTTTCCAACCTGAATCTTTGTTAGTTAGGTGAAGATGTTCAGTAGAGAGCGTTACCAACAACTTTTGAAACTAATTTCCCCATTTCTAGGATCTCATCAAGATCTCGTTCAAGAGCTTCATTTTAGGGGCAAAATTAGTGAGATTTTGTTTATTAATAGCTTTTTCTAATGTGAGTAATAACAGAGCTTTCTCGACTAACTCAAATAGCTCAGTGTCATGAGAGTCAAGAAGAGCAATAAGAATAGGGTTAGAACTTTATCTCACTAGAATTAATGGAAAACTTTCTCTCACTGATGGAGAACTTAAGTTCTTACGTTTAGTTTAATGGAGAACTCAAGTTTTTTATGTTTAGTTTAATGAAGAACTTTCTCTCACTATAATTTCTGTGGTTTTTCTTTCTATTGTAATTTTTAGAGAGAGAAACAATTGGAGAAGAAACAAGAGAATTTTTAGAGAGAGAAATAATTAGGGAAGATGAAGTGGTTAAAACAGAAATAAATGATGAGAGGGAGAGTTTTTAGAGAGGAAAAGAGAGTAGCTCTGAAACGATTGAAAAGAGGATATTTCTGGAAAGTCTTAAATAATTGAACAGTGAATGGACAAAAAAGTAGAAATGGGAGCCATCTGGGTATTTCGATAAACTAGGGAGGCTAGACAGAAAGCTGGTCATAAACTAGGAGGTCATTTGGAAAATAACCCTAATTTAATTTTATATTATTAAAGATAAGTGACTTTATGTTTTATCACAGGACTAATTCTCAAATGGCAGTTCATGACTAGCTTTCTGTTAGGCCCCCCAAATTTTTGTGAAATGTAAAATTTGCCCCAGTTTTTAGAGTTTTAATCAAACTCAGTTAAAATTATTTTTTTCCCCAAATTATTTTGTTGTTATAGTTATGTATTTTCCTTTCGCCTCTTTGATTCTCCCTCATTTGTCATCTTCATGTTCTTCCCAGTTATAGTGTTTTCTTTCTCTTTTATCTTCATTATTGTTTTCTCATTATCGTCGTCTCTCTCCCTCTTCTCATATTCTGAGAATAAGAAACACAATTTGACGAAATTGAAATCTCGTTTTCAGATTCCGTCGTCAGAGATGAAAATGATTTGTTTTCTCCAAAGAAGTGAACCCCCTTATTTGATCAAAGGATTTCAGAGGAAGATCCTTTAACTAGATATGCATTTTTTTTCTATTAAGCGATTCAAAATAGAGAAGAAGGTGAAGATGAGAGAGAAAGATGACGAACACAAAGATACATTTGTGAACTAATAGAAATTGCACAAGAAATAGTTTGAGGATAAAAACTGTAATGTTATTGATCTGATTAAATGATTATATTAAAGTTTACATAGAAGATAATTTACAATAACGAAAGTAAAAAATTTACGTAATTGAAAAAATACATTGGAAACCCTACAAGTAGCTTGATTGGGACGATGCCTCAGTGGCAGATTTAAGATTAATGTTTAGGGGAGAGTAAAGTAAAAAGAGAAGACAATTTTGATGGAGTTCAACGATAACTTGGAATATTCTATACTATATATTACATTTTTTATTTTGAACAAATATTTATAATAATTATTTTTTTCTTTTTTGTTGAGAAATAGTTATTCTTACTTAGAAGAACAAAATGTTGTTATTGATAATTTGTAATCTATTTAAACAATGAGTTTACTAAGGAGACATTTTTCATAGTTTTACATCAATATAAAATGAAATGGTGAGTTTTTCAACTGAGATAAACAAGAATTCACGATTTACAATCGTAAATGTGGTGATAATACGAATCATTTTCTCAATGGAATTCACTCAATAAAATATTGTTCCATAAAGACAAACACTTTGAACGCAAAACTTTGAAAAATTCGCCAACAAGATTATGAGAGCGATACTTAAACTTTTATAACACACCTTCTAGACAGTTTCAAATTTCAAATTTGCAATATTATCTTCAGATTGTTATAGTTCTCACTTTCAAAAAATATTTTGCCTTGAAAAATCAATGAAAAGGAACAAACTCAAAAAACAAGGGCCAGGAAAAAAAAACATTGAAAAAAAAAGCAGATTGGAGAATTTGAACCCATGATGTAAAGTAACCTAATTCAAACTCCAACTCCATTTAACGGGGCTACTTCAAATACCTTGATTCGGGTTTAAGGAGCTAGTTCTAATTTCTTTTCGCCTTTTGTGGGGGCTGAGGGGAGGCTATAGCCTACCCTCACCCCAACATATATCTGACACTGACGATGCCTATGTCTATGGGCTACCCCATCGCTACTTTAACAACATAGATGAATATGATGATGAGAGAAAAATAGAAAATCAAATAAGATATAGGGAGAACCATAAGTATTTCCAAGGGTAATTTGAGGAGAAAAAGATAACCCTAGTCGAGTTTCCACGGAACCCTAAGGCCATGTTTGGCGCGCGGGAATGGAATGTGATTCCTGGGAATCACATTCCCGTAACGTGATTCCTGGGAATCAGATTACTGTAGTTTGATGTTTGGTTTGATCAGGAATGGAAATTTGATTCCTGACATATTCCCAATTAGGTGTTTGGTTCGTATAGGAATAGGAATGTAAATATTTGTAAAAGTTCACTTTTACCCTTAAACTACATAAAATACGCATCAACTTTTTTTTTTTAGCATAAAATATACTCCGTACGCATCAACTTTGTAATATATTAAAATCAGTATTATTTTTTCAAATTAATAGATATGAAATAATAACACGATACATCAAAGGGTTAGAATTTAAAGATAATAAATAATTATCTTAATATAAATTGATCTAAAATAAAATTTTGTTCGTAAACCTAAATAGAAATTTATCTAAAATTAAATTTTGTCCATAAACATAAATAGTACTTATTAATACCAAATCCTACAAAAAAAAAAATTGGTAATTCAATATTTTGTTAAGGATATATTTGTCAATAAATATTAATATATGTGATTCCAGGGAAATGGGAATCACAAACCCACCTCCCCCTGAGTTTGCTATCACAATCCCAGGCCTACACCATTCCTGCAAGCCAAACAATGATCTTGAATGTGATTTCCGGGATCACATTCTATTCCCACGTCATTCCCGCGCGCCAAACATGACCTAAGAAAAAAAGAGCAAAGTCGCATTTTGTGAAAAGTTAGGAGGCATAGAGTAAAGTGAGCATAAATTTAAGAAGTCATGAATTGACCCTGTATTTAACCTGTCCTCGTAGAGTTTGACCTAACAAAGTCATGGAACAGTAGTAGGTAATCAAGTGTTAGTTTAGTAAATAAAATCTGATTGAAAAAAAATACAAAAATAGAATTTCTTACGTCACATAACAAAAGTCGACGCTGGAACTGAAAGAGAGAGAGAGAGAGAGAGCGACTGACTGAGCGGGGCCTTCAAAATCTTCTTCTTCTACTCTTTCGAACATACGAGGCTACGACTGTCTCCCCCCCTTCCTCTCTCTCTCTCTCTCTCTACTTTCTCTCTCTAAACTCAAATCAGTTCAGATTGAATTGAAGCTAATTGAAATTTCTTCTGAAATCTTCTCATACTTATTTATACTTTCATTTCTTTCATACCCAAATCTTTCCTAGTTATCATTTCATACCATCTCTCTCTATTTCTCTCTTCTTGGCCGGCAGACGACTTGATTTCCACTCTTCTCACTTTCTCTCTCTAAAATTTTAGGATTTCAATGCATCCGGTCTTCGATATGATCAACAAGAACAACATTTTGGGTTCTCAAAATCTTTGATCAATCTCTTACTGGTAATTTCAAATTTGGGTTCTTACTAATTTTTCAATCATTACTAGCTTTAATGGAAATCTATCTCCAAGATTAATTCAACCATGTATATATATATATATGAATTCCTCTGTTCTGATTAATTTTAGGAATTGAAATTGGGAGTAATTTGGATTTCAAACAGGTGAAATTGAAGTGATGGGAGGAGCTTGTTCAGGTAGAGCAGCTTTAAGAGATTCAGATGAAGATATCAAAAGGGTGAATTGCTTTTCTAAACCTAGTAAAGATCATCATTCATTTACAACATCTTCTGATGATTCTGATTCTGATATCTTTAATGGAAAGAACCCAAGAAAATTTGATTGTGTTGACATGTTATTATGCTCACCTTTCGAACCAAGAACTTCTAAGCAAGACAAGACATTGGTTAAGAACAAGGTAATTGTTTTTAGATTCAATGGTTCGATTTTGTTTTGAAAGCGAAATTTATAATTGTTAATGTTTATAATTAGCCACCCGAATTTATATTTTTCGATAGAAAGTCTTTTAGTTGACGAAATATAGTTTAGTTTAGGTGGAAAAAAAACATGCTAATGTTTTCGGTAAATGAAGTTTTGTATTTATCGCTCGATGAGGCAATGAATTGACATAGATAGGAAAAATATGGTGTAAAAGATGACACTCAATGGTGAAGAATATAAATTCGAACGTAGATTAGGATACTTCCAACATAATAACATGCAAACGTAATACGATTATGAAATGTAGGAGCTATTGGTGTAGATTCTCAACAGAGAGATTATCACGAGTTAAGAGTTCTAATGAATATCGTCGAGTTCAAAAATCCTAAGAGGACTAGAAAGATCGATATATAATGAAGGAACCCACCTTGCCAAAACTGTAGAACTTTGTAGAGGTTGAATAGTGCAAAAATTTCATATAAAGAACACAATGAGTGCTTAAGGGCTATGAAGGATGATTATGGTTCTTGGCGATTGAAGCACGAGTAGAAAAAGTTTTCTTGGTAAAGGAAGCACTAATAACAGTAGACCACGTATTTGTCGAAACAGATCTCTAGAACAAGCTACGGGTGAAATTAGGAATTCATACTTGACGGGGACTAATTAGTCGAGAGCCAAAGAAATTGAACCTATTGGGCTCCTAAATGGGTAACGTTATAAGGGAAGTCTACTAGTAGTTAAGACCCTTGACAAACATGCAATCTATTACTAACTGAGATACGTTTCTGGTATAATCATATGAACGTTGTTTTATTATAGGTACCACAAACAAGCATGCACTCAAATAAGATTGGAATAGATGACCGTGAGAAGCCTCCAGGGGTTTCAGAAACAAATAACATGTATCTCTTAAGATCTAGTAGCACATTTGTTTCAGGGAGTTCATCATCACGAGGTAGCGAGATATCTATTCTCGCTTTTGAGGTTGCTAGTACTGTAACAAAAGGTGCAACAATTCTCCGAGCTCTTTCAACGGAGAACTTGAATTTCTTAAAAGAACGGGTTTTACTGTCAGATGGAGTACAACGATTAGTTTCCTCTGATATGGAAGAGTTGCTAAGAATTGCATCTTCTGACAAAAGGTAGTTAATTCGACTAATTTCCTTAAGCTCGGTGCTTCAATAGGTTGTACTTATCACTTGTCTTTACAGGAAGGACTTCGATCATTTTTCTAGAGAAGTAGTTCGGTTTGGGAAACTTTGTAAAGATTCACAATGGCATAACTTAGATCTCTACTTTCAAAAGTAAGGTATATACTTATACAGTGTAAAAGTTGATATTTTCAGTTGTTAAATCGTACATATTCCTTGAACATCTTGTTCGGTCTTTCAGATTACGTTCAGATGTAAACTTCATATACAAAGGATCCAAAGAAGATGCAGAAATGACAATGGAGGAACTTGTACCTTTGGCCCAAAATACTTCTGTAAGTATAATTTCACGAGAACAAATTGCCGAATGTTATTTCTAATCTAACGGGTATCATCGATTAGCTTATCGTGAATCTGTAAGTGAGTAACTTTGTTCGTTGTTTGAGAACTAACTAACTTTTACTCGTAGGAGTTGTACCATGAATTACATGCATTGGACAGATTTGAACGGGATTATTGGCGTAAACTTGAAGAAGTAGAGTCCTTGCAATTGCTTGGGAAAGGTAAAACTTTCTAGTATCTCTTCTTGTACTTTTTTTTTAATCTTGAACTTGAATTAGATCGTTCTTTAACAATTTCAAGTTGTTTGTGCTTTCAGGAGATAGTATTACGCTTCTTAATCACGAGTTTAATCGCCAAAGAAAGCTTGTAAGAAGTCTAAAAAAGAGATCTCTCTGGACCAAAAATTTGGACGAGGTATATGCCTGTCCTCTAAAACATCTCCGAAATCTTTGTGAAATTACCGTTTTGTTATTAGTCTCTTTAGCTTTTGATTTCAAACACATCTCTTGTTCTTCAATTGTGTTATTTAATATCCTAACGTGGACGATTTTAAATCGAAAAGATATAAAATAATATTACTTATTTTGGTTCTAACTGTAGGTAGTCGAAAAGCTTGTTGAAGTTGTTAAGTTAATACATCAAGAACTGTCAGAAGCCTTCGATAATGATGGTATGTCTTTAGGAAGAACAATCTTGTATGACTCCGCATTTAATCCATTTTCAAATATATATTACCAAACTGAACTATCTGAAAATTAAGTGTTTTTTCTCGTTGTAGAATCATCTATCAGTGAAAATGTTCTATTTGAATGAATTGTCTAATGATTGATGTGCTATCAAATAGTGACAGGTAATGAGTCAGTTGATCCACATAACTTCCCCGAAAGACTTGGTACATCTGGTCTAGCATTGCACTATGCCAACATTGTTAATCAGATAGAGAAGATCATGTGTGTCGTGAGTATCATAACTTTGTCTTCATTTGTAATATACATAATCACATATATATATGAGTATTTGTGTAATTTAGTACCCGTAATTTGTTTGATAACGACGTCCTTAGGTATCTCGGCCATATTCCCTCCAACCTAATGCAAGGGACACACTCTATCATGGATTACCATCTTCTGTTAAGGCCGGTCTTCATTCTCAGCTGCAGAATACTCAATCCCAGGAGGTAATGCTTCCACAAAAATCATTAGATTATGTATTTTTTAGGTGTCTTAACGGATTAATTTCTTCCTAATCATACAAAGACAGTCAAGATCAGTGAGTAATATTTGTTATAACAGACTTCCTGGTTGAGCTCGGGACTCGAGCCCCACTACGTACGGATGGCCCAAGCTCTGCGTAGCTACCTACTCAAGATTCACTTGGCTGAAAAATTCCCACTGTATCTATTTGTGTCAATGATAAAATGACGATTGTGGATAGTTCCACATCGCTTGGGGGAGAGGCCAGAGCCTTGGCTGTAGGTGCAAGCTCAAGCTTAGTAAGTGCAGAGGCCATTTGAGTGAGCATGTGGAGCCTTTGCCAGAAACAAAACCCTGTAATTGCTGGGCTAGGTCCTGGGCGTCAAAAGTGGACCAAGTATTGATAAATGTTTGGGCGTGGATCGTCCCAACAATACAAAGAAATCACGTTGTAATGTTATTTTCCCTTCCTTGTGCTGTATTGTGTTTTTATGTTTCTATGTCAAATTTGAACTCGTGCAGCTCACAGAACTTCAAATCAGAGCGGAGATGGAAAAGACCCTTCAGTGGCTCGTTCCTCTAGCTGCAAACACAGCTAAGTAAGTCGAATATTTCTGCCCATTTTCTGCCGTGAATTAAGAAACATTAAAACCATTTTCTTTATCATGAACTTTAGCCTTTCATTGACATGTTACCATTTTCTCTGTTATGCTCAGAGCTCATCAAGGTTTCGGAACGGTGGGAGAATGGGCAAATGCTTGGTAACTTCATACTTCCATTCGAGTTCTTCTTGTTTTGCTTTTTAAACTTTGAACCAAAATCTCATGTTCAATCTCTTTGTTAACAGTAAAACACTCAACGTGACATCTTCACAAAGTAACTACATTCGTCTCCAAACTCTCTATCACGCCGACAAGAACAAAACCGAGTCTTACATTCTCGAATTGGTGGCGTGGCTTCATTGTCTAATGAGTCAAGTCAGACAAAAATACTATGGGTTAAAGACATCGGTGCCTATTCGACCTCTAAAACGCAAGAAAAACTTGGTTTTAGATTTAGAAATCCATCAAGAACCATTCAAACCCCAACCAAGTGGAACCAAGAATAATATAGCTCAGCTTCCTGAAATGGATATTGACATGGTTGACGAAGTTTCCTCGAGAAGATCAAACCCGGTTAGTAGTGAAACTCAGGAGTTATCGTCGGGCAAGAAAAAGAAAGACACAATCGAACAATTGACTTTGGGCAAAAGGGTTGGTAGTAGTATTTCAACTAGGGAGGAGTTGAGTATAAGTAGCCCAAAGTTGGAGAACACAAGGACTACAAATAACCAATTTGACGAAACAACAACACATTAAGGCTATTATTAAGTTTCATATCTTCAATTTTGTTTCATCTTTTCTTCTCTTTCTCCTCTCCCCTATATATATGTGTGAGTGTTTGTGTTTATGTGTATATGTTAACATATAATGGGTGACTCTTTTTTTCATCACAAACAATTCTAGGAAGAGTGTTGTTAGTAAGCTTGACATTGATGGGTGGAGTTGGTTTAATAGGTATGTCTATTCATGAAAATAATACTTTATTGAAGAAACCAAGTCTTTTAGGGTTTGTTTTGGGGAAAAGAAATGTAAGAAAATTTCAGTTTTTGCAAAAAGAATTCTTTCTATAGTAATGGTTCATGTTTCTTTTTTTTAGCTTTGTTTAGCATGATTCTGAAATTTTTGTCTTTCCTCCCAAAGAAGAAATTGTGTACGATTTTGTTTAGCACATTGAAAACATAAATTCTTCACTCTTACAGTCTTACCTACAATTTGTTTTCTATCTGCATCATTAAAGCCCATATTAGAAAAACAAAATAAGTGTATAGACGAGAATTAGAAAAAGAAATTTGGTTAAAATTCCCTACAAATTTTTTTTTTAGGAAAAAATAATCATTCAATCTTTTGTAGTCTTCAGCTTCATAAATATTTTTTTAATTTGCAAAACCTTACGACAACTTTACAACACATTGCGATAGCTTTGCAATGCCTTTCAACACATTTCGACAACTTTGCAACACCTTCAATATTTAGTTTTTAGTCAAACAGAATACAAATATTTGAATGTTTAACAAAAAATTTTATAAATATAACCAAAAGAATTTAATTTTTATCTTTAACGTAAAAAAATTTAATCGAGTAACTTGTACCATAAACATTTTGGACTAGATTTCAACTAAACTCAAAAACCTAAGATCTTAATCCCAACAAAATTATCCACCCATTTTGAATACCAATGATCTTGCTGAAGATAAATTGGTCATAAAGTTTGAAAATCAGCTTTGATTGTAGATTTAAGCATATTTCTATAGGTCATAAGAAGGCCTTGTGAGGAAAGGACATGAAGAGTCGATATGTCCGAGTGGTTAAGGAGACAGACTCGAAATCTGTTGGGCTTTGCCTGCGCAGGTTCGAATCCTGCTGTCGACGTATTTTTTTCAATTAATTTTACAAACTCCAACTGCAGTTTTTCTTTTTGTTGAAATATTACAATCCCAAGTTAAATTGGTAGATCTTTGAATTGATTTTCTGAAAATTTGCAGCAGGAGGAATAGAACTAACATTGACCAAAATTTGGGACTCTTCTCCATTTTGAATGGTAGTCAATTTTCTATAAATTTTTTTTGTAGAAATCTATGGAATTCACCCAAACCAGCCAAATAATAAGACGTTCATATAAATGTTGGATTCTTGTGTGGACTTTTACCTTAATATTTTATGTATTACAAGGCATTGATACATCACGAAGATGTGATAAGACGATAACTGCCTAAGTCAAATCAAGAAATGAAAGAGACCTAAAACCCAATAAGACGAAAGAGGCCTAAAGCCCGACAAATTTATTACATAATGTATACTTACAATAACCCAAGTTCAATATTCCTGGATTAATTACACTTTCAGTGGATCGAACCTGGATCTTTGCATTGCAAAGAAATGCACTAACCAACTAAGCTACCAGTTGTTGGTTTTTTTTTACTTAAAAGCATGAAAATAGCCCCATCCTTATTGCTCTTCTATTATCTTTTCTTTGATCTCTCATATCTCTTCGTTATAATGCTACCGTCGTCGATGTTCCGCCAACGTCATTTCTTATACCTATCTTTTCTTTGTCTTATATCTATCTTTGGTGACCAATACGTGGACAACCAATTTTCTTATATGGACAACTATTTTATATGGACAACCAAGAAAATTACAAAATTTATGCGGGCAACCGTCTTTAAGAGGATAACACACTATTATTTTTCACTTAAGTCTTTCAAGAATTAGAATTTTTTATTTTAACTCCTCCCAATTTTTTTCCATAAACCCTAGACTTTAGTCTTCTTCTACTTCTTCTTCATCACTCCAGGGGCGGATCCATGGGGGTGCGAGGCCGCACCCCCTGGATCCTCCCGAGAAAAAGATATAGTAGTAGTAGTAGTAGTAGTATTTTTTAATACATAGAGAGGTATATATAATATATACTTTCTGGTATGACAAAGGGACACAGAGGAGTCTTTGGCTGAGTGGTTAGAGCGCGTGTGAAAGTAGTTTTGAGATCATGAGGTCCTGAGTTCGGAATCACATAATAGTATTTTCACTATTTTTTTACTTTATTTTTAGACCTATATATACTATATATTGTGTGTATTGTGTATATATAACATCAAGTAGAAGTTAGCTCAATGGTTGAGGCATTTATTTTTTGTGTGAGTGGGAGCATGAGGTTCTGAGTTCGAGTCCGGTTATAAACAATTTGATTTATAAGCTTTTTAATATTTCAACTATCCTAAATTTCTATAAAATTCAATTCAACAACTCTAAACCCTATAAATTACAATTCATCTACCGTAAACCCTTCAAACTTCAATTCATATACAATAAATCTTATAAAATTCAACTCATCTACCCTAACTCCTATAAACTTCAATTCATCTACCATAAATCAACTTAATTCTCATCACTTCTTCTTCATCTTACCAAGTATTCAAGCTCAACTAGCAACTAGGGTGTGAGTTTTCTTTGAACTTCAGTTTTTATTTCAATCAATCATAAACTTCAATTACAATTGGTTTATATAGAGTTTAGAGAGAGAGAAAGATAGTTAGTTAAAGTTCGGTAAAAGAGTACAACTAACAACTAACTAAACTACCTACTAACAAAATTACCAAAGTTAGTTAAACTAACTAACTTTGTTTCTTGTTGTTCAAGTATAAGGAATGCCTCTAGAGTCGTCTTCATTGTTGAGCTGGACCTTAAGAGCTTGGGATTCTTGTTGTCTGTTTTACCCTTTATGTAAAAGTAAAGGCTTAAACCCTAGAAAGTTTTTCTATCTCTTCAGAACCCTACTCTTACCAGGGAAATATATTTAAAAAAAAAATTTCTTCACGTTCATTTAGTTCAACGCCAGTAGTTCTAGACTCGACTCGATTATGCGAACATTTCAAAATATGAACTCTCGTAGAGGTCAATTGCGTTTGTAATCGTCGATGTATTAATATACTTAATAAATATAAGTATTTGATTAATTAGCGTGTTTGCAAAAAAAAAATTTAAGTATGTAAATCCGCACCCCCTAAGTGAAAATCCTGGATCCGTCCCGGCATTACCCAACAAGTTTTTAGAGAGAGAAAAAATTTAGAGAGACATTATTGATTAGGATTTTGATAATGGGTATCTCTAATACTGTAAATTCGATAATGAAGTAATTACCAATAATCCGAAAACATGGTCGCAGTGATTGTTGATATCTTTGTTGTGTCCGAAGATCTGTATCATACTACTCCTTTTAGATCTTACTACTATCTGTGTCTTATACAAAGCCCATACGATACAATTTTTCTTATGCCCATACTTAGCAAGAAAAGTGAAACTTTAAAACTAATAACATTGGCTATGTATTACAAAAGTTTTCCACCAATTAATCTAGGGACGATTTACAAGTTTTCTATCATCATTAGAGAGACTTGTGTGTGTATGCATCACATTAAGGGAACGGATTGCTTGACAGATGGGGTACTTTGTTGCCTTTAGGGTTTCTCTGTTTTTTATTTTTTTAGAGAGAGAAATAGAGAAGGATAGAAGATGAAGTTGCTAGGTTTTCTTAACTGGTCCTGATTAACAGATAATTAGAGAGAGAAAATTTGTGAAGGAAACATTATTTGTTTCTCTCTCTTCATTTTTTTTAGGTTTTCTTAATTGGTCCTCACATTAAGTAGTTTTAGTGTTGAAGTCCTTATAAAATTGTCCTTTTACTAAATCAAAGTCAATGAAGTCAAATATAGTTGATTGGTACTGGACCTGAAAATAGTTGTCCATATAAGAGAATTAGTTGTCCGCGTATTGGCCACCCTATCTTTTTCTCTCATATCTAACTTTTGCTCTCATTTCCATTTTTTCTACTTTACCAACAACGTTTATCTAAGATTTAAAATGGGAGATTTTGACATTGACCCCCAATTTTATATCGATATTAGGACTATACCCTCGTTTTTCTAAAACTTTTGATTTACACCCCCACATGAATGGAAACCGTTAATTCATAGTTAAGTTGAGAGTGTGTTTCACACAGGCGCCAGCCAGGACCATTTTGCCCCTTTTTCCTTAACCTAATCCTACTTTTCCCTCTTTCCCTTGCCGTTCTTACTCATTCTCTATTCACTAATCCTCTCATCACTTTATTTTAAAATTAAACCTTATCAAACTCTCAATTTCATCAATCATAACTCTTATCTTGATATACTTTTCTCTTATCTTTCTTTCTCTTCTCCATTGATGTCTCTATCTTCACTCTTTCTCTCTCTACATCAATTCTCTTTCTCTCTCAAGACTTCATGAAGTTTTGCTTCTATAATTCAATAATTCCATAAACAATCAAGACCAACAGGACCAGCTGAAGTAGAAGGATCATCATGATCTATGAAAGATTGTATACCCGTTTCATGATTTGAAACAACTGAAGAGTGAAGAAGAAGAAGATACTGATGATCGGATCTTTATCTGATTAAAAGGTAAACCAAATTCATCTCAATAAGAACTCAATCTAATAATACCTCAAATAATAGTTGTCTTCCCACCTGAGCTCTTTTTAAATCCTCTATAATCCATATGGTGGTGGCAGATATGGATTATAGAGAGAGAATTTCAACCATAATCTGCAATCTTGCAAGTGCATCAGACTTTTTTAATAGGAAGGTGATGAAGATGAAGAGGGATGATGAAGATGGTGGCTGCTAGGGTGGTGTAGCGTGGAGGTAGTGGTCTGTTAGTGAAGAATCCCATGAAGAAGAAGGAGGGGTGAATATGAAGGTGATGAGGATGAATACAAGGTGTGATGGTGGTGGTGATGAGCCTGGTTTCAAGAAGTTATGGTGTATCAAGGTCAAGGTGCAAGCAAAACAAGATTCAAAGCTTTAAAATACTAAACTGGTATTGCTGGAAACGTCATAGAATCATAGTCATGGTTAAAATTATAGCTTTCTTTCAACAAGTTTGTGTGGTTTTGAGTTGATTAGTGGCTGAAGTAGATTAATGGAATTATGGAAGAAAGAAGAAGATGGTACAAAATTAGAAATCAAAATTTAAATAAGGGTAATTCTGTCTTGCTTCACATGTGGGATTCACACATGCTCAACTTAACTATGAGTTGACGGTTTCCGTCCACATGGGGGTGTAAATCAAAAGTTTTAAAAAAACGGGTGTGTAGTCCTAATATTGATATAGAAGTGGGGGTCAATGTCAAAATCTCCCATTTAAAATTAATAAACCACAACAATTCGACCAATAAAAATCGTAAAATTCTAATAAAAAGTTTTAACTTCTCAATTGTTATTTGTTTTCATTTAATATTGATGTTTTCAAGTGTAACCAATTCCGAAAAAGACCTTTTGATATCTATTGCTCATTCAATTAATTAATTATAAATCTTGTACACAAAGAATGCAAATAAAAATTAAAATAACGAACTAAACGAACAATCAAAATATTAGAAGAGATATTATTAATTAAACTTACAAATCAAACCACTACCTACGACCAGCCCACCACTTCAGATCGACAACTACCACAATTTCTTACTTTCTCTCTCTCGTCCTTCATCTCTCGTTAGTTGTCTCTCTCTCCTCTCCTTTTTCTCTCTTCATCTTCACTCTTTGTCCGTCGAAGGGGAGAGAAACCCCTTCGCTCAACGAGATTTCCGTGAATGGGTTCCCCTCCCCTTCGTCTGAGTGACAAAGAGAGGAAGAGGGAAAAAAAGTTTTAGATAGGGAAAAAGGGAGGGGAGAGAGAAAAGATTTGTTTTTTTTACGATTGCAGGCAATGGCACTTTGCCCCTTGTCGGAGTGGAGAGGGAGTGGGGGGCGGAGCTACATGGAGACTAACAGTAGTTTCTCTTGTGTATGTAAAGAGCTGGTGAAAAATTCACAAAGATTTGATTAGCTTAGTTGGTCCAGTATTGTCTTGTCCGCTTAACAGATTATTAGTTCGTGTCTCATCAGGCGTCCTTTTTCTTTTTTCTGGTTTTTTTCTTTCACCATGTCGGGATGTTTTAAAGGTGCCTCATATGAATGTTGAAAGTGCCTCATTCCCTCACATATGCACGTTTTAGTTGATGAATGGGTCATTTTAAGTTGTCTGTTAACCCTTCACTCTCATGTTTCAGGTCGTATACCCAGAAAATAGCCTCAATTTCTAATTCCACATCATCTTAAACCACTCTAGTTGAGAGTTCTTCCACTGTTGTTCCTTCTGTTAAAGTATGGAGTCTCCTGATATTCTAAGCGGAATCTCAGACGTATAAACGTCTAACATTAGGTTCACATGATCTCATGGAAAAACTAACAATGAACCAGTTCAGGGTAGAGATATACCTGAATCAATTTTCCACAGACTAAGTTGATCGCCTTTATCCCGAAGACCAAGAGATACAATTTGTAGCTACTCTACTTGAGACACTCGAGCAATCGACTTGATCTCTTGCCTTTCAAGTCAGCTAGAACTTTATTAAGCTGTCAGACGAAGAACTCATTCTTCTTTAGACTAGATAGATAGCTGAGATCTTTTTCTCAATTTCTTCCTTCTGCTCAATGTGAGAAATCTTCTTGAGAAATCCACACCTGTTTATGTTCTAATGAGGTCCTCATATAAAATTCCAAAAGTTAGAATCTCATGCAAGTCAAGATTCAATTTGAACCACATAACAGAAATGACTCAGAGTCTAACTCTGAGTGAGATTCTCAGATGAGACTTTATCCCTTCTGAGATTCCCCTTTAATGTGGCTTGCCCAGGTCAAGCCCATGTTATGGGCAACCGCACCGGTGGGTCGGGGAAGCCCAGTGTACTTTGCTCCAACCAAGGCTTCTTGCCGGTCTGGAGTCTGGACCAGGCTGCCCACCGGGCTCAAACTCAATCCTAACCAAAAACCAGAGATAACTCGGACTGGCTTGACCCGTCTATAGTACGGGTCGGGCCAGCCCAATAAACTGTACTGGTGCCTTCCCACTCGTACCAACAAAATCCTCATCCGAGTTGCCCGCATGTCATATTATAAAAAATTGAGCGTTGGATTGATTGATACACACCGTTAGATCGATTCAATTGATTAAACTTAAATCCGAATAATCATGACCGATTCAATAATTTCAAGATGTCTTCTGTCTTCATGCGGATAATTAAAAAATGAGATCCATAATACAGTAGCTTCTCTCTCTCTCTCTTTGTCTTTTTTTTTTTTTTGTTGAGGACTCTCTCTGTTTGTCTGAGCAGTAATCATCTCTTTCTCTCTCTACTGTAATTCCATCTCGAAGTGTGGAGATGTTACTGATGAATGCCCTAACGATAGCTGGTTTAGCAACCAGAGATTTCTATCTTCAAACCGAAGAAATTGAATTCGGATCATTCATATGGTTTACCTACGCAGGGATTTCATGTTTTTTGGTTGTTTTTGGTGGAATTATGTCTGGTTTAACTCTAGGTTTGATGTCTCTTGGTCTCGTTGAGCTTGAAATCCTCCAGAGAAGTGGAACCCCCACGGAGAAGAAACAAGCAGGTCTGTTTTTTCTTTTTTCTCTTCTTCGTTTACCGAATTATGCCCAAAAAGTTGGTTCTTTTAGCTCGATCAGTGAGAAATTAGATAAAAAACCTCGTAATTACCAGTTTTAGGGTTTAATGTTCTAGAACTGAAGTGAAATTAATTTGAATTACTCTAATCGGCTCATTGAAGCGCCGTGGTCATGGATGATTATTTCAAACTTATAATCGATTATGAAAACATAGCTTTCTCGTTGGATTCAATGGATTGAAGTTAGGGTTTGAATCATTTGGGATAATCTATGTCTGTAATCTTCTATAAAGTTCATAGTTTTATATGATGCTGATTTGAAATGTATCTCTTGTTGCAGCTACTATCTTTCCAGTTGTTCAAAAGCAACATCAGCTTTTAGTCACTCTGCTTCTTTGTAATGCTTGCGCCATGGAGGTAAATTAATTCATTCTAATGCTTAGAAATTGTTTTCTTTTAGGAGGGACGGAACATCTAGTAGCAAGAAGAGAAACCCAAATCCTAAAGACAATAACTGGTATGCCGTATATGAGCATGATTTTTATTATGTAGTTATCTATAGGTAACGCCGTAACGGTCCTGTGATTCGTTTAATCTCCTTCAAACGATGATTCACATGTTTTTGTCTTGCAGATACTATATATATATTCATACACTTATCGCTTATGAGTCTATGATGTAGTTCTTCACCTGATTTTAGTATTTTTCTTACTTCCCATGTGCAGGCTCTTCCTATTTTTCTGGATAAAATTTTCAATCCTGTTCTTGCTATTGTGATGTCTGTAACTTTTGTTCTAGCATTTGGAGAGGTAAAATTTTTCTTAAAGCCATCATCTCTCGATTTTAAGTTGTGAAGTATCTTACGTTGATCGAAGTGCATCTGATTTTTTCTATTTATATTGCGTCAGGTTATTCCACAAGCAATATGTACAAGATATGGATTGGCTGTAGGTGCAAGTTGTGTATGGCTTGTGCGTGTTCTTATGATAATTTGCTATCCAATATCTTATCCTGTTGGAAAGGTAATGTCTTTAGGTAGTTCATGTTCTCGTGGTTTATAAAGAACCTAAGATACAATAAATCACAATTGATATATGATATGAGATAAATTGAAGATATAGAAGTTATCACTAACATGTAATTCAAAAGGTTCAAATTAGAGAAGATATACAAATTCAAATACTGGAGCCAATTTGGAGGTTATCTAGTCCAGCAGTGTTCTGTGTCTTAACATATATATATGTGTGTGTGTGTGTGTGTGTGTCTAAGTGGAGGATTTGGGGAGTATTTTATTGACTGCTGTGTCATTATTCATAGAGTAAACCCAATACCGTGTGAATATTGAAGTGCTGTTCCAGCTTAAGAAAATCAGATTCAGATGAGTATTAATTTTTTATTTTCAATGCTTTTTCAGGTTCTAGATTGCGTACTTGGACATAATGATGCACTATTTCGACGGGCTCAGTTAAAGGCTCTCGTCTCTATTCATGGTAAAGATGTAAGTCTTCTTAAGTTTGGAACCTATGATCGTGTACGATACCTGTATTATATCGCTGACTTAAGGTTACAACAGAATTAATTGGAGAACTACTTGTCAGTTTTATTAATGTTTCTTTAACCCTAAGTATTTTGTTGATTTTTATTTTAGGCTGGGAAAGGGGGTGAGTTAACCCATGATGAAACAACAATTATTAGTGGAGCTCTGGATTTAACTGAAAAGGTATGTGTATACTAGACATTTTGTAGGCTGGGTATTTTCCTCTGTTTTCTCTGTAGTCGAAATTATAATTTAGAAAACTTGTTTTCAGAAGCTAAAGAATCTGGTTAATAGCAAGTAATTGTGAAGTATGCTATATATTTTACTGCAGTGTCAATAATGTAGTAGGAAAACCTTATATTACGACCCTGTGTTGCTCTAATAAGTCTCAGAAAGTTTCAGTCATTTACAACAAAAAACAAGAGAACCATTTTCCTCTACAAGTACATTAGTGATCCAAGGAAATGGGCTTTCATACAGGGTTAAAAAAGGATAATTGCTGTAATAATTTAATTTTTATTCTGTTGCTCCAAGAAGTAAAAATATTTGATTGGTTTTTACCCTAGTTTCATATTGGCGCATTTCCTTTGGTATCTTCTTAGTCGGTTGATCTACATGATCCATATGATAATTGAATGAGAGTACGTAAACTAAGTTATGTTCGAGGCCAGAATTTTTGTTTGACCAAATGTTTCAAGAAATTGATACATCTATTTTCTAAAAGAAATAAATAAAGAATCATTCGCAATGCTAATTCTAATGTGTATTGCGGACAAGACAGTTGCATGCTGATCACCACCTATACCAAAATGAAACAGTTATTAACGGTTCCGAGCTTGATTTGAACTTCCCCATTTATATAAATTTGTTCCAGGAATGTGAAACATTTAGATGCACCAAAACCTTTTGCTGTGATAGGGTAACAGATACAGCTTCTTCTATTTTCCTTTAATTTTCTTCCTACAGGTTATAAAGTTTAGTTTGTTTAAGATGTGCTTGATATCTTAGTAGAAGAAAAGTTTATCGTCATCTAAAATGTTTTACCAAGTAACATTTCTTGCTAATCCTATTTTTACAATCATAAGATTTAATCATATGACTGACTGTTAATGTGCACCAATTTCTTGATATTGTCTGTGCTGTTATTGGATTGTGGAATATGAATATTTTCTCGTTGTGCCTATGAACAGACTGCCGAGGAGGCTATGACACCAATCGAGTCAACATTTTCACTGGATGTGAACGCGAAATTGGATTGGCAAGTTTCTCTCACATTTACCACCAAGGAATGAAATTTCGGTTTCGGTGGAAATTTCGGTCGGTCCAAAAGTGGAAACGTTTCGTGGAAACGTTTCGGTCTGTGTGGAATTATACTTTTAAAACCCTAAGCCCTTTTATTCTTCTTCAGCCGCACCTCCTTCTTCCCCAGATATCCTAATACATTTTTTTCTTCTTCACCTTCTTCTCTGTAGCATCTCTTTCTCTCTCTAGATTTTCCAGTTTCAGATCTGTTCTAGTATCAAATCTTCTTAGGAATTCAATGGTAAAGAAGAATATAGTGAAATGGAAGATAAACCAAGACAAGATCAGAAGAAATCTAGAAAAAACCTATCTGAAAATGAAGAAAAATCAAAAGAGATATAGGTTCCGACAAAATCTTGAAAATTTCGACAATTTCGGTCGAAATCTTACACGAAACATTTGTAAGTGGGATTTCGTTTCGGTATCTGGAGAAAACGAAAAATTTCGGTCTTTTCGACCGAAATATGTCGACATTTGATTCCTTTTTTACCACCATGACTTTTCAAGTCTCGGTCTGACTATCGGAGTTTGTTAAGAAACAGAAATTCAGGAACCAAAATTTTGAATAACTGACTAGTAATTTTGGAACTCGAGACATCCTGTTTCTTATCAAATGGGTTTTTGTTTAACATATTAAATTTGTTGATACCACAGGGAAGTACTTGGAAAGATTCTTGCAAGGGGACATAGTCGGGTTCCTGTCTATTCTGGAAATCCAAGAAACATTATTGGACTTCTATTGGTATGTGCAAGAATTTGATAATATTCACTCAATTTTTCATGTTACAAATATTTCCTAGTATAAGATATTGGTTGAATAAGACTGGTCCTCACTGTTCTTTCTTCTCTTCATGTTCCTGAATTAGGTGAAAAGTCTTCTCACCGTGCGGGCTGAAACAGAGACCCCAGTCAGTGCTATTTCCATTCGAAGAGTCCCTAGGTGTGCTCTCAGTAAACTTCTTTCCTTTCCCTTTTATTCTTCTACTTTTTCATGCGTATATTTTTTATATTACTATGTTAAGATTGGACCTTGAATTTATCTAGGGTTCCAGCAGACATGCCTCTGTATGACATACTAAATGAATTTCAAAAGGGAAGCAGTCATATGGCAGCTGTAGTAAGGACCAAAGGAACATCCAAAAATCCTTCACTGAGTGTTGTCGAAGAGAAACAAAATGAAGGAAAAGGATTTGGTAGGGATGCAAAGCTAACTACTCCTTTGCTTCCCAAACAAGATGAAGAACCAGAAAGCACAATTGTTGACATCGAGTCAAGTTCAGTTAATATAAATCAGCAGAACTCTTCCTCAAGGAATGATATCATGAGCAATGGATTGCCTTGTTCATCTGAGGATATTGAAGATGGGGAAGTCATTGGAATCATCACCTTGGAGGATGTATTTGAAGAGCTTCTACAAGTAATCCACTTATTCTCTTACTACCTTGTTCTTTTCTCCGATGCTCTCTCTTCCTTTTTTTCTGTTTTAATTTCAGTGGTCTCCAAGTTCCTAGTTAATTAATTTGTAACTGTGTTTCTTTTTTTGACAAATGCCAGGAGGAGATTGTAGACGAGACAGATGAATATGTTGATGTCCACAAAAGGTAAGAACAAGATGGAATAAAACTATGGAAATGTGCAGGTAATTCCATTGATTTAACACATGTCTATTGTTTTTATGCAGAATACGCGTGGCAGCAGCAGCTGCTGCTTCATCAGTAGCTCGAATCCCATCAATCCGGAAGTTAATTACTGCACAACAGAAGGGAACAGTAAGTCTCTCTCCTCTCTTTCTCTCTCTCATTAGATCAATACGTTAATACCATTTTTTTCTATTTTTTTTCGAATACAATTTTCTCAAAATCTTTAACAAATCAACAAAAGGAGAAAGCTCAATGAAGTCCTACGTTCTCAAATTTGATACAAGTGTTGCCTCTTGTTTTGTCTTCCAATAGATATATCTCGATTCATATGTCTAATTTTGCTTTCAATCTCCATTTACGGAGAAATTAAGATTGGTGAATCGAATTACTCGATGCAATATAGGCATTGTGATCATCAATTTACTTAAAAATATGAGATAAAATTCAATATTCTATCTTGACATCTACCAGAAAGCAGGATTCTAGTTTGATCTAAATACTTTTTCATCTTAGGGTGGCCAGAGCGTACCAGGACAACCTTCGAAGAAATCTGGTAACGACGATTCAACTTCGACAAAACCAGGGAATCTCGGCGAACCTCTCCTTGGAAAGAAAAAGTAAACTTTGAGTGCAATATTTGGCCATCGAAACTCCTCTAGAGCAGAGGTAAGACCCTGTGTATTCAAACATTTATAGGTCCTTCATTATTATTATTATTACTACAAATTTTAATGTTATAAATTTTGTATCTTGTTTTTTTGGTCTTTTCCCTAGCTGGTTTGCTTTCAGAAAAAAAGGGAAGACAGTTGAGATTCGATATGTATTTATAAATAGCTAATAGAATAAAAGAATTAATTTCATATGCATTAACTAGAGTCCTGACAGTCTAACTGTGATTAACAAGCACTGGACTAGATGAAATTAGCCACCTTTTCTGGAAAACCTATTTAGGTAGATACATCTTAACGAGGGCCGTCCCAGGCCCAAAGCAGCTGCTTATGCCCCAATATCACCAAGGACCCTGGAACTCCAGTCTGGGTCTTATAGGTAGACCAATCTGGGCTATAACGTGTTTAATGTAGACAGAACGTAAATAATATTGAAGTTTTCTGTTCTGTTTTCATTTTTCGTACTACCCTTGGGCCGGCCCTGCATCCGAATTGGCCTGAGATGCTAACATGGAAAGCTTTTTAATCGCCAAGCTTTTTATTCACTCTTTTACCCTATTTGGATGCTCGAGGGGTTTAACCAACGTATAATTTGGTTCTTGAAGAGTGGTACTTTCTTTCGCTACATCGGTTGGCACAAGGCAATATGTCACTCTCAACATGTCAAATCGCCCAAGCATTACTTCGAAGAAATTACAGACTAGTTAGCTGGTATGTCAATCTTACCTAACAAAAACTAGGTGGACCAAATAAAAAAAACAATCAAGCTTAAAATCCAAACTTCCATAAAAGTTGAAAACTTCATTCACAGAAACAAGATATTGATTGAGATCTTTTAACCAATCTCAAATTTATAAAGCCCGTAAACCATATGTTTTCTAGTGAAAAAGAGAGATGGGGAAGATGGGAGAGATAGGGAAGAGAAAGATGACAATTGTTCTAGTTGTCATCTCACTGCTGGTTATTGCAGTTCTGGTGGCGAAGCGAATTTTAGATGCCAGACAAGAGAGTAGTAGTACTCTTCAGCTTGGCAAAGAGAAGATAACCAAGCTCCATTTCTACTTCCATGATATATTGAGTGGGAAGAATCCAAGTGCAGTACGAGTAGCTCAAGCCCGAGATTCAGACAAGTCTCCCACTCTCTTTGGAGCACTAGTCATGGTTGACGACCCATTAACTGAAGGACCTGAACCCACGTCGAAGCTTATGGGTCAAGCTCAGGGGCTCTATGGTTCAGCTGACCAAGAGTCTTTGGCTTTCATCATGGTTATGACTTTCAGCTTCAGTGAAGGTGTTTATAGTGGTAGCTCTCTCAGTGTTCTTGGTCGAAATCCTGTAATGAATTTGACCCGTGAGATGCCCATCGTCGGCGGAACTGGCATTTTTCGATTGGCACGTGGTCTTGCAGTAGCGAAGACCTATTGGTTCAATGCCACGACTGGTGACGCTATAGTTGAGTATAATGTTACAGTTTATCATTATGAGCAAAATAACTAATTTCATAGGGACAGTAAATAACACCGAGTGGGGGTTCTCCGTCTATTAATCTAGGGTACTGGTTTTGTATGAAATTTGCTTTATTAATCTAGAGTATTGGCTTTGTATAAATCTCCAGCTTGTTTTCGGTTTGTTTTAGACAAAAAGAAGGATCAATAAAACTGCACTTTTACAAAAAAAAAATATAGATTGAATGAATATTAGCTTTCTTAAGTTAAAAGCATCTCCAAACTCTTTTTTCTTTTTTGAAGAGAATTTGGAGATGCTTTAACTTAAGAAAGCATCTCCAAACACAATATTAAAAACTTTGAGGGTCACATAAACTTTTTAGAGTGTTTTAGAATGCAAAACTCAATTTAGATCTCTAAGCTGATGAGGCAGTGAGTCAATAGAGATAGATATCTCAAGAGGACACTGTCAATAGAGTGTCCTCGAGAGATATTGTCAATCTCATCAATATTGGAGTTTGAACTAATAAAAATCAAATCTAAATATCTTTCAAATAACTAACTGTTTCTTTGCAAAAAAAAATAAAAAATCATGCCACATAAGTGAACATAACAATTTTAGAGTTTTGTATTTGAAACACACAAAAATGAGGAAATTTCTATTTTGCCATATAGGAATAAAAATCTCAATTGACACAAGATTAATAGAGTTTTTTTTTTTGTACTTTTGCATTTGAGATGATCTAGGCCTTGAAATTTGGGCGGACTCGAACCTCCTATCACATGAAGCGAGACATAAGCACAACCCATGACTGCAGGAAGACTCTTGTTTGTCTATGCCAAACCAATGCGGGCTAGAATTCGGCCTGAACAACCCTAGAATTGGTCGAGAAGAGGCTTATTTGCTTTGGGCCAGGACTAGCCCTACTCGTCTCTTTCTTTCTCTCGCTTTTAACTTTTCCCTCATTCTTGTTCGTCTTTCTCTCATGGGAATGGTTTATGAATTCATAAATACTGATGAGTTATCGCCGTGATGGTAGATCTGAGGATAATGCTTTGTTCTTGCTCTGAAGATAACATCAAATGAAAGGACAAGAAATGGAAAGTACACAATAACAAACTAAAAGAGAGAAAAGTATGGGAAACCAAACAGGTGGCCCAATAAAAGTAAACTAGAAATGATGTTTAACCCAAACACAAAAACTAACAAGAAAACCAATCACATCCAACACCAATAAACATTAACTTTCTTCCTTCTCTCACTAAAACTGTCTGTCTTACCTTAACAATGTCATATATAATTATCCACAAAATCCAAAGCTTCTTCTTCAAAGTTTACACCATTAATATAAAGTTAACAAGGAAAGGGAAAGGAAAAGAACAAGTACTACAATTAGAAGAAGAAGAAGAATACTTTTATTCTTCTTCTTCTTCTTTGATTGAAGGAAATGGGTACCCAAATATCGAAACAAGTGGAAAGACGACAAATGATTTCAATCCAAGCGAAGACTCTGTCTGATCTTCAAAACAATGCTGGTTATGAATTCCCTGGATCAGATTATCGCCCTCCAGATCGGAAGAATTGGATGTCTGGTTTAGACCCAAAGAAAATTCACATAAATAAGATTGTTTGGCCTGGTACCCATGATTCAGCAACCAACAAAATAGGAATTAGATTCATTTCTCGTCCATTTGCTCAATGTCAATCTCTATCTATCTACGAACAGCTAGCTCTGGGTACCCGGGTCTTGGATATTCGAGTTCAAGAAGATCGTCGGGTCTGTCACGGAATCCTTCTGACTTATGGGTTTGACGTCGTGATCAACGATATCAAGAAGTTTATATCTGAGACAGTATCGGAGATTATAATCCTTGAGGTACGGACTGAATTTGGTCATCAAGATCCACCCGAGTTCGATAAGTACTTACAGGAGCAACTAGGCGAGTTCTTGATCCACCAAGATGATCAAGTTTTCAAAAAAACAGTAGCTGAATTGCTTCCTAAGAGAGTTATATGTGTATGGAAACCTAGGAAGTCACCAGCACCAAAGGCTGGTAGTGCATTATGGAGTTCTGGATATTTGAAGGACAATTGGATTGACACCGACTTGCCTTCGACAAAATTCGAGAGCAACTTAAAGTTTTTGAGTGAGCAACCTCCGGTTTCAGCTAGGAAATTCTTCTATAGGGTAGAGAACACTGTTACTCCACAACCCGATAACCCGGTGGTGTGTGTGAAACCAGTTACAAATAGGATACATGCATATGCTAAGCTTTTTATAGTTCAATGCTTCTCCCGGGGTTTGGCAGATCGATTACAGGTTTATTCTACTGATTTTATTAACGAGGATTTCGTTGATGCTTGTGTTGGGCTTACACAAGCAAGACTAGATGGGAAGGCATGAAAGCCGGTATGGATTATGAAAGGAATCTTAGAAGAGGATTAAAGTTATCTTCTTTCATTATAAAGAAACATTAGGACAGAAGAATGATTGTAACTCTATACTATTCTCGTTCTAGAAAGAAGTTAAAAATGATAAATCAATTTATCATAAACTTTTAAAACATTGTTAAGTCCGTTATACTAGTAAACAGGGTAAAGGGTAGCGCTAAAACTTACATGATTGAATTGTTAAGATTGATTTTGTTCATCGTGATCTTAGTTTGCATATTCAGTGTGTCTACTTGTACTAGAGTTTCGCACACCAAGGTTGGAATTATCCATCCACCGACGTCTTGCTTTGTCTACAAAAATCCTTCTTCAGAGCTTCCTCTAGCTGTTGAAACATCAAAGAGAAGGCTCCTGCAGAGAGAGAGAGAGAGAAAGAGAGAGAGAGAGAGAGAGAGAGAGAGAGAGAGAGAGAGAGAGAGCAACCAGCAATCAGATAACAAAGTCTGAACTTGTATTGATGTAGAAAAGAGTTCCAATCCATTCACATGAATGACAATAAATACTAATAACTAATGACAAGTGAAGCGGTGCGAACCAGACACAGGACTTCCTTTATGTTGTAAAGAACCCTTCACTAGAAGTGTTCCAGGAATCTGCTGAAATACCTAGATGTAGAAATAATTTAATCAATAACTAAATTTGGATTCAGCTTCAGTATTTATCATAACTAATAAGCCGAGAGGGGAAAAATACAAAGGGCAAACATACCGAGATCCGGAAGCATAGTTCATCCGACTGGCTTGAGCCATTGGAGGATTCCTGTCTTAGTTCGCTACTGGTGGTTCCATTAAGCTCCATTGACGGCCCATTATTTAGAATTGAATGACAGTATTCATTGGATACTGTGACCTTTGAAAAATGAAAAGTTTCTGCATTTAGATAAGGCACAGCAATATAAAACAAAAAGTTTGAAGTTACAATGATGGTATATCTTACATCGACAACGAACAATGTTAAATTAGTTTTGCAAGATGCACCAACTGCAAGGAAATAGGACTCCACGGATTTTAAAATGTGTAAGGCACTTATTTGACGTTGAATACCCTGAAAGCAGTAAGTTGCAATTCAATACAAAGGAGGGAAGTGTACCAAACAGTGAGGTGAAAATGAAGCAGAAAACCAAATATATTTCTATGCACAGCTATATTTATGATTAAGAAACAGAATATCGATGTTTTTAAAGCGAATTATGGACCTCAAGCATGAAGGACATATTGTTCTTTGCGGGTACGAGAGATGACACAATTTTCTTGGCTGGAGGAACAAAAGACCATGCAATCCCCCATCGGCTTGTGTGGCCTTGGACAAACTCAGTAGTCTTCACAATTGAGACTCCCACCTCCCGAAGCTTCGATACTAGGAACTTGAGATTTGTTTTCCTCCCAACCATGGAAGTGTACCACCTATAATAAATTACGGTTGAAACTAATAAATTATGAGATGATAAAATAATTTCAGAAAAAACTACTACTGATTAAGAAAAAGATGGAACCAAGGCCTCGAAAAAAGGCTTACCGAAATGACTGCTGCAGAGCAACACTATCTTCAATAATACGAGAAATGAAAGCCATTTCTCCCCCAGGACAAACCATCTCCTCTGGTGTCCCACCACATGACGTTTTGGGGTTTAGTCCAGCCTCTTCCATGCTCTCAAAAAATGGCGGATTGCACATACAGAAGTCAAACTTTTCCCCATCCTTGACAACACCAAGAAGTACACTTGATCCATTATAGTCCTTCTCAGAGTCTGAATTCACATCCGACGACTTCAAACACAACGAACCCGTCATGTCTCCAATGGTCCCGTCTAAACTTGGTTTTGTTCCAGTAGAGTCCGAATGACCATGAGCAGTTTCATCCCGAGGGAGGTTTTCCTCAGCGTTGCAAGCCTTTCTAATTTCTATTAGTTCCGAAAGATGTGGATTGCTCTTGACATTTCTTTCCGCCCATTCTAGGGCTATGTCAGTTACATCTGCAAAACAAACCTCACCAAGATGATATTTACCTACTTGGCCTCATATTATATTTTCGATTCCTAATATTATTAACGTTGCATCTTCTACAGTAGAGGAAACATGAATTGAAAAACAGAAGAAGCTGACCTGATCCAACAAAACTCCAACCTAAAAGGGATGCACCCAGAAGAGGGTAAATGCAGTTTGCTCCAGTTCCAATATCAAAACCCCTCACTTTATCTCCACCACCAAGAGTGTTCATTTTCGCAATAATATCCGAAGAGAGCAAATCTTCTATCCAGTGGATGTAATTTGACCTGTTAGGTACTGTAGGGCAGAGCTGCCCATCAGGAATCCACCTGAGAAGATTATGATCTTCATCTCAGAACCATACAATTATAAAGTCTAGATTGTGGAAACTATTAACTAATTAACCCTAAAATTAACCACTTTTATACACATCTCAGATAAAACTACCTAAATCAGAAAATCCCAATTTGGAGGAGAATGTACAAAATCAAGTAATTTGATTGTTATTTCAGAAAACCCAGAATTTAAAATTTAATAATAACAAATACCCAAGTTCATCAACTTGGATTTCATACAACTAATTCAATTAGAAGTAAACCCTAAGTTGTCTAAAAACTACATCTTACAGAAAAGGAAAGAGTTAGTAGTAGTACCAGGTGAGACCATGGTCATGAAGGAGTAGAACTCGAGTGAGTTCACGGGTGGCATTGAAATCGGTCCAATCAATCCTTGGGCGTCCATTGTTAGAGTAGAAGACGAATTGGTGGAAAGATGGATACTTGGACGCCAATAATCCAAAGTCCGGTGGATTTTCAGAGTACTTGTTCCGGGGGTGTATCGTTTGACGTTCTTCCACTCTCCTCCTTTTCTTGCTCCCACCCATTTTACACTTCAAATCCACACACACACAAACTCTCTCTCTCTCTCTCCTGTATGTATAGGCACTTAAAACCCATGTAACTTTACCTCATTGACTCACCCTATCTAGGGAAGTTATATAGGCACCACTAATTTTTTTTCTTTTTTTAATACATCGATACGATGTGATAAGCACGATAACTACTGAAATACTACTGGCCTAAAACCCAACGGAATGAACGGGCCTAAAGCCTGACGGAATGAAATGGCCTAAGGCCTACATAAACTACTTTATTTATACTCAAATTCAATATTCCTGGATTTGCACTTCCACAGGATGGAGCCTTGGACCTCCACATTACGGAGTATATGCACTTACCAACTGGGCTACCAGTTGTTGGCTATAAGCACCACTATTGTTACCACCCAGCCTCAATCTTATTCTTTGACTTGGTCCACTGATTTGAACCAAGTGTTTGTTAAACCAACCACCACGAAATAAGAGAGAGTGTGAAGAAGAAGTTAAAATTGTTGCCCACATGAAGGTCGAGGGAGAAAGATGGTTGGATCTGGATCCAACTGTTGGTTTCCACTGTCGATGGTAAGGGAGGCTCGCAACTATTTTTCTGTGCTCTTTTTTCTTTCTCAATCTTCCTTCTCTCTCCTTTGTATACCTATGCCCCTCTTCTTCGCTACCTTCGTATTTCCCTTCGTTACTTTCACCCCCCCCTTTTCCCATCTGTTCTCCAAATTTTCTTGCTTGCTTTTTGCTGAATTTTTTTTTCTTGCGAACCCTCTCTACCTCAAATCCTAGATTCCTATCCAATTATCCCTCGACATCTCCATCCAATTCATCTCCTACTTTTCTTTTGCAGGTGGTACAAGAGAAACAGGGTCTTGCTCCATTAACTTCGAAAATTCAGAGGTCACAAATTCGACAATTGGGGTTGTAGAAATCAATCAAGTATTGAACCGTGTCATTAAGGATATAATTAAAAGTAGATTAGTCCATTATAGCCTTTAGAGTTGTTCTATGGTCTTTAAGATGTATAATTGTTCTTAGGGCGAAGAGTGAAGGCAAGATTTTAAGTTTTTTTTTGTTAAAAAAGCAAGATTTTAAGTTAGGATGTTCTACTTTAAAATTACTAAAAAAAACGCCAATTTTAAATTAAAAAAAGATGGAGGGGAAAAAGTCTAACCATAAAATTGGGGGTGAAAGTTGGAGTGTGTCAGGGAGTACACCAGGAGGTCCCCAATTATTTTTGTTAAATCTCTTTCCCTCTCTCTCATTGATCATCTTTCACCTTGTGATTTGACCTTCTCTATGTAAAATCATGGCGATTCCGTTTGGAGAAAAAGAGGGGAGGAGAGAGGAGAAAGTGAAAAAGTTAAAGGTAGGATTTCTTCTATTTTCTCTTAAGAATATCAATGAGGGTATAAATGTAAAAGTAGTAATTTAGACCCAATTTTTCAGATTTGAAAAACAAACATCTTACTTCTAAAATACTTCAACCAATTCAGTTCAACCAATTCAAATTTAAATATAGAAAAACAAACACAACCTAGGATTCTAAGTTGTATGCACATAAAATCAATTGCATTATTCCATGCAAGTCCAAAGTTCTATTTTTCTCCACCTATTTATGGAGCATTTTGTGGCATCAAGATTTCTCTACTTATCACCCTTTCTCTATCACATCTTTTTTTTTTTATAGTTGTGGCCCTTGTGATTAAAATATAGAACGAACAGACGAGGATTAACTCCTCCTAAGAGCATCTCCAATCTCAGCCAGGCTGAGGCGGAGCCCCAACCGACTGCTTCAGTCGCCCCTAACATTAGGGGCAACTGAAGTGTCACCAACATGACCGTTGGGATCATCTTGGCCGTTGGATTATTCAACGGCCATATCCTCCTCCTATTTTTTTTTGTAAATGTAAATTATCTTAACTTAAAAAAATACATTAATAATAAAAAATACATTAAATCAAACCGACTTTTGCATTAATAATCCAATGATCAAAACACATTACTATAATCCAATGATCCAAAATACATTACTAACAATCTAATGACCAAAATCTATTCATTGTCGTCGTTAGATCTCGTATTTCATAAGTGTTCAACAAAATCTGTCTTCAACCAAGTATGAATTTCCTGGCTTCTAACTCGACCAATACGTTCAACCATTTCGTCTGGTAAATTTTCTCCACGATGTATCAGACCCATTTCACATCCCTCAACATTGGTTGTAGCATTTGGACCTTCGTCTTCAATAATCATGTTATGCATTATGATACATGCCTTCATAATATTACTTATGGGTCTTTACATCCCACCAACGTGACATTCGAATAATTCCCCAACAAGCTTGCAGTACACCAAAGGCTCGTTCAACGTCTTTTCGAACCGACTCTTGTATTTTGGCAAAGTATGCTTCTTTTGGGCCATATGGATTAGAAATAGTTTTAACTAAAGTACCCGACTGAGGTTATATCCCATCAGCAAGATAATAACGTAAAATCGAGATTCATTTAGAAAAAAAAAAGATGAAGTTTGATGAGTTGTAGAGAAAGAAGAAGATGAAGTTTGTAGAGAAAGAGAGATGTATTTATAGAGAAATATGAGAAATTTAATATGGTTGTTGGATGGTTAGAAAAGAGAGAAATTCAAATTCAAATTTTCGGCCTCAAGAGAGGCTGAGGCTGGGGCTGGAGCTGAATTTTTAAGGTTGGAGCTGAATTTTTAAGACTGAGCTTAAGTTGAAAATTTTGGGTGAAAAGTGATTTTTTCGGCCTAAGACATGCTGAGATTGGAGATGCTCTAAGTAGAGCTTTATGAGGCTTTAGTCCAAAGGAACATGAAAATGTTTTTTTAGTCGAGCGCAGTACATTTGCTATAATTCCCTTTGTATATAATCTGTAACACTTTGCAAAAGACTATCAAATTTGATTTTGTTTAAGATAAATTTGATTTTGAAAAATAAATATTTTTTTGCTAAAAACAACATTGAAGTCCATATTAGTTGATATTTTTTAACTAAAAATGTAGTTTTCCAACTAGAAAAATAGTGTATTAAGAAAGGGAGAAAAGGAGTATGGAGAATAATATATACATAACCAGTGGACCAATTTTGACCAATATATGCACAAACGAGAAAGTAGACTATAATAGGGAATTCCTTCATGACCTTTTCCTTTTTTCTTCCATTGTAGGAAGCCGGACATAATACTAATTATCATTGTTAACTATTGCACTAATGATACTTAATCGAAGCATTAACGTTTTGTGTGTCCCTCTTGTAATTATTTTTTCTCCATTAAAAAGGTAATTAGTAGGTATATTTTGATCAACTATGTAATCAAGATTATGTACCATGAGGAAAACGTGAATTCAAAATTTTGAGGCCATATCTTTTGTTGTAAGTGAAGGATACCTTTCTCTCTTTTGCTTTTTTTTTTTGTTCAAAGTCTTTTGCTCTTTTTTTTGTTTATATTAAAATATTAGAAGAATGTTAAGGAAAACGACATGAAATAAGAAATTAATAGAAAATTATTATAGAAAGGAAAAGAGGTAGCGCAGAAGATAATCAAAATAGATAATAAGTTTTCCAGTGTGAAACAATATCTGAATCTTTTCTTACAACTACTTCCAAATTTGGTAACAAAAGTATATTTAAATAATAATACGGATTAGAATCAATGACTATCAGGGACGAACGGAAGATTGATTAATACAAACTTCGATCTTAGTTATCTGAATGTCTTTGTTATGTTCTTCCTTTCTAGTACACAGTTTATTGGCAAACTTTGACCTTAGATGGATCTCATTCTATTTTGTCATTTTTTCTTAATCACATTCTATTTTGACATTGACTGCTAAATATGATTCTAATTTGAAATTGACGGGTTAATCCTAGTTTGACCTTGAATGCTTAATTAGACTATAGTAATTAGAATCTTCACGAAACCCTCACCCATTACCTAAAGTAACAACAATATAATTAAGTCCACCATCTTTTAGTGTAATGGTTGGACACCCCTCTTAAGTCCATGAAGTCGTGGGATCGAGTTTTATTGGAAGCAGTTTGCCATCAAGATTTATCCTATGTTATTTAGGCTATAAATAATGTAATAATTTGTCGGACTTTAGACCTCTTTGTTGTCGGACTTTAGGCCTCTTTGTAGTCGAATTCTCCAAAAAAAAAAACAATATAATTAAGACCCGAGTTGAAGGTTTGTCTTGGCACTTTAGCACGTGACAAAAAATATATACATTTTGTTTCCATGACATTCTCCAATGGGACACTCTAACAAGCACTCTAAAAGTCCTAGTTGTCAAGTATCAATGAAGATTTTTTTTTTCCTACGTGTCAATATAGAGACACTCTAATTTTTGTTTGTCTCCAATGGAGATCTCTAAAATACCTCTACTTAATGCGCATGTCACTCTTTAATTCAATAGAGAAAAAGTGAAAAAGCAAGGGTTTCTATTGGTTAGAATTTTAAAATGACAAGAGTCTCAATGAGACACTTTAATTTTAGAGTATCTCTCTTGAGAGTCTCTACTAATAAATGCTCCACATCATCATAGAGTGTTTAATAGAGTGTCCCATCGAAAAAAAAAAATTTAACAAAATCTCTATAAGTCCTAACTGGCACTCTAAATTTTAGAGTTTGAGTGTCCCATTAGAGATGCTCTAACACTAATTACAATAAAGAACTACTCAAAAGTAAAGTGGCAAACCACGTGATAAGTAATTCATAGAAGTGGTAAGGTTAACCCTCCCCACACTTTTAAATCCTAAAACTCCAATTCTGATTTCTTCAATAGAAATATTACCACTCAATTAATGCGAGGCTCACAGTAGATAAGATATCAGTACTCTCAGAAAATATTGTGATACCAATTTCAGTAATGTAGTTTTTAAACTCTTTTGTAGCATGAGCTCCCCAGTATTCTCTTCTTTTGGTACTCTCACTTTGGTATATTCATCTATGTTTATGGATGAGATGGTCGGCTCATTTGGTCTAACCATAAACAAATCCATGCATCCCTGTGCCATAAACATATCCATGGTTCTTTTCATGGATCCCTTTTTGTTACCCATGGTTTTTAGTGATGTGAATTTACCATGGTTTCCCCATATTGATAGTAAACTCTACCTTACCCACCATTGGCCTCAATTCAAGGTAATAATCGTTAAAATCATACAATGCAACATTAGTGTCTCACTAATGTCTCATTTGAGAGGGAGGGTCTAGGAGTGTGCGCGAAAAAATGACCAGTCTCCCTCGAAGGAGGTTCAAATAATGTCTAATCTTCGTCATTCCATCTTAGATAGGTAAGGTTCACATTTTTGTTCGGAAATAATGAGAGATCCTCACGAGATGTCTCTTAAACCATATTTCCTTCAACAAATATTAACTGCTTTAGACTCTCCCTCTATCTTAGTTTCACTAGATTTCACAACGTTTTGGAAAAGATATTGTTATATCATTTTTCTGTAATTTCACTTGTTCTGAATGTAAATACGTGAAGTAGTCTAATTGCAGACACGAACCAGACAACTGTTCTGTCACTATTGTTGGGACAGTTGTCTAACTTCGATTGTACATATTGTAGATACCGACATCGCATCTTTAGATTCAACTTCGAATAAATAGGTTGTTTTAGTAACAAAAGAGATGGACCCAAAAATGCAAGTAAGAACCGTGTGATGTTCTATAAACACATATCTATCCTAATTTATTAAGTTCATATGGGAGATGTTGAGTGTTAGCTAGGGAGGGGCCCGGTTGGCTAGAAGGACATTCTTATCCGTTTGTTTGATGTTCTTATTTCTTCCTTTATTGTGGATTTTAATTGGGGTGGGGACTATAAGTCAGACCGTGTAGTCAAATATCAAGTTGGATAAGTTTAAAGGGTACATCAAGGGAAGATCATAAGATAGATATGTGCAATGAACTTATGATTTTTCGTTGATAGATTTGGAATTTGAGTGATGTTAACTCAAATCTACACGAATTTAACGGCTTTTTTTTTTCTGAATCAATTATCTCTCTCTTAATGAATTTTTTCACGCTCGGCAGACAATTAATTTCTATTTAGATTTGGAATAAGATACAATTTGCAGTCTCTTCTATCGTTATTTTTTAGAATTAACACAGTTACATTGATAATATTTCTTTTATGAATTTCATTTTTAACACGAAGTACATAAACAAAACTCAATGATCCTCATAAGGCAAGGAGGATCGTCCTTCAACGCATTAATGACAAAAATACAAAGAACCAAAGATAGAAACGTGAAAAGTTATGGTATTAATTCTAGGCTTGAATCTTTAACATAAACAAGGATATAACTCAAGTTATAGTTTAGTGATTAAAATGTGGTTTATGTGCAAACCGTAAGGCCATGTTTGGCGGACGGGAATGGAATGTGATTCCCAGGAATCACATTCTCGTAACACGATTCCCGGGAATCAGATTATTCAGTTTGATGTTTGGTTTGGCCAGGAATAGGAATTCGATTCCTGATAGATTCCTAACTTGGTGTTTGGTTCGTGTAGGAATCGGAATATAATTTTTTGTAAAATTCTTATTATATCCTTAAACTACATAAATAAAACGTCAATTTTATTATGTACTTTAATCAGTATTATTTATTCAAAATTGCAGATATGAAATAGTAACATGACACACCAATTAAATAGTATCTTAAATGCCAACAACCTTTGGTTGGAGTCGTAAAAGGTATAATCTTCCACTTCGGAGGTCAAAGGTTCGAGGGACGCTGACCATTTAAAAAAAATTATTTAAAATAAATAAAGGTCATGGCTAAATTTTTTTCTTTTTAAACATTATGAAATCGATTGTAATGAAAAAAGAAAAAGAGAAGAGAGAAAAAACTAGAGAGGGAGAAAAAGTTACATTTGAGCGAGAGAAAGTATTGCTATGGTGGTGGCTAACCATAGGTTTTTAATTTTTTTAGTTGTGATATTGTGTGGAGGACGATTTTAATAATAGTCATTCTAATATTTTATTAAGGATAATTTGGTCTATAAATATTAAAACAAAGCATTCCCGGGAATGGGAATCACAAACCCACCCCCCTCCCTGGGTTTGCTATTACCCCATTTTGAGGGAATTCTATTCCCCCGGAAATAAGATTCCCACTGCATTCCCGCGAGCCAAACAATATCAGGATTGTGATTCCCAGGAATCACATTCCATTCCCACGCGATTCCCGCGCGCCAAACATGGCCTAAGAGATTTAAATTGATTTAGAACACAATTAGATATTCTATATTCAATTTTCACAATGCATAAAATAACTCTAATTTTTATTTTTCTTCGACATAAGCAACAAACCATTCATGAACTTTTACGAAAGCAAGATCTGTAACGTTTTTTTTTTCTTCTTATATGGTATTAAGACCGTGAGCACTTCTCTCAATCGAAAAAGAATTTAATTTTAAGCCTTTAATATCAAGAAAATCGTGCATGAAGAAAATCCCCCAACTTTTCAACATGTTATTTTTTAAACCCGCTAAATCCGCCAACTCAATTTGTTTGCCTTATTCAGATATGTTAGCCACAACTACGATGGTCTAATAGATCCATCCTCGTTAGATTTTCGAATTGCTAAACATTAATATATACATACATATATATCCAAATCCGGATAAATACATTTTATAATATTGATATACGCACGTCCTTCTTCTCAATCCGAATCTACAAATTCTTAGAAATTAAAATTTTTAGGGTTTCTTTCAACATTCTATATAGGAGTTTAGGATCCCAATTCCAATGTCAAATCACGAGTGAAAGAAAAATAGGTATAAACAGAATAACAGGAAATGGCAAACACGGATTCTTGGAACGATGACTCAGCAAAGTGGATAGAGTAATCAATATTCTTAATTTAACCCCTCTAACTCTTACATATTTTGTTTCTACCTCCTCTTTCGAATTTATTTACAAAAGAGTCCAAACAAGACCTATAAATACCATTATCATCTTTCCCTTTTTATTTCATCAATTTCATATAGTTATAATGTTTGCTGTTCAATCCTCTTCTCCTTCAAATATTCCCTCTTCCCCTGAATTCACCACCGGAAAATTAATCAATTCTTCATCTCCACCGTCGTTCGTCAGATTCCGATCACGCCGTTTCACCGTCGCTAGTTCCTCTGCCACATCCACCACCGCCGCGGCAGAGACGACATCATCAAGGTTACCATATCTAAAATCAAACATCTCTTCTTCTTCATTATCATTATACGAAGTTCTTGGAATTCCGATGGGAGCAACTGGAAATGAGATCAAATCTGCTTATCGGAAATTAGCTAGATCTTATCATCCAGATGTTGTTACAATAGATCGGAAAGATAGTTGTGCTAATGATTTTATTAAGATTCATTCTGCTTATTCAACTTTATCAGATCCTGATAAACGAGCTGATTATGATCGGAAATTATTCAGGCAACAATTTTCATTTTCTGTTTCTAATTCCTCCACTTATAAACAATCTTCTATGTATACAAGTAGAAATTGGGAAACTGATCAGTGCTGGTAGTGATTAGGTCTTTTTAGTTCTTTACTTTGTTTTCACGTTTGATCAAAGATTAGATGGTTAGAAAAAAAAAAAAACAGATCAGAATTACAGAGAGTTTCATCATTTGAAGCTTAATAATGGAAGAAGAACAATCAAAAATTCAGAATCAGTGATTAAAGAGGAGATAATGAAGATCAAATTCTATGAGAAATGCCAGTGTTGGATCTTCAATTTGAAGATCAGATTTCTCAGAATTGTAGATATTTATGATGTATATTGTTGTTATTAGTTGTTTTAGAAGTTTAAAGAGCACAAAAGTGATTAAAAAAAAGAAGAAAGGGAAACTGTGAATATTCTTTCTATTAGGTTCTTTGTTATGAAAATAGTTCTAAAATCTATTCTTACTGACCATGTACTTCACACTAACATATTTTAGTACCTTCGTTTCCTACACAATTGTGGGCTAAAAATAAGTTTATGGTGTGTTTGGTTGCAGGATTCATGAATCCACGGATTCATGAGTCCTTGGGATTCATGATTCCACGAATTCATGAATCCAAATGATTTCTTTTGGTTTGTTTGGTAACCAATAAAAATTCTAGGATTCTTGATTCCTTCATTTAAAATCTTTTGGTTTGTTTGTCTTTTATATTTGGATTCTTATAAAATAAGATTCTAATTAAAATAATATCCTTCAAATTCATGAATAATATCCCAAAAACAAATCTCATTCAAATATTGTCTCTAGGTAACTGAAATTTCATTAAACCTATTTTTTTCACGAAAATTTCAAAAATAGATATTTCTTTCTACAAAATAATTATTTTAAAAATATTATTTTTTTCAAAATCATTATTTTTTCAAAAATTATTATTTTTTTGCAAAAATCATTATTTTTTGCAAAAATCATTATTTTTTTCAAAATCATTATTTTTTTCAAAAATTATTATACTTTTTCAAAAATCATTATATTTTTCAAAAAACATTATTCTTCAAAAAACATTATTTTTTTCAAAAAATAGTTATTCCTTCTACAAAGTCAAAAATCATTATTTTTTCAAAAATAATGATTTTAAAAAAATATATTTATTTTTAAAAATAATATTGATTTTTGAAAAAAAATAATGATATTTGAAAAAATAATGATTTTTAAAAAAAATAATGATTTTTGAAAAAAATAATAATTTTTGAAAAAAAATAATAATTTTTGAAAAAAATAATAATTTTTGAAAAAAATAATAATTTTGAAAAAAATAATGATTTTTGAAAATATTGATTTTTGAAAAAAAAATAATGATTTTTGAACCAAAATAATGATTTTTGAACCAAAATAATGATTTTTGAAAAAAATATTGATTTTTGAAAAAAAAAATAATGATTTTTGAACCAAAATAATGATTTTTTAGAAGAGAAATAAATTTTTGTTGATTTTAAGTTTGAAATTTAGGTTTATTAATCCAAAATCCTAGCAAATCCTAGGGGGTAGGGTGGGATTTTGGTCCAATACAAATTTTGGAATTAGGAATCCTTAGGATTCAAGAGTCCTAGGATTCTTGGTAGCCAAACAGACCAAGAATTCATGATTCCTACCAAATCCCACTTTTGATAGGAATCCTACTTAGGAATCCTGCAACCAAACACACCATTAGTGTAAACCTATTGAAAAAAAAAAAATTTCTAATAGGTAAAAGTTTCAAATAGTATTTGAACAGATAGGACATAGTTTCAACAAAAAAGAGTAGATAGGACATATACCACTGCTTTGCTTTTTTTTTTGTTGAACTACCACTGCTTTGCTTGGAAGGAAAAAATAAACTTTTCGAGGATGCAAAATTTTTTAGTAGAACTTTGTCAATTTGTTTTTTGTTTCTCACTTTTTCCTAACACTCATCACCGTTCTTTCTCCACAAAGTATCTCACGAACTTCACAAAGTCTTCCAACATTCTAGGCCTGTAATATCCCGACATCATCAATTGTCTAGCCGATACTCTGGGTCCCGCGTGGTTACTCCTATGACCTATGTGCATTTCTTTAATAACATATTTTTGTTTGTCCTTTGTCAAACACCTTCATGACAAAGGCCTCCGGTATAGTAAGTCATCGATTAAAACGTATGAGGCGTCGTTCCTCGGCAACTTTCTCGCTTCGTATACATCAGTTGACATTTCCCCATACTTCAAGTATCTGGCCAGGGGAGTTATTCAACTGCCCTCTGTTGTTAGATGAACGACTAACACTTTGTTCTTTCGCTCTTTTTTTTCTAGTGTTTCAAAAAAAACTCCAGGTAGAGGATCTCCTTTCCTTGTATCATCTTAGATAGTGCGTCAACTACCGAGTATTCTTGTCTTGGAATTATGGTAATTTCAAATCTTTCGAACTGCTTTGTTAACTCCTTTACTATTTCTAGATATTTTGTGAGATGTATTCCTTGACTTCATACTCCCCCAAAACATGGTTTAGGACGAGTTGAAAATCGCAAAAGACTTGTAACCTTGTGGCCTCTACCTTAAGAATCAGTTTCAGCCCAGCTAGTAGGGCTTTAAATTTAGCTTCGTTGTTTGTTACCGAAAATTTAAACTCTAGGACTTGATACACCCGCTCTCCTTCTGGCAAGATCAATGCTGCTCCCACCCCTTTTTGCGCTTTGCTGAAAACTTCGTCTATTAATTTCTAGTTCACCTCTGCCCTGAGATCTGCCAGGCCGACCGAACATTTTGAGACAAAATATGTCAAAGAAGTGGTGGGGTTTGGAATAATTAGTGCGTAAACAATAGATTCTGTGAAGAGTCTGAGTTGTAAGGTTTGAGGTATTGAATGTTGAAGATTTTTGCTGGGATCAGCCCTTCTTCTAGCGCTAAACAATGACGTCTAAAATTGAATTTAACTGGTCACTCAGGTAATGAAGAATCAACGAACCAAACAATGAATTTTTCCTTGTAATCTGGGGACAAAACCTGCAAAAACTCCAAATCCTCTGTGACGCTCAAGTCAATGGAGCGTTTTGCAGTTAAAGATTTGAATTCAAAGTCTGTGTTTAGAAGGTGAACCTTTCATGATTGATTAGTGCAAACCCGGTAGGTTTATATAGGCTCGAGTAATGAACTGTGGTGATCGGTTGAGATGATGCAGTGAAGATCCACCAGCTTAGACGAAACCATGATTTGATGGCCCTGACGGATATCTTTCCTTGTTTGCGTATCTTTCGGATTTGGTAGACCTTCTTTGGTGATTTACGAATTGTATATAACAAGTTGGTTTTTTGACATGTTTTAGGCTTTCACCTAACCTAACTATTATCAGGCTATGTTTGAAGCTCGGAAGGACCTCAATTGTTTGGTCTATTGTTATTTTCTCTTTTCTAGATCTTAGATCAGGTCACGACTTAGGTTGAGAAAACCTTGACTAAGATTCGCCTTTTCGTGCCTTATGACAAGACAAGCTTAAGGATCGAGCCGACTTCCACAGACTTCCCAACTGCTCCAAGTCCCAGAGTATAGTTTTCACCAAGAGCCTAAGAAACTCATACTGACTTCCCAGTTTTGTGCTTAGGTGATAGAGCAATTTCAGATTCATCTCTCTTATTACTTGGATATGGGTTAACCCGTACATTTCTTAGTCTTTTATTGACTTACTAACTTAGTCAAAGACGACCATCATTTGGATCATCAATACCTAGTACTCCCTCCGTCCCATTTTGTTTGGTTGTTATTCCTTTTATGGATGTCCCAAAATGTTTGGTCACTTTCCTTTTATAACATTCATCTTGATGAAACTTCCAAGACTACCCTTTAGTTTGAATACCATTCAAATATTTTAATTGGTTCTACGCTTCTACCAATGTTGTATTTAATGAAATACTCTATATTAAATGAGGGTAATTTAGGAAATGTCTTTATATTTGTCAACAATAAATAACATTCCTTAATAAGTTGGATACCCCAAAACTACAAACAAAATGGGACGGAGGGAGTAATAATTACTGGTCGCTGCTTTAAGGAAACAATTTTTTTTTTCCGGAGTATTTATTTCGGGTACAAAGACTTGGGTGGAAAAAATGTTTGGTTTCCCTTTTTGTTTCCAGTAAACTCCCATTACCATTTATTCTCTTCACGTCGACAACAGTTGCCGGCGACTACAGTCACCAACGACTCTTACAAATATAGATATTCTTCTTCTCCTCCAACTATTAACACCACCTCCAACCTCCACCATCTCTCTCATCTCTATCCTCTCCTCTCCTCTCCTTTCTCTCTATCCAACTAGTTATTAGGTCACATGTACATTTTTCATGCTTTCCTAAGACTTACAAAAAGGAAGTTGTGTGAAAGAAAATATGACCCATTATGAGTAGTACCGACAAAGAAATGTTTATAATCGTATTACTTGGTAGTCATAAATGAAAATTGATTCTAGTTGCTCAATTTCCTTTTCTGAAAAACATAATGAGGACCGGTCAATTTCTTTTTCGTGAAGAACACAAACACAAAGGTCTATTTCCTTGGTAAATTTCATCTTCGTTAAAAACAAATGCTATTGCACCACCTAGTGGCCAAAGCATGAGTTGACAAACTTCGTTCCTAACTGCTATCACAATTCAAATTTTTGTTTTTATAGTCATACTAATGGAAATGAGAAGGAACCCATGAACACTTGTGATGTGCACAAGTAATACAATTTAAGATGTTTTAATCCTCTTAGTGTTGTTTTTCTGGTATTATGAAAAACCAAGAATCTGATCTTCCCGTCTTTTTTCAGTATTAAAACAGGGATACACTTTAGAGTGTCTTTCTGAAATAGATTCAGAGATAATTTTATTTCTAAAAAAAAAAAATTAATATTGTATCCTAAACAGATTAAAAGGAAAACAATATTTTTTTTAAAAAACAAGGATTAAATAAAAGATTAGAGAGAGAAAGCCGAGTCGAGTTGTCTCTTTCCTTAAGACAGTGAACACCCTGGTATTAGTACTAAAACCAGTAAGATGTTTGTCTCCCAGGATACAGCGGATGTACCTTTCAGTATGACGACGAGAGTACTTCGTTTCTCTAAAAGCGTGCGAACTTAGAACAAGCAGTAAGAGCGACAGATGAATTGACTTCTTAAACTCTAAATGCTCTTAACTTTGAATGCTAAAATTTTTCGTATTTTGTTTGGTATTTATAGAAGTATTGGTGACACTTCAGACAGGTGCCTATAGACGAATGGATGCTTCCCAACAGTCATATTTGTCTGTTGGTTTTCGGGTGCCATATTGACCGTCAGATCTTAACGGATCTATTAAGATCTCGCGCATTGAACGCCCACCCGTTAGATCATCAACGGATCTATCTTAAGAGCGCCAAATATCCTGACCGTCAGATCATATCTATGATCGTAAAATCCAAGGCTCCTCGCGACGATGCGTACGTGCAAACCACGTGAGTCACCTTTCTATTCTAAAGAACATACCATAAATATATGGAAGGTTCTATAAAAGGAAATAAACCATTTCCTTTTTCATAAATGTGGAAATAACTCAAAATCCCGGTTTTGAGTTAATGGTACCCATACCAAACGAATTTTGTAATAACTCACTCATACGGAATCGGATTTGGACAAAATTTGAGTCTAAATTCAAGAGCTCGACGAGACGAATCCAACAAGACGTCTTGCTCGAGATTATAACGAATATAGGTACATCAAATTAACCAAAAACCGGTCCAGCTACTTTTGAGCTAGGTACCGATTCCAACACTTAGTTCAAATTTCAACTACTTAGGTCATAGGGTGTCCGGTGAACTTGATCAACCACAAATTTTTGTTAAAGGAATACATGACTAGTCAAAAAATCGTCTTAAAAACACTCATAAATCCTAAAGGTCATAGAAACTGATATAATTATTATAACAACTTATCAGTTCCAAAACACTCATAAATCGTAACGGTGTACAAAATACAAAGTTGGGAAACTTAAACACAACAAATTTTTTTAATTGGTTGAAAAGCAAGGAATTAAACTAAATAAGTTTATTGGTCAACAAATCAACATTTTGTGGGGTAATGTTGATGTAATATTACATTAGCAAGGATTAAACTAATCCACCCAAAAAATCGTGAGATATTCAATCTTCCATACTTAAAGGTTATCTCAAGAGGGGTTGAATGAAAACTATTCAAATTTGGGTCCAAGGTCTGATTTTATAGAAGTGGTCATCAACCACGACATCATAAGTAAAGATCATCAGTCTGTTTATATTACCATTACCATTATAATTGTAAAGGTTTACTTCTCAGTTCTTAATTCTTATATTGATGGACCTTTTATGGTCAAAATTCAACTAAGGAGATAAGAACAAGACTTTTTAAAGTTGACATAGATTAAAGCTACAAACTTGGGGATGAAGAAATCCACTAGGTTAATAATCCATGGGTGTGTGAGTCACCATACTATATTAAGCTTCTAGAACATTGGTGAATTTGTTGGTGCTAATAAAACTAGTTTCCAAGTTGCCAGGAAAGAGTGGTGGAGCAGTGGATCAGTGGATTGAGCATTTACATAAGAAAGAGTAATACATGACTAAGCTTTTTTTTTTTGTTGAAACAATACATGACTAAGCTACAATGCAATCTTATTTATTTTTCAATAGGATAATTTCCAAGAATTTTCTTTTATTTTCCTCCCACCTAAGCGGAAACGTCTTCTATGGTGTTAAATATATAATGACGATACATTTATATTTCATCGAGATTGATGTCATCGTCCTATTTTTAACTTCTTAAAATGATGGTTGATTTAGTTTCATAGGTATCTCTTGCTTTTTTCAAAACTCTGTAGTTCCGTTGGAGGTGCCTTTATACCAAAAGTATGTAATGAAGAAAAAGGAGTCCTACGAGGGAAGTTATATGGGAAATTTTATGTACACTTATTGTTTCTACCTACTATGCCCACAATTACTCCTTCTAACCACCCAAACTCCTTTTTGCACTCATTTGAACTAAATGGGAAAGATACTTTTGACTTAGATGTTTGATGTCAGTAGTCATCCTGCCAATTAAAAACAAAGAAAAATATTTTTTTTTAAATTGTTCAGCGTGTGTCTCGAACCGTTGATCTTTAGGTGGAAGATTATACCTCTTACCACTCCAACTAAGGGCTGTTGGCAAGAAAATAATATTTTCTAATGGTAGATCTCGGTTTTCCATCAATAAGATAATTACCGACGTCATTTATACTAAATCAAAAGGATGCATATGGTGTGATGTTTGGACATCAAAACTCATCCTACGGTCGAAAAATGACAGTAATATGCAGTTTTGAGTTGCTCTTGATAAGACGGTTACCTGCTCTATAAGAATTAAATTGAAAAGATGCCTCCACTCTTTTTTTTTTTTTTTTTTTTCTTTTTTTTTGTTGAAGGAAGTTCTCTTTTTCTTGGATGGTACTAAGAGCATCTCCAATGGGACACTCAATCTCTAGCACTTAGAGTGCCACATAGACTTTTTGGAGTTTTTGTTAAAAAATCATCTCCAATGGAACACTTTATTAGACACTCTAATATGAGGTGGACACATTTATTGTAGAGTGTCTAGAGAGAGAAACTCTAAAATGAGAGTGTCTACTTGAGACACTCTAAGTGTTACTTTTAAATTTCAACCAATAAAAAATCTTGCTTTTCAACTACTTTTTATCAATTGAATTGAAGAAGGACATGTGTATTAAGTATAGACACTTTAGAGATCTCCATTGGAGACCAACAAAAATTAGAGTGTCTCTATATTGAAATTTTGGAATGAGAATCTCTATTGGCCCTTGACAACTAGGACTTTTAGAGTGTTTGTTAGAGTGTCCCATTGGAGATGCTCTAATCATGTCGATGGAAAACCGATAGCAATGTGAAAAACAAATCAAAACAAAACAAAACAAAACAAAAGTGTAGGTAAAAAAGTGTAAACCTTTAAAAATTAGAAATGGATTCTTTTCGCTTAAAGACGACACATTCACTTTCACAGATTTCGGATTTTCGTTTACAAACGACGTATTTATGTTCCCTTGAAGAAAGTTAGGAGTCCCCGTGTTGATGAGTTTATTGGCGTAAAAAACACATTTTGCGATGATGAAAACCAACTCATGACAGACAATAACAACGAATTGGTGTTACATATCAAGTGTGTGATAAAGACATGGCGCCGTTTTAAAGTTTGAAATTTGGACCTAAAAAATTTCTTAAATAGATCTACACCCGCAAGTGCACGGGTGTCAAGTTGTAATAAATTCCGGTAAGTCCGGTTCGTTCCTCAGAGACTTAGTCAAACTTAAAATTCTAACTTGGAATCTAACTTGGTTTTGATGATATAATTCAGATAAAGATAACAAATAAACTTAAATGATATAAAATTCAAGAGATGGAGGAACCTAGGGTTGTCGAATCCGTCCTTCTAACAATTCTAACAACGATTTATTATGATTTAATTGGCAAATTCTTTATATAACTCAGATTTTTGGTCCATGAATGGTCTAAAAATCCGGAAGATTTTATCATGAAAAACAATAAAAATTATTAACAAATCATATCGATAAAATTAATTATGAAGAACTTCATCTAAAACCCTAGATAAAAGATTAGTTAATCATGCTCGAAGAGATAAACATTTAAATTTATGAAGAACTTTTTTTCGCTATTTCCATACCAAACAGGACCTTAGGGAAATGATTTCCTTCTGTTTTCTCAGAATTCTGCCAAACGCACCCTCAGGGAAAACGATTTTCTCGTCTTCCCGGAAATGGATTCCCTGTGGGGAAATTATTTTCTCACCTATTTTCTCGTCTTCTCCAATTAATTTCTTTAACCTTCCTCACTCTACTATTTCTGTTTCTCTCTCTCTTTCTATTAGAACTCTCTGTATTCTCTTTCTTATTAAGAACACAGTAAATCAAATAACAAACAATAAGCAAATCCGAAAACTTCATTTTTTTCTTTCTTTTGTAATTTCTCTCTCTACACAATCTCTCTACAACTCCCTGTTTCTATCTCTCTCTGTAATCTCTCTCTCTCTCACTAAGAACAAAGATTACAAAAAAGAAAAATAAGAAAAACAGGTGATGATGATGAAATGGTTTCTGTCTATTTCTTTCTCTCTCTAACCCGTGATCTCCTTCTCTCTCTCTAAACCGTGCTCTTATCTTTTTCTAGCCGTGGGAAGATACCTTTTCTCCTTTATTGTTACTGTTATATAGAGAATTCGAAATCTCCTCTCTCTCTAACTTTCATCTTCAGCCAAATCTTCTCTTACCATCTCTGTCTTTCGGGATCTCTCTACAAAAAGGAAACTCCAGCTTACATATAATCTCTTCCATTCGGTTCTAAAATTTTTTGCCATCTCTTCTCATTCTTTCCTTCTCTCTCTCGATTTCTAAAACTTTCTATAACTCTCTCCATATTGTGTTTTCTTTCGGTTTTTAAACGTTCAACTCTTTCCCAAATCTTGGAAAGATTTGAGAGGATAGGAGAGAAAGAGGAAGGCAGCTCTCGGGTTGGTTTGCTGGCAGTTATTGGGGGCGATTCAGTGTATCTCGGAGTAGTTTGAGAAGCAGCAACACACACTCGGAGGACGCCACGTGCATGGAAGCAGCAATAACCGTTAAATCTGTTTTGGTCGACCGAGCAAACCTCGGTACACACCCGTGTGTCTCGAAATAGTATTGCACGCTCCTACCATCGTCCATCTGATGTGCTGTTACTCACCACGTGTCATCCTCGAGTTCTGGTCAACTATTTCTTACCACAAGTTTGACCTGAGCTAACTTTCTCTTTCGAACTCCGATTCGACTCCCGTTTTTGCCGTTGGACTCGTCTTGGACCCTACCTTCACATGAGCATTAGTATTGACCAGAATACCCTTGTCATTAAAATGACCAAAATGCCCCTCAAGTATGTCTTTATCACGATGTTTTCGCATCGAACTCCGTAAATGAGACCTGAGAAAGAAAATCAAACAAATCATCGGAGTAACCGCTCGAATTGGACTAACTAACCCGAGTTAAGAGATTCAGATGGGACATTTTCATGTCTCATCAATTGTAATCCAAACAAAACACATTTTGCAATGAACAAAACTAACTTATGACGGGCCATAATAGTGAATTTGCGTTACAAAATGTATTTTGCTCCAAAATTCAATCAATTGTGTGATAAAGACATGACGCCATTTTGAATTTTGAAATTTGGAATTGTATTTGTTACAAAAGTAAACAACATTTTTCTAAAAGCAAAATATCAATTAGAACAAACAAAATACATATTGCTCTCATCAGAATACAATTTGATTTGTAAACAATAATGACTGCTGCAAAACCAATAGTTGATGAGAGAGAAAACGAAAAAATAGATCAAACTTGTACTTTTTTCTTTTCTGAAATTTTTTTGAGACCCATTAAAACTAGATCTATTAACAATCAAAACTAAAACATGGCCAAAATAAAAAAGAAACCGACCAAAATTACTGGAACAATGATGTACAAAACAAACAAACAAAATGGATTAAGATGATAATCAAACAAACGAATATGAAACCCAAAAAGTAATGGAAGATGATGAAAGTGTAGTCTAACCAAAAGTTTTTAAGTTGAAGATGATGAAGGTAGGAGAGAAATTGTCTAAAAACATAGTTATGGGGACTAAGAGTGAAAATTGGTTTTTCTTTTAAAATGAGAGGATAATTATACAACGTAAAATTTGGAGGATAATAGGAAATTAGGCCCAAGCCTGAATAATATTATAAAAAAACTCATTTCGTAAAAGTACAACTTTGCATCTGAAATGAAATTTCCCGCCCAAATCAATGTGAAAGACATTTTCGAAAATTTCTAAACAAATCTCACATTGCTCTCAACGATTTTGTAAATTTCAAATTTAGTTTTACTCAAAAATTGTTTTGCAAAAATGTTTTGCCTTCTTTTTTATTTGACAAACACATTAACTGACATTAACATTTTGGCTAAAACATTTCTCGATTTGTTTTGTGAAGAAAGAAATGGTTCCGTACTTCTTTTTGTTATGCTTTCGACATAAGCTCTTAGACTAATTCATTTTTTAATTTGTCTTTTGCGAAAATTAAAATATTATGCAAATTATCCATTTTATTTGACAACCGCGTTAACGGAAAAATAATATTTTGGCTAAGACATTATATATGTTGTTAAGAACATAATATATATATATATATGTCGTAAACATTTTATAACAAGTCACCACAATTGTATATGTTGTCAACGTTTTACAACAAGTCATGACATTATGGTATATGTTGTCAACAACAACACAACACATATGCTGTCAACAACTTATAACACCATATTTATATATGTTGTCAGCATAGAAGGGTAAAAAGGGAATTATAGAAAAATAAGGCTGTCTTGTTGACGACACAATTATGTATGTTGTCAACCGTTAAAAAAGGGTTAAAAATTGAGTCCTTTTTTACATTAATATTTATATATTTTCCTGAGTGTGTTTTTCCTAATTGGTCCCACCTTTTGGGTTTTGCATTCGACCTTTCTTTTGAAATCTTTATATAAAAAGTTCGTTTAGATATTAAAATGAAATAAGTAATGTAGGAATTTGCATAGGGATTTCACTCAGAGGACTAGATTTTTTTTTGGATTAAAATCCTATATTAATATTAGAGTGAAATTAGTTTAATTTTTATCCGACTAGTATAAAAATATGGATCAACCCATGTCCACCCTCTACCTAATAATTGAGACCCTGAAAACAACTCCAGTGGTGATTCACATTCAATTATATTTCCTATGAAAATTTATGGAAGACTAGTCGGAATTCGAATCTGGACCAATGTTAGAGAACAACCTCATTGAACCCGTTGTCATACGTATATCTTTGGAGAAACTATAAACCACCTGTGGTACTTCATTTTTATATAGCTTTGCACATAAAACATGTTGTACATGAAAAACTTCTATCATATTCTTCATGAAAATAGACGAAAAATAAGTTCCTGTTATATGGTATGTGGTTGCCCATATAATCATTTGCTATGCAAAGGGATGTGGATGCCCATAAGATTATTGGTTTAGTATATGTTTGGGGTGCCTTTAAGATTATCTTCCTCTTGCCAAATTCATATCTATTGCAGCCCACCATTCCTATAATGCCACCTTGATGTGGTGTCATCTTTTGGTAGTTCCATATGAGAAGTGTCATTGCATGGGAGCTCCATACGCAATGTGTCATCTTGGTAGTGACAACACATCGTGCAAGTGACAACACATGAGGTTATGTGTCACCATTCTACAACTCCATATGCAAAGTGTCATCTTGGTGGTGACAACACACTATGCAAGTGACAACACATGGGTTATGTGTCAACTTCCTATTACTTCTCCCATTCTATAAATAGATGTACTAGGTGTATTGTTTGTATGAGTTTGTAAGAGATGAATTGGTAAGAGATGGAAAAGGTTTGGAAAGAATTCATCTAATAAAGTTTGGTTCAAGTTTATCTCTTTTATTTTAGCTCATTCCCTCTATCTCTTCCCCTTCTCTTAATTCCATTAAGTTACATGCAAATATCGATACACATTGAAGCAAATAGACCGACAATTTACAACACGTTATCAGCATGAGTCTCTAGCCAGCTGAAAGAAACCGTTACTCTGCTCATTTGCCGAAGTCAACATCGGTGAAATATCGAACAAACTAAGCCGCTACTCCGTCTGGTGAAAGGTATAATATTTTCATTCATATTTTCATAATGTCTAACCTTGCTAAACTTGAATTTGCAGCTTTAGATATAACAGGTAAGAATTACATGGAGTGGGCAGTCGAAACTAGACTGAATCTAAAATACAAAAATCTCCTGAACACTATTGAAGAAGGGAATAATGCAGATGAAATATTACGGGCTCATGCTTTAAGCTTTTTGAGACGTCACATACATGATGACCTGAAGTCAGAGTATTTGTATGTGGAAGATCCCTTGGCTTTATGGAATATCTTAAAAGATAGATATGATCACCTGAAGATGGTCATCCTTCCAGAAGCTCGAAATGATTTTATAAATCTTCGACTACAAGATTTTTCTTCCATTTCTGCTTATAATTCTAGCCTTTGTAAAATTGTTTCCAGACTAAAAGTGGGAGGAGATATTATCACTGATGAACAGATGATAGATAAAACATTGAGTACGTTCCATGCCTTGGATATTGTCCTGCAGTCACAATACCGAGAGCGACGTTTCTCTAAATTCTCCCACTTACTGAGTTGTCTTTTGGTCAATGAACAGAATAACCAGTTGTTATTGCATAACCATGAATCTCGACCCACTGGGTCCGTACCTGTGCCTGAAGCACATGCGATATTGTCAAATGATCATGGTAGGAAATAAAATTACAAAGGGAAACGTGGTTCCGGAAGAAACCACCAACGTGGATCCCGCACGAACAAATGGGAGAGAAACAAGAAAACCCCTTACCACCGGAAATGGGAAAAGGGAGAAAATTCAAAGAATTATGCAGCGAGAAAGCCTGATAAGGTAAAGAATAAAAATAATACCCCTCCCAAAGCTCGTGAAGAAGCTTGTTGTGTTGACCAAAATCCACACCAGGGCCCTCGGCACTAAAAGCGCCATTAAGACGTCAAGCCCAGCGCAACACTCTCGGGCCCAGCCCAGAAGTCTCTTAATGGGCCATCGTCGCCTAGACCCTAAAACTCGTGTCGAGCCCAACCACATGCAAAGAGTCTCCACGTGCACAGAACTCCACACGCATGAGTCTCCACACGCCTGAGTCTCCACACGCCTGGCGCTTGACACGTCTAGATCTCCATGCACCACGTGTTAAAGATCATTTGACGATGAGATCCTCGACATGTCACATATGCCCATAATGACATAGATCTCAAACTTGGTCAACGTAACTCCAGAGACAATTGTCCCCCATCAATGACATGCATAACATGGTAACGTCTCACATAAATGTAAGACCATGCGCATGCACAATTAGAGTAGTTGCCAGAGAACATGCACAACCGTTGTGCATGTGCAGCTAGTGTACACGTCACCATATCCCAGGTATCTTGCCATGCACTTACTCCGTAACGGTTAGCCTTTACTCCTCCCAACGGATCATTCCTCACGCATATATAAAGAGGAGCTCTTCCACTTCAAAGGGGAGAAGAGGAGACATCGAATACAGAGAAAAGCAACCCATACTACTTCTTCTCCTCCACTCGCCCTCTGTTCTTCGATTATTCTCGAGACGTTTGCATACAAGTTCACCTGGTTCTGGTCGTGGACACTACTAGACTCCTCAAAGGTGTTAAAACTTATCTTTGCTCGACGCTTCCTGCTCGACGCTTCCGGCTCGACGCTTCCTGCTCGACGCTTCCTGCTCGACGCTTCCGGGTCGACGCTTCCTGCTCGACGCTTCCTGCTCGACGCTTCCTGCTCGACGCTTCCGGCTCGACGCTTCCTGCTCGACGCTTCCAGACGTCTTCGAGGAGATCACAACCTTCTTCTTGCTCGACGCTACTGGTAACATCTACTCTCATACTTCTGATCATTTCACTCCCGTAGATTCGAACTCCGGTCATTCTACGAGCCTAGCCACTCTCCGATTACGCATCAACGGTTATACCCTCGGCTATTCCTTTATTATTCATTGTGATACTTTGCTGACTTGACCGTCGGAGGGCCCTTGGCAGGCACCATCCCGGTGTCCCCCCAAGCCTTCACGGGTTTGTTTGTGTCTGTTCACCTTCTTTTGCAGGTTTCCTTCACACGTTGCTGGTGCCCATCAATCAAGAACTCGACGTTTGGAATTCCAGAAGACGTTTCCGCTACCGACCTTCTGACTTCCGACCCGTAGACTTCTCACCGTCTACATTTTGGCGCCCACCGTGGGGCCTCAGCAACTAACAACGAAGACAATCAGCCAAATGGAAGAGAACATGACATCTGCTCCTCTTGACGTTTCTGCTCAACTTGCTCTACTTAACGCCCAAATGCGAGAGAACGCTGAACGTGTCAAGGCGTTAGAGGAAGAAAACCAACTGGTCAGAGCAGAGAACCAGTTACTCCAAGAAAAAATTACGGAAATTTCTATGATGACTCCAGGAGGTTCCAGAATTCATACCTCGAGAAATGCCCGACCAGTTCCTATAAGTACAGAAGAAGCAGGCCCCTCGAGTCAAGAAGTTCCTGTAACAGCTGGAGGATCGACTCCAGTCCCTACCGCTACTCCTGTCACACCATTACGTGTCACCCAGCACACGCATCAAACTCTTCCAACTACTACCCCCTTGTACTCCTTTAGAACAGGCAATGGCAAAGAAATTGGCAGAGATGGAAGCGTTGATTACACGTATTCCAGGAATGCCCACTCCTTTCAAAAAGAGTCTTCCTCACAGTTACGCTGACTCGCCCTTTGTCGATGCTATCGCGTTGGTGGAGATGCCAAAGAAGTTTTCTTTCCCAAACATGAAGATGTATGATGGTACGTCTGACCCAGATGACCACATTGCCTCTTATAAGCAGAGGATGTTCACAGCAGCTATTCCAAGAGACCTGCGTGAGGCATGCATGTGCAAAAGTTTTGGGTCTAGTCTCATCGGACCAGCATTATAGTGGTACACAAACCTCCCAAATAACTCAATTGCATCATTTGCCCAGTTGACGGACACCTTTGTCGAACAATTCGCCAGCAGCAAAAAGTTGGAAAAACTTTCTGGTGACTTGTACCGAGTCCACCAAAGAAGAGGAGAACCATTACGTGACTACGTGGGAAGATTTAACAGGGAGAAAGTATCTATCCCTTATTGTAACCAGGAAACTGCTGTAGACGCCTTCAGAAAAGGTCTTTTACCAGATGGAGAGCTTTACAAAGAACTCACAAAGTTCAACTGCACTACAATGGAAGACGTGTTAGCAAGGGCGTGGGTAGAGATTCGTTGGGAAGAAGACGAAGCTCACCGAAACAGGTCGTACTCGTATGAAGGAAGAAGCAGTGATCGACGCGCTAGACAGTCCGACAGAAGGACCGATCGTCGACATGCAGAACCATATCCAACATCCAGAGGACCCTTGTCCCGAGAGAACAGGAAACCATTCAACACCCCCTCTGGACGTCCAAGTGATAAGAATCAAGCGCCTGTTCGCTCCAAACTTCCGGAATACAATCTCAACATTGAACCTGTCGAAGTAGTCGCTGTAATGAAAGGAATGGGCAATGTAGTAAGATGGCCCGCCAAGACAAAAACTCCTAGTGATAAGAGAGACAATACCAAGTGGTGTGAGTTCCACGCTGACCACGGGCACATGACCGCTGATTGCATAGCCCTTCGACTAGAAGTAGCTGAACTCTTGAAGAGAGGTCACCTCACTGACCTATTGACAAATAAAGGGAAAAATACTATAGCCCAAAGAGATGTTCATCCAAAGGAACCAGAGGAACCAACTCCAACAAAAACATGTTTGGTTATCACAGGAGGATCAGAAGTAAGCGGAGTCAGTCATTCAGCCGCCAAAAGAAGTGCACGTGTAGCAGCCAACCCAGACGCTCACTCATCTAAAACATCTTCACCTGTCTTCACAGACCAAGTTCTCAGCTTCCCAGACAATGAAGCATCAGGGCTCGTCAACCCTCATCATGACGCTCTCGTTATCTCACTTACTATTTCTAATGTTCTTGTTAAAAGAATACTTGTCGATAATGGTTCGTCTACTAACGTGTTGTTTTTACATGCATTGCGAGGAATGGGACTGGAAGAAACGAGTATATGTCGCCGACCCACCATTCTCATCGGTTTCAGCGGCGAGCAAAAGTACACGCTCGGCGAAATTTCTTTACCTGTTTTTGCAGGTGGAATCGATATGAGTACAACTTTCGTAGTACTCGACAGTCCCTCTGCCTACAACATCATACTTGGACGTCCTTGGATCCACAACATGAGGGCAGTCCCATCAACCTTCCACCAAGTTATAAGGTTCCCTACTCCGTGGGGGGTGCGTGAAGTTAAAGGCGAACAGAGCACGTCTCGAAACTGCTACAAAAACACCTTGAAGACGCCCAAAGCTCCTTTATAGCAATTACAGACAGAACAACTACTCCATAGTGACCCAGACAAGCCAACTATGGAGGAGTTGGATGAAGTACAGATTCACCCAGAGCTACCGGATCATAAAATACAGATCGGTTCAAGACTAAATCCTACGCTCAGAGAAAAGCTAGTAGAATTCCTCACGCTTCACCATGACTGCTTCGCATGGTCACACGCTGACATGACAGGTATTGATCCTCAAATCATAGTTCACAAATTGCTGGTCGACCCAAGTTTTTCTCCTGTCAGGCAAAAAAGGAGGAAGTTTGCTCCAGAGAGAAATAGAGTTATCAATGAAGAAGTTCAGAAATTGATCGATATCGGATCAGTACGCGAAGTCAACTATCCTGACTGGCTCGCTAATGTAGTAGTGGTAAGAAAGAAGAATGGTAAGTGGAGAGTCTGCATCGATTTCACCGACCTCAACAAAGCATGTCCGAAAGATTCTTTTCCATTGCCACATATTGACATGCTGGTCGACGCTACCTCTGGCCATGAACTTTTGAGTTTTATGGACGCCTTCTCCGGATACAACCAAATCTTGATGCATCCTGAAGATCAAGAGAAGACGGCTTTTGTGACGGAACGAGGTATCTTCTGTTATAAGGTGATGCCCTTTGGGTTAAAGAATGCAGGAGCCACTTATCAAAGACTCGTCAACAGAATGTTTGCCGAAATGCTAGGTGATACCATGGAAGTATATATTGACGACATGTTAGTCAAATCTTTGGAGGCTGAACAACATTTGGATCATCTCCGCCAGGCCTTCGACGTCCTTAAAAGGTATAACATGAAACTAAATCCTGCTAAATGTTCATTTGGTGTTTCCTCTGGAAAATTCTTAGGTTACATGGTGACACAAAGAGGAATCGAAGCCAATCCAGAACAGATACAAGCAGTCATGAACATTCCATCTCCCACTTGCATAAAGGACGTACAGAAGTTAGCAGGGAGAGTCGCCGCACTTAGTCGCTTCATATCAAAATCTTCTGAAAAATGCTACCTTTTCTTCGCCACCCTACGCAAGTCAAAAAACTTTGAGTGGACGCCAGCATGCGAAGACGCACTTCAACAACTCAAAGCGTACCTGACCTCTCCACCTCTACTCTCAAAACCCAAAGAAGGTGAGAAACTTTATATTTACTTGGCTGTTGCAGAAACGGCAGTAAGCGCCGTGCTAGTACGAGAGGAAGATAAAAAACAACTTCCAGTTTACTATGTGAGCAAGTCACTTCTAGACGCAGAGACGCGTTATAGCCAGTTGGAGAAGCTTGCACTTGCACTGGTCCACGCTGCTCGTAAACTCAGACCTTACTTCCAATGTCACTCGATGGTAGTGGTTACAGAATTCCCGCTGAAGAACATTCTCCATAAACCAGAACTCTCTGGACGCCTTACCAAATGGGCAGTGGAGCTGAGTGAGTATGACATTTCATACCAACCAAGGACCGCCATCAAATCACAGGTATTAGCGGATTTCCTTGTTGATTTTTCACCTAACATGCTAATGCAGGCAGAGAAAGAGTTGTTGTGTTTAACCGACAAAAGCGAACAGAAGTGGAACCTCTCAGTAGATGGTTCAAGCAACATGAATGGTGTAGGGTTGGGCATAGCTCTGACTTCTCCCGAAGGAGATCTAATACAACGAGCTATCCGTTGTGCGTTCAAAGCAACAAACAATGAAGCTGAGTACGAGGCACTTATAGCTGGACTTACACTTGCAAAAGAAATGGGAGTCCAGAGAGTAGACGTTAAGTCAGACTCCCAACTCATTGTCAACCAATTACAGGGAACATATCAAGCACGTGATGCCAAAATGACTGCATACCTTGCTCATGTAAAAGAATTACAAACTTCCTTCAAAGAAATGAACATAACACAGATACCTCGTCTAGAGAATGGACACGCTGATGCGCTCGCTAACCTCGGTTCTTCAATTCAAACAAAGGTAACTCAAAATATTCCTCTAGTTTTGCTTGAGTGGCCAGCAATATGGAAAAATCCTACTTCCGAGGTAGCCGCTACGGATCAAACCGACAGCTGGATGAATCCTTTGATTCGATACTTGGAGAATGACGAGTTACCAGAAGACAAAGGAGAAGCAAGAAAGATTCGTGCTAAAGCTGCCCGATACACCATCCTAGATGGACAACTACTCAAGAGGTCATACTCAGGACCTTATCTCAAGTGTATCACCCCACAAGAAGCCAGGTACGTCCTCACTGAATTACATGCAGGAGAATGTGGGAATCATTCCGGAGGACGCAGTCTAACAGCTAGAGTACTCACTGCCGGGTACTATTGGCCAACTATGAGGTCAGATTGCATTGACTTCGTAAAAAAATGTGATAGTTGTCAGCGCTTCGCACCCACATCTCATCTCCCCCCAGAACGCCTCAACTCAATACTATCTCCCTGGACATTCATGAAATGGGGGATGGACATAGTAGGAAAACTTCCTACAGCACCTGGACAACGGGTGTACATGTTAGCTGTGACGGACTACTTCACCAAATGGATTGAAGCAGAAGCATTCCACCAAGTCCGTGATAGAGAGGTAAAAAGTTTTATTTGGAAGAATGTCATTTGCAGGTTTGGCGTTCCAAAAGAAATTGTGACCGACAACGGTTCGCAATTCATTAGTTTCGACTTTCAAGATTTTTGCAAAGAATGGGGGATCAAACTAAACTTCTCAACTCCGAGATACCCCCAAGCAAATGGACAAGCTGAATCCTCCAACAAAACAATCATGAACACAATAAAGAAACGATTGAAGAAAGCCAAAGGCGCCTGGGCAGATGAACTACCAGGAGTCTTATGGGCGTACAGAACCACTATTCGAACTCCGACAGGAGAAACTCCTTTCTCACTCGCTTATGGCTCAGAAGCCGTCATACCAGCAGAAGCAGGACTTCCTTCTACCCGTTACCAATGGACAGAAGAAGAAAGTAACTGGCAACAACTCAATCACAATCTCGACACGCTCGATGAAATTCGTGATATGGCAGCCATTAGAAATGCAGCTTACCAACAGAAAGTGGCACGTCATTACAACAGAAACATACGAGCTCGAACATTTAAGGTAGGAGATTGGGTACTTCGAAAGGTGTTCCAGAACACCAAAGAAAGCGGCGCTGGAAAACTTGCACCTACTTGGGAAGGCCCGTATCAGATCACTAAAGTGGTAGGACAAGGCGCGTATAAAATTCAAGCACAAGATGGACGTGACATAAACAACAGTTGGAATGCCGTGCATCTCAAACTGTATCATTTCTAAACTCTATTGTTACTTCTTTGTTTTCTCTCCTACTTGTACATGTACTGACTTAGGCATCGGAGAGTCGGTGGGATTTCCACCGACTATAGCCCCTCAACGGAAATTGTGCAGGTAAAAACATCTTCACACCAGTACACGTTTTCACGCTCACAAGAACATGTCGAGAGGAAATGGGAAGTAGTTTTCGCACTCTAAACTCAAATATTCCATCTTTCGCTTCTCTTTTAGTACTTGACTAACTTAAGCGTCGGAGGGTCAATGGCTATGCCATTGACTACTTGTTTCTTCCCCCACAGGAAATCGAAGACACCTCTCGCCGAAGGTTAACACAGCCTAAGTCCAGCACAAAGTTCAGTACTACACTTAGGCTGGGGGAGCACGCTCATGATGTAATGTAGGAAAAAACAAGCATGAACGAAGAAGCAATAAAATACACATACAGACATGAGAAGAAGCAACATTGCACGTAAAGACGTATGAAGAAGCAACAGTTGAAGAAGCAATAAAATTCACACACAGACATGTGAAGAAGCAACATTGCACGTAAAGACATATGAAGAAGCAACAGATGAAGAACCAATAAAACGCATGAAAAGACGACACAAACCAGGTGTGAATGTACAACAAACTCAAGACAATCCGTTTGTCTACATTCGCAAGCATCGACAAAGTGGCAACCCGATTGCTCATTTTCTTTACATGTACTTAGCAACCCGATTGCTCATCTGTTTTACATGTACTCGGCAACCCGATTGCCACCCTTCCTATAAAAGGGTTACATACGACAACCCGATTGTCTTGTACTCGTACTAACGCACGAAATTTTCACATGTATCAATAAAGAATTTCCTGAGGTATTATTCACTTAAAATCTAAGTCTCTTACTTCTGCTTGTCTTTTTACATGCACAAAATACTTGCACAAGATTCGGCATGCTCCACATCTATAAAACATAAGTCAATATGACTCATAAAAGGCAACCCGTTTGCCCATACAAAGAACGTTCACACCTTGTGTGCACAGTATAAACGTAAACAAAATACTTCATTCATAACATAACAAGTGAGAATCAACGCCTCACCAAGTTCGAGTTGAAATACTTAAAAAGAATGGGGCAAAAACGCGCCCATTCACGACGTTTATCAAACTAGTACTGAAACAAAAACAAACAAGCAAAGAAGGAAATAGAGTCCACGACTCGAAAGACATCTCTAATCAGAGCAAGGATCCAAGCTGTAATCAATATCCTTCAGGGCCTCATAACGCTCAATCTCTCCTTCGAGGTCCCATCCTGCATGCTCGTTTGCGACGTACTGCTTCATCATCTCGCCTCGAGCTACTGCCACAGTATTGTAAGTCATCTCTTTAAGCACTCCCGCACACTTCTTATGCGAGATCTTCAGCTTGGAGTACTTGGCCTCTAACTCCTCATAGCGCCCTTGCATGGATCTCTCCGACTCTGCGCGGCGACTACTCTCCGCTTCGATCTGCGCGTTCAAAGAACTAATATGTTCCTGGGCGTAGTTCGCACTCATCATCGCCTACAACAAAGAATATGGACGTTAACACATACAAGTCGGGAAACCGATGATGTAACAGACGTCTGCTCTAACATTTTCTGAACTACAAACCTGGTAACCACTAAGCGCAGTCTGCTCCAACGCCTTCTGAACACCTATCTTCTTAAGATAAGCTCTATCACTCTCAGAAGTTAAGGAGCTAGAAACACGTTGGAGGGAGGATGGGTCTTCGAACACCGACATCGAGGGGGAAAAATCCACATGCATCGCTCCAGAGTCTGGCTCATGCGTATTGACTCTCGAGGAAGAGGGCCCAATACCGGAAGTAGGGGGATGAACGAACACACACTCGGGAGACGTTTCGACTCTCGGCTTCTTCGTTGGAATTTTCTTCTTGGAGGCCACCTCCTTAGCTGATGGTACCTTAAAACTCTGTCTTGGAGCCATGTTTCCACCTGTAAGAAACAAAGGAAACAGCTGAAGAAAACATCTACACACACGGAGGAAACAGGTAAAAGTAAAACGCATGGAGAAAGCTGATGAACGCAAAAAGCAGAACACGTACCCTGTGCACGTCTAGGAGCTGCAGACTCAGTCTCTCCGAAAACCAACCTTTTCCAACTCCTCCTCAATGCGGGCTCCTCCCAGAATTTCTGGAGCCTGACTATCTGATCGTCACGAGAAAATCCGTGCAAATTCCCGTCTGCTAATTCTACATTACACAGAGCAGATGTCAGAATAAAACACGTGGAACAAAACACGTGAAACAAAACACGTGGAGCAAAACATGTGAAACAAAACACGTGAAACTAAACATGTGAAACAAAACACGTGGAGCAAAACATGTGAAACAAAACACGTGAAACAAAACATGTGGAGCAAAACACGTGAAACAAAACACGTGGAGCAAAACAGGTGAAACAAAACACGTGGAGCAAAACAGGTGAAACAAAACACGTGGAGCAAAACAGGTGAAACAAAACATGTGAAACAAAACACGTGGAGCAAAACACGTGGAACAAAACACGTGAAACAAAACACGTGGAGCAAAACACGTAGAGCAAAACATGTGAAACAAAACACGTGGAGCAAAACATGTGAACACGTGAAACAAAACACGTGGAACAAAACACGTGAAACAAAACACGTGGAGACGAAACACGTGGAGACGAAACATGTGGAGACGAAACATGTGGAGACGAACGTGTGAAACATGTGGAGACGAACATGTGGAACAAAACATGTGGAGACGAACATGTGAAACATGTGGAGACGAACATGTGAAACATGTGGAGACGAACTGATCATACAAACATATGAAACATGTGAAGACGAACTGATCATACAAACATGTGAAGACGAACTGATCATACAAACATGTGAAACATGTGAAGACGAACTGATCATACAAACAACACTCACTAGCATCCCGCCATTTGAACGAAACATTCCCGTACTCGCGTGGAGTAAACACACCATCCCTCTTTACAAAACATGAGCACGTACAGACGAACCACATTAACTTGAGGTATTTTCTATACTACTTAAAGGTTGAATAATTTTTTCTCATTTATGAACAGATATACGCCAGGCATCATACACGCATCCTCCTTACGAGTACGTGTACACCTCTATGCGCATTACAAAGTCTACACATACACTTACGTGTACTTCAAGTCTACGTGTACATCTACGCGCATTACAAGTATATGCGTACACTTACGTGTACTCCAAGTTTACGCGTACACCTACGTGTACTCCAAGTCTACGTGTACATGTACGCGCATTACCAGTCTACTTGTACACCTACACGTACTCTAAGTTCACGTGTGCACCTACGTGTACTACAAGTTTACATGTTCACATGCATAAGAAAAGTAGTATACATGTTAAGATCTACAAGTCTTAGTATCAACAAACATATTAAGCGGAAAGACAAACACGAAATAACAGGTTCATGGGCATCCACATGTCGCAACTTTACAATTCGCCAAATTCAAAGAACTTTCTGCGCCAAGGGATAACAGCGGAGACACCCTGCGTGCTATAACAATTACAATTTCTACGCCATAGCAGAAAACAATCTCCCATGCATCCGGACGCGATCGGCTCAGATGCCACTCGGCGCAGACGATGCCACTCGGCGCGGACGACGCCGCGCCATGAGACAACGAGGTTCGGCCCCGTGCCACCGACGAAGTAAAGTCCTCCATGCTGCCAGAAAGCGTGGGCGTATCCTCCACGCCGCCATGCAGCGTGGAGACGTCCCCCACGCTGTCCGGCAGCGCAAAAATACCCTCCACACTACCCAACAGTATGGAGAAGTCTTCAATCCCAGTTCGTCGCACAGAGGACCCACACCGCGTTCGCTAACTCCGGGCAAAGTTCCTGACTGACCCGCACAAAGCAGTTCCATATTGTTATCTGAGCCCATGCGACTAACACGGGATCTATTCGACTTACGAGGCCACCTCTTCGGATACGCATCTACTCTCTAAGAAAATAAAATAATTACTTAGAGAGTGGGGGACAAACTGTGTTGACCAAAATCCACACCAGGGCCCTCGGCACTAAAAGCGCCCATTAAGACGTCAAGCCCAGCGCAACACTCTCGGGCCCAGCCCAGAAGTCTCTTAATGGGCCATCGTCGCCTAGACCCTAAAACTCGTGTCGAGCCCAACCACGTGCAAAGAGTCTCCACGTGCACAGAACTCCACACACATGAGTCTCCACACGCCTGAGTCTCCACACGCCTGGCGCTTGACACGTCTAGATCTCCATGCACCACGTGTTAAAGATCATTTGACGATGAGATCCTCGACATGTCACATATGCCCATAATGACATAGATCTCAAACTTGGTCAACGTAACTCCAGAGACAATTATCCCCCATCAATGACATGCATAACATGGTAACGTCTCACATAAATGTAAGACCATGCGCATGCACAATTAGAGTAGTTGCCAGAGAACATGCACAACCGTTGTGCATGTGCAGCTAGTGTACACGTCACCATATCCCAGGTATCTTGCCATGCACTTACTCCGTAACGGTTAGCCTTTACTCCTCCCAACGGATCATTCCTCACGCATATATAAAGAGGAGCTCTTCCACTTCAAAGGGGAGAAGAGGAGACATCGAATACAGAGAAAAGCAACCCATACTACTTCTTCTCCTCCACTCGCCCTCTGTTCTTCGATTATTCTCGAGACGTTTGCATACAAGTTCACCTGGTTCTGGTCGTGGACACTACTAGACTCCTCAAAGGTGTTAAAACTTATCTTTGCTCGACGCTTCCTGCTCGACGCTTCCGGCTCGACGCTTCCTGCTCGACGCTTCCTGCTCGACGCTTCCTGCTCGACGCTTCCGGCTCGACGCTTCCTGCTCGACGCTTCCAGACGTCTTCGAGGAGATCACAACCTTCTTCTTGCTCGACGCTACTGGTAACATCTACTCTCATACTTCTGATCATTTCACTCCCGTAGATTCGAACTCCGGTCATTCTACGAGCCTAGCCACTCTCCGATTACGCATCAACGGTTATACCCTCGGCTATTCCTTTATTATTCATTGTGATACTTTGCTGACTTGACCGTCGGAGGGCCCTTGGCAGGCACCATCCCGGTGTCCCCCCAAGCCTTCACGGGTTTGTTTGTGTCTGTTCACCTTCTTTTGCAGGTTTCCTTCACACGTTGCTGGTGCCCATCAATCAAGAACTCGACGTTTGGAATTCCAGAAGACGTTTCCGCTACCGACCTTCTGACTTCCGACCCGTAGACTTCTCACCGTCTACACTTGTTACCGTTGTGGTATGGAAGGTCATTGGTCCCGTACCTGTCCTACGGCGAGACATTTGGTGGACCTATACCAAGCATCTCTGAAATCTAAAGCTGCACCAGAGATGAACCACATGGAACTTGATCCACCATTGTGTGTTGGAGATTATCTCCCTAAAGGAGAAAATCAAACTGATGATATGTTTAATATTTAGTGTATTAACTCTTCTAACTATTATACTGCTATATTATAATTGTAGGGATTTACACCCTTCTACTAGTGTTTATAGCGGAAATAAGACATCTAATGTCTACACTAGTATTCCCAGGATCACATGCAAAACTAGTAATTAATCTAATGGAGATAGTAGATTACCTTAATCGCTTTTCCCTCGAACTAGTTGAATTGATTGAAGAAGACCAAGAGCTTCAAGTGTAGCTCCTCTACTTGGGACACGAGCAATCAACTTGATCTCCCACCTTGTTGTATAGCTAGCACACCAATGGTGGTTGGATAGAAGAACACCTTCTTCTTTGACTAGATAGATAGTTAATGGGAATTAGCTCACTTTCTCCTCTCTACTTGATGTGGTAGAGTAAGAAAGCTTAGAGAGAAATTCCACACCTTATTCTCTGCCCTAAGAGTGTTTATATAGAACCCTAATAAGAATCCACCTCCTTTTAGGTTTCCCAAAACACCCTTTAGAATAAGATTTAGGGAAATAGACGAAAATAGCAACTATTGGTATTTTCTCAATTCCCTAAGGAGCTGACGTCCAAACCCAGCCAAAATTGGCAGATTTAATGTTCATAACATAAGGAAACGTCCCTCCAAAAATCATCCCAATCCGAGCCCTAAAAGTGCCCGAATCGGCTAAGGCCCAAAAACCCTGTTTTTGGCCTTTTTGTACTATCTTTGCCTAATTCCTTTTTAGGCCTATGAGATATGTTTATGGGACACTCCCATGATTATATCTCACTCCCACTAATCATATCCTAGATCAATTTGTCACTCTTATGTGTAACCCGTTGTAGGATCCGATCGAAGTTAGCCGCGAATTACTTCGTAATTCGACGATCGTAGTTGGTCTCTAGCTACAACTCTACGATCCCTAAATCAATCGGACTTGATGATCTTCCACATCAATTATCCTATCCGACATATTGCTCGCATTGCCATCTTGGTCGAAGGACATCTCCTTCAACTCCTTCAATAATGTAAAATAACTTTTATCTATTAGATATTAGATAGTATATTATATGTACCTGTAAGAGTTTTGTTTATGTTATAAATATAAATTGTTATGGTTTGAATCTTATATTATATTATGAAAGGTATGGATTCCAGAAGAAACATATCTAAAGGTGATGAAGATAGCTGTCTAGCAGACAGTGGGACCACAAATTCGATACTTCGAAATACAAAATATTTCTCGACCTTCAAATTATGTGAGGCAAATGCGATTACTATCGCTGGCTCATCAAACATTATAGAAGGCTCCGGAGGAGCTACTATAATATTGCCCCGTGGTACGAAAATAATTATTGAGGATGCTTTGTACTCGACTAGATCCCTGAAGAATCTACTGAGTTTCAAAGACATTCGTCTGAATGGGTATCACGTCGAGACTGGGTCTGAGAATGATAAAAAATATTTATATATCACCTCGAGTATATCATGCCAGAAGCGTGTTTTGGAAAGACTTGAAGCTCTTTCTTCTGGGTTATATCTTACAGAGATTAAAACATTTGAATCATATGTCGTTGTCAACCGAAGTTGCACGACCCAAATACTTATAAAATTTGGCATGATCGACCAGGACACCCAGGATCTCCAAGATGAGTAGAATAATACAAAACTCTCAGGGACACCCTCTTCAGAACCAGAAGTTTCTGATAGATAGGGATTTTACTTGCACCGGTTGCTTACTGAGGAAGTTTATTACTCGCCCATCCCTGACGAAAGTACATACCGAATCTCCCAAATTTTTGAAAAGGATTCAAGGTGATATATGTGGTCCTATACACCCGCAGTGTGGACCATTTAAATATTTTATGGTATTAATAGATGCATCAACTAGATGGTCTCATGTAAATCTGCTCTCGACGCGGAATCAGGCGTTTGCAAAGTTATTAGCTCAGATAATTCGTTTACGAGCTCACTTTCCTGATTATCCGATTAAGTCTATTCGTCTAGATGGAGCAAGAGAATTTATATCAAGTACTTTTGATTCCTATTGTCTCTCAGTTGGAATTAATGTTGAACATCCTGTAGCTCATGTTCATACTCAGAATGGTCTAGCTGAATCATTCATAAAACATATCCAACTGATTGCGAGACCAATGTTGATGAGGACTAAATTACCGGTTACTGCATGGGGACCTGCAGTCCTTCATGCTGCAACTTTGATAAGGTTACGTCCTACTTCAAATAATCAATTCTCACCTTTGCAATATGTTCAAGGCCAGCAACCAAACATATCTCATTTGCGTATTTTTGGATGTGCTGTATATGTTCCTATTACAGCCCCACAACGCACAAAGTTTGGGCCTCAGCGCCGACTAGGAATATATATTGGTTTTAATACACCATCTATTATTCGATATCTTGAACCCCTGACGGGTGAGACTTTCACTACACGCTTCGTCGATTGTCACTTTGATGAGACAGTTTTCCCGCCATTAGGGGGAGTAAATTTGCCTGAAGCAAATGTTACCAAAAGGGAACTTTCTTGGGTTACACCAAATTTGTCTCATTTTGATCCTCGTACTAATCAATCTGAAGTTGAAGTACAAAGGATAATACATCTACAAGAGATTGCTAATAAAATGCCTGACGCATTTAATGACGCAGCGAGAGTGACAAAGTCACATATACCTACTGCAAATGTTGCAGCAAGGATAGATGTCCCTGAAGGACAAGATAAAAATATTGCAGCTCGTCCAAAACACGTCTGAAACGTGGACGACCAATGGGTTCTAAAGATATAGTTCCCCGGAAGAGGATAAACCTACCACAAGCAAGTAATGTTCCAGAAGAGACGACAAATACACCCCTAGAAGTAGGTGAAGCCCCAAAAGAGGCAAAAGCTCTTGAAGAACATGAGTTATCTCCAAACGAAGAGATATCTATAAATTATGCTTGTAATGGTAAAGTGATGAATCGAGATAACATAATCATCGATGATATATTTGCGCTTTCAGTAGCCATTGATATTATCACTGAAAATGATGAGTATGAACCACATTCTATTAAGGAATGTCGGAAAAGGGCTGATTGGATAAAATGGAAAGAAGCAATCCAGACAGAGCTGAATTCACTGTCAAAACGTAACGTTTTTGGACCTGTAGTCCTGACACCTAATGATGTAAACCCTATAGGTTTCAAATGGGTATTCGTTAGAAAAAGGAATGAGAATAATGAAGTCATTCGCTATAAAGCAAGACTTGATCAGTTTAGCAGTTCTGGAAGAACTCGAAATGAACTTAATGGACGTGGTCACTGCGTATCTATATGGAAAGTTCGATACCGACATTTATATGAAAGTCCCTGAAGAATTTAAATTGCCTGGAGGTAACCCACGTACCATGTATTCATTAAAGCTTAATCGGGCTTTATACGGATTGAAACAAGCTGGACGAATGTGGTACAATCGTCTTAGTGAATATCTGATCAAAGAAGGTTATGTTAATGATCTCGTTTGCCCATGTTTATTTATCAAGAAAGGAGATGTTGGATTCGCTATTCTTGCAGTATATGTTGATGATATCAACCTTACAGGAACTCCAGAAGAGCTCTCTAAAGAAGCAGAATATTTGAAGAAAGAATTCGAGATGAAAGATCTCGGAAAAACAAAATTCTGTCTTGGCTTACAAATTGAAAGAAGCACAAGTGGCATACTTGTTCATCAAACATTATACACTGAAAAAGTCTTGAAGCGCTTTAACATGCAGAATTCTTATTCGCTTAGTACTTCCATGGTTGTTAGGTCTCTCGATGCTCTTAAAGATCCATTTCGACCTAAAGAAGAAGACGAAACACTCCTTGGTCCAGAAGTACCATATATGAGTGCTATTGGTGCATTGTCATACTTAGCTCAATGCACTAGACCGGACATTGCTTTTGCAGTAAATCTATTGGCCAGATATAGCTCTGCACCAACTAAGAGGCATTGGGTTGGAGTAAAGCAAATTCTAAGATATCTGAGAGGAACAATTGACATGGGATTGTTTTATTCAAAAAACTTATCCGGTGATTTTCAAGTAAAAGGGTACACAGATGCCGGTTATATTTCTGATCCGGATAAAGGGATTTCTCAGACAGGTTATGTATTCACAAGCAGGGGTACAGCTTTCTCATGGCGATCTAGTAAACAAAGTATGTCCGCTACCTTATCTAACCATGCAGAAATTATTGCCCTCGATGAAGCAATAAGAGAGTGCGTATGGCTTAGATCCATTATTGAACACATTAGAAGCTCAAGTGGTCTTGATTCAATCACAAATTCTCCCACAGTCATTCACGAAGATAATTCAGCTTGCATCACTCAGATCAGAGAAGGATACATCAAAGGCGATAGGACTAAGCACATATCCCCTAAATTGTTTTACTCACATCACCTCCAGAAGAATAATGAGATTGATATCCATAAGATACAATCATGTGAGAATTATGCTGACTTGTTCACCAAGTCTCTGCCTACTAAAACGTTCAGAAAACTAGCAGAAGGCATCGGAATGAGCCGCTTGGATAACCTGATGATGTAAGACTACATCGTTCCAAGATATGATATTCATCAGGGGGAGTCTATTATCATGTGCAGGTTCATGTATCGCTATCTACGCTCTGTACTCTTTTTCCTTCGTCCAGTTTTTGTTCCAATGGATTTTTCTGGCAAGGTTTTAACGAGGCAGTATTTAGCGTATCCAACGTCACTCGGGATCTATTGTTTGTACTCTTTTCCTTCATCAGATTTTGTCCCACTGGGTTTTTCTGACAAGGTTTTTAACGAGACAATTATTCCAAGTGATGGTCATCCAAGTGGGAGTGTTATATGGTATGTGGTTGCCCATATAATCATTGGCTATGCAAAGGGATGTGGATGCCCATAAGATTATTGGTTTAGTATATATTTTGGGTGCCTTTAAGATTATCTTTCTCTTGCCAAATTCATATCTATTGCAGCCCACCATTCCTATAATGCCACCTTGATGTGGTGTCATCTTGTGGTAGTTCCATATGAGAAGTGTCATTGCATGGGAGCTCCATACGCAATGTGTCATCTTGGTAGTGACAACACATCATGCAAGTGAAAACACATGAGGTTATGTGTCACCATTCTACAACTCCATATGCAAAGTGTCATCTTGGTGGTGACAACACACCATGCAAGTGACAACACATGGGTTATGTGTCAACTTCCTATTTACTTCTCCCATCCTATAAATAGATGTACTTGGTGTATTGTTTGTATGAGTTTGTAAGAGATGAATTGGTAAGAGATGGAAAAGGTTTGGAAAGAATTCATCTAATAAAGTTTGGTTCAAGTTTATCTCTTTTATTTTAGCTCATTCCCTCTATCTCTTCCCCTTCTCTTAATTTCATTAAGTTGCATGCAAATATCGATACACATTGAAGCAAATAGACCGACAATTTACAACAGTTCCAACTCAAATTTCGATATGGGGGAATCTTTCCTGTAATGCATTGGCAATGGTTTTGTCAATGGCTTGGTAAACCCAGGTTACGACAAAGACATGGGTGCATATATAGGCGCCTTTTTTTTTTTTTAATTCTTGGACCTCCCTCTCTTTACACCACACAATTGAGATAGTCTGAGGTCACTCGCCCTGGGTTTAATCTGTTTTGGGCTTTAACAACTCGGATTAGGCCCAATTCGAGTGCTAAGAGAGGGGTGTCGGGTGGGCTAAGAGTAAAAAGACCGCGCCTCATTAGAGGCACCCCAAATACATTGGCCCTTTCTTCAAGGAAACAGCCAGGTTGTTACTAATAAAGTAATTCAATATTGGATACCCTAATTATTTTTTTCTTTCTTTAAGCATAGTGTACCACCAATGGAATTAGGCTATTAGGGTGAATCATATTCATTTCAGTTTCTAAGTGTAATCGAGAACAAATATCAACCCGAACAAATAAAGATGATATTCTTTTAGGATGTCGGCCAAATGTATCAGTAGATAAAGCCAACCGTTGAATTTATATTTTATTCTTCTTATACATATATGAATCTAATGTGAGCTGGTACTCTTCATGCGAATGAAAACAAACAAAGCATAGCTTTTTAACGTGATGTCCATATTTCTACAAACAAATAAGCCTCAACTTTCAACTTTTTGTAAAGGGACTCAAACTTAGGCTATGTTTGCTACGTGGTATTTGGCAAAATTCTGTGAAAATCTTTGCCCTAGGTTGAGCCGATTGCTGGGGTGCTATAGACTTTTGAGATCCTAATCTAACACAGTGACGAGGCCAGAAAATTTTATGAGTGGGGGCACTTTTTTGTCATAGTTAGTGAAAGAATTACATAGTACACGATCAGGCTAGAATCAAAAAACAAAATTTCAACAAAATTTTATTTATAGTTTAGATATTCCTTGGTAATTTTGATGTACAACAAGTAATAATTTTCTAATCAATATGGTTTGGGGATTTTTCCCCCAACTGCATTCCCAAAAAATATTAAAATAAAAAACAAAGGAAGGGATGAAGAGATAGTGGTGAAGATTAAGAAAACGACGGTGGAGATGATGAAGAGCAAGTGATCGTAATAGAAAGAAAATAAAGATAAACTTTTCTTTCTAATAACATGTTTAATATAACAAACGTGTAAAACAAAATCTTGAAGTCCAAAATACAAGTCACTAAAAAATCAGACAGAATAAAAACTAAGGGAGTTATTTAGAAAATTCATCATTTCTACGAAGTCGTTTTATTAAGTTGGTCACTTTTGAGGAGGCTAAATTTGAACTAGTTCAATTAATAAGAACCAATTTTAGACCAAACATGCACTTTATAAAGTATTTTCAATAAGTAGTCATCTTAAACCAAACAATACTTTCAACTAATGTAAATATTAGACATTCTAAGAAAAAAGTATAAGTAGTGAAAATTCAAGAAAAAAAAGGTGTTGTGCGTGGGTCAATCGATCCCAAGACCTCTACAATGTAATCCAAGCGTCTCACCACTTGAGCTAGAGAAGAATTTTGTTTAAAATGTAGAACTAGAGATAGATAATATAGTGACAAGTGCGATTTAACACATACGAGTCACATTAGGGTCGTGGGGGCACGCGCCCCCGCGGGCCCCTATGTGGGCTCGCCCCTGCAGTGACGACCGAATAGGACTCACCTTCTCCCCTGTTATTACAAATTCTCATGCTCATCTCTCATCACATTATATATCTCCAATTTCCGCCTTCTCTCTGAATCTTCTCTCGTATTCCGATTTCTCGCACGATGATGACGATGAACAAAATGATCAACCCCAAGAAGCTTAAGAGATGATGAAGTTTCAGCGATAGTGACGAAAATAGCTGCAGTAATGGGCACTTTAGCGTGTGGTGCGTCGAGCTTATTTTTCCAAGTCTCAATGCTTTGTCTCTTTGATCAGAGAATGATTTTGGTTCAGAGCTTGCTCATATTCACGTCTCTACTTGCCTTTATGCTTAGCAAAGTTCTAGGTGTCAATTGGGCTCGTATAGTAAGTTTCAGGGGGCAGAGTTGGTTGAGGCCACCTCCCTATTAGCTCTATCACAAGCTATTTTCTTGTACGTGCGGGTGAAGCTGGCGCGTGTCACTCTGGTCAATACTTGACATCTTGACTTGGTCGAAGCTGACCAAATATTAGCTCAGACAAGAAGAACACTCTAATTTGGGGGCTGAAATCCTAAATCCCCTTTGAAATCAGACACCCCTTTAAATCGAACAAAAAATCACTAGATCCCCATCAACCAAACCCCCTTGAAATCGAACAAGAAAAAAAACCCTAGATCTCTAGAAAATCCTAAACTGAATCCCCATTTAAATCGAAACAAAAACACTGTAAATCTTTCTCTCGAGATTTTCCTTCCTCTCAGATCCCACCTCTCACTAACCGCCCTTTATCTCTCCCTCTCTCATATTCGAATATTGTTTTAATGTGAAAAAAAGGGAGATGGGGAAGCGGACATGTGAAGCTTTTGCTAAGGACTACATCATTAGAATATGAGAATGTTAGAATCAAATTTCATTTCAACCTTATAAAACATCAAAATTTGAATTCCACACTCAAAAATCTAATTTCTGTTGCAGTGAGAGAGAATTTAATTTGAAATCAAGATATTTTCACATAAAAAATTTAATTCCATTATCGAATTTTGGTTAATTTCAACTTGGCTCCCGATTTATGATGATTGAGAAATGTGGCTCTCCAATTAGTGCAACATTACTGTTTGGGCCCTAAAAATATATTTTCGTTAGTCTCTCTTAGTCAAATTTGACGAGTAAATTAGATAGAGAAATACTTTTGACATTGAGTAACAAAACAAAAAAAAAATCTGATGGTTAAAATGAATAATCAAGAATATTATTTTGGAAACTAAATTGAAATATTGGACAAATATGAAAACAAATTTTCTAGCTTATCACTAAAATTTTATTCAACAAATATCGTGTTGTTGATAGATACATCTAAAGTTAATCACGAAGTAGGTCCATGTGCATCATGTGCAACTCTAAAATTTATAAAGATAGCAAAAACATTAGGACCCGTAGGTTGGACTCTCTCTATCAGACGTGGTCTTAGTGAAATTTCTAAAAGTTTCACATGAAAATGAAAAGGCTAGAGAGATATTCACGGAAAAAATGTATAAGAATATATATTATGTCACTTATCCTGTAAAAACAATGAAATATAGATGAAAATGATTATAGGCTAATGGGGGAGTGGAAGACTAGCATATAAGCAGGCCTGACCCAAGTATTTGGGAGATTCGTGGAGTTAAAATTGAATCTTTGACGTCTTGGATGTGATCTAGACTCTTATTCACTGAGCTACAACTTAAATCATATTGAAAATTTAGTTAAAACATAATTATTATTTTAAAACTCACATACAAAAGTCAAATAAAAAATCTAAATCAAGAAACTTTTTATTAAGTTGGGGTCTAAAGCGGCCGCTTTGATTGCTTTGGATCCGAACCGCCCCAAACTATAAGACAAGAGAAGGTAATTAAAATGCATATATAAGAGTTTTTAATCCAGACATCTCTATAAAAGAAGTACCTCTGGTAGGATACCACGTACCTGTATCCGTGGTTCTCTCCATTTTCAATGGATAGCTACAATAATTATCTCATAACCACTCTTTCCATACTGGAGATTCTTACTCTTAATATGGAACTTATAACCCCATTAGACCACATAGTGAACTCAAATAAGTTACAACCCAAGATGTTTATTTTTTATTTGATTTTTGTGTAGCGGACACGTTAAGTGACCGGTCAGAACTGATTTAGATCGAAATATGGGTTAGATTAAGAGAAGTCAAATTTGACTGAGTTACAGGTGTCGTGGTTGTGGTCTTCTGGACACGGTGAGCATATTGTCCATCAGTGGTTGTGTTATTAGTTAGAGACATTTCAAATGTTTACGTTATTCATTTAGAATATTTCAAATGTCCACAGATGTATCTACTACTCATTTGGAATATTTCAAATGTCCACCAATATCTCTATTATTTATGTGGGATACTTTAAATGTGTGACCGCTTTCGTATCGTGAGGAAGTAATATTAGTATTATAATAATAAATATCAATCCGTTTAAGGCCAATACCCAACGATATATAAAAGGCCACGGAAGTCCAAGACACGTATTTAAAATATGTAAAAATTTTTATTTCATATGATAAGATAACAATATTAATAATAATATAACAATAATAAATGTCCATCAAGATACGCATGCTGAGTCAAAAAATGACCTTTCTGTTATCAACATGAAAATAAGGGACTTGAATGCCTGACAACGGCCGTTAAGGTTAAAAGTTATGTTAGATTGATTAGGGTTCTGGATTCCTGTTTTGACTCCTTGCTTAGCTTCGGCTCCTACTCCGGCTCCTCGCTCCTGCTCTGGTTCTTTGCTCCTGCTCCTCGATTCTTGGGGGAAGGGAGTTGCAAAGGATTCGAAGACGCTCCGACGCTCAAGACAGGCAGGGTGCTCTTTGTAATAAAATAATGAATATCGATTGATCCTTTTGAGGGCGAGTTATGGGAACTCCGTAATGGAAATCTCTTTGTTTGAGAGAGCGTGAGTTGAGAAGCTTCTTTTGTTGGGAGAAAGCTCTTGTCCTGTAGAGGACGATGGGGGCCCTTTTATAGGCTTAATTTGACCGTCTGTGCTTGGACGGTCTAGATTGGGCGGTGATGATCTACCGTTTAGGGAAGTTTTCCACTATTTGTGGTTAAGGTTTCCCTTATAGTTATCTCGTATCCAAGATAAATAGAAGTTCATAGTTTTAAGGATCCTTCGTAGATATCTTACCGAGGTGATAGATCTTGAGGGAGCTGTTTCCTCCTGTGGGACTCTTGAAGCCAGTTGCTTAAACACTTAAGATCCGTAACCGACTAAGATCTCAAAAGAGATTCCGGGATTGAGTCGTAAGTTTGACGCGCTTCTTCCTTCCCAGTTTAGGGCGTAAGGCATCAGCCTCACTTACGCTGACCTCCCTCATTCCTTTGAAGATCCAGGCTGATATGTCTCTGCCGACGGCGAAACATGGCTGGTTCCTCTAGCCGACCTCCCAGTTAGGGGAGTGTGCGATGGATTGTCGATGATTCAGCTGTCCTGCTACCTTAAGCCGGGTTTACCCGTTAGACTTCAGGTTTGATCTTGACTTCTTGACATCAATCAACGTCTGAACATTTTATGCATCACCGATGCAGATGTCCACAACCATCCAAAAACATACTTTTTAAAATATCACAAAAATATATTGTTTCATACAATAAGATAATAATAATTTTAATAATAAATATTTTAATAATAATTATTATAAATATTATAATAATAAATATCCACTAACTGTCCATTGATAACAAATGGCCACGAAAATCTAAAATATATTTTTGAATATTCGTAAATATATTTTTGAATATTCGTAAATATATTTTTTTGTTTAGAAATATAATAATAGTATTATATATTGTTTTAATAACAATAATAATAATATTAGTGTTAATATTAATAATATCATATTAATTTATGATAATTATTATAAAAATGTATTAAATTTAATAATAATAATAATAATAATAATAATAATAATAATAATAATAATAATAATAAATTAATAATAATATTAAAAATAAATAAATAATAATATTAATAATAAATTAATAATAAATTAATAAAAAAATTAATAATACTAATACCATTTTTTTTAACAATAATAATGACTGATGATCCAAAAATTGGTCATCATGTTATTGCGGTCAATAAGTCAATAAAAAATTAAGAGTTTTTAGATCATAAGTTGATTAAGGTCAATAAGTCAAGAAAGAGTAAGAGCCCAATGGGTCAACCCGGGTTAAGTTACCATGGAGGTGAATCCGAAAGAACTTTGCCACTCAACCCAAAAAATGGGAGGTCGGTACGAGTGTAGGCGCCTAAGTCATCTGGCTCTAAATTCAATCATGTCTGCCCTAGACTTTCGTAAAGAGATTGGAGTTTGCGCAAGTGGGGTCGATACCTTAATCCCGAAATATGAGGGCGGGATAGGGGAGTGGAAGCGTGCCTAATGCTTTCTCGACTTATGCCTGAATCTGAACCAAATCCTTGGCGGCAAAGATTTTAAGTATTTAAATAACTTGAGATACAAGAGTTCCGTGGGAGGAAAATTTCCCGACAAAATGAACAAGATCGGCAATACGAGCTACCCAAAATATTGAATATCTTGATGGGGGAGCTTACATCTATCAATATTTGGGATAAGACTAGAGAGGAATCTCAATATCTTTCGACTGAGAACTAGCAGTTGTATGACGGTGTATCTAAGTCGCCTCATCGCAACCACCTATTAAGAGTCAGTGAAACAAGCATATTTGAAGCAACAAACTCGTCTTGAAAAACGCAGAATCACAATCACCAGCTCAAAGAATCAAAAGTTCAATTCCCAAATATGGAAATTCATACTTAATAATTTAACTGCAAGAACACAATTAGTGATTTAAGCGTCAGAGAGGGTTCTGAGTTCAATGCAGGTTTCACCCCCTGTTTGGAAGGAACAGTTTGAGATTCAACGAAGCAGTCTATTTATCCTGAATCATAATCTACAACAATTTTAGACATCATCAGGTTTGCGGTATAAGGAAGGTAGACTCCAAAAAAAAAAAATAGTCATTCAGTAACCGGAATCACAAACTCGATTTCAAACAGAAGCTACTTTTACTTAAACATTCGAAAACTGCTTCAAAACTATCAATGTCTTTCAAAGAAGATTCAAAGGCGGAATCCGTATATTCTGAAAAAAGGTCTCAGATATCATGGAAATCGTCCTCTAAGCGGGAAACAAAGACTCATTAGGGACTTACTCGATAGAAGAAGCAGCAATCCCAGAACCGCAGGGTCACATGATGGAGGAAGAGGGTGAAGAGCATGCAAAGGAAGCAAGTCCAGCCAGTCAAGGGAGCAGATCAGAAAAACGATGTAGTCATGGAGGAAGCGGAACAGGATTCCTTATAGGGAGCAAGCATAACTGGCAATATAACTTTACCAGTTCAAATTGCAAATTCGTCTTCAGAGGTCACGTATGTGGGGAACACCTTATCTGAAACCGAAAAGCAGAAACTAACCATGTTCAAAAGAAATCATAGACATATATTTTCCTTTGGTACTAACGAAATGCCCGGGATAGATCTCGACATTCTTTCGCATAAGCTAAGTCACAAAGAACATTATAAGGTTGTTAACCAAAAGAAGAGAACTTTTGCAATGGAAAAGCAAGTAGAAAAGCTTCTAGCCTCGGTAGTAATCCGAGGAGCTTACCACCCTGATTGGTTAGCGAACGTAGTGTTCTTCCTTTAAAAGAAGAATACATGGAGAATGTGCATTGACTACACTGACTTGAACAAAACTTGCCCCAAAGATAGCTTCACTATACCTTTAATTGATCAACTGGTGGATTCAACATCAGGGCACACTTTGTTCAGTTTCATGAAGACATTCTCGGGATAACATCAAATAGTAATGGACTGGACAGACCAAGAACACACGACTTTCAAGACTGCTCGTTGTCTCTCTTGCTATCAAAAAATACTGTTTGTTTTAAAAAATGTCAGAGCACGTCCCGACGATTAGTCAACAAAATTTTCCAAGAACAAATTGGAAAAACAGTGGAGTGTTATGCGGACGACATGATCGTGAAAAAAATGTGAGAACAAACGTAATCTTAGACCTCAAACTGGCTTTCAACAACTTGAAGATTACAATATAAAACTTAACCCGGAGAAATGCGCCTTTGAGGTCACGTCGGAAAAATTCTTGGAGTTCATGGTTAGCGACAGAGGAATATAAGTCAACCCGTCAAAAATCACATCAATGATCAAAATGCCTAGCCCGAGTAAACCAAATGAAGTACAAATGTTAACATGAAGGCTAGTTACCTGACACATTTTTTAAGGAAAAAACGAGAGACAAGGCGCCGCGATTCTTCAAAACTTGAGGAAAAGGGTTAAGGTTCGAGTGGACAGTTCAAGGAGAGTCGGTTTCCGAAGATCTCGCATTTGATGGCCCTACATCTCTGATGAGCCTAAAAGGTTACCCTAAAAGGTCTCCACCCGCAAGTATACGGGCGTCAAGTAATAACCCGGTAAGACCGGGATCGATCCACGAAGATAGGAAGGTGATTCGAATATCGAGAGAGTCTAGCCCGCCGGTCTAGGTGTCACTCACTATCTCAGACTAAAACAAACTATGATAATTTGGATTTTTTAGATTGTTATGAAAAAAAGAAACAAATAAACTAAACTAACTAAGTGAGAAGTGAGAGTGAATCGGGAGAAGAGTCGAGCAAGAATTGAGTGAGAAAGATACTTCGATCCACAAGATCGATAATGACAATAACTAATTATCTAGAGCATGAAAGTTTAGCTAGCTTCACCCACATTGACAATTCTAAGCATAATGTGTAAAACTAAGCATAATCGATCAAAAGTTACTAAGCATCACTATCAAACTAATAACACAATATCAAATAAGTTGGCAATGAACAAGTATGACACTAATAAGTATAACACGTCAAACTAAGTATTACCGATCAAAAGTTACTAAGCATCGGATATCAAACTAAGCATGTATTATCAAACTATATGTCAATAGACGATTAGAATCAAGGCTTCTAATACATAAAATTAGACAAAGTTAATCAAACTGTATTTGTTGTCGATCTCCCCTTAGCAATGTCTGGTTTCCCCTTAACAGTGTAAATTAGGTGTCCCTTGAGTAAAATCAGGGTCCCTTTAGTAAACAATCTTCTTCTTCTTGCTCTCAAGAACAATCAACCATGAAAGCTCACCCAAGCTTTCTCTCTCTAAGATTTTTAACTCAAATCAAAAGCAAATGCAAAGGAGACCGAGACAAAGAAGCTCCAAGTGAAACCCCTATGGTTTTCGATCAAAAGAGTGGTCAGAAAGCTCCAAGTAAGTCCGGTTAGGGTTACAAAATCTGACCACAATAGCTTGAAAATCCGGCCAACACAGATGCTGTCTCGAATAACAAAGGATCGTCCCGTGCTGGCTAGGTCTATCCCGAGCTGCTGCAGACGCGTTTCGAGCTTGTTGAACCGAGTTGTTCCAATGGTGACTTGCCTTCCCCGATTCGTGAAGGAGCTGTTGTTGATGTTTCCGTGCTCCCCTCCAAGCCAACCTAAGCTTGGCCAGCCTAGTTTGCTGGCATTCTTAGCTTGGCCAACAACTCTCTTGCTAAACTTCGAACTCTCTCCTTCAAACCTTGGTTCTCTCTAACCCTCCTTGATGAACAAAACCCCTAGTTGTTGAATAATGGAGAAGATGATAAAACCCTAGCTTTTTGATGATCGCCAAATCAGACTTCTAATTTTCTTTTCTACCAAAACCAAAGTCAAAATCAATGTAAAAGTCAAGACTTGGTCTTCTTAGATGGACTTAGTCTTCTTGGACTTTTAAGGGTGCTCATAAAATCTGTACTTGTGCTTCTTCTTTGAGTCTTATTTGGACTCGGGCTTTGATTTAGAAACCAAGGGGGTGGGTGCCTTCATCTTTTTCTCAACATCTTAAATTCTCAGAAAAGACAAAAATACCCTTCGACTTCTTTCTTTCATAACTTCTCCGTCCGAATTCCGATCAGACTTTTGTCTTCGCCGTCGGACTCACCATTGACTCCACTTTCCATCCGATCTCTTCTACATGAGATGAAAATGACCAAAATACCCTTGGTGATCTTTTCTCAAAATGACCAAAATACCCTTGGTGCTCTTTTCTTCCGATCTCTTCCACATGAGATGAAAATGTGATAAATGCTCTGTTTTATTCCAAATTAAGCCTCAAACTCTAAATAAGGTACCTACCAAGAAAACACATAAATAATTAGAAATAAAACCCGAAACGAACTAATTCATCCAAGTTAAGTGATCCAAATGTGGCATTTTAACGCCACATCAATCTCAAATGCAAGAGATGAATTGACCATATACTTATCTACGTCACAAGAGGCGGTATCATCAATGACGATAAAAGCAATAAAGAATGTCATGCATCTCATATACTTTGTAAACAAAGTACTTTTAGGAGTATAACTTAATTACCCGACAATGGAGAAATTAGTATACGTCCTAGTAGTGACTTTAAGAAAGCTGCGCCCATAATCTCAAACACATACCATAAAGGTACAAACTGATCATCATCTTAAGAACGTGCTACAAAAACTAGACGTAGTGACAAGGCTATTATAGTGGGCCATAGAGCTCAATGAACCTGACATAAGGTTTATGCCTTGAGTCGCTATAAAAGGACAAGCCTTAGCAACTTTTATCTTGAAGTGTTCAATCAACATGGCAGACCTCGGCCCCGAAGTAATCTGGACTCTATACATAGTTGGATTCTCAAACGGAGCTCCGAAGGGTGTCAAAGCAACACTGATTAATCCTGTAGGAGAAAAAATATATCAAACATTGAAATTTAAATTTTCAATGACTAATGATGAAGCATAGTACGAAGCCCTACTGGCTGGACTGAAATTAGCCCCAGCGTTCAAGTCTTCAGCAACTCCCAACTAGTAGTAAATCAAAAATTGAGAGAATGAGAGAATTAAAAATCAGTACGATCACCCCCAATGAGAAACTTCAGTGGTAGACGCATTACCTAATATTATATAAGTACTGAAACTCTACTAGGAGTCTTGTTCGAAACATTTGAAAGCGAAAACATCGATAAGATTGTGGAAGTGCTATTATTACAATCGATGGACATAAGGGGTGGATGACCCCATTGATAAGTGTCTAAAGATATAAGAAGCACCTTCTGACCCGAACGAGGCGAGAAAATTAGGCGAAATGTTGTAGCGAACGTCATGTGGATGGTCTTCTATAAAGAAGATCTTTCAAACACCTACTAAGAAGATTTGTGGTAGAGGCCCAAAATAAAATATGTTATGAAAGAGATGCACTAAGGTCATATGTGCCCCAGAATACTGGATAGGCAATTGACATTAGCAGGGTATTACTGGCCCAACATGCTGAAGGACTACGTCGAATACGTCAAGTTCGACACTCCATGTCAACATTATGTAAAAGAACACAAGATGTACCCAACCGCTTTGACTCCAATTATCAATCTTAGTCCCTTCGCGCAATGAAGAATGAATCGGGTAAGGCCATTCCCTTAAGGGCCAGGAGGAAAAATAATGTTGTTAGTAGTAGACTACTTTACTAAATAAGTTTAACGCGCAATGAGGAATGACTCGAATACAAGATTTAGATATCATGCGATTTTTATGAAAAAATATTATCACTTGATTCGGAATCCTAAGGGTCCTAGTATAGACAACGGGTCACAGTTTAACAACGACAAGATGAAAAATTTCTTGGGAGAACTCTTAGAAGAATACAAAATAAGACTAGCGTACGCCAACGTTAATCATCCCTCCGACAATGGGCAACAGAGGTAACTAAAAAAAATTCTTATTCAATACATTAAAAATAAATGTGCAAATGATAGAAATAATTGGGTAGAAGAATTTCCAGTGTTCTGTGGGCATATTGAACCAGAAGATCTACAAGGGAAACGCTTAATAATTTGGTATGCAGCATGGAAGCAGTGTTATGGATAGATAGGAAAATCGAGCATAAGGATAAAATACTTTGATCCTAAAAGGAATGAGGAGTTCATCAAAGAATACTTGGATCTCATAGAAAAGTACGAGATCAGGCTGAAGACGATCATATTTGTGTGTTTTCTTTCTCTAGAAATTATGTATTTCATAACACATTATGAATTTATTGTACCATCTTAATTTTTATTCATAATACGTTATTTTCCATTACAACATTTTTCACATGTTTCATGTAGAAAAGATAGAGGGTCAAAAACGTTATTTTTCAATCTCTTGACCTTTGGCCTACTTTTTTGTCGAGGGAGGATCTCATACCTATTTTGTAGCTTTAGAAACTTTCAACCCAAATTCTACAATAATAATAATACAAAAATGATGTTATGCCCGACAAGGTGAGTTGGCACTCCAACCGGGCATAACATCATGACGTGTATAGGTGGGTAAGAGTTGTTTTTCGAGTTTTTGAATTTAGTCCCTCAAATTTTAGTCATTTTGAGTTGAGGACTTTATCAAAACCCTCAACTTTCTTTGGTCAGAACCCTCATAAACCATTCGACCAAACGGCAAAAGCTAAGCAAACTTTTTCACTCGAGTTCTTCCCCCTCTCCAACCATTCAACATCGAATTTCAACCAACCAAGACCAAGTAAGGTTCAAAACCCATCTTCTACTTTCTCTTTTAATCTTTCTTACCTCTTTTTCTTTGTTAACTCTCAAATTTTTAACTTAAAATCTCTCTTTTTCTCTCTATAAACCTAAGCTCGAATATAAGACAAGTTGAAGCTCAGTTTTCCCGACCGAGAAAACCTCTTAACAACAACTCGGTTTAAAGTTTGAAGGTACTCTACCAACCGAAGCTCGACTTTGTTTGATCTTAATATGTTTGTGTTGTCTTGGATTACTTTGTTGCAATTAAGATGTATTGAATTTTTTATTTTGTGATTCAGTTGTTGTATTTTGTGAGGTTTTGTTGATAATTATTTTTTGTTGCTATGTTTTGTGGGTTTTGTTGCTAAGATGTATGTATTTGATATCTTATACATATCTTTGACTGCAGAAATGTAAACTCTTCAGAGAGTGAGGATGTGGATTATTTTGACAAAACGTCTGAGAATGACATTGGAAAACATAAAGAGGCTTGTGCGAAGTTACAGTACCAAGTGTTGGTTTGGATTCCTGTAATATGGATGAAATGCATGACCTTTGTCTTGCCTATGCTCGAAAAGAAGGCTTCTCAATCAGAAAACGATCAACTAAAAAAGAAGATTGAGTAGTTCGATACATTACATTGACTTGTGGGAAAAGTGGGACAGCTAAATCAGTAGGTAGCAATCCTATTGAACGACAACCTGGTAATCGAAATGGTTATAAAGCCAAAATTTGTTCGAAGTTGAATGAAAGTAGGAAATACGAAATTACTGGTGTTCTTTTAGAGCATAATCATATTCATAGTTCCCGAAAAGTTCGTCACTTTAGATGTAATCGAAAGATTAATGCACATGTGGCAAGACAACCAGAAATTAGTGATTTGGCAGGAATTAAAGTGAGTCGAAATTATAAGCAACATGTTGTAGCAGCTTGTTTGACATGAGAATGTCCCATTCAATGAAAGAGATTGCATAAATTATATTCAAAGGAAGATATCTATACGTCTTGGAGAAGGATATGTTGTAGTTATTCAATAGTATTTTTTGACAATGCAAAAGAACACCAATGGTTTTGTTTTTAGTATGGATTTAGACGAAGATGGCTGCTTAAGTAATGTATTTTGGGCAGATAGGAGGAGTAGGGAGGCATACAAAGAATTTGGCGACGTTGTGACGTTTGATACAACCTACTTAACAAATAGGTACGGTCTTCCTTTTCCCCCTTTGTTGGTATTAATCATCATGGACAATCCATCCTTTTGGGTTGTGTCTTATTGTCTAATGAAGATATACATAGATGTTTAGTTGGTTGTTTAGGACTTGGCTTGATTGTATGGATGGTAAGGCTCCTGATGATATTATTACCGATCAAGATCAAGCTATGCGGTGTGCTATTGAGGAAGTGTTTTCTAATTCGATGGTGTCTCTGACATATAATGAAGAAGACACCACATAAATTAAGTAGCTACAAAGACCACATGAAGATAAATACTGTGTTGCATGATATTGTTTACGACACACTTAGCATTTAAGAATTCGAGTCTAAGTGGAAAACATGATAAATCGTTACAGTTTATGGGATAATCGGTGGTTGGATGATATGTATAGAGAAAGGAAACGATGGGTTTCAATATTTGTGAAACCTTACTTTTGGGCAGGAATGTCTAGTACCCAACTAAGTGAAAGTATGAATGAGTTCTTTGATGGATATGTCAATGCGAAAACCTCATTGAAGGTTTTTTTTGAACAATACAACATGACTTTAAGAGGCAAAGATGAAAAAGAGGCAAGAGAAGACTTCAGGACTTATAATTTTGAGTTGCCTTGTGTGACTCCTTTTGAGATTGAAAAACAGATGAGAGGCATTTACACACTAGTTAAGTTTCAAGATTGCTGAAAAGCTTGCTTGTGACTATGTGGATGTTAAAGAGTACGACACAATGTATGTGTTATTTAATTTCAGAGAAAAATGAATTTGGTAGGGCTAGATATTCGGTGTTTTTGCATCCTATTGAGTGTGATATTAAATGCAATTGTCTTTTGTTTGAGTTTAAGGGCATGTTATGCTAACATGCACTGGTGGTGTTGTGTACAAACGATGTTAAGGTAATACCGGAGAAATACATTATAAAGAGATGGAGGAAGGATGTGAAAAGATCTCACACCCGGGTTAGTGTCAACTATGGCGGGTGAGATACTACGCCAGAGCAAAAACGCTATGATGAATTGTGTATATTATTCAGCGAAATAACAGATGAAGCATCCGTAGATGAGAGAAACACTAATCGTTTAAAAGAATTGATGTCGAAATATAAGTTGAAGCTGAACTCAAAAGCAGACAAGAGAACTAGTTCAGGGACAAGCCGACAAACAGGTTATACGGTCGACTCTGAGGATAATGCAAGGGAAGATATCCGTGATCTAGTGTTAGTTAAGTCGAAGGGTCGTCCAAGAGAGATTAGAATTAAAAAGAAAGCATACAAAAAGAGAAAGTAAGTTGTATTTTTCTATATTACCTATATTTATTTAAATATGTTCTATACTTTTCTTATTTTGTGTAACTCTTATTTGGTGTTGAATACTATGTTTGTGTTTTAGGTTTCAACATCTAAGATGCTTTCATGTGAGCCAGGATTGAATACACAAGAGAGTTCGCTTGGTGGTAGTCAACAAAACACATAGTCTATACCGGAACCTAAATTTGTAACTCTTATTTAGTCAACAAATGTTACTATGTTTGTGTTTATTTTTTTGTGTTCATCGTCTAAAATGACTTCATGTCAGCCCGTGTTGAATATACAAGAGAGTTTGCGTGGTCATAGTCAACAAAACACATACTCTACACTGAAACCTAGGATGGTAATTTGTTTACCTTACGTCTTATTAAGTTAATAAATCTTAATATGTTTTTGTTTACTTTAGTTTAGTGATCTTATCATATCAAATTACAAATGTAGTCTAACATGGATTGATGGGAGTATGTCTTCCTCAATTTAAAAGTGCTAAAACTTTTCCGTTCTCAGCAAATGCGAGGTTTGACAATTTGATCAGGCAAGGACACGTTTTCAATTGATCGATGGTGAGGCATGAAAATATCCCATCTGAATCTCTTAACTCGGGCTAGTTAGTCAATTTCGAGCAGTTACTCTGCTAATTTGCTTGTTTCTCTTACTCAGGTGTTTTTTAAGAAGTTGAGCGCGAAAATGGATAAAATCGAGAGAAAGCCACTTCCGAGGGCATTTTGGTCATTTGGAGATTATGGTGGTGTGCTGATTTGATAAATGCTGATGCTCGGATGAAACTTGACTCCAAAACGAACCCATGTGCGAAAACGGAAGTCAAATCGGAGTCCGGATGAGAAAATGATAGGAGGTCAAAGTTTGGGTCCAAAGCAAGTCAACTTAGAGTATTCAAAGACACGTGGCGCACCGTAGTAACACGTATCTAACGGCTCAGGTCGGTAGCAGGATAGATTCTAACGAAGAGGGGTGGTGCTCGGGATTTGTCGTTGAAGAATGATTTTGTGCATCACCTGTTATCTTTCCAGTACTCCCCGCACAAATCCGACGGTTGATAAACGCTCTCTCCTGGATCTCTTGTTCTTGAGGTTGCATCGCAAGATACTCAATTACCTGGTGATACACCATAACGCTTCCTCTGTCAGCAACTTGCACTTTAATTGGTTGATTCCCAAATTTATGGGAATTACCATTCCCTTTCCATCTCTCTACTCTATCCAAAAATAGAGATAACGTCTCTTTTAAACCAGTAGAGAGGGAAACAGTTAGAAAAATAGAGAATATGAAGGAAAGATGATCGAATGATAGCTAGAGATTTCAATTTCATGAAAAGGAAAGAAATTAAAATGCAAAAGGAAAGAGAGATTGCTCGAGATCTTTTTGCTGGAAATTAAGAAATGTTATTTTAAATGGGAAGAGGGATAATCGGATATTCAGAGAGCAATGAAGCCATTGTTTCTTTTAGAGACAGACATAGAGGTGGATTTTCGTTTTGAAGAGAAGATAATAGGGAGCTTTAATCAAGGGTTCAACTGATTTTATTCTTATTACCCTTTCTATATAACTACAGGGAGAAATAAGGATTCGGCTGGATTTAGAGATGAAGAAAGATTTTCTGTTGAAATCAGAGCGGATTTTGGCTCGACCCGACTCGTCAATCTCAGAAACGGAATGCGCCATTGCGCTCGTCTCGTCAAGCTCTTCAAGTGAGAGCCAAGAATCACTCTAATCCGATTCCAGATGAATGAGAAATTTAATTTTAAAGTTTGGACGAAGATCGGTTAAGTTAGGGGCTAAATCGTCAAACCGGACAAGTTAGATCAGGGGTTGTTTGAGCGAAGCTTGTGCGTACAAATCAGGACGGCTGGCGTTCAGTCCGCGAGAGTTCCCGAGATTTGACTGCAACACGTTATGGTGAGCGGGACAACGTTGGGACGCGGCTAACAGTGTTGGATCGGATAGATCCAACGGCATGCGTCACTTCCGCGTTGGGCACCTGGTGGGATTTCGTCCATTCCTTCATCTAACGGTCGGATGTGTCATCTGTTGGGGAGCATTCAGGACAACTCGATCTCCATCCAACGGTGGGCGTTCCACCCGAGATTTTGAGAGAAATTCAATGATCCAAATTAGAACCGACTCCAAATTTCAGTTATACTTCAAGATTGGTCCCTAGTTCGGAACAGATGTGTCTTTATAACCCAATAGACACATATACGCATTCACTTCCTATCTAAACAACCCAAACCCACTTCTTTTTCCATCAAGTCATTTTCTTATCTTCTAACAATCAGTATCAGATTGGGAAGTATTCAAGTATATCTAGAAAAGGAAGAAAGAAATATCTGAGTGTCTAGAAGATCTATTCGCCTCAATCAAGAGCTCATATTATTTACAAAGGTTCGCCCGCTTTCAGAATATAGAAGTACCATCTTAAAATTCTGAAAGGATAGTCGTTGTATCCCGAAGACATACACCCTAACGTCCGGTACTGTTACGACGGTGTAAAATGTCTTACGGAAAGAGAATTTATTCTCGCCTCGACTTCATTATCTTTTGTCTATCTCGGTTAATCCGAAAGAAGGAAATACTGATAAAGTCGGTATTCACTTATCGTTTATCTCTCTATAACTTAGAGAAAGGAAGTTCCCTACTTCAATCCAGACTCTGGCTTAATCAAGACCAGACAGAGTTAAAATGAAGTCAAACCATAACCAGAGGAACAACATTTTCGAGAGAGAAATCAAAAATCAGATTTTCTTATTACTGTTTTAGAGAGAGAAATCGGTGGTGATTGTGTTTAGATAGAAAGATTTTCTCTTATATAAGAAGGGGCTTCATCATTTTAGAGGATCATCTCTCGATGGGGAATCCTCTGGTGCTCGACTTAACTGAAATATTAGAGAGAGAGAGAGTAACTCGGCTGGAACAGAAAACCAGACCATTCATCATCTTCTTCCTCTGTATTTTCTTTTCTTTTTGTTGAGAGTGTTTGAGAAACAGAGACTGAGAGAAATTGAAAGAAACAGAGAGTGAGAGAAATGGAAAGAGAAAGAGAGATTTGTAGAGTGAGAGAAAGGATTATCCATTTTTATCTAATATAATCCCCTTCTTCAAAGTGTTGATCCTCTGGTTTGATTTCAAGAAAAGAGAGAAACAGTAGAGAGAGAGAGTGTTTGACTACCAGAGGGAAAATTCAGCGTGAAAAGTTTAGTTCTTCTCTTTTTCCTCTCCTATTCATCATACTTATTATTCTTAATCTTGATCATGAGTAGCTAACTCTCTTTGACTTAGGGTTTTTGATGAAGTCTTAAGATATTTTGATGATGTTCTTTTTCATGGCTAAATATCTTAAATGCTTTAATCGTTATAATATTTAATCCTTAGTGTTGACGTAGGGAGATTTCTTCATTAGCTATGCTTTAGATTTGATATCTCATGTTTAGGTTAAGTTCTTTAATGAGTCATGCTTATAAATTAATCGTTAATAGGTGCGACTTCGTATTTCAAAACTTCGAATTTAGACTTTAGTGTTATTCATTTTTAACTAGAATATTTTCCGGCGTTAGGTACATTCGGTTACCAAAACTTGAGTGATAAAAAGAGATGCATGATTAAGTTATTATTGATACATGTTAAGATTGATTCTAAAATCCTAGGTTCTCTCCCTCATTGATCTGTTTATTGGTATTATTTGTCTTCGTTATTTTAGTATTTTGATATTTCATCACCAAAACCATTTGAAAGAAAACTGTGCTACTTCCAGGTTTTAGAATAGGTTCGACCCCGGTCTTACCGGGTTTTACTACTTGACACTCGTATACTTGCGGGTGTGACCTTTTAAGGAAACTTTCTAGGCACATCAATCGACGCCAGATAATGATTTTAATTACTCAACCGACGAATAAGAAGGATGCATAATGGTTAATTATTGTCGACTTCTATGTTTGGTTTCAGGAACCATGTTGTATTGATTCTAAGTTTGGATCCTATGTTCGGATTGTATGTTTGAATTTTATGTTTGGATTCTAGGTTTTAAGTTTGAATTCTATGTTCGGGTTTCATGAATTGTTGTTTCAGAACTTTTACGGACAAAATTGTTGTAATGGTTGATATGACAGTACATGGAATTCTATGGATTTCATGAATTTGTGTTTTAGAACTTCTGTATTGATGTTCCATGAATTGCTGTTACACAGAATTCTATGGATAAAATTGTTGTAATGGTTGATAATGGTTGATATGACAGTACATGAAATTCCATGGAATTCTATGGATTTCATGAATTGTTGTTTCAGAACTTCTGTATTGCTGTTTCATGAACTGTTGTTACATGGAATTCTATGGGTAAAATTGTTTTAACTGCATGAAGGAATGCACAACTTTCGTTGAACATAATATCAAATTTCATAGAGAACAATATCAAATTTCATAGAGAACAATATCTAGCTACAAACAGTTTGTGCATTGCTTTTCAACATAGTGGACAAGAAGGAATACAAAAGAGACAATCTTGTTTTCAACATAGAATAATCAAAACCATATAGTTAACTAAATCTTTCCAATGCTTTTCAACTTCAATTCGTTAGATCTTTCTTTAATTCTTCACACTGTCGGTAAGGCTCCATAGCTTTACGAGATTCCAACTCCAAAGACATTAATTTTTCAGTAATACGGGTTACTTCGTTGTCTTCTCTCGTAGATGCCTCCGATATGTCATCACAATCATAAGTATCTTCTTCGAAAATGTGAAACCCACATCCGCGCTTTCCATTATAAGATGACTTTGGGCAACAACAGAACCTTCGACCTTCAGATTTGATGTTATGAGCTTGGCAGGACCATCCCTACATGGACACAATTGAAGTTAATCCAACCAAAACCAAAATCCACATCCCTTGTCATTAAATCCTCTCTACACACATATGGTGAATGATCATAACTACATTTGAATACTTCCAAATACTTCAAATAATGTATATAAAATATAGTAAGAGAAAAATGATACCGCTTGTGGACACTTTGTGAACCATCAATTAGGATTGCGCTCAGTCTTGGAAAACAACACCTTAAGAAAACCATTCGAGCAAGCACACGTGATCTGTTTTCTTTCTTCTACGGAATCCAGTATCATTGATTTTCTATTGGCAAAAATACAGAGACCTTTATTATTTGCTCAAAATAGTATCTAAATAAACACACACAACCACACTATTATCTTCATGTTTCGGTTAGTCGAGCCATCACATGCAAAATAATATCCTAAGATTGAAACAGAATATAACATGACATTAGACCCTATTTGAGGGCAATTTCTCGCAAATTCATCACAACAGACATCTAGATATCAATTTTCAGATTAATTTTTAAAATTTCGGAACACTGATAACATATAGTAACATATATAATCAGAATTTCAGAACATATAATGAAAGAAATTTATCGCAAATTCATCACATCACACATCTAGATATCAATTTAGGTCAAAATCAGACTAATTTCTAAAATTTCAGAACACTGATAACTTATAGTAACATATAATAAAAATTTCAGAACATATAATCAAAGAAATTTATCGCAAATTCATCACATCACACATCTACATATCAATTTAGGGAAAAATCAGACTACTTTCTAAATTTCCAGAACACTGATAACATATAATTAAAATTTCAGAACACCTATAGCTCTCTAGTTTAAGTTGGTCGCATCAACCCTCGAATCTGACCTCGATACCAAGTCGAAGTTGTATAAAGATTTTAAGTTAGAAATTTGAGAGTTAACAAAAAGAAAGAGGTAAGAGAGATTGAAAGAGAAAGAAGAAGATGAATTTTGAACCTTACCTGATCTTGGTTGGCTGTTGATTTTTTGAAGCAAAAAATCGAGTTGAAAATCGACGTTAAATGGCTGGAGAGGGGGAAGAACTCGAGTGAAGATGGGTTTTGAACCTTACCTGATCTTGGTTGGTTGTTGATTTTTTGAAGCAAAAAACGAGTCCAAAATCAAGTAGAAATTCGACGTCGAATGGTTGGAGAGAGGGAAGAAGTCGATTGAAAAAGTTTGCCCTAGCTTTTGCCTTTTGGTCAAAAGGTTTATGAGGGTTCTGACAAAAGAAAGTTGAGGGTTTTGATAAAATCCTCAACTCAAAATGACTAAAATTTGAGGGACTAAATACAAAAACTCGAAAAACAACTCTTACCCACCTATACACGTCATGATGTTATGTCCGGTTAGAGTGCCAACTCACCTGGTCGGGATTCCGGACGGGCATAACATCATTTTTTGTAATGATAATAATAAAATATCCACTATACATTTTGTTATGCGTTCAATATCTTGAAATATTTTCTATAAGATATTTTGTCAATGGACGTGTCTTGAAATCTCTATAAAATATTTTGTTCATGGACTCCATGTCTTGAAGCATCTACATGTCTTGAAGTATCTACAAGACATTTGATCAATGGACTAGATGTTGTGAAATATCTATTTCCAGTAACGGGTTAGATTCGGGTTGAAGAGTTTCAAGTCGATTTCTAACGTGCCCCCATTTTTCTCGCTCCAAAAATTAGGTCTGTCTGTGACTCTGTGTCCGTCTCATCTATCTCTCTCTCTTTCTCTCTCTATTCCTCTGTTTAGTTGACTTCATCGACTGAAGTTGGTAACGGTCATGGCGGACATGGTGAAACAGATCTTATTGAGGCCGATTCAATTAACAGATCAAATCATCAAAGCATCTGAAGATGTTTACTCAAGCAAACAAGAATGTTTAGAACTCAAATCAAAAACTGAAAAACTAGCTAATCTTCTCCGTCAAGCTGCTCGATCAAGTTCCGATCTTTACGAACGTCCAACTCGCCGGATCATCGACGACACTGAACAAGTCCTTGATAAAGCTTTCTCTCTCATCACCAAGTGTCGTAATGGTGGAATCATGAGTCGTGTATTCACTATTATACCAGCTACAGCTTTCAAGAAAATGTCATCTCAACTTGATAACTCAATAGGTGATGTTTCATGGCTTCTTAGGGTTTCAGCTCCTACTGATAGTCATGATGATCAATATTTAGGGTTACCCCCAATTGCTGCTAATGAACCAATTCTTTGTTTAATTTGGGAACAAATTGCTACCCTTTCAAAAGGATCACTTGAAGATAGATCTGATGCTGCTGCTTCTCTTGTTTCACTTGCTAGAGATAATGATAGATATGGTAAATTGATTATTGAAGAAGGTGGGATTTTCCCTCTTTTGAAATTGATTAAAGAAGGTAAATTAGAAGGTCAAGAAAATGCAGCTAGGGCAATTGGATTATTAGGTAAAGATCCTGAAAGTGTAGATCAAATGATTCATTCTGGTGTTTGTTCTGTGTTTGCTAAAATTCTTAAAGAAGGTCCAATGAAAGTTCAATCAATGGTTGCCTGGGCTGTTTCTGAATTAACAGCTAATCATCCTAAATCTCAAGATCATTTTGCTCAAAACAATATAATTAGATTACTAGTTGGTCATCTCGCTTTCGAAACGATCCAAGAACACAGTAAGTATGCCATTGCTAGTAATAGATCAGCTTTATCTTCAATTCATTCTGTAGTTGTAGCAACAAAAAATCATAACAACCCAGATCAAGTAATTATCAATTCTAATGGTTCTAATAGTAAATCACTTGATGATCAGAGTTCTAGTAGAATCCCACTTCATCCAAATGGGGATCAAAATCTAAATCGTATGCATACTTTGGTTATGCAAACTATGTCAACAAGCCCCCAAACACAGACCCAGACTAGTAGTAAAGTTGTGAATCATTCGAATAGTAATCGTCGGAAACAACAGAGAAGTATTTCTTCGTCAGGGAGTATTACTAATGGAAGAGAACTAGAAGACCCAGAGACGAAATCGATGATGAAAGCTATGGCAGCTAAAGCTTTATGGTATTTAGCTAAAGGTAATTCATCAATTTGTAAAAGCATAACTGAATCAAGAGCATTACTATGTTTTGCTGTTCTTCTTGAAAAGGGTAATGAAGAAGTTCAATTTAATTCAGCAATGGCATTAATGGAGATTTCAGCTGTTGCCGAAGAAGATACAGATTTAAGAAGATCAGCATTCAAACCTAATTCTCCAGCTTGTAAAGCAGTAGTAGATCGGTTATTAAATGTAATCGAAAAAGGCGATTCGAATCTTTTGATACCATGTGTAAAAGCAATGGGTCATTTAGCTAGGACATTTAGAGCGACAGAAACAAGAATTATCGGTCCGTTAGTTCGATTACTTGATGAGAAAGAAGCTGAAATTAGTAGAGAAGCGGCAATTGCTCTAACTAAATTTGCTTGTACAGGGAACTATCTCCATCTTGATCACTCAAATGCGATAGTAGTTGCAGGTGGGGTGAAGCATTTAATCCAACTTGTGTATTTTGGAGAGCAAATTGTTCAAATTCCAGCTTTGGTTCTTCTATGTTATATTGCTTTTCATGTTCCAGAGAATGAGGAACTAGCTGAGGCAGAAGTTCTTACTATGCTTGAATGGGCATCAAAACAAGGTTATTTGGTTCAACATCCAACTCTTGATTCCATTTTATCTGATGCTAAAGGTAGATTGGAAGTTTTCCAATCTAGAGGAGGCTCAAGGAGATTCTAGTTGAAATTTCAATATGGCTCAAGGAGGGTAATGGACTGTAAATCTCTTTTTCTTTCTCTATCTAATATATATTTATTATATTTAATTGTTTTAGAAGGATCTTCAAATACCCCATTGAAGATCAATCTTTAGTTTTTCTCTTTCTGATTTGGTAGATTAATGAATTAGTTGAGTTGGGGGGTGTTTGGAATATTTATGATCATTTTTATAGCAGAGTTGATGAAAGAAAGAAGACAGGGAAAAAGAGAAAAGTTTGTTATCTTTGATGTTTCTTGTACAAGCAATTTCATGTAACATTTATGAGGATTTTTGTGGTTGTTCACTATAGAGATTTACTTTATTGATACCTAAATTCATGTATAAATCATGTATTTTTCTTTCAGTTAACAGGAAAGAATTGAACTATGGTTCTGTGATTCTGATATGTGGATTAGCTTTCAGAATTTGGCAATGGAAACCTATTCACTTACATGACAACCAAAATGATTTTGTTTCTTTTAGTCTATTTTTCCTTTTGTGGTTAAAACTTGGTAGAAAAAGGTGAGTTGAATGAATGCATGAGACTGATGACCTACATAGCAAAGTTAGGTTTAAACTCATTGGAGGTGGAAAGCTGCTACATGTGCAAATGGTCTTTCTATAAATGTACACATCTTACATGAGATGTGGGCCTTGGTCTTGTGGGTTGGGCTATAACCAGGCTGCCACACCTGCCACCACAACTTTTTTTTTAGGAGGTTATAAGTCGGTCGCCCTGCCTGTCAACACTTGGTTGCCCAAGTGATTGAAAGTGCTGACATAAACTCCAAAATCAGGAGGTCCCAGGTTTGATTTCCACGGGAGATGGAATCCATGGTTATTGAACTTGGGTTATTAATGGGTATAAATAAGAAGTTTGTTGGGCTTTACGCCTCTTTATTATGTTGTTGGGCTTTAGACCTCTTTCGTTTGTAGTTTAACTTATCACATCTTGATGATGTATCAATGCCATGTGTTGTAACATAGAACGTAGTCCATTTCAAAAAGAAAAGTCACCCCGCGCGTAAACTAATTCTTATATGTTATTTCTTTTGTTTTCATATTAACCTTCCTCTAACATTTATTCTTATATGTTATTTCTTTCGTCTTTTTCTTTTTCTCTCTAACCTATAACCTCTTTCTCTCTCCAACATCCTTCTCCCTTTTTTCTTTATCTTCAACCAATCTGGAAGAAGCTAAATGTGATGAACCTCAATTTGATCAATTTGTTTTTCTATATTTTTTTTTTGTTGAACTAGATTGCATTAATTAAATCAAAAAGTTATTACAATATCTATTAGCTAAAATACACGGAACATTCGACCACACTTCATAACGATTCTTCTTCCTCGGCCATCTTGCCAGTTTGTCTGCGTTTGAGTTCAGTTCTCTCCTGGTATAATTGAATTTGATCATCTGAAATTCTTTCCTGTATTTCTTGATTTTCTTTATGTGGCTGAGAGATTGCCATTGAACTGCATGTTTTCCGTTGTGCAGATGTTGGATAAGATATTTGGTTTTCTATATTTACCAATGCAAAATTTGGTTATGTTCTTGAATCTAAATTTGGGTTTTATGTTGTTCTAGTTGATGGATTCATGACCCTTCTTCTTGCGATTCTCAAAAAATTTAGTAGCTAAACCAACTTTTTATGGAGTTTTGACTAAATTTCATCTTCTAAGAGTGATTGAATTCAAACTACAAACCCTAAAATAAAACTAGTACCATAGTACCAAGTGAGGTTCAAAGTGAATAAATAACCTCTAGGTTTTCCAGCTGCTGGGTATTTCTAAATCCTCGTTTTGCCTCAATAAGCTTCTCACCATAGAAGCTAATAACACTTTTAACAAACTTATTTCATTAATCTCAAGAACAAAGATTAGTTCTGAAAATTACAACTTATTTAGCTTTTATAGCTTTTACATTCTGTTAGAGAAAGAGAGAGAGAACGTTTTGTGTTGTTGTAACTAATTTATAACTGACATTTCTGCTACAAGTTAGTTACACGTTACCTATATTGGCACCTCCGTTAGCTTTACTACTTAGACACTTATAGAGAATTGTTACAATTCTATAACACCATCTTCAACCTTCATTTGGTTCACTATTATGCCCCCTCAAGGTGATGGGTCGAGCAGAACCATCAACCAGTTGCGCAGAGAGAGAAAAAGATCCTTAGAGAGACCCTTGGGGAGCAAGTCAGCTGGTTGCTCCAAAGAGGGAATATGTCGAATTTTCAATTTACCTGAAGCCACCAAATCTCTAAAACAATGATAGTCAACTTCAATGTGCTTGGTCCTAGCATGACACACTGGATTAGCAACAATGTTTTTAGCTCCCATATTGTCACAACGAATCACCATGGGAGAAGAAATCAAATGATTCAGCTCAGTAAGAAGGTATGATACCCAGAGCATCTCAGCAGCAGTCATAGACAAAGCTTTATACTCAGCTTCAGTTGATGATTTGGCCATAATAGGTTGTTTTTTTTAGTACCAAGAGATAAGAGAACCCACTGGTAGACCTTCTAGAGTCAAGGCATCCAACCCAATCTGAATCAGAGTAGCCTCTAAGTTTTGAAATATCACCTTTAGTAATTCTGATCCCACAATCAATTGTTCCTTTGACATATCTAAGAATTTTCTTCACGAATTGCACATGATAAGTTCTACGCTGTTGCATAAATTGAGCAGCATAATTCACTGTATAGGCCAAATCAGGCCTAGTCATAGTAAGATATTGAAGGGCACCAATGATGCTCCTATAAAAAGAAGAATCAGAAACAATAGTGCCATCAAGTTTAGATAATCTTCTACCCCTTGACACTGGAGTAGAACTTGGTTTAGAGCCTAGTAAATCAGCTCTTTCAAGCGAACCAATAGCATACTTCTTTTGAGTGAGGAATAGCTCATTAGAATCATCTCTAGAAACCTCAATACCCAAGAAGAAATGATGAGGACCTAGCTCCTTCATAGCAAATTCCTTACTAAGAGTATCAACCAGAACCTTCATTTGAGATACACTGTCATCAGTAAGAACGATATCATCTACATATAGCAACAAAATGAGTATTGAAGAGTTAGTTTGTTGAACAAACATAGAATGATCATGAGCATTCCTCCTAAAATTCGGAGTTTAAAGAAAAGAACAAAATCTCTGAAACCAGACCCTGGGAGCTTGCTTTAGATCATAAAGAATCTTATGTAAGTGGCAGACATAAGAGGGATAAGATGGATCGATAAAGCCTTGGGGTTGAGCCATAGACATTCTTTTGTAAAACTCCATGCAGGAAAGCATTGGATACATCTAACTGCTGAATTTCCCAACCTTTTGAAGCAGCAACAGTGAGAATAGTCCTAATTGTAGCAGCCTTGACTACTAGACTGGAGGTCTCGGAATAATCCAATCCATCCTTTTGGTGATGTCCCTTGGCAACAAATATGGTCTTATACCTTTCAACTGAGCCATCTGACTTATTCTTAACTCTAAGCACCTATTTGCATCCTAGTAAGTTCATAGAATTATGAAATGTAACAAGAGATCATGTACATTCTTATGTAAAGCCTTAAACTCTTCTTCCATTGCTGTAATCCATTTGGGGTCAGTAGAGGCTTCTGCGAAAGTAGAAGGTTGTTTCTGATGAAGAAGAATGAGAAAAGATTAAGCTAAGGGGTGACAAATGGTGAAATGAGATATGTAATCTGGGATATACTTTGGTTTAGAAATCTATTTCGCAGTCTGGTAGTCATTCTATGACTAGATTTAGGAGGAGGAGCCAAGGTAGTTTATGAACTCTCCTTTAGATAATTCAAGGGCTCTACCGCTTTAAAAGTACTTAATAGATGTGGAGAAAAGATTCTCATGATCAGTCTTGAAATATTTTAAGCTGTCTGACTTATACTTCAAAGGGTAAATCTATAGAAATCTGCAGAAATCATCTAAGAACAAGATAAAGTACTTGTCTCCTAGGGAGATCAGTTGAGTAGAAGGACCCTTAATGCCACAATGAATCAAGTATACTGGTGACTAGAGCTTTCAGATGTAGGGAATGTTAAAAGCTTACTCTTCACCAGAGAACAAGAATGACAAAGACTCTTGCTTGGTTTATCTTGAATAGAGATAAGTTTGTTTCTGGATAATAGATGGAGAGAATTGTGTCTAAGATATGACCCATCCTTGTATGCCAGATGATGTGACATGAAAATGTCACATTTGGAGAGTCTAACTTAGACTAACTAGTCATTTTCGAGTGTTGTGAATAATATTTTATGTGTTTTTCTTGTTTAGGTACCATATTTGGAGCTAAACATGGAATTCGGAATAAAGAGAGTGAATTATCGCTATCATTTCATGTGCCCAAAATGAGAGAAAAGGACTTCAAGCAAATCATATGAGAAGAGGAGTCAAAGACGAGTCCAACGGTGAAAACGGAAGTCAATTCCGAGTTCGGACGGGGAAGTTGTGAAAGAAAGAAGTCGAGGTTTGGTCTTAAAACAAAGATTTTATGAAGGCACCCCCTTGATTCCTATGTGAGAAGCAAAGCCCAAACCCAAGCCCAAAGTCAAGAATACTCAAAGATGAAGGAAGGTGTAGAGATTCTAGGAGCACTCACTTGGGCCCAAGTCAACAAAGTCTAAATGAATTGACTAAGTCAAGCGAAACCTAGGGTTTTTAGTAGTGTAAACTATTCATCATCTTCTCCATTAAGAAAATACACAAGTTGGGAGGAGGAGAGAGAAGGTGGCTAGGGTTTCTTCACCAAATCATCAACTTTTTAGGGTTCTTAGGGTTTGGTTTAGTAGTTGAGCTAGAGAGGGAAAAAGAGAGAAGAAGGAGGGGTCGGCCAAGCTTTGGCCGGCCATCACTAAGGCCGGCCAAAGCTTGGCCGACAAAGTCAATGGAGCTGCTCGGGTAGTGCACGGGACGGCTAGGGACATGGTGCTTTGGCCCGGATCTAAGTTTATTTGGCCGGATTTCATGGTTGGCCGGAATTTGTGTTTCTTTGACCAGATTTTTCATGGTGTTCCGGCAACTTTCTTGGTCTAAAACCATAAGGCTTTTACTCCCCGTGTCTTGATCTATCTTTCCATGTAATTTGATTTGATTTTGGGTGAAAAATCTTTAGAGAGAGAAAGCTTGGTGAAGCTTTAATGGTGGATGTTCTTGAGATGGAGAAGATGATGATGGGTGCTACGGGGAAATCTGATTTTTACTCGGGGACACCCAAAAGTGCCATATTAAAGGGAAATCCGGAAATTCGCTACGGGGAGATCGACTACACTTAGAGACTTATTTTTCTCGACGAACCTAGCCTCGAAGCACATCGAAAAAGGGGGATTTCTCATCATCTTCTTTACATTTATTATTCAATCACCATGTTAGCTAAATCAAGTGTGTCGAATATATGAGATGAAATGTGATGAATTCGTGATTATGTTTAATATGATTTGATGTTTTGATTATGAGTTGATGTTCATTTGATTCGATTATCGTTTTGATCATAATTTCATGTGTCTTGTCATGCATTTCACATAGTTAGGCGACTAGAATACGATTTCGACGACTCGGGATTAACCGATTTAGGACGTTTATTTAACTAAGTATAATTTCCGGATATACGTAGTACTTATAGACATCACCTTAGGAGTCGAACATCGCTTGTATTTGACACATTAAATCGGACAATCATAGTTGTAGATTTATCATTATGGATTCCCGGATTTCGATACATGAACTCTCGTATTCGGATACTCTTGAAGTATGATTTGAATGTGATGATTGGCTTATTATTTGTTTACATGTGAGTTTAATTGTCTTCGTCTAGTTTTATAAACTAGAAGCCTCGATCTTAATCGTCTAATTGACATGAAGTTCGATAATGTGTACTTAGTGGATAATCGATACTTAGTGACGTTTGATCGATTACACTTAATTGGACATATTATGCTTATTAGTGTCATACATGTTCATTCTCAATCCATTAGATAGTGTGTGTAAGTTTGATAGTCGATGCCTATTGCTTGTCATGTCATGTTGAATCTATGATCTCTTTCTCATTCATGCATTATAATTAGATATTTCATGTTTTTATTAAGTTATTAGATGAAATATGCTTTTTAGATAATGAATGATAGTTTAGGAATTTAGATTCATATGATAGTCAATCAAACATTCTTGATTTTGAGATGTGTTTTTAAAGAATATCTTCCGAAATCTAAATAGTTCATTATGTTAGATTTCGAGTTATATATGACACCTAGGATTGTCAATGTGGGTGAAGTTAATTACATTTTCATGCGAATAAATACATAGTATTTGTCATTGTCAATCTTGTAGATCGAAGTATCCGTCTCACTTAACTTTTGCCCGAATCAACTCTTGCCGTCTCCCGACTCTTGTTCCTCCGACTCTTCTCTCGAATCTCTCTCGCCCGTTTCACTTAGATAGTTTAGTTAGTTCTTTTTGTTTTCTTATTTCTTGCAAATCAAATCAAATTTATGAGTGGGGTGTGTGTGTGTTAGTCTAAGTTAGCTATTGACATTTTGATTATTGGGTTAAACCCGCATTCAATATCTGAAGTTACCTACCTATCTCTTGGGACGATACTCGATCTTACTTTCAATACTATAACTTGACCCCGTATACTTGCGGGAATAGACCTATTTTAGGCCCATCACCAGACTGTGGCAACAATTGCAATTGATAGACCACTGCCAACCATTATAGAAGTTGAGCCTCTATATTCTTGTTGATTCAAAATAGTAGAAGAATCATTGGTCATGTGACTGGTTGCTCCAGTATCAGCCAATCAAACTTTCTCGGTTGTTGTGTGATGGACCTCAATAGGTGTAGCAGAAACTTTATTGTCATTTGAGTGAAGAACTATAACCATGTTTGCTTCTTCAAATGCAAATTCTTCTGAATTATAGTCAAAATTCCTCTCATATACCTCTTCATCTTAAGGAGAAATATTCTCAATTTTATCTTCTTCACTGTATTCTGTAGTTTCATAGAGATGTATTCCAACAAAAATTCTTTTATGTGGTGTATATTGCTGATTATATCTTCTTGGCTAAGCACTATTTTCAATATTAGTTTGTTGAGGTCTATTGTTATCATCAAGTGCATATCTAAACCAACATTTAGAAGCAAAATGACCCCATCTTCTACAAATCCCATAAGGGACAGTGGAAAAATCAAAATCAAAAGCCTTTTCACCTGGTTGAACTGAGTTTTGTTTATTTGAAGAAGTTCCTTTTTTATATTGATTAGTAGGATATTAGTTTATGTGGCTCATATGATTGAGTTTGTTTATAAAGCATATAAGATTGATTTGAAGGTTTAGGTTGAAGTTTCTTTACATAATAGGCTGTATTTTCATGTTCCCGAATTTGTGTATTCATCCATTGCTCATGATGAATTATTCTAGTTTGTAATTCAACAAAAGAGATTGATGATCCTCTATTATGAATAGCAATAACAGATGGCATATATTCCTTACCTAAACCTTCTAGAACAATTCTACTCAATTTCTTATCAGATAATTTCTCATTAACAACAATTAGAGAATCAGTAAGTACCTTAGTTTTCCAAAGATACTCAATAGCAGTAGAATCACCTCTTTTAACATTCTGACTTTGCTCACGAAGATGAGCTATCTTAGCTTCATATTCGTCAATATAATTCATCTCAAAAAATCTCCAAATCTTTCTTGAAGTAGTAAGACCGAGCACATCAGATGAAACAGAACGAGTACATGTTGCCTTCATACATGATTTGCCTTCATACATGATTTGCCTTCATACAGGATTAGGAACTTCAATGTTGTCCACTATAATAGTTTTGATTGGTATAGCTACAGATCTATCTACGAAATCAAAAAGATGATTAGTATAGTCTCGAACTAATATTTCCAAATTAGATAATTCGCACCATCGCCTTTTTGAGATACGAAGCTCGCAATATTAGAGATTGAGGTGTTTGGTTACGAAAAATTAGGAGAAGAAACAGATTGCGATGCAATTAGAGGTCAATGAAGATTAAGATAGTGATTTCTAGAGAGAGAAAGTGATATTGATGAAAAAATTTCAGAAGAAAGAATTCACTAACGTTGTGATACCATGAAGAAAATAGGGTTTGATAGAGAACTCCAGCTTATTTCATTAATCTCAAAAACAAAGATTAGTTTTGAAAATTACAACTTATTTAGCTTTTATAAAAGCTATAAAAGCTAAATAAGTTGCGGTGGTGGTGGTGGTGGTGTAGTTGCGGTGAAAGTGGTGGACTGGTGGTGGTGGTGGAGTTGCGACGAAAGTGGTGGTGATGCAGTTGCGCCGGAAGTGGTATGGAAGTAGTGAAGTGTTGGTGATGGTGGTGGAATGGTAGCAGAGATGGTGGGGTGATGGTCAGAGTTGGTGGAGTGATTGTGGTGGCAGAGGCAGGGTCGTGGTTGAGAATTTGGGGGCCATGTGCCAAATTTGAATACAAACTTTTCGTACAATAAAAAATTACAAGTAGAAGTTAATGAGAGCGCAAGATAATTTAACATCTATATGAAAATCATAGATGAAGCCAGATGTATTTCGAAAAAAGAGTTACAGAAAAAAAAAAAATCAACTTTTTTTGTAGGAAATCTAGTCTAAAAATTCACAATCACTTGTGAATAAAAAAAAACTGTGTGTTATATCTTAGATTATACGTATATAACTACAAATAACACAACGAAATTTCATACTCTTATGGATTGTTTGCGTTTTAATATAATATCGTATTAAATATTTTGTTTACAAGTTAAGATGCAAACAATTTATTAAAAAAAAAGAGTGTAATGGTGCAGAAATTAAGAGTTAGTTAATAATTGTGCTAGAGTTAAAAAAAAAACGAATTTGGAGATCAAGGGATTTGAACCCGAGCCACAAATATGGAATTTAGGATGACTTTTCAATTGATCTAATAGGCTTAATATATCAATTTAACTCTTCCTCTACCTATATATTATGTTATTCAAACTTCAAAAAAAATGGGCCCTTAATGGTGGGGGCCCAGTGAGGGAACGGGCCATGGCAGAGGTAGTGGGGTGGTTGCGATGGTGGTCGATGTTTATTGACGGGGACAAAAAAGATAAGGGTTATTTCCCAATAACCCCCAACTTTGTGACTGGTTTCCTGCCTAGTCCCCTATTTTATCAAATATACTGAGATGGCCCCCTTTTTCAGATTCCGTTACAACACCGTTACCTAGTCATCACCTCTCTCTTATCCAACTCATCGCCTCACTCTACCACCTCATCTTCTCGCCACCTCATCATCTTCCCCGACGAAGGTCGCCGGCCGACGACCTTCATATATTAAAAAAAATTAACTCTCCTTGTAACCCGACGAAGGTCGCCAGACGGGATCTAGTTTGTAACCAGACGAGCTCCGACGAAGGGGGGGAGCCCCTTCGCCGGAGATGGAGAGAAGAAAGAAAGAAAAAGAAAAGAAAGAGAAAAGAGAATAAAGAAAAACAGAAGAGAGATAGAGAGGAGAGGGAGAGAGAGGTGGGGGGGGGAGAAAGATAAAGAAAAAGGGGAGAAAGAGAGAAGATGATGATGTCGCCGACCGTCGCCGGCAATTTCCGATCGACGACTTTCTGGCGGCAACGTTAAGGTGCATTTGGTTTCATCTTTTATTCTTTTTTTTATTTACTTTTTTGACCTTGTTATATCTGATATTATCTCTCTTTAAAAATAATTGTTGTTCTTTCTATTAGTGAAGAATAAGTGTTGATTTTATTATTTTAAAATTGGCTCGTAAGAAAACAACAATTACATCCTATAAGTGTATTATTCATTAGATTATGGGTGTTTTATTTAAATTTAATTTTTCTACTTTAGGTTCAATTGAAAATAGTGTGAAAATTAAGAGTACTTCGCGAAAGCCTTTTTTTTTACAACCGAAAAATTCTACAACCGTTAGTTTTAATGTAAAACTTACCGATGTTGAAGAAACTGTCAACAGAAATGTCGTTGAAGAAATAGTTCGTGAGAAAGTTACGACAAAAACTTGAATTTTTTGTATAGTTAGTTTAAACAGGACCCCAAATTTTTATTCGCTTTAGGCCTCCCAACTACTTGGGCCGGTCATGCCGGTCGGCGACCTTCTTCGGGAAAGATGATGAGGTGGCGAGAAGATGAGGTGACAGAGAGAGGCGATGAGTTAGATGAGAGAGAGGTGATGACTAGTTAACGGTGTTATAACAGAATCTGAAAAAGGGGCCATCTAGATATTTTTTATAAAGTAGGGAGATAGGCAAGAAACCGGTCACAAAGTTGGTGGCTATTAGGGAAATAACCTAAAAGATAAACATTTTATATTATTTCATAGCTAGCTTTTAATAAACAGCTATAAAAAAGCCACAAAATCGCGGCTTGTGCTTTTTGAGAAAATTGGTTTTTCTAGCTTAAAATAAGCTACCGCTTTTTTGAACCAAATGTGCAAAATACAATTGTTGCTAAATGATAAATCTTCTTCTCTCTACATGTATCTCTTTCTCTATCGATCTACTTTATTTTCGCTTTCTATGTTAATCTTTCTAAAGTGAAGAAATTAGGGTTATTTCCCTAATGGCCCCCTACTTTGTGACCAGCTTCCCGCCTGGCCCCCTACTTTACGAGAAATACCCATATGGCCCCCTTCCGTTATAACACCGTCACTCTCTCTCCTCCATCATGTTTTCTCTCTCTGCCAACTCACGCCACATCACCTATTACGCCACCTCATCACCTTCTCCGGCAAAGGTCGCCGGTCGGCCAATTTTCCGGCCGGCGACCTTCAAACTAAAAAAAAAAAAAAAAAAAAAAAAATTTCCTCTCTCTTCCTCTCTCTCTCTCTAAAATTACTCCGGCGAAGGGAGACCTTCGCCGGAGTGGTCTGTTCTTCACTGAACAGATCGAGTCTGTTCTTGAAGAACAGACCCGGGTCTGTTCTTCAAGGAACAGACCGAGGTCTGTTCTTCACTGAACAGACCGAGGTCTGTTCTTCACTGAACAGACCGAGATCTGTTCTTCACTGAACAGACTCGGTCTGTTCCTTGAAGAACAGACCGAGATCTGTTCTTCACGAACAGATCTCGGTCTGTTCTTCAAGAACAGACCACTCCGGCGAAGGTCTCCCTTCGCCGGAGTAATTTTAGAGAGAGAGAGAAGAAGAGAGAGAAAAAAAAATTATTATTTTTTTTTTAGTTTGAAGGTCGCCGGCCGGAAAATTGGCCGGCCGGCGACCTTTGCCGGAGAAGGTGATGAGGTGGCGTAATAGGTGATGTGGCGTGAGTTGGCAGAGAGAGAAAACATGATGGAGGAGAGAGAGTGACGGTGTTATAACGGAAGGGGGCCATATGGGTATTTCTCGTAAAGTAGGGGGCCAGGCGGGAAGCTGATCACAAAGTAGGGGGCCATTAGGGAAATAACCCATTATTTTTTTTATTGAAGTTTTGATTTTCAATCTTTTTGTATCATTTCTACTAGATTAGAAAAGCATCTATTTCGAAGAGTTAGTTGTTATTCATTCTCTGATTTTACGATTTAAATCTATTATTCTTTTTACTTTTCAAAATTTTTTTTGAGATGAGTAAGAGACAATTAGGTGGTAGGTGGTTGCCTTATAATCTTTTAACTAGACTTTACAAATTATGTATATATATATATATATATATATATCTTTGCCGGTAATTTTTTAATAGGATTTTCTTTGTTATAAATTTTCTCTTGATTTCTTCTTTAAATTTCAATAAAAATGAATTTTTTATCACTTCTTTTGAACAATTCGAATTACCTCTTATAAAAGTAAAATGAATTTGTACCTTCATTATACGACCCGAAAACATCTGGGAATTTGTAACTTTTTATTTATGATCTTATGTTCGTCAATGTTCTTCTTTTTTCTTATTGATTTGCAAGACACAATTCGTCAATATTTAAATATCTATATAATAAAATAGAAGGGGAAACGATGACTGGGACAAACATTCTTTTTTAATAAAAGACATTGTCTAGAAGCCCTTCTCAAAATTTAAAATATAGCCCTTCTTAGAAATAAAATAACCTATTTGAAGGAAAAAAATTCGTGTCCTTTAACAAAAATAACTAATTTAAAAAAAGGAAACAAAAGATATTTCAAAGATTAATAAAAAAGGATTTTGGTATAGGAAGAGCATTTTTTAGCAAATGCAGTGCATTAGATAAGGAGAGCACTCTTTTTTGAATAGGGAGGGCTAAACATTTTTGTAAAAATATCTCAAATTTATACTTTGGTCCCTCCCATCAAACTATTTTGGATCAAAAGAGAAAGAGAAGAGAGTATCTTCCAGTTCGACCAGAAACTTTCGAGAGAGAAATAGTATCCTCCTGTACGACCAAAACCTTCGAGAGAGAAGAGATAATCATTTTCAACCTAAAACCTTCGATCAAATTAAAGAGAGAAAAAGAGAGATAAACATCCTGAAAAGGAGAAAAGCCTTAAATCTGTTTGATTCTATCAAAAAGAGAGATATAGAGATAGAAACCTAAACCCTAGATGACTAACACACCACTTATCTCCATAATTCTTGTTATTGCTTGATTTCTTCATAGATTTTTAGAGTTTTAACACTAATTAAATTAACTTTTAAAGATTTCAAGTATCAATATTGCAATGAAGAATACAAACAAGGATGTAACTCAAAAAATATACAAGCAACATTTACACAAAAAGAAATTTCGCTTAGCATAAATAAAAATTCATGAATACCAAAAAATTTTAAAAAAATTCGGCCAGAGCGGTTGAAAAAACAGACTAATTTCAGGCATCTCAACCGAAGTTTATTACTATTTTCAGCGGACCGGTCGAAATTTGTTATCTTTTTCAATCGATCCAACCGAAATTTGTCATCTTTTTCAGCCGTTACAACCAAAATTTGTTGTCTTTTTCAGCCGACCCTACCGAAATTTGTTGTCTTTTTCAGTCGATCCAACCGAAAATTCTTTACGAAAAAAAAACGACCTAAAACTCTAAAACGTTTGTTTAACCATAGAGGAAGACAAGAAAATGATATTTCTTTACCTGAGACATATTATCTTCATTGTAAATGTCTTTGTTTAAGTCGATATCTTCGTTTAAGTCGATGTCCTCGTTTAAGTCGATGATTTCGTTTAAGTCGATGTCTATGTTTAAGTCAAAGGAATCTTCTTTCTTGATGTAGGTTGCCTCCTTCTTCATTAACGGTGGTTCCTCATTCATGAGATCTTTAGGCATCATTAAAAGCTCGAAACTAAGACTATAGTGATGGTAAACTTTGCAAGTTTCTTAATACTCATGGTGATGTTGATAGTAGTGACGATATTAGGGGTTTGGTTGTTTATGTGAGAGAAACTACAAGTGAATAAAATATTAAATTTATTATTAATTTTTATCTAAGTCTGATGCAGGGGCACCCGGCGTGGAGACTATTTCCATGACCGGACCCGGTCATGGACCAACCGGCCAGAGATAGTAGATTTAGAAAGTCCTTATTTTAGTATGAGTATTAATTAATTTAGGTTTAGGAATTATGCTATTTTAATATTTCCAATAATTGGAAAGGTCCAGATTTGAGTCCAGTTATTTAGGCAGTTGCAGTATTTAATTATTTAGGAAGTCTAATTCAAGTCTATCTAGGAAAGTCCAGAATCCTATAAAAGGATATCTAGTTTGTCTATTATTTTCATATTGAAGAGAAAAAACCCCATTGAAGTTAATCAAAGTTTACAGTTTATTCAGTTATTTACAGTTGTTTTCAGTTATTTTGATCGTTCTTCGTATTAGTTTAGTTTATTCTTAAATTCCGCTGCGTTCTACATCATGTGGTATTCAGAGCCACCAAAATTTTGGGTGAATGATTCTGAATTTTTTTTTCCAGACCAGTTACATCAGTATCGATCGTATTCTATCCCGAAAGAAGATTATAATCAACCAGATTATACTCATCAAGAGATAACGAATCGATGTTCATGTTCATCATGTTTTTATGCGAATAACGACTCGTACAATTATCATTGGAATCCGGGAGAAATCTTACGAGAAAACCCTCCACAACCGTCTCCTCGTCAATACCAACCGTCACCACCTCCGTACTCTTGTTATACACCACCACCGTATTCAACAACGTATTCACCACCACCACCTCCGTACTCTTATTATTCACCATCACCTCAATCATCTTATTATTCTACACCTACGACAGTTACTACAACTTTCAGAGCCGAATGGGAGAACATTGAAAAAGAACCCGTAAGAGACATTTCACCACCACCACCTCCGTACTCCTATTATACTCCACCACCGTATTCAATACCAACTTCACCACCACCACCACCTCAATCGTCTTATTATTCTACACATCCATATGCTCCAACTTGCAATTCTGAATGTGAGAATATTAGTCAAGGACTTTCAATAATAACAAAATTGGACAAAGATTGGGCTCCATCCAATGAAGAAGACATCGAAAAGTTTGAGGGCATTCATCACCAACTTCGTGAACTTAAGGATACAATCAAAGATATCGATGAAAAACTTAGCGATATGTGTTCTAACTCAATCCCATCTTCCGAACCAAGCAATATTGTTGAAAATATTGAAAAGAACGAAGATGAGCGACAAGTTCCTACTCCTCGTCCTTTTCGTAGTCTCAACATAGAGATTGAGAAAGACTCATATGTGTCGATGATTATTTTAAAACTCCATCACTCAGATCTCCCAACCGAGAATAATGTTATGTTAGATACTGTGGGTCTTGAGTTGCAGGTTGTGAACAAGAGTGAACATTCTTTTTCACTTAAAGCTGGGTCACTTGTTGTTCTAACTCCTGATCAAGATAAAGAAGCAACTTCAGAGCTCTTGCCAATCAACTACGGTGGGTTAGCTAAGGCTGTGAAGAAAGGAGACACTATCTTTATTGATCAGTATCTGTTCACAAGAAGTGAAGCTACTTCGGTTTGGCTTGAGGTAGATGAGGTGAAAGAAAAAGATGTGGTTTGTGTGATAAAGAATTCTGCTACACTTGCTGGGTCATTGTTCACTTTGCACGTCTGTCAAATTCAATCTCTCAAAACCAAATCCAAATGGAAATCCTCTGATCAAAACTCACTTACAGTTTCTTACTTGATTGAATCATGTGGTCTTTCATTAGAATCATCAATTAAAGCTTCTAAAAAGATGTTCTTTAAAACCACTGAAAGACCAGACTCTGTTCTTGAGCTCTTGAAAAAACATGGATTCACTAAAACCCATACAACAAAACTCTTCACTAAGGATCCACTGATGCTTCTAGCTAACCCTGATATTCTTAAACCTAAATTGGAGTACTTTGAATCATTGGGTATTTCAAGTTCTCATCTTGCTAAGATCTTATCTTCTGATAGGGGTGTTCTTAGAAGTAGCTTGACGGAACGTATAATCCCTAATTTTGATTTCATTAGAACACTTGTTTATACTAATCAGAGTCTAGTTGCTACTTTTAAACAATGTAGTCGAATTGCTACTTGTAGTTTGACTATAATGGAGTCTAACATCTCAACCTTGAAGTCTCATGGTGTTCCCGAATCAGTCTTGGTGAAATTGATCATGGCTCAACCTATAACACTTATGCAAAACCCTAGTCGATTTAATTGGGCTGTGAATCAGGTTAAAGAAATGGGTTTCGTTCCTTCAAGTAGGATTTTTTCTTTTGCTGTTCATACAATGTTGGGTTTGAGCAAGTTGAATTGGGAAAAGAAAATTGAGGTATTTAAAAGTGTTGGTTGGTCTGAGAAAGAGGCTCTTTCTGCATTTAGATTGCAACCTAATTTTATGCTAACTTCTGAGGAGAAGGTTAGGAAAATGATGGATTTCTTTGTTAACAATCTAGGTTTGAAGCCTTCGAAAGTTGCGCAATACCCTAATTTGCTATTATATAGTTTGGAGAAGAGGATTATTCCAAGGAGTTCAGTTCTTCAAGTTGTCAAATCGAAAGGATTGATTAGGAAGGATTTAGGTGTGATTACTGCTTTTCATATATCTTCAAAAACTTTTGCGGAAAGATATGTGACTAGATTTCATAAGTTGCCATATTATGATAGAATTATATTCTATAAACTTCATGAAGATGAACGTGGGAAAGTATATTTTGGGTTTCATATCAATACTACACGTTTCCACCTCGAAATCATAATTGAAGTTCGTTACTTTTATATTTTGGATCTTACTGACAAATTTTGGGAAGATGGCGAGATGAATGTTCTTGAATTTCTAATGTTAATATTGCGAGAATCAGTGGCATATGAGATTGGGAACGAAGTTGGCGATTTCTTGCAATTTAGTATTCTTCACATTCTTTGTAAAATTCGTTCGAAGTGGGAGTTACGAATCGCCTTGGTGGTATTCATCGTATGCGGGTCCATCAAATTAATTTCTTCGTCGAAACGGTTCGGGACGAACCTCGTGGGAGAAGGGGAAGCTGATGCAGGGGCACCCGGCGTGGAGACTATTTCCATGACCGGACCCGGTCATGGACCAACCGGCCAGAGATAGTAGATTTAGAAAGTCCTTATTTTAGTATGAGTATTAATTAATTTAGGTTTAGGAATTATGCTATTTTAATATTTCCAATAATTGGAAAGGTCCAGATTTGAGTCCAGTTATTTAGGCAGTTGCAGTATTTAATTATTTAGGAAGTCTAATTCAAGTCTATCTAGGAAAGTCCAGAATCCTATAAAAGGATATCTAGTTTGTCTATTATTTTCATATTGAAGAGAAAAAACCCCATTGAAGTTAATCAAAGTTTACAGTTTATTCAGTTATTTACAGTTGTTTTCAGTTATTTTGATCGTTCTTCGTATTAGTTTAGTTTATTCTTAAATTCCGCTGCGTTCTACATCAAAGTCCTTCTGTTTTAGCACTATTTATTAAATGACCCTTATAAATCCCTCCTTAAACTAATTTGGTAAAGGAAGAGCAAATACATAAATTGACCTTTCAAACACACTGCCGTTACTAAATAGTGTTCTTCCTATACCAAAAGCCATAAAAAATTTTAAAATTTCTTTCAACAAAATAATAACTTATTTAAGAAAAAGAAACAAAATAAAATAATACCAAAAGATTAGAGTATTTAGAATATAACAATACTAAATATGGAAAGTCGGGTGAAATTAGAGTTAGAATTTCGTCACATTTATGTTCGTGCCCTGGGACATGGGATATACCCTAGATTTTATGTTGACTGGGACAAACATCCTTTATCAAGGTTTTTGGTATAGGAAGAGCAATATTTAGTAAAGACAGTGCATTAGAAATGTCCATTTATGTATTTGCTCTTCCTTTACCAAATTAGTTTAAGGAGGGCGTTATGATCTTTTAATAAATAGTGCTAAAATAGAAGGACTTGGATTAAAAATAATAATACACATAATATTTTATTCACTTATAGTTTCTCTCACATAAACAACCAAAACCCTAGTATCGTACTACTATTAACATCACCATTAGTATTAAAAAAATTCCAAAGTTTACTATCGTTATAGTCTTAGTTTCAAGCTTTTAATGATGCATCAAGATCTCATGGATGAGGAACCATCGTTAATGAAGGAGACAACCTACATCAAGAAAGAAAATTTCTTTGACTTAAACGAAGACATCGACTTAAACGAAGCCATCGACTTAAACGAAACCATCGTCTTAAACGAAGAAGATAAGATAATACTGAGAATACTGATTAAGAATATATCAATGGAAGCTAAAATACAAATTACACAAAGAGGGGGACTTTAAATTTCTTCCAAAACTGAGTTTTCAATCTCATCACTGGAATCAGATGCTGGCACAGGAGGATCCTGCAGTACTGCAATTCTGATTGCATCTCTATTTGGAATTCATTCTTCTTTTGGTTCAATAGGAATTTAGGATTATTCTTAAAAGACAACCATTATCTGGGTGATAATGGAAGCTCTACCCCACCCGTATTCTTCCCTCTTGGATGAAATTTCTCTTCTTTTAACGACTGACTGCTATTTACATTGAATTATAAAACATCCAAATTACAAAGATGAGCAAGTATAGCCAAAAGAAGTAGACAAAGTGAATTTGTGACCTTGGAACCTAAAATTATAGAAATTTACAAAGGTTCCAACTGAAATTATAATCAAAACAAATCAATCACTTCATAAGATAATGAATAACTCTTACCTTTTCTTGTTTGTACTCGCCATTGCAGTATTGATTAGTGTTAAAACCCTAAAAATCTATAGAGAACTCAAACAATAACAAGAATTACAAACTCCTTTAGGGTTTAGGTTTCCATTTTTATATCTCTCTTTTTTATTGAAAGAAACATATTTAGGGGTTTTTTCTCGTTTTAAGAGTGTTTATCCCTCTTCCCTCTCTTTGATCGAAGGTTTTTGGTGTACAGGATTCTCTCTTCCCCCTCTCTCTCATCGAAGGTTTTTGGTGGAGCAGTCTTCTCTCTCTCCTCTTCTCTTTTGGTCGACACTAGATTGAAGGGAGGGACTTCCAACAAAAAAAAATATTGAGGGGAGGGACCAAACCTTAAATTGGGATATTGTAGAAAAAAAATGTATCCCTCCCTATTCTAAAATGAGTGATCTCCCTATCTAATGCACTGCCTTTGCTAAAAACTGCTCTTCCTATAACAAAACCCTTTATTAATAAACGATATTTTCAATCAGTCCTTCCTAAAGTTTACAATACAATCCTTCTATGGAAACAAACTTGGTTTAAAATTGCAAACCAAAATGAAAAAAATCTTAAGTAAATCTCGCCTAAAAATTGGAAACTGGCGGCAAATTGGGCCCACTCTAGACCTCTGCCAATTGGAAGTGACGAATTAGAAACATTTTTTGTATTAAAATTCCATTTTGAATCCATATTTTTGCTACCCTTAAACTTAAGTCCCTTTGAAATTGATTTGGAAGTTTGAAGATCAAAGACCATTTTTAATAGCCCAAAACCTGTCAACAGTTGGTAGCCCAAGTGATTCCAAGGTGTTGACATAAACTCTAGAAATCCACACAACCAACCAAAACGGAATTTCAACTTATTAATGGAATTTCAACCCCTCTCTTTAAACAAAATTAAACTCCATGTGATCTTTAACTTGCCTAAATCAAAGATGGATTTTTTATTTGAAATGGCATTAAAGATGGAATTACAACTTATTAATGGTGTTCACTTTCCAAGGGCTTTGATTCAGATAATGAAATTAGGAATATGATATTTGGAAAAGATGAAGCCCCAAAGTTCCTTTTCATGAAATCTATCTCTCTCCCTCTCTAGATTCTTCTTAATTAACCGAAACCATTTCTTGAAAGAAGTCTTACTTTTCCCATGAAATCTCGGTGTATAATTGGAACTTTTGTTTCTTGAAAGAAGTCTTGAAACGATGGTGAATCAGACAATTAAAATATTTCCTATTACATTTTAATCCACAATGCTTGAACCAAAACAAACATAGTTCAAAACTTAACACAAGATGGAAACATATAGAAACTGTGTATGCATATTTATCGTATATCATAATTTGTATGTGTTGTTGTAAAAGGATATATCTCGACAGATTTTACTTTTGAGCATCTTTGTGTTGGTGATATCCTCATTTAGTTGTTGTATAACCCATCTATAAAACAATTATGGTTGTTCTCCATGTTATGCATCTACGAACAATGTCACCATTTTTTAATCAATGAGATATTATGATATATTGTAGTTTTTGTCGCTTTATTTTGTTTTGATTCAAGCTTATGAATACTGAGACTTAGATTGCTAGAACCTATGGCTATTGGTTGGAGGCAAATCTGGTCCGATATTGTTAGGTGGTGGACCAATGGATAATGCGTCAAATTGATTTAAAAATTTTGTTTAAGTTCGATATGGGTTTCATCTCACTGTTATTAATTTTGCAAGTATCAGGTTGTGAAAACATATTTCAAATTGTATTATGAATTTCTTTCGACATTAAAAAAAATTGTATCATGGACAAATTTAAATGTAAAAGTTGGAGTTTTGAATGAAAACTTATCGAGTGTTGATAAATGAACAAAATTCAAATTATACAGTTCGTCTGTAATAATTGTCCGTGCCCTATGGGCACGGGTTATACGTAGTAATTTAATAAAGTTTAGGAGTTTTATCGCGAAAAGGAAAAAATTATAAAAAAAATCCTAATCAAGAATAAGGAATTTAATCCTTATGCAAGGAAATGAATAACATTACTTTAGCATTCTCTAAATTGTGTTCGTTTAAACTGGTGAACCGAGTCAAACCAAACTGAGCCGAACCATTTCGACCGGCCGAATGATCGGCTCGGCTTCGGCTGAAGATTTACTCGGACCGCCACTTATTGGTTTGGCTTCCACTCGAGCCAAAAAAATCGACAGCTGCTCACTCCTAATGGAGATAGTGTTTGTTTTATTTTTCATGGTCTAAATCTAAATCGGTGGCTGGTTTTGTCTAAATTATCGGACTCAAAATCATCCAAATCAGCTATTCAGATTTCATATTTGACTTACAGAAAACACACTACCTTAACATAATTGCCTACCTCCCTATAAGATCTCTTCAACGTCTCTTCATAGCCAAATAGACTAAGAGATTTTTCCTATGACCATTTTATGGACAATAAGTCTACAAAACCCGCCTCTTTGGACTCCCACTTGAATCGTCTATAATAGAAATAAGGGTTTCTCTCTCTTCTCAGATATTTAGTCACTTGGAGAGAGAAATTTTTGTCTCTCTTACAGGCGGTTCAAGTGGGAGTCCCAGGAGGTGGCGGGTCATGTACACTTTTTGTTTCATGGACATTTCAAAGTAAGTAGGAAGCAGTACCTACCAAAGCTACAAGTTATCATTTTAAACATACCAGGGAAAGTGTGCTCTTTTTTCTTTTCTTTTTTTGTTGCAAAGTGTGCTCTTTCATATTTTGTTCAGTTTAAAGTGACAGATCATCCATTGTCCATTTTCCGTTCCACTTCAAGCTTATTTACAGCATTTTAGGATTAAACACCACTTATAGATGTTGGAATGATTGATTTGTTGCCTCCATTTATGAGTTCCTTTGTAGTCGATACACATATTTTTTTTTTAAGTTGTTTACGTACCATGAGGACATTTCCCTTTATTGAGCGCAGCCCCGATGAGTTTGTTTAAGTCACTCTACATCGGAAAAAAACGAGATGGGAAAGGACTTCGGCCGAGTATTAATTTTCTTTCTTTTCTATTCTTAAAGGTTGTTAAAGGCACTCGGACAAAGTTTCATAAACAGGTGAACAAATGCTTTGACTTGGGTCAATTAACTCTGACCAGTGGGCTCTATTGTCTTCCTGGTCATTTTATGCCCTTGGACTAGTTTGTCCGGGAGATTGTTTACGCTGTCAGACTGTTGACTCCGAGACTTTGCTTACCCTCTCAGACTTAGGGGTGGGAAAACGGTCCGGGAACCCGAGATCCGGCCCAATCCGCCCGGACCGTTAGTACCCGATATCCGAAAGGAACCCGAGCCGGGCATACCCGGCCCGTTATTTCGGGCGGGCTTGGGCGGGACACGGGCAGAGCTCTCTGCCCGACGCCCGGCCCGCTAAGCCCGCCCGCGAAGCCCGCCCGTAAGCCCGAGAATTTAGGTCCGCCAGATTTAGGGTCATGATATCTAATGGCTAAGCTTCTCTTTCTCCAATAACATTTAGGGTTAGACTAAATAGCCATATATAAGCATCACTTTTGCCTAAACCTTCATTAATATTAGGGTATTTTGAAGTGTAAGAGAGAGAGTGAGAGATTTTTCTACAGAGAGAGTGATAGTATTCTCTAGAGGGAGGGAAATCAAAAGACGACCAAAAGATGGAGAAGATTACTACCCTTGTTTTCTCTATTTAGATGAGGATCAAAAGGAGTTCAGAGAAAGTGAAAGACCAACCAAAGGCAGATCAAAAGGAGCTTTCTCTATCTATCTTTCTTCTTTGTAGTCATGTATTATCTAATTTTCTCATCATGTTGTCTCTCTTTGCACTTTCTATGTTCTTGTAGTCTGTAGAGACATTTGTATCTATATTTTTTTGTTTATCTTTGTATCTTTTCTTCTGTAAATAGGCATATATTATCAATTTTATTTTGATAGAAGTGGTGTTTTCATCTTTATCATGAAGTATCAACAAAGTATGAACTCAAGTTTCCTTTGTTTAAATAACAAATCTTTACATTGATTCATTACCTCAACTAGAATGAACTAAAGTTTTGCAAAAGAAAAACCCTAAGAGTTTTTTTAGAGATCTGAAAAAAAAACCCTAGAATTTTTTTATTCTTGCCCGCGACCCGTCCGCCCGAGCCCGCTAGAGCCCGAGCGGGCTCGCGGGCAGAACCGGGCCGCGGGCACACAATTGCCATTATTAGTCCGGCCCGAAATGCCCGATAATCAGAGTGGACAGAAGACTCTCGAGCCCGATCCGCCCGAGTCCGTGGGAATACTGCCCGAGCCCGACCGAGCCCGCCCGATTCCCACCCCTACCCAGACTAGACCAGTTTGAAACAATCCAAAAAATGATAGGACTTGTTTTAGTCCAATACTACTTACAAATCACTCCAGAATCACTTGAAATCACTCCATAACTATCATAATTCAAAAACCATTCAAACCCTAGATTTACAGATACAATGATTAAATATATTGTGACGTTTAGAATGATTCTATAATAAGAACATTAGGTCTTCTGAAGCTGTTCTTTAGTTTATTTCTTCGAAAACGAACTACAGATGATGGTATCCATATTAACACACGAGAAAAAAAAAAATGTCTCTTGCTTATTTTCTTGTATAGTTATATGTAATGTTTTGTGCTTTTCAATTTGAGATGAAGCTTCATTAGATTTGAGTACTAAGAAACACTGTTTTGAAAATTTTGCAGAATTTTCGCCTCAATTAGTTATTAGATACGACGAGTTGAATTCTGAATTTGGTGGATTCATGATAAATTCACGAGACGGACCCTCTTAACAAAAATGGGGAGCCTATAAAACTTCCCTTAGATTTATGCAACTCTGACGGAGTAGATTAATAGAAGAAAAAAAAATGTTAGGAGTTATTTTAGAGGGGAAAATTATAAGGCCCAAAATTCGGGTCAAAATATCAAATGAAGCCCAACCCGGAGTAATAATGCAAAAAAACCCAAAATTTGAAATTGCAAAACATTTATGAAAATTTCTGAACAAAACACAGTTTGCTCTCAACAATTTTGTATTTGCTCTCAACAATTTTGTAAATGTATAAACAAATTTGTTTTTGTTCACACAGAATTAAGAAACATATGTTGTCACATTTTCGAAAGTGTTGTAACAGTTTCAAAAGTGTTGCCAACAATTTAAAAAGTGAGTTTTTTTCGTATTTGGACCCAAATCTTGGGCTTTTCTTACATAGTTTCTTAATTCAGTCGGCTCGTACCAAATGGTCTCTTGTGGATTTGGTGGGCTCGTACCGAATTCGAATTCACAAGGAGGGACCCTTTTAACAAGAATGGCCCCTATAAAACTTTCCTAAATCTAATACCACCATAAATTGGTTTCTTAAAAAATCAGTAACCTTCATTATTAGATAAACTTCATAGCTTCCCTCTCATTTTTACTAGCTGAACAAACGTGCAATTTACGAGGTAAATCACATTTTTTACCCTTTCCCAAGTCTTAACAACTGGAGTTAGGATCGAGAGAGAGATAACCAGATCCTAAAATCTCTCTTCTTGCCTGCAAACAGAACACCTCCTCAATGATTATAACACAGACAGCCAAGCTACAAAAATGGAAGTCCTAGCCAAAAACCCACCGAAAAACCTACTGGAATACTTAAATTTGAATCAAGAGCTGAACTGGACAACAGGTGGGGAAGGAAAGTCCCCACACATCGAGGAAGCTCAAGGAATAGCCCTAATTCACGATGCACTCCTGTCAAAGTGAGCTGAGGCAGAAGTTGCCCAAGGTCCCAAGCCGACCCCAACAAAGTGCAAACCTAGGGATGCTTCCCGGCTGGGATGGGAAGGTGCGGCAAAGGTCGAGGGGCTGAAAGGGCAGTTCTCGACACACGTGCGCCGATCTGAGGGAGCGAAGGAAAAAATTTAGAGCATAAGAGAAGGAACGTCTTAGAACAGTTATATTAATCTTCGCCACAGGATTAGCATAAATTCCAATCCTGCATAATATATGATATTAAAAGAATGCATTTTTCTAATTCAGGAAGTCTATGTTCAATTATATAAACAAAAAGTATAGTTCTTCCACCCGACAGATAACAATATTAAGTTGTGGACTAGGTTCATATATAAGTCTAAGTTCCTTTAAGATAACTAAAGATTTATATTTGACATTATTTACGGTTGATGGGGACACGATAGACACTCTTATTGCCACAACCTGATGATATGTTGATGAATTTTTTTATACTGGCCTTTCGAACCCGCTACCGACTTGCATATGCAGCCATTCTGGTTGTGATCCCTGCCCAAAGTCACTAGCTCCTTGTGGGATATATGTCATACCCGCGTCAAATGTCTGTTCACACAAAACATGTTAATATATCTTCTTAAATGAATTACCAGTCTACCGAACATGTCAATAATGGCAAACTAAGTATGTATATAGATGGAGAGATAAAGTGGAATGATAAATGTACAGCTAAATCGTGTATTACTAGGTTTTTTTTTTTTTTTTTTTGGAAAAGTGTATTACTAGGTTAAGTATGTGACTATGTGATTGCGTGGGTGAACATATAATGGCGTCAAGCAACTATAAGAATGTTTATCAATAGAGAATCTTGATGACTAATCTTGCAATTTGTAACATAAACTTCATGGCCTTTAAGAGGTCTAAAATGGATATGCATAAAGCCTATGTCTTAAATGCTGTGATTTAATCCTAACTCGGAAAACTTAGACTTACATCTTTGGGAGGAAATCCATCAATATTTGGAGCTAATCTTGAATTAACAGCTTCAAGCTTCATCGACAGAAACTGCAGGAATCAACGCTTTCTCTTTTCAGGTTTCTATTTCCAACAAACAAAAAGGCATGCAATACGAGATGTAGAATTTTACGTACCTCAACCTGGCGCTGGAGTGATTGAATGTAATTAATGATCTCATCAAGAACAAGCGCTTTTCCTATCACCTGCTTGAAGAATAATTACCTTAATAAACGTTATATGTATAGAGGAAAAGGGTATAACAATCCTTATAAGTTTACGTAAGAAAAAACTAATCCAGAAGAAAGAAAGGTAAGAACTTGAAGAATATCTTGTCCATTAGAAGATATGGAAATTACCTGAGTATATTAGGTAAAACACTAAGTAAAAGCAACAACATTATCATTAGAAATACTACTTCACCTTATTACATCCAGGGACTAAATCTTGAAGAATCCTCATTCGCTCACTTATCTTTTCTCTCCTAGCCTATAACAAACAAAATACAATAACCAAAAGCTTGTTCAGATTTTGTTCATGTCAACTAATAAGCTATTAAGCTATATCATCTACATCTGATAGGGGTCCATGCCATACAGGGCGAGCAAAAGTTCCGGTAACGAGGGCATGTTTATATACGCCATTCCATTGGATGGACTTACCGGGCTAATTACTTTTGACCCGAAAGGAAAACCTATATGCTCGTCCGGAGGGAACCATAAGTAGACTAGCCCGGTCTACAACTTGGCAACATACTAATAGTTATGTCCCTGATAGTAGATTTAAGATGCATCTTCCCGTGATTTTACGAAAAAAATAAATCATAATTTGATATTAAAAGAAGATAAGAGGATTACTCTCTCAGCTAAGCTATGGCTATCGGTAGCTTGACCCCTTCTCGCTCGAACATGTATATAATCTTGTTTAGGGGGTTCGGGTTCAGAGGGCTGTCCACTTTGTTCAGCTGGCTTATCACCAAGACCCGAATTTGCATCCACTACAGTTTTCGATATACCATTTCTAGATTCAGAAGTTTTCCGACGTTTACTTCCATTACCATTCTGCTAAAAGAAAACCAAATTAGCTTACAATTTTCAAGAACATTAAGAAAAAAAAACTCCAATACCGAAGTTATATCATTCCCAACAAACCTAATTCTCAATGATTCTTCTTGTTTTTGCTTGATCAACTAGACAATTCTCAGTAATTTCATTCACATCATTTCATATGACTAAACTAACAATGAAGATATGAAAAATTTAATCAAATTGATGAGAGAGAGAGAGGGTACCATTTCATTGCCACTACTAGTAGAACCAAGCTTTGATTCATCTTCAGAAACTGAAGTTAAATCTGTCATCCTCTTTCTACTTCCATTACCAATTCTCCCAGTTTGGTCAGTAACATTGGATTCATCAACTGAAACATCTGGATTCCCAATTCCACTCAAATTCTGCTCAAATTGATCCCTCCTTATATTACCCAAAACCCCAGAAGATTCCCCTAAACCAACATTACCACCACCAAGCTGAAATGGCCAAATTTCAGATAAACTAAAAGATGAAGAATTTGCAGAGGGAAATGGTGATTCATCATTTACCAAAGTAGGACGATTCATCTGATCCATAATCAAACCCAAGATTCATGAAAGTAAGAAAATCAATTTCAAATTTTCATTAGAACTTCTACTCACATTTGTTCAAATTGAAGACATTAAAACAAAAAAAGCTAGAAAACTAGTTGGAATGAAGTGAAAAGAAGAGAAACCCTAGTTCCCGGAGGAGATTTTTAAGTGAAAATAAATCATGGGGAGAGGATTAGAAGAAGTTTGGTGAGGTGGGTTCCTTTGTTTTTCTGTAGTGTTGTTCCGTTTACTACTCTTCTGAAAAACGGAAATGAGAGCAGCAAAAAAGATAGTTTTGATCCAATACTTTAATGGAAAATAATCGAGAAAATGACCCTTAACGAAAACGAAAGCCACTGAATGAAGAGTGAGAAAGTAGAGAGAGAGAGAGAGAGAGAGAGAGAGAGAGAGAGAGAGAGAAGAAGAAGCTGTCTGAGCACTGCGTTGCTTCCCCACCACTGGTCTGTTACTCTGGTCTCCCGCTGTAGAGAGATGAAAAAGAAAGGAGAGAGAGAGAGAGCCTCGGGAGTAGGGGTGGGAATCGGGCGGACTCGGACGGGCTCGGGCAAGAATGAGCCGGACTCGGGCGGATCGGGCTCGGATAAGCCGAGCCCGCAGTAGTGAGTCGGGCGGATCGGGCCGGACCAAACACGCCATAATGGTGCCCGTAGCCCGTCCGAGCCCGGCTGCCCGAGCGGGTTCCAACGGCCTCGGGCCGGACGGGCTCGGGTTTTTTTATTATATTAAAAAAAACCAATTTATCTTATTATTTTTTAAAAAACAAATAATTACTCAATAATTTATCTTATATATCTTACAAGTAAAAAACCCTAGTTTTTCAAGTTTTCAACACCAATTTTCTTTAATACACTTTCCTGTATACAAAGATTAGTTCTCAATCTTCTAAATCATCCAGACCTAGTAAAAAAACATCATCAGATCTCAATTTTCATTTACAAGTAAAAATAAAACCTAAGTTCTAAGTTCATTACAAATAAAAAAACCCTAGTAAAAAAACATCTATAGATCTCAATTTTCTTCAATCTTTGATGGTCAATCTTCAATAATCCACCCTTTGTACTCTTTCTCTCTCTGTATAAATGAGTTCTCAATCTTCTAAATCATCTAGACCTTCAAACCAACACAAACATCATCTTTTGGGATCTGCAGTGATTCTCCTCTTCATCCCTTTCAACGGCCTTCGGTTTACAACCATGACGACGATAAAGACAACGAAGAAGATGATGATTTGTATGATACTATGATAGTAATGGACTAATGGTTATGGTTTAATGGAGTTTTGGAGTTATGGTTTAATGGAGGTAGGAGGTTAGAGAGAGAGACGGAGAGAGAGGTGGAGATAGATTTAGGGTTTGGGTAATATGCAGAACTCTTTTATAGGTCCCCTATTTAATCCAACGGTTGAGGTCTCGTTCTACCTCAGCCGTTGGATGTATTAAAAACACGCGGGTCTTAAGCAGGTACCCGGCGGATCAAGTCGGGCGGACTCATCGGGCTCGGGTAACGGACGGGCATAACGGGCCGGGACTCGGATTTGAGGTTATGTCCGAGTCCCGGCCCAATAAGCCCGATTCATCGGGCCGGGTTAGCCCGGCTCGGGTTGACTACGGGCAGCGGTCTCTAACGGTCCGGGCCGAACGGGCCGGATCGCGGGGTTTCGGACCGTTTTCCCAGCCCTACTCGGGAGTATAAAAGAAGTGAGCAAGGCCAAGGTGAGGTTTCGAACGTTAACCGATATTTCGGTTACATATATATCGGCTCGGCTTTCCTTAAGAGTCCGTTTGATAGGTTAGGAAAATGTTTGATGTGAAAATCATCAATTTTTTGATGGGAAAGAAAACAATCTCTTTCTTTCACATTAGAACTTCAAATTAAAGTGTTTGGTAAGTTGTTGGAAAATTCTAGTGTGCGTTTAAGAAATTGAACTTGTGTATGTTGCCTTTAGAAAAAATCGGGTCCCTGAATTGATTTGGATTCCAGATGACTCAGCAAGTGATAAAGATGAAGGACAATTAGGAATTTTCCTAAACCCTAATTTGCTAGTTCAGTTCTTCTTTGATCTTTGATTGAATCAAAATATGGAGAACCTCATTCATCTTATTGATAATCTTCGTTGAAAATCTCACCGCTCCAAATCGATTTTGGTTCCAGATTACTAAGCAAGTGGTAAAGATGAAAATCTGACCTCCCCATTATTTACAGTCATCTTCTTGACAATCTCAACTGGAAATCTCACCACCCCAAATCTCATCACCGTACTCAACTACTCCTTCCAACCACCACTCTGATCTTCGTCACATGTTTTTAATTTGTGTTATTACAAGAACAATCATGAAGATCTTCTCAATTTTATTGTTCTTTGGTTTTTTACCAAGAACACCAATATAATCAACAAGAATTCTAAATCATAGAAATCTCTAGTTTACCAAGAACACCAATATAATTGCAACCATGGAGATCTTACAAGAACAATTATGGAGATCTTATTAAGTTTCTGATTTGGGATTCATACCTTTTAAGAGAGAGAAATAATAAGTTACGATAGAAATGAGGAGAAAGAGCCGAGAAGAAGTTACGGAGAGACGAGGAGAGAGTGTGCATTCTCAAGCAAGAGTGTGAAAACGATTTTCACATCTTTTAGGTGGTAAAATTTATCAAGCTCTTTTCCCACTTTATTTGACTACGAGAACTGATTTTTCTTACATTTTGATTCAATCAAACAGCGGAAACTTTCTAACTCTATTTTCTCACGTATCAAATGAACCCCAAAATGTATAAGAAAAACGAATTTCTAACATTATTTTCCACGTATCAAACGGACCCTAAATGTGTTGTTATTTTACTCCTTAATTCACGTAGTCGATTCTTCTTAAGATTACCGTCTTTATTTACACTTCAAGATAAAGTGAGGGTAAAGATGCATGTAATCACGTATCATAATTGTTAGTTTCATGGTCGTTAGTTGTTACTAACGACTACTTTCAGATTGAAACCGATGTATATCTCACCAATATTGTAAGTATAGTGTATTTTATAATTCAATGATCTTCCTAAACTTCGTTATTTTAAATTTTTATTTCTTTTTTGTTATTGAGCCACTGTATAGTACTTACAATTCATTTGTTGTTTTAAAGGTATTGATTTTTTTTTGACATGGGACTAAGAATCATTACATATTTATTAGGTGATATTGGTACATTGCCCCACTATGTAATACTTACAATTCTTTTATTGCTTTAGATATGAATTCTTTTTACACAGGACCAGGAATCATTATTATTACATGATATATCCTATATATTAAAACAACTCACTTAGTTATGTCAGGTATAAGTATAACCTTTCATTTTTATTGAAATTTTGATAAAGATCACATCCGACGGCTGGTATAAAATCTTATTCGTGTAAATTAAATCAAAATTGAAAGGTATTAGTGTAAATCGACCAAAATCTATTAGGATATCCCTACAATAATTACTATTTCTCGTCCTACCCACGATTTTCTTTCACTATTTACAACTTATTTTGTGAGTTGGTTAAAATCCATTCCCACTCTGTGATCTATGTCACTAGATCATCTCCAATACAAAACTCAAAAAAAAAACTCAAATTGTCCTATGTGTCAAAGTTCAATTGAGTTTCTCTTTTCTAAATGTCAATGTTGAGATCCACAATTCAAAAGATATCTCCAATGCAACACTCTAAAACCATAAAAATAACTTAGGTGTCATTCTCTTGATGGTTAGATTTGCTTTTAATATTGAGTGGACAATTGAGATCCTCAAATGAAATCTCAAATACCGAGTTTCTTCTTGAGATATCTCAACATTTAAATGATGCCACATCATTTTGAGATCCAAATTGAGTGTTGCATTGGAGATAGTTTTTCACTAAAAAAACTCAAAAAATCTAAAGTGGCATTCTGAATTTTTCATTTTGAGTGTTGCATTTGGAGATGCTCTAATTAAACTAAAATAATTAGGGCCATAATAGGAAGACAATATCTATGGAGATTGAACTAGAGAAGTTTGGCTTGAAGGAGAAGGTTGTTTGTCCTCCTCCCAAGAATGTGTAGTAAATTACAAGTGTTAGAGGCTTATACCCACTTTTTGCTAAGATCCAACTAATGTCAACACAAACACTGTGTATTTAATGTGGAAGAGATAAGTTGGGAACTCTTTGCTTCTCTCAATAAGTAATTAATTAAATTCCTTTTCTATACTACTTTTAGTGAAAACTTGTAATTCACTCATGGATAAGGAAAACATAGTATTGATACGAAGACAAAAAAAAGATTTCTACATACACGTACGTACGCGTAACCCTACAATAAATACGGAAATACCATGTCCGTGTCATAATCTAGTGACATAGAACACATGTTTGAAGATGATGAACAAATCATTGTGTAGAAGTGGCATGACATGTTCAAATATTAAGAAACTCATTGTATAAACGAGTTCATTCAGCTTATCTCTCAGTCTTGTTTATGGATAATGAAATTAAGACCGGAAAGTAGACTTGACTAAACCAATATCTTAGTAAATACGAATACCACAACTTTACTTTAAACAAAGAAATCATCCATATACAATTTATACACGTTGTGCCTAACTTGGGATCCCAAAGTATTAAATTTTGATAGGCAAATTTACATAATATCTAGAAAGAATATGACTCTTTTTCCAAAGATAGTAATATTATCTTGTGGCTTACACTTGCTTTGCTCTAACTTCTATGTTATTTACTTATTTTTGTAAACATTATACAAAGAAAGGATGGCAAACATGAACTTTTACTTATATGTGGTAATGTGGACAGATTTTGTGTATGTGCATATATTGCTTCTTGGCTACGTTGAGATTGGTTAGTTTGTAGGAAAATAATGAGAGTTTGCCAATTGACTTTCGTACAGCAAATATAATTGATGGGTCAAAATATGGGCGACCGTAGTCTAGCATCTGATGTAGTTTTTCTTTTTGTTGAAGGGAAAAACCAACCAAGCAAAAACGAGCAAAACAAAAACAAACTACAGCTTCAGTTCTGACATCATCCTCTCCTTCGAGTGGCACGTACGTTTGACCTCATATTTCCTCCCCCACTTAGCTAAAGCATCCGCTAGAGTATTGATCGATCTCGGGCCGAAGTGAAATTGTATTTGATCAAAGCTAGTGCGCAGAGCTCTAATGTCTTCCATGTGATTTAATGATTGCCAATTGATATCATTTCTCTTATCCTGTGGGTGATTAATCAAGTTGCTGTTATCACTTTCAATCATAAGATGAGAAATTTTGAGCTCAGATGCCCATTGAACTGCTCTCAAGATAGCCAAGCATCTGATGTAGTTGGTCTAAAGTTTCTAAGTACCTTTTCTTTTCTAACATGTTTAGAAAATCTGAGCGGTCCACATCAAACAACGGGCTAGGTCCATCCAGATTTTCCAAACAATTCCAAACTGATTGAGGCAAATCATCCATCTTAGACACTAAACAAGTTTGACTTCAGCCCAGATTAACGGGCCTCAGATTTCTTATTTGCAAAACACGACTATCCAAACACATGGGCCATCTGGAGGCCTCAACCGCTCCAACGCTTTGAGTGGTAAAAGGAGCGAGTGATCTCACCAGGCAGTGTTAGAAAATTGTAATACGATAAATAAAATAAAGATACGATGACTTAAAACATGTATTAAGTACATTTCCCCTTAATGCATTATTTGCTCCTTCTCCAATTGAGATTACTTATAAGTTTCTAACAACTTAGATGATGACCTTCAATCCTTTTTAGAGCCAGCTAGGGGTGGGAATCGGTCCGGATCGGTCGGTATCGGACTCTAACTTCATCGAACCGGTCGACTCGGACATAAACTGTTGGTGACCACCTATTTACTCGGGCGAACTCGGACGGATACTCTCAAGAATTCTTTGTCCATTGACCGTCCAAGACCGTTTATTTTACAAATCCAGTCGGACACCGGACGGTCTCGGTCCGGACTTTCCAATAAATTTACTTAATTCAGAACTTTATTTTTATTACCACAAACAAAATTACTTACAAATGAAGATGTTTAGCCAAGAAATCAAAAGTAAATATAAAAAAGAAAAAACACAGTGGATCATCATTTGACAAGATATAATTAAGCCATGCACTAATGTTTGGTCTTCCAGAGGACTATATGACTATAGCCAACGATCACCATATATTCATATGTCTATAAAATTCAACGGTCAACTTCTAAAAATGAGGACATTTTAGTCGGTCAACCTATTCGGTCACTCGTACCGGTCGGTCAGCGGTCGGTCCTTCGACATAGAATTTTGACCGTGACCGTCCGCCAATTCTTTCGGGCCGGTCGGACACTGACCGTTATGACCATCAGGTGTCCATGGACACTTTTTATCTCGGTCGAACGGGTCGGATAGCGGTCTTCCGGATCTTTTTCCCACCCCTAGAGCCAGCCTCATATGCTTATATATATATGTTGCACAACAACTCTTTTTTTTAAAATTCTTATTTATTTTTCGGCCCGTATAAAAAATGTTTAATATTTAATTTTTTGAAGTGTTGTCTCTCTAACAATTTATGTATGGATACCAAAAACAAACTTAAAATCAGTGGGTGTCTCTTTACAAAAACAGGAGACCCTAGTAGGGACCAAACAGTCTTTTTTGTGAGAAAAAAACGGTTTAGGAACACAAACGATTTTGTTTTCGAAATTAAATAACACGTTTTGTCATAGTGCGTCATGATAGTTCATAATACATTATGAAGATTCACAAAAGAAGATTTTGAAATATGATAGTTTTTTTTTGTTGAAACAAGAAATGTGATAGTTCATAATGCAATATGATAAGTTCATAATGTATTAACTGCGATAAATAAGGGATTACTATAGAAAGAAAGACATCCTAAAACCAATATGACATTGTGTGCTATTGTGAACTCAATTTCATAAAATCAAAATCAATAAAAAAGATTGATGAGTTGGTTTTAAATCCTTACTAGATTGGTCGGAGAAGACGAAACCGACGAAGATTGACGATCAAACTTAGAAGATGAAATGATGACTACAAGATTTCTACAGAGAAACTCCAAAACAAATCTGAAATCCTTCGTCACTACAAAAAAAACAATCCTCAAATAATAATCAATAACAAAGATTGATTGACTGCTTTTAAATCCTTGTGAATGAGAGTAACCAGAGAACTTTAAATTGATGAAGTTTGACTGTCAAACATGGAAGATGTCCTGACAAAATTAAGTCAGGACTTGACTCTAATTATAGATTTAAGAGTCTCTTGATTTTAGCTTTTGAGACAACTTCAAAATTTGAAAAGTTTAACAACTATCCAGGATACAATGTTATCTTCATTTGATTGACATTTTAACCATTACTTCAAAGTTCAAATCCCACCCACAACTATGTATTATATAAACTTTTTTGAATGTTTTTGTTTAAAAAATCAAGTTGGAAAATTAAGATAAGATCAAAGCATCATCATCATAAAACAAGAAGTCAGGATGGCCGAGTGGACTAAGGCGCCAGACTCAAGTTCTGGTCTTCGAAAGAGGGCGTGGGTTCAAATCCCACTTCTGACATTCTTTTTTTGGTTTGGTTAATCTAAACTAAGGATCATAGTTTGAGCCATTGTGATAGTCCTTTTGCTCGTGAACCCAGATTATGAATATGAGAAATATAGTTTAATTGCATCTGAAAAGTTCACTTCATTGACAATTAATGAAGCTCTTTGAAGTGCTTTAGAAGTTCTTCATCTTTTTTCTACCAAATAGGGGTGTTAAACTGTTAATGTTCAACCTCATTCCGATAATCCTGCTAAATCCTCGTGATAGAATTATGGGTCTTGATCTTCCTTATAATGGGCGCTTAACTCACCGGTATACATCTGGTGGTAAAAAGATTTCTGAAACCTCAAATAAAAGTGAACGTGGACTGGTGGTCGGGATTTGTAAGTGAAGGTGAAGTGAAGATGAAGGGTTAAAAAACAATCGAATTTATTCTTAACTAAAAGATAAACTAAAACAAATGTGCCCCTAATTCAATCTATATTGACTAAGTTTTTGGATCCAAAGCGGTGCTTCTACAACTTTTTTTTTTGATAACCATCTACAATTGGGAGATTTGTTGTTTGGACTCCCTTTCCTATAATCGACTTAGTGTTTGGACCCCCTTATTCCAGTGTTGTTTTTTGAACTCCCTTTTCCGAAAAAAAAATGTTAAATATAATTGTTCCAAAATCTATTATGGAGAAAAACACTATTTTACCCTCTACATGACCTTACCCAACCTAAATAATTAATCCAGTAGTTTAATAAACCCACAAGCTAATTTCTACTAAAACATCCTCCTTGCAACAAAAAGAAACCTCTAATGACACATCCATTCTCTCTAATAGCTGAGAAACAGAAAGAAAAACCCTAAAATGTGAAATCAATTGAAAATGCGGTCTCCTCAATGGCGTTACAAAATCATACAGAAGTGTAACTACAATGGTAATTGATCACTCATCAAAAGGGGAAGGAGCTTACATCATTTTCTCTCATCTCCTCAAAGAACTAATTATTTGTATAAGTGGTCCAATCTCGGACGAAACATCTTCAATTGTAGTTACTCAACTTCTCTTACTCGAATCAGAAATAAGAGAGATAAAGAGACAAGTTTATAAACATCATGTGGGAATTCATCGCGATTGGTAAAGGGAGCTGGAAATTGTTGTTGGGGAGTTGTAGTACAAAATCAGCTCCCCATACCAATTTGATATTGGGAGCTATTCTTTTACGAATTTAAAACTAAATAATGAAATAAAGAGGGATTAGAAAAAACAATTAAAAAATTTTAATGGTAATTTTTCTTTTCTTTCTTAAACCTTAAATATTTCTACAATAAGACCTATCTTTTCTTCTCCACAATCACGTTACAGAACAACCATTACCAATATCTCAAGATATATATTTATGATGTTGCTTCTTTAATGGAAGAAAAAGATATTTTCAATCGAACCTACAATCACCAACTCAATCAAACAGTGTTATTATAGATGAAGATCTCTCTCAAGATGTAAGGAATTCGCAAGACAATTATTTTTGGTTAAATTTTATTTCTCTTTTTTCCTCCAACTTTAAAAATTTGCCCAAAAAGAGGCAGAATTTTTCGCTTCGTTCAACAATTTCCCTGGAAAATTTTTGATCGAGAATAATTTTCTCTAAACAACATTTTCATATTTTCTATCGTTTGGTGCGTCCAAATAAAAAGAAATTATTTTTTCAATTTCTATTTGCCACTTTTTGGTTCACTAGGAGATATTTTAGTTCCATTGGCATCAGGGTCGTGCCTGAGAATCAGGGGGCCCTGTGCGAAATTTGAACATGGGCCCTTCGTGTAATAAAAAATTACAAAAAAAATAAACAAATACAAGATAATTCATTAGTCGATACATGAAATCATAAATGAATACAATAGCATTTTAAAGAAAGTAGTCGTAAGAAAAAAAAAATTATTTTAAAGTTTCTTTTTCTATTAGAAATCTAGTCTAGGAATTCACAATCACCGATCAGTAGACAGATTTATTTAATCTATCTTGATTACGTATCAATGCATCTAATTATTATAGAGTCTCTTTCCCTTATAGTTGTTTAAGGTGCCCAATTACAATTTTGTACCCAAATCGGTGTTCTATAGATCCTAACCACTAACCAAGAAAACAAATAAAAATGGGAGCTTGATTAACCTAGTCCAATTACAAAGAGAATGCCGAACACAGTTTAAGGCGCCCAATTACAGAGAGAATTTTCAATTTTTTACTCAAATTGGTGCCAAACACAATAGCAAGGGGCCTATAGATCCTAACCAAGAAAACAAATAAAAATGGGAGGTGCGGCCTGTGGGAGTCGAACCCGCGTCTACCACATGAAACGCCAATCCACTAACCAATTATGCTAGCTGTTTGTTTTGTTTAGACTAGATATCTATCATTCTTATACTACTAGCATCTATAAGAAATAAAAAGTGGGCCCTTTGTGTTAGGGGGCCAGTGCGGGCGCCCTGCCCGCACGGCCCTGATTGGCATATACGTAAGAGCATAAATGGTTCTAGTTTCATCGGTAGTTGTTTGTGCCAATATGGGGATCAAATGTGAAGTATATAGGAATGTGAAAGTAAATTAACCAGAGAGACTAGCATATAAGAGAGACAGACACACATGAAGCCATATTGGGTTGAATGATTCTTCCTCCCAATAAGCAAATTCTTCTCTCTCTCTCTCTCTCTATATATATATATATATATATATATATATATATATATAATAAATTCATCAGAGGACTAGCATATAAGAGAGAGAGAGACAAACACAAATGAAGCCATACTAGATTGGAAAGAAACAGAGAAGGAAAAAAGGAGAACCTAAAAAAACATAATTCAATCCATCCGATAGGAGATTTAACTCTTATTCATACTTGAATAGAAAAATTTATGAAATTACTTCCAACCTCCTATCAGTAAAAAACAGACTGATCTGGTTTGTTCTTCAACAGACTAGAACTCCGGCGAAGGGAAACCCCTTTGCCAGAGTTTAAGAGAGAGAGAGAGAAAGTGAATTTTTTTTATCTTTCCAGGTCGCCGAGCAGAAAATTTTCTAGCCGGCGACCTGGTCGGAGAAGACAGAGAGAGTCTTGTGGAAAGAGAGAGGTGAGGTGGAGAGAGAGAGGTGAGGTAGAGAGAGAGAGGTGAGGTGGAGAGAGAGAGAGGTGAGGTGGAGAGAGAGAGGTGAGGTGGATGGTTTTTTATTTTTATTTTGAAACATATTCCCCATAAAATATGTTTCTCCGCAAAATTTAGCTTTCTCCAAAGCGCGGGCCTTATAATTATCCGCGCTAACTAACACCTCAATTAACTTCCCCAGATACTTAAAACAGCTCAAATACTACTTTGAGACTCACTAATACTAGAGAGAGAGAGATGAACAGTTAAGAGAGAAAGAGGAAAAAACCTCAACAAAAGTTTGAACAATACACTGAAAAAGAACACGACCTTAAAAATTCCTCAACAAACGAATTCTATAGAGTGAAAGAGAGATATGCATTGATTTTACTACATTCTACTTGAACATTGTCGATCTTATCTTTCTTGGTTGAAGTCCGGTGATGAGGTTTAGTCAGTGCAAACTGGGACGATTCTACGGACCAAAAATTTTGACCCGCCATGTCCGTACACGTGGCAACAATCTATTACTTGAGTTCAATAAACTAGGAGCCCAAACTGCAATATTGACTATATGAGGGTAAAGTGAGAACTTTTTTTAAATACTCCCTCCGTCCCAATTTGTTTGTAGTTTTGGAGAATCCAACTTATTAAGGAGACCTTATTTATTGTTGACAAAAAAGAAACACTTTCCTAAACTACCCTCATTTAATTTAGAGTATTTCATTAAATATAACATTGGTAGAAGTGTAGAACCAATTAGAACCTTTTATTGGTATTGAAATTAAAGGGTAGTTTTGGAAGTGTCATCATTTTAATATTTGAATGAATGTTATAAAAGAAAACTGATCAAACATTTTGGGACATCAATATAAAGAATAACAACCAAACAAAATGGGACGGAGGGAGTATAACTTTACAGATAGAATATTCTCGAAATATTCCATCTAAAGAGACTCCGAAGTGCAACTCTGGAATAAGAGGGTCCAAACAACAACTTAATTATCGGAAAGGGGGTCAAAACAGCAAATCTCCCACAATTATACCTTTTTATCTTCACATTTGGAAGTTGGAATCCAAAACAAAAAAAAAAATTCAAATGCGTGAAAAGAAACTGATTTTGGCATTAATCCACCTTTTTGAAGAGGTAGGGTAGCCAGTGTTTTGGTTAAGCCCAAGCTATCAAAGTACCAATTCAAAGCAGCAAGGAGTGCAGGTGAAGTGATAAAGATGGTCTAATTTGATCACAACAGTTGAAATATGATTCTAAATTATGAGTAGTCAAAGGTGAATCTACCATCACAGAGTACACAACTCTAATAACGAAGATCGCGTGAGATAACACAGAAAATATTACAGAATAAACCATTATAATATTCCTTCCTACAAAAATAATCATCTATTACCATGACCAAAGATAAAATATACTTTCCTTTTCCCTGCATAGGCTTTTCCAGGTCAATTTTTCTACTAATTTATATCACTCTAGTGTTGTAAATGCTGAAATTACATTTGCCAATATTAGACAGATAGGTCTACTAATGCATACCTTCATCGAGTTCGATAAGACCATAAATTATTTATTATTTTCTAAAGTTAGATTTCATACCTTATGTTCTTTGAGCATCAAAAGTGAATAATGGGATTCAATGTGACTTTCAATGGGCAACAACCGGATTATTCCCCTTCAACCTTAACTTGCTCCTTGGGAATCATCTACTGATGTCCTTCCTTTTCATTTTTCCTATCAGAATTGCTCACTTGGCATCTGTTTTGCCAGAGAAAGAAGGAAATGTCGGAGTGATTTCTTTGCACCCACCAACGCCTTGTCATTTGTATCTTTATTTTCACTCGTAAGACTTCTTTCTTGATTTGAATGTAAATTCCGAACAAGTTTTCGTAGTTCCTGTTAAGTGGACATCATCAAGAAACATTGTTGGTAAAGAAAAAGGAACTGCGGAATACTGGATCAACAACCATTAAAACTAAAACCTAACATTTTATATGCAAACATCAAACTAAGCTTTGGGATAAGTTCAGCAAGACATGAACTAGCAGACCCTTCAAAGACACTTCGAGTTTGACACAGGCCCGGCCCTGGGCCCAAGGCAGGCAAAGCCTCGCTTTGGGCCACCACCTGATAGGGGCCACATTTTAGTAACCGATTTTAAAGGCCCCCACATGCTATAACTCTTATAGATAGACTTTAAGGGCCCCCAAAAACTTTAGAACATGATGAGAGGGGCCACAATTTAAAACAAGTGTTAGGCTCCCAATCCTTTAGTTCCATACCTCTTCTCCCCAAATTTTTATCAACAACCCACCACCGTGAAAGATACCAACAAGATCTACCCCGAAAGGTCACAATCATCCGTTGTCCAATCCACCGATAAACCACTCATCCACTCTTTCTAACTCCATCACCACTTCTCCGCATTTAATATGTAGGACGTGTTTATTTATATTATTATATATTACAATATTAGATTTTTTTGCTACAAACTTATAATATTAGTTAGTATTATATTATATTGTAGAGTCGATACAAAAGAAATAATCGTTTAGCAGATACTTAACTCTTTTTTTTTACCTCACTACTAAGTTATTTCATTAATGTTCATTACTTTTATTGTTATAATGTAATAAGGATGTGATAATTTGAATTCTATTTTATTAATTTTCGTCTTGTTGTTAAAACAAAATTAATTTAAGTTTTATTTTTTGGATTGTTTCTAATATTTTTTTATGTTTTTAGTTATTTCTAATTAGAGTTGCCAATAAGCTAGGGTATTTTCAACCCTCCTAGATACTAAAATTTATTTAGAACAAATCAAATTCTTCTCATAATAGGAAGTTCAGAATGTGGTGGCCGGTAGCAAAAAAACAATTTGATCTTTTCTCCGACAGTATAAAGCGTAAAACAATGTTATATACACAATGTATTTGTCATCTGAATTAGATAAATTTTATTTTGCCTTCCATGAACTTAAATGACCATTATTGTTAGGAGACATCTACATGCGATCTAATATGAGATTTTGTAGACACGTACTTTAAATTATGTTATGTAGCGATAGCTCTTGCGACCATATAATCAAGGTAATTTTGGAACTAAAATTACTTCTTTGCTTCAAGTCATTGAACAAATCCCTAAACTTTTCATGCTTAAACCAAAGGGTGGGGGAAAAAAAAAAAAGATGGACCAAATATCTCCTATCCCATTTTAGCATCACACAAGGTGAACCATGTCTCGCAGGCAAACTATTGATTAATTAACGGGAATGATGTTATATATGCATTTTCGAACGAAGTTTGGATAATGGGAAAGATGTTAAGTTTTTAATTATATTTTCATAGGATGGGCTTAGGGTCGACCTTAGATTCGGAGAATTTTAGAGGAAATTTTAATTTGTGTATAATATAGAAGGCCCCAATTTTAGATTTCGCTTCGGGCCACCAAAAACTCAGGGCCGGGACTGGTTTGACAACTCACTTACCAAGTACTTACTTTGCGGCTTAGCCTACGATGACATTTTTGTGAGAATAAGGAAATCACTTACATGACAATCAAGAAATTACCCATATATGAGTAGTGAAACAAAGTTACTTGACACTGGGAAAATGGTGTTGGGTTTAGACAATAGTTGGGCCCATTTGGGTGATTCCATGGTTGGGCCCATTACCATCTAATAATTAATTGACAAGTGAGCCTCACCCACTCACTACTAGTCAAGACAATTTGTCTTCTAGTTAGCACATGGGTGGGGTCCACCTCTAGATGTAAGATGGCATTCAAAGCTCTCTTTCTCTAGACAATTAATGTCCCACATCTCTCAACTAGTGAAACTAAATGTGCCTTATAATAAGTTGCTTGACAACTCATTGTAAAGCACATGGTGGAGTAGAGAAGGCTCCCACACGCGCGCGCACACATGTGAGGCATTTGGGCCTTTTAACCAATTTGGTCTCTTTGGCTATTTGGGCTATTTGGACCACTTTGGTTATTTGGGCTATTTGGGCCACTTTGGTTATTTGGGCTATTTGGGCCACTTTGGTTATTTGGGCTTATGGGCCTTTGGGCCTTTGGCCCTTTGGGCCGTGGCCCGTGAGCCCGTGAGCCCGTGAGCCCGTGAGCCCGTGAGCCCGTGAGCCCGTGAGCCCGTGAGCCCGTGAGCCCGTGAGCCCGTGAGCCCGTGAGCCCGTGAGCCCGTGAGCCCGTGAGCCCGTGAGCCCGTGAGCCCGTGAGCCCGTGAGCCCGTGAGCCCGTGAGCCCGTGAGCCCGTGAGCCCGTGAGCCCGTGTGCCCGTGTGCCCGCGTGCCCGTGTGCCCGTGTGCCCGTGTGCCCGTGTGCTCGGGTGCTCGGGTGCTCGGGTGCTCGGGTGCTCGGGTGCTCGGGTGCTCGGGTGCTTGGGTGCTTGGGTGCTTGGGTGCTCGGGTGCTTGGGTGCTTGGGTGCTTGGGTGCTTGGGTGCTCGGGTGCTTGGGAGCTTGGGAGCTTGGGAGCTTATAGTGAAAAGACTCTTTTGCCACGAAGAGTAGTTTTACTCAAACTCGGATTTTGACTAAGTCGGTGGGATTAACCTAATCAGTATTTGAGTATATCTCTAACTGATTTCGTAGGGTTAATCAGTTTCCGAGTTTATCTCCCACTCCCTTAACTTCTCTACCACGTTTCCTAGGCGGTTAGGGTTTTCTCAGAGGCTATATATACCGGCCGAACTCAAGAGAGAAAATACACAACTCAATTTCGGCTATCTTCCTCTTTCTGATTGTTAAAGCTTTCGAGTTCTGTTATCTCCATTACTATCTCTGTTAGTGCAGACAGAGGAAGTAAGCTGTGGTCAATCCTTGGGGAGTGATCGGAATCAAGTAATTAGCACCCCGGTTACTCCGAAATCACTTTCAAGGCAGTGGCCTCCATACCACGACACAGTGAATCAGTTGTTTTCTATCCGACAGTTCCATTGATCTACCCCAGTTTTTCCAACAATTTGAAAGTGATTTTCTGATCAATGGCTGCTGTTAATCTCAAAACCCTACCTGATATGTCAAAGATGATCCCTCTTGATGGAACTAACTACAAGAGGTGGTCACAGAAGCTACTTATCTTCTTCGAACAACTCGAAGTTGATTATATTCTGTTCGAGGATTTATCTACTGGTTCTTCAATCGACATCGACATTACCCCTGTTAAGGATAGGTCTTCTACTTCGAACGGTGATGTTGTCAAAAAACAGAAAGACAACAAAATCGTTCGAGGACATCTGCTGAATCATATGGACAACAAGTTATTCGACTTGTTTGTCAACTACAAATCTGCTAAGGATATCTGGGATACCCTTCAAAAGAAATACGGAGCTGACGATGCTGGAAGGAAGAAGTACATCGTGGGAAAGTGGTTACAGTTCCAAATCAACGATGACTCTTCCATCATGGAGCAGGTTCATGTCTATGAGAACCTGGTTGCTGAAATACTTGCTGAAGGCATGAAGATGTGTGAAATCCTTCAAGCCAATGTTCTGCTGGAAAAGTTTCCTCAATCCTGGAGTGACTACAGAAACCATCTGAAGCACAAGAAGAAGGACATGTCCCTTCAGGAGTTGATCAGTCACATGAGGACTGAAGAGGCAAATCGCCTCAAGGATAAGTTTGCTAACCTCTCTTTGAATTCCCCTTCTGCTAATTTAGTTGAATCTGTTCCCTCTGGAAACAAAGACAGGTCCAAAACTAATAAGAAGAAAAAGAAGTCTGGAAAGAGTAAGACTGGAGGAGTCAAGTCTAACTCGAAGATCCAGAAATCGAAAGGTCTCTGCTATGTCTGTGGAAAATCAGGACACAAAGCATACCAGTGCAACCAGAGGAAGGACCAACGCTCAAACGTTGCTGTACTGAATATCGCTGAACCTGAAGACATCATTGCTGCAGTAGCCGAGACTTGTTTGGTGGAAAGCAAACATGAATGGGTGCTAGACACAGGAGCTTCCAGGCATATGTGTGCAAACAGAGAGATGTTTCAGACCTTCGAGGAGATGAACGATGGATCCAGCGTCTACATGGGCAACTCTGCAAAAGCTGGAATCGTGGGCAAAGGAAAGGTTCTTCTGAAACTCACCTCTGGAAAGAATCTGTCTCTGAACGATGTTCTCTACGTGCCCACCCTAAGGAGGAATCTGATCTCGGGATCTCTTCTCAACAAAGCTGGTTTAAAATTAGTTTTTGAATCTGATAAAATTGTAATTTCTAAGAATGGAGTCTTTGTTGGGAAGGGATATCTGAGTGGGGGCCTTTTTGTAGTGAACGTCGATTCAGAAATTAATAATACTTCTAGTTCTGCTTATATCGTTGAGTCTTCTAATTTATGGCATGGTAGACTAGGACACGTTAATTACGCTTCTATTAAGAAACTTAAAGAGAATGGAATCATCAGTGCAGATGATCTTGATGATCACACTAGATGTCCCATATGTGTAGAAGCTAAACATGCGAAACTGTCCTTTAAGAATGTCACAATTAGAACGACAGAACTTTTAGAACTAGTACACTCAGACTTAGCTGATTTCAGAAACCTAGCTAGCAGAGGAGGTAAGAGATACTATATTACCTTCATAGATGACTACTCAAGGTACACGAAAGTTTACCTCTTGAGGTCTAAGGATGAAGCTGAAGAAGCTTTTCTGAATTATAAGGCTGAAGTAGAAAACCAACTAGACAGAAAAATAAAGAGGTTTAGGTCTGACAGGGGAGGAGAGTATAACTCTAACACCCTTAAATCCTTCTGTGAAAAACATGGAATCATCCATGAATTTAGTGCTCCTTATACGCCACAACAGAATGGTGTTGCAGAGAGGAAAAACAGGACACTCAAAAACATGATGAATGCCATGCTTCTAAGCTCAGGATTACCCGATGAACTGTGGGGGGAGGCGATCTTATCTGCCTGCCACATACTCAACAGAGTACCCCACAAAGGGCTAGACAAAACACCTTATGAATTATGGAAAGGTTATGCACCTAACCTGAAATTTCTAAGAGTGTGGGGGTGTCTGGCCAAAGTGGGTATACCTGACTTTAGAAAAGTCAGTGTCGGACCAAAGACAGTTGATTCTGTATTTATTGGTTATGCTCAAAATAGTGCAGCATATAGATTCATGTTATTGGAAGATGAAACAATAACGGAATCTAGAGATGCTGAATTCTTTGAGCATGAGTTTCCTTTGAAACTACCTGTTGAAAACATGCCTATGAATGATTCGTCACTTACTGGTTTACCCACACATGAAGGAGTGCCTAACAGTATGCTCCCATCTATCTCCACCACAGATAGTGTAGAAGATGGAACAGGACTTAGGAAAAGTAAGAGACGTAGGATAGAGAAAACTTTTGGTCCCGACTTCATTACTGCTTTTCTATCTGAAGATGTAGACTGGCTTAACGATGAGTTTGTATCTAGTTTCTTGATTGAGACTGATCCAAAGACTTATCATGAAGCCATAACTTCAGTAGATGCAAGCTTATGGAAAGAGGCCATAAAAAGTGAGCTAGACTCTATCCTAGTTAATCATACGTGGGAGCTGGCCGACTTACCTAAAGGGTGTAAACCCATTAGCAGTAAGTGGATCTTTAAGAAAAAGATTAGGCCAGATGGGACCATAGATAAGTATAAAGCCAGACTGGTGATCAGAGGCTTTACACAGAGAGAGGGACTTGACTACTTTGATACCTACTCCCCAGTGACTAAAATCACCACAATTAGGTCTCTTATCGCGTTGGCTGCCATGCATGACCTGGTAATACATCAGATGGATGTTAAAACGGCCTTCCTGAATGGAGATCTAGATGAGGAGATTTACATGTCTCAACCAGAGGGATTCGTAATCCATGGTCAGGAGAGTAAGGTATGTAGATTGAAGAAGTCCCTCTATGGTCTAAAACAGGCACCCAAGAAATGGTATGAGAAATTCGACGATACCATGTTGAGCAATGACTTCACTGTGAATAACTCAGACTCATGTGTATATTCTAAACGGTGTACGTCTGGATATGTCATCATATGTCTGTATGTTGATGACATGCTCATCTTTGGTGCCAATGAAGATGATGTGAATGAGGTAAAAACTTTTCTGTCATCTAAGTTTGAGATGAAGGACTTAGGAGAGGCAGATGTTATACTAGGGGTTAAAATCAAGAGAACCCTAGATGGCATCTCTCTGAGTCAACCTCATTATGTTGAACAAATACTGAGAAAGTTCAACTCCTATGATGTGAATCCTGTGAGAACTCCCTATGACCCTAGCACAACTCTGGTGAAGAATGAAGGACCAGGTGTCTCTCAATCCGAGTATGCTAAGATCATAGGAAGTGTGATGTTTCTGATGAATCACACAAGACCTGACATTGCGTTCGCAGTAAATAGACTCAGTAGATACACACACAACCCTAGTGAAGAACACTGGAGAGCACTTCATCGCCTGCTTAAGTATTTAAGAGGCACAATTGATCTAGGCCTGCATTATGGAAAGTTCCCAGCAGTGCTGGAAGGCTACTGTGATGCTAACTGGGTCACTGACAATGATGAAGTCAGTTCAACTAGTGGTTATGTTTTTGTGTTGGGTGGAGGTGCTGTGTCATGGAAGTCTTCCAAACAGACATGCATAGCACGTTCCACTATGGAGTCTGAGTTTATTGCTCTTGAACTGGCAAGTCAGGAGGCAGAGTGGTTGAGGAGTCTCTTGGGAGACATACCACAGTGGGGAAGGGAAACTACACCAATTTCCCTTCATTGTGACTCACAGGCTGCCATTGCTGTTGCAAAGAACAATGTGTTCAATGGCAAGAAGAGACACATCAGGATAAGGCATGCTGCAGTGAAGCATATGCTGAAAAATGGTGTAATAGCCTTGGATTATGTGAGGTCAGAACAGAATCTGGCAGACCCACTTACTAAAGGCTTAACGAGGAGACTAGTTCTCGAGACGTCTAAAGGAATGGGGCTAAAGCCCCTGTGCTGATTTTCCATTCCTGCGACGTGGAGCGGAGTCAACTAGAGTAAAGACTAGCAGAGCTCCATTAAGGGGTCAGAGTTGGACCTAAGGATGAGCCTAAGGCTCTTAATGTATTCATAGCCCTTTGTGGTGGTTCTAATGAGACGGACTTGATGAATACACCGATAGCTAACATATCCATTACCGTAATGGTGGTCCTATTGAGACGGACTATATGGTGCTTAGCTGCTGATGATGATGATGAGGATGAACTTCCAAAGTTCTTAATGATTTCAAGACCCGAGTAAGGGGTCAGAGCCTGCGATGAGGTAGACTCAAGGAGATCACCTAAGTGAGCCCGAGGGTGTAAGGCCGCCCTCTATAGAAGACAGACAGCAGTCTTCTTAAAACCTCACCAGTCCCAAGGTATGTTCAGGGCCTATTTAATGAACATGAACGAATCGCGGAGAACGCAGAACTCACCGGGTATCGTATGTGTTGTGGGGGTCTCAGCCTGAAATCTCCAAGTTCAAGAGTAATTTCACTTGGTTGCTTTATTTTTGGTTGTTGCCTCACTCCACTATGTGTCAATTCAAATCGAAAGATATTGAACACTTAAGTACATGTCCCACTTCCAGCTTAGCAGTCAGAAGTCTTTGATAGCCATCTTGTGGGGGATTGTTGGGTTTAGACAATAGTTGGGCCCATTTGGGTGATTCCATGGTTGGGCCCATTACCATCTAATAATTAATTGACAAGTGAGCCTCACCCACTCACTACTAGTCAAGACAATTTGTCTTCTAGTTAGCACATGGGTGGGGTCCACCTCTAGATGTAAGATGGCATTCAAAGCTCTCTTTCTCTAGACAATTAATGTCCCACATCTCTCAACTAGTGAAACTAAATGTGCCTTATAATAAGTTGCTTGACAACTCATTGTAAAGCACATGGTGGAGTAGAGAAGGCTCCCACACGCGCGCGCACACATGTGAGGCATTTGGGCCTTTTAACCAATTTGGTCTCTTTGGCTATTTGGGCTATTTGGACCACTTTGGTTATTTGGGCTATTTGGGCCACTTTGGTTATTTGGGCTATTTGGGCCACTTTGGTTATTTGGGCTTATGGGCCTTTGGGCCTTTGGCCCTTTGGGCCGTGGCCCGTGAGCCCGTGAGCCCGTGAGCCCGTGAGCCCGTGAGCCCGTGAGCCCGTGAGCCCGTGAGCCCGTGAGCCCGTGAGCCCGTGTGCCCGTGTGCCCGTGAGCCCGTGAGCCCGTGAGCCCGTGAGCCCGTGAGCCCGTGAGCCCGTGAGCCCGTGAGCCCGTGTGCCCGCGTGCCCGCGTGCCCGTGTGCCCGTGTGCCCGTGTGCTCGGGTGCTCGGGTGCTCGGGTGCTCGGGTGCTCGGGTGCTCGGGTGCTCGGGTGCTCGGGTGCTTGGGTGCTTGGGTGCTTGGGTGCTCGGGTGCTTGGGTGCTTGGGTGCTTGGGTGCTTGGGTGCTTGGGTGCTTGGGTGCTCGGGTGCTTGGGAGCTTGGGAGCTTGGGAGCTTATAGTGAAAAGACTCTTTTGCCACGAAGAGTAGTTTTACTCAAACTCGGATTTTGACTAAGTCGGTGGGATTAACCTAATCAGTATTTGAGTATATCTCTAACTGATTTCGTAGGGTTAATCAGTTTCCGAGTTTATCTCCCACTCCCTTAACTTCTCTACCACGTTTCCTAGGCGGTTAGGGTTTTCTCAGAGGCTATATATACCGGCCGAACTCAAGAGAGAAAATACACAACTCAATTTCGGCTATCTTCCTCTTTCTGATTGTTAAAGCTTTCGAGTTCTGTTATCTCCATTACTATCTCTGTTAGTGCAGACAGAGGAAGTAAGCTGTGGTCAATCCTTGGGGAGTGATCGGAATCAAGTAATTAGCACCCCGGTTACTCCGAAATCACTTTCAAGGCAGTGGCCTCCATACCACGACACAGTGAATCAGTTGTTTTCTATCCGACAGTTCCATTGATCTACCCCAGTTTTTCCAACAAATGGATTACCGGGAAAGAAATCAGCTGATGTGGCACTACCCTTAATTTGATACTTCATGGTCACTATAGTACATATAATCGTAAAAGAGTTTCAGAGATTCACTTTCTCAGTTAACTATGAAAGTAAACCTTCACATTGATGCGGATCTACTAGAAAAGGACTTAAAAGGAGAGACACCGTCTGATATGGGTCACTTTCGTAAGTTGTTGGGGTATCCCCATGAGCATAATATTAATTGTTAAGTAAAATTTATTCGTGTTAAAAGTAATATAATATTTTGGATTTATACAATATTTTCGTGAAAAACCTGGTCTTATCAGTGTCATAGTACAAGTATAAACTCAACTGTATCCAACATAAGTATAGTAACAGCATTCCACGATTGACAATTAGGCAATAAGATGATTTATCAAACACTAAACTAGGAACAGTAGTATTGGCCTTTCATGGTAAGTCATGTTAGAGAATAATTAAAAGATGCTAAGGAATATCTTAACTATTTTTTAAGACAGTCGGCAGTTGTTTTACCTGACGATCAAAATCGACACTGTGAATAGAATACACTTCATTCGTAATGTCTGAATCCTTATTGATAAAGCCTTCTAACCATCTTGTCGCTAATTCAGTGTAGTTATGTGACTCCTGAGTTTGCACAAGGAAAAAAATGTATCAGTTTTTCTTGGCAAAAATATCCATTATATAACCCTCAAGAGCTCTCACTAAGTTATGAGTATTCATGTAAAATTAAGTTTGAACTTTGAACAAAACTATGTCGGCGTACTTACATAGTTTACCTCCTCTTCATTGTCAGATTCAGTTTCTTCCAACTCTGCCTCGTCCTCTCCGATGACCGATGCCACTGTACTAGATAACGCTTCCAGTCGATTATTATCACCATCCTTTGAAGCCTGGATTAAAGCCTCCATCAGTTCTGGCTCAACATCCCGTAGCAAACTTCCTAACATACATTAAGATAAAATATGGATGTAAGACAGAAGAACCTAGGACAAGGAAGAAACACAAATCTGACTGAGAGGATTAAAGAGTCTTCACATAACAGAAATACAGGAGTACGAGAATTAAATACACTAGCTAGACTTCAACTAAACCTATGAGAAATAATTTATAAATCTCTGTTCATCTTTATTATAGATTGAATTCCACAGTGATCATTAGACATTTAGACTAGTTCTCTACATACCAAAATAACTGGTGCTTAAACCCGGCTGGCCGGCGCGAGAAAGGAACATGATTAGGAGGAATGGGAATCCCACAATGTGATTCCTAGTAATCGCAATACCTTCTTATCCTTATGCTACATTGCTACTGTTTGGTTAGGCCAGTGGTGTAGATTGATTGTGTTTGTAATTTACGATTCCAAGGGAAAGGGAACCACCACAAACACGCTCACCCCAGGTGGGGTTTGGGATTCCCCCTCCTCTCAAGAGGAATCCTGTACCTCTGAGAATGTGACTACTTACCGTTGTGTATCAAATACCATTTCAAACTGTGATTTCTTGAAATACCATTTCAAACTGTGATTTCTTGAAATACCATTTCAAACTGTGATTTCTTGAAATACCATTTCAAACTGTGATTTCTTGAAATCCCATTTCATTTTCTCACACCAAACATAACAATAAAGTTTCCACCTTTAACAAGTTTTCATCAAAGTTTCATAGATTATGGATGAAGAATCTTAACAATGATAAATGGAGATAGATTTGATGAAGTAGTAGTACTAACCTATATAATTGAATTGCCTTCGTTTGCCTTCTTTAACTTCAGGACCCAATTTTTTCACCAACATCAAAGCCTCAAATACTTCTTTCTCTGTTGCCGCTACCCTGTCAGTTTCCCCCAATTTCAGTTGAAATTTAAAAAGTGAAAGATAAAGAAATATTTGGGGAAAAAGAGGGTTTTTTTTTATTTAGTACAAGAAAGGAAGAGACCTGAGTATTTGTTTAATCTGAGGGTTTGAGAAAGAAGCAAGCTCAATTGCCCATTTTACAGCTCGACGAGCTTGTCGTTTCTTCTCGTTTCGGCTTCTCTTCTCAGCTGAATCCGAATCGCTGTCGTTACCTTGTGAATCTGATTGTAATGGATGTGATTCAGCTAATCTTAAACCCTTTGATCGGAAAGTATGATGTCGGGCAGAGAGAGGAAGAGTGACGAAGGTTGTGAGGTATCGCCGCCGCTGTAAGTGGTGGTTGTGTTGTATTGGTGAAATGGAAGAAGATTTGATAGGGAAGAAAGGTGAGATGAGATGAAGAAAGTTTGAGCATGAACAGGTTATTGGATGCTGTGTTCTCAGAGGCCTTAATGCCTGAGCCATTCTCTCTCTCTCTCTCTCTCTCTCTCTAGAGTTTGTTACTCAAAAGTTCAGAAGCGTCTGAAGATGAAGAAGATGATGGTTGGGGACACTAAAAATGTTTGCGTTATTCATCTGGGACATCTCAAATGTCCCGAAAGATCTGGATTATTTGTTTCAGACATTTCAAATGTCCTGAAATATCTTGAAATGTCTGTATTATTCGTTCGAGACACTTTAAATGTCTCTCAATATCTGTGTTTTTCATTCAAGACATTTCAAATATCTCAATGTCCTTGTTATTAGTTTGGGATGCGAAATCACAAATATTTCAACACAAGTTGGTTTAATTGACATTCGTAGCCATTTTAGTGTAAATTTGGAGAGCTTTTGGAGAAAGATATTTTGAAAACTTGGAAGACACTTGTAGATGTTTTGTAAAAAAGATAATAAAAGTAAATAATAATTTGGAGGGCTCCATCGGGATTTAGTCATTTAGAGAAAGAAAGAACGACGGGTCTATATCGTCACAAAAGTGACGAACGAAACTTGGTAGATATACAACAGTGATAACTATATCAAAATTCCGGTCAAAATAGGTATCCTATCAGGATTTAGTCATTTAGAGAAAGAAAGAAACCCCACTAAGAAAATAAACAAACTATTTTATAGTGGAAGGAGGCCCACTCATGCCATTAGATTTGATTAGTGGGCCCACGAAGGGAGGCCCACAAACAAAACGACTTAATTTTTTAGGTTTTGTAATTTTGTTAGTTTTTCGACCAAAACTTGGGAAACTTGAAGGAGGAAGAAGGTTCGGCAATGGCGAAAGTAAGAAGAATGAGGTCCAATGAGTAAGTTATATCTCATTTACCTAATATCAGTTGTTCGATTTTGATCACATTTCATTACTATCAATTTTTGGTTCAAAAATGTAATTTACAGAGTACCTTTGTCCACTGAGATTGTTAATTTGATGAAAGTTGCATCGCTTAATTGATTGGTTATGAACGATTTCGTAATTCCTACTCTACAAAGGGTAATGGATAAAGGGAAACCGGCACACTCTTCCCTCTCTAATGCGACAGTGGATGATTCGAGTAACGACCAAAATTTAAGTTATTCGTCGGGAGATTGTATAGTTTGTTCAATTCAGTGTGAATACGAAACTTACAACGCGTATCTTACGACAAGCTTCTTCATTGATCCTCACGATATGCAGTATATGGCATACATCATTATCTTAAAGCTCAACGGGTCGTTATCCGAGCTTTCAAGCGAGGAAAAAGGGAAACGATGCTTATAAAGCATCGCTAAAAGTTGTGGAAAAATATTGTCCGCGGTTCCTCTAAGAGTTGCCGTCAAATGCTGGAAAGGAATTTTAGGTCCAGACTATGCCTCAGAGATTATTTTGGATGCCACTAACGAGACCGTTCTCGAAGTAGGAACGATTTTCTATGTGACATTCGGATTCAGTGATGTGGAAGCATTCACTAAAGATTTACCAATAGCAATCACTCTATGGGTTTCTGATACAGTTGTCCTGACAAAAGAAGGTCGGGAAATTGTAACTGAAAGTGCTCGAAAGACATAGAAAAGGTTACCTACGCATTTCCAACAGAATTTTCGAAAGAGGGAATCAAAGAGACTGCTACAAAAAAGTCGGATACTGCGATAGAGTCTCTCGTCACTCAAGAAGACGCAACAATTACACTATTAAGTCTTTGTATCCGACAACCTTTGGAGGGAAGGACGACAACCTAGGTGGTACATTAACAACTTATTTAAATGGGTTCCGCTTTTTAACATCCAAGCCAGATAAATGGGTCGAAATTCTGTTTTAGAATATTAAACGCGCTTTAGGAGGAGATTCTTCTCCACTTCTACATGCGCAATCCAACAATAGTTGGAAAAACAATGACAAATGATGTTCAGTTTTACTTTAAACTACGCCGACCCTTGAAAAGCAACAAAACATCAGGGAGAAAAATAGAAGTGGAGAATTTTGTTAAGCAAGTAAATGCCCTCTGGAAACGTAAGGGTCTTGCTAATAGATTTGCGCAACCGCAGAGGAAATTAGGATTTCACGGGAAATATAAAAAGCGACCAACCTTTATCCTTACAACTGAGGATTGCTTTGTAAAGATTAACCGGGAGCCTTTCCATTATCCTTTATAGAGCATCAATTATCAATATTCAAATTCCGATCAAAATAGGTTTTGTAATTTTGTAAGTTTTTCGACCAAAACTTGGGAAACTTGAAGGAGGAAGAAGGTTCGGCAATGGCGAAAGTAAGAAGAATGAGGTCCAATAAGTAAGTTATATCTCATTTACCTAATATCAGTTGTTCGATTTTGATCACATTTCATTACTATCAATTTTTGGTTCAAAAATGTAATTTACAGAGTACCTTTGTCCACTGAGATTGTTAATTTGATGAAAGTTGCATCGCTTAATTGATTGGTTATGAACGATTTCGTAATTCTTACTCTACAAAGGGTAATGGATAAAGGGAAACCGGTTTCACACTCTGCCCTCTCTAATGCAACAGTGGATGATTCGAGTAACGACCACAATTTAAGTTATTCGTTGGGAGACTGTATAGTTTGTTCAATTCAGTGTGAATACGAAACTTACAACGCGTATCTTACGACAAGCTTCTTCATTGATCCTCACGCTATGCAGTATATGGCATACACCATTATCTTAAAGCTCAAAGGTCGATATCCAGGCTTTGAAGCGAGGAAAAAAGGCAAACGATGCTTATAAAGCATCGCTAAAAGTTGTGGAAAAATATTGTCCGGAGTTCCTCCAAGAGTTGTTGTCAATTGCTGGAAAATGAATTTTAGTTCCAGACTATGCCTAAGAGATTATTTTGGATGCCACTAACGAGACCGTTCTCGAAGTAGGAATGATTTTCTATATGACATTCGGATTCAGTGATGTGGAAACATTCACTAAAGATTTACCAATACCAATCACTCTATAGGATTCTGATACAATTGTCCAAACAAAAGAAGGTCGGAAAGTTGTAACTAAAAGTTGCTCGAAAGACATAGAAAAGGTTACCTACGCATTTCCAACAGAATCTGCGAAAGAGGGAATTAGAGAGACTGCTACAAAGAAGTCGGATACTGCGATAGAGTCTCTAGTCACTCAAGAAGACGCAGCAATTACACTATTAAGTCTTTGTATCCGACAAACCTTTAGAGGGAAGGACGACAACCTAGGTGGTATATTAACAACCCATTTAAATGGGTTCCTCTTTTCAACATCCAAGCCGGATAAATTGGTTGAAATTCTGTTTCAGAATGTTAAACGCGCTTTCTTCCAACTAGGCGAGGAAGAGATTCTTCTCAACTTCTACATGCGCAATCCAACAATAGTTGGAAAAACAATGACGAATGATGTTCAGTTTTACTTTAAACTACGCCGACCGTTGAAAAGCAACAAGACATCAGGGAGAAAAACAGATGTGGAGAATTTTGTTAAGCAAGTAAATGCCCTCTGGAAACGTAAGGGTCTTGCTAATAGATGAGCAACCCCAGAGGAAATTAAGATTTCAAGGGAAATATAAAAAGCGACCAGCCTTTATCCTTACAACTGAGGATTGCTTTGTAAAGATTAACCGGGAACCTTTCCATTATCCTTTATAGAGTAGGAATTACGAAATTGTTCATAACAAAACAATTATGCGATGCAGCTTTCATCAAATTAACCATCTGAGTGGACAAAGTTACTCTATGAATTATATTTTTTAATCAAAAATTGATGGTAATGAAATGTGATCAAAATCGAACAACTGATATTAGGTAAATGAGATATAACTTACTCATTGGACCTCCTTTTTTTTACATTCACCATTGCCGAACCTTCTTCCTCCTTCAAGTTTCCCAAGTCGAAAAACTTAAAAATAACAAAATCTAAAAAACTAAATCGTTTTGTTGGTGGACTTCCCTTCGTGGGGCCACTAATCAAATTAAACGCCCTGAGGGAGACTCCTTCCGCTATAAAATAGTTTGTTTATTTTCTTAATGGGCCTTCTTTCTTTCTCTAAATGACTAAATCCTTAGAGGATACCAATTTTGACAGGAATTTTAATACTCATATAGTTATCACTGTTGCATATCTACCAAGTTTCGATCGTGCATCCTATCACTTTTGTGACGATCGATATAGACCCATTCGTTCTTTCTTTCTCTAAATGACTAAATCCTTATTGGGCTTTTTCTTTTGTTGGAGATCTACCAAATTTCGTTCGTGCATCCTATCACTTTTTTGACGATATAGACCCGTTCGGTCTTTTAAGAATTTATATATTTATGAGATATTGAATCTTACATATTTAGTTTAGGGTCTCCATATCATTAGATTATAATTAAAGAAAGCTCCATCAGGATTTAGTCATTTAGAGAAAGAAAGAACGAACAGGTCTATATGGTCACAAAAGTGACGAACGAAACTTGGTAGATATACAACAGTTATAACTATATGAATATTAAAATTCCGGTCAAAATAAGTATCCTATCAGGATTTAGTCCTTTAGAGAAAGAAAGATACCCCCATTAAGAAAATAAACAAACTATTTTATAGCGGAAGGAGGCCCACTCATGCCGTTAGATTTGATTAGTGGACCCACGAAGGGAGGCCCACAAACAAAACGACTCAGTTTTTTAGGTTTTGTTATTTTGTAAGTTTTTCGACCAAAACTTAGGAAACTTGAAGGAGGAAGAAGGTTCGGCAATGGCGAAAGTAAGAAGAATGTGGTCCAATGAGTAAGTTATATCTCATTTACCTAATATTAGTTGTTCGATTTTGATCACATTTTATTACTATCAATTTTTTATTAAGAAATGCAATTCACAGAGTACCTTTGTCCACTGAGATGGTTAATTTGATGATAGTTGCATCGCTTAATTGTTTGGTTATGAACGATTTCTTAATTGCTACTCTACAAAGGATAATGGATAAAGGGAAACCGGTTTCACGCTCTGCCCTCTCTAATGCGACACTTGATGATTCAAGTAACGACCAAAATTTAAGTTATTCGTCGGGAGATTGTATAGTATGTTCAATTCAGTGTGAATACGAAACTTACAACGCGTATCTTACGACAAGCTTTTTCATTGATCCTCACGACATGCAGTATATGGCATACATCATTATCTTAAAGGTCAACGGGTCGTTATCCGAGCTTTAAAGCGAGGAAAAAGGGAAACGATGCTTATAAAGCATCGCTAAAAGTTGTGGAAAAATATTGTCCGCATTTCCTCTAAGAGTTGCTGTCAAATGCTGGAAAGGAATTTTAGGTCCAGCCTATGCCTAAGAGATTATTTTGGATGCCACTAACGAGACCGTTCTCAAAGCAGGAATGATTTTCTATGTGACATTCGAATTCAGTGATGTGGAAGCATTCACCAAAGATTTACCAATAGCAATCACTCTATGGGTTTCTGATATAGTTGTCCTGACAAAAGAAGGTCGGAAAATTGTAACTGAAAGTGCTCGAAAGACATTGAAAAGGTTACATACGCATTTCCAACAGAATTTGCGAAAGAGGGAATCAAAGAGACTGCTACAAAAAAGTCGGAAACTGCGATAGAGTCTCTCGTCACTCAAGAAGACGTAACAATTACACTAATAAGTCTTTGTATCCGACCAACCTTTGGAGGGAAGGAGGGCAACCTAGGTGGTACATTAAAAACCCATTTAAATGGGTTCCGCTTTTCAACATCCAAGCCGGATAAATGGGTTGAAATTCTGTTTTAGAATGTTAAACGCCTTTCTTCCAGCTTGGCGAGGAGGAGATTCTTCTCCACTTCTACATGCGCAATCCAACAATAGTTGGAAAAACAACGACGAATGATGTTCAGTTTTACTTTAAACTACGTCGATCCTTTAAAACCAGCAAGACATTAGGGAGAAAAACAGATGTGGAGAATTTCGTTAGGCAAGTAAATGCCCTCTAGAAACGTAAGGGTCTTGCTAATAGCTTTGAGCAGCCCCAGAGGAAATTAGGATTTCACGGGAAATATAAAAAGCGACCAGCCTTTATCCGTACAACTGAGGATTACTTTGTAAAGATTAACCGGGAGCCTTTCCATTATCCTTTATAGAGTAGGAATTACGAAATCGTTCATAACAAAGCAATTATGCGATGCAACTTTCATCAAATTAACCATCTGAGTGGACAAAGGCACTCTGTGAATTACAAATCAAAAATTGATAGTAATGAAATGTGATCAAAATCGAACAATTGATATTAGGTAAATGAGATATAACTTACTCATTGGACCTCCTTCTTCTTACTTTCGCCATTGCAGAACCTTCTTCATCCTTCAAGTTTCCCAAGTTTTGGTCGAAAAACTTAAAAAATAACAAAATCTAAAAAACTAAATTGTTTTGTTCGTGGGCTTCCCTTCGTGGGGCCACTTATCAAATTAAACGGCCTGAGTGAGACTCCTTCCGCTATGAAATAGTTTGTTTATTTTCTTAATGGCCTTTCTTTCTTTCTCTAAATGACTAAATCCTTATAGGATACCAATTTTGACCAGAATTTTAATATTCATATAGTTATCACTGTTGCATATCTACCAAGTTTCGATCGTGCATCCTATCACTTTTGTGACGATCGATATAGACCCGTTCGTTTTTTTTCCTCTAAATGACTAAATCTTTATTGGGCTTTTTCTTTTGTTGGACATCTACCAAGTTTCGTTCGTGCATCCTATCACTTTTTTGACGATATAGACCCGTTCGGTTGTTTAGGAATTTGGATATTCATGAGATATGGAATCATACATATTTAGTTTAGGGTCTCTATATCATTAGATTATAATTAAAGAAAGCTCCATCGGGATTTAGTCATTTAGAGAAAGAAATAACGAACGGGTCTATATCGTCACAAAAGTGACGAATGAAACTTGAACGAAACTTGGTAGATATACAACAGTGATAACTATATGAATATCAAAATTCCGGTCAAAATAGGTATCCTATCAGGATTTAGTCATTTAGAGAAAGAATGAAACCCCATTAAGAAAATAAACAAACAATTTTATAGCGGAAGGAGGCCCACTCACGCCGTTAGGTTTGATTAGTGGGCCCACGAAGGGAGACCCACGAACAAAACGACTTAGTTTTTTAGGTTTTGTTATTTTATAAGTTTTTCGACCAAAACTTGGGAAACTTGAATGAGGAATAAGGTTCGGCAATGGCGAAAGTAATAAGAATGACGTCCAATGAGTAAGTTATATCTCATTTACCTAATATCAGTTGTTCGATATTGATCACATTTCATTACTATCAATTTTTTATTAAAAAATGTAATTTACAGAATACCTTTGTCCACTGAGATGGTTAATTTGGTGAAAGTTGCATCGCTTAATTGCTTGGTTATGAACGATTTTGTAATTCCTACTCTAAAAGGATAATGGATAAGGAGGAACCGGTTTCACACTCTGCCCTCTCTAATGCGATAGTGGGTGATTCGAGTAACGACCAAAATTTAAGTTATTCGTTGGGAGATTGTATAGTATGTTCAATTCAGTGTGATACGAAATTTACAACGCGTATCTTACGACAAGCTTCTTCATTGATCTTCACGATAGGCAGTATATGGCATACACTATTATTTTAAAGCTCAATAGGTCGCTATCCGTAAATGCCCTCTGGAAACATAAGGGTCTTGCTAATAGATTTGAGCAACCCTAGAGAAAATTAGGGTTTCATGGGAAATTTAAAAAGCAACCAGCCTTAATTCTTATAACTGAGGATTGCTTTGTAAATATTAACCGGGAGCCTTTCCATTATCTTTTGTAGAGTAGCAATTACGAAATCGTTCATAACCAAGCAATTAAACGATGCAACTTTCATCAAATTAAATATCTCAGTGGACAAAGGTACTTTGTGAATTACATTTTTTAATCAAAAATTGATAGTAATGAAATGTGATCAAAATTAAACAACTGCTATTAGGTAAATGAGATATAACTTACTCATTGGACCTCCTTCTTCTTACTTTCGCCATTGCCGAACCTTCTTCCTCCTTCAAGTTTCCCAAGTTTTGGTCGAAAACTTAAAAAATAACAAAACCTAAAAAACTTAATTGTTTTGTTCGTGGGCCTCCCTTCGTGGGTCCACTAATCAAATCTAACGGCCTTATTGGGACTCCTTCCGCTATAAAATAGTTTGTTTATTTTCTTAATGGGACTTCTTTCTTTCTCTAAATGACTAAATCCTGATATGATACCTATTTTGACCGGAATTTGAATATTCAAACAGTTATCACTGTTGCACATCTACCAAGTTTTGTTCGTGTGTCCTATCACTTTTGTGACGCTATAGACCCGTTCTTTTTTTCTTTCTTTAAATGAATAAATCTTGATGGGGCTTTTTTTTGTTGGATATCTACCAAGTTTCGTTCGTGCATCCTATCACTTTTTTGACGATATAGACCCGTTCGGTCTTTTAGGAATTTGGATATTCATGAGATATGGAATCTTACATATTTAGTTTAGGGTCTCCATATCATTAGATTATAATTAAAGAAAGCTCCATTACCATTTACTCATAAAAAAACGAACAAACGGGTCTATATCGTCACTATAGTGATAGGGCGCACGAACGAAACTTGGTAGATATGCAACAATGATAACTATATGAATATTCAAATTCCGATCAAAATAGGTATCCTATCAGGATTTAGTCATTTAGAGAAAGAAAGAAGTCCCATTAAGAAAATAAACAAACAATTTTATAGCGGAAGGAGGCCCACTCAGGCCGTTAGATTTGATTAATGGCCTCACGAAGAAAGGCCCACGAACAAAACGACTTAGTTTTTTTTAGTTTTGTTATTTTTTTAGTTTTTCGACCTAAACTTGGGAAACTTGAACGAGGAAGAAGGTTCGGCAATGGCGAAAGTAAGAAGAATGAGGTCCAATGAGTAAGTTATATCTCATTTATCTAATATCAGTTGTTCGATTTTGATCACATTTCATTACTATCAATTTTTGATTAAAAAAAATGTAATTTACAGAGTATCTTTGTCTACTGAGATGGTTAATTTGATGAAAGTTGCATCGCTTAATTGCTTGGTTATGAACGATTTTGTAAATCCTACTCTACAAAGGATAATGGATAAGGGAGAACCGGTTTCACACTCTGCCCTCTCTATTGCGACAGTAGATGATTCGAGTAACGACTAAAATTTAAGTTATTCGTCGAGAGATTGTATAGTATGTTCAATTCAGTGTGAATACAAAACTTACAATGCGTAGCTTACGACAAGCTTCTTCATTGATCCTCACGATATGCAGTATATGTCATACACCATTATCTTAAAGCTCAACAGGTCAATATCCGGGCTTTGAAGCGAGGAAAAAAGGCAAACAATGCTTATAAAGCATCGCTAAAAGTTGTGGAAAAATATTGTCCGGAGTTCCTCCAAGAGTTGTTGTCAAATGCTGGAAAAGGAATTTTAGGTCCAGACTATGCCTCAGAGATTATTTTGGATGCCACTAACGAGACCGCTCTCGAAGTAAAAAATGATTTTCTATGTGACATTCAGATTCAGTGATGTGGAAGCATTCACTAAAGATTTACCAATACCAATCACTCTATGGGTTTCTGATACAGTTGTCCTAACAACAGAAGGTCAGAAAGTTGTAACTGAAAGTTGCTCGAAAGACATAGAAAAGGTTATGTACGCATTTCCAACAGAATTTGCGAAAGAGGGAATCAAAGAGACTGCTACAAAGAAGTCGGATACTGCGATAGAGTCTCTCGTCACTCAAGAAGACGCAGCAATTACACTATTAAGTCTTTGTATCCGACCAACCTTTGGAGGGAATGAGGGCAACCTTGGTGGTACATTAACAACCCATTAAAATGGGTTCCGTTTTTCAACATCCAAGCCGGATAAATGGGTTGAAATTCTGTTTCAGAATGTTAAACGCGCTTTCTTCCAACTAGTCGAAGAGGAGATTCTTCTCTACTTCCACATGCTCAATCTAACAATAGTTTGAAAAACTACGACGAATGATGTTCAGATTTACTTTAAACTATGCCGACCCTTGAAAGGCAGCCAGACATCAGAGAGAAAAACAGATGTGGAGAATTTTGTTAAGCACGTAAATGCCCTCTGGAAACGTAAGGGTCTTGCTAATAGATTTAAGCAACCCTAGAAGAAATTAGGGTTTCACGGAAAATATAAAAAGCAACCAGCCTTTATCCTTATAACTGAGCATTGCTTTGTAAGGATTAACCGGTTCTCCCTTATCCATTATCCTTTGTAGAGTAGGAATTACGAAATCGTTCATAACCAAGCAATTAAGCGATGCAGCTTTCATCAAATTAACCATGTCAGTGGACAAAGGTACTCTGTAAATTATTTTTTTAATAAAAAATTATTGTAATGAAATGTGATCAAAATTAAACAACTGATATTAGGTAAATGAGATATAACTTACTCATTTGACCTCCTTCTTTTTACTTTCGTCATTGCCGAACCTTCTTCCTCCTTCAAGTTTTCCAAGTTTTGGTCGAAAAACTTAAAAAATGAGGAGGAGTAGAGTTGCTAGGAGTGGGTGAGGACTGAAAAATAGAGAGAGCCCTGTTAGGTCGGGAGTATTGTGGCTGGGGTTGATCTCTGTTGGAGTAACTTCTTGAGGAACCTGAGATTTGATACAAGGGACTGAGGAATGTTCAATCATCCGAAAGATGTGGCAAATTGCCTTAAGATACTTGAGATAATTGAAGTTTACAGGTCTTCCACGATCTGTAAAGATAGAATTAAGAGTGGCTAACAAGGGAGTCCGAACATCATACATAAACTGTATTCGAATATAAGAATTGGTAACCATACTGAAGTTCCTAGGTTGAATTTGTAAGATACACCCCATACAAGAGAAAATAATATCAAGATAATGCATGTTCTGGATGGATGATGGGAGACCTGATAGGCTGCACCACATGGGTTCATACAACAGCTCGGGGATCTTCTCTTAGATAGGAAGATCGGCTTGATGCATAACTACCAACATCCCTCAGATATCCAGGGTTTGCCTTGATTAATCTCATTAAGTACTATCAGATTTCTTGGCTTGATAAGAAAGTGATTAGGACCATAAGGGGCTGACACTATGTTGCATTCTCTGAAGAAACGGGATTGAGCAAAGAGATGCTTCCTGATGAAACCTATACCAAAGTCGTATGAGCAACAAAGTCTGGCTACAAAGCCTGAATCTATTTCTAAAAGCTCCTTGTTCCTAGAAGGTTTCGGGTAGGAAATGGTCAGGGTTTCCCTAATCTGAGAGGTTTAGCTGAATTGTCATATGGTTGGAGAGAGAATGGATTTCTTTGTCAGAAGAGGAGGTCGACATTAATAGAGTAGATGGAAGAGGAGAGGGCAAGAGATAGCCACTCAAAAGCAAGCCCCAACATATAAAATATGGAATGAGAAGAGTTACGGTCATGATTATGCCTCGGAACTAAACACATGCAAAACAGACTACACACCTAGCAAGACATCATGAACAAAATATAGACTCCTAGGGGAGATGAAACGAGGAGAGACCAGTAGGCCACTTGTTCGAGATCAAAAGTTTTCACCAGTACAGGAAAGCCTGAAGTAAATAACTATGGGGGTGGAGGCGCATGCAAGGGTTTGGTGGGTAGATCAGCCCTTTAAAGTCGGATTTAGTTAAGACACATGTTCATCAATGAGTATTTTGAGCAAAAAGTAATTATGATTAAGCGTAAAGTTTGAGATACTTCCCTGTTTTCTAGATCTACTCCTACTCACGTTCTGACATTTGATGATCTGCTCTGGTGGTAGCCTCAGTACCTGTCTTTTGTTGTTGTCTTTCGTTGTTGTCTTTTGGGATGTTTGAAGTCTCTAATGAGTGATTAAAGCTCTAATTTGGATTGTTCTGGGCTTTATGAGGTTGAGATTGTGGGAATCAGTGGTTGCATGATTGATTTGGTGGTTGAAGGTTGATGGATTGAGAAGGTTTTTCAGGCGGTTGAGGGTTTCGTTTTGGGGAAAAATGAGGGGGGAGGAGATCACCTGCTGACGTCAGGCAAGACTCTCTCCCTCTCCTAAAAAACCCACCCATCTTTTTGGATGCCACAAAATTGTCAATTTTAACTTTTCGTTCTTGAATTCCCAAACAGCCCTACCCTAGGCTAGGGGTGGGATTCGATCCGGACGAGCGGGAAACGGACACTTACTCAATCGGTCCGGGCGGAACGGGCACAAGTCCTAAGTGCCCATTCGGACATCCGGACAAACCGGGCGGACCGGTCAAGCGGGCACCGGTCACTAATGAACAAATAAAGAAATTTTTATTCAAAATTAAAACGGTTTAGTAACAAAATACAAATTTCTAAAACTCCCATTTTACAATTCGAAAAAGTAAATGAATGCCAAATTAAAAGATAATCATTGAGATTTCTCATGGACCACGATCGGTTATATTCTTCTTCTCATGGGTTACGATCGGTGCATTGTGGATTCTTGGTTTACTGACGAGATATTAAGATTTTGGAGGAGAAAGAGACTAGAGAAGTAGAGAGGCGAAAACAAGATTTAGAAAAGTAATTTATCGGGTTCTATATTTTTACTCTTGAAATCTAACGATTGTAGCTAACCCTACCAATCTAAAGGCTTAAAAAATCAAGCATATAGGCAGGGCGGGTATAACAGGTAGGATAAACGGACGGGTATGGACGGGTTCGGTCGAGCGGACTATATAAGCGGGAGGACTCGGTCGGATTACCTGTTAAGGACTTATGCCCGCGTCCGTCCGCTTAAGCTCAACGGTAGGAATCCTAAAGCTCTATAAAAAGCAAGAGCTTCAATCAATTGATGATGAGGTTTTGGGAGGGTTGAATCAAGGAAGTGAGTTCATTGTTGCCAAAACGATGGGAGGAGGAGCTAAGTCTAGTTCATCAACTGAGGTATACTCTGTTCTCTTCAATTTTTGGTTGGGGGTCCTTCCCTAATTAATATATTTACAGTGGGGTGTTATCTCAAAAGTTATGAGTTATTTTCGTTTTCAGGAAGTCTTGTGTCAAATTTGTGAGATGAAGACTCATGTAGCTTTAAATTGTCTCTTTCTTTACTCGACATGTACGAAGAGAAATTCCGATGACATTCTAAAAGTGATGGTGTCGAGTACTTCAAGAAACCCCGGAAGAAAGTATTTGAGGTGCCAATACCTCAAATGTGAATGTTTTCAGTGGCTAGATGAAGCCATGCTTGAATATCAAACTCAACGTGTGAAACAACATCGAGTAGTGGGTTGCTATGGTTGTGGAGATCCAAATCACTGGAAGAAAGATTGCCCAATGAATAAGGAAATAGGAGAGAAGCAGAGTAATCCTTCCCAAACTCAAATTGTGATCACCACTACCCTTGAAGAGATTTGTAACAAGTCTAACAATGTGAAACTTTGAAGTTAACATTCAATAAAGTTAAAAGTTAAAGTGAAGACATATTTGTAGCAACAACAAAAAAAAAACTAACATTCAAAACATAACCAACTTTTATAGTTCTAAAAGTGCATGTTACATAAACCTAACAAGCCTTAACATAGTTCCTGTTAGATGGACCTAACACATCTTTCAAAAGTTATCAACTTTCCAAACCTACTTTTCTTCATAAAATGATCAACTTTCCTCTTCTTCAATGTTTTTATACCCTGTCCAACTGGGGTTGAGTTGAGTGGTGGATCGTGGTCAAGAAACAACTGTGTTCTTCCTCTTGAATCAAGGTCCCCTTCAATCCACAATGACCATGTTAGCAAATCAGGCGTGCAATGGTCATCGTTGATCACGAGATGAAATGGTCACCGTTAGATTAGATGGAGGATTATACGGGGGGTAGTTTCTCCACGAATCAGGCGTGTGTTTCACACGCGAACCATTTTACGTGAAAATGACGGAAAAAGGGGAATTGAGGGTTAACGCCAGAACACTTTTGATTTCGGGGGTGAAGTCCTAATATCACTAAATAAATGGGGTCTGTGTCAAGTTAACCCTTTTTCTTTCTTTCTAGACTCAACTAAAGAAAGCCCTAAACTCTCACTATACGATCTTCTTCTTCTCTCATTAACTCTATCTCTCTCGTTAACTCTATCTCTCTCTCCAGAGATTTGCCCTAGACGATCTTTATCAGGTGATTTCCTGGATTGTTCTTCTTAGGTAAGTCATCATCTTCTTGAATTTTGGTTAAAGATTTGAAGCAAAATATTTGAATAACTTGCTTAATATGAAAAGGGGCTTCTGGATTTTGGGTTTCAAAATTATTTGAAGATTCAAATTGAAGCTAAACAAAGGCCCATTTTCCCTAATTCAATAAAACCCCTGAAACCCTAGACAAATTAATTTCCTTATATGTTTTGGTTAATTATAATTTTCTGATATATTTTGAACTTAGATGTTGATGGTAATATGGTGAATTGTTTAGAGTTAATTGTTGATACATTTAGCCATGACCATATATGCCTTCAATGTGGTTTTCTAATGAGTTTGTATGGCACGTAGTACACAACAAAGAGGGCAACCAACCTAGACTTCTAATAGACTACTTCGAACCGCAAAAATAAATTATCACGAATTAGAGCAACCTGGCCAAAATTAAAGTCATCGTAAGTTGGTTTATTTTGCTAATGCTGTTTGTTCTCAAATCACTATTTGAGTTCTTAAAGAAACAAGAGGAGGTCAAATTTTAGGCCCAATGTGGGGGAAGTTGTATATACTTGTTCATTTCTGGAATTTCTTATGAATGTGGAACATTGTTTTCTGTGATTCAGAGCAAGTAGAAACACTTGGTCATAAGATGAACTATTGTCTGAAAGTTTCATTAGTTTCGGAAATCGGAACTATATCTGCTTTGTAAGATGAACTATTGTCTGAATGTTTCATTAGTTTCGGAAATCGGAACTATATCTGATTTGTAAAATGAACTATTGTCTGAATGTTTCATTAGTTTAGTACCTGAGGGGCTGCTTCATTTAATGTAACTAACTACATACCTTTTTTGTACCTGCCTGTTGATGAATGGTAGTTTCTTTTTCCCTCTTTCTAATTTCATTTGGCTCTTTTCTTTTCTTCCATACTTGTTGATCTATAATGCAATACCCTCCCTCTATGATAGTAGTAGTAAATTGGGCTCTTCTTAAAACCAATGTAACTTGTTATTTAAATGAATGAATTCTGATTTTAAGTGTGATTTCTATGATTCTTATTATTTCCAGGGACAGTTCTTGTATTCCATAATCTTCTTAGACTCTCACTAATGTTTCTTATGACTCCATTTAATTGTTCTACAATGCCTCTGATTTCGGAATCATGTATTCCAAATCTAGGGTATCTGTCTTCAATAGTGATACGGAAACCGAATAGAGTTTTGAATTCTCGGGTATTTCTACAAATATTTCTACTTTGTGATTTTTTAAATCTAGGGTATTTGTTACAATCTGTTCTAGGGTATTTGTTACAATTTGTGTTTGGGTTTTGTGACTTGTTAGAATTTATAATTTTGGTTCCTACCACTGAAATCTACTCATTACCAGTTACTATACGACTGAAATTTTCTTGTTCTTTTTAATAGTGTGAGACCATAGGACTTGTTAGAAATTATAGTTTTGGTTCTTGATACTGAAATTTCGTCATAATCAATAACTATAAGACTGAAATTCAGTTCCTTTTTAATAGTGTGAGAGTATAATTCATGTAGTTATTAAATCAAACAGTCAGGCCTGATTTCAGAATCATCCTCGATTGTTGTAGTGATTATTGAATTTCTCCTCCTTTTGAACTCTAACCCTAACCGTTCTCTTCCTTCTCTCAATTGAAGGGTTCTTACTTCTTACATATACACTCATGGAGCCTCCATCCCCTGCTCAATTTACAGAAGAATCAAAGGCTATCTTTGCCGAAGGTATAGCCCTAGTTCTTTCCAGATGGGCGTCTCTTCAGATGGCAATTCAAAATGAATGGGGTGGTCGGAATTCTCTTCAGAAATCTCACCAATTAGCTTCTGATATCTTCTCTTGGTTTTTCCAAAGTAAAGGTATTAAGATCTCACTCTCCCTGTCAGCCTTTTTTTTTGTATAGGCAGAACAATTAGGGGTTTTCAGTTCAAGGGTTTTCTTGTAATTGCTTACTTGAAGATTATTATGCATCCTTTTAGGGCAAACAAATACTCTTTATTGATCATACAATTTCGGGTCGTGGGTGTGATTGATTGGCAGATTTTTATATTGATGATTTGGAGGATTTGCTGTTTGAAAACATGAGAATCTTGTTTAATGTAGAGCTTGATGATGGCAGTGAAGAAGAGGTATGCATATGATTGTATGCTATTGGATTAACTTACTTGAAATTTTTTTAACTACCATTTGCCGCGAATATTACTTGATAGAATCATAGAGTAGGGATTTAGCAGTTCAGCTTCAAAATTGATATGCATTTCTCTTTTTTTGAACCTACTCTAAACTCTAACCCCTTAAGGCCTTAATGTTTGGATTGTTTTGAACTGTCAATAAATCATGTTTTACAAGTATTAGCCTTTGGAAAGGTTGTGTTATTCGTTTGTACCTCTTAATTCAGAGTAAATCGAACTCCCGGAGCCAGGGGTTCAACAATTTACTCGCTGAACTTGGGCGAGTCTGGCTGAGGTCTCAAGCCCTAGATAACTCTTTCTTCCTTTGAAAATGAAGCTCGACGAACTAGGGTTTTAATTAAAGAAGTTTTAGAGGGAGCCCCTTGTTTGCTTCAGCAGAATATATATTATCTATAGTGGGAGCTTAAGATTAGAATGCATTATATCCTGGGTCATGACATAATCTTGTTAAGTGTATAGTTTTGGAAGTTATGTTTTGAACTTTGATATGTTATGAATCATTTTCCTTGGACACCTTTTGGTTGGTAGCTTGGTGCAATATAGGGAGGGATAATTAGGCTCACATTCACTGTAAAGGTAACTGTTTGAAGAATTTGAAAGACCTAGATGTTGATTTTTTAATGTGTTTTTGTTTTTTTTGTTGTTTCAATCAGATAGCTGCTGATTTGACGACTATGTATGAAGAGTGTCTTCTACAAACTTATGAGACAGTAATAAGATTAAGGGCATCAAAGACTGGGGCAGAAGCAGTTGCTCGAAGCGGACAGGTACTTAATTATCCTCATGTGTCATATATTGTTGGAATTCTATTCTTTTTCTCTTTACACAAGGTTTCATGGTTGCAAAAATCCTCTATCATTGAACTTTAGTTGTTAGTTACAAAATCGAATTAGAGTCCAAAGTACGTATTTGATGAACTTGTGCTGAATAATGTAAGTCAATTTTACGAATTTGGGAGGCAAGTACCGTCATATGTTGCAGAATGAACGTTACGGAGAGAGAATAGTATGATTGTGTTCTAGGTGACGACTACTGATTATCGGCTGTTTGTTTTGGACTCTGAAGGTTTATCCAAAGACTTGAGGTTTTTGATTTTCACCAAATCAGATCTAAAATCTAACTTGAGGGGCAAATAGACTCGAGTGTGATTCTAGATGTTTGTTTCTATCGGACTCATGATGTCTGACTCGTCAGAATGTCTGATTATGGGTCCATTTGAATCAGAAGATTCAGTTCAGACAATGAGAGAAACAGAAAATTACCACCTTAGTCCGTGACTCGATGAAAAGATATACTAGGTCTAGCTGTTATGCCTAGACTCTAAGGTCCTCGCCCACTTGAGATGATTTCATATACTTGTCAATTTAATTAGAATCTGAGTTTTATATTGTTATGTGCCAGTTGGTAAATGAAGATGAAACTGATGAGAGCTCAGATGATGGTAACGATGCATCCGACATGGTAATGGATGAGCAGAAAGATGTTTCTATAAACAATCAAGTTCCTCCGGTAGAGCAAGCGCCTGCAAAAGCGGATGATGGATGGACTGTGGTACCATCAAGAAAAAATAAGGGAAACCGACGGTGATAGATTGAATCTCGTCGTTGAATCGTTGAAGACTTTTTATCCATCTCTATGGTAACATGCACCCGTTTGTTTGGTTTCAGCTCGGTTTCGTAAATTACTATAAATTATAAAATTTTGAGAGTTATATGTACTACAATTTAATGTTATATTCTGCTTTATTTACATGATCTTTCTTTTCTTTATTGTGTTTTTTACCTTTCAGCTTGGATCAAAGGTGAGAACATCATCTTTATAGTCCGCCAACACCATAGAGCTCTAAAAAATGAAATTTAATCCTATAACTGCATGAGCAAAGATACAACCCCTCAACTACTACACAACTACTCAATTTTGTATAGTGTATTTTCAAAGCGTAATCTAAGGTAGATAAATATTAGAGTTTACATACCCGTACAGATGACACCCCTCGCCACTTCCCACTCGTCTCTCTAGGTGGGTATGACAAGATATCCACATAGACACGGACCGACCCTATGCACACTTACAAAATTTGATAAATATTAGAGTTTACATACCCGTACAGATGACACCCCTCGCCACTTCCCACTCGTCTCTCTAGGTGGGTATGACAAGATATCCACATCGACACGGACCGACCCTATGCACACTTACAAAATTTGAATGCAATTGTGTTCGGGAAAAAAGCTCAATTATCCATTCTTCTATAAAGGAAAAAACCACATCATGATCAAAATCTGAATGCTTTTGACTTGAAAGTAAAGTAACTTGCTCTTGAAGGAAAAACAACTCAATTTTGGTGAAAAATATGAGGGCAAAAACACGTTCCTTTTAGGGGGAATTTCAATTTTTTTCTAGGGTTCCTCACTTCTTCTTTTCTCAACATTCCCACAGAGTGGCTAGCAACTCCCCGTAACTCTCCTTCTATTTCTTCTCAAAACAAGTGACGTTTCATAATTTCACCAAAATATATATCCGCATAAAAGTATTTCAAAAAATTCTCAAATCTTTCGTTTAGTGGTTAGACACACCCTCTAAAATTTGAAGTAATATGATCAAATTTAGCGAAAAATGTTTCTCCCGTGATTTATCTCATGTAATTGAGAGATGAATAAATTAAAGATAGGAGCGTAGAATGATTTAATTTAACTTGTATGGCCTAAGATTGGTTGTATTGCTTATTTAATTTATGTGATATAACGCAATGGGTCTTGGAGCCAAATGTCAATAGAAAAACATCATAATGCTATGCAACTTAAGAATTCACTTGTTGATTGTGGGAGCATTCTAACATTTTAACATTCTTCAAACACCATGAATGAGGGAATTAGGTTCAACAAACGACAGAATAAAAAGATATTAACACGTTCCAGAAGGCCAATTCTTTCTTTTATAGTTTTTCAAATGAGGTGTCCATTACCATCCCAACAATCACCTGCACGTCTTTAACTGGTACGTTCATTTCTACAACCCAACACAACAAAATCTGATCGACTCTACCCCACCATTAATGGCTGCTCTTCAATTCAAATACCCACAACCAGATTGATCACCACTTTAGGGTTTCTACCTAAATATATCATCACATTTAGTAGCAATTTTTGTGGAATTTTCATAAATGGATGAAGAAAATCATTCAGAAGGAAAGTCATTGTTTGAAACCCCAACATGGGCAGTAGCAACTGTAATTACTGGCATGGTTATTATTGGCACCATTGTTAATAGATCTTTAGAACAGATTAAAACTGTAAGTAAATCAACATTCATATTCTTTTATTTTATGGGTTTGGTGTTGTTATTTGATTTTCAATCTTTTTGTTTTGAGCAGTGGTTTGCTTCATCTAGGAGGAAAGCTCTTCTTTCTGCTCTGGAAAAGATCAAAGAAGGTAAAATTATGAGTAATCTAAAATGGGTTTTTTCTATTATGAAATTTTATGTGAAATTTCCAACATATGTTTTTGATTATTTTGGATTTTGTTGGTATCAGAGCTCATGCTATTTGGGCTTCTATCTCTGTTAATGTGTCATTGGACAATTTGGATATCAAAGATTTGTGTAAAATCTTCATCTCTTAGTAGCAGATTCTTCCCATGTACAGTTGAAGCATATGAAACAACACTAAGGCCCCATAAATTATTGCAAATATCAAATTTTCAATCTTTGAATCACTCAGTTTTCATGAAAGTAGAGAATGTGCAGGAAACCCATTTATCTACTCATGAGCTCTGTCCTGAGGTAATAACTAACCCACCATTCCTAATCTTCTTTATCTGGGTTTTAATCTCTATATATAGATGTAAATAAGGTGTGTGTGTGTGTGTGTGTGTGTGTGTGTGTGTGTGTGTGAAAGTGGCATTGATCATTCAATAATCTGAGGAAGTGTTCAATATGGGATTGCCGAGTTTCTAACAATCGGGTCCCTATCTTCACCACCCGAAGGGAGTAGCATGGTTCATGACAATTCCTCTTACTATTGTAGTACAGTTGCCTTTTATAAAGTTGTTCATCCCCAGTTATACTTTTTTCTCATGGTTCAATGTTGTTTGAACAAAACATCAACCTTGGTTGAGTTCGATTTGGAGTTTTAATTCAATTGAGGCGGAGGCCTGTTTATTTGTCGAAGAGAAAATCTTGATTTGATGCAAAACTGTCGACAACATTCGAGGAAATTAACATGTAATCATGTTTCATCAGAATCTATAATTATGCAGGGCCACGAACCCTTCGCTTCATATGAAAGTCTTGAGCAACTTCACCGATTGTTGTTTGTTCTTGGTGTAATTCATGTTACTTACAACTTTGTCACTATCGTTTTGGCCATGATCAAGGTGAGTTTGGAATCTTTTGATTTTCCAAAGCTTAGAGTATAAGGTTTTTTTTCCTGATGTGGTTCTCTGGTTTAGGTTGTTCTTTTTTATTGACATATACAGTAAGTTTTTCTATTTGTTGCAGATACATAGTTGGAAAACATGGGAAAGTCAAGCATTGTCAATGGCTAATGAGGGATTGAAAGGTGAAAATCTTCCTTGTATTGTATACATTTGCTTGATAGTTGAGACCAAAGTTAAAATCTACAAAAATGTCTCTCTGCCCGAAAAAGTGGGCTGGAATCTGAGGTGGACGGTCTGATTTCACCCGGTGGCTTAGAGAAAAAGATACTTCGTTGAAACCGTGAAATCAGGCCCGCCCATCTCAGATTTCGGCCGGACTCCAGCCAAAATTTTCGGGCAGAGTATCAAGGTTTCTTGTATGAATTTCTTTATTTATTTGATCGGTTATCTTAACATGCTCACCCTGATGTTACTTTCCTATATAATTTCTATATTCATATTACCGATTTTCAGGCACTGGAAAGAAGAGCTTTAAGCGTCTTTCAACTTTCGTTTTCCACCATACGTCCCATCCGTGGAGCAAAGACCGCGTTCTCGTTTGGCTGGTACCTTTATATGTTCAAATTCCTATCCCATTATTAGGTTTATTATGTCTTTATTTGGTCTATTACATCACTATCTTTGTTGGTTTTCCATCACCCGTACTTATTTAATAATGTGTGAGGATAGTCCCACATAGACAAAGGGAAATCTCTTGACCAACAATATAATTTCTAAGACCGTTCCACTCAATTCCAAATGGTTGTGAGTCCGAAAAAAACTTAGTGTGGTATCAGAGTTAGAGCTGCACGTGATAGAAACAATGTCACACATGCTCTACGTCTGTAACACCAGCCAACAGAAGGACACATGTTAGGGACTCTGGTCCAAAGGACATCATTCGTAGACAGAGGAACGTTTCGTGACCAACAAAACAACATCTAGGGCCTCTTTGCTCATTGCCTAATGGATTTGAGTTGGATCTCCACAAGCTGAATAATATGTTCGTATGTTTAACTGTATACCAGACTTTATATCAATTTCATGAATCAGGCTCTCGGAGCACATACTACTTCATTATATTTTCTCTTGTTCACTTTGTATGGTTGGTGTGGCCAGAATAATTCAACTTAAAGAACTTTGTGCAGCTTTGCTTCAGCCGGCAATTTTGGAGTTCCATCAATAGAGCCGACTATATGGCACTTCGCTTGGGCTTTCTTACAGTAAGACTTCGTATCCATTATAGTATAACTTGTTAAAGCAATCCTCTTTCAGCATGAATGACATCTTCTTTAGTATTTTCTTTATTATGTTAGATTCATTATTCTTATTCTTATTAATTCTCTTTCAACTTTAAATTGTTGTAGAATCACGAACTTCATCCGTCATATGATTTCCATAATTACATGCTTAGGAGCCTAGATGATGAATTCCGTGATATTGTAGGCATAAGGTACCACTCTATTTTCACTCTTCGCCTACCACATAAATCTTTTGCTATTTGGTAAAATAAAATGATCCCAAACTTTGACAGACGAGCTAAGTACATTACTTAATAACTATTTCTTTCGCCAGTGTGCCGCTTTGGGTGTATGCCATATTTTGCATTTTTATAAATTCCCATGGTAACTTCCTGTAAGCTTGTCCTCCTCTCTCTCTCTCTCTCTCTCTCCTGATTTGATAGATACGCTGGTCGGTTCTTCTAAGGCATTTTATTTCCCCGTATTTCAGGGACCTACGCCTACTTTTGGCTTTCATTTACTCCAGCTATTGTAAGTCTAACCTTGCTTAAGCTTTCTCAGGTCTATGAATGTTGTAATTTATTCCTCTGATCAGTTTCTTTGTCCCTTTGCCATTATTATAAAAGTTAATCCTTCTGGTTGGTACAAAACTGCACCATATAGTGGTAAAACTGGCTCTTGAAGTGGAAGACTCAAACCCATGCAGTGGAAATCAGTTTAACCTAAGAGACGAACTTTTTTGGTTTGGAAAACCCAAACTCTTGTTATGGCTAATACAACTTATCTCATTTCAGGTGAGTGGAAGCAAAATCGTTCTTCGAATAATTTGAAACTTCCTCTTAACAAAGTTCTTATCTTTTCATGGGCTTCTTATTTTGCAGAATGCATTTGAAATGGCGACATTTATTTGGTCCTTGGTAAGAATTTGCTGATATTAATACAATATTTCATAAAATGGGTACCACCATAGGCAGAGCCACAAGTAAGCTAGGCCTAGGCTTGCCTACTAATGGTTCCTGTAGTCCTGTTGAGAGGCCAAACATGTGTATATTGGTTACCGGGGTCAGTCTGTCCATTAGAGTAGCCTACATAACCTTCCCTCAATCAAGATTTGTGGTTTGGCCCTTGGGTACCACCACACACCAAAATCAGTGGATCAAAATTGGTTGTTTGGGTTGTTTACAAGTAATGTTTGCACAAGATAATCTGCAACATGCTGACTTACTCCTTTTTTTTTTGGTTCAGTGGGAAATAAGAGGCCCTTCTTGCTTCATGGAGAATCGGCTGTTTCTTGTTATACGCTTGATATCTGGGTAACTTCTATATAATGCCCCAATGCTCGTTTCTAGAAGTTTTTGTGATGAACCGGTAGGAATCTAGAAATTTCTGAGTTTCTTGTAATATCCAACATCGCTTGGGGGACAAAACCTTTTACCCAGTGGGTTTGGGCCTAAGTTGTAAAAGTGGGGACAATGTTGATACTGTTAGTGCTGGGGTTTAATTTTTTCTGTTCTCGAGCTTGATTTTTGAGTTATGTAAGTCATACCCATAATATATAGAAGAAGCCGAAAGAACGTCGGTAAGACTATAAATTTGATATTCTTATTGATTGTTGGTTTTGTAGGATTACATTCCAATTCTGGTGTAGTTTCATCACGTTCCCACTATACGTTATCGTTACTCAGGTTTGAACTTTATCCTTTTTTAACTTGATTTCTATGTACTAAATGCATGAATTATCTCCTTATTGTCACTGGTTTTACTCCATTTAGATGGGATCGAAGTTTAAGAAATCAGTTGTTTCTGAAAATATACGAGAATCACTGAAAGAGTGGCAAAATAGAGCGAAAAATTTGAAACAAAATCAGGAGAAAGCGATCCTTTCGACTGAAACATCTTGTGCTTCTACCGAGTCCACGAAGGACGAGATAGACAGAAGGAATGGTCATCCCTCGAGTAGCATTCTTACTAGCTCAATCAAACCAGTCATTCTCACAGAAGGTGAAAATTGTGAAATATCTCCAGATGATCCAGAGGTTTCACATAGTTCTGGTCTTACGTGTGACAGTTCTGAATCCTCTGATGTAGATGATAAAAGTAGAAAAGATGAATATTCTTTTCTTCCACTTTAGCAATGTTTCGATTTTCATTTTGCTAAAGGATGTAATTCTCAATTGTACTTCCTGCTAATCATTTCATTACTTCCCAGATAGTACTGGAAAAAATCTTCTCTTTGTAGTACATTCAAGCTCTCACTTATTGTACCTGGATAATCTGGTAATCGTACTCTAAATTTTGGCAATCATTTTTTTTAAATTTTGATTTGGTGGGTGGAAATAAAATTTGATTAGCAGGAATGGCGTTAAAAAGTAATGGTCTTGCTGCTCTTGCACACGGTAGGAGGGCTTGTCTCTTCTTTATATTAACTCATTCATCCATATACTTACTTTGATTGTCTTATAGTTCTCCATTCTCTCTTTTAAAGTTATTATTATTATTGTTATAATTATTATTATGAAAGTTCTCTCTTTTAAAGTTATTATTATTATTATTGTTATAATTATTATTATTATGAAGAGAGAATACCAAAAACAGAAGAAGGTAGAGAAGTTCTGAGTGTATACACTGACAGTACACAGCTGACTGGTTTCATCAGCTGTGTACAGTCGTTAATTCGTTCCCGAAAGTATGGTACAGATGAAGTTGGCTTCAAATCTTCAGGTAAGAAGTAAGTTTTTGCAAGTTGGTTTAAGTGACCTAAGAAAACAGTGAAGTAGGATATTAGTTTCTGATTCTATTTGGTGTTAGTACTGATGAATTTGAATTTGTAATTCCTTGTAAGTGGGCTTAAGTGACCTGAGAAAACAGTGAAGTAGTCATGTTTTTAATTGTGTTCATTCGATACACAGAAACAAGGTTGACAATGATGCATTATAGTGTGGATTTTGATTTTCGATTTGGTTTTAAATCAATAAACATACACAGAAACAAGGTAAAATTAATGTGGGCCATGAAGAACTTTCGAAAGTATGGATATAGCAAGACTAACATCGATATGTTTATTGATTTAAAACAAAATCGAAAATCAAAATCTACACTATAATGCATCATTGTCAACCTTGTTTCTGTGTATCGAATGAACAAAATTAAAAACATGACTACTTCACTGTTTTCTCAGGTCACTTAAACCCACTTAGAATCAGAAACTAATATCCTACTTCACTGTTTTCTCAGGTCACTTAAACCAACTTGCAAAAACTTACTTCTTACCTGAAGATTTGAAGCCAACTTCATCTGTAACATACTTTCGGGAACGAATTAACGACTGTACACAGCTGATGAAACTAGTCAGCTGTGTACTGTCACTGTATACACGCAGAACGTCTCTAGCTTCTTCTGTATATTGTTGATTTCTTTGGAGAGAATATGGAAGAGAAGAGATGAACTTAGCTTTTCTCTCTTTTGCTTTCTCATTCATCACTTAAACGGTGAGTATCTTTTTTCTTCATGTAGGTGGAGTCCCTAAGTTGGTTAGATTTGAATTTTATTATTTCTTGATAGCAAGGAGTAGAGCATTCTTTCAACAGAAAAAAAAAAAGGAGTAAAGCATTAACTCATAAAGAAAAGGTGTAGAGCATTAAATATTCAATCCCAACGGATCATATAAGTTTTCCCCATCATACATTGCTTATGCCTAGTTAGAGAAGTACGCATGTGATCTCTATGATCGAGACTCTCCATCTTTATATATATATATAGGTATGTACATGTGATTGAGACTCTCAGTCTTTATATATATATGTATGTACATATGGTTTTGTTAGTGTTGCTAAATGAGTTGCAAAATAAAAGTAAATGAATAAGTTAAGATGTTGGTGAGAACTGAAAATGAAAGGGAGTGTGCCACAATTTAATGGTTTTGATTATAAGTGGTATACACCGTCCATTTTTTGACTTTAAAGAACTCCCATACAAAGTAAGAAGTATTTGGAGGCTATTATTATTGAGGTAGGAAATCAAAGTAGTAATTAAGGGTGGTAATTTGGTCAAGTCGTTTTCACCCAAATTCCATGAGCAATGACTTCTTAAAGAAAAATGTTCTGCACTTGGAATATCAACCACACCATTCTTTTGCCGAATGAAGAAGAAAAAGACTCACACATATATAAATTTTTTTCCGTAGTCCGCTCAGTTCTAAGTTTTACAATAATCAGGCAGCATAATTATTTTCGAACATAATAACTGGGCCGTGCTTGAGAATTCGGGGACCTAGTGCCAAGATTTAGTTAGGACCCTCTTGTACCATAAAACATAAAAATAGTGCATTTTGAAAGGAAAATAACGAACAAGTTTCTTGCCTCTTCAAATTTTCACACTTGTGTTTTTATGTGGCATAGATAAAACTATACAAATGAAATAACAAATCAATCATAAAATGTTTAAAATTAAAAAATAAACCCAGTCCAAAAACCAACTAAAGTATGACCCAAAGTCCAACTACATTATTTATACCTTAACAATAGATGCAATTATGGCGCTTAATAATAAAAATAAAAATACCAGTATAAGATGAATTTGATAGAATTGTTTCAATAAGGATACATATTTTTTTTCTGTTCCACTTATTTGTCAAAGTTACAAAACTTGAATGATGTTGTATGTAGGAAGACTAAAGCCAAACTTATAGGCTACAATAAAACCCCAATTCTTTTTTCTAATCTAAAAAAGATAAACTAGTAATTTATATACAGATAGTTAAAAATCTAATATTTCGGCATAATAATAATAATAATAATAATAATAATAATAATAATAATAATAATGATAAGTGGTAATAATATGTTTACAAACATAATTATAATTTTATAACTTGAAACAACGGGAGAGGTTAAAAGAACTGAGATTTTTTTTCTCTTTTTGCATAATAGAAATTGGAGTTATGGTAGGTTTTCCCCACATGCAATGATGCACCAATAGAATAGGGAGAGAGAAACAAACTTCCCTACCTACAATTAATAGGTTCTGTAGAGAGAGAAACACCTTTTCGAATCCACCCGAGTACCAACACAATCATCTATACAATCGGACGGATCTTATAACAAGAAAAGAAAAATTTGTGGGCCCATACCAGTGGGGGGCCCAGTGCGGGCGCCCTACCCGCACGACCCTGCATATTAAAATGTCCTTTCGATTTTCTCCATTCAAGGGCTGCCTGAACTCAAAGCAACCAAAGCGGATGCTTTGACCCCAACATACCTAAGGCCCCTTCGTTGGAGTTTAATGGGCTAGTCTTGTTCAAACATATACAATTATTGACAAAATTAAAACTATAGCTTTGGTTGTTACAATCTTGGTTTGAGTTGTGATGGTGTAAGGTACAAACCCACTGTCAAGCAAACATGGGCCGACCCTATCCCCATTTTTGTAGTCTAAAATTATGATAAAGCAAGCCCAATAACAGATGAAGCTTTGTTTTTATTTTGATATAAAGATTAACTCGACCGAAAAGCTTACTACATATCTACCATAATTACGGGATGGGAAGGTAGAAATATTAATGTAACCACTTTGTAAACATTAACCTACACTTATAATAAAGAGAAATAATTTAGATGTGGACTTTTATTTATCATATTTAAACATATAGATTTTTAATTTTCATAAGGTAACAAGGTAAGCACACTATTATGAGAGTCCACAGTTTCCCTATACACTAAAAAGGCCTCTTATAATGTATTAGTGAAGTGGATTTTCGGTTTGATTTTTCTTGGTTATCTTATTGAAGAAAATAAATAAAGACCGGGTAAATCTTATAGGCACTCTAGCCTATAATTCTTTTTAGTTTTGACATGAGTGTTGTAGATGGTAAAAATATCTACGGGTCGGAAAATCCAACAGTCAACGGGTTGACAGTCAGAAGTCTTGTCGGGTCGTGGTCGGATGCTGCGGGGACCTGCTACGTGTCGAAAAGAACCTGCACACAAAAAGAGAGAAAAATCGTGAAGCCTCCGGGACACCGGGATGGTGGTGGCCTAAGGGGGCTCCGACGGTCAAGTCAGATACTCGGTCAAATATAAATAAGAAAGTCAAAGTGGGCGATAGAAGGGTAACCGTCGTCGGAGTACTTAGGTGTCGCGGCTCGTAGAGTTGTCGGAACAGATCTCCACGGTAGTGATGTAGTTACTGTAATATAGAGGGTGATGAAATTGATATTGTGACGATAACCTGCTGGTCGTAAGTGGGTTTTGTGGTAGGTTGCTGGTCGTAAGTGGATCACGTGGCAAGGGGCTGGTCGTATAAGAACGGTGTTGATACGACCAACTCGCTACTGTTGGATGAGAGATGGATCGGACCCGAGGGTTACATGATCGCGGTAAGGTGGTGATCGCACGAAGATGGTGTTGATACGACCAGCTAATTACTGTTGGATGAGGAACTATCAAGCTCTTATCTCCCAACTTCTAAGACAATAAATCAGAGACTTTTGAGAGAATGAGATGCTCTTTGAGATGCTTATCAGAGAATATGTTAGAGGGAAGGTGGAATAGACTGCTAGAGTATTGTTGTCGGATATTCCATGATCGATCTGGGTGTTGCCTTCGCTCTTTATAGTGTCAGAGAGATTCGTCTTGATGACGACCAACTTGTAACCAGAGCATTTACTTCGTAATGTTTGCTCGCGGGAGGTGATAAAGGGATAAGGTATCTGATGTATCGACCATCAGATGAGTGTTTGAATTTCTCGAGGGATGGCCAGGATGTTACCGCGTGTGCGATAAGCTAATGGCCGGTAACTTCCATCTTTAAGTGGTAGATACGGAATATTTATCACCAGTGTGGTTACGGATTGCGCAATAACTCTCTGGTCGTAAGAGAGCTTAACACTGGCAGGTGGCTATTGTGTGACACGTATCAGATATGTTTAGTGTCAAGCGGGTATGGATTCGACGGTCAGAGTATCGACTTGGGCCATTATCGGGCCTTGTGATCGGGCCTCGCGGATTTTATCCTTACTAGGGGTGGCAATTTGGTCCGAACCGGCGGGTTTTTTCCTAAATCCGCCCCTAATGGGACGGGTTTTACCGCCCCGTTAATTAAACGGTTCGGGTTTGGTATGAAGTTAAGAAAAACTAATCGGGTTCGGGGCGGGTTTGGTATTAGACAGTAAACTCCGCCCCGAACCGATTAGTATGTTATATATTAAATATATGTTTTATTTATGGTTATGTTTCTAAAACTTTAATCTTATATTATCAATTTAATTATTTTATGTTTTATATTATTTAAGTAGTTGTAGTGTTTATGCAAAAACTCAAAGTCTTACAAAATTTTGTTAACAATTGTTATGTTACTTCAAACTAAAATAACTTTTGTGAAACAAAATACTTTGAACCCGACCCGACCCGACTCGTTTTATATTAAACGGGGCGGGGCGGGACGGTAATGGTTTAAAAAAAAATTAATTGGGACGGTTATGGTAATTGAATATCCACCCCGATTAATTATTGGGACGGTAATGGTAAAACCCGTTTACTAACGGGACGGAGTTGGGAAGGGGATGAACCGTCCCAAACCCGCCCCGTTGACATCCCTAATCCTTACGAAATAGTTGTTCCTTTATTTTACAGGCACCTCGTTGGGCAAATATTTGCCCATACAAGTGTTACAACAGGATATATATAAATATATATATATAATATATAATATATATATATATATATATATATATATATATATATATATATATATATATATATATATATGTGTGGTCTTGTAGAATGATGGCTTCCGATTATGACGGAGTGATACTTTAATTTGATCAGAAACCTCCTTTGGATTGTTATGTAATAGCTTTCTTCGCATGCTTGTGCACTTACCTCCTGGGTTTTTAACATAGTGCATCATCCTATTAAATTCTATTGGTTCCATGCTTGGTTTTATATGTAGATTACAGTCATGAGCTGCTGCGAACACCTACGGATGGTTGCATTTATAGAGGATTGCTCGACATTATTATAAAGTGATGATTGCATCCTAACGAATGAACAGTCTATATGCAATTGTCACTCGGATTTGCAAATTCTCAAGTACTGCTCGAGTCCAGCTTCTAAATAACATGTTAAGGTGAGAGCTATAACTTGTTGACAAGTGTAGTCCATAATATGCAAGCCTAAAAGTATAAACAAACACTTATACACGTCTAACAAGTACAATGGTGCATGTGTTATATTTAATAATCCTAAATTTTTAAATGATCGAATAAATTCTTATTGAGTGGGAAAACTTTTGGAGGGATTTTGTTTACCAATAAGTTTCTAGTTGAAACACAGACTTTTAAATCTGATTTTTCAACAGTAGTTTATTTCTATTTTAACTACAGATTTTTAAATCTAATTTTTCAATAGTAGTTTATTTTTACTTCAATTACGAACTTCTAAATCTGATTCTTCAACAGAAATTTTTCCTATGGAGTTTCAAATCCGAATTTTCTACAACAGTTTTTAATGGTCAATTTTTAAGTTAATTTTTGCCTTTAATGCATTGGCTACAAAAGAGGATAGTCCAAGAAATATTCCCTAATGGCTAGTTTGACTGGAGTAAATTCTGAATTTAATTTATTTCAATGTTAACCCTTAGATCATCAGTTTCAAACGATTGAGAATCGTTGGATCTTTGTGAAGGATTTATCCGTTCGGTCTGAAGGAGATGTCCTTCTGAAGGAGTGTCCTTCGACCAAGGTGGCAATGTGATCAATTTGTCATTTAGGATAACGATGACCACACGTGAAGATCATCCAGTCCGGTCCAATTAGGGGTCGTAATGCTTTGCTAGAATCCAACTACGATCGTCGGATCAAGGAGTTGATTCGCGGCTAACATAGACCGGATCCTACAACGGGTTACACATAAGAGTGGTAGCTTGATCGGAGAGACTTGACTAGACGGGAACAGGCTAAAGTTGGATGGGATCCAACTAGAAAGGCCGAAAGGGTCCGAATGGAGATTCGGGACAAGATAGAAAAGAAGGCTCATTGGGTCGGCCATGTGATGGGCGACCAGAGTAAGTGGGCCGTCCATATAAAGCCCATGGTGGGCTGCCCTGGCCGACCACACTTAAGGGATTATCAAAATACACCAAAAGGGTATTTTGGTAATTATCTTTTCTGTGACCCGAAAATAGAAAACCTAATCTGAATGGGATTCTAATTAGGGTTTGTCTATATATTGGGTCAGTTGAGAACAGAAAAGGTGTGGATTTTTCTCTAGTGGAAAAATATACAGCTCTCTCTCTCAATATACAGCTAGTGGAGAGAGAGGAATATAGAAAAAAAAGCTCCCGTTCTATCAATCTAGTCAAGAAGAAGAGTTCTTCTCAACCTTCTAGTAAGTCCTAGCAGTCTGAAAGGAAGGGAGATCAAGTCTATTCACTCGGTGTCTCAAGTAGAGGAGCTACAATTGGAGCTCTCGATCTTTGCATGCGATTGGAATGGTTCGAGGGAAAAACGCGTTAAGGTATTTATCCCTCTTCTAGTTCATTGATTAGTTTATGCATATGATCCTGGGAAATCTAATGTTAACATATGATGTTTGAGATTCCGCTTAGAACACTAGATAGTGTATAGGATACACAAAACCCTACAGTGGTATCAGAGACGGTTGCATGAAACTATCTCTGACTAGTCGAATTAGATTCGAGCTTGATTGATTAGATGATTTTATGTTTAAATAGGGATTTAGACATGAAATTGATTAGTTTAAATTGGATTTAGACTTAATCGGATAGAAAATTGAAAGAGTTTCAATGAGAGAACTTTAAAATTTTGAGTTTTTGAAAAGAGTTTTCAAAAGAAAGTTTTAAAGTGGATGGTTTTTTTTAAAAGAGTTTTCAAAAATTGCTGGTTTTTGGATGAATTTCATCAAAAACAGCAGCAAAAAGTGGGAAGAAAACGAAAATTGGAAGGGAAGAAGGTGCTGTCTAGGAGCCGGACTGACCAGGACGCGTCCCAGTCCTTCCCGGACTGGGAATTCGAGAGTGTCTCGGACAGGACGCGTCCGAGCTTCTCTCGGACAGGATGACGCGTCCGAGATCGTCTCAGACTGGGAGTCCGAGAGCGTCTCGGACTGGGATCCCGAGGGATCCGCGTCTGGCACTTGAGGCCGCGTCTTCAGGACGCGACCACAGAGAAGTCCAGACGCGTCTCGGATTGAGAATCTGGATGCGACCGGGACTGTACTTTCCAGAACGCGTCTGGTGAATCCAGGAGCCGTCTCGGACTGGGAGTCCGAGATGGAGAAACTTGGACAGAGCGTCTAGGACGCGTCTGTGGGGCTGGGAAGCGTCTGGCCTAGGGCCACGACGCGTCCACCCGAGGGACTTGGCACGGTCGGAACGTGCCAATCCGGGTCCGACCTTGGCTCGGACCTTGACCGTGACTTGACTGGGTCTAGTCAAAGGGGTCCTTGACCAAGTTTGACTTAAGTCTTTGGAGTTAGACTCGGGTCTTTTGGGCCTTGACTGAAGTGGGAGGTTTCTATTTTCTTCTTCCGACTTTGACCATATTTTTTTTTCCGAAAGCGACCTGGGCCAATCAAAAGCCTAAAACGGAGTTTTTCCAAAACGATTTTATAATCTTTTAGGATAAAACCAAAACGAGCCATTAGTCAGAATTTTGAGAAAATTAGACTTAAGGAACGTTAGACATAGAGATGTCGGTAGTATCTCCCGAATAGCTATCTAGAACATAGCAAACCTAAATTCGACCTAAGGAAGCGAATCTCAAACATACTTGGGTGTTTTATGAGTGTCATATTATTATGTATGTATGAATGTGAATGCGGGTTCTAGTATGGCCATAGAATTGTTCTATCTTGTTTTTAAGCACGGATGGGTGCCCGATGTATTTAATTTAATTTCAAGTTTTATACGATCTGCGAATCGTTGAGTCTTGTAATTAGAGTTAAGGGTCCAAAAGAGTCCATTGAAGACCAAAGGATGAGATCGTGGTTCGAGTGGGAGAATTCAATGGATGTTCGAGGATGGAGATCCAGGCGAACGGAGGCTAAACAAGCAAAGAACCTAAGAAGATTAGATCTTTTAGGTTAGGGGCCATACTAGGATCATGTCTGCTTGATTTATTTTCTCGCGCGCATTTACTTATTTACGTTTTATGTGGTGTATGATTATGTTAGAGTTCACAGTAATGCATGCAAACAAAAACGTTAGAGTCCCCAAAACAAATTTTGAGTAATGCCTACCCAGATTAAGACACCTGTTGAGCCCTTGATCATTGATGTTGGGTCATGCCAAAGCAGGGTGCCATCTTTTACCTCGGGAAAATATGGGTAGACCTATGAAGAGGTCTACATGTCTAAATGGTTATTCTCAACGAGTCAGCAAAAGGGTTTTGGATTTCGAGGCAAAAGGATGAATTGAACACATAAGTGTTATTCATCAACCAAGAGTCATATGAAATATGATCAGTAAGGAGTTACTCACCCAGGAGGGTGAAGTTAAGGGCAGTGCCAAAGTACGCTTAACTTCACAGGAATGGGATCTTAGAATCATATTATTCAAAGGGGGACGGTTTTCACTGAATAATATGACAAAAAAAAAAAAAAAACTATTTTTGCAATGATAATAAGTTTTAGGATTTTGTTTTATTTTCTTTTAAAAGTAGAGGATATATGACTATTAGAAAATAGTTTTCCAACCTTCGTTCATTCCTTCAGAAGGAATTAAACGAAAATTATTTTCATGATTGGAAAGGAATCCGAGAAACGTTCTCGAATTCGAAATAAAGAAAACGTCCGAGAATATCTCATTCCTAATGTTCATTGGTTCTTCAGACGACTGAGGATATGATTATCCAAAGTCTTTTGTGAACATCCATAAAATTCTTCACTCACGTAGGGATTAATGATATGGATGCGTGCACAACCATTCGACAACTGAAGGAAGAATTCCACTAGAAGTCGTGAATGAAGAGGATGGTGCCTCTAAGAAAGTCGTCTTGATAAGAACATTGAGGAAAAGTGAATCTAAGAAACGTTCTTAAGATTCAATTACCGAAAGAATATAAGAAGAGTTCTTATGATTCAAAAGGTTAAAGGGTCGACGTAAAAGTTTGGCTAGGCCATTCAAGGAAACTACCCTGAGTACGTGGAAGACAAAAGAAAAGGAATTACGAATTCCGATTCTTATATCTTTGTTAATTAAGTTAATCTAGCAAGTTTTGTAGATTCCCTTCGTGGAAATAACATACTTGACTGAAAGAAGAAAGGATCTAATAGGGAGCAGAAGCAAAGAGTTCCTAAGGATGCTGAAAGGGATCAAAGTCTTCTTTTAGACACTAATCTAGGTAGAACTTAATAAGCGTTATTATGTTCTTCTAGAAACATCAGATGTTTTAAAATAGTGCTAAATTAACGAAAGGTTCTTAGAGAACCAAGAACATTAACAATGATACGATAGGCTATAATCAAAGGATTCAGAGAGGTCAACTCATGTTTTGTCATTGGTCAAATTGACATAAAACACATGAAGAAGATCCAATGGTATTGATTTCTAAGTCTAATGATTTTGAATCATACAACACATGTCAATTTTGTTCAACGTGGCCATTTGACAAAGTCACCCTTTAGAAAGGGAGAAATGACTAGTAAATTAATAGTCTTTGTACATACAGATGTACGTAAAACTATTAATACACTAACTAGAGTTAACCTGAATCCACTTGACGAAAATATAAGTCATTCGATTGGATCGAGATGATGAATATTTGAATCAGAAATTTGATGACCATCAAAAGAAGTTGAGAAATAGTTTCTCAACTTGCTCCACAAACACATCATATGGATGATGAGTCTAGTGGGAGTAATCGAACATGTGAGACATGAGTCGATCAATGATGGGTTAAGGCCAATCTTCAGAACACTTTCTAGGATATATTCTCAAACACGGTCGTTCTTCCTAGCTAACCATATTCCGTCAAAAGCTGAAAAGACACCATAAGAGTATGGGTTTGGAAGGGTTCCAAAATTGGTCTTTTCTGAAGGTCTATAGATATGAAACGTAAATAGTTTCCGAGAACCAAGTTTCAATATCAAGAAAGAATATTTATTTATGGGATAAATGAATATTAGAGATTCTTCCACAAGCAATCAGAGAACAAGGAGGTTGTTGCTTGTGATGGTGTCTTCCTTGAAATAAGAGTTATTTCAAGAAGACAAGTGGGAGAAATATTAGATATCGAAGAAATTCGATCTGAGCAACAAACTGGCACCGTTGTACCGATGTCAGAAGTCGCGATTCCTAACTATTCTGAGCCGATAGAAAAGGAAAGAGAGGAAGAGATGGTAGATCTCGGAGATCCTCCCGCGCAGGGCGAATGTGATTCGCAGGAGAACCCTCAAGGAGTTGAGAGTGTCTCAAAGTTGCTCACACCCCTTATAGACCTTGAAAGCTCATAAATCTGTCTCAGAGGATGGAGATCCGGATGAAGAAGAAAATGAGCTAGCTACACAGAAGCTATGACGGAATCACTCCGAAACATGGCTTGGAGCCATATGATCAGAATGGAATCCATGTCTGAAATCAAGCTTGGAACTTGGTCTATTTTGCTTAAAGGAATGGTTCCTGTTAAGTCCAAATAGGTTTTTCAAAGTGAAAAACAGACAAGGATGGAAACATTGGTGTTTTCCAGAGCATGACTAAAGATCTAGGAGTTGAAATCTTCGATTCAGCAAAGTATACAAGAGTTGTTTTCTTTGGGAATGAAGAGAAATCTTGAATTTAAGAAGTTCAAGAAGGTTAGTGGGAGTGACCCAGTTTTCTTTGGTCCGGTATATAGACGACATACTAGAGATTGAGAAACAACATTCTGATGTTGAAAACAGTTTAGAACTGACTCAATAAAAGGACCACGTAAAGGTGAAATGCTTTTTGGGCACCAAAGATCTATGAAGATGGATCGAGAGGGTGATAAGACTTGTTCAAGAAAAGGTCTCGAGAAGTCCAATGTGAAACACTCAAAAGGAGTATTTCTACCCAAGTCTCATGGCACACAGCTTAGCAAGACTCGAAATCTGAAGGATTCTGATGAGCAAGCACGCATGAGAAAGATGATTATGCAAAAGGCATAAAATCGGTCATGTGAGACATGATAAGCATTCGCCTCGACGTCGCAAAGTACTTGGAGTATTTATGGTCGTCACCAATCAAATTCAAATGAGTTGATCTGGATCACACAATGTACTTGAGAAGAACTTGTGAGATCTCTGTATGAAAATAAAAGGTTGAAAAGTCATATGTTGCAAACTTCCAGAATAAGATGACAATCTTGACTTGGAAGAACAGTAAGCTGGAAGGGTCCCAGGCAGAGACTGTTGCAAACTTTACAAATAAAAGAAAATAGTTAAAACTTGGGAAGTTTTAATTTAGTATGGTGATACTAAAGATTATCATCGGATGATAACAAGCAAAATCCATAAAGATTTGATCTATTAACTAAACTGTCACCTTCGACTAAGTATGGTGGTAATACTAAGGTCGTAGTCATTAAGCTTTCCTGAAAAGCTTAGACTGGTAAACTTGAGGGTGTAAGGAGTTACACGGGAAGGCTCAAGATTTACAAACTCTTATTATCAGAAATAAGTTAGTTATTCCGTCGTTAAATCATGGTTTAGTATTTAATCGACAGTCCAAAAATAATGAGGCATTCCAGGTAGGTTTATCAGATACGTGATCTGGTAAATGGAACCCTACTAAGTGAACATGGAATAGATTCATTATTGAGTCCCTAGTCCAGGTCATTGCATGGACAACAATGACTCAAGAAGACTAGCATGGGAATTGACTGATAACGCAGTTCCATGGGCTATAGGAATATCGTATTTAAGTCAATTACATGGGTGTATGATTGGGAATCTACACTGGATAACCCAAAGATGAGAGTTTTTCAAGGAGTTGAAAAACGTCACAAACTCTCATAGGCAAGATTGGAGAGATTCCGTAAACATGAGTGCTCCACTCATCTTATGAAAGGAATGTCGAACTTTGGTACCGTCAAACGCCGCGCCGTAAAAGGAGGTTATAAAGGCGGCATACTGGGGGAGACAGGATAGACATGAAGTTAAGTGGGAGTACAAGACTGGACGATGTCCTCCTATTAAGTTAGGAATAAGTATCTCCGGGCCACTTGAGGAGAAGCAACTGGAAAATGTGTGGCCACACTCAAATGGATTAAGAGTTAATCATTTGAATTGACAGTTGTTCTCCAGATCAAGAAAGTCTGAACGGTGTGACGTATCAGATGAGATACTAAGCGACATGGGAATCGAGCATTGCACTTGTTCTAAGTACAAGTGGGAGACTGAAGGATTTATCCGTTCGGTCTGAAGGAGATGTCCTTCCGAAGGAGTGTCCTTCGACTAAGGTGGCAATGCGATCAATTTGTCAGTTAGGATAACGATGACCACACGTGAAGATCATCCAGTCCGGTCCAATTAGGGGTCGTAATGCTTTGCTAGAAGCCAACTATGATCGTCGGATCAAGGAGTTGATTCGCGGCTAACATAGACCGGATCCTACAACGGGTTACACATAAGAGTGGTAGCTTGATCGGAGAGACTTGACTAGACGGGAACAGGCTAAAGTTGGATGGGATCCAACTAGAAAGGCCGAAAGGGTCCGAATGGAGATTCGGGACAAGATAGAAAAGAAGGCTCATTGGGTCGGCCATGTGATGGGCGACCAGAGTAAGTGGGCCGTCCATATAAAGCCCATGGTGGGCTGCCCTGGCCGACCACACTTAAGGGATTATCAAAATACACCAAAAGGGTATTTTGGTAATTATCTTTTCTGTGACCCGAAAATAGAAAACCTAATCTGAATGGGATTCTAATTAGGGTTTGTCTATATATTGGGTCAGTTGAGAACAGAAAAGGTGTGGATTTTTCTCTAGTGGAAAAATATACAGCTCTCTCTCTCAATATACAGCTAGTGGAGAGAGAGGAATATAGAAAAAAAAAAGCTCCCGTTCTATCAATCTAGTCAAGAAGAAGAGTTCTTCTCAACCTTCTAGTAAGTCCTAGCAGTCTGAAAGGAAGGGAGATCAAGTCTATTCACTCGGTGTCTCAAGTAGAGGAGCTACAATTGGAGCTCTCGATCTTTGCATGCGATTGGAATGGTTCGAGGGAAAAACGCGTTAAGGTATTTATCCCACTTCTAGTTCATTGATTAGTTTATGCATATGATCCTGGGAAATCTAGTGTTAACATATGATGTTTGAGATTCCGCTTAGAACACTAGATAGTGTATAGGATACACAAAACCCTACACTTTGGGCAATTAGATTTTGAGTCTATTCTATACTTAGAAAAAAAATACAGAAAATCTTTTTCCTCTCTACTTCTCTTTTCCAATCTTCTTTATCACTCTGTCAAGATCAGTAGAGCAAGAACGAAATTTGCTTCTTCAATTGCTGTTATAAAACAGTTGAATCCTAGGAGTGCCCGGATACTGCAAAAACAATACCTAATTCACTGGTAGCATGGACGTTTTAAGTCTCCTCTACAAGTGTCAGTCTGAGGGGGCATTAAGAGTGAGAACGGGCCAAGAACAATTTACCTGAGTGCTTATAGATCACCACGCTTTTGTTGATCATTGAAAATTGAGAAAGAGCTTTACATTTTAAATTTGAGAGCACCCAAACAATCTAAGGAGATAATTACAATTTCTGAGTCATTAGGGACTGACTGCAACTGCATGTGTCAACAAGTTCACACATGTGTTCATCATCTGTCCTTTAACTTGTGGCATGCCCTCTACCATGATCAAATTTCCGTTGGGTTTGTCATTTGGTTTTAAGATGAAATTTGTTATTTCTTGATTCATGCAAGTTTCCCCTATCATGCATTGTGTATGCCTCATAAAACATGTGTAACTCGAATGTAATTTCTATGACAGAGAGATACTGATCTGTCCTGATTTTTCACCGTGTATATATGCATATCTTTGATTTTGCTAATGTTTCTCGATGAATTACAAAATAGAAGTAAATGAACAAGTTATAAGATGTTGGTGAGAACTAAAAACTAAAGGAAGTATGCCACAAATTAATAATTCTAGTTATTAGTTGTATATATTATCGATGAGTTCTACCTAAGTTAAAATCTATTTCGAAGTTGGGCATCTATTTTTTTAGAGATGGGTTTAATAATTATTATTATCATTCATTAGGTTTTTCTTCTTAAGTTGTCAGCGTGCCTCGAACTCTTAACCTGTAAGGTGGAAGAGTACACTACTTATCATTCCAACCAAGGGTTTTTGACGATTAGGGTTTTGGTCATATATTTTTTTTCGAAATAGGTTGATATTCTTGATTAAGGGTGGTAATTTCATTTTTTGATCATCACTATTTCTCTCTGTCTTTTCTATGTCTAAGCAATGACTGGGGATTCAGTAGTCCTCCCAAATGTTAGTCAACGCACCTTTATAAATCTCCCAGAAGATAATCTTCTTAATGGAAGAGTGGTGTTTGGTAATGGACTTCAACATCCATGAATTCTCCGTTTTTGCCTTGTTAGGAATAGAGGTGTTGTGAAAGTAGTCACCTTTGAGAAATTTAACCTAGATTGCATCATGTTCCTTATTCAGACGCCAAGCCAATTCACTAAGGAATACTTGGTTATCTATATCAGAAAGCCGAAGCTGAAGGCCAAGACCTTCTTGTTTTCTCGGGAGGCAAATGGAAGACCATTTCATGGTATGAATGGTTTTGGATTTTTCCCACCAAAAAGACCGTTGGGCGGCCTCAATGTTTTTACTTATGCCTTTAGGAAGGGCAAAATATTGCATCTGGTATCATAGAACCGCTGCAGCTACAGTCGAAATGATTATAGTGCGACCAGCTTGGGATAAAAGATTTTGGTGCCATTTGGCCAGTTTTGTCTGAATTTGAGTAAGAATAGTGGAGAAGGTTTTCCTCTTTTTAGCCCCAATAAATAATTTAGTGCCAACGTATTTATCTGAAATCGCGGACGGACTAAATTTCAGGTTTCTGATGAGCATCCTTTTGAATTTGGGATGAGTGTTTTTAGAGAAAAAGATGTTGGATTTGGCATAGTTGATCATTTGCCCGGACGCTGAACAAATATGTTCAAGATTTGTTTAAGATTATGAATGTTTTCCAGAGAGTTAAGGCCGAAAATAAGACAGTCATCCGCAAAGAGGATGTGTGTAATTTCCATCGTAGAATGCAGAGTGGGGAATCCCACAAAGGAGTAAGGACCGTTTGGGTTGTCCAGCACTCCACTAAGACCTTCCACGGAAATGGTGAAGAGAAATGGAGATAGATGATCTCCTTGTCTAATGTCCCTGCTGACATAAAAAACAAGACCTAGCCTACTGTTGATTTGCACAGACATAATAGAGGTAGTGCAACATGATGTAATGAGATTTGTTCAGTGGTTAGAGAAACCAAGTCGTCTCATGATTTGGTTGAGGAAATTTCATTCAATGCGATAAAAAGCTTTCGACATATCACGTTTGAGCCCGAAATAACTTTTATCGCCTTTTTGTTTCTTGTAGGAGTAGATAAGTTCCTGACTGAGAATGATGTTATATGTATATGTCTACTAGGGACATACGCAGCTTGAAAAGGGCAGATGAACGAGGGAAGCAACTTTTTCAGTCTGTTAGCCATAATCTTAGTGATAGTTTTATAAGTGGTGTTCATAAGGCTGATAGGATGAAAATCTATTAGGGTTTGGGGTGTTTTGGTTTTCAGAATAATACAGTTGTGAGTGCAGTTTGCTCGCTCTGGGAGTTTAGCGGTATGGAAGAACAATTGGACCATATCAATGATATCATGGTGTACAGTGTCCCAATTAGCCTGATAGAAATAGGGAGGATAACCATCCGACCAGGGGCTGCTTCAGCTTTCAAAGTAGCGGTAGCCACTGAATTTCTTCGAAGACCGGGATAGCTGTAAGCTGGAGATTCTGGTTGTCTGAGATTTGATTATGGAAAAGATGCAGAATATCATCCGAAGTAGTAGTGTTGGTGGAGATTTGCCCGAGATGATTAGTGAATATGTTGGCGATATTTCTCTCACGTTAGACCTAATTACCGCTCTTGTCCTTAATGGAATGAACTTAGTTTTTCCTATTTCTTTGGACCGCGAGCGAGTGAAAGTACTTTTTGTCACCCAGAGTAATGAAGGCATTGCGAGACTTTTCCTTCCAAATACTCTTCTGATTAGGATAAAGTTTCCCAAGATGATTGTTTAGTATATTATATGAGTCTCTATCTTTGACAAATTGGAGAAGCGAGGTGAGATTTTGATCTGCACATCAATGTTGTCGAAGACTTCTTTGTTCCACTTGACAAGATTGATAGCTAGGTAATTCAGCTTAGAATGGATAAAAGCTTGAGATTTAGGCCAGATCGTCTCAATAAATTTGTGACCTTCGGGATGAGACATCCAAGTTCTGATGAATTTGAAAGGCCTGGGATTGTGATGTTGAGTAGCCTTGATGGTGAAGAGAATGGGGTGATGGTCAGATCCTATTCTCGGTAAGTGGGTAATTTTGGAGGACGGGTAACTGAGGATCCAATTATGATTAGCAAGCCCTCAGTCTAACCTTTCTTGGATATGGGTGCCATTGAATTGCTTGTTAGACTAAGTAAAGGGGTGCCCCAACCCAGATCTTTGATTCTTATTGAATGATATATTATGTTTCTCATATAAATTGTCATCACCACCATTTTTAGATAATCCCAATCATAAACCTTGAGACGACACAGACACCTCCGTGAGGAACCACCTCACAATATGAAAGCAAGTGAGAAATGTGGAGATATCGAAAGGAATATAAAAAGATCAAAAACTGACATGAACTAAAACATATAGAAAAAAATAATGTAAAACAAAAGAATGAAAGACCAGTATCTCCTTTGATGAGCTTTTCACGTTAGTTTATCGTTATGGATACCTAAATAAATTGAAACAGATGAGTGAAAACCCATCACAGAGAAGAAACACTTGTGGAGATCGATTGCTTACTGATCCAAGAATTATTTTTCTTCTCCAAGGTAGGAACGTTTTAGAGAGAGAGAGAGAGAAAGTTCTTCAAGGTAGGATAGAATAAAACTACCTTTCTTCAATTGTTGTTTTTATATTATGCTTAAAGATAAAGAATCAACAATATCAAGGTATAAAGAAGTAAAAAAGAAAGGGTTATTTCCCATATGGCCCCCTACTTTGTGACCAACTTCCCGCCTGGCCCCCTACTTTACAAGAAATACCCATATGGCCCCCTAAAACCGTTAACTTTAACTTTCCGTCACTCTCTCTCCTCCATCTCTTTTTCTCTCTCTGCCATGTCACGCCACCTCATCTGTTAGGCCACCTCATCACCATCTCCGGCAGAGGTCGCCGGCCGGCCAAATTTCCGGCCGGCGACCTTCAAACTAAAAAAAAAAAAAAAAAAAATTTTTTCTCTCTTCCTCTCTCTCTCTAAAATTACTCCGGCGAAGGGAGATCTGTTCTTCAAGAACAGACCTGGTCTGTTCATTGAAGAACAGACCAAGGTCTGTTCAGTGAAGAACAGACCTGGGTCTGTTCTTCACGAACAGATCTCAGTCTGTTCGTGAAGAACAGACCTTTTTTAGTTTGAAGGTCGCCGGCCGGAAATTTGGCCGGCCGGCGACCTCTGCCGGAGATGGTGATGAGGTGGCCTAACAGATGAGGTGGCGTGACATGGCAGAGAGAGAAAAAGAGATGGAGGAGAGAGAGTGACGGAAAGTTAAAGTTAACGGTTTTAGGGGGCCATATGGGTATTTCTTGTAAAGTAGGGGGCCAGGCGGGAAGCTGATCACAAAGTAGGGGGCCATATGGGAAATAACCCAAAAAGAAAAGAACCTTACTTTTATCGTATACTTGTGTAAAGCATATCCTAGAAAAGGGTTTTTATGTTATCAATCAAAACACAGGAAAATATGAACTGTCCCAATAACGTAATGAATATATGGATTAAATGGTTATTTTGACAATCAAATAAAATTAAATAAAAGAACAATATTTGAGATAACACTAAAAAAAGAATAGATTATTTAATCTCACCTTGACTCGTTCGCTCAACTCTTGACCAGCAATCGACATCAACTAAAACTGGGTCTGGATTACCAGATGCTAATGATGGAAGAGGGAAGAGGTGATATTCGATCGAAATGCCGTTTGGCAATGGAGACCAAATATGAAGATCACAATGCAATCAAAATCAAACCCTTAATATTCAAAAAAAAAAATCCTAAATTTATCAAGAACCTTCAAACCGCGAAAATTGGATGAGTAGAATTGTAGAAGGGGGAATTTTCTTGAGTTCTGTGACAACCCTAAATTTCTGCACAATGAACCCAAGAAATGAAGGAAAATGGTTTTAGTGAGAGAGAAGATGTGTCCGCTGACAGTTATGATTGGGAACTGAGAAGATGTGCCCATGTGGTCACTTAATAAGAATGCAAGGGTTTATATTAATGCTGATGTGGATCGAATGATTAGATTTATCTAGGAGTTTGTCCCAGTCAACATCCATCCACCTGTTTTATTATGTGGATTATTATTATTATGAAAGTTCTCTCCTTATATTTTAAATTTTTAGTTAATCTCTTTAATTAACTCATCTCGAGTGCATCAAGTGGTATATATAGCTAAATTTTCTTAGGTTCATTGTGGTTGCCACTTCTTCAAGCATGTCTAATTCTTCCTCAACTACTCCAACTTAAATTCTTGAAAAATCTTTTACATTCTCTTCTAATATAAATTAGGTAAGTTGGACATCTTAGTTTTGGCGTATTAACTCAGCGAGTTGACTCATATAGTTTCTTAACCGTGTCACTTATGAAATTGGTTCTTACCTTGATTTTCTTAGTAAATCAATCGAAAACAATTTTGTTCGAAATTAACGGAGGAATACAAATGAAGCGAACAATTCGATATCTTTCATATTTCTAACTAATAGTGGTTGTTATTCTAGACGATTTGTAGTCAAATCTCACTATAGATTTAAGATTGTAAAGAAGATTTTATTCTTTTTGTGTTTTCCGATTTATTACTTTAAATGATTCGAAAATTTAGAATGTCTTTGATTTAGAAATTAAAAGAAATAAGGGATTAGAATAAGAATATTTTAATCGAGACAAAGTATCCTTCTTTCCTCAAGACAATTGATGTCTAGTATAGTACCAGACAGTTACCAACATTTACCTTCCAAGATACAACGACTAACCTTTCGATTTATTAGTACTTCAAATTAAAAGAATTCTAACTTAAAAGTTTACTAACCTATGTGAATGGACCACATGCTTCTTTTTAAGCTCTCTAAAATGACTAATGATGCTTTATGATGTGGAAAAGGAAGAATCAAATTTGGAGTTGATTTGAGTCTTATTTATACAAATTAAATAAACACTATGTTTTAAGGACACAACTGTTCAAATTGGGACGCATCTGATGATTGTTGAGTGAACCAAGGCGAGGGTTCGTTCAAAGGAAGTGTCGGCTGCGATTAGGGCTGGGAAACGGTACGGGCGGGTCACCCGCGGGTAGAACAGTAGACGGTCCGGGCGGGTGCGGGTCAGTGGCGGACCCAGAAAATTTTGTTGGTGGGGGCACTTTTAGTTATAATAAGTTGTGAGTTATCTAGAAATCTTGGTGTGATGTCCAAGCGAGTGATTTGAACTATACATTACCGTTATAATCTAAGCCAACTCAAGTACTTTTGAATAACGAGTTGTGTTAAATGTAACCAATATAAATAAGTACTCGTAACAAATTCGAATTGTATAAAAGTAAAGAGGTCTCTCATTTTAGAAATATAGTCATTAAATGATACACACACGCATACACACACAGACATATATCTAAGAAAATAAAATAAAAAGAAGGCTAAGAATGATACGAAGAAAAATATCTTTAACAATGTTTACATGTGTCAATAACAAATTCACAATGTAAAAAGGCTAAAAAGTCAATTCTTCTGCAAATACGGGGTTAAAATAGAGTAATATAGGTGTAATGCAATAATTAATTACAACTCAGGGGGCATGTACGAATTTTTCAATAAAAAGAATAAAAAGGGAACTCTACAAGACTCGAACTACTGACTTCTTGCGCGGACACCGCAAGCAATCACCACGGCGCCAACTATCTTTTGTGTTATACTTGTGGTTTCTATTTATTTATTTCTTTACCTTTGTTTTGATTTTTTACTAGTGGTTTAGTTTGGACCCGTGGGGGCACGTGACCCCACGGGTCCCAACGTGGGTCCACCCCTGGTGCGGGTAACTATAGGTTTGGTGACCGTTAGGGTATTCGGACGGTCCGGGCGGGTAAAATATAAATTTCAGACCGCCATTACCCGTCCGTGCCTGCTAAAACAGTTGGGTAAATCGGGCCAATGGGCGGGTTCGGTCGGTTTGCCCGATTTGGAAATTGAAAATAGATTGTCATTTTTTTAATTTTCAAAGAAATATTAGATACCAACCTACTGACCATAAAACCAACTTCCAAACTTAGATAGATTGTACAAAAATAAAACAAACGTAGACAGATTGTATAACATTGAAAAACAATAACAAAAAGCTACAAAATCATCACTTGGCACGATCCCATGAACATGGTTGCGCATTTTCAGAGATTTCGATCATTGCCACAGTTTTGATAAGCCATCGTAATTTTAATGTGTTTCCTGTCAAGAGACGCATCACACTAGAGATATTTGGCCCACCAGAAAACTGTGGTCGATACACGAACTCCTGTAACACGGCCATAGACCATCACAACCATCAGAATACCCTACAATTACACTTAGCAGCAAGGCACTAAGGCAGTAAGAGTCATATAAAGTGAAGTAGCTATTCTCATAAGTTATAAACAACATCAACAAAAATACAAAAGACTGGGTTGAAGTATTACTCAAAACTCAAGTTGAAGACAACAACAACAATTTCCTTGCCTCTTGTTACATCACCATGGTTCGATCGCTATAAATTTATGACGAAAGAAACTAAGGATTGAAGAAGATGCAGATTAAAGGTGGCTCGGGTTACTGTTGAGATCTTGGTGTTGGTAATAGTGGTGCTAGGATCTCGTTGTTGCCTGGTAATGGTGGCGCTAGGATCTCATGTTGGTAATGGTGGCGCTAGGGTTTTTTTGAAATCTAGGGTTTTCAAATGTGAAATGTTGAGATTCACATATTTGGTAGAGACTGGAGAGTAGACAATAGAGAGAGAGAAAGGTCGGCTGAGACTTGATGAGAAGTTTATATAGGGGGAGGAAGGTACTTGGCTGGATAAGAAGACTCTAGATCGAACGGATGAGATTTATTCATTCGACGGTCTAGGCCAAAAGCCTTAATGTTTGGTCGGGCGAGTTTCTCAGACGGGTGGGTACTTGTTCCGGGTACCCGCGTGGGTATATAACGGTTCGAGCTCGGGCGGTCAGGTGGACAGAGCTTGCAACCCGAGCCCGCCCATTTTAATCATTCGGTCCGGTCGGGTTCTACCCGTACCGGTTATCGGGCGCCGTTTAACCCTGCGGCCAGCGGGTACCCGATCCCGGTCTCGGGTCCGTGGGCTTTTATCCCACCCCTAGCTGCGATATACAACCTTGGATCTTCATGAAATAAACGGAGATAATTCGAGCCATTGGTTTTGGGTCAGACCCAAAAGTAACTCAAAGCTTAAAAACATGGAGTTTTACACCTACTTCTACAACCCATTTGATGATCCAAATTGGTTCGATTCCAACAATCCCCCACATAAATGAATATTCGAGATTTTTTATTATGTAAACTTATTCGAATGACACACTGACGCTGACAGAAATTAGATACAGAATTTCGCTACAGATAGATAGACAACTTGCGACTTTGGATATTTCATGGGGAATAGCCATCGCGTTTACAAAAACCTTACTAAACTATGTCTTGAACTGGATCCCATAAGTTGTACTCCGACGAGTAGCTATCACCCAACTAGTTTCTTACTTTTGAAAGCTATCGGTTGTGTTTATTCGACCTTTAACAACTTGATTTTCATGTCTTCTCTAGAAAAGTTGTTCATTACGACTTTCTAATAGAGACAACATCAATTCATACACACATAGATTACCTTAATAAAGTTATCATAACTTACATTAGAAGTAATTTTGTAGGTTTTGAGATTCATTAAAAGCATTAAGTCATCCTAGGCTTATGGAAGAGATAAATTTCTTTCAGTGTTATGGTAGTGACTTAGTATATAACTTCAGTTTTTTTCGTTGAACCTTTTGTGGGATCTCTAGTCACATAGGTTGAGTTTCCGTCACGACTTTAATCATTTATTTTAGGAAAAAGTCCCATGATGAAGCCATTTTCACTATTTAATCCTTTTGTAAATGGATCGACTAAGTTATCCTTGGATTTAACATAATAAACTATTAAGACTCCTTCTGAGGATAATTCCTTTATGGTATTATGTTGCCGACAAATGTCTAATGACTTACCGCTATACATTTTACTATGTGGCGTTGCAATAACAGTCTTATTATGGCAGTGTATATTTATTGTCAGCACCGGTTTAGCCTATACAGGAATATCCTCCAAGAAGTGTCCCAACCACTTTACCTCTTCTCCTGCTTTATCCAGTGCAATGATTCTAAATCCGTTCTCATTCTAGCTATGCAAGTATACTTTGAGGATTTCCTTTATATGACAGTTCTAGACAATGTGAATACACATCCACTATTTGGCTTGGAATCAACAGTATTTAAAATTTAGTTCGCATCCGCGTATCTCTTTAATATTTCAGGATACTTGGTATACAATAGTCCGTACTCTTTAGTCTGCCTTAAATACTTGAGTAATCTTTCTACACCAATTTAGTGTTCTTTACTCGGACCGCTTGTAGGGAAAAGAATAGAACTATACAGAGATACGACTATACGAGTTAGACAATCTATGGGGTCCAAATTGCAAGTTAATCACATGAGGGGGGCCAAACAGGAATTTATCTTAGAAAGTTAGAAACAAGGGAAAGAAGCCCAACTATATATTTCCCCTTCGTCTCTGAAACTTCGCTAGTGATCTTTTCCCTAACTTGTGTTTATTTCTTCGGTGACAATCCAAATCTCACAAAAATGGTTCTCGAGGTTAGCCAACTACTACCCCTCTAATCCATTGTCACTAAAATTCCACTTCAGTTGTTTTCCTTTTACTTTCTTTATATTTATATAAATTAGGGTTTTATCTGATCGCTTTCGTTTTGTTTTTGTTCATCAGGCTACTATGATTTGTATTGATAATTCAGAGTGGACAAGAAACGGTGATTATTCTCCCACTAGATTTCAAGCTCAAGCTGATGCTGTAAATCTCATCTGTGGTGCTAAAACACAGGTGATTCTGATTTTTCTTTTTTTTCATTATAATTTGTTTTCGATAATTAGGTATCAGGATTGACAATTTTTCTAGGGTTTGTAGAAATTTTTGAAGTAAATAATTGTTTTAGGGCTTTGTTTAGTGTTTTTATGGTTGGATTTGGGGAATTTATGGTTTTTTTGAACTTTGCAGTCTAATCCTGAGAATACAGTCGGAATTCTGACAATGGCTGGCAAAGGCGTTCGTGTCTTGGTTACTCCTACTAGTGATCTTGGCAAGATACTAGCTTGCATGCATGGTGATTCTTCCTCTTTTAATTACTTTTGAATTCTCACCAGTTTTGGTTGTTTTCTTTTATGGGTGATAAGCCTTGTGTTGTTTTACTTCTTGCATCTTTGTTCTTAAAAAACTGAGATGGAAGTGACTTTTTGAATTAAAGCCTGAAAGTACGTTTTCTTTGAACATTTAGGGTTAGAAGTAGGTGGTGAGATGAATCTCACTGCTGGAATTCAGGTTGCTCAGTTGGCCCTGAAGCATCGCCAAAACAAGAAACAGCAGCAGAGGATTATAGTTTTTGCGGGGAGGTAACATATTTACGTTCAATAGGGACGGGGTGGGGGAATATGTTTTATACTGGAATTAGGGTGACTCTTCCAATTTTTTAATTCAATTGTTTCTCTTATTGTGTTATTCAGTCCAGTGAAATATGATAAGAAGGTATTAGAAACAATTGGAAAGAAGTTGAAGAAGAACAGTGTCGCTCTTGATATTGTTGATTTTGGTGAAGAAGATGAAGGGAAACCAGAGAAGCTGGAAGCCCTTCTTAATTCTGTAAACAATAATGATAGTAGTCACATTGTTCATGTTCCTCCTAGTGCTGGTGCTCTTTCTGATGTCCTTATAAGGTAAAAGTTTGTAATAACTTTCTGACAAGTTGATTGGGTGATTTCTGTTTTATGTAATTTGGTTTCATGTTTAGTCTTGTTAGTTTGAATAATAAAACTCCTTTTATTGATGCCAGCACTCCCATCTTCACCGGAGATGATGGGGAAGGAGGAAGTGGTTTTGCTGCTGCAGCAGCAGTGGCATCTGGTGGTGCTGGTGGTTACGATTTTGGTGTGGATCCCAACTTAGATCCTGAGCTTGCTCTTGCCCTTAGAGTTTCCATGGAGGAGGAGAGGGCAAGACAAGAAGCTGCTGCAAAGAGGACAGCAGACAATTCTGCTAGACAAGATCAACCTTCTAATTCACAGGATGCAACTATGGCTGAAAAAGTTGGGTCAACAGCTGCTGATAATGAGATCAAGAGAACGGATGAAATGGTTAATCTCATATCACACAACAACTCCTTCCATTCTTTGATATTTTAGTGTTTGTTCTTCGTTCATCATTCTCCTATTTATATTTTTTATTTACTTATAAAAGTGATGGCTTTTACCTCGTGAGAAGCTATATCTTATGCTGTATTCAAACTGTTTTGGATTGGATAACAGGATGATGACAGTGCATTGCTAGCCCAGGCCCTCTCAATGTCCATGGATCATGAAATGTCAAGTCAGTCTAGAGACGCTGATATGATGGAGGCAAGTACCGAGGATCAAGAGCTAGCCATGGGTGAGTCTCCTGAGTCCGCTTAGCATTTTCACTTTAGTTAGTGTGGTGGTATCTCAAACTTATTATAGCCAGTAAATCATCGCCCGTGAAACTCTACTTTATGTAACATGTGTGTGAAACTCTACTTTATGTAACATGTGTACGTTGTTTTATTGACCTGTTACAAGTCCATCACTTGCTGAGTTGCTGCAGGGACAATTTGTGGAACTCTTCATAAACACATATTAAATTGAGTTAAAGACTGATCAGAGTCTTAGGAAATCTTATATTTTACGGCTGATATTGTTAAAAATTTGATGCTAACTTGACCTGGTTGCATTTCATTTTAAAAGTTTGTGGTACTCTTAAGATCCCGTTAATTAAAATTGAAACTGATTCAGTCATGGTTTAAATCTTCCTGATGTTCACTTTTGGTTTTTCTTATTTACTGGGTTGTTTCCCATTTGCTGCTTCTGTTAGCCCTTAAAATGTCTGTGGAGGAAACTGCAAATCAAACAGGGGAGTTGAACCAAGTGCTGGGAGATCAGTCATTCATGTCATCTATCATTAATTCGGTACATACTTCAAAGTTTAACTGCAGTTACCATATTTCTTAAGTGATTTGGTTTTTGTTTTATCCGAGGATTTTTTATGCTGTCACAGCTTCCCGGAGTTGATCCAAATGATCCTTCAGTGAAAGATTTGCTTGCATCTCTGCCAGGCCAAGGAGAGGTGAGTATGAGATGTTAACAGCTAGGACTTCAGATGATCTAATCGTTAGATTTGCCATCCATTCCCTACACTAGCTGCTCTATTTCCACTTCGAAAATGTGATCGCTGGTTTTCCTTTTCATATTTTTCCTTAAAGAAATTACTTGACCTCAACTATATCATGACACTGATTGATTGGGTTGGATTATAATAGCTCAGTCCACGAGTAGAAATATATTACGACTGAAAAAATAAAACTTCTCAACTTGAAAATGATACGTAAGTTGGGAAGAACAAATTGTTTTAAGAAACTTCACATAACCATTTCATCATTACTTGATGACCCTAGAAGCAGAGAAAGATGTAGATTAGGGCCTAATTTGAACTGAAGTAGGGACCTTGGGCTCTTGGCTCCTTAGTCCTTGCTAATGGACCTGGTAACTTGACTACTTCAGAAAGCTTAACTCGGTGAAATTTTAGATGCACACATCATTTTTTTTTATGTGCACACCCATCTAGGGCTGTTTTTGTCAAACCTGAGGTAAGTGTGCATATACCAGATATGGTGCGTGTGTTTGTGTTTGAAGTTACCCTTGACTAAATTTGGAACCTGATGAAAATGGTTAAACAAAAGTTACTTATGAGCACCTTGACTGTAACGTTAAAACAAGAAAGCTTCTCAGAATGATCTCTGTAGTCTGTACTGTCATTTTCTTATTACTCATTAGAACTAATAAGAATCCATTTCAAGACTAAGCATGAGTGCAGCTAATAATCTAGTATGAAAGATCATACACAATTGAACCATTGATGTTTTTTTTTCTAAACAAACCATTTTACTCACTGAGTAAATAGTTTCATACTAAATGGTTGTGTACTTGTGTTAACTTTTTAAATTTTATTACCCAGTCAAAACAAAAGGATGAAGATAAGTCGGAAGAGAAATGACAAAGGGTTGCAACTGTTGCCAAATACACAAGAGGTCAGTCTCTAAACTTTCTATTTCGACCGAAGCCCCAAAAGCTCCGAATATTGTCTCTTCTTTTGCCACCCAGCCGGCCCTAAGTTCAATGGTTACAGGGTTTTGTTCTTGTCAAATGCACAATGAGCACAGGCAAAACGCTTCAACATTTGCCGTGGGCTTGGAGCTATAGCCAATCTCTTGGCGCTTTCTCAAGCAATATGGAATATTACGTGTTCTACTTAATGTTTTTGGTTACTGTTTAGAGTCCATCATTTGAGTATCGTTGTATTTGTTTTGCAGGGTGGACAAACTTGCAGAACATTATTACAAGATCTGAACATTGTTGTTGCAAAAACTTGGATCGTTCTTGACGGAAATCTAAGACTATCATGTTTCTCTATTAACTATTTTCGTTCTGTTCACTGGTTATCTTTTCTTAAAATTGATGGTATCAAGAAATTTTGAATTTCAAGTGCTTGTAGGATGATATGGAAGTAAAGCAGTGATAGGCTCTCTTAAGATTAGCTTTGGGATTTGAATTCATTACCAAATAACAGTCTTGTGAAGAACTCATTCATCATTATGTTATGGAGTACAAACATACCTAAGGAGCTGGTATAAAACAGCATAAAATGTTGAGAACTGTCGTAGGAGTCGAGAGAGAGAACCCTAGGCAACTATTAAAAAAAAGAAGAGAAAAACCTTAGTATTGACACCAGGCAACATGGAATTGGAATGTAGACAATATATTTAGGGGCTCAACTTCTCATTGAAGAAAACAAATCCAAAGTCTTCAATTCTTGTTGTAAGCTGGCTGCACTATTGTTATGTCAACAGTAGCCGCGACCAAGACATCTATGCTAAGGCCTGGGTCCAAATTTGTCTTCCACAAAGAGCAAGTGGTCTGGGGATAAACAAGCTTTCCTGTATAAGTTAGGTTCAGTTTTATGTAAGTTAGGTTGGCGTCTTAAAACTGAACCCAAGGTTATTTGTACGAGTTACTTAAAGTTAAAATACTTTCGTCATATCAGTGAACCAGGTCTTTTTAAACAGGTTCACTCATGGACCTGGAAGTCCATTCATAAACAATTACGCAAAATTAAAGCCACACTATCTAGAAAGTGCACACAGGAAACAATATCGACATCAGGAACGACTACTAGAGCCCTCACCACCCTCCACCCCTAACTAACCAATATAATTCAAACTTAAATTTGGTTCTCTACTAGTTCTTACTAATCAACGGAACGATTCCATACTTTCTAATACTTTTGATCCTAACATTGCAATTATATTAGATCTATTAAGATCCAAGATAAGGGATAAGATAAAATACTTTGGTCGGTCACAAAATCCGGTAAATTTTCAATTCTTTCAACTTATCAGCAGCTGGTGATGCCACGTGCACTAACTCATAATGCGAAAGCGCAGTGGAACTTCATATGGACAATCAAAACTATTTTTCGTATAAGTTTATATCTTTGGAACTGTTGTTTAAATAGCCTTTCGGTAGGGAGCGGATCGGTAAATACATTGACAACAATTTAGATCGTACAACGTGTAACTACCCTGAAACAACTGAAAACGCGTTATCATTGCTCTTTTCCTTAAAAAATTCTTATTTGATTTTAATATCTAGTCTAATAATATTTGATTTTATAAAAAAATGGATCACATCTTGAAAGACAGGATGGCGGTAATAACCCACAGATCATCTTGCATGCCACTATTCTATGGTTCATCTGAAAGCTCAACGTGATCGCTGCTTCCAACATTCAATAGTCTCACCCAAACAAGTCATTGCTCAGATCATAACATTGCCAATATTCAAATCAACTCATAATACCAATGAACAAGCAACCAGTATATTTAGATGCCCCCCCGAATGGACCCTTATGTCAAAATTAAAATAGATGCTTCATTTACGAGCATTAATGAAATCATGGGACCAGTTGTATCTTTCATGATATCATGACACACTTTGTTGCGAAAAAAATAACTACCTCCAGAGCAAGGAGCGCAGATGAAAGTGAAGCAAAAGCGATTTTACATAACATACAATGGACGGTGGAAAGTCCTCGGCACATTTCGAAACATCGAGAAACTAAAAAATCAATTCCACGACATCAAATTCAATCACATTCAGAAGCAAAGCAATGCTCATTCTGCCCAAAAATTACACTAGGGACATCAACGATTAAGTGTCCGTTGAGACGTCAAATCCAACTAGGCGCACTCGTTCCTGTTTTGGGCCCAACCCAAAAGTCTCTCATTGGGCTCTTCTCGACCAAACCCCTAGAGCTCATGTCGAGGCCAAACGCATACAAAGAGTTTCCACGTGCACAAAGTCCCACGTGTCTGAATCTCTACACGTCTAAAGCTCGACGCATCTTATTGATTCTATCAACATTCTTAGATATAACAGAATTTTGAAATTTTTCTAGCATTTTATTGATTTAAAAACACAATTATTACTTACACGCAAAAATACTTCTAAGTTTTTAAAACAACTTAGGTGATGAATCGACGTAACAACAACATAATAATGTATGATTTTTTTCGGTCTTACTTGCATTATGTTAACAAAATTTTTAACATTTCCCTAGCATTTCCTTTATTCTCCTGTATTACTTAAGACCGCGGTTTTGGGGAATAAAGAAAAAAACTCCGGGGAATAAAGACTTATTCAGTCGGTATTGACTTAGAGAACACAATTATCTCTTAGTCCAAAAATATACTTGATTGAAAATTGCTCCTTAACCTTCATCTTCTCTCCACAACAAAGGGAAATATTCCATTTTTATCATCTTCTAATCGTTCAATCCACCATTCTTCTCACCTGAGTCAACCACTGTCCTCCTTCACAACAAATAATTCCATCTTCAATCCTCTTCTTATCAATGACTCATTCAGAAAAACTCATCCCCAAATGCTCAATTTAGGGTTTCAATCTTCCTTCACTTTTCCAACTTTGTAAGTATTATTTAACTTTGTTCTGATTCTTATCAAATACGGGGAGGAAGAACTAGGTTTCCTATTTTGGTTTGGTAATTGTTGATGAATTTTACTTGTTCAGTTGAATCAAAGTCGTCATTTTTCATCCAAAGAGAGGAAGCCAAAACCATTTATTCCAATTACTTCAAAGTTGAATTGAAAACTAAAATGAAATCTTATTAGTAGGTTTTTCAATCATCTCTCTCTATACGTGGGTTGTTTGTCAGTATAAACCTATTATTACATCATGTTTTTTCTGATGTTTTGTGATGATTGATTATGTTTTGTAGATCATTTAAGTCGAGATTTAGGGTTATGAAAGATGCATAGATTAGGCATTATAGAGCTGGAAAACATCATTACCCACATTTGAAGGTATTATCATTTGGTACTTTTCTATAATTCATCTGTTTGTATGAAAGATTTATAGAGAATTGTAATTTATACCATACTTTTATTGTTCAAGATTTAAGAAAGAATGATTCTTCAAGGTAAGTTGAAAACTATAAAGAGCGAACAATTAGTGAGAAATAAATATTCGTATGAAACCATTGATAGTCGAGAGAGAGAGAGATAAAGATTAGTGGGCAAATTTTAATCAAGTAAATATTTGGACTAAAAAATAAGTATACTTCCTAAGTCAAGGTTTATTGACCAAGTCTTTATTCCTCGGAGATTTTTGTTTATTCCCCAAAGTTGCGGTCTTACTTAAAGTAGGAGAACAACATTTTAAACATTTTTCTAGAATTTTCTTTATTCTTATATATATAACATATTTTTTGAGTTGCCTAAATTAAATTAAAACAATTTTTAATATTTTTCTAGCATTTTATTGATTTTAACAACATAATTATATATAACATTCATTATTACTTGTTAGAGCAGGTGAATAAAAGTTTGATCATTTATCTAGCATTTCAGATTCCAACAACACACTTAGGTAGGAGTACATGTTTATTGAGTTACTTAGTTTAGATTACTAAAATTTTCAATTTTTTCAGGAGTTTTACTGATTTTAACAGCAGAATATCTTAGAAAAAAATTCAATATTGTGTTTCATCTAAAATATGCATTTACACTAATATATATTTTGCTGAAATTTTCATTATTTTTGTAGCATTTTGTTGATTCGAGCAACATCATATGCTTTGTTAAAATACATGCTTTGTTAAAATTTTTACATAAATTTTCTTCTAACATTCCTTTGATTTTTTATATAAATTTTGGCAACTCTACCAACATCTTCTAAACTCTGAAAAATGTATCATATTTTTACAAACATAGATTAGTTGGATTTAACTACTTAAAGATAATCAAAGAATATTGTTGACATCGTTGTGTTATTTCTAGCACTTCTGTAATATATTTTTTTTTACCATTTTCCATTAACTCTCAACATTTTTTACGTCTTTCACGATATTTGTAATAAAACTTAGAGTAATTAAAATTAAGAGAAACTCGAAAAAACATAATCAATTACAATATAATCCATTACAAGAACTAATAATTTCAAGATTTTTCTTCCATTTATCCTTCAATTCATCCAGTAACAACCAAGTCAATTCAACCCTCTTCCTTTACGCTTGTATTGATAACTCTTTGGCTAACATCCCGTGTGAAAAATGCTTATAGTTAGATTTTATCACAAGTTTATCCACGTGCAAAATAACATACAACGACAATCTCGCCTATAAATTTGTAAAATATATTAGTGTTCAAACAAGTGCTTGTAATTCATAGAATGATAAAATAAAAAAATGTTAAAGAATCGAAATGTACAACTTCACAGAAAACCTGTATAGTTGTCGATAAATTCATTTTGAGAGTGACGTTGTTACTTTTGTGAAATATTTTATTTTTTGTCAGACTTTAGAAAATGTTGGTAAAATTTTCACAATTTATAAAAATCAACAAAGTGGCACAAGAAATTTGAGGACGTTGCCGACTGCAAAAGAAACTCGCTTATTCAAAATTACGAAACGTAAATGATTTTTTGGGTAAGTTAGAAAATTACAAAACATAAATATGTTGTTAGAATCAAGAAAATGATATGGATAATATAAAAACAGTTTGCGAAATGTATAATTACTTTTCATGCAAATTTTCTAGAGAAAACAAGATTGTAAAGAGAGAAACAATGAGACAAGATCTGAAGGATTTTTTTTAAGAAAAAGATTGATATCCTAGCTTTAAGAATAAGAACAACAAAACCATGCTCGGTGAAATAATTGATGCACCCAAAAAGGTTCGAACCCAAGTGGAGGTATCAACTAGTACCCGATAAAACCGGGTCGATACATAGAGACGGCAAGTGTAACTAAGATACGGGCTAAAAAGGATAAAATTGACTAAAAACTAATTCGAAACAAGTAACGAGGGTTTTAAATGAAAAAATGACTAACAGAACTAAACAAACCAATAGCCCAAAAATAACAAACTAGATTATCTAAGATGCAAAGAAAAATGGAGAATTTACGACTTTTCAAGAGTGAGAAGGGTTGGGGATTTCAGGAATTCATCTTGAAGTGATCATGTGTGTGTTTGTTTCGGTCCGAATTTGGATACAAGCAATTCTTGACTCCAAGGTAGGCAACCTAAATACTAGCGTATATCTCGTGATGATACCTAATTAGAGGATGACATGTTTAAGTAACATCGAGTCTTCATCGAGAATAATACCTAATGAATAACTATGATGGATGCATGACATACAACATGAAATTGGTTTAAACATTTAATCGAAAATGAGATATGCATTGAATTCAAGAATCATATTTAAATAAACACATACCATAGCATATCAAAACTTCATCCCTAGACCTCAACAAATTGATTAGCTACTCATGTTCAAACAAATATTGAGATTCAAAGTTAAAGAAGAAACCACACACATGATTTTATAGTTCGGAACACACAAAATCTCAATTAAATTGATAGCAGTAACTTAACACAAACTAATGTGCTCTCAGAATAATTGAATAAGATGAAGAACAACTAAAAATGGAAGAACAAGAGACAAAATAGAAGATAAATGGGGCTTTCCCAACTGAAATTCAGTTTCCACGGCTTGCACCAAATGCTCCATTGAAGTAGATAATTTCCCAGCTAGCGAAACAGATGTCCAAAGGAACCTTAGTGCTTATTCCTTGCTAGTTTTTCAAAACCGCCTAACAATTTCTCCCCCATGAAAACCGCCTTCTAAATCTCTTCACCAAACGAGATTTCAAAAACTACCCAGCCAAATCCCAAAAACCACCTTCTCAAGAAAACTGAACCACACAAAACCGTCCTCTTTCTAATCCTCCTAGTAGTGGCCAACGGGTCGTGTCGGCCCGGAAACGGCACGGCACAACCCACTTATAAGGCAACACGGCACGGCGCGGAACGTCGCGTGCCGTGCCGTGCCGACCCGTCACGGGTCAAGCGGGTCGTGGCGGGTCTGGGATTTTAAGCTCTCAGACCCGTCAGACCGTGGCGGGTCGTGTTTCCGTTCCTAACGTGCCGTGGTTGACGGGTCTTAATTAGCTTTCCAATAAACAAAAGAATGGGTCGTGTTTCCGTTCCTGACGTGTCGTGCCGTGTCTTAATTAGCTTAATTAATACACTACATATTAAGACATTTGATACTTTCCAATACAAAAATTGAGTTTTCCAATAAACAAATCCATTCTTTTTTATTAGAGTTAATTCCTATATGGCCCCCTACTTTGTGACCAGCTTCCTTTATGGCCCCCTTTTTTTCGTAAATTCAAATATGACCCCCTATTTTCAGGTAAATGTCATTACTACCCTTCTTAATAATAAATTTAAAACGTTAAAAAAAATATTTCCACCTCACCCCTCTCTCTCTCCACCTCATCTCTCCCTACACCTCACCCCTCTCTCTCTCTCCAATTCACCTCTCTCTCTCCAACTCACCTCTCTCTTTCCAACTCACCCCTTTTTTCTCCGGCAAGGTGGCCGGCCGGCCACCTTTAAACCTAAAAAAAAAAAAATTCTCTCTCCTCTCTCTCTCTAAATTTTTTTTTTTTTTTTTAAATCTCTCAACTCTCTCTTTCTCTAAAACTCCGGCGAAGGGGGTTTCCCTTCGCCGGAGCCGTGAACAGACCAGATCTGGTCTGTTCACGAGCAGACCTTTAAAGGTCTGTCGTGCTCCGGCGAAGGGAAACCCCCTTCGCCGGAGTTTTTAGAGAGAGAGAGAGATGAGAGGAAATTTTTTTTTTTTTTTTTTTTGGAGGTCGCCGGCCGGAAAATTTTCCGGCCGGCGACTATAATCGGAGAAGATGAAGGTGAGTTGGAGAGAGAGAGAGGAGTGAGTTGGAAAGAGAGAGAGGTGAATTAGAGAGAGAGAGGGGTGAGTTGTAGAGAGAGATGAGGTGGAGAGAGAGAGAGGTGTGAGGTGGAAATAAGTTTTTTTAAATGTTTTAAATTTATAATTAAGAAGGGTAGTATTGACATTTACTTGAAAATAGGGGGCCATATTTGAATTTACGAAAAAAAGGGGGCCATAAAGGAAGCTGGTCACAAAGTAGGGGGCCATATAGGAATTAACTCTTTTTATTAATCTAGTTACTTTTAATTATTATGGTCAAATTTGATTAACTCACCAACTAAAAATAAATAAGGGTAAATCTGGAAAAAGAAAAAGTATGAAAATAAGTTGGATTACCAATATGGGACTCTTAATTTGGGACGGAGGGAATATTATTTTGTTGAAAATAGTTATTAATTAATAAAATCAATAGTTAATAATATTATTAAGTAATAAAATAAACATAGATTCTAAAGTTTGAACAAAGATCACAACGTTTGAATTGAAAATTATTTAGTGGTTCATTTTGTTACGTTTGGAAACAACTGGCCCGTTAGCCACGACCCGGCACAACAACGGCCGGAACCGCCACGGAAACGGCACGACAACGGTTGGGTCATTGCCATGGGGCGTTTCTGTGCCCAGACTTTGTGGTCTGGGAACGACACGGCACGGCACGACTCAAAGCCGTGTCTGGCACGACCCGTTGGCCACCACTAAATCCTCCAGGCTCCAAGCCGCCTTCTCAAGAACCCAGCAAATTGCCTAGCCCTTCTCTCTCTCTCTCTCTCTCGTTCCAGCCTCCCATGTTCCAGTTGTTAGCCTCCCTTTGTGTTGTGTAGAAGATCCACTTTTCTCTCTAACTTCAACTTGTTATATCCTAAAACCCTTGACTTGACTTGGACCATTTTGACTTGGACCCTTAAAGAAGGGTGCTCCTAAATTTTCCCCTTTCTTCTTCTTTTTTAGGCTTTTGGGCTTGAGTTAGGGCTTCAATTAGAAACCAAGGGGTGCCTTTATCTTTGTCTCTACATATCTAGTTTCAAGAAAAGACCAAATCGCCCTTCAAGCGTTTTTCTTCCATTTTTACTTGTTTTTGTTGTTCAACTCCACAGATAATACCTAATCAAGAAAAGTGGATCATTGTATTAGAATAACACCTCAAAACAGACTAACTCGTCTAAATTAAAGGACTCAAATGTGACATTTTCATGTCACATCAATAATCTATCATTGAAAAAAAACGAGAATATGGTATAAGGAGATATATAATCCATTGAACATCATTTTCTTTTTGTTTTCTCCAGCGAAGACTAAAAATCGTGGGTGGATTTTTGCTACAATTTCCTTAGGTTTTCTCTCGGTGAACTGAAGAAGAGAGAGTTGTCATCGATTTTCTTTGAGTCAAAAGATTAGAGAAACATTCCTTTAAAAGAAAAAACAACTTTTTGTAGAGATGCAAACTTCTTATTCAAGAATTATTTTCATGAAACTGAAAATGCTATTTATATCATATAATTTGGGTAACTTTATTTAACATAGGATAGGTTAGGTAGTAGTAGAGAAAAGAGAGGGTAGACATTTAAATTACTCCTAATAGATTTATTTTCTATTTCATATTATTATCCATTGACCCTGAGATTTTGGACATAAAACCCATCCCCCCAAATTATATTCTTACCATTTTATGATCTCAAAATGATAATTTTACTCATATGTAGTCAGAATGATATTTTTATCCATTATGTTGTAACAAATGACAATCTTATCCTTACGTTGCCAACCTGACATTAAACTTATATTATCAAATTGGTATTTTTACATTTTTAAATGCAGAAAATGTCATTTTTTTACCTTTATGTTGTCAAAATAACATGTTTATCCCTTACGCCATCAACATAACATTTTTACCAACAAGTTGTCAATGTGACTTTTTTGCCTTATTATTGTAGAAAGCTATTTTTGCCGTTAATACTTACAAACTTACCTTTCTATATTAAGAAAATAATATTTTTGCTTCTAGGCAAACAATGCCTATGGAGTTGGCTTACATGGAAAAATTACATCTCAACCAGGTGGCCTGTAACTTTGCTAAAGTCGAGTGAAAATCTATATGATAAGGAAGTGGGGTATCTTTTTTAGAATACCCTCATTTTAAATGGCTAACTTATCTGCAAGGGTTGAGACATCTCCCCAACTTATCTTCACGGTTGAGATTATATCTCCCAAACTTATCTTCAATGACGAAGATTGCACCTCTAAAACTTTGAAGGGGACGCCCTTCGACCAAGCTGACAATGTGCTCAATTTCATGGACATGATAAATGATGAGAAAGATCATCAAGTTCGGTCATTTTAGGGGTCGTAATGTTTAGATAGAAATCAACTACGATTGACGATTCACTCGGATGATTTACGGCTAACTTCGACCTGATCCTACAACGAATTACACCAAAAAGTGTTTACTTAATTGAAAAATATGACTAGAGGAAAGGGATGCAAGGGCTCTTATTAGATGGGTCTAATAGTACTGATGAGAAGCATAAATCGTTTTTGTTTCTTTAAATTCCTAAAGCCTAAAGCTTGGAAAGAAGAAAAACTAAATTATGCAAATTGGAGTTTAGAAAGCTTCCTAATGTGCAAACATTTATGTAAACACCTAATGTGCATCAAGTAAAAGAACTCCCAGACTATAAATTGAGGTAAATCTCGAACTTCTTAAGCTTCCTAAACTCTTGATTAGACACCAATAATATGAATAGAACAGAGAAGAAGTTTACTACAAATACAAATATATATATATATATATATATTATATATATATATATATATATATATGGACTAGTAATTATAATTATCGGTTATAAAATAAGTCAGTTAATCCAAATATAAATTCCTGAAAGATAACAAAAATCTAGTCATTAATTTAGAAGAAGGGTTAGTAACCTTTGAACTGTGGTGGAAGTATTTGGATCAGTTTCTCCCGTTTAAATGAGTTTATTATGGGGAAGTTGGAGACAATGGAAATCATGGAGGAGGTTGGAGGATATATCATTGTGAAAACAGAAAATCGCACCTTGAAAGAGGAAGTGGTTGAACTAATTTGGATGTTGTGGGAGATAAGAGTCGAAAGAGAAAATCAGGGATCATGGGGGTGGGTTGTTACATAGTGTTTTTAATCAAGGGACATGATTTACCAATGAAGATTGTACGATCATGATTTATAGACAATGTTTATGACATGACAAAAAAACCTAGCTGAAATGTTATATAGATCTAGGACGTTGAATTTTAAATTGTGAATCTTAGTCGTTGTCAGACAAGCATCAACCCATCGCACCGTTATAAATTAGTAGCAAGATACAAGAAAAATACTAACTACATCCCCTTCTTAAGCTTTAATCCAACCGTTTTTAAGTTCTGTAACTTAGGAAATACAACTACCTCCCCTACATTTTGATAACTACCCAAATTTTTTGAATTGTAGAAGGGAGAGAATCGTGGGAAGGAGATAATTGTATAGACCATAACTGAAACCCCTTTTTTAGTAGTAAGAACTTCGTGAAGACTTCAGACGTAAATAACCAAAATATTTCTCTTAACTTTGCTAATTACATTTCTTATTTTTCTCCAACCATTTTCAAGGTTTTTGCCAGTGATTTCTTTTCTTTTCTACAGGATCTCAATGGAGTAAACATAAACACTTCACTTTCACTATTTCTTGCTCCCATTTTTATGGTAATATTTTGTTGGAATCGGAGCCTATTTTGGCTCGAGCCGACTCGTCAAACTCAGAAACGGAACGCGCCATTGCGTTCGTCTCGTCGAGCTCTACAATTTAGAGCCAAGAATCACTCAAATCCGATTCCGGATGAATGAGAAATTCAAGGTTAAAGTTTGAACGAAAAATCGGTTGAAATAGGTACTAAATTGTCAAAGAGGACAAGTCACGTTGGGGGGCATTCGCGCGAAGAGGACGCGCTCAGATCTGGACGGTGGGCGTTCTTTCCGCGGGATTGCGCGAGATCTAATGGTCCGCGTTCCCTCCGCGTCCGGACAGAAGCGGGACTGTGCGTTGACGGACACGTGGCTAGCGCGTGGGATACTTTCGGGACAGATCACGCCCATCTAGCGGCTGCTGTTTCACCCGAGTTTTTGAGCCAGATCTGATGGCCTAAAATCCACCCGAAATTCCCAGTTATATAACCAACTCTTCTCAAAGAGTTGTGTCCCTAAAAACCAAGAGTTTTGTCCCCAAAACTCTAGAGATGTGTCCCAAAAGTTTATACCTATTCAATTCCTATAAATACCACCCAAACTCACTTCATTTTTAATCAATCAATTCAATTCATTCTCTTCTTCTCTTCCCTTCTAACAATTAGAGGTTCTGGTTAGCCTAGAATATCTAATTAAAGAAGTATTTTCTAGAGGTTCTGGTTAGACTAGAATATCTGGAAAAGGAAGAAAGAAGTCTCGAGTGAAATTTGAATTTCAGAAGCATCTAGAAGATCATCCGCATTAGTCCAAGAGCTCATAATATTGACAAAGGTTCGTCCGCTTTCAGAATATAGAAGTACCATCTTAAAATTCTGAAAGGTTAGTCGTTGTATCCCGAAGGCATTCACCCTAACGTTTGGTACTGTTACGGGGGTGTAAAATGTCTTAAGGAAAGAGAATTTATTCTTGCCTCGACTACATTAACACCTATCTCGGTTAGTCCGAAAGAAGGAATATTAATTAATTATTATTCCTTATTAGTTTATTTCTCTATAAGTTAGAGAAAGGAAACTCTGTCTAAATCAAGCCAAGACAGAGAGAAATCGACTTATCGATTAATAACCAGAGAACAACAATCTTAAGACATTTTATATTATTTCTCTAGTTATAAGAAATTGATTTGTTTTAATTTCTGTGTGTTTCAGAAATGGCAAGAACAAGAACCACTCTACGGGTTATTCCGCCTAACACCACGAATGGGGAAAAACCAGAGAAGTTCAAGGGAACTGACTTCAATCGTTGGAAATTGAAGATGATGTTCTACCTCACAACATTGGGCCTGGTTAAATATTTAACCGAAGAGAAACCCACCCATGCATAAATAGAGGATGAGGCACAACGTACTGCTGAAATAGATGCATGGAAACAAGAAGACTTCTTGTGCAAGAACTATATCCTGAACAGTTTAGATGACGGACTCTATAATCTATATTCGGTTATAGAAACGTCTAAACAACTGTGGGACACCCTTATCAATAAGTATAAGACTGAAAAGGCGGGTGTCAAAAAGTTCATCGTAGGACGATTCTTGGACTACAAGATGACTGATTCAAAACCAGTTATGACCCAAGTCCAGGAACTGCAGAGTCTCCTACAGGAACTACAGGCAAAGAACATGATAACAAATGAACCTTTCCAGGTCCGAGCTCTGATTGAAAAATTACCCACGGGGTGGAAAGACTTCAAAAATTATCTCCGCCACAAGAATAAGGATATGAGCCTTGAAGAACTCATCCTAAAGCTTCGAATCGAAGAGGACAGTCGCACTGCCGAGAAGAACTCTGAAAGACTCTCGAATGTGAACGTCGTAGAGACCGGTCCAAGTAAGAAGCGTAAGCATCTATCTAAAGACGGAGGAAAGCCGAAGAAAAAGACGAGGTTCGGCCAATGCTACAACTGTGGCAAACGAGGCCATATGGCAAAGGATTGTCGTTCCAAAACCGGCAAAAGACATAAGAAGTCGAATGACCAAGCCTCGCTGATAGAAGATACCGAAACTCAGAATCTATGTGCTATGGTTACTGAAGCCGAAGAAGTGACTGAGAAACTTCAGAACTTGAACCTCTGTGCTGTGGTATCTGAAGTCAACCTGGTTAACAACCAGAGAGAGTGGTGGGTCGACACCGGAGCAACTCGTCACATTTGTGGTGACAAAGGCCTCTTCTCCTCTTATAACGAAATAAGTGAAGGAGAAACCCTGTTCATGGGAAACGACTCAACTACCCAGGTCAGAGGAAAAGGGAAGATCATACTAAAGTTTACTTCAAGAAAGGAAGTAACTTTGAACGATGTACTTCATGCTCCAGATATCCGAAAGAATCTGGTTTCTGGTTCTCTTCTAAGTAAGAATGGGTTCAAGCTAGTCTTTGAGTCAAACAACTTCGTCTTGTCTAAGAATGGGATGTATGTTGGGAAGGGCTACTTATGTGGGGGGTTATTTAAACTAAATGTAACCTCTGTAACGCCAAAGGCGTCTATTATTATTAATAAAATTAATAATTCCGTTTATATTGCTGAGTCCTTTAATATTTGGCATGAAAGACTAGGACATGTGAATAACAAGTCATTAAAGAAATTAATGAACTTAGAGTTAATTCCGAAAGTCGAAATTGATTCAAAACGAACATGTCAAACATGTGTAGAATCAAAGATGACTAAGACATCGTTCAAATCAATAGAACGAGACACAGAACCTCTAGATTTAATTCACAGTGATATTTGTGACTTAAAGATGGTTCAAACCAGGGGTGGTAAAAAGTACTTCATCACTTTTATCGATGACTCCACTCGGTTTTGTTATGTTTACTTACTAAGGAGTAAGGATGAAGCAATCGATAAGTTCGAGCTTTATAAAACCGAAGTGGAAACTCAACTTAATAAAAAGATTAAGGCTTTGAGAAGCGATCGAGGTGGAGAGTATGAATCTCCTTTCGCCGAGATATGTGCGAAGAATGGCATAGTTCATCAAACGACGGCTCCTTATACACCTCAACAAAATGGTGTAGCAGAGCGGAAAAACAGAACATTAAAAGAAATGATGAACGCTTTCTTAATAAGTTCTGGTTTACCTCAGAACTTGTGGGGGGAGGCGATATTATCGGCGAATCACTTATTAAATAAGTTACCCCATAGAAAAACCGGTAAAATTCCATATGAATTATGGAAAGGAAGGATGCCATCCTTTAAATACACGAAAGTGTGGGGGTGTCTGGCAAAGGTATTAGTTCCTCCTCCTAAACGGGTCAAGATAGGACCTAAAACTGTGGACTGTGTATACATAGGGCCCGCAATAAATAGTGGCGCCTATAGATTTCTAGTACATAAGTCTGAAATCGAAGATATACACGTAAACACCATTCTGGAATCGAGAGATGCTAAGTTCTTTGAACACATCTTTCCTTTCAAACAGAATTCAGAAGTCTCATCTGAAAGTAGAAAACGTGTAAGAGATGAGGAAGAGGAAAATCTAGAAACATCTAAAGAAGATGATATGGAAATCGAGGAAACAACACTCGAACCTCGAAGAGGCCAAAGGACAAAGAAAGCTAAGACATTTGGTCCTGATTTTCTAACCTATATGGTAGAAAATGAACCTCAAACTTTCACAGAAGCAATGACTACTCCAGAAGCTCCATTCTGGAAAGAAGCTGTTAATAGTGAAATAGAATCCATCATGCAAAATCATACATGGGAGCTAGTAGACCTCCCACCGGGTTGCAAGCCTCTAGGCTGCAAATGGATTTTCAAAAGGAAATTGAAAACGGATGGATCTATAGACAAGTATAAAGCAAGACTTGTCGCACAGGGATTCCGACAAAAAGAAGGGTTAGATTATTTCGACACCTATTCTCCAGTTAGTCGAATCACCTCAATAAGAGTGTTAGTAGCTATAGCATCCTTGTATAATCTAGAAATTCATCAGATGGATGTGAAAACCGCTTTCTTAAACGGACAACTCGAAGAAGAGATTTATATGAACCAACCAGAAGGGTTCATAGCTCCGGGACAAGAAAAGAAAGTGTGTAGGTTAGTGAAATCACTATATGGGCTAAAGCAAGCTCCAAAGCAGTGGCACTTAAAGTTTGATGACACATTATTATCAAACGGATTCAAGATCAACGAATGTGATAAATGTGTCTATACAAAGATCACTGCGAAAGGATGTGTTATTCTATGCTTGTATGTAGATGACATGCTAATTATGGGAAATAATTTAGATGTCATCAATACAACTAAAAAGATGCTTTCGAAAACTTTCGATATGAAAGATTTAGGGAAAGCAGAGGTCATTCTTGGAATTAAGGTTTCCAAGACGGCTGAAGGTATAAGTTTATCTCAAACACATTACGTTGAGAAAATCTTAGAAAAATTCAGCAAAGATGACCTAAAAATGGCGAACACTCCGATAGATCCAAGTATTCACTTAATGAAGAATACAGGGAATGCAGTAAGACAATTAGAGTACTCTCGGATTATTGGAAGTCTAATGTACCTAATGAACTGTACTCGACCAGACATAGCCTACTCAGTCAGTAAGCTAAGTAGATTTACGAGTAACCCGAATAACACACATTGGAACGCCATAACGAGAGTGTTACGGTATCTAAGAAAGACGAAGGAGTACGGACTCCATTATACCACATATCCCGCAGTCTTAGAGGGATATGCAGATGCAAATTGGATATCAGATACCGACGACACTAAGTCAACCAGTGGATATGTGTTTACACTGGGAGGGGCTGCCATATCTTGGAAATCTTCGAAGCAAACGTGTATTGCTAGATCAACAATGGATTCAGAATTCATTGCTCTAGATAAAGCAGGGGAAGAAGCAGAATGGCTGCGACAATTCCTTGAAGATATTCCAATATGGCCAAAGCCGGTGCCTGCAATCAACATACACTGCGATAACCAAGCAGCGATTGCACTGGCACAAAGCAAGATGTACAACGGTAAGTCTCGACACATTCGTCGGAGACATAATACCGTTAAGCAACTTCTCTCTGAAGGGATCATAACTATAAATTATATAAGATCCAAAGATAACCTAGCGGATCCATTTACAAAAGGGTTATCTAGAGAGTTAGTAGTTGCATCATCAAGGGGAATGGGGCTAACGCCTAAAGTAAATGAGTAAAGGCATGGTGAAACCCTACCTAGATGACTGGAGATCCCACGATCTAGGTTCAAAGGGCAACTGAAGCTATATCCTGACTCGACAGTAACACTGTAAGAGATGTCTATCTCTTACCCATTCCTAGGATGACAACAGTGTTACCTGCATTGAGAGGTTAAGCATTAAGCTTTTAATGAATCCGAAAACTTAGAACTTGATTCTAACGTGAGGTATAGCAGGATACCTTATTACGGATAACCTATATGTGTGTGAATTGATGCCGATTCTATGGGAAGGTCGTCTAGGCCGACTTCTCTAAAGCACACACGAAATCGGGAATGTTCAGGGCCGAAATGAACACAACCGAGAACCTAAGTTAGTAAAGGATTAGCTGTGTGATAGCTATTTTGGATTACAATTCCCAGGACTCAGTTCAAGACGTAAAGTTCACTGCCGTCCTTGTAGACCTTGTAGTTATTCACTAGGAAAGGTTCAAAGTCGAAAGACTACCTTCTTCCGATGCAGCGAAGTTCCGCTTATGAGCTCTGTCAGTGTCAGTCTGTCAGTATAGTATGTCTGCATATATCATAGCATAAAACCTCAAATTTTCATTCATGTGGGGGATTGTTGGAATCGGAGCCTATTTTGGCTCGAGCCGACTCGTCAAACTCAGAAACGGAACGCGCCATTGCGTTCGTCTCGTCGAGCTCTACAATTTAGAGTCAAGAATCACTCAAATCCGATTCCGGATGAATGAGAAATTCAAGGTTAAAGTTTGAACGAAAAATCGGTTGAAATAGGTACTAAATTGTCAAAGAGGACAAGTCACGTTGGGGGCATTCGCGCGAAGAGGACGCGCTCAGATCTGGACGGTGGGCGTTCTTTCCGCGGGATTGCGCGAGATCTAATGGTCCGCGTTCCCTCCGCGTCCGGACAGAAGCGGGACTGTGCGTTGACGGACACGTGGCTAGCGCGTGGGATACTTTCGGGACAGATCACGCCCATCTAGCGGCTGCTGTTTCACCCGAGTTTTTGAGCCAGATCTGATGGCCTAAAATCCACCCGAAATTCCCAGTTATATAACCAACTCTTCTCAAAGAGTTGTGTCCCTAAAAACCAAGAGTTTTGTCCCCAAAACTCTAGAGATGTGTCCCAAAAGTTTATACCTATTCAATTCCTATAAATACCACCCAAACTCACTTCATTTTTAATCAATCAATTCAATTCATTCTCTTCTTCTCTTCCCTTCTAACAATTAGAGGTTCTGGTTAGCCTATAATATCTAATTAAAGAAGTATTTTCTAGAGGTTCTGGTTAGACTAGAATATCTGGAAAAGGAAGAAAGAAGTCTCGAGTGAAATTTGAATTTCAGAAGCATCTAGAAGATCATCCGCATTAGTCCAAGAGCTCATAATATTGACAAAGGTTCGTCCGCTTTCAGAATATAGAAGTACCATCTTAAAATTCTGAAAGGTTAGTCGTTGTATCCCGAAGGCATTCACCCTAACGTTTGGTACTGTTACGGGGGTGTAAAATGTCTTAAGGAAAGAGAATTTATTCTTGCCTCGACTACATTAACACCTATCTCGGTTAGTCCGAAAGAAGGAATATTAATTAATTATTATTCCTTATTAGTTTATTTCTCTATAAGTTAGAGAAAGGAAACTCTGTCTAAATCAAGCCAAGACAGAGAGAAATCGACTTATCGATTAATAACCAGAGAACAACATATTTTTCTCAATATTTTCTGTTACGTTTGTGTGTTTGTGTTAAGTTAGATGAATATTTGGTTGTTTTATACATTTGGTCTTTGTTTTAAGATATAAGATGGGCAATTTCTTCCTACTTTATTTTTTTCAGGGAGAAAAAAAATGAAAGAAAATTAAAATTTTCTCTCTCTAAATCTATTTCCCCGAAACATCAGCCTGTCGGTATTCACCCAGGTGATGTGTCGGGCATAGCATCATTAATCTTTCTAATTTCAGACTAATTTGTGTGCCATAATGCTCTCCACCTTCCACTCTTTAAATCCAAAATATCATAACTGAAGATATTTAATGACATTTAAAATTTAAGATACTGATTGATTTCCTTTATTTCTTTCTCGGCTTAACCTCTAATTGAAAGATAACTTTTTCTTTCTCTGCTAACTCTGTAATATGAATCCTTATTTTCTTAACTTCTTACTCTTCCATGTTCTATTGACATGATATTCATTTGTATTTTTTTTCATCAACATTTGAGTTTCATTTATGTTCTAATTTTCATTGTCTTCTTTTTCTTTATAGACAGTGTTTTTTGTGCAATGAAGAAGAACAACAACCCACCTGCATTCATAAATCCTATTGTCAAGACTGAAAGACATAAAGGGCGTGCACATTATTAATTTATGAATAGTTTTTTTCCTTCATTGATTCTCTTTTCATGTCGACTCTCTGTATTTGATGTGTCTGTATCTTTTAAGAATTTGTAAAAAATTGTAAATTTTACTTATGCAAATTTACATTAGAGTATATCGGGATACACTGACATAATTAGTGCCAGAAGTTTGTTAATAAAAGCAATAACTTTGATTTTTTTTACTTCAACATAAATCACAATTCACTTTGCACGTATGAATTTATACACAACCGCGAAATATTAGATTTGTATTGTTTCATCTTTCGTCCTATGTACTGATCTATCTATTTTTTTCCTTCTCAAATGTTTATGTCAGTTGATTTAATTGAATTATTTTGAATTGTTTAGAAGGCTTCATGCGCAAATATGACTTCTGATCCTCTTCTTTGAAGGCGGTATCTCTTCTTCTTCTTCATCTAAGTTTTCTAAATGAGAAATGATAATGGTTATCACTACTATGCAAAATTTTCAATTATCCATAGGAAAATTATCTACCCAATATTATCTTCTTAAAATTTAGTAATTTCTTTAATTATTTCACATCCTAAGACATTTTTCCAACTTCTCTTATTCCATATGCTAAAACATTTACGAAACATTATCTCCAATAATGTCTTCCTAGAATTTGCAAAGTTCCGCAATTGGAATTCTAAATTTCTTATATTTGTAATTTTTTATTTATTTCTTTAACAACTTTTCTATAAGCTTTAGTGGGTTTATTTTGTTTCTTCGATAGTTTTTTCTAAAACTGGAAAAATAACTCTACCCTTGATCCACTCCCATAATCAATGTGGCTATAATAAGATAAATAGGTTACTTATATGTTAGGAATTATTATGATTAGTATTTGGTGGGTTTCCACAAGTTTTAACTATAGAGATGATTTGAATAGATCTCCTACAGAACTCATGAAAGACTTTGATATGGTACTCGAGGGATATGATTAATTTGGCTACAAATATTTTTAATTAGTGTTACTTAAATCTTTAAGCTTAAGACTATGATATATGATCAACTTCACAATTGCAAGGGTCTATAGTCATGTTCTCTTTGATTCCATGATATATAGTTGTATTTTTTATATTTTTAATCTTTAATATTGAATCTCATTGTGTTTAATCTTTAATATTGAATCTCATTGTGTTTTTTTTTCTTGGACATTCTAATTTCGTGCTCATAGTCTTAAGTGTATAATCACTAACTGTAAAAGAAAAGGTTTTGGTTGCCATTATAAGTTACTAGGTATCTCTCGCGCCATGCGGGTGCGGTCAGTCCCGTCGGGCTTACACCAGTCGTGATCGAAAACTTTCATAATACTAGATTATACACTCTGAAATATATTCTGCCTCCATACGCACTAATCTTTGCTCAAATAATCTATAGTTATATGAAATATTTTCAAAATTAGGATTTGACAATAACATTGAAACTTCAAATCATATTTCAGAGTATGTTCCGCCTCCGTACGTACTAACTACATAACGCGTTCAACAACTTGCTCAATATGCTCCAAATAATCTAATCATTTGTTACATAGACTAGGTATCTCCCCCACCCTGTGGGCGCGGTCAATCCCGTCGGGCTTACGCCAGTCGTGGTTAAAAACTTTCATAGTACAAGCACATAGGGTTCAATATACTAAGGGTTATTATGTCCCAAGTGCAAAAAGACTAAAAACCCATTTTTTTGGAAGATTGGACCCTAAACTAGGGGTGGGATTTTGGTCCGAAAACCCGAAACCCCGCCCACGACCGTCCGAGTCCGAAGGGTCCGTGATCGTCCGATGCCCGAAGTCCGAACCCGCCCGACCGAAAGAGCTTAAGCAGACGGACGCGGGCATAAGAGAGACCCGGTGATCCGACCGAATCCGCTCGCTTATATAGTCCGCCCGATCGAACCCGTTCATACCCTTCCGTTTATGCCACCCGATATACACACCCGCATATATGATTGATTTTAATCCTTTACATCTGTAGGGTTAGCTACAACTGTTAGATTTCAAGAGTAAAAATATATAACATTAGAAATCACTTTTTTTAATCTTGTCTTCGGCTCTCTAGTTCTCAATCTCTCTCTTCCAAAATCTCAATATCTCATGAGTAATCCTAGAATCCACAATGCACCGATCGTAATCCATGAGAAGAAGAATGGAACCAATCGTAATCCATGAGAAATCTCAATGACTATCTTTTAATTTTGTATTCATTTAGTTTTTGAAATCGTAAAGTGGGAGTTTCGAAAGTTGTAATTAGCTACTAAACAGTTTTAATTTTAAATACAAATTTCTTTATTTGTTCACTAGTGACCGGCGTCCGACCGACCAATACCCGGTTTGCCCGACTATCAAAACGGTCACGGACGGACATTTTTTTGGAGAAAAATCCGAATACCCGCTCATTTTGTCGGATGTTCGAGTGGAGAGTTAAGACTTGTGCCCATTCCGCCGGGACCGATTGAGTTAGTGTCCGTTTCTCGCCTGTCCGAACCGATTCCCACCCATACTCTAAACCCTTTTTGAATATTATTTTGGACCTTATTCCCATGAACCCTTTATTAAATTACTTTTCTCTAAATCGTCATTTTTTTTCTTCTTAATTATTTAATAAAAATTTGTATGGTGTAAAGTCAAAGGTGGAGATTTGTATGGTGTAAAGTCAAAGGTGGAGATTTGTATGGTTGGTGGTGACTTGAATGACAAATGCGGGATAAACACAAGGAAGCTTTAAAGACGCCGCCGTAAATATGATAGGCGCCTCTTTCAAAACAAATTTGAAGAAAATGTTGTGAAGGTTGGAGGGGCGTATAACACTATGGGGATGCGCCTTTAACAAATTATCTAACTTAACCACCAAGGTTATCTTGATTGATTCATTTTGTCGGTTGAGCATCAGAAAAGGCATGGATGATGTTATCGTGATTACAACATAGTCGCACTAACTTATTTCCATCCTAACTGAGTTTTAACCGTCAAATTTCCAAATCAACGGTGAGAACTCAAGTACTAACCTTTTTATTTAGTTTCATATATATAAAAATCAGAAAGAAAAAATTATCCACTCTCTCTCTCTCTCTCTCTGGTCTCTGGTAATGGCAGAAACCCCACCTCAACCACTAATCTCACCGGCATCTGAACCGGAAATGGAACCGGAACCATCAGAATACTGGTGTTATCACTGTGATAAGAGAGTTTCAATAGAAACTGTATCAGAAGATCTTTCAGATATCATCTGTTACGAGTGTAAGAATGGATTTGTTGTGTCCATCGCCGCCGCAGTTGTTCCTGCTAATCCACCGAGTCCTCCTAGATCTCTTAATCGAAGTGGAGAATCTTCCTTTAGTGATCAGTTCCTTCAAGTTCTTCGATTAATGGCTGAAGCAGCTCGTGAAGATGACTCTCCTCCACCACCGCCACCACCACCACCACCACTACCGTCTTCAGATCCAGTAACAGATCCATTTGATCCAAATGATTATCTTCGAATCGAACTTGATGGATGGAATAATTATGACGATGAGAATTTCAACAGATCTGATTACGAGATCGGTGATGAAGAAGAAGAAGAAGAAGGAGGAGGAGATGAACATGAACATCAACATGAGGATGATGATGAAGATGAAGACGATGAAGAAGGAGATCGACGGAGACGCCGTGAAATTCTCCGACTTAGAATCAGAGACATCGCATCTCGTGCTGGTGGTAGCCGAAACAGAATTCTTGATTGGTCAGAAATCATGATAGGATCAGAAGAGAGTGCGATTCAATTCCGAGTACAGATGATGGAATCAAATGGATATATAGGTAATCCAGAAGATTATGTTGATGCAGCTGGATACGAAGCTTTATTACAGAATTTAGCAGAAAGTGAAGGAAGTTCCATTAGAGGAGCTCCACCTGCTTCAAAATCAGCAGTTAATGAGTTACCGACGGTAACAATCTCACCGGAAGAAGTAGATTTAGTATGTGCTATCTGTAAAGAATCATTAATTGTCGGTGAAAAAGCAAAGAAATTGCCTTGTGGACATGATTATCATGGAGATTGTATTATCCCTTGGTTAGATTCAAGGAATTCTTGCCCTATTTGTAGGTTTGAGTTACCAACTGATGATCCAGATTATGAGGAAGAGAAGAAGAAGAAGCAAAACAAGAGATCAATTCTGAATTCCAATTCCTCATCTTCTAGCTCTGGAGGAAACACAACAACAACCACAACTACTTCCAGAACAGATTAAATTGAACTATTAAGTAATCAATATCTCATCTTCTATGATCTTTATCTTAAGGATTTCCCTTTAATTTAACTAAAAATGAAAACCCCAATCTTGAATTTGTTTATGTGAGTTGGATTTTAAATTTGGATGAGAAAGAACAAAACAAGTATGTGATTTGTGGGTCTCATATGTTCTTGTTGAATGTAAATATTTTTCTTCTCAATTTCTTATTTTCAATGTTGTTGATTAATAATATCAGAAACATAAAAACTGGGTTTGCTAATAACTAACTCATGAGCTCTGTCCTGAGGTAATAACTAACTCATCATTCCTAATCTTCTTTATCTGGGTTCTAATCTCTCTCTCTCTCTATATATATAGATGTAAATTAGGTGTGTGTGTGTATGTGTGTGTGTGTATGTTGTGTGTTTGAAAGTGGCATTGGTCATTCAATAATTTGAGGAAGTGTTCAATGTGGGTGATAAATGTTTAGGTTAGGTCTGTAATTCCCTGCCAACTGGGATAGCCGAGTTTCTAACAATCGGGTCCCTACCTTCACCACCAGACGGGGGTAGCATGGTTCATGACAATTCCTCTTACTATTGTAGTACAGTTGCCTTTTATAAAGTTGTTCATCCCTAGTTATACTTTTTGTCATGGTTCAATGTTGTTTGAACAAAACATTAACCTTGGTTGAGTTGGATTTGGAGTTTTATTTCAATTGAGGCGGACGCCTGTTTATTTGTCGAAGAGAAAATCTTGATTTGATGCAAAACTATCGACAACATTCGAGGAAATTAACATGTAATCATGTTTCATCAGAAACTGTAATTATGCAGCGCCACGAACCCTTCGCTTCATATGAAAGTCTTGAGCAACTTCACCGTTGTTGTTTGTTCTTGGTGTAATCCATGTTACTTACAACTTTGTCCTTACCGTTTTGGCCATGATCAAGGTGAGTTTGGAATCTTTTGATTTTCCAAAGCTTAGCATATAAGGTTTTTTTCTCCTGATGTGGTTCTCTGCTTTAGGTTGTTCTTTTTTATTGACATAAGAGTACAGTAAGATTTTCTATTTGTTGCAGATACATAGTTGGAAAACATGGGAAAGTCAAGCATTGTCGATGGCTAATGAGGGATTGAAAGGTGAAAATCTTCCTTGTATTGTATACATTTGCTTGATAGTTGAGACCGAAGTTAAAATCTACAAAAATGTCTCTCTGCCCGAAAAAGTGGGCTGGACTCTGAGGTGGACGGTCTGATTTCACCCGGTGGCTTAGAGAAAAAGATACTTCGGTGAAACCGTGAAATCAACCTCGCCCATCTCAGATTTCGGCCCGACTCCAGCCAAATTTTTCGGGCAGCGTATCAAGGTTTCTTGTATGAATTTCTTTATTTATTTGGTCGGTTATCTTAACATGCTCACCCTGATGTTACTTTCCTATATAATTTCTATATTCATATTACCGATTTTCAGGCACTGGAAAGAAGAGCTTTAAGCGTCTTTCAACTTTCGTTTTCCACCATACGCCCCATCCGTGGAGCAAAGACCGCGTTCTCGTTTGGCTGGTACCTTTATATGTTCAAATTCCTATCCCATTATCAGGTTTATTATGTCTGTATTTGGTTTGTTACATCACTATTTTTGTTGGTTTTCCATTAGCCGTAGTTATTTAATAATGTGTGAGGATTGTCCCACATAGACAAAGGGAAATCTCTAACCAACAATATAATATCTAAGACCGTTCCACTCAATTTCAAATGGTTGTGAGTCCGATGTCGACAAACTTAGCGTGGTATCAGAGTTAGAGCTGCACGTGATAGGAACAATGTCACACATGCTCTACGCCTGTAACGCTAGCCAACAAAAGGACACATGTTAGGTACTCTTGAAGTGGAAGACTCAAACCCATGCAGTGGAAATCAGTTTAACCTAAGAGACGAACTTTTTTGGTTTGGAAAATCCAAACTCTTGTTATGGCTAATACAACTTATCTCATTTCAGGTGAGTGGAAGCAAAATCGTTCTTCGAATAATTTGAAACTTCATCTTAACAAAGTTCTTATCTTTTCATGGGCTTCTTATTTTTGCAGAATGCATTTGAAATGGCGACATTTATTTGGTCCTTGGTAAGAATTTGCTGATATCAATACAATATTTCATAAAACGGGTACCACCATAGGCAGAGCCACTAGTAAGCTAAGCCTGGCTTGCCTACTAATGGTTCCTGTTGAGAGGCCAAACATGTGTATATTGGTTACCTCGGGTCAGTCTGTCCATTAGAGTAGCCTACATAACCTACCCTCCCTCAATCAAGATTTATGGTTTGGGCCTTGGGTACCACCACACACCAAAAGCAGGGGATCAAAATTGGTCGTTGGGTTGTTTACAAGTAATGTTTGCACAAGAGAATCTGCAACATGCTGACTTACTCTTTTTTTTGGTTCAGTGGGAAATAAGAGGCCCTTCTTGCTTCATGGAGAATCGGCTGTTTCTTGTTATACGCTTGATATCTGGGTAACTTCTCTATAATGTCCCAATGCTCGTTTCTACAAGTTTTTTGATGAACCGGTAAGAACCTAGAAATTTTCCAAGTTTCTTGTAATATCCAACATTGCTTGGGGGATTATTCAAAGTCTGGGGTATAGGTGGGAGCTCAAGCTTAGTAAGTGTTGAGGTCATATGGATGGGCTTGTGGTGCCTTAGTTTGAAACAAAACATTTTACCCAGTGGGTTTGGGCCTATGTTGTAAAAGTGGGGACAATGTTGATACTGTTAGTGCTGGGGTTTCATTTTTTCTGTTCTCGAGCTTGATTTTTGAGTTATGTAATTGATACACATATAGAAGAAGCTGAAAGAACGTCGGTAAGACTATAAATTTGATATTCTTATTGATTGTTGGTTTTGTAGGATTACATTCCAATTCTGGTGTAGTTTCATCACGTTCTCACTATACGTTATGGTTACTCAGGTTTGAACTTTAACCTTTTTTAACTTGATTTCTATGTACTAAATGCATACATTGTCTCCTTTTTTAACCTAGAAGATGTGATATATATGTTTCTCAGCTATTGCTAACTCTAGTGATGTAGATTGTTGCGGAAGCGTAAAAGTAATGGAATCCACCATTGTTAATAAACTAAACTAACGAAATAAAACTGATAAAATAACGATAAACAATAAACTTGATTAATAACTTGATTAATAATAAACTTGGTTGATAATATTCTCTGATCTGTATAACAAGGACATACCTGACTTCCTTTTATAGGAACTTGGAAACTTCTAGATAGACTCAAATTAGGATTCCTAAATATCAAAGATACTCAAATATAGAAACTTCTAAACCTAGATTTAGTAGGAAATACTAAAACATGGAAACTCCTAAACTCTAACCCTAATGGACTTGCCATGAGGCCCTCTAACTAGTTCGGCCGTGAGGCCCATCTTGATGGTCTCCATCATCTAGTACATAAATATGAAGAGATTCATATATTTGTAAAAGCCATCTTCTCTCAATCCCCTAGTATCAACCCAAAATCCAGTGCAAGAGTCTCAATCTTCGAGCGCTAGTAACTAATCCTCAAACACACCCTAAATTAGAGGTTAGAACGGAAGGACAAGGAGGCGAAGGCAGGTACTGGAAAGAATGAAAATTTTACCTTTAGGAAACATCAGAAATAATTATACATAACAATAGCACCACGAGTCCATGAGAGTCTTCCCAAGTCCAGTTGGCAACGCCACTAATGTATTTGTAAATAGAGTCGTGTTCTTGAGAAAGCTGGTAATCTCGAACTGGTAGACAACATATACAGGAAGAATGAGAACAAAAAAAAAAAAGATTTTATTTTTAATTAATTCAAAATAGAAACTTCAACGTGAAGTAAATCCCATACAAATTATAAACCTAATACTACAAATCCAAAACTAAACCAATTAAACCATTCTTCAAGTAGCATTCCTCAAGTAGCATTCCTACTAGCTCAATTAAACCAGTCATTCTCACAGAAAGTGAAAATTGTGAAATATCTCCAGATGGTCGAGAGGTTTCACATAGTTCTGGTCTTACGTGTGACAGTTCTGAATCCTCTGATGAAGATGATAAAAGTAGAAAAGATGAATATTCTTTTTTTCCACTTTAGCAATGTTTCGATTTTCATTTTGCTAAAGGATGTAATTCTCACTTGTACTTCCTGCTAATCATTTCATTACTTCCCACGTAGTACTGGAAAAATCTTCTCACATTCAAGCTCACTTATTGTACCTGGATAATCTGGTAATCGTACTCCAAATTTTGGCAATCGTTTTTTTAAAATTTTGATCTGGTGGGTGGAAATAAATTTGATTAGCAGGAATGGCGTTAAAAAGTAATGGTCTCGCTGCTCTTGCACCCGGTAGAAGGGCTTGTCTCTTCTTTATATTAACTCATTCATCCATAAACTTACTTTGACTGTCTTATAGTCCTCCATTCTCTCTTTTAAAGTTATTATTATTATTATTATTATTATTATTATTATTATAATTATTATTATTATTATTATAATTATTATTATTATGAAAGTTCTCTCTTTATATTGTTGATTTCTTTGGAGAGAATATGGAAGAGAAGAGATGAACTTAGCTTTTCTCTCTTCTGCTTTCTCATTCATCACTTAAAATGGTGAGTATCTTTTTTCTTCATATAGGTGGAGTCCCTAAGTTGGTTAATCTTGAATTTTATTATTTCTTGATAGCAAGGAGTAGAGCATTAATCTCATAAAAAAAGGCGTAGATCATTAAATATTCAATCCCAACATATCATGTAAGTTTTCCCTATCATACATTGCTTATGCCTAGTTAGAGAAGTACGCATGTGATCTCTATGATCGAGACTCTCCATCTTTATATATATATATATATATGTATATATATATACATGTATGTACATATGACTGAGACTCGGTCTTTATATATATGTATGTACATATGGTTTTGTTAGTGTTGCTAAATGTGTTGCAAAATAAAAGCAAATGAATAAGTTAAGATGTTGGTGAGAACTGAAAATGAAAGGGAGTGTGCCACAATTTAATGGTTCTGATTATAAGTGGCATACACCGTCCCTTTTTTTGACTTTAAAGAACTCGCATGTAAGGAGTATTTGGAGGCTATTATTATTGAGGTAGGAAATCAAAGTAGTAATTAAGGGTGATAATTTGGTCATATTGTTTTTACCCAAATTCCATGAGCAATGACTTCTTATAGAAAAATGTTCGGCACTTATGGAATATCAACAACAACATTCTTTTGCCGAATGAAGAAAGAAAAAGACCCATCATATATACATTTTTTGTCATAGTTCGCTCAGTTCTGAGTTTTACAGTAGTCAGGCAGAATAATAATGTTCGAACATATTAAAATGTCCTTTCGATTTTCTCCATTCAGGGGCCGCCTGAACTCAAAGCAACCAAAGCCGATGGTTTGACCCCGACATACCTAAGGCCCCTTATTTGGAGTTTAATGGGCTAGTCTTATTCAAACATATACAATCGTAATTAGATTATTGAGAAAATTAAAACTATAGTTTAGTTGTTATAATCTTGGTTTGAGTTGTGATGGTGTAAGGTACAAACCACCTGTCAAGCAAACATGGGCCGGCCTTATCCCCATTTTTGTAGTTTAAAATTATGATAAAGCAAGACGAATAACAAAAAAGATGAAGTTTTGTTTTTATTTTAATATAAAGATTAACTCGATCGAAAAGCTTCCTACAAATCTACCATAATTACGGGATGGGAAGTGATGAGACATGAAAATGTCCCATCTGGATCTCTTAACTCGGGTCAGTTAGTCCGATTCGAGCGGTTACTCTGACAATTTGTCTTATTTTCTTTCTCAGGTCTCATTTACGGAGTTAGATGCAAAAAAACACCATGATAAAGACATACTTGAGGGGCATTTTGGTCATTTTAATGACAAGGGTATTCTGGTCAATATTAGTGCTCATGTGAAAGCAGAGTCCAATACGAACCCAACGGCGAAGACGGAAGTCGAATCGGAGTCCGAATGGGTGAACTATAACAGGTCAAAGTCCGGGTCCAACACTGTTGACTAGTGGGATGACTTCGGGAGCTATTCTGGCCAGCGGGTATATTTTTATGATGTGGCGCAAATTGAGGCGTTGATCATCCGAGCTCCGTGTACCAGCTTTGCAGCGAAATGGACCCCTTCTCGATACTTCAATACAGCCGAAGCAGTTTAACTAGTGTACTCCCACTTCCCCACATACGTCCAGATCCGCACTTTGCAAATCCGACGGCCACTGAAGCTCCCACCATGAAACCGTGAGACACCACCAGCAAAATTCAATCTTTTCTCTCTCCCTCTCGTCTCTATCTGCTCGAATGCTAAAGAGAGAAAGAATATAAACCGAGATGAGAAAGGAAGGAATATGTTGGATCCTTTCATCTTCACGGTTGGAAGAATATAGAGAGAGAGTGTGTTTTAGAAACAGGGAGAGAAGAAAGGAAAGAAAAGAGAAGAAAGGAAAGAGAAGAGAAAGGAAAGAGATAACCGAGTGGTTCATCTCGGCTATAAGAAAGAAAGAGAAAGAACTGATTTGTTTATCTCATCTCGGCTGGGATTATCAGCCACCTCTAAAGCTCAACTACAAACAGTAAATTAGAGAGAGAGAGAGAGATCATCAGCTCGGTTCTGGAAGAAGAAAGTTAGAGAGAGAGAGAGTTGATAGAAGAGAAACCCGAGAGCTAAGAGCTAGAGAGAGAGAGGGAGAGATTGAATTTTCTGTTTCTGTTCTTATTCTTCTTCTTCTTCTGTTTCTTCTCTTTGTGAGAGAGAGAAGATTAGATAGAAAGAGTTAAGAGAGAGAGAGAGATACTGTAGAGAGAGAGAGATCGAATTAATATAAACTCCATTGAAATTTCTTTATCTTCTTCTTTCTTTACTATTTCGGTTAGAGAGAGAAAGAGGTGTTACTGGTTTGTTTTAGAGAGAGAAAGAGAAAGTTTAGAAGGAGAAAGAAGGATAAAACAGAGAAGGAAAGAGAAAAACCAGGGAAGGAAAATTATTTTCTCACCTGGAAATCGTTTCCGGGAAGATGAGAAAATAATTTTCCCTAAGGGTCTGTTTGGCAGAATTTTGGGAAAACAGAAGGAAAATCTTTCCCTAAGGCCCTGTTTGGTTCTGAAATAGCGAAAAAGTTAAGATTTCTTCTCCCTCTTTTATTATTCATATTTATTTAAATCTCGATCATGATTAACTAAGACTCTCCATCTAGGGTTTTACGATGAAACCCATTTTTGATCTTTTAGAGATATAATTTTTATTGATTAACTCTTGATTAATGCTTCATAGTTTAATTCGTTTTAGTTTGATAAATAGATTTTCTTTTCACTATTTATACTTTTCGATTTGATGCATCGTGCTTATGTTAAATCATTTGACGGTTCATACTTATTAATTGATAAATAGTAGTTTAGAGATTTATTTATTTAAAATAAAATGATTACATTGTTATGTTTTATTCGGTTTTAACGAAAACATCTCCCGGAATTAGGATAGTTCATTATCCGAAATTCTGAGTTATAAAAAAGAGAATTAATTAGATAATTATTTGCTCTAAAGGTAATTTTATGTGGTGAATTCCTAAAACCTAGACTCCTCACCATTTGAGTTCCTTGTATCATAATTTGTTTTATTATTTTGTCCGTTATTTTATCACCAAAACCAAAACCATTTTCAAAACCGTTTTACTTCCAAGTCTTAGAATAGGTTTCACTTAGTCTCTGAGGAACGAACCGGACTTACCGGAATTATCACTTGACGCCCGTATACTTGCGGGTGGTGACCTATTTAGGGTAACCTTTTAGGCCCATCAAGTTTTTGGCGCCGCTGCCGGGGAATAAGTTCAAAATTTTTTCTAAACTTGGAAAGTTTTTATTTTTGGTAAGTTTTTATTTTTGGCCACTTTGACTTGCTTCTCTATTTTTGGTGTGCAGGGCATTAAGGAGCGAAAGAGAAGGCGCAAACAAGGAGGAGGAGTCGAAAAGAAGAAATTTACAGTTTTATTTTATTTTATTTTTGGTGAGAGAGAGACTTTAGACTTTCTAGACTTTATTTTTGGATTTAAGTTTTGACCCTAATTTAAAGGGCATAAATTGTAACCGAAAAACCAAAACGAAGCCTCGGGTTCGAACACTCGCGGGGAGAGTGGCCCGAGTCGTCTGCAAAGGTCGTCGCCCGTCTCGAACGGGAGGTAACTTTCTCTAATCACCCACGAATCCCCTGTTAGTGGGTACTTTTTATAAGATCTTAGTAGTGCTTCCTCGGTTTTCGTGTTTAAAAAAAAAAAAAAAAAAAAAAAAAAAAATTTTGGACCAAAAGAAAGGAGTCAAGTTTAGTTACATAAGTGTCAATTCTCATCTTGTGATCGTGCCTGACCATCATGGCGCATTTTTCTAATGGTTGGACATACCCTGTTGGTGATGATGACCTTGATATAACCTTAAGAGAATACCAACAGTTGCTTAACCAACGTGGTACGACTCTAAGAGATTGTCAACGACTTAACGAGGGGAATAGGCTAGTTGAGCCTAACCGAACTGGTATGACCCTAGGAGAGTACCAACAGATGTGTAGAGACGAGCCTAACCGACCGGGTATGACATTTCAGGATTATAAACGAATGTCTAGAAACAGTCCGATTAGTGAGTGGAGTAGACCATATGAGCCTGATCGATCTCATATGACATTAGGAGATTATCAGCAAATGTGTGGAGATGGTCCGATTAGCGATGGATATGGTCCGACGCCAAATATATATGAGAGACCTTATAGTCCACACTATTCTGAGACCAATGACTTTAGAGACAGGTATGATCCTAATATGTACGGTGAGAGTTTTTATCAAGAGTCTTCATTTAATTACACTAGTGAGCCTTATTATGAGGAGACTCTTGAAGATAGATCTCGATCAGAGTCCGAGAGTCGTCTTATTGAGATTATGTCACAATTTACGACTCAAATGCAGCAGGATACTGAGTCCTTGGCTCAACAGATGAAAATGTTTAAGTCACAGTTATTCGCCGACGAGGAAGGGGGTTCACCACCCCAAACTCAGGAAGGTACTAGGTACGATGACGAGGTTAATACGTCTAACCCTAGTACTAAGTTAAATGTCGATGAATTTACTGATAATATCCTAGAGCCTGAAAGGTCTGATGACCTTGTTGTCTTGCTTCCTCCACCTATGTCATCTCACCATGATAGGACTGTATTAGACGTTGATATCCAGAATGACGGCGCTATGAGCAAGTTTGGGAATGACACTATTCTGAACTTTCCGACATTTGAGATTTGTAAGGAGTCAGCCTTAGATGAAATTCTAGGAAGGCATGATATTATGAATGACTGCGAGACTCCAGATGTATTTGAGGACATTGATGACAGTAGAGACATGTTAGATAGTTTGTCAGACTGTTTACCTAAGGAAACCATGGACCTTGACTTGGTCCCCGAGCCTGTTGCCTTACCCTTAGAGTCTAGTTTGACCTTTCACATGGTCTCAGACTCGGTTGTTGATCCCTTTTGGGACACTTCAGATGTCTCCTCTAGAACGTCTATGGAAATAGTGGATATTCTATCCACTAAGCTTGCAGATGACTTTCTGCCTTCGACGGATATATTGGCCCTTCATTGTTATGTCGATCCTTTTGATGACTTTCTAGTCATTGGTCCAAGTATTTATAGTTACTTAGTGGACTGTGCATCCACTAAGTTTGGGGATTGCCCCTCATCTTTAATAGTCTCACATGCACTCTCTGCAATTCACAAAGATGTGAGACTATCGTTCACTGAAAACTTTGTGTTTTGGGTGGACCCACAGATGTATCGAATATTGGTTTACAGTTAATCACATATCTGTAATCCAGTAGGTTAATTCTTTTTATTTTTTCGAATCATCTGTTTCGTCTGGCTGAAGACGTTAAACTTAGCGCTTTCTGGGAGGCAACCCACGCTTAGGACTTCCGAATCAGGTAATATCTCTCCCTTCACCCTGTTATTTTTTGCATAGTCTTCAGAACATTGAGGACAATGTTCGGTTTAAGTTTGGGGATAGGGGATTGAATTTTTTGCTAAGTCCTTATTTCAAAAATTCAAAAGGGTTTAAAATTTTTCAAAATTTTAATTTTTGGATTGAAAATGTGAGTCTAGTTGTTTTTGCTTGTTAATAGTTATAGAGTCAAGTTGGTTGTACTACACTTTTGCTAAAGGTTTTTCCACGAATTTCGAGTCTTGAAGTTGTCTGTGCACTAGCCATGTGAGTGTTAGATAGGTGAAGAGTGGACATTTCTAAGAGAACTTAATCGATCATTAGTGGAGACTTAACCTATGTGAGATTCTGAGCCTTTCTTTTTGTTTTGAGTGATCTCTTCTGAGCTAACTCTGAGTAGAATGAAGAGGTACTCAACCTCGCAATATTCATTAGAGCTCAGTTGATCTCTTGAGTTCAAATTTTACAACCACTAGGGATGTCATCAGGAAGTAAACCTTTCTCTTGTAGTCTGAGAAACTTGAAAACAGTGTCAACTAGAGGAAGATAGAAATTCATTTGTTAGAACCCTAAGAATAAGGCATGAAGCAAAATGAAGAGAATATTACCAAGGAAGGAATAATGTGAAGCAAGTAATATTTGTATTATGAGTCGTAAAAAAAAAAAAAAAAAAAAAAAAAAAAAAAAAAAAAAAAAAAAAAAAAAAAAAATCAAAGAAAAAGTGTTTGTGTTTATCCAAAAGTAGTTCTTGAAGATTTGAAGACGTCGAGTTCTCAGGAGTTCTAGTTCATCCTTAGTCTATCGACCTCTAGGAAGCATTGTTAGATAGTAGATCAGGTGAGAAGAGTTGGTAAGCTCCCCCATTCCGTATTAGTGGTTGTTTCCTTTCTATGAGATCAGTCGTTTACGAAAAATTTAGTCCATCTTTTGTAATGTGTCGAGTTTTCTTTCATACTCATACTCGCACATTGAGTGAGCCATTTCTGAGTGACTTTAATTTTTGAGTGTATGACCGTGAGGCAGTAGTCGAGGCGAAATGTATTGAGAAGGTAATCGAGGTCTTGTCTGTTTGGAACCGAAATGATACTCGTATTGGCTGGTCATGTGCACTTTAGGTCTTGATTACTAGTGAAGGGATTTTTAGCATTTGTATGGTTTGGTCAACTTTGATTTCATTTCTATTAACTTTCGAAAACTTATCGGATAAACATTTTTAGTCCATACCATATTTAGACCCTTCTGGATTTTTGAAATTTTTGAATTTTGTGGGTAAATTCACTGCAAACCCTCACGAGACAAAACTCGTCCTCTAGGGTAACCTAGAGGTTTAACGGCTTGTTGCACGTGCTAAGTGCAATCGTGATTCCCTACGAAAGTGGTGAACTGGGCTTGGTTTTATTTTTCTGTTTTGCTCGAGGACTAGCAAAATCTAAGTTTGGGGATGTTTGATGAGACATGAAAATGTCCCATCTGGATCTCTTAACTCGGGTCAGTTAGTCCGATTCGAGCGGTTACTCTGACAATTTGTCTTATTTTCTTTCTCAGGTCTCATTTACGGAGTTAGATGCAAAAAAACACCATGATAAAGACATACTTGAGGGGCATTTTGGTCATTTTAATGACAAGGGTATTCTGGTCAATATTAGTGCTCATGTGAAAGCAGAGTCCAATACGAACCCAACGGCGAAGACGGAAGTCGAATCGGAGTCCGAATGGGTGAACTATAACAGGTCAAAGTCCGGGTCCAACACTGTTGACTAGTGGGATGACTTCGGGAGCTATTCTGGCCAGCGGGTATATTTTTATGATGTGGCGCAAATTGAGGCGTTGATCATCCGAGCTCCGTGTACCAGCTTTGCAGCGAAATGGACCCCTTCTCGATACTTCAATACAGCCGAAGCAGTTTAACTAGTGTACTCCCACTTCCCCACATACGTCCAGATCCGCACTTTGCAAATCCGACGGCCACTGAAGCTCCCACCATGAAACCGTGAGACACCACCAGCAAAATTCAATCTTTTCTCTCTCCCTCTCGTCTCTATCTGCTCGAATGCTAAAGAGAGAAAGAATATAAACCGAGATGAGAAAGGAAGGAATATGTTGGATCCTTTCATCTTCACGGTTGGAAGAATATAGAGAGAGAGTGTGTTTTAGAAACAGGGAGAGAAGAAAGGAAAGAAAAGAGAAGAAAGGAAAGAGAAGAGAAAGGAAAGAGATAACCGAGTGGTTCATCTCGGCTATAAGAAAGAAAGAGAAAGAACTGATTTGTTTATCTCATCTCGGCTGGGATTATCAGCCACCTCTAAAGCTCAACTACAAACAGTAAATTAGAGAGAGAGAGAGAGATCATCAGCTCGGTTCTGGAAGAAGAAAGTTAGAGAGAGAGAGAGTTGATAGAAGAGAAACCCGAGAGCTAAGAGCTAGAGAGAGAGAGGGAGAGATTGAATTTTCTGTTTCTGTTCTTATTCTTCTTCTTCTTCTGTTTCTTCTCTTTGTGAGAGAGAGAAGATTAGATAGAAAGAGTTAAGAGAGAGAGAGAGATACTGTAGAGAGAGAGAGATCGAATTAATATAAACTCCATTGAAATTTCTTTATCTTCTTCTTTCTTTACTATTTCGGTTAGAGAGAGAAAGAGGTGTTACTGGTTTGTTTTAGAGAGAGAAAGAGAAAGTTTAGAAGGAGAAAGAAGGATAAAACAGAGAAGGAAAGAGAAAAAACCAGGGAAGGAAAATTATTTTCTCACCTGGAAATCGTTTCCGGGAAGATGAGAAAATAATTTTCCCTAAGGGTCTGTTTGGCAGAATTTTGGGAAAACAGAAGGAAAATCTTTCCCTAAGGCCCTGTTTGGTTCTGAAATAGCGAAAAAGTTAAGATTTCTTCTCCCTCTTTTATTATTCATATTTATTTAAATCTCGATCATGATTAACTAAGACTCTCCATCTAGGGTTTTACGATGAAACCCATTTTTGATCTTTTAGAGATATAATTTTTATTGATTAACTCTTGATTAATGCTTCATAGTTTAATTCGTTTTAGTTTGATAAATAGATTTTCTTTTCACTATTTATACTTTTCGATTTGATGCATCGTGCTTATGTTAAATCATTTGACGGTTCATACTTATTAATTGATAAATAGTAGTTTAGAGATTTATTTATTTAAAATAAAATGATTACATTGTTATGTTTTATTCGGTTTTAACGAAAACATCTCCCGGAATTAGGATAGTTCATTATCCGAAATTCTGAGTTATAAAAAAGAGAATTAATTAGATAATTATTTGCTCTAAAGGTAATTTTATGTGGTGAATTCCTAAAACCTAGACTCCTCACCATTTGAGTTCCTTGTATCATAATTTGTTTTATTATTTTGTCCGTTATTTTATCACCAAAACCAAAACCATTTTCAAAACCGTTTTACTTCCAAGTCTTAGAATAGGTTTCACTTAGTCTCTGAGGAACGAACCGGACTTACCGGAATTATCACTTGACGCCCGTATACTTGCGGGTGGTGACCTATTTAGGGTAACCTTTTAGGCCCATCAGGAAGGTAGAAATATTAATGTAATCCATTTGTAAACATTAATCTACACTTATAATAAAGAGAAAGAATTTAGATGTGGACTTTTATTTATCATCTTTAAACATATAGATTTTTAATTTTCATAAGGTAACAAGGTAAGCACACTATTATGAGAGTCCACGGTTTTCCTATACACTAAAAAGGCCTCTTATAATGTATTAGCGAAGTGGATTTTCGGTTTGATTTTTCTTGGAAAAGAAATAAAGACCGGGTAAATCTTATAGACTCTCTAGCCTATAATTCTTTTCAGGTTTGACATGAGTGTTGTGGACAGTAAAATATCTACGGGTCGGAAAATCCAACAGTCAACGGGTTGATGGCAAAAAGTCTTGTTGGGTCGGGGTTGGATGTTGCGGGGACCGGCTACGTGTCGAAAAGAACATGCACACAAAAAGAGAGAAAAATCGTGAAGCCTCTGGGACACCGGGATGGTGCCGGCGTAAGGGGGCTCCGACGGTCAAGTCAGATACTCGGTCAAATATAAATAAGAAAGTCAAAGTGCGCGATGGAAGGGTAACTGTCGTCGGAGTACTTAGGTGTCGCAGCTCGTAGAGTTGTCGGAACAGATCTCCACGGTAGTGATGTAGTTACTGTAATGAGAAGGGTGATGAAAATTATATTGTGACGATAATCTGCTGGTCGTAAGTGGGTTTTGCTGTAGGTTGTTGGTCGTAAGTGGATCACGTGGCAAGGGGGTGGTCGTATAAGAACGGTGTCGATACGACCAGCTCGCTACTGCTGGATGAGAGATGGATCGGACCCGAGGGTTATATGATTGCGGTAAGGTGGTGATCGCATGAAGATGGTGTTGATACGACCAGCTAATTATTATTGGATGAGGAACTATCAAGCTCTTATCTCTCAACTTCTAAGACAATAAGTCAGAGACTTATGAAAGAATGGGATGCTCTTGAGGATGCTTATCAAAGAATATGTTAGAGGGAAGGTGAAATAGACTGCTAGAGTATTGTTGTCGGATATTCCATGATTGATCTGGGTGTTGCCTTCGCTCTTTATTGTGTCAGAGAGATTCATCTTGATGACGACCAGCTTGTAACGAGAGCATTTACTTCGTAACGGTTGTTCGTGAGAGGAGATAAAGGGATAAGGTATCTGATGTATTGACCATCAGATGAGTGTTTGAATTTCTTGAGGGACGGCTAGGATGTTACCGCGTGTGCGATAAGTTACTGGCCGGTAACGTCCCTCTTTAAGTGGTAGATACGGAATATTTATCACCACTGTGGTTTCGGATTGCGCAATAACCCTCTGGCCGTAAGAGAGCTTAACACTGGCAGGTGGCTATTGTGTGACACGTGTCAGATATGCTTAGTGTCAAGCGGGTATGGATTCGACGGCCAGAGTATCGACTTGGGCCATTATCGGGCCTTGTGATCGGGCCTCACGATTTTATCCTTACGAAGCAGTTGCTCATTTATTTTACAGACACCTCGTTGGGCAAATATTTGGCCATACAAGTGTTACAGCAGGATATATATATATATATGGTCTTGTAGAATGATGGCTTCCGATTATGACGGAGTGATACTTTAACTTGATCAGTAACCTCTATTGGATTGTTATGTAATAGCTTTCTTCGCATATTTGTGCACTTACCTCCTGGGTTTTTAACATAGTGCATCATCCTATTAAATTCTATTGGTTCTTGATGATGCATAAAATGTCCTGGACGTTGACTAACGTCCAGGACAACTAAAATCCCTAATGGTCCCCCACACATTCCCCTAACTGGGAGGTCGACCAGAAGAAACCAGCTCTGCACAAAACGGCCTCGACATGGACAGATCAGCCCTGGGATCTCTAAAGGAATAAGGGGGCCTCCACAGGTTCGGCCCATATCTTACGCTCAGAACTGGGGAGATATCAGCGCTGGGCAACCTAATGACTTAATCCTGGACTTTCCTGAGAGATCTCAGTCGGCCACACATCTTGAAGTGTTTAAGCCCGATTGGACTCCACGTATCTAAAGGAGGAAACTTCTCCTTTAGAGTCTATCACTCCGGCAAGATATATACAAAGTATCCTTGAACTTAGGAACTTTCACTTATCAAAGATCCGGGATAGACTCGAAGAGAAACCCTAGATACGCACAAGAGGTAACTTCTATTATGGTTTAACGGCCACCGCCTCACCACCGCCACTAATCACTGTCGGCCTAACTTCGCCTATAAAAGGCCCCCTACATCGTCCTTCACAGGGGACGGTCTCTTCAGAACAAACACACTCTCTCCCCCAAAAATACAATCTCTTCATACCAAAAGGATCACCCCCAAAAATAGAGTTATCACAGCTCGCCCCCAAAAGGATCGATCAACATTCATTCTCACAAAAAGTGAAAATTGTGAAATATCTCCAGATGATCGAGAGATTTCACATAGTTCTGGTCTTACGTGTGACAGTTCTGAATCCTCTGATGAAGATGATAAAAGTAGAAAAGATGAATATTCTTTACTTCCGCTTTAGCAATGTTTTCGATTTTCATTTTGCTAAACGGTGTAGTTCTCACTTGTACTTCCTGTTAATCATTTCTTTACTTCCCGCATTGTACTGGAAAAATCTTCTCTTTGTAGTACATTCAATCTCTCACTTATTGTACCTGGATAATCTGGAAATCGTAGTTGAAAATTTTGATCTGGAGGGTGGAAATAAAATTTGATTAGCAGGAATGTGGCATTCAAAAATAATGGTCTCCCACACTGTTGGAGGGCTTGTCTATTCTTTATATTCTCTCATTCATTGATAAACTCACTTTGATTGTGTTATACTTCTCCATTCTTTCTTTTTAAGTTGTTATTATCATCATCATCATCATCATCATCATCATCATCATCGTGAAAGTTCTCTTTTTATATTTTTGATCTTTAGTTTATCTCTATTAACTCATCTCGAGTGCATCAAGCGGTATATATAGCTAAATTTTCTTAGGAATACTAAGGGAAGAGAACGATTCGATATTTTTTGTATTTTTAACCAATAGATCTGTTATCCAATATAGACGATTTGTAGTCGAATCTCACTGTCGATTTAAGATTGAAAAGAATATTACTTTAAAATCAATAACTTCTTGATTCGAAAATCAAAATGTCATTGATTTAGAAATTTAAAAAATTAGAGGATTAGAAAGAAAATTTAATCGAGACAAGGTATCCCTCTTTCCTCAGGACAATTGACATCCTGTATAGTAACACATAATTACCAACGTTTATCTCCCACGGTACTTTGATTTAATAATACTTTGAATAAAAAACATTCTAAGGTAAAAGTTTACTAGCCTATGTAAGTGGAGCACAAACTTCTTGTGAAACTCCTTGATAGATATGTTAAATCTTCTTTCTAGCCTCTTTAAAATGAACTAATAATACATTATGTTCTGGAAAAAAGCATAATCAAATTGGGAGTTGATTTTAGTGTTTTTAACGGATCAAATAAACACCATGCGATTAAGGCCACAACTGTTCAAATTGGGACGCATTTGATGACTGTTGGGTGAACAAAGGCGAGTTTTTGTTAGAAGGAAGCGACGGTTGCGATCTACAACTTTGGATCTTCATGAAATAAGCGGAGATAATGCGAGCCCTTCGATCGATCCAAACTGATCGATTCCAACAATCCCCCCACTTAAATGAATATTCGATATTTGCTATAAAGTAAACTTATTAGACCGGTACACTGACGCTGAAAGAAATTAGATACGAAATTTCATTGCATAGGGATAGATAACTTGCGACTTTGAATCTTTTGTAGTGATTAATAATCATCGGGTTTATAAATTAAGTCTTAACAAACTATATCTTGAACTAGATCCCAAGGGTTGTACACCGACGAGTAGCTATCACCCAACTACTTTCTTACTTCTAAAAGGTATTGGTTGTGTTCATTTCGACCTTGAGCAACTTGGTTTTCATGTCTGTTTTAGAGAAGTTGTCCCATTACGACTTTCTAGTAGAGACATAGGTTACCTTAATAATAATAAAGGTATCCCACCACCTACATTAGAAGCAATTTTCTAATATTTGGGATTCATTAAAAGGTTGAGCTTAACCTTGGAACTGTAGGCACATTGAGTCATCCTAGGCTTGTGTAAGAGATAAATTTCTTTCAGTATTATGGTCGCGACGTAGTATGTAAATTGATCCTCTCGTGGGATCTCTAGTCTCATAGGTTGGGTTTCCATCACGACTCTACTAATTTATTTTAGGAAAAATCTCTCGTAGTGATATGAGACGGAAAAAAAGAAGGGAAAAACGTTGTTTGGGTCAAATAATTATCCATAACAACAAAAAAATCAAGTATCTTTTCATATTAACTAGAAATTACCAAAATATTTGGGTAATGACATATAAAGCTAAAAATAATATGGGTTTTAATTCTTCTTCTTCGATGCATCTTCTTCATCATCTTCTTTGATTCTTCTTCTCAAAATACAATGGAAGTTCATGATTGTCATTTTGGAAGTTTGAATTGCGAGATTTGTTGAAGAACGGAAGGAAATATCGAGAGCCCTGGCCGTAGTAATGGTCGTTAGGTATGGAGAATTTTCTCAAGAAAGCAATGGAAGTCGATCTATTGAGACTTTTATGCACGCCATGGTTAATAGAATCTTCAACTTCTTAAGATTAAATTGATTTTGGCTTTGATATGGTGATAGAAACCAGATCGTTTTGAAGTATTTTAGAATCTGAAGAAGTGACTAGATACCTATCTAGCCAGGAAACCTCCATTTAAACATTCCTAACTAAAGGAACTGACCCTCCAAAAGTCAGCCCAATCCGATTAAACAACCATTCTTATGTGTAACCCGTTGTAGGATCTGATCGAAGTTAGCCGCGAATTACTTCGTTATTCGACGATCGTAGTTGGTTTCTAGCTAAACACTACGATCCCTAAATCAATCGGACTTTATGATCTTCTTCATCAATTGTCCTATCCGACAAATTGCTCGCATTGCAATCTTGGTCGAAAGACATGTCCTTCATAGGTTTCCATCTAATTGTCGGTTGGACCATGTAAACGGGTTGCTCTGGAAACCTAAATCAATCAAACCTAGTTGTTGAATGATCTCTAAGATTTTCGGGAGGGAAGAATTAGATGTGTATTTTCCACCACACTTTTCTTGTGGGTCGAGAATGCTGTTGAGGTCACCTATTACCAACCATGGTTGGTCCAAATTCATATTAAGGTTTGTAAGCATTTTCCAGGGGCGAAGTATATTTTTATTGTAAGGGCAGCCGTAGAAGCCTGTTAGATAAGTATTCATATTACTAGTTGTATCTTTTATTTCCGCATGTATAGTGTTAGGGTTAGATTAAATGATTGAGAGGTTTAAGTAGTGCTCTAGTTAAGGAGCAGACCACCAGCTCTATTGGTTGGTTCTACAAAGGGGCTCGCATAGGTTTTACTAATAGAAATGTGTTTAGCAATGTTACAAGATCTGTTTTTAGTCTCTGAAAGATGATATCTGGCTGCATGTAGGTTATGAGGCTAAGAAGATATTTTTTTGAGATATACGTAGAGGTGCCTATAATATTCCACCTAAGACAAGAGAGGCTGGTGGTGGGGTTTGTGTTAGTGGTGGCGGCCATGTGATGACCCAGAAAGAAAAGACAAACCCACGAAAGGAGAAGGGAGCTTCAAAGCTATACAGGCTGGGAAATCCAAGAGGGTTACAACCCAAAACCAACAAAGCGCTAAAGGCACCACCTAATAACCAGGGATAAGAGAGGAGATAGAAGGAGAAGAAGGAAGGGGAGGACGGAAAGAGAAAGGAGAACACAAAAGAGAAACTCACAAGTGCACGTAATGACTATAGAAAAACTAAAAACACATGCAAGAATGAGAACTAAACTTACACTAAAACAAAGCTACATATAGACCATGAAGAGAAATACTTAATATGATAACAAATACATACTTATTTATCTCTTTTTAAGGAAGACAATTACTAACGAGTTATTTCCTATTTGACCCCCTACTTTATAACCAGCTTTTTTTTGGCCTCCATAATTTTCATAAATTTAAATATGACCCACTTTTTTAATGAAAATGTCATAACTACCCTTCCTATATATATTTTATCAAAATAAAATTGATTATAACACATGAGATTCCACCCCACCTCTCTCTCCACCTTACATCTCTCTCCACTTCACCTCCCTCTCTCTCCACCTCACTTCTCTCTTCAACTCACCTCTCTCTCTCTCTCTCCAACCCACCTCTCTCTCTCCAACTCACCTCTCTTTCTTTCTCCAACTCACCTTTCTCTTCTTCGACAAAGGTCGCTGGTCGGAAAATTTTTCGACCGGCGACCTTCAAACATAAAAATAAATAAATAAAAATCTCTCATCTCTCTCTCTCTCTCTCCAAACACTCCGGCGAAGGGGTTTCCTTCGCCGGAGAAGGTCTGTTCAAGAACATCTGATCAGGGAAGAGAAACATGACTCTTTTTTCCCACGACATAGCTTTTTTAAATGATTAGATCCTGAGGCAGGATAATGATTAGTCCCTATGGCTTCTCGCGACCTCCCACTACCAACTTCTCTGAAGAAGGGATCTACATACAGACTATGTCTAGTTTATCATCTAGCTATTCAAATAACATGCATTAACATGGTGGAAAGCATAATGTTAGTCAAAATGCACATAATGGGAAAATGAAGCCAAACAAAGGAACTTACTTTCACAAGAGGAACAAACGAATCAACTAGATCACTCTCCTTCATTTGAGCCCCAATTCGACATAATGACTCTACAACTTTATCCCTAACACAGGTTTCTTCAACAGTGCATAAGGTTTCCAATAGTGGTAAAAGAAAATGAGCATAATCAATAAAAACCCCCAATTCTTCCGCCCTAAAACTTCATCATCATCATCATCATTATTCTCGCTAACAAATGGAATCAATTCCTTTCTAGTTCTTTCCTCACCGAGGGCACGAGCAATTATTGATAGCCTACGAATTGAGTTTAATCGAAGCTGAATGTCTTCAATTTTTAGTTCCTCAATCAAAATTGTAATTGGATACAAGTGATGTAGTAGGTTCATCTTACAAGAGTACTTGGTCATGTTGAATAGAATGAAATATCTCATTTTCTCTCTCTTCTTCAAATTTCCCCTATTTCTCTCTTTTCCTCTATTTCTCTCTTTTCCCCATTTCTTCAGAGGTTCTCATTTTCTCTCTCTGTAATGAAACCAAATAAACCCTAGCTTTCTCTCTTACAACATGAATCTCGATCCCGGCGAGCTTATCGCCGTTAAACAGGTCCATCCCTCTCTCTCTCTCTTGCTCTATTATTTTTTCTGAACTTGTATGAAGATGCTAGTAATGGAATTTCCTACTGAGGGTAAAAGATGATCATTTTAGGTAAAAGATGGTAGTGTGGGATGATAGTATTTACCACATTTTAGGTAAAAGATGATCATTTCAACTTGTATGAAGTGATTTGATTGTGGGAAATCAGTAGATCTGTAAGTTGAACAGACTTTCTCCGGCGAAGGGAAACCCCTTCGCGGATGAGAAATTTATTTTTTATTTTTTATGTTTAAAGGTCGTCCGCCAGGAAATTTTCACATTAATTTTCCGTCCGGCGACCTTCGTCGGAGAAGAGAGAGGTGACACTACAAAAAAAATAAGTTTTTAGCGACGGCATAATAACAACGGTTTTTGCAAAACCATCGGTATTTCTCACTATTACTGACAGGTTTTAATTAAACCGTCGGTGATGGTCTTTTTCGTAATTGTTCACCCATAATCCGTCTGGGAAAAGGATTGTTAACGACGGAATCACACGAGAAAAAAAAAAAATTGGTCTGTCTCTTAGCGACGGTTTAAAAAGCCGTCGTTATTTCTTAATACCGACGGCTCGAGAAACTTAATTCCATCGATAGTGGGAAAACAATTGCCCGCGGAAATTTCACAAAACCCGCGGTTTCTCCAAATTTGCCCTAATCAGTTCCCATTTACGAAATTGCAAAAATATTCCAGGTACTCTTCTTCCTTTGAACTTGAAAAAAGAACTCTGGAAACTTCATCATTCTTAACTTTGCTCCTACCAGTTTGAATCTGAATTGAGGTAGTTTTTTATCAACACATGAAACTAGGGGTACACAAGCTTGACCAAAACCCATATGTAGCACAAACTTGTAAACCTTTCATTTGTAAACTCATAAATTAATGGGTTAATTCCGTTTTGGCCCCCGATTTGTGACCAACTGGCCGTTTTGGCCCCCAATTGTGTCCGGCAGTTCGTTTTGGCCCCAATTTCCTGTTTGGCCCCAACATATTTTTGTAAGCTTCTCCATTCTACCCTTATGGCAATTTTGTAAATTAAATGTATTTTCTTTCTCTTTGTCCACCTCACTAAGCAATTGCCACGTCATATTCGTCCACATAAGGTCGCCGAAAAATGTCGCCGGCAAAATCATTTCCGGCGACCACCATTTTTTTTTTAACTTCTTCTTCTCCAACCATCTCCTTCCTTCTTCTTCTCTCTTTCTCCTTCCTCTTCTCTCTCTCTCCTTCTTCTTCTCTCTCTTCCCCTCTTCTCTCTCTGTTAGGTTTCCGGCGAAGGGAAACCCTTCGCCGGAAATCGTCTGGATCTGGGGAAAACCCCATATCCAGACGCCTCTTCGTCTACAGTATAGAAAATCCGAGCAATCACAACAGCATCAACGATTTGATTTCTCTGTTGATTCATACCTCCAGAAACCACAACCATCAGAAACTTCGTCCGATCCTTTACTATTTCACTGCTTGATTGACGATATTCATCACTGAAATACAAAAGAGGTCGATAACCTAAACCATTAGGTTGTTTCCAGAACTCTTTAGCATCATCATCATCGTTCTCATTCTCATTTACTAACAATTTAGTCGAAGAAGCTAGGAATGAATCTTTAGTAGTAACAGAGGTTGAAGATTGAGTAATCAAACAGGGATAGGGTGAAAATGGAACTAAAACATCAAGACTGAACCACATTTTCAACATTCCGATTAAAGTAAAGAAGTGGAGTAAGAAGATCCAGAATATAGGGCTTTTAGTAGAGGAGAAGAGTTTGTTTGAATTTTTTGATGATTTTTGAGGAGATAGAAGAAGAGCTTGTAGTGAAGAAGATGAAACTGAGCTTATAATTTCAGATGGAACTGAAATGTAACAGAGCTTGTTATTGTTGTTGTTGGTAGCATAATTTTTAGGTCTCGCCAATAAACCCTTTGAAGCTTTTTCTTCTTCTGTACTCTTTGACAACTTTTATAGTGAGAGGGGGGTGGGGGGATCTGGGAAAATCCAGACGAAGAGGCGTCTGGATCTGGGGTTTTCCCCAGATCCAGACGGTTTCCGGCGAAGGGAAACCCTTCGCCGGAAACCTAACAGAGAGAGAAGAGGGGAAGAGAGAGAAGAAGAAGGAGAGAGAGAGAGAGAAGATGAAGGAGAGAGAGAGAGAGAAGAAGAAGGAAGGAGATGGTTGGAGAAGAAGAAGTTAAAAAAAAAATGGTGGTCGCCGGAAATGATGTCGCCGGCGACATTTTCCGGCGACCTTATGTGGACGAATATGACGTGGCAATTGCTTAGTGAGGTGGACAAAGAGAAATAAAATACATTTAATTTACAAAATTGCCATAAGGGTAGAATGGAGAAGCTTACAAAAATATGTTGGGGCCAAACAGGAAATTGGGGCCAAAACGAACTGTCGGACACAATTGGGGGCCAAAACGGCCAGTTGGTCACAAATCGGGGGCCAAAACGGAATTAACCCTAAATTAATAGATAAGTGAAAGGTCCTCTCTCTCTTTAATGGTGTATTTATTTGAAAGTCTTTTGGTGTTCATTATCTATTTAGTTTACTAATAACCAATTTATGTTCCAAATTAAGAAAAATTGATAACAGCTGGGTTTCCAAGAGTATGACGCTCGAGTGCTCGCTTTCTTGGATTATGCATTCGCTAACGGGTTTGTTAAGGAAATAGTTTAATGTAACACCGTAACGAGTTAATTATCATGAATTGAAATTTATACGTTTGTATAATTTGTTTATTTTTTGTTTTTTAGTACTCTTACGTTGATAAACCTTGTTATACAGGTTATACATGGAGTTTTGAAAGGAGAAGGACTATTTGGATGAAGATTTAGGGCCATCAAGTAGTAGACACTATAGTATACAATTTTTACATGTTTCGTATCTTTGAATACAATTTAAAATGTTTCTGTTTCACGTTTGGCATTTTAATATGTGTTTGTTTTAATGTAAATGTGAATATTTGTTTGGTTGAATAAATGTGAATTTTTGCTTCTTTTTGCATGTTCGAAGGAATTATTTTTAAGGGTCAAGCATTCTGCCAGCTCAAAAACAGGGACCGTATTGAAAAATAAAATTCAACATTAGTCACGGAAACAATCCGTCATGCCTATTAGTGTCGGTTTGTAAACCGTCGATGATAAGGAGCAGAGCGCAATTGTACAAAATTTAACGACGGACATTTACTACAAAACCGTCATAAATGTTCATCATATCAATGATGACATCTAGAAACCGTCGTAAAATCCGTCGGTAATAGTATTGCCGACCCTACTTGTAGCGACGGGTTTTCATTCCGTCGCTAATAACCTAATTTTTTGTAGTGAGTTGGAGAGAGAGAGGTGAGTTGAAGAGAGAGGTGAGGTGGATGTGAGGTGGAATTTCATGTTTTATAATTAATTTTATTTTGAAAAAATAAATATATGAAAGGTAGTTATGACAATTACAACAAAAAAGGGGGTCATATTTGAATTTATGAAAAATAGGGGGTCAAAAAAGAAGTTGGTTACAAAGTAGGGGGCCAAATGGGAAATAACTCATTAGTAACTCAGAACTTAAGGAATTTTCATAACCATAACCAGACCCTTTACAATAAGTATATCTTCTGCTTAAAATAAGAAAACCTAACCACATGGAGTTAAATAGCTGCAGAATATTAACATCAAAACTAAAACTAGGGATGATCTCACATAAACAAACCTAAAAAGCCTATCTATAACTCCTAAGATACTTTTTTTTTGTTTTAATAAAAAGAGAACACAGATAAACACTAACTTAGCAACTGACACTAAACAAACTAGTAGAAGATAGGAGACATTAATATACAATCACTTAACACGAAATTAGATTCAAATTAAATAGAAAAGTAGAGGAGATAGAGAGATACATAAAAAATAGTAAACAGATTGATGCGATTCAGGATAATGAATCCATTAAAACCACATAAACAGACTGTCAACAAATAACATGTAGAGATTAAGAGCATATGGAGCTTAACCACAGTAAAGAAGACACCATCTTAACCTGAACATCCTACTACTACCATGGCATAGGCAAATAGAAAACAAGATTAGCACCAAGCAAAGAAAATAGGGCAAAAACCAAGTGCATGAAGCAGTGGATAAATTAAACCGAGAAAAAACCTAGAATACTACAAGCTAGTGTTGAAAGACTTCCCTGGGTTTTTGGTGACCCTCGTTCATGGCGGTGTCTTCTTGTCCGTACATGATGATTGATTTGATTGGTTGGTGAGTCTAAACCTTCATCTTCTAGGGGTTATTTTACTTCTTAATTCGAACAATCTCTTGATCGGCCTACGATTTTTCACCACTTCAAGATAAAATCTAGATTTAGGGTTTAATAGGTTTAGATTGATAGATAGCAGATGAGATTTCGACATGAAAGGATATGGATAATTGAGAAGATTAAAGGGATTATGTGTTTTTGATTCTCTTATTAAGATTGCTACTTACTGAAGTAGATTATATAAAGCTTTAGAATTAGGAGCTAGGGTTTTGGTAAAAAAGGAAAGAGGGAAAAATCGCCAAAGATGACGTCACACTGGACCCTCTCTCTCCTAAAAAAACCCAAATATTGAATAAGTTGGGAGTAAATGTGAATAATTAGCTAATTGAGGGAAGGGTTGTTAGAAAATATCATTTATTAAACAACGGTGTTTGTCCCAGTCATCATTTTCCCTTCTGTTTTATATAATAGATTTTTATTCTTTATCTAGCAAAACTTTTTCCAAATCTTCTTTGCTTTGATGTATAAATTTAGTTTAAGTTCTTCTATATCGGGAGACGTTTTCACTCAAAACCTCATACACATGTGTGGATCAACATCTGATTATGTTTTTTCTTTATTTTAGGTGGTCTGCAAATCTGGAGATCTGGAGCTGTGTGGATCATTTTATTCTAAGGTATTGTTTCATTTGGCCTCTAAATCTGTATTTACTTTTCAACAAAAGAAATATTCAACTAAATTTGCTTTGCCACATTATAATGTGCCAATATGCTCCGGTATTTAGAACGATTAATAGTTAACAAAGTTTAACTCATGTTTGAAGCGTTTATACCCCACCAATCGATATTTGGAGTATAGGTTGCATCTTTGCTGAAGTATTGACAGGGAAACCATTGTTTGCTGGTAAAAATGTTGTCCTCCAGTTGGATTTGATGGTCGACTTACTTGGTACACCTTCATTAGATACTATTTCTCGGATACGACACATTCATCATAAATTCTTTAAAGACATCTTATTGTTTGAGCTATGCCTTTCTTATAGAGGTAATCATGACATCAATATTATGTTTTTATGTGGCTAAGGGTTTAAAATGAGAAGGCAAGGAGATGCCTAACTAACATAAAGAAAGAAGCAGCCTGTTTCATTCGCGCAAAAGTTCCCTAATGCTGATCCTTTGACCATTAAACCGTTGGAACATCTCTTAGCACTTGATCCCGACGATCGGGCAACTGCTGAACTGGTATTTATTTTTCAACCATAAATACAGATTTTGATTTTCTCAATAAAGAATGCTGGTCATATACTTTCATATTGATTAGGATGTTTTTTTATTAATTTTTTAACATGGAACTTGCAATGAATTAAAGTTTGGTTAAAATATAGTGTCCTACCCGAACTTACCTTGGGTCTTAAAATGAAGTGTTTTATTAATTCAGAAGTTGTACACATCTTTTTAATTTACTTCTCGTCGACAAATCATGACCTTCGTGGTCATTTTATCTTATGCAGATTATTTTACCTTTTCAAATTATGGTAGCTGCTGATTTGATTTATATACGTTGTGACCTGGACGCATTATGCCCCATCTTAATGTTCTATGTCCATGTTATTTGTGACAGGCATTGGTTGATCATTACTTCAAAGGGCTTGCCAGGGTGGAAAGGGTGGTGAGGGAACCAGCTTGCCAGACTAACCACACAACTAGAATTTGAGTTGGGAAGGAGGACGGTGACAAAGGAGGAAGTAGGGAACTCATTTTCAGGGAGATACTGTAATACGACAACTTTTCAAAGATTACATGAATGGATCTGAAAGAACAAATTTTCTTTATGCTAGGATTTTCCTCGTACCTATTTCGTTTCATGCCATTAATTAATTATGTTTCCAATGATATTTATTATGTACTATGCAGCGTTGTGGATTCTTTCAAAAAGCAGTTTTCGCTCAATTGATTATAAGTTTTCAGTAATGTTAAAATGTTTTTTTATTCTATAGTTTGCTTTTAGAGATTTATATTTTCAAACATCTGGTTTGATTCATTTCTGTTTAGAAGATATCAAATAATTGTGATAACAAAAGGTCAAATTTTACAGACAGAAGGTCTTTTGATAATAGGTGATCAACGACTTTATTAAGTATATAGTGCTTAACGGAGTCGCCCTTGCCGGAGGCACGGGTTATACATAGTTCGTTTATATTTTATTAAATTATTATGCATTTTCAAACTTGTTGTTCTTACTTCATTGTATCTAACTGATTGGGTTGGACTTAATTGGTTGGACCATAAATTTCGTGAGGGTATAACGGAAAAAAAGTAAAGGACTAAATACCTATTGATGTTTATAAGTGGGCCTTAGACCTTGATTTCTCCCTCTTTTGGACCTCTAACCCGCGTTCTTTAGAGTAATTTTGCATTGATAAATAAGTCGAATAGCTCCTTAATAACACACACGACAACTCTAATAAAACAAAATCAAAATCCAATTAATGATAATTATGATATATACGGGTTTGTTTCGACCCGTTTATTAATGGGACGGGTTTGAGGAAAGTGTGAGTGGATGACCCGTTCCAAACCCGCTCCGCTAATTAACATCCCTATTTTCTATCAGGTACACTCATGAGCCTTCAATCAAGGAAAAATCCAATATTCACTGGGGGTCATTTGAAAGAAAAAGCTAATAAGGGGGAAAAAGAGACTAGGATGAAAGAGAGAAGTTAACAACAGATGTTGTACAGGGACAGGAGGTTTTTTTTAGGAGAGAGAGAGAGAGCGAGCTGACGTCAGCAGGCGATTTGTCATTCTCTCCTTTTGGTAACCCTAAACCACTTCTTCCATCATCAGCAATCTCTTCTGAAAGTAAATCAATCCTCAAAATCATCTAAAGATCCACCTCTAATCCACAAAAGCTCAACAAAAGTTGAAAACCACCCTCAAATTATCCGGTTTTCAGAAAAGACACTATTACCTAGGCTAAAGGACAAGGAATAATCAAAGAACAGTTAAGAAGACAATCAATTCTCAAGGTAGTATTCACGGCAAACAGGTCAGTCAGCCGAACCCCATCGAAAATCCAAAGAAGATCAAGAATCCAGGTAAGTTCTCCTCTCTTAATACGCATTAAATTCCATCTGTCTTGATTTTATTAGCTTAAATTCATGGGGAATAACTAACCCATTAACCAAGACGGGCTACTCAGAAGATCCTCACGCATGCGCCGGTTTCCAAGGGTAGTCGGCGTTCGACCTTCCCTATCTTACTCGCAGATCATAGCTTCTTCCAAGTGGTTCTTAGACGGTAGGTCCTAGAGCAGAATTCTCGTCTTTGCATACACGTGCCAGACATTCAATTGAAGCTTCATTTATGAAGCCTCTTCCTCGACATGCAGAAGCCCTAGGGTCTCATCATTCATCCCCTTTAAGTGAAGAGACGAACAGCCAACATAAACAGAGTAGTCTTCTCCTCATCTTCTTCATTCTCTTACTTTCTCTGATGTTGTCTCTTCCCCAAGTTAACCCAGAAGAGTTATCCAAATTAATGTCGATCCAACTTAGCCTTTCGGACTACGGCAAGTTAACTATCAATTACCCAAAGCCGTCGGAGATTAAGGAACTTCCTGTAATATCGACTGGCTTCCTTGCTAGGTTATGCTGTCAGTACGATTATGGCATCGGTTTCATAAGGAAACATCTCTCTGCTCAGTCGAGATTCTTCAGAGAGAGTAGGATCACTCCCTCCACCACAGGACCCAACCACTTTTTAATCAAACCCAGGAATCTCATAGCCCTTAACGAGATTAACCAAGGTCGGCCTTGGGTGATCAGAGGTTATCTTATAGTAATGCAAGAAGTTGATCTTCCACTCCAAGGAGAGGTTCCAAGTTTGATGAGTGAACCGATGTGGTGTAGTCTGTCTGGGTTGCCATCTTCCATCCAAAATAGACATGACTTAGACATCATCTTCTCTTGTATGGGTTTCATTCTTCAAATCCAACCACGTAACTTCAGCAAAGTCACCAATTCAACTCTTAGGATTCAGTTTTTGTACGACGTTCGTACACCATTCTAGCCACTCTGAACTCGGTTTTTTCTGATGGAGGTAAGCCTATAAACTTCAGCTATCTTAAGTTTCCTAAGGCAATATGTCACAAATGTCAGATCGTGGAGCATCCTATCATTCCCTGCCTCCCCACCCATGATCACAATTCCAGTGTCCCTATGGAAGTGAACTTTGTTGGCCATGGTCCATCTGAAAACTGGGCTCTTACTGTCGTCCCCCCAAACACTGCTCCATCATACACAGTCCCTCCTCATGAGATCTTTAAACAGAAAGGTAAGAGGAAGGACTTAGACAAATTGATTGATGTTAAAATCGAGATCGATGAACATCATCAATTTATGAGCAAGAAACTCAAGGAGCATAGTCTGGGTATAGGTTCATCAGTCCCTGGGTATTTTCATGGTTGGAATTCTAGTCAGTCTTCAGGGTCTTCCTCTTTCACTGGTTATGGTCCATCAAGCTGGTATACACCCCCTCCGGAGCCGATAGACAGTCAGGAAGAGCGTCGAAGGCACATATTTGCAGATCAACTCTTGGATCCCCCTCGGCAATTAAGGACTAATAGAAGTGATGGAGACAATGAGTAGCCTGAAGTCTTGGTTATAATCTTAATTAGTTTGTGTTCTTAGTGGTGATAAGCTTTTGTGTATGTTATTATCTTTACTTTGTTTTCATCTTTAAGTTGTCTACCTGTTTTCTTCTTAATCTCCTAGTTAGCTCATATTCTCTGCCATTAGAATAGGCAGAGAACCAGGTCAGTCTTAGCATTTTGGATAGCTTTGTTGAACAGTATTTTGGTTAGCCATTATGATGAATGTTTCTGTTAAAGCACCTTAGAGGTGCTAACTTTATTTAGTCCTTAATTAAATAGTACTTATGTTAATTATTAGCTCTTAATTTAGCTCTTAATTTTGTTTTTATTTCTAGCTTGCTCTAGATGTTTATTAGGTTTTACTGTAGGGAGAGGTGTTTTCCGTTGTTGGCTCCCAACAGCTAAATTGGGGGTGCCGATAGATTCCCCTTCTTCTTCCCGTTCCCTTTAGTAGCACCCAACAGAGGATCTTCATAGTCTTATTAAGAACCCATTTGACTCGTTCCTGAACTTCAACCTTATAATCCAAACTCTTAGGCTTCCTCTACAACTAGAGATTTAGCACACTAGCCCATTGGGCCTTCAGGACCGGAGGCACAGCTAGTGTGCCTCTATCATTCCCTTTATCCCCTTTACCTGGTCTGAGTACGGGGGTGGCATTCAGACACTATTAGGGCCATCTCTTTGCAGACTCTTTGTGCCTTCCTCTAGACCAAGATGTCCGTCAATGATGGGCCCAAAGTTCTTAACTGGAACATTAGAGGCATTAATTCGTTTAATACCCGCAAGCACCTCATGAGTCTGATTAATAGGCATAACCCTGATATTATCTTTCTCTCGGAAACTAAAACTAAAGCTAATAATATCAATAAATACATTAAAATCAACAAACATTATAATCATTTCTTCGTGGAGCCTAATAACAAGGCCGGGGGCCTAGGCCTTTATTGGAAACACAACCTAAAACTAAAAATTTCTTACTCAGACTCCAATATGATCCACATGGATATCTATAATATCACCCAAGACCCAGAATACTCAATAACAGGTTTCTACGGTAGCCCCTACAATAAAAACAAAATGAAACCATGGAAAATGTTAGCGAAACTTAACATTAAAGCAGATACTCCTTGGATAGTTATAGGGGACCTTAATGTTATTCTTGATAACAAAGAAAAAGAAGGAGGTAAGCTGGGAATGAATTCTAATAATCATAGAATTCAAACGCACATCAACAACCTAAATTTGACAGACATAGGATTTAAGGGATACCCGCACATGGAACAACAGACAATATGGAGAGAATTTTATCCAGGAAAGACTGGACGGAGCCCTAGCCAACCTCCCCTGGTTAAATAAATTTCAACGCTCGGGTATTTCTCACCTAGAAAGTGTAGGTTCAGATCACCTCCCTATCCTCCTCGAAGACACAGACTTAAGCAGTAACAAACCTAAACCGTTTAAATTTATGCGCACATGGATGACACACCCCGATTGTCATAAGTTCATTGCTGACAAATGGACCAATCTCAACAATATCCAAATAAATCTTAAAAATCTCAGTAGACACCTCACGAAATGGAATAAGACAGTCTTTGGCAATATAGAAAATAACATAAAAGAATTAACAACTAAGCTTAATAACATTAAAACAAAAAAAGAATACAACTCTATTCACAAACAACTAGAAGAACTATATACTCTCCAAGAATCTCTCTGGAAAGAAAAATCTAGGAACAACTTCATCACAGTAGGAGATAAAAACACAAAATTCTTTCACTCACAAGCTATTCAATGGAACAGAACCAATAAAATCTCTGCCATTAAAAACCCCAATGGTGACTGGCAAGAAGGTCTAGATAGTATCCAAGCTACCTTCACTTCCCATCTCCTCAACATTAGCACGTCTCAAGGTAACAATGATAGTCAAGCCATCCTTAACCTCTTCCAGCCTACAATCACCCAGGAGCAAAACATAGAACTTTCCCGAATCCCTGATCAGGAAGAAATTAACAACGCCATAAATAGCCTTAAAAAAGAAGCTGCCCCGGGGCCGGACGGGTACCCTCCTTTCTTCTTTCAATCGAACTGGGATACTGTCAGCCCCAATATTTGCGACTTAGTTCAAGAATTCTTCGTGGAGGCGGAGCTTCCGCAGGGCACTAACCATACCCATGTCTGCCTTATCCCGAAAACTTCTACCCCACAAACTCCAGCGGACTTCAGACCTATAAGCCTCTTAAACACGACGTATAAAATCATCACGAAAATTTTGGCCAACAGATTCAAAAACACGTTACAGGACATCATATCCCCATTCCAGGCCGCTTTTGTCCCCGGTAGACAAATCTCAGATAATATCATTATGGGGCAGGAAATCATTCACTCTTTCAAAAACATGAGAGGAGCGACTGGTTACTTTGGTCTTAAGTTGGACATGTCGAAGGCTTTCGATAGGATCGAGTGGAATTTCCTCACAGGTATCATGGCCAAACTGGGCTATTCGGAACAATGGATCAAAATGATCACCCAATGCATTACTACCCCCTCTATGGCGGTCTTAGTTAATGGCCGCCCTGGTCCTACGTTCCACCCTTCTAGAGGAATAAGACAAGGAGACCCACTCTCCCCATTCCTATTCACTCTAGCAATGGAGGGGCTAAGCAGACTCCTGAAAGCAGAACAAGACAAAGAAAATTTCAGTGGATTCCCCACCAAAAATCCCAATCTTAATATTTCTCACCTCCTCTTCGCTGATGACTGCATCATCTTTGGCCGCAACTCGCTTGATAATCTCCATTCCCTTAAGTCAATACTTAAGGAATTTTGCGAGGCCTCGGGTCAGATGATCAACTATGCAAAATCAAATATCTTCTACTCTAAAAACTCTCACCCAAAATTCAAGCGGTTGATCATGCGGACTCTTAAGGTTAGATACGCCGCCACTTCGGAGAAATACCTAGGAACACAACTTTTCATCGGCGCTAACAAAAAGCAAATTTTTAACGATATCCTTCTAAACATTAAAAGGAAATTAGACAAATGGAATCACAGCTTCTGGTGGGCCTAGAAAGGTTACCCTAAATAGGTCACCACCCGCAAGTATACGGGCGTCAAGTTGTAATAAATTCCGGTAAGACCGGTTCGTTCCTCAGAGACTAGTTAAACTTATTCTAAACTCAGAATTGGTACGGTTTTTGGTTTTGATTTTGGTTTTGGTTTTTAAAATAAAATAAATAAAATATTAAAACGATTAAAAAGGTGAACTCAAATGGGAAGAAGTCAAATGGGAAGAGAGCCTAGGATTTTAGAATCCATTTTAACACATTCTCATGAAAACTTAATCATGCATATCTTTTTATCACTCGAGTTTTGGTAACCGAATGTACCAATCCCCGGAAAATAGTCTAATTAACGCTGAAAAATAATTAAAGTCTAAATTCTAAAGTCTTGATATATTAAAGTTTCAACTATTGACTATCAATCTATAAGCATACACTATCAAAGAACTAAACCTAAGTATAGTGTATCAAATCGAAAGCATAGTCAATGAAGAAATCGTCATCTATCGAAACTAAGAATTCAATATTTCTACATTTAAACCACATCAAGATATTAGACATGAAAAGATTATCTAAATCATATGTCAAAACTTCATCGAAAACCCTAGTCAAAGAACGTTAGTTAGACATTTTTCATCAAAGAAATCATGAAGAAGGGTTTCATTACAAAAATAAATATCAAGAGAAGAGTAAGAGAGAGGTCACCAAATTGATAGATTTCTTGTTGATGGTGATGACAGACGATAATGGATGAATTAGTTTCCAAGCCCCTCTCACAAAGACAAAGAAAATTCAATACATTGGCATTCTCTTTAATCTTTCTCTCACAAAAAGACTAATAGATCTATGTCTCTCTCTCTCTATAAATTAATCTCTGAAATTCTTTTAACAAAACAAAGGAAGATGAAGAACAAATCAGAGACAATGATATATAAAATTATTACTCTGTTTTCTTTTCTTTCACTCCTTTTCTCTCTATAATACGATTTCAAAACAGAAAGTAACAAAAGGAAAAAATAGAAACTCTCTCTGTAATCTTCTTTAAAATTCTGTTTTAATAAGAACTAAGAAAACAGTAGCATAACATTCTCTCTCTCCTTTTACAAACACTCTCTGTTCTCCCTCTCTTAACATGAACTAACCACTGTTTTACCCTTCTCTGTCTTCCTTTTCTCTCTATAATTTTTATTGAAGCTCAGGAAAGAAGAAGAAGAACAGAGAAGAAGATGAAGACAACACCAAGTTTACTTCCCTCCCAGATGAGATACCTATGATTAGAGATGTCCTCCCTGTTTTATAGAAGTCTAAGAAGAGTATAATCCAATCCAATTCAGTCTCTGATTTCTTTCTTTAAGATTAACACCATCAAATCTCTCTAAAAGTTTCTGTTAATGGGAGAAAATCAATCTTCTATCTTTGTTTTCAAATCTCCAGCTATGTTCCAGCTGAGTGAAGCATAAAAATATCAATCTAGCCGGCCCTCTCTCTCTAAAAATATCTTTCATCTTCTTTCCTTCTTCTCTGAATATATTCTCCAATCTCTTTGATTTCTTCGATTTTCTAAGAGAAAGTAATATCTCTTTCAATAATATCACAGCCGAATCATCTCTTCCTTCGATTTCCAATGGATATGTCCAGCTAACATACTTCTGAAAATCTTTCTCTCTCTAATCTTCAAGTTCTCTGTGATCTTGTTATTCCATTTCCAGCCAATATTAACCCAACTCTCAATTTGAATATCTCCATCGAATCCTTTCTCTTTCTAAATCTTCCTTTAATCTCCCTAAAAATACCAACCCAATCTTCTCAAGAGATTACATCTCTTTCCTATTTTTCCTTTCTCTCTCTACTGTATCAACTCTTTCTTTCTCGGTTTACAATTACTTAACTTAGTTAGATATGAGAGAGAGAGAAGAAGTCCCAACAATTTTGGGAGCAAAACGTGGGTGCTTTGCTGGCTATTATAGGGTCTGAGAGCATGCCTCGCGGGTGAGAGGAATAAGTTGCTGCAGAAATAGAGATGCTGCCATGTGTACTGGGAAAGTGTCGTAGTCCGTCCATTTCCGTCAGATTCGCGTGAGGACTACTGAAGCCTGAACCCGAGATGCACTCGATCCTGATCCACTGAGAAGACCCGGAGGCATCCTGTTGTGCCCGAAATAATACCGAAATATTCAAATTGTCGTCCTGGATTACGCCACGTGTTCCATATTGACCCGAATTTAACCAAGACTTTCACCCAATCTAATTTTCTCATCCGGACTCCGATTTGACCTCCGTTTTCACCCACGGGTTCGTCTTGGACTATACTTTTTCATCGGAGCATCGACGTTGGCCAAAATTACTGAACTCTCCAAAAGACCAAACTACTCTTTTGTGTCTCTTTCTCTCATTTTTAACCACTTTTCGTGCTCAATCCCATAGAAACCTCCTGAGTAAGAGAAACAACCAATTCATTAGAGTAACCGTCCGAAATAGACTAACTAGTCTAAGTAAAGAGACTCAGATGAGACATTTTCATGTCTCATCAGCTTCTTATCTCAAGCGGGTCGTACGATAGTCATCTCGACTATAGCAGCGGCCGTACCCCGATACCAAATGCAATGCTTTGCCCTTCCCAAGGGCACTTGCAAAAGCATTACGACTTTGCAAAAGTCGTTCTGGTGGGGTAAGTCCAAAGGCATATGTACCAAATCCTGGTCTTCCATATGCCTTCCTAAATCAATGGGTGGTCTGGGTATTCACTCCATTGAGCTGGATAACCAAGCTATGTTAAGCAAACTGGCTTGGAGAATCAAAACAGAGTCGGACACTATATGGGTTAAGCTATTAAAGGCCAAATATTTTGATAGATCAGATAACCCAGGACCGACAAAACCACATCACTCATGGATTTGGAAGAACATCAATAGATATCTCAAGATGATTGAAAACTTCACGGTTTGGGAGGTCCATAACGGTAAGAGTATTAATATTTGGACCGATAACTGGATCCCCAATACCCCGTCGATACCGCATAACCAAAACTCTAACCTTAAAGAGGTAGCACAGCTCATTTATCACGGAAAATGGGACGAAAATTTACTGAATCAAGAATTTGATAATGAGACTAAAAACCTTATCCTCACCATCCCAATAGTGACACACGGCGAAGACCAAAGGAAATGGACTCTCACAAAAAATGGTAAATTCAGTGTCAAATCTATGTATCAACATTTGAGGCTCAGCATGAATTCTCCCCAACCCTGGTCCCCCAATTGGAACTTTCTCTGGTCCCTACCAGTAGTTCCTAGAGTACAAATATTCATTTGGAAAATCTGTAATAACGCTCTTCCCACTAAGGATAGAATAGGAAAATACACAGATAAAAATCAAAGATGCCCAAACTGCAATGAGACAGAAACCATCGAACATGCCATCCTTCATTGCCCTATAGCAAAAAATATCTGGTTCTACTTTAATATTATATCAGAAAACATTTCATCTATTAGAGACTGGATCTTCACCTGGGAAAACAACAATGTTACGGATTGCGCGGTGAACAATATTCATTTTGCCACCATCATGTGGAACATTTGGAAAATAAGATGCGACCATTGCTTCCAACATGAAATTAATAAGCTAGAAAATATGATCTCGATCATAACGACATTCCCACAAGTGCATAAGGAACAAGATCAGAATAACAAAAAAGTACAAGACAAATGGGCACCTCCAATTACGCCTTTTGTCAAGATAAACGTAGATGCATCATTTGTAGATATACATCATATAACAGGAATCAGTTTAGTCATCCATGACAATGAATCTAAACTAGTGGAAGCGGCAACTTCCACAACTAGAAGCAGAAACTCAGAGGAAGGTGAGGCAATTGCAATACTTAAAGGAATGCAATGGGCAGAATCTCATGAATATAAACAAATCATAATTGAAAGCGACAACATCAATATTATAAAATTTCTTCAGAAAGGAAAGAACAATATCCAATGGCAATCTCAAGTGCATCTGAACAAAATCCTAGAAATAAAAAACAGATTGGAAACAGTCAAATTCTCTCACACAAGCAGGAAATTCAATGGAGTGGCAGATAAGCTGGCTAAATGGGCTCGAGCGAAAAATAGATCGAAAGTTTGGAAACACGTTCCCTATTTTCTTTGTAAAATGTATTGTAATAGTACTCTCATTTCCTATTAATATAATATTTCCTTTCAACAAAAAAAAAAAAAAAAAAAAAAAAAAAAAAAAAAAAAACAGATGTTGTACAAGAATAACTACTTGGGTCCACAACCACGACCTTTTTGTCTCCAATTGAGACCCATTGCCACTTTGTTGTTTCTTGGTCAAACATAGCCATTATTTTTGTGCACTCTGTTTTCGTTATAGAAAACCCAAAGTTGTAGGGTAGTCTTGGTATTATACTGTCTTCCACAAATAGAAGCTGCTTTGTATGGAGTTTTCAGGCATGGAGTTGTTATGCTTTGGATTATTTTGTTGGACCTCCTCAAACACCAAAGCAATAAATGAAAGTTGCAAACTGAAATAAAAGATGTATGAGCAACACATGAACATTAAAGGTTTGTCAAGTATTTTAGTTCTTCAACAAAAAAAAAAAAAAAGTATTTTAGAAGTTTTTTCAACAAAAAAAAAAAAAAAAAAAGTATTTTAGAAGTTTGTCTAGCGAGTCCATGGTTTAGATCCAAAAATATATCCTATATTGAAATGGATTGCAGGTTCTACGTTACGTTCTCTAGGGTGATTTTACATTCTTTCCCCCACTGTTTCTCTATGTTGCCAAGTAAGTAATTCTCACCCCAACAATGATCCAAGTAATCCTTGGTGGCACTCTGTGTTGGAAATTTTGGACAAATATTTAATAAGTTTATTTTATAAAATTGAAACTTATTTTTTAACATTTGAATTTTATCTCTAATAGTTATGTATTTTGATAAAAAAAAAATATTATGGAAGGTTATATCTTTTACTTATTGAGAAGTGTTTTTTTGTTTTCTATAAATAAGGTTTTCTCTACACAAACTAGAAGTTGATGAAACAATGTGTAGAAATTATGTTGGAATCTCCTTTGCCATCTTCAATGTGTTCTAATGCTCCTTAAGTGAAATCTCCACAAATTACTTGGTGTAGTTTCACAAAGGCTTGCCATATCTTGGGAAGCAATTTGCCTTATAACCTTCAAGTAATCTCGATGAGAGGGGGCAAATAATGCTTTAAGGAAAGTGTACCTAGTACACGTTTCAAGCCTCTAATCTCCATGTACCTGTGAGGTTAATTTTAACTCATCTTGTTATGTCTTTCAGAACCCAACGAAAACAGGGACTATTGGACTTGGTGATCAACTAGATGGTATGTACTTTCTACGCAGAGCCTAGGATTTTTTCCATTTATGTTTCTGGTGATTCTAGTGATTTTGATGTTTGCACATTGGCGTTTAGGCCACCCATCTCTAGCTCGTTTTAAGTTATTTTTAGATAAATTTCTTTGTATTCAATCTAGTTTAATGAATAAATCTCCGTCTTTTATTTGTCCATTATCTAAACAATCACGTCTACCATTCCCTCGTAGTACTTCACGTTCTTATCGCCCCTTTGAGTTAATTCATGCGGACGTACGGGGACCATTCTCAATTTCCTCCCACTCAGGATGTCGTTATTTCCTTACTTTGGTGGATGATTTTTCGCGTTGTACATGGATTTTCTTATGTACTTTAAATCCAAAACCAAGCGAGTTATCTCAAATTTTTTTCTTACACAATAACTCAATATCGTTACCCAATTTATTCGGTTGGTACCAGTAAAGGGATCTACTCTTTCCTCAATTACAGACTTTTCGATCTGATAATGGTTTTGAGTTTATGTCTCGTGAACTTTAAAATTGGTTTCGGGACAATGGAATTGTACACCAAATAAGTTATGTTTACACACCCCAACAAAGTGGAGTGGTTGAAAGAAAACACGGACACATCTTTGACGTCGTCCGTGCGCTTCGCCTTGGGGTGAATTGTCCTTATGGCCGTTTACCTCATTAACAGACTCCCAACTCCGCTCTTAGATGGTAAATCACCTCATTAGACTTTACTTGGTTCTCCACCTAAAATTGACCATCTTCGTGTATTTGGTTGTAGATGTTCTGCTCATAACAATAACATCAAAACTAAACTCGACCCTCGTAACGTTCCAGGTATTTTCATTAGCTATCCTCAAAGTCCGAAAAGGATATCGGATTTTCAATCCTTCCACAAAGATGATTTTGACATCTCGCAACGTTACCTTTTATGTAAACCAATTTCCTATGCAACATCCATCGTCTATTCAATCTTCTCCTCGGCCGTTCATAACGCTACCAAACGATGGATCCTTCAGGTATACATCCGTTTTGCATGCTGACTCCTCTGTTGATAGAACAAATCGACAAAGTGACTAAAAAAATAGAGAAAATAATGTTTTGCAAAAGTCAAACAAATCGACAAAGTGACTGAAAAATAGAATCACAACGAAAGAAAATCGTTGGAATGGCGGAAGCAAAAAGTTGATGAAACAGGATTGATAAACCCGCTCTGAGAATCTCAAGATTAACTTGGAAAAAAAATATCGACAAAGTGATTTATCGACTACTTAATCACAACGACTAAATCGTCGGAAAATTGCGGAAGCTTAAATCAGGATTAAACTACCTGCTCTGAAACCATATTAATTTCACGATTATGTGATAATCGGAGATAGATATTGAAATAATTGACACGATAATGTAACGTGGTTCGGTCGGATACTCACAACCTACTTCCACGGAGAAATAACTGTTACATTAATAACCACCACATACAATTGTGTTGATTGGTTACATTGGTCAGACACAACTCGATGATTTAATTCCTAAAACCTCTCCCCTATTTATAGAGAAATTAGGGTTTAGGGTTTCCTAGTTTCTCCTAACTAAACTAGGAAGGAATATAAAGATAATTACAAGAATCTTAAATACATGAAACTAAATATCTCTGGATCTTCATATATCTTGGAATATATCAGAGCCCGGGTATAACAAGTCTAAGCCCAATAACTATTGAAGTTAAGAGCCAATGTGTGAAGGGAGTTTGTTAGGATAATCCCACATTGGTTGTGGAAGGGGCAGGAGGTGTGTTAATAAGTATTTCGTTGTGATTCTATTTTACATTTATCTCTCTCTTTCTCTCTAAAAGCTATTTCTTATTCTCTCTAAAATTCAATCATCTCATTCTCAATCTAAAAGAAAATATAAAAAAGTTTCCAACTAGAGATTTCTTTCTCCTAAATAACATTAAAATCAACTTAACAATGAGTTTTGATTCAATAATGTGGTTTGAAAAGCAAGAGATTTGATGTTTTCAACAACATGAATAAGAATTACCCAATAATATATTTTTATTATATTTCTTCTTCTTCTTCTTCTTCTTCTTCCTTTCTGTTAAAAAAGATTAACAATATCTTCATCTTATCTCTTTGGAGTAAATAAAAAAATATGAATTATCAGCGTTAACTAAGAGGGATCTGCCGCGTCCATACTATCAACAACTTATACATCCTAAAATGAAGTCATCTCTTTTCAAAATCATGAAACAGAATGAGATTGTCTTGAAATCATGGCGTTCTTCGACTATTGCCACCACCATCATCTTCTTAATCAACTCTCAAATTTGATTTATTCTATGAGCTGACCTCTAACTCAATTAACTCCAATCAATCAAAGAAGACATACAACTTTGATCACTGACCAAAACCCCTAAGGTTGATGATGGTTGTGATGGTCGCTTGTGAACATAAAGATTGTGTTGGTGGTTGTGTAAGGACGATGGCAGTCGATGAAAGGAATAGTTGTCTGTGGTTGATGAAGTTGATTAATTGAAGAAAAGCAGAAGACATTGAGATGGAAATTAAAATGTAAAGGGTTATTTCTCGAAAGGCTCTTTATAAAAAATACCTAGATGGTCCACTTTTTAGTTACCGTTAAATGTCTGTTAGCTCTCTCTCCTCCATCTCATCACCTCTTTCTGCCAATCTTCTCTGATAAGCTCATTGGCCAGTCAAAATTTCCGGCGACCTTCATACTTAAAAAAAAAAATCTCTCTCCACCTCACCTCTCTTCTCCTGCGAAGGTTGCCGGCCGAAAAAATTTCTGGGCGGCAACCTTCAAACATAAAAACAAAAATTCTCTCATCTCTCTCTAAACACTTCGGCGAAGGGGGTTCCTTTCCAGAGAGGGGGGATTTTTTTTTTCTTTTTCATGTCTAAATGTCGTCGGCCAGCCGAAAAATTTTCCGGCGGACAACCTTCGCCGCAGAGGAGAGATGTGAGGTGGAGAGAGAGTTTTTTTTTTTGAAGTATGAAGGTCGCCGAAAATGTTGACCGACAGACGACCTTATCGGAAAAGATGATGAGGTGGCGAGAGAGATGACGCGGCAGAGAGAGGTGATGAGATGGAGGAGAGAGAGCTAACAGACATTTAACGGTAATTAAAAAGGGGGGCCATCTGGGTATTTTTGATAAAGTAGGAGGCATTTTGTCCTGATTCACATGTGTGATTCCCACGACTGACATTTATCTAGAAGTTAACGTTTTCCATCCACGTGGAGGTATAAATCAAAAGTTAAAAAAAACCAGAGGTGTAGTCTTAATATCGATATAAAAGTGGGGGGGGGGTAAATGTCAAAATCCTACATAAGGGCATTTTTGTCCTGATTCACACGTGTGATTCGTACAACTGATATTTAACTATGAAGTTAATGTTTTCCGTCCACGTGAGGGTTTAAATCAAAAGTTAAAAAAAAAGGGGGTATAGTCTTAATATTCATGCAAAAGTGGGGATCAATGTCAAAATCTCCCAAAACTAGTTAAGCTGCGTGGCAAGTGGAGCATCAAACTTGTACAACACTAGAAACACCAAAAACTTACCCAAGTATCTTCTACCACACACAGTCGCTTTCCAAAAAGTGAGAAAAGAAAAAGACACAACTTTACTCTACCGGTGAAAATTCTTTTAAAACCACACTCACTGAGTGAGCTTCTCAAGTAAAACCCTAGCTTTCATGGCTTCTTCTCCATCCATATCTTTTCTCTCTCTACTTATTTTCTCTCTCTTCTTTCTCTCTCTACAAATATTTCCATCTTCAGCTAATAATGATAACGATCAAACCATAAAAACTTACATCTTTAGAATCGACCAACACTCGAAACCATCAGTTTTTCCATCTCACTACCACTGGTACACTTCTTCTTTTGCTGATTCTTCTAAAATCATTCACGTTTATGATACAGTATTTCATGGATTCTCTGCAATTTTAACTAAAGATCAAGCAGATTCTGTAACTAGAAATCCTTCAGTTCTTGCCTCTTTTGAAGATCATCGTCGTCAACTTCACACAACTCGTTCACCTCAATTTCTTGGTCTTAGAAATCAACAAGGTCTCTGGTCAGAATCAGATTATGGATCTGATGTAATTATTGGTGTTTTTGATACTGGAATTTGGCCAGAACGAAGGAGTTTCTCTGATCGGAATCTTGGTCCTGTACCTTCTCGTTGGAAAGGTATTTGTCAATCTGGAGTGAAATTTAGCTCAAAAAACTGCAATCGGAAGTTAATTGGAGCTAGGTTTTTTGCTAATGGCCATGAAGCTGCTTCCGGATCTCAACCTAGTGGTGGATTTGGTTTTGTTAATCAAACTGTTGAGTTCCGATCACCGAGAGATGCTGATGGACATGGAACTCATACAGCTTCAACTGCCGCTGGTCGTCATGCTTTCAGAGCAAGCATGTCTGGTTATGCATCAGGAATTGCTAAAGGAGTTGCTCCGAAATCTAGAATCGCTGTTTACAAGGTTTGTTGGAAAAACTCTGGTTGTTTTGATTCTGATATTCTCGCCGCCTTTGATTCTGCTGTTTCTGATGGCGTCGACGTAATCTCCATCTCGATCGGTGGCGGAAATGGAATTTCATCTCCATATTATCTAGATCCGATCGCAATCGGTGCTTACGGTGCTTCATCCGCCGGAATTTTTGTTTCTTCCTCTGCCGGAAACGATGGACCAACCGGAATGACTGTAACAAATGTCGCTCCATGGATTACTTCAGTCGGAGCAGGAACAATTGATCGGAATTTTCCTTCTGATATAATCCTTGGTAACGGAAAGAAGTTTTCCGGTGTATCATTATATGCCGGAAAACCACTTGATGGGAAAATGTTTTCTCTTGTTTATCCAGGTAAATCAGGTTTACTTTCTGCTTCACTATGTATGGAAAATTCGTTAGATCCAGTTATGGTAAAAGGAAAAATTGTGGTTTGTGACAGAGGAAGTAACCCTAGGGTTTCTAAAGGTTTAGTAGTGAAGAAAGCTGGTGGAATTGGTATGATTCTTGCTAATGGTATCACTAATGGTGAAGGTTTAGTTGGTGATGCTCATTTAATTCCTACTTGTGCTGTTGGTTCTAATGAAGGAGATAAAATCAAAGCATATATTTCATCTTCATCTTCTCCAACTGCAACTATTAATTTCAGAGGAACTGTACTTGGAATTAAACCAGCTCCAATTGTTGCTTCATTCTCTGCTAGAGGACCAAATGGATTAACCCCAGAAATTCTCAAACCTGATTTGATTGCTCCTGGTGTTAATATTTTAGCTGCTTGGACTGATTCAGTTGGTCCAACTGGTTTAGATTCAGATTACAGAAGATCAGAATTCAACATTCTTTCTGGTACATCAATGGCTTGTCCTCATGTTAGTGGTGCTGCTGCTCTTCTTAAATCTGCTCATCATCAATGGAGTCCAGCTATGATTAGATCAGCTATGATGACTACTGCTAGTAACAACGATAATCGATTCCAACCCATGACTGATGAATCAACTGGTAATTCATCAAACCCATTTGATTTTGGTTCTGGTCAATTAAATCTTGATTTAGCTATGGATCCTGGATTAGTTTATGATATCACAAATGATGATTATGTTAACTTCTTATGTTCAATTGGGTATTCACCAAGAACAATTCAAGTGATTACTAAAATACCAGCTAAATGTTCATCAAGAAAATCAAGAACAGAGAATTTGAATTACCCATCAATCTCTGCGATATTCGATAGTTCAGATACAAGGGTTATGACAAAATCCATCATCAGAACTGTTACAAATGTGGGTCCTGTTAATTCAATTTACAGACTTAAAATGGAATCACCAAAAGGAGTAACAATAAGGGTTAAACCAACAAGATTGGTATTTTCGGAGAAGGTGAAGAAACAAAGTTTTGCTGTGTTTATAACAGTTGATAATAGAAATTTAGTAATGGATGATTCGGGTGGTTTATTCGGGTATTTGTCATGGGTTGATGGAAAGAAACATGTCGTTCGGAGCCCCATCGTTGTTTCTCAAGTAACTCCATTGTGATTAGATTCAATGGTTGTAATGAGATTGATCGATCTCAAAATGATTGTTCCAAATCCAACAAATGCGAAGGTATGAATGTTTATGTTTAATTGTATTTGGGTTTTTATTCCCTTGGGAAAAGAGAAAAAAAAGCTATACAAAGTAAGAGAGGGGATATCAGAGATAACACCTGATATTATAGTATTATGGTAGTGTTTGTTTTACGAAACCAGAAAGCCTGACTCGTGGTCTGAATTGAGGCGATTAAGATTTTAGAATGTTTCTTTTTGTCTCTCGTAAAATAGGTTGGGATGAATCAGATTGTAACGGTAACTCGGTAAGAGAAGACAAACATAACCTAAGAAGGTTTGTTAGTTAATGGAGTAGTGTCTGTGTTGGTTGTTTGCTGGAATGGAATTCAAAGTTGTATTTAATGAATGCTTTGGGTTTGATCAGGAGATTAGTTTAAGGTTTTTTTTGTTTTCTGAATATCAGTGTAAGGGTTTCTTCTAAAGAGGCTTCAAAAGATAGATATTTGAAAGTCAAAATAACTACCCGTTCCTGTAACTTCATTAAATGACCAAAGTATGTGATGATATTAACATGCATATAGAAATTTTCGTGTCCAATATGGACAAGGGTTGCACTCTAGTATAATACAATTTAATAAGAAGTGACAAGTATTTTCATTTAATTCTAAAAGCACCCACTCGAATGACTCCCTCAAGATGACCTACTTCCAATATGAAATTTTCAAGCAAATGTTTTGGGAAAAAAATTCAAGGTATGAAATTTTGAGGGGAATTTGATGATCTAGAAATTGGTCATCAGTTGACTACGGTCAATGAGTCGAGAGAAGACCAAAAACTTAGCGGGTTAACTCGAGTCAAGTCAATAGGAGGTGAATCCTAAGGAGGGCTGTCCTCTCAAGCCCAGAACTGGAAGGTTGGCAGTCGGTACAATCTGTGATAGTCCCACATCGCTCACGAGAGTGTCCGGAGCCTGGGCTATAGGTGTATGCTCAAGCTTGGTAAGTGTTGAGGCCTTTTGGGGGAGTCCGTGGTGCTCTCGCCAAGAACAAAACCTCCTACCATCCGTGCGAGGACGGTGGCGTAAAGGGAGGACAATATCGGTAACTGCTGGGCTCGGGGCGTCACACAATCGTACTGGGTGCCTTAAGTCCCGCCTTGCCTCATATACGACCTGGTCTGTCTTGGGGCTTGGGATTCGCAAGAAGAATAGGGGGTCTACGTAAACAAAGTCGATGCTTGATGACTTTTTATTTTATTTTTGTTGAAACGATGCTTGATGACTTATAAATACAATCTATTCTCCTCAACCTATTCATTTAAGCCAACATTTTTTTTTTGTTGAGGTACAACTAAACTGTCTAAAAAACATTATACAATTCCTGCGGAAGATCTAATAAAGAAAGCCACAACCATGTTCCTTTGTTTCTTCTACTCCATTTTGCCAAGTGGTCCGCTTTATAGTTGCCTTCTCTGGGAATATGAGTATATATCACTTTGGTGAAGTTGGCCTCCAACTGTTGCACTTTATCTATAATCTTTTCAGACTGCCAAGATATGTCTATTGTTTCTCTATTGAGTTTTTGAACTATATTTAGGTTATCACTTTCAATATGGAGGTAAACAATCTTCTTTTTAAGAGACCATTCAAGAGCTTTGAAGATGGCTCCACATTCACACTCTTCAGCATTTTGACCCCCAAAAGTGAAAGCTGCTGCTGCAAGGAAATTTGCCTGGTCATCGTGCATAATACACCCTATTCCCGCCTCATCCTGTACTGCTATAAAGGAAGCATCAACATTAATTTTAACAAAAGGAAAGACTGGTGGAGACTAACCAATAACCTTTTCAATTTGCTGATGGGTACTATGAATATTCTGGAGATTAGTACTACTTTTGATAGTATCTATGATCATCATCGGGACAGGATCTTTAGACCCAAAACATTTATCACATCTTGCTTTCCATATATGCCAAAGAATAATCGCAAAAAGGCTACTAATGTGATCTTCTATATCTTTCCATGAAGTGATCCAGTCTATTATGTTACAGATATTAATCGAAATAACATTGAAGTGCAGCCAAATTACCTTAGCTAAATCACAATGTAATAGTACATGAATCATAGTTTCTTGTTCTTGACAAAATTCACAATGATAAATATGACCGATATATTTTCCAATTCTATTTCTTACCGGTAAACTGTTGGTACAACATTTTCAAATGAATAGTTTGATTTTGGGCAGAATTGGCAAATGCCAAATAAAAGTCCATTCTTACGTACTGAACATTTAAGCCAACATGAACCTTAGAATTTCTCTCTCAAGGTTGAGATCCAAGGAAATGAAGAAAAATAAAAATAAAGTAAATGATTCATGGATCTCTAAAAGAATGTTCACCTTCTATCTCAATTATATTTCTTATTGTTTGCATGTATCTCCATTTAGATCTTAAGAATAAGTATTTTAACAAAAAAAAAAAGATCTTGAGAAGAAGTTAAATCCTTAAATATGTATATTCTCTTAGGTCTATGTCATATGTAGGTTCTTTGTGATTATGTGTTTATCTCTCTTCATCTTTGCTTTTACATGTAGTTTGATGTATACATTCTTTATCTACGCATTTTGTGTTCTGTTTTAGTTACGTGTACTTTGTGTTACCCGCAACGCTCATTACTCATTTGCAGAAGCGCCCATGACGGGCCATGTGCAAATTATTTCTGAATTTGCCCCGTCTGAACCCGCCCGAGAATTATAAAGTTTTAGAGAATTTGAAGCCCAGAACGCTTGGACCGGGACCTTAGGTACCGATGGGTACTCGAGCCGACTCGTTTCTGGCCCCCAAGAATACTTAAGCTTCCACCAATCTTTAAGAATGACGCAACATTCTAACCTTTTTGGTAAGAAGTTACTACCGGTAATCTCCTAGTATCCTTTTGCCCATTGCAAATGTCGACTCGGAAGCTACAATCGACACAGGAATAGCAAGCACATCCCGTGCAATAACAAGAGAACGGGATATCTTTTTTCATTTTATCTCCACCAATCAAGCACACTAAACTTCGACATATCATTAATAGCTGGTTCAGATTCAGATTTATATCAGAATATTTCTTCAGCGGCGGCAGTTAGAGTATCAACTCGAGCTCTATTGATACTGTCCCAAAATATATCACGACGACAAGAAGAAGGCACACAAGGAATGGGTTGAGAAACACTAGATGTTGTCGCATAAAAGGACTTCAACCCATCATTTAGCAGCACTATACTCTGCAAAAAGTTGATCATGTTGATCTGTAATTTGGTCCATATCAATCTGAGTAAACTTAAGAGTAGAGGCAGACGTACTAAAGCAATCATAAAGAACATCGAACACAAGCTCGACCGTAGTTTTAATCCTAGGATCAAGTACATAAGCAATATATACCAAATAATGGAGGAATTTCCTCCTCATACTTCACGAAGTTAGCCTCCATGGCTGCTACAATCCCACCAAACAAAGGATTACCCCAGTTGTCTTTGACCACGACACCAATCTCAAGCAAGTGTTCAAAAACATGACAACTTATAACATAAGACGCACCAAAAAAGAACATGGTTGCTGTATAAAAAGGATTTCAAAAATTTATATATAAATGAGCATATAATCAATTTTTGTCTGAAAGAGGAAAATGACTCCTTTTATCAGACAAAAAAGTTGTATGGATGTCCCCGTAAGGCAGAATTCCACTTAATTAACATCAAATTAGTGGAATTCCCACTTAACATCAAATAGGTGGAACTCCTCCTATGCTTCACATCAAGTTGGAATTTTTTTTTTTCTACCATGTGAAACACAAAGGGTATTAAACTGATTAATATGTGCACCATTAACACTAATAATTATACTCCATGTTACTTTTTAACTGTTGTAACATGTGAGAAGACTTGGGAACTTTCAAACCATCTTGCACAACCAAGTTAAGAACATGACAATAACATCTCACATGAAACAAGTCACCACGAAGATGTAAATGGAGTAAAAGACTCTTCATTTTAGTAATAGAAACGTGGTTTGAAATAACATCATCAAAAGAAAGACACAACATTATGCCCGGCTCAGGAGCTAACTTCTTAATCAAGAGTTGGAAAATATTGTCCCCTCTCAATCAAGAGTTGAGAGATATTGTCCCCTCTGTCTGTTTTTTCCATAAGAGAGTGCAAGTATCTTCTTTTGCGAAGTTCAGAATTCAAGGATATTCGGCCAAGAGAGGCCTTCAACATACTTTCCTGATGTTCCTTTTCTTCTTTGAAAAAGACTTGCAAATTGCAATCTATTAATAAGTATACCACGAAAAGCCCTCGTATATGCATGATGAGTACTATCTGTGATAGTGTACTTTACAAATCTATCTTCAAGAAATAGGAATGGATTTGATTCATGATAGTGATCCTAATCTTGTTGTCTCGAGCTCAAGACTGACTAAACTTAAAAGTGGTCATAAAGTCCGTCCAGATAGAAGACAATCTGGGCTGTTTTAATTCGATCTTGTGATTTTGACACATTTCTTATCATCATCAACGACAGTTCTTCTCATATTATCTCTCTTAAAAAAAAAAAAATCAATAAGTGGAAAAGAAGAAAGAGATGAATTGTAGTGCTTATAGAATGGTGAGAAAATATACTCCAGTGATATGTCGCCACATCAGCAGAGCGCTGGGGGAGAGACCAAAATGGAGGGATGAATAGAATTTTTGTTGTAATATATTCATGTTCCCCAATAAGTCTTTTGCCACATAGGATTTCTATTTTTTTAAATTGTCTTTTTAAGGTAAATCTAAAGAATTTTTTAATACGTGTTCATCACATATTTAGAAAAACGAGTCAAGAGGCGAATCCTTTATAAAAAATGAAAGTTGGGATATAGTGAAACTATTCTAATTCCGACAATCTACCAGTGGAATTAGTGAACATTGTTAATATAGATACTAGAGGTACAGTGAGAGTGAGGAAAGACTGGGGCTAATATAAAAGATACTATGATGGTTCAGTTTTCTCTTTGTTTTTCAGTGCTTTATTTGATTTATTGTAACGGTTCGAACCCTACCCCGCTTATCACATTAAAAAAAAATCTAAGAATTTTCAAATATCGTGCATGTTGGATTTCCATCGGAGAATGAGTTTCGGATGGTTTCAACAAAAAAAAAGAGCTTTGGATCTATTTGGCACCACGTCGGGGCAAAATAGATCTATAAAATATTTGTACAGATTATATGCTTCATTCACAAATGGTCCGTAATAAAATGTCCAACTTGCTTGGTTGCACTCCAATTTTGTGCAACATTTCCACTTGGCCCTTAAGATCATTGTATCGTTTATCAAACTTAACAATTAAAATTTTCTTTTTTTTTTTCAATTCCCTTCAAAGTATTTCGACCCCCTTCGCTTTTTCTTTTTTATCCTCTAAAATCCTCTCTGTGTCACCACCACCACCATCATCTCACTTTATCTCTAGAAAATCTCAGACCGGGGTATCATGAATCGCAGTACAAGATGGGATTGTCGAGGAATATCTTTCTCTTCGAGCAAAAGTCTCAGATTGGAGTTTTAGTCTATGAAACTCCAATCTAGGATTTCCTGAAAAGCGAAAGAGACGATGATGAGGACTATGATGATGATGCTGATGATGATGATGATGATGGTGGTGGTGGTGGTGAAGGAGACAGAAGGAAGAAAAGATTGAAATTTTTATTAAAGTTAAAAGACCTCGGTAGTCTACCAACGACATCTTGTAATGAGGGGGAAAGTGAAAGCAAATATGAAGGCAAATATGGAGGCAAACATTGGTAAATGGTCGGTAGTCTACCAACAACATCTTGTAATGAGGGGGAAAGTGAAAGCAAATATGAAGGCAAATATGGAGGGAAACATTGTTAAAGATCTATAGAAAAATATCAATTGTTATGTTTGACTAACGAATTATGTTTGACCAATTGGTAACACTAGACAAAGTTGGGGACCAATTGGATAAGTTGGTCATCTACGACCCACTTGAAACTTAACCCAAATTACATGGAAACTAAAAAGCTTAATTGTTCTTATCCACGCCTAGGACAATAATTGGATGAAGTATTTAATGACTTCAAAAGCAGGAGAGCCAAAATCTAACGAATCATTGACTTTATCTTTTGTTCCATTGCTTTATCTTTTAACCTAATACCTCCCTCCCCCACCCACCAACCTTATTTCTTATTTATAAAAAAAGCAGGAACAAAAAAAAGATTTCAACACAAAAAAAAGGAACAAAAAAAAAGATTATTGATTCACTAAAATCATGGCAAAACTATTCGTAAATTGCAAACCCAAGCAGAGGTATCAAGTAGTAGCCCGGCAAAACCGGAGTCGATCCAAGGATAGGAAGGTAATTTAGATATCGAAGGGTCTTATCCGTCGGTTTAGGTGTCACTAGCTAACTTAGACAAAAAACGGAAAAAGAACAAAGGTAAACGGGGAATTTTGATAATTGAAGAAGCAACAAAGGAAGACAAGTAAAACTAAACTAAATAACTAAGTAAACGGGCGAGAGAGATTCGAGAGAAGAGTTCGGAAGAACAAGAGTCGGGGAACAAGAGTCGGGAGACAAATAAGTGAGAGAGGTGTCGAAGTCTTGGAATCCATAATGATAAACCTACGACTATGTGTAGTCCGATCTAATGTGTCAATGTACAATCGATATTCGACTCCTAAAGTAGATGTCTCTAAGTACTACGTATATCTGGAGATCATACTTAGTCAAACAAATGTCTAAATCTGTTAATCCCGAGTCATCGAAAGTGTCATCTAGTCGCCTAACTATGTGAAGTGCATGACAAGACACATGAAAATATGACTTAGACTACGATCGATATCGAATACTTCGTTTCGTCTATTAACTATGTGAAGTGTTTGACAAAACACATGAAAATACGATCGAAACGATAATCGAATCAAATGAACATCAATTTATAATCAAAACATCAAATCATATTAAACATAATCACAAATTCATCATATTTCATCTCATACAATCGACACACTTGATTTAGCTACACATGGTGAATAAGTAATAAATGAAGAAAAAATGATAAGAGAATCCCCCTTTTCCGATGTGGTTCGAGGCTAAGATCGTCGGAAAAAAAATGAGTATTTAAGGTGCAGCCGATCTCCCCTTAGCAAAATTATGGGTTCCCCATAGCGACCACCATCATCTTCTTCATTTAAAACCCACCACCATTAAAGCTTCACCAAGCTTTCTCTCTCTTAAAATTGTAGCTCAAAACCAAATCAAACCACATGAGAAGCTAGCCAAGGATGAGGAGAACAAAAGCCCTAAGGTTTCCGGCCAAGAAAGTGGCCGGAAAGTGTAGAAAAATCCGGCCAAGAGTTGAAGATTTCGGCTAACCACAAGTCCAGCCAAGATTTCGTCGCGTCCGAGCATTAACTGCTGTCCCGTGCTTAATGCCGTCTACCCGAGCTACTGTCTTCCCGTGCTAGCTGCTGTCCGGCGTGAAGAAACCACAACCCGAGCTGCTGTTGCTTGTCGAGTTGTTGTTGCTGCTGTTCCGAGCAAGTTGAGGCCTGCAGCCGCGTCCTTGATGAAGAGATCCGAGCTCTTGTGAAGCCTGAGCTCGAGCAGCTCTTGTGCTCGCTACTTCTTGCTGTTGCGGCCGAGAACAGCAGCTACAGCTCGTCCCGTTCCTTCTTGTACCAGCCAAAGCTTTGGCCGGAATCCTTCACCCTCTCTCTTTTTTCTCTCTATCAAAGTTGAAGCTTCAAAACCCTAGTTCTCTCCCTTCTCTCCTTCTTGCTTGGTGAAGAAGATGATGAATAGTAGATAGATCCCCTCTTTTTGGTGTAGTAAGACAAGATTCATCAACACATTAAGAGGTGCCTTGAAGATTTCTTTTCTTTCTTCTTCTATTTGGGCTTCGGGCTTGCTTCATTAGAATAAGAGGTGCTCCTAAATTCTTCATATCTTCTTCTATGGATTTCTTCTTGGACTTGGGCTTGCATCTCATTAGAACCAAAGGAGTGCCTTCATCCTTTTTCTTTACAAATCTAATTTCAAGCAACGACTCCGGCTTCTATATATCTTCCATAACTTCCACGTTCGAACTCGGAATCGACTTCCGTTTTCACCGTTGGACTCGCCATTGACTCCACTTTTCATTTGATCTTTGATTTTGACCAAAATCACCAAAATACCCCTGGTGCTCTTTTCTTTCCTTTGGTCTCATGAGATGAAAATGTGATAATTCGCTATTTTTATTCCGAATCACACGCCAAACCCCAAATAAACTACCTAGCAATAGAAACACATAAATAATTAGAAATAAAATCCGAAAAGGACTAACTCATCAAACTTAAGTGACCTAAATGTGGCATTTTCACGCCACATCAACATCCCCAAACTTAGAATTTGCTAGTCCTCGAGCAAACAAACAAAACAAGACAATAAAGTAAACCTAGCTCACTTTCGGAGGACTCCCGGTTGCATTTAGCGTATGCAACAAGCCTTTAAACCCTTAGGTTACCCCTAGAGGACGAGTTTTGTCTTGTGAGGGTTTCCAGTGAATACAACCACAAAGTTCTAGATTTCCAAGAGACATAAGAGTTCAACTATCGACGCAAATAAGGTGATGATTAACGAGTGAGAGACTTAAGTATGTCAAACATATGAATCAAACTAATAAACACAAAAGCATGCTAAGAGTCTCCTCACTATTAGTTTCATGCTCAAATGCAAGTGTCCCATCATCATGAGTATCATCCAAGTCTAAAGTAACAAAACCTTATTTCCTATCATAGCATATTTCGCCTCGACTTTGGCCTCACGGTCATACGCTCTTAAACATGAAATCACTAAAAAACGAATCATAATGGTTTACTCTCATGTGTGAGCATGGAATAAAGTAAACTCAACACGTACAAAAATTAAATGAGGATATCAAGTTCTAAAACGAAATGATCTCTTAAGAATGGAAATAACCACTAACGGAATGGGGAAGCTCACTCACCCTTCTCACCCACTCCTACCCTCTAATAGTGCCTCCTAAAGGTAAACGGATACAAGTGATGGAATGGACGATGATGAAATCCCGAGAATGTCGACGCCTTCAATGATAAAAGAACACTCAAACAACCTTTAAACTTAACTTTTTTGCTTTGAATACTTTATTTATTCTAAACACTTACATAAACACTCAAGAGTTCACATGAACTTTTACACAAAAACAACTTTCTTTCTTTTTTTTTTTTTTTTTCTTTTCTCTCTTATCTTTTTTTTTTTTTTTTTTTTTTTTTTCCTTTTTTCCTTTTTTCACTTTTTCACTTTCTTTCCTTTTCTTTTCTTTTTTACACACATACCCAAACACCAAAACAAAAATACAACATAGTATTCTCAACAAATCACCTTTACTTTCACATTCTTTCTTTTTTACTTTTCATGCCTTCGTTTTCGGGAGTAGTATGATGAATGGATGGTGGAGTATCCGTTTCCCTAAAGTTGACACCATTATCGGGTTTCATGGACTACAAGAGTAAGGTTTATTCGCTATCCTGATGTTACTCCTAGTGGCTAAGGAAGTTGAGCTCATGAGATTGTCTAAGCTCTATTGAAAGTTGCGAAGTTGAGTAGCTCTTCATTCTACTCGGAGTTAGCGGGGAAGTGTACACTCAAAGGCAATAAAAAGGCACATATATCTCACATGGGTTTAAGTCTCCACTAATAACTATTTTAGGTCACTTAGAAGTGTTCCTTCTTCCTTAAGATTATATTCACATGATAGCACACGAACACTAAAGGACTTAACATTCATGAAGGGACGAAGAGCATGCATAAGATTTATCGAGAAAGAGCCATATGCATCAACATACTTAAGAATACCACTAGAATCATACCAAATCTACCCAAAAAATTTCAAATTTGGTCAATTTTGTTGAACTCTCTAATCTTTTGAAACCCAAGGTCATGAGGCCAAAATGTCATATCCTCATCCCTAAACTTAAAACTAACATTGTCCTTAATGTTTTAAGCATATACTCAGCAAAAGATAAGACACATTAATTTAAAGAGGAGGGTGGAAAGATATTACCAAAGCCGGAGGAGATAAAAGAGGTTACTAACGAGACTCATGCATACCGAGTTCCAAGTTGATGATAAACTCACCGCCATCCCCAAACTTGGAACGAACCTCGTCTCAAAAGCAACACAAGTACCAATTTCTCCTAGGTTATCAAAAATATTAAAAAAATGAAGCACATAACTGCATGACCATAAAAAAGATGACCACTCACGCGGGATCACTTGATTGCATCGAACCATGCAATTAGTCGTTGATTCTCTTGCTTTCACAAGAGCACGAGTTAGGTCTCGTGGAGGGTTTCCAGAGATGTTACCCACAAACATCAAGATCCCACATCTCAATAGATCAACCAATCATATAACAAAAGACGAAAAATTTGGGGGTCTACCCATAAGAAAGTTTTGACCGATAAGAACCGTCTCACAATACTGTAATGACATAAGTATATTAGTGAGGCGGCCACAAGGAAGAGGTAATCCCCAAACTTGAATGACGAAAAGACAACAAAGTTTGGCATACTAATAGAGGGGACATGCATTTCACCAAAATGATCTACAAAGGTCTCAGGAATCAAACTAGTCATGTTGTTATGGTCCTCCTGAGCATTAATAGTATTGTCCCTTTGAACTACCGGTGCAAGCATATATATATATATATCACAGGTAGGGAATAATTGTTGATAGAATGACCCACTCTACATAGATTAGGCATACAGGCACTTTAGGTCGATCAACTGGTTTTGGCTCAGATTTCGACTTTAAAGCCTCGTTATGTTCATCTCCTCTCTCAGATTTTCTAAGATCCTCAGGTATATCTACCTTCATAGGGGTCTCCAAGTTAGATACTTCATCTATTTCGAGAGTGGAACTAAACGTAACACATTTAACACTAGCACTAGGTGTATTACCCTCACCTATACCCTTGGGATTTGTTGGAGTTTGGGGTTGTGAAACCCCTTTCTCGATGTCTTTCAATATTTCCTCCAACTCTTTAAGGGTGTGCTACGTGTTTTGGCTAATCTGAGTTTCTGCCTCATAAAATGATTTCGAAACATCTTCAAGAGTCCTCTCATGATGAGACGCATAAGTGAAACCGACTAAGGGCTCTTGAAGATTCTCATAATCATTTATAAACGCATCACTCCTTGAACCTATGGGCTTCATATGAGTGTCCAGGACATTTGGGCATCCTAGTTAGACATCTCGACAAAGAGAAATAGTAGGGCATTCACCCGCTAGGTGTTCTCGACAAAGAGAAATAGTAGGGCATTTTTTGTGGCCACGAAATCCTCGAGAAGGGTCTCACCAGAAACCCTCCTTGATGTCAGGTTCCGACGAAGGAAACACTTTCCTCTGTCGGAACAGTGTCTTTGTGAGAGAGAGAGAGAAACAATGAGACATCGATTAAAAAACAGTTAGAGATTGAGAGTAGAACAATTAGAAATCGATTGAGAAATAGATAGACTTTGAGAGAGAAACAATGAGAGATCGAGAAAATAGATAGTGAGAGTAATAGAGAGAGATAATAAGAGATAGGCAATGAGAAATTGAGTGAGAGACTAAGAGAAGAAGAGGGAAAAAATAAAATAATAAGAGAGAGCTGTTGAGAGACAGTGAGAGAGAGAGAGAGAGAGAGAGAGAGGAGAGAGAAGATGAAGAGTAGGGGTAATGTTTCATCAAGTCAATTTTTGGACTAAAAATTATATGCCCCTGAATCAATATTTTTATTACCTAAATTTTTTATCCTCCACGGAGAATTTGTTTTATTCCCCAGAGCCGCTGCCTAAAAATTATGGAAAAAAACGTTAGGGAATTGTTGTTGAAAAAGCGATAAAAAGATCGTCACCTATAGCATTAGAAAAACCATTAGCCAAGGTGTCAAAAACAAGGTTTATTTTATTTACACAAGGTTTGCGCAATGCTTGGTGAGCTGGGTAAAGATTTATAATTCATAGTAAATAATTCATCGTATATTCCAAGTGTTAAACTCATAAAACGTATAGGGAATTGTTGTTGACGAAGCTCTTTCCGACCTCTTAGTGAAAGCTCTCCTTAGATGCGCATCAAACTTCCGTCAGCACTAATACTACCGACGACTCTTTCCGGCGGCAGTTTTGTCGGCATTAGTATTCCCGATCCCCTTTTGGACGACGTTTTTTTAGCCGTCTGGAGTCATTTTTGTCGATGGTTTTTTTTTCAATTTTCGGACGGTTTATTGCCGTCGACAATAACCTTTATTTTTGTAGTGTGCTATGGATTCCAGGGAACACACCTTTAATCTTGTATGACCTTTCCCATTTAAGGAAAAACTTAGCTGAGAAGGCTTCTTGACAAATTTGGAATTTCTCCAGATAATATCGCACTCCTGGAATTTTTTCTTGTTTGTGTGAAATTTTATTGTCTAAACGTTGTATTCCGGTAGGCGAGATTTCTGAGTTCAGCTTATTTATCTCTGACCTCTTCTATCAGGTCAAGACGATTTTTGATTATTTCTTCGTTTTTCTCATAGTCGAAGTACTTGACCCAAAAGCTTTGTATGCCTGTTTCCACTAGCAGAACAGATTCCATACAGTGGACCATTTTGTAATGGGGTTACCCTTGTTGCTCTTCTAATGGTAGTTTGATGTTCCCATAGGACATTCGGGAGGTCGTCTATCCAGTCCTTGCCCCTTCCCTCACATTTAGTATATAAATGTTGAGTAAGAGTTTATCAGTTAGTTATCTCGACTTATCTCTTGGTCGCGGGATGAGCTACATTGACATATGGCATTAACCTATACTATGCCACAATTCTGTTACTTCATCATTGTCGAATGGGGTTTGTGATCCATCATTAAGACTCTTGGACTTTGAATCTGGTAAAGGAGCTCCACCAGATAAAGGATGTATGGGCCAAAATACGTCAGTAGGAGCGTCCCCAGAACTCCACGATTAATGGGCTTACACAGTGACCAAACCCATGAATTAATGGCTAATGGGTCCGACCCATTTATCTTCGGGCACCCCGAAGTAATGCCAAAATACGGAACCGCATCCAGCCCTGGAGAAAGAGGTCAGTCCTCACCTCCTCAGCGGACCTGTCGCCATGTATCCGTTGGGAAGACGTTACAGTCATTCAAGATGACCAAATCCTAGATATACCCGTTAAAGGGTTATGATATCCGTCTTTATGGTGACAGCCTGTGCGTTACCACCATTAAAGACGACAACCCATAATCGGATAGAAGTCGACCACCAACACTATAAAAGGACCGAGAGGAAGATGATACAGATCATCCAGCTTCCGACTAAAACACCCAATCATCTGGTTATCACCGAACACACCTGGTACTCGTCTATATTCCAATTCCCTAGCAACCAACCAAATATAACTTACTTTCTCTCGCATAGAGTCTTGCTCTTTGATATGGTGTCGCTCCATCACATAGTCCTGCTTCCTTCCTCCCACCTACGTATGATCACGGTCTTACACCCAGGTACAGGACATTATCAAGTACTGTTCATAGAAGATACAAGACCTTATTATCCACCAAGGAACTAGGTCTTACCAAATACGAGATACAAGATCTTATCAGGTGCAGGACCCTTCCAAGTAGAGGACTTTATCAAGGGTGCAGGACCCTTATCAGGTGCAGGACCCTTTCAAGTACAAGACTTTACCAAGGGTCTGTCTATTTTCTCTCTACTACAACCACTTTATCAATATCAAGGGGTCGACTACTTTTCCAACAAGGGTCTGATTACTTTATCGAAGGTCAAACCCTTAAAGCTTTCTAATCACCCACGTGACAAGTCGGTCTACCCGCAGAGATCGAGCTCCGGCCACTCTGCGAGCCGTGCCTAAACTCCGACCATTCTCCTCAACAGTAACATTCTAAGGATATCACTCACGTATATATTACTTCTCTTGCAAGCCATGACAAGTCGGTCTACTCGCAGAGATCCGAGCCGTGCCTAAACCCCTTTAGGCCGACACCATCCCGATGTCACAGGGATCTTACGGTCACGTGTGTTTTGTCTCTTGTCACACGTATAAGCCCAAAAACGTCGTCGGTGCCGATAAAAATATTAACAGGTGAAGGTCCGACTTCTGGTCAACGGTCCGGTCCCCCTTGACCTCTTAACTCGCGATTTCGGCCCCTCAAAGTATAGCACTAGAAGTAGGGCCCCGACAACTAATTACTGAGTTTATTTTGATGGCAGAAGAGATGACTAACACTTCACTTGACGTAGCATCCCAACTTGCATTGTTGACAAACCAAATGCAAGAGAACACACAATGATATGGAGCCTTGAAAGAGGAAAACATCCTAGTCAGAGTCGAGAATCAATTATTGCAGGAAAAAATCACGGAGTTGTCTGTAGTCGTACCATCTAGAGGACCCGTTACTCTTAGGCAGGCAGAGTCGAATCCCGGAGAGTAGGCTGAAAGGACTGCCGAAGCAAGAGGCATGCCTAACCAGCCAATCCTTCGTTCGATAGCTCCGAGACAATCAAACAGGATAAAGACGGGCGGCCCCTCAAGCCGACCAGCCACTCAACCAGACCTGGATGACGACCAACACCCAACAACGCGGACCACGACTGCTATTCCTCATTTGTTTACTGTGCCCACTAACGAGACTTACATCCCACACACCCGTGTTATCCTAAAGATAACTCTCTAGAGCAGAGCTTGGTAAAAAGACACGCGCCCCTGGGGTTCTGACTCCATTTAAAAAGAGTATGCTCCAAAGTTATGCCGACTCACCATTTTTTGATGCCATCGCTCTTGTTGAAATGCCCAGGAAGTTTAGCTTCCCGAATATGAAGATGTAGGATGGTACGTCTGACCCAGCTGACCATATTGCTTCTTACAAGCAATGTATGTTCACTGTTGCTATACCAAAAGACCTTTTTCAAAATAGAAAGAAGCATTTTTTGTTATAAGGTTATGCCATTCGGACTAAAGAATGCATGAGCTACTTACTAAAGATTGGCGAACAAGATTTTTGCCAACATGCTCGGCGACGCAATAGAGGTGTACATAGACGACATGCTGGTCAAGTCATTGGAAGCTGCACAATACATCAACCATTTGCAGCAGGCTTTCGAGGTAAGCAACTCCCAATTGACTATGTTAGTAAGTCCTTACTTGATGCTGAGACTCGGTATAGTTAACTAGAGAAGTTGGCATTAGCTCTGGTGGCAGCTGCTAGAAAATTAAGACCGTACTTGTAATGCCATTCCATTGTGGTCGTTACTGCCTTCCCCATAAAGAATATCATGCACAAGTCAGATATGTCTGGATGCCTCACTAAGTGGGCAGTCGAGCTAAACGAGCAGTCGAGCTAAGTGAACACGACATCACCTACCAACCAAGGACATCGATCAAATCTCAGGTATTAGTTGACTTCATTCTTTTATTTAAGACACTTATGACGATGTAGTTAGATAATAAGATACAGAACTACGTGATGCTTGATTCCCTGTTTATTGTAGTGGTACGTAGGCAGCACCACAGTGACATGTTCAATGAAACAAAAATGATACCTTGTTCGAGAAAGTGGGACAGATGTATGTTGGAATACAGTGTGGACGACATGGATTCAACCCCCTTTGCAAACTGACGAGAACATCCAGGATACAACCCAATATTTTAGAAAGCTAAAAATGGCAATATTTTGAAAGTATAAAAATGAGTTGAATTCAGGACATCTATCGTTGGATTCCGACCTAGATTTATCCCACTTTTGGGGGCATCTTATCATTTTTGTTTAGTTGAACATGCCATCGTGTTGTTCATTACAAATATGTAAAACAAATTCTTTCATTATGTAACACTAGCCATAACCCGTGCCTATGTATTCGTTGGACGCTTGACCTGTTTAAATACTATATAACAAATGACATGTATATAACAGAACATAATGGATTTTTGATGACTAGGACAAAATAAATACAAGTTGAGTAGGAAAAGTTTAATGCATCTTATTCACCTTTTGAGTCACAACCCTTGAATTCAAACCCTCCGTAAGAGCTTTCATCTAATGACATTCCTTAACCCCGTATAACCGAACGCCCTTATTCAAGTTATTTGGAATTCCAAAGGGTCTTTAAACTTCCTCTACAATAATGAAGCAACCATAGCTTGAGCTGCCCTAATTTCCAAACCAATTTCACTCTTCCAAAGCGTCTCCTTTCTTCTTCCTATATATCAAAATCTCTTCAACTTCCAAGTTTCGTTCGACCCAAATGACATGCCTTCCTTATCTCTCATGATGTTCAAGTAATTTCTCGTTCTTCAATCTATTTAAATGCGGTTAAATGTAGAGTTAACCGATCCGGTAACGATTCGTACTCGCCATTAAACTCTGGTTCAAACTTCAGTGATCGTCCACCTACTAAGATGGCTCCTTTATTCCCTGGTTGTGATTATGAACATTGGCTTATTTTTATGGATAAACCTGGTGATGAAGGTGCTACTAAACAACAGATGATCGATTGTTACGTTCAAACCCTAGCTAAGATTCTTGGAAGTAACAAAAATGATTTGGTTTTGTGTTTAAAGCTCTGGGTTTTCATTTTTTTTTGTTGGTGTTAACAACTGTTTAGTTGGAACAAAGAGGAAATTGATGCTTTATAGATTCTGTAATTAGGGTTTTAGAATGTTATCTGAATTCTTTGTTTGATTTGATAATTAGGGTTCCAATTGTTTCAACTACTTCTTCTATCTCTTCAACTGTCATCCAGCATGCCATTCATCTTCCTAAGTCACATTCGATTATTCAAAATCTTCGAATCAAAACATTAAATCGTGCTACTACAAAAAGGTACAGGAATTTAAATTTAATTATCACTCATCCTTTATTTGAGTTATTTTAATGAAGAAATCGATCTATTCCCACACAAAACTATCAGAGTTTTTGCGGTTGATCCATGTATCGGTCTCTGAAACGTTTTTCCCTAATATTTCATGTTGCCTATTGGATTTTTGAGATAGTATAAGATAATCTTATTCCTGATTGAAAAGTATATGTTCTTGATTGAGTTAAAGGAAGTAAATTTCTTATTGTTCAAGCTTAATTTTCAGAGAAAGTTGTATAACTGTGTGATTTCACCAAATTTTACAGCACTCGTTTAAATTTCTATCATGAATATGATTTTAGGACTCGGGTTATATCTAATTTCTTGATCATCTTCGTTTTTTCTCTTTTGTCTGGTTGATCCTTTTTTACAATGGAATATACGTCGAAAGGAGAAAAGAAAAAATGAACAATGCTTCTCAGTCATAGCTTTTCCAGAAAACATATGCAGGTTAGTTTGGTTTTTCGAAATCCTCACTTTTTTATCTATTTGTTTAAGTTTTGTTTGCTCTGGTTGAATTTGTTTTTGGAATGTGGGTAATTTTTATTGCATGTTCAAGTTATACCAAGCTCTGGTTCTGAGACAATCTAATGCGGTTACTCCCAACATCCATTTCTTGCGAGTGCTCACTGAATTCATTAAGGTTTCAAGCCATTGTGTGTGCTTTTCTATTCTAGATAGGCGACTGTATATATATAAAATCTCTCTGCAAATGCTTTGGTTGTAAGAATAGGAAGCGTTCACTGATTAAACCCATTTTTATATTACTAAAACTACTTTTTTTTTCTTAATCTAAAATCTCTCTACAAATGCTTTTGTTGTTAGAAGCACTCAAATATAAAATAAGCACTTCGTGACTTTATATTTTCGCTTATACAACCCAAGTGCTATATGTCATTGATTTATCGTGATTTTAACTAAAATTTGGGCTATTTGTGTGATTCACAAAAGTGGAAAATCTTCACCCAATATCATTAACCACTTAGGTATTTGTAATGTTTTAACGAATAAGAGATCCCCGACCGATTACTTTGAAACCTAGCTATTTGTTTTTTATGGTATTAAGTATATGGTATTTAGTGTTTTTTCATTTCCAAAGGACCAAACAACTTGGACAACTAAAGGAAGCTAACAAGGTTGTTCCAAAAGCATATGCCAAGTGGAACATCAACAACTCAAGAACATGACGATGACAATATCCTTGAACTCGTGGCTACCGAGACATTTGAAGGTGCATCTGAGGAAGGAGAATCTCTTAGGCATTGTGAGGGAGCTCTCCCTAAATTGTGTTCTTTCTCGACTACAATATAATTTAATGTTTAATTGTCTGCTTTTCCTTAGATGAGAAATAAGTTAGAATTTCTAACTTGAAAATACCCTACTTACTTCAAATCATATTAAAAGGTATATGTTATGCCAATTGGGGTTTGCTGTGACCGAAATAAAGTAATCCAAGAAAAGCAATAGGAAATAAAGAACAATCACACAGAACACAAGAGATTTACGTGGTTCGGTTAGTGAGACCTACTCCACGGCGACAATGGGGCGACGATTTCCACTATGATAACCAAACAAGTTATACAAGAGATTTGTGAGAATTTGACACAGATATCTTCTAGGTTTTTAGTTTATATAGCCATTAAAATCCTAATCCCACCGCCTCACCGACTGTCTTTCTAAATCCAAAATACATATAGATACGCTAACACTAATAACCGACATAGCTCTGCTCCGCATTCCAGCTCCGTCTTGGTGTCCAGCTCTGCCTCGGAGCCCCGCTTCGCGTACCAGCTCTGTCTCATAATCAGCTTCGCTAACGGGTCATAAACCGAGTTCGATATCAACCCATATTCAAGACACTTTTAACAAATCTCCACATTGACTTGAATATGCTCCTCTTGACTTAAATCTGCCACCATCATAGCTCAGCGCCTTTGAGCCGTCGTCGCTCCAGCCCTGCTAGGGCTCAACATATAGAAATCCCAATCCAGTCTAAGCAATGCTTAAACTTGTAACAGCCTTGGTCAACATATCCGCTGGATTATCATCCGTAGACACCTTCTTCATTGTGATCTTCCCTTCTTCAATCACGTCCTTGGTAAAGTGATACCCATTGAAATGAATCTCAAACTATCGTTTCTCTTTTAATCGAAACCCTCAAATCGAATCAACAGTTTCTTCATACGCAAACCATTCTCCTCCCACATTCACAAATGACAATCGATTCCTCTCCCCTCAATCTTCATCGCTCTCACCCTCTTCCCTCCCCAGTTCCACCAAGCTTCTTCATTCACGGTTTGTCGAAACTCTTCTCTCCCTACATTCACAATCGATAACCCTATTTCAGTTGTGTTCTAATTTCCTTAAAATCAATCCATTTCCACTTCGATAATTTCTTGTAATGTTCTGGATGCAATTTGCCGATTCACCTTGGTAAAGTGATAACCCGTGCCTACGGTGTAGGGTTATGTAGTCACCTACTAGTGTTGTATGCGAATAACTTGACATCTAATGTCAAACACTAGTATTCCCAAGATCATCATGCATAATCTAATAATCAACAAAGAGTTAGAAATTACCTTAATCGCTAGTTTTCCATCGAATCTTTCCAATCGCTTTAGAATACCAAGAACTCCAATTGTATCCTCTACTTGGGACACTGAATGGTCTACTTAATCTCCAAACTTGTTTATTAGCTAGAACAACAATGGTGGTTTGATAATAAGAAGAACTCATTCTTCTTTATTTGACTAGTTGATAGCTTTTGGGGATTAGCTCACTTTTTCTTCTCTACTTGATGTGGTAGAGTAAGAAGCTCTTAGAAAAATCCACATCTTATTCAATACCCTAAGGGTCCTTATATAGAGTTCTAAGTTAGATTCCAACCCTAATTATATTCCTAAAAAGCCCTTTTGAATAATATTAAAGAAATAGTCGAAAATAGAAACTAGTTGCTATTTTCTTTATTTTCGTTAGTTGTGGCCGTCCCCTATAGGGGGGAACTCCAGATCTGGACGGCCCCCTTAGGGAACCCTATTGATCATGGTCGACCACCCTTTTATTCCCAAAACACCCTTCCGGTGGCCCGACCCAAAATCTTGTTTTTCGGGCCTTTTGTGATATCGTTGCCTAAACTTCTTTTAGTCCTATGAGACTTGTTTATGGGACTCTCCCATGATTATATATCTCTTTCCCACTAGTCATATCATCCGATTACATATCCATTCTTATGTGTAACCCGATGTAGGATCCGGTCGAAGTTAGCCGCGAATTACTTCGTAATTCGACGATCGTAGTTGGTTTCTAGCTAAACACTACGATTCCTAAATCAACCGGACTTGATGATCTTCTTCATCAAATTCCTACCCGACAAATTACTCGCATTGCATTCTTGGTCGAAGGACATCTCCGTTACAAAGGAATATCCTTTAGACTCCCACTTGTACTTAGAACAAGTGCAATGCTCGATTCCCATGTTAATTTGTATCCCATATGATACGTCACGTCTTTCAGAATTTTTTGATCCCGAGTACAACTGTCAAAGACAAATGATTAACTTTTAATCCATTTGAGCTCGACCACGCATTTTCAGTTGCTACTCATCAGGCGGCCTTGAGACACGTTTTCTTAATGTAATTAGGATGACACAATCCATTATTGTGCTCCCACTCAACTTCATGTCTATCATGTATTTCCTAGTATCTTCTTCTATAACCTCCTTTGACGGTGCGGCGTTTGGCAGAACCAAAGTCGGAAATTCCTTACATAAGATGAGTAAAACACTCATGTTTTGAGGAATCTATCAAATCTTGTCAATGAAAAGTGTTTTGACGTTCATCATGATTGATGTGTGATGCACCCGAAAAGGTTGCACACCCAAGCGGAGGTATCAAGTAGTAATCCGGCAACGCTGCGATCGATCCAAGGATAGGAAGGTAATTTGGATGTCGAAGGGTCTTATCCCCCGGTCTAGATATTAAAAGCTAACTTAGACTAAAAAGGAAAGAAACAAAGATAACGGGGGGTTTTGATTAAATAAGAAAAAAAAGAAAAAAAATAAAACTAACTAAACAATATATGTAAAACGGGCGAGAGAGATTCTAGAGAAGAGTTCGGAGGAACAAAAGTCGGGGAAGACAAAAAATTGAGAGAGGTGTCGAAGTCCGGGAATTCATAATGATAAACCTACGACTATGTGTAGTCCGATCTAATGTTTCAAAGTATAATCGAAGTTCGACTCCTAAAGTAGATGTCTCTAAGTACTACGTATATCCGGAGATCATACTTAGTCAAACAAACGTCTAAATCGGTTTATCCCGAGTCAACGAAAGTGTTGTCTAGTCGCCTAACAATGTGAAGTGCATGACAAGACACTTGAAATTATGACTTAGACTACGATCGATATCGAATACTTCGTTTCGTCTATTAACTATGTGAAGTGCTTGACAAGACACATGAAAATACGATCGAAACGATAATCGAAATAAATGAACATCAATTTATAATCAAAACATCAAATCATATTAAATATATTCATGAATTTATCACATTTCATCTCATATAATCGACACACTAAAGTTAGCTAAACATGGTGATTAAATAAGAAATGGAAAGAAAATGATGAGAGAATCCCCCTTTTTCGATGTGGTTCGAGGCTAAGATCGTCGGAAAATATGAGTATTTAAGGTGCAGCCGATCTCCCCTTAGCAAAATTCTGGGTTCCCCATAGCGACCACCATTATCTTCTCTATTTTTACTCAAACTCCATTAAAGCTAACCCTAGCTTTCCCTCTCTAGCAATTTCTACCCCAAAATCAAATCAAACCACATGGCATGGGGAGTAAAAGCCCTAACGTTTCAGATCAAGAAGGTTTTCGGAAAACTCATAAAAAGTCCGGCCAAGATTAGAAAAATCCGTCCAAACACCAAGAAGATCCGGCCAAAATAGCTCTTGCCCGAGCCAAGAGCTGCTGTCCCGTGCAGTTGCTGACGCGTCCCGTGAAGGCTTCAGCTTGTGCCCGCAGCTGCTGCTGTGCACGTCCCTGCCGTGCCAGAGCTGCTGTTGTGCACGTCTCTGCCCGTGCCGAGAGCTGCTCCGGTGCTCTACCTTCTAGGATGCAGCTCGGGCTGATGTTGTGTGTTGCCCCGAGCTGCTGTCCTGTGCCGGCCAAGCTTAGGCCGGCCCCTTTTCTTTCCTCTTACTCTCTTTCCTCTTGATCTCTCTCCTCTTGATGAAAAACCCTAACTCTCAAGAACTTTCAAACCCTAGCCTCTCTTTTCTCTTTTCTCTCTCCTCTTTTTTGGTGCTTGGTTGATGATGAAGATGATGAATAGTAGCCTAAACTACTAAAACCCAATAGTCCCTTGACTTAGTCATTTCATTTAGACTTTGTTGACTCTAATCCATAAAGAGAGGGTGCTCGTATAATTCTTCCTTGTCATTCTTCTTTGGGCTTGTGTGGGTTTTGGGCTTGGTTTAGAAACCAAGAGGTGCCTCCATCCTTGTCTCTACATCTTCAAATTGTCACAAAGGACTAAAATACCTTCGGACTTCTTTCTTTCACAACTTCCCTGTCTGAACTCGGAGTTGACTTCCGTTTTCACCATCGGACTCTTCATTGCCTCCACTTGTAATTTGATTTGCTTGAAGTCATTTTTTATCGTTTTGGGCACATGAAATGATAGTGATAATTCCCTCCTTTTATTCCAAATCACACACTTAACTCCAAAATAAGTACCTAACATGAAAAACACATAAAATATTATTGATAACACTCGAAAAGGACTAATTATTCTAAGTTAGGCTCTCCAAATGTGACATTTTCGTGTCAGATCAAGATCCCCAAACTTAAACTTTGTCAGTCCACGAGCAAATAAAACAAAATAAAAGCTTAACTCACTTTCAGAGGCATCCCGATTGCATTTAGCGTACGATTGCATTTAGCGTATGCAACAAGCCTTTAAACCTCTTGGTTACCCCTAGAGGACGAGTGTTCTCTCGTGAGGGTTTCCATAGATGATACCCACAAACAACATGGTTTCAAACACACAAGGCTCCAAAATCCAAATCATATATAAGCATGGTTCATATAGTTAAGGGTTTAAGCATGTTAACACATAATGAATCAAGTAAATAAGTTCATATAAAAGCTAAAGACCTCTTCACTAATAATCTTGCCCTAAAATGCAAGTGTCATACCATTATGAGCAACATCTATGTTCCGAAGTCACAAAACTTTGATTCCTAAGTTAGTACATTTCGCCTCGACTTCGGCCTCACGAACATACACTCTAAATATGAAATCACTCAAGAATGGTCCGCTCATATATATGTGTGAATGTGATCACTAACATGGACTCAACACATAAAAAGGGGTGAGGGCAACATTTTGGAACGAATGATCTTCGAAAAGGAATTAGCCACTAAATAGAGTGGGGAAGCTCACTCACCCTTCTCACCCATTCTACCCTCTAAAAATGTCTTCTAAAGTTTAGCGGATACCAGAGATGGATTAATGATGGTGGATTCTCGAGAATGTCGAACTCTTCATGATAGAACCTCTTAAGCATTTCCACATTCGTTTCTTGCTTCGAATACTTATTCATGAACAAAAACACCAACACATATATACAATCACACCACTCACACAAAAGAGCTAACACATGCTTAAACATACACATAAATCACTTTATTCCTTTACTCTCTTTCTTTTCTCTTTTTTTTCATATCACTTTTTTTTTTCTTTTTTTCCTTTTTTTTCTTTTTTTTTTATAACACAAAATCGCACAAAACAACACGAATACAACTCACACAATACTCTATTCGTGCAATGAACTTTTCTTTCCATACTTGCTTTTGATATTTTTCATTCTTTTCTTCTCATGTTTTCATTCTCGGAGTATAAGATGATGGATGGTGATGGACTATCCCCCTCCCTCTAGTTGGAATTCTCATCGGGTTTCATGGACTACAAGGGCAAGGTTAATTCGCTATCTTAATGTCACTCCTAGTGGCTAAGGAATTTGAGCACACGAGATCAAATGAGCTCTTTTAATAGTTACGAGGTTGAGTAGCTCTTCATTCTACTCAGAGTTAGCGCGGAAGAGTACACTTGAAGGGCATTTTAGGCTTTGAGCTCTCACATGGGTTAAGTCTCCACTAATGACTATTCTAGGTCTCTTAGAGATGTTTCTTCTTCACTAAGAAGTTACTCTCATAGTATAACACAAACCCTCAAAGACTCGACTTTCATGCAAAGACCATTAGCAATCACAAAACCCATCAACTCGATACATATGCATCAACATCCTTAAAAATATCACTACAATCACATGCAAATCTACTCAAAATGTTCAAAAAATTCAAATTTTGGCTAATTTGAACCCTTTTGTCTTTGAAACCCATGGTCCTGCATTGGTTATGGTCCTATCCCGCATCCCCAAACTTAAAACTGAAATTGTCCTCAATGTTCTAAGCATACACTCACCAAAAGATAAAGAGCCATATCAATTTAAAGAGAAGAGTGGAGATATATTACCATAGGCGAAGGAGATAAAGAATGATACTACCAAGACTCGTGTATAAAGAGGTTCCAAGTTGATTCCAAGCTCACGTCATCCCCAAACTTGGAACAAACCACGCCTTAGAAGTAAAACATATAAGAAATGTTCCTAAAATATCAACAAATATCATGAAAGTGAAGCACATATAAGACACGATCATATAAAATCTACCACTAACGCGGGCATACACGATTGTATTGAGCTTTGCAATTAGCCTTTGATTCTCTTGTTTTCACAAAAGAGCACGAGTTATGTCTTGCGGAGGGTTTCCAGAGATGATACCCACAAACATCAAGGACCCATCTTAATCAGCTAACGATCATATAGTGAAAGTCGGAAGATTTGGGGGTCTACCCAAAGAAAAGCTATATACAAAAGCTAAAAGTCTCACAAGAATATTAAACGAAAGAAGTGCAAGTGAGACTAAAAGCGAAAAAAAGCCATCCCCAAACTTAGTGGATGCACGGTCTACTAAGTGCGCATAAATGTTAGGGGCGACGACTAAACAGTCGTCAAAAGGATCGATATACAAATGACGGGTCAGGAAGTCAGTCGAAGGTAACAAGTCAAACTCAAGCTTAGTGGATAAAACATCCACTAAGTCCCTAGACATGCTAGGGAAGACGTCCGAAGTGTCCCAGAAGGGGTCAACAACCGAGTCTGAGATCATGTGGAAGGTCGAACTTGATTCTAAGGATAAGACAATAGGCTCGGGGACCAAGTCATGGTACATAATTTCCTTAGGTAAATAATCCAACAAACTATCCGCTATCTCTCTAACTTCTACGTTATCGACGCCCTTAAAGGCATCAGGGGCCTCAAAGTTGGTTGCAACACCTTCACTTCTACATAACTCATCCAAGTAATCACAAGTGCTAAAAATTGGAAAGTTCAATAACGTGTGATCCCCAAACTTGCTCATAGAGCTATCATCCTGAACATTACAATCGAATGTAGTCTGATCATGGTTAGATGACAATGGTCGAGGGAGTGAGCAACAAGGGGCATCGGTCAATTCCATCTCAAAAAGTCTATCAGGAGCTTCTTCGACATTTAACTTAAGACTAGAGTTAGGTGTATTATCCTCACCATAATTCATAGTCTCCTCTTGAGTTTGGGGTGCGCAAACCCCTTCCTCGTCGATGATAGGTTACGACTCAATTCTATCAACAATATTGAGAATCCATTCCGTGATCTCTTTTATATCTCGATTGAATCTAGTTTGATACTCTAAAAATGCTTGGAAAGTATCTTCAGACATCTCCTCGTAATAAGGCACAAGAGTATAACTAGAAGAAGACTCTCGCAGAACATGGATCATGAGACAATACTCGGTCAAATGGGTTAAGCTCGCACAAATAACATAAACCGGGCTAATGGTCTCCATGGTCCTTTCTTCACTACCTTCATGTAGATACCTAGACTCGACTCTTTGAGTGGAATCATCGAGTCGGGAATTGTCATCACTAAATGAACAGTTCATATATGCTTGTCGATACTCACGAAGACTTCGACGTGGTCGATTAATACTAATAGAACTACGGTTATCATCAAATGACAAATCCATACATGAAGGTTTTGTCATCCCAAATTCTTGTCGACAGTCTCAAAGACTCTTACGGGGTTGGTTACCCTCATGCTTATAATGAAGGAGTTGAAGGAGATGTCCTTCGACCAAGGTGACAATGCGAACAATTTGTCGGATAGGACAATTGATGTAGAGGATCATCAAGTCCGATTGATTTAGGGATCGTAGAGTTGTAGCTAGAGACCAACTACGATCGTCGAATTACGAAGTAATTCACGGCTAACTTCGATCGGATCCTACAACGGGTTACACATAAGAGTGACAAATTGATCTAGGATATGACTAGTGGGAGTGAGATATAATCATGGGAGTGTCCCATAAACATATCTCATAGGCCTAAAAAGGAATTAGGCAAAGATAGTACAAAAAGGCCCAAAATAGGATTTTTGGGCCTAGACCGGTTCTGGTACTTCTAGGACTCGGATTGGGCTGAATTTTGGAGGGTTAGTTTCTGCTATAATAAACATTATATCTGCCAATTTTCGTGGTGTTTGGATGCTCCCTCCTTAGGGAATTGAGAAAATATCAATAGTTGCTATTTTCAACTATTTCCCTAAATCTTATTTTAAAAGGTGTTTTAGGAAACCTAAAAGGAGGTGGATTAATCTTATTAGGGTTCTATATAAACACTCTTAGGGCAGAGAATAAGGTGTGGAATTTCTCTCTAAGCTTTCTTACTCTACCACATCAAGTAGAGGGGAGAAAATGAGCTAATTCCCATTACTATCTATCTAGTCAAGAAGAAAGGTGTTCTTCTTCCAACCACCATTGGTGTGCTAGCTTAACAACAAGGTGGGAGATCAAGTTGAGTGCTCGTGTCCCGAGTAGAGGAGCTACGCTTGAATCTCTTGGTCTTCTCATAAGCAATTGGAAAGGTTCGAGGGAAAACTAGCGAATAAGGTATTTATCTTTCTAGTTTTACTTAGTATTATTATGGGCATATGCATGTGATCCTGGGAATACTAGTGTAGACATTAGATGTCTTATTTCCGCTATAAACACTAGTAGAAGGGTGTAAATCCCAACAGTGGCTTCAGAGCCTCTTGCAATTAGCCTATCTTATCTAAGTTTTGGACCAATTCCATACTTTTCTAGATAGATAATGGCGTTTAAAAGTGTTTTGGATACTGGTTCTGGCGATCATTGAAGAATGTGACAAAGCTATGGTTCTGGCGATCAATACCTGCTTCGTAGAAGATAGGTGGATTTTGGATACTGGTTGTACATTCCATGTATGTCCTCATAAGGAATGGTTTTCCACTTACACAGTCATTAATGGCGGTAAGGTGTTAATGGGAAACGACGCTCCTTGTAAGGTGGTTGGAATTGGTATTGTTCAGATCAAGATGCACGGCGGTGTTGTGAGGACTATAACAGACATCAGACATGTTCCAGATTTGAAGAGGAATCTAATCTCTTTGGAAACTCTGGATGATAATGGTTGCGAATATGTTGGTGAAGGTGGTGTTCTTCGGGTTTCTAAGGGGAGTCTTACAGTTATGAAGGGGTTGAAAAAGAATGGTCTATATGTGCTATAGGGTAACACAGTTACCGGACCTGCAGCAGTATCATCATCAGACAAGGAAGCCGAGACTACCAAGCTATGATATGCAGTTAGGGCATATGAGTGAAAGGGGGATGGCTAAACTGAGCAAGCAGGGTTTACTCTGCGGGCAGAAGGTTGGAAAACTAGAATTCTTTGAACATTGTGTCTTCGGAAGCAATGTCGGGTAAAGTTCAGTACAGCGGTTCATAATACCAAAGGAACTCTGGATTACATCCATTCAGGTCTTTGGGGTCCCTCTCGGGTCAGCTCACATAGTGGGGGTAGATACATGTTAACCTTGATAGATGATTTTTCCAGGAAAGTATGGGTCTACATACTGAAACGGATCTATACTTGAACAGTTGGGATCATCGAACTGAGTGAGTGCCATTGTGCTCGCCTGTACCGGATCATCCTCTATATTCGGTTAACAAGGTGTCCCGCGTTCCCTGAAGAAATACCGCGCTTAATGGTGTCGCGCTTCTGTCCTACGCCACGTGTCTCTGGATCTTTAAGTTTGTCAACCAATTTTGACCCATAACTTTGACTAGCTATAATTCTTTCATCCGGACTCCGATTTGTCTTCTGTTTTCGCCCACGAGTTCGTTTTGGAATGTACTTTCATCCGAGCATCAACATTGACCAAAATACCCCAACCTCCAAATGACCATAATGCCCTCAAGCGTGTCTTTCTCCCGATTTTATCCGTTTTCCGCGTTCAATTCCGTAGAAGACACCTGGACAAAAGAAACACTCAATTCATCAGAGTAACTGCTCGAATTGGACTAACTAGCCTGAGTTAAGAGATTCAGATGGGACATTTTCATGTCTCATCAAACATCCCCAAACGTAGATTTTGCTAGTCCTCGAGCAAAACAGAAAAATAAAACCAAGCCCAGTTCACCACTTTCGTAGGGAATCACGATTGCACTTAGCACGTGCAACAAGCTGTTAAACCTCTAGGTTGCCCTGAAGGACGAGTTTTGTCTCGTGAGGGTTTGCAGTGAATATACCCACAAAATTCAAAAATCTCAAAAATGCAGAAGGGTCTAAATATGATATGGACTAAAAATATTTATCCGGTAAACTTTCGAAAGTTAATAGAAATGAAATCCAAGCCAACTAAACCATACAAAAGCCAAAATTCCCTTCACTAGTAATCAAGACCTAAAGTGCACGTGACCAGCCAATATGAGTATCATTTCGGTTCAGAACAGACAAGACTTTGATTACCTTCTCAATACATTTCGCCTCCACTGTTGCCTCACGGTCATACGCTCAAAAATTTAAGTCACTCAGAAATGGTTCACTCAATGTGCGAGTATGAGTATGAAGGAAAACTCAACACATTATAAAAGACGGATTAAATTTTTCGCAAACGACTGATCTCATAGAAAGGAAACAACCACTAATATGGAATGGGGAAGCTAACCAACTCTTCTCACCTGATCAACTATCTAACAATGCTTCCTAAAGGTCAATAGACTATAATGATGATGTGACTAGAACTTCTGAGAACTCGACGTCTTCAAATTTTCAATAACTAGATCAAGGATAAACACTTAAACCAACACTTTTTCTTTGATATTTTTTTTAGGACACATAATACATAGATCACTTTCTTGGTACTACTCTTTCCTTGGGTAAAACTCTCTATACTTTGCTTCATGCCTCATTCTCAGGGTTCTAAATGATGGATGAGGTTCCTATCTTCCTCTAGTTGACATTGCTTTCAAGTTTCTTAGGTTACAAGAGTGAAGTTCGCATTCCTGAGGTCATTCGTAGTGGTTGTAAAATGTGAACTCAAGAGATCAAATGAGCTCTAATGAATATTGCGAGGTTGAGTAGCTCTTCACTCTACTCGGAATTAGCTCAGAAGAGGTCACTCAAAACAAAAAGAAAGGCCCAGAATCTCACATAGGTTAAGTCTCCACTAATGATTGATTAAGCTCTCTCAGAAAAGTCAACTCTTCACCTATCTAACACTCACATGGCTAGTGCACAGACAACCTCAAGACTCGAAATTCGTGAAAAAAACTTTAGCAAAAGCATAGTACACCCAGCTAGACTCTATAACTATTAACAAGCAAAAACAACTAGACTCACCTTTTCAATCCAAAAATTAAAAAGTTTGAACCCTTTTGAATTTTTGAAATAAGGACTAAAAATTCAATCCCCTATCCCCAAACTTAAACCGAACATTGTCCTCAATGTTTTGAAGACTATGCAAAAATAACAGGATGTAAGGAAAGATGTACCGGATTCAGAAGTCCTATGCATGGGCTGCCTCCCAGAAAACGCTAAGTTTAACGTCTTCAGCCAGACGAAACTGATCATAGCAGATTAGTGTGGATAGACAAGATCTTCGATAGAAACATCCTCTGTATCGCTCAACATCTCTAAAAATGGTTTTAACCGTTGTCCATTCACTTTGAACACACTACCATTTTTGTCTTCAATGTCGACCGCACAATAAGGATAAACAAACTTGACCATGAAAGGTCCTGACCATCTAGAACGGAGTTTCCCAGGAAATAAATGCAAACGTGTGTTATATAAGAGAACTTTCTGACCCAGTGAAAATGTTTTTCTTAAAATATTTTTATCATGAAACATTTTCATCTTATGCTTATACAACCTAGTACTTTCATATGCATCATTTCTCAACTCCTCCAACTCACTGAGTTGCAACTTTCTCTCTTTACCCGCTTTGTCAAGCAAAAAATTCATCTGCTTGATAGCCCAATATGCTCTATGCTCTAACTCAACGGGTAAGTGACATTTTTTGCCATACACTAGTCTATATGGAGACATTCCAATAGGGGTCTTAAACGCTGTACGGTAAGCCCATAGTGCATCGGTTAGCCGTAAAGACCAATCCTTCCTATTGGTGTTAACCATTTTCTCCAGAATGCGTTTAATCTCCCTATTCGACACCTCGACTTGACCACTAGTCTGTGGATGATATGGGGTCGACACTTTATGGGTAATACCATATTTTTTCATTACAAGCTCAAACTGCCTATTACAAAAGTGTGTTCCCCCGTCACTAATGATTGCCCGCGGTGTACCAAAACGTGAAAGTATGTTTTCCTTTAAGAAAGTGATCACAACTTTTGTGATCATTCGTTTTGGAAGCAACCGCCTCTATCCACTTAGACACATAGTCAACTGCAACTAGGATGTACAGATTTCCATATGAATTTGGGAAGGGACCCATGAAATCGATCTACACCCGCAAGGTTACCTTAAAACTATTTTCGAATAGGTCTAACCCGCAAGTGCACGGGTGTCAAGTTGTAAATTCCGGTAAGACCGGTTCGTTCCTCAGAGACTAAGTCAAACTCAAATTCTAACCTTAAAACTATTATGTCTTCAAAAGTGGTTTGATTGGTAATATGATTTAAATAATAAAAAAATAGCAATTAAACTTGAAATAACACTTAAGTTGATATTCAAAAAAGGGGAACCTAGGGTTTTCGAATCCATCCATATAATCAATTCTAAGTATGAGGTATTTGCATTAGTTAATCAATTTACTATTTAACTCGGGTTTTATAACATTAATGGTATAAAATCCCGAATATATCATCGTTTAAAAGCAATTAAGAATTTAAAATATAGGAAATTCATTCTAAAAATTGATTAACTCACATATAAATCATATTAGTAAAACTAATTATGGACTTCATCTAAACCCTAGATAGACAAGATTTAGCTACTCAAGCTGGAAGAGATAAACATTTAAATTTATATAAGTAAAAGAGTAAAGAAACTTAACTTTTCTGCTATTTTCAAACCAAGCAGGGCCTTAGGGAAGTGATATCCTTCTGTTTTTCCCAGAATTCTGCCAAACGCACCCTCAGGGAAAACGATTTTCTCGTCTTCCCGTAAATGGATTCCCTGTGGGAAAATTATTTTCCACTCTTTTTTCTCTCTCTAACTTTCTGATTCCCTCTCTCTTTCTTTTATAACTCTCTGTAATCTCTTTCTCTTTAAGTATTATATATCTCTCTCACCAAGAAAACAGAAACAAAAAGAAAATCAAAAACAGAATGAAGATTATATTTTATCAAAACCGAATCTTTCTGTCTCTCTCTCTAACTTTGTAACATCAATCTCTCTACAATCTCTCTCTGTTCTTTTGTAATCTCCTTCTCTCTCACTAAGAAACATAAATAAAAAGAATACAAGAAAAATCGAAAACAAAACGAATGATCAAACCAAGCTATAGATGATGATGATGAACTCTAAACCGTGTGTCTCCTTCTCTCTCTCTAAACCTTTTTCTTATTCTTTAGCCGTGGAGGAGATGTCTTTTTTCTGCTTCCAACCGAGACGTTTTTATAGAAAAAGTATCAACCATCCGAATAAAGAAACAATCCTCTTCCTCCAACCAGCTTTCCATCTCTATCAGAATCTTCATCAATCTTTCCTTTCTAAGAAAATTTAAATCCTTCACTTTCTATCTTCAGTTCTCTCTCTAAAAGAGAAAGAAATTTCTTCAATCTCGAGGTTTGTAAAACTTCCATTCTTGATAGCATTCCCTCTTTCTAAAGATATATTCAATCCCTCTCTCTCTCTCTACTCACGTTATCTCTCTACTGTTGAGATATATTTGGTTGGTTTTTTTTTTCATTTTTTGAAATTGAGACTAAATGGAAGGAGAGAATAATGCCCGATCAGTCAAAGACGTGCTGTCAAAGGGGGAAGAATTTGCTGCGGATGGGTGCATCAAGAAAATGAAGGGGCAGCTCACCTGTTTGCTGATCCGCGCGCGCGTGGTTCAAGGCCGTCGGATGAAGCGGATCTATACTTGAACAGTTGGGATCATCGAACTGAGTGAGTCCATTGTGCTCGCCTGTACCGAATCATCCTCTATATTCGGTTAACAAGGTGTCCCGCGTTCCCCGAAGAAATACCGCGCTTAATGGTGTCGCACTTCTGTCCTACACCACGTGTCTCTGGATCTTTAAGTTGGTCAACCAATTTTGACCCATAACTTTGACTAGCTATAATTCTTTCATTCGGACTCCAATTTGTCTTCTGTTTTCGCCCACGAGTTCGTTTTGGAATGTACTTTCATCCGAGCATCAATGTTGACCAAAATACCCTAACCCCCAAATGACCATAATGCCCTCAAGCGTGTCTTTCTCCCGATTTTATCCGTTTTCCGCGTTCAATTCCGTAGAAGACACCTGGATAAAAGAAACACTCAATTCATCAGAGTAACTGCTCGAATTGGACTAACTAGCCCGAGTTAAGAGATTCAGATGGGACATTTTCATGTCTCATCAACCACCAAAAGGAGGACTAATGTCCCAAAAAGAGCATTTTTTTACCGAGAATGTGAGTTCAATAATTCAACAGAAAGTGGCTGTAAAATTTAAAGACCCAGGTGGTCCCACAATTGTATGCATGATAGGTACCCATCACATTGATAGAGCTTTGTTTGATTTAGGGGCAGGAGTTAATCTCTTACCACTCTTTGTGTATGAACAACTTGGTCTAGGAAATCTTAAGAAAACAACTGTCACATTACAGCTTGCAGACAGATCAGTAAAAATCCCTAGAGGAGTAGTTGAAGATGTGATTATCAAATGTGATAAATTCTACTTCCCTGTAGATTTTTACATACTTGATACACAACTCGTTCCAGAAGGGGCCAGTACAATACCAGTCATATTAAGTCGTCCATTTTTGAAAACTTCTCGTTCTTTAATTGATTGTGATAGTGGTCTGCTAGTGATGTGATTTGGTAACATGACAGCCAGATTTAATGTTTTCAACATTAATGATCCTCCTACTGAAGTAAATGAGTCGCATGGGATGTTAATGATGGAACAAATTCTTAATGACTCGTTTCCTATGCATAAATACATGGATCCTTTGGAGAGAAGTCTGCTAGGGAATGAATGGGATAAGGAAAATGACTCGGTAATCCAAGATGTGATTAAACTTTTGGAGGTAAATGCCGTCCTAGATCAGGAAACTCATCGACAACCATAGAAACCTCGGATAGAACCACTACCACTTCCAAAGCTACAACCACAGCCCTCCACTATTGTCCCACCGAAGTTAGAATTGAAAGTCCTTCCTGACACATTAAAATACGTCTTTTTAGGATCAGGAGAAACATTACTTGTGATTATTGCTTCAGATTTAAGTCAAGAAAATGAGAAAAAACTTGTAGATCTTCTAAAGTTACACAAAGAAGCAATAGGTTGGACAATAGCAGACATCAAAGGAATAAGTCCTTCTGTGGTAATGCATAAAATCTATCTTGAGGATGATGCCAAAATCTCTCGAGAACCACAAAGGAGGTTAAATCCAATCATGAAAGAAGTTGTTAAAGAGGAAGTAATTAAGCTTTTAGATGTAGATGTCATTTACCCCATATCTGATAGTAAATGGGTAAGTCCAGTTCAAGTCGTTCCAAAAAATCAGGAATTACAGTTGTCAAGAAGCAAGAAGATGAATTAGTCCCAACAAGAGTTCAAACAGGATGGCGAGTTTGCATTGACTACCGTAAACTCAACAATGCCACTCGAAAGGATCATTTCCCACTTCCATTCATTGATCAAATGTTAGAAAGATTAGCTGGACATGCATATTACTGTTTCCTTGATGGGTATTCAGGTTACAATCAAATACCAATTGCACCAGAGGATCAAGAAAAGACAACTTTTACTTGCCCATTCGGTACTTTTGCCTATAGGAGAATGCCTTTTGGACTGTGCAACGCTCCTGCCACTTTTCAACGATGCATGATGTCAATCTTTTCTGATATGGTTGAACGCCTTCTTGAAGTATTTATGGATGATTTCTCTGTTTTTGGGTCGTCTTTTGATGAATGTATTAATCATTTGTCTCTTGTGTTACTCAGATGCAAGGAAAACAACTTAGTACTTAATTGGGAAAAATGTCATTTTATGGTAAAAAGGGGAATTGTCCTTGGCCATGTTATTTCTTCAAAAGGCATGGAGGTCGATAAAGCAAAGGTAGAAGTTATTTCTGGGTTACCTAGCCCAAAAACGGTAATAGAAATTCGATCATTTTTGGGACATGCAGGTTTTTATCGAAGGTTTATAAAAGACTTTAGTAAAATTTCAAAACCTCTGTGTCATCTACTTTCAAGAGAGGTACCATTTGTGTTTGATGAAACTGTGAGAAGGCGTTCAAAACGCTTCAAAATGAGCTCACATCTGCTCCAATAATCCAACCCCCTGATTGGAATTTTCCATTTGAAATAATGTGTGATGCATCAGATTATGCACTAGGAGCTGTCTTGGTAAAAAATCTCATGTTATCTACTATGCTAGTAGAACTCTCTCTGATGCACAGCTAAACTACTCTACCACTGAAAAGGAGTTAGTGGCTGTAGTATTTGCTTTGGAAAAATTTCGTCCTTATCTTCTAGGTTCTAAGATCATAGTCTACACTGACCATGCCGCTGTTAAGTACCTATTTGCAAAGAAAGATGCTAAAGCACGACTGATTAGATGGATTCTTTTGTTACAAGAGTTTGACATAGAAATTCGAGATAAAAAAGGTACAGACAATGTGGTAGCCGACCACCTGTCACGATTGATTGTTGAATCTTCTATTATTAATGAACCTATAAATGAAACATTCCCTGATGAACAACTTATGGTTGTATCTGAACTACCCTGGTATGCTGACATTGTCAACTATTTGGCAGTAGGGGAAATTCCATCTCATTGGAGTAAAAATGATCGAGAAAATCTTTACACGAAGTAAAAAGATTTTTCTGGGATGATCCGTATCTGTTTAAACACTGTGCAGATCAAGTCATTAGGAGATGTGTACCTAACACAGAATTTTATGATATCATTTCCTTTTGTCACAATCATGCATGTGGAGGTCACTTTAGTGCAAAGAAAACATCTGCAAAAATCTTACAATGTGGTTTTTATTGGCCAACACTTTTTAAAGATAGATTTGATTATTGTAAAGCTTGTAATAGGTGTCAGCGAATGGGGGGAATTACTCGTAGGAATATGATGCCCCTCAAGCCAAATCTTAATTGTTGAACTGTTTGATGTTTGGGGCATTGATTTTATGGGCCCATTTCCTCCTTCTTTTGGATATAACTTTATCCTTGTTGCTGTTGATTATGTTTCAAAATGGGTAGAAGCAACTGCAACTAAGACCAATGATCATAAAGTGGTGTTGAAATTTCTAAAAGAAAATATTTTTGCTAGATATGGTACACCCCGAGCAGTGATTAGTGATGGAGGATCACATTTTTGTAATAAAATCTTTGAAAAACTGATGAAAAGGTACTCAATCACTCATAAGGTAGCATCACCATATCATCCACAAACTAGTGACAAGTCGAAATATCAAATCGTGAGATCAAACAAATCTTAGAAAAAACAGTGCGACCAGACCGAAAATACTGGTCACTACATTTGCATGATGCTTTATGGGCCTACCGCACTGCATTTAAGACTTCGATTGGTATGTCTCCTTATAGATTGGTCTATGGTAAAGCTTGTCATTTACCAGTTGAAGTGGAACACAAAGCTTATTGGGCCATTAAAAACTTAAACTTTGAAATGAGTAAAGCTGGACAACACAAGAAATTACAGCTGTCTGAACTGGAGGAGATTCGCAATGAAGCCTATCAGAGCAATAAAATTTACAAAAATCGAATGGAAATATTTCATGATAAGTCTATTTCAAGACGCACATTCGAATCTGCTCAAAAGGTACTTTTGTATAATTCTAGACTTCATTTACATCCTGGAAAATTGAAATCACGATGGTCAGGACCTTACATTGTGAAATCTATCTTTGAGCACGGAGCTGTTGAATTAGAGAATCCAAACACTGGTAACATCTTTAAAGTAAATGGTCAAAGGGTTAAACCCTTTCTCGAGCTACGAAGTCGTGATGTGGAAGAAATTCTCTTAGAAGACCCTACATATATCTAAAAAAATTAAATCTTCTAATTGAATTATTTTGTGTGTTGTGTGCAGACTAACCTAGCCTTGTCCAGTAACGACGGTTAATTCCGCTCTTTATTTTGGTGGTTGCAAACAAGGGAAGGACTAGCCCGAAACTTCTTACTGGCTGAAGAAAAATGGATCCAGTACCCAGCTCCGGTCAGAAGGGCACTAGGTTGGTTTGGGTTCCCAAGACTCAACCTATGTTAAGCTATTGGGATCGATTACCTCAACATATACAGAAAGATATCCTCCTTAAAACACGAGATTCGGGGGAAGGAAAACCTTCTTTTGCTAGACACAGAAAAGCTAAGCGACTAGGGTGGTGTAAGCGTTGTGAAGTTGAAACCTGTCCCGGATTGCTATAGTTGGCTGAAAGATGTTCCTTCCATGTTTACTATTGTTCTTCGCGTGCTGAAGTAGACTCCAAAAGAACTCGGGGGAGAGATACTACAGCTTCATGGAATTGAGATAATCTGTCTGGCTGAAGACATTAAATTTAGCGCTTTTTGGGAGGCAATCCAGACCCGAATTTTGTGAGAGAGTAGTCCAACTGATAGTCACCTTCTGTGAACTGCAGTGCTAGCAAGATTTGTGTCCCTAGTGCAATCTCTGAGATGATTCTCACTTTGTTTAAATACTCGTGGCAATAGAGTCAGCTTTCATATCAATGGCTTCTTTCGCAAGCTTGACTCCTGAACAACCATTCCACGTTTTGTTCGAAGATCCTGTCTTTAGTGCGTATTACTCTGACGAACTTAAAGCTCGAGGATGGAATGCTCTATTCTACGATGAGGACACCATATATTGCCCAAATATTGTAAGAGAATTCTACAATGGAATTACGGAAGTTAATTGTCCCAACGACTCCGTAGTCGTTAATTGGCGGGGAATTACACTCGTAATCACACCAGACGTTATTGGAAATATTATCGAAGTACCCTCTTGTTGCACTTTCACGAACCATCTTACAGGGGCGCAGTTAACCTAACAGAACTTACTGGAACATCCACACCGATTTGTAGCACATCTAGAAGTCTGAACCCCCAAGTGTTACGTATTAATCAAGTTGTTCTTCAACGATGGTTATGTAGCAACGTATTCGGTAATGCTAAATTAACCCGAATCTCCAACCGACATGTTGAAGTTATGGTTGATTTACAAAGAAAGACTCATGCTATTTGTATTAATCGTCTCTTGGTCCGCTCTATAATTGATGCATGGCGAACCGATAAGCATAAGATAAATCTCCCAGTGTTAATCACAAAACTTCTGAATCATGTGCAAGCATTCGATGTCAACAAGGAATCGTGGAAAAAGTTATCTCTAATAGCAACGACACACACTCTCACTAATTGTATCCAAGATACATGGCCACCACGTCATCAAGCTATTCCTCTTTCTTCGTCAGATCCAGAGAGAAATTTGAAGTTCAACCACCAAACTGATGACGATCTAGCAATTATTCTTCCAGAGAATTCACAAGTCCCAAATTATAGTTCTGATGTTTCTTCATCTCCTGATTTCGAAGATCAAAGTTGGATTTCGGCAATTCAAAACCAAGATGTTCGTACTCTTGCTAAATTTATGTGGAAAGGCAACGCTAAGTTAAACCGACGACTCAAATGCATTGCTACAAAGCTACGAACAAATCCATCGTCAATTCCACATTGAGGACAATGAGAGATTCAGGTTTGGGGGAGGTACTTATCTTTAGTACCCAATCTGTTGTTCTTTTGTACATCCTTTATATCTTCCAAACTCTATCTTAAAAATATATATATATATATATATATATATATATATATATATAATCGTATCCAATAAGTTGTTAGAAGACAGAAATTCACAATCATACCCAAACAAATTTTCAAAATTCTACTCATTATGCCTCTGACACATGTTTACCCAAAATCATCTCTGAATTGTGTCCCCTGTTTTAAAATCATACATGTAGAGGCAAAAATTTTGAAAAATTAATTCAGGATCTTGAATTTGAATTTCTCATTATGACTCACTTACTTCCTTCTTTTATTTAAGTGAGTAAATTCCAAGGCATTCTCCCAATTTCTTCTTCAGAAAACAAAAGTATTGCACACTCGTTCTTGATCATAATTAACACATGGAGAGAAGAAGAAATTATGGCGTCCAAGACCAGAGAAATGAGCAAGAAGATGAGCCAATGCGCAGAGATCCTGTTCTAGAATTCATAGCCGAAGCTTTCTGGTGTGTTATCTTAATCCTCATTGTGTTGTTGTATATGATTTGGCAACTTACAAATTATTCAAAACTGCTTTAAATTTACATATATATCGTGAATGCATAACTAGATTGCAGGTGAGTAGTAGTTTTATTTATTCATGAGAGATTCCAAAAAGAAAAATGCATAACTTAGACCCCGAAATTCTATCATGCATATGTTTTTAATCATTGACGAACAGAGTATATCTTCTGATCGCCGTGAACAGAAAGGTTTGTGAAAGAAAGATGAATCTTGACTAACTTGTTCATATGGTTTGTTGGAAAAGAAGAAAAAAACAACAACAACAACAACAACAACAACCTATCAATTAGACTAGGTATGTTGGGAAAGGGCTGCCTCTTGTTATGGCTATTTGTTCAAAAGAAAAGAAAAGGAAAAAAATATCATTATTGGTGTTCCCAAAAAAATAAAAAAAAATTGTTATTTTGACATGGAAGGCCTCTATGTAAAACAAGGTAAGGAGAAAGCCACCAACATAAAAACACGAGTAAGCTAGAACATCACAGATAAAACCCAAGAGGTATTAAAGTGAACATTTACATCTCTCGTAATCCTAGACAGTTAGCTAGATTTAGAATCAAGTATCAAGCAGACTCGATAAGTTTGTGGTGATCATTTGTTCATAAATTGTTCCATTTGATTAACTTATGATGCATGCTTGAATTTTATGAATTAAGTTAAGAATTTTTTTGTTTTGTTTTTTCTAATTTTTGAATAACACTACATGACTCATCGGTAGATCTTTTCATCTAATGCATTCATATATATATATATATGTAAATTTAGAATTTTGTGGGTATATTCGCTGCAAACCCTCACGAGACACAAGTCGTCCACTTGGGTAATCTAGTGGTTTAACGGCTTATTACACATGCTAAGTGTAATCGCGATGCCTGCGAAAGTGAGTTCGGTTTATTTAATTTTGCTTGAAGACTAACAAAAAGTAGGTTTGGGGTGTGTTGTACACTGAAAAGTGTACAAAATACAACTAAAAATACTTATTGTTAGTCCGTGTTAGTTGTTTAATGCTTTGTTGTAGTAAATATTTTGCAGATAATAATGGAAGACACATTAAGGTGTTAAATCTACCAAAACTCTACTCGATGAAGGCAATATATCACCCAAAATTCATCATAAACAAATGAAGATGATCACAAATGGTGGTGGTTTAACTTAAACAATATAGTTGTAGTAACTTTACAACTAATTTGGTGGGAAAAATAAGATATGGTGAAAATTAATCAACTTGGTAGAAAATAATAGTAAAAGTAATTTTATTAGTAAAAAACATGTATCCTTATATAAAGGAAATAAGTCAAGTACCATTTATTTTAAACACTATTAAGATGGGTAAAAAGTAAATGTGATTTACTACTTGTTGTAAGAAAATGGCTATAAATAGCCACCTCCATCTCATTTGTAAGACACACAAGTTTGGAAGAAAATACTCCCTCCGTCCCAAATTAAGAGTCCCATATTGGTAATCCAACTTATTTTCATACTTTTTCTTTTTCCAGATTTACCCTTATTTATTTGTAGTTGGTGAGTCAATCAAATTTGACCATAATAAGTAAAAGTAACTAGATTAATAAAAAAGAATGGATTTGTTTATTGGAAAACCCAATTTTTGTATTGGAAAGTGTCAAATGTCTTAATTAGCTTAATTAATACACTACATGTTACAATATTTAAGTAAGGGTATTCATGGAAAATTAAAGGATTTTATATGATATATTAGGAATGGGACTCTTAATTTGGGACATCTAAAAAAGGAATAGTGGACTCTTAATTTGGGACGGAGGGAGTATCATATATTGTAGTTCTTTCCAAATTTCTGTTCTTTCTTTACTTTCTAGTTTGTTACAAGATGAATCAAATTAATGAAGTGCTCTACAATTTAATGGAAAGCTAAGTTTCATACTTGAGATTGTGGGGTGATAATACCATGAAGGAATAATTTTCATACTTTTGGAATCAAATTTTCAAGTAAGTGAGGATTTTGTTATAATTGTTTTGTTTTTCCATGTTTTGGTTTTAAAAGTTTTATGTAAGAAAAGTTGTTTTATGGTGCATCATATCAACTTTCCATACAACATTTTGGAAACACATTTCATCAAAATCTTTTGCTTCACAAACCCTCTTTTGAACTCAATACAAATAACATCTCTTTTAGTGAATTTCCACCCGTCAAAGTAATTAAAATAAAAGTTGATTGACACTCTTTTTACCGTCAAAGTGTGCGGTGGAGCAACTATTTTGATGTATCTTATGAGCCGTGTGGTACGAAAATCGCTAACGTATTATTTCTTCTGAAACAAGAGATTTTATTTAACTAAGGTTTGTTCAAAGCAAGAAAACTAGACCGTTTTAACTTGTTTATGAAAATGAAATTTTAAATACTAAGAGATACAAATTATTCCATGCAATGGTGAAGGATCCCCATACCCTCAAGACCCACATCATAATTATAAATTATTGAAAGGTAAATCTCTCTTTAGAAGTTGTTAATTTAAAGTAAGTTCCTAAGGCGTCGTTTGGCAACCAGAAGTAGAAGCACTTTTGCTTGTAGTAGAAGTTCTTTTGCTTTAAAAAAGTAAAAAAAATTTAAAAGTATATTTGGCAAAAATGTTACTTATAAGTAAAAAAGTCAAAAAGTTAGTTTGGTAACTCAATTTACTTTTGATAATTTTTTTTTTCTTTCTCATAGAGATACTTGATTTTAATTTGGATTTATTCAAGATTTCCACGATTAGTCTTGTATACGAAGTAATGGTGATATTGGTAGTAGTGGTGGTGCTAGAAGGTATGGTTATCGGTTGTGGTGGTGGTTGAGGTTTGATGGTGGTGGTGGTAGAGAGGTTTGATGGTGGTGGTGGTAGAGAGGTTTGATGGTGGCGGTTGTAGAGAGGTATAATGGTGGCATTGGTGGTGGTGGAGGTATGATGGTGGCGATGGTGGTGGAAGTACGGTGGTGGTTGGGATACGGTGGTGGCAGTGGATAAGGTATGTGAGTGATAGTGACGGAGTTATGGTGGTGGTGGAGGTATGATAGTGGCGACGGTGGTGGAAGTACGGTGGTGGTAACGGTGGAAATATGTTGGTGGTGGTGGATAAGGTATGTGAGTGATAGTGACGATGGTGGAGGTATGATAGTGGCGATGGTGGTGGAAGTATGGTGGTGGTGGAAGTACGGTGGAGGTATGATAGTGGCGATGGTGGTGGAAGTATGGTGGTGGTGGAAGTACGGTGGTGGTAACGGTGGAAATACGTTGGTGGTGGTGGATAAGGTATGTGAGTGATAGTGACGGAGTTATGGTGGTGGTGGTATGGTGATGGTGGTAAAGGTGGTAAGATATGTAGGTGGTACTGATGGAGGTACCGTGGTGGTGGTGAAGGTATGGTGGTGGTGGCGGTGGCGGTGAAGGTACAGTGGTGGTGGTGGTGGAGCTACGAGGTGGTTGTTGTCGAGGTGTGGTGGTGTATAGTGGTGGTGGTACGAAGGTGGTACGAAGGTGGTGGTTAAGGTGTGGTGGTGCTAGTTGAGGTAAGGTGGTGGTGTGGGTAGAATGGTATGGTAAAAGTTTAGTTGTGGTAGTGGAGCTAAGATAGACAAAAAAAATTCGTCAAATAAAATTCATGCATGTCTCAAAAAAAAATTACTTTACTTTGAAGTCAAAAGCTAAAAATTTTAACTTCCAGAAAAAGTCAAATTTTAACTTAAATGAAGTTGATAATTTTTGCGTACCAAACTAACTTTTTGACTTTTCTACTTAAATAAGCAAAAAAGTAACTTATTTTAGTGTTGCCAAACGACACCTAAAACACAAAAAAAAAATCTCAAAAATTTCCTTTGGACTCAAGTTAGCTTGTGATCTTTAGTACTTCAACACCCCTTGTTTGCACACTCCTTTACGGCCTATGAAAGACTTTCTTCCTGGATTACAAAACAATATTGACAAAGAAAGAAGATTGACTTAGACCATTTGAAGGACTACTAACTTACTAACTACTAACTTACTAACTACTAACTTGCTAACTACTAACTTACTGACTACTAATTTACTAACACCTACGAGTGGAGTATAGCAATTACCCACGTCGTACTAATTTTTCTTTAGTGTAATCTTGTCACTCTTTATCTATATCTATTATAAATGGTCGGTTATACCGCCTAAATAATATTGCAAGTGGAGTATGCTTATTACCCATGTTGTATTTGATTGCTTTATAGTATAAACTTTATCCCTTTATATATTATAGTAGTAAGTATCCTAACATAAACATATATAGATATATATATATATATATATATATATATATATATATATATATAGTTGTAATTATACTAACAAATTTCTTTCACTTTCTCATCATTTTGACCATAGCTCCCTTGGGTTACTTGCAGGAAAATAAGTGTACTTCTCTCAATTTCATAATTAACATCATTGTCCATTTTTAGTACGAAAGAAGTGCACAACAATAACCCAACATAGAGTCCATTGAAGAACCGAAGGATGAGATCGTGGTTCAAGTGGGAGAAATCCATGGAGGTTCAAGGACGGAGATCCAAGCGAACTAAGGCAAAACAAGAAGTAACATAATAAAATTAGATCTTTTAGGTTAGGGGCCATACTAGGATGTAGTCTGCTTGATTTATTTCCTGCGCGTACTTATTTATTTATGTTTTATGTCGTGAATGGTTATGTTAGAGTTCACAAAAATGCATGCATGATAAAAACATAAAAGTCTTTACAAAAATTGTAAGTAAAGCCTGCGCAGATTAAGACACCTGTTGCGTCCTTGTTCATCGATGGTGGGTCTGCCTCCGCAGGGTGCCATCTTTACCTTAGAACAATACGGGTAGACCTACGGCAGAGGTCTACGCGCGTCTAAATGGTTATTCTCAACGAGTCCACAAAAGGGTTTTAAACTTTGAGGCAAAGGATGAGTTTGAGACATGAAAGTGTAACTCATCAACCAAGAGTCATAAGAGTATGATTAGTAAAGAGTTTACACACCTAAACGACGGGGTTAAAGGCATTGTACTAATACGCTTCACTTGGAATCGTATTATTCAAAAAGGGACTAATTTCTTTACTAATATGGCAAAATAAGAATTTTGCTAGGATAACAAGTTTAAATCTCTTAGCATTTCTTTCATGTAGTTTAATTATGACAAACAAAGAAATTTTCAACCTCAACATAATACTTGAAAAATGGAATGACGCCAACTTCATTCAATGGGAAAGAAATCTGAGTAAGGATCTCGGAACGAAAGCAGAAGTATTACATGCACCAATTCCGGTACTTTCAGAAACCTCATCTAATGAGGAACGTGCCCAAGCAGACATTGTTCAAAGGAAGTCGGGGCCAGTTACAGACATAGTGTTATAGTCCATGAAAATGGGATACCAAGAAAGGTTCCTAAACCTAGATGCTCACACCATCATTCGACAACTAAGGGATTTGTTCCGAGTAGAATGTCGAGTGGAGAAATAGAATCTCTCGCGTTGTAATGAAAAAACAGCTTGAAATATGAAGAAATTCTATGTAGTCAAAAGGATGGCGATTCGGGATGCGCTCGGAAAAAGAGACGATCTGGCAAAAGAAGAGGCAAACGAGTTGCAAAGCCCAGAGATATTCTCACCGATAGCAATTATTTCTTTTGTGGTGATGCATCTCATTTGATGAGAAACTTTCAACACAACCTGGAAGAGCTAAATAACGGAGCTGAGAGCTCTGATTCAGGTATAAATGTTAAAAGTTGATTCAATCAAATACGTTCCCTTTAGGTATGTAATACCTGAAGCTCACAACATTTTTAATGCCAGGAGTGAGTGGGAGCCAAATATTTAATTGAAGAAGAGATAAACTTGTCAAAAGCAAACGAGACAAAGGTTTCTAAGATGGCTCGAGAAGGATCATAGTCTTCTATAGGCATTACTTTAATTTTGATTTTAGTTTTAAGACATCGTCTCTGTAATTCTTAGATTATGGAGAAACTAAAGTATTTCAGTTCAATATTTTATGATGTTCTAAAAAATGCCATACCAAACGATTCAATTTAGTTGTTTTAATTTAGTCAAATAAGTTAGATAAGCATGAAATCCGAAAGGATAAACATAAGAAGTTGCTTGATTTCGAATCACTCACCACTTGTGAATCATGTCTTAACTAACAAATTGACAAAGATTATCTTTTAAAGATAGATCAATTAATCGTCAAATCTTATATTAGATATAAGCTAATGATTAACCTAACTAGAATAAACTAAAAGATACTCAATAGAAGGAAAGTTTTAGAAACTAAACCTTAATCAAGTATTGAATCAACTTGACTGTGGATCGTTTGATGAGATCGAAAACTAAGTCAAGATGACTATCTAACGAGCTGTAAAGACTACATCTCTAGTAAGAGATATCACACTTTGTTAGACAAAGAATGATTAGATAAGTCAACGCACAGTCTTCCGAAATAAAAGTGTCTAAATATAACTGCAAACCCACTAAACCTGAATCTGCTATAACAAATAAAAGAGCTCCATACGAGTGCGGATTTTAGAAGGAGTTCTAAAATAGTCTTTCATTAATGGTTAATAAACCTTTTTCTCTTGTGTTTCTTTATGACTAGTCAGAAAGAAAAAAAATGGGGTTTTTTCACAAACTATCAAAACACAAAAAGATTGTTGCTATTGATGGTGTCTTCCTTGAAAGATGATGTTCAAGAAGACAAGTGAGAGAAATATTTCGAATTTGATTTGAAATGAGCAACAAATGGGAGTACATGGTAGCCGTCAAGGAAACTTCCTACGACTTAGAAAGGTTTCACATAATTGTTCAAAAACCCCAAGGGAGTCTTTAGAAGACCCACATGAAAACTATAACGGAACCGGACTCTAAAATTTGGCTGAAAGCCAAAAGATCAGAAATGAAAAACAGAATGATACCTGTAAGATACAATTGGGCTTTCAGGATGAAAACTAGAAATGGATGGAAATATAGAGATGTCCCGAAATTTATGATCAAGATAAACAGATTCATTGTAGGAGACTATGAATAGGGTTTTACTCTTATCATAATAGTCCATAAAAGATCAACTAATACATAAAGAACAGTAACTCATGGAACTGATAAAGTAGGCAAACCAAAGACGAAGGTCGAGGGATTGTGCTACAAGTAAGAGTTGGTATCTAACATTCTAAAGGAAAATCAAAGGGTTTGTTTTCCTAAAAGAATCAATTAGGATCTTGTCCGACAAGAAGGTAAGTGGGAGTAAACCAAGTTTTGTTTTCTAACCAGTATGTGTGTTGAAAGTGTCTTGAATATGGGTTGATATCCAACCCGGTTTACGACCCGCCAACCCGCTCACAAGACCTGCCAAAACTGAAGGCTTCGGTGCGGAATTTTGGACCCGTTAACGGAGTTGATTACTAAGATAGAGCTGGTATGCGAAGCAGGGATCCGAGACAGAGCTGGACTCCGAGACAGAGCTGGAATACGGAGCAGAGCTATGTCGGTTATTAGTGTTAGCATATCCTTGTGTATTTCAGATTTAGAAAGAGAGTCGGTGAGGCGATAGGATCAAGGTTTGTTTATCATAGTGGAAATTATCGCGCCATTATCATAGTGGTAATTATCGCGCCATTATTAGTGTGTAATTCTCATGAATCTCTTGTGTAACTTGTTTGTTTATCATAGTGGAAATTATCGCGCCATTATCGTCGTGAAATAAGTCTCACTAACCGAACCACGTAAATCTCTTGGGTTCTGTGTGATTGTTCTTTATTTCCCATTGCTTTTCTTGGATTACTTGATTTCAGTCATAGCAAACCGTTTTTGTCATAACAATGTGAGTCATACTAAAATTGAGAACGACATTCGGAATGTTGAAACAGTTAAGGAACCGACTCAATAAGAGGACACCTGACGAAGGTAAAATAATTTGGGCATCGATATCTATAGTTATAGAAAAAAGGATGATAGGACTCGTTCAAAGAGAATCTTGAAGAGGTCTAACTAGAAATGCTCTTAGAGAGAGATTTTGCCCATCTCTCATGGCACACTACTTGACAAGACTCAGAATCTGAAAAGACCCTGATGAGCAAAAGTACATATGAGAGAAACATTTGTGTTTGAAGCATAAAATCGATCATAGAGAGATGAATGATATTTACCTTCAAATCTAGAAATAGTTGGAGTATAAGATGTCGTCACCCATAAGTTTCAAAGTGAGTACTTTGAAATGCTAACAGAGAACGTCGTACAATGCTGAGAACATCTAGGAGAAAATCTCTGAAAGTAATAAAAGAGAAGGTTGAAGTAAGTCATAAAATGCAATCTTCCGAAATTTAAAGATACAATCCTTAATAAAGGACAACCAGATGAAAGGAGTTTCATGATGGGAAATGTTGCAAACTATACTAGAGAAAAGAAAATAAATTAGAATTTAGGAAGTACTAATTTCAGTTTAAGAAACTGATTTTGTCTAAAGAGATGATAAAAGCGTTCTTCAGCAAGACGACAATAAAGCAAAGTGTAATATGGTTTAGATCCACAGCTAAACTGTCACCTTAGAGAGCACATGGAAGACGTACAAATCTAAAGAATTAGGGTCATATTAGAATGTCCTGAAGGACTCGTAAATTGAGTGCGTAAAGGAGTTTACATGGAAACTCACTTTTCACGAACCCTTGTTATCCGAAATAAAATAGTTTAATTAGTCATCTAAATTTGGTTTAGAATTTAGACGACAGTCCAAAATAATGGAATGTTCCTAGATACGTGATCTAATAAATGAAACCCTGCTAAGTAAACGTGGAACCATTTCATTATGCTATCACCTAGTCCAGGTCATTAAATGGACAATGATGACTGACGAAGACTAACATGAGAGAGTTATTTCTTGGGCTATAAGAATAATGAGTATTCAAGTCAACTTCATGGGTGTATAGTGTGATACATTGGAAACCCACAAATGAGAGTGCTTCAAGAGTTGAAAAGATGAAAGTCATAACTCTCATTTAGCAAATTGAAGAGATTCCTCAATACATGAGTATTCTACTCATCTTATGTAAAGAATGTCGAACTTTGGTCCTGTTAAAGGTCGCATCCTAAAAGGAAGTTATAAAAACGGAAACCGGGTGAGGCATGATAGATATGAAGCTGAGTGGGAGTACAAGAAACGAATATGTCTTCCTAAGTAAAATTAGGATAAAGTATCTCTAGGCCGCTTGAAGAGTGACAACTAGAAATGCATAGCCGTGCTCAAGATTAAAAGTTAACCATTTGTTTTGACAGTTTGTTCTCTAGATAAGGAAAGTCTGAAAGCTATGACGTATCAGATGAGATATGAAAATACATGAGAACCGAACATTGCACTTGTTCTAAGTACAAGTGGGAGATTGAAGGATATATCCTTTCGGTCTGAAGGAATGTCCTTTTGAATGAGTGTCCTTCGACCAAGATGGCAATGCATGCAATTTGGCGAATAGGATAACGTGACCTTATACGAAAGATCATCTAGTCCGGTCGAATCAGGGATCGTAATGCTTAGCTAGAAGCTGTTTACGATCGTCAGATCACTTCGATAATCCGCGGCTAACATAGACTGGATCCTACAACGAGTTACACCAAAGAGTGGTACCATAAATGGAGAGAATTTAATAGAAGGAACTTGGCAAATAGGTGGATTAGATCCAACTAAACAGGCCCAAACAGGTTTGGAGGAGTCCGGGCAAAGATAGAAAGAACTTGGCCTGAAAGGGAGGCCCGGGACAAAGAAAGGGGCCAGCCATATGATGGCGGACTAGGAGCATGGGCCGGACATACCAAGCCCATTAAAGGGTCTAGTATGGCCGGCCATATGATGAGGGAAACCCTAAATGAAATCCCTTCCGTCCAGGTTTCCCAATCAGAAAGGGTTTCTGCCATTATTTTTCCTATGGTCCGTATTGGATCCTAGTTTTAATATGATTCCAATTAGGGCTTCCCTATATATGGACTAATTAGAGAACAGAAAAGATCTGGATTTTTCGCAACAGAAAAATCAATCTCTATTACATCAAGTAGAGAAGGATTTTAGAGAAAAAACTCTCATTCTATCTATCTAGTCAAGAAGTAAGAGTTCTTCATCTCAACCTTCAATAAGGTCATAGCTGACATTAAGAAGGGAGTTCAAGTCAACCTACTCGATGTCTCAAGTAGAGGAGCTACACTTTCAACCTCTTTATCTTCCGAAAAGGCGTTGGAATCTAAGTTCGAGGGAAAGCGAATAAGGTATTCTTCTTCCCATTCTAGTTCATCTTTAGTTCTTGGATGTGATTCTGGAAACTAATGTCAGACATATTAGATGTCTGAAGTTTCGCTAACAACACTATGTGACGCCAAAACCCAACAGTCATCAGTGGGGGCGACCCTCTGACGGATTCTAGGAAGTTGATGGATACCTTTTCATGGAAACCAATTATGTATCCCCAATTTGTTTTATTTTGTAATGGATTAAACTTCAAAATAGTATAGAAATCAAAACTACAGAAATGAGGAATTGCATGATATAACTTTGATTTTTAAAACATTCTTCATTCTATATCTTGCAAGTCCGACAGCTCATCTTGAGAATGATATGAAATTGATTTTATGAGTCCGCCTGGTTGAATGAAAGATGAAACTTGCACCTAGCATCCTGTAACATTGAAGATGTGTCCCCACTTCTTCTCTGCTTGAATACATTATTTGGAACTACATAATGAAGGATATGGGGAAGGAAATTTTAACAGTTGGATCGGATCGTTTATCTTTTTGTCACGATTACATCGTGATGTTAACTCATGTTGTCATACGTTGCAATATCTGTCAAGCTAGTAAGGAGAAAGTTGAGAATATATATGAATTTGTACACATCTTCAGCCCCGACTAATATTTTGGAGGATTCATTTTGGCCCCCTAAAGATGACCAACTACCCAAAATGGCCCCCTAAAGATGACCAGCTTCCATTTTAGCCCCCTTTTGATCTTTTCCGTTAGTTAGTTCTAGTCAACTTTAACAGTTGACTGGTTGTTTCCCTATTTACCCCTCCTTCCATATACCTTACCACATTTATTTTTCCTCTCACTACCGCCGGAGAAAGGTCGTTGGCGACGGTCGGTCGACACCTCGCCGGCGACCATCACCACAGATAAAAAAAAATTAAAATTATTTTTTTCTCCTTATTTTCCCTCTTATCCCTTTCTTCCATCTTCATCATTTTAGAGAGAGAAAGAAGGAAATGGTTCTTACAGAAGGAGGAGAAAAAAGCTTAACACCTTAACTTGACAAAGTGGATTTGGTAGCTTTTTTAACATCACTTCCATGGTTTCTCTCTGCGTCTCTTCATTTCTTCTTCTATATATGGTATTTGACCTAGTAATGGCTTTAAGCCTGAATTTTCCCGAATCTGGAATAATACTAAAATACAATACTGCTCAAAAACACCTAATCTCTGAAACCCATAGAATAACAATCAACATCCTCAAGCATTTTCATACTTCCAACTACCTTCATTTCATCATCAACTTCCTTTAGCTGGAATCAAGAAGATGATAAAAGCATATGAAGATGGTGGTATGATCTCAATTGAAGCCCCAATTTTATGCTTAAAAGCGTGTGAACATTTCATTCTTGAACTCACTATTCGTTCACGGGCTTCACGTTGAACAAACATGGAACTCTTTAGAAAAACCATATTTCTGCTGCCATTACCCGAATTAGTATCTTCGATTTCTTGACAGATGTTCTTCCTTAAACTTTGATTAAGCAAACCGAAATGAGTAAGCAATACAATAATCAATTAATGAAACTAAAAAGGTAATCTGATTGAAGGAAATTAAAATATCACAAGTACATCATGATCATCACCAACATTATCATCAACAATAAGAACAACAAAGAATGAAGAAAAGTAACAATAAGGAAGGAATAGGTAAGAAGTACCATGAAGAACCAACAGGGAATGAAAAAGGAATTGAAGGGTTCGAATGGAACAAACCCTAAAACACTATGAGATTTTTGTGAACGAGGGATTTTTTTTCTACACTCATCGTCTTGGGGTTCAGAAAAATGCAAGAACCGTATCAGTCTTTCTTCGCCCACTTTATGAACAATTACGAACCGACACAAATTCTTCGTCTAGGTTTCCTCCCAAATCCCAGATTCGTCTACGATTTGGGGGGGGATTTCAGGGAAGGGGGTTTCCCTTCCATTAATACTAAGTATTGACAGAGAGAAAAGAAAAGGAATGAGAGAGAAAGATATAATATGAGGATGAAGAAGAAGAAGGGGATAAGAGGGAAAATAAGGAGAAATTTTTTTTTTTATCTGTGGTGAATGGTCGCTGGCGAGGTGTCGATCGGCCGTCGCCGACGACCTTTCTCCGGCCGTCGCCGACGACCTTTCTCCGGCCGTCGCCGACGACCTTTCTCCGGCCGTCGCCGACGACCTTTCTCCGGCCGTCGCCGACGACCTTTCTCCGGCCGTCGCCGACGACCTTTCTCCGGCCGTCGCCGACGACCTTTCTCCGGCCGTCGCCGACGACCTTTCTCCGGCCGTCGCCGACGACCTTTCTCCGGCCGTCGCCGACGACCTTTCTCCGGCCGTCGCCGACGACCTTTCTCCGGCCGTCGTCGACGACCTTTCTCCGACGGTAGTGAAAGGAAAAATAAATGTGGTAAGGTATATGGAAGGACGGGTAAATAGGGAAACAACCACTCAACTGTTAAAGTTGACTAAAACTAACGGAAAAGATCAAAAGGGGGCTAAAATGGAAGCTGGTCATCTTTAGGGAGCCATTTTGGTGAGTTGGTCATCTTTAGGGGGCCAAAATGGAATTAACCCAACAAATAATGCCCTCAGGTGTTGCCAACCTTATTTTTTGGGAACTAGGTTCCCACCGCGTCCTACGGACGCGGTAGATCCCTTTTGGCTGCGCCGTCGTGTTAAGAATATTGTAACAGTTGAATAGCCATTTTACATTTAGAAAAAATAATAATTATACATTAAACAACAAAGAGGAGCAATCAAATACTAAGCTATTTACATTTAAAAAAGAGAAAATTACATTTAAAAAAGAAAAATAATATTTCATTGTACATTTAAAAAAAGAGAATTACATTTAAAAAAGAAAAATAATATTTCATTGAAGCCCGAACTATAAAATAGATGTGAGAGATTGTTTTTTTCTTATAGTGAAAAGATATCAGTCTGGCAAGAGTCATATTTATATATTTTTCGAAGTAGTTATTTGGGAAGTTTTAAAAAAAAAAAACCGATCAAGAATGTGGAAGAGAAATTTTCTCCCAACTAATTTCTCATCCTCCCACATTTTTCTACTCAATAGAAAAAAAAAAGAGAAATATATGGGTAGTAGTTACTCTAACTAATTTTAGTTCATTTACATAGATACCCTTCTTTTTGTAGTCTATTTACATAAAAAAAATTATATCATCCGTCAGATGTGTTCCCAACCAAATCTCTAAAATAAAATGGACGGTCAGACTTATCCCCTGGATAACCGACTGACCTGTTTTAATATAATAGATTGTGGGCCTCCACGGCTTTCCTAAGTGTATTGCTTTTTCTGGAGATGTGAAATGTTAAGACCACTTTGGGCTGTTTCTCTAGAAACATTTCAATACCGAGCTAAATTTTAGTAGCACTTGCCCACAACCAACTAAAAAAAAAAGTTAGATGGTCAAATTGATGTTAGTTATGTGGGTAACCTTGTTCCTTGTGTTAGTGTGTTACCAAAGATCAAGGTTGGAATTTTCAGTCAGCCTTGAAGGTAGCATTTGGGATCGTCTACACCTTACAACTACGTTGTTGAGCTTTAGACCTTTCCCTCTTACCCGCTTAAACTAGGTTTCGACCACGCTTAAACTAGGTTTGAGTATTTGGAAGGGCTTTTTAATCTTTTTTTCTCTATTTCTTGGGCGTGCCTTTAATCAACTCGTATTTTGGGAGCCTTCCAAATACTTGATTTCCCAAGTGGTTGCCCAAGTGGTTGCCCAAGTGGTCAACACTTAGGGCACCCACTTGGGCCACCCCTGTTTCTTTACTATCAACACTTGGTTGCCCAAGTGGTTGATACTACTGACATAAAATCCAAAACTCTGGAGGTCCTAAGTTCGATTCCCTTTTTTGGAGGACGTAGAACCCATGGTTTTTAACTTTGAGTTATTAAAGATATAAATAATAAGTTTGTTGTGCTTTAGGCTCCTTTGATTAGTGGTTTCACATAGACAGTTATCGTGCTTATCACATCCTGATGATGTATCAATGTCATGTAATGACTAACGTAGATTGTAGTCCATTTCCCAAAAATAATACTTCTTTACTCGTGTAAAAGGAAATTCAATTTTACTTTTACTTTTACTTTTACTGAAGATGAATAAAAACAAAACTTCCTTATTTCAATTATTCTCTTTTTATTTATATTCTTAGTTTAATCAACTCAATGCTTCCGCAAGCCTATACATTGTATAACATTTTTTTTATGAGATTCATACATTGTATAACATATTTGTTGATTGGTCAACGATGTAGGGAAACAAGAATATTTTTCAGGGTGCAAAGACTTTGTACTAAATTGGTCAATTTCACTTGACCAATTTATTTTCTAATCGTTACAAGGAAACAATTTTAGTTGACAATTTCCTTTTCATTTGAGTAAGGGTCGTCGGATCACCAACTCTAGTCACTACCTCCGACCACCACTACCATCATTTGCCTCACTTTCTCTATGTATCCCTCTCTCGATGTCGTTTTTCTCCAAAAAGTGTTGCAAAATTCAGTTTCGATGAAAATAAAAGATTTGTGTCGAGATTTTTTTATATATTGAGATATTCCCTATAATATCTTTCCTAAATGGAGATATTTCATGTATTATCTTTCCTAAATTGAGATATTAGAAACTTTTAAAGGTATTATATAATAGTAAATATTATAACTAGAATATACATTGTAAATTAGAAACTAATAGTATTCTAGCTTTATAAATAGAGTCTTGTATTTCTTTTGTAAATCATCAATAAATAAAAGAATTTCTTTAAGCACTTTGAACTCGGTACCAGAGCCTACGATCTTAAAATTGTTTTGTGAGTTTATGTTGATTGAATGAGAAAGAACTTTCATTTTCGTCTTGTTTTCCCCATTTAGTTTCAGTGAATAAAGAACTTCATCAAGTTTGTAATTCAATTTATGAACGGAGAATCTGAAACAACTAATGCTTCCATAACAATGACTTGTAATAAGACAAAGTCAAATCTTGCTAAAGTTGTTGGTCAGTCTGACAAAACTGCTTAGAAGTGTACTCACTGCAACAAAATTGGTCATATCAAAAGTGATTGTTATGAACTAGTAGGGTATCCAGAATGGTGGGATTATAATCGAAAGAAAAACTTTAAGAAGACCGATGTAGCTGCACTTGTTGAGACAGAGGAAGAAAAATCCAACTGTTAAGCAAGCTTCAGAGCCGGTAGTCACTATAAGTAAAGTAGGTAAGACTTTGAATATGTCTACACATGTTTCAGAGAGTACTTAGATAATTGATTCTGGTGCTATAGACCATATGACTTTTGATTCTAGATATGTCTCCACATTTAACTAATCCTCACGTAAATGGATATCTACTACATGTTTCAGAAGGACCTACAACTCTAATTAACACCTTGATTTTAGACTCTGTTTTGGTTTTTCATCTTTAGATCATAATTTATTATCAGTGCCTTCAATAGCCACCGTTTTATTTTGTGTTGTGATTTTTTTTGCTTGAATTTTATGTAGTTAAGGACGTCCGGATGAGGCAGACGATTTTGTTATGGTGTTAGGCAAGGAAAGTTGTATTACGTGGATTTAGTATCTGAAAGCTCTAATAAATTGTGTCGACCATTAGTAGTGAACAGTTCTGAAAATAAAAACAAGGTGAAATATGATTATATCATCAAGGTTTGGGACATGCTTCTTTCAATTCCATTAAGAATTATTTCATTGTTATTTATTGTTTCAAGTTTCCATTGTGATGTTTGAGCACTTGATAAAAGTAATCGTGCATCATTTCCGTTAAATTTAAATAAAAGTTCAATTCCTTTTATGATATTACATTTTGGTGGTTAGGGCCCATCTAAGGTTCCTACTTTGGGTGGGTCACGGTGGTTTGTTACATTTATTGATGATTATACTAGGTTGACTTGGGTGTATTTGATGAAATCTAAAAGTCAGGTAAAATTATTACTTCAAAAAGTACATAAATTGTTTTGTGGGAAGTGCAACATAAAAGTTCAGACAGTTCGTAGTGACAACGAGGTAGAATATATGGACCATGAACTTCAAACCTATTTGGAATCCCATGGTATTGTTCAACAAACTACTTATCTAAACAGCCCTCAACAAAATGATATCGCTGAAAGAATAATCTTCAGTTGGTAGAAGTTATCAGAGCTATGTTGATCGATGTACATATAACATTATCTTATTGGGGAGAAGCACTTATTGCTATATATAACCTATTTAATTAATTGAGTACCTTCTAGTTCTATTAAGTTTAAGACTCCTTTTCAAGTTCTATCAGATGTTACAACCTCTCCGACAGTTTCAAATTCACCTCTCGTATCTTTGATTGTGTAGCATTTATTCATCTTGATGAGCATAAATGTACGAAATTAACTCCAAGAGCATTAAGATGTGTATTTGTAGGGTATGCTGCAAATCAAAAGGGTACAAGCGTTATTATCCTCCAACTAAACGAATGTTTGTTACATTGGAAGTTAATCTTTCATGAAAAGTCTATGTGTTTTTCGCCTGAGTCTGAACTTCATTGGGGGGGGAGGTGGGGCGGCGGAAGCAAACATGAAGTTCTGACTTTTGATTATGAAAAAAAGATCATGTAGAAGAGTACAATTTCGGATCTAATATTGAAGTAAATTTGATTCCTCAAGAGACAATGAGAGATGAAACTAAAATTTCAGAATTACCACTAGCTGAATCAGTGATGGAAGAAAGCATTACCGAAATTGTTAAAAAATTGCGGATTTGTCTCCAATGGAAGCCACTGAACCAAGGGTTAGTGATACACCAAATCAATGACTTGTCGATAATGTTCCTGAAGCACCATCTGAACTATCTAAGAAAAAATTACCACCGCGTCAAACCAGAGGTATTCCTAAACCTACAAATGAATTTGAATTGTCTAATAGAGTCAAATATCTTATGAGTCAGTATGTGTCAAATCATCGTCTATCAGAATCAAATAAGTCATCTGTAAATCAATTATCTACTGTATCTATTCAGTATAGTATAAAATAGATGATATAATTGAACGTTACAAAGAGAGACTAGTGGCAAAAGACTACACTCAAACTTATAGAGTCTATTACCCAAAGACATTTGCTCAAGTTGCAAAAATCAACACAGTTCGTGCCTTATTATCGTTTGCAACGAATTTAGATTGGCCACTACAACAATTTGGTGTTAATAATGGTTTTTCATGGGAAACTGTTCGTAGAAGTGTATATGGACCTTCCACCAGGATGGAAGATACGAGAGATACAGAACCAGGAGGTGTGTAGATTGAAAAAGTCATTGTATGGACTAAAACAATCACCAAGAGCATGGTTCAAAAGGTTTACAAAGGCTATGAAGAAATTAGGGTATGACTAAAGTAATTCGGACTATACATTATTTATGAAAAGGCATAAAGGAAAACTGACAATAGTTATTGTATATGTTGATGATATGGTGGTTACTGAGGATGATCCTGAATAACGGAAGGCTGTATGGAACTAGTTATCCAAAGGGTTTGAGATGAGACACCTTGGTGCATTCAAATATTATTATAAAATTGAAGTATCTCGATCTAGTAAAGGAATTTACTTATCTAAGAGAAATGATACTTTAGTTTTGTTACATGAGGTAGGTATGTCAGCATCTGATTCAATTGATACAGTTGTGGAAGAAGGATTAAAGTTGTTCATGGATCATAATCAGATACTAGTTAATAAAGGAAGATATCAATGACTAGTAAAGGATTGCTATTGAACCCGGTTTACGACCCTCCGAATATGGATTGCTATTGATTACTCGTATTGATCACATTAAACCCCGACTGGCATAACAAACTGGTATCAGAGCTGAGGTTTTGAGGTTTCTGTGATGGCGAAATACGAGATAGAGAAGTTCGATGGAAGTAACGATTTTAATATTTGGAAGATTAAGATGTGAGCAGTATTAGTTCAACAGGGTCTGCTGAAGACGTTGAATGGGAAGGATGCACTCGCTGAATCACTTTCAGAAGCATCGAAGGAAGATCTCATGGAGAGAGCTCATGGTCAGATTTTACTGTTTGAGCAATGAGGTAGCGACGAAAACTACAGCCGGTGGGGTATGGAGTAAGCTGGAGACAAGGTATATGACGAAATCTCTAACTAATCGTTTGTATCTACAGAAGAAATTATTTAGTTTACAAATGTTAGAAGGGGAATCGTTGAAAGACCATATGGATGAACTCAATCGAGTATTCTTAGATTTGGCAAATATAGATGTCAAGTTCGAAGAAGAAGATAAAGCAGTACTATTGCTTGCATCCCTGCCACCATCATATGAAAGCTTTGTTGATTCTTTTATGTCTGGTAAAATAACTACAACCTTTGAGGATGTTAAAGCAGCATTGAACTCGAAGGAGTTGAGACATAGGTCAATGGAAGAAAGCAGCTCAGGAGATGGTTTGGTTGTGAGAGGAAGGTCGCAGCATGTGGTCGATGGGAAGGACCGTTCACGGTCTAAATCGAAACCTAAGAAACACAGATGCTTTAATTGTAAGAAAGGGGGACCACTTCAAGAAGAATTGTCCTAAGCTTAGAAAGAAGCCTAGTGAGGCAGCATTCATCGAAGAAGATGATGGTAGTGTCTTGGCAATCATTGAAGAATGTGATGAAGCTATGGTTCAGGCGATCAATGTCTGCTTCGCTGAAGATAGGTGGATTTTGGATACTGGTTGTACATTCCATGTATGTCCTCATAAGGAATAGTTTTCCACTTACACAGTCACTAATGGCGGTAAGGTGTTAATGGGAAACGACGCTCCTTGTAAGGTGGTTGGAATTGGTACCATTCAGATCAAGATGCACGATGGTGTTGTGAGGACTATAACTGACGTCAGACATGTTCCGGATCTGAAGAGAAATCCAATCTCTTTGGGAACTCTGGATGATAATGGTTGCAAATATATTGGTGAAGGTGGCGTTCTTCGGATTTCTAAGGGGAGTCTTACAGTTATGAAGGGGTTGAAAAAGAATGGTTTATATGTGCTACAGCGTAACACAGTTACCGGATCTGTAGCGGTATCATAATCAGACAAGGAAGTTGAGACTACCAAGCTATGGCATATGCGGTTAGGACATATGAGTGAAAGGGGGATGGCAATACTGAACAAGCAGGGTTTACTCTATGGGCAGAAGGTTGGAAAACTGGAATTCTGTGAACATTGCGTCTTCGGGAAGGAAATGTCGAGTAAAGTTCAGTACAACGGTTCATAATACCAAAGGAACTCTGGATTACATCCATTTAGATCTTTGGGGTCCCTTTCGGGTCAGCTCACATAGTGGGGGTAGATACATGTTAACCTTGATAGATGATTTTTCCAAGAAAGTATGGGGTCTACATACTGAAACGCAAAGATGAGGCATTCGTCAAATTCAAGCAGTGGAAGACCTTGATCGAGAAGCAGACTGGAAAATCGATCAAACGCTTGAGGACTGACAATGGCATGAAATTTTGCGGAAACGATTTTAGTAGGTTCTGTGTAGACGAAGGGATAGTGAGACACCATACGGTCAAAAAGACCCCACAACAGAATGGGGTGGCGGAAGAACTCTATTGGAACGAGCTCATTATATGCTTTCGAATGCAGGGCTGCCAGAGGTGTTCTGGGCTGAAGCAGTGAACACGACAGCGTATCTGGTAAATATTTCACCTTGTACATCTATTGAGTGTAAAACTCCTAATGAGGTGTGGTCTGGTTATCCTGATAATTGTGAGAACTTAAGGATCTTTGGTTGTCCGGCTTATGCATATGTTAAAGAAGGTAAACTTAATCCGAGGGCGAAGAAATGTGTATTTCTTGGGTATGAGCCTGGAGTTAACAGTTATCGATTGTGGAATCCGGATGGAAAATCGAAGAAGTTTCTCATAAGTAGAGATGTTACTTTTGATGAGTTAGCCATGGTAACTCAGAAGGTAACGTCTGTAGATGCTCGGAAGGGTGTTGGTAAACAGGTGGAGCAGGAAGATCAAAGGGAGCAGGTGGAGTTTGAGATAGACACTCCGGAAGAGGTTCGACCTCAGATAGATGAGCAAGCTGAGGAAGATGAACCAGAGCTGGTTCATTACAGTGTAGCGAGGAACAGGGGAAGGAGAGACATCCGGGCACCAGAAAGGTATGAGATGGCAGATATGGCTGCATTTGCACTTAGTGTGAGATAAAGCATAGATGGAGGTGAACCATGCACCTACGAAGAAGCTATATGGAGTGATGAATCAAGGCAGTGGTCTCTTGCCATGAATGAGGAGATTGAGTCTCTTTAGAAGAATCGGGCCTGGCAATTAGCCGAGCAGCCTAAGGGTCAGAAGATTGTTGGTAGCAAATGGGTTTTCAAGAAGAAGGAAGGAATCCCAGGGCTGGAAGATGCACCTTACAAAGCACGGTTAGTAGCTAAGGGGTTTACGCAGCGAGAAGGGATAGACTTTAATGAGGTATTTTCTCTTGTTGGTAAACATAGCTCTGTTAGAGTGATACTTGCTCTGGTTGCTTTGTATGACATGGAACTGGAGCAGCTTGATGTTAAGACTGCGTTCTTACATGGAGAGCTGGAGGAACAAATCTATATACGTCAGGTAGAGGGGTTTGAAAATCTCAGGAAAGAAGACCAGGTCTGTTTGCTGAAGAAGTCTTTGTATGGACTGAAACAGTCTCCTAGGCAGTGGTATAAGCGTTTTGACACGTTTATGGTTAAAAACGGCTTCGACAGAAGCAGGTATGATAGTTGTGTGTACCACAAAAAACTATCGGATGGTTCTTATGTGTATCTACTCTTGTATGTGGATGATATGCTGATAGCTTGCAAGGATATGTCAGAAATCCACATGTTAAAGGATCAGTTAAAGGGTGAGTTTGAGATGAAAGACTTGGGTGCCTCAAGGAAGATATTGGGAATGGAGATTCAGAGAGACAGATCTGCTGGGAAACTGTTCTTGTCTCAGAAAACGTACATCGAGAAGGTGTTGGAACGTTTTGGTATGACTGGGGCAAAACCTGTCGGTACTCCATTGGCAGCGCACTTCAAGCTTTCGGGGGAACTTTCACCGACAACTGATGACGAGACGGAGTACATGTCTCGGGTGCCTTATGCAAATGCAGTAGGTAGCATTATGTATGTTATGGTGTGCACAAGGCCTGATATTTCACATGTTGTTAGTGTAGTAAGCAGATACATGGGTAGACCTGGGAGAGGTCATTGGCAGGCTGTGAAATGGATACTGCGGTATCAGGGAGGAACTGTGGAGCTTTATTTGGTTTACGACAGAAGGGCTGACACTTCTGGTTCGGTAGTTGGATTTGTAGATTCAGATTTTTTGAGGGATCTGGATAGGAAGAGGTCGCTGACGGGCGATACGTTAACACTCTACGGGAGTGCCATTAGTTGGAGAGCAGTGCTGCAGGCGGTGGTAGCGTTGTCTACGACGAAAGCAGAGTATATGGCAGCAACAGGGGGTGAAGGAGGCAATATGGCTGAGTGGTTTAGTTCGGGATTTGGGTCTGAAGCAGGAGGTGACAGAGGTCTACTGCGACAACCAGAGTGATATTCATTTGACCAAAAATCAAATGTATCACGAGAGAACTAATCACATTGACGTCAGGTATCACTTTATCAAGGACGTGATTGAACAAGGGAAGATCACGATGAAGAAGGTTTCTACGGCAGAGAATCCAGCAGATATGCTGACCAAGGCAGTTACAAATTTCAAGTTTAAGCATTGCTTAGACTTGATTGGGATCTCCAAATGTTAGCCCTAGCAGGACTGGAGCGACGACGGCTCAGAGGCGCTGAGCTATGATGGTGGCAGATTTAAGTCAAGAGGAGCATATTCAAGTCAAGGTGGAGAATTGTTAGAAGTGACTCGAATATGAATTGGTATCAAACTCGGTTTACGACCCGCCGAATTTCGGACCCGTTAGCGGAGCTGATTGTTGAGACAGCTGGTATGCTAAGCAGGGTTGTGAGGCAGAGCTGGCCTCCGAGACAGAGCTGGAATGCGGAAGCTAGGCTTATGTCGGTCATTAGTGTTATCTATGTATAATATCGGTTGTAGAGAGAGTCGGTTGTAGAGAGAGTCGGTGAGGCGGTGGGATTAGGGTTTAGTGGCTATATAAACAAAACCCTAAGGAGATATCAGTAGCACAATCTCACGAATCTCTTGTGTAAACTTGTTTGCTTATCATAGTGGAAATCATCACGCCGTTGTCGTTGTGGAGTAGGTCTCACCAACCGAACCACGTAAATCTCTGTGTTCTGTTCTTGATTGTTCTTTACTGTTCCTATTGCTTCTGCTTGATTACTCGTATTGATCACATTAAACCCTGATTGGCATAACACGAAGGTTCATGTACTTAGCGCACACGATGCCAGATCTTGCATATGCGTTAAATGTTGTTAGTCAATTTATGCACAATCACGTTGAGGAACACATGAATGATGTTTTAAGCATTTTGAGATATCTGGAGGTGGCTCCTAGAAAAGGTAATTTGTTTACTAAAAATTCGAGTTGTCAAATTATATATGTATATACTGATGGTGATTGGGCTAGAGAATTACAAGATATTTTACTTTGTTGGTAGGTATCTCGTTACATGGAGAAGCAAAAACAGAGTGTTGTTGGACGTTCAAATAAAGAGTTTAAGTTTAGAGATATGACAGATGGCATATGTGAAAGCATTATCGTTAAGAATCTCATTTATTATATCCTCCTAAAAGACCAATTCGATTATATTGTGACAATAAAACAACATAAGGTATTGCTCATAGTCTAGTCTAGCACGACCGTACAAAACATGTTGAATTAGATTGATGTTTTATTAAAGAAAAGTTAGACGACAACATTGTGGAGTTACCAAAGATTCGAAGATCAATTGGTTGATGTTCTTACCAAAGCAGTTTCAAATCGAATATTCTTGAAATTAGTCGACAAGTTGGGCATGTGCGATACCTATGCACCAACTTTTTTTTGAGAAATCGACTACGATCTGCATTACTTGTTACAAGGCACTGATACATCATGAATATGTGATAAGCACGATAACTACCTAAGTTAAACTAATAATGAAAGAGGCCTAAAGCCCAACAACATGAAAGATGTCTAAGCCCGACAAACTTATTACATTATTTATACCTTTAGTAATCCGATCAAATTCAATAACCATGGATTCCATCTCCTCTGGGAATCGAACCTTGGACCTCTAGAATTTGGGAGTTTATGTCAACACTATTAACCACTTGGCCGACTAAGTGTTGATATCTATGCACCGCAACTTGAGGAGGAGTGTTGAGATTCTTTCCATACATTAAGATATTTCATATAATATCTTTCCAAAATTGAGATATTGGAAACTTCTAGATATATTATAAACTAGTAAATATTAGATACTAGTAAATACATTGTAAATTAAAAATTAGTAGTATTCCAACTCTATAAATATTGCTTTGTATTTTGTAAATCATCAACGAATAAAATAATTTCTTTGATCACTTTGAACTATTTGAAGTTCATGTTGATCAAGCTTGTAATGCTAAATTCGAAAAAGTTGTTCATTATGATCATAATATTTTAGGAACTTTATGTTATGGTCAAATCCAATCACGACTTTCTGCTCAAGGATTGTTTCTTTGGTTTCCTGTTAATGGAATTTGTGTTGATAAACCTAGTTCTGGTCTTATTTATTTTTATGTTGGCGTTTGAGAAGTAATTTTCTTTGTTTTTTTTTTTCGAAACACCTCTTGATTCTATTGTTGTTGGTCGTTGGTCCTCCCCATCTTCTTTTCACTCAAATTGATTTTATTCCCAATAAAGAGAGGAGAGTGAGGGGGAGAGAGCAACAGGAAAGAAAGGGGGGGAGAAAAGGAGGACAAATGAAAGAAGGAATATAATGAAGATGGTGGTGACAGAAGGAGATGAGCAAGAAAGAAATAGGAGAAAAATGGTGGTAGTGGTTGGAGTTGGTGATTGGAGACGAGGAAGAAGAACAAGATCTTTTCTTTCCTTTTAAACATTTGTACCTAGGAAATTTTGACAAAAACTCACATTTTTCCTTCAAAATTTTGCACCTCAGACAATTTTCTTATTTCTCCTAAGCGGGTAGCCTTACTGATTAGAGTACCACGAGTTTTTGACTTAGAGACTGCTCAATAATCTACATTCAAATGACGTGAACGAGTGCAAGTATGAGACTTCTTACTTGATACCAAAAAAGTTTTTTTTTTTTGAGAAATTTGGTCAAACTCTCTATAAATTTTTTGTTTCGGTAAAGAAATATCAGTCAATTTTTTTTTTAGTCTTCAGCTCCCTAGGTATTCTTTTTATTTGCACCACTTTGCGACAGCTTTGTAACTGCTTTGAAACACCTTGCAACAGCTTTATAACAGCTTTCCACACCTCGCGACATCTTTGCAACAGCTTTGTGACAGTTTTGCAACAAGTTTGCAAAAAAAAAATATTTAGTTTTTAACCAAACAAAATATAACTTGTTTGGTTTCAAAAAAAAAATATAACTTGTTTTTTTTAACTTAAAAAGCTAAACATTGGGTCTTCATCTCAATTTCTTGTTTTTTTATTTACTAACGCATGTATGCATGTTTTTTTTTTTGAATTAGTCATATGTACGCATGTCAAATTTGCTACTTTGATTTCAACCAACTTTGGCTTCAAGCTTAAGGGACATCCCAGAGACACCTGACATACAGAAGTAACCCGCTCAGTGCCTCAAAAAAAATGTCGCTAATACCAAATGCAACTTATGCAAATATAAAAATTGGGCTACCAGTGATGGTTAGTCCAATGTGAGTGCCCGTCCACACCTCCCCCACATTGTACCCGGGCAACATATGTATCTCTTCTCAAAGAGACCAGGATTTGAATCTTGCTATTTTGAAACGAGAAGTATCCAGATACAAGAATGCGGTACTCGATTTTCTATACCATTTTTAGGTAGGTTTTGAGTTCAATGATCCAAATTTGGTTTTATGGAGTTAATTTCAATAGTTGTGTTTTAGCATGGGACTCCAAGAATCACTACATCCATTACAAATTTACAGGATATAAATATGTCATCTATAAAACAAAACAGGATGGGTTAGTGCCGACTAGGACAAAATCAATGCAAGCTGACTAGGACACAATTATTGCAAGTTGACTGGGACAGAATTAACAAATCGTGTTCAGATCTGATCCTTTGAATCTCAACCCTTGAGTCCTAGCCCTTGGATCCCACTTGAAAAAACGAATGCTTTTCCTTTTTTTTGAAAATGAATGTTTTTCCTTTGAACACTCGCTAGAAAAACTCCACTGGACTGCGACTTTTGATTTTCATAAAAAGATGAATCGATTCTTTTCTTCAATCCTTATGTGATCCTTGGTTAAATTCATGAAGGAGATTATACGTTTAAATCTTTAACACTGAAACAAAAAGAAGATGAAGAGATTTAATGAATATCCCATATTCATGAAGAAATTTGGTCCTGCTAACTTAAATTTGCCTTTAGTTTTTCTGTGATGATGAAGATGCTTTTCAGCATTCGTCTCTCCTTTTGGTCAAATCTCTCTATTTTTTGTTACTGATAGTGAATATTTTTCTAAAACATCAAAAGTAGGGAAATAATTAGTCATGGCATTCTCAATATTTTTTTTTTTTTTTTTTTGAATTGTGCATTCTCAATATTTCAATGTTGATCTTCTTTGTTTGTTCAGGAAATATGCAATTGGTTTAATAAACTGTTACCTGCAATTGTTGGATGAAAATTTTCAACCAAATAACCCATTGTATATCAAGGCTAATTTCGAGTTGCAGTTGTTCGATAAAAATCCTCAACCAAATACTCCACTGTATTTCAAGGTTAATTTCTTTAATCTTCACTATATTTAGTTTTTTCTTAAATAGCTCTGGTTTGTCGGGTGGATAATGGATTTGTTTTCCATTTACTGTGTAATGTTCATTATTGACTCATCTCTCTAATTGCTGTCAAAATTGAAAATGGAATGCTTTGGCAAGCTATGGAAAAGGTTTGTCGTATTTCTTTACCAGCATATTTTTTTTTCTAATACTATAAATATAATATATGTTTTCATATTTCTCATGTTTTGGTAAGTAACAATGGGTTGTTCAAAGAGCAGTGGACATGAAGATTGATGTGAATCCTTCAAAAGAATGTGGTAAGAGGGTGTTGATGATCAAGTTGTTAAGGTTGTCGACAATGCCGATAAATTCAAACTTCAGGTATATGACATCTATTTTTCTTAGCAAGTTTAAAACCCAATATCTTGTTGTGAAGTTGCACGACGAGAATCTTCTACTATTTGTAGGAACCGCCTCCCTTCGACAAGAAACAGTTCTTGGCATACATGAAAAATCACAAACCACTCAAGTCATTTTTAAAACCTTTCATCTTTCTCTTGATGAAGTGATTGAAACCCCAAAAGAAATTTCTCTCTGTCATTTGATCCGTCCCTTCTACTAATGTTCTAATCAATTCTTCAAAGTCCACATCAAAATATCTCTTTCCAACTTAAAAGGCAAAGATGATGATACCCTGTCACGTAGCACCGCTGCGACACTCAAATCTCAGAGTCAGAAAACCTCAAAGTGAGAAGATACCTTGTTTGAAATTTTTATCACTGTATTTATGAAGACTCAGGAGAACAATGATGTCTTAGCCTATACGGATTAAAATTATAGAAGTTAATAGTATATATGGATTCAAATTATTTAAGTTAATATTATTTTTTGTATAAGATGGATTCTTTTTTCCCTCTCAATTGTGTTTCAGTTGGAGCGTTATAGACGCAATTACGCAATTTTCATCCTTCCATTTCAATCATGAATGACAAATGGTCAGTTGCGAGGCAATAGTAAACCTCTATCAAATCTCCATTCTCTCCGTCTTCACAATGCACTTTTTTCGCTCAATTTATGCTTCCTTCTTCAGATTATATGATTCCTGTTTGATTCGTAGTTTCTTCTTCAGTCAATTTGAAGTTTATTCTAGGTCAATTCAAGAAATTTCAATTTCAAGTAAGTTCAATTTAAGTTTATATGATTCCCCATTGAAAATTTCAAGGAATTCGTAGTTTCTGCCTCTTTTTAGTTTGTTTGATTTGTACCTCCTTTCCTGTTTGATTTGTAGTTTCTTCTAGGTCCACTTAAGGTTCAAGGAATTTCAATTTCAAGTAAGTTCAATTTAAGTTTATATAATTCCTCATTGACAATTTCAAGGAATTCGTAGTTTCTGCCTCTTTTTAATTTGTTTGGTTTGTAGCTTCTTTCCTGTTTGATCTGTAGTTTCTTCTAGGTCTACTGAAGGAGTTTCAATTCCAAGTAAGTTCTATTTATGTTTATGTGCTTACAGACTGATAGTTTTTTCTTCCCTCCTTCATAAAATGTTTGTGACAATTTCTTCTTTCCTTTTATGATAAAATCTTTTTGACTCGCAATTTATGATTCCTTTCGTTAGATTGTACGTCGAAAGACTATTGTTCCTAGACTTTTCGGTTCTACACTTTTCGGTTAAGGAAATCTATTACTAACAAATTCAAATCGTTTTATGCGAGGTTTTCCTGTCTTCTGCTTTCCTGAATGTTTTTCCAATATCTATTCTATATTACATTACACTAAAGTTAGTATCAAGCAACTACTTGTGTGTTGAAATTCAACCTCATTTTTAGAAGACACACTTTTGTGTAGTAGATGGCAAAATGCAGCTATCCACCTACCATGGCAATACTGTGTACAATACATGAATTCAGCCAGTCCTCAATTCACCAAATAATCTATACTCCAAAACCCAATTAAACCTAAATCCTCGGTTAGCAAAAGGAAGATTGACCATATATGCTCTAGCATCATAACTGTAGTTAAGAGCAGATACATGAGTCCGTTGCATTTTTTTCTTGAAAGTAATCTCAAAGTGACATGAGCAAATTTCATAGTTGATGTGTCTATTTACTTCCTTTTTGCTTATTTCAGACCATAAAATTTATGTACTTAACGATTAACAACAGTAGGTAAATGTTGTTGATTCATCTAGATTTTCTACGGATCTATGTTTTGTTGTTTCTGCTACATTTACTTTCATTTCATATATGCATTGTTTCATAAACAATAGATTTGTTTTTGCCTTCATTTCATATCATATATGATATATCGATACTCTATTTTATGTAGCAATTTGATTCACATAGACTAATGTTATTCCTAGCCTACTAAGATGAAAGATTTTTCGTGGAGAGAATTGGTGCAGCTATGCTTATTGAAGTTCATGATATTTCAAATGTAACATTACCCATTAAAAAAGGACCATGACGTAATGAACTCCATCTCATACTGTGGTTCCTTGAGTTTGAGGTTATAGTCGTAGAACTTCACGTGTATGATGGAAATGTTCTAACATATCTCGTGAGAAACTACTATATTTGGTCGAGTTCAAAATTTTGATATTTGAGTTTTCCCTAAGCCACTTGCGCGGGATTGATTTATTGTTGTTTCTATTGATTTCTGAGGATTTAAGTGCTCTTATCTTTTTCCCATTTTTCTTCAAGAATGAGTTTGAGATGCAAAAGTTAAATCAAACAAGAGGAAAAACATCAAAGATCTTGAGCTAAGACTATGGCTAGAAGTTATGGTAGGATATTTTCCAATTTATATCATAATCAATGATGGAAAGGTCATAGGGAGTGTTTTTTACGAAAGTTTTTATAAGACGTTTGTCGTTGTCCTTTTTGTCATGTCTGATATTGTACTCACACCTATGTAAACATCTCTCTTTAGTCACACAACTAGCAATAAGTACATATTCTTTTTATTTTACCGCCATTATATTTGTTCTTCGGCATGTAAAGTGTTTAATTGAAGTATCCGTGCCGGAGGCACGGGTTATAGCTAGTGTATATATAACATGAAGATACATCATGAATTGAATTAGCTTTATAACTGTCATAATTAAAGACATTTTAAGTCTTAAAGACCATATCAAGACCCTTAAGGCCATCATACAGGACCTAAAAGTCATTTATTTCTACTTTTACTTTATTGATGTCCTATTTACACACGTCAATAAATGATGTATATTCACTTTCACCGTGGATCAAACTTGTGACCTCAAAGTTTATATAATAAAGGAACAACCAACTGAACAAGCCGTTGTTTGCTTAACAATTTGGTTACCTACCATTTAGCCCAAGGACTTCCCATTCTTCACTTTCCTCCATTCACTACTTATCCATTTCATCTATCCTGAAAGGGAAACCCACAAAATCTGGAGTTGTATGAACTGAAAAAACTCTTTTATAGAATCAAATAAAAAAATAATATCATAATTTCTTCTGAATATAAGGACATATTTTATTTTTCATGAAAATCTTATATAGTTGTAAGAATTAAAACTTAATAATACGGAGTAAATGAAAACAAAACATAATGTTATCAATGAGTATTAGAAAAGGAAATTGTATATGTATATATACACACACACATACCCAAAGAAAAAGCTACCTCAATTCATTGTTAGTTCTACAAGTAGAACAAAACCCTTTCACAATCATTTTCTCCAAGTGAACCCATTAAGGCATTAACCATGTTGTATTATAATTACTCATCTCTAATCTAATTACAAAGAGCTTGATATGTAACATCAATAGATATAAACCAAATAAAGAAAGGAAAAATTCACCAACCCATGAATAATTGGAGTAAAGTTGGTAAGTAGAGAGATTTTTGGTTGCAAGAAGTAGAGAGGCTAATTAATATTGTTTATGTACTAGAAAATTAAATATACAAATGTGAAAAGTAATACTTTGAGAGATTTATATGAATAATAACAATCTCTACTTTTTTCTAGTTTTATGTTCTATAACACCTTAATTAATTGATTAATTAATTCCATTATCAATCCTTATATCTAAGCCTCTACATACTCAAGATTCTATTACTAGTTATCCCTAAAAATTCACCATTACTACTACCACTGCTAATGCTGCTGCTACTACTACCACCACCACCACCACTACAACTGCATCCCTTACTATTTTGTAACCCTAAATTGCAAGATAAACAAAGTGTATTACTTCTCTTTATCATTAACAATGGCTGATCTTGTTCTGATTCTTCGTAATCAATTTGATTAGGAGGACTAATTCGAAGATCGAGATTCAAATCAGGACATCTTAATTCTATTTTTGTTGGGTTAATCTTATTTTGATGATGAAACCCATTAACAATAGTATCCATCTTAATCTCTTGATGTTCTTCCTCTTTAGCAAAAGAGATAGTTTCGACCTGATTTGTCGATACCACTTTCTCGTTGATCAGTCGGTGTGTTGTTGGATCAACCCCTCGACTCAATAACTTCCTTTTAATATGGGTGTTCCAGTAATTTTTTATCTCGTTATCTGTTCTTCCTGGTAATCTTCCTGCTATAAGAGACCACCTAATGACCAAAAGAAAAGAAAAAAGAATTACTAACCATCCAAAATCTTAATATCTTTGCTAGCTAGAAGTATGTAACTTAGTTTTTCAAGTCAATGGTCTCTTTAGAAATATGAAAATCTCCCAAAGGGAGGGAAACACAAATTTAGGGGGGAGAGAGGAGGTTGTTAGAAAGTGGGCATAAACCAAATTTTATGTTATATTGGGCTTGGGCCCGTTTTGAGTTTGTGTCTAAATTGATAGGAAAGGGTTAGATAGATAAGAGTGACTTAATTGAAGAATATTCAGGAAGTTTTTTTTTAAAGGTTTTTTGGTGGCTTCTTTGTATGTGTATGAGCAAGTCTAGTGAGAGAAACTAATGAAGCTAGTATCTTGACTTAATGGTGAATGTTTTGTGCATTTGAAAGGTTAGTAGTTATTTTGGATATTTAACTTTGTTATTCAAAAGGGATTTGAGCTCATATTATGAATCTAAGTTTGATGAGATTTATAGATTGATAGTATTGGGTCTTATATATATTGTTTGTGGTTTTTTGTGATTAATCTTTTATCATCAATCAACATGGTATCAGAGCCATAATGCTTTAGCATTTTAACACTTTGAGAATCTAGGGTTTGTAAAAAAAATTGGGGATCTTGTAAGAAAGATGGCAAATATGATACAATCTCAAATACCTAGATTAACAAAAGAAAACTATGGACATTGGTCTATCCAAATGAGTGTATTGTTGGGTTCTCAAGATTTGTGGGATATTGTTCAAAATGGTTATGTAGAACCAAGTTTAGAAGAAGAGGATAGTATGAATGACTTACAAAAAAATGTTCTTAAAGATTCAAGGAAGAATGATAAAAAAGCTTTGTTTCTCATATATCAAGGGATAGATAGTCCTACATTTGAAAAAGTATCCGAAGCAAAATCATCGAAAGAGGCTTGGAATATTCTCAAGAATTCTTTTAGAGGAGTTGATAAAGTAGTGAAGGCTCGTCTTCAAATTTTGCGCGGTGAATTTGAAAGGTTGAGTATGAATGAAGGAGAACTTGTTTCCGATTATGTTTCAAGAGTATTGTCTAATGTTAACGAAATGAAAAGGTGTGGTGAAAAATGTGATGACGTTCGGGTGATGGAGAAGATTTTACGGTCTTTAACACCTAAATTTGATAATGTGGTTATTGTTGTTGAAGAATCAAAAGACTTGGAATCTATGACGGTAGATGAATTGATGGGAACATTGCAAATCCATGAACAAAGGGTGAATAGAAATGTTGCAACCTCTTCAAATTATTCGGTTGATCAAGTGCTTCAAGCAAAACTAACTTTGGAAGAAAAACAATGTATATCAAAAAAGGAAAAAGACTATGAGAGCTATGGAAGAGGCTATGATAATCATAGAAGGGGTTTTGGAAACCAAAGAGGAAGAAATCCTTTTAATAGAGGAAGAACAAATGAATCAAGAGGAAGAGGTAGAGGAAACTTTACTAGACCTTATAATAGTCATGGTAGAGATAAAAGGGATATTGAATGTTACAATTGTCACAAACTTGGACACTATAGTAATGAATGTTGGTATAAAAATGAAGTGAATGAAGAATCAAATCTTGTTGAGAACGATGTAGAAATTAATGTGGATCCTACATTGTTATTTTCTTGTGATGGGTTTGATGAATCTCAAACAAATACTTGGTATTTTGATACCGGTGCGAGTAATCATATTTGTGGGAAAAGAGAATTGTTTGTTGAAGTAAATGAAAATGTAAAAGGGAATGTAAAGTTTGGCGACTCTTCAAAGATTCCGGTGCTAGGAAAAGGTAATATCCTCATTCAACTAAAAAATGGCACCCATAGTTATATTTCCGATGTTTATTATGTTCCCGATATGAAAAATAATATTTTGAGTTTGGGACAACTTTTAGAGAAGGGATATGATATTAGATTGAAGGATCTTCATCTCACATTAAGAGATAGAAGTGGAACTCTCATTGCCAAAGTGAAGATGGCGAAAAATAGATTATTCCCTTTGAACATTCAACATGGTGATGTAAAATGCTTAAACTCTATTGTGAAAGATAAATCTTGGTTGTGGCATTTGAGACTTGGGCATCTAAACTTTGATGGGATGAAGACTTTAGCAAGCAAGAATATGGTAAGGGGTTTACCATATATTGATCACCCACATAAAGTGTGTGAAGGATGTGTCTTTGGTAAACATCATCGAACAAATTTTTCGAAAGAAGGAAGGTGGAGAGCTTATAATCCATTAGAACTTGTGCATACCGATGTTTGTGGTCCATTGAAGCCGATGACAAATGGAGGTAATAACTATTTCCTTACTTTCATTGATGATTATAGTAGAAAAACATGGGTATACTTCTTGAAAAATAAATTTGAAGTATTCGAAGCATTCAAAGAATTCAAGAACATGGTTGAAAAACAAAGTGGTTATGTGATCAAGAAATTAAGATCCGATAGAGGTGGAGAATACACTTCAAGAGATTTTGATATGTTTTGTAAAAATCATGGGATTATTCATGAACTTACTCCATCATACACACCACAACTAAATGGAGTGTCCGAGAGGAAAAATCGCACCATATTAAATATGGCAAGAAGCATGTTAAAAGAGAAAATGTTGCCTAGAAATTTTTGGGGGGAAGCCGTGGCATGTGCCGTATATTTGTTGAATAGATGCCCCACAAAAAGTGTGTATATGAAGACACCGGAAGAGGCATGGGGCTACTACAAGCCAAGTGTGGCTCATTTAAAAGTTTTTGGGTGCATTGCTTATGCAAAGATACCGGAAGCAAGAAGAACAAAACTTGATGACAAAGGTGAAAAATGCATATTTCTTGGTTATGATGAACAAACAAAATGCTACAAGTTATTCAACCCTATTGCCAATAAAGTTCTCCTTAGTAGAGATGTTGTATTTGAAGAAGAAATGGCATGGGAGTGGAAAGGAAAAGAAATTACTCAAGTTGAACTTGAGCTTGAAGGGGAAGAACATGAAAAAGAAGAAGCACAAAGAGAAGTTCAAAGAGAGCCACAAACACCGATGTATAGAGAAGCATCATCATCATCATCACCTTCATCCTCGTCTCCATCATCTTCATCATCGGGGGGAAGTTCTAGTGAAAGACCAATGAAGACAAGAAGTTTGCGAGAAATTTATGAAGTTGTAGATAATGAAGAAGAATTGAACTTGTGTTGTTTTCTCATGGATTGTGATCCTATTAGTTATGAAGAGGCCATCCAAGAAGAAAAATGGGAAAATGCAATGAATGAAGAAATTAATGCAATTGAAAAAAATGATACGTGGGAGTTGACAAATTTGCCAAAGGGATACAAACCTATTGGCGTGAAGTGGGTGTATAAGACAAAGAAGAATGCAAGTGGAGAAGTCCAAAGATACAAAGCAAGACTTGTAGCTAAAGGTTACAAGCAAAGGGTCGGCATTGATTATAGTGAGGTATTTGCTCCCGTTGCTCGTATGGAAACAATTAGATTGTTAATCTCTATAGCGGCTCAATATTCATGGAAGATTTATCAACTTGATGTCAAGTCGGCATTTTTAAATGGTATCTTAGAGGAAGAGATATATGTTGAACAACCTTTGGGATATGTTAAAAAGGGAAAAGAAGATAAAGTCTATAAGTTGAAGAAGGCCCTTTATGGGTTAAAGCAAGCTCCACGTGCATGGAATGCAAGAATTGATAAGTATTTTCAAGAAAATGGGTTTGAAAAGTGTCCTCATGAGCACACTTTATATATGAAAGTGAAAGAAAATGGAGGTATGTTATTTGTTTGTCTCTATGTTGATGATTTGATATTTACCGGCAATGATTCAAGACTATTTGATGAGTTCAAGAAGAGCATGGTTAAGGAATTTGATATGACCGATATTGGGTTGATGGGTCATTTCCTTGGTATTGAAGTGAAGCAAATGGAAAATGGCATATTTATTTCTCAAAGAGGATATGCTAAGGAAGTCCTTAAAAGGTTTAAAATGGAGTCATGTAATCCGGTAAACACCCCTCTTGAAAGTGGAGTGGAATTGAGAAAATGCACAAGAAGAAGTGATGTTGATCCTACATATTTCAAAAGTTTGATTGGAAGTCTACGTTATCTTACATGTACAAGACCGGATATTCTTTATGGAGTTGGGCTAGTGAGTAGGTACATGGACACACCGGATGAATCACATCTTAATGTTGCAAAGAGGCTCCTTCGATATGTTAAAGGTACGCTAAATGATGGTTTATTTTTCACTTGTGAACAAGATTTTAAGCTTATCGGTTATTCCGATAGTGATTGGGGTAGAGACTTAGATGAAAGAAAAAGTACATCGGGGTTCGTATTTTTTATGGGTTACACGGCATTTACTTGGTCTTCTAAGAAACAACCCATTGTGACTTTATCTACTTGTGAAGCGGAATATGTAGCCGCTAGCTCTATGGTTTGTCATGCAATTTGGTTAAGAAATATGTTGAAGCATCTTCAATGCCCTCAAGTTGGTCCAACCGAAGTGTTCCTTGATAACAAATCGGCTATTGCTTTAGCCAAGAATCCCGTTTGTCATGAAAGAAGCAAGCACATTGATACACGCTACCATTTTATTCGTGAACATGTTAAAGAAGGTGATATTGAAGTGGTATATTGCAAGTCTCAGGATCAAATAGCGGATATATTTACGAAGCCCTTGAAGCATGATGTCTTTGAAAGATTAAAGTGGATGTTAGGTATGAGAAGTTACGGAAATTTGGTTTAAGGGGGGATGTTAGAAAGTGGGCATAAACCAAATTTTATGTTATATTGGGCTTGGGCCCGTTTTGAGTTTGTGTCTAAATTGATAGGAAAGGGTTAGATAGATAAGAGTGACTTAATTGAAGAATATTCAGGAAGTTTTTTTTTAAAGGTTTTTTGGTGGCTTCTTTGTATGTGTATGAGCAAGTCTAGTGAGAGAAACTAATGAAGCTAGTATCTTGACTTAATGGTGAATGTTTTGTGCATTTGAAAGGTTAGTAGTTATTTTGGATATTTAACTTTGTTATTCAAAAGGGATTTGAGCTCATATTATGAATCTAAGTTTGATGAGATTTATAGATTGATAGTATTGGGTCTTATATATATTGTTTGTGGTTTTTTGTGATTAATCTTTTATCATCAATCAACAGAGGTGACTTACTTGTTACCAAGAAGGCTATGTAATTTGATGATCAACTCATCTTCTTCATCACTGAAGTTTCCTCGTTTGAGATCGGGACGTAAGTAATTGATCCAACGAAGGCGACAACTCTTACCGCATCGAAGAAGGCCAGCAGCTTTAGGAAGAGACCTCCAACAACCTTCACCATGAACTTTAATATGTGCAATAAGTCTGTCATCTTCTTCTTTAGTCCATGCTCCTTTATTTGTATGAGCTTTCTCACAACAAGGAGATCTTCCCATCTAGAATTATTTAAACCTTCTCCTTTATTTGTATGAACTTATATTTTGTAGATGTCTTTGTACTTGTAGTAGTTGCTAGTGGTGATGGTTATGGTGGTAGTGGGAGTGGTAGTTGTGTTGGAAGTATTAGTGGTGGTTATGGTGGTGATGGTGGTAGCAAGGAAGATGGTGCATCAAGCTACCCTTTGAGTCCTTTACATTGTCATTTATATGGTTTAGAGAAGAAAGAGAAAGAGAGACTAATTTTGCTTCTAGATGTGAGTTGGTGAGAAAGGGGTTGAGAGGATTGGGTGGTGATTTGTTGAATCTTTCTTGATATAAAAGTTGTAGTTAATATTTTTTACTTATTACAAAAAATGGCTTGAAAAGACATAAATTGATGAAAGACAACATTCAGGTAGGTTTAAGTAATAAAGGTATTCATTGAAAAGATAGGAGGTAAAGGGTGATGCTTGTTTTTTATGTTTAAATCTTTTTTTTTTTTTTGTTGAAAATGTTTAAATCTTAAACTACTTCAATTTATAAATTGTGGAACAAAGCCCTTTTCTCAATTCTGATAAACACAGAAAATATGTCTTCATCCAAAATAATTAAATATAAAATATCAATTAATGTCGACATACAATTAAAAAGTTATATATTGGTGAGATTTATTAATAAGATGATGTTAGGAGAAAGATTTTGGCTAATAAATTTTTTTTAAATTATTTTGAAGCTTTCTTTTAAAATCAAAATTATACTAAAAGGGATGGAACCATAACAACGTATTTGAATTAGAGAAGTGCTTCAATTAGTCTTATTCAGTGCATTTTATGGTGTACAATTTGTATTTTTAATTTTAAATTACGTAGATTTCAAAATATCTTATTGATAAAAGTTTGTGGTCAGAAGGATAATATCAACTTATATTCAAACTCTGAATTATGATAGGAAAACTAGACATTCTTTATGTCCTCCAATGAGAAAATAGTGCTTCTAGAAGCTAAAATGATTTTTAAGAAATTGAAGGTTGTTGTGACTTTATCATTTCAATGAGTATATAATATTTTCAGCTTTGGTTAACCTTCTACTGTCCTTTTATTTTTTTTTTTTTTTTTTTTTTTTTTGGAAATCAAACTTCATATAACGGCCAAAAGGCTAATGAGAATTACAACATGAAGTTTAAAATAACAAAGACTTAACCAAACGAGCCAACAAGCCAAGATATGCCCACTTGGGTTGCCTCTGGAACTACCTGGTCTAACTGGTGGGCTACTTCTGGTACAACCACCACTCGCCATTTAAGGGTAGTTATATAGTCGATGCTTCGTTCACCTTCTTCTTCGATGATCAAAACACTCGACCCTGGAGAAAATGAAAGTAACAAAAGGTCCTAAAGACCAACAAAACAGGCCCTAAAGACCAACATAACAGGCCCTAAAGACCAACAAAGAGACATAAAGAAACAAACTTTTATTGTACTAAGAAAATAAAAACTAGTAACTCTTTCGTCTCCCTTGCGTTGAATCACTAACTGGATCGATTTTTGAAGTGAAATGCAGAACTTATGCAAGAACTGATACATGTCGGTCACATTTGAAGTGAACATGGATCAAGTGACGTTGGGATACTAGAAGATGTAATTTTGGGGCTTTCCATCCCACCATCCATCCATAATAAAAGACCCAAGTGAGTAAGGCAAAACAGCAACACTCTCAAGTCAGGAATTTCGTCGAACAGATTATGAGCAACAATCAGATAGAGAAAGAACACACCTTTATAACACACCACCATGACTAAACCATCATAACCCACCCAAGGAAGACCACATAACCCACCACCACCACCACAGAAATACAACTCCACCACCATCACCATTAAAGCACTTCCATGTTCTTCACTTTTCCACACAACCACCTCCACCTACACACAAGAACCGTCCCTAACCACCATCCAAACTCCATCACCAGTCCCTCTAAACACCACCAACTCTGAAGCCAAACCCCCTCTCATACCACCACCATAGCCTGATCAATCAACGCTAAAAGATAGAAAAAGGAAAAGAAAAACGAAAAAGGAAAGCAAAAGAGGAAGATCCGGCGAAGGGAGACCCCTCGCCGGAAAACACGAACACGAACTCTCTTTCTCTCTCCTGGATAAAACGGTTATGCAGAGCAACTGGATTTGCCCTTCCTTGATAGTTCTTTTACTATTCCTGTCCTTTTATTGATGTATCATTTCTCTTCTTTTTCTCTTTTTTCTTCTTTCCAACCTTGTGCGGTGGAAGTTTGGACAAGGATGGTGGAGTTAGAAAGAGAGAGAGAGGGTAGTGAGACCTTTTTGGTATTATCTACCCTAAATTTGCAAAACTTTGTGTCATGTTGTTGCCCCACCCACTCACATGGGAGAGTCTTTCAAACTACCACCTCTCTTTTTATCTTTTTCGTCTTCTCCTTTTGATTCCTTTACTTCTCCTTTGTGGTTGCCCATTCTTCTATTACATTCTTGTGACCTTCCTAATTACTATCATCAATCAACTTCCCCACTAGTTATACATTTTTTTTAGCCTTTATCTCATTTGTATGAGTATATAGTTATGGTTTTCAAGTACAAAATATATATTGTTCATCACAAAAAAAAATACAAAATATATTAAAATACATTAGAGGTACATTGACAACATTAGAAACATAAGATTATTCATAATACGTGGCATACTAGGAGAGGGACTTTAATTAAAACATGTAACTACAATTTACACATGTTGATGATGAGTGGTTAGATATCTCTTGAAAAATGATTCTGGGATCTTCTGTGGATTCTTTCTCTTTTTCATCTTTTTTTTCTTTGAAGCATTCTTTCCTCTTGCTATAATGCTGACTCAATATCTTTTTTGTAGAGGGGGGTACTTGTAAAGACTCCGACGCTCAAGTCAGATCAATCAATCACAAATCAAAGGTTGAGAATTGGATCCGTTATCAATGCAAACCTGTGTTATTTATATAAGTTTGCATGGGTGGGAAATCACCGGCTAATGTGGCCGCAAACCAATTTCGTTAAGTGAATCTTTTGGATCATGGTTGTAATATGGCGAGGCAGTATTCGACACTTTGCCTGGAAGGCAGAGATTAAGGCATCGAGCTCGCTTGTCCAAACTTCCCATTCTAAGTCTTAGATTCCAGAGTTGACACAGATTCCCTTTTTGCTGACCTTTGCCCAAAGCATTGCGTCGTGCATTGTAAGCATTCACATTCTTCCAGATTTTGTCCTCTAACTGTATCTGATAATGCCATTATAAAGTTTGTTTTATCATCATGAATAATACAACTTATACTTGCTATTTCTGTTAGTAAAGTGAAAGAAGCGTCAATGTTGATCTTGAGATAGGGTGCTTCTGGAGGGGTCCATTTTGTTTGGTTCTTCTTTTTGTCTTCTATAGTAACTGCTTTCAGAGTTTTAGTTGGGGTAGCTTTGATCTTGATAATTATCTGCATAGGAGTTTTCTAAGTACGTCTTGAAGCCAGTTAATTCTTTGGGTTATTTCCCAAATGGCCCCCAACTTTGTGACCAGCTTCCTGCCTAGCCCCCTCTACTTTAACAAATATTTCCATATGACCCCTTTTTCCGTTATCCTTAACTTTCTGTTACTCTCACTCCTCCATCTCATTTCCTCTCTCTGCCAAGTCACCTAACACGCGACATCATCATCTTCTCCAGCATGGGTCGCCGGCCGGCCAAATTTTCGGCCGGCGACCTTCAAACTTGAAAAAAAAACCTCTTCTTCTTTCTCTCTCTCTCTCTCTCTCTTGATTTCTCTCTCTCTTCCCCTCTCTCTCACTCTCTCTCTATCTAAAAAAAAAATATTTGATTTCATCTCTCCTCTCTCTCTAACATCCAGTGAAGGGGGTTTCCCTTCGCCGGAGGTCGGGCTGACATTCAAGATCTGTCGGAACAGACCTTCAAGGTCTACCCGACCTCCGGCGAAGGGAAACCCCCTTCGCTAGAGTTTAGAGAGAGATGAAATCAAATTTAAAAAAAAAAAATTAGAGAGAGAGAGAAGATAGGGGAAGAGAGAGATGAAGAAGAAGAGAGAGAAGTCAGGAGAGAGAAAGGAAGAAAAATAGAAATTTTTTTTTTTAAGTTTGCAGGTCACCGACCGGAAATTTGGCTGGCCGGCGACCTATGCCGGAGAAGATGATGATGTGGCATGTTTGATGATGTGGCAGAGAGAAGAAATGAGATGGAGGAGTGAGAGTAACGAAAAGTTAAAGATAACGAAAAAAGGGGGCCATATGGGAATATTTGCTAAAGAAGGGGGCTAGGCAGGAAGCTGGTCACAAAGTTGGGGGCCATTTGAGAAATAACCCTAACTCTTTATTTAAGAGAATAAAAGATATTACTAAAATATATTTAGATACAAAATGAGAAGACCTCCACCCCAAAATACGATGATATGCAATAATATCTGTCTTAAGTCCTTCGAAAATGAGCTAGAATTAATTTCAACAGCCCAAGGGTATAAACCTCCTAAATAATCAACAATTTTAACTATTTTCATGGTTTGTTTACAAAATTATGGATACTGAAATTGGCCAACCTAACTATATCCTCTGATTTTAGGGATATCGTAACTGATTTTGGTCGATTTACACTAATACTTTTCTATTTTGATTTAATTTACATGAATAAGTTATTATACCAACCGTCGGATGTGATATATGTCAAACTCCCAAAATAATTAGACGACCAAACTTATCCCTCATGTAACCGACTGAGTTGTTTTAATATATAGGATTAGGTCATACTACTTTACACGTACCTTACACCATTACTACCTAACAATGAAATTAAACACATCTACCCAGTTGTGGAACATATCAATATGTATGTGGTGATGAGGTACGGGATCATAATTATAAAATCCAAGATTTATGGGATAATAGGAAATTAGGCCAAAACCTGAATAGTATTGTAAAAAAAAAATACTGATTTCGTAACAGTACAATTTATCCCTGAAATGAAAGTCTCGGTTAGCTCTCAATAATTTTGTAAATTTCTGAGCAAATTTATTTTTGCTAAAAAATTATTTTGCAAAAATGTTTTGCATTTCTTCTTTTTGATTTGACAAACACGTTGACTGGCACTAATTTTGGCTAAAACATTTTTTGATTTGTCTTGTGAAGAAAGAAATAGCTTCCACATTTTTTTGTTATGTTTTCTGTTTAAAGTGTCTTGAATATGGGTTGATATTGAACCCGGTTTACAACCCGCCAACCCGCTTACAAGGCAATGGTAATTGCCTAACGAGACAAAAGGTCTCGGTGCGGAATTTTAGACCTGTTAGCGAAGCTGATTACTGAGACAGGGCTGGTATGCGAAGCAGGGGTCTGAGGCAGAGCTGATCTTCGAGACAGAGCTAAAATGCGGAGCTGGACTTTTGTCAGTTATTAGTGTTAGCGTATCCATGTGTATTTTGGATTTAGAAATAGAGCCGGTGAGGCGGTGAGATTAGAGTTTACTGGCTATATAAACTAAAATCCTAGGAGATATCTGTGTCTAATTCTTACGAATTTCTTGTGTAACTTGTTTGCTTATCGTAGTGAAAATCATCGCGTCGTTGTTCTTTAATTTGTGTTTTGTGTGATTGTTCTTTATTTCCTATTGCTTTTCTTGGATTATTTGATTTCGGTCATAGCAAACCTCGTTTGTCATAACACTTTCAACATAAACATTTAGACTAATGCATTTTTTAATTTGTCTATTGAACAAAGTTAAAATGTTATGCATATTATCCTTTGTATTTGACAAACCTATAAACGGAAAAAAATATTTTGGCTAATGTATTATATATGTTGTTAAGAACATAATTATATATATGTCGTAAACATTTTATAACAAGTCCGGGCAATTATATATGTCGCCAACATTTTATAACAAATCATAACACTATTGTATATATTGTCAACAATTTATAACAACACAATTATATATGTTGTCAACAGTTTATAACAACATATTTATATATGTTATCAACATAAAAGGGTAAAAAAAGGATTATGAAAAAATAGGACTGTCTTGTTAACAATATAATTATGTATGGTGACACATCTAAAAAAATGTCAAAAAATGGTGTTTTCAACTTAATTTTCTTGGGTGGATTTTTTCCAATTTGGACGCAGATTTTGAATTTTTCATGATTCTTTCTATGACGTTATGTGTCATTCATTCTCTAAACATAGTGAAAATAGTCTCTACAATTTTAAAATAACTGGTTAGGCCACTAGGAATGGAATTACCAAAAGAACCATAACAAAACAAAAAATAAACGTTTATATCGCGAATCCAGATGCTTCCAATTTTCACTGGTTTTGTTCTTAAAGTGTTTTGTTTTATTTTTACTGTTATTTTTATTTTATCTTTTAACTCGAGTGTTGTTTAGTCATTTCCTTGTTGCTTCTGAATGTTTTTATTTAACCGAAATGTCGTTCCTATTTAGTTGTAAAGTGTTTTTTTCGTTTTTATTGTTATTTTTTTCGATTTTTGTTTTTAGAAAACTTTTATCATCATTTTGTTGTTTTTTATTCCGACTAGGTGTCCACCGCGCCTTACGGGCGCGGTACATCTCTTTTGGCTAACGCTTTAGTTTGATGCGTGTATGTCGGAGCTTATGCCTAAACGTGAATGTCACGCAATATCCAATTATAAACCATCCAACATTATACAGAGACCTGTAACATGTCTTTGTGTGATTCTAAATGCTTTATAAAGAGGGAAACAATTGGCTAAAATACTTTAAGATCCCGTTTGAGATTGTTTATTTTTCTTTGCATCGTTCTCCGAAAAGAAAATCTTTTTTTTATGAAAAAAATGTAAATGTTACACATGTGAAAAGAAAACATAATCTAACATTTTTATGTACAAAACCAAAGTTTTTCTGTTATGAGAAAAATTTAAACGTCACCCATGTGACTGAACAAAAATTTTTGGTCCAAACTATCATTTGTGGTTAGTTTAACTTAAACTGACATTTAACTATATTATTTTGGCACAAATAACTATATTATATACCCCAACAACCCTTGGTTGGAGTGGTAAGAGGTATAATCTTCCACCTAGAGGTCAAGGGTTAGAGGCACACGCTGAACAATTCAAAAAAAAATAACCATATTATATTCCAATAAATTAGGTAAAATTATTTTGGATGAAAAAACCAAACAACCACTTTTTAAAATTTATTATGGTTGGTTGTGAAGGTCACGGTTTTGAATTTAGGTCATACTATCAACAATGACCGACTTTACCTATACAAATGTATAAAACTTATTAAGTATCATGTGTTTAGGTAAAGGACAGGACTTGTGGAGTTACCCTATATCCAAAAGGCCTTACCTACCTTGTGATTGATTGCCCTCACATGTATACTTCATTAACCTTATCCTCAAATTCGGATAATGAGGGTAAAGGGGTTTGAAAGGATGGTTCCTCTAACTTCTTTTGATAACCTTCAACAAAAAAAAAAAACTTCTTTTGATATCGATATTTAAGGGAAACATTAAACAAGGACACATATGAATACCATATTTACTTAAGAAACACCACATTGTCTAGGTCAATTATGACTCGCAAATATCATCAAAAAAAAAATTATGACTCGCCAAAAAAAAAAAAGTGTAAATTGCATAAATATATATATGCCCTATAATACAATAAAACTTAGTCATTTTCTTTGGCCAAGTAATAAAATTATCTTCAACAAAACAAAAAGGTAATAAAAATTGTAATCATACTACTATTTATTTGGAAGATATTATTTAACCGCACCATACTTTTTTACTTGGCGCGCGGGAATCGCGTGGGAATGGAATGTGATTCCTGGGAATCACAATCCTAATATTGTTTGGCTCGCGGGAATGCAGTGGGAATCCTATTCCCGGGGGAATAGAATTCCCTCAAAATGGAGTAATAGCAAACCCAGGGAGGGGGGTGGGTTTGTGATTCCCATTCCCGGGAATGCTTTGTTTTAATATTTATAGACCAAATTATCCTTAATAAAATATTAGAATGACTATTATTAAAATCGTCCTCCACACAATATCACAACTAAAAAAATTAAAAACCTTAGCCACCACCATAGCAATACTTTCTCTCGCTCAAATGTAACTTTTTCTCCCTCTCTAGTTTTTTCTCTCTTCTCTTTTTCTTTTTTCATTACAATCGATTTCATAATGTTTAAAAAGAAAAAAATTTAGCAATGACCTTTATTTATTTTAAATAATTTTTTTTTAAATGGTCAGCGTCCCTCGAACCTTTGACCTCCGAAGTGGAAGATTATACCTTTTACGACTCCAACCAAAGGTTGTTGGCATTTTAGATACTATTTAATTGGTGTGTCATGTTACTATTTCATATCTGCAATTTTGAATAAATAATATTGATTAAAGTACATAATAAAATTGACGTTTTATTTATGTAGTTTAAGGATATAATAGGAATTTTACAAAAAATTATATTCCGATTCCTACACGAACCAAACACCAAGTTAGGAATCTATCAGGAATCGAATTCCTATTCCTGGCCAAACCAAACATCAAACTGAATAATCTGATTCCCGGGAATCGTGTTACGGGAATGTGATTCCCGGGAATCACATTCCATTCCCGTCCGACAAACATGGCCTAACTTTATTTGTATCAGAATGGGACAAAGAAAAATCGTTATTTTAAAGAACAATCATTATTTTAAAGGTTTGGTGCACTTTTACCATTTTTATTTTCACATAATAACATTTAGCGATTTGTTTCTAGTATGTTGTTTCCTGAGATTTTAAGAAGTTGACACGGTGCACTCAGAGTTGATGAATCAGTTACCAAACATCCACTGGAAATGGTAGGAAATTAATACCAACATTGAAAATATATCATTTGAAAGTCACGTATAGGATCTTTTGGAAGTCGCATATACGGAAAAAATTACTTTTTTGTATATTGATATCTTGAGAAGGGTAGTTTAAAAGGGCCCTCCCATTTTTGTTAAAAGACTCCTTGTGAATTCGGTACGAGCCTACCGAATTCATAAGAGACCATTCAGTACGAACCTACCGAATTGACTCCAGTAACCTATTTTTGAAATTTCGGTGAACTCGTACCTAATTGTGAATTCGGTGGACTCGCAACGAATTCACAAGATGGGCCCTTTTAACAAGAATGGAAGACCCCTGTAAAACTGTTGGGAAAAACGGGTCGAGTCGACGCAGCGGAAATATAAGTTTTCCCTCTTTGTGTTAGTTACGAGGATAATATAGAAGAATAGTAGGAGCAATAAACAAATAACTGAAAGTAAATAAGACAACGATTTTTAACGTGAAAAAATCCTTCAATACGAGAAGTAAAAACCACGGGACTCGTAGTCCAACCAAATCAACTATAATAAGCAAAGTAGTTACAGACTACGTCCACCCGAGACTCAGACTCCAAAAAGGGATCAATCTCAAACACGGAGAAACCCTCACAAGAAAGAACAAAAACAGCCCAGAAATTTGCAGTCCAAAACGACTCTCAATTCACTAGGATTCCGGCCACCAATCCACGATCAGACCGTACAAATATTAGATGAATAAGTCAAGAATATTTCTGCTAAATTTCAGTTCAATCGGAGAGAACTCACCGTCGGATTTTCCGAACAACGAAGACTGTGCGTGTTGAAAAAGTTATTCCCCGCTCTTCGGCAACCTCCTTCTCTCTCCTCTTCTCTTGTGCATTTCTAATTGTGTTCTCAAATTCTAATTAAGATTAAGGACTCGAATTTGTTTCTTAAACCAAACCCAATTAGATTTTCCCATTAGGAGCAAAACCCAACAAAAACTCCCCTCTTGAAAATGTTAACAACCAATAGAACTTTGAAAAAACAATTCTTTTACTCCTACTACATTTTTTGTTGTGGAACCCCCACTTCCATCCTCATTTTTTCTTCATTTCTTTCTCTCATTATCATAATCCCATGATGAAATATGAAACTCAACACAAACTCCAAGTTCTGGAAAGAGCTCCATTAAGCTCTAAGGGGAGCTATACTCGAGGAGCTTCAGTGAGTTCCCTACAGCTCTTGTTAGCCAAAAAAAAGGTTATTTGGAGGTTTTACACCTTAAAGTTGCTCTCCAAATACAATAATATGTTTTTCTTACAAGAAGAAACTTCCTTTTAGGTTTGTTAGAAAAGTTGATGTTTGAAAGTGATAAACAAGACTTGTTGAATGGGTCACGCCTCTACAAAAGTGGATCTACATTTTAATATCAGTGATTAGGTAGGGGGTAGGACATAGTTTGATTGATTTTTAAATTTTCTTTTATGCTTTCAAGCCATAAGTGAGTTGAGAATCATTAAAGCTATTTAGTTGTGAATTAGAACATAAGGTACAATAGTGCTATTTGGAGTATGGGACCGACCTGGAAACCAACCAAATGATGGCCATAAGTTTTTTGTTTCCTAAAATATCTGAGAAACACAAAGATACAAGCATTCATTTTTGGATATATAAATACAAGTTAAGGGATATTAGTATATTACATTTTTATATCTTTTTTTGATAGGAATATTACATTCTTATATCGGTCAAAACTTAAAAGTCCATCAATGGTCGGGACTACGAATTGCTTCGTGTGACGATTAGCTGATCAATCTTTACAATTCTAGTGATGCCTCGAAAACTAATAATAGGCCTTGCTAATGGGTCAATAGAGTTGGGCTCTCTTCATAGATGCCATTGCCAATTTGATTTTATAGATCCTACTTCTACAATTGGTAAGTCACCGGGTTATTCAAATAAGTCGTGTTTTCCGTGGTTTTCCCATGTTACAACTTCCGTACCAATTCGATCGATCCGGAATGGATCGGTAGGCTAAAAGGCCCAAATAACCAACATGGAAAGAAAATTTTAGTTTTTTTTTTTTTGAGAAATCGACTACGATCTACGTTAGTCGTTACACGACATTGATACATCATTAAGATGTGATGAGCATGATAACCACCTAAGTTAAACCAATAATTAAAGAGGCCTAACGCCCGACAACATCTACTTTATTTAGTGCCTATATTACATGAGATAAATCTTGGTGATAAACTGCTTCAACCGAAATTCGATCCCAAGACCTCATGGGCGAAACAAAATTTTAGTTGCCTTCATTATAGATGCCAAACGGTGCTCTTATGGGTTAACAGACCCAAGCCCAACTAACCAACATGGAGATAAGAATGAGAAATGTTATATACACTCACCATTTGTACCCAATACCCTCACGATTATTCACTCACATTTAAACACATTTTTATCCTAACACAGTCACTTTTCCTATACACTCACATGTTGGTTCTTGAACAACTTTCTTCGATACAATAAAATTAGTTATATACTCAAACGAACAGAAAGATGAAATTGATGTGTAGTGTAACATAAAGCATCAGTACAATCGTACAGATAAATAATATAGAGGAACTTGCAAAGAGAATTTTGATAAGTTCCCGTTTGTGAGATGAACCGTTGCTATACTCAAATTGTCGAAAAGATGAAATGGAGGTGGTGGTGGTGGTGGTGGTGAAAGGAGAAAAATAGTGGTATTGGTGGTTGCCGAAGTTGGTGGTTGGCAGGGACGGAACTAGAACTTTTCTTAGGAGGGGGTCGAATCATTCTAGTCATAAACTAGTTTGAAAATTTTATGAAGCACTTTCATTCAAAATTACATATAAAAATAACAAGTAAGTCATAAAGATTAAACATAAATAAAAAATAACATGAGACTACTACGCGTAATAGTTTTTTCCTCTTTAATGTATCAAAATGGAACCCGTCGCTCCTTAAAATCTCTAAAATCATCTATGATGGATTTTGTGCTAAACTTCTGAGAAATTTCTTTTTCTATGTACAAAATCAAAGAATCTGAGAGAAAATTATCATCCATTTTGTCGCGTAGGCTTGTTTTAATTATGCGCATAGATGAAAAGATCGTTCAACTGTTGTAGTAGAAACACGAAGAGTTAACACAAGCTCAACTAGTCGACAAAGAAAGGGATACCTTATTGCTATTCTAGTTTTTTCCAACCATAGACACGAACCTGAGATCGTCTTCAAATTTTTGAAGTCTGGACATTGAACTACATAATATTCATAATGTTGTAGTTGTATTGTCAAATGCATCTTCTCATGATCTAAGAAATCTCGTGGATAAAACTTATCTACCATATTACAAATATCATCAATCCTATAAGAATTGCAAACTTCACGAGGAACCAATGATGAGCTAAGAACAAGAAGTTCTACTGAGTTGTCACTAAATCGACTATTTAACTCGTACCAATGAAAATCTATTGCAACATAAAAAATATCTAGCCTGTAAAATTGTTCATTTGATAAATTTCCTTGTTGATAGTGAGCTTTAGCCTTCCTTCTAACATATCGAGTATTCATATCTGGAAGATCTATATTTCGCGCCTCACAAAAAGAATTTACCTTTGCAAGTAGAACATCCCATCCGACATCTCCCAAATTTTAGATAAATACTTTGGTAGAAGAAACAAGTTTCATAGCATTCACACTATCTTGAGATTGGCATTGCAAAGATTGACAAAGTAAATCAGTGATCTCCATAACTTCTTTCATTAGATGCAATATAAAGACAACTTCTAACGTCGACATACTTTCATACGCTACCTCTATTGGGTATTGGTGGTGTCTACTAATGTCGTTAGCGGAATATCAGACATCACATGTCTAACATTAGTATCCCAGGATCACATGCATAAACTAATAATCAACTAAGAGTTAGAGATTACCTTAATCGCTAATTTTCCCTCGAACCTTTCCAATCGTTTTGAGAAGACCAAGAGCTCCAATTGTCGTTCCTCTACTTGGGACACCGAATGGTCTACTTCGATCAGTGTCTAAAAGAAGACTTCGATCTCTTTTAGCATCCTTAGCAATACTGCTTCTGCTGCCTCTTGGATCTTTACTCCTTTTAGTCAAGTTTGTAATTCCCTTGAGCTCCCACTGAGCCGCTCATCTGGTCTTACATACCTAATAAAGGAATTCTATAATACTTGTTTAACTTTGTTTACAAGGATACTAGAACCGGAATTCATAATTCCGCTCCTTTTGTCTTCTAGGTGATAAGGGTAGTTTCCTCTTAAATGGTCTAGCCATTATTTGGAAACATTCACAGTAATGAGGTACATTCTTGATCATGAACTCGGCAACTACTTGCCTTTTCATTGATCAAATGTTTGTCTCACTTGACTGACCCTTTGCCCCTTTTGAATCTCAAGGACTCTTTCTTAGATTCCTTTTACCAAATCTAAAGAACCTTTCTTAGATTTGATATTCCAGTGTGTTCTGCTCAGTTGTTCGTAACAATCTGAGTGACTCATCTAAGGTATTATCTATCTTTGTTCAATCGACATCGAACTGGGTGATAGATGAATTCTGTTATCTTCTCTTAGGATGACTTTCAGATTGCCTTGGAGGTTTCGTACCTCTCCATTTATGACTTTTGTAGGAACTTCTTCCTCAGTTTGTCTTAATGGTCGTGCTAGCATCCATTACTCTTCCAAAGAGAATGTTCTACGATTGCTTGCAAAAGGCTTTTGACCTTCTTCGGTATGAGTCAACATTGCGTATTCTAGTATGCTTTCCTTTTGAATCTGAGAACTAATCTCGGATTCCTTCTTCCATTTCTAAGAAGTTGATCAACCTCTCCCTTAGGTGTGATTCAATGTTGAACTCATTTCCTTGTGTCATCTTCATTCTACGTGAAAGAATTGCAAAGTTTTAAAGTTATCGTTTTTGGAAAAATTCAGTTTTTCCCACATTATTCAATATAAAATTGTCCCCGATTGAATAACGTGATTCCAAGATCCCAGTTTTTCGGAGTAAAGCGGACTAGGGCCTTGCCCTTGACTCCGTCGTTCCAGGTTGGGAACTACTTCACTAATCATACCCTTATGACTCTCAGTTGATAAATTTCAATAATGAATGACTAATCTATCCTTTTGCCTCGAGTATCCAAAACTCTTTTTTGTTGATCTCGTTGAGTGGAACCATTTAGACGTGTAGACCTCTGCCATAGGCCTACCCGCATTGTCCCGAGGTAGAGATGGCACTCTGCGGCGGCAGGCCCACCATCACGAACAAGGGCGCAACGAGTGTCTTAATCTGGATAGTCACTTTACTCAAAATTACTTTTAGGGACTTTTACGTTAGTCTGGCATGTGTTATAGTGAACTACTTAGCCTAACTAACAATCACGACATAAAGCGTAAATAAGTAAGTAAATACGCGCGAAAAAGTAAATCAAGCAGACATGGATCCTAGTATGGCCTTCTTGTTTCATCTTTGGCTCGCCTCAGATCGCCATCTTTGAACCTCCATTGATTTCTCCCACTCGCCTTTAGATCTCATCCTCGAGCTTCTTCAATGGACTCATAAACCCTAAACTCTAAGACTCTAACGATTCGTAGATCGTATAAACGTGAAATTAAAATTAATTACAAATTTGCACCCATCCGTGCTTAAACCAGAATAAAAGAAACAATTTCTATGGTCATACTAGTTTCCCGCATTCACATCACACGCATTCATATAATATTTAAAGGTTAAGAATTATATATGCATGATACTCCGGTAGATATTCTTGTTGACATCACATGTCACATTACGGACCTTAAGTCTAAATTCAAAAAATTCGACTAATGGTGCGTTCCGGTTTCAACTTTTATGATTTCTAAAATCAATTTTAAGAAAAACTCCGTTTTGGGCTTTTGAAGCCCGGGTCAATTTCGGAAAAAATTGGTTTGATTCTTAATGATTTCCAAAATCAATTTTTTTAAAAAACCTGTTTCAGGTATTGGGTGGGTCCGGAACTATTCCGGTAAAATTTGGGTGGAATCAGGAGAGAATTTTGATTTTCGTCTGAAAAGCTCCTACTCGGGTCAAGACCCGTAAAATTTCGGTCTGTGGACCTAGGTCAAACTCAGAAAGGCCCGGGACATTCCTTGGTCAAGGCCCAAGACTCTAAGGTCAAGGCCCAACAAGGTGGTCCAGGCCAAAGAGCCCTAGGAAGTGCATAGGTCCGACCCATGCACGTTCCGCCCCTATGGTCAAGTGCTCGGGCCGTGCCTAGCACGGTCTGGCCGAGACTAGGTGCGTCTTGGCCTGGGCCAGACGCTTTCTTGCTCTCGGTCTGGGCCAGACGCTTCCTTGCTCTCGGCCTAGGCATAGGACACCTCCTAGCACTAGGCCAGGACGTCAGCCTAGGCCCAGACGCGTCCTAGACATGTCTGGCCTAAGGCCACGCCTTAGGGTGTGTTTCGGACCAAGTCCGAGACCCCTAGGCCGTCCCAGACGCATTCAGATGCATCTGGCCAGAGCACCCCAGACGCATCCTCATGGGTCTGGAGGAAGCTTCTGGACGAAGTCCGAGACACCATCGGATTGCCTGGGGCGCGTCCCAGACGCGCCCCTAGCAGTCGCGGACGCTACCGACTCGGATATGCAAATCCGAGTCGGTCTAGGTCAACAGACCGAGACGCGTCTGTGTTTGCTCTGGCCGAGACGCGTCTGCGATTGCTCTGGCCGAGACGCGTTTGCTCTGGCAGAGACGCGTCTGCCTTTGCTCTGGCGGAGACGCGTCTCCAGAACGCGTCCGACCAGCATCACCCGTGCAGCCCACTTTTAGAAACTTCCAATTTTTTTCTTTTTTTTTTTTTGCTTCCCAAGCAATTTTCCAACTTTTAAAAACTACCAAAATCCCAAGCTTTTGAATATCATCCAATTGATCAAAGTCAATGAAATCAAAGTTTTGAAAATACTTTTCAATACCAAAATTGAATCTTTTGAAACACTTTCAATCATCAATCTTTGATAATCAATTTGAAAACTATTAAATCACATTCACAACAATCAAATTGAATGTCTAAAACACTTTTAGACAAAACTATCAAGCTAATCAATCATGAATTAGTCCGAAACTTAGCAAAAATTGGTTAATTGCAAGAGTCTCTGACGCCACTGTTGGGTATTAGTGGTGTCTGCTAATGTCGTTAGCGGAATCTCAGACATCACATGTCTAACATTAGTATCCCAGGATCACATGCATAAATTAATAATCAACTAAGAGTTAGAGATTACCTTAATCGCTAGTTTTCCCTCGAATCTTTCCAATCGCTTTGAGAAGACCAAGAGCTCCAATTGTAGCTATTCTACTTGGGACACCGAATGGTCTACTTAATCTCCCACCTTGTAAGATAGCTATAACTCCAATGGTGGTTTGATAATAAAAAGAACTTCTTTATTTGACTAGTTGATAGCTTTTGTGAATTAACTCACTTTCTCCTCTCTACTTGATGTTGTAGAGTAAGAAAGCTCTTAGAGAAATTTCACACCTTATTCACTGCCCTAAGGGTCATTATATAGAACCCTAATAAGAGTCCCACTCAAATTTGGTTTCCTAAAAGACCCTTTTGAATAAGATTAAGGAAGTAGTCGAAAATAGAAACTAGTTTCTATTTTCTCAATTGCTTGATGAGGGGAGGTCCAAACCAGGCCAAAATTGGCAGATCTAACCTTCCCTTTTAGGGGAACCGACATTCCAATTTTCAGCCCAATCCGAGCCCAAAATGTCTCTTTTTGGCTCTAGGCCCAAAACCCCTCTTTTGGGCCTTTTGTGCTATCTTTGCCCAAACTTGTTTTAGGCTTATGAGACATATTTATGGGACTCTCCCATGATTATATATCTCACTCCCACTAGCCATATCATACGATTAAATAGCCATTGTGTAACCCGTTGTAGGATCCGGTCGAAGTTAGCCGCGAATTACTTCGTAATTCGACGATCGTAGTTGGTTTCTAGCTAAACACTACGACCCCTAAATCAACCGGACTTGATGATCTTCTTCATCAATTGTCCTATCCGAAAAATTGCTCGCATTGCATCTTTGGTCGAAGGACATCTCCTTCAACCTCCGCTTTAGATTTTTCAGAAAAAGTATTTCCATCCTCTATAATACACAATAGAACCAGACATGTTGCATTAAACATTTTTATCAAGCTAGAAATTGACTTCAAATGTGAACCCCACCTAGTATCTCCACTCTGTTGCACTAAACATTTTTATCTAGCTAGAAACGGACTTCAAATGTGAACTCCACTTGTATTTCCACTCTGTTGTAAAGTACAAATTTGGTTTAATCCTGTTCCCGTCTCAAGCTCATTAATAGAGATCAAATGTTCAATTTCAGTAACTTGAGCATTTTTCAGTTCATCACTACGTTTGCAAGAAGCACTAACAATATTAACAATAGAAGATAATTTTGTAAAAAATTGTTCAACTGGTATAGCTTATTTCGAAGATGTAACTAATGTTAATTGCAAGCGATGCGCTAACAATGAACATAATAAGCAATGGGAAATCTTTCAAAATTAAACTTGTAACCCATTCCACTCACCTCACATATTACTTGGACCAGTCATAGGCTTGGCCTCGAATGTTTTGGATATCAAGATTATGATGTGATAATACCGAATATATTTCTTTTTTCAATGGCAATGCCTCAATATTAGATACATGAACAAGCCCAAAAAAAAAGTCTCTACTACAAAACCATCTTTATTTCACAAATCTTAAAACTATAGCAAGTTGCCATTTTTTTGACTCACCACGGGACTCATCAACCATAATACAAAATTTTGCTTCTCCAATTTCATCTTGAACAGCTCGCTTAACTTTAGTTGCGAAAACGTGTAAAGTCTCTTTTTGGATCAATGGTGAGATGCAATAAGCATTTTTCTAAGCTTTATCTAACATAACTTCTGAGACTTTATCATTATATTCAGCTAATAACTCTACCATTTGAAGAAAATTTCCCCGATTTAGTAATCCTTGACTTTCATCGTCGCCTCTAAAAGCAAGACTTTGAAACGCTAGCCGTCGGACTGCATCAATTGATGTTTTGAGCCTTAACCGATTTTCTACAATTTGTTGAGAAATATAATTATAAGTCACTTATTGTATGTGGTGAGATTGATTCATTATGTCCTCCAAACATCGCATAGAAACTTTATCATAAGAGTGTGAATCTTTTCCGACGTGATTAAAAAATGCAGAGTTTTCTCCGTCTGTTATTTTTTTCCAGTTTTCAAAGCCATCATTAGTGAAAGCTTTTTGTCCGAAACTCCAGATGGCTTGTTAAATTGATAACATGGTAGACAAAAAGCTGCATCTTTTGAAGGAGAATATTTTAACCACAAGGGAAAAGATTTGAACCCCTAATTTTGAAAGCTACGTCGATGAGTGGCATGACCAGATATTGGGTATATTAAGAGTAGGGGTTGGTATGGACCGGTTTTAATATAGGCTCTCTAACTTCATCTTGTTGGTTAACATTTTATTCCCATATTTGGGGACGTAGCCCTAGATCACGCTTTAAAGAACCAATTTCAACCTCATTAATTTTAAGTCTTAGAGATTTCGTAGGGGTTGCATCTATAGTTGGATCTTTAGTATTAGAAGATGAAACTCCTTCTGCTCCCTCAATATTTTTTCTTTTAAAAAATTGATCGATTGTAGGAGATTTTATAGACTGTAAATTAACAAAATATCATAGGAATGCTACACATAATAGTAAAAAGTAAGAACAGTAAGTAGACTAACAAAATAAGGCTAATCTTTTTTTATGACACTTTTGGATCGTCATTAGTAATTCGATTGCTCCCGCTAGCCATTTAAAACATTATACCTACTTAAAACAATTTTTTTGACAATAGATTAATGTCTATTTACAAAAACATATACAATTATTCAGTAATTTGAAACTTACAAGAGAGAGAGAGAAAACATACAAAGAGAGGGAGATAGATAGTGAGATCCAACCAATTAGTCGTTAAAGTATTAAACTAATAATTATATAAATTGATTTGGAATTTAAGGCCGCGGAAGATTTAAAAATAGCTTTTTCTTTTGGTAAGAAGTTAGATGGAATATTTAGAAGTAATATTTTTTTGCAAAAATTTAGAAATAGATTGGAAAGTTCAATTGTGGCAGGTGAAAAATTCACGTTAATTTAGGCATGAGGTGTTTATAACATTGGGTGGTATGTTGGGTTTAGACTGGGCTGGTTAGTGGGGAGGCCCACTTAGCTTTAATGCAAGAAAATCAAAAATTTTATAAAGCAATAGGTGAAAACTATCAAGGGTCAGGGGCCCATGGTCCCCCCTGGCCCTCATATAGAAACATCCCTGGTGGTAGGAGAAGAAGAAGATGTTTTGGTTCCTTTACAATTTTGCTCCCAGAAATTTTGTCAAAATTCACAATTCCCTCTAAAAGTTTGTACTCCAGAAAAATTAGTTATTTGTCCAAAGCGCATGCAATTAGAAATTGTTATAAAATTTAGGGTTATTTCGCAAATGTCCCCATACTTTGTGACCAGCTTCCCGCGTAGCCCCCTAATTTATCAAAAGTAGGTAGATAGCCCCCTTTTGCCATCACCGTTTATGGACCGTGAAAGTCAGACTTTCATATTCCAAATTTACCCTTCTGTGTTATCACCCTATTTCAACGTGTCACTTCAAATTGGTTCGACTCATTTTCCAAAATAAACTTATTGACCTTACCAAACTTAAAACTTTCCCTCTCTAAATTTTTCTGTTTTATCTCTAAAAATTCTCTCTCTTCATCTTTATCTTTCTCTCTCTGCAAAGATATACTCAGTGTTGCAAATCAGAGCTCATGCATCTGTTGTTCTCAATCCATCTATGATCTATGTAATAAGAGGAACCAGAAGAACTAAGAAGGTAATTCCGACAATCCAAGCTGCTTTTCCGGTACTTTTTGTCAGTCTGTTGCCAACGTAAACTGCATCAGAGGCGACCCTTTTCCCTTGATAAACGATTGTTGATTCATTCAATTCTATGCTAGACTATGGTCTAGTAACAAATCTATTTTTATTTCCTCTTTGAAAATTTCATGTATAATGGCCAATAAGATTTGAGTTGTAGATTGTATAAGATTCGTAGTATGATAAAACAACCAGGTTGTACCCTATGGGCACGGGCTATACCTAGGGCTGGGAAAAAAGTCTGTAAATCCGAAACCCATCACGGCTATACTCAATCTTTTCATCTAAGGATGGGAAAATGGTCCGGAAACCCGAAACCCGACCCTAACTGCCCGGACCATTAAGGCCCACCGACCGAGAAGAGTCTGGCTCGGGTGTACCCGACCCGTTATATCGGGTGGAAGCAGTCGGGACTCGGGTACTACCCGAGTCCTGGCCCATTATACCCGCCCATTACCTATCAGCTACCCGATCGCCCGATAGGACCCGCTACCCGACCGCCCGACAAGACACGCTACCCGATCGCCTATCTCATTTACCCGATACCCATTGTTAGATTATATGATTCAACGGCTGAGATATCTTGTTTCTTCATTGGATATGCTCAGTCGTTGGATGATGAGCCATAGAAATGTCTCATCTGAATCTCTAAATTCGGATTAGTTAGTCCATTTCGAGCAGTTACTCTGATGAATGGTGTGTTTCTTTTGTCTAGGTGTCTTCTACGGAATTGAGCTCGAAAAATAGCTAAAATTGGAATAAAGACATGTTAGGGGGCATTATGGTCATTTGCTGGTCCTGGAAATCTTAACCATTGTTGGTGCTCGGATGATAAGTGGGGTCCAAAAACTTGATGGGCCTAAAAAGTTTCCTAAATAGGTCTACACCCGCAAGTGCACGGGTGTCAAGTTGTAATATTTCCGGAAAGACCGGTTCGTTCCTCAGAGACTAAGTGAAACCTATTCTAAGACTTGGAAGTAAGACGATTTTGAAAATGGTTTGGATTTTGGTGATAAAATAATAAAGAACAAAATAATAAAACAAATAATGATACAAGGAACTCAAATGGGGGGAGATGACCTAGGGTTTTTGAAATCCACCGAATAACTCACTTTTAAACACACGAAATCAACTGACTAACTCTCTCGTTTATAACTCAGAATTTCGGATAATGAACTATCCTAATTCCGGGAGATGTTTTCGATAAAATCGGTTTTTAACTCATGAAATTGTAATTGTCTTATTTAAAAGATGAATTTCTAAACTACTATCTATCAATCAATAAGTATGTATCGTCAAAGGATTTAACCTAAGCACGATACATCAAACCTAAAAGCATAGATAGTGAAAAGATAATCTACTTGATAAATTAAAACAATTTAAACATTAAATCACATTAAAAGAATTAACCAAATAACTTATGTTCTAAAGATCGAATATTTGGTTTCATCATCAACCCTAGATAGAGAATTAGTTAATCATAATACGATATTGAAATAGACATAAAGAATAAAAGAGAATGGAAGAAAACTAAACTTTTTCTCGCTGATTTTCCACTGGAAGCCAAACGCACCCTTAAGGAAATTGAATTTCTCGTCTTCTCGGAAATAATTTCCCTGTGGGAAAATTATTTCCCTACTGTTTTTCTCTCTTGCTTTCTACTGTTTTCTCCTTCATTATTTCCCTACTGTTTTTCTCTCTTGCTTTCTACTGTTTTCTCCTTCTTTCTCACTCTAAAGCTTCTCTTTCTCTCTCTATAGACCAGAAATATACTCTCTCTTTCTCTCTATAACCGAACAGTAAAGAAAGGAGACAAAGAAGATATGAAATTTTTAATTGAATTTGATAAACTTGATTCAATCTCTCTCTCTACAGTATCTCTCTCTTTCTTAACTCTTTCTATCTAATCTTCTCTCTCTCACAAAGAGAAGAATTAGAAGATGAAGAAGAATCAAATACAGAAAAGATTCAAACTCCCCCTCTCTCTCTAGCTCTCGGTTATGTCTTTAATGGCCGAGCTGGTCTTCTTCTCTCTTTCTAAACCTCTTTTTCTTTCTTAGCCGAGAGGACCCCAAAGATGAGATGATTCTGGTTATGTTTTTTTCACTGTTTTATAATACAAAGGAAGAAGAAAAACTGAACCCGAAACCCTGCTGCCATATCTCCTATGAATATCTCTTTGATCTCTGTAGAAATTTCTATATAGAGAGAGAAGAAATCAGAGAGATATTGCTTTCCCAGTCGATTCATTCTTCAATTACTCTCTTTCCTTCTTCAATTTTCTCTCACTAGAAATATGTTCATCTTTCCTTCTATTGACAAATCTCCTGATTCTTCAGTCACATAAAATCTCTTAATCTTCTCTCTGAAAAATTCTCTCCCTCCATCTCTTTAAAAACCACAGCCATATGAGTAACAAATAGAGATGATATTTTCATAATCCCAAAATCACTTCTTCCCTTAATCACTCTCAAGAATCTTCAATTTTTCTAATCTCTTTACTGTCAAATCTTTCAATGATTCAATCTCTCCTATCTTCTTTGTAGATTTTTTTGAATCTTGTATTTCCATCTCTGCTCCTGATTTTATTTTCATTTCTCTCTCTGGATATCTATTCATTGTAATCCTTCCATTCCATATTCAGCCAAATCTCATCTTCATCCTTCTAAAAATATTCAACACTCTTTCCTTTTCATGCTTTCTCTCTCTATTCTACTTAATAGAGACGTGAAAAAGGGAAAGATTAAAATAATTGGTCCCCATAAATCTTGGCAACAACCAGTCAACGATTTTTGGCTATCATAAGGGATAATAGGGTGCATCTAGGTGTATCATAACAAAGTGCAACATGCCTCCTGGATGATGCCATATGCTTCTTCAATAACCAGCATCGTTGGATCTAGTGTTGTCCACTAAATATAGGCCCGAAACAACGTGCGCTTGACACAAGACATCACGTTCAAATTAATGCCCAAACGCCGTCCCGCTATCCCACCAATATACCGAAAGGTACATCCCACGTTGGATTAATACCACATGTCTTCCATCTAATATTTCGCCAACTGTCTTTGACCCGATATTTGACCTGCTCTAGTTTTATCCTCCGGACTCCGATTCGACTCCCGTTTTCTCCTACGAACTCGTCATGGACCCCACTTATCATCCGAGCACCAACAATGGTTAAGATTTCCAGGACCAGCAAATGACCATAATGCCCCCTAACATGTCTTTATTCCAATTTTAGCTATTTTTCGAGCTCAATTCCGTAGAAGACACCTAGACAAAAGAAACACACCATTCATCAGAGTAACTGCTCGAAATGGACTAACTAATCCGAATTTAGAGATTCAGATGAGACATTTCTATGGCTCATCAAACATCCCCAAACTTAGATTTTGCTAGTCCTCGAGCAAAAGAGAAAATTAAACTAAACCCATTTCACCACTTTCGTAGGGAACCACGATTGCACTTAGCCCGTGCAACAAGCCGTTAAACCTCTAGGTTACCCTAGAGGACGAGTTTTGTCTCGTGAGGGTTTGCAGTGAATATACCCACAAAATTCAAAAATTTCAAAAATGCAGAAGGGTCTAAATATGATATGGACTAAAAATGTTTATCCGGTAAGTTTTCGAAAGTTAATAGAAATGAAATCCAAGTCAACCATACCATACCAAAGCCAAAAATCCCTTCACTAGTAATCTAAATCCGAAGTGCACGTGACCAGCCAATATGAATATCATTTCGGTTTAGAACAGACAAGACTTTGATTACCCTCTCAATACATTTCGCCTCGACTACTGCCTCATGGTCATACACTCAAAAATTTAAGTCACTCAGAAATGGTTCACTCAATGTGCGAGTATGAGTATGAAGGAAAACTCAACACATTACAAAAGACAGACTAAATTTTTCGTAAACGACTGATCTCATAGGAAGGAAACAACCACTAATACGGAATGGGGAAGCTAACCAACTCTTCTCACCTGATCAACTATCTAACAATGCTTCCTAGAGGTCGATAGACACTAATGATGATGTGAATAAAACTCCTGAGAACTCGACGTCTTCAAATCTTCAAGAACTACTTCAAGGGATAAACAAAAACAACTAAACAAACACTTTCTCTTTTTTTTTCTCCTTTTCTATTTCTCTTCTTTTCTTTTTTTTTTCTTTTTTTTTTTTTTTTTTTTTTTTTTTTAGAGACTCTGGTAATCATAATACAAATAGGACTTTCTTCACATTATTCTATCCTTGGGTAAAATTCTCTTCATTTTGCTTCATGCCTTATTCTCAGGGTTCTAACAAATGGATTTCTATCTTCCTCTAGTTGACACTGTTTTCAAGTTTCCAGACTACAAGAGAAAGGTTTACTTCCTGATGACATCCCTAGTGGTTGTAAAATTTGAACTCAAGGGATCAACTGAGCTCTAATGAATGTTGCGAGGTTGAGTAGCTCTTCACTCTACTCGGAGTTAACGCAGAAGAGGTCACTCAAAACAAAAAGAAAGGCTCAGAATCTCACATAGGTTAAGTCTCCACTAATGATTGATTAAGTTCTCTCAGAAAAGTCAACTCTTCACCTATCTAACACTCACATGGCTAGTGCACATACAACTCCAAGACTCGAAATTCGTGGAAAAACCTTTAGCAAAAGCATAGTACAACCAACTAGACTCTATAACCATTAACAAACAAAAACAACTAGACTCACTTTTTCAATCTAAAAATTTGAAATTTTGAACCCTTTTGAATTTTTGAAATAAGGACTAAAAATTCAATCCCCTATCCCCAAACTTAAACCGAACATTGTCCTCAATGTTCTGAAGACAATGCAAAAATAACAGGATGAAGGGAGAGATATTACCCGATTCAGCGTCCTCTGCATGGGTTGCCTCCCAGAAAGCGCTAAGTTTAACGTCTTCAGCCAGACGAAACAGATGATTCGAAAAATGGAAAAGATTATACCTACTGGATTACAGAAGCGTAGCTAACTGTAAACCAATAATCGATACATCTGTGGGTCGACCCAAAACACAAAGTTTTCAGTGAACGATAGTCTCACATTTTTGTAAATTACTGATAGTGCATGTGAGACTATCAAAAAAGAAAGGCAATTCCCAAACTTAGACGACATTAAGGTCGTTAAGTTTGTTACTACACCCGAAATAGTATAGACCTGGTAAAAAGGGTCTATGTAGAAATGAAAAAGTGGGTGAGGAACTGCAAAAACGTCTAGACTTACTCTCGAGGGACCATATGCATTAACATCTAGAGGACTCTCAGGGTCAGATGAACTTATACTCTTTTGGTCTGTCATAGACCACCCTATTGGTTTCCCCATAAATGGAGACGACTCTAGGTTAGACTGACTGGAACCCTCTTCCGAGGATGGTTGAGGTGCCTCTAAAGGTGACAGTATAATTGGCTCTGAGATTATGAGGAGTTCCGCTTTAGCTTCCCACTTTGCAGTATCTAGTAATGGGGTTGAATCCAATAAAGCATTCACCTCGTTGATACTGCTCTCCTCGTCAAAATCTAAGCTAAAATGGGCCAACAATGCTTCCAACGGGTCAACTGCTAGAGTTTTTGGTAACAAGGGAACCATTTTTTTTTTTAATTTTTTTTTTTTTTTTTTTCAAAACCGAGGAATCACTACGAAGATCATATAGGAAAACAAGCATAAAAGTACCCACTTACAATGGATTCGTGGGTGATCAAGAAATTACCTCCCGTTCAAGACGGGCGATGACCTTTGAGGACGACCTGAGCCACTCTTCCCTCGAGTGTCCGAACCCGAGGCTTCGTTTGATTTTTCGGTTACAATTTAAAAGCCCTCTAATTTAGGGTCAAAACTTTAATCCAAAAAATAAAATTAAGAAAGTCTAAAGTCTCTCCCTCACAAAAAAAAAATAATAAAAAAAATAAAACTGTAAATTTCTTCTTTTTGACTCCTCCTCCTTGTTTGCGCCTTCTCTTTTGCTCCTTAATGCCCTACACACCAAAAATAGAGAAGCAAGTCAAAGTGGCCAAAAATAAAAACTTACCAAAAATAAAAACTTTCAAAGATTAGAACAAATTTAGAACATAGTCCCCGGCAGCGGCGCCAAAAACTTGATGGGCCTAAAAAGTTTCCTAAATAGGTCTACACCCGCAAGTGCACGGGTGTCAAGTTGTAATATTTCCGGAAAGACCGGTTCGTTCCTCAGAGACTAAGTGAAACCTATTCTAAGACTTGGAAGTAAGACGATTTTGAAAATGGTTTGGATTTTGGTGATAAAATAATAAAGAACAAAATAATAAAACAAATAATGATACAAGGAACTCAAATGGGGGGAGATGACCTAGGGTTTTTGAAATCCACCGAATAACTCACTTTTAAACACACGAAATCAACTGACTAACTCTCTCGTTTATAACTCAGAATTTCGGATAATGAACTATCCTAATTCCGGGAGATGTTTTCGATAAAATCGGTTTTTAACTCATGAAATTGTAATTGTCTTATTTAAAAGATGAATTTCTAAACTACTATCTATCAATCAATAAGTATGTATCGTCAAAGGATTTAACCTAAGCACGATACATCAAACCTAAAAGCATAGATAGTGAAAAGATAATCTACTTGATAAATTAAAACAATTTAAACATTAAATCACATTAAAAGAATTAACCAAATAACTTATGTTCTAAAGATCGAATATTTGGTTTCATCATCAACCCTAGATAGAGAATTAGTTAATCATAATACGATATTGAAATAGACATAAAGAATAAAAGAGAATGGAAGAAAACTAAACTTTTTCTCGCTGATTTTCCACTGGAAGCCAAACGCACCCTTAAGGAAATTGAATTTCTCGTCTTCTCGGAAATAATTTCCCTGTGGGAAAATTATTTCCCTACTGTTTTTCTCTCTTGCTTTCTACTGTTTTCTCCTTCATTATTTCCCTACTGTTTTTCTCTCTTGCTTTCTACTGTTTTCTCCTTCTTTCTCACTCTAAAGCTTCTCTTTCTCTCTCTATAGACCAGAAATATACTCTCTCTTTCTCTCTATAACCGAACAGTAAAGAAAGGAGACAAAGAAGATATGAAATTTTTAATTGAATTTGATAAACTTGATTCAATCTCTCTCTCTACAGTATCTCTCTCTTTCTTAACTCTTTCTATCTAATCTTCTCTCTCTCACAAAGAGAAGAATTAGAAGATGAAGAAGAATCAAATACAGAAAAGATTCAAACTCCCCCTCTCTCTCTAGCTCTCGGTTATGTCTTTAATGGCCGAGCTGGTCTTCTTCTCTCTTTCTAAACCTCTTTTTCTTTCTTAGCCGAGAGGACCCCAAAGATGAGATGATTCTGGTTATGTTTTTTTCACTGTTTTATAATACAAAGGAAGAAGAAAAACTGAACCCGAAACCCTGCTGCCATATCTCCTATGAATATCTCTTTGATCTCTGTAGAAATTTCTATATAGAGAGAGAAGAAATCAGAGAGATATTGCTTTCCCAGTCGATTCATTCTTCAATTACTCTCTTTCCTTCTTCAATTTTCTCTCACTAGAAATATGTTCATCTTTCCTTCTATTGACAAATCTCCTGATTCTTCAGTCACATAAAATCTCTTAATCTTCTCTCTGAAAAATTCTCTCCCTCCATCTCTTTAAAAACCACAGCCATATGAGTAACAAATAGAGATGATATTTTCATAATCCCAAAATCACTTCTTCCCTTAATCACTCTCAAGAATCTTCAATTTTTCTAATCTCTTTACTGTCAAATCTTTCAATGATTCAATCTCTCCTATCTTCTTTGTAGATTTTTTTGAATCTTGTATTTCCATCTCTGCTCCTGATTTTATTTTCATTTCTCTCTCTGGATATCTATTCATTGTAATCCTTCCATTCCATATTCAGCCAAATCTCATCTTCATCCTTCTAAAAATATTCAACACTCTTTCCTTTTCATGCTTTCTCTCTCTATTCTACTTAATAGAGACGTGAAAAAGGGAAAGATTAAAATAATTGGTCCCCATAAATCTTGGCAACAACCAGTCAACGATTTTTGGCTATCATAAGGGATAATAGGGTGCATCTAGGTGTATCATAACAAAGTGCAACATGCCTCCTGGATGATGCCATATGCTTCTTCAATAACCAGCATCGTTGGATCTAGTGTTGTCCACTAAATATAGGCCCGAAACAACGTGCGCTTGACACAAGACATCACGTTCAAATTAATGCCCAAACGCCGTCCCGCTATCCCACCAATATACCGAAAGGTACATCCCACGTTGGATTAATACCACATGTCTTCCATCTAATATTTCGCCAACTGTCTTTGACCCGATATTTGACCTGCTCTAGTTTTATCCTCCGGACTCCGATTCGACTCCCGTTTTCTCCTACGAACTCGTCATGGACCCCACTTATCATCCGAGCACCAACAATGGTTAAGATTTCCAGGACCAGCAAATGACCATAATGCCCCCTAACATGTCTTTATTCCAATTTTAGCTATTTTTCGAGCTCAATTCCGTAGAAGACACCTAGACAAAAGAAACACACCATTCATCAGAGTAACTGCTCGAAATGGACTAACTAATCCGAATTTAGAGATTCAGATGAGACATTTCTATGGCTCATCATTGGATTAGAAGGGGCGTTAGATTAAAACCCTAGGACGCCCCTTCTTCACCCATAAATGTCCCCCCAAACCCAACTATCTCTCTTTACAAACCCTAGGCTCCACGGCTCCACCTCCATCTTCCACCTTAGTTCCACCACACCACCACCGCACCTTCTCTAATCTCTACTCTTAGTTCTCTGAATCTCTCTCTCTCTCTCTCTTATTACTGGACCAGTCTCGTAATCTCCATCTCTCTTATTACCTAAAGAGTTGACCGTCCACCGTGCCTTCTCTGAAGTTCGAAATGGTTAGTAACCCTAACCGAAACTTTACATCTCCCTGTGACCCTCTTATACTCTTATATTATCTATGAATCTCTTATCTCTGAAATGGTTAAAGATCCTAAAGATGAATGTTCGGCCGATACGCCGATGATCTACAGATCACATGGGGCGTTTTGAAGCTTTAGAACTTCACCTTAGGATCTAATTTTTATTTTTTATGTTAAATGATGTAAATAAAGGACGTATCATGTATGGAATCTCTGAAACAGATTCTATCTTAAGGATATGTTTGATCAAACAGATCTCAACTGTTGTGTCTGTACCGTTGGATCTGTTTGATCAAACAGATCATGTCTGTTTCAGAGATGGAATCATATTCGATGCAATATTTTTCTTTTTTGATGTTGTTATATGATGTTGATAAAAATCAGAGTTGTAAAACATCCCTGAAACATATCCTATTTGAAGGATCTGTTTGATCAAACAGATCTCAACCGTTGAATCTGTTTGATCAAATAGATCATGTGTGTTTCTGAGATGTTATCGAATGTGATGTATTTTTTTCTTGTTTGATGATGTTATATGATGATGTAAATGAGAGATGTAAAACATCTATGAAACATATCCTATTTGAAGGATCTGTTTGGTCAAACATATCTCAACTGTTTGTTCTGTTTGATCAAACAGATCATGTCTGTTTCAGAGATGTTATATCATATGTGAAGTTTGTTTCTTTTTTGATGATGTTATATGATGATGAAAATCAGAGATGTAAAACATCTCTGAAGCAGATCCTATTTGAAAGATCTGTTTGATCAAGCGGATCTCAACCGTTAGATTATTTGTCCTTGAGGGTTGAATTATTTCATGTTCGATGTTGTTGCCATATCTTAAATCTTGTGGTTCAAGATGATTTGAAAGTCCCTCAGTTAAAGGAAATGCTTAATCGGTTGAAGTAAAACTTGGAATACATTGCTTCTTCTGAGACTCGAAATGCACAATTAATTTTGAACCCATTGCGAGTCGAAAGGATTTGCGTCAAAGAAATTGCAGTTAGATGTGAAACATCGGTGAAATTCGACATATTTTATGTTTAAAAATGCATTGCCATATCAAAGTGTGATAGCTTGTTTTTTATCTGGTCGATCTCCCCCTTTTGTGATATCCGATTGGCTACATGCTGATATGCTGTGTAAATTTTTGAAGCCTTTCTATGACGCAACTACTTTCTTTTCCGTGGTTGAATATGTCACTTCGAATTTTGTTCTTGAATATTTGGTTGATATTGGAATGATTTTTCATAATAACCGAAGTAATCCATTAATGTTTTTTTAAATTGTTTTGTCAATGGAAATTTATTAAGTATTGGGGAGTGACACGATTTTATTTGGTGTTCCATGTATTCTTGATCCTCGGATTAAGATGAAAGTTGATATGGTTTTTTCTTAGCATGAGAATTATTTTGAAAGTTCGGCTTATGCTATTAAATGTTTTTCATCTCAGTCTGCCACTATGGTTAGTAAACTTCGCAGATTGTTTGCGGAGTATACAGTCACTTTGAATGTTTCACGACCACAAACTTCTTCTACGGTTGGTTCCTCCGAGCCTTCGGAATCTTCGAATCAGGGTGCATTTTGGAGAAGTATTTAGAGGGTTCGAAAAGGTTTTCGATATGATTCCGAGCCCGGTCCTTTTGTAGATGATCTTGAAAAGTTCGACGTTTTGGGTTGGTGGAGTCAAAACGATAAAAAATACCCTGTTTTATCTCGAATTGCCCGTGATGTTCTTATTGTCCCGATTTCTGCTGTTGCTTCTGAGTTTGCCTTCTCTTTGAGAAACAGAATTTTGGGTGATTATAGAAGCAGTCTTACTCTGAAAATATCAGAGCGTTGTGTTTATCTGAAAGATTAGTGGCAACACCATTAATCTTAGTATGATGCAATATGACCCTTTGAACGACGATTTCCAGGGCCGACGCTCTCGGCAATCAATCGACTTAAGTTCGATTTCTGTAAATTTCTGTCCGGCCCGAAAGCCCGATTTCCTTACTAGACAGAGTTCCATCGAGCCTGAACCATCCGAGTTCCCACCCCTATTATCTTCTAGCTAGTGTTAAATATAACCAAAAACTGAATTAACAAGAACATAAACAAATTTTACTCAGTTTTTGGCTAACCTGCACTATTGCATTTGCTCCACGTACTCACTTGTACTATTATGTACTATCCTTTTTAAGTCCCCCCTTGCTTTAGTTTCTCTCTTACCTAAACTGATACAATCATAACCATATTTCACGGTAATTTTTCAAATCTCTTGTGTTTTGACATTGATTTCATTTGAGCCTAGTTTCAGAACGAGAGACCGAGATAAAGAGGCAGTGATAAAGAGAGGCAATGGGAGAGAGAGAGGGGGAAAAGAGGGAAGAGAGAAGGGAGAGAAGAAAGATAAACGGTGGTGGTGGAAGGAAATGAGGAAGAAAAAAAATGAGAAAAAGAAGCAAATGTTTTGTTTGATTGCCAATATGTGGACAATCAGATTTCTTATGTGGACACAACTTTTTAGGGTGTAAAAATGATCTATTAGTTTTCGCCTTCTCGGGCAATTCTCTGTTACTTTCTCTGAAATTCCCAACTTCACCGCCATCACCATGAAGATCCTGAGATTTCCATCCTCTGCACCTACACCTACTCCATCACCATCAATCATGTCTACTAAAACAACCACTTTCTTGTTTCTTTTATTTATTTATATGAAAAATTATCATATTTTGCTTATGAGTTTATTTAGGTTTGGACATTTGGATTTGTTTTCTTCCTTTTTTACTTGATTTCTAGGGTTTTAAAAGATAAAATAATCACACACATTATATACTATTGCTCAAATAATAGATTAATTTTTTAAGTGTGAGTAGTTTCTCTATCTAGAGATTATATCATAGTTTGCTCCTCCAATGATTATATTAAGTATGAAACCAAAGAAGAAGTAGAGAACAATGAATTATAAGTTACTATTCTTTCAATATTTTTTGATTCACCAAATTATAAGAATAAATAATAAAGATAATTAGGTTTTTGTGGTTGGCATGTTGATCATTCATCAAAAAATAACATTGATCGGAGAAGATGATGGTAGACTCTCGGAGAAGGTGTTGGTGTCTTATTTATGCTGGAGAGATTTATAGAAAATAAATTGTCCCCTATGAAAATTAATTAATTATATATAGGGTTTTTTTGAGCTTACCCCCTCAACACTAATTAGGGGTTGAGTCTACCCATTCAGTAATTAGTAATTGAGCTTACCCCCTTGAGTTTAGAGTTTTTGGTAAAACTACTAAGGACATGTTTGGCATGTGATAATAAATTATAATCGAATAATATACAAACAAAATCAATCTTTGCTAATCATATTACCGACTAAATTAAACAATAAAGTAAGGCGGAATAACTACTAGGAATCATATTGAAGGATAATTGCTCTTGATATTCACATTTATTTCACTTACGCCAAACACAACCTTTATTTTTTTGTCAAAAATAGTAAATCTAAGGGGGTAAGTTCAAAAAACCCTTATATTTACACAACAATTTTATCCATATAGTGAGAAATTTTGGATGTCTATATACTGCCCGGGTGTGCCACATGTACAAAGTCCTTGACAAAATTCTTGACTTAATGACTCATTTTCACTAAAAGACAAAAGTTGATCAAGGTTTGACTTTGATCGGGACCGTTCATTTAACATTTTGTCAAGATTCCTGTCAAAGATCTTTTGTACATTTAGCATTTCCCTATACTGCCACCTTTGTCTTCTTTTAAAATTTTGCACCCTAAAATTTTCTTGTTTACACGTATCTAGTGAAATGTGTTATGTGTGGAGTTGAACCCAAGACCGTGAGAGAAAGAAGGGCCAAAAGGGCTGAAAACCCATGGGCTCGTTTACCATATATAACTACAAGGTCATCGAAAATGATGTTCTCACTTAATAACAAAAACTTCATCATAAGAGTCCTAGACTCCCACGTTTCTAGAGAGATTCAACGGCTAGTTTTTCAATCGATTGACTCTCTAACGGTCTAGTAATTCAAATACGGTTTTAAGATCACCAAGTTTGTGAGAAAAACTAGTTCTCTCTCTCTCTCTGACTCTGTCTTTTCGCTCTTACTTCATCACAGATAGTTTAGATTCAGATCTCTCCATTAATCTTCTTTCTTAGATCTGTCCTATCTGTCGATTTTCAAAAACCCACAAAAGAAAAAACAGGGAGAGAGAGAAAAATTGAAGATGATGCAAGATCAATATAACATTGCATCTGTATTCAGACCTTCAAAATCTGCTCCTTGTTCACCATTAAAACCTACTGGAATATCTAGAACACTCTCAGAATCATTTCATGTTACCCACAAAGTACCACTAGGTGATTCTCCTTATGTAAGAGCCAAAAATGTTCAGGCAAGTTATTTTCAACTTTTCTAGTCATTAAATTAAATTAGAAATCCAATCTTCTTGATTGAATTTTAGGTTTATCTGATGGGTTGTGTCTTCTTTTGTGTTTGGTTGTAACAGTTGGTTGATAAGGATCCAGAAAGAGCAATTCCTTTGTTTTGGGCTGCCATTAATGCTGGAGATAGAGTTGATAGTGCTTTAAAAGATATGGCAATTGTTATGAAACAACAGAATAGATCAGAAGAAGCAATTGAAGCAATTAAATCGCTTCGAAATCGGTGTTCTGATCAAGCCCAAGAGTCTCTAGACAATATTCTTCTTGATCTTTACAAGGTTTCACCCAAATATGATTCCTTTTTGTGTTTATGATTATGGGTAGTTTGATTTCATGATCGAAAGTTTTCGGCTTAATTGAGTATTTATTTTGGTTCTATGGCTACAGAGATGTGGGAGATTAAATGATCAGATTGCACTTTTGAAACACAAATTATTCTTGATTCAACAAGGGGTGGCTTTTAATGGAAAGCGAACAAAAACCGCCCGATCACAAGGGAAAAAATTCCAGCTCTCTGTGGAACAAGAAGCGACACGATTACTGGTAATCTACTCAACTTTCTCATGATTTTCTACTACTGTGGTGTTTTTTTTTTAGTCTGACTCATGAGTCTGACATGTTTTAGTTAGGAACACAATAGTCATTTCAAATGGCCCAAAATTAGCCTGAGTCAGACACGCGAGTCAGATAAAACATATCTGAAACTAACTTGAGTTTTGACCATCAACATTATGGAAGATGCTAGAGAGTCTAAATTTTTTGGGCATTTTAATGCCCAGCTGATGTGGAATCACTAAAAGACAAGGTTTTTTCAAAGTTTGACTACGGTGGGGACCGCTTTTATTTCTAAATGAGGAAATATGTCACCCTCTAAGTACCAATTTCTAAGTCACTCTATCATTTCCCCAACATTATTTGCAAGTAAAATTCTAGAACCTGTGTTTCAATTGGTTTAGGGAAACCTAGGGTGGGCATTTATGCAACAGAACAACTACATGGAAGCAGAAGACGCGTATCGACGAGCTCTTCTAATAGCGTCTGATAATAACAAAATGTGCAATTTGGGTATTTGTTTGATGAAACAAGGGAGGATTTCCGAAGCCAAAGAAACTTTAAGAAGAGTAAGACCAGCTATGGTGGATGGGCCAAGAGGAACAGATTCTCACCTCAAAGCTTTTGAAAGGGCCCAACAAATGCTTAAAGATCTTGAATCTGAAATTATGAATAAAGGAGGAGAAGATAGAGTTAAACAGACTCGGCTTTTCGATGCTTTCTTAGGTTCTTCCTCTATTTGGCAACCTCAACCTTGCAGAGAACCTACATTTTCATCCACCATTAACAAGATTAATCATACCCAAGAAGATTTTCCTGATGAAAATAGAGATTTGAACAGAATAAACAATCACATTCCACCGATTACATTTCAGAAGAGTATGATGAAGCCATTACCTGTTTCATCACTGAATTCCTTAAACATTGATGCCCCGCCGTTCTATTCGGTGAAGTTGATGAAAAGCAACCCAATTGGAGCCCAATTCAGTGATAGTTTAGCATCTCCTGGGATTAAGAGGACCAGGTCAGTCAATGCCGATTACTCAATAAGAGAAGAATTCCGTAAGCCTGACAAGGCAGACATTTCGTGGCAACCTGATAATAAAAGCAGAAAATGTTCACCGGAGAAAGAAGAGAACAGCGACTGGAGTGAGTTGCTGCCGGATACTACAGCATTTGAGGAAGCTATCATTGCTGCAGTTATTGGGCCTATAAGCAAGAGCACGAAAACACCGGATAATTGCAATGATAAGAGGCTCAGGGTCTTCGAAGATATAACTCTATCCTTGAACCCAAGAGCCTGAATAATACTTTATTCTTTTTTCGTTATGATCTTATTATGTAACTTGTTATTTCTACTTTCTAGGATGGAGATGATCTTGTTCTCCTTGGATTCATCCCTATAGAGGGAACTGAGAGTTGTAGTTTGATTCACAGGATTAATAAAAACTAATTTTTGCCTTTAAAATTTTACATGCAAAGAATATATCCATCAATACCTTGACTTTTCGGTGAACTCCGAAAAAGTAACTGAAGACAACAACAGCTGCAGCTAAAGCAAGTATCCCAATGCTCTCCGTGTAACTGAATATATGGTGTTTTTCTTTGCTTCCAACTTGGGGCCTGAATCCAATCCATTGTTCTTCTTTTCCATCTCCTGGCGATTCAGAGGGACCAAAATAATGTTATTTGCATTTGTATTAGGAGCTGAATCTAATACAGTATTCTTAGTTGCCTCGACGATGGAATCCAATTATGTATTCTCATACTGAATTCTCCTTTGAGTCGTTGACCTTGCAATCGGAGTCCAATACAGTACTTCTCTGGTTCAACCTTGCTATCTGAGTCCAATACATGGTTCGTTTTTGTCCTAGCCTTAGCATGGGAGTAAGATAAGTATATTATCCTTTCTTTGCATCTGCGTGGGGATCTGAATTCAATATATTGTTTTGTCATCTCCTCTTTTGAAAATGTGTCCACTACAATTTCCTCTTTGTATTCTTTTCTGTCTCGACTTTGGGATCTGAATCCTCTATGGCTACCTTGGCCCGGACTTCTGTCTCGAGCCCATGACAGTATTCTTTTCTATTTCACACTTGGCATCCGATCCAATACATTATTTTTCTATGCTTTGACATTGGAGTTTGACATCAATACGTGTACGGTATAGTCACTATAGTGTTCTTCTTTACCAAACCCTCACTATATGAGTATATGAGTTATAGCCCAATTCAGAGAGTTTCTTGTGTGATATTGCATAGTCTATGAAAGGAGTTGGTTGATCCTGCCGTAGACCAGCACACAACCATTCTCTAATTAAGCATAAACGACTTTTGCATGAAGTTGTAGAAGACGAACAATTAAAACTTGAATCAATTTTCACATTCAAATATGATCAATAAGTGAAAAGTTGTAGAAGACGAACAATTGCATGATGCTAAACAATCTTAATTTCTTAATAAATAAAGCCCGGAAAAACAAATAGAAGAAGGAAAGATAGTCACAACATGAAGTTCTATATAGCTAGTTTTAAGCCCTCATTTGCACTATGTTTCAGTTCTTCGTCGTTCTTGATTGAGCCATTAGGACCATGTAGTGCCCCTAGTAATATCTTGGGCTGCCTGTAGTAGGATCTCTTGATATAAAAAAAAAAAAAACCTAGACAGCATCCCCTACTTTCATTCCTCTTGCTGCCGTGACTTTGTGGATGCCCACTAGGGTGAGAAAATGGGAAGATGAGTTTCCTCCCTCCCATATTGCCTCAAACCCCATATTAATCCTTTTAACCCTACCACTACTACTTTACTTCCCTTCATTCCTCTTCTTTTTTTTAACAACAAGTGTTAGAGATAGAGATTTTGATTCTAGAGAGAGAAAACTAGGGCAAAGTGAAGGAGAAGAAGAAGGGCTTGGAGCTTGGTGATTATCTTCTTTGTTGTTCTTGGTGTGTGGCTTACATTTCTTTGGTTAAGGTAGATTTCTACTCCTCTAGGGCTTGAATAGCCATTTTTATAGAAAACTTAGACAAATTAGATAACACCACAAACCCTAGATTTTAGTATTACTTGAACATAGATTAGGGTTCTTGACATGAATATATATGCTAGAAGTAGTAGATCTATATTTGTACAAACTCATTTCTTGCTCACTTTGAATCTCATCTATGTGTTAGATTTTGAGGATATTTGCTATAATGACATACTTGATGAACCATACAACCTTCATTTACATTTTCATGCTAGATTCATGTATTACAATGATATTTAGGGCTAAACCTCTCTATTTGCCATGATTTTAGTATATAGCTCCTATAATTATATGTCTCTCACTATTGGACAACACTCTTTATATAGATACATGAACATGCCCTAGAACTCAACATGATATGAGAATTTTAGGCTATTATCATCATTGATTCATTACTTGCAAAATTACAAATATAGAACTCGTATGTCGTAATATGCTATCGAATATGATTTTGATTTATGTATGTGGTGGTGTGATGCTATTATATGTGTGTGATATGATGGAGTTGGTGGAGAGTTGTGAGAGTTTTGTGGTTGGTTCGACCCTCTCTACCGGATGTGATATTGGTATGGAGCGTATGGGGTCGGCGCTAACACAATGGATGACCTTGTGGGCCACACTCTCATACAACGTGGATACCAACTTGTCATATTGCTTTTGGTTGTTTATTATAAATGGTGTGATATTATGTATGTGTGACGTGATGGAGTTGGTGAAGGGTTGTAAGAGTATTGTGGTTGGTTCGACCCTCTCTACCGGATGTGATATAGGTATGGAGCGTATGGGGTCGGCGCTAACACAATGGATAACCTTGTGGGCCACACTCTTACATAAGGTGGACACCAACTCGTCATGTCGCTCTTGTTGTTTGTTACATATGTGGTACATTTTATTTCTAATGGTCACAACTCGGATACTATGCGTGGACATCTTTACATCATAAGTGGTTGTCTATTTGTTTTGGTAGCTCTTGAAACTGTCTATTGAGGCTTTAGAGGTTTCGAAATCTACTTGTTGGGGTCTGACCCAACCTTTTATTTTTCAGGACAAGGAAATCGGGAAGTGCCACCTGCTTGAGTCATAGTTAGCCTTGGAGGAGTTTCTTTAGTGGTTTTCGGTCTTTCTTTAGGTAGTTATTTGGAGTTGTATCTCCTAAACACTTGGTGTTATTTATGTTTTATCTTGTCCGACATTTGTGTCGATGATTTAGAGACATCCTATGAGTTTTGAGAAACTTGGTAAAATTTTATTAGATGATTTATCGTTACTTTTTGAGCTTCATGTTCGATACTATTTGTCTCCTTGATGAGTATATCGTATATGTTTACTGTTCTGCGGAGAAATGCTTTAAGTTTAGGTTTTCATGGCGGCCGACGTGGAAATCTGGATTTGGGGTGTTACAGACCACCTATTTGTTTTAGCATCATAAGTTCCTGCGCCATGCCATCTATAAAAAACGTATAAATATGATCATGTTACATGAGTACATGACGAAACGTTTACATGAGCGACCCGGGTTCAAACCCTCATGCCCACTATGCCTTTTTCAAACCTACCTAACTACATTATGAAAAAATAAAGATAAAGTGAAAAAGTGTATAAAAGGAGAGATTCAGCCAAGCGGAGCATGATGGGTTTACGGTTCTTACGTTTAAAAGAGAAATTGCGAATTACGGTTTCCAGAGTTACCAGAGAAGAAGTTTGTACAGTTATACAGATGAATTGAGGGGAGAAAAACAATTGTATAAATTGTATTGAAGTAAAGATGCTACAGAGAAAACCCTAGTTTCAGTCACGAATTTAACAAGGCAATTATGATTACACGTAAAAAGTAAATGGATATGGGTTTTGCATCTCTAAGAGATTAGACTTGTGATGGACACAACAAACCCTAATGGAAGCTTTTAAAGTGGCTTCGGAGTGAGAGATACATACTAAGAGCATCTCCAATGGGACACTCTAACAAACACTCTAAAAGTCCTAGTTGTCAAGGGCCAATAGAGATTCTCTTTCCAAAATGTCAATATAGAGACACTTTAATTTTTGTTGGTCTCCAATGGAGATCTCTAAAGTGTCTATACTTAATACACATGTCCTTCTTCAATTCAATTGATAAAAAGTAGTTGAAAAGCAAGAATTTTTATTGGTTGAAATTTAAAAGTAACACTTAGAGTGTCTCAAGTAGACACTCTCATTTTAGAGTTTCTCTCTCTAGACACTCTACAATAAATGTGTCCACCTCATATTAGAGTGTCTAATAAAGTGTTCCATTGGAGATGATTTTTTAACAAAAACTCCAAAAAGTCTATGTGGCACTCTAAGTGTTAGAGATTGAGTGTCCCATTGGAGATGCTCTAACCAACCAGTCCTAGTATAAGATAAACTTTTGTCATTTTCAACAACACATTTACCCAGAAAACTGCGGGAGTTCTTCCCAAAATCTGGGGATTTCCCGCTAGAAAAGACGAACTTCTTGTTCCTCGGAATGGGATTGAGTATTGGTGCGTTTATAAGCACACCCAAAACTTGGTCGATGCCATTTTTTCTAGGCACTCAATACTTTCTTCTCTTTTTTCCATTGGCACTCCTTCAATTTTCCTTCCTTTTCTTCTTCTTTCATTTTCATTTTGATTTTCTTTTCAAATTCTTCATCGACACTATTAGATTTCTTCGTGTTCATTTGACTGGTATCATCTATAGTTCCTTAATTGAATAAAGAGACGAAAGATAACCTTTCAAGGATCTCCATTTCTTATTAGAAACCGATTTCAAAAATCCTATCTTTTTTCTAATAATTTATATTTTGATCTAGTTTTTGAAGTGACAAATCAATAAAAAGTGTTTATCATCGATTTAAGGTTGATTTTTAGTGATTTGTAAATAGGAATTGATTCCTTCAAGTCCGAAAAATTCGAGTGGTCTCACACCCGAACTAGCCTTAGACGCTCAGACTGGAGAGTTCGCAACTTAGACAGTCTGAACTCTGACACCCTCGGACTGAACAGTTTGATACCCTCGGGTCGAACACTCTCAACCTTGCTCGAGGCCTTAGACTGCCCAGTTAGAGAGCCAAAGCCAGACCTCAGATTTGTCTGAGGCCGAGAATATATACTTTCTCGGACTCACCAAGTCCAAGAAAAGTGTGTCGATAGATGTGTTTAGTCAAACTGGTTTGACTGGAGTCAATTTCTTATGAGGTGCGCTAAGATCATTTCTCAGGGCGCGTATAGAAGCACCCTTGAATCAAGGTATCAAATTTAGCAAGTTTGTGTGTGTCAGTCGGTAAATCGAAGTCCTTTCAAATATTTGGAAATTAGAAAGAAAAAGGAACATTGACCACATTTATTTATCAATATGAGGACTACACTTGTACAACGATAATCATTTGGGTGTTGCCCCCAATGGCTTATTTACCATCCAATGCTCGTACACGAGGAGTGTGTCAATTACCTGATTCCAAAACGAAATACCTTCTCTCAATTTGACTGAGAAGATATCATCAAAAATGACCTATTCACTTTCAAATTTGAAACCTGTCCCACCAACTTCTTACCAAGTCTGAAGAGCAAGGCGGGAACTTCATAACTTTCATCTCTCCTTCGATTTCATATAAGTTTACCGACGAAACCCTAGAATTTGTTCTCCTCTTGAAGCTTCCATGAGGGCAAATTCGATGGGCCTTTTAGGTAGCTTTGTTCATAGTTCATGTCCATCCTTATTTCTCTCTCTAGGTCATTCGGTTAAGCTTGTTTTTCCTTCCATTCATATTATTGGTCGGTCCTTCAACACCCTAAGTTCGACGACGACTGATGACATTTGTGTGATATGTAAGTAACCTTAAACCTGCTGATGTCGAAAACTGGTTTTCTGTTAATCAGTCAAGAAATAGGGACTTGATGCATGACATCGTCCGTTATAATAGAATATTATGTTACATAGATCGAGATTCCTTCCTCCTGCTCCTTGCTCCCCGCTCCTCTGTCCTAGATCCTCGCTCCTAGCTCATTGCTCTTGAGATTTCTGAGGGGAAAACCTGCAAAGGGTTCGAAAACCGGTGCGACGCTCAAGACAGTCAGATTGCTCTTTACAGTAAAAGGTTGAATACTGATTGAAGCTTTTGGGGGCGAGTTGTGATAACCTAGTGGAGGTGATTGTAAGTCATCTTGTCTTGTGGAAGACGATTGGGGGCTCTTTTTACAGGTTGAATTAGACCGACTGTGATTAGACGGTTTAGATGAGGCGGTTGTGATTCACCTTTTGGGAAAATTTCTCACTGTTCGTGGTTAGGGTTTTCCTTATAGTTTATCTCGTATCTTGGATAAATAGAAGTTCCTCAGTTCAAGGATACTTCGTGGATATCCTGCCGAGATGATAGATCTTCTAGGAGATGTTTCCTCATTTCAGACTCTTGGAGTCCAAGCTTGCTTAAACAGTTCAGACTTTAACCGACTGAGATCTTTTGGGGAGATTTCGGGATTGGGTCGGTAAGCTTGCGGCACTCTTCTGCCTCCCCAGTTTAGGTCGTGAGGCATCGGTCTAGCTTATGTGGACTCCCCTCATTCCTTTGGAGATTCCGAGGCTGATTTGATCGTGTTGTAGGCGAAATAGGGCTGATACCTCCTAGTTTTGGGCGTAGGTAGCGGAGCGCTGCACGTTCAACAGTCCTGCTGCCTTAAGTCGGGTTGACCCGTTGGACTTCTGGTCTATTCTTCACTTCTTGACGTTAGTCAACGTCTGGATATTTTGTGCATCATCAAAACCGAACTCAATAATTTGTTTACTTACTCTATTTGAATGAGATTGACACACGAAATTAAGTACTTTAAGTCTATAGATTAAGGGTTATGTTCATATTGATCTGTGAACATAATACTAGCATGTTCCTCTCTGAGTCTATAGATTAAGTGTTTCACTCATTTTATGTAAAAAATGTCTGACTTTGGTTCCGCCAAACGTCGCGTCGTAAAAGGAGGTTATAAAAGCGTATACTGGGAAAGACATGATAGACATGAAGCTGAGTGGGAGCACAAGAATGGAATGTGTCATCCTAATTACATTAGGAAAAAGTGTCTCAAGGTCGCTTGATGAGTAGCAACTAAAAATGCGTGGACGTGTTCAAATGGATTAAAAGTTAATCATTTGTCTTTGACAGTTGTACTCGGTATCAAGAAAATCTGAAAGATGTGACGTATCAGATGGGATACAAATTGACACGGGAATCAATCATTGCATTTGTTTTAAGTACAAGTGGGAGGTTGAAAGAGATGTCCTTCGATCAAAGATGTAACGCGAGCAATTTGTCAGATGGGATAATTGATGAAGAAGATCATCAAGTCCGGACGATTTAGGGGTCGTAATGTTTAGCGATAAACCAACTACGACCGTCGAATTACGAAGTAATTCGCGGCTAACTTCGACCGGATCCTACATCGGATTACACAAAAGAATGTCTATTTGATCGGATGATATGACTAGTGGGATGAGACATAATCATGGCAGAGCCCCATAAACATGTCTCATAGGCCTAAAAGAAGTTTAGGCAAAGATAGCACAAAAGACCCGAAAGAAGGGATTATGGGTCGGGGATTAAAAGTGAAGATTTAGGGTCCGGATTGGGGCAGACCTCGGCTAGCCGGTTCCCCTAATGGGGCCGGTCAGATCCACCCAGTTGGGCTTGATTTGGACGGCTACAACTAAGGAAACACGGAAAAGGGAAACTAGTTTCTATTTTCGACTATTTCCTTAATCTTATTCAAAAGGGACTTTTAGGAAACCTTATTAGGGTTGGAATCTAACTAGGATTCGATATAATGTCTCTTAGGGTCTTGAATAAGGTGTGGAATTTCTCAAGAAGCTTTTTTACTTTACAACATCAAGTAGAGAAAGAAAGAGATATAGTTTCCAAGCTATCTAACTAGTCATAAAGAAGGAGTTCTTCTAATCAAACCACCGTTGGAGTTCTAGCTAGCTACAAGGTGGGAGATCAAATTGATCATTCAGGTGTCTTGAGTAGAGGAGCAACACTTGGATCTTTTGGTCTGCACATTCGATTGGAAAGGTTCGAGGGAAATTTAGCGATTAAGGTAATCCTCAATTTTTAGTTAATTATTAGCTTATGCATGATGATCTTGGGACCTACTAGACATGAGATATCTGAGATTCCGCTTAGAACACTAGAAGACACCACAACCCAATAGTGGCATCAGAGCCTTTTGGACATAGCTAATTTTTGCTAAGTTTCGGACTAATCCATGATTGATTAGATGGATAGTTATGTATAAAAGTGCTTTAGTCTTCAATTTGATGATTTTGATGTGATTTAAAAGTTTTCAAATTGATTTTCAAAGTTGATGATTGAAAACAGTTTCAAAAATATTCGATTTATTTCGGTATTGAAAAGTGTTTTCAAAAGAATTGTTCTTCATTGATTTTTAGAAATCGTTTGAACCAAGTTTTTGGTTTTTTTTAGAAGTTTTAAAATTAGTGGGACAGCAGCTTTGAAGCAAAAGAAAAAAATAAATTACAAGTTGCAAGGACATGCAACTTTAGAAGTTGCTAAAAACTGGCTGGGACGCGTCTAGGACGCGTCCGGGCCAGTCGCGTTCCTAGTCTGGAACGTGCAAACGCGGTTCCAGGCCGCATCTGGGACAAGACCAGGTCAACTGAGACCGTCTCGGACCAAGTCCGAGACGGCAGGTTCGCGTCCAGAAACAACCAACAGACGCGTCTAGGATGCGTTTGGGTGCTTCTGGTAATCCGAGACGCGCCGGGGATGCTATAGGCATCTCGGTCTAGTGCGGAGATGGCCTAACAGCTTCGGCCAAGGGCCAGACGCATCTAAGATGCGCATGAGACGACCTAGGGACTCTCGGACTTGGTCCAAGACATCCCAAAGGCTCGGCCTTAGGTCAGACGCGACTGGGCCAGATGCTAATGTCTTGTCCTAGGACCAGAACGCACCCTATGCCTAGGCCGAGATCGAGATGCGTCTAGACGCGTCTAGTCTCGGCCAGACCGTGCTGGGCACGACCCAAAGCTCTCGCCCTTCAGTCGAATCGAGCACGGGCCAGACCTATGCACCACCTAAGCCTTATTTGGGTCGGACCACCTTGTTGGCCTTGACCTTAGGGTCTTGGGCCTTGACCTACGGTTGTCCCGGGTTATTCCAAATATGACTTAGGTTTGTGGCCCGAAGTTTTACGGGTCTTGACCCGAGTGGGAGTTTTTCTGACGAAAGTCTAACTTTTCTCCCGATCCCACACAAATATTACCGAAACTGTTTTGGGCCACCCGAAGGCCCGAAACTGTTTTGGGCCACTCGAAGGCCCGAAACGGGTTTTTCTTAAAATTGATTTTGGAAATCATTAAGAGTCAAACCGTATTTTTCCGAAATTGACCCGGGCTTTTCAAAAGCCCAAACGGAGTTTTTTCTTGAACTTGATTATAGAAATCATAAAAGATAAAACCGAACGCACCATTAGTCGAATTCTTTGAATGTAGACTTAAGGTCCGTAATGTGGCATAGAGATGTCGACAAAAGTATCTCCCGAATAATCATGCATATATAATTGTTAGCCTTAAATATTATATGAATGCATGTAATGTGAATGCGAAAACTAGTATGGTCATAGAAAGTTATTTCTTTCATTCTTGTTTTAAGCACGGGTGGGTGCAATTTGTAGTCATTTTAATTTCAAGTTTATACGATCTACGTATCGTTTCCCTTCTTGTAATTAGAGTTTAGGGGCTATGAGTCCATTAAAGAAGCTCAAGGATGGGATCCTAATTCGAGTGAGAGAAATCAATGGAGGTTCAAAGATAGCGATCTTGGTGAACCAAAAAACAAAACAAGAAGAAGTCCTAAGAAGATTAGATCTTCAAGCTCCTGATCCCCAAGCTTCTGATCTCTAAGCTCTTGTTCGTCGGTTCCCAAGGGGGGAAAACCTGCAAAGGGTTCGAAAACAGCTCCGACGTGGGGGGCAAGTTATGAGAACTCAGAGTTAACTGTGATCTTCTAGGGTTTAAAGATCGTGTCTGTTAAGGACGATGTGGGGGCCCTTTTATAGGCTTAAGAAGTGGCGGTGATTGCCGTAGAGGAAAGTTTTCCCTTTATGTTCATCTCGGATCTAGGATTGATGAAAGTTCCTAAGTTCAAGGATCTTTCATATATATCCTGCCGATGTGATAGATCTTCTAGGAGAATTTTCCTTCCTTAGACGCGTAAAGTCCAAACTTGCTTGAACACTTCGAGATCCGTAACCGACTGAAATCTCTGTAGATATTTCGGGATTAAGTCGGTAGGTTGCTAGTGCACTTCTGCCTTCCTAGTTCTGGTCGTAAGGCATCGACCGAACGTACGTGGATCCCCCTCATTCCTTTAGAGACCCTAGGGCTGATCCGTACATGTCGAGGGCGTCATAGGGCTGGTTTCCTCTAGCCGACCTCACAGTTAGGGGAATATGTGACTGATCGTCGAGGATTCAGCTGTCTTGTACCTTAAGCCAAATTGACCTAGTGGACTTTAGGTCTGATCTTGATTCTTCAAATGTTAGTCAACGTATAGACATTTTATGCATCATCCACTTTTACTCCTTAGTTACTCTACTTTCAACTAAGGAGTGGCGAAACTCGTGATGATGCACAAACTGCCCAGACATTGACTGACGTCAATACGTCAAGAATATACCCGAAATCCAACAGGTCAACCCGGCTTAAGGCAGCAGGACTGTTGGGCCTTCAAGGCTCCGCCACCTACGTCCAGAATTGGAGGTCGGTCAGGATCAACTAAGGAGGTTCCAGGCCTGTTTCGTCTACAACACAGTCAGATCAGCAAGGTCGATGTGTTACGCCCTAAACAGGGAAGGCAGAAGCGCGTCGCGCTTACCAACTTAATCTCGATATCTTTCTAAAGATCTCAGACGGTTAAAGATCTTAAGTGTTAAAGTAAGCTTGGACTTCAAGAGTCTTGTTATTCCAATTGGGGTTTAATGTGGTCAATAACGAGTAATCCAAAAAAAGTAGTAAGAAATAAGGAACAATCAAGAACAGAACACAGAGATTTACGTGGTTCGGTTGGTGAGACCGACTCCACGGCGACAACGGCGCGATGATTTCCACTATGATAAGCAAACAAGTTACACAAGAGATTCGTGAGTTTAAGACTACTGATATCTCCTTAGGATTTTAGTTTATATAGCCACTAAAACCCTAATCCCACCGCCTCACTGACTTTTTCTCTAAATCCGAATTACACATGGATACGCTAACACTAATAACTGACATAAGCCTAGCTTCGCATTCCAGCTCTGTCTCGGAGATCAACTTTGCCTCAGAGCCCTGCTTCGCATACCAGCATTATCTCAGCAATAAGCTCCGCTAACGGGTCCAAAATTCGAAGCCGAGGTAAGCGGGTTGGCGAGTAAAAAACCGTGTTTGATACCAATCCATATTCAAGACACTTTCAACAATTCTCCACCTTGACTTGAATATGCTCCTCTTGACTTAAATCTGCCACCATCATAGCTCAGCGCCTCTGAGCCGTCGTCGTTCCTGGTCTGCTAGGGCTCAACATCTGGAAATCCCAATCAAGTCCTAGCAATGCTTAAACTTGAAAGTTGTACTTGCCTTGGTCATCATATCCGCTGGATTATCTGCCGTAGAAACCTTCTTCATCGTGATCATCCCTTCTTCAATCACGTCCTTGATAAAGTGATACCTGACATCAATATGTTTAGTTCTCCCGTGATACATTTGATTTTTGGTCAAATGAATAGCACTCATCTTTGTGTTTAATTCTCTCTATATTTGTCAAATCCAAGAATACTCGGTGGATTTCATCCAAATGGTCTTTCAACGATTCCCCTTCTAACATCTGTAAACTAAATAATTTTTTCTTTAGATACAAATGATTAGTTAGAGATTTCATCATATACCTTGTCTCCGGCTTACTCCATAGCCCATCGACTGTAGTTTCCGTCGCTCCTTCCCGCAAGACCTCATTGCTCAAACAAAGTAGAATTTGACCATGAGCTCTTTTCATGAGTTCTTCCTTCTCTGTTTCTGATAATGATTCCGCGAGTGCAACCTTCCCATTCAACGTCTTCAGCAGACCTTGTTGAACTAATACTGCTCGCGTTTTAATCTTCCAAAAAGTTAAAATCGTTATTTCCATCGAACTCTCTATCTCGTATTTTGCCATCACAGAAACCTCAAAACCTTAGCTCTGATACCAGTTTGTTATGCCAATTGGGATTTAATGTCATCAATAACGAGTAATCTAAGAAAAGCAGTAAGAAATCAACCCATATTCAAGAACTTTCAACAAGTCACCTTTCATGAGATTTCGTCATATACCTTGTAAGCGGGTTGGCGGGGCGTAAACCGGGTTTGATATCAACCCATATTCAAGACACTTTCAACAAGTCTAGAAGGAGGAAACATCTCTTAGAAGATATATCACCTCGGCAGGATATCTACGAAGTATCTTGACATAGGAACTTCTATTTATCTTAGATACGAGATAAACCAAAATGGAAACCCTAACTACGGACAGTAGGAAACTTCCCTACACGGTGGATCACAACCGCCTTACCTACACCGTCTATCACAGTCGGTTTGATTCAACCTATAAAATGGCCCCCATCGTCTTCCACAAGACACGATCACTTTCACCGAGTAATCACAACTTGCCCCCAAAAGGTTCAATCAATAATCAATCTTTTACTGCAAAGAGCAATCTGACTGTCTTGAGTGTCAGAGCTGTTTCCGAATCCTTTGCAAGTTTTCCTCCAGGTTTCTAAGGAGCAGGAGCGGGAAGAAGGAATCTTAATCAACCTGACGGAATATCCTTTTCATAACGGGCGTTGTCATGCATCAAGTCCCTATTTCTTGACTAATTAACGGAAAACCATTTTTGACATCAGTAGAAGCGAACGAGGGATGAATATGTCGGAAGAAACTGTAGATGCCATAAGAAAATGATGAAGATTCCTGCTTTGGAAAATTAGTCGACTCTGACGAGTTTTCCAACAAGGGATGAGAGAAATATGGGACAAAAAACATGACAAGTATTATTTTAGTCCTTATTGATTGTCAAGTTCATACACGTAACAAAAACATCCCTTAGAAGAATTTTCAGTACAAGATTGAAAAAGTCCAAATGCTATAGCTAGGATTTTTTGAGTTTCTTTTACAAGAAACTCTCCAATGCCTACTAAATATGAGTATTAAGATGTCTTAGAAGAAACTCAATATTTGAGATTTCTCTTGAGGATCTCAATTGCCCACTCAATATTAAAGCAAAACTATCCATGTAGAAATGATACTTAAGTAGGGTTATTCGTCCAGAATAGATCTTCAAAGTTCATAAGAACTTTGAAGTTTTTGTTATTTGTTAAGACCTTATTTTTGGAACTTCGAAATTCTGTGTTAATCGTTAAGAACTTTATTTACAAAATTTAAAGTTTAGTATTGGTTCGATCATTTTTGTAAGAACTTCGAAGTTCACTGTTATTGGTTTACACTGTGTGTTTAGAAGTTTGAAATTCTGTGTTGTTCGCTTTTTTATGAAAAATTAAGAACTTTTAACTCAAAAGACGACCCCAAAACTTTTGAAGACAAATTTATTCACAAATTGGTCAATTTCAAAGTTCCATCTAATTAGGTGGATCTTGGAATTTCTAAATACCAATAGCGTTAGTAAAAAGTATGGTTAATTCTGTTTTGACCCCCAATTTGTGACAATTCGCTGCATTGGCCGCTCTAAGTGGCCGGCAGTTTGTTTTGGCCCACAGTGACAAAAAAATATTTCAATTTTTTGATAAAATATTGTTATTGGGCCAAAATAAAATTAATTCCCAAACAAATACACAAAATTTTGAGTTTTCGATTTCAAAACCTGCTAGAATTATACTTCAAATTTGCTAAACTTAATATTATCTCACAAACCATTAAGTCTACATGTACGTGATTAATTCGACATAGTTTATCAACATTCGAGGAAGATAAAAAAATGATAAACGATTGAATCCCATCGTCCATCATGCCCTATCATATACTTTTACGTATATAATATATAAAAAGTAATAATAAATGGTTTGGTTGGGTTGTTCGCCAAAAAAATATATGGATCAAACTAAACCCTCGGTTTTGATCTTTTAGTATCCGAAACAATCCGGATAACCATTGGATAGGTCCCCAAATCGCACAAATCTGTTTGGATCGGATTGATTTGGTCGGTTCAGATACTAAATGTAAACCCCTATTTTGGGTGCTTGCAACTAGTTTGCAGTGCTTTGCAATGAGTTTGCACTGCTTTGGAGTAACTGTACCGACTAACATTTTGTTCAGCTACCACAAAATAGTTAGAAGTTCAAATTACTTTTGTATGTATAGAATTGTTAAAATAATGAAAATAAGTAACTCAAAAAGTAAAATCATACCTTAAAACAATAGAAGATTTTGCTTCCATTATTATTTATCAGTAAAAATTTAAACTTTCTCTCTCTGGAATTTTATTAAAAGTTAGTTGAAAGCTTAAATATTCAACTTCAAACAACTAATAAAGATATTCAAACACCTAAACCTAAAATAAATGGATGGTTTGATAGCAAAAAATCGACGCAGTCTTGAATCTTCCTTCATTATCTGAACTATAGTTGGAAGGAGAACTCAAAACTCAAAGTTTCAACCTTAGTTTTTCTGAAATTTTGGATTCAAGAAGGGATATTTTTAGTATTGGAAAAATGAGTGCTTTTAAAATTGTGTTTCAAGTGCATTTCTAAATTTTTTATCGTGCCTATAAGCACAAAATGTTAACAACAATGATACAACTCCCGGCTGATTTTCTGGCCGAAACCCGGCTGATTTTCTGGCCGAAACCCGGCCGGGTGAGTTGGCAAGCCAACCGGGCGTTGTACCATGAGCTGGACGTTGATTTTCTTAAGTTATTGGATGAATTTAAAAGTAGTCCCTAATATTAGATATAATTACAGTTGAGGACGCTTATTAAAGTGAAAGAAAATCAGATTTTCTAGAAAGCAAGAAGCTACCTTTACCCATCTTCACGAAGAAAAACAACCCCAAACCGAGTTAGGGTTTCCTGGCCTGACCAAAACAAATCTGAAGCTTTGAATCAACCGAAAATCACCATCATAGGTAAGTTTATTTGATTTCTTTATTTTTATTTTTATCTCTACTCTACCTCTCTCTCTCTGTCTAACTCTCATCCTCTCTCCCTCTCTACAAGTTTGAAGGGGACTTCCATTTTCTCCAAGTAAGTTCTTCAATCTTTCTAGGTTTCTCTTGAGTTTTTTCAGTTTTGTTTGAGTCATATAGTGCATTTTGGTCTTACTCGAGTTATCAAGACTTCAGTCATAGAGTTTTAGGTTTTTGTTTTGATTCTTTGTGAATTTTTGTGTGATTTTTATTTGTGGTATTTTCTTGTTCTATTGGTTTATTTTCTTTAGATTGTTCTTATATCTTCTAGCAATATTTTGGGTTCGATTTTTAAGATTTCTGGGTATCTTTTAATTCGTGGATTCATATTAGGGGTTTCTTAAGATATTAGGGTTTCATGATTGTATCCAGATCTCCTTAGTTGTATTTCTTGATATACATATTATTTGATCATTTGATGATTTTGGATTTAGGGTTTTGGTAGTTGGGAATGAGTTTGATTCTAGTCACTTCAAAATGAAATTCATGGACTGTAATTGTCTTTGTGCTTAGTCACGTATTGGGGAAGTGCAAGATTGATTGATTTAGAGATATATGCTATTGAGTTCATAAATTTTGGAGCTTTGAATGGTACACATGATTTTGAAGGGTAAAAGTTATTAGGGTTAATTATATGATAATTGATAAATGAATGCGATTTTGCATTTGTATAGATTAATGTTTACTATCAAGTTTGTAGTTTGAAATCCAAAGAGAGTTCTTAGGGCATTTGTATATGGTTTATGAATTGCTTAAAGGTTTTTACTCAACCTTCCCATCATTTGTTGAATACAAAACGTTGAAATTGTTAGCTAGTTAACGAAATTGATATGAAGGTTATTAGCATATGTAGATATTTTATGATACTGTGTTGAAATTGTATTTAAATAGTTCAGTTTTGGTCAAATTTGTCTAAAATAATGGACTGTAATTTTCTTATGTGATAAAATTAGTCGAATTTTCCCTAATTACTTTGAAATAGGTTTCATATATGTTCTAAATCATGCCTAAAAAGTTCTGTTTTGGTCAAATTTGTCTAAAATGAAGGTTATCTATTTTTGACAAATAAAAAATCAATGATAATGGATTCCGTACAAGAAAGAAAACATATATTGTGTGCTTGCTCGAGTGGTTTTCTTAAAGTGTTGCTTTCCAGAACTGAGCGCAATCCTAATCGATGGTTTACAAAGTGTCCACAAGCGGTATAGTTTTTTTTTTACTATATTTTATATACACTATTTGAAGTATATAGTTACAATAATTCTTTGTGTAGAGAGGATTTCATGACAAGGGATGTGGATTTTGGTGTTGGTTGGATGAACTTCGCTTATGTCCATGTGGGGATGGTCCTGCCAAGCTCATCACGTCAAAATCTGAAGGTCGAAGGTTCTATGTTGCCCAAAGTCATTTTATAATGGAAAGCGTCGATGTGGATTTCACATTTTTGAAGAAGACATCCATGATTGTGATGACATACCGGAGGCGTCTACCAAAGAAGACATCGAAATAAGTCGTATTGCTGAAAAGTTTATGTCTCTGGAGTTGGAATCTCGTATAGCTATGGAGCGCTACCAACAATGTGAAGAGTTAAATAAAGAACTTATAAAAAGCGCAGAGTTGAAGTTGAAAGCCATCAAAAAGATGTAATCATCGTCATATACTATGTATGTAATTTATTTTGGGTCATTGTTGTTGTGTGGTTTATTTTGATCTTATGGCACAACTTGTAATCATGTATTGTGTATGGTTTATTTTCATGTAATGCCAGATAATTATGTACTCTATCATTGTAATTTAAGCATAAAACAATGTCTTAACTTGTAACAGTGTCTTAACTTTATTTTCATGTGGTTTATTTTGATCTTAGAGCACAACTTGTAACAGTGTCTTAACTTTATCTTCAGTATCAATGAATTAACACCAAGAAAGCATAAAACAGATGCGAACTTCATTATAATTTAAGTAGAAGACTACATTTTCTAGTTTAATCAACATAACTCAGTTGACATAAAAGAGGAAAAGAAAATATATGTTTCTCCAAGATTTGGTATAAAACATAGTAGAAAAAGTGAAGTTCAAAAGGTTCAGAACTCTGGTCAAAATCAAGATTCACTCCATAAACAAATGAAGTCTGAAGGTGAATGCTGAATACATCCAAGCATTACAAAATTAGAAGTTACTGCTAGCACTTCAAATTCAAAATTAGAAGTTACTGCTGCATTACAAGCATTACAAAATCAAATTCCTCGGCTGAAAAATCAAATTAGGTTTAAACGCATTCTTCTTAGTCCTTCCATCGAAAACGCAATCTTCTTATTCGTCAACTGAAAAATCAAATTCATCGTCGGGCTCGTCGATCAATTGAAAATGTGTCATTCCATAACCAGATTGTCGAACTCCCACATTTGCTGAAAACAGGCCATTTGAACCACTTGCAAATTGAGGACGATACACTCCCAGCAATAAATCCATGTGAGACTGCACCAAGCGAACATATTAAGATTTCTAAACTAAAGTAAACTTAAACAAACTTGGATTTTTTTAACTAAATAAGAAGAAAAGAGGTAAGTTAAACAAATTACCTTCCTAGGTTCCGGTGTAGAAAATATAGTTTGACTACGACGAGTCAAACTCTCTTGTGTACTCAACCCGGACTCACATGAAGGCATCTTAAAAGTTGGAATCTATAAAATAAACACAAACATGCTAAGAATTTTAACTAAATAAGATGAAAAGAGGTAAGTTAACAAATTATCATCATAGGTTCCGGCGTTGAATATACTTGGGGAAAACTCTCTTGTGTCTTCACCTCGGGCTCACATGAAGTAACCTTAGAAGATGAAACCTATAAATTAAACTCAAACATGCTAAGAATTTTAACTAAATAAGATGAAAAGATGTAAGTTAACAAATTACCATCATAGGTTCCGGCGTTGAATATACTTGGGGCAAACTCTCTTGTGTCTTCACCTCAGGCTCACATGAAGTCGTCTTAGAACTTGAAACCTATAAAATAAACACAAACATAATAGGATTTAATATAATAGACAATGTAAGAAAAATATGAAACATTAATAGAGGTAAGTTAGACAAACACGACTTACTTTTCTCTTTTTGTATGGTTTCTTTTCAAATCTAGTCTCTCTTGGACGACCCTTCGACTTAACTAACACAGGATCATGGATATCTTCACGTGCATTATCCTCACAGTCGACTGTATAACCCGTTTGTCGACTTGTCCCTGAACTAATTCTCTTGACTTCTTTTGAGTTCATCTTCAACTTATATTTCGACATCCATTCTTTTAAATGATTAATGCTTCTCTCGTCCAAAGATGACTCATCTGCTATTTCGGTAAATAACAAACATAACTCATCATAACGTTTCTGCTCTGGTGTTGTATCCCACCCGCCATAGTTTACATTAACCCATGTATGAGATCTTTTCACATCCTTCCTCCATCTCCTTAGAATGTATTTCTCTGGTATGACCCTCACATCATTTCTACACAACACCATCAGTGAATGTCGGCATAAAATGCCCTTAGACTCAAACAAAAGACAATTACATTTAATCTCACACTCAGTAGGCTGAAACAACACCATATATCTAGCCTTACTAAATTCCTCTTTCTCTGAAATTAAATACTCATACTATGCGCCATATTCTCTAACATCCACATAGTCACAAGCAAGTTTTCCAGACAGTTCGGAGTGAAAATCTTGAAACTTAGCTAGTGGGTAAATGTCCCTCATCTGTTTTTCTATTTTGAAAGGAGTCACACAAGGCAAGACAAAATTATAAGACCTAAAGTCTTCTCTTGCCTCTTTCTCAACTTTATCCTTTATAGCGACGTTGTATTGTTCAACAAAAACCTTTAATGAGGTTTTCGCGTTAGCATATCCATCAAAAAACGCATTCATACTCTCACTTCGTTGGGTACTAGACATTCCCGCCCAGAAGTAAGGTTTCACAAATATTGGAAACCATCGTTTTCTCTCTCTATACATATCATCCAACCATCAATTATCCCATAAACTATAATGACCTATCATATATTTCCACTTAGACTCGAACTCTTCGATGCTAACTGTATCATAAATAATATCATGTAGCGTAGTATTTATCTTCTTGTATTCTTTGTAGCTACTTAGTTTCTGAGGTATCTTCTTCATTATATGTCAAAGACACCATCGGTGTCTTGTGTTAGGAAAAACTTCCTCAATAGCACACAACATAGCTTGATCTTGATCTGTAATAATATCATCAGGCGCCTTACCATCCATACAATCAAGCCAAGTCTTAAACAACCAACTAAATGTCTCTGTATCTTCATTAGACAAAAAACCACAACCCAAAAGAATAGATTGCCCATGATGGTTAATCCCAACAAAAGGAGCAAACAGAAGACCATATCTATTTGTTAGGTAGGTTGTATTGAATGTTACAACATCGCCAAATTCTTTGTATGCCTCTCTACTCCTCCTATCTGCCCAAAAGACATTACGTAAGCAACCCTCATCGTCTAAATCCATATTAAAAACAAAACCATTGCTCTTCTTTTGCATAGTCAAAAAGTATCATTGAATAACTGCAGCATCTCCTTCCCCAAGACGAATTGCTCTTTTCTTTTGTATATAGTTTCTGCAATCTCTTTCATTAAATGGGACATTCTCATGTCCACCAGCTGCTACAACATGTTGCTTATAGTTTCGGATCACTTTAATTCCTGCCATATCACTAATTTCATGTTGTCTTGCCACACGTGCATTAATCTTTCGATAACATCTGCAGTGGCGAGCTTTTCCGGGGCTAAGAATATGATTGTGCTCTAAAAGAACACTAGTAATTTCGTACTTCCCACTTTCATTCAACTTCCCACAAATTTTGGCTTGACACCCAGTTTTACTAGTAGGTTGTGGTTGAATAGGATTGCTACTTGCTGATTTAGCTCGCCCATTTTTCCCACAAGTCAGTGTAATGTATCGGACTACTCCTCTCCCTTTTTTTGATGAACGTTTGCTTATTGAGAACCCTTCTTTTCTAGCATAAGAAAGACATACTTCATACATTTCATCAATGGTTTGGAACTCCAAACCAACACTTGGTACAATTACTTCTTTATGTTTGTCACTTTCTTTCTCGAACATTAGCTCAAAATCATCCATATGTTCACTTTCTGAAGATTGCGACATCTGTGCAAAAGATATTCTACTAATTTGGATCACATAAAAGACATTTAGGGTTCAATTACGGCAAAATCAATCATATTTGTTCTTAATAGACATAAGTATTTCTACACAAAAGAAACTAATTTTATAGGGAATCTCTTTGTCTCACCAAGTTCACCTCGGATAAGGATTCCAAAACAAAACAAACAAAACCTAGCTCTCTAATTGACATACCAAACACAATAATCAGGTCAATAAATTAACTAAAATTACACATACGAAAATGAATATCCTCACTGTCTAACAAGTTGTCCACCACATTTGTTCCCTATAAAAAAAAAAAAAAAAACAGAACTAAAGGTCCATGAGAACTCAAACAGAGATAGAAACAAGACACCGTATGATTATGTACAAGGAAACTACATAAGTTTGAAACTTGCTAGTTAAGATTTGGTGATCCTAACTCCTACATATTGATTCGTTTGAACTAAAAATTTAAGTGGACATTATGTATGATAATTTGATTTTTCTATTATTCACCACAAACAAAAATCACACAAAAATTCACAAAAAATCAAAACAAAAACCTAAAACTCCATGACTGAAGTCTTGATAATTCGATTAGAACCTAGAGAGATTGAAGAACTTACTTGGAGACATGGGTGGAGCTAGGATTTAAAATTATCCCGGACTAGCCAAAAAATAATTAGAAAGACAAAATTTCATTTCTAATGTAAATAAAGTGACAAGTAGTAGTTTGAGAAGCATTTTTTGTCGAATATGTAAAATTTCGTAATAATTCAAACATAAAGAACATAAGAAAAATTAAACTTAACAATTTAAAGTTCATGTGATCATTGCTAGTTTTGGGACAAAGAAATAACTAAAATACAATTTTGATGGGACCTGACAAATGGAGGAAAATTTGTATTAGCACAAAACAAGGGTTAAAAAAGTATTAGATCCATAAGTAGGGGGTATAATTTGGGACTAAAAGTACAAATTTATATGATATGAAGGTAAATGTGGATTTAATTTAACAAATGGAAATAAAAAGTTGGAATGTGGGACAGTGGATTCAAACTCAGGTCGAGTGCGTGGGAGGAAGGGCACATAACCACCCAGGCTATTTCATCTATTGTGCATAGATTTCTCTTGGGATCAAAATATTACTCCCTGACTGCAGCCAGGGGTAGCCTCCCCTGGCTCCGCCCTTGCTTGGAGAAAATGGAAGAACTTACTTGGAGAAAATGAAAGTCCCCTTCAAACTTGTAGAGAGGGAGAGAGGATGAGAGTTAGACAGAGAGAGAGAAAGAGAGGTAGAGTAAAGATAAAAAAAAAAGAAATCAAACAAACTTACATATGATGGTGATTTTCAGTTGATTCAAAGCTTCATATTTGTTTTGGTGAGGCCAGGAAACCCTAACTGGGTTTGGGGGTTGATTTTCTTCGTGAAGACGGGTAAAGGTCGGAGCTTCTTGCTTTCTAGAAAATCTGATTGTAATAATCGTCCGGTTGGCTTGCCAACTCACCCGCCCGGGTTTTGACCCGGAAATCAGCCGGGAGTTGTATCATTGTTGAAATGTTAATTTGTCTTTTTATCAAATATATAAAAAAAAATGGGTGCTTCTAAAGGCACCGGGCCAAAAGGCTGTTAGCATCCAGAAATTTTATTGACTCGGGTCAATAGCCATTGACCCGAGTTCTCTATAAGCACCGGTTTTTAATGTGGGTGACATTCACCTTCATTTGCTTCTTCCATCTTCTTCTTCCAAAATAAAAAGAATACCAATTCATTTTTTTTTCCAAAACAAAAATCATGTGTGCTCATCTAGATAGTGTAAGTAAAAAAAAAAAAATCATTTTTTACTTATTTACTTTCTATTCCTGTTAGTAAATACACAAAATTGAAAAGAATGGGTCCACTCTTTTCTTCCTTCTTCACCAAATTTCATCCACAAAATAAACTCATTTTCTCTCCTCTTCCTTCTCATGTTCATCTTCATCCCTTCTATATCCCCTTTGTAAATGTAGAAGAAAGATAGCAAGATTCAGAAAGGTAGAGAGAGATGAGAATAAGGGTTTTTAGAGAGAGAAAGATGAAGAAAGCCTTGTGAGAAGTAGCAGAAGAGCTGGTCATGGTCGAGTTCACGAGAAAGAGTGAGGATTGGGATGTTTTTCAAGCCCTGGATCAGCTGATTCGTTTGGCCCTCTTAGGTCCTGGATCAGCTGATCCGTTTGGTCCTCCTAAGTCCCGGATCAGCTGGTCCGTTTGGTCCTCTTAAGTCCCGGATCAACTGATCCGTTTGGTCCTCTTAAGTTCCGGATTAACTGATCCGTTTGGTCCTCTCAAGGTTCGGACTGGTTCAGTCCGTCCGATAGATTTTGTTTGATTTTGTGATAAACGGATGGAGGTGTTAGGGGTGAAGTTGGCTTTGACTGGTGCCTACATAGTTGAACGGTGCTAACAGAGAAATGAGCAGTTGAGCCTGGTGCTAATAGAGCTGGATGTTAACAGCCTTTTGGCTTGGTGCCTTTAGAAGCACCCAAAAAAAATCCTACATCTATGTCATTCCGACGGTAAAAACGGTTGTTCAGGGCGCCTTTAAATTTCCGTTCGCCAAGATAATGTACACCGTTGTTCCACTAACACAGTTCCCCAGAGAAGCCAATCCCTTCCCCGTACAAATTCATTTCCCCAAAGTACCCATCTGTACTACCCAAAATAACCAAACTATCTACTGTCATAAATTCACAATTACTTCATTACCATATTAAGCTTTTACGTGGCCGTTTAACTTTTCATTTTGACCATAATACCCTACTCTTTTACCAAAACTTGATATTATCTCTTCACATTTTCATTTCCACTTTGGTTCATTAACTACTACATTTGGTTTCATTATTAACAAAATTTGTGTTAATTCTATTTTGGTCACCTAAAAATGATCAACTCACCAAAACGTCTCTCTAAAGATGAACAGTTTTTATTTGACCTCCATTTTGATCTTTTTCTAAAATCAAACTTAATTGCTGAGTGATCTTTTTCGTCGTTCAACGGTTGAAGAGAGAGACCAGAAAGAGAAAAAAAAGAAATGGAGAAGAAGATGGGCGGCTGGAGGAAGTGGTAGTAGCGGGATGAAGAAGTAAAGGAGAAAAAAGAAGGATTTTTTTTTTCATGATTATCGGCGCCCGGTGACTGTCTGACCTCCGAAGATCAGCTACCGACAAGAAGATAGTGACAAAGGATAGAGAGCGAAAGAGTTACGAAAAAAGGGGTAAAAATCGAAAAGGCAAGTCAGCAGTTAAAGTTGATTGACGGAAACTTTAAAAATGGTCATATTTACTATTTAGGGGCCATCTTGGTGAGGTGGGCATCTTTAGAGGCTAAAGTGGAATTAACCAAGATTCGTAAATAATTAATCTGTCAGGGGTATAATTGTGAGATAAATATTCAAATAAAGCAATATACCTCGCACTAAACCCAACGCTTATTGTCTACTGTAGTGCTGTACATTTCTCAAGAAATTTTTTTGTTTGTGTTCTTGTTGAAGATTATCATCTCTCTACCCTACTACCCCAAGCCCAAGTGAGAGAAGAAGAGACTAGAGAGAGAAAGAAACCCAGAGAAGATAAGCTTGAGATACAAAGAAGGCAAAGTTTCTTTTCAGTGAGGATGGAAGTACTGTTTGAATTTGAACCATTGAGTGACAAAAATGGTAACGTATAAGTAATTTAAGAGAGAGAGAGAGAGAGAGAGAAGAAAAACCCATTGGAGTTGCTCTTACCCACTGTTCTCAAAATCCAAGAGATGAAAACAAAGAAAGACAAACCTAGCATTTGATGAAGTTTTTCAGTAACAAAAGTTGCAGTTTTTGGTATCAAAGTAAGAGAGAGAAAGAGAGTTGATGGAGCTTTAAAAAAGAAGAAAGAGAAAACCCACAGTGTGAAGAAGAGGGTTATTAGATTGGGGAAGATCTTACTAAAACCACCACCACCACTTAAAAGAACAACCCAAGAATCATTTTTTGGAGGAGAGAGAAAGAAGAAATGGGTTGTTGTTATTCAAGAGTAGAGAAAGAAGAAATGGTTTCAAGATGTAAAGCTAGAAAGAGATATATGAAACAATTAGTAAAAGCAAGACAAGCCTTCTCTTCTTATCATGTTCTTTATCTTAGATCTCTTAGAGGAACTGGTTCAGCTCTTATTCAGTTTGCTACTGGTGAGACCAATCTTCATCTTCATCCCCACCATCAACACCATTACCACCACCATCACAACCACAACCACCATCTTCCTCCTCTTCCTCCTTCTCCACCACATCTACCACCTACTCCTCCTCCACCACCACCACCTCCACCTATGAGTACAAGCTCTGATAACTGGACATCAGTAACAGCTTCCCCTGCTCTTCCACCACCACCACCACCTCCACCACCACCACCACCACAAACTTCAGGTTGGGATTTCTGGGACCCATTTGTTCCTTCATCAAGGTCTGTCACTGAAGAAGAATGGGAAGCCACTACTACTACTGCTTCTGAAGTTAATACAACAACCATAGCTGCAGCTAGTGTTGCTGCTCCTCCATCTGTTATTACTAGTATTTCAAAAGATACTACAAGTGAAATGGCATTAGTTGTCTCAAGAAATACTAAAGATCTTGATGAGATTATTAAAGAGCTTGATGAGTATTTCCTAAAAGCTGCTGATACTGGTGGTCATCTTTCATCAATCTTAGGAGTATCAAGTTCTGTTTTCACTAATCCAAGATCAACAGGTTATTTATCAAACAATTTGTTTTGTGGGTTTTGATTTTCCTTCAAGTTTAGATTTGTTTCTCTATCTTGTTTGAAGAACAAATTTGGGTTCTTTTTTTTTTCAGGTAAGGTTTATAGCTATGGGAGGAATTTCAGTCCATTATTATGGACATGGGGATCAAATTCAAAATCAAGTAGTTTTGGGAGAATGGATGAAGAGATTATTGGAGGTAATATTGGTACTAATGGACTTAGCCATTCTTCCACTGTTGAAAGACTTTATGCTTGGGAGAAAAAACTATTCCAGGAAGTCAAGGTAATCATAATCTAGATTTCATCTATTATTTTACCGAACAATAAACAATCCATATCTGAAAACAAGAACCAAGGCTCTGGTCTTTTCTTACTTGATTTTGATTGTTGATTTTCGAGTTTGGGGTTTTTGTTATTTTGATCATCTGATTTATCTTGGAGATTGTTATTTGTGTCATAGGAAGCTCAGAGTATTAAGATTGAGCATGAGAAGATGGTGAACCAACTCAGGAAGCTAGAAATGAAAGGAGGCGATTATATTAAAATTGAGAAGAGTAAGAAAGAGATTGAGAAATTGGAATCAAGGATGATGGTGGCTTCTCAGGCAATGGAGACAACTTCTTCAGAGATCATTAGATTGAGGGAGTTTGAGCTATACCCTCAGCTACTTGAACTTGTCAAAGGGTTAGTTATCTTACTTCAAATCCTGTCCTTTTTTTTGCTCATACATTTGATTTCAATTTTGATTGATTATAAGTTCATACATATACTGATAATCTCTCATTGTGGATCTTGATTTGACTAGTTCACCGAATCTTCTGGTTTTCTATCTAGGTCTGTAACGATGTCTCGGCATTTTGTTTGTTCTGCTTCTTTGTTTGTCTATCGAACTAGATTACAATCTCCATAAGCACAAATCGCATATTTTATTGGCATGCATAGTTTCAAGTTTTTTCTATGTCAATTATACTTTTTCAAATCCTGCTTTCCAGTCTTGGAAACCTTACTGTACTCTCAAACTTTATCCTGTGTAATTTATAGGTATTAAGTAGAGAACGATAGTTGGTCCGTTTAGGGTTCTTCCTCTCGAACTTTAGGGCGTGTGAATTTTGCAACCACAGTAAGAATTGCCAAATGATATTCATATGTATAGTCTCTTATCATTGGCCATTTTCAAATTTGTGTATTCCTCGTCCAAAGAATGTGCAGTTCTAATATTATTATCCTTTGTGCTTTAGTAATTTCTTCTGTTTCTAAGATGGATAATTTGTACAATCCAATGGGCTCATGAAGAAACCATCTTTCCATGTGCAGTTTAATGAGCATGTGGAGAAGCATGTACGAGTGCCACCAGGTCCAAACCCACATAGTCCAGCAGCTAAAGTTCCTTAATACAATACCGTCAACTGAGCCAACATCCGAAATCCACAGACAAGCAACGCTTCAACTCGAGCTCGAAGTCCAGCAATGGCATTTAGCATTCTGTAACCTAATCAAGAGTCAGAAAGACTACATTCACTCTCTTACAGGCTGGCTCCGTCTCAGTCTCTTTCACTTTAGCAATCACCCACTATCGACAACCAAGCAGAATGCAGCTATCTACTCTCTTTGTGACCAATGGCAGCTTGAACTTGATAGAATTCCTGACAAAGTGGCGTCTGATGGGATTAACGGGCTTTTGACAGTAATCCACGCCATTGTAGTTCAACAAGCCGAAGAACAAAAACAGAAGAAGAAATCAGAAACCGTATCCAAAGTTCTCGAGAAGAACCTATCTCAGCTTCGATCGTTGGAGTGCAAATATGAGCCTTATTCTACAGTGGGAATACCCGGTTCTAGAGGAAAGGGAGACCGAGTTGCAGAGAAACGAGCAAAGGTGGAAATTTTAAGAGCAAAAGCAGACGAAGAAAAATCAAAACATGAGAAGTTGGTAAATGTGACAAGAGCAATGACACTTAACAACTTGCAAATGGGTTTCCCTAATGCTTTCGAGGCGATCACAGGTTTCTCGAGGGTTTTTATGAGTGCACTTGAATCTGTTTATAACCAAGCTAAAACTACAGACGAAGGTCATGACTTGAAGAGGATACTTGATCGAGAAGAGGTGACTCATATCTAAATCGTCTCTATTTTAATATACAACTAACAGGACTCGGTGTATAGATGTCTCCTGTTTCGTTTTTAACAGATAATCGACCAATAGAGACAAGGTGATTCCGGCTAGAACTTGACGAGTTTTATTGTGCTTTAGACTCGGTTACGAATTTGAGATGTATGGAGTATGGGAGTTTTAATTTAAAACTTGAAAAACTTGCTCTAAATATCATAGATGTGAATAATCTCTGTTTCATGTTGTTTAATGAAGTTTTGTTGAGGTTGTTTGCAAGTTATTAATGTTTGAGAGTTCATTTTCACTTATTTTTGTAGTTTCAAAACTTGTTAAAAAAAATACAGACCATAAAAATTGGAATATGTTGTATATATGTTATATCAATTACTCATATCATGTATATATAACCTTCTACTTCTTTCTTAAAGAAGCTCCGCAACTCCATTTAACCGAGCTCTACGGAGCTCTTGCTAGAAGTAGGAGAATAACTTGGGATACGTCTAAATAAGTGCTTTCAACGACCAAACCGGTACGCTTTCTGTTCAATAGTATAAAGAAATAATGATTGTGATTAGGTTCCTGTTTCACCTTTCAACAAATCAAGGAACAATAACATCGTAAAAAAATCGAATGATAATATTCATTTATGATAAAATCAAAGAACTTGAAAACACTTTCTCTAAAATGTCAAGATACATAAGATACAGAATTTTATTCAGAAAGTTCGACAAATGAGTGAAAGGACTGGTGTAGTGTTTTTTTGCTCATGTACTATTCACTTGAAATGCAAAGTGAGAAAGAGCTAGAGAGAAGTACTTTCCTCAAGAAGCCGTTCTCCATTGCAGTTCAATTTGAATCTTTCCGTTCTTGGAGTCAATGAGATGATACTTCTCGTTGGTTCGATTGTTGCTGATAACATCTGCAAGGTTGATATCAGCATAACCCAGAATTTCCTGTTTCAAATGAACAAATATAAGCTCAAGTCACTAGTAGCAGCAAGGCAACATTAAAATGTACATCTCAATTATGGTTGTCTTTTTCTCTAAGTCAGATATGAAATCCGGCTCGAGGTCTGAATCTATTTGAGTCAGATTTCAGACTGTTATTTTGTCTTGATCGTGATGCCTCGCTTATCTGAACGGTTGATTTGGGCTCATTTGAGTCAGAGGTTTCAGATGGAGACGATGGGAAAAAAGGAACACCACCCAAGTCTAAATGGAATATGACGATCACCATCATAAGGAAAAAAACTTGTTGCTTGAACTTACAGACAGATGCATGAGTGCTCTTCAGTCAATATAAGGAGCGAATTATTGAGTATTCACAATGGTCATACGAAAAAAAATGAAGTAATGATTTACTTTTGAATCACCCTAAACTGCATTACAAGTCTCCATGTGCTGTCACATAAATTTGCTTCATTTAGAATTCCATTGAAGTGTCTATTAGAAAATGCTACTATAGGTAATTTATCAGCTCCAGATGATAAACTTGGTGGTGGTTGTTCCTATGATCCAGCCAAAGTTGTCAGGAGCGAAAAGCAAGTTCCTTGCTGAGGAGTTTAAATATAGGGGACGGTCATGCCAAGGTCAGGTGGAGACGTGGGGCTGCAGATATATGGTTAGAAACCGTCTCCATATAACGTGGCTACCTGACATTGCATCATACGTATTACATATATATCGGGTGTATCAAATACACTAATAACTGACATATTTTATATATTATACTCCTTGACAAGGCATTTTTAAGAGAAATTTAATTAAATTTCGGTGTCGATGGAAATTTCGATAGACATGGAAATGGAAATATTTCGGTCATTTCGACCAAAATTTAGTTAAATTTCGGTGTCGATGGAAATTTTGATAGACATGGAAATGAAAATATTTCAGTCATTTCGACCGAAATATTTCGAAATTTAATTCCTTGGGTACAACTATACACCTTCATATGGTAACAATTAACTGCTGATCTTCCAGATACATAAAAAAGAAAAGGTAAAAGAACTATCCTCAAGAACAACTGAAAAATAATAGGAAAAGTGTACCTTGGGGTTCAGTAGCCCTAGCCCTGACGGGAGACTGACTATTTCCACATGTATTTTATCATGCGTGGGAGGTTCGTCCAACATAAAAGTGAACTCCTCTTCCCATCTCGGGTCTCTGTTTTTCCTTACATGCTGTAACAATACAATACATCATAAATTTTCAATATTACTCCGGCTTACGCAAAGAAGATAGATAAATCTTCCACACACTGGAGGTTTATGAAATAATTTTAACATCATAACATGGATTTGCTTCCTTAATATTTTGTTTCGCTGTCGGAAATTCGGGTACTAATATCAGGGACTTGAATACCGATATCCAGTATCAATGTTTGATATTGATACCTTTAACGATGTCCATGTTCCATAGATTTTAATAGTTTTAACTGTCAAATCGTTTTTTCCCTTGCAAATCTTATTATGATACCGAAGATCTCTTCGTTCCAATTTATTTTTTAGGAATCATACCTTAGTTTTTCTCTCTTCTCCTCTGAAAAGAATTCGCACATATGGGTTTGTATGGTATTTTCCTTCAACATCTTCAGCTGCATGAATTATGATAACAAGCAAACCCCCAGTGGAGGGTGTTCCTTCTGGAGCCTTTTCGACGGTGTTCGAGTCTTCTAAATCTTTTGGTATGTCTTCTTCCTTAAAAGGCTTGTACGTTACTTCAAGAACTATCTGCCCACGAGACTTCTCATTTTGAACATCGTTAAGATCCATGGTTTTTAGTATCTCGAGAATCATGACTTTCGGCTCATTAGGAGCAAGATCTTTCACGGGAATGACATTCATACCCATCTTTTCATGTTTTCCGACCTATGAACAAAGAAATAAATATCTTATAAAATATCCACTTGAAAGCGGGAAAAGAATACTGAAGTATAGATATTGAACCATACCTGTTCCCAGTCGAAAACATTAATCTCTAAAGCCTGAGTTTCTGGATCTTTAACAACCAGATTGAATTCCTCGTTCCATTCAGGGTTCAAGTTCTTGTACTTGACGGTTGTTTTCTTCGATGGAACTTTATCTTCGGTGAGCTTCAGTTTCACATAAGGATCTGATAATCCTAAAAAGTCCTTCTTTTTGAGCTTCATTGCCCGCACAACATTCACATGAAGAATTCCAACTGGCCTTCTCCGAGCTCTAAAAATTTCATGTAAAACTTCGTTAATCGTAAAACAAAAATTGGAAAGACAACGAAATTTAGAAACAAAGCAATGAAACCAACTTTGCTGCGTCCAGGATTTCCACTTGCAATGTTCTAGGCCACAGGTACAAATTTGCAACCTGAGTTTTGATAAGCTCCTGTTTACAGAAAATGACCAATGGATTAAAAATTAACCGAAATCGGCACAAACAGAATCTTAAAAAGAAGAAACAGATTTTGCCCTCCAGAGTTCACATGAACCCTATATATAGTCACATGCAAGTTAGTCTGGACCAACTTCGACAAGTTAAAAGAGAAAATTAACATTTTCTAAACAGGGTAACGATCGTAATTAGCTAAAAAGTGAATGCTGTGTACCTGAACAAATCTGTACAGACCAGGTATTGCCATAACATCCGCTCCTAGAAGCTTCAAGCCGAAGTCAATATGTGGCTGAAGTATACATAAGTTCATTTAAAAAAAATGATAGAAATACTCATAGCCACCACTCCCCATGAAGACGCACAAACTCACTTGTTCTACTTTCAAATGCAAACTAGAAAATTTCTTACTACTAAACTAAATGTATATACATATGAATGCATAGATCTCACCTTGTCCATGAGAGATACAAGAATTTTAGCGAAACACGGGAATGTTGGAACCAACGGCTTTAAAGTAATTCTTGGTGAAGCAAATATTTGCAAATCCACCACCTGGAAATCTCCATCGAACGCAGTTTCTATTATTAAACAGCATTTCAAAGTCCAGAACTATTTTCGAGAGAACCAGCAAGCGTTGGAAATAGATTACTAAAAAGCTAAGAAGATCAATAACCTGAACTGTTGCTTTCAACCCAAATGACTTAACCACAACAGCTATATTAGGATTCCCTGCCCACTTCAAGTATGGTTCCATAATCAACTCCTTCTCATCAGTTACATAGACTTTCATGCCTGACATTTGTTAACAGTATCAAAAGTCTAAGGTGCGGATTCAAAAAGTAATTAACTAATAATCTAGTATTCCTAGAACAAAATGACTAAAAGAAAACATAAGGAGGTCTATTGATGAGTATGACATAGCAGAACCAGAAAGTATAGATTCTAAGAAAAACTCTTCGATCCACAAAATATGAACAATGAGATGACACAAGGTGGACCTCCTTGTTTAAAATATGAAAAGTATAGAAATGTCTCAGACAAAATTTGAAAACTAATCTGATCTAGCCCATGATACGTCACTATGTGATCCCCGAAGAAAAACAGTCCATGGTGGATTTGACCAAATTTTGCATGTAGAAACCAATTCAAGCAAAAAACCAATATCCCTCTACATGACTCATTAATTTTTGCTAATCAGTGAAAACTTTCATTTGAACTCTTTCCGGACTTTAACCCAGACATCTAGTAAAAAGCTTGCAGGCGTAATATAGTCAAGAATTGCTCAGGACAATAAGAGCCCGTATTTGTACTATAACAATAACAAATACGAGAATAAGATCAAGCAGTTAAGAAAGGGTAGTCAGAATTAATAGTGTATGAAGAAGAATATCAGCGTGGACAATCTATAAGCCTACTAACCTTGAAAAGTAGGTGGTAAAGAGCCTAAGGTAAGTGTTTCAAATTCAACCGACTTGATTTTATATTTAGAAATTTGCTCGGCTATAATGGGCTTCGTGATGGTTTTCACCGTCTTGCAAATTGCCTAGATAAGAAGAATAAAACATTAATATACATCATAATAAAGGATAAACAAAATTTCGAGCATAATATATTTGAACATGTTATACATATTCGAATAGCAATACCTTATCCAAATAAGGCCACAAAGCTGCAATAAAAGTGTTTAGCCAATCAACCTTCAAGATTAACAATGACTGTCAGAAAGTAAAAGAAACCACCCCAAACCGTGACCTAAAATTGTAATTACATTTTCTTTTCGTATACGTAAAATATTATTTTAAGTAGAAACTATTACTGAAAAATAATAAAACATACACGATCATAATCCGGATTTTTCACCCAAAGAGGTATCTCAGGTAGTAATCGTTGCAAGGTTTTCGAGTCTTGCTCGACCAGTGGACGAATTATAGGATCCTGAAGAATCAAAATAAAAATGCATGACATGAGATAATAAAAGATGGAAAACTACAAGGACTATATAAAATCATAATCCACCCAATTATTTTGAACCAGATCAATTCAAGAACTCATTTAGATTCAGAACAAGGGAAAGAGAAACAAACCTTAACATCTGTGGGTTTGAAATAGAAAAATAGATAATACCCAATTACTAACCCAATTGAAGTCCCAAACCCAAATCCACAAAAACCCATTATAAAACTCATAATCCCCATTTCAAAACCCTAGAGAAATACAAAAATCTCTATGTGAAATCCTCAGGTTGCTCAAGCATCAAAAACCAGAAAAAACAAAAAAAAAATGAAGTAAAGCCTAAAATTTATCATCCACTTATCCTTTATCATTATTATGAAAGAGCATTTAATTATGTGACTAAAGTTCAACTCAACTTCCATTCAATAATTCAAATGTGATGATCTCAAAAAGGTTTAAAGCGTGTCTGAAACGCGTGACTTTAGAGATCTGTCGTTAGCTACTGTAATTGTTGAAGGGTTTAAACGATGATGATCAATGAATAGTGGATGTAAAGTGAACTGAATTATTACCATTAATAGACAAATCAAAACCCCACCATTGACCCATCTGTGCTTTATTTATTATCTTCTTCTCTCTCTCTCTCTTAAGGTTTTCTTATTTGATAGAAATTTGGAACTCATCATCTATGAACAAAACCTAATTCAGTTCATAAAACACAGATGGGTCAATCCATCAAATAGAAATGGGTCTTGATGAACAGCTCCTGATGATTCAAATATATCCACTGCCATGATCGGTGTTAATTCTTTCTGTTCTTTTTCTTCATTCATACTGAATCCGTGATGATGGTCCGGCAAAATCAGCATTTGATTTTGAAGGTATTAGGATCCACCAGATCCATGGCCCGGCCAAATGATAACTCGGCCACCCGAGTAGCCCGGTCACCTGGGTATATGATCCATTAGTTAGGGGTGGGAAAACGGTCCGGGAACCCGAGATCCGGCCCAATCCGCCCGGACCGTTTGCATCCGAAACTGATTGCTACCCGAGTCGGGCTTACCCGGCCCGATGGCTCGGGCTATATGGGGCGGGCCTCGGACAAGCACTCGTATCCGAGTCCCGGCCCGAAATACCCGCCCGGTACCCGTCCGCGAGGATCCGCCCGCTAGCTGCCCGACTAATACTACCAGAGCAAACACCCCTTTCATCCCCGTATCACCTAATGAAATTTATATGATTCAAAGGTGTGGGACTAAAGAATTGGAGCTACTAAAAATTTTGGCTTTTGTCAAGCCTTGTTTTGTAAAGCAAAGGAAGAGGTTGATAAAACCTCTCTTCTTGCTTCTTTACCTTTATCCCAACAATGTGGGTTTAATAGATGGAGCTTACTTAAAGTTTGTGCCTAAACAAAGCATATCTTCAAATCCAAAGGAAGAGGTTACATATAACCTTTCCCTTTGCTTCTTTTATCTCTAACTCAAAGGTGTGGGATTAAAATTTGAAGCTTCCTTGAAGTTTGTTGTGTGATTTTGGCCTTCTTGTGACCTTCACTAACTATGAGACATGGTCAATGGTGATTGACTATATCAAATGGTCTCTATGACCATGTGTTTTTTTTCTCTTAATTTTGATGTGTTTTATTTTTCAAACATAAAAAATATTTGGATAGATTTTTCTAAACAAAGTTTTGTAAGACATTATAAATACTTAATACATTTTAATAGGCATGATCAACGTGCCTACTCCGTATAAGATTAGTACTGCTTCAAGTATGAGTATTTTACCTAAGTTAAATAAGAGCTTTTCAAGTACTAGTACATATGCTTCAAGCACTGATAACATTTCAAGACTCTTACAAGAATGGATTAAATCTTCTCCAAAAGCTAGTAGTACTAATCATGAGATTAGGTCAGAGCAAAAGGCGCATGACGTCGGTGAAGATGACGGTGATGATGAGAAAATGAACCACAATGAGAATAGTTGTAGCAACAGCATTAGTAGTAACATTAGCTTTGATGAGAAAAAAGATGAAGATTTCTTAAACACAACTCCAAGCAAGAGATATCATCAAGTTCTTAACAAAGTTGAAGATGCAGAAGAGAGTTGTGATCATTTCATGTCACAAGAAGAGCTTGAATCACTCTTAACACTTGAGAACAACACAAGTAACATAGCTTGGGAGAAGACTTCCTCAGATTCAAATGGGTCTGAATTTAATCAAACTACTAATATTACTACCTCATTCAACGAAGAGACCGATTCGATCTTGGATGGGCTTGATCATGATCACCAAGAATTAATGGAATTAGTCCAGCAACCAACAACCTTTTCTTTTCTTGAGAAATGGCTCTTTGATGAAATAACAGGAGAACCATTGTTCTGAGGATCTCACTTCTTCTTGTAACTCTTCATCTCTGTTTCTCTCTTTCTATCTTAAAGAAGTACTTTAATATATGGGATCCTCTTCACAAAGTGAATGCTAGAAATCTAGGGCTTCTTCATGGATGTGTCTCAAATTAATAAAAAGATTCCTTATGTAATGGGCAAGGGTACTAACCTACCCATTTCAGTATATGATGGGTTCCTTTTTATGTTAATTAAATAATCGAAGTGACACAGAAAATGGGTATTGAATGCATACTAATATTTCGTCAAAAATAATCGAAGTGACACAGAAAATTCATTTGGTCTATCTTATAATGTTGTGGAATATGCATTCAGGAACTTAAAAGGTGATTGGAGACTTATATTTAAAGGAAGGGAAGGATGCAAAGTAATCTAAAATTTAAAAAGTATTAGTCCCACATTGTGTATTTATAATTACAAAGTGTTTGGAGTCTTTTACTTAAAGAAAGGAAAGAAAGGTTTGTTAACTAAAATTGTTAGCCCCACATCTGTTAGTTAGAATTAGAGAGGGTTGATAGTTTTTATATAAGGATGGGAGTAGGGGTGGGAATTTTGCCCATGAGCCCGAACCCGCCCACGGGCACCCGAGCCCAACAATGACCATGGACGCCCGCGCCCGTCTCGGGCACAACCCGCCCAGTCTGCCAAATTTTAGTGGGCGGGCATGGGTTAAAACCTCTACCCGCGCACCCGCCCATGCCCGCACCCACTTAACCTCACCCAATGATAACCAACCAAATTACATCAACTTTATGGGTTGATGAAGCCCCAGCTGTCTATGTTGCTAGGCTTAGTTAAGATGGTAAACAATATGCTTAAGGGAAATCACACGAACCCAATATATTGCTTTGCAATGGCCCACGAGAATTCTTAGTAGAATACTGAAGTAGTCTTTGGCTTTGAGGGGACAAAGAGTGGGGTAAGTTTATATTATATCTCATGAGAATTCTTCATTAGTTTTCAATGTGAGATTAAATTCCTAAAAGGAACAACACAAATAACGTCTAGTTTTAATCTCACATTGTCTCTTTAGAATCAGGAAAGGTGTTTCCAGATTCTATAAGAAAAAGAGGAAAAAGTGATTTTTTTTTTCAAGTCATGAGATTACCCGCTACCCGCCCGCCCATACCCGAATTACCCGAACTTCTTAATGAGCTTGGGCGGGTAATGAGCAAGGCGAATTTCAAAATTGCCCGCCCAATTAACCCGCTTACCCTAATAGCCATTGAAATTTTGTGCCCAATCCTCCCAGCCCGATGCTTCAAGTGTCCGTGGACGTCCATACCCGCCCAATTCCCACCCCTAGATGGGAGGCTTCTTAAAGATATAAGTTAAATATTTTTTCCTATAAAACACCCGAGCCCGTCCGGCCCGAGCCCGATGGAGCCCGCTCGGGCAGGCGGGCTCGGGCAGGTTACGGGCCTTCAATTTGTTGTTTTTGTCCGGCCCGATCCGCCCGCCAATTAGTCGCGGGCTAGACAATGTAGTGCCCGATCCGCCCGAGCCCGGTTATATTATGTCCGAGCCCGTCCAAACCCGCCCGATTCCCACCCCTACCATTAGTTATATAAGTTTGGTTTAGATATTGTGTATTTTTCATAGACAAACCCTGATTCACTTTTTTTTTTTTTTTTGAATAGGGTGATTGAATTATAACTAAAAGTGGGACAAAATATGTACAAGCCAAAGCGGCAAAAGCGACAAAAAAAAAAGAAGGAAAAAACAAAGAAACAACAAGCGAAAAACAAAAACAAAGAGAATTTGTTTACTCATCACCTCCATCTCTTACTCGTCTCTCTCGGTTTCTCTCTCTATTTCTCTACCTATCGGTTTCTATATCTCTCTATTCATAAGAGGTTAACACCTCTTCACATGGTATCAGAGCCATTTTTCTTAATCATGACATATCTTGATGTTTTTTTTGAAACTAATGCAACTGTTATTCCTAATCCTGCTGGCTCCTTTGGTGTACATCACTCGGTTTCTCCCACCACCGCCATTTTAATCATGCCTCTTCTCAATGGTCTTGAACAATGACAAGCTTTTCGAGCTAAGCACAAACTCGGCTTCGTTGATGGGACAATCTCTAAACCACCATCCCCAATGAGTTACACTTATGGGAGCAATGTAATGACTTAGTTTCGAGTTATCTTATCAATTCCATTGACCCGTCTCCACGATCCTCATCCTGATCGAAGCCCCCTCGATGCACTTGAAAGCTTTTCTTTGTTACGCAGCTTCCAAAATCGAATACCCTCTTGAAAATTATTTCTCGAATCAATTCTTTTTCCACCTCTCATCAGGGCTTTCTCTCTTCTGTTCTCACTACAGAAAAACCTACATCATTCACTCAAGCAATGAAATCTCCCTATTGGCGCGAAGCCATGGGCAAAGATATTTCTTCTTTGGAATCAAACAACACGTGGTCCATTGCTCCACTTCCTCCCGACAAACGCCCAATTAACTGCAAATGGGTATATAAAATCAAGTTTAAATCAGATGGACCCATTGAACAATATAAATCTCGTCTTGTTGCGAAAGGCTATATCCAAATTGAAGGTTTAGACTATAATGACATATACGTTCTAATCGCCAAGTTAGTAACTGTTCGAGTCTTACTATCCATTACAGCTATCAAAGGTTGGTCCCTCTATCAACTTGATGTAAATAACGTCTTCCTTCAAGGGGTTCATGAAGAAGTCTTTATGAAACTTCCACCCGGGTTCTCGTCTAAGGGGGAGTCCAAATCTGTTGCCTTCAAAAATCTCTACACGACCCGAAACAAGCATCCCATCAATGATTTTCCAAATTTTCTGCAGTTCTTCTAGCCAAAGGCTTCTCTCAATCTAAACCTGATTATTCACTTTCTACCTTCCACCCAGATTTTACTTACATCTCTGTTCTCGTCTATGTGGATGATATCATTATTACAGATAATAATGACTTATCAATTTCAAAACTCAAGTCTTTCCTTAATCACACTTTCTCTCTTAACGACTTAAGTCGACTTCAATGTTTTCTTGGGATTGAAGTCTCCCAATCATCTCAAGGCATTTTCCTTTGTCAACGTAAATACGTTGTGGATATAATCAAACACTTCGGTCTGACTGCATCTCGTCGGCAAATTTTCTTATGGAACAGAAGCTTCATCTCAACCCCTCTGATGTAGACCATTTACCTGACCCATCAATCTACCGTTGTTTCATCGGTCGTCTTCTTTATCTCACTGTCACCTTCTAACATCACTTATGCAATCAATAATTTGAGTAATTTATGCAAAATCCAAGTCAGACTCACTCAGATGCAGCTCATCGTGTGGTTCACTATCTGAAAGGTTTTCTTGACAAATGTATCTTTTATCTGCTAACAATTCACTCCACATCACAGGTTACTGTGACTCTGACTGGGTCGGTTTCCCGTTCACATTTCGGTCTACAACCGCTTACTTTATATTAATTGGTTTCAGCCCTTTATCTTGGAAATCTAAGAAGTAACTAAAGGTTGCCAAATCTTCTGTCGAGGCAGAATACTGTGCACTTGCCACTCTCACTTGCGAGCTCCAATGGCTTAAATATCTTCTTCTAGACTTTGATATCAATCACTGTTCCCTGATGACTGTTTATTGTGACATTCGAGCATCCCTCCACATTACCGACAACCCCGTCTTCCATGAACATACCAAACACATGGAGACTAACGACCACACCGTTCGTGAGAAGATTAAAGCCAATGTCATTGCCACACGATCCATACCAACGAAAAACCAATTAATTAACTGACATTTTCACAAAGCCTGCGGGAGCGAATCCATTTCAGAAGATATTTGGCAAGTTGGGCGTTACTTCTATTCCCGCTCCAACTTGAGGGGGAGTGTTATGATCCACCAGATCCATGGCCCGACCAAATGATACTCGCCCACCCGAGTAGCCCGGTCACCTTGGATTTATGATCCATTAGTTAAATAAGTTTGGTTTAGATACTGTATGTGATAGTCATAACATTGTTCATTTCTGTAATACCTATATATATATATATATATATCCTTGTATTTACATTTAGAAATATATAACAGAGAATTTATTTACTCATCACCTCAATCTCTTACTCGTGTCTCTCGGTTTCTATATCTCTCCATTAATAAGAAGTTAACACCTCTTCACAGATATTAACTAGTTATTGGATGGTGGGAATCTGGCTCAGGTACCATATATCAATTACCAATGGACTTAAAAATAACAATTTTCTACTAACCTTAAATATTATACTGCTAAAATAACTAGATTTGAAGATATCTAGTACTCTTGAATTATCTTCCGAAAATCTCTCTGCATCAATATTCCCCACTTCAAAGAAATTTGCGTAGAGTTTACCAACCAATTTGAATGTTGTTTTGATTGGTACTCCTTTGATATAACTTTTGTGTGAATTATGCATAGAAATCATCAAACTTTCAAATTTGATTGAACATTGAATTATGTTATAATTATTTTTCGTGTATACTTGTGACGTGGTTTCATCTTTCTTTTCACCTGAAAAATAAATGTGCAAGGATTATGAAGATGGTGATTGAAAATTACAAGCTTTAATGCAGACCGACTGATGAAATTACTAACAAATCCTAGAAAAACAATTTTAGATTCACAAAATATTTAAAATGGATTTTCATATGAAGGAAAATTAGTTAGACCGATATTAGACTCACAAAGTTTCTCATCTTGATTCGAATTAACTTTCTTAACAACTTCTTCAAGAATTACAAACCTCCCATCTTATGAACGGATAATACTAGACTCTTCCATAATCATAGTAATGCTAGTTTTTTTCTTGAATAATTGGATTAACATCACATTCCTTACAAATTTCTTTGCCTGGAATGATATCGCTAATTTCATCCACAACTAAAGACGCATCACAATTAGATATTACCTCAAAATTTGTTGCAATACTACTTGTGTTTTTTGTACCTGTTAACAAGCTGGTTGTCGGCGAACCCCTCAACACGTTCCATGTTACCGTATCCATTAACGGTTTAGTTATAGGCAAATCCCCAAACATGTTACATGTTAATGGTTGCTGCCTAAGGTTTGAATTGACATTCAGATGGTTGTTTAACATCTCACGAATCTCCTCCACGAGGTGATTCATCTGATGATTCATATGATGCTCCATTCTGTCTAGTGCTCCCATACAACATCGATACCTCGGTCTTCGTCGATTGTTGTGTTCTTAGTCCCGCCTTGTGCTATTGATCTAGGAGAAACCTTCCTCTTGATACTAATTGACATAACGAAAAACTCATAAAAGCGTTTAGATCTCTGTTGTAAGACTTACGGAATCCGAAACTCACAAGAGTGCAAAAAAAATACTTAATTTTATTGATAAAGCTGAATTCAAACTGAATGACTTAAACTATTACTGCATTCCCTTTATATAGCAATAGGGTTTCCTTAACTTAATCCGGCTCTAATTACTTCTAAATAAATAAAATATTAGAATCTTTTAAAAAGTTTCCTAAAAATATAAAAATATTAAGAAAGATAATTTTCTACTAATCATAAAAATCCTTGACTCGATGAGTCACACGTGTAAAAAAAATACTAAGATAATGTATTTTTTTTTTGTTGAAATAAAGATAATGTTGTTAACAGTTGGGATAATATTTAGTTTAACCACATCTTTATAGTTTATAAACTATAATTTTCGGATTGTGAGTGTGAAGTAGTTCTACGAAGGTATGAGTTTCTTTCTATGTCATAGGAGTGTGAAGTAGTTCGATGAACGTGTAAATTTCTTTCTATGTCGTAAACATCATCTGTAAATCTAAACAGTACAATCTTCACAAACTACCAACTTTTCTTTAGTTCTCAATATGTATAGTTTCCCAAGATCCAATTTTCTCCCCTTTTAAGTCTCCACATTTTTCTCCGGACTCCAAAATTACATCGCTATTTCTAGTCTTTGTACTTGTATCCAGCATTCTGTTTTGTACACCAAAAACAAGCATGCCTCGCATGAAAGAACTAGTGAAAGAATTAGGTTTCTGTTTCTGAAGAATTAAGAAATCGAGATGTAATCATCATTTACTTTTAAATGAAAGAATTTGAATACACTGTCTGTAAAATGTTAAACATGCAAGATAGGACTCTTTACATGGTTCCTGAATGCTATTCAGGAAGCCCTGAATATAAATTTAAGAACAAACGCAGTGTTTCGTTTTGCTCTCAATGGTGTAAAATAGAGAGGAGGAATGTCCTCAAGAGAATATTCTCCACTGCAGTTCAAGTTGAATCTTTCCATTTTTCGAGCCAATGAGATGATACTTCTGATTGATTCGTTTGTTGTTCATAACATCTATAAGGTTGATATTAACATAACCCAGAATTTCCTGATTCAAAAAAAAGTTTTATCACTAGCTGAAGGAGGCGAAAAACAAAAAAAAAACAGGTACAAATTTATCATAAATTTAAATGGAAGGACGATGATTATAACAAGGACAAAACTCAATGAATGAATAAGCGAGCACCATCTGAACCTGATATATAGAGCCGGGTATTATAGATTAACAGTGGAAATAGCAAACAAAGTGAAGTAATGATATTAATGATATATAATATATATGTATATATGTAAATTTGTCTAAAGGTCCAAACATCTAAATTTCGGTTTCACCACCCAGAAAGTTGGTAAGTCAGAAAAACAGAGCTGCAAAATATAAATTAGAGCCTTTTATCGAGTAGGGGCGTCAAAGGTGGTGTACCTTTGGGTGCAGTAGCCCTAGCCCTGATGGCAAGCTGACTACTTTCAGTTGCATGCTATCATTCTTGGGAGATTCGTCTAGCAAAAAAATGAATTTCTCTTCCCATCTCGGATTTCTGTTTCTCCTTACATGCTGTGACAATGCAATACATGACATAATAAAAACTTTGTAGTTATCCATCTTAAGCAAAGAAGATCAAGACATTTTACACATACTACATTGTCAAGGTTTTTGGTAGTAATTTTGACCTTGTAACATGGATGCTACTTTTTGGTATTTTTGTCGTGTCAAAATCTAACAAATACTAGTGTTGGATACTCAGACACCAATTTCCTGTATCATTTTGGGTTTATGAACAACTTTACTCTCTTTTTACTGAAACAACAAGATTTGAACTCTACTCTTTGCAGTGTAGTGACACACATTTTATCATCCAACTAAAGTGTGCTCACGTCTCGACAGCTTTACTTGTGTCCATGTTAGATAGGATTTAAGATATGAGTTTTTGAGGAAATCTTTTGTTTTTTCTCCGAGGAATGAATTCATTGTCATGATACACAATTTCCCCAAGTTTGAGTTTTTTTAGGAAATCATACCTTTGTTTTTCTCTCCTTGCCTCTAAAAAGAATTATCACATATGGGTTCGTGTGATGTTTTCCTTCAACATCTTCAGCTGCATGAACTATAACTACAAGCAAACCCCCAGAAGAGGGTGGTCCTTCTGTAACCTTTTCAACCTTGTTCGAGTCTTTTAAATCTTTTGGTATATCTTCTTCCTTAAACGGCTTGTATGTTACTTCAATAACTATCTGTCCACGAAATTTCTCATTTTGAACATCGTTAACATCCATGCTGTTTAGTAAATCCAGAATCATAACTTCTGGCTCATCAGGGGTGAAATGTTTCACTGGAATGACACTCATTCCGATCTTCTCATGTTTCCAGACCTGCAAAAAGTAAAAAGTCATATCCTACAACACCCATTTGAAAGCGAAAACAGAATATTAAAGAACAGATATGGAAACCATGCCTGTTTCCAGTTAAAAATGTTAATATTCAGATTCTGAGACTCGGGATCTTTAACAATCAGATAAAATTTCTCATTCCATTCAGGGTTCAAGTTCTTGTACTTGACAGTTGTTTTTTTTGATATAACTTTATCTCCAGTAAACATTAGTTTCACATAGGGATTTGGTAATCCCAAAAAATCCTTCTTTTTTAGCTTAATTGCACGGACAACCGTTACATGAAGAATTCCAACTGGACTCCTCTGGGCCCTAAATTTTTCATGTCAAACTTCGTCAATCGTAAAATAACAACTTGAAAACAAAATAATGAAATTCAGAAACAAAGCAACGAAACCAACATTGCTGGGTTGAGGATTTCCACTTCCAATGTTTTAGGCCAGATGTACATATTTGCAACCTGATTTTGGAAAAGCTCCTGTTTACAGAAATTAACCAAGAGATTAAAAATTGAGAAAAATAAATTAACAAAAATTCTTAAAAGGGAGATGTTTTGCCCTCTAGAGTCCAGATACACACTAGACATAGTCATCTCCAAGTTAATGTGGACCGAGCTCTGAACCAGTTCATATAGAATAATGTTTTTTTCTTACAATGACAGGATTATGTTAAATGGACCAAATGCAAAGAATGGTTACTGGAATGATAGCTTATTCGTCACATGAAGAACACACCCAAAACACATGATAATTTTAACTCTTATGTCACATTTGGCGCGTGAATGGAACGCAATTACCAGGAATCACGTTAGCAAATAGTGTGCCTTCCAAGCGGAATAAGATTCCCCTAAAAGGGCGAACTCCAAATCAAGGGGGGTTGGCAGGTTTGCGATTCCCTGGAACTGTTGGTTAAACAACCTACAGATGAAAGCAATATCTACCAATCATATTGCTGATTAATCCAAACAGTACCGTAAGATATTGAGATACCTATGAACCACACCACAGGATTGTTTTTCCTTATCTCGCATTTCTTCACCACTAGCCAAACATGAACTTAAGATCTTTGTATCTATGACCTAGTGACCTACACATAAATATTAGAAAATGATGGCTTCTATTGTATACATGTGCTCCTAAAAGATTCTTAAGTTTCTCTTTTCCAAATATACTAACCAGCAGCGAATAAAATTAATTCCCATATGACCTTCTCCATTGGGGATCCTCCCATGCATTTCCAGTTGAGGAAGTTATCTGTTATTTGTTCTGCAGGTACCTAGTAATAGTTTGGTAGAGTCCGAAAGTAACGCCAAGTAGCGAAAGAAAACTCGTACATTAAGAGAACAGGCCCCGCTGTTTCACTTGCTTGTCTGCAGATCGGGCATCTGTTAATTGAAGTGAAATCCATCCTTTGAAATCTATAATGCGTATGGTACTATGGTGTTTCCCTCGACAAGACTCCCAAACAAAGAAAATGATTTTAACAGCAATATTTGCCTTCCATAGATCTTTGATATCAAATGTCTCCACCTATTCTTCTCTGATACCACTGTAAAATGAGTTGACTATGAAATCCACTTCCTCCTCTAGCAACCATGTTCTTCTACCAGTTTAGTTTCCCCTTCTTGCATGTTCGTTTATCTTCGATAATTGAGCTAAAAGCCTATGTGCTTCCCAATCAAACAGAACCAGTGTACTTCCATAGTCCCATGAAAACCCCTTGTGTTCCTACTGCGTGCATCTCTCCAATTAATGCATCTTTCTTTATAAAAACCGTGCGTGATGCCTGGAAAGATGACATTACTGGTCCTACCTCGCACCATTTGTCCTCTCGGAATCTAATAGTGTCTAGTGGTGTGAGTTGTGAAGGATATATTCCCTCGGTCTGAAGGAATGGTATCCTTCCGAAGGAATGTCCTTCGACCAAGATGTCAATGCGTACGATTTGGCGAATAGGATCTTGATGACCTTACTCGGAAGATCATTTAGTCCGGTCGAATTAGGGGTCGTAATGCTTAGCTAGAAGCCGCTTACGATCGTCGGATCACTTCGGTAATCCGCTCCTAACATAGACCGGATCCTACAAGGGTTACACATAAGAGTGATGGTTTGAACGGAGAGAATTGACTAGTGGGAGATTGGAAAATAGGTGGATTGGATCCATTATCGGTAAGTCCAATTAGTTCGGAGGAGTCTGAACACAGACACACACACATCCGGGCCCGAGAGGGAGGCCCGGGAAGGCTTTAAGGGGGCCGGCCCTGTGATGGCCGACCTAAGCAAGGGGCCAACCATCTCATGGCCGATTGGAGCTTATGTGGGCCGGCCAAGGAAGCCCATAAAGGGGCTATGTTGGCCGGCCACACTAAGGTTAACCCCGAGGTTACCTGGAACGCGGTACGTTCCGGTACGTGGTACGGGTACGCGGTACGTTAGGTTGAAAGTATTCGGTACGCTGGGGTATACTTTTTCGGTACGCTTTTTCGCTACACAATTCGTTAGGGTACGTTATTTCGGTACGCTATGTCCTCGATAATTTGGAAAGTTTCCCATGAAGTTACTTTTCTTTTTGGGGAAACTTCCCAATGTTTTACAACTTCCAATAAGAGATAGAGAGAGAAAGATCTTTTATCTTTTATTCTAATTTATTGCCTAGACTTTTCTGATTGAAAGATTTTTAAACTTTTCTAGTTAGAAGATTTTTAAACATCTAATGGTAAAAAAAATCTAATCTCTTTAATCTGACTGTGAGAAAAACCTTTTACTCCATATTATAAAACTAAACCCTAAAAACTTTTCTTAAAACCTAAAGTCAGAGAAAGCATCTTCCTTCCTCGAGTGAAATTTTTTTCTTAAAAACCCTATAACCAAAGCCTAATCTCAGAGACGGCTATGAAGTCTGAAAATCGCCATCTAACTGAGAACATACAGACAATGAATCATGGCGAGACTAAAAGAAGATCTAAAACGAAAAAAAAACAGTTTTTTCTATTTTTTTTTTTAAACTACTATATTTTTTATCTTTTCCATCATCTTCTTCAATGAATCGGTTCGTTGATACCAGCGATCTGGTACGCGAACGCACCTTAAAAGGGTACGCGCGAACCAGATCGCGGTACGTCACTCATCCTAGCGAATCTGGTAACCTTGGTTAACCCTAAAAGGGTATTTTGGTAAATACCTCCTAATTAGGTCTTTATGAATCCAATTTTGGGTCAGACTCTTATAATTGGGATTTCCATATAAGGACCAAATTAGACAAACTAAAAGCGGAGCAAGACAATTCAATTGAAGGGAATTGAAATCACTTTTTCTCAGAGAGAGAGAAACAGAGTTTCTCTTAATTATCTAGTCAAGAAGAAGGAGTTCTTCATCTCAACCTTCAAGAAGGTCCTAGCTGACTCGGAGGAGGGAGTTCAAGTCATACACTCGGTGTCTCAAGGACAGGAGCTACTCTTGGAGCTCTTATCTTCCGAATACTGGTCGGGATTTAGTTCGTGGGAAAGCGATTAAGGCAATCGTCTTTACTTTCTAGTTCATTGATATGTTCGTGTATAGATCCTGGAAAAACCTAGTGTTTAGACATTAGAATGCGGACTAATGTCTGAGATCCCGCTTACAACACTATGAGACATGTTAGGTAGTAACATTATTGTAGTCTTAGAGACACATAGATAAGTATAAAACCCAACAAGTTGGGTTGTCCCGGCTTGCTCCAGCAAAGAAACGGCACGACACGGACTGTGACGTGCAGTTCCTAGAAATTCCAGGAACTAGGCCTGGCTGCACCAAACCCGGGAGAAGGTACGGGACTGGAACGGCATGCTTCTCTCCCGTCAGACGGGGCCCAACAGGTCTGACTGGCCCGTCAAAAAGAAAAGGTCGGAACCTGCTACAGTGTTGTCCTTGGTGTGGGCATGTTGTGTTTGGCACACAATGTCCACAAAGCATGCTGATGGCCCGTCACATTTTCACACCACTATGTCCTCTCTACCTGGTTTGTGTATGGCATAGTAAAGCAAGTCTTATTTCACATATACTACTCCAAAGTCCAAACTGCACTATGTCTTGGAACCCATTCTAACTCTCTTTCCCTATATTTGCCTACACTTTCCTCCACAAACTGTCTCTCGTCTTACCAAATCTCCACAACCGCTTCTCGGCCACCACTTCTCGATTAGGACTTTGTTCATCGTCCTTACTTTACGGATCCCCAGGCCTCCTTCATCCTTTGGACCGCAGATTGTGCCCCGCTTTACATTGTGCATCTTCTCTTTCTTGATGTCAATCCCCGAAGAATATCTATGATAAGCTTTTTTTATCTCCTCTACCACAACGGAATAGAGAAAAGCAAGCGATAAATGATTAAAACATGTCCGCGAGACACATTGGCACCAGTGTCCATCTTCCTGGTTCAAATAAGAAACAACTTTCCATTTGTTCCGTCTCTTTTTAATACTCTCCACAACGACTTCCTATGTGGATGGTAGACTACCCCCCCTTGCATCCAAAGATGTAGCAGAACTTCTGTCTCGATTCCATTCCCCATCCGAGAGAGGCAAGGACTATGCTCTCAGGGAAGTTTAATTTCAGCTCTATACTATCTTCAAAGGTTCACAATAATCCTCATCAGTGGGCTAATAGAACAACTTCCTGAGATCATCCATACAACGTAATTTTTCTTTCAAAGAAACTGACACCTCAAAATTTCTTAACCTTGAAGTACATAAACGACAATCAAGAAAGTAACTCTTTACCTAAGTTCACCCATATTCTCCTGCATGAACTGAAGATGTTTTCATAGAGGAAACATCAACCGACCCATTCTTCTTCATAACCAAGACAAAATAGCGCGATCGTCGTAAATAGCGAAAAGGAAAAAAAAAAAAAAAAAGAGAGATGTTTACCTGGACAAGTCTATATAGACTAGGTATTGCCATAATATCTGCCCCTAGCAGCTTCAGTCCGAAGTCAACATGTGGCTGCAAGATTAAGTTCATATATAAACAATAGAATACTCTGACCCAATACTTGCCCCATCAAGACACAAACTCAGATGTACTACTTCTTAAAAGGCCAAAACAACACTTGAACATACATTTAATACATATATATATAGGGAAATGATAGAGTGACTTAGAAATTGGTACTCAGAGGGTGACATATTTCCTCATTTAGAAACATAAGCGGTCCCCACCGTAGTCAAACTTTGAGAAAATCTTGTCTTTTAGTGATTCCACATCAGCTGGGCATTAAAATGCCCAAAAAATTGGGCACTCTAGCATCTCCCATATATATATATGCATAGTTTCTCACCTTGTCCATGAGAGATACAAAAATTTTAGGGAAGCATGGAAAAGTTGGAACCAGTGGCTTTAATGTAATTCTTAATGGAGCAAAGAACTGCAAATCCACCACCTGAAATTTCCTAGCAAAACAAGTAACCATTATTAAACAGAAAACCGAATTCAAGGAATAGAACTATTTTGGAGACATAAGTAAATCAGATTTATTCATTAGATTTCCAAACGACTCTTATTGCAAATACCTGCACAGTTCCTTTCAACCCAAATGACTTAACCACAACGGTTACATTAGGATTCCCCGCCCATTTCAAGTATGGTTCCATAATAAACTCGTTTTCATCAGTAATGTAGACTTTCATGCCTGACATTTGTTAACAGTATCAAAAGTCAAAGGAGCATTTCCACTAGTAATTAAATTATTACACGTACAAATTATAAAAAAAATAACGAAAGTTTAATTCTTCACTAGTAAAAGAGCACTAGCAATGTCCATACAAACTAAAATACCCTGTAAATGTTTGTCTATTGGAGCCGGAGTCAAGGACTAGGATTAGGCTACGAAACATAATCAATCTTCATGTATTAGTCTCTTCTTATCCAAATTGATAGTGTAAGGCTATTTCAAGTATTTATAGGTTGGATCCCACGAGGTGGGCTTCTTAGTTTAAACTTTAACATATGACCATGTTTCAGTTTGACTCATTCCTCTCTTTCTGCCCATACTTCCGACCCTCTCATAAGCAGAGATAGCGATAACTATTCCTATTAGAGGCATAGAGTAATCTTGTGGCGAAAGCTATAACTTTTTATGATACTATAGAAATAACTTCGACACCCAATGAACTAGTTGCAGACTGCTGGCCTGATATAGTTGAGAACTGTTCACCAACTTAGTGGCTCATGTTTGCATGGACATGGTAAGGAGAAACATAAAAATATAAATACAAAAAATTACAACACTACTAACCTTGAAAAATTGGTGGTAGAGAACCTAAGGTAAGTGTTTCGAATTGAACTGACTTGATTTTATATTTACGAATTTGCTCAGCTATGATGGGCTCTACAATGGTCTTTGCCGTTTTGCAAACTGCCTAGATAAGAAAAATCGAATATTAAAACACAAACAAAATTACAAGCATAATACAAGATATGATCATGGTTTTACACAAGAATATACCTTCTCCAAATAAGGCCACATAGCTGCAATAGAACTGTTTAGCCAATCAACCTTCAAAATAACAGACTATCAGAAATTGAAAGAAATAACTCTAACCCATACCCAAGAAAGATAATAAGAACATACACGATCGTAATCTGGATTTTTCACCCAAAGAGGTAACTCATGTAGTAATCTCTGCAAGGATTTCAAGTCTTGCTCGACCAGTGGACGAATTATAGGATCCTGAAGAGTCAACATAGAAAGGCAAAGAGTAAGATAGTAAATGATGGGAATTCAAACCCTTAATCCTCATAAAAGAAAATTCATAAATTATTGTTGTGCAAAACTACATCAATAATTCTAATTCTTTCAGATACAGAGAAGGGATAGAGAAACCAACCTTAACATCAGTGGGTTGAAAATAGAAAAATAAGTAATACCCAATTACTAATCCAATTAAAACCCCAATCCCAAATCCACAAAACCCCATTATAAAACTCAATATCCCCATTCCATATCCCATGAAAAATACCCAAGTCTCCATATGAAATTATCAGCTTGCTCAAGCATCAAAAACCCTAAAAACCAGAAAAAAAAAAAACAATGAAGTTAAGTCAAAACTTTATCATTCACTACCCTTAATCACTACTAGGAAAGAACATTTGCTTATATTACCTGAGCTAATCTTTTCATTCAATGATTCAAATATGATGATCTCATACGCTTGATTTTGGAAATTTTGTTGTAATTGTTGGGGGTTTAGAAGGATGATGATCAACCAACAATGGAAGTAAAGAGGATTGAACTTCATCATTAAGAAAGAAGTAATCATAAAAAAAAACCACCGTTGACCCATCACAAAATCAACAATATATCAATCTTAATAAACTAATCCAGGAAGAATGATCAACAACATGTGGGTAGTTCATGCATTAGTTTAATTCATCAAATGGAAATGGGTATCCAGGATTAGCTCCTGGTAATTTAGATTTACCCAATGCCATGACCGGTGCTAATTCCCTCTGATGGGGGTGAACACCGGCAAACTAAATACCGTATTTTGTTTTGAAACTAACAAGTTGGAGGGGTTCATCGAATATCCACCGGGAGGGAAGTGTTCACAACTCACCAAGTCTTCACGACTCTGTGAATGGATAAACGAACACAACCTAAACTACAACCACGCCAACGGCCAATTACATCAGGGAGGATTAGGAAGTGTTGTAGGAACGGGTGGCTAGAGTGGAGACAATGTCAGTAAGTTGGAGTTTTTTTTGTTGTTGTTGAAGAGAGCCACTACAAAACCCTGCTAAACTGATTGGAGGAAAGCCTGTTTGGTGTGCTAAATTCGTTTTTTTTTTCCGGTGACGTATCGCCTATTTTGCTAAGGAGTCCGCCTGCCCGTTCACCATTTGTGGGATGTAGGAAAAGATAGTGTTGGTGAATTGCAAGGCTAGTCGTTGAATTTCTTCCGTATGACTGATGGATTGCCGATTATGTTTCTGTTAGGGTATTGAAGGTGATTAACAATGTTGAGGTTATCACTTTCAATGTGAAGATAAATGATTTGTTGCTCTACAGCCCATCTAATAGCACACAAGATAGCCTGACATTCACATTCTTCTGGATTCCGCCGTTCTAGTTTATTAGAGCTACTATGAAGTTCGCTTGAGCGTCGTGGAGTATGCAACCTATGCCTGGTATTTCCGTCAAACCCTTCAATGAAGCATCCATATTTATTTTTAGATATGGTGGTGTTGGGGGGAGGGGGTTCCATCTTTGTTGTTGTTTGTTGTCTTTCTTTTTGTTTCTTGTCTGTTGTCTGGTAGGAGTGGCTTTGATTCGGTTTATGTGTTGGGGATTGTATCTGCGCATTAAAGCATTTCTTGCATTGTGCCTTCCATATGAACCATAAAATTTTAGCATACAAGTCACCAATGTTAGTATTCGTATCTTTCCATTGTAGAATCCAATCGATAACAGAGTTTATATTTTCCGTTCTGACATTAAAATAAAATCATATAGACCTAGAGTAATAGCAATGTAAGAGAACATAGTCAAGCATTTCGGTGTTATTACAATATGTGCAATTACAATCATTACCAATGTATTTGCCAATTTGTTTTTGACAGGTAAGCTGTTGGTACAACATTTCTATTTAAATAGTTTAATCCTTGGGATAGTATTTATGTTCCAGATGAAATACCAGTCTATCTGATTGTTTTGTTTGGGGTTTGTGTTTCTCTGAGATGACGGTACATAAAGCTAATAGTGTAGTTACCTGATTGAGTAAGCGGCCATCTGACAGTGTCTTCTCCATGACCCTGCAAGTTAATACTTAAGATAGCTTCCTAATATTAGTGGGAAAAGAAGCATCAATAAGGGTCGTATCCCACTCGTTATTATGGATGGGTTGAGCAACCCAGACAAGGTTCGCGTTCATAGGATTAGGAAGCGGTGGTGGGTGCTCTGGGACCCAATAATCCTGCCAGATATTGCCATGGGTGCCTTTGTGAACTTCCCAGAAGATTAAACCGTGAACTTGATTGGTCAATGTGTTTGTGGATAGATTTCCAAAGCCAGAAGTGGGCTTGCTTAGATGGGCTAGGATTGGTGATGTTTGGGAAGTATTTTGCTTTGAGCAATTTGACCTAAAGAGCTTGTGGGTTTTTGCTCATACGCCAGGCCAGTTTGCTAAGGAAGGCTTGGTTATCGAGGTGATGACGGAAGCCAAGGTCTCCGAGTTTGCGGGGGAGGCATATAGAGGACCATTTGACGGTGTGGATGGTTTTGGATTTTCCCCACCAAAAGGACCTCTGACGGGTCTTAATGCGTGTACTTATGCCTTTTGGAAGGGCAAAGCATCGCATCTGGTATCGGAGAACGGACTCTAATATTGTGGAGATGACAACAGAGCGACAACTTGGGATAGGAGGGTGGAGTGCCATTTGGACAACTTGGTTCAGGATGGTGGAGAAGGCTTGTGTCTTCCTGGCGCTTATGAAAAGGTTGGTGCCCAGGTACTTATCGCGAGTTGAAGATTGACGGACTTTGAGGTTACAAATGATCATACGTTTAAGTTTGGTCACCATTGTCACTCAAGCTCTACGTCATTTTTATGTTGAAAACACTTTCATATTGTGCCTTGTAAATTAAAATCTAAAAATCATGGTGATCAGCGGAAAATCTTTCGTATAGATATGTTTTTTTATTTGAAATGGTCAGCGGGTTAGGGCCCGACCCTTACAAAGAATTTAACAAATAAAAAAAAACATTAACGAAGTAGTCTAATAAATTGAAAGCAAATAGACTAGACATTAAGAACTCTCCTAAGTATACCGAACTCTAATTACACCTCGTTTGTCTTCCCTCACAATTTTGATTAGGTCCTCTGGGAAATCTACCGGTAGCATTTCAGATGTACCCATATGTTGCTGCATCTTTGAAAGGTAGTCTGCGGGTTGATTCAATAATGTTGCAATTTTCGAATTGTGCCCATAACTCTTTAATTTCACGAACCAATCGTAAAGCTTGCTATGGGGGCTGATTAGATATAGTAGTCAAAATACCGACTGTAAGAGAGGAATCGGTTGCTACCATTACTCGACGTCGTTCATACGTAATTGCTAGTTGGAGGCCGAATTTTACTCCTTGTAGCTCATGGGTAAGGATTGAGACCCGATCTACCATGGCTGCTGCAGCGACAATTGGCTCTCCAGATGAGTCTCGAAGAATCGCTCCAATGCCCCCTTTAGTAGCATCAAATGCCCCGTCAGTGTTAATAAGTACTTGGTCTCTATAGCTGAGCTTTGCCACTTGCAGGTTTTGGGTACCCTTAAAATGAGCTGGCTATCCAAGTTCCATCTAGCTAAGACCTGTCAAGCCTCTCCTGACGAGGTGGGTTTTTTGTTTCAATGCTGTAACTTTAATCTTGATTTCACTAACCACCTGCCGTAAAACTACCTGTGTAGAGCGTTGTTCTCCTTGAAAAACCCGTCAATTTCTTTCGGCCCCGACATGATAGATGTATGCTGAGAATACCAACACACCCGTTTGGCCCAGCAGTGTAGATCCATGGAAATTTTGAACACACCATTCAATCTCTTCATGCCAGACTCCGCTGTGATTTCGCTAATTTCCGAGCATGTCAAGCAGGTCTGTCCAGACCTTTAAAGAGTAATTACATTGAAATAGCAGGTGCTCATCAGTTTCAGGGGCCGTTTGACAGAGAGGACAGACCTCATCGACCTCGAGACCCCACATTCGTAGTTTGACTTTGGTTTTCAGCCCTCTTGAGTGAAATCCAGGCTATGAAGGAGTGCTTTGGGATGGCTTCTATACCCCTACAATCTTCACATTAGTATTTTGGTTTTCAGCCCTCTTTCATATAGATATGTTGTTAGTAGTTATGAGAATTATTAGTTTAAACACACCTCTACAATCTTCACATTAGATTTATTTTGTAGTTTGATCTTCAAGAAAGCAAAAGAAAAGGAAGCTTATGTTCTTGACCGTTTAAAGAACAACTAGAGAACACTTCACAACTTTCATCAAATCAAGAACTTCTTAATTCTTATTCTATAATATAATCAAACATCTAGAAGTAGTTGTAAGTTAGGAAGGTATAATTCTTAAAAGTATAAAGATAAATACAATCCCAAACTTGTTTCTTGATTCTAAACAAGAATCATATAATCTCTTAATAGTTTATGATGAATTATATAAAAACTTTGTATTGAATAAAAAAACAATAACTTGAAATGAATATTGTTACATCTCTTTTGAGTACATTTTAAATCTAGTTCATGATAATAATTTGTTAATAATTATTCATTTCACTGGTTATTCTTGGTACTAACGGAACATGTAACTTGAACAGCTAGTGTCTTTGAGAATTCAGGACATGGCTCTTTCTCTCCCTTGTTGAATACTTCATTGTCTACTGGAATCCAACATTCTGTCTTCCCCAAGCAGTTCTGCTCAAATTCAATGACAAAAATAGATCAAAATACAATATATTTGTCTAACACTCTAACTGCAGATATATATTTGGAAATTTTATAGGCTCCTCCAACTTTGCTACAGGCACTCTTCTGAGCACCTTTGACTTGAGGTCATAGGCACCATCAAGCACTTTTTACTTCGGGTTAAAGAGGCACCCCCTAATCGCTTTTGAGATGGGGCACTAGTGAGGCGTCTAGGCCCACTTTACCAGACGAAGTGGAGGCTCTGTCCAAGTTAACAAATTACGGAGCCTGGAGTTTGAAGTTAAAAGCATTACAGGTGTCTATAGCAAAATAAGGGTTGTTTATATATATATTTGATGTTTCTTACCCGTTCGACGACCTTCTGGGATGAAGGTGATGTGCAATTACCCATAGTAAGCATACCACAAACACCAGTAGGGTTGCCAAAGCTTGCAAAATCTACACTAGTTATAACTTTGTAGTTAGGACAATGAAGATGGGCTTTCGGTTTCATATCGTCTACTACTGCCCGAAGGGTAGTATCTTTTCTTTCCCATGATTTCACATGTGGGGGATGATATTCAGTGACCATACTACAGATAGTATCTCTTCGAACACCTAAGATTGAAATACCATCTGGATTTCCTCCTTCTTCTTCAAATAGAACTAAGAGGTTGTCAGTTGGTTTTATATAAGCTCTTGGAATATGATATTCTGCTTGAGTGGGCCTTCCTAGAGGAGAAACATAGGAAACCCAATATCGTCCGATACAACGTCCATTTACCCATGCCATTCCTTTCGACATGGTCGATAGATCCACAACAACTGGACCGTCTCCTTCAGGCTCATCGAAGTATGTCTGAGACAAGATCGGAAAAACACATTAGTTTTCGCCGGGTTAAGGAATTCTGGATATAATCTTTAGGTTAGTAAGTCATCTGGTTTTGGGTTTCAGGCAATACCTTGTACCAAGTAAGACTTGGGCCTTGACCCTTAGCACTAGTCCATTCGACTCTGTGAGATCCACCCTGTGTATAGTATCGGATCTTTTCGCCTTCTAAACCAGCCTGTTCATGTTTTATAAGTTAGAAAGATCAAAATCTTTATTGGGTCCAGAAATCGAGCAGATATTCTGCACAAGAATGTTAACTATACCTTGTGAGACCAGCCATTTGATGATAGGTCAAGTGTTCCAGTGTTCAAACCTTGGATAGACACATCATGAACACCTAACATACGTCGTTCAAGATATGAACCACTATCCTACATAAGAAAAGAGAGATTTATATATGAGTTTCTGAACTATTGACGAACGCAAAGAGATGAGAAGGTTTGAAAATTTTGGTTTTTTACCGGAAGCCCAACTGACATGCATAGTATGCTTATTTCGTTGACTCCTGCCTTCAAGCTTATGGCTTTTCGGAAACTAAATGACTTATCTATCTTGTTTCCATGCCCCGCTCCTGAAATACATAACTCACACTTAGTGAAACCATACACACACAAACGCACACACACACACACACACACACACACACACACACACACACACAATGTATATATATATATATATATATATATATAGAAAAGAAAACGATAGTATAGCTTATAAGAGCATAACCTATATATTCTCCATTGACAAACGTGAGCATAGCATGACCCAAATTTGCAACTTGGATGACAGGGAGAATATCTTTTCGCTTAGGTAAATCGCCTTCACTTATTTCGATCCTGCAAAAAAAGATTATCTCAATATTTCAGAGTTAAGAACAAGTTAAGAAGGTCAAATTTTTAGTAAGAAAAATAGGTTATGGGTTACATACTTTGTGGTATACCAAAGGTAGTCAGTCTTGTCCTTAGTCTGTGACAAGAGTTCTAAGGGTTCTTCCCATTTAATCGGGCATTCTTCGACAGTTGGGATCTTTTCCGCGGCCATTTCCCATTTTGATTTCCTGGTAGCTTTTTCTGATTTGTGGAATGTTCTTGCATTGTGTTGTGAAACTACCTGTTTTACGCCAAACAAAAAAAGAACGAAAGCTTGGTCATCTGACAGTGTTTGAATCGTTGAAAAACTCATATAACGAAGAATATAAGTCTTGAATGATTAAGAAGCCAACCGTTTGAGTGTTAAAGACGGCAGTTTTGCAGTCGGGGAGGATGCTAATGGAATGTGCAGGGAGATAATAATCAACACCCCTAAAAGTCGCAGTGGCAGGTTCTCTAGTACGATTGTTGCATAGAAAAGCCGCGCACATATCAGTTCCTGGAGTCTCGTAAACTCTTGCCTAGAATGTAGAGCACAAAATGTTATTGGATTTTGATTATCATTATCATAACAGTTGTACATGTATTTTATGCGAATTTTAAGTGTACAATACACTGTGGGTGGCAGGTTGTGGCGGCCTGCTCCTACCCAACCCTCTAGCCCATGTATAAATGGGCCAGCCGTTTGTACATGTAGTATCCTTATGTATTTTACTACCTCAAGTTGATCGCCCAAACTTTCAACAGAAATCTTGGTTCCGAAAAGCAAAGCCTTCTTAGCTAATCTCAAAGCAGAATGCAAGTCCCTAAGGTGACCCCATTTTGGTTCTTTCTGAAGGCCTGAACAAAACAGAACAAGTTTAACCAAATTCAGTGAGGTTTACAAACCTCTTATGTGAAAGAAGTTATCACTTTATCTATGACTTACCATATTCATCAAGAGGAGCTTCGTCATAATAACGGGTTGTAACAAACGAGGACGCTGTTCTACCATAGTTAGTTCCTCCATGATACTATAGACATAAACACGAAAGAATATCTTATTAGCACTTCAAATTTTTATCTTCCTCTTAACTGGTGTATCAAGTTGTGTGAGAGAAGTTTATACCATATAGTAATTCACAAGAGTTCCATTCTTGGAGAAGAAACGAGCAACCGAAAATGCAAGATCTTCTGCTGATCTTTGAGATGGTGGATCACCGAACACTCTATACCTGCATTATGCAACAACATAAAAGCCCATTAAGATGCATCTAGGTGATCTATTATCATGGGGAGAAAAAAAAGTTTTCTAGCTTGATTCCTTCATGTTTTTGTCGAATTTGAGTTTCCTTCGATGTAAATGACTTACTGGGCTGTCCAATTCTCTGTCCATAATGCAGGCTTGTTGGGCTTGTTTGGGCCAACAAAAGTGTCTCCACAATTCCTCCCATTACATGTATTGATCTGTTCATGACATAAAAGAGTAAGTCAACTATTTGCTTAAGTTTTTCTGATTTACACACACACACACACATATATATATATATATGCATATCATAAAATTGGAGTCAGGACGAACGGGTATTCATTTACCACTGGATCAGGAGCGTCCGTTTGCTTGCACATAACCCATGGGACTCCGGTTTTAAGCCCGACAGCCATGTTTGCAGCCCATTGAACGTATCGAGTTCCTAGTTCCTTGAATTGGGCTTCAATCATGTTATATTCATTCTCAATCTGAACCACCCGAAAACAAAATCGAAGTATAAGGAGAAAAACAAAACCAAAAACAAACCAAATATAGTCACTTAAGATGAAAAAACTAGACCTGAGTTAAAATGATTGGGCCTCCTTGAGAAGCAAATAACTTCTCATCCTTCATCTTCTGAACGATCATTTCAGCATATCTCTTCATGTATTTCTGCATATAACAAGATCTAATTTAAATGATCGATCCTAACATCTTAAATTTCATTAACATACGAAGTTTATTTTTGTTAAAATATAACCGAAGTCTTGGCTAAACCTTGAAATTTACTTCATCGGCACGGAAGGTAATGTTCTTGACTTCTCTTAGCCAATATGGAAATCCTCTGTTCATAATTATACCAAAATGAGGATAAAACCACTTTATTTGGAATCAAACATATCGAAAACAATAAGAGAATGAAGCCCGCATAGTATACCCGAAGTTCCATTCAGCCTCGATGAAGGGTCCAATCCTAAGGATTACATACATACCCTTCTCTTGAATTAGCTTGATGAACTTAACTATGTCATACTTCCCTTCAAAATCAAACTGCAATGACGATATGACCCATCGTTATATACATTATAAATCTCGGTTACTTCTTAAAATACTAGATCAAATTCTCAAAAACAAAAAACAACCATCTTTCGCAAACAATAATCTTTCCATTACCCGGCCTTCTTCGGGTTCATGGATGTTCCAAAACACATAAGTTTCAATCACATTGAGTCCTCCATGCTTCGCTTTATCGATGATTTCTGACCACATCTATATATATATATATCCAAATTGAAACAAAAGTTATTGAATTTGCGAACGAAAAATGGAACACCAACAACATAATATACATGTATCTAAAGATTAGACTAGTCTAAAATGTTTTTTTTTTTTACCTCAGGAGGACTTCTTGGGTAATGAATAGAACCAGAGAAAAAAATCTCTCTTTTTCCATGAAGTAACAATGATCTTCCATCATATGTTACAGCGTTTAAATCGAGCTTTTCATCGCTTGAAAGAACCGAAATAGTCCATAAAGAGAGAAGACTTATAAAAAGTAATCGTTTTGATATCACCATTGCTATGAAAAAAAGTAAGTTTTTGTTGATCAAACAATGGAGAGAAAAAAAAAATTGAATCTTGTTTACTATTGATTCCTTGTGTTTTACTAGGATGATCAAATAAATAAAAAAGAAACAATTTTTTAGAGAGAGATGATGGTTTTCCAATGTGGGATGTTGATATTGTTCTTCATAATAATGGCCAAGAGAAAGTTATGATAAGTTTCATGGCACCAAGCTTTAAATGAAAAGGTATGTTTATATATAAATGATTATGATTCAATATGGGAAAAACTAATTTCTTCTTGTTTTTCGTTTTGCTGTTTTTAGTTCTTGGTCCTCATTTGTTCTTCATCATTTTCTTGTATATATTTCTCTCTCCTCTTATTTCTATTTCTCTCTCTTCTCCCTCCATATATGGAGAGAAAAAAGAACCAATCGAGTTGGATGTTGTTTTCAGTTTGACTCGGAGAAAAAGAATAACTATTAACATTTCATAGAAGTCCTAAAACCCTAATAATTAAACTAAGATATTCACCTCTCTTGACATATCAATATATAGCCAAATTAACTTTCATTCTCACGCTTTATTTATCAATTGCCATAGAATAAATGTGACAAAAAAAAAAAAAAATAGAATAAATGTGACAAAGATTAAGGAGATGTATTCTGTTTTGTTTTTATTTTATTTTCTTCTTGATTTTTTCAAATTTTTCGGAATTTGTGTATGGCTCCGTTAAGACTTCTCAACTAAGACCTGCCTTTACAAGTTTGTTAAGTCGGATATAAACTTATCTAGTTCTTGCCAATTCAACTCTCAATTTCAGAAACAGAGATGAAAATCTGAATCCCATCAACGGAATCATCATTATGAACGGAAATCACAAAGAGGGTATTTCATATAAGATCAAATCATGAGCAAGAAATCAACAACAGCGAGTTCACTCAGTGATCCTTATTTCATGAGTTTGGTCTATTAATGGATGCGGTTGATTTAATATAGTTTCATCTAATTCCTTGCATTTTTAGTTTCTCTCTAATTTTTTCATGGGTGTTGAATACACATTGCTTATGATACCTTCTTCATCTCAAGTCGTGGCTGAGAATTTGGGGGCCCTGTGCGAAATTTTTTTGTGGGCCTCTCTTACAATAAAAAATTAGAAGCGGACTGAACAAAATGCAAGATAATCTGCTAGTAATAGTATAGATGAGTCCAAATGTATTTTGAAAAAAAAAAATAGTCGTATGAAAAATTTTCCGCTTTAAAATTTAATTTTATAAGAAAATCTAGTCTTAGTATCCACAATAACTTGAACAAATTTTTGCTTTATTCTAATGAAATATTAAACTTTCATGAAACGTTTGAATCTTAATATAATATCGTATAGATGGTTCAATTTGCTACTTATCAAACATGACCAGGAGCAGAACGGAGACTTTTAGCGAGCATGACTAGCTTAAAATGATTGAAAGAAAATCATTCTTTTACAACGTATAGTTAAAATCTAAGCAATTTTTGTTGAATACGATGTCTTTTGTATAATGATTTTTGCATATATATTTACATATTGTTTAGATTTCTATTTTCAAAACACTTCAAAAGTTGAAAGAATGCATCCAACGTAACAAAATAGCTAGGAATAAGTGTTATTGAGCAGAAAGAAAGTTTTGCTTACAATTGTACTCTATTTACAAAACCAAAAAAAAAAATAATGAGACATGAAGATAGTGTGATACGAACCTCTGGCACTTGCATGGACGCATACAAAGCCTATCATCCGATCTGGTAGAGTTATTATGTTTATTTAACACTTGCTATCTATATATACGTGCACTTCAGTCTGTTTTATATGAAATGGGCCCCTCGTGGTGGGAGGCCCAGTGCGGGCGCCCTGCCCGCACTGTCCTCTTTATATGTTTTATGAAATTCTAGATAAAACTAGTCTCTAAGCCATTTAATCGTTCTTTCATGTGATTAACAATTCTATACCTTTCATGGAATAAATTGAAAGAGCCTACAAAAAAATTAGGAGATAGGAAATCTACCTCTTTTCGCCTTAGATGACTTTAAGACCACAACTATGGCTTGTTCCCTCACTAGAGAACTCTATTTCCATCACTTTTCTTCTTTATTCCTCCTCCCTTCACTAAGGAGCGGCTGCACCCTCTTTCTTTTCTATAGGGTTTCCTCAAAAGTGAAGAGAAATAGGGTTTTTAAACCCACCAGTATTTCATCTACACAAAACTGACCTAGACTTTTATTATTTCCACCCAATTTGGTATATCAAGAAAATAGGGGTGTTACAGTTCCATAGGACATTTCTTACCAACTACAGTGGATGATGTGACTAAATGGACTGTTTTTGGTCGTGTCCATATTGAATACAACATCTTAAAGCCTTTACCACAAAGGGTGTATCTCCGTTTTCCCCAATAATGCTTGCATTTTGGGACTTTCTAAAACAACAAACTTCTGATGATAAAAAATTACTTGTCCTCAAAGCCATGGAACCAAAGTAGAAAGATTCATTTAAGGTCCCTTTGATGAATCGTGGACGACATTACAAAGAAATAGGTTCGTTGGGTCTGGACTGTCTTGCCATTAGTACCCCTGATTCTGATCTTAATAATATAGATGAGCAAAATGATTCACACCCCACTGATATATCTTTTACTAATAATTTTGGAGATCTTTTGTCTCACCTTTCTCAGGCTAAGCGAATCAGGACTGCAACTTTCCTCGAGAGATAAATCACCCAATCCTAGGAAGTAACTCTTTGGCTACTTATAATATTCAGTGATGAAGCCCAAACTAGGAGGAAAATTCTCAGGAAGGACGAGTTACAAGGCATTACAAACGGTCAGCAAGTCAAACTTCTTCTGAACTCAATGAAGACAGGGTGTCGGCAATCCCAATGCCGTTGGACAAATGAATCATCTCTCCTGGAATTGTCGGGGACTTGGGAACGATACGACAAAAGAAACGCTTAAACAGTTCATTTCCTTTATTAAACTAGATTTAATATTTCTTTCTGAAACTCGTCTTACTAATATGTCTTCTTTACCTTGTTTTAATAAATGTAATCTATTTATTATCGTCAGGTGCCAAAAAGGGGCCATAATTGTGGCTTATTACTCTTATGGTCCAATTCTATTGATATTTCTGTTAATTTTTCAACTACTAACTTCATACATACATTTTGTCCCGAGTTTGGCCTCACGGACATAAACTCCAAATATGAAATCACTCAAGAATGGTTCGCTTGTATGTGTCAGTGTGATCACTAACATGGACTCAACCCATAGAAAGGGGTGAGGACAACATTTTTGAACGAATGATCTCCTAAAGGAACTAGCCACTAAATGGAGTAGGTAAGATCACTCGCCTTTCTCACCCATTCAATCCTATTAGGATGCGTTCTAAAAGTTAGCAGATACTAGAGATGGATGATGAAGGTGAATTCCCGAGAGTGTCGACCTCTTCATGATTGAACCTCTCAAGCATTTCTACATTTATTTCTTGCTTTCAAATACTTATTCATGAACATATACGCAAACACACACATATATATATGTATATATATATATATATAATCACATTATTACGCACACAAAATAGCTAACACGTGCTCAAACATACTCATAAACCAATTTATTCTTTTCTTTCTTTCTTTCTTTCTTGCTTTTTTCTATTTTTCTTTCATATCACTTTCAACTCACACAATACTATATTCTTGCAATCAACTTATTTTTTCGTACTTGCTTTTGACATTCTTCATTCTTTCTTCTCATGTCCTCATTCACGGGATATAAGATGATAAATGGTGATAGTATATCCACCTTCCTCTAGTTGGCATTCTCATCGGGTTTCACGGATTACAAGGGCAAGCACTACAAAAACACGTCACATTTATAACGGCCAAAGCCGTTACGATAGACCGAAAAACCGTCACAAAAAGCTTTTTATAAAAAGTCTCGTTGCAAATACTGTTGCAACGGCTCCATAGCCGTTACAATAAGGCTTTTATAACGACTCGGTGTGGGTAAGCCGTTATAAAAGGGCTCATCAAACTGTCGCGAAATTGGTTGGCGCCAAATGTGCATGACATTTTGTAACGGCCCTTTTGTGATTGACCGTTATAAATGCCTCCTTTAGTAACAGTTTTTGTGGGTAAAGCCGTTATAAATGCCTGTTTTCGTAACGGCTTTTTTTTGAAAGTTCGTTATAAACGTTTGATTTGAAAAAAAATATCCAAAAAGCTCTGGAATCCAGCTGCAAAATATTGCAGCTTTTACTGATGCCCCTGTTTATAATTCAGAAAACTAAAACAAAAGATATCTCACACAATAAATAAAACGAAACAAGTCATACTGATCGATAGTAACACAAGTTTCGAGTACATGCATCGACAACCCAAACATATTATCATTATATAAAATCAAAATCTCACACACGTACATTCAGATCATGGGCAGGAGTTGGACCACTACTACCTCGACCTTGTATAGCTCCACATTTCAATATCTTTAACTCCTATAGCTGTTAAACAAGAGTTACAACACAAACCACATTTAGAATCAGAATTTCATACAACAGATGCTCAAGCAAGTATCGATAAGTTAGAAACTTTCACATTAACTCAACAGTTAATACATATAATGTCGAAAATCAATAGAACCCAAGAAAAATACTTAAGCAAAATACCCAATTCAAATTTCTTCAATGAGCTAAAAAAATACCAAACTACTGTTGATTGGTCCCTAATAGTCCCAAACGAACTAAAACTTACTGTCCAAGACATGTAATAACAATTTTGAATCCATTTTGACATAAAAACGACCTAACTAACAAGTTATGACAACCTTTAATGTTTTGGTCAAACACCTATTGGTAAAATTACTTACAAACATATAGGAACTAAACAAAGCTAACGTAGATACTTAGGATCATAAGGGTAGAAAAATGTAATTGAACATCACCTCCTATCAATAGCCGAGTCCTAAGAGTGGAAGAGTGGCAAGTCCGGGAACTACTACTTCAAGATTCGAAAATAAAACAAACTCACCATCAATCCAATGGACAAAATACGGATCTGATCTACTGATCATCAAATTTACACGTGTTTGTGATTGCATTAACTATACAAGTATACAAGTATACAATAGGAAACCTATGTGTAAATAGGTCCGTACAAAATTGGTGTGAGCACAAACTAGTCAAAGAAAACCCAACTTCCGGCAGCAACCCAGACATCGTTCATGGATCTTACCAACTAAAGAGATCAAAAAGATGTGTTCAACCACTAAACAAACAATTTTATGGTATGATATATGTACATTAAGATACTCTGAAGAATCTTATTTCACTTTAATAGAAGACAAACCATCATTATCTCTCAATCATGTTCATGGATCTTACCAACTAAAGAAAACCCAACTTCCGGCAGCAACCCAGACATCGTTCATGGATCTTACCAACTAAAGAGATCAAAAAGATGTGTTCAACCACTAAACAAACAATTTTATGGTATGATATATGTACATTAAGATACTCTGAAGAATCTTATTTCACTTTAATAGAAGACAAACCATCATTATCTCTCAATCATGTTCATGATGTAAGCAACCCAGATCAGTTTAATAAGGTATTAGCTGGTTTAATGGCTGATCTAGCTGAAATAGCTATTACTAAGGGTTCTTATAACTATGCTTGTGGAGAAAGAAATTTTGATTCGTTTCTAATTAACCTAAAAATTATTAAGTATTTAATAGATACAATACACAATAGATACATCAAATTAAGAATGTACTCGGTGTTGTGAAGATAAAGCAACTCACTTGTCTTTCTAATTAACCTAAAAATTATTAAGTATTTAATAGACGGAAACAAGCTTACCTAGGTTGTGAAGATTCTGAAGTAGTTGGTTGCCGTTGTTGCTGGAAGAGTGCCATCCATGCAGCAAAATCTCTATCTCGTCTCTTTGCTATTTCAGCTTGTCTCTCTGCCATTTCAGCTTGTTTATCTATCATCTCACGCATTGCAGTTTGGCCTTCCTTAAGTTGATCAACTTCCTTTCGGAGCTGGTTTTTTTCGTTTTGAAGATTTGAAATGACACCCGAGTTTGGCTTTTTAAAACCTGCTTCCTTTGGTGGAATAAAGGGCATGAGTCGGACTCTCCCATGTGTCTCGGGTGGTATCTGGCTCCGGAAAACATCATATGGACCAGGGGTGTCGACAAACTCGCATCCTGAGGTGTTCTCGCTTCGTCGTTGTTCCAGGACTCCCTCACACCGTTCTTGTTAATATTATACACACTCGATAAAATTGACAAAAACCACATGATATAAAATAAAAACAGTAATTAAGTTTTATTTAAAACTTTACGACAAAATTTTTTGTGTTCTCGTTAACCCAAGTTCCATCATTTCTTAATCTAGTCTTCTTGAAATCGACTAGCATCAGTGTCATATTTCTTTTTAAGCTGCAATATACAAAGTAAATGAAAATTATAATTTTAGTACAAAAGTAATTGAATAGACACAAAAAAACGTAAATGAAATTGAAAATATTACATTATCGTATTGTTGAGCCATAGATACACGCCCTCCACAGTACGGGTATATGGTTTTAGCCTTATTTTTCCTGTTGGTCTCTGCTACCTTCTATATTTCGAAAAAAAATATTTTGTTAGTAAATAAAAGTGTAACTCAATATAGATATGGATCGAGAAAGAATATTACCTGTACTGTATCCTTGCTCCAATAGTCGACTGCTCCAAACCATTGAGTAACGGTAACACCTGGAGGGACACATGATTAGTACTGCTCTATATTTGGAAAGTAAGGTGTAAAATATTTACGCTTCACTTTTGCTTTCCAGGTTCTCCGTCTCTCACTAAGTTGCTTCTTAATCCATTTCATGACAAATTCATGTTCGGCGAAATCAAAGTACACCTTCAATAAAAAAAAGTTAGTAAAATAATTATATGAAGTAATAAATAAGAAAAAAATACTATTCATAAAAAAATTGAATGAAATATTTACCTGTAAGTCGTTAATTGTTGCATGGATAGAAGCAGACTCTATTCCCCCCCAATCTGGTACAGTTAATGGGAAACGAACAGTATCTCTCGCAAATGATGATTTATAACTCGCTAAGTACGCGGCATTCACCCCTATAGGTATAAAATTACTGTTCCATTCGACTGTGTACCTTTCGCCTTGATTAAGTGTTTTTAAGAAACTTAATTTATCTTCTCATCTCCCTTTTTTAGAATGTCGGCTTGTGGTTCTTCTGTCAGACATCTGCAAAATTTAAAGGAAACAAAACATAAACCCACATATTCAGCTCAATAGATCGAAAGTTATGGTCTAAAACCATAAACTAATACATACTCAATGTAATTGAAAGCAAAATTTAAAGGAAATATAACAAGAAATAAAGAATAAATTTATTGATTGATGCACCAAAAATGTGTACAATATCTAATGAAATTCTTCACAAAAGACAATTCCTAAAAACCTTAAATAAAAACTCCTCATCTTCTCCTTCTTCGTTCTCGCATTTCCCAACAAGCCTTTGGATCTTTTAACTGTCTTCATCACATGTTACGCCATCCACATCTGTGTTAACATATTCAATTTCAACATTACTAGCATTGTGACTTGCAGGGTTAAGCTCGAAATCTAATGAAGTGATACCCATGTCTTAAATATCTCTAGGTCTTTTGTTCATAACAACATGCCAATCAGGTTCAGTTGGGTCTTGAACATAAAAAACTTGTCTCGCTTGAGATGCCAACACATAACGCTCATCTGTTTGAGTTGGCATAATATGTGTGAAATTAACAAGTGTAAAACCTAAGTCATCAATCTTTAAGCCTCTTCCTCTCTTTGACCCCTTGAGAACATCAACCCATTCACACTTGAACATTACAAATTCACAACATGGTCCATATGTAACCTCGAGTATATCGGTGACACGTCCATAATATGTCAATACTGCATCAGCAGGATTTGAATCTCTTGCACTTGAGCAAAAAGGTTGATTTGCATCGACCGCAACACCACTATTTTGCGTTTTAGCGCCCATCTCTCTTGCTACAATCTTGAAATTGTATCCATTAATTGTATATCCACTCAATTTTACAGCACGTGGGAGTATACCATTGACAAAGTTGTCAAGTCTTTCGGGATACGGTTGGTTATATTGTTTACGCTCTTCTAAATGCTTCTTAAATCAAGTACCGTACTCTTCTATGTGTTTTCTTTGAATTGAAAGAGGATTCATTTTACGATAATGAAGCTTCAACTCCCTTTTGTGATCGCTGCGAAGAAATCGAATAGTTCATCATCTCTAGCACTATACTTAGAAAGACTATCATAAATGAAGTCATGTATAGATAATTAAAATCATACTTACTCGACATAAGCAGAGGTATCATTGTCGTTTGAGAGTATATAATGATGTATCTTATTACGTTCAGCAACATCCAGGTTCTCAATAGTCCGAATAGCTTCAATCGGATCGTTGTCTGTATAACGAGGCGGTACGTTAGAGCGTGTGTCAACGTCATTCATATATCTCGTCATAAAAGTGACGGACTCATCACCAATATATCCCTCGGCAATAGAACCCTCTGGTTGCACTTTATTACTAACTTATTTCTTTAAAGTTTTCAAAAACCTAATCGTGCAAGTATCTCATTAGACAAGTAAACGTACGTGTAACAATAAAATAAATGACTGAAATAAGAGATAAAATACCTTTCAATGGGATACATCCATAGACATTGAACTGGTCCGCCTACTTTTGCCTCTGATGCTAGATGGATGGCTAAGTGAACCATTATGTCAAAGAAACAAGGTGGAAATATCCTTTCTAAGTTTCACATAATAAGTGGAATGTTATCTTCCAATTGCTTGTAATCTTCAACACTACCTACCTTTGAACACAACTCGCGAAAGAGTGCTAAACTCTATTAATATAGAGCACACATTTGTTGACAAAATCTTTCGAATTGGCAAAGGCAACAATTGTTGCATGATGACATGAAAATTGTGACTCTTCAAGCCTATTATCTTTCGTTGTTTGAGATCAATACGACTAGAAATATTGGATGAATAACTGTCCAGACTCTTGAGGTTCTTCAAAACATTGAGAAACAACTCTTTACGTTCTTTGTCCGTAGAATAACATCTGGCTGGAAGGACGCATATACAAGATCCCTCCTCTTGTTGTGGCCAAAGTTCTTCTCTAACACCAATATCTTTCAGATCCAGTCTTGCCTTTTTATTATCTTTCGATTTTCCCTCAAAATCCATAATGGTATCGAGAATACTATTGCATATATTCTTTTCAATATGCATAACATCCAAATTGTGTTTAAGCAAATTATATTCCCAATACGGCAATTCATAAAAAATCCTCAGTTTTCTCCAGTTACCGGGCATTTTTATGGGCTCACCATGTAGTGCCCCTACAAGTAACTAGTGGGTGTCTTTAGCAGCACCACTAATAACCCCACTAGAAACCCTACTGCCCCTCACCTCTTTCTCTTCATTTTCTTTTGTAGACATTAGTGTTGGTTCTAGAGAGGGAAACTAGGGTAAGTGAAGGAGAAGAAGGAGGCATCAAGCTTGGTGATTTTTTCTTTGTTGTTCTTGGTGTGGGGCTTGGTTTGCTTTGGATCTAAGGTAGATTTCTATCTCTCTAGGGCTTGAATAGCCATTTTTATAGAAAACCTAGACAAATTAGATAACACTACTAACCCTAGATTTTAGTATTACTTGAACATAGATTAGGGTTCTTGACACAAATATAAATACACTATAAGTATTTATATTCCTACAAACTTATTTCTAGGTCACTTTGAATCTCATCTATGTGTTAGATTTTGAGGATATTTGCTATAATGACCTACTTGATGAACCACACAATCTTCATTTACATTTTCATGCTAGATTCATGTATTACAATGATATTTAGGGCTAAACCTCTTTATTTGCCATGATTTTAGTATATAACTCTTATAATTAGATGCCTCTCACTATTGGACAATACTATTTATATAGCTGCATGAACATGTGCTAAAAGTCAACATGATATGCGAATTTTAGGCTATTATCATCATTGATTCATTACTTGCAAACATTATAAATATGAAACTCGTATGTCGTAATATGCTAACGAATATGATATTGATTTATGTATCTTGTGGTGTGATGCTATTATATGTGTGTGATGTGATGGAGTTGGTGGAGAGTTGTGAGAGTTTTGTGGTTGGTTCGACCCTCTCTATCGGATGTGATATGAGTATGGAGCGTATGGGGTCGGCGCTAACACAATGGATGACCTTGTGGACCACACTCTCATACAACGTGGATACCAACTTGTCATATTGCTTTTGGTTGTTTATTACAAATGGTGTGATATTATGTATGTGTGACGTGATGGAGTTGGTGAAGGGTTGTAAGAGTTTTGTGGTTGGTTCGATCCTCTCTACCGGATGTGATATAGGTATGAAGCGTATGGGATCGGCGCTAACACAATGGATGACCTTGTGGACCACACTCTTACATAAGGTGGACACCAACTCGTCATGTCGCTTTTTGTTGTTTGTTACATATGTGGTACACTTTATTTCTAATGGTCACAACTCGAAATACTATACTTGGACATCTTTACATGATATGTGGTTGTCTATTTGTTTTGGTAGCTCTTGAAACTGTCTATTGAGGCTTTAGAGGTTTCGAAATCTACTTGTTGGGGTCTAACTCAACCTTTTATTTTTCAGGACAAGGAAATCGGGAAGTGCCACCTGCTTGAGTCATAGTTAGCCTTGGAGGAGTTTCTTTAATGGTTTTTCTTTCTTTCTTTAGGTAGTTATTTGGAGTTGTATCTCCTAAACACTTGGTGTTATTTATGTTTTATCTTGTCCTACATTTGTGTCGATGATTTAGAGACAACCTGTGAGTTTTGAGAAACTTGGTAAAGTTTCATTAGTTGATTTATTGTTACTTTTTGAGCTTCATGTTCGATACTATTTGTCTCCTTGATGAGTATATCGTATATGTTTACTGTTCTGCGGAGAAATGCTTTAAGTTTAGGTTTTCATGGCGGCCGACGTGGAAATCTGGATTTGGGGTGTTACAAAGTGGTATCAGAGCTCTAGGTTCATAAATCCTAGGGATTGTGTCTAGGGCTATTAGACAGTTAGAAGCAGTAGTGGCACTTTAATCTTTTCTTGGTTGTTGTGCGTGACATTAATTTAGTTTATCTCCTTATTCTTCTCTTCATTAGATTCATGGACGGTGATGGAGTTATTGGTAGGGGACGTCGTAGTGCTCGCATCCGAGGCCGAGGTACAAGCCGAGGTGTAGGCAGGGGGACAGGCCGAGGTGCAGGCAAGGCGATAGGTCGAGGAGTCCTTGCCGAGGAAAGAGGATCAACAGGAACTGTGGGTACAACGGCGCAGGCTGAGAGCAGTGCAACTCCAGTTCAAAATCCGAATGGAGGGGCAACGGTGACCATTGACGCAACTGCATTGCAAGACTTGATTAACATTGCAGCGGAGGCTAAAATGCGGGAGCGAGATCGGGTTCAGGTTCCAACACGAGAAACAGGAGGTCTTGTGGTACCTGTGGTGAATCAGAGACCACCGACTAAGATGACTTGGGTGCAACATTATCACCATTTCACGAAGATGGGGCCACCTGTATTTGATGGAACTGCGGGACCTTTAGGAGCACATGCATGGTGCCAGAAGATGGATAAGATTTTGCAGAATTTCGAATGCTCAGATGTGTATAAGCAGAGAATGGCAGTGTTTCAGTTGGAAGGAAATGCCGCTTCTTTGTGGGATACAGAGGCTCGGTTAGTAGATCCTATGGCTATGACATGGACACAGTTTAAGGATTTATTCAAGGCAAATTACTTTCCATACTCAACACAACAGAAAGTATCAAGAGAATTTCAGAATTTGAAGCAGGGAGAGAATCAGTCAGTCTTAGAGTATGAACAGGAGTTTTATCGACTCTCATTGTTTGCAACTCACTTGATCCCTACTGAACAGGATAAGATTGAGAGGTTTGTGAATGGGTTGCTCCCTAACATTGCGAGACAAATCATTGGGCAACCTAGTTTTGACACTTATCAGAAAGTGGTGACATGTACTAAGGCACAAGATGACTACATTCAAGAGATGAGGAAGCAGAGGAGTGTCAAGGGAGAGATGGGACATAACCAGAAATGAGGTGGTAATAACAACAAAAACAGTGGTAAGAATCGAAGTGACCGCTATCACGGGCAGCGTGATGGCAAGAGGCCTCGTACAGATCGGGATGATAGAGCAGTGGTAGCAACCGGTGGACAACAAGAACCACTGAATGACAACTGGGAAGACAGAGAGCTTTCCAGGGAACTTGCTACACTTGTCATGGGCAGGGTCATAGAGCAATTGATTGTCCTTAGAAGAATGAGACTCGAACTGGTAATCAAGGGCGACAACATGATCATAATCAACAAGGGAGGTTGCAGGGACGGGGTCAGCAGCTGCAGCTGAATGTCGTAGTTCCTAGAGATGTTGGAGCACCTACTGAGGTGGTTGAAGGTACATTTCTTATTCATAGTAATCTGGGAAGATATTATTTGATCCTGGTGCCATGGGTACATTTATTTCTACTTCTTTTGTACGCACTTTGCCTATTGTGTTAGATCGATGTGTGAGCCCTTTTATTGTGTCGTCACCATAGGGTGGGTCTATAGTGATAGACCACATTTTTCGGGGGTGCGTTATTAAGTTAGGTGAACGAGAGTTTGCTTTAGACCTCTTTGTACTTCAGTTAGTTTACTACGATGTCATCCTAGGCATGGATTGGCTGCTTCATATCATGCACTTGTGGACTGTTGATGTGACACGAAAATGTCACATTTGGAGAGTCTAACTTAGACTAATTAGTCCTTTTCGAGTGTTATCAATAATAATTTTATGTGTTTTTCATGTTAGGTACCTATTTTGGAGTTAAACATGTAATTTGGAATAAAGAGAGCGAATCATCACTATCATTTCATGTGCCGAAAATGAGATAAAAAGACTTCAAACAAATCAAATGACAAGTGTAGTCAATGACGAGTCTGACGGTGAAAACGGTATTCAATTCGGAGTTCGGACGGGGAAGATAGGAAATAAAGAAGTCCGAGGGTATTCTAGTCCTTTGTGAGAATTTGAAGATGTAGAGACAAGGATGGAGGCACTCTCATGGTTTCTAAACTAAACCCAAAGCCCACACAAGCCCAAAGAAGAATGAGAAGGAGAAATTATATGAGCACCCTCTCTTTATGAATGAGAGTCAACAAAGTCCAAATGGATTGACTAAGTCAATGGACTCTAGGGTTTTAGTAGTTTAGGCTACTATTCATCATCTTCATCAAGAAAAACAACCAAGAAAGGAGAGAGAAAGGGTGCTAGGGTTGGTGTTCTTCATCAACTTCTAGGGTTCTTAGGGTTTGAAAGAGAGGGTTTAAGGAGAAAGACAAGAGAAAAGGTGAAGGGGGACTGGCCAAGCTAGGCCGGCCAACACTAAGGCCGGCAAAAGCTTGGCTGGAACAGCAGCTCGGGAAAGCATGGCAGCCGGCACGGGACTGCAAGCACGGCAGGAGCAGCCCTCAAGTTCGGGACCCTGCTGCAGGCGCGACCTGCAGCAGCTGTTGTGCGCGAACAGCAGCTACCGGAGCATGAGGAAGCTTCCACAGCAGCTACCGGAGCATGAGGAAGCTTCCACAGTAGCTACCGGAGCATGAGGAAGCTTCCACAGCAGCAAGGACGCGTCCACGGGAAGCTTCACATGCTCCGGGACGCATCTGCAGGCGCGCACAAGGCTGGACAACACCTCATTTACCTGGATCTCACCATTTGGCCGGATTTCTTCTTGTCTTTGGCCGGAGTTTTCTAGGGTTTCCAGCCACCTTCTTGGCCGGAAACCTTAGGGCTTTTGCTCCCCATCATCTTGGCTAGCTTCCCATGTAGTTTGATTTGATTTTGGACAAGAAATTTGTAGAGAGAGAAAGCTAGGGTTTAGCTTTAATGGAGGTTGAGTTCTAAATGGAGAAGATGATGGTGGTCTCTATGGAGAACCCAGAAAATTGCTAGGGGGAGATCGGCTGCAACTAAAAACTCATATTTTTCGACGATCTTAGCCTCGAACCATCATCGAAAAAGGGGGATTCTCTCACCATTTCCTTTCCATTTCTTATTCAATCACCATGTTTAGCTAACTTTAGTTTGTCGATTATATGAGATGAAATGTGATGAATTCGTGACTATGATTAATATGATTTGATGTTTTGATTATAAATTGATGTTCATTTATTTCGATTATCGTTTTGATCGTATTTTCATGTGTCCTGTCAAGCACTTCGCATAGTTAATAGACTAAACGAAGTATTCGACATCGATAGTAGTCTAAGTCATAATTTCATGTGTCTTGTCATGCACTTCACATAGTTAGGCGACTAGACAACACTTTCGTTGACTCGGGATTAACCGATTATGACGTTTGTTTGACTAAGTATGATCTCCGGATATACATAGTGCTTATAGACAGCACCTTAGGAGTCGAACATCGATTGTACTTCGACACATTAAATTGGACTACACATAGTCGTAGGTTTATCATTATGGATTCCCGGACTTCGACACCTCTCTCACTTATTTGTTGCCCGAATCGAGTCTTACCGTCTCCCGATTCTTGTTCCTCCGACTCTTCTCTCGAATCTCTCTCGCTTGTTTTATTTATATTGTTTAGTTTAGTTTATTTTACTTGTTTGCTTTATTCTCTTATCACCTTATTTGATCAAACCCCCATTTATCTTTGTTTCCTTTCCTTTTTAATCTAGGTTAGCTAGTGATACCTAGACCGGCGAACGAGACTCCTTCGTTATCCGAATCACCTTCCTATCTTTGGATCGACTCCGGTTTTACCGGTTACTACTTGATACCTCCGCTTGGGTGTGCAACCTTTTCGGGTGCATCAAGTTTTTTGGCGCCGCTGCCGGGGATAGGTTTAGTAGTTAGGATATCGTTTGTTGTTTTGTTCATTAGTTTAGTGTTGTTTGCTTACTTAGACGTTTTTTTTTCTTTATTTGTTTTTGTAGTTTCTTATCTTTTTAGGTACCAATTTTAAGAAAAGAGCCAAAAGTGACATAAAGGCAAAGGAAAAGGAAGGAATCGAGAAGCTTAAGAAGAAAGGCGAACGAAACGAGAGGAGCACTCGATAGTATCGCATTCTATCTCATCCTTTTTACTTGTGTGTGATTGTCTAGTATATAAGTGTTAGTTCCCATTTTGTGATTGTGTGTGTATCCTTGAACATTGTGAGATCATGGCACGTTGGTCATTTGATGAGAATGACCTTATGCTAACTCTTTCCAACACTAGTCGACCATCTACAAGTCATCAGGACTACTCAAACTTATATAGGAATGGTCCGACTAGTGATAGGAATAGGCGAGTTGAACCTGACCGACCTAGGATGACCATGGGTGAATATCGACGAATGTATGGAGTCGGTCAGACTCGTGATGAATATGGTCTTAGGGATTATGAGCATGGGGGTAACCAACCCCGTAAGAGTCTTCGAGACTATCGACAAGAATTTGGGATGACCACACCTTCATGTATGGATTTGTCATTGGATGATAACCGTAGTTCCATTAGTATTGATCGACCACGTCGAAGTCTTCGTGACTATCGACAAGCATATATGAACGGTTCATTTAGTGATGACAATTCCCGACTCGATGATTCCACTCAAAGAGTCGAGTCTAGGTATCTACATGAAGGTAGTGGAGAAAGGACCATAGAGACCATTAGCCCGGTTTGTGTTATTTGTGCGAGCTTAGACTATTTGACCGAGTATTGTCCCATGATTCGTGTTCTGCGAGAGTCTTCGTCTAGTTATACTCATGTGCCTTATTACAAGGAGATGTCTGAAGACACTCTTCAAGCAATTTTAGAGTACCAAACTAGATTTAATCGAGATATAACGGAGATCACGGAACGGCTTCTCAAAATTGTTGATAGACTTGAGTCAGAGCCTATCATCGACGAGGAAGGGGTTCGCGCACCCCAAACTCAAGAAGAGACTATGAATGATGGTGAGGGTAATACACCTAACTCTAGTCTTAAGTTAAATGTCGAAGAAGCTCCTGATAGACCCTTTGAACATGAATTGACCGATGACCCTCATTGCTCACTCCCTCGACCATTGTTATCTCACCATGATTCGACTACATTAGATTTTGATGTTGAGGATGATAACTCTACGAGCAAACATGGGAATCACACAATGTTGAACCTTCCAATCTTTAGCACTTGTGATTATTTGGATGGGTTATGTAGAGTGGAAGGTGTTATGCCTGACTTTGAGGCTCCAGATGCCTTCAAGGGTGTCGATAACATAGTAGTTGAAGAGATAGCGGATAGCTTGTTGGATTATTTACCTAAGGAACTTATGGACCTTGACTTGGTCCCCGAGCCTATTGCCTTACCCTTAGAGTCTAGTTCGACCTTCCACGTGATCTCAGACTCGGTTGTTGACCCCTTCTGGGACACTTCGGACGTCTTCCCTAGCATGTCTAGGGACTTAGTGGATATTCTATCCACTAAGCTTGAGGATGACTTCTTGCCTTCGACTGACCTCCTCCCACTTCACTTATATGTCGATCCTTTTGACGACTGTTTAGTCGTCGCTCCTAGCATTTATGCGCACTTAGTGGACCGTGCATCCACTAATTTTGGGGATGGCCTCTTTTCGCTTTTAGTCTCACTTGCACTTCTTTCGTTTAATATTATTGTGAGACTTTTAGCTTTTGTGTATAGCTTTCTTTGGGTTGACCCCCAAATCTTCCGGCTTTTACTATATGACCGTTAGCCGATTAAGATGGATCCTTGATGTTTGTGGGTAACATCTCTGGAAACCCTCCGCGAGACATAACTCGTGCTCTTGTGTGAAAACAAAAGAATCAAAGGCTAATTGCATAGCTCAATGCAATCGAGTGATCCCGTGTGAGTGGTCATTTTATATGGTCATGTTTTTATGTGCTTCACTCTTATGATATTTCGTGATATTTTAGGAGCATCTCTTATATGTTTTACTTCTAAGGCGTGGTTTGTTCCAAGTTTGGGGATGGCGGGAGCTTAACATCAACTTGGATCCTCTTTATACATGAGCCTTGGTAGTATCATCTTTATCTCCTTCGGTTATGGTAATATCTCTTCACTCTTCTCTTTAAATTGATGTGCCTCTTTATCTTTTGGTGAGTGTATGCTTAGAACATTGAGGACAATGTTAGTTTTAAGTTTGGGGATGTAGGATATGACCATAACCAATGCATGACCATGGGTTTTAAAGACAAAAGGGTTCAAATTAGCCAAAATTTGAAAATTTTGAACATTTTGAGTAGATTTGCATGTGATTGTAGTGATGGCTTTAAGAATGTTGATGCATATGTGTCGAGTTGATGAGTTTTGTGATTGCTAATGGTCTTTGCATGAAAGTCGAGTCCTTGAATGTTTGTGTTATGCTATAGGAGTAACATCTTAGTGAAGAAGAAACATCTCTAAGAGACCTAGAGTAGTCATTAGTGGAGACTTAACCCATGTGAGAGCTCAAAGCCTAAATTGTCCTTCGAGTGTACTCTTCCGCGCTAACTCCGATTAGAATGAAGAGGCTACTCAACCTCGTAACTATTAAAAGAGCTCATTTGATCTCGTGTGCTCAACTTTCTTAGCCATTAGAAGTGACATTAGGATAGTGAATTAACCTTGCCCTTGTAGTTCATGAAACCCAATAAGAGTGTCAACTAGAGGGAGGCGGATACTCCATTACCATCATCATCTTATATCCCGAGAATGAAGACATGAGAAGAAAAGAATGAAGAATGTCAAAAGCAAGTATGAAAGAAAAAAAAAAGTTGATTGCACGAATATAGTTTTGTGTGAGTTATGTTTGTTTTATGTGATGTTGTGTTATGAAAAAAAAAAGTGAAAAAGTGAAAAAAAAGAAAGAAAGAAAGACAAAAAGAAAAAAAAATGAATGATGAATAAAGTTGTTTATGTTATGTTTGAGCATGTTAGCTCTTTTGTGTGAGTGATGTGATTGTATATATTTGTGTTTGTGTTCATGTTCATGAATAACTATTCGAAGCAAGAAACAAATGTGGAAGTGCTTGAGAAGTTCTATAATGAAGTAGTCGACATTCTCGGGAATCCACCATCATCATCCATTTCTAGTATCCGCTAACCTTTAGAAGGCATTCTTAGAGGGTAGAATGGGTGAGAAGGGTGAGTGAGCTTCCCCACTCCGTTTAGTGGCTAATTCCTTTTCGAAGATCATTCGTTCCAAAATGTTGTCCTCACCCCTTTTTATGTGTTGAGTCCATGTTAGTGATCACACTCACACATACGAGCGAACCATTCTTGAGTGATTTCATATTTGGAGTGTATGCCCGTGAGGCCGAAGTCGAGGCGAAATGTACTAACTTAGGAATCAAGGTTTTGTGACTTCGGAACATAGATGTTGCTCATTATGGTATGACACTAGCACTTTAGGATAAGATCATTAGTGAAGGAGCCTTTAGCTTTTACAAGAACTTATTTACTTGATTCATTATGTGTTGACATGCTTAAACCCTTTACTATGTGAACTATGCTTATCTATGATTTGGATGTTGGACCCTTGTGTCTCATGAGACTCGATGTTTGTGGGTATCATCTATGGAAACACTCACGAGACAAAACTCGTCCTCTAGGGGTAACCTAGAGGTTTAAAGGCTTGTTGCATACGCTAAATGCAACCGGGATGCCTCCAAAAGTGTGTTAGGCTTTTATTTTGTTTTATTTGCTCGAGGACTAGCAAAGTTTAAGTTTGGGGATCTTGATGTAACACGAAAATGTCACATTTGGAGAGCCTAACTAAGACTAATTAGTCCTTTTCGAGTGTTATCAATAATAATTTTATGTGTTTTTCATGTTAGGTACCTATTTTGGAGTTAAACATGTAATTTGGAATAAAGAGAGCGAATCATCACTATCATTTCATGTGCCAAACATGAGATAAAAAGACTTCAAGCAAATCAAATGACAAGTATAGTCAATGACGAGTCCGACGGTGAAAACGGTATTCAATTCGGAGTTCGGACGGGGAAGATAGGAAAGAAAGAAGTCCGAGGGTATTCTAGTCCTTTGTGAGAATTTGAAGATGTAGAGACAAGGATGGAGGCACTCTCTTGGTTTCTAAACCAAACCCAAAGCCCACACAAGCCCAAAGAAGAATGACAAGGAGAAATTATATGAGCACCCTCTCTTTATGGATGAGAGTCAACAAAGTCTAAATGGATTGACTAAGTCAATGGACTCTAGGGTTTTAGTAGTTTAGGCTACTATTCATCATCTTCATCAAGAAAAACAACCAAGAAAGGAGAGAGAAAGGGTGTTAGGGTTGGTGTTCTTCATCAACTTCTAGGATTCTTAGGGTTTGAAAGAGAGGGTTTAAGGAGAAAGACAAGAGAGAAGGTGAAGGGGGACCGGTCCGGAATAGCAGCTAGGGAAAGCATGGCAGCCGGCACGGGACTGCAAGCACGGCAGGAGCAGCCCTCAAGCTCGGGGCGCTGCTGCAGGCGCGACCTGCAGCAGCTATTGTGCGCGAACAACAGCTACCGGAGCATGAGGAAGCTTCCACAGCAGCTACCGGAGCATGAGGAAGCTTCCACAGCAGCAAGGACGCGTCCACGGGAAGCTTCACATGCTCCGGGACACATCTGCAGGCGCGCACATGGCCGGACAACACCTCATTTGCCCGGATCTCACCATTTGGCCGGATTTCTTCTTGTCTTTGGCCGGAGTTTTCTAGGGTTTCCGGCCCCCTTCTTGGCCGGAAACCTTAGGGCTTTTGCTCCCCATCATCTTGGCTAGCTTCCCATGTAGTTTGATTTGATTTTGGACAAGAAATTTGTAGAGAGAGAAAGCTAGGGTTTAGCTTTAATGGAGGTTGAGTTCTAAATGGAGAAGATGATGGTGGTCTCTATGGGGAACCCAGAAAATTGCTAAGGGGAGATCGGCTGCAACTAAAAACTCATATTTTCCGACGATCTTAGCCTCGAACCATCATCGAAAAAGAGGGATTCTCTCACCATTTCCTTTCCATTTCTTATTCAATCACCATGTTTAGCTAACTTTAGTTTGTCGATTATATGAGATGAAATGTGATGAATTCGTGACTATGTTTAATATGAGTTGATGTTTTGATTATAAATTGATGTTCATTTATTTTGATTATCGTTTTGATCGTATTTTCATGTGTCTTGTCAAGCACTTCGCATAGTTAATAGACTAAACGAAGTATTCGATATCGATCGTAGTCTAAGTCATAATTTCATGTGTCTTGTCATGCACTTCACATAGTTAGGCGACTAGACAATACTTTCGTTGACTCGGGATTAACCGATTATGACGTTTGTTTGACTAAGTATGATCTCCGGATATACATAGTGCTTATAGACATCACATTAGGAGTTGAACATCGTACTTCGACACATTAAATAGGACTACACATAGTCGTAGGTTTATCATTATGGATTCCCGGACTTCGACACCTCTCTCACTTATTTGTTGCCTGAATCGAGTCTTACCGTCTCCCGACTCTTGTTCCTCCGACTCTTCTCTCGAATCTCTCTCGCCCGTTTTATTTATATTGTTTAGTTTAGTTTATTTTACTTGTTTGCTTTATTCTCTTATCACCTTATTCGATCAAACCCCCATTTATCTTTGTTTCCTTTCCTTTTTAGTCTAAGTTAGCTAGTGATACCTAGACCGGCGAACGAGACTCCTTCGTTATCCGAATCACCTTCCTATCCTTGGATCGACTCCGGTTTTACCGGTTACTACTTGATATCTCCGCTTGGGTGTGCAACCTTTTCGGGTGCATCAACTGTTTTGCCAAGACGGTCACATTTTCTCTTCCGAGTGAAGAGGTGTTAGTTGTGTCTGGACTTACGAGACAGATGAGGGAGATGCACTTGGGTAACGTGGAACTGATAGAGCATGCGGTGATGGGTAAGACGCTAGAGATGATTAATGTGGTATGTGAGTACCATGGGGTGTACAGCGATATACCAGGGTTGCCACCACGCAGAGAGGTTGACTTCTGCATAAAGTTGGAATCGGGTACTGCACCGATAGCTAGAACTCATTACTGAATGGCTCTAGTTGAACTACGTGAGCTCAAAGGACCAGATTCAACAGTTACTTGACTTGGGTTTCATACGCCAGAGTAGCTCCCCGTAGGGTGTGCCTGTTCTTTTTGTTAAAAAGAAAGACGGGTCGATGAGGTTGTGTATTGATTATAGGGAGTTGAATAAGGTTACTGTGAGGAATAAGTACCCTTTACCAAGGATCGATGACTTATTCGATCAACTAAGAGGATCCAAGTGGTTTTCGAAGATTGACTTGAGATCAGGGTATCATCAGTTACGGGTTAGAGAGGAAGACATCTCTAAGACTGCATTTGTGACACGTTATGGTTCTTATGAGTTTTTGTTTATGCCTTTCGGTTTGACTAATGCTCCAGCAGTCTTCATGGATTTGATGAATCGGGTATTTCGAGATTTCTTGGATAAGTTTGTCATCGTATTTATCGATGATATCCTTATCTACTCCAAAACTAAGGAAGATCACGAGGATCACTTACGACAGGTATTAAAGAGACTGATTAAACATCAACTGTATGCTAAGTTCGAGAAGTGTGAATTTTGGCAAGAAGAAGTGAAGTTCTTGGGTCATGTTATATCTAGCATTGGAGTATCAGTCGACCCTTCTAAGGTCGAGGCACTGCTTAACTGGAAGCAACCTACTTCAGTGATGGAGGTTCGCAGTTTTCTAGGTTTGGCTGGATATTACAGGCAGTTTATCAAGGGGTTCTCGAGTATTACGGGTCCTTTGACGAACCTAACTAAGAAGGAAGCTCCGTTTCGATGGTCTACAGAGTGTGACTTGGCATTTCAAGAACTAAAGACGAGATTGACTACTGCACCAGTTTTGACCATTCCTGAGGATGGTGTTCGGTTAGTGATTTACACTGGTGCTTCAATTCAGGGTTTGGGTTGTGTTCTTATGCAGAGTGATAAGGTGGTTGCCTATGCTTCGAGGCAGTTGAGACCGCATGAGCGGAATTATCCAACTCATGACTTAGAGTTGGCAGCTATAGTGTTTGCTTTGAAGATTTGGAGACATTATTTGTACGGTGAAAAGTTTGATCTCTTTACCGACCATAAGAGCCTCAAGTATCTATTCTCGCAAAAGGAGTTGAACATGCGCCAACGCCGATGGTTAGAGTTGATGAAAGACTATGACTTCTCGCTACAATACCACCCGAGTAAGGTTAATGTAGTAGCTGATGCATTAAGTCGACAACCGACGGGTATCATAGCCGCATTGATGATGAATCAGTGGAAGATGTTGGAGGATGTGGCAACATATGACATTGACATGGTTGGGTCAGGAGTTGACTCGTTATTTCTGGGTAGTATGGTTGTTAGGCCATCCTTGCTGAACCGTATCGTGGATGCACAAGTTAACGATGAGTGGTGCCAGAAAAAAGTTTCGTTAATGCAAGGAACTGAAACTGAGTTCAGTACAGGACAGGACGGAGGATTGAGATTCTGAGGGAGGTTATTTGTACCGGCAGATCCGATCTTGAGACGGGATATATTAGACGAGGCACATCGGAGTAAGTACATTGTTCATCCTGGTGGTAACAAGATGTACAAAGACTTGAAGAGGCAATATTGGTGGTTCGGAATGAAGAAAGATGTTGCTGAACATGTAAGGAAGTGTGAGGTGTGTCAGATGGTGAAAGCAGAAAATCGACATCCATTGGGACTTCTAGAACCGTTGCCTATTCCAGAGTGGAAATGGGAGAACATATCGATGGACTTCATCACAGGTTTACCGCGTTCGAGTCGAGGCTTTGATGCCATTTGGGTGATAGTTGATAGGCTGACTAAGTCGGCTCACTTCTTACCAGTGAAGACGACAAATAGTGGAGATCGACTGACACAATTTTACATTAAGGAGATTGTCAGGCTGCACGGAGTTCCAGTGTCTATTGTGTCAGATAGAGATTCATCCTTTACTTCTCGGGTCTGGAAGAGTTTTCAAGCGTCTATGGGAACATCATTACACTTTAGTACAACCTTTCACCCTCAGACCGATGGGCAAACAGAGAGAGTCAACAAAGTACTCGAGGATATGTTACGGTGCTCGATACTAGATCTTGGTGGTAGTTGGCAAGATCACTTGCCCTTGGTAGAGTTCGCATATAATAATAGTTACCAATCTAGCATTGGCGTGGCTCCTTTCGAGGCACTATATGGGAGGCCTTGTCGATCACCATTATGTTGGACAGAGGCAAGAGATGCTAAACTAGAAGGACCAGAGGTAATTCAGATACTTCTGAAAAGATTGCGTTAATTCGGAGTAAGCTCAAAGCAGCTCAGAGCCGTCAGAAGAGTTATGCCGACAAACGACGTAGGGATTTGAAGTTTATCGTTGGAGAGGAGGTGTTATTGAAGGTGTCACCTATGAAGGGTGTTTTACGGTTTGGTAAGAAAGGAAAATTGGCTCCGAGGTACATTGGACCTTTCAGAATAGTGGAGAAGGTAGGCAAAGTAGCTTATCGTCTTGACTTGCCTGCAAGCTTGGCAGGAGTGCACAACGTATTCTATATATCGATGCTTCGGAAGCATGTGAGAGATGAAGAGCAACATCCAGTTATTGGCTACGATGACTTAGAACTCCAACCAGATGCAACATATGAGGAGGGACCCGCTCGCATCGTTGACTATAGAGAGCATGTGCTTCGCCGGAAGACTATTTCCATGGTCAAGGTTCAGTGGAATCATCACAATGATAAAGAAGTTACTTGGGAGCGCGAGGATGATATGCAACTTCGTTATCCCCATCTTTTCCTCTCATCAGGTACGTTCAATTTCGAGAGCGAAATTTCTTTTAGGAGGGGAGATTGTAGTGCCCCTACAAGTAACTAGCGGGTGCCTTTAGCAGCACCACTAATAACCCCACTAGAAACCCTACTGCCCCTCACCTCTTCCTCTTCATTTTCTTTTATAGACATTAGTGTTGGTTCTAGAGAGGGAAACTAGGGCAAGTGAAGGAGAAGAAGGAGGCATCAAGCTTGGTGATTTTTTCTTTGTTGTTCTTGGTGTGGGGCTTGGTTTGCTTTGGATCTAAGGTAGATTTCTATCTCTCTAGGGCTTGAATAGCCATTTTTATAGAAAACCTAGACAAATTAGATAACACTACTAACCCTAGATTTTAGTATTACTTGAACATAGATTAGGATTCTTGACACAAATATAAATACACTATAAGTAGTAGATTTATATTCCTACAAACTTATTTCTAGGTCACTTTGAATCTCATCTATGTGTTAGATTTTGAGGATATTTGCTATAATGACCTACTTGATGAACCACACAATCTTCATTTACATTTTCATGCTAGATTCATGTATTACAATGATATTTAGGGCTAAAGCTCTTTATTTGCCATGATTTTAGTATATAACTCTTATAATTAGATGCCTCTCACTATTGGACAATACTATTTATATAGATACATGAACATGTGCTAGAAGTCAACATGATATGCAAATTTTAGGCTATTATCATCATTGATTCATTACTTGCAAACATTATAAATATGAAACTCGTATGTCGTAATATGCTAACGAATATGATTTTGATTTATGTATCTTGTGGTGTGATGCTATTATATGTGTGTGATGTGATGGAGTTGGTGGAGAGTTGTGAGAGTTTTGTGGTTGGTTCGACCCTCTCTACCGGATGTGATATTGGTATGGAGCGTATGGGGTCGGCGCTAACACAATGGATGACCTTGTGGACCACACTCTTACATAAGGTGGATACCAACTCGTCATGTCGCTTTTTGTTGTTTGTTACATATGTGGTACACTTTATTTCTAATGGTCACAACTCGGAATACTATACTTGGACATATTTACATGATATGTGGTTGTCTATTTGTTTTGGTAGCTCCTGAAACTGTCTATTGAGGCTTTAGAGGTTTCGAAATCTACTTGTTGGGGTCTGACCCAACCTTTTATTTTTCAGGACAAGGACATCGAGAAGCGCAGCCTGCTTGAGTCATAGTTAGCCTTGGAGGAGTTTCTTTAGTGGTTTTTCTTTCTTTCTTTAGGTAGTTATTTGGAGTTGTATCTCCTAAACACTTGGTGTTATTTATGTTATATCTTGTCCGACATTTGTGTTGATGATCTAGAGACATCCTGTGAGTTTTGAGAAACTTGGTAAAGTTTCATTAGTTGATTTATAGTTACTTTTTGAGCTTCATGTTCGATACTATTTGTCTCCTTGATGAGTATATCGTATATGTTTACTGTTCTGCGGAGAAATGCTTTAAGTTTAGGTTTTCATGGCGGCCGACGTGGAAATCTGGATTTAGGGTGTTACACACCATCTCTTCCTCTGTTTTTTAGGAGCACATGAAGTCTTCTCCAGTTCCTTACCAAATTCATGTGGTATGTCTTTCAACTTTTGCAAGATATCTGGGCCCAAAGGAGGATTCAAAGTTAATCCGTCTTCAGTTTTTCTATTAAACTCTCTCTTATTTTTACGGAATCTATGTGTTACAGGTAAGAAACGCCTGTACCCCATATAAACCTCCTTCTTCCAATTACGCAACCTAAGATGATCTGTCTCCTCGCCACATGTTGAACATGCCAATTTACCTTTCGTGGACCACCCGGATAGCATAGCAAGACCAGGATAATCACTAATGGTCCATAATAAACTTGCATGCATTCTAAATGTTTCTTTTCTAGACGCATTGTATGTGTCTATCCCTTCTTCCCATAATTCTTTCAATTCATCAACCAAAGGCCTCAAGTACACGTCAATATTATTTCCAGGACTTTTAGGTCTAGGAATAAGTATAGACAGTATCATGTGAGGTTGTTTCATGCACAACCACGGTGGTAAATTATAAGGAATAAGTACCACTGGCCACGTGTTGTGTGAAATATTCATTGTTCCTAAGGGATTAAAACCATCACTTGCCAAACCCAATCTTACATTTCTCGAGTCTGCAGCGAATGTAGGATATCTGACATCGAAATCATTCCAAGCTTTAGAATCTGTTGGATGTCTTAATATCCCATCTTCGCTACGTTTCGCATCGTGCCATCTCATTTCTGTTGCAGTTTCTGATACCATGTACAATCGTTGTAATCTCGCCTTCAAAGGAAAGTAACGAAGAATCTTTGCAGGTGTTTTTTATTCTTATACCTAGACTCGCCACACCTAGGACATTGTTATAGCTCCGAATTTTCTTTGTAATATAAAATGCAGTTGTTCGGCCATGCGTGAATGTTGATGTAGTCTAATCCCAAATCTGAGATGATTTTCTTGCACCGAGTAAGATTCTTGGGAAGATCACAACCGTCAGGAAGAGTTTCACAAAGTAAGTTAAGCATTGATTCAAAAGGTGCGTTACTCCAACCACCTATTATTTTGATATTCCAGAATTTTATGACGAAAGACACCACACTCATCTTATCGCAACCCGAGTATAAAGGGTTCTTCAACTGTTGTAGCAACCTTTCAAGGTCTTTGTTTTCAACCTCATTTGTCCCCCCTCTACATCTACTCCAGAGTCGTCATGAAGCCCATAAACGTCTCGCACCAACCTTTCAAGGTCGTCTAAAGACTTCTTCATTTGCCACCTCTACTGGTGCAGGCGCAGGATTCGGTATTGTCGGTCTAGCTTCTCCATGCAAAAACCAGGTTCCGTAGTGTTTCGCCATCCCGTAGTAATACAAATGCTCTATAACATTTTTTCTAACTCCTTACCTAGAGTTATTACAATTACAACACGGACACTTTATTTGATATCCTCCCAAAATAGGTCTGTGGACATATGTAAAATCCAAAAACGCCTCTACACCATCCGCAAACTTCTTTAAACGTCGATCATCGTCGATTTGCCAAGATTTGCCCATGAATTCAAACTATCATCCGCAAAATCCAGAATATTAAAATGCTTCCAGGTGTATATGGACATCAAACCAATAACTTTAATGATTTCCCAAATCAAATATCAATCACAGCTAAAGATACAACATGATTCTATATACATTTTGAAGTTTAAAAAGAACAGAATCAATAAGTCTTTTACTTACCAGAAGAACATATTGTTAGACAAGTAAGCAAGAAGAAGAAGAATAAATGGAACTTAACAAGTCCCATATTAGCCATTGAAGTAAGTGTTTCAGCAACAAATATCCTAACTGTTATATGCTAATATCCTAACTGTTATATGCTAATATTAAGGGAAGGATCAAATCGAAAACCGTAATATCCTAACTGTTATATGCTAATAATCGGGGCAGGGCATATTCAATATCAATCTGAATTATATCACAAAAAAAAATACTAATAGCAGTGTAACTATTACTAATTATTCAAAAAAACTATTACTTCTACACTTAATTCCTAGTGCATTGGTATTTTGACAATTGGTATCGTGATTCAGCAGTAAATAGGTTCCTTTCGCTAACACAGTTATCATTTGCCCTAATTTTTCATCCCTATCCCGAACTTCATATGTATCAAAATACACAGCAAAAATAAAAAACAAGTAATTTGGTAAGAGATAAAACTCAAGTAAGGGATAACATACCTTAGCGAAAACTCGAAGTAATGAAGGACAAGTCTGCATATAATGAAAAAAACAAAATTTTCATCATTATAAATCACATATGAAAAGAAATATATGATTTTAACATTCTGCAACTACTACCACTCTATCGGGATTCTAACTTAAATCAAGATGTTTTCAGGTCAACTTGAAATTTAGACCTGTAATACTAATCAACCTTCCAAGTGAGAATCTGCACATAGTTTCAAGTGAGTTTATAAATATAGATTAATATGCTCTCTCTCCCTCTGTATATATATAAATATATATATATATATATACCTTCCTCTAGGAATCTAAATCAAGGGTCGACTACAGCGAGGCCGGGCAATAAATCTTCGATTTGGTTCTAGCAAGAAAGGGTATGCGCTAACACCTATATTATATGTGTAAGGGGCTTTTCCGCCTTTGAGAGTAAGGGGTGCTCAGGAGTTCCTATTCTCCATTAGTGTCACAAGTAATTTAACCTTCAATTATGGTTTGCTGCATAAAATTTGAGTTCTAAATTGCTAAACCCTAGGCCCTCAATTTTCATAGTGGAAGTCAACCAAATCGACTTAGATATGAAGAAAATCATCAAGTAAACATACAAGGAAATCATAAACTCTACTAGATACCAAATAATCAAAATTAATTCTCTCTGATAATCATTAAGATAACAAATTTGAGTCATCTTTCCCCAAAACCTATCTAGAGAGAGAATTTTGAGTACCTGTTTTACTTTAAACGCTCCTGTTGTTGTTGATGTTGCTTTGGGAACTAATAATCTTCCGTTTTAAAGAAATCTGAAACAACATAATTGATTTAGTATGGAACCCTAGTTGCTTGCCCGAAGATGAAATTAAAAACTCACCAGAAATCGGTTCCTACTTCCAATCAAAACACAAACCCTTGTTGTTGTCGAATTTGAGAACCCAAATCCTTATTGTTCCTCGATTTGAACTCTCTCTCTCTCCCTCTCTCCCTCTATCTGAAATCCTTTGATAACTCGACTAGAAAGAAAACCAAAAAGTAGAGAGAGAGAGGAGTGATCGTGTTAAACACATTTCTAGGGCTCACTATTGTAACTGCTACAATAAAAAAGGCCGTTACAACTAGGGCCACTTGTAACAGAGGAAAGGTCGTTATAATAAATCCGACTTTTTTATAACGACTATCTCACATGAAGCAATTATAACAAGACTCTATTATAACGGGTTGTAACCGTTGTAATAAAACGAAAAATTGCAACCGCAATGTTGGGCTAAAAGACCCGCCAACTTAAATACCTTATTTGTAATGGCTATCCAAATTTCAACCGTTATAAAAGAGCGAAGACTTATAACGGGTACATTTAGGTCGTTACAATTGTGTCTTTTATAACGGCTTAAGAGAAAGCTATTATAAGAAGACGTTACAAATATGACGTGTTTTTGTAGTGAAGGTTAATTCATTATCCTAATGTCACTCCTAGTGGCTAAGAAAGTTGAGCACACGAGATCAAATGAACTCTTTTAATAGCTGCGAGGTTGAGTAGCCCTTCATTCTAATGGTTATGGTCATATCTCGTAACCCCAAACTTAAAATTAACATTGTCTTCAATGTTCTAAGCATACCACTCACCAAAAGATTAAGATGCACATCAATTTAAAAAGAAGACTGGAAATATAATACCATAACCGATGGAGATGAAGGATGCGTATCTGGTAAATATTTCACCTTGTACATCTATAGAGTGTAAAACTCCTAATGAGGTATGGTCTGGTTATCCTGGTAATTATGAGAACTTGAGGATCTTTGGTTGTCCGGCTTATGCACGTGTTAAGGAAGGTAAACTTGATCCGAGGGCTAAGAAATGTGTATTTCTTGGGTATGAGCCTGGAGTTAAGGGTTATCGGTTATGGAATCCGGATGGAAAATCGAAGAAGTTTCCCATAAGTAGAGATATTACTTTTGATGAGTTAGCCATGGTAACTCAGAAGGTAACGCCTGTAGATGCTCGGGAGGGTGTTGGTAAACATGTGGAGCAGGAAGATCATAGGGAGCAGGTGGAGTTTGAGATAGACACTCCGGAAGAGGTTCGGCCTCAGGTAGATGAGCAAGCTGAGGAAGATAAACCAGAGCTGGTTCATTACAGTGCTGCGAGGAACAGGGGAAGGAGAGACATTCGGATACCCGAAAGGTATGGGATGGCATATATGGTTGCATTTGCACTTAGTGTGGGAGAAAGCATAGATGGAGGTGAGCCATGCATCTACGAAGAAGCAATAAGGAGTGATGAGTCTAGCAGTGGTCTCTTGCCATGAATGAGGAGATTGAGTCTCTTCGGAAGAACCGAACCTGGGAATTAGCCGAGCAGGCTAAGGGTCAGACGATTGTTGGTAGCAAATGAATTTTCAAGAAGAAGGAAGGAATTCCAGGGGTGGAAGATGCACGATACAAAGCACGGTTACTAGCTAAGGGGTTTACATAGCGAGAAGGGATAAACTTCAATGAGGTATTTTCTCCTGTTTTTAAACATAGCTCTATTAGGGTGATACTTGCTATGGTTGCTTTGTATGATATGGAATTGGAGCAACTTGATGTTAAGACTGCGTTCTTACATGGAGAGTTGAAGGAACAAATTTATATGCGTCAGCCAGAGGGGTTTGAGATTTTCGGGAAAGAAGACCAGGTCTGTTTGCTGAAGAAGTCTTTGTATAGACTGAAACAGTCTCCTAGGCAGTGGTATAAGCGTTTTGACACGTTTATGGTTAAAAACGGCTATGACAAAAGAAGGTATGATATCTGTGTGTACCAAAGGAAACTATCGGATGGTTCTTATGTGTATCTACTCCTATATGTGGATGACATGCTGATAGCTTGCAAGGATATGTCGGAAATCCACATGTTAAAGGATCAATTAAAGGGTGAGTTTGAGATGAAAGACTTGGGTGCCTCAAGGAAGATATTGGATATGGAGATACGGAGAGACAGATCTGCTGGGAAACTATTATTGTCTCAGAAAACGTACATCGAGAAGGTGTTGGAACGTTTTGGTATGACTGAGGCAAAACTTGTCGGTACTCCATTGGCAGCACACTTCAAGCTTTCGGGTGAACTCTCACCGACAATTGATGACGAGACGGTATACATGTCTCGGGTGCCTTATGCAAATGCAGTAAGTAGCATTATGTATGCCATGGTGTGCACAAGGCCTGATATTTCACATGTCGTTAGTGTAGTAAGCAGATACATGGGTAGACCTGGGAGAGGTCATTGGCAGGCTGTGAAATGGATATTGCGATATTTGGGAGGAACTGCGGAGCTTAGTTTGGTTTACGACAGAAGGGCTGACACTTCTAGTTCGGTAGTTAGATTTGTAGATTCCGCTTTTTCGGGGGATCTTGATAGGAAGAGGTCACTGACGGGTTATACGTTCACACTCTGCGGGAGTGCCATTAATTGGAGAGAAGTGCTGCAGTCGGTGGTAGCGTTGTCTACAACGGAAGTTGAGTACATGGCAGCAACAGAGGCGATGAAGGAGGCAATATGGCTGAGTGGTTTAGTTTAGGATTTGGGCCTGAAGCAGGAGGTGACAGAGGTCTACTGCGACAACCAGAGTGCTATTCATTTGACCAAAAATCAAATGTATCACGAGAGAACTAAACACATTGACGTCAGGTATCACTTTATCAAGGATGTGATTGAACAAGAGAAGATCACGATGAAGAAGGTTTCTACGGCAGAGAATCCAGCGGATATGCTGACCAAGGCAGTTACAACTTTCAAGTTTAAGCATTGCTTAGACTTGATTGGGATTTCCAGATGTTAGTCCTACCAGGGTCGGAGCGACGATGGCTCAGAAGCGCTGAGCTACGATGGTGGCAGATCTAAGTCAAGAGGAGCATATTCAAGTCAAGGTGGAGAATTGTGTAACTTGTTCGCTTATCATAGTGGAAATCCTCGCGCCGTTGTCGCCGTGGAGTAGGTCTCACCAACCGAACCACGTAAATCTCCGTGTTCTATTCTTGATTGTTCTTTACTATTCATATTGCTTATCTTGGATTACTCATATTGTTTACATTAACCCCGATTGGCATAACACAATATCTCTCGGCAAAGAGGGGGTTGGTGGATTACTACTTTCCCCCACAGTCTCCCTTTCCCTCTTTCTCGAGTTAGCTCTGCTACCTAATGTATGAGCACATCGCAGACGGTTGGATCGTCTGTGCACCCTTCGCCAACCCCCTTCTTTTTAGGGATGCACGGTCGATTGGGGTCTAATGCTCTGTATTCCTCCAAGATATTCTCCAGATGCATCTGGTCGCCAGGTTGTAAAGTCAGAGCTCCGGAAGAGAATGCATTGTTGGGTGAGAAGAGCCTCCGCGCGTGCCTCCTGATTGCTTCTTCTCTCTCTTTGGGTGTTGCGGCTTTCCTAGCCGTCTCAGCTTTGCGGAGGCTTTCCTCCCGTCGTTTTGCCTCCTCGTACTTTCGGCGGTAGTCGGTCTTGACTTGTTCTAACTCGGCCATGAGATCGATTAGGTTGGAGAGTCTGTGGTGATCCCCGTGGGGTTTTCTCGCCTGAAGACATGTCTTCCTGAGGGACTCCGGGAAGTAGTTAGTCTGAAAAGTTTAATAAATAGGATTCGAGTTACCGAATTGATGATTTTGCTAGAGATGCCCTCCTTCTAGCGCCAAATACTGATGTCATAAATTGGCCTTCCGTTAGATCAGCATGAAAAAAGGAGTTGATGCATGACAGTCTCCGTTATGTATGATTATTCCGTTATGTTGGGTGTTAACCAGCCTAGTGTTCCTGCTTCTAGCTCTGCTTCCTACTATGCTTCTCTTTATTCCAGCTCCTCGCTCCTGCTCCTTGCTCCTTGCTCTAGCTCCTTGTTCTTGTTCGTCTGTCCCAGATGGGGGAAAACCTGCAAAGGGTTCGAAAACCGCTCCGACGCTCAAGCCAGTTAGGGTGCTCTTTGCAGTAAAAGAATGAATATTGATTGATCCTTTTGGGGGGGCGAGTTATGAGAACTCTGAGTTTCCTGTGATCTTTTTTTGGGTAAAGAGCTCGTGTCTTCTGAAGGATGATGTGGGGGCCTTTTATAGGCGATATTAGGCCGACGGTGGTTGCCGTCAAACTGAATGAGAAGTTTCCTCTCTTGAGTATCTAGGGTTTCTCTCAGAGTCTATCCCGGATCTTTGATAAGTGGAAGTTCCTAGGTTCAAGGATTCTCCGTAGATATCTTACTTATGTGATAAACTCTAAAGGAGATGTTTCCAAACTGGCTTAAACACTTCGAGATGTGTACCCGACTGAGATCTTTCTGGAAGTTTCGGGATTAAGTCGGTAGGTCGCTTGGCGTTGCTGCCTCCTCAATTCTGGGCGTAAGACACTGGCCGAACCTGTGCGGACCCCCTTACTTCTTTGAAGACCCCAGGACTGATCTGTCCATGCAAGGGGCGTTTTTCAGGGTTGGTTTCTTTTGGCTGACCTCCCATATAGGGGAATATTCGGTGGACCATCAGAGGCTCAGTTGTTCTGTTACCTTAAGTCGGGTTGACCGAGTAGACTTCAGGTCTGATCTTGACTCTTCAGACGTTAGTCAACGTCTGGACATTTTGTGCATCATCATAGAGGACTCACCCCAAGTTTTTCGAAGCTTGTTCTGCTCATAACTGAAGGATATATCTGTTTGGTCTGAAGGAGATGTCCTTCCGAAGGAGTGTCCTTCGACCAAGATGGCAATGCGATCAATTTGTCAGTTAGGATAAAGATGAAGTTCATCCAGTCCGGTCCAATTAGGGGTCGTAGTGCTTTTCCAGAAGCCAACTACGATCGTCTAATCAATTCGGTGATTCGCAGCTAACATAGACCGGATCCTACAACGGGTTACACATAAGAGTGGTAACTTGATCGGAGAAAGTTGACTAGATAAAGAGTGGCAAATAAGTTGACTAGAAAAAGGGAGCCTGGGGGTGCCCATAAAGGGGCAGGCCATGTGATGGCTGCCCTTAGGGAGGGGCCGGCCAGCACACCGGTTGGAACCCCTAAGTGGGCAGGCCATAAAGCCCATAAAGGATTTATGTGGCCGGCCACACATAGACCCCTTTTAGGGTTTCATATGGGACACTATTAGATATATCTTGAAGGAGATTTTTTTGGAATCCTAGTTTGGGTCAAATACCTTCTCTATGATCCCGATAAATAGACCTCCTTAGACATAATTCAAGAAACAAAACTCATAAGTTTGTGAGAGCTTTTTAAGAGAGAAAAAGCAAGAAAGAGAAAAGTGAGTTTCTCTAGAATCTAGTCAAGAAGAAAGGTTCTTCTCAACCTTCCATTGAAGTCCTAGCAGACATTAATGAAGGGAGATCAAGTTAACCATCTCGGTGTCTCAAGTAGAGGAGCGACAGTTGGAGCTCTCGATCTTCACACTGGAATTGGAATGGTTCGAGGGAAAAACGCGAAAAGGTATTTATCACTATTTTAGTTCATTGTTTAGTTCATGTATACAACGATCCTGGAAACTAGTGTTAACATATTAGATGTTGAGATTCCGCTTAGAACACTAGATAGTGTATTAGATACACCCATAACCCTACAGTTGCATCACGAGTCGGTTACACGAAACTAACTTTGACTAGTCGAATTAGATTCGAACTTGATTGATTAGAAAATTTTATGTTTAACATAAAATTGATTAGTTTAGACCTAATCGGATAGAAAGAAATCGAATTTAGAAAAACGTTTTCGAAAAGACGATTGAAAATTGGGTTGGATTTTTGAATTTTTTTTCAAAAGGTGCTGTTTTTTATGGTTTTCCATCAAAAACAGCAGCTGAACCATGAAGGAACAGCAGAAAAATCGAAAATCAGCAAGAAAATAGGAGGAAGATGAAGTCTGTCCTGGGTCGGACTGGCTTGGACGCGTCCCCGGATGGGTCTGGCCAGTCACATGCGTCGGGACGCGTCCCAGTCTGTCTCGGACTGAGACTCCGAGATTGTCTCGGACGTATCCCAGTCCGATATCCGAGTATATCTCGGAAAGGTCGCGTCCTCCAGACGCGACCTGCGATATCTTCGGACGCATCTCGGATTAGCCCGAGACGCGATTTTCTTGGCCGACTCGAGACGCGTCTAGAAGACGCGTCTGGAGCAGACCTAGGCCGTCTCGGACTAGGAGTCCGAGACGACCAGGACGCGTCTGACACATCCCTAGCATCTCGGATGCGATCCGAGATGCTACAAACCCGGACAGACGCGTCTGGCCTAGGGCCAGGATGCGTCCACCCGAAGGAGACAACACGGCTCGGGACATGCCGAGCCGGGTCCGGCCAAGGTCCGGACCTTGACTTTGACCTACCTTGGTTCGTCCTTGACTGGTCAAAGGTCCCTTGATCGAATTTGACCCGGAGTTTCAGAGTTTGACTCGGGCACTTTTGGGCCTTGATCCGAGTGGGAGTTTTAGTCTGTTTTTCATCCGATCCCAACCCTAATTTTTCCGAAATTGACCCGGATTATGCGATAATCCAAACGGAGCTTTTCCTTAAAGCGATTTTAGAAATCATTAAGGAAGAAACGTGACATAAATTAAGTCCGAATTCACGAAATTAGACTTAGAATCCATGTTAGACATAGGAATGTCACAATTTCCCACAAATAGCTATACGAGACATAGCAAACCTAGAAACGAATCTTGGAGACATACTTTTATATATGATTGTCATATTTATGTATGTATGTGATTGCGTAGAATAATGTACCTTTAGATAGGTAAACTTTTCTTGATTCTAAGCACAAGCGTGATGTGCCCGAATAATACTTATAGTATAGGGTCTAGAAAAACCATTGACGAATCGAATGATGAGATCATGATTCGAGTGGGAGTACTCAATGGTGGTTCACGGATATGAATCCAAACGAACCTTAGGCGAACAAGAAAGAACATTACGCAAAATCACATAAATCTTTACGTAATAAATCACAGTTAGTTATGCTAGATTCACAGTAACGTAACTTGATAAATTACGTAAAAGTCCCCAAAAAGAATTTTGAGTAACGCCTACCCAAATTAAGACACCTGTTGTCCCTTGTTCATCGATGGTGAGTCGGCCTTCGCAGAGTCCCATCTTTTACCTCGGGACGATACGGGTAGACCTATAGCAGAGGTCTACATGTCTAAATTGTTATTCTCAACGAGTCAGCAAAAGGGTTTTGGATTTCGAGGCAAAAGGATGAATTTAACACATAAGTGTTATTCATCAACCAAGAGTCATAGAAGTATGATCAGCAAAGAGTTTGCTCACCCAGGAGGACGGAGTTAAGGGCAGTGCCCTAGTACGCTTAGCTCTGTAGGAATGGGATCTTGGAATCATATTTTTCAAAAGGGGGACGACTTTATTGAAAAATATGGCAAAACAGTTGTTTTTGCACAACAATTGAATGTAGTACTTAGCAAATTTCCTTTTTCTGTCCATGTAGAGTAGAAATAGCCCACACGATTAGTTTAGATAACTTTCTAGATTGGGAGAAGGATCAGAGAAGAGGTCTCGATACTTCGAAGAAAGAAAACGTAACAGAGAAACCAAGAAAAAAAGAGGAAATTAGCGTATGTTATAGAGGTTAATTTGGCAGACATGGTTGATTCTCCTACATGGGTATTTGATACCGGATGTAGAGCCCATATAATCTCAGATTTGAATGGGCTAGAAGGAATCAGAAGTCTGACAAAGAGCGAAATGGTTCTACGAGTCGCAAACAAAGCAAGAGTTGCTGCTGCGGCTGTAGGGACCTATAAGCTCAGTCTAGACACTAGATTGATATTAGTGTTACATAATTGCTATTATGTACCTACTATCTCAAGAAACATTATCTCTGTGTCCGTTCTGGACAAGGAGGGATATCATACTGTTATAAAGAATAGAAAATGTTCTCTATACAGAGATGATGTGTTCTACACCAGTGCTAGCCTATGTAATGGTCTTTATGTTTTGAACATGGAAGACGAAATCCTGAACATAGACGCTAAACGGCTTAAAACTCATGATTCAAACCAAGGCTATCTCTGGCATTGTCGACTAGGCCACATAAACATGAAATGCATGCAGAAGCTTCATACTGATGGACTTCTGGGTTCGTGTGATTTAGAATCATACGATACATGTGAACCATGCTTAGTGGGTAAGTTGACACGATCGTCTTTCAAAGGGAAAGGTGATCGAGTAAGTGAACCCTTAGGACTCATACATACAAATGTATGTGGACCTATGAGTACACCTGCAAGAGGTAACTATGGCTACTTCATAACATTCACTGACGACTTCACAAGATATGGTTACATATATCTTATGAGGCAGAAGTCAGAATCGTTTGAAATGTTCAAACAGTTGCAGAATGAAGTAGAGAATCAACTTGACAAGAAAATAAAAGCCATTCGATCGGATCGAGGTGGTACCCTATGCTTCGGCGATAGGATCCAGCATATGCTTACGGCACAGTGCTAAGCAAGACCCAAAGTCCTAGTGACCCACGTGAGCTAGCAAACATGCAGAAGGTACCCTATGCTTCGACGATAGGATCCATCATATGTATGCCATGACCTGCACTCCCCCAGATGTCTCATATGCTTTGAGCATGTGTAGGCGTTACCAATCTAACCCAGGTGAAGGTCACTGGGCCGCAGCCAAAAATATCCTGAAGTACTTGAGAAGGACAAAGGATCATTTGTTGGTGTATGGCGGGAAAGAAGAACTAATCTTGGAAGACTATGTGGACGCGAGCTTCCAAACAAATAGAGATGATTACCGATCACAATCGGGACATGTTTTCTGTCTGAATGGAGGAGCAGTATGCTGGAAAAGCTCAAAACAGACTACTGTAGCGGATTCTACCACAGAAGCAGAATACTTGGCTGCTTCGGAAGCAGCGAAGGAAGGAGTTTGGATGAAGAAGTTTATCTCCGGACTTGTTGTTGTTCTTAGCATCGAGAAGGGAATTACTCTGTACTGTGACAACAATAGAGCAATCGCCCAAGCTAAGGAACCAAGAGCACACCAAAAATCCAAACATATCCAAAGGAAATACCACTTGATAAGAGAGATCATTGAATATTGGTTTAGTATTTAATTGACAGTCCAGAAATAATGAAATATTTACCAAGTAGGTTTATGAGATGCGTGATCTGATAAATGAAACCCTACTAAGTGAACTTGGAAAAGATTCATTATTGAATCCCTAGTCCAGGTGATTGTATGGACAACAATGACTCAAGACGACTAGCATGTGAGATTGACTGATGGCGCTGTTTCATGGGCCATGGGAATATAGTATTCAAGTCAATTACATTGGTGTATGATTTGGGAATATACACTGGATTAACCCAAACATGAGAGTTCTTCAAGGAGTTGAAAAACGTCATGAACACTCATAGGCAAGATTGGAGAGATTCCTTAAACATGAGTACTCCACTCATCTTCTATAAGGAATGTCGAACTTTGGCACCGTCAAACGCTGCGCCGTAAAAGGAGGTTATAAAGGCGGATTGCTGGGGGAGACAGGATAGATATGAAGTTAAGTGGGAGTACAAGAGTGGATTATGTCCTCCTAACTAGGTTAGGAAAAAGTATCTCCGGGCCACTTGAGGAGAAGCAACTGAAAATGTACGGTCGTACTCTAATGGATTAAAAGTTAATCATTAGCTTGGCAGTTGTTCTCTAGATCAAGAAAGTCTGAAAAAGGATATGACGTATTGAAGGAGTTGAAGGAGATGTCCTTCGACCAAGGTGACAATGCGAACAATTTGTCGGATTAGACAATTGATGAGGAAGATCATCAAGTCCGATTGATTTAGGGATCGTAGAGTTGTAGCTAGAGACCAACTACGATCGTCGAATTACGAAGTAATTCGCGGCTAACTTCGATCGGATCCTACAACAGGTTACACATAAGAGTGACAAATTGATCTAGGATATGACTAGTGGGAGTGAGATATAATCATGGGAGTGTCCCATAAACATATCTCATAGGCCTAAAAAGGAATTAGGCAAAGATAGTACAAAAGGCCGAAAAACGGGGTTTTGGGCCTAGGCCGATTCGGGCACTTTTAGGGCTCGGATTGGGCTGATTTTTGGAGGGACGTTTCCTTATGTTATGAACATTAAATCTGCCAATTTTGGCTGGGTTTGGACGTCATATCCTTAGGGAATTGAGAAAATATCAACTAGTTGCTATTTTCGATAATTTCCCTAAATCTTATTCTAAAGGGTGTTTTAGGAAACCTAAAAAGAGGTGGATTCTTATTAGGGTTCTATATAAACACTCTTAGGGCAGAGAATAAGGTGTGGAATTTCTCTCTAAGCTTTCTTACTCTACCACATCAAGTAGAGAGGAGAAAGTGAGCTAATTCCCATTAACTATCTATCTAGTCAAGAAGAAAGGAGTTCTTCTTCCAACCACCATTGGTGTGCTAGCTATACAACAAGGTGGGAGATCAAATTGATTGCTCGTGTCCCAAGTAGAGGAGCTACGCTTGAAGCTCTTGGTCTTCTCATAAGCAATTGGAAAGGTTCGAGGGAAAACTAGCGAATAAGGTATTTATCTTTCTAGTATTAATTAATGATTATCATAGGCTTATGCATGTGATCCTGGGAATACTAGTGTAGACATTAGATGTCTTATTTCCGCTATAAACACTAGTAGAAGGGTGTAAATCCCAACACGTATCAGATGAGATACAAAGTGACATGGGAATCGAGCATTGCACTTGTTCTAAGAACAAGTGGGAGACTGAAGGATATATCCGTTCGGTCTGAAGGAGATGTCGTTCGACCAAGATGGCAATGCGATCAATTTGTCAGTTAGGATAAAGATGAAGATCATCCAGTCCGGTCCAATTAGGGGTCGTAGTGCTTTGCTAAAAGCCAACTACGATCGTCGAATCAATTCGGTGATTCGCAGCTAACATAGACCAGATCCTACAACGGGTTACACATAAGAGTTGTAACTTGATCGGAGAAAGTTGACTAGATAAAGAGTGGCAAATAAGTGGATTGGATCCATTATTTGAGGCCAAATAGAGTTCGGAGGAGTCCGGAGGAGTCCGGACAAGTGTACATAACCCCGGGCTAAAAAGGGAGCCCGGGGGTGCCTATAAAGGGGCCAGCCATGTGATGGCTGCCCTTAGGGAGCGGCTGGCCAGCACATGGCCGGTTGGAACTCCTAAGTGGGCCGGCCATAAAGCCCATAAAGGCTTTATGTGGTCGGCCACACATAAACCCCTTTTAGGGTTTCACATGGGACACTATTAGATGTGTCTTGAAGGAGATATTTTAGGAATCCTAGTTTGGGTCAAATACCTTCTCTATGAAAACTATAAATAGACCTCCTTAAACATAATTCAAGAGACAAAACTCATAAGTTTGTGAGATCTTTTTAAGAAAGAAAGAGAAAAGTGAGTTTTCTCTAGAATCTAGTCAAGAAGAAAGGTTCTTCTCAACCTTCCATTGATGTCATAGCAGACATTAATGAAGGGAGATCAAGTTAACCATCTTGGTTTCTCAAGTAGAGGAGCGACAATTGGAGTTCTCGATCTTCACACGCGAATTGGAATGGTTCGAGGGAAAAACGCGAAAAGGTATTTATCCTTATTCTAGTTCATTGTTTAGTTCATGTATACAACGATCCTGGAAACTAGTGTTAACATTTGAGATTCCGCTTAGAACACTAGATAGTGTATTAGATACACCCATAACCCTACAATAACTTCGATTGAGCTCCCTGTGTCGAGTAAGATGCACCCCATGTTCTGGTTCGCCACTACAGTTGTTATTACTAGTGGATCAGTATGGGGGTGATTACCCCTACCAGATCATTGTCTGTGAAGGCTATGGGTGGTGCTTCCAAGCTGGGCTTAGTAAACAGGGTTGGTGATATTTTAGCGGCGTTAGCATATCGTCGTTGCTCTCCCTTGGTACCTCCGCTAAGAGTTGGTCCTCCGACAATGGTGCTAATATTGCCTATTATTCCCTAGGGTTCCACTGATTCCCTAGCTGCCTTTCTAGCGGACGTGGAATGGGTATTTGTGTCCAATCTTGACCCGCTTCCTCCTTTATTGGCGGGCTTCTTGTTTTTCTGCTCAATGAAGGGTTGTTCCTTCTTGTAATCATAGGTTTGGCGTTGCTTCATGGCGTAGTTATCCAGTTCTCCCTTTCTTACTAGCTCTTCTATCAAATTTCTAAGGTGTCGGCAACCGTCGATTCTGTGGTCGTATCCTCGGTGAACGGCACACCAGGCAGTCATGTCTCTTGGGCCGAACTCTTCTTTGTCATTGTTAGGTTTGGGTAGCTGCACCTTTTCCTTTGAGCCGAGGATTTGCAAGATCTCCTCTCTGCCTTTTGTCAGAGGAGTGAAGGTGGAGAAATCAAGTCTAACTCGCCTGCCCCAGTAAGGTTCTCTAGGTGGTCTTGATTCCTCGCGTTTCCGTCTTTTAGGTGGTTTTCCTTCGTATGGGGTGTTTGCTACTTCATCCTTCGATAGTTTTCTTCCTTTCTATTGAATTGTTGAACTCTCTCCACCAATTCTCCGAGTGTGTCGGACTCTTTGCTTGATATGTCTCGTATGATATCATCCTGTCTAAGGCCTCTTTTTAGGGCAGGAAACACGACCTTCTGTTTGAGACCTGGGATTTGCACCATGAGGTTTCAGAATCTCTGCCAATAACAGCGAGAGCTTCGCCTTTCCTCTGGACGACATTAAACAGGTCGTCAGTCTTGCTTTTGATTGTTGTGCTGCCTCGGAAAGCTTCGCAGAAGGTTTGCGCCAATTCTTCAAATGATTTTATGTATCTGGGGGCTAGTGCTTAGTATCATGCTTGCGCTGGCCCTTTCAAAATCGTAGCACAGATCACACACCATACGTTTCGATCAGTCGTGTGGAGGTTCATTATCGAGGCATAGTTGTTAACGAACATGGCTGGGTCTTCCAGACCATAATAGTACTCTAATGTGGGACATTTAAAATTCTTAGGCCTCTCGACCTCTAGTATTTCCCTACTGAGGGGCGGCTGGTGAAGTATCGCCTTTGCTGTTAACTTCTCTCTTTCTCTTGCTCGAGTCAACTCTGCCACTTGGTGTATAAGCACTTTGCAGAGAGTCGAGTCGTCCGAACGTCCTTCGCCGACTCCCTCAGGTTTGGGGACGTATGTTCGGTTTGGATTAAGTACTCCGGCCTCGTCCAGGATACTCTCCATATGCATCAGATCGTGTGGCATTACTTCCATGACTCCAATTGAAAACACATTGCCTGGAAAGGAGAAGAGCCTCCGGGCCTGCATTCTGATTGCTTCATTTCTTTCTTCCAGCGCTGGCTCCTTCCTGGTTGTTTCAGCCTTGCGGAGGCTTTCTTGCAATCGTTTCATCTCTTCCTCCCTCCGCGAATGATCGGCTCTAAACTGCTCGAGTTCAACCACATTGGGGAGTACGTTCTGGGACCCGCGGGAGGTGTGTTCATCTGAAGTCATGTTTGCCTGAAGGGTTGAGGAAAACGGTTAGTCTTGAGAGAGTGAGAGAGAGATAATTCAGGTTACCGAATTGTTGATTTGCTAGAGAGATGCCCTCCTTCTAGCGCCAAATGCTGATGTCAAAAAATGGTATTTCCGTTATCAACATGAAAATAAGGGACTTGAATGCCTGACAGCGCCCGTTAAGGTTATAGTTCCGTTAAGTGGGTTATGCTTCTGGATTCCTACTCTGGCTCCTTTGCTCCAGCTTTGGTTTCTTGCTCCTGCACCTGCTCACGCTCCTGATTCTTGGGAGGAAAACCTGCAAAGTGTTCGAAAACTGCTCCGACGCTCAAAACAGTCAGATTGCTCTTTGCACTAAAAGAATGAATGTATATTAATCCTTTTGGGGGCGAGTTGTGAGAACTCTATATTGATGGGGGGATTTCTTTGTTTGAGAGATCGAGAGTTGAGTAAAGTGTATTCAGTGAGAAGAAAGCTCGTGTCCTGTAGAGGACGATGGGGGGCCCTTTTATAGGCTTAGCCTGACCGACTGTGATTTAGATGGTCGAGATTAGGCGGTGATATGAGCATCCACCGTTTGGTGAAGTTTCCACTATTCGTGGTTAGGATTTCCCTTGTAGTTATCTCGTATTTAGGATAAATAGAAGTTCTTAAGTTTAAGGATCCTTCGTAGATATCCTGCCGAGGTGATAGATCTTCTGGGAGATGTTTCCTCCTGAAGGACTCTTGAAGCCCAAACTTGCTTAAACACTTAAGATCTGTAACCGACTGAGATATTTTACGGAGATTCCGGGATTGAGTCAGTATGAGTTAGACGCGCTTCTGCCTCTCAGTTTAGGGCGTGAGGCATTGGTCTAACTCACGCGGACCCCCTCATTCGTTTTAGAGACCCCAGGGTTGATATGTTCGTACCAAGGATGAAATTGGGATGTTACCTTAGGCTGATCTCCCAGTTTGGGGCGTAGGTAGCGAGGTGTAACCATTCTGTTTATCTTAAGCAGGGGTGACCCGTTGGACTTCAGGTCCGTTCTTGACTTCTTGACGTCAGTCAACGTCTGGACAAATTAATCATCATCAAAACCATTTGATTTAAAAATAATGTAGTTATCTTCAAAAGATGTGACACTATGCGAGGACTCCAAAAGTCTGCTTAGTCCCTTCATGGTTAAAAGTGAAAAAGAAAGGAGATAGATGGTTTCTTTTTCGAATACCTCGATTAGGCTTAAAAGTTGGTCGAGGACGACCATTAATTAGAACAAGCATCGATGAGGTAGAAATGCAAGCTATGATCATATTAATCCAAGGAACAGTGATCTGAATTTATTCATGATGTCGAACAAAAATGACTATTCAATTCGATTGAAAACTTTGAACGTATCAATTTTAAGACCAATATAGCGTTCAACCCCCTTAATCTTTTTATAAGAGTGGACCAATTCCTAGAGGATAATGATGTTATCCATGATCTCCTGACCATGGACATAAGCAGCTTGATAATATCACTAAAAATAGGTTTAAGCTTGTCAACTCGAATTTTAGTATTGAGAAGACTGATAGGTCGGCAATTTGCAGGAGTTTGTAGGGTGTTATTTTAATTGAAAGGCATATATGAGTATGGTTAGTATAAACTGGCAGAATAGTAGTTTGAAAGATAGATTGAACCATAACGTCTCCATTCATTATATCTCAGTTTGATTGATAGAAGAAGGTAGAAAAGTCATCCAAACTCGGAGTTGCCTCAGCTTGGAGGTTGTTAGTTGTCATATCAACTCTTCTCTATAAGGAATAACTATGAAGGTGCTATTTTGTGATTCAGATATCGACTTATTAAACAAAGGTAGATATATATGATGATGGTGATCAGTGAAAATATTGGCAATGTTAGCCTCTTTCGAAATCCAATCACCATTATTGTTCTTAATAGGATGGATTTTATTTTTTCAACGGGAGTGGAGTGAAAATATTTGGTGTTTTTGTCGCCTAAAGATGTGAAAGAATTTCTTGACTTTTTCTTCCAAAGCATTTCTTCTTGCATATATAATCCCTCCACTTGATTATTGAGGGCTACATACTGATCTTTTTTCAGTTGTTTCTGTAAAAGCTTCGAAGTCATCAAAATTTGAGACTCAATGTTACCAAACACCAATTTGTTCTAATGAGAGAGGTTTTTGCCCAAGCTATTCGGCTTTAGTTAAATATGTCCGCTATTTAGGGGTGGGAATTATTCCCGTGGGCCCGAACCCGCCCACGGGCACCCTAGCCTAACGAGGATCATGGACGCTCGCGCCTGTCTCGGGCACTACCCGTTAAGATTTGGTGGGAGGCCATGGGTTAAAAACTTCTAGTTTCAGTCCCACATTGTCTTTTTAGAATTAAAAAAGATGTTTGAAGACTTTATAAATGGAGAGGAAGAATTGAGCCTTTTAAAGTTATGGGCTTACCCGCTACCCGTCCTCCCGTATCTGAATTACCCGAACTTCTCAATGGGCTTGGACGGGCGTGGACTTGGACGGGCAATAGACAAAGCGAATTTCAAAATTGTCCGTCCAATTAACCCGTTTACCCTAAAAGTCATTGAAATTCAGTGTCCGACCTGATGCTTCAGGTGTCCGTGGACACCTATGCCCACCCAATTTCCATCTCTAGTACTACTACAATGGGTGGCACTGTCAAACCAGTAATTGGCCATAAAAGTATGACAGTCAGGATGTGTCATCCATGTGGGCAGGAATTTTGGAACAATCGGGTTTTGCCATTTGGGTTTGTCATTTGGGTTTCAAACTAATAAGAAAAAAACAAACACCCTGGTCTAGAAGGTAGTGGAGAGAGGTAGTAGAGGTGGGTGAAATAGTAGCCTTGTTAATATAGAGAGAGAGAGAGAGAGAGAGAGAGAGAGAGAGAGAGAGTTGGGAGAGCTGTCGTTGTATTTCTGTGGTGTTATTTGTTCATCCGACGGAGGTTTGTTCGGGTCAGCCAACTCTTCAACCGCCTCCTTTCCCGGCTTCCTCTCCCCCCCCAAAGGTCTCCCCCCCTCTCTCTCTCTCTAGAGATTGCAATTAGGTCTTCTCTTTTCATCCGCAAATATTTTTTTCACCCACCCTGTTTTCTTTCTCTTTCTCTCTCTCTAGGGTTTGAGATTATGTGGTTCTGTAAAGAAATCACAGTCTCCACCTAATATTCTTTCTCTGTTTTTCTTTTGTTTTGTTTATTACCAAAGATTCTTGAAATTGGTAACTTGATCAATTGAAAATGTGGTTTTATTCGTGGGTTTCTTCTTCAACAGATGTTTAGTTGAAGATAGGAGAAGGAAAAGAAGAAGATTAATATCAAAAGGCTTTAACTTTTTCATCAGGATGAGTGCATCTAGGTTTATAAAGTGTGTTACTGTTGGAGATGGTGCTGTTGGTAAAACTTGCATGTTGATTTCTTATACCAGTAATACATTTCCTACGGTGAGTTCTTATTTCGATCTGTAGGTTTTGTTTTTTGGTTCATTTTGTTGTAATTAGGGTTTTAATTTTGTCAACATCACACCAACTGGTATTCATTTTGGGGGAAAAAGTTACCTTTTTGGGTTTATGCTTTTTTAGAAATCGATTTGGGTAAAGCAAAATTGCCTTTTGAGATGTAACACTAACAAAATTCTTGGGGGGGATTGATCTTTATTTAGAAAGCTGATTATCTGAATGTTTAAGGATCTGATACTTAAGTCAAAAGAACCTTTATGGTTGAATGTTACCTTGATGAATATTTCGATAATCGATTTTCTTTTATAAGCAAGGAAAATAATCTATGCAAAATCAGTTTTTGATGTGAGGGTATTGTCTTTAATGCTTGATAATGGTTTGATTATGAAAATGACATTTTCGTTTGATGGTAAACAGGATTATGTGCCAACAGTTTTCGATAATTTTAGTGCAAATGTTGTTGTGGATGGAAGCACGGTTAACTTAGGATTGTGGGATACTGCTGGTAATTTTTCTAAGAAGCTAGTTCACTCTTTTCAATTTCCGTTTTACTTTCTGTTTACGTTTTTCTCGTTTCATCTTTCACCCCGAGTCCTTTACTTATTGATTAAATTTTGGTATTATATGGAACAGGACAGGAGGACTACAATAGATTAAGACCTCTGAGTTATCGTGGGGCTGATGTTTTCTTGCTAGCTTTCTCTCTCATTAGCAAAGCCAGCTATGAAAATGTTGCTAAAAAGGTTATTTCTGATCTGTATTGGCAGCAAGAGATACCCTTTACACAAAAAGTTCTTATAAGAGGGCTTCAGTATTCAACTACTGCTGACGTTTTTCTGTATTTATACTTTGCTTTTTTTGTTTTCAGTGGATTCCTGAGCTGAGGCATTATGCACCTGGTGTTCCAATAATTCTTGTTGGGACAAAGCTTGGTTAGATTTTTCTCTTGCTCCATTTGGTTCCTGAAAATGTTTGTCTATTTTCACTCTTTTACATGTCTCAGTATGTGTGTGTATCCCTCAAATTAGCCATTTCTAATTCTCTAAATTTACTAGTGTTGGAGAGTGCTACTTCTAGGCTTCTAGCAACATAATGAGTACCAGCAAACAGTAATATTTTATATAGCAACATCAAGTACCTAATATGGTTTGCTTGTATAAGGGCGACTGACTTGTTGTATTGTGTTACTCTTTGCCTGTAATGTTTGATGCTTGTGGTAAAATATGTTGTTAATACAAGTAGCGATCTATCAATGCAACTCAATATGACCTCGGTTGGGGCCTAATCCTGGTGTTTATGAGGAGTTTGGGTTGGTCTTTAAGATTTTCAATGTTAAACATTGAATTCTGTATTTGTTGATGACTAACCTGTGTTTCTTTTTCTTGGATGAGCATAGCCGAACAGAAAAAGTGTATTTCATAATTTGGTATTTAAATCACTTAATGTATCAAATAATATATAGGCTAGCTCTGACACTGGCCAATAACTGCTTCTATTTTGGTTTCTGTACCATGTATATTGGTATATATACACTTGGAGTCTTGGGCACTTCTGGCATTGGTAGTCTTATCTTTGTATTTGTGCGCATTGTGCAAACCCAATCAGCACTATCTTTACTATTAACTATTAAGTAGTTTAATCCATGGTCACGACCTTCTTCGGCTTATAAAAGGTCTTCAGAATGGTGGTTAACCAACCAGACAATCTGTACTTCTGCCTTCCTGTCACTCCTTGTTGCTTTTTAGCAAATAAAGATCAGCAAATTATTCTCATTATTCAGAAGTCATGTGGTCCTCAGAGCTCAGATTTTTTTTTATACCTTGTTATGTGTTTATATTGATAATGGCGAATTTTTTCTGCTTTCAGATCTCCGGGATGATAAGCAGTTTTTTGTAGATCACCCTGGTGCAGTACCCATCACTACAGCTCAGGTAATCGCTCCAACCTCCTTGGGTCACCATAAGCAACCTTTCTATTAGTTGTATCAGTAAGTTTTTCTTAAAAGCTTCAAAAATGAATTGGTTTCCTGGAAATGAACAACTTTTTCTTCATTATAGTAGTCGACTTAGTTGTCTCATCCTGATAATAAGAGCTCCTTAAAAGTAAACCATCCATCCCTTCATCGGAGAAAACATTATTTTCTGTGATAGATTCTCAGCTCTCATGGCTTAACTAATTAGGGTATCATATAGATTGTTTCCTCTTTCAACAAAAAAAAATATAGATTGTTTCCTGATGTTATTTAACTAGATTTCTTATTAGTCTTTTTTATTATTGTTATTGAAGGGCGAAGAACTGAAAAAGATGATTGGAGCTCCTGCATACATCGAGTGTAGCTCAAAAACACAGCAGGTATATATATTAATATAATCATTCAATACATTTTGTAATTATTCCCCCAACGAGGCATTCGCTGATTACATGATGGCTTTTTTTTATTATACGTGTTTGTAGAATGTGAAAGCAGTCTTCGATGCCGCCATTAAAGTGGTTCTACAACCACCCAAACAAAAGAAGAAGAAGAAAAAGGCTCAAAAGGGCTGCTCCATTTTGTGATCATGGAAAAAGTATCCTTTATTGTGATCATCTCCCACTTTTCCATTCACATATCTTCCGAGGAAGAATCCAGCTTTGGTGTATAATAGTGTCTCAACTGACAGTGTTTGCTGAGGAGATTCCTCTGTAAGGCATTGGGTCCTTCATTTCTCGTTTTCTTTTTCAGCTTGTGATGATCTGTAACGATTAACTCGTAGAATTACATGGTAATATGCACGATTTTTTTTTCTTCTTTCGGATTTATCTATGTTTTTCATATATTTACCAGATAGGAAGAAGTTTCCCTTTTAAAACTGTATTGCTTGGGCAGGATACAATGTGATGATTATTTCTCATTGAAGACTTCCATAGAGAAAAAAAAAAAAAAAAAGTCTTGCAGAGTGACTGTTACTTACTCCCAGACACCAAGGGTTATCAAAAGCTGATTTTGTGAATTTCTCTCCACCTCACCGTCATCAACTTAATATATCTATGCTCAGCCTATGCCCTAGGTTACCTTAAATCATGGCAGAGAACCATTTACGGTCCTTTTCTGAAAGGGGGGTAAAAATAGGCCACCACTTTGGGGAAAGCTAAAAAGTTTCTCGGGAAGATGGTGAAAAATAAATAAAAACTCAATCCAAACGCACTTTATCTCTTTTCTCTCTCTTCTCCCGCCAACTCTTCCACTCCGACCGCTGGCCGGCTCTCCCTCTCTCTATCTCTCTTCTCTCTCCTCTCCTCTCTGTCTTCTCTCTCTCTCTCTTCTCCCTCTTCTCTCTCTCTTCTATGTATCTTTCTCTTCTCACTTTAAGTTCCGGTGAAGGGAATGGTTCGCGGGAACGTTGAAAAAAAAAAAGAGAGAAGATAGAGGAAAGGGAGGGATGAAGAGAGAGAGGGAGATGGATGACCGGAGTTGTTATCGCCGGAAATAATGACCGCCGGAGTTGATGCGGAGAAGGAAGATGGTGGAAGAAGAAATGGATAGTGTTTGGAAGAAACAAAAAAAAATTTGTTTCCACCCAAAACTTATTGCTCCAGAAAATTTACTTATTTCCCCAAAACACTGGCCTAAAAATAATGGTCTATCTGATACGGGGTAAAAGTAATTGATGTCCGATGGAAAAGAAAGCCAAGTTTTTCGTAAAGGTCTATTTGATACATGTAATCGGAAAGAAAATTAATATTTTTCACAGAATTTTTTGTTTTGTGTGTTTGACATGCCATGAGAAAATACGGGTGGACAACTAAATGCACCTAATAATATTACTGTCTTTCGACTTCCTCGTCCATATGAGGACCGGTTTTTATTGTTCCCGCTTGTAGCTTGATAAAGGGCGGATGGAATGATAGCTGGGAATTCCACTTATAAAGACAAAGTCTCAGTATCTAATGAACCGAACGCTTCAACCGTGGAACAAAGTCACTGCTGGACCAATGTGTTTGTGCCAATTCAAAAGGCAATGACAATTATGTCAGTGGCATGAAAGTATGGAAGCTGGATTAGGAGAAATCGAAACAATATTTCGAGAGGGACCTTGATTCGGAAGCTGCTACCCGAACCTGGTGCTCTACGTACAGCTGCCGGAGGAGATATCTTTCTCAATAACAAGATATCCTCGTTCTTGCTCATTGACTTCACTTATATATTATATGGTTTCGGTTCGATACACTATCTTTTTGAAGCAGATAGTTCACAGTGCCCATTCTATCGAAAGCTGAAAAAGCAACAAGATCATGTTTCTCCGGATCATCTAAATGCAATTTTCCACCCTCTTTTACACTTAAAAGGGCACTAAATACAACAAGGTTCGACGCCTCTACAAGTTTTTTTTGAACTGTTCAGCGTGTGCCTTGAACCCTTGACCTCTATACGCCTCTAGAAGTTCCCAAAACTTATCTACCCCAATGTCGACCAGATCGACATCGACTCCCACCTCCGTACTCCAATTAGGGCTCTGGGATGCAAACCAATTTTAGCTTAAATGTAATCCATGTCCTTCAACCTAGAATTTCCTGCCGCCTCCTTCGCATGCTTCAACCTAGAATTTCTCGTCATCTTCTTCGCATGTGCGAGTTATTTGATATTCTACTTCTTACTTCAACCTAGAAATTTAATAAAGAAAACAGTTTCAACTTTCCTCCTTCCTGAGTTGGGTATTCTACTGCTTCAACTTTTGAGTTTGGACTTTTCCCCTTTCTAGTCAAGAACAAATCAAAGTAAAAGAACATTTGTCCATAAATATCTTGGTTCTGTTTTCACCCAAATCTATATTTGATGAAATCTATTGAAACCAGCTTACTGAATCTAAAGAGATCTGGAGAAACAGAGTTGGTTTACAGAAAAGGCAAGCCTGAAAGTGAGAGAGGGATAGAGATACAAGAGGAAAGAGCGCATTAATATGCGAGAGGTGGGAACCAGTTTTCACATATGGAGTTGGAAAATATTTCAGCTGATTTTCCTACACCTTCCTATGAGAAGGTGGTTTTCACACTTTCTATCTAGACAAACAGCAGGAAAGGGGTTTTCTCGTGACAACGACTTCTCACTTCTATTTTTTCACGTGGCAAACCCGTCCTTAAAAGGAAATAGATCCACCCACAACTGTATCGAGATCGCTTACACAAAGAGATCGTAAGTTCAATTCGTAGAAAAATTACTCGTCAATGGTTTGGTAGTTCACACTTCTTGAAGAATTTATCACCCTAGCAACATCAACTTTCCTCTTTTGAGTCAGAATCCACCATCAATACTATCTACAAAGATGAATGTGATCTAACATGATAGCCAAAGAACTTCACCCGAGAGAACATATAGATCTGGTAAGTTTTATATGAACATCATATATTTTCCTAAGATCTGCATTTTAGGAATTTCATGGAAGCAGGGGTACACACAATACCATAACTACACATAATACAGAAAGAGTGAAGGATGAAGCTAATCAGATGCACAAGCTACTCAAACTTCTTCGGCTTTAAAAGGAGGTAATATGGCGGAGGATGGAACCAAACACAGACACGAAAGGAATCCTTTTTATACCTCTTTCCTCAACAACCACATGATCTTTTTCTCTTCTTCTCCTGCTGTTTCTTTTTCTCACTCAATACAGCCGATTCAGACTTTAGTAATTAAACCTTGATGGGCTCGTATTTTTCACCCATGTTTCCGCCTTTCTGTTTTTGGAATTGAATGTAACGTAGTGTACTTGCAAGGAAAGCATCCGTTGATGAATCTGACGTGGTAGAATCGCTTTGGATCTCAGTATTGATTAATTCAATTAGTCCTTGGATTGCAGCACTTGTGATCTGAGGGTTACCCTTCTCGAAGAAATATAAATACCTGAAAAGATTGAGGTAAAGTAATGGTATTACAGATGTAAACAAATAAGAAATGAAAACATATGAGAAAATTGGATTTTGGTTGGGTTTCTTCTTATTTACTTGTTCAGTATCTCCACAAAAAGTGTGACTGGTCCGCTGCTACCTCGTGTGGCACTGGCCATTTGTTGAGCCGCATTTGCAATTCTTAGAGCACGTTTCAGACAAAGAAGTACCCTGATACAAGAGGTCAATGAATCAATGAAAGAGAAATTGTTCCTCGTGAAGAATTTTCTTGGCTTAAAGTTTTAAACTATAAGCAAAACTAAAATCTGGTTGTGTACTCGTTAAAATGAGCATTAATAAATTGTGGTTTGAGGAGAGTTTAACGACGCAAGCCTAGCAGTGTTCGATGCTTTTCCCACCGACGATGAAGCCCCATGTACAGGGTTTTGTTCTTGGCGAAGGTTCACAGGTCCACTTGGAAGGCTTCGTAACTTATAGGCTTGTGCTGACACCTACACCCCCCTCTTTGGTTGCTACGCCAAAGAATGTGTACATAAGATTCCCGACCCTTGGAAATGGAGTCATGCCCGGCTCTTGTACCATTTAAAGGTCACAACTCCGTGGTCTTAAGGTGGTGGTAAGCAGGATTTGGGTGTAACAAGTTTTGAGGAAAAACCCATGCATTGTACATCAATACATGAGCATAAACCTGTCCGTTAGAACTAATGGGACAACGGAAAACAAAGAAATGCAGATGCATGCTCATCTCAATGAATGGAACGGACAACGGCAAACAAAGACATGAGATGCATGCTCATCTCAATAAATGGTCTTGAATGCATAAATGTATTTTTCTTTGGTACAATTGATAACTAAATGGTATTTGCACCTTTCCCCGTCCTTGACACCGTCCTGATCGTCGACCCAAAAGAGATGAGAACACGCGTAGACAGCTTTGCACTGGTCAGGCTTCTTTAAAAGCTTTGCAGAATACTGACACAAGAAAAAAGGAATCATTGCGATATTTGTACAAGCGAAAAGAAAAAGACAACCCTGAGCAAATAATTATATACCCCAGTGGCTTTATGTGTCAGTGTATCCCTGTTCTCCACGCCAAATACATTCATCCTCTGAAGGGTCCCTATTATGAGGTGTATTGCAGTCACTTGTGCTTTTGAATCCTAATGGAAAGACATAAATATAATAAATTTCAAAATGATTCATCTCTAAAGTCTAAATGAAAGTAACCTTGTAAGGTCAGGATTGAAATACTCAAATTGCAAATTAAAGAACTGGATCATTTAATATGATGGTATCGAGTTGATTACCGCAACTTCTTCTTCATAAAGTATAAATGCTTGGGTGAAAAACTCATAAGCAACAGGTTCAAGATCACAGTCATTGGCAGCCTGAAAATTGTGAAATAGAGGAAACTACAGATGAGCCCAGCCCACTTAAAACAAGAATGATGTTTCATAAGTAGAACATACCTCGGCACATTGCAAGTACAATCTTAATGCCAGTTCAGGTGCAGGAACAGACAAGAGGGCCTCAATTGTCTGAAACAAAAAGCAAAACACTAACATGATATATAAGTTTGTGAACCTTAAAAGAAACCATTTGGAAACTGAAGGTGGCAACTTTAACCGAAGCACACAAATGTGCTTAACTATGCCAATGGTCAAACCCTCCTGGAAAGATTCTGGGCTTCTTCTCTTAGTTACCTGATGCAAGAGCTGGAAAATTTTCTTCGGTGTTGCAGGCTCCTCCTCTCCAACTACATCCCCATCTTGGCCTTGCAATCGCCTAACCAACTGGACATCAGAAGAAAGAAAAAGTTATTCTAATAATTTACATACGATTCTTGGGGAACTTTAAAGCACCAAACTTGCATCGAGCATAGCATTGTTCCAGAATTTCCAATGTAATGAATTTTGTCATCTCTTTTTATTTTAAGTCAGGGGAGAAATCACATGTATGAATATTAGAGTTTGATAATACAAGCTAATATACTTGACTTGCTTATGCAGGAAAAGAAGAATCGGACCTTGAGAGCTGAAAATATTAGTGGGGGAACAGTAAATGGAAGGCGTGTTGGTCCTCCAGTCAGTATGTGCTTCTTCACAGTACAGATGATCTGCATTTCACGACAGAATTATTACATCACTCTGAAACTTTCCAGAACCCCCAAACAAATGCATAATAAACAAGAAAACCAAATAAAGGACCCACTACTAGCTGCAAACTGAAAGGAAGGAAATCATGAGAAAACAGCACGATCCCATAACAATATCAGGCTATCGACAACTGAGCATTAATAAGACATCCATAAATCTTTGACAACTTACAATCAACACGGAAGTAAAGGACTCATGAAGTAAAAAAAAAATTGACATAAATATTTACCTTTAGCATCTCCTCAGGATCATCATTATGCAGCATATGAATAAGACGAGCTACCGAATTTTGTTCCTCCTTGAAATCCTCCTCATCGAGCTGATAGAGAAGGAGAAAACATAAGCTCAACATGTGGGATGAGTATCAAATATAAAGGCTGATTTTCTGGAGAGATGAAAGAAAGAGAAGCCTAGAAGAGCTAGTTGAACTAATGTGCTTTTTTAATTGGCAGGGTCTTTAGGCATACACAACTTATATATAGGCGCTAGCCAGACTTCTAAGTATTACAATTTACAAGTGAATAGCTAAGCATCCATTAAATAATATAAGATGAACTAGTATTCAAATTAGTCACCTCCTCGTCAGGGGTCCCATCCAAATCCTTTATAAGCCCCTTTATCAATTCAAACAATGCTTCAACCTACAACAAAAGCATTTTGTTAATTTAGACCACTTCTAAAGAAAGTATTAGATAGATATATAAATAAACAGTGAAGCTAGACATACTTTATCAGCAGACGAGATGCAAGTGTTGTTCTTCATAATGCTTTGGATGATAACCACTGCCATGACTTTGTTGGTTCCAGTATCTAGATGATTCATTACACGAGGATAGTTTGAAAGCTTCAGTGCAATTCCAATATCGTTATACTTCTCCAAGGGAGCACTCAAAAGTGCAACTATTTGTTTCGTTGCTCTGCTGTCTTCGAGTTTAGCTTTGCCAGATAGTTTCTTAACACAAGATCCCTGACAAGAAAACAAGCAAAAAACATGAACCATTTTGTTCTGAAGTGTTGCTAGGCTTGACCATACCAAAATGATCCAGAACTAGGAGTCGGAATCGGGTGACCGTGGACTTACTCCCTCATCAGGCCGGCTCGAATTTTCTATGTTCATTGGGGTTTCTTGGAGGAGATCGAGCCGGGTATTAATCAATTTCGAAAGTGTCCATTCCCGAGCCCTCCCTACCTGTCGGGTCTCTCGAGTACTGGGTGGCCGTGGTCCAAGACTCAGGTAAGATTTGAGGTGCACCAATAAGGAACGCCGTCAGGCTGAGCCCACATGACACCCAAAGAGGAAGCCCAACTAGGCGTCAAACATAAGTGTAGAAAAAGGGCGTAAAAATACATAGAAAGACCCATTCTCAATTTTTTTGTCCATATTAAATGCGAGATTACTCCACCAAATAGCCAGCTCACGTGAAAGTCATTTTGCTCGTGATTGAAGGTCACCCACAAGCAACATGACCACATTAACTGGTGGAATGTCCTTTTTTTCTCCAGTTACCACACTTCTTATAGGCCAGTTTGACCCCAATTTTCTTAAATTGGCTTCTATAGGTAACTCAAAACTGAGTCAAATTCGAAACTTCTTTCCACCGTAGTTCATACCACTTCTAAGGCCACCTTGATCACCATCACCACTTCTGTCCTTACCACTACTACACCTCTAGCCTAACCACCACTACACATTGATCACCACTAGTCCACTAACACACCTCTACCCTCACATACCTGTACTTTGATGACTACCTCTACCTATGCATGGGTATTTGAATTTGAAACGTGGAAGGTGGATGGGACCTGTAGGTCATGATCTTACGGTGTTTGATTCCTTTTCATTATTAATTCAAATCTTTCAAAAAAAATTATAAAATATTAAAATATTAAGAACTGTGAAATTATGAAGTTATTAAATTATTACCATATATATATATATATATACACACACATTTACATATGATGATATAAATACAGATATCTATATTTCATATGTATACACATATAATATATGTAACAAATATATACAATATACAAATACGTATACACATGTACATAAAAGATTTGATAACCCTATATGGGTAGGGCGGGCAAGTTAATCAGGTAGGCAGACTAATTGGGTACTCAGCGCACCGGTTAATTGGTTCGATTAAGAGGCAGTCTAATCATGTAGATTTGTGGGCAAGACAACCGGGTAGATCTTATCAGGCAAATGGTCGGGTATTATTAAGTGGGTACCGTCGGGCAAACACTAACGATACGGGCTTATGCAGGACGCCAGGTAGCACCTCAAAACCCAAGACACGAGTCACAACCCGTTTATTTCGCCAGGCCGGTCGGGTTGAGCCCATCTCTGCATTTTGGGTATTGTGGGCTCTAACATACTCGAGTGCCCATGAAGGATTTCGGGTTCCCGGGTTTTTCCAACCGCTACCAAAAACTACAGGCACTGACCATTATACAAGGATGAATAAACGTATAAACCCATAGAAGCTTGTGCAACCTTCTGTTAGTATTTCCAATTTATTTATTACCAAATGAAATACTTGGATACCACTATTTTAGTCACAACTCACAAATATAGCAAGTGTGAAAGATGTTTAGCCAAATTAATCTAAAATTTAATGACTATGAACACATCATATACAACATATCAACTTGAAGAAGAACCATACCAAAACTTGATCTACATAATCGAGCCGATCAGGATGCACGCGGAGAGTAAAAGTAAGAAGGGACACATACAATGTAATAGCCCCAACAGTAGGCATGTCGACCTGTGCTTCAATGACCTACCACAGAAATGAGATGATTAAACTTCCAAGCAACTCAAGAATAACTAAACTTCTTAAATCATACAGAACTGCTTTAAAAATAAAGAAAAAAGAATGTAGTTAGGGGCTTGATTTGCTGATTGGTGTTGTCTTGGATACAAGGTTAACTTCAAATGCACAAACAACTAGACGTCTCGTGATAGGTGAACTATTAGGCTCCTCAAAAACCATCAATCATTGTATAAGATACGAGGACAACAATAACGGAAAAACTCCGAAATTTAAAAAATTTAGTTAGAAGTTTCTAGGTATTAATGACGAAGGCAATCGCTAAGCTTACTTTCCCAATAGCATTACTCAATTTGGCAAAGGCCTCTACTTGCAAGAACTCAGGTAGCACCTACAGCAAGAGACAATTAGAAGTTAAGAATTACAACACCCAATCTGAGACAAGGAATCATGTCTTAGACTTTTAGCAATAAAGTATGTCGTAGCTCACCTCTGCACTCGATGCAGCATAGTTTGATAGCCTATCCATCAATTGGGATAGGACGGTCTTGATGTCAACTGTTGCCTATTAATGTTTTTTTTCAAGCACGAAAAAAAGAACTTGATAAGCTCATAGATTGTTTAAAAAACTGCGGAACGATATTTTGATCGAAATTTGATAACATCAGTCCTTAACTACAACCTGTTCTCGTGATTAATAACCAACATATATTAAATACAAACTTATCTTTTCCCTATATTGAGTGGTCGATCTCCAACTTCAAGGATAGCATGCCATCAGAATTAAGTGATTAACATATTCAAATTTCAAAAATCGAACATAAAAAAAACTAACAAAATCATTTCCACTACTTCATATCAGAATCCAGAAATAAATCAATACGATGCTAAGAGTAGCTAAAATCCAAATTTACAAACAGCTCCTTTAGCATAAAAAATAGACCATCAAATTGCAATTTGTACTTATCATTGGATGAAACCTTACAAAAAACTAGCTGCCTCGATGCAATTTATACTTTCAGATATATCTTTCTTTAGTTATGAACCAATAAAATGGCATCCTATTAGATACCTATACGAGGGGTTTTTAGAAAACTTTAAGGTTTAAAATCCGTATTATAAGTGTTCAGCAGCTTAAAAGAAAAAAGAAGACAATTCAGATTACACAAAAAAAAATAAACAGGATTCTCAGTAAACTAATCCAATGGCAAACAGAAACAAGAAGTTACTACAGCTGCTAAGAATAATGAACTTCTCTTTAGTATCACTACTAATTTCCATTTACATTTTGCAGAGGCAAACATAGGGACCAGAGAATCGCAAGTTACTTACCTGAAGTTGAGGACAAGCACCCAATAATGTCTCGAGGGTCTCTAGGTGGTACTCATCTGGAAAAACTTGGATTAAACAATCCATTAAGTAATATTGGGCAAGTTCATCTTTACAATTGACAACCTGCAGAAACATTTTTGGATGCAAATGACAGAATGTGAGCTTTAAGTATTGATTGTGATGGTGCAATATTCTTCTATACCTAGAAAAAAAAATAAAAACAAAACAAGAGGTACAAAATTGACCTGTTCCAGGACTCTGGGGAGTACATTATCTTTGTACATATCTAGATCAACACCCTCTATCTGACTGAGGACATGTAAGTTTTTCCCAACCTGACATGAGAAGTCGGAGGACAGATAACTCGTATCAACGTCGGTATCAAAGACTCTCAGAAATTTGAGTTTGGCTGGAACTCAGAAATATATAAGAACTTAGTAAAAGCTATTTGAACCAGTTCAGGTTTCTGATATTACGAGATCACGAAGCTCATTCCTTTCTTTTTCGCGCTTCTCTTTCTCCCGGGCGGGTCCCTGCAGACCAGAAAGCGTGCAAGCAAGCTTCAACTCATAGTTACGTAAGAGTATGATTCACAACCACAATAAACCTGCATGATGAAAAATCATGCCTCGTGATTCGCTTTTACCTTTATGATATGCTTCTATTGGGGTCTATGTTGTGAAAACAAATAGAGCTACTACCCAGCCCAGGACTCTCTAAGGCAGACAAGACAAATGACTATACTTGGCACTCATATATTAGATCAGATTAGAGAAAAGGGTCGTTCTGAAATCGAAAATTTCATATCTTAGATTAACTTCAGATACAAGTTCGACCTCACATAATGATTAAATTCGAAAGAAATAAGAAAAAAAAGTTTAGTCTGATTTTCCTGGCGGAGGCAGCGGCCTTGATATGTGATGAGTGTGGTACTCAGTAGAAACGTAAATTTGCCTTCATTAGTACTTAAATTCAATAAAAGTAACTACTTCAATTGTTTTGCATGAATCGACAAAAAAATGTGAAGAAGTTAACAATTATAAAAAATTTATGCAGACATCCAGAGAAATGTAATAATTGGCAATTAAGTACTCCATGAAGACTAGATTGGGTCAATTAGTAGCTTATATGGAGTGGTTTGCATAGGAGGGTGTTTTGGGGCCGTTTCAAAATCATGAAGGAGTTACATGAAAGAAAAGGACAAACCAAACCCACCCACTTGATGTTGCTGCTGTATGAAGAATAAGAAGACCATCTAGACTGGAGGATGAAACAAATAATTGATCTTCTAAAAATATGTTTCTACATTAATTTAATTCTCTTGTTAGAACTTCAATGATTATTTAATTGTCTGTCTTATTGTTTATTAGATTTTCTTTTCATCATTTATGCTTCACAATTTGATATATCATGCTAAGGTTAGGTTCTTTGGTGATGTATACTATTAGTTGATAGGCACTAGTTGAGAGATCTTGTTTTTCAAAGAAAAGGGTATTATACTTTTTATTCCACAAAACGGTTTAAAACAAACATATTTCTAGTCTCTAGAGTTCAGACACTTCATCGTACTAAATTCTGAGTTACAAAATAGAGGTGTAATTACTTAGCAACTTATGTTTTTCTTAGTGACTATATGTGGTAGATTCTAAAACTCTACAAATTTCCTCAAATCAATTTAGGTCGTTTTACTTTTCGTAGTCTTTTATTGATACTCTCCCAATCAAGAATTTAAATTTCAAAGGGCACGAAAATATTTCGTGGAAATATTTCAGTCAGTAGGGAAGTTTTGCGAACACGAGGACAAGATATAAATATGATGAAATGTATTTTACAAGATTAATAAACCATAATGAAGCCTAAAGATGATATGATCACTCTAACAGAGTTTATGTGAATATACTCCCTTAGACCGACTGGGCGGATTAAAAAATCAGTTGTATTTTCTGATCAATGACTAATATACCCATAACTAGAGAAGAGGAAAAAAAAAAGACGAGTTTATTTTGCCTTTAAAAATGGTATTTTGGTCAAACATGTATAATGCTAATTGCTTTTTAAACCATTCTGTTAGTTTGAGAGGGTTATATTCAGGTAAAGTAAAAAAAAAAGTAATCTTAGAAAACCAAAAATATTGGGTTTTGTAGGTTCTAAGGTGCCCCTCCAAAGTGTTACTGGCACCCTCTCAAGGCAACGGGACAGTGAGGAAAGGGGCGCCAACAACACTTTTGTGGGGCTCTCTTACCATTGAACTTTTAACAAACTCCCAAATCCTAAAAATCAGCTGCATCCGTTCTTCACACAACACCTTTCCCTTCAAAGTAATCCCACGTAATATCGATGATTGAAGAAGAAATCAAGATGATACGAAGAATAAATCAAGAAGACACGACAAAATGAAGAAGAAAACGATGAAGCGAGCAGGTTTTGCTCTAACCTTCAATTTCTCTCGACTATTTCGAATTCCCAACCATCTCGGTCAAAATTTCCAAGAATTTCGACGAAATTGGGCACAAATAGTTGTTTATCCATTTCTTGCACGGATGCACCTAATCTCAAAAATAAAATATTTTCGGATTTTTGTCCCAAATATTTCAATTTTCCATTCCTTGCTCCCAATCAACTTCAAAATCGTAGTTACTAGTATTAGATTAAAATTTATTTCATACTTGTCCATGGGATCGACCCGTAATTGTAGAATAGATCCGCACACTTGGGGAACTTTTATTACGAAATCGAATTTGAAATACTTGTTGATTACGTAATAGTTTAAACCCCGCAATGATATGCCTTTCTCTTGTTTATCCCATCCTCATCTTCCCCCTATTCACCACCCTGGTGATTATAGGGACGGACTTTTTCAATGATAACCAGGAACCGAGTGGCTAACTAGCCAACAGAACAGAAGGGGTGATTAGCTGATTAATTGGCGGTAAGCAAGCATGATAAGCCTGGTCGCATAAGTTGATAGCATGAGTAGAATCAGGACCGCTATATTAATTGCTGATTCAATTACATAGACTGAGGTAGCATGCATGCTCAAAGATGAGAAGCTAATCACTCAAAACTATCTCCAACTAACCTGATGCTGCATGCGGACCCAGAGTTTATTCATCTCCGTAAAATTTTGTAGCACAAACTCGACAGCCTCAGTGACAGTATCAGCATCACTACAGGAAGAAAATGGGTATAATACGAAGCAAACAAAAACCATGTCAAATGTCAGAGTAAAGAAAATAACAAGCACACGGAATATACAAAAGATATTATCTAAAAGAAGACAAAGTGACTAGGCAAAATGAACTTGAAGGTTTGATGAAACCATCAAAAAAACGAAAAAGGTCGATGAGAAAACTAGAAGTATTCACTGATTGACACGTTTCTGTAAGTGTAGGATAAGAAAAAGGTAAGAATCAAAGCCGAGAGTTCTCTTTGAGTTTGCTGAAATAATTGCATCATTCAGAAGTTATAAATGCTTCGTCTGTAGTGCATTTAATCATGGTCTACCATTATAAGGGAAGGTAACACCAGAGTTTCAGTTTTGCCTCTAGATAATATTGCACGAAGTAGGTAAATCATAAAATAATCTAATATTTGCAGTATAGAAAAAGTGAATTTTCATACCCTTCATACTCAGAACCGATATCAGGTAATTTATCCCTACTGACTTGAGATAGGTAACTCCTTAGAAAAAGCCCACGTACAGGATGTTGAATGCCGCGACACATTTCCACGAGGTCCTTAAGAACATCCTTAGCTGGAGCTTCCTTTGATTTTATGTATACAGACCCTACAGTACAGAGGAGATACCTGGCAATCAACAATCCAACACCAAAATCAAGCACTTAAACTAAAAAGTGTGACAAAGTTGCTCTTTGTTGAGAAATCAAATAGTTAAGTCCTTCCATTTTTTCAAGGACTGACATGATAGTGAAGGAAGAAATTCACCTCCTTAACGGACATGCAGGTGTTGCCTAACGAAACTTCTAGCATACACGAGCTATGCTACGCCAACCAACCACTAAAATCAATATATTGGTATTATATATTGACTGATGGGAGATCAACTCCCAACCTAAATGCATGGGTCTGGTAATTTTGTGGAGTGGTTTTGGCCCTTCCTTGCCCCCAAATGGTCTTGGTCCTCTCTCACAGCAAAAGCTAACTCAAGATGTGAGGCTTTACCTCACATTTATCAAGTGACCACCACCCCCACCCACAACCAATGTGGGACTAACTCCCACAAATTCACAGCTAAGAGTACCAAAGTGGCAAGAAAGGAGCTAGTATGCATTCTAGAATTTCACAGAATAAAGTACATTTTCCTGTTCTCCCAACTCTCATGCTTCAATGTCTGAAGCTCTAAAATTTATACTTTTGGGAAACCTAAAGTTGACTAAGATTATACAATTATTGACACCAAGGGAACTCAAAAAACCCGAATTGTACGAAACTAAATATTTAATATTGGGAATGTTTTTGGATGGGAAGAAGAAGAAGAAAAAGAGAAATTTTATGTCCAGAATTCGAACTTACAATCTAGGTAAGATGTTGCCGGCGTGTTGTACAAGCTCATACAGATCGATTACAGAACAACCACGCTTACTCTCTTCCCTGAAGAACATCTCCAACTTCCTCAATTCATCAAACGCTCGCATGTCTTTCCCAAAAAAAAAAAACAAATCAGAAACCACCACATTTCAATTTTCAACATGAATTTGAAACCTAATGTATCAAATTCATCAAATCTCTAAACTGAAGATGAATCAAGATAGAAGAATTACATAGCTCGTAGTATTTATGAGGAGAAAGTCTTGATGTACGAAGCTCGGAAAGCATCTGAGCAGAATACTTAAGCGCATCCCTTAAATTGTTTGAATCCTGATCGTATATTGATAAAAATGAATCAATAAGAGAATTAGGGATTCTGTAAGAATTAGGGTTTCATAAAAGAGGAGAGAGAGAAATCTGAAATTACCAGTGCTCGATGCATATAAAAAGCGTTCTGTTGAAGACCAGCAATACCTTCTGCTAGCCATTTCTCTTCGTCTTCGATTCCGTCCGCAATCATTCTCTCTCTCTCTCTCTACAAATCTCTCTCTCTCTCTACAAATCTGTCTCCTTTGATCTCTTCTACATCAACTGATTGTCAGTTCGATCATGGGGGGTTTGGTCTTGGTGGCCAATACACGGACAACCGTTTTTCTTATATGGACAACTATCTTATGTGGACAACGCAAAAAAATTAAATTTTTATATGGACATCAGTTTCTAAGGGGACAACTCTCTATTATTTTCACTCAAGTCCTCTTAGAATCAGATGTATTATTTGATGACCTCCCTCTTTCTCCATAAACCCTAGATTATTTAGTCTTCATCTCTTCTATTACTTGTTCTTCATCATCACCCAAATTTCTAGAGAGAGAAATTCCATGGAGAAGCAATATTGGTGGTTATGGCATCAAACAAAGGCAAGGGAGTTGTTGTAGAATCTTCCCAAAGACAAAGGTTAGAACCCTAAAACTCTAAAACCAACCATGAAGAAGAAGATGGTACTGATGGGAGAGAAAATCAGAGAAGATGTGGAAGACGAAGATGGATCTGTTGGTTCCGACTCTGAAAACGATGGTGAAGAGGAAGATGAATCTGGTAATTGGGGTTGTGCAAATATATGGCATAACAGAACATTACTTGCGACGAAAATCTGGCATAATCAGAAAACTTGCCAGATTTTCGTCGCAACTTAGCTTCTGTTATGCCATATTTTCGCAGAAAATCTGCGAAAATATGGCATAACAGAAGCTAAGTTGCTACGAAAATCTGGAAAACTAACCGATTTTACCAGATTTTCGTCGCAAGTTATGTTCTGTTTTACCTCATCAATTTCATTAATGCCTATTATAGAAACGTCCAGAAAAACTTCTTCAGGTGCAGATTGAGGAATTTTGTCTTCTTCATCCATCTAGGGTTTGATAAAAAAAATGGTAGAAACTGCAATTTACTTTTAGTAGAAGTGAAGAAAGAAGAATAAGACTAAGAAGAGATTTTGTCTTCTTCATCCATCTAGGGTTTGATAAAAAAAAATGGTAGAAACTACAGTTTACTTTTAGTAGAGGTGAAGAAAGAAGAATAAGACTAAGAAGAAGGAAGAAGATGAAGAAGAAGACAGTTTAGGTTTTCAATCTTTAACTATTATTTTTGCTAGTAGTCCACAAGTTACTAATTATTAATATTTAAGACTTTATGGAGTTGTCCCCTTATTAAATCAAAGTCAACTAAGTCAAGCATAGTTGACTCGCATCGGGCCCGAAAATAGTTGTCCATATAAGAAAAACGATTGTCCGCGTATTGGCCACCTTGGTCTTCTTTCCTCTGAAGACTGTTTTGACTTTTCGATGTTTAACGGTGTATCAAATTCCTGTGCTTCTAACTATCAGCCACCCAATTTGTAAGTAAATGACTAAAAGCACATTAGCGCCCCTTCTAACCTTTGATCCTCTACGCAACCGCTTGGTGAAAACCGTTCCGGGATAAGTGGTTAACCTAGCTATGATTGGATTTTAGGCTGGAAACCCGGGATCCGCCCAGGACCGTCTGAGTTCGAAGGATCCATGACCGTCCGATGTCTGAATCGATCTGTAACGCCCGACCGAAAGAACTTAAGCAGATGGACGCGGGCATATATCGTTACCTGATGATCCGATCGAGTCCACCCGCTTATATAATCTGTCCGACCGAACCCGTACGTTTCTCTTACCCGTTATACCCGGGCGCCTATATGGTTGCTTTTAATCCTTTAAATCTGTAGGGTTAGCTACAACCGTTAGATTTCAAGAGTAAAAATATATAACCTTAGAAATCACTTTTCTTCAGTTTGTTTTCGCCTCTCTACTTCTCTAGTCTCTCTCTCTTCTAAAAATCTTTATATCTCATCAGTAACCTAGAATCCACAATACACCGATCGTAATCCATGAGAAGAAGAATAGAATCGGTCGTAATCCATGAGAAATCTCAATGATTATCTTTTAATTTTGCATTCATTTACTTATTGGAATTGTAAAGTGAGAGTTTTGAAAGTTGTATTTAGCCTCTAAACAGTATTAATTTCGAATAAAAATTTCTTTATTTATTCATCAGTGAACGGCGCCCGACCGACCAATACCCGGTTTGGCCGACTATCAAAAAGATCAAGGACAGACACTTTGTTCGAGAAAAGTCTGAAATGTCCGCTGTTTTGTCTGTATGTCTGAGTGAACGTACACTTAGGACTTGTGCCCGTTCCGCCCGGGCCGGTTGAGTTAGTGTCTGTTTCCCGCCCGTCCGGACGGATTCCCACCCCTACAACCAAGTACGTAGCCCTGTATGGGGCAGGAGGGTCATGGCCCCCTGACCCTTACTCTTGTTTCACTGCTCTTATACGAAAAGATTACAACTTTTACCTTTACAGCCTATTGGCCCCTCATATTCCAACCCAGACTCAATCTAGCTCAAGCCCAAATTTCATACCCACTTAATTACTTGATCTACATTTCCTATTTACCCTAACTTCCCCCGCCCAATAATCTAATTTAAGTTACTTCAACTTTCACTTCCTACATTGCCCACTTTTTTTCTATAATCTTTGTGCCTTACAATTTAAGTCGATTTATATTTTAGTTGTTAGTATAGAAATAAGTTTTAATTATTTTATTTTCTCGTTTGTTGATTCTTCAGTAATCTTTTATAAGTGATAACAACGGTCTTTTATAGGAAACTAAGGTTTATAAATTTAATAAATAAACTAAATAAATTATTAAACTAACTTTAGACTTTATTAAAATAACTTAAGCAAGTTAATTTAATAACGTATATATGTTATTAAAACAATATTATTAAAGTAACGTTTAAAAGTGATAAAACATTAATAAGTTATAAAAGTTAATTTATTTAATATTATTAATATGATTAAATTATTAAGTTTGTAATTAAATGTTCACTGATGTTTTGAAAGTCGAAAAACTTTTAATTTCCTATATTTTTAAAATAACATTATTAAATTATTAAAGCAACATTTAGATATTATCAAAACATGATTTATTAATGTTTTGAGAATTAAAAAAGTTTGTACTATAAGGGACTATAAATCTGAAGTTTCTATCTATTAAGATTTTGGTTTCAAAGAATTGCACATGTACATTGATTATGGTCGTCGCAGTGGCCTTCTGCTTACCGTGAAGTAACAAAAACTACTGATGAAGAAAAGCAACATTTTAGCTCTGAAAGTATATAAAAAAATATGAGTTTCTAAATAGACATCTCTTTACACAAGACAATTGCTTAACATTGTTATATACTAGGAATCTATGACAATATATGCGAGTATGAACAAATTACATCCAATGCTGATGTTAGGCGTTAGTGATTCCACTTTTCCATTTATAAATCACAACCTGGATAGTTTATCTATTTTATGGGGGCATTTACAATGTTTTGATTTTGGAAAATCATTTTCACTTGGGTATTCTCTTTTTTCCTTCCTAAACTAGGCTCCATATAACACCATCCAATCAGCCATTAGCAAGCAAGCAATGGGTATTTGAGCCAGGAAAGTAACCACGATTAAGAATCGAGGGGGTCGATATTAAACAATATTTTTTACTATTTATGGAGTTTTATGATAATATTGACGATTTAAAATTTAAAGCACAGTTCAATTCATATTTATAACTTGCTGGTGCTAAGTAGTATGATCGTTATCAATTTTTTTTTAAATGCATTATCGTTATAAAGAACTAAAATTAATAATTTTCTTGTTTCATTTAAATTGTCTTTTCAAAAAACTTAAAAATTAAAATTTTGAGTTCAAATTTTAACTTGAATTGAGGAAAACATAATTGAACTAAAAATTTGTGTCCTTATATAAACTAGGGTATATCCCGTGCCCTAGGGCACGGACACTTGTATCAATCAAATGTTACGAAATTTATTATGTATTTTATTAAGAGAGAGATTTTTATTAGTTATTATTTTTTTCTTTTCTCTTAAATTAGTTGTTATTTTATTGAGAGAGAGACTTTAATTTCTTTTTTAACCCTTGAAATTTATTTTGTTTCTTTTTTTCTTAAATTAGTTATTTTATTTCTAAGAAAGGAAAGATTATTGTTTTTTAATTAGGTAACTTTATTTCTACGAAGGACTATATTTTAAATTTTGAGAAAGGCTTCTAGACAATATGCTTTATTAAAAAAGGATGTTTGTCATAGTCATCGTTTTCCCTTCTGTTTTATTATATAGATTTTTCATTTATTTTAGAATTGATTCATGAGATAAAATTAACTCAGACCATCAATTAATAAGGTATTAATAAACAAAATTTATCAAAAAAAATATTAGAACTGATATATATATAAAATAAACTAATTTCATCCATTAATAAGGTAATAACATAAAAAATTATAACAAAATACGATTAACAAGAATTACTTTTGTTAGGGGTTCGATAAGGAAAAAAAATCCAAAACCTTCATAAGAAGTTGGAATATGATGACCCTGGGATTTGAACCAGCGGCCGCTTTGATGCTCATTACATCACTACCATCTCTTCCATCCCAACCATGTCATTCATGTGTTAATTTTTACTTTAAACTATTCTATGAAAGACACCCACTGAGTCATTAATATCTCTTAGTGGAATTAAGAACCAGTTCAGGGAGCCATCGCCCCCCTTGGCCTGGCTTTAGATACGTCCCTGGATTCTGAGCTACAAACTACCAGCTACCTATGGGTAGGGGTAAGATTTTGGCCAGGAACCCGCCCATGACCGTTCGAGTCCGAAGGTTTGTGACTGCCTGATGCCCGAATCAGTCTGTACCCGCCCGACCGAAAGAGCTTAGCGAACGGGCGTAGGTCCTCTACCCGGTGATCCGACCGAGTCCACCCGCTTATATAGTTTGCCCGACCGACCCCGTCCATACCTATCCGTTTATCCTACCCGTTATACCCGCCCGTCTATATGATTGATTTTAAGCCTTCGGATCTGTAGGGTAAGCTACAACGTTATATTTCAAGAGTAAAAATATATAACTTTAAAAATTACTTTTCTTAATCTTGTCTTCATCTCTCTACTTATTTAGTCTCTCTCTCTCCTCCAAAATCTTAATATCTCATTAGTATCCATAGAATCCATAATACACCAATCATAATCCATAAGAAGAAGAATAGAACCGATCGTAATCCATGAGAAATCTCAATGATTATTTTTAATTTTGCTTTCATTTTATTTTTGGAATTGCAAAGTGGGAGTTTAAAAAGTTGTATTTAGCTACTAAACAATTTTAATTTCGAATAATTTTTTATTTGTTCATTAGTGACTGCCGCCCGATCGATCGATACCCGGTTTGCCAACTATCAAAACGGGGCATTTTGTTGGAGAAAACCCCGAAATATCCGCCCTGTTTTGCCTGGATATCCAAGTGGACACTTAAGACTTGTGTCTGTTCCGCCCGAACTGGTTGAGTTAGTGTTTGTTTCCTCCCGTCCAGACCGCCCCTAAACTTAGCCCTCCACTGCAACACGATTTGGATCATAACTAACGTAAGAGGGAACCTAATGTGTAGCGGTTAGGCTCCCATTTGGGAGCCCCTGAATTTCTCCATTTCAATGCATGCTCCCAAATGAGGGGCTCCCAACTCAAACTTGACACATGTATGATGTATGTGTATGGAATTATTTTTGTTGAAAATGGAATACTGTCCTTAATAGCTAAGGATATTATTATTATAAAACTGCGAAATAATAATTGGAACCAAGACCCATATCTTGTCTTCGTGATTGTTTTTTGCCCAGTTTGCTAATGTATCTGCATGCTTGTTATCCCGAGTGACGTGAGAGAATCGATTACTTCTGACTTTCTTCGTCAACTGTTTTATCTTAGTGATTGTAGATATAGTTTACCACTGAATTATTTTCTTCTATCCTGTAAGTGATTGATGATGTCTATGTTGTCACTCTCGATAATAATATGTCTGTACTCTTTTTCTACCGCCCAATTTATGCTCCATAATATTGCTTTCGCTAAACTTTCTTCTATAGTTCTCGCCCCGAGCTTAATTGTTTTTGTTGTAGTAAATTTAGCTTGGTGATCGTGAGAAATAATGGCAACCCCTATAGTTTCATTACAGTTAGTGAAAGAGGCATCTGTATTCATTTTGATATACGGATACGAAGGAGGAAACCATGTTGGATTATTAGAACTACGTTCAGGTGTCTTTTGCATGATAGTCGAAAATGCTAATATGTCGTATCGCTTGGATGGGATTGGTATTTTTTTGCTTGAAACATCTGGCACATCTGGCTTTCCAGATAAACCTTAAAATTTTAGAGAAGGTAGTCAGTAATTCATTGTTCTGATTATAAATGACGTATTTCCATGAAATAATCCAATTATAAATCAAATCTATGTTGCTAGAGATGATATTGAAATAAAAGCATATCTTTTTCGCAAAAGGGCAGTGAAGGAGAGCATGTTCGATTGTTGCAATACTAGTGCATGAAAGACATTCAAACTGATTATTAATATACTTACCTATTCTATGTTTGACTAGGAGCGCATTAGTACAACACTTCCATATGAATATGGATATCCTGGGAATAGTTTTGATGTTCCAGATAAAATTCCACTCTACATCCTGAATGGGGTTAAGTTGCGGAGTATTGTTTAAGTGATGATACATCGAACTAACAGTAAACATACTAGATTTAGAGAGCGTCCATCGCTTAGTATCTTGGCCGGTTGCCAGAAGGTCTATAGTTTTCATAAGATTGTAGATGTTTTGATCAAAGTTAGTATTAGGGATATTATCATCCCAATTATTGTCTCGGATAAGCTGGGAGACCCGAGTAAGAGAATAATTATACAGATTATGTAGAGGCGGAGAGGTAGTCGGAATCCAGTAGTCAGTCCAGATATTTATAGAGTTACCTTGATGAACTTCCCATATAGTCAATGGATTAATTGTGCCTAATTGCTTGTGAATATATTTCCAGGTCCACGAGCGAGTATTTCTGATAGGATCCGGGTGACTTGCTCGATGAAAGTATTTAGCTTTGAAGAGTTAAATCCAAATGACATCGGGCTCAGAATGTATAACCCAGACTAATTTACTCAGAATGGCTAGGTTATCAAAGTAAGGGTTCCTGATACCGAGGCCTCATTTTTTCTTGGAAAGACAAATGGTAGACCAAGCCTTAGTACAAATACCTTTAGATTTACCCTACTAAAAGAACTTCTGAGAAGTCGCAATGTTGCATATGCCTTTGGGAATGACAAAGCATTGCATCTGATATTGGCGTACGACCGCTGCGATTGCAGACAGAACCACAATCCGACCAGCTTGTGACAGAAAGTTATCCTGCCAGCGAGAGAGTTTCATCTTAATCTGGTAAAGAATGGAGTTGAAACCCTTACTTTTGTTCGCCCCAATAAAAAGTTGAGCTCCAAAATATTTATCCGAAAGAGAAGCATGTTTGGCCTTGAGATTTCTATTGATCATACGCTTGAATTTGGGGTGAGACTTCTTAGAGAAGAAGATATTATATTTGGCATAGTTAATAATTTGGCCCGAGGACTTACAGAATATTTCAAGAATGTTTTTAAGATTGTGGATATTATCCAGAGAATTTTTACCGAATATAATGCAGTCATCTGCAAATAGCAGATGTTTGATAATTATTCTATTACGGGGTAAAGGAAAACCAAGGAAAGGATTATCTATGGGGGTAAATTCTAGAAGTCTACTGAGACCTTCCATTGCTACATGAAAAGAAAGGGTGATAAAGGATCCTCTTGACGAATGCCTCTAGAAGGGTAGAAGAAAGGTCATGGTCTACCATTAATAAGCACCGCCATGGAAGATGTTGAAATGCAGGATCGAATCATCTTAATCCAATGGGATGAGAAACCTAGTTTACTATGATATCAACAAAGAAATACCATTCAATTCTATCGAATGCGTTAGACATATTAAGGTTGAGAGCGAAGTAGCTCTTGGCCACCTTAGTTTTCTTAAAGGAATGAATGATTTCCTGCCCAATAATAATAGTATCAGTGATTTTTCTATTAGGTATGTAAGCGGCTTGAAAAAGGGATATAATCGTACTAAGAGTGGTTTTAAGTCTATCGGCCATAATTTTGGTAATGATCTTGTAAGTCGAGTTCAACAGACTGATCGGTCTAGACCGTCGGAGTTTGAGGAGTATGAGTCTTAGGGATAAGACAAATATGAGTTTGATTAGTCATAACAAGGAGATTAACAACCTCAAACAAATCATCGATCATATCAATCATATCTCTATGGATGATATCGAGTTCTGCTGAAAGAATGTTAGGGGATAGCCACCCGGACCAGGGACGACTTCCACTCTAAGACTACGGATAGTTGATTCAATTTTATCTCGGAGAGAAATGGCTATAAGGTAACTATTCTGATTATCCGACACTGACGGTTCAAAAAGGCCATGGATAATCGGAGAGGTAGCAGGGTTGGTGGTAGTAGCAATACTACTCATATGAGAAGTGAACACTTGGGAAATCTCTGTTTCGTGCGAGACCCAGTCTCTATTAGAGTTCTTAATGGAGTGAATTTTATTGCGGCTATTACGAGTTATAGCGAGAGAATGAAAATACTTAGTATTTTTATCTCCCAGGTAGATGGAAGAATTTCTAGATTTTTCTTTCCATATACTTTCTTGTTATTTGTAGAGGCTCTCCAATTGTTTATTAAGCAATATGTATTGATATCGAGGCATCGGGAGTTGAAGCTTATTAGTGAGATCACGAATTTGTTTATATATTACCTAAAACATTTCTGTTCCATTTGGTGAGATGAAAGCTAAGACTTTTTAGTTTTATTTGTATGGAGAGTTGAGTTCAATTATTGTAGGTCAGAATCCAGTTATCTTGTATGAACTTGTGACACTCAGGATGGAACATCCAAATTCTAAGGAATTTGAAGGGTTAGGGAAATCATGATTTTTATATACCAGCGTAAGAAAAATAGGAATATGGTCATATCTCACTCCTTATAAGTGATTAAGTTTGGTATCACAAAAGTGACTGAACCATTCTGCATTAGCCGTAGCTTTATCCGATCTTTCCTGAATGAGATGTGCATTGTTTTGCTTGTTGGACCAAGTAAAGGGGGATCCAACGTAACCAGCATCATTGAAACCTAAAATATTAAGATAGTTGTGGATATTAGGAATACGAGAGGGGTACTTTATTGCCCCCTCTTTGTCTTGGGGGTGTAAAATGTTATTAAGATCGCCCATTACTATCCAGGGTTCGTGAATGTAAGAACCAAGGGTAGTGAGATGTTTTCATATAGATGATTTCTTTTTATGATACGGGCAATATAAAAGGCAGTAAAAAAGATTTTATGATTGTTATTATCCACGGAACATCTAGTATGGATGATGTTTTTATCCGAGAAGATAAGGTCAAGCTCTGTATGCTTTTTTCAATATATAGCTAACCCTTCTACCTTGTTGCAGGGTTCGACGGTGATTAGGTTGTAATGTTGGTTGATCTGTATTTGAATGGCATGCTTGTGGCATTTGGTTTCAGAGAGAAATATCAGATCTGGCTTTTTGGTGAATGATTTTCATTAAATCCTTGCGCGTCATGGAATTTATTTCCACTTTTCAACTATAAATTATTAGTTCTCAATTTAAAATTTGATACTCCCTGCGCCCCAAATTAAGAGTCTCATTTTGAAAATGTAACTTTTTTCACAAATTTTACTTTTCCAATTTTACCCATATTAATTTTTCACATATTTTTGAAATTCAAAAGAATTAGTAGCATATATACAAGACTAGTTTCCATCAACATCAATTATTCTTATTACTCTCTAAAAGATTACCAAAATACGAATTGTTTTAATTAGGTAATAAATATATTATATATTGTCAACACTAATACAATGATATAATTGAAAAATCCAAGGATTTAATATGATAAAAGAAGGAATGAGACTCTTAATTTGGGACGGACGAACAGAAAACAAATACAAGACTCTCAATTTGGGGCTGAGGGAGTATAATTCTTGAGAAATAAAATTTTAAAAAGTTAATAAAAAGTAAAAAAGATAAAAAAAAAAAAAAAACAAATAAATTAGACAACAACATAAAAAAAAATAATATCAAAAAGTTCAAGAAAAAGATTTAAAACATAAAATTAAAGAAAAGGGGGGTGGATCCCAATTTTTAAGGGATCCACACTTGAATTATAGTTGTTGCGGCTAAAAAAAAAAGCCCCTAACGGCTATATTTAAGATTCAGATCCCCTTCCCTACGGACTCTCCGATCGGAGTAGGTTTATGAGGGGTTGAGCACCAAAAATTTGAATTTTGGATCCCAACCCCTCATACATTGAGGTTGCTCTAACTCTTCTAAATATCTTTCTGATTGTGTAGTCTGACGTCGTGTAAAACTATCTTGATTCTAATACCAAAGTTAGACACAAAATCGATTGGACCACAACGTTTATGAATACTTGGTGTTGAAAATATTGACGACAAATAATTAAGAATTAAAAACTAAGATATAGTCCAAAATAATGTTCATAAAGGGTTTAGGATCCAATCTTCCCAAAATAATGTTTATATTATTATTTTGGTTTTGAAACCCTTTATAGGATTATAGAGGACTATATCTCCTATTAGGACCCGTTTTTTGGGCTATAAACTCAAAAATTATTCTGTAATTAGTGAAGAAGGAGATGCGGACAAAATTTAGAAGAAAAGTTTAAGTGAAAGATGAGTTCCTTCAACAAAAAAAAGTGAAAGATGAGTAAAGAAGGAGTAGAGTCATCGCTAAATCATATAAAATATTTTGTACTTTTCAGTTGTTTAAGATTTTCTTTTTAGTTGTGATTATATTAGTCATTATTGTATTAGGAAAAGAATGAAAATGTCTTTTCTATCACCTAGAAAGTAAGTTGCAGAAAAATGAATTTCAAATCAGAGCTTATTTTTTTACACTTATTTTGTCATTTTAGAAGTGATTTTCACTTATGAAATGAAAAAACAAAGACCTAAAATTATAGGTCAACACTTAATAAACAAAAATTATTAAATAAGTGTAAAAAAAAATTCTCATCAATAAAACAAAAAAATATGTGTAAAAATCAGTGCCTTCTTAGTTAAATGGGAAGCCCAAAAAGTGGGTTAATAAAACCTCCAACTATGAGGGTCGCCAATGTAATAAGGTGGGCAACGAATTAACCAAAGTCCAAGGGGTCGGGGAGCCGCCATCAGCATGAAAGGAAGGCCCAGAAGAACTCCCTGTTTAGATAATTTGGAGCCTTAAAACTTAGTTTTGGGCCGAATGATAAGTTGGGAAGGAAGAAACCAATCTATAGGCACCATCAGGGGCGGAACTAGGGGTGGCCTGGGAGGGCAGTGGCCCTCCCGGGAATTTGACTTCTAATAGTAGTAATTTTGACTCTCACAGAATTTTTATGTATGATATCTTCTTTTAGATTTCATCTTTGCCCTCCCTCACACTATTTGCTGGTTCCGCCCCTGGGCACCATTTCTCATTCTACCAAATTCCAACCAGAGACATATGCTAAAGAAATATAGAGTGGTTTAGAAAAGATTTAGAGGAAGGAGGGGAACAGAAGATTTCTTTTTCGCAACAAAGAGAAATTTATATATTTCTCAACAACGCGCCACACATTCGTTCATGGATATTTGACTGGTAAGGACAACTTTTTTCCACGAGAAAATAAAATAAAAGAACTCAACATTTAATGTTTGGTTCAACATTATTAATTAGCTTATATTCTTACCAGAAGTTTGTCTAGTCTAGTTATTACAAAGTTCATACACAAGTGCGGCATGTGTGCTCCGTATCCACTAATTTGATTGTACATGTTTGTTGGAGCATCTCCAAGGGCGGAGCTCCAAATGCCCCTCCAAATTAGAATCTTCTCTAAATTTGGGTTCCACTTTTGGAACTTCACTCCAATGGTGAAAAACTATTCATCCCTCCAAACTACTTTGACTCATTATTTTAATGTTATAATTTAACAAAAACTCATTACAACTCCTAATAATTAAAGTAAAAATTACAAATATATACCATTACAAAAACATTACATTTAAAAAATATATTATATTAAAGAAATGTTGAATTATATATTTTAGTCATTAAAATATAAATTTATAACTTGAAATAAGACACAAATATTTACATAGAAAATAAAATTAAAGACTTAAAGTTAAGTAAACACTAAATTAGGGACTTATAATAACAAAAATAAGAACAAAGGTGATACGTACGGATTAAGAAAATAATTATAGAGACTTAACCTTAATAAGAAAAGTAAAAGAGAACCAAGAGAAAGGTTTGGAGAGGTGAACAGTGCCCCTTCATCTTTGAAGGGGTACTATTCATGGTGCCCAAATCTTTGGAGATTTTGAGCACTGTTGGAGAGGGATTGGAGCTCCATCCCTCCAAAAGTTGTACCAAAGATTTGGAGCACCGTTGGAGAGGTATTGGAGCTCCATCCGTCCAAAAGTTGTACTTTTTGGAGGGATGGAACTCCCCTTGGAGATGATCTTATCATATATATTTTGTACACAACTAGTCAAAGGATCCAATGATCTAATCACTAGATATGCTACCACATTAGCAATTAGGTGATCCTAATCCTCCATAATTAACCATTGTTCATTGATAATATATGTGAAAAACAAGTTTCTCGTCGTCTTATTTTCATAATATTTTACAAGCAAGCTAATCTCTTCAAAACTATCCTAACCTAACATTAGGAATTAATAAGATGAACTCTTCAAAGTCATTCTTTACCTACTAATTTTATGTTTAATAGTTTCTTTATGTTAATCTCTTTGATTTTCTTTTTTAGTTCTACCATCTAATCTGATGTGACTCCTATTATATTCTTCTTTGACATTTCAATATAAGTTGTTGGGACTGTATATATTATATTGTTTCTAATTAATCTTCATAAGAAATATTTTAAAAAAGAATAAAAAGAAAAGACATTAGTTTAGCAAGTTTGTATGTACAAACCACTATCTTGTGTATATTTACATGCATGTGACATTATTATAGGTAAGTTGGGGAACTAGGTCAATGGCGATACTGGCAATCCGATGTTGGATCACTAGCAAAACTATTATGTGAGATGTTTGCAACTGTGTATGTAGATGACAAGTTGTTTAACCTGTCTGTACAAATATTTTAGTATAAAATGGTTTTATGAGTATACATAATCAGAAAAAAGAAAACCAATTACTTTTTCAATTAACTAAAGATTATCAAAATACTATGAGTAATTGTACTTAATTAAATTTAAAATATTATTTCTAGTTAACAATCAAGTTACTTTGTATTTTGTTTTTCCTAATATTACCCCCATGATAAGAAAATTCTTTTTTTCTCAGTTTTTGTCACTTTCTGATCTAAACTCAATGACTCTCCCTTTCTCGTTCTCCCTCTCTCTAAACTCAACGACTTTCTCCTGACTCATCATCTTCCTTTCATCTTCTCCATCACCGACTCATCATATCTGATCCCCACCATCATTGAGCACGACTCTCTCTTTCTCTCTATCTTTAAACTCAACCGATCTATCTTCTTCTTCACTGACTCGTCACTTTCATCTTCTTCAAACCGAGTTTGTAGATTTGATTTTTTTAAGCGAAGAAGAAGAGGATCAGATTTGTTTATGAAAAGAAGAGGAAGACAAAGTTACATTAAAATCTATGAAAATGAAGCTTTATCGCTCTTATTTTCCTCTTTTAACTTGTTTCTTGCATTGAAGTTTATAGATATGATTAGATTTTGATTATAGATGAAAGGATATTAGGTTTCAAAAGTTTCTGCTTTCATTTGATTTTATTATTGTGTTTTAGTTCGATTATGGATGAAGAGTTGGTCTATTCGATTATGGATGAGACTTCGATTTGTTTTCTGTGTCCACTAACATTACGTCATTAAGAAGAAAAAAGTTTATTAGATTTGAAGAAAAAGAAAAAACTTTCAATGTTTTTGTTCTAGATTTGTAAATCGAGATTGCGAAATCCATAAAGTGAGTTTACAAGATCTGCATACTGAGTTGCATTCTACACATCGCGTTTTTAGAATCTGCAAACCGAATTTGCAATGTGCAAATATAGTAGCAAGTTCTTCAAACCGAGTTTGCAAGATCTTCAAACCGAGTTTGCATTCTGCAAACCGAGTTTGCAAGATCAGCAGGCAGGGTTTGCCCTTTTGCATAATGAGTTAGCGAGATCTGCAATTTGAGTTTGCATTCTGCATACAGACTTTGTTAGATTTACAAACCCAATTTGCCAAAAATAGAACATTGCTTTTTCTAGATTTTTTTTTGAGAAAAAAACATTGAAAGTGGATCTTGTTAAAAAAATAATGAAAAAAATTATTTTTAAATATAATTTTTATCGAAATCTGACATCTGTGTTGACCAAAATCCACACCAGGGCCCTCGGCACTAAAAGCGCCCATTAAGACGTCAAGCCCAGCGCAACACTCTCGGGCCCAGCCCAGAAGTCTCTTAATGGGCCCTCGTCGCCTAGACCCTAAAACTCGTGTCGAGCCCAACCACGTACAAAGAGTCTCCACGGGCACAGAGCTCCACACGCCTGAGTCTCCACACGTCTGGCGCTTGACACGTCTAGATCTCAATGCACCACGTGTTAAAGATCATTTGACGATGAGATCCTCGACATGTCACATATGCCCATAATGGCATAGATCTCAAGCTTGGTCAACGTAACTCCAGAGACAATTATCCCCCATCAATGACATGCATAACATGGTAACGTCTCACATGAATGTGAGACCATGCGCATGCACAATCAGAGTAGTTGCCACAGAACATGCACAACCGTTGTGCATGTACAGCTAGTGTACACGTCACCATATCCCAGGTATCTTTCCATGCACTTACTCCGTCACGGTCAGCCTTTACTCCTCCCAACGAATCATTCCTCACGCCTATATAAAGAGGAGCTTTTCCACTTCAAGAGGGGGAGGAGAGCACATCGAAGGCAGAGCAAAGCAACCACTACTTCTTCTTCTCCACTCGCTCTTTGTTCTTCGATTGTTCTTGAGAACCTGACATACGAGTTCATCTGGTTCTGGACGTACACACTACTAAACGCCTCAAGGGTGTTGAAGCCTCTCCTTGCTCGACGCTTCCAGTGATCGTCAAAGATACTAAAGCCTTCTCGACGCTTACAGAAAATATCAAGGAGGTCATAACTTCTTTCTTGCTCGACGCTGCTGGTAACATCTACTCTCACACTTGTGATCATTTCACTCCCGTAGTCTCGAGCTCCGGCCATTCTACGAGCCTAGCCACTCTTCGATTACGCATCAACGGTTACACCCTCGGCTTTTCATTTATTATTCATTGTAATACTTTACTGACTTGACCGTCGGAGGGCCCTTGGCAGGCACCATCCCGGTGTCCCCCAAGCCTTCACGGGTTTGTTTGTGTCTGTTCACCTTCTTTTGCAGGTTTCGTTCACTCGTTGCTGGTGCCCATCAATCAAGAACTCGACGTTTGGAATTCCAGAAGATGTTTCCGCTTCCGACCTTCTGACTTCCGACCCGTAGACTTCTCACCGTCTACAACATCTAATGAAAAGTTATACGTATTCAAACTTTAAAGAAAGAAGTTTAGGAAATTAGTTATGCAAAAAGGTAGTTGTATGGGCAAATATTCGTCCGACAAGGTGCCTGTAAAATAAGGGACAATCGCTTCGTAAGGATAAAATCCGCGAGGCTTGATAACAAGGCCCGATAATGACCCAATTCGCTACTCTGACCCTCGAGTCCATACCCGTTTGATATTAAGCATATCTGACCCGTGTCACACGATATCCACCCACGAGTACTAAGCTATCCTACGGCTAGAGGGTTATTGCGCGATCCGTAACCATACTGGCGACACATGTCTCGCATCTACTACTGAAAGGTAGACGTTACCGGCCAGTAACTTATCGCACACGCGGTAACATCCTGGCCGTCCCTAAAGATGTCCTAGCACGCATTTCCTGGTCAATCCACCAGATCCATCAAATCTTTATCCCTTGATCTCCTCCCACGAGCAATCGTTACGGAATAAATGCCTCCGTTACCAGCTAGTCGTCATCAAGTCGATCCCCTCTCTAACACTATAAATAGGGGGAGCAACATACCAATCAGATCATCTAACATTCGATAATAACACTGTAGCAGTTCTTCTTATTCTCTCTAACTTACTCTCTGATAAGCATCTCAAAGATCTTTACATTCTCCCAAAATCTCTGACTTATCATCTTAGAAATTGGGAGATAAGAGTTTCACAATCACAAATCCAGCAGTAACGAGCTAGAGGTATCAACCCTATCCATATACGACCACCCCTTTACCGCGTCATATAGCTTCGGGTCTGATCAATCACACATCTAGCAATAACGAGCTAGCCGTATCAACACCATCCATTTACGACCACCTCCGTATTGCATCATCCTATCTTCAAGGTCTAATCTAACGTCTAGCAGTAAAGAGCTAGACGTACCAGCATCATCAACAACTAAAACCTTACTGTTTGGTCTGTTTTATTACGACCATTAACTTACTGCAAGAGTCACTTACGACCAGGAAGTTATCGCCACGATACTATTATCATCTCCCTACTCATCCTTATTCCTTTTGAATATACAGTAAGTATATATTTCCCGTAGAGATCTGTTTCGAAAACTCTATGAGCCGATCACCTGAGTGAATGATATATCCGTTCGGTCTGAAGGATATGTCCTTCCGAAGGAGTGTCCTTCGACCAAGGTGGCAATGCGATCAATTTGTCAGTTAGGATAACGATGACCATACGGTGAAGATCATCCAGTCCGGTCCAATTAGGGGTCGTAATGCTTTGCTAGAAGCCAACTACGATCGTCGGATCAAGTAGTTGATTCGCGGCTAACATAGACCGGATCCTACAAAGGGTTACACATAAGAGTGGTAACTTGATCGGAGAGACTTGACTAGACGGGAACAGGCTAAAGATGGATTGGATCCAACTGGAAAGGCCAAAAAGGTTCGAATGGAGATTCGGAACAAGATAGAGAGAACCGGGCCTTAAAAGGGGTGCCCGGAGGAAGGCTTATTAGGCCGGCCATGTGATGGCCGACCAAGGTAAGTGGGCCGGCCATAGAAAGCCCATGGTGGGCTGTTCTGGCCGGCCAAACTTAAGGGATTAGCCAAAATACCCCAAAAGGGTATTTTGGTAATTATCTTTTCTGTGACCCGAAAATAGAAAGACCTAACCTGAATGAGATTCTAATTAGGGTTTCTCTATATATAGGGTCAGTTGAGAACAGAAAAGGTGTGGATTTTTCTCTGGAAGAAAAATATACAGCTCTCTCTCTCTCAATATACAGCTAGTGGAGAGAGAGGAATAGAGAGAAAAAGCTCCCTTTCTATCAATCTAGTCAAGAAGAAGAGTTCTTCTCAACCTTCTAGTAAGTCCTAGCAGTCTGAAAGGAAGGGAGATCAAGTCTATTCACTCGGTGTCTCAAGTAGAGGAGCTACACTTGGAGCTCTCGATCTTCACACGCGATTGGAATGGTTCGAGGGAAAAACGCGTTAAGGTATTTATCCCTCTTCTAGTTCATTGATTAGTTTATGCATATGATCCTGGGCAATCTAGTGTTAACATATGATGTTTGAGATTCCGCTTAGAACACTAGATAGTGTATAGGATACACACAAATCCCTACACTGAGTACTCCGACGACGGTTACTTCTCTATCGCTTATTTTGACTTTCTTTATATTTGACCGAGTATCTGACTTGCCCGTCGGAGTCCCCTTTGGTCGACACCATCCCGGTGTTCCAGAGGCTTCACGATCTTTCGTCATTTTTGTGTCCAGATCCTTTTCGACATGTAACCGGTCCCGCAGCATCCGACCCGACCCGACAAGACTTTTGACCATCAACCCGTTGACTGTTGGACTTTCCGACCCGTAGACTTTTTACCGTCTACAGTAGTGTTGTCTTTATAAATACTAGGTTTTCACTGCGTCTATAGGCGGTTGTTCCCTCTTGACTAATGCTTTCGTAGAAGAAAAAAAAATATTTAACCTTCAACCTAAATCAAAGAACTTACCTCTAACACTTTGTATGTGGAAGATGAAAAAAGTTAGATTTTTTTATAAGAAAGTAGAGACTAGAGAAAAAACGTCTGAGGGTGGATTGGGTATGTTTGATTTTTTATCAGTGGGAAGTGTTGTAACGTTGGAAGGGACCGTCCAAAAGCACTCCTCGAAATTGCTATTCTTGCCCCAAAAAGCGGACTCACTAGTCAATCAATGATAAGCATTTCAAGGATTTATCTACTTCAAAAACTTTTCAAACACTGGATCAAAAGATAAAATCATAAAAAAAAAATAGGATTTTTGAAATCCGGTGTCTAATAAGAAATCGAGACCATTTGAAGCCTATTTTTAGTCTATCTCTTCAATTCTCAAACTATAGATGATACAATCAGAAGAACACAAAGAAATCAAAGGGTTTTGATGAACATTTTGAAAAAAAAAATCAAAATAAAAATGGAAGAAGAAGAAGAGAAGGAACAAAAAAATTAAAGATTGTTCGTGGTGCAAATAAAAACAAGAGAAGAAAGTGCGGAGTGCCTACAGATAAATGGGCCTATAGCAATTTCAAGAGGCGTCTTTAACTGCCCCTTGTTGAAAATGAGTAGTTTTTACAACTACTTTCCCTTTTTTCTTCATGATATTAAATGACTTAAATTACCTTTAGTTGTTCCCAAAATTAATTACAGATTTAGCAACTGTACTTCAAAAAAACATTTTCACCCTTAGATTTAATATTTATCAATTTTCAACAACAAACAGACGAACAAATTTATTTCTCCCATAACCGACTGAATTGTTTTATCATAGAAGATTTTGACCCGAATAATTATTATGAAATATTTGTTGTTTTTCTGAACTAATTTCACTCCCGTACCTAAAACCCCATATTTTAGAGAGTAAGGGTGAAAATGACCTATGCATATTCTACTCAATCAACACAGATAAGTAATGTAGAAAAAGGAGAAAACAGTTATAATAATAGGAATCAAATAAGAAAGAACCATCCTTCTTATTCATCTTTTTATTTGTATTAAAAATTGCTCGACTGAGTCAAGAATGAAGATAGCAAGAATTTAGGATCCACTGTAATAACAAGGTGAATTTGTTAGTTCTCAACTTCTCTTATGTATTAAAAAAAACTTCTCATATGTATTACCGAAAATAGTTGTGTTGGTCAAAAAAAAAATTCATAATAGTTAAAAAGATAAGTAACTTTTCCTATTAACTAGAAGTTGCAAAAATATTATGAGTAATGAAAAATAAAGTTTAAAATAATATGGTAATAGGCAATGAGGTCAACACTTGGTAATCTAAGTGGCGGATAGTGTTGACATAAACTCCAAAGGGAAATTTTATAGCAATGTCTTTTATTGTTAAAGGCAATGTATTTTGTAAGTTTGTCTTAGTCAATTTATTACACCTAATTTGGTTAGAGGCAATGCTACCTTTGAGGGTTAAATTCTTCTTCATCTTCTTTATTCCTTCTCTTTCCTTCATGTTATTATCTGCTTCTTTTTCTTCTTCTACTTCCTTCTTCTTCCCTCTCATCTCTCTCTATTGCTAGCAAAGGGGAGAACCCCCTTCACCGGCAGTCTGGTTGGAGAATTATAGAATCTAAAAGGTGATATGTTTCTAAGGTTATAGAGATAAATGAATTTGACCAATACTCTAGGCTCAGATTTTTAGGGGTTGGATGATTTAGGGGCGAAAACCAAGATGATCTATGGCTTTACCAATTTCACAAATCCAAAATCCAACTGTGTGAATCCCTTTCCCCAATGTTCCCATTTTTCTTCTTGAGAAAGAATTTGATTGCTTCATTACCCTTTCTTTTACCTCTTCTTCTACTTTTTTTTGGGTTCAATGGGTTGCTGGATTTAGTTTCAAACCAGGGTGGGTAGAGAGGGAGTTAAAGAGAAGTGAAAGCTATGAAAAAAGTAAGGAAAATGAGGTTTTAACTATTTATCTAAAATCTACATACTTATTCGTTATTTTACAAATTCAGAAGAAGATGATGAAGGAAAGAAAAGATAAAAAATGAAGGAGGAGAAGAAGGAAAAAAAATTCAGTCTAAATCGCCAGTCGGCCACGACTTAATGGCAATAGGCGTTGTTAGGTCAAACATTTGTTGAGGCATTGACTCTTAAACATACATTGCTTTTAATCAAACTAGAGATTGTATTTAGCCAGATTGCCTATAACAACTTTGGGCATTGCCTATAAAATCACCCAACTCCAAAATCCTAAAGTTCCCTAGTTCAATTCCCAGAGGAGGTTTCATGGTTTATTGAACTTGGATTATTAAAAAGGTACAAATAATGTAGTTAGGTGGGATTTTTTAGACCATTAAATTCGTTGGGCTTTAAGTCAGTAGTTCTTTTCAGGCCTGTTTGTTTCAAAAAAAAAATTAATTTCGGCGGTTATCGTGTTTATCACATCTTTCATGTATCTATGCCTGTAATGACTTTGTAACTCACTTTACAAAAGAATAGCGATTTTATAATATCACATCTCGTTTTGCATACTTGTCAGCTTTAAGAAACCGAGTGATTCTACCACCGTAATTGAATACCGACTTTGCTACTACTAGACGACCCTTTCGTCACGACACCTGACCCAATTGATTTTCCCCTTCCGACCATTTTTGAAGGTTGAAGAAAGAGATAGAAGAGAGAGAAACTAGATAGAGCATCATGAATCTGATGTTGATCATGACAAACCCTAAAAAATCGAAACCCTAATTTTGATGATGATGCTGATGAATCTGATGTTAATGATGAAATTGACGTTGACGTGCAACCAAATCTGAAACCCTAATTTATCTGATGATGCAGAAAAAAAAAATCAGATTTAAAGATTGTTTTTTCGATTTGCAAATCTTGTTTGCAAGATCTGCAACCCAAGATTATATTTCTGCAAACTTGGCAATCTACATTTTGCAAACCCAATTTGCTGAAAACGGAACACAAACATCATTTTTGTCTAAGTTTTTTTCTTAAATTGCAAAATTGGTATTAAAAGTGCATCTTGTTAGAAAGCTAATGAAAATTTATTGCTGAACATATAAGTTTTATCGAAACATGACATTTAACGAAAAACTTTCTATAAAATTAGATGTACTTAATAAAGTTTAAGAAAATAAGGAATTAGTTACAAAAAACATATTTTAGTCTTTATGTGTTTTTTTTTACCTAAAATGATAATTATGAAATATTTGTTGTTGTTTTTTTTTTGTTAGTTTCAATATTGTTTTGATCTATTCGGTTGAAAACCCCACATATTATAAATACCTCTTCTAGAATAATCCGAGAGCAAAATGGTAAATTGATTGAATGATGAGCCTCTCATATTTCTAATGGTAGTTTTAAGTTACGAAGGCATGCTGATGATTCAAGACTTATCTTTCTTCGACTTTGACAATCTAGTTAATGTTAGTTGTTCTTCTAAATGTATATATGAATAAACAGCAACGAAAGTCTTCCGTCCAAAATTTGTTACGTACTTTCAAGAAAAATATTATCTGCAACATAGGTCCATGGACCATACAAAAAATGAATAGATGGTTTGAAAGCTCTACTACAATGACAAAAATATGGATTAGGAAAATACATTTGAATCAATGATAAGGACATAAAGTATAAACTACATATAGATCATTGTGCTTGAGTCAACTAGGGCAACTAACCCAGACAAACACCTTTTCTAGGTAACGAGAGACGTGCCCATTCACTAGGACCAATGGAGGTGGGATATCAGTCAGCTTCTTGGTGGGTCTTGTCTATTTGCGCATTGTAATTTAAATGTCACTATCTTTGCCATTATGATTATTCTTTTATTGGTCCACTAATTAGATATTGTTCCTTAATTAAGAAGGTCTAGTTTGTTATCTTCAAAGTGTATTAACTCAAAATTGTCCCATTTAGATGAAAGACAGAAAGATGGAATTAGGGAGGGAGAGAGAGAGAGACATATGGTAACAATTATGTTGAGAGATCAAGGCTCAACTTGAAAGCATTTTTTTACACTATGGTAATTCAATTTAACCTTCGCTTACTAATCAACAATCTTAAAATTTCAACAGTCGGTTATCAGAATTCATTGGTTGCTTGAAAGAATTGGAAGGAGTGAGAGTAGTCACTAGTCAATAAAACTATAATTGAAGTACCCTGGTCCGACTAAGCTACTTTTTAAAGTATAATCTTTTTATCGTTACTGAATTCATGTTAAATATTCACAACATATGTGATATGTCATATAAATAGTTACACATAATCGAGGGCAAACGATGTCTTGGTTGTATCTTAATACAAATGCACTTTGGTTATATCAACGCATCACCTATATGATTCTAAGTATATTAAAAAAAAAGTTGATTTACTTGTGGTAGTGAAAAATGTTGCATCACTCATTTTATATAGATTTAGTAAGTAAAAGCACCTAATAAATAACAAGTGACATTCTCTTTGTAACTGGTAAACATATCTATCATATTTATGGTAAGCTTAGGAGGTCCTACCACTGCCAGTACCAACCTTCATAGGAGAAACACAAAGAGGGGGGTAGATTAAGCTTGTCATTTGCATTTCTAACCGGGAGGGAAACGTATCTATCATTTGTTTATTGTCGTGGACGGTTCACCGATTAAATTTTTTTTTTGATCTAAGGTGTTTTCGATTAAAGAATAATTTATATTTGAATAAGATTGAGAAACTATAATCACTGAAATACGATCCTGGTGTTGTTTCTCTAGTATTATGAAAAACCAAGATTTTGTCTTCCTGTTTAAAAAAAAAAACAAGGATGCACCTTACTGTGCCTTTCTGAAATAAATTCAGAGATAACTTTTATGTCTAAAAATAATATTGTATTTGAAACAGATTAAAAAATAAAAACTAGTATAATTAATACAAAGATAATTAAAAGGTTAGAGAGAGAAAAAAGCCGAGTCGAGTTGTCTCTTTCCTTAAGACAGTGAACACCCTGGTATTAGTACTAAAACCAGTCAGATGTTTGTCTCCCTAGATACAACGGCTATACCTTTCAGGATGACGACTAAGAGTACTTCGTTTTTTCTAAAAGCGTGCGAACTTCGAATAAGCAGTAAGAACCAGAAGAAAGTGACTTCTTAAAACTCTAAATGCTCAATGAACTTTGAATGTTAAAATTTTTCGTATATTGTTTGCTGGATTCTGTTTGTTATTTATAGGAGTATTGGTGACAATTCAGACAGGTGGCTATATACGAATGGATGCTTCTCAACAGTCACATTTGACTATTGATTTTCGGGTGCCATCTTGATCGTCAGATCTCAACGGATCCATCAAGATCTCGCGCCTTGAACGCCAATCGTTAGATCATCAACGGATCTATCTTAAGGGCGTCAATCATCCTGGCCGTTGGATTAAATCTATGACCATAAATCAAAGGCTCCAATCGCTCCTCGCGACGAAGCGCACGTGCAAAGTGCGGGCTGTTAGAATATTTAACCTTATACATGCATATAGTCAAATACAAAACCACCACATAATATGCCATGTATAATATAAACTAGACATGCTCTCCACAAGATTCAAAGAGATTAAACTTAATCACGGAAGCGTACCTTGATCCATAGCTAAAAGATGGTTGGGTAGGGTTGATCTTCCACTTGGTTCTTCTTCTCCTTAGAATCTCTCTTGTGATGAAGGGATTTCACACTTAACCAAAAATGTTGAGATTAGGGAAGAAGCCCAAATGGGGACCATAACCCCTATTTATAGACTTTTATTTCTAATTTGGCCCCTCATCAAATTAGAAATCACTTAATGGTCTCTACACGTTTATTCCATGACACTTTGATACCTACTATTCAAGTCAATCCATATTAGACCACTTTACGACTTGACAATTTACTGAGATAGCCATACACATGTCTATACATATGTGAGCCCACATATATTGGAATTTCTTCCAACAATCTCCCACTTGGGCCACATATGCTATCTAGAAATGTGTACATCCTTATGAGCTCAAAATGTGCTATCAAATATTAGGTATCCCAAACAATCTGGTCCATCAGTTGTGCTAGTATGGGATTAAAGGGACTTTCGTAACATTCAATCGTCACTAAATCCATCAGTAGTCACACATACCAACATAACCAAATGACATAGATCAATCATGGACGCGTAGCATGGAAATTACATGCAATGTGATCTTACCATGTCTATTTCCAACTGGTCCTACCGAAACTTTATTGAGATCGACCTTAACATAATATCATAGAGTGTAAAATAACTGAATACCTTATTTCTGCAGAAAATATCCAAAACATAGAGCAATGTCTAAATAACACCAAACCATATGTGTACAAACTCCCACTAAACCTTATTACCATATAGTGATATAACACCAATGAGAACAATGTTCTCATTAAACAACCTTCGGTGTTAATCCCTCAGTTAGCGGATCCGCAATAATGGAGTTTGTCTTAATGCTCTATAAGAAACCCACTCTATGTTCTTTTATTCACAACCGAGAACTTTAAATTTTAGTTCTCATTGTTGTTAATATGAATCAGATGCAAAATAATTGTCACAATATGACTTTAATGGTATTTTAATACCCTTAGAATGACATTTTTAGTGACAAAATACTGCAATCCTAATCCAAAATTGGATGTCTTAAAACTGCTACAAGTTCTATTACATGATCCAAAAGAAGCTATGAGTGTTTAATTAACACTCTTCCTAACATAGCTCTTTCAGTAAATAGACGAATGTAGCCTTATACTGATTTTGTAATTATTTGCATCCACTATGGTCGGAATCAAATGCTTTATGATCTCCCAGAGGATCCGACTTCTTGTATGTGAGCATATAATCTTTATTTCTCTGTTAGTATCTGAAAACCCTTTTGGCTGCTTTCCAGTGATCCATTCCAGGATTACTTACATATTTGCCTAACATAACGACAATGAATGTTATATCTGAACGTGTACAAACTTGAGCATACATCAGACTCCCAACTGCTGAAGCATAAGGAATCTGTTGCATTTCTTTAATTTCCAGATTGGTTTGAGGGCATTAGTTTAGACTAAATTTGTCTCCTTCAGCGACTGGGGGGTCTCCTGGTTTCGACATATAAAACCAAGAATACCAAGTTACTCCCACTGAACTTGTGATACACACAATCCTCAACAATATTTGTCTCAAAACCAAATGAGACTACGACTTGATGAAATTTGTAGTACCACTGACGGGAAGCCAGCTTGAGCCCATAGATGGATTTCTTTAATTTGCAAACCATATATATTGTTTCATCAATGTCTCCATTGAGAAACGCCGTTTTGACATCCATTTGATGTAGCTCAAGATCAAAATGTGTTGCAAGTGCCATAATTATCCTAAAAGAGTCTTTCAAAGAAACTGGAGAGAAAGTCTCTTTATAATCTACGCCTTCCTTTTGAGTGAAGCCTTTAGCCACAAGACGAACCACATTACCTTTCGAATCCCTTTTAGTTTTAAAAATCCATTTGCAACCAATGGGTTTCTTACCTTCAGGTAATGGGACAAGATCCCAAACTTGATTGTCTTGCATTGATTTGTATCCTTCATTCATGGCGTTGATCCATTTTTCAGAGTTAGAATCCTGCATGGCTTGACGAAAGCTGATTGGATCATCTTCTGTCAATCCACCAGTGTCCTCATGTTCTAGGAGATATACTACGTAATCATCCGAAATAGCACTTCTCCTCTCTCTGTTGGATCTCCTTAATGACACTTCCTCTTGAGGTTGTTGAGTTTGTCCTTCAGGAACAACTTCCTGAACTGGAGTGGGGAGTTGTTCAACATTGTCTTCTAAGGGTTCCAAATCTCCTTCTTCGACAATCGTACGCAGGAAGATTGGTACATTGTCAGAAGTAGTAGTAGGAATCATAACTGATTCCTCCTCAAAGACAATGTCTCTAACCTTATTTCTCCCCCCAAACTCAACATCCTCAAAAAACACTGCAGTTCCCGTCTCAAAAATAGACTTTCTTGTGGGATCATAAAATTTGTAGCCCCTAGATCGCTCCGAGTATCCAATAAAGTAGTTGCTTATTGTTTTGGAGTCCAAATTCTTTTCGTTCGGCCTATAAAGCCTTGCCTCAGATGGACATCCCCAAATATGTAGATACTTTAGACTTGGCTTTAGCAACTGCTTTAGATGGTACTCTATTAAGGATTTAAGCTGCTGTCTTTAAGGATGTATAGCTTATCATAAGCACTTAGGGAACCAGTACCACACTTATTTGAATTTAAAGAAAGACTAAACTGATTGTTTCCAAATGAACAATGATAACCAAATTTGTCCAAAACAGAAACTGAAACCAAATTTCGTCTGAATGACGGTACAATAAAAGTGTCTTTCAAATCCAAATAAAAATCAGTTCCTAATAATATCCTGAAATGACCCGTTGCCTTGACCTCTACCGCCTGCCTGTCTCCCACATAGATGTATCTTTCACCATCAATTGGCTTTCGGTAGCTCAGACAACCCCTTCTTGGCACGCCAAGTGGCATACTCGGTACATTCTTTCTTCATATGCCCAGGTTTTCCGCAAAAGAAACAACCGTTTTGTTCCTTAGGCTTCTTTTGCTCTGGACCCTTAGCAGCTTCATTATCCTTATTCCTTTTCTTGCCCTTCTCTTTTGAGGTACTGGCCAAATGAGCACTTTCAGAGTTCTCATGCTTCACTCTTTCCTCTTCTTGCACACAATTTGAAATGAGCTCATTAAGAGTCCACTTCTCCTTCTGACAGTTGTAACTGACCTTAAATTGACCAAATTGTGCAGGAAGAGAATTCATTACCAAATGCACGAGTAAGTCCTCAGACAGCTCGAGCTTCAGTGCCTTAAGTTTGGAAGCTATATGAGACATCTTCATGATGTACTCCCTTATGTTTCCCTTGCCTTTATACCTCATAGAAGTCAGGTTCGCCAAAAGCGTTCCTGTTTCTGCCTTATCGTTCTTTTCATACCTTTTTTCGATTTCGGCAAGGAAATCAATGGCCTTAGTTACCTCAGCAGAGATTGCGCCTCGAAAAGCTTCTGGAATGCCGCGCTTAATGATCATGAGACTCATGCGATTGGAGCGATCCCACCTCTCATAGTGTCTCCTTTCATCAGGAGAACTATCATCCGTAAGAGGGGCAGGTTGCTCCACCCTAAGTGCAAGATCCAGATCCATGCAGCCCAGAACGATCAGAACGCTCTCTTTCCAGTCCTTAAAGTTGTTCCCATTGAGAATGGGAATGTTGTTAGCATTCATTGGTATATTTGCAGCAACTACACAGAGAATTGACATAATAAATTTACATGTTCACATCATAACTAAAGTGAGATTTAAAATTTAAACAATAACTAGATACATAGCAGAATACCGAGCACAACATTAGCATCAAGTCTTTGGACAGTAATACTAATTTGTAAGTGGTATCTCTGTTGCAGTAATCAAACATAGACGATAAATCCTGTCAAACAATAAGTCTATCTTTGGACCGACTCATTATTCACATGGACACCTTACAATCATCTCACATTTATCACCGCAGGTGTATATGTAGTTCGGCCAAATATTAAACTACCTTTGGGTTGACTTAATATCCGCATGAATTTACATACACACAACCTACTCCAACATTGTCATGGAACTAATCTACATAAAAGAGGTCACTTTGGCGACATTTTACTTCAATTAGTTCTATCGAATGTCGGATATTATTTGAGGGATGTATCAGTTATTAGTTGTTTAAATTTTACAAAATAAATGTTCAAAAAGAACCTTTAATTTGGTCTGTAATTGACCCAGTCAGATCTGTCTGACTCAATAAGTCAGACCGGTCTAACACACTAAATGATCTGTCTGACTGAGACCAATCAAACATGTCTGACTCAACCGAGTCAGACCATTCAGGTCTGTCTGACTCGGTCCGAGTCAGATCTGAGTCAGGTCTGTCTGACTCGGCCCGAGTCAGATCTGAGTCAGGTCTGTCTGACTCGGCCCGAGTCAGGTCTGTCTGACTCGGCCCGAGTCAGATCTCAGTCAGATATGTCTGACTCGGTCCGAGTCAGATCTGAGTCAGATCTGTCTGACTCCGTCCGAGTCAGATCTGTCTGACTCGGTCCGAGTCAGATCTGAGTCAGATCTGTCTGACTCGGCCCGAGTCAGATCTGCGTCAGATCTGTCTGACTCGGTCCGAGTCAGATCTGTCTGACTCAGTCCGTTGGACTGCCCACGTTCCATATTGGAACGTGGGCACCACTTACCCCACTTTAAAACGCCCCACATTAAAGTGGGGCAGTAACTCCTCCCACTTTAAAGTGGGGGCGTTACCCCACTTTAAAGTGGGGGTGCCGTTTAATTCCCCACTTTAAAGTGGGGAATTAAACCACCCTGTTGGTTTTTTTTTTTTTTTTTTTTATTAAAAAAAGCAGGAACTTAATTCATTGAAAAAAAAAAAAAAAAAAAAAACTTAACACCAAATTTTCATAAATAATTTGTTTGAATCAATAGGTTTCCACAAAACTTTGATAACTTAAGTTTATACTCAATTCAAAAACTAATTTTACCTAAGATCAATATGACTTAATTTATATCAAAGCTTTGATTCTTAAACATTGAAATGAAACCAAATCACATGATATAAATATTTATATGTCTAGATAACCTATCTACAAATTATCCGGACTTAATTTTCATGGAAGATCATGATAACCTTAATTTTGGACACAGTAAAACCTTCATATGGTTCATAAGATAAATCAAACACCAAAGACTCCTAAATTTCTCAATGAACCTTAAAATTGGAGTGGCTCTAGATACCAATTGTTAGAATATTTAACCTTATACATGCATATAGTCAAATACAAAACCACCATATAATATGCCATGTATAATATAAACTAGACATGCTCTCCACAAGATTCAAAGAGATTAAACTTAATCACGGAAGCGTACCTTGATCCATAGCTAAAAGATGGTTGGGTAGGGTTGATCTTCCACTTGGTTCTTCTTCTCCTTAGAATCTCTCTTGTGATGAAGGGATTTCACACTTAACCAAAAATGTTGAGATTAGGGAAGAAGCCCAAATGGGGACCATAACCCCTATTTATAGACTTTTATTTCTAATTTGGCCCCTCATCAAATTAGAAATCACTTAATGGTCTCTACACGTTTATTCCATGACACTTTGATACCTACTATTCAAGTCAATCCATATTAGACCACTTTACGACTTGACAATTTACTGAGATAGCCATACACATGTCTATACATATGTGAGCCCACATATATTGGAATTTCTTCCAACACGGGCGCCTCAAAAGCGCCCAATGCGCCCTAAACGACCATTCGCCCACGCCGCGCGTGCGTGGTTTGCGTGGTGCAAACCACGCGAAACACCTTTCCATTTCAACAAACATACCATAAATATATAGAAGATTCTATATAAGGAAATAAAAAGTTTCCTCCATCATAAATGTGGTACTAACTCAAAATCTCAGTTTAGAGTTAATGGTACCTGTACCAAACTAATTTTGTAATAACTCACTCATACGAAATCAGATTTGGACAAAATTTGATTCTAAATTCAAGAGCTCGACGAGGCGAATCCAACGAGATTCTGATGAATATAGGTACATCAAATTAAAGAAAAATAGTCCAGCTACTTTTGAGCTAAGTACCGATTCCAACACCTTGAACTTTTGAAATAACTATACAAGTTAGATGCTTTTTCCATAAGATAGCATCCTCAAATTAAAATGAAAATATGATATAAAACTCGTGTTTTAGGTCAAGATTATAGATGAGATATCTTGCTCTATATATACCAAATTGAATAAGGAGTACTAAGTCTATAATGTTACTGATATCTTACCACACTAATCTACTGTCTTAACTTCAACTAAGTGATAAGCAGTTTGAGATTTATTAAAACTTTCTGTTTTTAGGGTTTTCAAAACAAAAAAGACCCTACATGAGGAGCCACACAATGAAAGACTATTTGTCGGTGAAAGAGGCCAAAGTTATGGAGAAAGAGAAGTTTGACCAACCAGCCGAAGGTAAAGAGAATTGAGTAGTGGGTGGTGGGGAAGATGTTTTTCCCTCTCCATTACTATTGTTTGTAGCCTGTAGGTAATAGCTCTATGACCTAACTTTCATATCCTCACAATACATGCAGAAGATTTGTTGTGTCAGTACCTCACTATATACAAAGAAGATTTGTTGTGTCAGTAAGAAAGTTAATTTATACACCCACGTGGGTGTTTAACTAAAACTGGATGGTTGATGTGACTTTTATATCATTAGATTAGATAGACAATAAAGTCACGATGCACCTGCATTTGTATAGTACTGACCAATGTATAATCTGTGTTCGTCAGACCCAACTCCCAAGTGATTTTACCATACACGTGAAATATAAATTTGAGAGGTATAATTTTATTTATCCAAGAGAGTTTGACGATAAATTTGAAAAGTATAATCTCAACTTTTTAAGATAAATTTGTGAGATGTAGTCTGAACCGAAGAAGATTTAAAGATAAAAGTTAACAATATAATGTTTATTTTCTAAATAGCCCTCAACTTTGTGACTGGTTTCCTGCCTAGCCCCCTATTTTGTCAAGGATACCCAGATGGTCCCCATTTTGAGTTACATCTATAACACCGTTAACCAGTCATCAATTCTCTCTCTGGCACCTCATATTCTCGCCACCTCATCGTCTTCCCCGGCGAAGGTCGGCGGCCGATCAATTTTCCGGCCAACGACCTTCAAACATAAAAAAACAGTATATTTTCTCTCTCTCTCTAAAAAAAATTATCTCCTCTCTCTCTCTAAATGCTCCGGCGAAGGGAAGCCCCTTCGCTGGAGCTAGGTCTGTTCGTGGAACAGAGTCTGTTCAACGAACAGACCTAGCCCCCTATTTTTATTTTCTCTCTCCTGTCTCTCTAAATTTTTTTTTTTATGTTTGAAGGTAGCTGGTCGGAAAATTGGTCGGCCGGCGACCTTCGTCGGTGAAGACGATGAGGTGACGAGAATATGAGGTGGTAGAGAGAGATGGAAGAGAGAGAATTGATGACTGGTTAACGGTGTCATAACGGTAACTCAAAAAGGAGGCCATCTAGGTATTTTTGACAAAGTAGGGGGTTAGGCAGGAAACCGGTCACAAAGTTGGGGGCTATTTGGATATAAGTTTTGGAAGTGTAATCTACCCCTTGAAGAGGAAGATATATTCTAAAAAAGATAGCCTCCTTCCTCCATATTATATAGATAATAGGATACACTTCTTTATAACCATGACGTATTTATAAAATAAGATAATTACATTTTTTATATCACTTGTGCTGATGTTAAAATTTCTGTTCTTGGTATCAGTCAAAATGATGAGACTGCAAAGTTAAATCCCAAATTTGCTTCTCTCAATCTGGGGGCAAAATTTGCATGGAACTCGGAAACCTCTCCAACACTCAAGACAATCATATTTCCCTTCACTTAAAATATTGATAATTGAGTAAACCTTGTAGCCTTACTCGTTTGATTGAGAGAGTTTGTTCTCTCGTTCGCTCATTCCTTCTGCAAGGCAAGTTGATTACTTTTTATAGGTTGCTTTCGTCGACTGTAAAAAGGCGGCGATGAAGAGACGGTTGAGATCTACCGTGTGGGGATTGGAACTACAATTTTGTAGTCTGAAGATATTAGGATTCCTCTTTGGGATTATCAATCTTCGGTATTTTTGATGTACTGAGGATTCTTGATAGATTACTTGATACGGATTGCTCGTTGGACTTTAACCTTTTCTTGACTCATTGACCTCGGTCAACTGATGATCAAGTTTTAAATCATCAACTTGGATCTGCCTCATCGTATTCCCATTTGGTTAGAGGTTAATTTTCACATATTTGGTGTTGGTCAATGTTCTGTGGAAACAAAATTTTTTTTTCGGAGTACAAACTTTTTGGCAGATTTTTTTTTTTTAATTTTTTGTTTCCTCCAAACACCTTCATCCTAAGTTTTTTCAGTTTCTTCTACCTCCATCTTCCCCTCCCACCACCACACTTCCACCATCAGATCTGGCGAGACCTCCACCACCAATTCCGCTGACACCTCCACCACCAACTCCAAACGTCATCACCATTCTCTCTCTTCTCTCTCCTCTCTCTTTATCTTCTTCCCTTTTTTTTCTCCTCTCTATCTCTTTCCAACTCGAGAGAAAACAACTTTCTTTTGGATTTGAAACCGTAAACCCAAACGACTTTCATCCCGTTTTCCCACCTTATGAAATTTTGTAACTGAAACTTTTCTCCATTTCCCAAAACAACCTTATGGATTCTTTTTCTCACTTATCCCAATTTTGGCATTGATAAATAAGAGGGGTTGGGCGAAAGGCCCAAAATCAGCCCAACAATATGTATCAGGCCCACTGCAGATAAAGAATGAGGGGCAGGTCCAAAAAAGTCAGGCTAGGGGTGGAATTTCTGAAACACCCTTCTTCTTTTTGAAATTTACGAAACGACCATCAAAAAATTCCCGGGAAACTCGAAAATTTCTGACAAATAATCTGACACGCCTCCCATCAGACTGTGTACTTTCCATAAATTCACAAAATTGCCACCGAAAAATTCCCGGGAAATGCGAATTTTTTTGAAAAATAGTCTGACGCACCTGACATTAAACCTTGTACTTTCCACGAATTTACAGAATTGCCATTACAAAATTTACCAACTTGCCATTTTCGTTCTTTTTCCAGATTTATTTCTTTTTTATTTTCTCCCACACATATTTCTCTCTCCAATCTCAACAAATTTCGTTCTTTTTTTCCAGATTTATTTCTGATCTCTTTCCAATCTCAACAAATTTCTTCATTTTTGGTAGTATTTCATTGATTTGTATAAAGAAATTTTCTTGTGTACCGGGAACTATTTAGGGTACTGGTCATTTTTTAGATATGTACTACACATTTTTGTACTGGGAATTTTCTTGTGTACCGGGAATTGTTCTGTGTACAAGCCATTTGGTTATGTACTAGAAATTTTTGTAGTGGGAATTTTCTTGTGTACCGGGAATTGTTCTGTGTACTCGCCATTTGGTTATGTACTAGACATTTTTGTACTGGGGAATTTTCTTGTGCACTGGGAATTGTTCTATGTACTGGCCATTTGGTTTAGTACTGGACACTTTTGAACTGGGAATTTTCTCCTGTACCGGAAATGGTTCTGTGCACTAGACATTTGGTTATGTACTTTGATGTTTTTAGAGATGAAGAAGATAAAATATGAAACAAATAAGAGTGATGAAGAAGAAAAATAAGAACATAAAACTTTTAGAGAGAGAAAGACAGAAAACTTTAATGTTTTTAGAGATTGAAAGAGATGAAGAAGATAAAATGTGAAACAAAATAAGAATGATGAACACCCAAAAATGAGAACATAAAACTTTTAGAGAGAGTAAGAACAGAAAATTGATGTTTTTAGAGATTGAAAGAGATGAAGAAAATAAAATGTGAAACAAAAAAGAATGATGAACATCCAAAAATAAGAAAATAAAACTTTTAGAGAGAGAAAGAAAAGAAAATTTATGTTTTTAGAGATTGAAAGAGATGAAGAAGATAAAATGTGAAAAACAAAATAAGAATGATGAAGAAGATTTTTGGATGTATAAATAAGAAGAAAGAAGGAGTTGAAACAAAATATAATGGGAGGGATCCAAAAAAATTGGCTGAAATTTCGTAAAAAAATGGCGCCATTTTTGAATTTTCGGAAAATCTGAATGTTTCTCTGACATGACGTCATGTACGGGGAATTAATTGCTTCGCTGTCGTCCGTCAGATTGTCAGAAAACACAGAACTTTCCCGTGGAGGGGTAAAAGAGGGATAAATAAAATAAAAACCAGAAAACTGTGAGCTGTCCTGACAATTTGGACTGGGTTCTAATTTTTTTTTGGGCTGAGGGTAATGCTTATTTACCCTCCATTTTTTGGGCCTCTCACTCAAAAATCCGATAAATAATTACTAGTACTCAAGAAACCGTTAAAACTTTCAAATTCTCGTTTTTCCTTTTAACCGTTGGTTGAAAATTGAAAATATTTTCCACCCGCAATATCCGGTCATATATTCGTCCCCTACGTGTCGGTGAAGTAGATGACCGGTTATCATGGGTTTTCCGCAGTAATCTTCTGTAATTTACCGGTAGATAAAGATCTCTCTCTCTCTCTCTCCCTCTCCCTCTCTCTCTCTCTTTTCTGATACTATGAAATTAAAGGATTAAACCATAATTGACGAAATAATTTCTCTGGCCGAAGATATCTAGACCTCCTGATTTCACGCACGTTTTTATCTTCTCTCTCTATTTCGATTTTGAGAAAAAGAAAATCTATATTTTAGAACAAATGCAATTGATTTAAGTTATTTGATTATGCTGATTTGTAACAAAACCCCTTTTTTAATTTTAAATTACTTTGACTCTTTGATTTTAGTTGCAGTAGGTAGGTTTTAATTTTTAGGTTTTTTTAATGATCTTTGGCGGCATTTCTTATTCAAAAGAGATGGTAGATATCAATGGAGAAAAAAGACAAAGTATAGGTAAATTTTGGGTTTCTATGGTTCTTTTTCTTTTCTGGTTAGGGCATGAATTAATTTGAGTTAAAAAGGAATATTTGAATTGCTTGGGTAAAACGTTTGGTGGGTTCATTCCAATAAATCCAGACAGAGAATGACAAATGGTTCGTTGGGTTTGGTTCAAAATTTGTATATTTAATGCTTGAAACTGTAAATTCTGTTAATGGGTTTTCTTTAAAATCATAAATATTTCATTTTGATTTGTTATTTGATCATGGGTAAGTGATTTTCATGGTGGGTTTTTGTTGCAGAGTCTGATATGATGTTTATCCTAATTGGGAAGGTCTCAACAGGAGTTAATTTAGAGGCTTTAATGCCACTTGAGTTTTAGTTAGATAGATATAGAAAGTTAGAGAGAGAGAGAGAGAGAGAGAGAGAGAGAGAGAGAGAGGGTAGGGGAAGATGGTTGTGGAAGAGAAAGTTTGTGAGAAGGAAGATGAGCAAAGGAAGAAGAAGAAGACTATTTTGGTAGGGATCCGGGTGGATCGAAGTGGTAGAGATTTGCTTAATTGGGCTCTAGCAAAAGTTGCAGAACCAGGAGATCAAGTAATAGCATTACATGTTTGTCGTAACGCCGGTAAGAAATTTCTTAACATTTTTATCTAATTCTTTCATTTTGGAGATATATAACTAAATTAAAACTAATATGAACTGTTAATAAATTAATTATTGGCAGATCCGAGTTTGATGGAGAATTTCTCTTTGGATGATTATTTAGATGTTTATAAGGGCTTATGTAGTTTAAAACAGGTTTGTAGTTCTTTTTTCAACCTATTCTTAGTTATGATATTTTAAAATATGGGTAATTGGGTACGTATAAGACATGATTTATCTGTTTTCGGTTCTAGATAGATCTCACTGGACAGATCTCTCATGGAAGTTCGGTTCGAAGGGTTTTAGTAAGAGAAGCAAAGGTCTCTGATGCAACGGCTGTTGTTCTAGGAGTAAGTCGAAAGAAGAGCGCTATTTCGTAAGTTGTGCTAAAAACTCTGATGTAGTAGTTTCAGATTACAGAACTTTGTAGCTTAATCTGAACAGAAATCTCTTTCAGTTCTTGGGTTTATGTGGCTAAGTATTGCTCGAAGAATTTGCCCTCAACGACTACTATATTGGCGATCCACAGTGGAAAGATCGTATTCGAAAGGGGTCTCACTAATCATTCACCAGGTTTGGTTTTGATTATCGTTTTTCTTTCTGAAAACTACAGATATCTCTTTGTTGTAATCAATTATGACTCGATATTTTTCGGTTTATAGGAAAGCAAAGAGACCCAAGGCCGAGCTTCTGTCGACACCGGTTTAGCAGATTCAAAGAAAGTCATTCTAGTTATGAGCACTCAGAAACAACTGACGATGAAACTCCCCGAACTATTCAGAGTATTGACGATGAATCGAGAGATGGTGATTCTGAAACTCCCCGAACCATTCAGAGCATTGAAGGTGAACTAGGAAATGGAGAAGACATAAAAAGCGACACTTTTGGACTTTCTCATGAAGACAAAGAAGAAGTTTCTTCAAGCTCAATCTCTTTCCCAGACGACACAAAATATGATAGAGTCTGTCTGGATCGACTATTCAAGGACGAAATCTTTTCAAGTTTAGTCCCTTCACATTTAAAGTCTGGATCGCCAAAAGAGAGATCAGAGTTGGTCCCAGGTTGGCCTCTTCTAAGATGTAAAACTTCATTGTCTCGAAATAATTCGAAAGAATCAGAAGCTAGACAAATGTCAGTGGTTCAATGGGTAATGAGTTTACCCAATAGGACTCATGTCTCAACTCCTGAATCTCAGACTAGTGTAGATTCTGATAAAACTGAAACTCAATCGAAGAGAGATAGTGTTGATTTTGATAGTCCAAGCAATAAGAACAATGTTTCAGTATTGGGAGAGATTCCAAGGGAGGTGGAGCTTCTAGTTAGAAAATCTTCCAATAACTGCAAGTGGTTCAATCATAATGAGCTCAAGAATGCAACATCTCAGTTCTCTTCAGGTTCTAATCTTTTTTTCCTTATCTTCTTCTCTTCGATTAGTTTCTTAAGTTTAAAATGGTGTTTGGTTTCTTATTGTCTGAATCTGACTCGTCTGAGTCTGACTTTATCTGAATCTCAGTTGTCTGAGTGTCTTGTGCTGGTCAGGAGCACCTAGTCATTTTAGTTCATTTCAGACAATGGTTCTTAACTCAGACTTATTTCTTGTTGGCCCAAATGGACTTAAAATCAGCTCGATTCAACCATTCATATGAGTTGGACGTAAGACAGACTCTATTTGTCCCGAGTCAATTCATATTTTGAATCAAATTGGAAAAAATAACGCCACCTAAGTGTGTAATGATCCCTTATTCGGAATATGTAATCTATTGGCAGACAACTTAATCGGAAAGGGAGGATGTAGTCGTGTCTACAAGGGTTTTCTTCCGGAAGGCAAACATGTGGCCGTAAAAGTTCTAAAAGTGTCCAAAGAAGCTTGGAAGGATTTCATCTTGGAAATTGATATTATCTCTTCATTGGAGCATAAAAATATTACCCCTCTAATCGGTGTATGCATTGAAAACAATGATCTTATCTTAGTCTATGATTTCTACTCTAAAGGAAGCTTAGAGGAAAATCTTCATGGTAAATATGAACCTTCAAGCTTAGATTCATTTTGGCCCGGCCAGAACTTCTGTCCAAATTTTTACTTATTCCGTACGACTTTTTATTTTGCCAAGTAGATAAGAAATATAAAGACGGTTTATCATGGGAGGTCAGATACAAAGTGGCTCTTGGAGTTGCCGAAGCGATAAGTTACTTACACAATGAATGTACTCATGCGGTTATCCATAGAGATATCAAGTCTTCAAATGTTCTTCTGTCTGAAGATTTTGAGCCACAGGTAATTCAATTGGTTCTAGTAAGATAATTTAAACCTTCTAGAATGACTTTTCGATCTTGACTTCGATAGTTTGATTTTGTTTGGAATGGGTTTTTGATCCTTACTCTTTCCTGTTTTTTTGTGTGATAGCTCTCTGATTTTGGTCTTGCTATGTGGGCGCCAACAAGTTCGGGTCAGGCACACTTTGACATAGTTGGAACGTTCGGGTATCTTGCTCCAGAATATTTCATGTATGGGAAAGTTACCGATAAGATAGATGTTTATTCGTTTGGGGTTCTTCTTCTTGAACTTCTATCTGGAAGAAAGCCCATCAGCTCAGAATCACCCAAAGGACAAGAGAGTTTGGTAATGTGGGTAAGTAAGGTCTTCTTTGTATTTGGTAATGTGGGTAAGTAAATTTTTTGGTATGAAACTGACTGCTTTTCGTATTTAGGCGAAACCAATACTACAAAGTGGAGATATCTCTGGCATACTCGACCCAGACCTGACTGGAAAGTTCGACGAGGTTGAAATGCAGAGAATGGTTGTAGCTGTGAGTCTCTGCATCGCACGGACTACTCGACTAAGGCCGGAAATGAATGAGGTTATCCTCTTTCGATGTTGCTCTTGTTTTTCGTTTAACTTTCTCTACACAAAAAGATTCAGATCCATTAATGTTGGATTTGTTTCTATGAGAATGGGTGTCTTAGAATTTAGCCCTTCTTTTTTATCTATTTGCTTAAATTGTTGAAAAAATTCTAATATGTTGTATTCTTTATGAACCAGATAGTGAAGCTTCTAAATGGAGAGTTAGATATAGAGGAAATGATGAATTCTCATACGAATGAAGCCAAGGAGAATGAAGAAGACCTAGAAGAGTATGAAACTTATCCCGAATCCAGTGTTGAATCACATTTGAGTCTTGCTCTGTTAGATGTGGATAATGATACTACATCCATAAGCAGTATAGAACCGAATAACCGTCACTCTTTGGACGACTACTTGAAGGGACGATGGAGTCGATCTTCAAGCTTCGACTAGTTTTCTTCTATTACCTTTTCAGTTGATTCATTGAGACAATTTAACATCACCTTGTCCCACTCATCTATTGATTCATTTAATATGCTCCATTTATGAGCTAAGTTGTGGAAATGTAGTAATAAGAATCTCACAGGTGCACAAAAATTTGGGGTTTGTTGTTTTGGATGGACCCTTAGAGATGTAATAATGTTGATATATATTGGAATTGGAGGAGTTCGTTTTCCAATTACCTCGTAGAGGGTTCAGACTTCAGAGGAAACCTAGTTCCTCCCAGAAACCCTCGATGAGGGTTCAGACTTCGGAGAAAGGAAACCCTACACGAGGATTTCAGCAAGTCCCTTGATCAAGGGCTCTAAAGGACCCTCAATTGAGGACTTAGGTTAAGAGGAGAGAGGAAAAGGAGAGATGGGAGGGTAAACGAGGAAAGTTTTCAGTTGGTGATAAATTAGGGGCCGAAATGGAATTGAAGAGAGAGCTCCGAGAGAGTAATATAACATACATGATTTAACTCCACAACTGTACGAGTATGATGGATCAAAAAATAACTGTGTTCTACAAGAATTTTCTACATCACAACTAAAACATGGATTCGTTTCTTATGAAATTTTGACTATAGAGAGCAGCCATCCCTCAACCCTTCCTCATGATCTTTCATATCTGCCTATTAGCAGGTTTCAAGAAAATGAACTTAAATAGCAGGAACTCAAACTTGTCTTGTGCATGACCATCTCAAGATGCGGACTCCCGATCAACAAACCAAACATACGATAACTTCAGATAACTTCAGAATGGCACTGTATAAGGTAACGCGTATATATCAGCAGTAGGCAAGTAACAGGCTCGAGGCCAATCTGTGCTTCCATAGCTGAAGCTAGGCTTAAATCTTTTTGCTTTATGACTTCCATGTTGTTTAACCTCAAAGAGCCATTCCTGATCATCAAAATTCATGTTGTCTATCTCCATTGACGATGGTGGAACCCAGTTCTCAATTAGATCTCTCAACCATAAGTCTGAACCTCGAGATCCACTTTTAGACACAGACGTTCTACGAATATCAAGAGCTGTATCTTGAGCTTGATTCTGATTTCTACCCGAAGTAGAACAAGATTGTTGCTGGCAAATTCTAGCAGATATATCATCTTTCTTGTTGGAAACATTCCCAATGTTCCCTGAAATAGAATAGACTTGTCCCTTGCTGGTTGGTGATACTGGATCTTTGTGTTTTAGAAGAGGTAACCGGATTAGAATGGAATTCCCTGATTAAACAAATACGAATAGAATATAAGTACGTAAGTTATGATCTATCTAATTGGAAAGGGAACCTGTCAGCGAGTAGAAACACACTCACCAAGAGTACGACAACTATCCAAAGGCGAACTGATACTCTTTCTCTTGTTGCTGTTCTGGGTACTGTCAGAAGAATCGTAGAGATTTTGAGTGTTGGTAGGTTGTTCATGCTCATCCGTAAGGCCGCTCTTCTCAAGCTGTGTACTTTCATCTTCTGTTTTCTTTAATCTGTCTTCGGTCACCTGATCTAACTTGTGCTTCTTGTCATGTTTTCTCTCTTTCTTTTTTGATTCACCATTTTCCCCAGACCTTTCCTTCTTATGTTTTTTCTCTCTCTTCTTTTGTTCCTTCTTTTCTTTCTCGGATACCTTCTTTTCCCTCTGGAGTTAAGAAACACCAGAATAGCCATCAAGCCAAGAATGTACAGTTGAAGAATGGCGTTCAAGTTTAAGATTTCAGTCTTTAGTCTTTGTACAAAATTCTCAGGCAATTTAATGTCCAAACGATCATAAAATGATATAACTCTGCATATACTCTAACAACTTGACCTTATGTTAGAACCACGAGGGAAGTATGTTACAATTTCACAGGATAATAATGTACACTGGCGAAGAAACGCCTTGCCAGGACAATTCCTACCGACAAAGCTATCTAGTTCCCTACATGCAATTACCTACACTATGAACACAAATCCTACTGACAAAACTCTAAAAAACATGCAGCTATCCAGACGATTAAGCTATCCAGACGATTAAGTACAAACTACCTAACCAAGTCCATTCTCGAAAATGTTTGTCATTCTAAAACAACCTAAAATGTAAAATTTAGTCCCAGAAATTTGTTATTTTCTTGGAAAACCAATTCAAACAAATAAGGTAATAATTGTCCCACATTTCCACCCAAGTAAAGACTCAAAACAACATGAGGACAGAAAACACAACCCTAGCAATTATTATATGCATTCTGTTCACAAGGAATAGACAGGTTAATATGAAGTACCACATTCATCTATCTAAGATGGCATGAGTCATAAGCCTTTGGTAAATGATTGCCATATCAAATTCAGAGAATCAAGAAGTTACTAAATTCCCTATTCCTTCACAATTTATCATCCTAAATTTAGGGTTCTTGTTTAAATCCCTAATTAAGAACTACCCATGCATCAAACCTAAGAATGAGCATCAAAACCCTAAACCCACCTTCCTCATATGGTCAAATCTAAGGTCTAATCATGTTTTCTGATGAACCCATAAGAATTATTAGTCCAGATTAAAATTTCATACTGATTAGAACCGAACTATCCATTCTAAGTCATGCTTTCGAATCGAAAAGAGAAGTCGAGCATTAATGCAATAATCAACAAAGAGTGCATATTTGCTCAACAAACCTTAATCGATTCGATCAAAGCTAGGTCATGAACGCCATTCTTCAACTGATACCCTGGTGGCGGATATGGAAAACAACGAGACATCGTTATATATCTGAATCAAGTCTTACTGAAACTACACAAGAAATCTTGCTCCTAAAAGAAAAATATGGTTGATTTCCCAATCAAGATGTGAGATTTCTCGAAGAATCTAGGGTTTAATACTGCTTAGACGATTGGATTGGGTTAAAGTGAAAATTAAGCAAAAATAGATCGAAAACAAGACCAAGATCGTAGAAGGAGCGCGGAAGTAAAATCCCTATATTAGGGTTCGGGGTATCTCTTTCACAGAAGCAATTTGTGAAGATTGGATCGATATTTAGCTACCAAGAAGGGAATATATATAGGGGAAGAAAGGTGGCTCCTTTTTTACGCCGACTCTTAAATTTTTGTGGAGTATAAGATTTGGCTTTAAGCCCAAAAATCGGGCCCAATAGGACCAAAAATAGAACTGGAAAAAAAATGTGAGAATCTAAAATCCGTTATAGACACTCCAGTCCGTTAGAGTCCACAGACACCTGAAACCTAACGACGAGATTCTTTTAGAAAATCAATGTAGAACCATCTTTTAGAGGTTGCAACAATCCGAATGATACATTAGGATCCTTTCGACGCTGCACAAAAACCATTACTTTACGTTCAACTAGCAATAGCCAACTCCCATGTTTCCGTCTTTCTTTCTTTAGTTAATTCCACCCAGCCAGCCAGATTTTTGTTAGAGAAATTCCTACTGTTGTTGTGGTTAGTGTTAAACTCGATTGACCCGGTGAAATAACGGTCGGGTTCGGGTTCTGAAGTGCTATCCGACATCATGCCCGAACTGTTTTAAGGTTCATTGAGATATTTTATGGGATTTTAGTATTTGATTTGGTGTTTTGAACAAAATTTAGGTTTTAGTTTGTATAAAATTTGGGGCGTTCTCTTGATCTTCTATGACAATTAATTTCGTTAAATATTAAGGGTCGATTAATTTTAATTGAATCGATTTAATTTAGTTTATCATGACATACGATATTTAGATCAAAATAGATTTTATGTGGTTCCATTTGATATATTACTGCAAATTTTAAAACAAAATTGAATTTGTGATTTCTACTCATTTGACAAGGAGTACATGTTATTGGATCAGACTTAGACGAAACTGATTTAAACATTGTTTTTCGAGAGAATATAAAATGTGAGAAGAAACATGCGCTAAACGTGAATGTCAAACTTTTAGAAGTGCTTGAGAGAGATGGAGGTCGAACTGAACAGGGAGGAGTGGTGCGAAGAGTCCATATCTAATGATTGTCGCTCCTACTGTTGCTTCCTAGTGTCCTTCTGTTCACCTAAAATAACACAAATAGATTGGATTGGGTTAAAGTGCAAATTGAGCAAAAATAGATCGAAAACAAGTTCAAGATCATAAAAGAAGCGCGGCAGGAAAATCCCTATATTAGGATTCGGGTATCTTTCTCGCAGAAGCAATTTGTGAAGATTGGACCGATATTTAGCTAAGAAGAAGGGGAATACATAAAGGAAGAAAGGTGTGTTGACGCCGACTTTTAAACGTTCGTATAAAAATTTGGCTTTAAGCCAAAAAATCGGGCCCAAATAGGACAAAAAATAGAACTGGAAAACAAAATCCGAGAATTTGAATCCCGTCATAGACACACCAGTCTGTTAGAGCTAACAGACACCTGAAACCTGAAAACGAGTTCAACTCGATCGACCCAATGAAATAAATACGTCGGACTTTGTAGTACCCAGATCTTCGAGTCAGAGAATTGGACGAGTTGGAACGTTGAGCAGAGCTTGTGATTTTTAGGATTTGGTTTCAAATAAATATTTGGGGTGAGCGAGATCACTCATCGAACAGATCATGAGAAATTATAGATTTTGACTAGTCACACGTAAAAATCGGACATGATTTTGTTGTTGTTTCGTGTTCAACAATTTTCTTCTTTATGGAATTAATAGGGGCCATATAGTTTTTCATGGTTAGTTGTGAGATGAGAAAGATATGGAAAAAGATTAAATTGGGGTTCATAAGGTAATTGATGGAGGTTGAATTAGTAACTTATAAATATGATGGGACTTGTTTATGAGGTACGCATAAGTTGAGGACGTAAAATAAATTAAGTAACATGGCCACTTTATGTCTTGACAAATGTCACCAAACCCACCATTGTTAGCCTTAGAAACAAACAAAAAAAAAAAAAAAGTATACTTAACCGGCCTCATGTGACTCCCACTTGAACCGCATGTGAGTGAAACAAGGGTTCCTCTCTTCTCTCGTATGTTCAGTCACGTGGAGAGCGAAATCCTTGCTTCTCTCACATGCAGTTCAAGTGGTAGTCCAAAGAGGCGGGTCATGTAGACTTGTTGATAAACAAAGTCATCCCCACTTTCTTCGTTCCAACAGCTCGAGGGTCATTAGCAAAATGGAATAGGGTCCTTATAGCAATATCCTGTAGGGCATGTTATTCGTTAAGACTTTTTTACTAGATCTTCTTTGTCCCGGATATCCAAAGATCTCATAACTTTTAAAAGTCTGACACATAAATGTTTTAACTTTAAAGGTTCAGAAACTTTTAAGTTTTGAAACTTTTTGAGTTCTGGACATTAAAATTCTTAGGTCATTAATTTATGGAACATTCTTTCTTTAAATATACCAAATATTCTTTCTACCGCGATTCTTAAAGAGGAATGACGATGATTTGATATCTCTTCTGTTGTTTCTGGTCGTCGAAGACTTTCAAACTCTCTTAAATCACATCCAACACCTAGATATGGTGTTAAAAATTGAGGACGATTAGGATATCCGACATCTGACAAGTAAAATTTACCTACAACATAAAGCATTAAGATGCAATTTATATCTTCATATACAAACTAAATATATAAAAAAGAATTTGACAAGAATAATAACTATCTTACCGCGAGGAACTTTAAATCCATCATTTCCCTCTAAAGTATCTTTTAACACTCGTGCATCATTTTCTGAACCTTCCCACCCGCTGCGAACATATATAAATTGCAAATCAAAGGTGCAAGACGCTAAAACATTTTGTGACACAATTCCTTTTCTATTACGATAAGCAATTTAATTTTTTATTGGTACCATAGCTGGAATATATGTACCATTAATTTCTCCTACACAATCCTGTGTTCCATACATAAAATAATCAATATTGTTGAATATAGATATATAAAATCAAATTGAATTTGATCATAAATAATTTTATTTTATTACCAGAAAGTAACGATTGAAGCGATCATTTGTTAGGATCTTCAATGAGGTGGTTGTTGGAGTTTTTGTCATTAATTCTGGAGCTTATAAAGTCAATGTCTTCAACACTTTATTGAAGTTTATGCTTGTATAAAATTTTGATCTATCAAATCTTTCTCGAGTTACAGAATAACTATTATTCTGGCCAACCATTTGGACAAACATCCCAAACATCTCTTCCACATTTACGTAGCGCGTATTCTATAATAGCCACTTCTCTTTTAAAATACGACATAACTTGAGAAATGAACCGGGATACATCCTATAAATCTCACAAAATTCATTAGGCGAACCATCCAATTTCTGTTGGATGTAAATGAATCCTTTACTAGTGACTGACTTTCTTTGAGCATTAGGTTTACGTACGTGGATATTATAACCACAAGTGAGCAACTGCACGGATAATAGTTTGATTTTTATTATTAATAACTAGTACTTGTTCATCATCTTCGACACCATCCCCATTGTTCATCTAAAAAATCCTAATAAATACACATATGCATAAAATAGGTAAGAAAAAAAGTTATACCATAACACTTAATAAGACCGGCATAAAAGTATAACATACGAAGTCATAATAAAACTATGATGTAAATGCAGTAAAATAACATATAAAATGTTTGAAGCATAAACTAAACAAACCATATAAATCTTAATCCCTAAACACTAAAGTCTTATTTATCAAGCTCAGATAGTATCAAATCTCTTCGCTCATCTATACCCATCATGGAAAACATCATTTTTTTCTCTGGTGTTTTTGAAAGTTTTGTTCCTTCCATTTTCATTGAGTAGTCCAGATCAGGAATATCATAAAAAGTGCTTTACACAAATCGACTCTTTGTATTCTGAACTAGTTCTTCAAGACTAGAAGCCATTCTTTCACTAATCTCATCATAATTTGTCCTCATTCGTTTTCGTTGGACGGGTAGTTTGCTTCTAGCTATTAGGTCGTTGTGATCTACAAATATTGTCCTTCGTAGTTAGAGGGCCGTTAGGTTCGTCATAGTTAGTCTCGCTAGAAAAAGGATCCAAGTCGATATCAGAATTGTCTACATAAATTCCTTGTAAACCTTCAGTTGATGCTTCGCAGAAGCATTATCTCCAACAACATAAGACCCTTCAAAGATCGTGCACCAATCCTCGTATTCTGGATATTTTCCATTCTGGTAATCCTTAGCAGTTGGGTGTTTCTGCAATAAACTACTTGAATCAATATTTTAGTAGGAAATATATGGTCTATTCGTGAAAGTAAATTTGTTATTTAATTACCTTAAAATAATCATCCCAAACTTCATATGGAGCGGTAATCTTAGGTACTTGCATCCCAACCAAATCCGGAGTAGGAAGCCATTAAGTGTCTAACTTGTTTATACCTTCTTTTCCATTTCTTAATTTTACTCCGTACGTGTTACAATGTTTTATTCCCGTCAAGGTTTGAAAATACGTTTTTACGCCTCGAGGCGGTCTGCTCCTACGAGGCGAGGCGGTGCCTCGAGGCGACGCCTCGAGGCGTAAAATACGAAAAAGAAAAATTGTTAAAGACAATGAAATAAACTATGTAAAAACATATAATAACAAGTTTTCTACCTTACTACCATAGTATAAACTCTGAAATGTTAACAAACAACTCAAAAATAACAATGAAAAGCAAAACACAAAATTCTAAAGAGTTATTCTAAAACAATAAACGCAATGCATTAATAAATCTTTCTCATCAACCAAGGATCTGATTATCTTCTACGTCATCACTACTTCCATCGTCATCACATCTAACGGCTTGTTCATCTTCTTCATGTGATACCAAATCTTCCCAATCATCTTCGTCATCTAACAACTGCATAGGTTGTTTTCCTTTCCCTATTTTGAAGAGAAAATATTAAGTGAACATATAAGTTTCTTTCTTAGAACAATAATTGTTTTGTAATAATAATTACAATTCCATTAAAAAGTTGTCGATTACCTGTATTTTTCTTTCCTGTTTTACTAGATTCTCCCCTACATGTAGTATTTTCCCTTCTTTTCCTTACTAGTTGTGGTATTTCTTCATCGGATTCCGCAACCTCCCTTTGAAGAGTGGTGATCCAACTCATGAAGATTTTCCTCCCAATTAGTAATACTTGCATCAACTCCCACTCCAACGTTCGATCCAACAACCCATTCATCGTCACTATCAATTTCATCAACAACTAATGTATCCTCCACATTCTTTTCTTGTCTTATCCTCTTTGTTAGTTGTTTTATCATTTGCTTCTTGTTGTACATGACGAAAACTAAAACATTTAGCTTCGCTGTACCCAATCTATTCTTTCTCTTTGTATGAATCTAAAATTACATAAACTTACACATTAATAGTTTGTTGTTAACACCTAGTAATTGGACATCTTGCGTGTAATATAAACATAAATTACCTGATTAAAGGTTGACCAATTTCATTCGCACGCAGATGAAGTACTAGTCAAACTTAACACTCTAATGGCAAATTTCTGTAGTGCAGGTGTACAACTGCCATAAGATGCCCACCAACGTGCTAGAAAAAGAACAACCGTCTAGTGTTAGTATACTTACTACTAAATTAGGTAATGTTAATTATAAGCATAATATATCATATATTACCAGGTGTTCGCTTCTTCCTTGTTGCCTCTGCCTCCGGGCGACCAAATAGTTCTCGTTTGCCTTCATACTTGTCAAGACTATTATGAGCTTTATTCCTCTCTTGTTCATTTAGAATGAGTTTATCCATACAATTGTAAAGTCCACTCATGACTTCACCATGACTCGAGAAATTTGACTCATATCGAAACTGGGGATTTAAAAAATATGCCGCGGCATGCAGATCGCGATGCATTTGGTAATCCCATTTATCATCAATAATATCCCATATTTTCTTGTACTTCGGTAACTCATTGTCAAAATTTTTTGCAATATCTTCTTTAGCCTTGTCCATAGTTCCATATATAAAACCCATAGCTGGCATTTTTTTCTGAATCAACCAATCTCAACACACCAACTAAAGGTTTTGTAGCCTTCAGTGAATATATTAAACTTGGCCAGAAAGTGTTGTCTCTCAATATTATTTTTTTGACAGCTTTTTCTTCCTCTTTTTTCGCCCATGAACAATTGTTCCACTTACTGGAACTAAACATCTCTTCCAACCGCGACTTACTTTGTAACATACTTTGTAGAGTGAGATTTGCCGTAGCAAATCGTGTTGGAGCGGGCCGAATCAACTCTCTCTTCAAGGTTTTCCTCATTAAAGCAAGCACCCAACCATGACTATATATGAAGTTACTCACTTGTTTTGCTTTCCGATAAATATTTGCAAGTTGAGGTAACTTATATATCTTCTCAAGCATTAAGTCGATACAATGGGCAGCACACGGAGTCCAATATAAACCCTTTCTCTTTACCATTAATTTTTCTCCTGCTTTTTTGTAAGCGGCTGCATTATCTGTTACAACTTGAACAACATGTTCTTCTCGTACCTCTTCAACAATCTCATCTAGAAGCTTAAATATCATGTCAGCATCTTTAATTAAGTCCGATGCGTCAATGCTTCTTAAAAAAATTGTCCCTTCTGGACAATTAACTAAGAAGTTAAGCAACTGTGTACCTCTAATGTCTGTCCAGCCATCAGACATTATGCTAACACCAGTACTTGGCCATGTCTCCTTTACCTCTTCAACCATCTTGTTTGTAGTATTTACCTCCTCTTTAAGTATCCAAGTAGTCAACTCATAACTCGATGGAATTTTCAACCCACGTCCATACTCACCAACTGATCGAAGCATATTAGCAAAAGATGGACTATTTGCTACATTGAAAGGTATCCCATTTTTTAAAAAAAATCGACCAATATCCATGCATACTTTGTTCCTGTGTTCCTTGCCATTTGCTGGTGGAATTACACGTGGCCCACTTCCATCTTCATTGTCATCATTTATAACCACAAATCTATCCATAGGGCCTCTTATCCCACGATCCGATACTCCACTTGGACCACTACTGACAGTACTTCGGTTGGTATTTAAATTTTGTTGTTCTTCTCCACCAAAATAAGAACCTTGATTAGCCATGAATTCAAAGTTCTCTTATGCTTGATGCTTTGATTTAACCCCTTTATTCATGTAAGCTTTGATCTCTTCTTTTACTTCGGGTGGTACTTTATCACATGGTTTAACATCTCGGTGATTACACGATAGATGGTTCTTCAACCTCGTTACTCTCCCCGTTATCGTCTTACTACAAAATTTGCACTCAAAATAAGAGTAAGCTTTTCCGGTGATAGTCGGTCCTTGAGTTTGAACTCCGTATTTCCAAGCTGGATCTTTTCTATTGTTACTACTCATTCTCACCTTCCTAAATAAACAAAAAATAAACAATTAACTAATCAATCACTTACGATACATATGAATTGAAATATTATATGAACTATAAAATAATGACACTACATGTAAACTAGGTTGATGTATACTTTCAACAACAAAAAAAGGTTGATGTGTCATGTTAAGACAAAAAACAGTAGACAATAATCATGTGAGTTTTATCATATTTCAATACAAGAATACACCAACAAAAAATGATAAAATAATATATACTTTTAGCCTTTAGGGATCATGTGATATGTAGGCAGTAGGCTAATAAAAATATACAATATTACTTACATAGTAGTATAGTACTATAGTACAACATGACATTAGGTTAGTGGTATTATAACACTATAAAATATTCAAACTTCTTTATGAAGAGGGGTAAAAAGATAAAGAAGTACAGTGAGTGAGTCAGTAACTTTTTTAATAAAGAAGCAAAAAAAAGTAGAAGATCATGTAGAGAGAGGATCGGTATTTGTAAAAGAGAGAAACAATTATAACTTAGAGTAGCAACTAGAGTAGAAAAAAAAGAGACAAAATCATATCAAAGAAGTACAAAGACACCCGTACCAGCAAACAAAGTAGAAGAAGAAATAAATTATGATCAGAAAGTAGAGAGAGAGTCTGACTTTTTTGCAGCAATCACCAAAGAAAAAAGTAGAACAAGAAGAATAAAGTAAGAGAGAGAGTCGGTCAAAAGGAAAACCTAATTAGAATATGGAAAGTTGTTGTACTTTTTAGCCTATTTTTGATTTTATCAAGTTACAAATTTGCCCTTCAACCAAAAAAGTTTTTGTTTTTTTCTGACTTAGGGAATACGTACGTCTCGAGGCACCACGGGACCGCCTCGCCCCGAGGCGTACGCCTTGACCGTTTTTTCAAACCTTGTTTCCCGTTACATTTTCCATTGAGAGTTGGAATAACAAGTTGCTCGTAGTAGTTCTTTGAAATCGAATCATCTTTACTGCTATTGACGACTTCAACAACAAGTTGAAGTAGCAACTCATTTTCAGTTGTAGTCCATTTCATATAATATTTTTTTTTTCTATAAATCATCTAACCAAAACAAATTGAAAGTGCACAAAATTTACTTCCACATCTATCATAGAATCATAAAAGTATCCCCATCTAATAAAAAAACACACACATATTTTATTTAGTTCATGAAATACCAAGATAAACACATATTCTATTCAACTCTGAAACAAGCTTCAATCGTAATCTCCAAGATAAAGATAAGCTCACATATTTTATTGAGAGGATATTTACGAAGAAATAAGACCTTAAGATCACAGGTCCTTACAACCTGATGATGCATAAATTGTCCAGATGTTGCCTAACGTCAAGGAGTCAAGAACATTCCTGAAGTCCAACGGATCAACCCGGTTTAAGATAACAGAACAACTAAACCTTCAACACTTCGCCACCAACGCCCCTAACTGGGAAGTTGGCTAGAGATATCAGCCATGTTTCACCCCCGACACAGACAGATCAGCTCTGGAGTCTTCAAAGGAATGAGGGGGGTCCGCGTAAGTTAGGCCGATGCCTCACACCTTAAACTAGGGAGGCAGAAGCACTCTAACAATTGACCTACTCAATCTTGGAATCTCCTTAAATATTTCAGTTGGCTACAGATCTTAAGTGTTTAAGCAAGCTTGGACTTCAAGAGTCTCAAAGGAGGAAACATCTCCCAGAAGATCTATCACCTCGGCAGTATATCTACGAAGGATCCTTGAACTTAGGAACTTCTATTTATCCTAGATACGAGATAATTACAAGGGAAACTCTAACCACGAATAGTGGGTCACTTTCCTAACCAGTGGATCACATCTGCCTCATCTAGACCGTCTAATCATAGTCGGTCTACTTTAGCCTATAAAAGACCCCTCATCATCTTCCACAAGACAAGCTGGACACAAGCACTTTACACAGGGTTATCCTAACTCGCCCCCAAAAGGTTCAATCAATATTCAATCTTTTACTGCAAAGAAAATCCTGACTGTCTTGAGCGTCAGAGCGGTTTTCAAACCCTTTACAGGTTCCTCCCCAGGAATCAAGGAGTTGGAGCAAGAGCAAGAAACCAGAGCTGGAGCGAGGAACAGGCGAAAGGAATCACAATCCACTTACTAGAATATTCGATCACAACGGACGTTGTCATGCAGCAAGTCCCTGTTTCATGCTGATATAACGGAAATCCATTTTTTGACATCAACACAATCAATCATGCATAATTTAAAAACAACCAATTCAATTTTCACTACACATGTCAAAATCTACATGGAGAGACAGTTCATGGAGATTAATTAGATAAAAGGAAGGCTATTTAATATTGACAAATCAACAACCCTGTCACTGGATTAAATTGAACTTTCTTTTTCTCATTCATAATTTAATTAAGTTGTTACTTGGATTAAATTTTTTACTTTAGTTAATATATTGCTAACTATTAGCCATTGTGTTCAGGTGGATAACAGTAAGGACGATGCATTTAAAGATGACGAATCATCATTCTGTTTTTAGGCATCATCCGTTTTTAGGCTATATATTGTTCCAATATCTCTCTAGGTATCATATGTTTTTAGGCTATATACTGTTATTTATTAGTCTATTAAATTAGGTTGAAGGATTTAAAGATGATGGATCACCATTCACCATAGACAAACTTTAGGACAATGTGAGGATTTAGAGATTTTCTCTTTTAAAAATTTCAAGAACAAATCAACAACCCTGTCGATCTACAAACTAAGTTTGAAAGTTCCGGTACAAAAGACAAATCAACAACCTTCGATCTACTACAACAATTTCAATTTAAAATAAACAATGCAATTTTTACTACAACTTTGTCATAGAATTTTTGAATATCTCAACAAAAGCAAAACTTACACATAACGAACCTATTAAATAAAATAAAAGATGGAAGATAATAGAGATTGATAAGGGAAGTACCTTTTTAAAGAAAGGGAAGGAAAAATGTGAACATGAAAGAGTAGTGGCTGGAAACGGAGGAGAAAAAGTAGAGAATTGGCTATGTGTTAGAAAAAATTAAATTAAGTCATTTTTATAAGGAAAAAATAGGGGTTTTGGTTGTTTCAACCCTACAATTTTTATGCACACCAAGATACAATTAGAACTTCAAAGTTTCACCTAAATAGGTGGATCTTTTAATTAGACAAAAACACGAGTAAAATTGCCTCCATGAAAAGGACAAATTTTAGATTAAAAGTTCTGAATCTCTCATAAAAATTGAATAACATGTCACTTAAAAGTTCGTAAAAAATGTCTTAAACCAATAACGCTGACTTAAAGATCTTAAAAGATGTCCCAAACCAATAACATTGACTTTTAAAGTTCTTAAAAACAAAATTTTGAACCAAGATGCTGACTTTTGAAGATCTTAAAAAAAGGTTTAAATCAGTAACACTGAACTTCAAAGTTCTGAAGATCCAATAAAAGGTCCGAAGGAATAACCCTCACTTATAAAATTCATGAAACTTCCTTTCCTTTACACGTTATACCTATAGTTGCCACCTCATAGAAGGCTACCTCCATTAAGTTCATTCTCAAGCAGAAAACAAGAATGAATTGATGGGTTCTGAGTTTATAAAATTATAAGTTTCTTTCGATCGATTTGAAGCGCTCCATGGTCTGAATTCAATGGAATTTCTTTCGAGTAATCCTATTTGACTCGTTCTACACATCTAGAGGTTTAGAAATTTCTGTTTTGTCTGAACTTGGTGATTATATAATATTTATATTAAAAACTGTATAGTTAGGTCTAATTTCTTTTGGTTCGTAATTTGGAGCTATGTAGATGGTTATCATTCAATTTTTTTCCGAATGATTTATGTTTCAAGAACTTGTTTAGGATATTGTACACTATTTCCAGGTATCCATATATAGACGAGTTGCTGCCGAATTGTTTTATTGCTCGAATGTCATATTTGGACTAGTTTTGGAATGAATTGGAATATAGAGGGTTACCCGAACTTTCTTATATTTCACTGGGAAAAACAGTTTAAGTTATAGAATCATATCATTGGGTTTATTACATGATTTGTCATCTTATGAAGAATTTGAAATGTAAAATATAGTTTATGGGAAGTGGGTTGGTTAGTTTGTATGCATTTTAGGTATTTGGTGGAATATTTCAGTAAACTGTATAGTGCCGATAGGACATTCTTAGTTTAGTTTCATTCATTTTATGCACTCTTGCGTTGCAAAAGATCTCTTGATAGTTATGTAACGCCAAATGAGTGTTTTACCCTTTCATATTTCAGTAAGACTTCTGTACTGTAACAGAGAGCTCGAGGAGAGGTGAAGCTTAGTCAAGAGACACCATCGAAGGCGCATTAAGAGGTAAGATCCTATGTATGTTACTTGGAGCACGGGTGTTCCCTGTTTCGCCACTTTATATATATTTATTTATTATTTTCTTTTTATCATTGCTTAGTTCAAATTATAATATGATATGATATGATATGATGTGAATGCATGTGGTGTGCTCTGTGTTATTGATGTTAGCCTGTTCAAAACTAATTGGTTTTTCTGAAAAATAATCACTTGGTGGCGGAATCGCTTGAGCTGCGTGATCGTTTTGTGTGAACTGTAAACACGTGGTAGCGGAATCGCTTGAACTGCGTGATAACATGATGGTGGAATTGCTTGAGCTGTGTTATATGTAATGATTGTTTTCTATTGGGCATTGGTTGGTCCCCTTGTTTATTTTTTTTACTGATTAGCCATGAATTAATGTTAAGGGTTACACTCGGTGTGTGGCCAACCGTTTGGTAACGACCATTCTAGTTTATCCAGAATAGGGTTCGAGAGAGATTGGGAGTTGGGGTCTGAGTCAGACCTGCGTAAAGAACTACTCAGATACCATAATGCGAGTAAGGTTCCTTTTAGCGGTTGGTCACTTGCACTATGATTTTGTTTTGTGAGCACATTGCCTGCAGAAGATAGTGATGATACTGGACCGGATTTTTCTTAGGTATGAATTACATTCATACTAGGTTTAGGTTCATCTCATTGGTTGGTTGTGGAGTGATTTCTGCGAAGATCAGACTAATCTGATGATAATGTTGGGGTCTCCATGGAAATTGTATTGCATTCCTTTATTGATGAGCTTTGCTCAGGCCGGTCATTCAGAGGAAGTTGAGGATGACTTTGATCGGTTTGTATTGAGCGTGTGTTGTTTCCGTTTGATTACAGATAATGTTACGTCTAGTCGAGAAAGAGTCATATGATAGAGACACATATCTTTTTATTGACTATAGATGTTGGTGGTGGGATTTAGAGGTATAGGCACATAACCTTTATCGGTAGAGACTACTTCACAGAATGGTAGTTAGTCACTTACAAATTATAGATGTGTTGGACACCAGGTTTGTATATGTGGACAAATATTTGTTATGTCTCGATTTCCAGAGCAGTTGTCAGAATATGACCAGTGAGAAGGATAGTTTTCAGAATTCAGTTGTTACCAGTCACATATTTTCTTTTAGCTGCACTACATACCACAGTATTGCAAAGTTATTTATCGACTATATGATATTGAGTTCGATGTTCCTAAAGAATAAATAGATTTTCATATAGGACTGGTTTTCATTGACAACAGTTCTATTTAGAGATAGGGGGATTATAGTGTAGAAGTTATTGTTATACTACAAAGGCTAATGTCCAGGGTTGAATTATATTGAGTTGATGAAAAAATTCGATATTATATGTTATATTGATTGAGGCACTATTTGTTGTTAGAATTATTCAGGGTTATAAGCTTATAGCAGAATGTCTTTCGAAGGTTGGTTTATCTATGACTTGTATAGATATTATAGCGGTCTTCAATATCTATTTATCATCTTATCGACAACCACTATATTTTCTTTGTGATTATAGTGTCACCGCCAACATTGACTTGTATATATTATAAATGTCTTTATTCCTCATTTTCTTATATTATCGGCAATAGTTTTTTATATTATCGACAATAGTATTTTCTTTGAGGATGGGGGATCAAGGACAACTTATACTTATAGATAGATTATAAATGCCTTCATTCTTTATTTTCTTTTATGGCGGACTACTATAGAATATCTTTAGGTCTTGTATGGATGTGATGGAGTGAAAGATAAGAGAACAATATCAAAGTAGTTATTTAATTGTTATTTGTAAGACCACCAAAGTTTACATATGGCTTTAAAACCCATGCATAAGATACCTATACCTGTACTATGAGATGCTTAGTTCTTACGGAATTGAGATAATCTCTACACTCCTTCCACATCATCATTATTGCCACCTTAAGTTTTTCTTTTTGTTAAGGAGCCACCTTAAGGTAATGATCTAAAGAACCAAGTTCTAATCGTTATCAAACTAGACACACCCAATTGATGGTCAACCACATAACCATAATGCGATAAACTGAAACTTTATTTGGAACATTAATACTATCCCGAGAATTTCACTTTTTCTATGGAAGTGTTGTATGAAGAGCTTACCAGTTCGTCATCTTATAGACAAATATGTTGACAACATCTTAAATTGCTCTTAATGTCATGAAATTGAAACTCAGAATCATGTTTTACTTCACTACACTTTTGCTAGAAATATTTGGTTCTATTTTAATATTCATTCGAGTAACATTTTATCTTTAAAGGAATGGATAACTTCTTGGAATAATGGGCATCATCACAATTATAATTTGGACAAACTTTATGAAACTATTATATGGTTTATTTGGAAAGTTCGTTGTGATCATTGTTTTCAACAACATAACATTTCTCCTTTGCAGGTTATCAATCAGATTTTGGTTTTCCCAAGTTACTATTCATAAAGTTACTAAAAATCCTCAACTGAAAGTGATAAAGTGGGCTCCTCCGATTAATCGTTATGTTAAAGTGAATACTGATGCATCTTTTACCAAAAAATAATGTTATTCCTGGAATTACTTGCATAATTCACAACCACAAAGTTCAATTCATAAATGCAAAGACCGATACCATTAGATCAAGAAACGAGGAAGAACGTTAAATCCAAGCTATTTTAATGGGATTTCAACGGGCATCTAGCACCAATGTTAAATTCATATATGTTGAAAGTGACAATCAAACATCTTTAAAACCCAAGTAAAATGATTCACTGGCAGTTGAGAGCTCCTTCGATTAATCTTTATGTTAAAGTGAATACTGATGCATCTTTTACCAAAAGTAATGAAATTGCTGGAATTAGTTGCATAATTCACAACCACAAAACTCAATTCATAAATACAAATGCCGATACCATATGATCAAGAAACGAGGAAGAATGTGAAATCCAAGCTATTTTAATGAGAATCAAATGAACATCTAGCAGCAATGTTAAATTCATACAGGTTGAAAGTGACAATCAAGCAATCATCAAACGTCATTAAAATCCAAATAAAATGATTCACTGGCAGTCGAGAGCTTATGTCAAAGCAATTAAAAACCTTATTTCACAGTTTTATGGTGTCAACTTCTCTCATATACCACGCGAAGGAAACGCTCAAGCCAACAACAGTCTAGCTAAATTGACTGTCAAAAAAAAAAAAGAAAGTGTCCCCTCCACGGTGGCATCTGGGCAAATCCCCGTTGCTGTAATGTGATGGGTGAATCGAATGAGTAGAATGGATTAGGGTTGGATTCATGATGGATTTAGCGATTAGGTTGAGTAGATATGATGCTTTTGCAGTTTTGTTTTCGTGATTCAGTAGCTAGGTTTGGATTTGGGATAGATTCAATGGTAGTTAGGGTTTTCGGTTGAAAGGAAAGAGAGAAAATCGTCGCAGGGCTCTCTCTCTCTCTCTCTCTCTTCTCAAAAAACCGATCACTCAGTTAGCAGAATCCACAAAGTTCCTTCCTGGTCGCGCGAAACCCTAGTTTTCAAAAAAAAAAAAATGTCGTTGGGAATGACATACATGAAACGACTTCTTACCAGCTCCAATCTTCTCTTACGAACAATTTCTACTATAGCTTCTCAAAGCCCTTTCTCTGGGAACTATATCAAACATCAAAATCAACAAAACCAGCAAACTTTATCACAGCAACAAGATTATGAACGACAGCCACAGCAAGATCCCCACAAGTTAATGAAAGAAGACCCAATTCAGGTATGCTCTGATTTATGGTTCAGAACCTTCTCTGATCACAGTAAAAAACCCTTCTCCAATCTCACTGGATTCCTTAAGAAGTTCGATTTATGGATATTGGCTTATCAACGTTCATGTGCAGAAGAAACTGGTTCTTTTCCCCCAAGAAGTGCAATTCATTCTAATGTTCTTCATAGTATTCTTTCTCTACAAAATGCTGTAATTAATGGTCACTTTTTTTGGGGCATGAAAACCCATCTCTTCATTCGATCTCCTAATGATAAACCCATTACTAAATTAGTTTCAAGAAGTAAAATTCAAGCCATTTTAGAATCAGATAAATCTTGTTTTCAGGATCGTGTTGTTCAAGAGGTTTTGTTATTGATCTTAGAACCTGTTTTTGAGGCTCGGTTTTCGTCTAAGTCTCATGCATTTCGACCTGGTAGAAATGCACATACTGTTATTAGGAGTATTCGGAGTAATTTTGCTGGGTACCTTTGGTTTTTGAAAGTGGATTTGAGTGATATATTTGAAAATGTTAGTAAGGATGTGTTGATGCATTGTTTAGAGAAGGGTGTTAAGGATAAAAAAATATTGAGTTTGGTAAAATCAGCAGTGACAACTCCTGTTAGGATTCGATCAATGTCTAAAAAAGATGATAAAATGAAGAAGAAGAAAAAGAAGAAAGGGACTAGGAAAATCATTTTAAATGAAAATGAAAAGAAACCTGATCCATATTGGTTGAGGACATTCTTTAGCTTTGCACCCGAAGAAGCTGCAAAGGTACCCTCGTACGGCCATTGTGGGATTTTGAGCCCATTACTTGCCAACGTTTGCCTTGATGAATTGGATTCGTTGATGGAAGATAAGTTAGTTAAGTACTTTTGTCCATCTATGCTTGACTCAATTTGGAGTGAAGGGATCGATGATGGTAGTCATAACCCTGCATGGCCCGAGTTTGTCCCATCAAGTGGGAAAGAGAAGTCAAGAAAGATGGATTATATCCGATATGGTGCACATATGTTGATTGGGATCCGAGGCCCTAGAGAAGACGCGGTGAATGTAAGGAAGGACTTGATTGATTTTTGTGAAAAGAAGTATGGGTTAAGGTTGGACAATTCTAAGGTCGAAATAGAACACATAACTAGAGGAATTCAGTTCTTAGACCACATAATTTGCCGTCGCGTTATTCACCCAACACTTCGTTATACAGCCAGTGGAGGGAAGATTGTGAGCGAAAAAGGCGTTGGAACTCTGCTTTCGGTCACTGCTAGCTTACAACAGTGTATTCGCCAATTTAGAAGGCTTAAGTTTGTTAAGGGTGACCGGAATCCTGAACCATTACCTTGCACTCCGATGCTTTATTCAAGCCAAGCACATTCTAACTCGCAGATGAATAAGTTCCTCGAAACCATGGCAGACTGGTATAAATTTGCAGATAATCGCAAAAAAGTGGTGGGTTTTTGTGCTTATGTAATAAGAAGCTCTTTAGCTAAGCTTTACGCAGCTAGATATAGGTTAAAATCTCGTGCCAAGGTTTACGGGATTGCTTCCCGTGATCTAAGCCGTCCATTGAGAGAGAGTAGTAATAATGCAGCACCGGAGTATTCAGATCTTTTGAGGATGGGACTAGTTGATGCGATCAATGGGGTTCAGTTTTCTCATATGTCACTGATTCCATCTTGTGATTACTCTCCATTTCCCAGAAACTGGCTTCCAGGTCATGAGCGAGTTTTGCATGAGTATATAAGATTACAAGATCCAAGATTCTTCTGTGAAGTGCACAGATCTGTGAAACGAGAAGGCTTAAGTTTACCTCAAGATGACATATCCAACATTGTCTGGGACTACAAGACTTGTGGAGTGCACAGAGACCGAACCTATACAGCAGTGACGGCGGAGGCCAGACCTGTAACAGCAATGACACCAAACGCTGGGTAGCTAAAACCACTATAAGCATGTATGAGGACTACAATTTTCACTCCAGGAAAGTTAATAATATACTCCTGACATGCGGTTACACTTGAGAAGAAACCATTGCACGCCTACTGTAAGACAATTTACCCGTGAAAGAATCAAGTGGCTCCAAAGAAGGTCCCGCAGTGCCTGCACCCACTCAGGTGAGACAGTTACTGTTGTAATTGCTGCTAGAACAGAAAAATGCCTTTGCCGTCCGATCAGTATCCGTGTTCTCCTTTTTTAGTTGCTTGAGTTTACTTACAATTGTCCTTCTAACCCTCAGTGAGCATTTATAATTATACCTTCAGCTTGTATCATACATTATTCTTGTACGGGATGATTCCATGTTGGTCCTCTAAAGACGACCAACTCACCAAAATGGCCCCCTAAAGATGACCGCCTTCTACTTCCTCCTATTCATTTTTGAGATCAGTGATCAGTCAACTTTAACTGTTGACCTCTCTTTTTCTTTTCTACCCCTCTTTCTAAAACTCTTTCCATCCCGATCCTTTGTCGCTTTCTTCTTGACGGTCGTCGACGATCGGCCCATCGCCGGTCGGCGAGTATCATTAAAAAGAAATTTGTTGCATGTCTGGAAATGTTAAGTCAGTATACTATGTCTGGGAATGTTGAAGTGCTTCTTGCTGTTAACAATTATGTTTTGGTTGTTGATGAAGATGGAGCACAACAGATCGTCGTTGGAATTGGTCCTTTGCAGAAAATAGTGATGTCTGGGAATCGAAAGATTGTTTCATTGTTTACACATGATGAAAGGCTCTTGTTGTTTCCATTACAGATTTCGACCAACCATTATTTGAGTGTTCTCACGAGGCAAGTCTTTATTTTGATTGAATTGTTAAACTGGTTGTTTCTGTGGTATAAAAACACTCAATTATTCAGTAGCTTGCCTTTTCTTAATTGTTTTTCTGATGAAACAATACAGTCCTGAGGAATATATTATATCTGGGCATATTCAGATTATTGAATAAATGAGAAACATAAGGATGTTTTAGAGTAATTAACATGTAATAGTGAATGGTAAACTTGATAAAATGAAGGCCAGAAGAGGTGATAGTGAAATTAAGGTAGGAACTGATCTTAAGACTTGTCGATACGGGGATTTTGGATAGAAGCCTATTTTCTTTTCTCAAAAAAAGAAAAAGTTAAAAGAATGTCAAAGTATAAGGTAAACGACAGGCTAGAACACCATGCTGGAAAGAAGAAAATGAAACAACCCCAAAACTTAGTAAAGTTACAAAAGCGGAAATGAAGCCCAATTTTCTTGCTTACTCCAATATTACAATAAATGGATGCACCCCTTCGGTCTTTTCTCATTTACGGTAAACGACAGGCTAGAACACCATGCTGGAAAGAAGAAAATGAAACAACCCCAAAACTTAGTAAAGTTACAAAAGCGGAAATGAAGCCCAATTTTCTTGCTTACTCCAATATTACAATAAATGGATGCACCCCTTCGGTCTTTTCTCATTTACGGTTCCAATTGTTGCAACTGGAAACTCTTCTGCCTATTCTAAAATACATCCAATAGTAGTTGTTTAAATATCATATTTGTGCAGTCGGCTTTACCTCCTGAGCAGTAAGCTTTGTGCGGTGTGCATAGTGTGGTTCTTTATTCGGATGATATGCTTTTGGTGGTTGGTCCTTACGATGATCCAGTTCGCTATCTGTATGATGATCCAATCTCATTCCAGAGTGCGATGGTGTGAAGATACTTTCAGATATAAGTATGGAATTCTTACAACTAGTCCCTAAAATTCCACTGAAAGTTTCAAAAAAATTTGAAGCACGAAACCTGCAGCCTTGTTGTTTGATGCCTTGGACCACTTTGACAGAAAAGTGCTAAGGTATGCTTCATGCTGCACAAAATATGAAAATACTTGTTTCGTAAGTTTTATCATTCTCGGATGTACATACTTTATATGGCGCGCTTCATTACTTCACGTTCTTGTGAGGCAAATTAAGCAACAACCTGTTAACAAAGAGAATGTTGTCAATTTTCTTCTGAACTCTAATCTACTGATGCTCATAATAAATTGCTGGTAATGGTATTCTTCATATTAAAATATAAATATATTTGTAGGTTTCTGAGAAGAGATGAAGTTGGCTTAAAATCATTGCCCTTGCTAAGATCCGAGACTGGGATGCACTAGAAAAGTTCTCCAAGGAGAAGAGACCACTTAGAGGTGAGTTGTTACTGTTGTTTGTAAGGTAAAGCGATGCTAGTTAGTAGTTATGTATCTGACAAAAATTATAGCTTTGTTAAATTCTAAAGTCTATTGACTACGAATAAACTGGAAAACTCTGAACTGACCAATCCAAAAGAGGTACTTTCTATGCAATGACATGTTTGTTTGGGTTATAGGAATATGCTTTATTTTAACAGCAGATTTGCTTAGTAAGGATTAAATTGTTTAACTCCATTTGTATGTTACAAAGTTAGACAATTAGACAAACTTATGTTTGGGTTTATGTATTTAATGTCAAGTAGGTTGTAAACCGATTGTGGAGGTTTGCGTTGACGCAGATGAGAAGTGAAGCTCTAAAATACATCCCAAAACTCGTAGATACCAGAGAAAGAGCTGAGGTAACCTTTTCTTCTCTTCTTTTCGCTTATATATATGTTACTAGCTGCTGGCATTTGTCGTATATCATCTTTAACGAGGAAAGACATTTAAAAAATTATTTACCATTTTTATTGGACAAATATATTTACTTCTAATCCCAATCAGTCATTAGAATTAGAAACCTAGAGGAACATAGGTAGACTGATATAAGAATGAAATTAGAATATGAGAGAAAATTGTGCACTGACGTTTAATCTCCGATCGTTGTCCGGCAACTCAACCAACCCTTGAGATCGCAGCAAACCATTCCCTCACTAACACCGTTGCATAGAATCGTAGATTCTGGTATAGCGCCGAATGGTAAACTGAGTTGTATCAAGAGGGAATTCCGTGTTCCTGGATTTTCGTCGGAGATAGGGGGTTCATCGGTTTCTTTCCGGCAACAACTCTTCCCTAGAGATGCTTCGTACCAGCTCACCGCTACTGCCATAGCACTGAATCTTAGATTCTGGTATAGCGCCGTCTGATGCGTTGAGTTGTATGGATAGGGGGCCCCGTCTCGCCGGAGCCTAATCGATGGCAACCAAAAGCGGTATTTATATCAGTATAGAAAGAAAGAGAATCCTCCTCTCTAAGCTTCGAGGTGGTAGATATCTCATCTGCGAGCAAGGTTTCTACAGGGAGTGGTTTATCAACTTATCGTCTGAAACTATTAAGAGTCTGAAAGCCTTTGTTTTCAATGCTTTCTCTGCTACTTCCAAAAAGAAGGATGTTGAAAACTCTCCATCTTCAAGGACGGTTCCAATATATGGCTATGGGAAGTAATGGAAAATAAGAGAGGTGAATACATTTGGGCACATAGAGTGGGTGATGTCAACAATAGCAAAAAGTCCATATGTATCCCCAAAGGAAAGGAAGGTGATGGATGGGATAAGATGGATAAAGGTGTAACTGAGATAACCTCTGAGTTCTATAAAGTCAAGGGATATCAAGAAGCTTTGATGGTGGAACCTGTGGGGCTCACATCTAACAAGTTTCAACTTTTGGAGGATTTGTATGACAAGGGAGGGGATGAGGCATACAAAGAGTTTCCATATCCCAAGAGGATCCCTAGGGAAGAAGAGAAGAATCTCCACTCAACCGTGGGCAAAGCATAATCACGCCGGAAGTAATAGAAATATTCCCCAACCACTGTGAATTGGCCCAGTGCATGTTAAACATCAATCCTCTCACACAAAGGCCTATAAAAGGAACATCCCCATTCAGAAGCAGATCCATCCTCAACCTTCTAAAATCTAGTATACCCCCCCAATCTTCCTCTTACCCTCTAATGGTGTCATATGATATTTACAATATGGATTGGTTCTCTGCTATCATCCTCGAGAGAAATCCTCATTTGACCACTGGCATCTCGTGGAAGCAGCTGTTAAAAGAATCACGGGTACGGAGGCAGTTGAGGTTTTACCGTACAAAAATTGTGCATCCCTAGTGAAAACAAAAGAACCAACGGATAACCTTAAGAAGTTCCTGGAGGAAGACGTTACTGGAGAAGGTTTACATTAGAAAATGGAGTCCCCATTGTAACTCGGTCATCATCACTCCTGTTCTCATGGAGGTCAAGATGTATGGTATCCCCTTCCACTTGTGGAATGAAAAAACATTCGCTAGTTTGGTGGAAAATTTGGGCGAAATAGTAGAGATTAGCTAAGAGACATCCACACTACAGAACCTAAGGTACGCCATGTGTTTCTGTGGACGTCAAGCCGAATGGTTCCATTATAGAGAGGAAAAATTTGCTGACCGAAGGGGAGCGTTATCATATTTGGATTACGACGGAGGTTATAGCAGAGAGGAGACAAAGCGACCATGTTCTTTCTTCACCGGAAAATCAAACTCCACCGGAGAAGACGAACTGTCCTTTCCAAAGTCCGAAGTCCAAGGAACAGGCTGGAAACCCTAATGTGAGTACGGGTGCTGCAGGCTCGACTTCCGATAAGGGGGTAGGTGAGGATACGTGCAGCCGGGATCCGAGGAAAGGAAAGGATAAAGCTGATGGTGACAAACAATTAACTCAGAGGAGATTATTAGGAAGTTGAACAATATGGCGAAAATGTCATGCATAGAGATTAGACCAGATATGGTGGAGGCTATGACGAAGTTGATGAACGAAGCAAACAAATGGGCCAAAACCATCACTTATAAGAGGGCCAAAAAGAGCAGTGTCCTATCCAAGAGGTTGTGGGCTTTAGAGAAAGTCCCATTGGGAAGCGTACAGTGTCGAGGCCCAACAAGGAGAAGCCCAAGCCAGACAAGGGTATGGCTAGGTCCAGTAATGAAAAGGCCCACCACAATGTCGAACATCACTCCATTAGCCCAGATAACAATGAAGAGGAAAGGATGGTGCAACTCTTCGAGACTGGTAAAACATTGGGGTTCCCAGGAGCTGACGACTACGGTAGGGTGATTGAACTTATGGAGGTAGAAGGGATAGGATCAAAAGTAATTGACCAAGACAAGGCAACTCAAGAGGATGAGGTCTTGGTAACTACTCCACTAGCAATCATTCGGCCAGAAGGAGTTCAGAGGAAGGACATTCAACAGGAGAGGCGGGTCGTCGATTTCGAAGAGCAAGGTTGGTATGGCTATTGTGATTCAGGAAGACGCAGTTGAGGAGGAGGGAAGAAAGAAGAGACGTTTGAGCAAGTTCATCAGGGAGCTGAAAAATTTAAACTGGGGGTTGAATGATTCCAAATCGTCCATTAAGAAGGCTAGGTTGGCACCAGATCTAGGGGAGTTCCATAAACCATGTCAGTAAACCTCATTTCTTTGAATATCAGGGGGTTGGGTAACCCAGCAAAGAAGTTAGAAGTCAGGAAGGTTGTTAAGGATTTCAAGGTGTCTCTTTTGTGTATTCAAGAAACAAAATGTTCTTCGTTGATGGAGTCTAGCATTATGGGGGTCTGCGGTAATAGTCTTTGTGGGTGGGAGTCTGTCCCTGCTGAAGGAATTTCAAGGGGTATTTTGTGTATCTGGGATGTTAAGATAATGGAAGCCATGGATGTCTTGAAGTCTCCTTACTGTATGTGTATTCTTTTTAAGAACAAAGCGGATAATTTTTATTGGGGTTTTACTAGGGTTTATGGCCCCGATCTGTAAAGTAAGAGAAAGGATCTTTGGGCCGATTTGGATGTAGTAGCCTCTAAGTGGCAACTCCCTTGGTGTGTGGGTGGTGACTTTAATGTGACCCGGTTCCTCCATGAAAAGAAAAACGGAAGGAAGATAACCTCTAGTATGAAGTGGATCGATCGCAACAACCTCCTGGACCTGCCTAAGCAAGGTATGGAGTATTCTTGGACTAATAATCAATCTAATCCAGTGCTTAATGTGCTAGATAGGTTTCTTATCAATAGTTCCTGGGAAGATAAATATTCGAAAGTAGAACAGATTATTCTCCCTCGTCCTATAGCAGACCATGCCCTGGTGCTCTTGCGAACCGACTTCGAATCATCCAATCCTCTTCCATTTAGATCGGAGGACAGATGGATGGGAAAAGAGGACTTCATTCCTAACATAATGGAGTGGTGAAGTGAAGTCTCCATAGGTTCCTCTCCTAGTCATACCTTTTGGAAGAAGATGCTACACTACATCAAAGAAGAGCTAAAACCTTGGTCTATGGATAAGTGCAACAAATTCAACAAGGAATAGTCGAAGATTCAGTCTAACATCTATAATCTTGATATTTTGGAGGAGTCCCAGACCCTAGCCTCAGAGGAGTTTGAATCTCGTAAGATTTTAAAAGCGAAGCTTGAGAAGTTAATGAGCATGGAAGAGGTGAGCCTTAGGCAGAAGTCTAGATCTGTTTGGCTCAAGGCTGGGGATAAGAATACGTCGTACTTTTACAGAATCCTCAAATGCAGAACTCGCCAAAATCGTATTAGCATTATAATTCAAGGGGATGCAAACTTCACTGAGGAAGAGGATATAATCAGAGAAGCAATTCGACATTTTAGCCATCTCTATTGCGAACCTAGATTTTGGAGACCTAGCATCGAGGAGATGGAGCTCCCTAAACTATCCAATGTTGAAGCAGAGGGTTTAGAGATAGCTTTCTCAGAGGAAGAGGTCAAGGGCGCCATCTTAGAACTGGCCAAGTATCACGACCATATTCTTGGAGATGCATATGGCGTGACGAGTGCTAGGATGACACGCATAAGCGCATAGGACGGAGGGCCGAGCCCGGGGTCGAAGAGGGCCAGAAGCATCCTTGAGCCATGCACGGAGGTGCATTCAAGTCTAAGCCAAGAGCGAGTATGCTTAGTTGAAAGGATTGATGTTTTCTTGTGGAAATAGGCAAAAGAGGAACTTTGCTACTATAGGAAGGGGGGGGGGGGGGGGTTTCCCTTCCTCATATGCATCCTGCATATGCCAAAATCTCGTGGATGGGACGCTCGCCCATCTTAGCTAGTGTGCACGAAAGTGAGCATCCTCATGGCGCAACCCATGAGGCCGGCCTAGTATATGTGAGAGAAGCATATTGCACGGGTTCCCTTGTCATAGGAGATGGCTTGGGACAGTACCTAGACATAGGATACTGCGGGTTCCTTTGGATGCATGGTTGCATGTTCTCGTACCACGTCAAGGCGTTAAGGAGGATTGAGCTATTCAAGGGGTCAGACCTTGATGTGCTATGTTGGACATATGGAGCTAATGTAGCTTATGGCACGACAGATGCTCCTATGCATAATGTCCGGATGGTATCCGAGATGATAGGTGCCGGATGCTTGAGACTAGATGGCAAGATCCGCATATGCGGCTTGGTGTGCTCTGCACATATGTTGGTGTCCTTTATAGTGTGCGAGAGTCTATGACTCAAGGAACCGTTATACAGGACGACTCGAGCTATGCTCGTATGCTGGGACACGATGGTGTCATGCCGCATTATTGGTCGAGACAAAGATGACTTGATAGTCGAGATGCTCCGAATATGTTCGGGAAGGCTGACTATGTATTAGGAGGGAATGCATAGCGCCACATGTATCGTTACGATGTGATATTCCGTACTATCGGCCCGTGTGTTTTAAGGGTAATATGCCGGGTCGACCTAACGGTTCGTGACACAAGGACAAAGCCCCTGGTCCAGACGGCTTCCCCATCTCCTTTTTCAGCAAGTGCTCGGATATCATAAGAGATTCGATGATGGATTTGATTGAAGATTTCTCTAATACAGCAACATTACATTGGAGGCTTAATCAGACCTTCATTGTTTTAATTCCTAAGAAGAAAAACAGCTCCTCGTTTACGGATTTTCAGCCCATTACCTATAAAATCATTTCTAAGATCCTTGCATCTAGAATGGCTGAAGTCATGGAGAAGCTGATCTCACCTTTTCAAGGGGCCTTTGTGGGTGGTAGACAAATCCTAGATGGTGTCATGATAGCTAATGAGCTAATCGACTCTAGGAGAAAAGAAGGCAATTAGGGCCTCATCATCAAAGCGGACCTAGAGAAAGCTTATGACCGAGTCAATTGGGACTTTGTCTATCACATTATGGAGCGTACGGGGTTCGGGTACAAGTGGAGAACTTGGATTTACTCGTGCATCTCCTCGGCTACTTTTTCAGTGCTAGTCAAGGGAAGACCTTCTGAAGTTTTCCGGAGTTCGAGAGGTATCAGGCAAGGTGATCCCATCTCTCCCCTCCTCTTCCTTTTGGTGGGGCAAGTGCTGAGTCAGTGCATGCAGAAAGCTGAGGGGTAGGCGTATCTACCATTTGCAGTTTGCTGATGATACACTATTTTTCCTTGACGAAGATATGACCAACATTACGAAGTTGAGGGATATTCTCATTTGGTACGAGCTAGCGTCGGGCCTCAAGGTAAATATGAATAAATCCTTCATTTATGAAGCCACTAAGGTGGGGGAAGGCAATAGAAACCATGAACTCCTAAAGTGTTTTAGGTGTCCCGTGGGTTCTTTCTCTTCCTCCTACCTGGGGTTACCTTTGGGTCAGAAATACAAGGCTAAAAGCTCTATGGGACCCCGTTCCGGAAAGGGTCGTACTATCCCGGGGGGGGGGGAGATTACGCTTATCAAGTCAGTACTACAAGCTCTCCCAATATACGATCTCTCTCTTTTCTCTATTCCTAAGGGGGTCTTTAAGGAGATCGATTGAAAAATGTGCAACTTTCTCTGGAATGGAGAAGCCGAGAAGAAGAGGATTCATTAGGCTGCATGGAAACATGTTACCCTTTCCAAGGTTAGAGGAGGGTTGGGGGTTAAGAATCTTAAGCTCATGAATGAAGCTTTGTTTACCAAGTGGCTGTGGAGGTTCCTTAATGCAAATGGACCCCTTTGGAAGCAAATCATAGCTAAAAAATATGGTCCTGACCCACTGTTATGGGAAGCTAGGATGCTTCATTTGGGTGTGGTGTATGGGAGGGGATTCACAGACTTCTGCTAAAATTCCATAATCTAACCAAGTGGGATGTTGGCAATGGGGAGTCCATTCGATTCTGGTCAGATGTTTGGTTGGAGAATAGCAAATTGAATGACAGTTTCCCCCATTTTTGCAGTTTCAGTGGATCAAGAGGCAACACTTAACATGTATAATAAGGATATAAACGTGTGGGAAATCACTACTAGAAGGAACCTGAACGATTGGGAGATTCAACAATATTCCGAGCTCCTAGAGGTGATTCAAAAGGTTAAGTTATGTGCTTCGCCAGATAAGAGGGTGTGGAGATTGATGGAAAGCAAGAAGATGACAGTAAAGGACTGCTATATGTTACTAGAACCAGAGGATCAAGCAATACATCCTAATCTAACCAAAGTTCTCAGCCGAAAGCATATTCCACCCAGAGTCGGTTTCTTGCTATGGGCCATCTTCATTATCATTGGAAGAATTCCTTCAGTGGATGTATTGAAGATAAGGGGCTTCTACTTAGTTAATTGGTGTGTTCTTTGCAAATCAGGAGAGGAGTCCATAGACAACCTCTTCCTCCAATGTCGTATTGCGGATAACTTGTGGTCTTACTTCACAGGGACTCTGAAGACTCGATGGTGTAGACCAAATACCATTAACGACCTGTTCGAACAATGGGAGGAGGTTCGCAAGCCAAAATCCAAGAAGGTAGCATGGGACTTAGTTCCAGTTGCTATTATTTGGAATCTTTGGAAGAACCGAAACGGTAAGATCTTTAAGGACTCCAACGCAAATTCGAATCTAGATGTGGACGACGTAAAAAGAACGATATATAACTGGGTTAGCTGTATTGATAAGTTTAAGTACGCGCCCTATGTAGATGTTGTCGGTAATTGGGAGGCGTGGATTTCGTGAGATTTTCCACGGTCTACCCTCCCCCTTTGTATAGTTATCTTTCTTTTTAATATTAATTCAAATTTTCAAAAAAAAAAAAGAATTAGAAACCTAGAAGTAGTTGGTTTCTTGAGGTGATGGTTTAAAAATTGAGAATCCACATCAGTAAGTAATAATGGAACTTATTTGCATCTGGGCAACACATAATCTTTTAGAGATTATATTGGTCACAGAAATTCATTACCTCTGATCTATATTACAAATCATGATCTAGAAGTATATTTATATACCATTATCACATTCATTTGATGGATCATTACAACCAGCTTCTGTTATATTCAGTTGGAGAACATTGTAAATAATTAATTTGCTGGTACATTATAATAAAGAACAATTAAATTCCTTATCATGGGTTCAACGCTTACATCGAACTTCTGTTCCAGTTTTAGGAATCGTATTGGCATGGAAAAGAAGCAGCAGCTTTTGCATCTCAGGCAAAATATAGTGAATTACTTGGTGGATTAAAGCTAACCTTCGGTCAGAAAACAGCTGCTTCATCTATATTTGACACCTTGAGATCCTCTTTCCAAGGCGTCTCTTACCTTTTCACTCCGTTTTTCTCTTCCCTCCTTTATTTGTTAATTATTAGTATTTTACATAGGCTGTAGTACTTCAGTGCTCGAATATTGTCTATTTGTAGGTTGGAATAGCTAAAATAATATGATTGTCTTTTTGGTTTCCTACTGATCTTATAGTTACAGTTACGCAATTGATAGATTAAGTTTTTCGCTTATATACCTTGACATACACATGTTGATATGGATTCGAAATTGACTGTGGTATTGGTTTTAAAGTTTATTATATAAAAGATTTGTGTGTAAAACTTTTTCTGCCTATAGAAATCTGTCCATTACAAGGGAAGCTTCTGGGGAACTCAACTTCTCCAATAAATTTGAATTTGGTGTTTGGTTAGTTGATATACCTAAAACTAGGGGTGGGAAATGTGCAGGTCTGTTCGGGCTGGCGCAGTCGCTCAATCAACTTCGGTTGGACGGACTCGTATATCATAAGGCTACTAAAGATCTTTGGGCTCACCGGACCGGTCATTTTTCACCTTTGAGGTGCCTGTAGCCCGTTAGTGCTCGCCATCCTGATTGGGCTTCAACGGTCGCTGGCCGAACGAGCACCGGATTACTCGAGAAAAATAATATTAATAAAAAAAGAAATCTTCTGAATTTCATTCATAATTCATAAATAAAGAAAAAATTACAAAGAAACGAATACATCAAAACAGTTCTCTAAGTTTAGATAGAACTATATATACTTTCATGTTGATTCATGGATCAGGAATGCAGACAACTCCAAATAAAACAGGGTTTCTCGTTGCAAAACTTTGCCTCTATTGACCAAATAATCAGTGAGATGAAGAACACTGGCTGAGGGTGCAAACCTTTGAAATGATACCGTGTGTTCGCGTCTCGGTTCGGTGAAAGCAAAGTAACCTCGGACAGAACAGTCGCAATACCCTTGGTCATCAGAGAAGGGACATGGAAAATTGAGTAATCACGGTGGACTTCATCATAGTCGAACGGCTCGTGGCCTAGAATTCATCATAGTTGAAAGACTCGCGGCCTACACCATCATACTAGGAAGGTGCTTCATCCAAGATTCCGGAACCATTGTTACCATTCCACTCTTAAGTTTCGATTCTGGGAACCACCATGATATGAATTGTTAGGGGATCAGAGCTTAGCTCGGAATGTTAGGTAATCTCAACCCAAAAGTGTAAGAACCCAAAAGAAAAGCTCGAAGAGGCAAAGCCTCTTCGATATTATGGAATAAAATCCAGGATTATATAATGGTATACTATTTAAATTCAATTATAGTGTGTTTGGTTGCAGGATTCCTAACAAAACTGAGATTTGGTAGGAATCAAGACTCTTTGGCCTATTTGCCTACCAAAATTTATAGGACTCTTGAAACCTAAGGATTCCTAAATCCAAAATTGGTATTGGACCAAAATTTCATCCAACCATCTAAGATTTGCTAGGATTAATAAATCAAATTCCAAACTTAAAATCAACAAAAAAAAATATTTTCTTATGAACATATTTTTCTATAAAATAGTTATTTAAAATTTTTTTTTTTTGCAAAAACTATTTTCTCGAAACTCATTTTTCTAGGAAAACTGATTTTCGAAAAGCGTTATTTTTTTCCCGAACCCTATTTTTCCGGCAACCGCTTTTTACCCAAACCCATTTTTTTCCGAAAACGTTTCATACCAAAAACAAAAATTTCCCCCAAAATCGTTTTTCCCCAAAGTTGTTTTTTCAGAAAACTATTTTTTTCCTCGCAAATCGTTTTTCCACAATTGATTTTTTAATACAAAAAAATTAGTTTCCCAAAAAAAATAACCAAAAAATCATTTTTTTTTTCCCGAAACCGTTTTTTCTCGCAAACCTTTATTCCCGAAAACCGTATTTTTTCCTTTAACCGAAATTTCGTGAAAGCTATTTTGAAAACAGTTATCCCAAAAACCTTTTTTTTTTCTCAAAACCATTTTTTCGATAACCGGAATTTCCCGAAAATCTTTTCGTTCATGAAGACCGTTTATCCCGAAAATATTTTCTTAAGGAAAAAAAAGGTGTGGGGAAAAATCAGTTTTCGTGAAAAAGAAAAAAGAAACGATTTTCGTGAAAAAATTGTTTTTAGGCAATTTCAGTTATCGAAAAAAAATGGTTTTAGAAAAAAAAAATTCGGGAAAACAAATTTTTTCGTTAACAAAATGTTTTTTTCTTTCAGGATCAAGGTTTTTCGAGGAAAAATGCAGGTTTCGGTCAAAAAAACAATTTTCGAAATTTGTTTTGGAAAAGATTTATGAAGAAAACGATATTTGAGGAAAAACAAACGACTTTGACAAAACGAGTTTCAAGAAAATTTCTTCAAAAAATTTTTAAAAAAGTTTAAAGAAGCGTTTAAAAAACTCAAATAATAATAAATCTTAGGATTCTGATTAACGTGCCAAACAAATAAAAAAAAATTACTTGCCCTCATGTATCCATGGAATTATGATTCCGAAAGACTCATGAATACACGGTTTCATGATTCCGTCATCCAAATACATCTTTAATGTTTTTCTTTATTTTTCTTAAAGGGGAAAAAGTAGCGTAGTATATCTAGAAGTCTTAGGCATTGAGTCCTTTATATTGATATTTTTTTTTTTTTTGTTGAGATCTTATTGATATCTTACTTAGGCATTAAGTCCTAGGCACTAAATCATTTATTTCTTATTTTTTTGGCACATAAATCTTAGGCATTAAGTCTTTATTTTCTTCTTTCAAGCATATCCATTTACTTCGATTTATGAATAAATAGTTATCTATTGAAAAATCTTGCCCTGACATAAAAAAAACAACTATAAAATGGGTTAATTCTATTTTGGCCCCCTAAAGATGACCAACTTCTAAAATAGCCCCCTAAATCATTTTTCCGTCCATTTAACCGTCAAATATTAATGTTTATTTTTTTATTACCAATTCTACCCTTCTGACATTACATGTCCAATATTTATTGTCCCAAAAACATCAATTATAAGTCTTATCAATTCATTACTTACTTTTTTGTTTCTCTGAACAATTAATTTTATTTATTTAATTTATTATTTTCAAATCTTGAATTATCAAGTTGATTTCTTGTTTCCCCAAATCTTCAATTATCAAAGTCTTCGACATATCCTACTATATCTTCATATTCAATATGTACCTTATCTTCACCATCACCATCTTCAACATTTTCTTTTAGGTTTTTTCTCCAAATCACTTTTTCTAAATTTATTTTATTTCTCATGAATTACCAATACTTGAAGATGGATCAAATTTAGGTGAAAAAAAAGTAAAGATTTGTTGCTTGAAAACCCTAATCTATAGAGAGAAAGTACAGAGAAGCAAAAAAATAAATCTAGAGAGAAGATATAGATAAGCAAATGGGTTCATCTCTAGAGATGATGTTGATCAAGGCTAAAATAAATGTTGAAGATGGTGGTGATGAAGGTAAAGAGAGAAATTACAATGAAGCAAAAAAAAAAAACTAATCTAGAAAGAGTATAGAGAAGCAAATGGGTTCATCTCTGGAGATGCTGATGATGAAGATAAAAATAAATGTTGAAGATGAAGATGATGATGGGGATGAAGGTAGAGAGAAAAATAAAAAAAAAGCAAAAAAAAAAAACAACTAATTTACAGAGAGAGAATATAGAGAAGAAAATGCGTTCATCTCTAGAGATGGCGATGATGAATATAAAAACAAATGTTGAAGATGAAGATGATGATGGTGATGAAGGTAGAGAGATAAATTAAAAAGAAGAAAAAAAAACAACTAATCTAGAGAGAAAGTACAGATAAACAAATGGGTTCATCTTTAGAGATGATGATGATGGTGAAGATAATAAGAAATGTTGAAGATGAAGATGATGTTGTTGATGAAGGTAGAGAGAAAATACAGAGAAGCAAAAAAAACCAACTAATTTAGAGAAAGTATAAAGAAGCAAATGGGTTCATCTCTATTCTCTAGAGATTATGATGATCATGAAAATAAAAAAAATGTTGATTGTGATGAAGGTGAAGAGAAAATGTTAAAGATAATGGAGGAGATGAAAAAATTAATTAGAGAGAGTAAGAGATAAATTGTTGAGAGAAAATAAAAATTTAATAATGAACGACATGATTTATAATTAATGATCTTGAAACCATAAACATTGGAACTGATGTCAGAAGGGTAAAATTGGTAATGAAAAAGAAAAAATTTAATTTCCAACGGTAAATATACGGAAAAGTGAAAAAGGGGGCTATTTTGGAAGTTGGTCATCTTTAGGGGGCCATTTTGGTGAGTTGGTCATCTTTAGGGGGCCAAAATAGAATTAACCCCTATAAAATCGCCTCAAGGCATCAAATACAATTCAACGATGGTCCACCAGCCTTTGGTGCAGTGGTTGGACCCCCCTCTTAAGTCCATGAGGTGGTGAGATCGAGTCTCGGTGGAAGCAGTTTGCCATCGAGATTTATCCCATGTAATTTAGGCTACAAAAATTGTAATAATTTGTCGGGCTTTTGGCCTCTTTGTTATTGGGCTTTAGGCCCTCTTTTATTCTTGGTTTACATTGGGCAGTTATCGTGCTTATTCCATCTTCATGATGTATCAATGCCTTGTAACGACTAACGTAAATCGTAGTCGAATTTTCAAAAAAAAAAATACAATTCAGCGACGAGTTGTTTTCATTTTAGCCCCTACTTTGTGATTAGCTTTCTTTTTGACCACCTGTTTTTCGTAAATTTAAAATCGATCCCTTTTTGTTAACACCGTCAGTTAACTTTAATGGTTAATTTCTTTTGTTTCCATAATTGCGCTTCTTATAAATTGATTTTTTAAATTCAAATTTGACCCACTTTCAAATATGGGTTAATTTTCAAAAAATTCTAGAGGGGCAAAATGGAATTCATCTAAAAAAATTAAAAACATTGAACACACCTCATCTTTCTGTTAAAAGCAGAGGAGAAAATGAAGACATAATAAATTTTGTAACAGAGAAATAACAAGGTTTCGATTTTAAGAAAACGAAAGAGAGGGAAAGTGTTTGTGGTTTGCAGAGTCGTTGGGTAGACATTAAAAACTTCTATCCATCTCTCATTTCCTCTATTTTAAAGTAGTTATGTACTTGAATTTGTTCTAGAGAGAGAGGAGAGAAAAAAGAGAGAAACAAAAATGAGGGAGAGAAGAGAGAGAAATGAAGGAGAGAAGAGAAAGAAATGAGAGATCTAGAGTATGAAAGAAAATTTATTAGTTATGGTGAAAGGGAAGAAAGTTAAAAATTAGGATTAATTTCCAAATGAAGTTATCTGGAGAAAATATTAAACAAATCTTAATTTTTTTTCTTTTTCTGTTGAAACATATATTAAATTTACGTGTTGGTTTTTACAAAATTTGTCCAGTTTTAAATATGTGAAAATAAGAGGCCAAAAAGGGAAGCTAATCCAAATTAGGGGCCAAAATGAAATTAACCCTTGTAAAAGTTCTAACTCTCTTAAACTTGTTTTCCAACAAGTAAATAGACCATATTGTCTTTCACATTTGCCAAGTTCTTATCATTGAATTATAAGAAGTTTCATTATGGTCTAATTTTAGAAGAGATGATTTATATCTATGATGAGAAGAACATCTTGATGAAAACTAACCATGTGTTTATCTCCATAAATAAGCTCAATACGCAATTTCAATTTTTAAGTTAAAAAGATAAGTTATATTTTGTTTGTTGAAAATTCACACTTTTATATTTTAATTTTTGAGTTTGGGGGTTCAAAAACCAACACCTAATCTCACACTCCTATAGTCCTATACTATTAATATAGGACTTTAAGCAAAAAAAAAAAAAAAAAAATACAAAACAGATATCTAGTCCAAAAGTAACAATCTCCATACAAAACATAAATCTCTATGATATACTATTTTATCATGATACCCTTTATAACCTTCTATATTGATTCAACCTTTTTTTTGAAAACGAACTCCAAGAAAATCTTCCAATTTTTATTCTCTCACTTTCTCTCTCATGTCTCTTCTTCTAACTACCGATTCCATTACTTTCTCTCTGTAAAACGGAAATCCAAAGAAAACGGACACCGTAACCTATATGGATGCACCAGCTTCATCATCTCCATTCATCATCTTCATCTTCTTCATCTATAATAGTTGAAGACACCTATCTATTAAGTCGGTCGAGTTATATACTTTCACTTTCTATAAGTTTCAAGGTTTTACCATCATCATTTCCATCATCTTCTTCACTTTTTAGGTAAACTTCAAGGTTCTACCATCACCATCTTCTTCAGTTTCTTCCTACTTTCTATCTATATAAGTTTAAAAGGTTTTACCATCACCGTTTTGATCACCTTCTTCACTTAATTTGCTTAAAATGTCCCATTCATCTTCATTATGAGAATCATCTTCATCTCTAGATATTTTTCTTATATTCTCCATCATCATATTACGTATCTCTTTAGATTTTTTGATAACTATTTATCTCAGATCTACAAACAGATTACACTTCTTAACACATGTATGATACACAACGTATTTTGTATATAACAAACTCATTTTGTTCCTTTGCAAACATAAATTTACAACAAAACTCATTTTGTTTCATAAAACACCGCTTATTTATCTACCAAAATAGGAAATGTATGATAAAACACACATATTGCTTCTGCAAATAAACTTTTATTTCCGATTTTTGGTATTTTTACTGGATTATAACGCATCATGTTGTGTAAAAAATGTATTTTTGTTATTAATAAAATACATTTTACCACAACACCTTACCTCTTTTATCACCAAGTTTGTACTCTTAGATTTTTTTCTGTGATCTTCTTCTCCCTTAATATTGTTTCTTTTCAGTGGGCTCTTTCGTGTTGGTGTGGTCTCCTTTGCATGCTTTGATGTTGGTTTGATTTTTGGTGCCATTTTCTTTACTTTCCTGCCCACACATGTACCACTTATTTGTTATACAATTTCAAATTATCAAATGAATAACTAGTTATGCAATGTTTTAACTATTTTAGAAAAAAAAAACATTCGACTTCATTAAATTTTCGATTTCCATTATGTTAATAGGTGAATGGTAAATAAAAATATAACAAAATAGTTTCCATTTTAACCTTTTTTATGAAAAAAACATTTGGTATGAAGCAAACCAGTTCATATTTCTGTAAGATGGGCTTATACATTTTTAAGTGTGCTCTATGCAAAATAGAGCAAGTACAAGGCCCATACCTAAATGTCCCATACAATCAAGGCCCATAAAGGAGTGGGCTTAAGAAAAACTCAATCCAAGATAATCTATAAGCTTGAGAGGACACTTGTCTTGTGTCTACACCTAATGGCTTGTTGTTTGACACATAAGAAGACACTTGTCTTGTGTCTACACCTAATGGCTTGTTGGTTGACACATAAGAGGACACTTGTCTTGTGTCTACACCAAATGGCTTGTTGTTTGACACATAAGAGGACACTTGTCTTGTGTCTACACCAAGTGGCTTCTTGTTTGACACATTAAGGGACACTTGCCACCCATGTAGCTTCTTATACAAACTCTATGATGGATTAGAGACTTGTATAAATAGAGATGGAGTTTAGAGAAAGAAGGCTAGGGGGCTCTTGCTCTAGAAAGTCTAGTTCTTGTCCATCACTTAGAGAGCTAGAGAAGAGAAAGAGAAAAGAGTCTTCTTCATCTCTACTTACTTTACTCCATCTCATATAGAAGTGTTAGAACTAAAAGTCGCGGAAGCTATCGAACCTATCTTAGAAATTGATCCGATTATGAAGATTAATCGAAAAGCTAAGTCAAAATCAAATATGCGAACAGAAATTAACGAGGTTCGGCCTAAAGCCTACGTCCTCGGGCGAACAAGAAATCTTTATTGAAGGATAGATGAAGACGACTCACACAACCCGCAAGTTCGTCCCAAGATGGTACCGTATAGAAAATTAACCTTCTATACTAAATCTTCGACGACCGAGAAATTTAACACCGCTCAAAAACTATGAAAAATTTCTCTCACTCTTGCTCTCTCTCTCTAGCTCTCTAAAGAAGAGTTGTTGATGTTGTTGTGGTGTGTTGTTTACAAACACTCAAGACCCCTTTTATAATTAATATAAGCCGGTGGCATCCCTCCTAAATTGAACCAAAATTTAGAAATTGAATCCAAACCGCCTATTGCTTAAACCGCCTATTGCCATGTTTGAAACCGCCTATGAGTTTTGGAAACTGCCAACTAAACCCAACTAAACTGCCTCTCACAATTCTCCACCTCGTACACAATTTGATATACTTCAAATTTTGGACGAACACCAGGATACTCCTTGTAAGATATATTTACCTGTAGCTTCATCCGACTGCACCATATGACCATGGTTGCCTACGTACCCTTTTACAGGATCAAGCCTACCGTAGTTCTACCAACCCTTCACATAAAGTTTATCTTGTCGCCATTACGCCCTTTCGGACAACTTAACACGAGCCGATTTGTAGCAATTCCAGACAATGCTGAAACTTGCTACACGTCACCACTTTACTCAACATGTCCGCGGGATTCTCATCTGTGTGTACCTTCATAAGAGAAACATCACCTTCCTCTATGACATCTCGTACAAAGTGATACTTGACATCGATATGCTTAGTACGAGCATGATGAACCTGATTCTTCGCCAAGTGGATCGCACTTTGACTATCACACCATACATCCACGCACTCCTGCTTAATCCCTAGATCATCCAGAAGACCCCACAACCACAATGCTTCCTTTACACCCTCGGCCATAGCCATATACTCGGCCTCCGTAGTAGATAACGCAACTGTAGATTGTAACATCGATCGCCAACTAACTGGAGCACCATGTACCCTAAATACATAACCAGTAGTAGATCGTCTTCTATCTAGATCGCCAGCATAATCTGAGTCAACATAACCGCTTAGCTGACATGTGTCTCCACCAAAGCACAAACCCGTATCAACGGTACCCTTCAAGTACCTCAAGACCCACTTCACAGCTTCCCAATGTGTCTTCCCCGGGTTTGCCATAAACCTGCTAACCACACTGACCGCCTGTGAAATATCTGGACGAGTACACACCATAGCGTACATCAAACTGCCAACTGCACTAGCATACGGTACACGATCCATATGATCCTTCTCCACCGTAGTAGTGGGAGATTGTTTTCCCGAGAGCCTGAAGTGTGGTGCCAAAGGTGTTGACACCGCCTTCGCATTCTGCATCCCGAACCGAGAAACTATTCGTTCGATGTAACCTTTCTGATTCAAGTACAGTTTCTTACTTGACCGCTCTCTCTTAATCTCCATTCCCTGTATCTTCTTTGCAGCGCCCATGTCTTTCATCTCAAACTCTTGACTGAGTTGAGATTTCAACTTATTTATCTCCACCATGCTTCGAGAAGCAATAAGCATGTCATCCACATACAAAAGGAGATAAATAAAGTCACCTTCGCGAAGCTTCTTGATGTATACACAACAATCATAGTCACTTCTGCGAAAACCATGCTTTAGCATGAAAAAATCAAATCGTTTGTACCATTGGCGAGGGGATTGTTTCAATCCGTAAAGAGATTTCCTCAAACGACATACTTGATTTTCTTTGCCCTCAACCTTGTATCCCTCAGGTTGAGCCATATAAATTTCTTCTTCCAAATCACCGTGCAAGAAGGCGGTTTTAACATCGAGTTGTTCCAGCTCAAGATCACTATGAGCAACAATACTCAATAGCACCCGAATAGAAGTATGTTTCACGACTGGTGAGAAAATCTCATTGTAGTCGACCCCTTCTTTCTGTGCATAACCCTTGGCCACTAGTCTTGCCTTATACCTTGTACCCTTGATTTCGGAAGAATCCTCTTTCTTCTTGTACACCCATTTACAACCAATAACAGGCTTACCTTCGGGCAATGGGACAACCTCCCATGTCTGGTTCTTGTGAAGAGACTTCATCTCTTCTTGCATAGCAACCAACCAACTCTCTCTTTCCGCCGCGGTGATAGCTTGTTTGAAGGTGACCGGCTCGTCGTCTTCCACCGAGAGTGCATATTCAACCACATTTGCCTGCCCGTAATGCCTAAGAGGTTTGTCTGACCCTAACCTCTGTACCGGCTTATATAACCGTTTCGGCCTAGTGTGTACCGAAACATCCTGCTGTTGTTGTTGTAAAACTTGTGTACCTTCCCCTTGAACCTCCTCATGATCGGGTTCATCAATTTCCTCATCCTGAGTATTATCCTGATGCTCCACCTGATCATGATTCCTAGAAAGCCGTTGGTCTTCGGCTTCTACTTCCACTACTTGAGCTTTAGTAGACCCAACATCACCACAACTAGGCACCGTAGCTTTCGCCATAGCTACAATAGATGACTCATCAAACACCACATCTCTGCTGATTACAAACTTCTTGTCTTCCGTACACCATAGCCGATAACCCTTGACTCCTGTAGCATATCCTAAGAAAATTGCCTTCTTTGCTCTATTGTCAAGTTTGTTACCTTTAACATGGTAATAGGCCGTACAACCGAAAACCTTAAGTCTCCCGTAATCTGCATGTTCACCTGACCACACCTCGTAAGGTATGCCGCCATCTAAAGAAGAATGTGGAGATCTGTTCACAATATAACAAGCTGTAGCAACAGATTCTGCCCACCATTCTACGCCTAATCCCGAATTGGAGCGCATACATCTAGCCTTCTCAAGTAGTGTACGGTTCAATCTCTCTGCGACTCCATTCTGCTGAGGTGTGTTTACTACTGTCCAGTGCCTCACAATGCCTTCCTGATTACAAAACTCCTTGAATGCCCCATCCGTGTACTCGGTCCCATTATCCGACCTTAACGTCTTCAGCTTTCGACCAGTTTTGTTCTCAACCATTGCTTTCCACACCAGGAATGTGTTGAATACCTCATTCTTATGCTTCACAAAATAAAGCCAGACAAATCTCGAATGATCATCAACGAATGTAACAAAATACCTGGAACCACCCTTGGAAGGTAACTTTGCCGGTCCCCAGACATCGGTGTGTACGTAGTCTAACACCTCTTTGCTCCTGTGCTTGCTTGTAGAGAATGTCACCCTGTGTGCCTTCCCGAACACACAATGCTCACAAAAGTCCATGCAAGGCTTCTTCATGTCCTTCAACAAGCCTTTCCCGCACATTAAACATAAACCCTTTTCTGACATATGCCCAAGGCGCATATGCCAAAGCCTCGTACTAGCCGTTGGATCCCTTCCACTGATTGCTATTGCTACATCTCCCGTAATTGTTGTCCCCAAAAGTTTGTATAAATTACCGTAACGAGTACCTCTCATTACCACCAATGAACCCTTAACGACTTTTATGGAGCCATTCTCTATAATTATCTTACAGCCGTTCCGCTCCAACACACCAAGGGAAATTAGATTTTTCCGCAAATCGGGTATGTGTCTTACGTCCGTCAATGTTCTCACCACTCCATCGTGCATCTTGATCCGTATTGTTCCGAGTCCCACAGTTTTACATATACTATCATCACCCAGTATAACTGTACCACCATCTATACTCCTATAGGTAGTAAACCACTCCCTATTTGGGCACATATGGTGGGACGCCCCTAAATCAAGCATCCACTTATCGAAGATCTTCTCAGACACCTCTGTCACCGAGAAACATTCGTCCGCCTCTTCTGACACATATCCAGCCTCTTGCATATCTTGTTTCTCCTTGTAGCCTTCGTTCTTTTGCTTCAACTTTCTCTTTGGACAAGCCGCTTTAAAGTGGCCAAGCTCACCACAACTAAAACACGTTTTCTTGAAAGAGCCTCTAGATTTGGATCTAGATTTCCCGCCCTTTCCCTTTCCCCTTTCATTACTCCTCCCCCTCGTTACAAACAACCCTTGTGCTTGTTCCTTGTCTACTCCACCCGACGCCATACTGCTAGTAGCAACCTTTCGAAGGTCATCCGCTAATAGCGAATTTCTCGTCTCTTCCATGCTTAGACTATCACCAACAAGCATCAAAGTTTGAACAAGGTTCTCATAGGATTTAGGCAATGAAAGTAACAATATGAGGGCTTGGTCCTCATCCTCAACCTTAACATCAATATCCTTCAAATCTGAGATAATCCTGTCAAACCTATTCACATATTCCTGAATAGAAGAACCCTCTTCCATTCTACATGTGAATAATTTGGATTTTAAGTAGACCCGATTCGTTAAAGTTTTTGTCATGAAACTGCTTTCTAGCTTTAACCACACACTCGCCGCCGTTGCTTCTCCATCTACTAGGAACGCCACGTCCCTCTCAAGACACAACATAATGGTTGCCCGTGCTTCGAGATCTAACTCCTCCCAATCCTCATCTGACATATCTCCTGGTTTCTTTCCCGTCAACGTCTTATGTAATTTCTGCGAGATTAACAGATTCTTCATCTACAACCGCCAATAAGAAAAATCGTTTTTCCCATTGAACTTCTCTATCTCATATTTCCCTGATTTGACCGTACCACTTCTCGATCCCATCTTCTCTTCGTTCAATCTCAACAAGGCTCTGGTACCAATTGTTAGAACTAAAAGTCGCGGAAGCTATCGAACCTATCTTAGAAATTGATCCGATTATGAAGATTAATCGAAAAGCTAAGTCAAAATCAAATATGCGAACAGAAATTAACGAGGTTCGGCCTAAAGCCTACGTCCTCGGGCGAACAAGAAATCTTTATTGAAGGATAGATGAAGACGACTCACACAACCCGCAAGTTCGTCCCAAGATGGTACCGTATAGAAAATTAACCTTCTATACTAAATCTTCGACGACCGAGAAATTTAACACCGCTCAAAAACTATGAAAAATTTCTCTCACTCTTGCTCTCTCTCTCTAGCTCTCTAAAGAAGAGTTGTTGATGTTGTTGTGGTGTGTTGTTTACAAACACTCAAGACCCCTTTTATAATTAATATAAGCCGGTGGCATCCCTCCTAAATTGAACCAAAATTTAGAAATTGAATCCAAACCGCCTATTGCTTAAACCGCCTATTGCCATGTTTGAAACCGCCTATGAGTTTTGGAAACTGCCAACTAAACCCAACTAAACTGCCTCTCACAAGAAGCAAGAAGGTTAAAGATTGAAAGAAGAGAAGAAAGTTGAAGATAAAGATTAAATAAACCATCTACTACAATGGAGAAAGGTACATATATTTTTATCTTGATTTTCTTTATTTCTACTCATGTATCTTGTAACAAGCATGAGATTCAAAGATCAAGGGATTAGTGTTTCTATTGGTTGGTGTGATGAAACCAACATGAAAGTGCTAACATGTGGTATCAGAGCCCATGGTTGATGAATCTCATGTTTGTTCTTGAAAGGAGAAAGTGACCGGAGTGGTTTTCCGGTGATCGGAGAAAGGTTTTCCGGTAGACCCTTAATTGCTTGTAGAGATTTGCAATTAAGTGTTAATATGTGTATTCATGTATTATTTTCTTCATGGAGAAAGGTGGAGGCAAGTTATGTCATAGTAGTTCATTATTTTATTACTTTGAAATTAAGTAATATGATAAAAATTTGTGAAGATATGAATAAGGTTAAACCAATGTTTGGTAATTATTGGTTGCATGGTGAGAACTAATTAATGGTCATAGTTCTTACACACTTGCTACTACTCCTATGCACATGAATACATAATTAAAGAAACATGAGTATGTGTGATTAATTAAATACCTTAGTGTTTGTATTTAGTGTGACTCGTGATTTATTTAAATAAATGAGATCTTAGTGAACAATAAATTATGTGTTTAACCATTATGAAAGATTGCCAAAGCAATCTATGGAGTAGAGAAACACATATGTTATAGTTCATTATAGTCTTATGCATGAAATGTTGTGACATCATTAATTAATTAGTCGATTATTATTGTCTTATGATTTGTCCAAAGATGAATTACAATAATTAATCTATGTATTGTATGACTTAACCAACTTGGTTTGTGTTGCCCAAAGGTGACAAACCTTTTTGTGGTTAGATGATACAATAAATGAATGATTAATGATGATCACTTGTGTTGTTTGCACGTATGTCATAATTTAGTCCCAAAGGATAAATTATGATGGTGCCATTTTTGTTTATAGGATAATTTGCTATCGATCCTAATATTTTTTATTAGTTGCTTATAATATAATGTGATGGTTGATGTTTGCAGTTTCAGCTCCTATATCACTTCATTCGCAAGCTGCATCTGTTCCCATGCTCACAGGCTCAAACTTTTCTGAATGGAGTGAACATGTCAGATTCACCTTAGGTGTTCTTGACTTGGATCGCTCATTATTGTATGATAAACCCACTGCTCTTACTGTCTCTAGTAGTGTGGATGAAAAGAACTTGTTTGAGGCCTGGGAAAGATCGAACAGATTAAGCCTAATGTTTATGCGAATGACAATTGCGAGCAACATAAAGTCTTCTCTTCCTCAAATTGATGATGCTAAGGAATTCATCAAGGCAATTGAGGAAAGATTTCGTGCTGCTGATAAGTCTTTAGCGGGCACATTAATAGCTCAACTAACTACCATGAAGTTTAATGGTACTAAGGGAATGCAAGAGCATATTATAGAAATGACAAGCATTGCAGCAAAGTTGAAAGGACTTGGTATGAACGTGGATGTACCTTTCATTGTTCGCTTTATTTTGAACTCCTTGCCTCCTCAGTATGGTACATTCCAAATGAACTATAATTCACTGAAAGAACAATGGAATGTTAATGAACTCTCAAGTATGTTAGTTCAAGAGGAGACAAGGCTTAAGCAACAAGAAAGTTTTTCAGTTCATATGGTCTCTCAAGAAGTAAAGAAAAATAAATGGAAGCCAAAGAAAGGAAAGAAAATTAATTCACCAAAGTATGATGGACCTGCTCAAGTATCTCAGGGCCATATTCAGAAGAAGGTTAAATGGAAATGTCATTTCTGTAGAAAGAAAGGACATTTTCTAGCTGACTGTCCAAAACGTAAGGCTTGGTTTGAAAAGAAAGGTGAGCTTTTAGCTCTAACAAATTTCGAATCAAACCTTATTGAAGTTCCTTCTAATACTTGGTGGATTGATACTGGCGCTAATATTCATATTTCCAAAATAATGCAGGGATTCCTTACAAGCAGAACCCCAAGTCCGACTGAGCGTTTTATTTTAATGGGAAACGAGTCCCCTTCTGAAGTTTTTGCTATAGGCACTTATCGTTTGGTTTTAAAAACTGGTTACATTTTGGACTTGGCTGATACTCTTTTTGTTCCTTCGATGTCTCGAAATTTGATATCTATGTTTCAATTAGATCTTTTGGGGTACTTTTTGAATTTAGGTAACCCGCGTTTTGATCTTGTTAAAAACTCTTCGGTTGTGGGTTCTGGTATTGTAAGTGGTAAACTTTATAAAATAAGTCTTGATGATCAGTTTGCAAAAACTCTTTTAACCCTGCATTATAATGTTAATTTTGGAATTAAACGTAACAGGATTAAAGAAAATTCTGCTAACTTGTGGCATAAAAGATTGGGACATGTCTCGAAAGAAAGAATGGAAAGATTAGTGAAGGATGGGATTCTTACGAACCTAGACTCCACTGAATTTGGGACATGTGTTGATTGTATAAAAGGAAAAACAACAACACACACCAAGAAAGGAGCCACAAGAAGCAGAAATCTTCTTGAGATCATTCATACCGATATTTGTGGACCTTTCTCCACTTCTTCTATTGGTGGAGAAAAATATTTTATCACCTTTATAGATGATTTTTCACGTTATGGATACATATATTTGTTGCATGATAAATCTCAAGCGGTAAGTGTAGCTGAGGTATTTATCACTGAAGTTGAAAGGCAACTAGAAAGAAAAGTGAAAATCATCAGATCGGATAGGGGTGGTGAATATTATGGCAGATACGATGAATCGGGTCAACATCCCGGTCCATTTGCCAAACTCCTTGAAAAGCTTGGCATTTGTGCACAATATTCAATGCCTGGAACGCCGCAGCAGAATGGTGTTGCTGAAAGGCGTAATCGAACCTTAATGGATATGGTTAGGAGCATGATATCTAGTTCCACTCTACCCGTTATGTTGTGGGGAGATGCTCTTAAGACGGCTGTATATGTCTTAAACCGAGTTCCTAGTAAGTCAGTTCCGAAAACTCCATTTGAGTTGTGGACTGGAAGGAAACCCAGTTTGAGACATTTGCATGTTTGGGGTTGCGCAGCGGAAGCTAGGATTTATAACCCAAATGAAAAGAAGTTGGATTCAAGAACAGTCAGTGGATTCTTTATTGGATACCCTGATAAATCCAAAGGGTATAGATTTTATTGTCCTAACCATACAACTCGAATTGTTGAAACTGGTAATGCTAAATTCCTAGAGGATTTTGAGACTAGTGGGAGTCCTGAACCACGAAATGTGGTTATTGAAGAAGTAAGGGTAGCAGTTCCTATTCCCTTACACTCTGAGAAGATTGTTGTTCCTATTGGGAGTCATCACACTGATGATGCTGAACAACAAATGACTGACCCACAACCTCATAATCCATTAGAGCTACGCAGGTCTCAGAGAATAAGAAAGCCTGCTATCTCGCCTGATTATTTGGTGTACCTTCAGGAATCTGAATACGACATTGGAACGAGTAAAGAAGACCCAGTTTCATTTTCACAAGCAATTGAAAGTGATGATTCTTCTAAGTGGATTGATGCAATAAATGAAGAGTTGAAATCGATGAAACAGAACAAAGTTTGGGATCTAGTTCAATTGCCTGAAGGGTGTAAGAAAATCGGGTGTAAATGGGTCTCTAAGACTAAACTCGACTCTAAGGGAAAAATTGAACGATATAAGGCCAGACTTGTTGCAATGGGTTTCACTCAGAAAGAGGGCATCGATTATCATGATACATTTTCGCCTGTATCTAGAAAGGACTCTTTTAGAATCATTATGGCTTTGGTGGCTCATTATGATCTAGAGCTTCATCAAATGGATGTGAAAACAGCTTTTCTGAATGGGAGTTTAGATGAAGAGGTCTACATGGAGCAGCCAGAAGGCTACTCAGAAGCAGGGATGGAACATATGGTGTGTAAGCTTAATAAATCAATATATGGACTTAAGCAAGCCTCCCGACAATGGTTCCTTAAGTTCAATGATACCATTACAGCTTTCGGATTTAAAGAAAACATTGTTGACCAATGTATATACCAGAAGGCTAGTGGGAGTAAGTTCATATATTTGGTTTTATACGTGGATGATATTCTTCTTGCCACTAATGATCTTGGTTTATTGTATGACACCAAGAAATTTCTCTCTATGAACTTTGAAATGAAAGACATGGATGAGGCAAACTTTGTTATCGGAATTGAAATTTTCCGAGATCGCAAACAAGGTTTATTAGGATTGTCTCAGAAGAAGTATATCGAAAGAGTTCTAGAGAGATTTGGCATGAAAGAGTGTTCACCAATCGAAACACCAATAATGAAAGGGGATAAGTTCAATCTCATGCAATGCCCACAAAATGATCTTGAAAAGAAAGGAATGGGAAATATTCCTTATGCCTCAGCCGTAGGGAGCCTTATGTATGCTCAGATTTGTACCCGTCCTGATATTAGCTTTATAGTGGGTATGCTTGGACGTTACCAAAGTAACCCAGGAATGGCTCACTGGAAAGCTGCAAAGAGGGTGATGCGGTACTTGCAAGGAACCAAAGATTATAAGCTTATTTTCAGAAGAACTGATAATCTGGAAGTAAAGGGTTACTCAGACTCTGATTTTGCTGGATGTGCTGATAGCAGAAAGTCTACTTCAGGATATGTGTTTCTTTTAGCAGGTGGAGCCATATCCTGGAGAAGCATTAAGCAAAGCATATATGCGTCGTGCACGATGGAGGCTGAGTTCGTGGCATGTTATGAAGCCACGATTCATGCTTTATGGCTGCGGAATTTTATCTCAGGGCTTGGAACCGTCGACTCTATAGACAAGCCGCTGAGAATTTATTGTGATAACAACGCCGCAGTATACTTCTCTAAGAATGATAAGTATTCGAGCTCAAGGGGAAGCAAACACCTCGAACTCAAATATCTTATCGTTAAAGAGGAGGTTCGGAAACATACAGTGATTATAGAACATGTTAGTACTATGCTTATGGTAGCTGATCCATTAACTAAGGGTTTGAACACTAAGACATTTAAGGAACATGTTGCAACAATGGGTCTTAGTAATCCTTATAATGATATGGATTGAATAAGCATGAAGTTTCTATAAACACTTTTGAGATCTCGTGATACTATGTTTCTATATTCTTGTTTACTCATATATGCACATAATTGAAAATGAGTTGAAAAGCAACAAGAATAGTCTTAGCAAGATAGAAATTGTCTTGATAAGATTTCTAGCTGAATTGAAGCAAATCTAGTTATGTATATAGATTTGTAACTATACTCCTAATGATGATCATGATAGGTGGGTTGTTGTGTTGTGGTACATGGAAGGAAACGTGTCGTTTTAAGACGTGTAACCGCCATGACTCGCATTAGCAACTTTCTTATTGATGATATTATGATGTACTAGATATGGATTGAGATGTTTGTTAAAAATGCGCGCATGTCTGTTTTCTTAGTCTTAAGCCCTTAATCGAGTCTTTCGAAAAAAAAAAAAACCAATTTTATTAAAAATAAATCTATTTTGTTTTGCCTTAGATTGTATGGGCCAAGTGGGAGAATGTAAGATGGGCTTATACATTTTTAAGTGTGCTCTATGCAAAATAGAGCAAGTACAAGGCCCATACCTAAATGTCCCATACAATCAAGGCCCATAAAGGAGTGGGCTTAAGAAAAACTCAATCCAAGATAATCTATAAGCTTGAGAGGACACTTGTCTTGTGTCTACACCTAATGGCTTGTTGTTTGACACATAAGAAGACACTTGTCTTGTGTCTACACCTAATGGCTTGTTGGTTGACACATAAGAGGACACTTGTCTTGTGTCTACACCAAATGGCTTGTTGTTTGACACATAAGAGGACACTTGTCTTGTGTCTACACCAAGTGGCTTCTTGTTTGACACATTAAGGGACACTTGCCACCCATGTAGCTTCTTATACAAACTCTATGATGGATTAGAGACTTGTATAAATAGAGATGGAGTTTAGAGAAAGAAGGCTAGGGGGCTCTTGCTCTAGAAAGTCTAGTTCTTGTCCATCACTTGGGGAGCTAGAGAAGAGAAAGAGAAAAGAGTCTTCTTCATCTCTACTTACTTTACTCCATCTCATATAGAAGCAAGAAGGTTAAAGATTGAAAGAAGAGAAGAAAGTTGAAGATAAAGATTAAATAAACCATCTACTACAATGGAGAAAGGTACATATATTTTTATCTTGATTTTCTTTATTTCTACTCATGTATCTTGTAACAAGCATGAGATTCAAAGATCAAGGGATTAGTGTTTCTATTGGTTGGTGTGATGAAACCAACATGAAAGTGCTAACAATTTCAACCATTATAAAGTTTCCATCTGATATTTTGATTATTGTATGAATAATAACTTTATTATTTTGACAGATTTTTCCAAATAAACCTCCATCAAGAAACACAAAGAATCAACAACCAAATCTGGTTTGTTTCAGAAATCATCAACAAAATAAATAAACAAATAGTTTCAATCAGATTCCATTTTAACACTCCATTCTAAAAAACAAGATTTGGTTGGAAAAAAATGACAAAATCCCTAAACAAGTTTTAATGGAATAGAAATAGTACTACACTTTATTAAGATGGAAACTCTAATAGCAAAAAACCAGTATAACCACAAAATAGAATAGAAATAGTACTACACTTTATTAATTATTCATGGAAACAAAGATGTCTGCAAGGAGACGAAACAAAGCCGATACCAATTGAAACAGATCGATCAACACTTATTAAATTAAACCAACAAACGATAACTAACACGATGATCATCAGCTTCAACAACTGCATAACATCATCACATGCATTCTTGATTACTGGCAACATATCATTTGGCAAAGGTAAAACTGGCCACTCCATCCCCATTTGCAGCATGGACAAGCTACACAAACACCATCAACTTCATTAACACATGAAATTCTTACTAGATAATATCAATATCTATATCATATACTCTTAATTACTGGCATCAAAATCAATCATTCATCATATTACATGATAGTAACTTAAAATCATTAACATTGTGTAGATTAAAAACATGGGTTTGTATGATTTTAGATTATAAATGAATCAAATGAAAATAAATTACTCGATATATGTATACATATAGAGGTACCTTGTGGGACAACAACCATATCGACTTTTAGGGCAGCAAGAACTTCTTCAGCTGATAGTTTAGCAACATTAGCACCAGGACCAGCTACAACTGGTGGACCAACACGAACTGCACCACTTATTTCAACGAACACAGTCAGGCAAAGGAATGCAAAAAATACTACTGCAACCATTGTAGTACTGTTTTTACCACTCTTCATCATGTTGTTAGCTGCGTTGCTAGATGAAAATAAGAAAGCTTGATTAATTAGATAACTTAAGATGGATACTAACTTACCAAGCTGAATGTGCTTACAATGATGTACACCACCTCCTGGAAACCCTATTTATAGATTTTCTATACCTTAACCAAACCCTAATTACTAGTGGCTTGCATGGTTTCCTTGCTGCAAGCTTAATATTAATTAAATATTCATGGGATTGGGCGCCCCTTAAACTTTTCCTCTTTATGCCCCAAGTGTATATATAATGTTAAAAGGGAAATGATAGAGTGACTTAGAAATTGGTACTTAGAGGGTGACATATTTCCTCATTTAGAAATAAAAGCGGTCCCCACCGTAGTCAAACTTTGAAAAAACCTCGTCTTTTAGTGATTCCACGTCAGCTGGCATTAAAATGCCCAAAAAATTTGGGCTCCCTAGCATCTCCCATGTTAAAATTCAGAAAAGTTAAATTTGGTTCAAGTACTTAACTGAAGGATTAGTGTAATATTTTAGTTTTGTTTTAAGAAATGCTACTTGAATAACCTCCAACTTGACCATGTTAGATAAAATGCTCATGGGTAGAAATATACATTAATCAGTATATGGGATAAGTGGCATGAATCCTCTTCCTTGACAAAAATTCAAGCTTAGCCATGAAAGTCTTGTTGAAATATTGTTGCCAATTTTTGTTTGTTTGCCTTTAAATATGTGTAGCCACTTGACTGATGATCTCTGCAGTTTGAAACCCATACTCAAAGTTATTGAACATGTTCAATGGATATAGTAACTAAAGGAGTAACACTACTGTACCAAAGCTCATCCTTGTCGAGTTAAGACCCTATAGTATAGAGTTTATAATGGGCTTCATTTTTAGTATTAACTATTCCACTAAATCAACTTGAGTTAGGACAAGATTCCCGACCATGAAGACCGTTGCAACTTTGTTCAATTGGAGCGGCAACCAGCCTTGCAAGCCTTCTATGAGAGTCTCCGGCTTCTTAATCAATTGTAATGACAGTGAACTGGTAGGACTCGGTTAGAGTCCCACCTAAGTAAGAACTTTGGGAATGTCTTTTGAGATATTCTTGGATTTCTTGTATCTCAAGTCTTTCCTTTATGTATATTCCTTATTATGTAAAGTTTCCATTTAGTTGTAAACCCTAGTAGTATAAATGTAATACAAGGGATCGGTGTACAACCATCCTGTTTTACCGTATCTATTGAATTATTTCATGGTATTAGAGCCGTAAAAATTTTTACATAAAGTATTGTCGTTTTTGTTTCCGATCTCAAATATCGGTTGTCTTCTCCCGTCGCTAATATCGGTTGTTTGTCTGGTTTCAAGTACTAGCCTTGCACTTGCTGTTTGGTATTATTTTTATCGTTGTTCGTATCAGTTGCCTACTATTTCTCAGTATGTCTACTTCTGTTGAATCGACTATCTCGACTAGTTCCTCTTCATCTCCTACACCCACTATGGTATCTTTCTCGCAAATCAAATGATTAGTCTTAAATTATAGTCCGACAACTATCTCCTACGGAAACCACAACTTTTATCCTTATTAAAAAGTCAACAATTCCTGCCCTTTATTGACAGTTCGATTATCCCCCCTTGTCCAACTATCCAGACAACTGAGGGGTCTCTTGCTATCAACCCTATCTCTGAATCTTGGAGAAAGACGAATCGACTTGTGTACTCCATTCTTTATAGCTCGTTAACTCCGGAAGCTATGACTGAAATCATGGGCATTACAAATGCAACCGAGGTCTGGTCTCACTTGGTTCAGACTTATGCTAATCCTAGTGTTACTCGTTCTCTACAGCTTCAAGAAGAAATTCAGAATCTACGAAAAGGTACTAATTCTATTACTGACTTCTCTGGCACCTTTCATACACATCTTGAATCTCTTGCAGCTATTGGAGAACCTTTATCATACTCGAAGAAGGTTTTTTATTTTTTCAAAGGGTTGGGACCCGAATATGCCTCTCTTGCCGAATCTATATTATCTACGAGTCGTCTCCCGAAATTCAGGAAACTTCTCCCTATGCTTCAATCACAGGATGCACTTTGGGCATCGTTTCAATCCTCTTAACCAGTCATTAAAGGTGCGTATTACTCTCAAACATCTCGGACTTCTAACCGCCCTCAAAATCCGAGACAACAGTTTACATATCGGTCTCCAAATCGTGATCGACAACAACAACCACAGTTTCGATCCCCTCCCGCTGTCGATAGGAGGGACTCGGGTTCGGCGAAGCCCGCTGGTCCTCTGTATCTTTGCCAATGGTGTGGACGTAATGGTCATACTGCCGACCGATGTTATGATTTGATTGGCCGCCCACAACGAGACCCCTCTCGCCATGCTACCGTTCCTCGTCGTCCGTCTTCTAGTGAAGCCCATGTGGCTGAGCACAAGACCTCAGAAGATGTTACTGCAACCCCAACTGCACTTCAAGTCACCGATCCTCGAGACCCAGCTTGGTATGTGGACAGTGGTGCTTCTAACCACTTGTCTTCTTCTTCTGTATGTTCACTCGTATTACTCCTTATACTGGCCAGAGTCATGTTAAAATTGGTGATGGTTCTCCTCTTTCTATCTCTCACGAAGGGACTCTTACTACTTCTTATGGAAAAATCACTTTACCTAATGCTCTTCTTGTTCCGTCGCTCAATAAAAATTTGTTGTCCGTTAGTCGTTTAACTGATGACTTAGATTGTTTATTCTATTTTCTAAGACTGGTTTTGTGTTATTTCAGGCGAATGGAAGGACACTGGGAACCAACAGTAGATGCGGCAATCTTTACGTATTAGACTCTTGACAACACTCCTCCTTATTCAGTTCAACCTCCATCTCTCTCAAGGCACCTCCAAAAGTTTTGCACTCACGTTTAGGGCATATTTCTTCTCGCATTTTAGAACTTTTAGAAAAACAATGTTTAATTCATTTTGCGTCTAAGTCTAGTCCGATGACTTGTATTCCTTGTCAAATGAGTAAGAGGCACCGTCTTCAGTTTAATTTAAATGAAAAACGTGTGGGTTCACCTCTTGAACTTATTCATATTGATGTATGGGGACCTACACCAGTTCTGACTTCTCATGGTTTTAAATATTACATTATTTTTGTTGATTGCTTCGGTAGATTTTGTTGATTCTACCCTCTTCGTTTAAAATCAGATTTTTTATTTGTCTTCACTAGCTTCAAATCGTTAGTTGAAAATTAGTTGCTATTATTAAAACTCTTCAGCTCGATGGAGGGACTGAATTTTTAAGCTCTACCTTTTTGGCCCTTTTAAAATATGGTATTGCTCGACGATTGTCTTGTCCCTATACTCCGTCTCAAAATGCTAGAGTTAAGCGAAAGCATCAACATATTACAGAAACTGGTCTCAGTCTCCTCTTTCATAGTACACTCCCTTTCTCCTTTTGGGTGGATGCCTTTCAAACTGTTGTTTTTCTCATTAACCGCATGCCTACGCCGGTTCTTCAGGATGCCTCTCCGTTCTCCACTCTATTCGGTAAGTCTCCCTCTTATTTAACACTTTTGGTTATCTATGTTTTCCTTATATGCGTCCTTATGCTTCTAACAAATTGTCGCCTCGTAGTATTCCATGTGTCTTTATAGGTTGTAGCCCTCACCACAAGGGTTTTAGTCTCAACTTCACCGTCTTGCACAGTTCACCTTGACTCGTCTATCCCTCTACCTGACTTGGCCATTTTGAGAGTCCGAATTTCCCTTAGATGCTGATGATTTAGGGTTAGATCCAAATACTAACCCAACCACTCCACAACCACAGTATGTTCCGCATGGGCGTGGACCAGACCCGCCCTCTCCTCGGACTCCGGGTCCATTGTTTCCACTGTCTGTTTCTTCCCCAGTTAAGTTCGGATGTAGTTCAAATTATACTGTCTCATTTACCAGGTCTGGCTCAGTCTCGGTGCCTTTGTCTATGCAACCCACAATTGACTCATCTTCGCAAGCCCTGTCCTCACCATCTCATGGCCCACGAGAATATCGTGATGTGCAACAGTTGCTGGACGAAACATCTCCTGTGGTGGATCAGTCTTATCTTGCTTCACAGGTACTATGTCGTTACCCCATTCTTCCTCGAGATTATACTATTTTTGGTGATGTTGGTTCTTGTTTCTTTGCTGCATTTTCGGCTATTAAGGATCCACGAGGTTATCGTTTGACTTCTTCCTCTCCTCATTGGCAATTGACCATGGAAGAAGAGATGGCAGCTCTTCGTAGACAAGACACCTGGACATTTGTGCCTCGTGCCCCCTCTATGAATGTGGTTGGTTGTAAATGGATTTATCGAACGAAACTGAAATGCGACGGTACTATTGATCGATATAAGGCTCGTTTGGTTGCTCAAAGTTTTACCGAGACTTGACTTTGATGAAACTTTTAGCCCTGTTGTCAAGCCCACTACCATTCGTATCATTCTTTCACTGGACGTTTCCAATAGTTGGCCTATGTTTCAGTTGGATGTGAAGAATGTGTTTCTTCATGGGGAATTACAGGAGGAGGTCTATATCGCTTAGTCACCTGGTTTTACTGACCCATCCTACCCGGAATATGTTTGTTGCCTTAAGAAGGCTCTATATGGCCTCAAGCAGGCGCCCCGTGCTTGGTATGATCGTTTCAACACTTATCTCACTCGTCTTGGTTTTAAGACAAACAAGTCCGATACATCTTTGTTTATTTTATCTATCGCTGCTGGATTTGTTTACTTACTTTTGTACGTCGACGACATTATACTTACATGTAGAAATTCTTCTGCCATCTCCGATATTATATCCTCTAATTTGATATGAAGAATTTAGGCAACTCCGAATTTGATATGAAGAATTTAGGCTCTTTGCATTACTTTTTGGGTATTGAGGCAACTCCGAATGAGAAGGGTCTTTTAGTTACACAGTCTAAGTATGCACTGGATATTCTTAAGTTTCTCAATATGAATGGGGTCAAACCGTCACCGACTCCTCTGTCTTCCGGCTGCCATCTTACTGCAAGTGGGGATCCCTTTAGTGATCCCACCTTATACTGTAAGATTGTTGGTTCTCTTCAGTATATCACGTTAACCAGACCAGATCTTGCATTCTCCGTTAACATGGCATGTCAATTTATGCATGCCTCGACTCAAGATCACTTTCAGGCGGTGAAACGAATTCTTCGCTATCTCAAGGGCGCAATTCATCTTGGTTTACAAATTTATAAGGATTCTTCTAATACTTCTCTTTTGGCGTACTCTGATGCTGATTGGGTTGGGTGTTCTGACACTCGTCGCTCCACTACAAGTCTTTCTATTTTTCTGAGCTCAAATTTAATTGTTTAGAGTGCGAAGAAGCATCCCACAGTCTCTCGCTCGAGCTTTGAAGCTGAATATCGAGTTGTTGCTGTTGACTTGACGTGGATCGGTTTTGTTCTCATGGAACTTGGTATCTCAGTAACTTCACCTGCTCGAATTTTCTGTGACAACAAGAGTGCGATTCAGATGACGACAAACCCGGTGTTTCATGGCAAATCTAAGCACATTGCTTTGTATTAACACTTTGTTAGAGAAAAGGTGGCGGATTGTTTTCTTCTTATCAAGTTTGTTCCGTCACAGGATCAGTTGGCCGACATTCTCACCAAAATGAATGGCTTTGGGGGATGAAGTATACGTTATGTTGTGTCGGATGTATTGAGTACGTCCGGTTCTTCAATATTTAGGCGGGAATTGAAGAGAGACTGGGTCGGAAAAGTTTTCATGGAAATGAGGGTAATTGGGTCCAAAGTGGTACAGGACTAAAATCTCTTTTTGTGGGAAGATAGGACTCAATCCCCTTTTTGGATTTTATTTTGGGCTTTATTCCCAGGACCCTTTATATTTTATAGTTTGTTTGGTCAAAAACTTGTGTTTTGTTTAGTTAAAAACTCAAATGCGATACAACCAATGCAAATATGTTTTGCAGCTGTTTCGCGAACCAGTCGAAACTTATGAAAATACCTAAGGAGCTGAAGAGTAGAATTAGAAATTGAATGTTCTTTTTCCCAAATTAAAAATATTTGAAGAAAGTTTTAATGAAATTTCTCTCTGATAGCAAAAACGAGTATAACCACAAAATAGAATAGAAATAGTACTACACTTTATTAATTATTCATGGAAACAAAGATGTTTGCAAGGAGATGAAACAAAGCGCATAACAATTGAAACACATCGATCAACACTTATTTAATTAAACCAACAGACGATAGTTAACACTTATTAAATTAAACCAACAGACGATAATTATCACTTATTAAATTAAACCAACAGACGATAATTAACACCATGATCATCAGCTTGAACAACTGCATAACATCATCACATGCATTCTTGATTACTGGCAACATATCATTTGGCAAAGGTAAAACTGGCCACTCCATCCCCATTTGCAGCATGGACATGCTACACAAACAGTACCATCAACCTCATTAGCACATGAAATTGTTACTAAATAATATCATTATCTATGTCATTTACTCTTAAAATCATTAACATTGTGTTGATTAAAAACTTGGGTTTGTATGATTTTAGATTATAAATGAATCAAATGAAAATAAATTACTCGATATATGTATACATATAGAGGTACCTTGTGGGACAACAACCGTATCGACTTTTAGGGCAGCAAGAACTTCTTCAGCTGATAGTTTAGCGACATTAGCACCAGGACCAGCTACAACTGGTGGACCAACACGAACTGCACCACTTACTTCAACGAACACAGTCAGGCAAAAGAATGCAAAAAATACTACTGCAACCATTGTAGTACTGCTTTTACCACTCTTCATCATGTTGTTAGCTGCGTTTCTAGATAAAATCAGGAAACTTGAATAACTAGATGACTTAAGATCGATACTAACTTACCAAGCTGAATGAGCTTACAATGATCTACACCACCTCCCGGAAACCCTATTTATAGATTTTCAATACCTTAACCAAACCCTAATTACTATTGGCTTGCATGGTTTCCTTGTAAGCTTAATATTAATTAAATATTCATGGGATTGGGCGGCGCTTAAACTTTTCGTCTTCATGCCCCAAGTGTTTGATTTTTAAATCCTACATATAACCTGTTTAATCTTCAACTTGGCACTCTTATATGTATATATAATGTTAAAATTCAGAAAAGTTAAATTTGGTTCAAGTACTTAACTGAAGGATTAGTGTAATATTATAGTTTTGTTTTAAGAAATGCTACTTGAATAACCTCCAACTTGACCATGTTAGATAAAATGCTCATGGGTAGAAATATATATTAATAAGTAAATGGGATAAGTGGATTGAATCCTCTTCCTTGACCAAAATTCAAGCTTAGCCATGAAAGTCTTGTTGAAATATTCTTGCCAATTTTTGTTTGTTTGCCTTTAAATATGTGTAGCCACTTGACTGATGAGTGATGATCGATCTCTGCAGTTTGAAACCCATACTTAAAATTATTGAACATGTTCAATGGATATAGTAACTAAAGGAGTAACACTACTGTACCAAAGGTCATCCTTGTCGAGTTAAGACCCTATAGTATAGAGTTTATAATCCTTGTCGAGTTAAGACCCTATAGTATAGAGTTTATAATGGGCTTCATTTTTAGTATTAACTATTCCACTAAATCAACTTGAGTTAGGACAAGATTCCCGACCAAGAAGACCTGAAATGGCCCATCTTTGCAACTTTGTTCAATTGGTGCGGCAACCAGCCTTGCAAGCCTTCCACGAGAGTCTCGGGCTTCTTAATCAATTGGAATGCCCGAATCACTTTGTAGTTTGCATTTTGAAGCTGTTTTTTTGTTTTTGTTATCGAGCAACTATCCCTGGTTGGCTTATGGTTTGCGCTAACACTACATCATAGAGCATCTTTTGATAAAGACAATGTTGTGATGAAGAACAAGTAACCAAAGAGTAATTGACAAAATAAGCAGTCAGACAGAATATAAGAGATTTAAATGGTTCGGTTTGTTAGACCTACTTCACGGCGAACTACGGTGTTATGATTTCCACTAGGATAAGAATAACAAGTTACACAAAGGGATTCTTCAGAATGATAAGATATCTCTAGGGCTTCAGTTTTTATAGCCCACTGAAAATCCTGATCCCACCGGTTCACCGTCTCTCTTTTTAATTTCAAAATATACATGGATGTCCTTTACATTGATAACTGCAGTAAAATAAGTCCTGCTTCCCGGACAACCAGCGCAGATCAGCCTGCTCTCAAGGTCAGTCCTGCTTACAAGGTCAACCCTACTAAACAGGTCCAAAATTTCGTGTCGGGACCGCAAACCGGTAAGATATTGACTCATATTCAAGACACTTTCAACAAAAGATGATCGTCATAGCAAATAAGCAAAAGACAGTAACAAATGATCATTAGCTACAATTATAGTTTTGCAACACATGTTGTAGTAGCAAATACCTTTCATTACAAAAAGATTTGCTTAGAGCATAGCAAAAATTTCAATATACTAATTTAGGTACATCTCTTTCTAAGATATTGATCAATCTGGGCCAAGCAAATCCGCCTTTAGGCTATTGTATGGGCCAAAATCCGTTAAGGAGAGTGCTCCTAAAAACTACAACCAGTGTACTTATGTGCAAACCATACCCATAAATTAGGTGACAAATGGGTCTCTCTCACTCATCTCCAGGGCACCCAAAAATAGGAAAATATTTGCATCCACAGATATGTCGTCATCGTAGATGCTATAAGTATCTACATGCGTATATACTCAACAAGGAGGTAAGTACTGGACAAGGAGGTCCGCCAGGGGCGAATCCAAGGGAGTGCGAGTGGGAGTAGGTACCCTACGACCCCACCAATTTCTGTAAAGTACTAGTGTAAATATTAAAAAAGAAATTATCCAGTTTTTAAGTTTATATGTTTTGTTCAACAAAGATGCATAAAATGTGGTATGGTGAGTATAAGATTATAGGTTTGTTGTGTATGAGGTTCTTGATCGAATCCTCTCTAAAGCAATCTAATTTACTATTTCTCACGACTTCCAAAGCTCCAACACTTAATTGTCGGCCAATTTTTGGTTGATTTTCAAATTTTTCGTCCACGCTTTCCAGACATTCTAAAATGCCATCGATATATATATATATATATATATATATAGGGTCCACGGTTTTAGGCCCTAAATAAAATTCAAAAAGGGATTAAGATCTAATCTTCCCAGAAAATAGGATTTTAGTCATTTTTCCTTTTGGAAGAAACATTGTTGATACATAATGTGTTATGTATGACACATAAAAAAAAAAGAAATAAAGTATGAAACTTTAACAATAAATAACACGTTATTTATGAAACAAAACAAGGATTAATAAATAGAAAAACACTGTAACCTTTACATCTAGACATACTTTAACTATACTAAATGTGTTTTGTTGTAGAAATATACGTAATTGATACTAAATAACGTGTATAGTACGAAACAGATAGTATGTTTGAAATTAATTGAAAAAATTTGAGAATAAAAAGAAAGAGAATTTTGGAGATTGGTTTTCAAAAGTGGGGTTTTCTTAAATACAAGGTTATAATAGGTATTATGATTAAATATAAATGATAGAGATCTGTTTTTTCTATAGAGATGGGTCAATTTGGACTAAATATCCATTATAATTATTATTTTGGCTTAAAATCCTATATTAATATTAGGGTGGACTAAATGTGTGTTTAAGTGTAGATTTTTGGACTAGGAACCTAAAAATTAATATATATATTTGTTAGACAATTGAGTTAATTACCTCATTTATTTTTACCATTTTCTTCAAAAGTATTTTCCTCAAATCCTTTTCTTCTATTCCTGTTGAAAACTAAACGTCGGCCTTTCGCAAAAAGGCCTACGATCTTAGATAGAAGATCTTCTTAATAGTTTTTCTCCTCTTCTCGTTCTTCTTAGGTGAATGACTACTTCTAGTAACTTCGCTCATACACTGAATGTTTAAAAAAAAAACTATGTTCTTCGTCTTCAACATCAAAATCGACTGCAACACTCGAAATTGCAGAACCTTTTTTTTCGTTTAGGTATATAATTTTGGCCCCTTGAGTCCAAATCCTTGATCCGCCACTGAGGTCAGTCGTTATCTTTTAAGCGGGAAGACCGTTTGCTGTGACCCTCTAGCACAATTTCACATCTGTCGGAGGGGTTACGGCTATCCATATTCAAGAAGACAACTGACCAAATAACTCTCTCACGATTTTTTCTTCCGCCAATATATCTGTTAGAGGCGTTGCTGCCATTCAAGACAACAGTTGCCCAAAGGACATTAAAGCAACGTACAAGGGCATCCCATTCTCCACTGAAAGGCTACGACTGCCTTACTTTCTCCTTCCTACAGAAAAATATATACTTTTATTTTCTCTCTCTCATACAAAAGATCTAGCAAACATTCTGACAAGCAACCACTTTCGCAAACAGACAATCATACTCTCTCTTTCTCTCTTTAGTATTAAGCCATGCAATCACTTGAGCACTCAAACTTTTGTCTCCAGAGATAGCATGCAGTTAGCAAGAACAAACAAGTTTCTACTTTTTTTTTCTCATTCTACGGAGAATAAGAGAATTTCTTTCTACCACATGAGTAGTCGTTCTATTAATTCTTTTCCCTCTCTCCTGGTGGCCAATGCATGTATTTTATCACTTTATCTCTTCTAAAGATCAAGTAGCGGGTAACCCATATTGTACTGCTCTATTTTGTTGCTCGACTTGTCCCCACCACTTGAGACTCATATGGAAGATAACCAACTTGACTTAGCCCCGCTGTACTTCATATTCTTATTTTCTAATCTAAATACATTCATAGCTCTGTGTCTATTTTATATTCTACGTTTCCTCTACATTGTCCAAATTTATTGACTTGACAGTTGGAGACTCTTTGGCCGATACTACCCCGGTGTGTTAGGGATCTTAGTTTGATGCCCCAAGCCTTAGCAGTTATCGATATTGTCCCGTTTTAGATACCTCACATACGTAAGAGGTTCTGTTCTTGGCGAAGGGTTTTGTAATTCTCATTTAATGGAATACCTTTGTTCAATCAAATCTTGTGCCTCTCTGTCTCCTTAATTTACATGGTATTAGAGCTTCAGGAATTTTATACTATATACCTTCTTCTGATTATTATTACTCTCTTCAACCCACAAAGGTCACTAACGTTCACTTATTTATTATTTTTCATATTCATTGATTCATCATTGTTATATATATATATATATATATATATATATATATATATATATATATATATATACACTAAAGTCTTTACTAGCTTCCTTGCAACATCAAAGAAATACATGTCCTTATAGCTAGAGATGAAGGAACACCACTTTGCGACCAAATAATAACAGGAAGAGTTAGTCCTGTCCGACTTTAACTTATAGAGTTGAAGAAAAACATAAAGACTAGGTTCATGTTTGAGATCTACTTTGCACATCACGAAGATTGGCCATGGATTTAGGGGTATGCTGGCAAGGCAACAACCCCAAATAAGGTAGGAAGGGAAAAATACAACCTTGCTTTAAAAAAAGACAACATAAAAACCAAGGCAACATCCGCAGTGAGGAGAATGTGGTCCATAGGTGAAGGACAAGAAAACTTGAAATCTTCATAAATGGAGTAGTCAATGTTGGATTATGGTCTCTCCTAATGTTCTAAGCGGAATCTCAGACATCTAATTTCTAACACTAGGATCTTCGGGATCTCATGCATAAGCTAAAGTTGAACTAAGAAGTTGGAGATTACCTTAATCGCTGTTTCCCACAGACTAATATGGTTGATTATTCGAAGACCAAGAGCTCCAATTGTAGCTCCTCTACTTGAGGCACCCGAGTAATCAACTTGATCTCTCACCTTCAAGTTAGCTAGAACTTTATGGTAGTTAGACGAAGAACACATTCTTCTCTAGACTAGATAGATAGTTGGGAACTATTTTCTCTTTCTCTCTTTACTTGATGTCGCAAAGGTAGAAATCTCTTTGAGAAATTTCCACACCTAATTCTGTTCTAACGGGGCCCTTATATAGAATCCCAAAGTTAGAATCCAACCCTAATTAGGTTTCCTAAAGTGCCTTAGAAAAATATTTAGGAATTTAACCAAAATAAAAACTAATCTTTGGTGTGGCTGGCCCACATATGGGGTTTAAGCCCCGACCCAAAACTGTTTTTTGGCCTGAACTCTTTACTATCTTTGTCTTTGGTATTTTGGACATATTTGTGGGGTCTAACCCATACTTATTTGTCTCATCCCTCTAGTCATATCTTCCGATCAAATTGACACTCTTCGGTGTAACCCTATGTAAGATCCGGACGAAGTTAGCCGCGAATCACCCCGTAATTCGACGATCGTAGTTGGTTTCTAGCTAAACATTGTGATCCCTAAATCATCCGGACGTGATGATTCTCTTCATCAATTGTCTTATCCGAAAAATTGTTTGCATTTTCACTTTGGTCGAAGGACATATCCTTCAGTCAAGACGCAAGTAGGGAAGTTCATCATTAATAACGATGCTAATATTTTCTCAATGACCCTGAGCCGAAAGAGCGGTTTCCATGATATTAAAGAAAAGATCTAGAATTGAAGAGAGAAGAACTGCGAGGGATACAGTTGAACGTAAAGGCGATGAAGAGACCAAAATCGAAGTTGAAGAAGAACTTGAGACACAGAAGTGGACGGAACGACGAAGAATACCAGACATCTAGAAAAGAGAAATTGAGCAAATCCAATGGGGAGGAGTCCCGGGTCCTTAATTCAAATTAAGGGCCCGGGACACCCCATCCTCCCCATTGGACTCCGGCCGGTCCCGGGCGGAGGGCGGAGCCAAATAAGGGGCGGCCCCTTATTAGGGGCCGGCCCCTTATTAGGGGCCGGCCCTTTGCTCCCCAAGGGACCGTTGGGGCTCCCCAACGGTCACATTGGGGAGCAAATCCCACCGTTGGATCACATCCAACGGTGATCCAATGGTGGGATTATTTTTTTCTTTTTTTTCTTTTTTTTGTAAAAATAAAATAAAAATAAAATAAAATAACTCATTAATTTAAAAACATAAATAAAAAAACTTAAACAAAAAAACTTAAACTTAAAAAACTTGAATAAAAAAACTTAAACTTAAAAAATTTGAATAAAAAAACTTAAAGAAACTTCAAATTTAAGGGTCCGGGACCGCTCCCCATTGGAGCTGATTTTGAGGGTCTGAGCCCGGGCCCTTAAATTTGAATGAAAAGGTGAATTAAGGGCCCTGGGACCGCTCCCCATTGGACTTGCTCTTAAGGTTGAATATAGAAACATTTGAGGATAAATGAAGAAGACTTAAAAGAGGGGCAAAAGATGTGTCGTACTGATGAAGCAAGATTTCTAAAGGGTAAAGGATGATTAAGGGCAAGTCACATGGCGAAACACGTGACTACGAGAGGACCAGTTAGATAACCAAGAGATTGTTGGAAAGGTGGGTCCAAAAAGGTAACGCGCCCCAATAAATTAGAGCACCAACTTTTGAGGTTTCACCATTTCGGAAATTGAAGGCGTTAACCAGAAAAAAGCGGAACTGAAAAGGGCAAGCTAAATAAGAAAAAAAAATAACATAGATAGGCTAGCATACAACCATGTCTCAAGTACACACTTAAAAACTTGTAAAACACTACTTTGATGAATTGCTTATTCACTTGAACATAAAATAGATAACGAGTTCATTTACCCCTTAGTCTCTCTTTTTTTGACTAATGAGTGGGTCTCTCGCGCTGAGCCAAATAATGGCCAGCTTTGACCAATTCAAGAAGTTAACAAATGGTCAAGAATCACTCTAGTCGAGCCGTATCCAAGTCACTAGGGAGGTGAATCCAGAGGAGCACTGCTAGTTAATTCCAAACAAGTGAGGTCGACATGAATATCTTAGACGCCTTAAGCCTTGTTTTGGCTTCTAGACAAACCAGATCTCTCCTGGTAAGAGCTCTGTTCTTGGCCTTAGAGCAGTAAGGGAGGTACGCGGAAATTAGCTCGGCTCCTTAAACCTGTCTTGCCTAAAGGCATGAGACGTTCAGTTCAAGCCAAACTTTACTATACCTAAGCCCCGACCTGATCAAATTTCTAGAACAGATAGATCAAGCAAATAAGCCTGGTTTGCTCGAGCTCCAAAAAAAGCCTGTACAGAGCTAAATAACGTGGAAAAATAAGACACGCCAAAAGAAAACTTTCCATACACAATCATCAAATCATCAGAAGATCAGTAAGTGTTAGAGTATACGCACTCATGGGATATTTTCATCCTAACAGCCGTCAACATGTGGCTCCATCTAAGTCGATGTCACCGCATTATCTCAGTCGTTCGTCATGGTCGGTTAACCGGACCTATATGAGCATAACAGGTTTGCATTAATGAGAGATCAAAGGGTTCATCTTTTAAACTTAATCTTTGAATTTTTGTCATTTTTTAACTGCAAAAATACCCCCACTGACTTGAGCATCGAAGAGGCTTCTGAATTTTTTGCAGGTTTTGTTTTCCCAAATCGTGCATGGGAAAAGTTCACCATTTGTTCCTTCATTATCTGGGTGATACCCGAAAATCACTTATTGACATCGTAACTTTAACGAAGTAGTTATTATTAACTCTCTCTAGGGAGAGCGTATCCCAATTGCATTCCCTCTTTCCTTCACCAGTTTTTTTCTACTTTCTTAGAGCATCTCCAATGCAAAACTTAAAAAAAACTATAATTGGCTTATGTGTTGAGTCTCAATTGAGATTCTCTTTCCTATGTGGATAACTTGAGTGTCTCTAATTCAAGTCCTTCTCCAATGCAACACTCTAAAAAACTTTAATAGATACACATGTCGTACATATATTTAATAGGAAAAAGTGGTTGAGAAAGAAAGACTTTCTATTGGTCCAAAAATTAAATTTGATGACTAGGACACTTAAGACTCTCAAAAGAAATCTCAAAAATAGAGTTTCTAGTTGAGACATCTTAAAACTTAGTGCTTCCACATCATCTTAATATCTCAATTGAGTTTTGCATTGGAAAGGTTTTTTCTCAAAAAAAAAACTCTAAAGTCCTAGGTGGCACTTAAGATTTTAAGATTGAGTCTTGCATTGGAGATACTCTTAGCTTTCTCTTTCAATTGACCTTCGTCTTTTACCTTATATCTCTAAATATTTATCTCTTCTCTTACTTCACTTCAAAATTACTAATTTGAAGCAAGGTGATTGAGTTAAAATTTAATCTAGACATTAATTTGATATACGCCTGTAACTAAATAATTTTATTGGTCATTATAGACTGTTAGTAATTTTTATTCGTGAAACTTTCTTTGTTACATGGACAAGAAAAACCAAAAAAAAATTGCACAGGAATTGAAAAAATCACGTAAAAGGTAACTCTCTAGTCTATCTCTTTTCTAAATTGCATATTTTCCGGTTTCCCCAACATATAAAAAACCCAAACAATAATTTTATGCCACGGCGCCTTGATTGCTACGACTTCAGTAGTGCCCACATGGACACATGTATAAATAACAGTTCAAGTCTACTTTTTTTTTTGTTGAACTCAGTTCAAGTCTACTTGAGTCTCAATACTCTTTCAAGGAGGTCTAGAAAAAGAGAACATATTTTTGAGCAGTTTTGGACAGGACCAACTACTCTTATTTATTCCCTCAAAAAAAAAAAAAAAAAAAAAAAAAAAAAAAAAAAAAACTACTCTTATTTATATACTTTTCATAACTAATATAGGATATTTCTCAATGACCACACCCCACCCCCCACCACCCCACCCCCCACCACCCCACCACCCCACACATACATTTGTCCCCGGCTTATAAACTTTCTCATTCTTTAGAGGATCCATGGGTCCCCCACCCCACGCATACATTTGTCCAAAGACTTATAAACTTTCTCATTCTTTAGAGGATCCATGAGTTTTAGGTCCCAACTTAAATTCAAAAAGAGATTAAGGTTCAATCTTCCCAGAAAATAGGATTTTAGTTCTTTTCTCTTTTGGAAAAAACATTGTTGATACATAATGTGTTACGTATGCCACATATAAAAAAAATGAAATAAAGTATGAAACTTTAACAATAAATAACACGTTATTTATGAAACAAAACAAGAATCAATAAACAGAAAAACACTGTAACTTTGACATTTAGACATACTTTAACTATACTAAATGTGTTTTGTTGTAGAAATATACATAATTGATACTAAATAACGTGTATATTGCGAAACAGATTGTAAGTTTGAAATCAATCAAAAAAATCTGAGAAAAAAAAAAAGAGAATTTTGGAGATTGATTTTCAAAAGTAGATTTTTTCTTATATAAAAGATTATAATGGGTATTATGATTAAATAGAAATGATACGGATCTATTTTTTCTATAGAGATGGGTCAATTTGAACTAAATATCCATTATAATTATTATTTTAGCTTAAAATCCTATATTAATATTAGGGTGGACTAAGTGTGTGTTTATGGGTAGATTTTTGGACTAAGAGCCCATAAATTATTCTTTTGACAAGAAAAATTCTATTCATCCCTTCATTTGGTCCCTCCTCCAGCCCTCTGCTGATGTGGCGATATATCATTTGAACGTGAAATAAATGGAGAGAGAATTGTTAGAATATATGCTCAAGTGATATGTTGCCACATCACGCGACTGGGGAGGGACCAAATGGAGTGATGAATAGAATTTTTGGACGAAGAGAATCAACATGGAGTACTAATTACAACTATCTCCAAGTCTTTTCTCCAAATACATATATCAAGTGTGATGCTTGGCTCGGAAAAGTTGGCTAAAATACAATGTGAAAGTTTACAGCCCAAATTGATTAATATCTTAGAAATAAATGTACTTAATTGATATATTGGACTTATTTATATGCCCCAAGCAGTAGAAAATATTTTTCAGTAAGATGTATTTATTACGGCAACATTCTTTGTGAAACTATATGTAGCTAACGCTCATTTGCACAGACTTTTGCTTATTCGCTACGATTATTGTCTTCCAAAGCGATCTATTATGTAATATCGGCACAAGAGGAAAGCCATAAGGCACCAGGGAGGTTGTTCGATGACAAAAACAGCTTAAAAAAAATCAAACTACGAGTGATAATGACATTCCAATTGTTTAAGAAGCCCGAGAATCTCGTTGAAGGCTTCCAAGGCTGGTTGGTTGCTGCGCCAATTGAACAAAGTTGCAAAGATAGGTCATTTAAGGTCTTCTTGGTCGCGAATCTTGTCTCACTCTCTCCTGGATTGCCATTATCTCTTTCGTTCCAATGCTCCCTATAAAGGATGTCTTCGTAAAACATGGTGCAAAAATCAGAAGTTGTTGATCACCTTGACACAATGTCATTCGGTATACTATAACAAGTGGTGGCCAACGAGTCGTGTCGGCCCGAAAACGGACCAGCACAATCCGTTTATGAGGCAACACGGCACGGCACGACCTGTCAACCATGACACGTTAGTAACGGAAACACGACCTGTGGCGTTCCTAACCCGCCACGCCAATCTAACCGGTTAGGAACGGGTACTTAATTTACAAAATATTATTGCTATTTTGTTGAAAGTAGTTATTAATTAACAAAATTATTAAGTAATAAAATAAAAATAGATTCTAAAGTTTAAACAAATATCATAACGTTTGACTTGAAAATTATCTAGTGTTTCGTCCTTTTGTAATACTTGGCAACAACTGACCCATTAGCCACGACCCGGCACAGCAACGGTCCGAACCGTCACAGAAAAGGCGCCGCACGGGCTGGATCGTTGTCATGAGGAGTTTAAGTGCCTGGACTGTCTGGGCATGGCACGACTCAAAGCCGTGTCTGGCGTGGTCGTGGCGTGTCTAACACGCCGCCACGACTGTCAAACGAGTCGTGCCGCCATGGCACACCCCGTTGACCACCTCTAACTATAACAATAGCATAATTCACGGAAGCCTATACTGTAATTAAGCAACCTTTGGTAGTGAATACATATATCAGATTGATTTAGTGGAATAATTAATACTAAAAATGAAGCCCATTAGCTACTCTACAGGGTCTTAGCTAGACAAAGATAAACTCTAGCACGTTACTATATGCATCGAACTTGTTCAATAATTTTGAGTATGGGTATCAAACTCTGCTGAGATCAGTCAAGTGGATACACATATTTAAAGGCAAACAAAGAAAAAATGGCAAGAATATACTATTAATTTATACTTCTCAACAAAACTTTCATGGCTAAGCTTGAATTTCAGTCAAGAGATGAATCAAATTTAAGTATTGTGAATTTTAACATTATGTATACATAAAACAGTGCCAAGTTAAAGATTAAATAGGTTATATGAGATATATAAAATTCAAACACTTGGGACATAAAGACGGAATTTTAAGCGGCCTTCTGTGATTATTTAATTAATATTCAGCTTGCAAGGAAACCATGCAACCAGCTAGTAAGTAGGGTTTGGTTAAGGTATAGAAAATCTATAAATAGAGTTTCGAGGAGGTGGTGTACATCATTGTAAGCTCAGTCAGCTTGGTAAGTTAGTACCGATCTTAAGTTATCTAATTATTCAAGTTTTCTGATTTTTATCTAGAAACACAGCTACCAAAGATGATGAAGAGTGGTAAAAACAGCACTACAATGTTTGCAGTAGTATTATTTACATTCCTTTGCCTGACTGTGTTGGTCGAAATAAGTGGTGCAGTTCGTGTTCCACCAGTTGTAGCTGGTCCTGGTGCTGATGTGGCTAAACTATCAGCTGAAGACGTTGTTGCTGCCCTACAAGCCGATACTGTTGTTGTCCCACAAGGTACCTACATATATATATATATATATATATATTGAGTAATTTATTTTCATTTGATTCATTTATAATCTAAAATCATAGAAACCCATGTTTTTAATCAACACAATGTTAATGATTTTAAGTTATTTTCATGTAATATGATGGAGGATTGATTTTCATGGTGTTTGTGTAGCTTGTCCATGCTGCAAGTGGGGATGGAGTGGCCAGTTTTACCTTTGCCAAATGATATGTTGCCAGTAATCAAGCAAGGAGGCTCTATAAATGCAATCAAGCATGCATACGGTTTGATGATGTTATGCAGTTGTTGAAGTTGATGATCGTGACGTTAATTATCGTTTGTTGGTTTAATTTAGTAAGTGTTGATCGATGTATCGATGTGCTTGAGTGCTTCAGTTGTTTTCGGCTTTGTTTCCGTTATTGCTTGCAATAAGCATCTTTGTTTCCATGAATAATTAATAAGATTTAGTACGATTTCTGTGTTATTTTGTACTTGCATTGGTTTGTGTTGTCATTCTAGAGATAAATAGGGTTAGCTTTCATCAAAATGTTCTACTCATCATAGATATAAATTATCTGGTAGAAAATTGGACTATGATGAGACTACACATCATTCAGTGATTAGAAATTAGCAGCTGTGAAACAGTGGCCATCCAAGATATGGACATAAGGCCCGAAGCAAAATCATATAGTAAACAATATGGCAGATCCATTATCAAAAAAAATTGGCAAAAGAAAAATTATCAACACAAATACTTTTATGATCTACGGAGTATTACGGCGGTATGAAACAAAAAATTTGACTCGTATGACTAGCTTTGGAGGAAGTAAATTCTAGTTCTGATACAGTTGCTTGTATTTTAATTATCAAATAAGTATTTTAGTTTATTTTTAAAAGGCGAAGTGATAGTTTAGAAAGTTAAATTTCATAATATCATGTTTTTCTCGGCCAATTAGAACATCAGAGATTGATCCCCTTCTCTCCTTGAGTCCACAACGGAAGCTTCTTCTTCCCTCAATTCCTCGATTGACTCACGCAAGTGGCTCCCTTCGAACCATGGTTTCTCGGTCAAATCTTTATATCTAGAGCTAGAACATCAAGTTGCATCCTCACAACAACCACTTGCAAGTTGGATTTGGAACAAATGCATTCTTTCGAAAGTCTCTTTTCTTCTCTGGGCTATCATCCATAAAGCTGCTCCATCCATGGACAAGATTATTCGAAGAGGCTTTATAACTCCAAACAGATGTTCTTTGTGTAAGTCCAATTGTGAATCATCTGATCACCTATTCCTTAATTGCACCTTCACTTCTAAGATTTGGCAAGCTTTAATCCCCTCTCATGATACAAACAGTAGCACTCAATCAATCTCCAACTTCTTGATAGAATGGAAACCAAAGAAAGTAACAGATAGAAAATCCTTCCTCCATCTTTGTACCCCTCCGGCAATCATTTGGGTCATATGGTTAGAGCGTAATTATAGAGTTATGGAGATAGAAAGTGACAGAGAAGCTACACGGGATAATATCATCATTCAAGCTAAGAGCCTAATTCACTATTGGGCAACCAATCAACTATGGAGCAAGTCGACCCCTTTTAGCCAATACATCAGGAATTGGGATGCTTTATCTAGGCTATAAGCCTAATGTATCTAAATTTTCGTGTCTTTTGTCTTTGTATTGGATGGTTAACCATCTAGGCTTCTGCCATTGCATTGTTTTGTTTTTTCATTAATGATACTATTTTATCTTCTCAAAAAAAAAAAATTATCTTCCATCTTGAAAATCATTCATCGTATGGTTTTTTATTGGCCTGTGCTATTATGAATATTTGGCAATATTGCATTTACGAATGGTAAATTGGTAATGTTCGATCTAGGAAAATAGGCATATTTGTATATTTTCTTGTTATGATGGATCAAGATAAGATCATTTTATTTTGGTAGTTTATTTGTATATATATATATATACAGAACCCTAATTAGGGTCTAAAAGTTTTTAAGTTACCGCTCACATCTTTTCAATCAGCTTCTCACACTCACCAACGACGTCATTGTAGGTCACATCAGACTTTTCTTCTACAATCATCATTGTTACATTGAAAGTGATCTTTGGGCTGAGAGGCTCTGAATCTGAATCTGTTGTTTATTTTGGTTGAACTTGGAATAATAAGAATAGGCAAACAAGAACTCATCAAAGGACGTAAACTTCAACTTTGAAGTTCATATGTAGCTAATGGGTGCTAGGGCTAAAGCATTTCATTGACATTACATGAGATACCTGATGTACTACTAAATCATAGAAAAAAAATTGTTCGCTTCTTATCTATAATTTTATAAGTTTGAGACTTTATCACCTGACCCGAGATCAAATTGCAGTGTAAGATAATTGGAATATATATACCATTTCATATGTAGCAAATACTCACACGACTTCCTTCGATATCAATAGGTGACACTTTATCACCTAACCCGATAACAAATTGAAAGATTTAGGTTTTGGTTCAGGAAAACCATATACCTCCATGTTTATTTATAATGGAAGAGAATTACAATGGTTGGAAATAAATAATGTAAACATAAAAATAATCCTAATTCTAGTGTATCTATATCTTGGAGATATATATGAGAATATTTCCCTGATTTATATATTGGGTAGGAATTGTTGACTTGAGTACCACTTTTACCCTTATTACCCTCCCGCAAATTGAACGGAGGATCAAACCGGAAGTTCAATTTGGGAAATAACTTGATGAGACGATTCCTTGACACATTCTTCATTAAGGCAATAATGGAATTGGTTGATGAAGAAACTTTTATTTTTGGTGAAGACCGATAGAAATATTACGGCAGTAACAACGAACAAACATGACATAGTAACAACGAGAAAGGTTGCACTTAGTGAGCATAACCATTCTAGGTTCAGAGGCTCATGGCAACAACATGAGACGTCTACCTTGTGAAGACAAACTGACAAAACATCGACGAGGAGGCAGCAACCTTGCACTCCAAATGACGACAAATCACGACGGCCGATATTATCGATCGGCAAAAAAGAAAACCACCACTTTGTTTTTCTTACCGTCTTGCACCAATAATGAATTAACCCTACACTTTCTTGAACACCAATTTAAGTCCATCCACAAAACTCATTAAGATTGAAGATCCCCTTTCCTTTATAAATAATTCGTCCATCATTGATAACAAAAACCTCCCAAACCCATAACCGATACTTTTGATAACTAGAATCTCCACCATTGAAACCTTATTGAAAAAAAAAACATAAAAAAAAATTTCAATTGTAAACCTTCACTAAAGTTATTGTGAAGTATAAACTAAATTAATTAAAAAACTAGAGAAGAAAATAAAAGAGAAAAAAAAAAAACTATGATTCCGGCGGACGGTAGTCATGGAAGAGGCTACCGCCGTCGTTTAAGCGGAAGCAAAATAAGATCTAAACTGTACTCTTTAGAGTTTTGTAGCTCTGATACCATGAAAGATTTAGGTTTTGGTTCAGGAAAACCATATACCTCCATGTTTATTTATAATGGAAGAGAATTACAATGGTTGGAAATAAATAATGTAAACATAGAAATAATCCTAATTCTAGTGTATCTATATCTTGGAGATATATATGAGAATATTTCCCTGATTTATATCTTGGGTAGGAATTGTTGACTTGAGTACCACTTTTACCCTTATTACAAATTTACAAATGAGGAGATACTATACAATTAAAAGTGTCATGGAATATATACCATTGATATTTGATTTACGTTGATGACATACTTTCGTTGTTTGGGTTAATCATCTCCGTGCACCACGCAACCTGTATTTTACAAGAAATAATTGTTTAGAACTTTGATTTGGTTAATTGACTACACTCTAAAGACATACTTTTGGCTGCGAAGAAAACTTGATTGATTTTCATTTTCACCTTTACATCAATTCAAACACCTCCCAAGCGATAATAAACAAAAAACAATAAGATTACTACATGAGACAGTTTCAACTTTACTTTGACATCTAAACAAACGTTTTTTTTCAGAAACGTTTTAATCAAACACAATTGGACAAAAAAAAAAATCGAACTCTTTAACTAACAAATATTGAAATTGGATAAAAAAATTAACTTCGAGAAACCAACCCGATTGTAGAGACTAAAAAGAAATCGAACAAAAATAGAGAAGGGAAAAAGTGTGGTACAAATGTTTGAATAATGTAGCAGTGTTTTTTAATTTCTTTAACGGACGCCCTTCCTGGGTAACGACGGGAGACTTCAATGGTCGATTTGAAGAGGGAAGGGAAGAAAGAAGGAAACGGATGGCTGAGGCAATTGTACTTTGGTTATCACTCGTAGTAGTTAAGGCTAAAAGTAATTGAAACCCAACTGCAGGAGCAGAATTTGAAGGGGTAAGTCAGTTATAATCATTCTATGGTATCAGATTAGCTTTCTTGAACCATGTGCAAGTTCGCTCCGACAACCCCAACAACATAATGTGAAGATATTGCTCTGCATACTATGCCCCTTAGTTATTCTATTCTCGAGTATTTGCTCGCTTTTTCCCATTATTTGAAAGAACTAAGAATACTGCAAAATATTAATGGATTAAGCAAATTGTTTTTCTTTGTTTACATGATTATTATTTTTGTAGCTAGATACTGTAATTATCGCCTTATCAGCACAAGAGTTGAAATTGATCAAAGAAATTGTTTTATTCCTTGATGGATTACAAAAGAAATATAAGACTCTATTTATAGAGTTACAATACTACTAGTTTCTAACTTTACTAGTTTCTAATATTTTACTAGTTTCTTAATATAGTTTATACTAATATATTTACTAGTTCCTAATTCTTACTAGTTTCTAATATTTGATATTTCCTAATATCTATTATATGGGATATCTTAATATATAGAAAGATATTTTAACACTCCCCCTCAAGTTGGTGCATAGATATCGCACATGCCCAACTTGTCTACCATTTTCGAAAATATTCGACTTGAAACTGCTTTGGTAAGAACATCAGCCAACTGATCTTCAGATCGGACCTTTGGTAACTCTACAATGTTGTCTTTCAACTTTTCTTTAATAAAACATCGATCCACCTCAACATGCTTTGTGCGGTCGTGCTGGACTGGATTGTGAGCAATATCACATGCTGCTTTATTGTCACAATATAATTGAATTGGTCTTTCAAAAGGATATCCTAAATCATCCAACAGGAGTCTTAACCATAACGCTTCACATATGCCATCAGCCATTCCTCTAAATTCAGACTCTGCACTTGAACGTGCAACAACATTCTGTTTTTTACTTCTCCATGTAACAAGATTTCCACCAACAAAGGTAAAATATCCTGCAGTTGATCGCCTACCATTTACTTCACCGGCCCAATCTGCATCAGTATATACATCAATAGTTCGACAACTCGAATTTTTAGTAAACAAAATACCTTTTCCAGGAGCCGCCTTCAAATATCTCAAAATGCGTAAAACAGCATTCATGTGTTTTTCACCGGGATTGTGCATAAATTGACTAACAATACTTAACGCATATGCAAGATCTGGTCTCGTGTGCGCCAAGTACATCAACCTTCCAACCAGTCGTTGATATCTTCCTTTATCAACCGGTATCTGATTAGGCTCCACTGACAACTTTAATCCTTCTTCGACAGGTGTATCAATCGGCTCACACGCTGACATACCCACCTCATGTAACAAATCTAAAGTATACTTTCTTTGGGATAAGAAAATTCCATTACTAGATCGAGATACTTCAATTCCAAGAAAGTATTTCAATGGACCAAGGTCTTTCATCTCAAACTCTTTAGATAAGTAATTCTGTAAAGCCTTTCGTTCTTCAGGATCATCCCCAGTAACCACCATGTCATCAACATATACAATAAGTGTTGTGAGTTTTCCTTTCTGCCTTTTTGTAAATAAGGTATGGTTAAAATTGCTTTGGTGATAACCGAATTCCTTCATAGCCTTTGTAAACCTTCCAAACCACGCTCTTGGTGATTGTTTTAATCCATACAATGATTTTTTCAATCTACATACCTTCTGGCTATGTATTTGTGGTATGTTGCATCCCGGTGGAAGGTCCATATAGACTTTTTCTAATAGTTCCCCATGCAAAAAAGCATTCTTTACATCAAATTGTTGTAGTGGCCAATCTAAATTTGCTGCTAACGATAACAAGACGCGAACAGTGTTGATTTTTGCAACTGGAGCGAATGTCTCTGTGTAATCGACTCCATAAGTTTGAGTGTAGCCTTTTGCCACTAGTCTCGCTTTGTAACGTTCAATTGTACCATCTGCTTTATACTTCACTGAATAAATCCACCGACATCCCACTGGATTTTTATCTTCTGGACGATCAACTAGCTCCCAAGTGTCATTCTTTTGTAAGGATTTCATCTCCTCATTCATAGCTGCTTTCCATTTTGAATCAGATTAGGCTTCCTGTACATTGTTAGGAATATATACAGTAGATAATTGATTTACAAACGACTTATTTGATTCTGACAACCGATGATCTGACACATACTGACTCATAGGATATTTGACTCTACTAGACAGCTCAGGTTCATATGTCGGTTTAGGAATACCTCTGGTTTGACGCGACGGTAATATTTTCCTAGGTGGTTCGGAAGGTGCTTCAGGAACATCCTCGACAACTGATTGGTTTGGTGTATTACTAACCCTTGGTTCAACGGCTTCAGTTGGAGGTGAATCCACAATTTGTTCAACGATTTCATTAACACTTTCTTCCATTACCGATTCAGGTGTTGGTAATCCACAATTAGATCCAATTTTGTTCTCTTCTACATGATTATCCGTTTCTTCATAATCAAGAGTCAGAACTTCCTGCTTAGTTTTCTCCCTCTGAAGTTCAGACTCAGGTGAAAAATACTTAGAATCTTCATGAAAGATAACATCCGATGTAACAAACATTCGTTTAGTTGGAGGATGATAACATCTGTACCCTTTCTGATTTGCACCGTACCCTACAAATACACATCTTAATGCCCTTGGAGTTAATTTTGTACGTTGGTGCTCATGAAGATGAACAAATGCTACACACCCAAAGACACGGGGAGGTAAATTTGAAATTGTCGGAGAAGTAGTAGCATCCGATAGAGCTTGAAAAGGAGTCTTAAAATCAATAGTACTAGATGGTACTCTATTAATTAAATAGGTTGCAGCAAGAAGTGCTTCTCCCCAATAAGATAATGGCATATGTGCTTCGATCAACATAGCCCTGATAACTTCTAACAAGTGACGATTCTTTCTTTCAGCGACCCCATTTTGTTGAGGGGTATTTGGGCAAGTAGTTTGATGAACAATACCATGAGAAACCAAATAAGTTTGAAGTTCATGATCCATATACTCTCCTCCGTTGTCACTACGAAGTATCTGAACATTTGCGTTGTACTGAGTATTAAACAGTTTATGAACCTTCTGAAACAATAACTTTACCTCACTTTTAGATTTCATCAAACACACCCAAGTCATCCTAGTACAATCATCAATAAAGGTAACAAACCACCGAGCCCCACCCAAAGTAGGAACCTTAGATGGACCCCAGACATCGGAATGTAAGATCATAAAAGGAGTTGGACTTTTATTTAAATTTAACGGAAACGATGCACGATGACTTTTTGCAAGTGCACAAACATCACATTGAAAACTTGAAACATCGCATTTAATAAATAGCGACGGAAATAACTTCTTAAGGTAACCAAAGGAGGCGTGCCCCAGACGGCGATGCCATAACCATATTTCATCTTTATTTTTTATTTCAGAATTGTTCACTACTAATGCCTGACGCAATTTATTAGAGCTTTCAGATACTAAATCCAAGTAATACAACTTTCCTCGCCTAACACCATAACCAATTGTTTGCCTTGTCCGGATGTCCTTAAAGACACAAAATTCAGGCCAAAAGATGACAACACAAAATAGAGTGGTGGTTATTTGAGACACTGATAATAAATTATGATCTAAAGATGGGACAATCAAAACAGAGTCTAAGTTCAATGTGTTCGTTAGAGTTATAGGTCATTCCCCTACAATAGGGGCTGAGGTGCCATTGGCAGTAGAGACATATTTATGTGAAGATTCGTTTATGGTTGAGACCTGTCTAGAATCAAAAGTCATATGATCTGTAGCACCAGAATCAATTATCCAAGTACTATTCGAAAATTGTGTAGACATATTTAAAGTCTTGCCTACATTACCTGTAGTGGCTATCGTCGATGAAGCTTGCTTAACAGTTGGATCTACAAGGGTCTTCTTAGAGTTTTTCTTTCGATTATGATCCCACCATTCTGGATAGCCTAATAGTTCATAACAATGACTTTTGGTATGACCAATTTTGTTGCAGTGTGTACACTTATAAGTAATTTTGTCAGATTGACCAACAACTTTAGCAAAATTTGAATTTGCCTTATTGAGAGTCATTATTGCGGAAGCATCAGTTGCCCTTCACTTTAGCTAAACCGGAAAAACAAGATGAAGATGAAAGGCTCTTCTCTTTCAATCAATATAAATTCCCAAACACAAATTTAAGACTTTTGGCTCTGGTACCAAGTTGAAATTGATCAAAGAAATTGTTTTATTCCTTGATGGATTACAAAAGAAATATAAGACTATTTATAGAGTTACAATATTACTAGTTTCTAACTTTACTAGTTTCTTAATAGTTTATACTAATATATTTACTAGTTCCTAATTCTTACTAGTTTCTAATATTTGATATTTTCTAATATCTATTATATGGGATATCTTAATATATAGAAAGATATTTCAACAACAAGTACCTCAGTATAAGGGACCAGTTTGATTATCACATTTTTTCTCAAATTCCTAACTTCCTAAGTAAATTATTTTTTCAGAATACTAAGATGAGAATGCAGTTATAGAACTGTAGTATAGCAATATAATTTAGCTAAAATCGAAGTTTTGAAGAGGTAGTTCTAGTTTGGGTAAGGTTTTAAACATATCACCTTTGTAACTGGTCTCTTTTCCTCCCAATGATTTTATTAATCTTTCTTTGATCACCGAGTACTGCTTATTTCTATACGTTACCCTTACTTTCATCCTATATATGCAGCCTAAAATAGTAAAATAAATCCCTTTCAAAAAAACGAGATTTCCATCCTTTAGGTTCATGCCTAGATTAGTTCTTAACTTCTTTTTGAATAACACACCAGGTCTCAGGTCTGGCTGCTGCGGAGTTAAGTATTTTATGATTTCTACTTTAGTCACTAATCTGGGTACTTACCTACATTTTGTTCCCGACTTCCCGCAGTTTTTTTTTTCCCTCACTAGTCTTTTTTAAGCTTTTGTTGGTCGACGATTTATTGCTATTAGAATTTTTTCCATTTACATAATATCTATTTTGTGTTGGAATCGGAGCCGATTTTGGCTCGACCCGACTCGTCAAACTCAGAAACGGAATGCGCCATTGCGTTCGTCTCGTCGAGCTCTTCAATTTAGAGCCAAGAATCACTCAAATCCGATTCCGGATGAATGAGAAATTCAAGGTTAAAGTTTGAACGAAGATCGGTTAAAATAGGTACTAAAGCGTCAAAGAGGACAAGTCAAGTTGAGGGGCATTTGCGCGAAGAGGACGCGCGCCAATCTGGACGGTCAGCGTTCATCACGCGGGATTTCACGCGATCTGACGTCAGGCGTTCCTTCCGCGTTCGGGCACGCTCCGGGCTACGATCTAACGGTCGTTTGATCAACTGTGGGACAGTTTCGGGACAGATCACGATCATCTAAAGGCTGCTGTTTCACCCGAGTTGTGAAGGCAGATCCAACGGTCTAAAACCCACCCGAAATTCCCAGTTATATAACTAACTCTCCTCAATGAGTTGTGTCCCTAAAAACCAAGAGTTTTGTCCCCAAAACTCTAGAGATGTGTCCCAAAAGCTTATACCTATTCAATTCCTATATAAACCCACCAAACCCACTCCAATTTTCATCAATTCTTTCTCTTCTCTTCTTCTCTTCCCTTCTAACAATTAGAGGTTCTGGTTAGCCTAGAATATCTAATTAAAGAAGTATTTTCTAGAGGTTCTGGATAGACTAGAATATCTAGAAAAGGAAGAAAGAAGTTCTTCATAGGTCGTCTAGAACATCAATTCAATTCATTCTCTTCTTCTCTTCCCTTCTAACAATTAGAGGTTCTGGTTAGCCTAGAATATCTAATTAAAGAAGTATTTTCTAGAGGTTCTGGATAGACTAGAATATCTAGAAAAGGAAGAAAGAAGTCTCGAGTGAAATCTGAATTTCCAAAGCATCTAGAAGATCATCCGCATCAGTCAAAGAGCTCATAATACTGACAAAGGTTCGCCCGCTTTCAGAATATAGAAGTACCATCTTAAAATTCTGAAAGGTTAGTCGTTGTATCCCGAAGGCATTCACCCTAACGTTTGGTACTGTTACGGGGGTGTAAAATGTCTTAAGGAAAGAGAATTTATTCTTGCCTCGACTACATTAAACACCTATCTCGGTTAGCCCGAAAGAAGGAATATTGACTTATCTTTATTCTTTAATAGTTTATCTCTCTATAAAGTTAGAGAAAGGAAACTCTGTCCGAATCAAGCCAAGACAGAGAGAAATCGACTTATCGATTAATAACCAAAGAACAACATTCTTAAGACATTTTATATAACGATTATTTCTCTGGTTATAAGATATTAATTTGGCTTACTTTCTGTGTGTTTCAGAAAAGGAAATGGCACGAACAAGAACCACCCTACGGGTTCTTCAGCCTAACACCACATACGTGGAAAACCCAGAGATGTTCAAGGGAACTGACTTCGCTCTGAAGCAGAAGCGAGGCAAGTCGAGGAAAAGGCAAAGGCCTGTCGAATGCTACAAATGTAGAAAGCGAGGCCACCTAGCCAAAGATTGTCACTCCACATATGACAGTCAAAGGGAAAAAGCCGATAACCAAGCTTTATTAGCAAAAGACACCGAAAATCGGAATCACCGTCTAATGATTACTGAGTTCGAAAAGGCGTTTGATCTACTTCATAAAATGAACCTCTGTGCAGAGGCACATGAAGATAACCTGGTTAACAACCAGAGATGGTGGGTCGATTCTAAGACAAATCATCACGTTTGTAGTGACAAAAGCCTATTCTCTTCCTATACAGAGGTAGCCGAAGGAGAAACCTTATTCAAGGTAAACGGCTCGACCACCCAAGTCAAAGGAAGGGGAAAGATCGTGTTAAAATTCACTTCCGAAATAGAGGTGACTTTGACCGATGTACTCCATGCTCCAGACAATCAAAAGAACTTGATTTCTGGTTCCCTTTTAAGTAAGAACGGGTTCAGACTAATCTTTCTGTCAGACATCGTTATCATATTTAAGAAAATGATGTATATTGGAAAGGGCCACTTATGTGGGGGGTTATTTCATTTAAATGTTACCCATGTAATGCCGAAGGCACCTATTATTAATAAAATTAATAATTATGCGTATATTGTTGAGTCTTCCAATATTTGTCACGAAAGATTAGGACATGTGAATAATAAGTCATTAAAGAAATTAATGAGCTTGGAGTTAAATTCCGAAACTCGAAATTTACTCAAAGACGTACATGTCAAACATGTATATAGTCAAAAATGACTAAAACGTTGTTCAAGTCTTTAGACTGAATTCACAATGAACTCTGTAACATAAAAACGGTTCAAACATGAGGTGGAAAAAGGTAATTCATTACCTTTATCGATGACTCCACTTGTTTCTGTTATATTACTTACTAAAGTGTAAGAAATCGAAAAGTTCGAGCTTTATAAAATCAAAGTAGAAACTCAACTTTATAAAAAGATTGAGGATTTGAGAAACGACTGAGATGGAGAGTATGAATCTCCGTTCGCCGAGATATACGCCAAGAATGGCATAGTTCATCAAACGGCGACTCTTTTGGTATAATGGAAGCACAGAACATTAGAAGGGATAAAACTCGATCAGTGGAGATTAAAAATCGATGATCAATCTAATCTCGATGAACTTTGTGAAGTATTTCACTAAAATTCTACTACTAGCCAAGAACAGAAATAAGGTTCAACCCATGGTGACCAGGAATGTTGATTTAGTTGATGACTCTTAAAATATCTTCTCGATAACAGAGACATCGAAAAACTAAACGACACCTTGACCACCAATTATCGACATAAATACTGGGTGTGAAACCGTATATCGAGAATACAGAGAACGATCAATGATGAATACATGATCCTAAAAGTTCAACTCGATAACGAATCGAAGATGACAACCGCATAAGTTAGCGGAGAAGTATGTCAAGACAAAGATCAAAACCTAAACGGTTAGACAAGGTCAACGACAGAATATTACAAATAGTTACGAAACGATGAACTGTTCGAAAGAAATCATCGGTCTGGGATAATGAAAATTCCGTAAAACATTCTCAAATACAAAGTTGACGAAGAATGCAAAATTCTGAAATCAAACTTGTCTTCGAGAAAGTAAGTTATTTCGAATAACATATTCAGGCGGTAAATACTTCTCTAGAAGGTCCTGAGGCCTGTCTAAGAATTACAAGGAATCCTCAGATGTGTTAAACGGAAGGACCTTGGCTGAAAGATCTCGAAATCAGGAGTTATTATAAATAAATCCTTAAGTCTTTGTAAGGAGGTCCCTAGTTCTGTATCATTACAGAATAGTCCTTATAAATCCTCATGGCAACCTAATCTTCTTGGATAGACAAGAGAATTAAGGTTGACAAGACGTAAAGTTGAATATTACATCATTCGGTCTAGACGTGACTCGAATAATAAATTCAAGGGTCTTGGTAAGATTTTCGATTCAAGAGTATGAACGAAATCTAGAGACGATAAAGGACAAAATAGGGAATGATAACTTTGTTGATCATGTGATAGTTTAAATCTATCAAGGGAGTATATATGATTAAGACATATAACTTAAGAAAGAGTTAAAAGAGAAACTCACCTTGTATTATATCTCAAGGTTCTAATGATCATAAATCATCATGTTATAGAACAAAACTAAACACACTACACTAAAGAAATTGTGTACGAAAATAGTTTTGTCAAAAAGGAGAATCCAATGGTTACCCTAGAACTGTGGGGGCAGATGTTATTACATATCTGAACGGTACCCTATATGGAATAGTATTAGATTCCACCCAAGTTGACGAATAAGAGAAAATACTCTTGAAATGTGGGGGGACCCGAGAAGGAACCGAAAAGCCAAGTATAAAGAAATAAAATGGCATATAGAACTCCAAATTCTCCTGAAGATATAACGTCATAATGACGTAAAAAGAGGGAAATTATAGAGTACCTCGGAAACCAGATTTAACCAATAAGAGTGTTTGGTCAATAAGGTTTCATTGAGTTAAGAACTATGGTTATATTCACTAAGTTGTGACAAGAGTCGGAAATCAAGTGTGTGAATATAAGTAATGACGTGAATTTCCAATTCACTCAACAAATCTGGAAAAACACAAAGAACTTCTCCTCCTAATCCTAAACTAAGTAACGAGATTCAACCGTGAATCATCTGTTCAAAAGAACAGACAATACTAGTTAGGAATAAGAAAGTGTTTAAAGAAGATATGATTCGATGCTTTTCCAGATTGAATCGTTACTCATGATTGATAATCTAAAGTGCATGGTTAGACAGAGAATGGTAGAATAACCACTCAAAAACCACGATAAGCATAAATACTTGAATTTGAACAAATTCAAGAAAGAGTTATCATAGTAACAAATAGTTCTTAGGTATCTGAGCAGACTCGTATTAATTGGTTGTACATATCATAAAAGAAAACGAAGATATGTGGACAACACTCGAATCCCAGATACAAAACAGTGGATATGACAAACTACTAAGGGCTACGATATCACAAAATCCTCAGAGGCAGACGTGCATAGCTGGATCAACAATGTAATCCTAAAGGCCTTGATGGATACATTGTTTTGGAGAAAGCAAAGGAAGTAGGTGAACTTCTTGGAGGATATTTGTTTGTGATTAAAGCCAGTGCACGCAATAAACATAAGTAGTTGTTGCGTAGGCACTAATACGGTAAGTCTAGAGAATTCAAAATAAATAGACTAGCACCGTAAAGCAATTGCTCTCAAGGAATGCATAAATTAATTATGCTCAATCCTACGTTACCTGGCGGATCCGTAAAGAACAAGGGTGAACAAGAGAGTTGAAATTGCATCATCAAGGGGAATGTGGCAAAAACGCCTAAAGTAAATGAGTAAAGGCATGGTGAAACCCTACCTAGATGACTGGAGATCCCACGATCTAGGTTCAAAGGGCAACTGAAGCTATATCCTGACTCGACAGTAACACTGTAAGAGATTTCTATCTCTTACCCATTCCTAGGATGATAACAGTGTTGCCTGCATTGAGAGGCTAAGCATTAAGCTTTTAATGAATCCGAAAACTTAGAACTTGATTCTAACGTGAGGTATAGCAGGATACCTTATTACGGATAACCTATATGTGTGTGAATTGATGCCGGTTCCGTGGGAAGGTCGTCTAGGCCGACTTCTCTAAAGCACACATGAATTCGGGATTGTTCAGGGCCGAAATGAACACAACCGAGAACCTAAGTCGGTAAGGGATTAGCTGTGTGATAGCTATTCAGGTTTACAATTTCCAGGACTCAGTTCAAGACGATAAGTTCACTGCCGTCCTTGTAGACCTTGTAGTTATTCACTAGGAAAGGTTCAAAGTCGAAAGACTACCTTCTTCCGATGCAGCGAAGTTCCGCTTATGAGCTCTGTCAGTGTCAGTCTGTCAGTATAGTATGTCTGCATATATCATAGCATAAAACCTCAAATTTTCATTCATGTGGGGGATTGTTGGAATCGGAGCCGATTTTGGCTCGACCCGACTCGTCAAACTCAGAAACGGAATGCGCCATTGCGTTCGTCTCGTCGAGCTCTTCAATTTAGAGCCAAGAATCACTCAAATCCGATTCCGGATGAATGAGAAATTCAAGGTTAAAGTTTGAACGAAGATCGGTTAAAATAGGTACTAAAGCGTCAAAGAGGACAAGTCAAGTTGAGGGGCATTTGCGCGAAGAGGACGCGCGCCAATCTGGACGGTCAGCGTTCATCGCGCGGGATTTCACGCGATCTGACGTCAGGCGTTCCTTCCGCGTTCGGGCACGCTCCGGGCTACGATCTAACGGTCGTTTGATCAACTGTGGGACAGTTTCGGGACAGATCACGATCATCTAAAGGCTGCTGTTTCACCCGAGTTGTGAAGGCAGATCCAACGGTCTAAAACCCACCCGAAATTCCCAGTTATATAACTAACTCTCCTCAAAGAGTTGTGTCCCTAAAAACCAAGAGTTTTGTCCCTAAAACTCTAGAGATGTGTCCCAAAAGCTTATACCTATTCAATTCCTATATAAACCCACCAAACCCACTCCAATTTTCATCAATTCTTTCTCTTCTCTTCTTCTCTTCCCTTCTAACAATTAGAGGTTCTGGTTAGCCTAGAATATCTAATTAAAGAAGTATTTTCTAGAGGTTCTGGATAGACTAGAATATCTAGAAAAGGAAGAAAGAAGTTCTTCATAGGTCGTCTAGAACATCAATTCAATTCATTCTCTTCTTCTCTTCCCTTCTAACAATTAGAGGTTCTGGTTAGCCTAGAATATCTAATTAAAGAAGTATTTTCTAGAGGTTCTGGATAGACTAGAATATCTAGAAAAGGAAGAAAGAAGTCTCGAGTGAAATCTGAATTTCCAAAGCATCTAGAAGATCATCCGCATCAGTCAAAGAGCTCATAATACTGACAAAGGTTCGCCCGCTTTCAGAATATAGAAGTACCATCTTAAAATTCTGAAAGGTTAGTCGTTGTATCCCGAAGGCATTCACCCTAACGTTTGGTACTGTTACGGGGGTGTAAAATGTCTTAAGGAAAGAGAATTTATTCTTGCCTCGACTACATTAAACACCTATCTCGGTTAGCCCGAAAGAAGGAATATTGACTTATCTTTATTCTTTAATAGTTTATCTCTCTATAAAGTTAGAGAAAGGAAACTCTGTCCGAATCAAGCCAAGACAGAGAGAAATCGACTTATCGATTAATAACCAAAGAACAACATTTTGCATGGTGATGACAAGGGTTTTTATCTTATGGCATGCCGTCAGCTTACTATATCAGATATTGCACGGAAGGCTTTTCTTCATAGTGTATGTTTCCTTCTTAATTCAGCACTACCTTTTGATATTAGTTTTGGTCCATAAGTTGGCTACTATATATAATATATCACATAATCCTAGTTCCTAGATTTTGTAAAGCCTGCAGTTTTGTTGTTGTACTTTTTCTTACTCTTCAAAAAAAAAAGGAAAGAAAAAGAAATTCGCAGTAGTTGTTTCAGATAGTCATACTTGTGGTTAGGAAATTAGCCTATTTCACTCTAAGATTCATTAATGAACTTCATTGTCCCTTACAGCATTTCACTGAAGGTCATTCTAAAAGTGCTCCAGTATCTCTGCTGCCTCTAATCACTATTTTTTGTATCAAAAACTCTTGGGGGACCGTCCAAAAGGACCCCCAAGTGAACCGTATGAGAGAGGAACCCCGGTTCTCTCTCATCACGTGTGAAGTCACTATTCAAATTGAAATTCAAACTTAGTGATATACCTTTCAACAAAGAAAAACTTAATGTTATACAAAATAGTACCAAACATAATATATTAGAGAAGAGGGAAGATAGAAGTTAAATAGTCATTAAAAGCCGAGGCTAATCTCTTACATTTGTTAGTCAAGACATCCAATCAAGTATGAAAAAAATGCAATCAAACAAAATTACATACTTCATAGTTGACTATAACTATTTAGAGGTCTTCAGAAACACAAAATTTTCATAAGTCAGCGGTCTTAAGACATAGTTAATATCATTGCCAATGCTAACCACAAAAAGAAACCACATGTAGCAAAGTAAAATAACATATATATTGTCTGTCCCCACAAAATATCATCCATCATCTCCCAATGCTGCCTGGCACCGTCATTACCACCAAGAGCTTCCTTAACTGTGATCCTATTAAACTTCCAAATGCCGAGAATTTTGTCAAGAGTTTAACAATATCAGACCAATTATCGTACTTAAACAGATCCAACAACTCTTTTAGAAGATCCTACAATTGCAAAAAACTGGTATTAGTTAGTTTCTCTTTTCCTGAAACAATATTAGAATCCCACATTTCGTATACGACTCCATAACTAGTCCAATGTAAGAAAGACATTAAGATGTAAACAAACACCAAATCATTTCATTTTATTCTTTCATCGGATTTCAGTGTACTTCCTTTTCTTCCAAATCTAGAATAATAAAATGTTAACGTTTCAACAACCTTTTATACTATGGTTGCAAAAACTCATATCGTAGAGTTTCCCCTTATCAATAAGAATACTCGGACATAAGAAACTTATGGACTTTTTTCTACTTTGAAACTACATAGCGGGAAAAAAAAACTAGTATTGTCTCTGGATAGCATCAGGCTATCAATGTCCGACACCAAAAGCATTAAAAATCAATCACTATTAAACGAATCTCAAGAACAAAAAATAGATATTACCTCGTACTTCTCTCCACGGCACTCTGCAGTTGCGTCTTTCTTGCCATAATACTTTTCGAAGTTGATCACAGCCCTCAGGATAATAAATTTTGTCAGAGTCCCCTCGGTACTGTCACCAAGCGTGGGTTTTTTTTATTTTGAAAGGTTTGAATTAATATTAATAGAGAAAGGATTTCAATGAAGAAAAAAAAAGCTTTACCAGAACATATCCTCCCACGTTTGCGCCATATGATCAAATGTCTCATCCAACGTCCAAGGGTCTCCAAGTGTGGGATCATTCTTTATCTTATCAATAACCCCTTTAATCTGTTCACATAACCAAAATTCAGCAAAAAGAAAAATCAAATACAATAAGATCAAGATAGACAGGAGAGTTGGAGTTGAGGTTTTACAATACCTTTTTTAATTCACGAAAACACGCTGTAATATTAGGATTAATGACTTTGTCAATGAATTCTTTGTAGGCATTTCTTTCAGCTTCGCATAGCTCACCAAATTCCTAAAGAGCAGGACACCATATTACGACATCAAATTTACTCTCAAAATATAATATAAAGACTAACATAAGTGCTTAACAAACAAGACATATTATACCTATAAAAGATAACATAATACATAAACAATTTCACTTTGCTACCATATAATATAAAGACTAATATAAGTGCTTAACAAACAAGACATATTATGTTACCTCCCAGAACTTGGCCTCATTTTCTATCTCTTCTAATGCAGCAGCAGTTTGATCCAATTGTACACCCAAAATTAGGTCTAGACATTCTAAAAGAGAGCCATCAACCCCATCTCTCTTCTTTTCTTCATTGTTCTTCATTTTCCAAAGAAACATATGCCCACTGGCTCTTTCCCTATAAGATATTAAAAAAATAAATTTGTGAATTCCATGATTTATCCGAAGTTAGGGTTTCATTATTTAAGTTTTATTTGAAACCTAGTATAAGTCAAACTGGAAACCTTTTATATACCTGGATTTCTCCAATTGAGGGAGAAAATTTCTGGTTAATTTGTCAAACTGTTCCTGGGTAATACTATCTTTTTTCTTTTTCTCCCATGTTTCTGCCTCCATGATTTCTCCCTCAGGCGTTTCCCCTTTTTCTTTCTTTCTAGGGTTTCTTTCTTCTACTATAAGAGCGCCGTCCTATTTGGTAGTATTGAACTTTGCCTTTGGTAGTTATGTCAGTTATACTGCTGAATCACTGGGTAGTATGACCAAATCTCACCACCATCTCCATGTATGGAAATCTCATGCATTATTTTAATTCTCACTTAAACCAATAGGCAAAATTGATGTATCGATGTCATAGTTTAGTTGTGCTATAAGCTCGTTCGTGTAAGAACCTGAAATTAGGCAGTCATAGTGCTTACTACATCTACGATGAATCAATGTCATTGTAATGACTATCGTAGATCGTAATCAATTTTCTTAAGAAAAAAATACTCAAAATTGATCGACGCGTCTGTGTTTATCTTGCAAGAGTCTTGTTTGGGTTACACAAGCTTGGTGCGTAAAAAAAAAAAAATTGGTGCATCTTGAGTTTTGTCCAGGAGACTTAGACAGTTAGAAACTCGAACGAGAAAGTAAACTTGCAGTCATTTGCCCCGACCTCACTTTTTTGAGAAATTACCGCCTATAATCTTAATAGATATAAAATTTCATAGCGAGATCGACCCAACCCAATGAGAAAGTAAACTTGCAGTCATTTGCCCCGACCTGATTCCCACCCTTATTAATTATGTCGTTCGATTCATTAAACTTTTGATATCTAAATCTAATCTTCGATTTTTTCTTTCGGACATCTCAAATTCAAAACTGAAAAAAACATCTATTAGTCTTATTTGTTAAGTTTCAATTGAGATTCTCATTATTAAGTAGCGAAAATAGAGTCAACAGTTGGTAGCCCAAGTGGTTCCAAGGTGATGACATAAACTCCAGAAATCCCTGGAGGTCTCAGGTTCGAATCCCAGAGGAGGTGGAATCTTTGGTTATTTGATTTGAGATTATTAGGGTGTAAATAATGTAGTTGGGCTTTAGGCCATTGTCATGTTGGGCTATAGGCCCGGTTCTTGTTTCAGTTTGAGTGGGCAGTTATTGAGCGTATCACATCTTTGATGTATCAATGCCAAATGTAACGACATACGTAGATCGTAGTCGACTTCCAAAAAAAAAGTAGCGAAAATAGAGACTCCATTGCACAATTATTTTGTGTCTCCAGTGCAAAACTCTAACTTGTTTTACTTAATTACGTGACATGCAAAGCTTTAGTTTCAACATGCACAGCTTATCTAAGAAGCATACTCTCTGATTACGGACTAACTAAAACCCATTAGACTTGTAGACCAGACAACACGAAAAGCAAAAAAAAAAAAACAAACGCCGTCTGTTTACCAATTCTTCTATAAGACTATAATAAAAATTCATTATCATTTTGGTTAATTGTTAATATTATCGTCGATGCTAACCACAAAAAAAGAAATCAAAAGTAGCAACTAAAATAACATATATCAAGTATGTCTCGACAAAATATCATCCATCATCTACCAATGCTGCCCTGCTTCATCATCATCACCAAGACCATTCTCAATTCTGATCCTATTAACCTTCCAAAGGCCGAGAAATCTCTCAAGAACATAAAAATATCACACCACTTGTTGTTCGATAACAGATCCACCACCTCTTTTATCAGATCCTACAATTGCAAAAACTCGTATCATGAGTTTCTCCTTATTAAAAAGAAATACTCAGATATAACTTCATACATAAGAAACTTATAGACCTTCTTCTACTTTGAAATTAGATAACTGGAAACACTAGTATTGTCTCTGGACAGCATCTTGCTATCAATCTCCGACACCAAAACACTATTAAACGAAACTCAAGAACAAAAATAAATATTACCTCGTACTTCTCTAATCTCTACAGTGTACTCTGCAGTTGCGGCACTTACGTCTTCCTCGCCGTAATACCTTTCAAAATTGATCAGATCCCTTAGGATATCAAATCTGGTCTTCATCACCTTGTCACTGTCATCAAGCGTGGGAGTTTTTTTGAAAGCGTTGAATTAATATTAATAGAAAAATGATTTACAAGTGTTTAAATTGTAAATATATATATATATATATATATATTACCACCCTGATTCGTCTCAAAAAAGCGTAATATGATCATATATCTCATCCTTTGTCCAAGGGTCTCCGAGCAAGCGTGGGATCATTCTTTACCTTATCAATAACACCTTCAATCTGTTCATATAACCAAAATTGAGCAAGAAGAAAATGCAAACACAATAAGACCTAGATGGACTAAAGTTAGAGTTGAGGTTTTACAATACCTTTTTTAATTTACGAAAACACGCTTCAATTTTAGGATAAATGGTTGTGCGAATGTATTCCTCGTAGGCATTTCTTTCCGCTGTGCATAGATCACCAAATCCCTAAAAGAACAAGACACCATATTACGACATCAAGACATCTTATGTTGCAGAAAACAAATTGAATCGGCCAAATTTTAATTCGTAAAATGATTACCTCGCAGAACTTGGTCTCACCTTCTATATCTTCTTTAACAGTAGTTTGATCGAATCGTACAGAACCATGGCCCCATTGTACAAAACCACGATAATAGGCATCACAATAGTTATACAAATCAAACAAAGTTAGGTCTAGAAATTTTATAAGAGAGCTATCAATCCCATCTCTCTTCTTTTCTTCATAGTTCTTCATCTTCCAAAGAGATATAATTTCACTGGCTCTTTCCCTATAAGGATAATGAAAAAAATTGTGAACTCCTTGATTTATCCAAAGTTAGGGTTTGATGAATAAAGATTTAAGCTCTAATTGAAACCTATAAGTCACAGTAGACAGTAATTAAGAATTAGTGGTAAAGAAAAAAAAAAGATAATGGAAACAGATCTATGAACAATATAAATTATAAACTGAAACTTATGAATCAAAATAAACAAAGCATCTATAAAAAAAAGTTCACTTAATATAATGATCAATTGATCACTTTCATGTGATTATCCCCTTATATCCCAGTATATAAAGTCTAAAAATATCATCTTCTAATGTTGTTGGCCTGCTTCATCATCATCATCATCATGGAGACTTCCCAGTATTACACTTGATCCAAGACCTCTTTCAACACTGATCCTATTACGCTTCCAAAGGCTGAGAAATGATTCAAGAGATGAGCAATATCAGACCAATCATTGTTCAACAACAGATCCACCAACTCTTTAATCAGATCCTACAATCGCAAGAACTCATATCAGTTTGTCCTTATCAAAATCAATACTCAGATATAACTTCATACACCGGACACTTATGGACCTTCTACTTTAAAAGATAACGGGAAACACTAGTATTGTCTCCGGATAGCATCTCTCTATTAATTTCCGACACCAAAAGCACTAAAAATCACTATAAAATTTAACGAAACTCGCGAACAAAAAATAGACATTACCTCGTACTTCTCTCCATTATACTTTGCACTTGCGTCTTCCTCGTCGTACCATTCTTCAAAATTGATCAGATCCCTTTGGACTTGAAATCTCGTCGTCCCCTCATCACTGTCACCAAGCGTGGGATCATTCTTTAGCTTATCAATAACACCTTCAATCTGTTCATAGAACAAAAAATTCAGCAAGAAGAAAAGGACAGTACAATAAGACGTAGATGGACTAAAGTTAGAGTTGAGATTTTACAATACCTTATTTAATTTAAAAAAACATGCATTAGTTTTAGGAAAAATAACATTGTCAACGATTTCCTTGTGGGCCTCTATTTCAGCTGTGCATAGATCAGCAAAGTCCTAAAAATAAGACACTCATATTACGACATCAAATTTACTCCTTCGAAATATAAATTAAGTCATAATAACAAGTGTAAACAAGGTTTCAGAAAATGTTTACTATCAAGGTGATCTGCTTCGAAAAGCAAAGGCGACGCCTTGCCTTATACGTTTCACACATAAAAGATGTACACAAATTCACGATTACCTGCCAGAGCTTAATCTCATCTCCTATCTCTTCTTTAGTAGTTTGTGTAAATTATTTTATGTAAATGTTTTTGACAAAATTTATTTATTCTTCTACTACTAAATAAACCTATTTTGGTCAAATACAACACTACTTTGTATTGGGATTTTTGGTTGCTGCAAAAGTGGAAAGAGATAAATTATTTGACTAAGTCCAATATTGCTTCCTGATTTAATATAACTGCTAGGGTGTGTTGGCAGTTCCATATTGGTTGGTGTACCCCTTATTTCTAATGGGTGGGATAGTTGGAAGATATTTTTGACTTTATAAAAGAAGGGGAGTCCCACCTCTCAATCGTACAAGCAATAATCAGAAACCCATTTTCTTTTGCTAAAAGAGGTGAGAGAAAGACTCTTTTACAACTCACTTTTGGTTTTGACTAAGAAGGAAAAAGGACTTAGATTATTTTATTGGATTATCTCTCTACACAAAGGCATGCAACTATTTACATTTCTAATATGATTTGGTTTGTTACTTCATTATATGATAATGATTAATCTAGAGCAAGATCAAATATGTTTCTGTATTAGGTTAATGTTAAAAGTTCTACAGAAATTCTTACAGTGGTATCAAGAGCCTGAGTTATGCCCTAATTAAATTTATTTCTTATAATGAAATTGAGTTTAGATCTAAGATTTTAAAACTGAAAATTCAAATATATGATATATATTTGTATAAAGTCTTTTGATTATACAAATTTGATTTCTATTCAATTACTACATATTATTTACATCAACGTTTGTATGTACCCTTTTAAGTAGTGATATTTTTTTTTATAAAGAAAAGATCCATACTATGTTTATGTGTCTTTTACACAAAAGAAAAGTACTGTAAATTAGTGTTCTTACTTGGAAATTCGTTTTATCCATTGTGTAAAAGCAAAATCCAGTAAATTAAAATCTAAACTAATAAAAGTAAGAATCACTTTTTGTATGTGTATTCTCTGATTAGGTTTTATAGGAAAAGATTCTTTTTTAATTAAATATAGAATTCTCACAACTACTTAGTCAAAATTTGTTTTTTGTCCATCGTGTAAAAGCAAATTCCAGTAGGTTAAAATATAAACTTAAAAAGTGAGGATTACCTTTTTCTATGTGTACCTTCTGATTGACATTTAAAGAAAAAGTTACATTAGTTTTAGTTAAATATAGATCTCCTTCACAACTACTTAGTCAATATTACTATTTAGGTTCATAATTTGAATCTGATTTTTTCCCTTCTTTTGTTTGTTGTGGATATTAAAAATTGACTAGTTTATTTGTGACATATATTTAAAACAACAACATATGATCCTTAAGTTTTATTTTGTAAAGTACTTATTTATTTTGGATGAATAATTGTTTAATTTAAATTCATATAGATAACTACTAAAATTTAGTTTACTTATTTAAGTTGAAACTAAACCTCATAATTTGAACATCTTAAATTACATATGCCTAAATTTCCGCTTGGCTAAATAATATGTTAGTTCTTATTATGGTCTAGTTAGTTACACTATAAGTAACAAATAAAGTCAATAAACTTGTACACAAAAGGTTCCTTAAGTATGATGAATAATTTGTATAGTCTATCCTATTAGGGGTTAGGAAAGACAACTAAAGTGGTTGTTAGAAAAATTACAATTTAAATAAGTAAAAATCTTGCCCAAAGGTGAGTGACTTATTAAAATTGAAATTGTTCTAATTTTGATTTTTTATTTTATCATTAAGATCACAAGTTTGCATCCATAAACATAAATTTTATAGTCTTGCCTAAAGGTGTCTAGATCTTTATGTAAACTGGGTGGAGTAGAATAATTTTATACTTTGATAAAATACCAATAACCCTCTGCCTAAAGGTGATAAAGTGTTTGTATTGAGTCATATTGTATAAATCTAGTTCTATGTGTGATTTTCATCACAATTAGGGAGACAATTGCAATAAAATTGTACTGCCTAAAGGTGTGCTCTAAAGATGCATTTGTTGTCCTGCAGAGTGATAAATTATAACATAGTCACTTGTAACACTATGATAAATTCGGCTTAACCCCGAGACCAAATTAAATTGTTAATGATTGAAAAATAAAATTTAAATATATGATAATTGATTTTGTTATTACACTGATACTTATATTTAATATTTGGTAAAATAGTTATGGACGGAACAATCATTCAGCGTCATTTGACTGGAATTGAGCCACTCAATGGTTCAAACTTTACCAAATGGAAATCTCAGCTCGAAATTATTTTGGGTGTGATGGAGAATGACATTGCTTTCACTTAGGAAATGCATGATGTTCCCACTGACGTGTCTTCAGACTCTGATAAGTTGAAGTATTCAAAGTGGGAAAAGGCTAATAGGATGTCAATTATGATTATCAAGTCTTCTCTAGGTGATGCTATTCGGGGAGGTATCCCAAATAAGAACACTGCAAAAGAATTAATGAGGGAGATTGAAAAACAGTTTGTTGGGTCAACCAAGGCTTTACAGTACAGTCAGTTGAGTAAGTTAACTTCTATCAAATATGATGGGCAAGGAAATGTCCGTGAACATATTTTGAAATTTTCAAATCTGGTTTTATCTCTAAGAGAGTTAGGGATGCCTCTTGAAGACGATTTTCTTGTGCACTTGGTCGTGGCTTCTCTTCCTCGTTCGTTTGATACTTTTAAGGTGAATTATAATGCCCAAGATCGTAAATGGGACGTGAGTGAATTAATTACCCATTGTGTTATGGAAGAAGTGTAGGGGAATAACCTAGTGTATCTCATACACCTAATTGAATAGTGTTGGTAGCGGAATCTCAAACATCATATGTTTAAACACTATATCCAGGATCTATACATGAACATACCAATGAACTAGATTGGAAAGAAGATTACCTCTTAATCGCTTTCCCACGAACTAAATTCCGATCAGTATTCGGAAGATAAGAGCTCCAAGTGTAGCTCCTCTACTTGAGACACCGAATAATGACTTGAACTCCCTCCTTTCAGTCAGCTAGGACCTTCTTGAAGGTTGAGATGAAGAACTCCTTCTTCTTGACTAGATACTTGAGAAAACTCCTTTTCTCTCTCTCTCTCTGAGATGTATATTCTGAAACTCATTCAGACTTGGGAATTTCTCTTCTGAAATTGCCTCTTCCTTTAGGTTGTATAATTAGATATATATAGAAATCCCTAGAAGAGGTTTTAGACCCAAACTAGGATTCCATAAACCTAATTATTAGGCAACACCCAAAATACCCTCCATTGGGTCTCTTTAGTGTGGCCGGCCAACATAGCCCTTTATGGGCTTCCTTGGCCGGCCCACTTAGGGCCTAGCCGGCCCACTTAGGGCCTAGCCGGCCCACTTAGGGCCTAGCCGGCCCACTTAGGGCCTAGCCGGCCATCACATGGCCGGCCCTATTGCCTTGGCCGGCCATCACATGGCCGGCTTCCCTAAAGCCATTCCGGGCCTCCCTTTTGGGCCCGGACATGTTTATCTCTTTCGGACTTCTCCGAATCTTTCTGGACTTACCAATAACGGATCCAATCCACTTATTTGCCATTTCCCATCTAGTCAATTCTCTCCGTTCAAATCATTATTCTGTTGTGTAACCCTTGTAGGATCCGGTCTATGTTAGCCTCGAATCAACTCTTGATTCGACGATCGTAGTTGGCTTCTAGCTAAGCATTACGACCCCTAATTGGACCGGACTAATGATCTTCCGAATAAGGTCATTAAGATCCTAATAGCCAAATTGCACGCATTGCATCCTTGGTCGAAGGACACTCCTTCGGAAGGATACCATTCCTTCAGACTTTAGGCATCATATCCTTCAGTCTCCCACTTGTACTTAGAACAAGTGCAATGCTCGATTCCCATGTTTTTTCGTATCTCATCTGATATGTCATATTTATCAGACTCTATTGATCCCGAGAACAACTTCCAATCCAAACGATTAACTCTTAATCCGTTTGAGCACGGCCATGCATTTTTCAGTTGTTTCTCATCAAGTGGCCCGGAGATACTTTATCCTGATTTTACTCAGGAAAACATAATCCATTCTTGTACTCCCACTCAATTTCATGTCTATCCTGTCTCCCCCAGTATGCCGCTTTTATAACCACTTTTTACGGATGGCGTTTGACGGTACCAAAGTTCGACATTCCTTCCATAAACTGAGTGAGTACTCATGTTTTGAGGAATCTCTCCAATTTGCTTAAATGAGAGTTATGACATCTTATAACTTCAACTCTTGAAGTACTCTCATTCGGCGGGTTTCCAGTGTATCAACTATACACCCATGAAGTTGACCTTTGAATATTCCTATTCCCATAGCCCAAGAAACAGCGCCATCTTGTCAATCACTCATGCTAGTCTTCATAAGTCATTATTGTCCAACTAATGACCTGGACTAGGGATGGTAGGATGATGTGCTTCCATGTTCACTTAGTAGGGTTTCTTTCATTAGATCACGTATCTAATAAACCTACCTGGAACACTCCATCCTTTTGGACTGTCGTCTAAATTCTAAACCACAATTTAGATGACGAAATAAACCTAGTTTATTTTGGATAACAAGAGTTTGTAAAATTTGAGCACCCGCGTGAACTCCTTCACGTTCTCAATTTTACAAGTCTTCTTAGGATTCTCCTCCCGGATCCTAATTCCTTAGACCCGAGCATCTCATGATCGTTCTAAGGTGACAGTTTAGTTTCCTTTTCACTTCGCTTTGTTATTATCTTGCTTTCGAACTCTTTGTAAGCTGTTATGATAATATCAGTTTTCTCCCACTGAAATTAGCACTTCCCAAGTTCTAATTTTACTTTCTTATCTAGTAGAGTTAAGCAACGACTCCCAGCATGGAAAACTCTTTCCCATCTGTTAGCCCTTCCTAAAAGATTCCTATCTTTATTTTCGGAAGATTACTTTTATGACTTTCTTCAATCTTCTGACTTGTATGGGCGACGACATCTTTTCGTACTCCAAGTACTTTTTAGATGTACGGGTAAACAACAATCATCTCATGATCGTTCTTATGTTTTCTAACATAAGTGTCTCTCCTGTGTTTATCACGGGAGTTGGGTAGAATTTCTCTCCAAGAGAACTTCTTGTTCAGATCTCTTCAAAACTCCTTTTGAACGAGTCTTTATCATCCTCCGGTCTATCTCCATAGACTTTTGATGCCCATGGTTAATTCACCCTCGTCTTCTTGTCCTTTCTTGTATGTCTCCTACATACAGGACCTGAAACAACTCTTGTTTCACTCCCACTTACCTTCTTGTCTCACAAGATTTAACCATTCTTACTCTTATCTCTTTGGATTTCTGATCCAATTTCAGAGTGGTTTGTGCTATAGTTCTTTTGAATCTTCTAAAGATTCTTTGGGGTTTTTGAGCAACCTTCTTAACTCCTTAAGAAGTTTCCAGGCGATCGTCTCTTTGAACCATTCAAGTCGACATCCCCTTTTTCCACGTAAGCCGAGTAACTCTTACTCTCTTTCGTTTTAAAGCCGAGTAACTCTTACTCTCTTTTGTTTTAAGGCAAGTAACTCCTTACTTCCTCTTGTTGCTCTTTATCGAATCCCATTCGATTTTTCCTCCCACTTGTCTTCTTAAAAGGACCCTCCTTTTAATGAAGACACCATCGAGAGCAACAATCTCATTGTGTTCCGATGATTGGCGAGAAAACCCCGTTCTTCTTTTCGAAGAACTTATGTCTAACACGCTTTAGACATTAGAATAATTGACAATTTTAGAACTCCTTCTAAAATAATATCCATTTCCAGATGGACTCAATTTTTCACTATAGCTTTTAGGTTTTTAGTGGTTTGGCAGATACGTATTAGACTTTGTGTTTTGGAAGACCGATGACTATCGAACTCATGATCTCATCATATTCTTTAGTCATCCAGACCCACTTCTCGATTTTGGATTTGTTTCTAAAACCTCTCCACAATCAAGTCTTACGTCCATTCTAATCACACTAATCGCAGACTTTCATGTCCAACATTGTTTTCTACGATTAACTGAACTCTTGTACTCTTACAAGATTTAGAATGACTAAGTCGGATCGTTCGTTAAAATTACTTAAAAGTTAGATAGGCTCTTTTGAGAACATCATAAAATATCTCATATTTTATTCACTCCCATAATCTCATTACAGAGTCAATGTTCTAAAAAGAAAAAGAAATACTAAAACTACTTTAAAGTATCGCCTATCGAGTCTATGATCCTTCTTGAGCTTTTCCAGCAACTCTTGCCTTCTCAGCTTTCGACAGGTTCATCTCCTCTTCAATAAATACTCAGCTCCCTCTTGCTCCTGTCATTCACAATGATAAGAGTCTTTTAGGTATCACATACCTCGAGGAATGTGTATTTAATTGAATAACTTTTAATAATTTTTACCTTGACCGGAACTCCCAGCTCCGTCGTTTTGTTCTTCCAAGAATCGCGGGCAATCTCTTAATCGAATATGAGATGTACTACCGCACACAAGACATCTTTTGTTAGGAAGGATAGTTCTGGGTCTTGGTGCTTTCTTGCCCATTCTCCTGCCAGACGGCTTCCTTCTCCTAACGTCTTCCGTTCCCGTATTTACAGTCTCATGAATTCCTAGAATCTCTTCTAGAGTTTCAGGGGTGCTGAAACTACTTTCAGCAACTTCCAGAATCGCCAGTAGACTTTCGAAGGATACCCGTCCAAACTTATCTTCAAAGTTTGCTACTACATCCTTAAACCTTTCATCCAATGAATTCAGGATGATGTCAACCGCCAGTTCGACTGGCATAGGAGACCCCATCCATTCCATGTCTTTGAAGTGATCAATCATCTCCAAAACATGATAACGAACGGGTTTCCCTTTCTCCAGTCGCATTCCCAGTATCACCATTGTGATTCTAAATCTTTCTATTCGACATTGTGTTCCAAACACTTCTCTTAGCCGTCGAATAATGGTGTATGCCTCCATCTCAATGAACATATCTATATATTTTCTTTCCATGGCCATTAGCATTAAACCGGTTACTGGCGCTGACTTCCTTCGAATATCGTCTACTTGCTTACGTTCTTCATCAGAAGAAGTTTCTGAAAGCACGGGGATCGGAATGTCCAATATTTCTGCGCTTTTTCCTAGAACCTTTCTCAGGTTCCTCTCCCATTGAACGAAGTTGGTATCGTTCAATTTCTCAAGTATGGTGTAGAGGTTGAAGATGTTTGTTGTCATAATTAAACTACATGTAAGAAATGCGAAAGTGATTAAACTTGTTATCCTGACAATTTTCTTAATTTGCCTATATTATTCTACTTTTGTCGTCCCCTTAGAATAATATAATTCCAAGATCCCATTCCTGTGAAGCTAAGCGTACTTTGGCACTGCCCTTAACTTCACCCTCCTGGGTGAGTAACTCCTTACTGATCATATCTCATATGAAACTTGGTTAACGATTTAAACATTAAATCGTCCTTTAGCCTCGAAGTCCAAAACCCTTTTGCTGACTCGTTTGAGAATAACCATTTAGACATGTAGACCTCTTCATAGATCTACCCGTATTGTCCCGAGGTAAAAGATGGCACCCTGCTTTGGCATGACCCACCATCGATGAACAAGGGCTCAACAGGTGTCTTAATCTGGGTAGGCTTTACTCAAAATTCTTTTTGGGACTTATTACGTAATTTATCAAGTTGCGTTACTGTGAACTCTTGCATAACCATTCATGATTTATTACGTAAAAGTTTATGTGGGTTTGCGTAATGATTTGTTAAATCTTAGTATTACCCCTTAAAAGATCCCATCTTTTAAGTTTATTTCTTGTTCGCCTATGGTTCGATTGGATTCTTATCCAAGAACCTCTATTGACTACTCCCACTTGAACCATGATCTCATCATTCAGTTCGTCAATAGATTCTAAGACCCTATACTCTAAGTATTATTCGGGCACAACTCCTTGCGCTTAGAACAAGAAACGATAATCCTATCTAAAGGTATACTATTCTACGCAATCACATATATCCGTACATACAAAAATATGACAATCATAATAAATAAAGTATGTATCCTAGATTCGTTTCTAGGTTTTGCTATCGCATAGCTATTCGTGGGAATTTGTGACATCTCTATGTCTAATGTTTCTAAAGTTTCGTATTCTCAATACTCAAACTAGAACATTATGTTTCTTCCTTAATTGTTTCCAAAATCAAAATAAGGAAAAACTCCGTTCGGGTACTCATCTAACCCGGGTCTAAGTCGGAAAAAATTATGCTCGGAACCGGGAGAAAAGTCTGAAAAACTCCCTTTCAGATCATGGCCCAAAAAGCCCTTGAGTCTCACTCAAAAAGATCTGAGTCAACCCTGGTCAAAGTCCCTTGACTGGTTTCTGGTCAACTCTTGACTCAGCCTGGTCAAGGTCCGGTCCTCGAGACAGCACCTTCCTGCCGTGCTATGTCTCTCGGGCAGACGCGTCTTAGCCCAGCTAGACGCTTCTGTCCTAGGACAGACCATAGACATCTCTGGTGAGATGTCTAGGATGCGTCCTGGTCGCGTCCCAGACGCGTCCAGACCATCCGGTCGCTTTATATGCCTCTCGGATGCTCAATCCGAGAGCTGTTGGAACTCCCAGACGCGTCCCAGACGTGTCTGGTCTCGGGACAGCACATGTGCCATCTCGGATGTTCGGTCCGAGATGCACCCGTGCTTCACAGTCGCGTCCCAGACGCTTCTGTGCACAGACGGAGAGGCCATCCTATCTGGGATGCCTTCTGGACGCGTCCAGACGCGTCCTAGACGCTTCTGGATGCTCCGGTCGCATTCGAGTTGCGTCCGGAAGCTTCCAGTCGCATCCGAGATGCTTCTGGTTGCTCCAGACGCATCCTGGATGCATCCGGACGCATCCTGGATGCATCCGGACGCCCGTCCAGTGTCTCGGTCCTAGATCGAGACGCTAAATAGGTTCCCTCGAGCGCGTCCCAGACGCGTCAGGGATATCCGAGACGCTCCTGTCTCGGAATCCTATTCCGTCTCGGACTGGGATGTCCCAGACGCGTCCCACGCGCTGGGACGTCCGAGACCCGAGAGTCTCGGACTCCTAGTCCGTGTTGGACTGGGATTCCCAGACGCGTCCGAGACGCTCTGGGATGTCCGAGACCCGAGAGTCTCGGACTCCTAGTCCAGCTCGGACTAGGATTCCCGGTCCTTCACGGACTGGGATTTCCAGTCCGTGTCCCTGTCTGTCTCGGACTGTCTGTCCGAGACGTGCTGGTCCGGCCCGGACGCGTCCTGGCCGGTCCGGCCATTAGGGTTTCCAAACTTTTTGGAAATCCTGCCGTTCCAACTAATTTTTCTTTTCTTTTTCTTTGTTCCAGCTGCTGTTAGGTACTGTTTTTGATCAATTCATCAACCAATCTTCATGGTTTTGATGATTTTTATCAAAATTCCAAAACCCTAACACTTGTTTATGAAAACTCTTTTCATAAAACTTTGTTTCTAGTGTTTCTAGGTCATGAATCTCATCCAAAACCCTAATTTGATCTCATCAAACTTATGTTTAAATCTCTATTCAAACATTAAAACACTAATATCTAGTTGTTCAAGTATGAATCTAATTCATCTAGTCAAAGATAGTTCATGCAAACGGCTCGTGATGCCACTGTAGGGGAATAACCTAGTGTATCTCATACACCTAATTGAATAGTGTTGGTAGCGGAATCTCAAACATCATATGTTTAAACACTATATCCAGGATCTATACATGAACATACCAATGAACTAGATTGGAAAGAAGATTACCTCTTAATCGCTTTCCCACGAACTAAATTCCGATCAGTATTCGGAAGATAAGAGCTCCAAGTGTAGCTCCTCTACTTGAGACACCGAATAATGACTTGAACTCCCTCCTTTCAGTCAGCTAGGACCTTCTTGAAGGTTGAGATGAAGAACTCCTTCTTCTTGACTAGATACTTGAGAAAACTCCTTTTCTCTCTCTCTCTCTGAGATGTATATTCTGAAACTCTTTCAGACTTGGGAATTTCTCTTCTGAAATTGCCTCTTCCTTTAGGTTGTATAATTAGATATATATAGAAATCCCTAGAAGAGGTTTTAGACCCAAACTAGGATTCCATAAACCTAATTATTAGGCAACACCCAAAATACCCTCCATTGGGTCTCTTTAGTGTGGCCGGCCAACATAGCCCTTTATGGGCTTCCTTGGCCGGCCCACTTAGGGCCTAGCCGGCCCACTTAGGGCCTAGCCGGCCATCACATGGCCGGCCCTATTGCCTTGGCCGGCCATCACATGGCCGGCTTCCCTAAAGCCATTCCGGGCCTCCCTTTTGGGCCCGGACATGTTTATCTCTTTCGGACTTCTCCGAATCTTTCTGGACTTACCAATAACGGATCCAATCCACTTATTTGCCATTTCCCATCTAGTCAATTCTCTCCGTTCAAATCATTATTCTGTTGTGTAACCCTTGTAGGATCCGGTCTATGTTAGCCTCGAATCAACTCTTGATTCGACGATCGTAGTTGGCTTCTAGCTAAGCATTACGACCCCTAATTGGACCGGACTAATGATCTTCCGAATAAGGTCATTAAGATCCTAATAGCCAAATTGCACGCATTGCATCCTTGGTCGAAGGACACTCCTTCGGAAGGATACCATTCCTTCAGACTTTAGGCATCATATCCTTCAAGAAGAACGACTTAAGCAGGGAAAGGCTGAATATGCACACTTGGCTATACATAGCAAGGGTAAGAAACCATTTAAGAAAAGGTTTGTCAAGAAGACAAGTAACAAAAAACTGGAAAAATAGGTCAGAGTTCTACTTCTGCACCAAAGGCTAAAACTGATAATCCAAAACCAGAGGAGATAGAATGTTTTTTCTGTCACAAAAAGGGTCATCTGAAAAAGAATTGCTACAAATACAAGGCTTGGTTGAAAAATAAAGAAGGTAATAATAACCTGGCACTTGTTTGTCTTAAAGCTAATTTAATTGATGTTCCTTCAAATACTTGGTGGATTGACTCTGGTTCCTCTGTTCATATCTCGAATTCATTACAGGGGTTCATCAACAAAAGGGAAGCCAGGGAGGAGGAAAAAGTGTGGGTGGCGGACTCGGATGCTGAACCAACTAAAGTAAAAGCTGTTGGAACTTATAGATTAGTCTTAGAAGGAGGTTTGTTTTAGATCTAGAAGGAACATTTTGTGTGCCTAAAATTAGGCGGAATTTAATTTCTGTTTCGAAGTTGGATTCTATTGGTTTTGGTTTTCTTTTTGAGGATTCTTCAGTTTTGATTAGATTAAATAAGAAAAATAATGGTTTTTGTACGTTGATTGATCGGATGTATAAAATGTCCTTAGATGCTTGTTTTGCTTCATCATTATGTTTATCAGTCGATTCTATTACATCTTCATCTTCTGGTGTTAAACGACCTTTGCTTAAGGAAAATTCTTCGATGTTATGGCATAAAAGACTAGGACATATCTCTAAAGAACGTCTTCAAAAGCTAGTCGCTGAAGGAGTGCTTGGTGCATTGGACTTCTGTGATTTTCATACTTGTATTGATTGTATCAAAGGAAAATTGACAAAACGTAGGAAACTCACTGCTACTAGAAGTTCTGGTCCTCTGGAATTAATCCACACAGATATATGTGGACCTTTTCCAACGAATTTTTTGATGAAAGGCCCAAATTTTGGGCCCAAATACAAAAAAAAAAACCGAATAGGGATTATTAACCCACCCAAAACCCAAAAATCAACTAATATTTCAAATCAAACCCAAATACACATCCCTATGTTCAATCCGGGCCCAACTCGTATCTCTAAGACCTAATATTTTCTTCTAAACCCTCTTTTGCCCTCCTATATATATCCAACAACTCCTAAGAAATCATATCTTTCTCTCTCAAAAATCTGATTCACTTTCTCTCTCCGAAATCTATTTCACTTTATCTCTTTACCTAAACCGAAACACAAACCCTATTCAAACTTTTCCACCTTCATCTCTCTACAGCCATCATCTCTTCAATCATCATCTTCGTTTTCACCTTTCTCTCTCTAATATTTTCATCATCTTTGTTCAGTCATCACCTACAGACACAAACCGAGACACAAACCCTCTCCTTCATTCATCATATCGAGTCATCTTCTCCAGCCATCAACTTGTTCGTTTCTAGACTCTGCTTCAGCCATCAACTTGTTCGAATCACCATCTTCTTCTCCTATAAATCCAGGTAACTGTTGATGATGAAACTCTTTTTTATGAGATTTTATGCTTTTGTTCATCCTTCTTGTCTAATGCTTAGTTTCTGAAGTGTCCCTACAGTTCTTTCGTTGTCCGTACATTATTTTGGTTTTTGGTACAACTTTAAAGATTGTGTTAACACTTATTGAAATTTATGCACATTTTGTTACATGTTAACAGTACTTTATCATGTGTTAACACATTTGTTTCATAGCTATGGAATTATCACTTTGACCAACATTTAATAGAATGATCAGACATTGCTTCTTCGACCACCTGATTATACCACATATTCGAAACATTCAGTAAAATGTTATCCATCATTTTCACATAAACTCACACATTTCATATAAATGTAAAACATTCTCCCTGTTAATTTAACATTCCCACGCATGTCGGTACATTCTGTTTGGTGGCCCGACATTACACTAGATGTTCATACATTAAATAACCTGTTAGGACATTTGACGATATTTTCATAACATTTTATTCAATTTTGCAGTATGGAAATTGATAGGTCACTTTCTACATCTCAAAACAATGATAAGAAGTTAGTATGTGAATCATGGGGCGACATATTTACTGAGATTGGGCAGATATTTCCCGGTGGTGTCAAAGCTTTTCGACACGCTCTTGGTCGATATACCATTGCGACAAAGAACAACTACAAATATATCAAGAATGAGCCAGGTCGTGTGACTGCCGTTTGCTCTAAACCCGGATGTAATTGGAGAGTTCACGCGGTTGCACCATTGGGATGTAAATCTGTGTTTCTGTTGAAAGAGTACGAACCGAAACACGATTGTTCCGATGTTTTTCTCAAACCTGCGGATCCCAAGTTGTCTAGTAAACTTGTTGGCAGCCTAATTGATCAAGACATCAGAAAACACCCAGATTGGAGTACGGCTGAAGTTAAAGAAAAGTTTCAAGACGATTACGGAGTTGAGTTAAGCTATTACTTTTCTTAGGGTGGTAAGAAGGTTGCGATGGACAAAATATTTGGGCAGGAGGGTGATTCCTATGCAAAGTTGAAGTGGTACGTAGATGCTTTGGCGACTACTAATCCCAATAGCAGAGTTGATTTGCAAATTGAACCCACTACCAACAGATTTGTTCGAGTTTTTATTGCCCTTCACGCATCTATCCTTGGGTTTCAACACTGTCGCCCTGTGATCTATATTGATGGAACATTCGTAAAAACTCGTTTTAATGGCTGCATTTTAGCCGCGGTTACCAAGGACGGAAACGACGGTATGTTTTCATTTTCACATTTTACATTAACATTCTAATGTTCCTGCTAACACTTCACAATATTTTATCTGGTTTATCGAAAATATCGCGGCAGACGGTGCGATGCTGCATCATTTATATATGTCAATTTTCATTTGTCAATTATGTGTAGACATTTCCGCAAATGCTAATGCAATATTGCTTTATGCATCAACATAACTAATTTTGTATTTTTTTTTCTTTTTTTGTTAGGTCTTCTCTCCATTGCTTACGCAGTTGTGGACATTGAGAATGATCATAATTAGGATTGGTTTCTGCAAAATTTTAAATTAGTGGTGGATCTGATAAAACGTTACACCTTTATTTCGGATAGACATGCTGGAATTTTAAAAGGCGTGAAGAATGTTTTTCCCACCGCTCATCACTCATTCTATGCTTGGCACTTACGATGTAATCTGAACTTGAGAATACGGAACGGGACGCGCCAATCATGTTATTTTCAGAGTCTTATGTTTACGGCGGCACGGGCATTACCCGAGAGTGAGTATCACGCAACCATTGAACAAATGGTTGAGATGGGTGGAACCAATGTGGAGAGGTTTTTCCAATCCCTTAATCCGGAATCATGGGCAGATTCTTTTTTCCCAGGGGATAGGTATTTTGTTTACTCTTTTTCAGTTGAAATGTTGAAACACCATTAACCCTGTTATCGACACACTTTAAGTTTACTCAGTTATTTTTTCACACTTAATCATATCTTCTGTTATGGAAGGGCATTCTTTATAGTGTTCCGTCATTCTGCTACATGTTACCACATTTAGTGAACTGTTCTAACACGACACGATTTATTATAAGCATTCCGTTAACTGTTGTAACATTCGTTATAATGTTTTCTTACAGGTATGGCGCCATCACTTCTCAACTGTTTGAGAGCTTCAACAACATGGTAAAGAAAGCCCGCGTCCTCCCTATTACAGCATTGTTGGATGCCATAAGACAGAAGATTATGAACAAGATGAGAAAGCATAGAGACGCCGTTATTGGAGGGAATACATTTCTTTGCCCATCCATTAACTTGGAACAGCAAGCGAAATACAAAGTTGCGGAGACTTGGAGATACGTTGAGGCAGCCCCACTTATTTATGAAGTATATTCGACTCCACGCCATTCCGTAAATCTTGGTACTCTCACATGCTCTTGTTGGCGTTGGCAAGTAGATTCGCTTCCGTGTCAACATGCAATGCTATGCATCAACAAGACTCGTGGTGATAGTACATGTTTTTATGATCCCGTCTGGACGGTGGAGGCTTACAGAAACACATACCAACATTGTGTTTACCCCGTTCCAAATTTTGACGAACCTTATACTTTTGATCCATTAACCAAGACTCTTCCTCCACTACTTAAAAGGGCACCCGGCAGACCACTTACAACACGGTTGTAGAGTTCTAGGGATGTTACGAGGAGAAAAAGAATATGTCGCAGGTGCAACCAACCCGCTTATCACAACAGTGCGACATGTCGAGCCCAACTGTAGTTCACATTTTACTAAATGCTTTAACATTCAACGATATGTCTCAACATGTAAGAGACTGTCTCTACATTGTGTTGAATGTATTAGTAAAATCTTTTGGTCTTAGTAAATCGACTTAAATGTCTTAGTGCATATTTTTTTGTCTAGTGAATGAATCCTTACATTCTACTAAATGTTCAGTGAATGAATACTTACATGGCTAGCTATTATTTACAATGTGTCAACATTATGAAGTTTTTTAAGGACATTCTGATTAATGAATGAACATTATTACATATTTCCCAAACAATTTGCACTATGTTCCAACATTTGGAGGAATGTTCTAACATTTCTGTGTATGTTCTTCCCTGAAACAAACTCTTTGTCGTCAATGCATGTCACATATGTTCCAGAAGAAAAATAATAATATATTCAAATTTACTTCTTATTGTTTCCACATAAAATATCCCATTCCAAATCATTGTAAGTACTTAACATCCCAAAATAATTTACAAACCATATTTGTTTGTAATCTAATCAAGAATGAAGTCGTTTCGGGTTTAGTGATATGAACATAACCCGTTACCTGAAAAACTACTTCATTTTTTATTAAAAGATCCTTTACAAAAAAAACATATGTGGGGGCAACCACACTTTCAAGCTCGAGCCATCCTCCAAGATGTCGTATTCTCCTTCAATATGTTGTGGGTGAGCTTAGCCCTCTTCCTTTGTGCCAGGGAAACCCAATCTGGGTTTTGTGTACGCTCTTTGGGTTCTGTTGTCATGCAGTCTTCAACCCGCTCTTCAATTTTCAAAATTACAAAGAAACCGCAATCCGGGCTGTTCACGCCACAAAAGAAATGTTAAAGCATAACAAATAATGTTTTCACAGTCACAGACAATACTGAAACATAATGTGAAATGAGACTACATTACTAATAATTACGTGACTTTTTATCAATTGTCTGAAAACATGAAAGGTTTTTGAAATAACATTTCGCGGAATGTTGGAACAATTTCAAACCAATTAAAGCATTCATCATAATGTTGGAACAAATAAAGAGTGAAAACACTTACTTTTCTCCCTGTGTAGGGAATTCTGGCTCCCCAAGAACATCTGCATATTTTTGTTAGGTTCCAAACATTGTGAATCCCACCTCTTCCATTACATCCTCCACATATGCCGCATACTCCCTGGCATTTTCGAAACACTCCTTGCCCATCTTCTTATCAAATGACATCAAATCATAATGGGTCCACCGATGGAGAAATACATTATATATCAAGAGTGTCCAGTGCCCCCCTCCCTTGCGGTGTCCCCCGTTGTTGGGTGACAGATGGGTGCACACACAAATAATATTTCCGGTTTCCCAGCATTATTACTCAATGTACGATTGAGCATTTGTTCGATGGAAGCTTGGTTTACCTCAGCCTTTATCATTGTCTGTACCACAAACACAAAGTTATCAAAATGTTCACTCATATAAAAGATGATAGGAAAACATCCTAATCACTTAACTTACATAGATTTCGGATGGGAGGCATAGCACACATTTTTCTTTCAATTTCTGGTGATTAGTGAGGAAGGAACTCGCCCAGTTAATTATTTGTGAATCGCATTCGAGATTCATCATTAACATATCGAGCTGCTTCCCACAGATGTCGTTAATCCCGTCACTAAACTAGACCTTCTTACTGCAAAATTTGGAATAAACAGTGTCACCTTTTCTAATGTTAGGACATTTCAAGGAATGCTGAGACATTACAGTAAGCGAATAAAAATGCTGCAACACTAAACCAGACCTTCTTACTGCAAAATTTGGAATAAACAGTGTCACCTTTTCTAATGTTAGGACATTTCAAGGAATGTTGAGACATTACAGTAAGCGAATAAAAATGCTGCAACACAAACACTAATGTCACTATTAGTGTCAGTGCATCAACATTACAGTAACCTACTCGTACCTTTTGTCACTATTCCTAAGGAATTCTTCCAACAAACCCTTTTCTTGTTCCTTCACATTTTTTCAGACTGGGCTTTTTCTCCAGTTTCCAAGCTTCTGACCTTTCTCCTCTTCTGACCTTCCGGCTCCCAACTCTACAATGTCTTCTACATTAATTGTTTTTTTTCTCGAGTTGCTTTGCTTTCTCGGTCATAGTTCGGGTTCGTGGCTGAGTTTTAACCCTCTTAACCAAAGAGTTTGGTTTGTTTTTCTCTTTCTTTTCAACAACTTCAGCCATTTCAACCTTTGGCTTATCTACAAAATCGTCTTCAGAAGAACTTTCATTCTCCACGATCTCATAGTTTTCATATTCTTTTGCCACCTCACAAACCTCTGAAAAGAAAGCTGAAGGCCAAGTCAGCTGAAAGTCAACTTCTTCCATCTCATTTTGACCTACATTTAAAAAACTTGGAAATTGCTTTTCACCTGTTCCCACCACCACACGTTTAACTAGTCAACATTCGATAGAAAAACAAATTTTAACATAAATAATTCTCCAATTCTTGATCAATATATATAAACGTTATCACGGATATTCTAACATTTTACTTATTTATGTGGAGAAGAACACTTACTTGTTTGTTTCTTATCTATTACTTAGCCGACCACTCTACTGTCGTTCGTGGTAAAAGACAGTCTTCAATTGTCGTGGTAAAAGACATCGTGGGAGTACGATAGAACTCTTTTACTTATCGTTTATCAAAAAACTTGTAACGATGGCGGGACAATTTATGTTCATACCAATCATCTGACAAGTAAGTAAGAATTTCAGAGAAGATAGAATGATTCCACACAAGTTAATACGTTGTTTAAAAAAAAAACTAGAAATAAAACCAACTTAAATCTAAAAAAACAATATTCATTTCTTTTATCAATGTAGACTGCCTTAAAAACATTATGTTAAATGTTGAAGCATTCTGGTATTTGCTTCAACATTTTTAACTTCTTTTCAAGCAAAGACAAGAATGTCAACAGAAGTAAAAAATTGCGTCAGCATTTACTCACTTGACCCAGCTACTTGGTTCTCTGTCTGCTCCTGGTTTTGCACATCCCCTAAAGATTGACCCTTTACAAACTCATCAGAAATTGCCTTCTTACCCTTGTTGTCTATTTCCGCTTCTCCAGTTTGGGCTTCAGCATTATTTTCTTGTTCGTTGCGGGCTTCTACATTTACTTGTTCGGGATTTTTTTGTGCTACTTCCTGCTCTACTACATTTTCTCCACCATCTCCACTCTCTACCTCTTGGCGACCCTCCACCTCCTGTCCACCTTGTACGTCCTGCCTACCCTCCACCTCCTCTCCACCAATCACCTCCTCTCGACCAATCACCTCCTCTCGAACATCCACCTCCCCTCCGACACCAAAATCAAATTCTAAAACATCATTCTTCTCTTCACTCTCTTTCTTCATCCTCTCCAATTCCTCTCTTAATACTTCTCTTTCTCTCTCTTAACCAACTCATTCTCTTTTCTCAACCTCTCAACTTCCTCCTTCAATTTTTCAACTTCCTCATCATTCATCTCCACCACCACCCTATCAGTGTACTTTAACAAATCTTCCTCTTCAACAGTCTCTGGCACCAACTCCACCTTCACCTACAAGGATGGATACATATGGTTATTATCTCAACACTTCCCAAAATATGCATACATGTAATTGACTATTCCAACATTCCAAACAATGTCACTCAGACATCAATTATGTTTTAACATTTATTCAAATCACAGAGACATTATAGTAAATGTTAAAACACATTACCTGCTCCTCTTCAATGCTATCCAGTTCTGCTTCCAGTCCTGTAAGGAAGAATGGCTCGATCATCCATCGTGCTATTCTAGGACTTACCCCTACTTCTTCTACCAGGTCCTCATGGATCCTGGTATGCATGCAATACCAGTACTGCAAATAAATTAAACACAAATAGGTCAGAAGTGTTTTTCTGTATCATCACAAGGAATGAAAAAATATATTATAAGATTCTCAAACATTCTACAAAATGTTTCAGCATTGTATAAGTCCCCCAAAATAATGATGAAACATATTAGAGAATGTCAGAACAAACTAATTTGACTCTTATCATTATAAGAAATTATAAAACATTTGAGTTCATGATCAGGAATACTTACGGGAAGCAGAGTCAGGCAGCCTGAAGCTTTGGTCGGGTCTTCCGAGTGCTTGTTGATTCTCTCCATCATGAAGGAGTGAATAGCTCTCGGCCATGAAACTCTATTTATCATTCTCTCCGTTTAGAGATTGTGATAAAAACTCCCGACAACAGAGGAGCCGGCCGCTGAAGCAAACAGGAATGTGGCTGCCATGTACATAATCCAGAGTTTCAAGAACTTAATGGCAGGAGCCTTTGTTCTGGCAGCCACACTCAAAGCCCTTTCGATGCTGGGGCCGCCAAATGATGCAGACTTTCCCTCTACAATACAGTCTCTGAAATACTTGCTCAGAAACTGGTCCTTTGTGGCATCTAGTGTGACATTGTTTGGGAATGCTTCATATACCTGTCCTTCCATGGGGACTCCCAACAGCAAAGCAACATCTCCGGGAATGAACTGAATCATCTTCCCTCCGATGTTGAAGGCTTGGCTCTGTTTGTCGAAGCAGTTGAGCAGATCAAATATGGCTTTGTTAGGCTTCTCCGTCACATTCTCTTTTCGGAAACTCCCACTGGTTAGTGCCTTAAAGAAGGCCCCGAATGGGGAAGCAAACAACATCTTCTTTTGCTCCTCAGTCATGTCCATAACAGATTCCCGCGCCACCTTAAAAACTGCTTTTAAATTACATTTGTAATTTAAAGTAGTTTTCTTCTTCTGCTCCCGGGCCTCTGTTGGTTGAGCCTCCACCATCGGCTCTCTCATTTTCAATGTATACGCTCGATGCTTCACACAAACAGTAACAGATATGTCAGGGCATTCAACAAAATGTTCAACACTACACTGAATGCTACATCGCGATAAATAATGAGAGATCATTTTTCAATGTGTCTACACAATAAGCCTAGGCCAATGGTCTACACAATAATGACAGATCATTATGTGAAGTAACACTTTACAGAATGACAACACACTAACAAATATGCCAAACCATTAAAAGAAATGAGAGAGCACAAACATTAATTAGAGAACATTCTCATATATGTGTATAGAATATCATACCTTAGCCTGTTTAGGACTCGCTACTTTCTTGCCTTTTTTGCTAGGCCCAGCGGATGATGGCTCTTCACTAGCCCTCTTTCTAGGGCTAGCCCTTACTGGAGTCTGTTGTCTGGTTGCAGGGCCATCTCCTTTTATGGTTGCAGCTTTAACCATCTTTGTAAATTTATCTGCAAAATTTGTTATGTTTGTATTAGACACCCACATGTTTGAAACAAACCCAAAATGTATGTACCCAACCAAAATGTCTAAACATAATACTAATTTCTTTTACACAAACCTGAATGTTAAAACAAACCATTCATTTCATCAACAAAGACAAACACCCATAAATCCAAAACAAAGTACTAAATTTCTCCACAGAAACATAACTTTCGTATCACACCCCTAAATGTTAAAACAAACCTAACCTAGAAACTTGATGAAGATTCATAAACACCCAAATTACCTTCTGTGAAGATGCATGCTTCTGAAATCACATACAACAATCAAAATGTCCAAACATAATCCTAAATTTCTTTAACACAACCCAGAATGTTAAATCAAATCATTCATTTCATCAACAAAGACAGACCCCCAAATATCGAAAACAAAGTACTAAATGTCTCCACAGAAACCTAACTTTCGTATCACAACCCTAAATGTTAAAACAAACCTAACTTACAAGCTTGATGAAGAACCATAAACACCCAAATTACCTTCTGTGAAGATGCATGCTTCCGAAATCACAAAACAACAACCAAAATGTTTTATCACAAACTGTAGAGCAACTTAACCCTAAAACTTTTTTTAAAAACAACCCAAAATGTTTTATCACAAACTCAAGATCAAAGTACTGAACTTGAAAGAATAAACCCTAATTGTTTGAAAACACCCCCAAATGTTCGAACACCCCTAAAATTGTACCAACAACCCTATAATATTACCAACAAACAAAGATCTGAAAGAAGAAACCCCAAATATGTTTTAACAATCCTAAAAATTTACCAACAACAGAGATAGGAACAAGATTTAGAGGAAGAACAGAGACGTACCTGTGTTTGATGATGCTCGAACAAGAGAGAGAAGCACCGGATTTGTTGAAAGAGAGCAAAAATAGAGAGAGAAATGAGTAGATCAAGTTGCTTAAATAGCTTTGATAGAGAGAGAGAATCGCCGGTAACGTTTCGATTCTCAGGGGTTAATGGCTGAAATGGTTTCGGTTGAAAAAGAGATAAAGAGAGAGATAGAGATGGACCGTTTTGAATGAAGAGAGATAGAGTTTGATCGAGATAGAGAGAGAGATAGAGAGGAATCGTTTGAATGAAGAGAGATAATGGAGAGGTTTTTTGTGTCTAATCAAGAGAGAGGGTTTGAATGAAGAGAGAGAGCGCGGAGACCGAGAGAGAAAGAGAGAGGCTGGCATGTGGGGTTAGGTCAAATCAAGTCAGGGAGGGAAAGAGAGAGGCTGGTTGTTTGGCGGGAAATGAGTGAGGGACATAAGAGGTAACCATTTCTTTTGGAGGGATAGAGAGGTAATCTCACATTTTGGGTTTTTTTGAGATATAATTCCCTATTGGGTTGGATTTCCTATTTGGGCTCCTTTTTTGGGCCTTAGATTTATCCTCTCTTTTCCAACTCCATCTCGTGGAGGTCAACGTTACTTTATCTCTTTTATCGATGATTTCTCTAGCTATGCATATATATACCTTATTCATCATAAGCATGAGGCACAGGAAACGTTTAAGCTTTATCACGTGGAAGTGGAAAAACAATTAGATCGAAAGATCAAAGTTATTCGTTCTGATCGTGGTGGGGAGTATTATGGAAGATCAGATCAAGATGGTGTGAATCATGGAAACTTCGTTGAATATCTTCGAGAAAAGGGAATCGTTCCTCAGTATACAACTCCTGGTACACCAGAGCAAAATGGAGTTGTAGAAAGGAGGAATAGAACATATCAGAATATGGTTAGAAGTATGTTGAGTCACTCTGATTTACCGGAAAGTTTTTGGGGGGAGGCATTAAAAACTGTTGTTTACATACTTAATAAAGTTCCTAGTAAAGCTGTGCTGAAAACTCCATTTGAACTTTGGATTGGAAGAAAACCAAGTTTGAACCATTTACGAGTTTGGGGTTGTCCAGCAGAGGCAAAGCTTTATAATCCAAATATTCGAAAATTAGATCCACGAACTGTTACATGTCGTTTTATTGGATATCCAGAGAGATCAAAGGGTTTCAGGTTTTATTGCCCTACAAGGACAACACAGATTGCAGAGATGCATAATGCTAAAATTTTGGAGCTTGAACAAGACAGTAGTAGTTCGAATCATCAAAGTTCAAATTTTGAAGAACTTATAGATAACTTCATTGGTGTTTTACCAGGTGTCTTAATTGATCTCCCACAGACCGATGAAGCTATACCAATGGAAGTTGTCGTACCTGAACCTGATGAGCTGGACCAAGTGGCACCTGAACCTAATGAGCCGGAACAAGTAGCAGCTCTTGTTGATGATCCTGTACCATTGAGGAGATCGAGTAGAGCAAGAAGATCATCAATATCTGATGATTATCAAACCTATTTGGCAACAGGAGATATTCTTGATATAGATGATCCATCAAGTTTTTCAGAAGCTATGAATGGTAGTCATTCGAAAGAATGGAAGGAAGCCATGAAAGAAGAACTTGAATCCATGAATAAGAATGATGTTTGGGAACTTAAACCATTACCAAAGGGTGCTAAGATGGTTGGGTGCAAGTGGGTATTCAAGACAAAACGAGATGTAGAAGGAAATATAGAAAGGTATAAAGCTAGGCTATTGGCCAAGGGATACAATCAAAGGGAGGGAAATTGATTGTTCAAAAACATTCTCTCCAGTTTCAAAGAAAGATTCCCTCATAGTAATAATGGCATTGGTAGCACATTTTAATCTAGAACTTCATCAAATGGACGTCAAAACAGTTTTTCTTAATGGAGATCTAAATGAAGATATTTATATGGAGCAGGCTGATGGATTTATAGAAAAGGGCAAAGACCACTTGGCATGTAAACTAAAAAAATCGATCTACGGGTTGAAGCAAGCCTCAAGGCAGTGGTACTTGAAGTTTGATCAAGTAATTACAAATTTTGGATTTAAGGAAAATCCAATGGATAGATGTATATACCTCAAGATCAGTGGGAGTCGATTCATCTTATTAGTACTTTATGTGGACGTTATTCTTTTAGCCAGCAATGACATCCATTTGTTGCATGAAACCAAGCATTTCTTATCGAAAAGCTTTGACATGAAGGATTTGGGGGATGCTTCATATGTTCTTGGAATTAAAATTCAAAGGGATAGAGATGTTGGAGTATTGTGTTTATCTCAGAGAGCTTATATTGATAAAATTCTAAAGAGATTTGGAATGGAAGATTGTGCACCAGGAGATGTGTCAGTTGTGCAGGGAGACGTTCTCAGCCAACAACAATGCTCGAAAAATGAGATTGAAAAGCGATAGGTTAATCCTATTGAATATGCATCAGCGGTTGGCAGTTTGATGTATGTGATGATTTGTACCGGACCTGACATTGGTTTTATAGTCGGAATGCTTGGAAGGTTTCAAAAGAATCCTGGAGTAATTCAATGGAAGGCAGTTAAGAAGGTTTTTAGATACCTTCAAGGAACAAAGGATTACATGCTCGTGTATAGAAATTCTGGTGTCTTGGAAGCTTGTGGATACACTGATTCAGACTTTGCTGGTTGCCGAGATAGTCTGAAATCTACTTCAGGATATATTTTTATGCTTGCGGGAGGTGCAATATCTTGGAGGAGTGCAAAGCAATCACTTATTACGTCGTCAACCATGGAAGCAGAATATGTTGCTTGTTTCGAGGCTACCCAACATGCTGTATGGTTGAAGAACTTTGTTAGTGAGTTGTCTATAGTAGATTCCGTTCATCGACCGATGAAAATATATTGTGATAACGCCGCTGTTGTAAGGTTTGTGGAGACTGATAATCTGTCTAAGAGAAGCAAATATATCATGATCAAGTATCTCTATGTGAGAGATAAGGTTCGAGAAGGTCTCATTGTCATCCCTCATATTTCAACTAAACTCATGATTGCAGATCCATTAACTAAAGGACTTCCGCCTAAGGTTTATAAAGAACTTGTATCACTTATGGGAGTTGTAGAGTCCTTTGTTTGAGTTTATCAGTGGGAGTAATTGTAATTTCTTCTCTTTTTGAAATAAATATTATTTTTCTGCATTACGAATAAATTTGCACATGCAGAGTATATTTAAGTAGTAGCCCAATGAGTTTTATCTAAGCTCTGGAAGTAACTTGGGCTGAACATGGCAAGGCATCATGTTTTTTTAAGGCCTTCATCTTGGATATCAGGTGATGGTTATTCGTATAACGGATGTTGTAAAATATCAAGATGACATGCACAAAGATTGTTTATTGTAGTACTCACAATTTGTGTTGTCACTCTAAATACATAATCTCTCAGATATATATACAAAGAACTTTAGATTATTCAAAATTAAAATATTAAGTAATAAGTTTATAAATGTTACTATATGATGGTAGTAGTACTCCGATTAGACTTGTTATTACGTCTTACGGTTAAAAATTCAACTTAAATCGAACTTGTACGTTTTGCAATTAAAAAAAATAATTTTTATAACTAAAATTAATTAAACAAAAAAAGATATACTATTTAAAATTTAATTTAACTTTTAATAAATTTATCATTCTATTCAGAATATTTGAGTTTATTCAAACGAGACCCAAAGCTTTTAAATATGTTACACTAAGACATCAATTCAAAAAGTGTTCATTTATGAAAAAATTTCATAGTTTTACTATCGTCGTAGAATAAAATACGACACATTAATAGTAGCCAGTTACTATCAAGTATAGGTTTTACTAAACCTACATTAAGTGAGTTAAAAATAATAAACAAAATTAACATAATCAAACCACAATATTATTAAGAATAAAATTAAATAAACAAAAAAAATTTATATTTACCTAAATCTTTCTAATAGATCTTTGGTTTCATCGATGTAAAGATGTTTGTTTTTATGTTTAAATAGAAAAATGTTGGACTATAGTTCTCATGCTGTGATAATTTAAAAAATTTAAAACTATTAGATAACAATATCCAGTTAAAATAATTATTAAAAAAATTTAAGTAATAAAATCTTACCGCTCATATAAAGATGATGAGATTAAGGTTTGAACTGATAATTTTTGCACTGATATCTAGATTAAACTTTTCTCTCACAACTTTGAATAAACCCTAGTAACATAAGAAACATAGATAATCAATTTTGAGTACCGGGTGGTCGTCAAGTCGAGCTACGACGTCTCCCTCACCTAAGTTTTCACTTGTATTACCCACCATTTATATTGTCATAAATGACTAATGACATTCACATATATAATGTACTAGTCGTTATAATATGAAACACCATAATATTTTATTACTTAATATCATTTAGTTATTAATTTAATTAGATATTATTATTTTAAAGTTTTAAAGTTTTTAATTTTTTAATTTTATTTATTTGAAAATTGTACTCGAGTATTTTTTAATACGAAAAGGTTGAGGCGAATATCTTTTCTGTAATAACATTTATAAATTTTTAAACTAAATTCAATCAACTACGGTTATAAACTTCACGACAATGATAAATATCATATTTAGTTATAATAACTTAATTGTAATATCCCAATTTAAATTATTAATTATGTTAGTTATATTGATAAAAAAAAAAAAACTTTAATATAAGATATCATTATTTTCGTAACTTATAAATTAAATTTGATTAATTACGTCGATAAACTTTAATATTGTTATCGCGAAACATATAAGTAAGTCTGATATAGATATTTCTAAAAAAACAAAATGCTACATTTATTAATTACGTTTATAAACTTATTAGTTAATATTTATAACTTTTAATTATGGTTCTTTTTATAGATATAAACAATAATAACATGTACCACATGTTTGAAGATTATTTATAAATCCTTAAAAAAGTTTAAGTTAATTATCGGGTCATGTTACACTGCCACATATTTAAAACATTAAAATACATTCTATAACTTAACATTTTCTCCATGTGGAAATTTAGTGTCTTCTTACTTTGAGATTATCAATAATAAGTAGATTGGAGTACATTTTTGTAGTTTAATTTTCTTTTATTTGTTTTCTAATATAAATAGTTATTGTTCGTACTAAGTTACGATTTTAAACTTAGCAATATAATTAATAAAATAAATAAATATTATAGTTAAAATGACGATATTTGTCATAACCGAAAAGTTTATAATCGTAATTAAGTAAATTTAATTTGTAGGTTTATAATCGGGGTTATTGAAAAAAATATTTGCTTTAATCTTCTTACATAAAGATAATCGACTATACAAACCGATCAAATTAGAAAACTAAAAACTTTTAAATACCAATATTTAATTAAAGCATTAAATAAAAACATATTAAGTGATAGAATATTGTCGTATCTCTTAACACAAAGAGATAGTAGTAATACTCTAATCATTTCGTAGAAATATCACGATCTGACTTATCGTTATGTTTTGCGATGATAATATTACTTACTCACAAGTCACATTGCTCCCCGTTTAAGAAATATTATGAAATTTAAAACACTATTGTATGCTTTCGAATATTTCAGTTCACACTTGAAGAGGATATTATTTTTATTACCGAAAAGTTTATAACTGTAACAAATAAAAATTTAGGTGATAAGTTACGAAACTAATGATATCTAACATTAAGATTTCAAAAAAAATTATCAACCTAAGTAATATAATTAATAAAGTAAATAAATTAAGATATTATAGTTTATATTATAATTCGTGTTATTAGAAATTGATGCACTATCATAAATCTTTTGAAGTTTTACCACTCCTGGGACTTTGTCAGTACTGAAGACGAAGATTTGTTGATGATCTTTTAAAAATCGAGTTAACTCGTGTCTTTCTTCTCAGGTCAGGTAATTCTTATGTATGTGGCCTGCAAGGAGGAGTTCCTGATTTGCACAAGTACAGTTATGTCGAGGCATATGTCAGCCCCTTCCATGGGAACGAATCCTGCCTCTTTCATGTCTTCATCGCTCTCTCCAGCCATGGGTTTGTCCCCAGAGTTTGGGTTCGCTTCTTTCATTATCTAATTTTGTGGTAGATTTCGCACGTTGAGCAAGAATGTGATTCCATCAGGAATCGGGTTAGGAATTCCAGTTACTGAATGATGGTAGTTTTGTTGGAGTCAGCCCTCTTTCTAGCGCCAATTCGATGATGTCAAAATTTGTCATTTTGGTATCGCTCGAGATGTTGAGACTGCTAGGTTGAATCTCGATCTGCTCATCTCGAACTGTGGGGCGAAACCTGCAAGAGACTTATAAAGTTCTCTGGCGCTCAAGACAGTCAGATTACCCTTAGAGTTAAATAATTGAATTTGGAGTTATCCGAGTTTAGGAATTGGACCTTGTTGATCGTTAAGCTTGAGGCTTAGCTTGTGATCGTGGTGTCTTCTTCAATGCGAGTTCATACTTTTATAGGCTCCTTATTGCATAGAAACCATTATTTCCTACTTGTTACATGTTAGAATTTCTTTTTGGGATTTTCTCTTATATTTGATATAGATAAGTTTTCTTGTTCAAGGATATTCAGTATTTAGGATAGATTGTATTTTTTATCGTGTTTATCTTTTAGGGAAAGGTTTCTCCCTGCGGGATTCTTGTATCCCAAGTTCAATAAATACTTAAGATCCTTACCGACTGAGATATTTTGATAGACTTCGTGATTAAGTCGATCAAGCATCAGGCACGCTTCTGCCCCCCCCCCCCCCCCCCCCCGCCGCATATTTCGAGACTGAGGTATCTGGCCCACTTAGGCGGACCATCCTTGTATTCTCAAGAATCTTAGAATAGACCTTGTTGTATTTGAGCTAGAGTAAAGTTAAGGCGCCTAGGACAATCGTACCGACCCCCTAGATCTGCGCTTGAGTGACACGACTCTTTCGGATTCGACCTTCCCGTTGACTTGATACAGGTTGACCCGTTGGGCTTTTGGTCATTTCTTGACTTATTCACGATAGTCAACTGATGACCATTTTTGGATCATCATGAGTTTCGTCACTCCTTAGTCGAGAGTAGAGAAACTAAGGAGTAGAGAAATTACGGAGTAGAAAAACATATAGGCCATGTTTGACGCGCGGGAATGGCGTGGGAATGGAATGTGATTCCCGGGAATCACATTCCAGATCATTGTTTGGCTCGCGGGAATGATGTGGGCCTGGGAATGTGATTCCCACAAAAAGGGGTAATAGCAAACCCAGGGGGGAGGTGAGTTTGTGATTCTCATTCCCCCAGAATCACATATATTAATATTTATTGACAAATATATCCTTAACAAAATATTGAATTACCAATTTTATATTTATGAATAAAATTTAATTTTAGATAAATTTTTATTAAGGCATTTATTTATTATCTTTAAATTCTAACCCTTTGATGTTATCATGTTATTATTTCATATCTACGAATTTGAAAAAATAATGCTGATTTTAATATATAACAAAGTCGATGTGTATATTATGTGCAAAAAAGAAATTGATATGTATTTTATGTAGATTAAGTAAGGGTAAAAATGAACTTTTACAAATATTTACATTCCTATTCCTATAAGAACCAAATACCTAATTAAGAGTATGTCAGGAATCAAATTCCCATTCCTGGTCAAACCAACCAACAAACTACAGTAATCTGGTTCTCAGGAATCACGTTATGGGAATGTGATTCCTGGGAATCAAATTCCATTCCCGCGCGCCAAACATGGCTAAAAGGATAATAATCTAGCATTATTAGTTTCAACCCTTTTTTTAAGAACTTCAAAGTTTTGTGTTATTAGTTCAGACTTTTATTTAAGAACTTTAAGGTTTCGTGGTATTGGTTTAGATCTTTTTTGAAGAATTTCTAAGTTTAGTGTCATTGGTTTATAACTTTTTTTAAGAATTTTAAAAGAACGCGTTATTCATTTTTAAGAAAGTTCAGAACTTTTAATCGAAGATCTGGCCCAGGAACTTTTCGAGACAAATTTACTCATAAATTAGTCAAATTCAAAGATCGATCTATTTAAGTGTGACTTTGAAATTCTTACTTTGGGTGTACATAAAAATTATTGTCAAGCGTGTGTGGCAAGGGTATGCACTTGGTCCCCACCACAAGGGGTCAATTCTTTCTTCCTAAAAAGTAACAAGCTACTTACTCTCTACCTCCACAATTTTTCTCTCTCACACACACTGACACACACAGGTTTTTCCATCACATAAATGTTTTTTCTCTTATTATCTCTCGAGTGTTACTGATTTCTCCCTATCTCAAATCTTTTTTTCCTCTCGAACTCCTAATTTAATTTGTCTGTCTCCATACCATCTATCTCTTATAAGAAAAAAATTATTTTTTCATATAAATAATTGATTTTTTCTTTTTAATTCTTTTTACGCGAGTGAAAGAAGTCTATGTGTTTAATATTTTGATGCAGCGCGTAGTAGGCAAGAGATAAAAAGTATACAGATCGCTCCTCTATGATTAATTAAATCAAACGAAATTTTATTCAATAAACTAAGCTCCCTTAACAATGAAAATAAAAGGCCTGTTTATGGGCTTGAAACCCTAAAATAATAGAAGTCTAAAATTACTAAAACTCTAAAATATCTAGAAGCTAGAAACTGCTAAAACTAGGAAAACAACCAAAATTGAGAAACTGCTAAAAACTAGAAAATCTTCCCTAAAGCAACTAATATTCTGAAACTACTAAAACTAAGAAAATATAGAATTCGGAAAGGCCGCGGCTTTGAGGAATAAAGAAAACTCTCCCAGAAATAAAGACATGTCCATTTTCAGTCCAAAAAAGAGTTCTTTTGATTTATGCCCCTAAATCTTCATCTCCTTCTCTCATCCCCTATCTCTTGCTCGTCCTCTCCTTCAACTTATAAAGCCTAGTTGAAAATAAACGGCGGAACCAAATAAAAGATCTAGAACTAGTTTTAATTGAAGAAGCCAAAATAACCCCAGACCCAAGAAGTTCAAACAACCCTCTACTGCAATTCATAAGATAACATCAAACTACATATATTAGATCATGCTATCTAAATATGAACTACTAGAAATTAAGAAAAGAAATGGTGAAATTTTGCAAAACCTAAACAAGAAGAAGCAAAAAATCCAGAATGGTTTCTTAACATATCTCAACTAGAATTTAGAAGTAGTTAATATATACATACATAGACAAAAAAGAACTGGATCTGGTACGTAAAATCCAGCTCTCCTAGAAACCCTAGTTTTATTCAATTGAATCTTCCTTTCGAACCAATAACCTAAATCTTCGAATTGTTAATGATAAAATTTAGTCGGATCCATAAGCTATAACAACAGAATCACCACACTCAAAATCAAACAAGACTATAGGAGTTAAGATTTGATCGAAACCACCATAGTTACAACACTTAAACTAATGAAAGTTACTTTCAATGATATGAATTTAGTTCTTGGATCTGTGGAGGATCGAGCAAAGGAGTTAATACGAGAATTACAAAACATATGTGTAGCCCAATGGTCGATTATGTTAAGGGGTTTAAAATAAGAGAGATAGAGAGGGCGAGCTAGCTAGAGAGAGAGAAGCTAGATGAAGATTTAGGGGCAGAAATCAAAAAAACTCTTTTTTGGACTGAAAACGAATATGTCTTTATTCCCCCGAGAATTTTCTTTATTCCCCAAAGCCGCGGCCTTCGGAAACTACTAAAAATAGAAAATCTTCCTCTAGGTCATCCACTCCCCGTCTTGTCACGACCCCACTTAGCATAAAATTTTAATGTTATTTTGTCAGCTGCATCATTCTCCCCGGGTTTGATAGAATTCGACCTCGAATTTGAATCGTCCTCATCCGAATCATCTCCAGAATATGGTAATAAGTCTTTGACATTAAAAACATCTGAGGAGTGCCCACGACTTAGCAATTTCAGACGATATGCATTCGAATAAATTTTTTCAAGTATCTCTAGTGGTCCGATTTTTCTTATTGATAACTTATTATTTTCGCCCACTAGGAATTTTTCTTTGGTTAAACCAACCCAAACATACTCGCCCTCCTCATACTCTACGTGTTCCTCTAGGATCCCCTTATAATGAACTATATTCGATAAAGTCGCACTAGAAAATTGATTTAGTTGATGCGAACATACTTTAGAGGAGGTAAACCGTCAGATACATCTGTATGGAAAACATTCGCGGTTCCTTCCAATGTTGGCGAAACAGAATATGGAATCACCTCATCCACAATACTACTTTCCTTACCAATCATCATATGTTCAACATCAGTTTGTTCAACCTTCTCAATGAACAACCCATGAGATAACAAATTTGAAGTGTCACCTTTGTTAGTTGTAGGCACATCAATTTGTTCAACCTCCTCAACGAATAGCTTATGAGATGACAAATTTAAAGTGTCACCTTTGTTAGTTGTAGGAGGAATCTCCCTACTAGGTAGCAACACAATTTTCTTCATGTCGTATTGAAAACTATAAGTGTTCTTTCCTTGCTTCACTTGTTGCGATTTTTGATACATTAACTTGGTGTAGTTATGTGGAAGAAAAGTTGCACGCATATATTTCTTCATCTTCTCCCACGAAGTTACCTTTGATTTCCCTGTTCTGGACCGCACCAACTTATGTTGCTGCCACCATGCAGCAGCCCTGTCACGAAGTCTAGTAGCCACAAGAGGAACCTGTCTCTCCTGAAGTATCCCCTTAAACTCTAGAATATCGTCAACCGCAGTTAGCCAGTCGAGGAATTCTTCAAGTTGACCACACCCTCTGAATTCTGGGATATCAATCCTCAATCTCGTTTCCCATCTCCGAGAACCGTGATTGGTTTGGTTCTTTCTTCCCCGAATGTCCCTAGCAAAAGGATTATGAAAATCATCTTCAGTAGATTCATCATCCCTTACCAAGTGACGATTTGGTGAAGTCAGTTTCCATTGATGAACAATGTAGACATCTAACCGATGCGTTAATTCTTTCATCATTCGAGTCATCTGTTGCCGCCATTCGTCAACACCGTCTAATCGTTGGTTTATAGCTTCATCTCTTTCATTAACAATATCCATGGGATCCTCCCTACCTCTAGCAGCTTGTCTTCTCGGTAGCATTGTTAAAGATCAACGCAAGCTCTGATACCAACTGATGCAGCGCGTAGTAGGCAAAAGATAAAAAGTATAGAGATCGCTCCTCTATGATTGATTAAATCAAACGAAATTTTATTCAATAAACTAAGCTCCCTTAACAATGAAAAAAAAGGCCTATTTATAGGCTTGAAACCCTAAAATAGAAGTCTAAAATTACTAAAACCCTAAAATATCTAGAAGCTAGAAACTGCTAAAAACTAGGAAAACAACCAAAATTGAGAAACTGCTAAAAACTAGAAAATCTTCCCTAAAGCAACTAATATTCTGAAACTACTAAAACTAAGAAAATATAGAATTCGAAAAATGCTAAAAACTAGAAAATCTTCCCTAAAGCAACTAATATTCTGAAACTACTAAAATTAAGAAAACATAGAATTCGGAAACTACTAAAAATAGAAAATCTTCCTCTAGGTCATCCAATCTCCGTCTTGTCATGACCCCACTTAGCATAAAAATTTAATGCTATTTTGTCAGCTGCATCATATTTATTTTGGAGTCCACCTTTTTATTTTCTTCTTGAATTCTAAAATAATACTTTGTACATCTATATAAAAAATGACATAGGGTTTGGTGCAATGTCATAACTTTGGTTTATAAATCTCGGTCGTCCAATTTTCTTTTGTAAATCATGACTCTTCATTTTAAAAGATAAAGACATAAAATCAAAATAAACTACCCACTTCCTATAAAATCTCACACTATCTCTCTCCCTATTTCCTCTCTTTCTAAATTTTCACGAGTCTCTTTCTTTTCTCTTTTTTTTTTAAAAAATTTCACATTATTACAATTATCATTTTTGTTTTATCGACTTGAAAATTTCTTAATGACCAAAGCATATGTCGATAATTTAACGTAAAATACTAATAGAAAACTTCGTGCCCTACGGGCACGGGCTATACCCTAGTTGAAATAAAAGCCTTCTTAAATTTTTAATTTATTAGAAAATGATACGCTGATAATATGGGAACGCCCTGAACTTTCATTCTAAAAATAATACTTTGTAGTAGAAATAAAAGCCTTCTTAAATTTTTATTTGTTTAATTGTCTCGTATTTACATAAGAGTGATATAAAGAGACTGGATGAGAGAGAACGAAGAAAGAGTGGGTGCGTGAAAGAGAATGATGGTGTTTGCTGAGGATAAAGAGAAGATGAAGAAGAAAAGTAAAAACTAATATTTAAAGTTTAGCTCTTAAAATAATATAACTTTCGTTTTAATCTCAACCATTAGTTTGGACGACTTAGATTTAAAACAAACCCTTTAAAGTTCTAACAAAAAGTTCTGGATTTTCAAAGTTTTAATAAAAAAGTTTCTGAACTTAATGATCTACGACTTTTAATGTCCCAAACCTTTAAAAGTGTTTGAACGTTTAAAGTTTTTAACATTTATGTGTTAGAACGCTTAAAAGTTCTGAGATCTTTTGAGATCAAAAACAAAAAGATCTAGTAAAAAGGTCTTAACGAATAACAGACCCTAAGACAACTTAAATTTCCGCAACATAATACTTGCACCTAACTTTAATGTCCAGCTATTGTTTCGCCTGTTGGTTGTACATTTACCTTGAAAATCCGTCATATTCGATTCATGGTGGAGGTAGAACCCACCATCTATATATTGACTTGTGATAAATGGTATAATCAAGTAAAACGTATGAATGACTTTCGGCTTTGGATCCGTCATATTCAATTCATAGTCGGCGCCTAATCTTTGTTGATGCTCTAAATACAACCGGGTCTGCTCTGGTACGACTCTATTTTGGATCCTAAAGCAGTAAGAGAGGTCTACGGAGAGTGGGTCAGATACCTTCAATTCCAAAATTTGGAGGTAGAAGCGTACTTATACTTCCCAACCTAAATCCTAATCTAATCTAAGGTTTTGAGTAAAGAAAACTCTAGAATCTAAGTAACTCTGCGAACAAGAGTCCGTCGAAAGGTAACTTTCTATACATAGTATACAAAATCGTAAGAAGATTTATCTAAATACAAAATTTACGCAAAGAAGGAAACTTATCCTTGACCGCCAAAGTGTGGTTCAGTATAAGTCGGTGATTTGTCACTGCATCATCTCAGCCGCTTATCAATAACCGGCTAAACGAGCCTATATAAAGCACAATGTTCGCCTTAAAAGGGCCATTGAAGGAGCCAATCAAGATCTAATACAGCTAACCCATGGTTCATTTGTTGGACATTGTACTACTTTTAAACAATTGCTACTGCCAACCCCATGATTTAGATCCAACAGGAGCCAATGAAGAATCTCAAGGACATATTGAAGATAGGAAAAAAATATTACAAAACTTGGTTCACATATACTTATCTGCTCTAGATTTGGTGGAAGAACAAGAACGAATCTCACTTTCGCAACAAACCCCTAGACCTGGATCGCATCTGGTGGCAGACGAAGCAAGAACTAAATAAAAACCCACAAATATTTCTAAATATTCATCCTTTTGTCTCTTTACAAGAAAACAAATGGTATCCACCGCGTGGAGGAAAATTGAAGATCAATGTAGACGGTGCATATCGAGCGGAGGGAGCAGCAGCAGCAACGGCAGTAGTTCGTGACTCAAATGGTGAGATTTTGACCTCTGTACAGTGAAACGATAGGGTTTTGGCTAATGTTCGACTCTGCTGATGAACTCTATTTAAAAGAATTTGAAATGGAAGGGGACTCTAGGGTTTTTGTGGCTCTGGGAAGCAAACACATAATCCTCACTCATTGCAACCGAAATTCTAATGAAGCCCCTCACTACTTGGTTGTTGAATCTTTAGTACCTTAGAGATGTTGTAGTACGACTCAAATTTCATGACTTCGCTGTCAACTTTCACTAAGAACTATTAAACTCTATTATTATAAGGATCATGTTTTTTTGTTGAAAATCATTTGGTTGTATATGAATCACAAGCTCTAAAAAAACAATAGTCCAACAATTACAAGGTGCAAAAAAAAACACTACTTTATTTTTTTTGTTGAAAGAAGACTACTTAGACTTTCATTCACAAACCAGGTCTAGTAGATATTTCAACAAAAAAAAGGTCAAGTAGATGGTAATAAAACGATTTGCAAACCGATTCAATACTTCCCATTCTCCGCCGAGCTTTGATCCAAATAGCTCAATAGACTCACATTTCCTCCTTCGCTCCTGCCGTTACTCTTCTTCATCATCATTATCAAACACAAACAACTACACACGCTTCAACAACTATCTCTCTATACTCATAGTTCATCTAGTTCTTCATCTTCCTGGTTTGCTTACCCAAACCGATTCATTCGACCAATTTCACCTGGTCTCGTAAGAGCAGTTTCATTCTCACTCGATGTATCTTTTAATACTCAAGATTTGTTTGCCAAAGAACCTCTTGGTGGATTTTCCTCCTAGTGGAGAAACTTAGTTGGGTTTGATTTAGTAAACCAAATTCGAGGCCAAAGAGGTTTTCTATGGGTCGGTAGGGTTAGGGTTAAGGGGAGTCCATAAATACTACCTTAATATAATGTAGAAGTGTGCGAGAAGCACAAACACAATTAGAAACACAAAACAGAAGAGATGAGAGAAAAGAGGTCTGCCGAGAGGAAGTTGTCAGCGGGTTTGTTTTACTCTTTCTTGTGAGGTTTTCTTCGTGTTTGAGATTGATTTCTTTTGGAGTCTGAGTGTCGGGTTTTGTTCTATTGGAAAAAAGAGGACGTAGTTTTTAACTTAATTGCTTATTATAGTTGATTTGGAGTGAACTACTTGTCCTTTGCTTTTTACTTCTCATATTGAAAATGTTTTTCACGTCAAAGTCGTTATCTTATTTACTTTTAGTTCTTTGTATGCTACCACTATTCTTCATATTTTTCTCGTAACTAACACAAAAGGGAAAACGACTTTTCCGTTGGACCGACTCCCGTTTTTCCCAGCACCTCCTTCATCGGATGATCGGAGCTTCTACCTAAAGAAGTAATACTTTATCAGTATGAAGCTTGCCCTTTCTGCAACAAGGTCAAAGGTAATCAATCCTCTTTCTCCTACTAATTTCTCTCAATTTTAACCTAATTCTTTTTTTATTCTTTATTGAACTCTCTGGGTATAATTCGATTTTGTGGATTTGTGTTTGAAACAGCCTTTGTGGATTATTATGACATACCATATAAAGTTGTGGAGGTAAATCCCCTTAGTAAGAAAGAGATTAAGTGGTCTGATTATAAAAAGGTACCAATTTTGACAGTAGATGGCGAAAATTTGGTGAATTCTTCAGGTATTTTCTTTCTCTACTTAAACTTACAATTTTCTAATTGGATTGGTTGAGATTTGATATTTGGGTTGTGTTGTGCTCTTTGAAAAAGCCCTATTTTCATTGTGCAGATATAATTGAGATTTGATATTTGGGTTATGTTGTGCTCTTTGAAAATGTAGGTGGGTTGATATAATCACTTGGTTCATGTGTTGTCACCAAACATATATAGGAACACTTCTGAGGCACTCGAGTCTTTCGACTATATCACAAACAATGGTAAGTCAGTTGAACATTTGGTGTCTTCGAAAACCTAGCTTTGGTGCATCATCAGATGTGTTGTGTCTAAGCACTTCTGCCTTCTTTTATTGTGTTTCTCTAGATCATATATTTTCCAACTTAAAGATGATAGGATGGGAATATTAGAATCTTCAGCTTATAGAACTTGTGACTTATAGAGAAAAAATGAAAACCGAAGGATCTGAGAGGTCGAATCAATTTTTTGTAGTTTGGTGATTACCATTTGGTGGAATTGAAGACATTGTCAAACATGTAAGAAATCCCCATGTGTAGATTCTTAGACATCTTTTAATGGAGAAACTACTAAAATTTGGGGTTTCAGTAAAGACTTTTTCGAAAAGTTGAATGGCAGGGAGACTGGTTAAGTAATCCACTAGCTCGTGGAAATCTTAGATGGTTTATATTTCACTTAGAGTTAAAAAAAAAAAGTTTTGTTCGGAAAAGCCCTAAACCTAGTCTAAAGCTATTATGAATTGGAGAATTTCAGTTTATTTCGAGTCTTTGATGTCAGACCTTTGAAGGTCTTCCCTGATTTCCTTTCTTTCACCAAGTTCGACTACTTTAAGGAAATCTTTTTTGAGGGGTTTCTTAATGACTGAGACTTCCGCCATACATTGACTTACTAAGGTGGTCGACCGGATCCTAAACAACATAACAAATTAATGAATTAGATTAATATTCGCTTTTAATACTCTAATGCACTTCGAGGGAACTTTAAGCATGAGAGTTTCCAATTAGACGTTGAATCTATAAGACTATCCAAACCTTATCGGACTTTCATTTCCCATGGTCCTCTGCTGCATTGCTTTCGCATCTTACTTTTTAGAAACTTGGTAGTTCCTTTGTTCTCTTTTCAGTTCAGACATCTCAGTTTAAATTCTCCGTCATTTTTAATAATTTCATTTCTCATGTATGGCTTATTTTTCCTTCCTACTAGGCAATTTTAGCTATATGGAGTAAGTAGCAGTGAAGTATGCTGGCGCTGCAGCGATGTATTTTGTGTTCAAGAATTTGAAGAAGAAAGATAACATCACTGACGAGCGAGCAGCATTTTATGAAGCCGGAGAAACATGGGTAGATGCCGTAGATGAACGAGAGTTTCTTGGTATAGATTATTAACTCATTCTTCTTTCTTTAATCTTCCATTGTTTTAAAAACAACTTATCTTTTTCCATGCTATGATTGTAACAGTTATAATGACTATTTTTCTGTTACATTACGTTTTGCCATGAAACAACTGTTGATACTAAAAAAACGCTCTGTGTTATGTTGTTTACAGGCGGCTCAAACCCTAACTTGGCAGACATTGTGGAGCACACACCGATCGGTGAGTGGTACTCTAGAATGGGGCAAGTTGTCGGAGATTCTTCCCGAATTAAATCTTAAACTAGACACATATTTTTCTCAAATTTTGAATCCATAATAGAATGAAACAGAACAAATCACACTTAGACATTCCTACTTTTGTTTTAGAAAATTTTGCGATTCATAGTTATACGTAATTATCAACTCATCAAATTAAGACATCAAGATCATACATTATCATTGAACATAAAATAAAACGAATCAGTCCACCACTCTTTGGTGTAACGGTTGGACACCCCTCTTAAGCCCATGAGGTTATGGGATCGAGTCTCGGTGGAAGCAGTTTGCCATCAAGATTTGTCCCATGTAATTTAGGCAATATATAAAATAAATATTGTATTAAATTTGTCGGGCTTTAGGCCTCTTTCATATTGTCGGGCTTAATTTAAGTCTCCGTCATTAGGGTTTAAATTAGGCGGTTATCGTGCTCATCACATCTTCTTGATGTATCAATGCCTTGTAACTACTAACGTAGATCGTAGTCGATTTCTCAAAAAAAAATAAAACGAATCAAAAACATAATTCTTCATTTCTTTTGATAATATATAGCTTGCTTGTTCTAATGAAGTTTTTCCTGTTTATATTTTAGATATCTGCATTATTTTCTTTGGTAGTGTTTGTTTTTGGATAAATCAGATTAAAGAGTCGAGGTCTGCATTGAATCAAGTCAGATTTCAAAATATTTGTTTTTGTCTGACTTGTGATGTCTGAATGTTTTATTTTTGCTGATTTGAATCCATTCAATTTAGACTATTCAGATTTCAGAGATCAAAACCAACAAATAAACACCACCTTATGAACAAAAAAGAACATTCACTTACTAGATGGTAAAGAAAAAACTAAACATAACCAGAATAACATTTTACAATCTAGATTGAACAAAGCACTACCCATGCAGAAATATCATTTTTTGTTGTTCACACCATTACATGATAGAACAAGAATTAGGATTGTCATCACTAAATGCAGTTGAGTACTTGACTTCAGTGGAACTAGCTCGTGCTAGAGTTACCGTTTTAGGATCGTCTAGGGCGTTTCTCACATACCCAGGAGGTGCTTTCTTGTCGTAAACACCCGGTGCATATGGGTGATCAACGACATCGTAAGGGATGTATGGCCATAGCTCTGCTTTTTTCCCTGTTCGACTACATACCCTCTTTACTACCTTCTCTGGTATTACATAACCTATCACTGTTAGCTTGTTCTGCTTTGGATCAACTTCTACTTGTGTCACTCCTGCATAAAACAACTTATCAGAATCCATGGATCTAATATGTTATTTTAAAAGGAGGCAATGTTTTCTTTTTTTTCTCGATATGAATCTGACTCGTCTGAATCTGAACTCAAATGGACCCAAAATCAATTAAATTAGCAACACAAATCAGACCAGACAACGGAAAAAAATTCTAAAATCTGACTCGAGTCGGATTTCATTCTTAAAAGGGAACAAAACACTAGCAAAGAAGAAAGGAAATATAGGAATACCTTTCATTCCTTTTACTGCCTTTTTGAGCTTCCTAACACATCCTTCACAGTCTATCTTTACTTTTATCTCCACTGTCTGAATTGTATTATTGTTAGTAACAATTTTAGTACTATTGGAACTAAAAAACTATATATTATATATAGGGAGAGAGAGTACCTGCAATTCTTTGGGTTTTTTGGTCTTCTTTGTCTTAGGAGATAAATTGAAATGATCAGAGAAGTAATCAAGAATACCCATGGACTACAGTAGAATAAACCTAGAATTGGAGAATGGTGAGAAGTGTGGAAATCAAAGTTTAATAAAGTGTATGAAGAGATAGAGTTTTTCTGTGAAGAAAAACTTTGCAGAAGAGGGAAGACAAGGTTTTTTTATGCAGGTGGAGAAGCCAATACAAGACAAATTGGTCTGATTTGGATTCTGACATTTTTAAGTGGATAAGGAAGTAATTTACTGGAATTTAGAAACTACTAGAGAGAGAAAAGACTAGATGAGCTATGGAAAAGCAAGAACCAGAGAAACTACATGAAGTGAACCCACCACCACAAAGACTTTTAGGTTTTGTTTCTTGTCCTTATTTAAGCTCAAATGTTTTTTTCAAAACAGTACACCACTTTTACACTGCTGCACCAATTCATTTTTTGTTAATCTTTACAACTAAACACATCACATCCCAACCTAAGAGTTCCAATTCTACTTGGTTACTAGTGGCTTCATTCAGATTTAACAGCCTAACGTCGTTGTTGACGATCTATCTGTTCTAAATTTTGTTGTAGCTAGATTCTCCGGAACCGCAAAAGTCTTTAGAATGAGATTCTATATGAGAATAGTTTCTTCCTTGAGGATAAATATTTTTTCTTTAGCAAAATTTATCGCAAAAAATAAAATTAGCACGACTGCATGAGGTAGCTTCTCATGAAACGGACATCCGAGCTAAATATGTTTAAAGATATCGCCTAGTTTGGAGGTATTGCCCCTCAAATATAACCTTAACTATTTTATGTAATGTTAAAATCGATGATTACCTGCCTGTGAACGATACTAATGTGGAGGGAAGATTAGGTTTGATGAAATCTTTGGCTATCTTTAGAGTAATCGAATAAACCTCTATCTCAACACTAACTAAATACATCCTTATAGTAGTTTTTTTTTTTTTTTTGTTGAAAATCCTTATAGTAGTTATGATCAGGCAAAAATTGCATTTCATTTTCATATACACACAATAAAGAAAACCCAACAAATAACTAGGTTTCAGTACAACAAACCAAACTAAACCAAAATAACATTTCCGCATTCCTCTCTAGGGTTTCCTTCTGCTAAAATACAAAAGATAACACCCAAATGAACATCACCCAAGATTGTTTTATATGCTAATTAGTCGATATTGACTTTTTTTCATATATCACTGATATGAATGATGTATCTGTGACATATTGTGATATGAACTATAATAGATTACATAATAGAACACGCATTAGGATTTTCGTCGCTAAAGGCATTTGAGTACTTAACTTCAGTTGAACTAGCTCTGCCTAGATTAGCAGTTCTTGGATTGTCAAAAACATTTCTAACATACCCAGGTGGTGCTTTTCTGTCGTAAACACCTTGTGCATATGGATGAGCTACTTCGTCGTACGGGACATACGGCCAGAGCTCCGCTCTTTTTCCAGTGCGTCGGGCCACCCTTCTTACTACCTTCTTTGGGTCGACATAACCAACAACTGTTAGCTTATTATGCTTTGGATCAACGTCTACTGACGAAACTCCTGCATCGAAAAAAAAGACAAATATTTTCATCACTCCATGGTTCTAGAACAAGAACAAGAAAGATTCGCGAAGTGGGCAAGTCATGGTTAGATTTCAACTTGATTCGAAGAATGGGTTCTTTTAGGTTCGATTTATTTTAGGAACAATGTTAGTAACCAAAGTTGCCCTTTTTCCAGAACGGTGCACCGAGGAGAGGGCCCAGAGCCCCAGACCCAGAGAACAAGACTAAAACTAAACAGACATCCTACAGCCTAACATATCCCTTCGCCTTCTTGTCTGAAAATGATCAAATTCTGAAATTTTGAAGGTCGGAATCTGAAGACTGCTCAATTCAAAGATCAAAACCCTGTATCCAACAAGCCCAAAAATATAACCGATCGAACTTCATTTGTCATCTGTGCCTACACTCTCTACCACAACTCCACCAACTACGACCGCCACAACCACACCTCCACCAGCTACTGCCACCATGACCACACCACTCCAACCGTTACCCATGTTAAGCTTGTGGTCATCCAACTCAAAATCAATTGGCAATGAGTCGATTAGACCTAGACATTATTTGTACTTTTTATTGCTATATCGCTTTTCTCTCGTGTGAGACTATTCTCACCACCAAGACTAACCCATCTTGAACCATAAAAAAAAGGGTCATTTGAAAAGTTTGTTAACTCTCCTGGCCATCATTTTGTTAAAAGGTCCATCAATTTTTCAGACTTGGGTTCCCTATGGTTTGCGCGAATACGGTTAACGCAAATTTGTACGTAATTCGAACTATGCATAGGGAGGTTAATTTAGCCTAAAAACATCTAGGCATGTCTTATTAACCAAGACAAAATTGTGTCCTAGGTATATGATAGTATATGTGTAGATAATACCTTTCATCCCTGATACTGCTTTCTTTATTTTCCTTACACATCCTTCACAGTCAATCTTCACCTTTATCTCCACTGTCTGCTTGTTAACATAAAACAACCACCATTAGAACAACAGAGATATACATGAACAAACAGAGACAGAGAGAGACAGAGAAAGAAAGGGTACCTGCAACTCGTCGGATCTCTTGAAACTTTTGGATCCAAGAGAGAAATCAAAACGATCAGACAAGCAATCAAGAAAACCCATCTTCTCTAGTAGAAGAAGAATAACTCAGAATACAAAAAGTCTAAAGGCCAAGCTTTAAGTGAAAGAGTGTTAAACTGGATGAAAATATACAAATTTCTTTCAAGGATCAAAGTGAAGGTCTCTCTCCCTCTCACTTATTGAAGTGAAAGAAATGCTTTCAATAAAGTGAAACTAAAACTAGAGTGGGTAGACTAGGGATATTTATGAGCTTACTGGAAATAGGATTGGGGAAGGGGTCTTTTGTAGTTGGATAACCCATGCCCTTGGTTTTGAGATGAACCATCACAAATTTAACAAATGAACCTCTACAACTAATACCCAAACGTGTTTTTTGTTTGAGAAATCAACTGCGATCTACGTCAGTAGTTACAAGGCATCGATACATCATGAAGATGTGATAAGTCATGATGGCAAACTGCTTCCATCAAGACTCGATACCCAACCTCGTGATCTCAAGAGCGGGTGTCCAACCACTGCACCAAATGGTGATGAACATACCCAAGAATGTTACTGTCTCGAAAACTGTCTATCTTTCGACTTTTTATATTTTCTAACTTATCTACTCTATGTATGAAGTTGCACGACTAGAACAGTAACCTCTATAACTTGAACGATATACGTTGAAATTTGTGAGGACTTGAAATATAGATCTAGGATCTGTTCAGACTATCTAAAAATATGGAAATCAGATATTTACCTTTCATTAGAGTACAAAAGTACATCATATAACATAGAGTTTGAAAAGATTCCAATTCAATAATATCTCTTATTAATTTGATCTTTATCTATCATGGGTGAGTCAAATATTTTTGTTTTCACACCATAGGCTATAGATATTTTTTGCTCCAAGATTAAGACGTGCAAAACATTTTGAAATTAGGTGGAGAGTCTAAAAGAAGTCAATAAATAAATTATTAGAAACTGAGATATTTAATTAAGTTCAACAAAAAAAAAAAACTGAGATATTTTTATCTTCCTCCAAGAAGACAAATGAGGGAAGGAGAAAGCAGAACAGTTTGGCCCACCACTACTACAATGACTTAAAGCATAGAATATTTATAAATTGACATATATCTGACCGACTTCCTTACTTGCCCTCGAAGGTCCATGAGTTGTGTCTATCAATTTCTTAAGACCATGTTACAAACTTCTCCAAATTTTCGAACACTTTCTCTGTCTCAAGCTAACATAGATATAAGGGAATGGAGGGTTTTTGAGGAGAGAGAGACTCTGAGATGACGTCAGCCACTTCGAAGTCACCCCTCTCCTTTCTCCCCCACTGAAAACCCTAATGCATGCTTAGGTATCGGTGAAATTACTTGAAGAAGTAATCAATACAGGCAACTAGGTTAAGGGTATCTCAAATCTCTTAATAAATCTCAACTCCCAAGAAGATTAACCAGCAAGTAAAGGAAGATCAAAGAACTTCTTGCCTCGGGAAGGAGAAGCGAAAGGATATCCAGGCATATCTAGGTAAGATCCTATACCCTCCATCTTAATTACAACTGGCTTGATTATTCTGGAATTACTACCATGTGTTATTAATAGGGTTTCAACCGAGTAAACTTCTCGTCTTCCCCTCGCGTGCGCCGACTCTAGGGTCTGTCAAGGCCATTAACCAGTTCAGTGGTTCTCATCTCTCTTAACAAGTGTCGAAGATCTCTAGAAGATCTTCCACTTCTCTAGACGAGTGTAATCATCCGAGACTACACGTGGTTGTCGGAGATGAAGGAGATGTTTACGAGGAGAAGAAAGAAGAGTCCCAATATATTCTTTAAAGTCCATTCCTGTCTTCTTCTAAGCTGCATGTTCTTTCTAGATCGAAGAAACTTATTCTTCAAATTTGTCTTCTTCTTTCCATCTAGTCCTCTTATGTCGACCCACTCCTCTGATCGAAACCTAGAAGACTTAACTAGGAAAATGGCCGTGCAACTTAGTCTCTCTGAAGGAGGTAACCTCACCATAAGCTACCCAAAACCTTCTGAAAATAAGGAACTCATGGAAATTTCTTCTGGTTTCCTAGCTCGTTTATGTTGCAGGTATGATTATGGTATCGGCTTTATTAGAAAACATCTCTCAGGCCAATCTAGATTCTTTAGAGAATGTAGAATTACCCCCTCGGCTACTGGCCCTAACCATTTCCTCATCAAACCACGCAACCTTACTGTTTTGAACGAGATTCATCAAGGTAGGCCCTGGATTATTCGAGGTTTCTTAGTGGTGATGCAAGAAGTGGAACTACCTCTTAAAGAGGTTATTCCTGCACTCATGCTAGAGCCCATGTGGTGCAGTTTCTCGGGCTTACCTTCCTCGATCCAAAACAGACAAGATTTAGAGCTTATTTTCTCTTGCATGGGGTACATCATACAAATTCAACCTAGGAACTTCAGCTCAGGGTCTAACTCCACTATTAGAATCCAGTTCATGTACGATGTGAGGACACCTCTCTTGGCCACCCTCAACTCCATCTTCACAGACAGAGGTAAACCAGTTAACTTTAGTTACTATAAGTTCCCTAAAGCCATTTGTCATAAGTGCAGAATAGTTGAACATCCGATCACTCCCTGTATGTTACCCCAACCCCATGCTTTTGGTAATAACCTAAAGACTAAGCTCCCTGTTCCCCTCTCCACTGATTCTTGGGCACTCTCTGTGGTCACGTCTACTATGGCCAATGAAATGTTAAACCCTCCTATTCCTCCTCATGAAATTTTTCAAAGTAGAGGTAAGAGGAAAGATTTAGACATGATTATGGAAGTGAAAATAGAAGAGGATGTCAGGAGAAAGTCAAATCTTAGGAAAGCATTTGAGTTGGAGAAGATGAAGGATGTTTATCTTATGGAGAATCAGGTAGGGTGGTATTCTGGTCAGTCGTCTTCGTCTTCCTTGCACTCATCTTCCATTCCTCCTAGCTGGTTCTCTCCTCCAATGGAGTCTATTGACAGCACTGAAGAACGACGCAGGCACCTCTTTGCTGATACTCTAATGGAATCTCCTGGCTCAGCCAAGGAGACTAAAGAAGAAGGGGATCAGGATTAGTTTACTCGGTTGAAGATCAATTTCTTGGTGTTATATTCTGTTGTTTAATTAAGTGTTTTGTTAGTTTATTTTGGTTGTTAATCTGGTTTGTTGACTTTAAGTGCATCTAATATAAGATAGATGCTTTTGTTTTCTGTAAGTATTTGATTGATAGCTCTCGGTTATAATCGTATTTGTTTTTAGTCTCTTTAATTAGATAGTTGCATATTTGATGCACCCGAAAAGGTTGCACACCCAAGCGGAGGTATCAAATAGTAATCCGGCAAAGCCGGGATCGATCCAAGGATAGGAAGGTAGCTTGGATACCGAAGGGTCTTATCCCTCGGTCTAGATATTAAAAGCTAATTTAGACAAAAACAGAAAAGAAACAAGATAACATGGGGGGGGGGTTTTGATGATTGATTGAGAAACAAAAGAATAAAGCAAATAAACTAACTAATAATCAAAAGTAAACGGGTGAGAGAGATTCGAGAGAAGAGTCGGAGGAACAAGAGTCGGGAGACGGTAAGAGTTGATTCGGACAAAAGTTAATTGAGACGGATACTTCGATCCACAAGATCGACTATGATAAATACTATGTATCTATTCGCATGAAAATATAACTAACGTCACCCACATTGACAATCCTAAGCATCATGTGTCTAACTAAGCATAACCGATCAAACGTCACTAAGCATCGACTATCAAACTTACACACATTATCTAATGAATTAAAATGAACAAGTATGACACTAATAAGTATAATACGTCAAACTAAGTATAACCGATCAAACGTCACTAAGTATCGATTATCAAACTAAGTACGCATTATCAAACTTTGTGTCAATGGACGATTACGGTCGAGGCTTCTAGTTTATACAACTAGACGAAGTCAATTAAACTCACATGTAAACAAATAATAAGTCAATCATCACATTCAAATCATACTTCAAGAGTATCCGAATACGAGAGTTCATGTATCGAAATCCGGGAATCTATAATGATAAACCTACAACTACGTATTGTCCGATGTAATGTGTGAAATACAATCAATGTTCGACTCCTAAAGTGATGTCTATAAGTACTACGTATATCCGGAGATCATACTTAGTCAAACAAACGTCCTAAATCTGTTAATGCCGAGTCGTCGAAAGTGTCGTTTAGTCGCCTAACTATGTGAAGTGCATGACAAGACACATGAAATTATGACTTAGACTACTATCGATATCGAATACTTCGTTTCATCTATTAACTATGCGAAGTGCTTGAGAAGACACATGAAAATACGATCGAAACGATAATCGAATCAAATGAACATCAACTCATAATCAAAACATCAAATCATATTAAACATAATCACGAATTTATCACATTTCATCTCATATAATCGACACACTTGATTTAGCTAACATGGTTAGTGAGTGATAAATGAAAAGAAGATGATGAGAAATCCCCCTTTTTCGATGTGGTTCGAGGCTAGGTTCGTCGAGAAAAATGAGTCTCTAAGTGTAGTCGATCTCCCCGTAGTAATTTCCTGGATTTCCCTTTAATAGTGAACTTTGGGTGTCCCCGAGTAAAAATCAGATTTCCCCATAGCACTCATCATCATCTTCTCCATCTCAAGAACATCCACCATTAAAGCTTCATCAAGCTTTCTCTCTCTAGAGATTTTTCACCCAAAATCAAATCAAACCATATGGGAAGCTAGCCAAGATGATGGGGAGTAAAAACCCTAAGTTTTCCGGCCAAGAAGATGGCCGGAAAACTTAGAATAATCCGGCCAAAGAAAGGGAAGAAGTCCGGTAAAAAACCATGGTATCCGGCCAAATCCGGGTCCCTAGCTCTGCAGCCGCGTCCTCCATGCCGAGCACGTCCCTGCGGTCGCGTCCTCCATGCTCCGAGCAAGCTTCCCGTGAAGCGAACAGCAGCTCCGAGCATATGAGGAGCTTCTGTCCCGTGCTTTAATGGTGCTGCTCGGCTGCAGCTGCTCGGGCTGCAGCTGCTGTTCCCGTGAGATGTGCACGTCCGTGACAGCATCCCGAGCTCGGAGCAGCTGCAGATCCCGTGCTCCAGCAGCTCCTCCCGTGCCATCTTGTGTCCGGCCAAAGCTTTGGCCGGCCTAGCTTGGCCGGCCAAGCTTTGGCCGGTCTCCTTCCTTCTCTCTTGTTCTCCTCCCAAACCCTCTAAAACCCTAGTTGATTCTCTAAGTTTTTGATGATGAACACTCAAACCCTAGCCACCCTTTTTCTCCTCTCTCTTGGTTGTTTAATGACGAAGGAGATGAATAGTGTCTTGACCCTCTCTTTTTACTCAAACCCTAGACTTAGTCAAGACTTGACTTTGACTCAAACTTGAGTCCATAAAGAGGGTGCCTCCAAAATCTCTTCCTTCTTTCATCTTCTTTGGGCTTGGGTTTTGTTCCTTCATATCTAGGCTCTTGGGTTTTAGACTTGGGCTTTAATCTTCACTTGGAAATCAAGGGGGGTGCCTTCATAGAATCTTTGTTTTAAGACCGAACCTCAACTTCTTTCTTCCACAACTTCCCCATCCGAACTCGGAATTGACTTCCGTTTTCATCGTTAGACTCGTCTTTGACTCCTCTTGTCATATGATTTGCTTGAAATCTTTTTCTCTCGTTTTCGGCACATGAAATGATAGTGACAATTCGTTCCCTTTATTCCGGTTTACACGCTTAACTCCAAAATAAGTACCTAACATGAAAAACACATAAAATATTATTGATAACACTCGAAAATGACTAATTGGTCTAAGTTAGGCTCTCCAAATGTGACATTTTCGTGTCACATCAATATTCTCTCTTGCTTTCCTTTCAATTTGGTTTCTAATTAGCTGTATCTTTCCCTATGTCTTTAGAGATTTTCTCATCTTTAGTGCTGATATTAACCTAGTTTATTGAGTTTTGGTGGTAGTAATCTTCCTCTCTAGGAAAAATTACTTCTGTTAGTCTTCATAGTCTCATTAGGCCATTGGCCATCTTTCTCCTTTAGGGGAAGGATTTGGAGACCGCATTTAATTAACGCCTTTTAGACCCTCAGGCCTAATGCAGAGCCCTCCTAATCAGAGCCCAAGAATTCTAAGTTGGAATGTAAGAGGGATTGCCCAATTCCTCACTAGAAAGCACCTTTTGGCCTTAATAAACAGATATGACCCGGATATTATTTTCCTTGCGGAAACTAAGAATAGATCCAACGTAATTAATAAGAATATAAAAATAAAAAATACAAAAATACTATAGCAGTCATTTTGTAGATCCTATAAACAAAGCGGGAGGTCTGGTTATGTATTGGAAACACCATATAAATACTACCATTTTATACTCTGATAATAATATGATTCACGCTAATATAGTCAACTCGAATAATAGTTTCAACACTTTCATTACGGGGTTTTATGGCTGCCCTTATCACAAGAATAAGCTGAAACCTTGGAAAACTCTCTCTTCTCTTAATGTGGATAAGAGTATGCCCTGGACGATCATAGGAGACTTTAATAGTGTGTTAGATAAAGAGGAGAAAATTGGCGGGTCCTCAGCCACTAATTCTCATCTAGCTAGGATCCTTTCTCTTATTAGCCAGCTGGAACTCACTGACTTGGGATTCCAAGGCAGTCCGTACACTTGGAGCAACAAGCAATTTGGGGAGAATCTAATCCAAGAAAGACTAGATAGAGCTCTATCTAACTTTCAGTGGCTCCAGACTTACCAATTATCTAGTATTACTCATTTTGACTCGGTGGGTTCGGACCACCTCCCTATCCTTCTAGCTGACAATAATATTATTCATAGGAAGACTAAACCCTTTAAATTCATCCGGACGTGGATGAATCACCCAGAATGTCATGATTTTATTGCGGAGAAATGGAGGGTTAATCTGGACATTCAAGGAAAACTTAAGAAATTAAGTAAACACTTAACGGTCTGGAACAAAAAAGTTTTTGGTAATATTGATAGTAATATTAAGAGTCTAACTGATAGAATTAACAGTTGTGGTAATAGAGAGGAGCTCACTAGGTTGAATGAACAGTTGGAACAATTGTACCTAAACCAAGAAAATATTTGGAAGGAAAAATCCAGAAACAACTTTATTACGGTAGGGGATAAGAATACCAAATTTTTTCACTCTCAAGCCGTTCAGCGGAATCGCCAAAATAATATTAGGGCGATTAAAGATAGTAATGGAGATTGGCAGGAGAACATAGAACACATCCAAGATATCTTTACCTCTCATCTTTTAGAAATTAATACTTCTGAACACACTTTGACCGCTTCAGACATTCTTAACCTCTTTCAACCGGCTATTTCCACTCAGCAAAACAATAATCTAACCGCCATCCCAGATGAATATGAAATCAACCATGCTATTAAGAGTCTTAAGAGAGAAGCGGCGCCTGGGCCTGATGGTTATCCTCCTTTCTTCTTTCAAACTAACTGGGATACGGTCAGCCCGGATATCCTCCAGCTGGTTCAAAATTTTTTCCTCACAGCTTCGCTTCCTGAAGGAGCCAACCACACTCACATTTGTCTTATTCCTAAAACGAACACCCCGCAGACCCTGACAGATTATAGGCCCATTAGTCTTCTGAACACGACCTATAAGATCATCACAAAAATTCTAGCGGATAGGTTCAAAGACACCCTAAATGGTATTATCACCCCAGTCCAAGCGGCCTATCTTCCAGGTAGACAAATTTCGGATAACATAGTCATCGGACAGGAAATTATTCACTCTATGAAAATATATGAAAGGTGCGACAGGTTACTTTGGATTGAAACTAGACATGTCCAAAGCTTTTGATAGAATCGAGTGGAATTTTTTAACTGACATTATGCTGAAGCTAGGTTATTCGGAGCACTGGATTAGGATGATTAACTCATGCCTCTCCACCTCCTCTATGGCAGTTCTGGTCAATGGTCATCCCGGGCGCACCTTTTATCCGACCAGAGGCATTAGATAAGGAGACCCCCTATCCCCTTTCCTGTTTATCTTGGCTATGGAAGGGCTGAGCAGATTATTAGCAGACTACCAAGACCAAGACTCTTTTAAAGGGTTCCCTACTAACAGTACAGACCTTACCATTTCTCATCTTCTGTTTGCTGACGATTGCATTATCTTTGGCCGCAACTCCTTGGATAACATTCACATCCTAAAGAGCATCCTTAAAATTTTCTGCGATTCTTCAGGCCAGATGATCAATTATAAGAAGTCTAACATTTTCTATTCGAAAAACTCCCATCCGAAGTTTAAACGTATGATTATGCGCGCATTCAAAGTTAAGAATGCATCTACTTCGGATAAATATTTAGGGGCGCACCTATTTATTGGAAAAAGCAAGAAAACTGCTTTTCAGGATATCCTTCAGCAGGTAAAGAATAAACTCGAGAAATGGAATTTTTCATTCCTTTCTCAAGCTGGGCGCACTATTGTTATTTCGACAATAGCTGTCGTCGTACCCCGATACCAAATGCAATGCTTTGCCATTCCTAAAGGCATCTGCAAAAGCATTACGACTCTCCAAAAGTCGTTCTGGTGGGGTAAGTCCAGAGGTATCTGTACGAAATCGTGGTCATCCATTTGCCTTCCTAAAGCCTTGGGAGGGTTAGGGATTCATCACACTGAGCTAGATAACGCAGCTATGCTCAGTAAATTAGCCTGGAGGCTTAAGGCGGAACCCAAAGCTATGTGGGTTCAATTCCTTAAAGCAAAGTATTTCCCTCATACAGAATCCCCAGGACCGGTTAAATCCCATCACTCTTGGCTATGGAAGACTATCAGTAAACAGCTTTATCAGATTGAAGATTTAACTACATGGGAAGTCCACAATGGATTTCAGATAAATATATGGTCTGATCATTGGATCCCGGATACTCTACCTTCTCAGCTATCTCACAGAGATAGTCATATCACGAAAGTGGCACAGTTAATTAATAATAATAGATGGGATGAAGAATCTCTTAATAATATTTTTGACCCCCAAACACATAACCTTATTAAATCTATTCCCATTTATCCGATAGGAGAAGATCAACGGATGTGGAAGCTCACAAAATCAGGGAAATTCACAGTTAAATCCATGTATAAATACCTTACCACTAGTATAAATTCTCCCACTAATTTTAATCCCAACTGGAAATTCATTTGGAATATCCATAATGTTCCTAGAATACAAGTCTTTTTATGGAAGATTTGTACTAAAGCTCTACCGGTTAGAGAGAGAATTGGTAAATACATTGATAATAACCTTATCTGCCCCAACTGCAATGAGATTGAATCAATAGAACACACTCTTCTTCATTGTCCGTTAGCTAAGAATATTTGGTTCTATTTCAATATTATCTCAGAAAATATTAAGAATGTAGCAGAATGGATCTTTTCTTGGGAACACACCCCTCAATACTGCGACTCAGACGTTCAAAATCTTCTATCCACTATTCTATGGATAATATGGAAAACTAGATGTGATCATTGCTTTCAGCGCGAAATCATTGACCTCACCCACATTATTAAAATGATTTATAATTTCCCTAAAAAAATGTCATTAAACAATAACAAAACCAAACCCATACAAACTAGATGGAATCCACCAGAATATCCCTGGTTGAAAATCAATGTCGATGCATCCTTTATCAATGTGAATGAAATTACAGGTACGAGTTTAATTATTCATGACTCCGGTGCAAATTTCATAGAAGCTCATACGGCTATATCCAGGAACAGGAATAGTGAAGAAGGCGAAGCTGTCGCTATCCTTAATGGCCTCATCTAGGCAGCTGAACATAACTATCAAGACATAATCATTGAAAGCGATAATATTAATATTATCAATCATATTCAGAATTCCAAACGGGAAATACAATGGCAATCAAGAGTTCACATCAAGAAAATCCTTGAAATCAAAAACCGGATAAACAGGGTGAAGTTAACTACATAAACAGGAAATTCAATCTGCCAGCGGACAAGTTAGCGAAACGTGCGAGAAAGAAGAATAAATCGGAATCTTGGCATAGATTACCTTTCTTTTTAATTCCTATGTACTGTAATAACACTTTTATTTCGTAATGTATCTTGAACCTCTTAAAAAAAAAAAAAAACTAACATAGATATATAAACACTAGGACATTTTCGTTTAGTCCCACTCTTTTGTTTTCATCTAAAAGTGGTATTCGGGGATTTATTATTTATGCTTGAAGACGATCTCACTTTTAAATACTCCGTATAAGATATTTTCGTCTACAAATAAAGCATTTACTCTCCCTTGAAACACGTAGCGTCGATATGACACTCAAAAACGACCTTCCCGCGTTCATCTTCGTGAAGTTTATATACCCTAACTTGATAATTACTTGGAAATATAGTTACTTTCCAAACCAACATAGCACCATAAGTAATATTTTTGACCGCAGTGTTTCTTTTTGTATAAGGTATCGTAGCAAAAATACCTATCTCATTGATCTCTCGAAGAAGCATTTCAGCGAAGACGTTGGAGACATGAAGGATCAGTCCCATCAATCTCCATATACCTCTCTGTAGTAATTCTCCTGTTTTATGATCTTTAAACCCATCCAATGTTTCTCCAATGAAATTATCTAGAACACCATGATGGAAACCAATTAGGAGAGGAGGAAGAAGTTCATGCACTTTGTAATAAAATCCCAGCTTTCCACCATTAAAAGGCGAAGTGATCCAGTAAATTGTAACAAAAATACAAGTGTGGTCGAGTAAATTGTTTAAAACATACCACGATTGCGTTGCATATTTGTTCCGAGTAAGAGATCTACTGTAATAGACCAGCATTACCATATAGCGTTTTGTGTTGATGAGATTAGGAAACACAGGTGCTCCGAATCGGGATTGCGGTTCACATGTTATCTCAAAGATGGTATCACTTGTGCCAAGATGTATTGCCAAATAACTACTATACATCCATATGGGTGATTCCTTTGTGTAGAAGGCATCAGTGACCTGATCACTCAATGGTTTCCATGGATTAAGAGCAGTCAACTTTGCTAAACTTCCAATCTGCCAGTAGACACTAACATGTTGTCCACTACCCGAGAAAACATCAACCGTGATGTTAAGGGGCAGCCTCTCAATTTGTATGGGGTAGCCATGCTTTATATTTTTCTTACTCGTACTTGTAGGAGCATTTAGTTGTACTGGTGCAACCTTCGCTATTGTAGGATTTTCTACAAAGTTCGGCACCTTTATAGATCTTAACATTGATGCATAACACGACTTTGAAGCATCTTCTTTCGAATTTGTTTCCTCCACAACCAGGGATGGTTTGTCTACATTGGCTTTCACAATTGAGGGCCATCTATTCCAATCTTTCACAATTGTGGGTCTCTCACTCCATTGGTAATTCCTAAGTTCACGTTGATCTTCTGCTTGACCTCCCACAATTAGGTGATCTTGATCGAATGCCGATTGATCATCTACTTAGATAACTCTCATTATCTAGAGAATCTTGGCTTTCCACTTCGACAGTTTCTTGGAAATACTCCCTCACTTGATCTTCCACATTAACATGGTCGTCCATAATTTCCGGTCCATCATCTGTTTGACCTTCGAAGCTTTCATCGTCTTTTTCTTCTTCGGAGTATGGTTCAGTTAGGATTTTCAAGGTTTTGAGAATAGAGAAATTACTCCTCTTTTTCTTCATTGTTTCAAGAGAATTTCGCAGGTGGAGATTTGATAGAGAAAGATTTGATGTGGGACTTAATTCATGCGGAAAAATTTTATGATTCGAAACAAAGATGTCTTCTCCCGAAATTGGATATGAATCAAATAATTGGTCCGGACTTGATTGTTTCGTACCACGGCTAAGGTTCAGGTATGATGAAGGGAAGTTACTTCCTTCTTCTTTTTCCTCAATTGAAAAAATTTTGTTCCTTTTGTCAAGAACTTCTTCTTCAATATCATCAATTACGGTGACCGGAGTAACATTGGAGAACTGTCTACTTGATTCAATCTTTGTTTCCGTATATGAAAAATATTCATCGAGAGGAAGAAAATCATACCTGAGGATGCTTTTCAATATAACCCAATTATCTATGAATTGTTTACCTTGGTCAATGAGTCTCCATTGCATTGCATTGAAATCTTCGTAGATTCTTTCGGACATATGTTGTTCAACCAAAAAAACCTTACCTTTGTCATGAACTTCTTGATTTTTGAACCAATCTTCCATGCTCTGAATCCAAAAATTTATATGGAATTGACCTTCGAAGAGTGGAATTTTAGAAACTTGATGAATTTTTCTTTCATCCTTCCGATCCATATAAAATTGAATTGTATCTCTAATTGGATCCCAACATAAACGTGGAAAATTTTTCCAACATTCAAGAGGAGATGTATCCATCGATATTTTGTTGTATTATTTTTTTTTTGTGAGAGAAAAAAAAATTCCAGAATTTTGATGGCTCTGAATACCACTTGATGTAGACGCAGCGGAATTAAAATAAGAACAATAAAATAAACGAAGAACGGTAAATAACTGTAAATAAACTAAACTTTATTAAACTTCAAGGGGTTTTTCTTTTCAATATGAATATAAAAATAGACTAGACCTCCTTTTATAGGATATTAGACTTTCCTAGATAGACTCAAACTAGGATTCCTAAATATTAAAGATACTTAAACATAGAAACTTCTAAATAATAAAAATATTAACATAAGGTAATTTCCTAAACCTAGACTAATTAGGACTACTAACTCGGCCGACTAGGGCATGGGCACGTGGGTTTGCGGGCCCGACTCGGATGCGGCTGCATCACAACTCTTGAAGGAGATGGAGATGTTCAACATGTCTCTGTCATTGAAGCATGAAAGCACTCAGATTTTTTATGTAAGAATTACATTCTTAACTCACTGGAAAATGGTTTATACAATGTATGTTATGGTATAGACACGACTAAGGAACTCCGGGAAACCATGGCTAATAAATATAAAACTGAATTAGCGGGAGTTATTTATAGTGGGTAGATTTCTGAATTTTAAAATGACTGATATTAAAGTCCAAGAATTTCAACTTCTTCTACAAGAATTGAAATATGAGAATATGGTAGCAAACGAATCATTCCATGTGAGGGCTATGATTGAAAAATCACCTCCATTTTGGAAGGATTTTAAGAACTAATTGAGACATAAGAACAAGGAAATGTTTGTTGAAGAAATCATCCTCAAGTTAAGAATTGAAGAGGATAGTCGTAATGCAGAGAGGAAGATAGAAAAGAATAAAATCTTCTGGAAAAGTCAACATAATTGAGGTTGCACCAAACCCCAAAAAGAAAAGAAAGAGAATGAGACCAGGTAAGCCATCAAAGAAAAATAATGACCGATTTGATGATATTTGTCACAATTGTGGCAAAAAGGTCATTTTGCTAGAGATTTTCGTACTAAAAACGGAAAATTCAACAAAAACAAGAAGGTAAAAAATCAGGCATCTCTTGTGGAAGATGAAAAACTCCAGAACTTATGTGCTATGGTTACTGAAATGGAGGAAGAAATGAAAGAAGTAACAGAAAACCTTCAGAAACTTAATATATGTAATGTAGTTTCTGAAGTTAACTTGGTTGGTGGGAATCCAGGAGATTGGTGGGTTGATACAGGTGTCACTAAACATATTTGTGGAGACAAAAGCATGTTCTCTACATATACCAAAATTCCACAAGGAGAAACCCTCATTAGAGGAAATGCTAATACTACCCAAGTCGTTGGGAAAGGAAAGGTGGCCCTGAAATTCACATCAGGAAAATAAGTTACCCTCAATGATGTATTTCATACACCAGATATTCGTAAAAATTTAGTATCTGGTTCTCTACTCTCAAAAAATGGGTTCAAGCTAGTTTTCTAGTCTAACAATTTTGTTTAAGCAAGGGTGGTATGTATGTGGGTAAGGGTTATCTATGTGAGGGATTTTTCAAGATGAATTTAATCAATTTCATCTCCAAAAATTATTAATAAAGATAATGTTTTTTATATTTTGTTGATTGTTGTAGTATTTGGCATAAAAGGCTCGGTCATGTAAATAATTATTCATTAAAGAAGTTAATGAATATGGATTTAATCCCAAGATTCGAAATTGGCACTCAAGAAAAGTGTCAAACATGTGTTGAGTCTAAATCAACAAAGACTTCATTTCATTCCATAGAAAGAAATACATAACCACTAGATTTAATACATAGTGACATATGTGATTTAAAATTGGTTCAGACAAGAGGTGAAAAAAAATATTTTATCACTTTTATTGATAATTCTACTAATTTTAAGTAAGGATGAAGCAGTAGAGAAGTTTGAACTTTATAAAAATAAAGTAGAAACCCAACTTAACAAAAAGATAAAAGCACTAATAAGTGATAGAGGAGGGGAATATGAATCTCCTTTTAAAGAATTACAAGGTATAACCTGTGACGAAGGCACGAAAAAATTGTTGGTTTTTTTCTTTTTCTGAATATTGCTACAATGGTCATTACAGAGGCACTGATACATCGATACGATGTGATAAGCACGATAACCGCCGAAATACCGCTAGCCTAAAGCTCAAGAAACTAAATGGCCTAAAAGAACACATAAACTACTTTATTTATACCCAAGTTTGATATTCCTGGATTTGCACTTCCATGAGATCGAACCTGGGACCTCCGCACTGTAGAGTATATGCACTTACCATACCAGTTGTTGGCGAAAAATTTGTTGAACACGGTGAAAATGCACGACTGTCAAGTTCATGTTGCTGAATCCAAAACGACCTCAAAAAATTTATGTGAGAGTTTAATTCAATTTAATTTACAATTTACACATAACCCTTACATACTTTCAAGTGGAGACAAATTAAATGCAGATTCTCTCGTGTGGGTAGATTGTCATTTGAGACTAAGAAAAAACTAAATAAAAATGACAGAGAAAAAAGAGAATATGGAGAGCCAATGAGAAAGAAAGGTCGATATATGGTCACAGGTGGTGGATTAGAGGTTTTTGACAAAGAGATATGAGAGTTCCAAAATTAATTGCCATACGCTTGCCCATAGGTCACCTGCAGTATGGTGTAATGGGATACCTATGCATAAGAAATTAAATCTTCCTTTATAATATAAATAGGAAGCCAAAATAGTGGTATACCCCAAAGTGGTTATCACATATTTGATGTATCAACGCCATACTGCAGGTCTCGAGTTCGATCTTCAGAAGAGGTGGAATCCTTGGGCTATTGTATATGAGATTATTAGGGTATAAATAATGTAGTTGGGCTTTAGGCCATAGTTAGTTGGGATTTAGGCATGTTTTTGTTAAATTTGACAGTATCGTGCTTATCACATCTTTGATATCTCAACGCCATTGTAATGACTAACGTACATCGTAGTCAATTTTCCAAAAAAATATAGTGATATATCCAAATGATACTAATGAAACCCAAACCCACAATATCAAAGAAAAATAAAAAGGGCAAAAAATAAGAAATATATATTGGACCTAAATTTATTTACTAAAACTTGGATAATTAACTTTATTGAAAAATGGTCCAAATACAGTAATGACTATGGTCAAATAGACGTCTGACCACTTCAATCGTTTATCGATATCACAAGCCTCTAAGGATTGGAAAGAGAGTGTTCTGATCGTTCTAGGCTGCATGGAGTTTATTGAAGTTTCTCTATCTTTCTTCTTCTTTCTAAAATCATCGACTCTTTTCCATTTATCAATTATGGAGGTTTCAGAGTTATAGGGTGTAGTTATGGTGTTTTAGGTAATAGCCAACTTTGGAATTAATTTAATTCTATTATATTAGTTATTTGTATCTACTATTGCAGAATTCATCTAAGACAATGCTCATATTCTTTTTTTTTTTTTTTTTTTTGTTGAGAAAGAGAAAACCAAAAGAAAAACAACCTAACGCTCCGAGAACGCCTCCCTGAAGGCCTGATCTGTCACCCACATCCAATTTCCTTCATGCATTCTGCCCCATTTTGCTAACTGGTCAGCCCTCTTGTTCCTTTCTCTCGGGATGAAAGTGAAACCTACGTCCCCTATCTCCAGAGCTAGCTGATCAATGATAGATATGAGCTTCTCCGATTGCCAAGCTACTGCTGATGGTTGTTTATTTAGACGCCTTATTATGTTGAGATTGTCACTCTCAATACGGATATCTTGGATGTAGTTATGTTTTGCCCACTCCAGCGCCTTTATGATCGCCAAACATTCACATTCCTCCGCGTTTTGCCCTTTGATCGTGTAAGCAGCCGCAGCCTTAAAACCTTCATGCTCGTCCAGCATCAGACATCCAACACCTGCTACTTCCGTGACTACTTTAAACGAAGCATCGACTTGTATCACAACACTAGGGGTTGAGACTTGGACCGGCTGTTCCGTCTCTCGCACTACATCTAGATCACTAATGGCATTGAGAAACCTGGGGGTGCTTTTAATCCTGTTGATCGTCATCTCAGGGGTCATATTAGTTTGAGCTATGCATTTTTCACACCTAGCCTTCCACAGATGCCAAAGCACTGTAGCGAATAGCACCTGAGCATCTGCATCTATGTCCCTCCATGAAGTAATCCACTCCTGCAAACTATGAATGTTTTCTGAAAAGACATTAAAACCAAACCAAACAAATTTGGCGAATTCACAATGTAGCAACACATGGTTAATAGTTTCTCTTTCATTACAGTAACCGCAGTTAAAGATTTCTCCAATGAACTGACCTATTTTGTCCCTTACTGGTAGGCATTTGGTACAACATTTCCACACAAATAGTTTTATTCTAGGAATAACTGGAAGATCCCATATAAAATTCCAATCTTTCGATTCATTTTGGTTACTCGCATCGCGTAGGAAATGATACATGGATTTGATCGAAAAGTTACCTGATTTAGTTAAAGACCATCTAGCAGTATCCACCTGATTTGCCTGTAAATTAATACTAAGAATAGCATTGCATATGTTAGAATTAAAGTATTGGGATAAAATATTCGTATTCCAATGGTTATTGGTGATAAGTTGCTCCACCTTCGTAAGTGGACAATTCTGGTCATTAGCAAGAGGAGGGGGATGGTTTGGTATCCAGAAATCATTCCAAATATCAATATGTGTACCTTGATTGACGTCCCAGAACACCAGGTTAGCCACCAGACTGAGATGTTTGGAGATAGACTTCCAGAGCCAGGAATGATGCTGCTTAGCTTCAATTGGACGCTCCTCTTTCTTGTAGTATTTAGCCTTCAGAATTTTAGCCCACGGAGAGTCAGGATATTTAAGAATGCGCCACACAATTTTGCTAAGGAACGCTAATGTAAGATCTACTTGGAATTTCTTTATTATGCAATCTTCAAAAGTTCTTTAGGCTTCTTCTCCTTCTGCATATTACAAAGATAATCTAAAGATTAAAACTTCAAAATAGAAAAAGGAAGATAAAATTGAAATTTCAAATATTTTGATATACCATTTGAAGAGTCGTTTGAACATCAACCAAAAGCTTGATTTCTTCGGACTTTTGAAGTTCAATCTGAGGTCCTAAAAGGTCTTTCAAGAGCAAGTCTCCTTCATTCTTTTCGGCTCAAACAACTTCCCAGTAACATAGTACAAGCAATTGCATCTTTTTTTCTCATTCCATCCTTATCCTTTGAATCCTCTATATTTCAATCAAGTTACCTTTAGTAAAGTCGATAGCCATAATTGGAAAAAAAAACTTGAATGGTGATTTTAGTTAGTTTATTGTTTTTCAGTTTCCCCTCCTATTATGTGATAAACAAACGTGTCTGTGCCCTACAGGCACGGGCTATACCTAGTCTATATAATAAAATAGGTGGATGGTTGCTAACTCTAACAAACCCTGGATAAATCCAGCCGTTTGACCCACATCAGCATCCGTATAGACTGTGACGCCCCGTGTTCTGAGTCACGGTTTGCCAGGCAGTTTATAAAAGAAACTAGGTCTAAGTCTCACTTAAACAGAGTTTCTAAAATAAACCAAAGCCAAAAACTTATCTCCGATAACAACTCAATAAAATGAAGCAACAGAAATCTAAAAAGAAATCATGTTTTCTGAAAACGAACTAAAAGTCAAACGGTCAAGACTAAATTTGGGCAGAGTCTCCTCTGTAAATTTAGACAATCAAACCTGAAAAACCTGTCAAACATTTATATATATACTCACATAAACTTCATATAACACACGTCGAAGTCCAAACTCCAAACATCTCACACGTAACTAAATACTACAGTGATACATATATAAGGTTCGTTCTGTGATAATATACATAACTTGAAAATATCAAAAGCTGATCGATCTTACATCAGAAATTGCTCACAGGCAGTATGAGATCGATCTAAGTATATAGTACCTGAACAAAAACAAAAGGAGTGAGATAACTCGAAAGTTAGCTCAGTAGGATACCCAGACATCCTACCCGCACCACACACATCAACATTTTATTATACCAATAGTTTATATATGTGACATATATACAGAGATATCAATATGCACATCAAGCAAGGCGATATAGCAAGATAATTCTTCTAGCTTACCAAGATCACGACTGAATACGCCCTCAGTCGGGGTCACCTACTATTCGGCTAGGAAGAACCGTTCGGCCTTTGTTAGTATGTAGGCAGGCGGCGCCTTATCGAGCGTTTGACTACTGCAGTGTACACATGGATCCACGTAATACCCCGGTAAGAGCTTCCGTAACTCTCCCTTCGTAATCATCGCCCATCGGGCTGGCTTGTGATCTCAATACGCATCGAATAGTAAATCTCACCCAAACAATGATACGCTTGGAATATGTCATGACTTACCCAGACGACTATAAGAGCATCGTCGTGTAGCAGAGCCATATACCCACGGCGATACAATTATCTCATCTTGAGGCGCGTCCTATCTCCGGCCAGATCTGACGCTTCCTCGCAAGGTAACTCATTGACCATTCGAAGAATACCCAAACATATGCATGAACCTATAATAGTATTAAATGATCTGATAGGCTCCCAAAGCTACAAGAACAGAGCCCTCCTAAAGGTCCCATCAACCCAAAGGAGAAGAGCGTTCTCATGTCTTAAGGTAGGGTAAATCCTGTTTAAAGCCAAGCTTTTACTAGTGTCCACTTTCAGGGAATTAGTATTTTCTTACTAAGAAAACTCGGGTAAACACCCTCTCTTATTTCGGTGAAAACATTGTAGGTATCAATCACAACAGAATTCAAACCACACACACCAGTGGTTTAGCAGAATAAATAAACAAGCATGGCATTGGTCAGTCCCCTAATCACTCCAAGGGTCGGAATACCCCAACTCCCATCCTCTCCGGACCCCATTCCGGGTAAACTAGAATGGTCGTTACCAAACGGCTGGCCACGAACCGAGTGTAACCCTTGACATAATTCATGGCTAATCCATAACATAAAATAAACAAGGGGACCAACCAATGCCCGTGGTAAAACAACCATTACACGTAACACAGATCAAGCGATTCCGCCTCCATGTTATACACGCAGCTCAAGCGATTCCGCCACCACGTGTTTACAATTCACACAAAAAGATCACACAGATCAAGCGATTCCGCCTCCATGTGATTATTTTTCAGAAAAACCAATTTGTTTTTAAAAGAGAAACATCCATAGCATAGAGCACACCACATACATACATATCATACCATATCATGTCATAAATTGAACTAGAGAATTATAAAAAGAAGAAAATGACTAAATATATACATATATATAATGGTGAAACGGGGAATACCCGTGCTCCAAGTAAGATTCATAGGATCCTACCTCAAATATAATACACCTCAGGTTCAGTACTATCCTCCACCTGAGACTCGGGTTCTTCGAAGACCTCTTCTACGTAGTATTCACTTCCTGTTGCAAGTAAGAAGAAACAAGAGGGTCAATTGACAATTAAAAAAATTGTCCGAGGAGATCCTGCAATCTCATAAGATGCTCAGATGCATGAGAATGAACTTATGAACGATATAAGATTCAGTATATAGCTCCACCGAATACTTAACTCGCGTCCTAAACAACTGGACAAGTCCATATAATCTTATCCGTAGTTTCGAAGCCATCATATCATATAGACCTTGATCATATGAATTTTCTTAGCCAAATCATCTATATAACAGTGAACCCGACATATAATAGATACCCATTATATACCAAACTATTCCACAACTGTTTGTTATACAGAAATCGACTATTAGAAGTAATTCGGTAGCACCTCGTCTGCATATGGGTACCCCAGATAAGTCCAAAAGATTTTAAACGAGTCCCAAATCATAAAATCATTGAAAGAACTTAATAATTAACTATTCCAATAGCTCCAATATATGAACCCACTAAAAATTATACCCAACTATATAGCTTCTGATATTACCATCCAATATCTCTCAAATTGAGACGAAACTAAAAAAATTGAACCGCTAGAAACGTAGATGAAGTTGAATAGAGTTACCTGGAAGAAACGGCACAATTTTTCGACTACCGACGATAAACTAATTGGACCGGGAAAATCGAAGTTTATAAAACCCTAAGTTTCCACCGAACTTATTATGGTTGCTGTTGGAATTGAAATTGAAATTGAAACTGGGCGGCTGGAGTTAAACGTGGGCTGGGTTGGTTTATAAAGAAATTTAAATGCATGCAGATGCCACTTGTAAACAACTAAAGTGGCCAACAAAATGCCTTTGCTTTAAGTCCCTCAATTCCTATGTCCCTTGCAGATAAGTCCCACTAAATTTACAACTCACTATTCCAACCACAATAATCATTTTATGACCCCCAATTTAACTTCTTATTTTCTCTTTCCTCCCACAACTAACCATGAAAAAAATAATTAATTCTTCTCGGCGCTCTAATTCGTCTGATTTTCCAATTCAAAAAATCTGGGTGTTACATAGACCGTTGGATCCAGCAAAATCAATGAGATGGGCACCGGGCGCCTATAGCCAACTTTAGTGTCTCCTCTCTCTTCTGGACGAACATATCTTTCACTTCTACCGGACATATCTTCTCAGTTCACGTCCTCTACAACACGATGACTTATCCCTCATCTACTTCATTGATCATTCTGAATGTTTCAAGCTTCTCATCCTTCTCTGTCTTCAACAATGTTAAGGAAAGTGAGTCAACATCTAATTAGATGATTAAGTTAATTAGATGTATATAATCGAGCTTAGTTAGAGTAGGTAGTTATAAAAGAAGTTAGTTATTAGAAAGTTAGTTAAGACTAAAAGTTAGTTGTGAAACCAAATTGTTAGTTTCATAACAACTAACAACCTTTTTTTGTTTCTCTCTCTCTTCAGATTCTCTATATATATCTTAATGTAAATTGGATTAAACTCAATGAATGAAATCAGTTTTCATCTTTTACTTTTCTCTTTCTGCTTCAAATTCTAACATGGTATCCGAGCCTTCTTCGATTTCTTCTTTTTTTTTCGATATTCAAGCTTGATCTTCTTCTTTTTCCTTTTTCAGATTGTTCTTCTTTTTTGATTCTTCTTCAATTTTACTTTAATGGCGAATGGTTCTTCTTCTTCTCCAAATTATTCATCATCTTCTTCTTCCTTCCATCTTCCATCTCCTTCTATTGTTAATCAATATGTTTCCAATAAATTGACATCTACTAACTACATTTTTTGGAAATCTCAATTTCTTCCTCTTTTACGTTCTTATGATGTTCTTTAAATTGTTGATGGATCTTCAATTTGTCCTGATAAGTTCATCCGAAATCATCCTACTGATCATCCTTCTCTTAATCCTGAATATGCGAATTGGATCAGGCAAGATCAAATGATTCTCAGTTGGCTTCTTGCCTCTCTCACAGAAGAAACTCATAGTCAAGTTCTTGATCTCACGACATCTCATGATGTCTGGACAGAGCTAGAAAGATCTTATTCTTCTCACTCAAAAGCTCGAGTTTCTAATTTGAAATCTGACCTTCAAAACCTCAAAAAAGGTTCTGATTCCATTCAAATCTATTTCAATAAAGCAAAATCCATTGCTCTTCAATTACGACAAGCTTCTAAACCTATATCTGATGAGGATCTATGTGATATACTATTAAGAGGACTCTCTTCTGATTATGGCTCTTTTCGAGCTGCCTTTTCTCTTCAATCACAATCTTACTCTCCTAATGATTTGCTTGGTCTTCTATTGATAGAAGAAAATCGATTACAACATGAAAATTCTTATAATCTTGTTCACTCTTCAATCAATTTTACTCAAACATCCCCTTTTAGAGGATTACACAGAGGTCAATCATATTACAGAGGTCGTGGTCGTTCTGATATAAGGAATCATGGTCGAACCATGATAAGAGGAAGATCTTCATCTTCTTCTTCTCCTGTTATATGTCAAATTTGTGGAAAATCTGGTCATTCAGCTTATTATTGTTATAATAAGAACAATTCAGCCTTTCAACCCAAGTCATCCACTACTTCTACTGAAAATCAATCATATCTTACTGAATTTGAAGATCCTAATACCTATCTTCCTGATTACTCTTCGGATTATCATCATTATTATCCATATTCTGATTTTGATTACTCTTCTATGTCTCAGCCAGTTGACTCTCATCATTTCACAGATAATGAGACATATTTCCCTGAGATTCACAACACTTATTCATCTGCTCCACCACATTCTTCCTCAACTACTTGGAATCCTGATTCAAGAGCTACTCATCATGTTACATCAGATATGACCAATCTAGGAGTTCAAACAGAATTCAAAGGCAAAGGTCATGTTAAAATTGGTAATGGCATAGGTTTGTCTATCTCTCATACTGGTTCTACTATTGCCTCTTTTGATTCAAATTCCTTTTTCCTTCATAATATTTTACATGTTCCTTCTATTACTAAGAACCTCTTATCTGTTCATAAGTTTGCTAAAGACAATAATTGTTATTTTCAATTCTTTCCTAACTTTTTCAATATCAAGGACCTACAAACTAACAAGGAGCTTCTTCATGGTCCATGTGAGGATGGTCTATACACTGTTCAACTCCAATCTCTTCCTTCTGATGCTCAAAGCTCTGTGTTTTCTACTTCATTATCTTCTGATTGGCACTCAAGATTGGGACACCCTGCCTTTCGAACAATGAAACACATCATTCAAGCAAATAATCTACCTTTCTCCTCTCTTGTTCCATTTATTTGTGAGTCTTGTCAAATGGCTAAGAGCCATTCTCTTTCTCATAAGTCAAGTATATCTTCTGTATCCTCTCCATTAGAATTAATACACTCTGATGTATGGGGACCTGCCTCATCTGCTTCTTTCAATGGATATAGATATTATGTTACCTTTTTAGACACTTTTACCAAATATACTTGGATTTTTCCAATTTTACATAAGTCAGATGTTTCCTCCACATTTCTTCTTTTCAAATCTCATGTTGAGACATTATTCTCTCTTAAAATCAAATGTTTGCAATCTGATTGGGGTGGTGAGTTTCGAAACGTATCCAAATATCTTGAAGCAAATGGTATTGGCCATCGAATTTCATGTCCTCATGATCATGCTCAAAATGGCATGATCGAAAGGAAACACAGACACATTGTTGAAACTGGTCTGGCCTTATTAGCTCATGCTAATCTTCCATTATCCTTTTGGGATTTTGCATTTGAGACTGCTGTCTATCTCATTAATCGACTCCCAACTCCCATCCTTAATAACATTTCTCCTCTAGAAGCCTTATTCCATATCAAACCTGACTATCATTATCTTAAAATCTTTGGGTGTGCCTGTTACCCTTATCTCAGACCTTATCACAGCCACAAACTTGATTTCAGAAGCTCATTACATATCTTTCTTGGCTACAGTCCTAAACACAAAGGATATAGGTGTCTCAATCCTCACAATAATCAGATTATCATCTCTTCTAATGTTGTCTTTGATGAGTCCAATTTCCCTTCTTTAGCTTCTTCTATTACTACCACCTCTTCTTCTGCTCCTATGCCTTTCTCTCCTCCTCCTATTTCTTCCTTTCCCTCTTCTACTGCTCCTTCTCTTCCATCCATTCCTTCTGAGCCTCCTCCCTCTTCCATTGTTCCTCCTCCTTCTTCCACTGTTTCTCCTCCTTCTTCCATTGTTCCTCCTCCTTCTCCCATTGTTCCACCTCCTTCTTCCATTGTTCCTCATTCTTCTTCAATTGTCCCTTCTTCTGTTTTTAACTCTCATCCTATGACAACCAGAGCCAAAGTGGGAATTCAAAAACCCAAAGTATATACTACTTCTCTTTCTACTTCTGATCCCACTCCATCTACTTTTCTTCAAGCTTCTAAAGATTCAAAGTGGAGACTTGCTATGTCTGAGGAGATCAATGCTCTAATTCAAAATGGTACTTGGGATTTAATCCCCTATTCTCCAAATATGAATGTTATTGGTTGTAAATGGGTTTTTCGTATTAAGAAAAATACTGATGGCTCCATTTCTAGATACAAGGCACGATTGGTGGCTAAAGGATTCAATCAAGTTGAAGGCCTTGATTATGAAGAGACTTTTAGTCCAGTCATTAAGCCTGTCTCCATTCGAATTATACTCTCTCTTGCTGTCTCAAAAGGCTGGGTTCTTAGGCAACTTGATATTAAGAATGCTTTTCTTAATGGTTTTCTCAAAGAAGAGGTTTTCATGAGCCAGCCTACAGGCTTTATTGATTCAGATAATCCAACCCATGTTTGTAAGCTCCAGAGATCTCTTTATGGTCTCAAGCAAGCTCCCAGAGCTTGGTTTGATAGATTGAGCACATTCCTCTTAAGCATAGGTTTTCTAGCCTCTCAGACTGATACATCTCTGTTTTATAGCATTACTTCCTCTTCAATCATCTATATACTAATCTATGTTGATGATATAATCATCACTGGTAGTGATTCTTCTCTGGTCCAGTACATCATTGCTAATCTCTCTCAAGAATTTGTTATTACTGATCTGGGTACTCTCAATTATTTTCTTGGTATTGAAGTTTCTTCCACTACAGATGGTCTGCTTCTCTCTCAAAAGCAATACATTTCTAATCTTCTTCTCAAAACTAAGATGCATGAGGCTAAGCCTGTTTCCACACCTATGGCTACTTCTGCTACACTTAGAAAAGATGAGGGTGAACCCTTAAGTGATTCTGATATCACCTTATATAGAAGCACTGTTGGTGCTCTTCAATATGCTACCATTACATGACCAGATATTTCTTTTGCTGTGAACAAAGTTTGTCAATTTCTCAAACTCCCTACTGATGATCATTAGTGTGCAGTCAAACGCATCCTCAGATATCTCAAACACACTATTGATTACACTTTCAATATTCATAAGTCTTCTCTCACTCTAAATGGGTTCTCTGATTGTGATCTTCAAGCCTATTCTGATGCAGATTGGGCTGGTTGCCCAGATGATAGGAAGTCTACTAGAGGAATCTTAATTTTTATGGGTTCTAATCTTATATCTTGGTGTTCTAAAAAGCAAGGCACAGTGGCTCGTTCAAGCACAGAAGCTGAGTATAAGGCCTTAGCAGATGCCACTTCTGAACTTCTTTGGATTCAGTCTCTCTTCTCTGAATTACAAATTCAATCGAATTCATCCCCAATTTTATGGTGCGATAATCTGGGAGCTACTTACTTGACAGCTAATCCCATCTTCCATTGTCGCATGAAGCATGTAGAGATTGCCTACCACTTTGTTCGAGATATGGTTAAACAACAAAAGCTTCATGTTAGACATATTTCGACTCATGATCAAGTGGCTGATATTTTCACCAAACCTCTCTCTATTTCTCGATTTTGCTCTCTTCGATCCAAACTCAACATCTCTCCACCCATGTTGAGTTTGCAGGGGGCTGTTAAGGAAAGTGAGTCAACATCTAATTAGATGATTAAGTTAATTAGATGTATATAATCGAGCTTAGTTAGAGTAGGTAGTTATAAAAGAAGTTATTTGTTAGAAAGTTAGTTAAGACTAAAAGTTAGTTATGAAACCAAATTGTTAGTTTCATAACACCTAACAACCTTTTTCTGTTTCTCTCTCTCTCTTCAGATTCTCTATATATATCTTAATGTAAATTGGATTAAACTCAATGAATGAAATCAGTTTTCATCTTTTACTTTTCTCTTTCTGCTTCAAATTCTAACAAACAATCGAGGTGAAATTTCTGAAATGATTATTTTATTTTGATTTTTTATCTGGATCTAATTTGACTTGGTGACTAAGGATTTTTATGTTCCTCCATGAAATATGTTTTGATCTTGAAATTTGGTTTGTTGCGACTAAAAACGATTGAAGGCACGTCAATGATATTATATTTGTCTAATCTGATTTGGTAACTAATGAATTTCTATCTCTGTCTCATTTGCTTCATTTTTTTCCTTCACTTTTTGGCTTTGTTGTTGAGGAATTCAGGGCACGTCATAAAAATGTTGGTATATTTGCTTCATTGATCATATTTTTTTATTGCTTCATTGATCTTTGTGCATGTTTCATTGTTAATAGTTCAAATCTTTGAATTTCTGTTAATTAGAAGGTTATGTTTTGATAGAGAGTGATTTACCTCATTATGTGTTTGTGAATGTGTTTGATGCTGCCATATATGTGTTTAATAAAATGTGTAATACTCTTTATCAAATGTCTCAAATACGTTGGAGTATGATTTTCGGGTAGGGTTTGATGTATTCGAGTATTTCATTGTTAATAGTTCAAATCTTTGAGTTACGGTCAAGTAGAAGGTCATGATTATGATAAAGAGTGATATACCTCTTTATGTGTTTGTCAATGTGTTTGATGGTGCCATAAATGTGTTTGATGAAATGTCTAAAAAGGTAAGAGATAAGAAATTGACATAGAAAACCATTGGGATAATAACATGTATGTGTTTAACTCTTTATCAAATGTCTCGAATACATTGGAGTCTGATTTTGGATAGGGATTGATGTATTTGAGTGTTTCTTTCCAACTCTCTGTATTCTCTCTCATTTTGATAGAAACTCTCAATTGAAAACCTTTATTCTTTAATCCAATTTTGAAACCTTTCATCTTTCTCTTGATGGAATGATTGAAACTTCAAACGAATTTTTCACTCATTTGATCAATCCCTTCTACTAATGTTTCATTCGATTATTCAAAGTCCTCATCAATATCCCTTTAACTTTGAAGCCAACGATGGCGATCTCCTCCCACGTGGTACCGCAGCTACACTCAAATCTCAGAGTAAGAAGATAATAATAAAGGTTAGGTTCATTACTTTCTAGAAATTTATGTTTTTCTTTTCAGACGAATATATTAGGTTTTGATGTATCAAATCGATTACATATTTACAGACTTGTGTGGGGATGGCCATGGAAAAACCTTCACTAATCGATGTTGCAATATATGCTTGTAATGTTTTCTCTTAACCAGAAGATATCTTGTTCAAAAATAAAATAAAAGAAATTATAAGAATATGTATTTAATTTAATTTTTGTTCTATTAAGGCGTCTTTTAGGCTTCCATGACTAGTTAATTAACTTTAAATGTTATGACTTTGTCTTTTAAATTTTTAATTAATTAGGGTCTATTTATTTGAAATTAGAATTTAGGGTGGAATTGAGGAACCCTAAATTCTATGTTTATATCTTTTTCGTGTTTGGTGTCAGTAGGATGTGATCTTTGCTATGCCTGACTAATTTTTATACTTTTCGAAAACATATTCCACCTAAACTTGGTTTCTTTTGGATATACTCTTCAGGTAGAGAAGTTAGATAAGTTAGTATGTCAAGTTATTTCTGTTTTCTTAAGGGTTGCAGACTTACGAGGTAAACTTTGCATTTTGTATACATATTTTCTACGTGTTTCTTCTCTAGTTATATGCAAATTATGCGGTTCTATCACCTGTTAGAAAATTCGATGTAGATAAATCTCCTGGTTAGATTCATAAATTTGCTTTACAATATTTATCTTCTTTTAAACATTAATTGATACTAACACTAAGAAAATTTCACAATATTTACATGACAAGATGCCAAGTTCTATCGAGACAAAGCTCATGCCGTTTCAGCAAGATGGAGTTAGGTAGGTAGCATCACTATTTGGATTGTGTAGTCCAACTAATTGGTTTATTTTGGTTCAGACTGTTACACTTTAGGTCCTCTTATGCAATTTTTTGGTATTTACTTTCTTTTAGATTTGTGTTGAATCATGGTGGACGTGTTCTCTTAGCTTTCGAGATGGGCCTCGGGAAAACTTTGTTGGCAGGGAATTTGTATACTAGTGTTTATTCACTACTTCTGCTTTAATTGTATAATTGACATATAAATGACTTATCTTTCATGACCATATCATTGAGTAACACATGATTCTCCTAATAATATTTAATTAAGTGAAAAATTCAAATGACGTAATTTGAACTTAATTAACATTAATAATTACGGACCTTAAAATCTTGCTAAGTATCGATTAATCACCTATTAAAATTGAGTATCATTGCGGGTATCAACATACCAGTAATGATTTCTAGCAAAGTCTGTTGGATTATTTCCCTAATAGCCCCCAACTTTGTGACCGATTTCCTGCCTAGCCCCCTACTTTATCAAATATACCTAGATGACCCCCTTTTTTAGATTCCGTTATAACACCGTTACCTAGTCATCATTTCTCTCTCTTCCATCTCATTACCTCTCTCTGCCACCTCATCATCTTCACAGGCGAAGGTCACCGGCCGGCCAATTTTCCAGCCGGCGACCTTCTTTAAAAAAAACAACTTTTTTTTTCCTCTCTCTCTAGATATGAACCAGATCTAGAGAGAGAAAAAAGAATATATTTTTTTTTAGAGAGAGGAGAGAGGAAAATTTTTTTTCAATGAAGGTCGCCGACCGGAAAATTGGTCGGCCGGCGACCTTCGCCGGTGAAGATGATGAGGTGGCAGATAAAGGTAATGAGATGGAAGAGAGAAAAATGATGACTAGGTAACGATGTTATGACGAAATCTAAAAAAGGGGCCATCTGGGTATTTTTGATAAAGTAGGGGGCAAGGTAGGAAACCGGTCACAAAGTTGGGGGCTATTAGAAAAATAACCCAATTCTGTTTTATAATATAGGGATCAAGAATTAGAACCTATAAAAAATATATGTATTCGTCCGGTATCTATAGGTTTCTTAAAAGATAGAATTCTTTTGCTTTTGATGACTCTAAAGTTACAAATCGGTCTAATTGTTTAGGCATTAGACATATACTCTCACTACATCATGAGATTGATAAACAGAGCGCTTAACCAAAGAAGAAAGTTGATTGACGGTTATAAAACGTATCTTTCAAATGAGACGAGGTGAACTAGAAAAATTTAATATTTTGTGAAAGGCCTCTAAGATAAGAAAAAACCTATGCTTTCATGATCCGCATTAACTTAACGTTTTGTAAGAGCCACCCACTCCATGTTCAACTTATGTGATGAGATAACTTTATCTAAAGTCTAACTATTTTTTATTAAAACTTATCTTTTTTTTTTTTTTTTTTATGAAAGTATTAAAACTTATCTAATAAGAAAGATAGTTGAATCATTAAAATTTACAATAAATTTTATTATTATATGTTTGAAGTTGCTACAAAATGTGATACTAAAATTATTTTGATTATCAATTACGAATATATTTTAAGAAACTCAAATGACGTAATTAGAATATAATGAACGTTAATAAGTCATTTAAACCTAATGAATATTAATAAGAGAGATGGTCGAGTTATTGAAATTTACACTAAATTTTATTATTATATGTTTGAAGTTGTTTTAAAATGTGATAGTAAATATATTTTGATTATTAATTACGAATATATTTTACTACGTGAGAAATTCAAATGACGTAATTAGAATCTAATGAACATTAATAAGTAATTTGGACCTTAACAACTTGAAAAAGTATCAATTAATCACCTATTAAGTTGGGTATAAGTAAGGCTATCAATATTGTTGTGATTTTCGAACATGTAATAATCATTCATGTGGGGATTGTTGGAATCGATACCTAGCTCAAAAGTAGTTGGACCGGTATTTCTTAAATTTAAGAGACCTACAGTTATCAAATACTCGAGCAATATGTCTCGTTGGATTTGTCTCATCGAGGTCTTGAATTTAGACCTAAATTTTGTCTAAATCTGAATCCGTATGAATGAGATATTACCAAATTAGTTTGAATTTAGACCTAAATTTTGTCTAAATCTGAATCCGTATGAATGAGATATTACCAAATTAGTTTGGTATAAGTATTACTAACTCTAAACCGGGGTTTTGAGTTACTACCACATTTATGATATTGGAGAAATATTATTTCCTTATGTAGACTCTTCCATATATTTATGGTATGTCTGTTGAAATGGAAAGGTGATTTGCGTGGTTTGCAAACTGCGCACGTGCGGCGTGGGCGAATGGGTGTGTAGGGCGCATTGGGCGCCTACACGCACTTTGCACGTAAGCATCGCCGCGAGCCACGATTGGGGCCATTCGTTTTACGATCATAGATTCGATCTGACGGTCAGGATGTTTGGCGCCCTTAAGATAGATACGCTGAGGATCTAACGGTGGGCGTTCATGGCGCGAGATGTGATAGTCCCACATCGCTCATGAGAGTGTCCGGAGCCTGGGCTATAGGCGTATGTTCAAGCTTGGTAAGTACCGAGGCCTCTTGGGAGGGTCTGTGGTGCCTTCGCCAAGACAAAACCTCACACCACGCTGAGTGGTGGCTAAGTGAGGACAAAATCGTGTATGTGGGGGGTCCACGTTGTCGCTATGTACTCTGATGGTCGGGTGAATCGTGTGTCGTCGCCCATACCGAGGCCTTTTGGGGGAGTCCGTGGTGCTCTCCCCAAGAACAAAACCTCCTACCATCCGTGCGAGGGTGGTGGTGTAAAGGGAGGACAATATCGGCAACTGCTGGGCTTGGGGCGTCACAAGTGGTATCAGAGCCGAGGACGGCTCTTCGCTGAGGGTGGGGGATTGTGATAGTCCCACATCGCTCACGAGAGTGTCCGGAGCCTGGGCTATAGGTGTATGCTCAAACTTGGTAAGTACCAAGGCCTCTTGGGAGGGTCTGTGGTGCCTTCGCCAAGACAAAACCTCACACCACGCTGAGTGGTGGCTAAGTGAGGACAAAATCATGTATGTGGGGGGGTCCACGTTGTCGCTGCGTACTCTGATGGTTGGGCGAATCGTGTGTCGTCGCCCATACCGAGGCCTTTTGGAGGAGTCCGTGGTGCTCACGCCAAGAACAAAACCTCCTACCATCCGTGCGAGGGTGGTGGTGTAAAGGGAGGACAATATCGGCAACTGCTGGGTTTGGGGTGTCACACGAGATCTTGATACATCCGTTGAGATCTGACGATGAAGATGGCACCCGACGGTGAAGATGGCACCCGAAAGCCAAAAGTCAAATATGACTTTTGGGAAGCATCCCTTCGCTTATAGCCACCTATCTGAAGTTCAATGTTTCTGTTCTTTAACCTTTTAATCTCTTTTTTAAATTATATTGTTTTTCCTTTTTAATCGATTTCGGAAACAATAATAATTTTTAGACACAAATGTACCTCTGAATTTATTTCAGAAAGATACTCTAAAGTGTATCCCTGTTTTTATTAAAAAAGAAGACCTGATTCTTGGTTTTTCATAATACCAGATAAACAACGGAACTTATTAACCTCCTCATCTAAACATCCTTCACGAACGGTATCACCTAAGTCCCAAGAATCCATAGATTAAAACCGAGTGTTCAAGATCTTAAGAAGCGATCATCCTAAAAGGTTTGGGAAAATTTAAAAGAAAGATTTAGCAATAGTTATTCATTGCCAAATGTCGAAGGCAACAAGTTGACGTGGTTATTAACCAATTAGTGAGAAACTTACTTATAGGTTCTACCACGCGTCGGTGTGTATCTTACCGATGTGTTCTCTTACCCACCGGAAGCTTCGTGTCCATGGGTCTATATACGGATCGCATTGGTATTTCAGACAGGTTACTTTCATGAAGCTTTTAGCTTTCCAACTAAAGTACCACTTTCATTAGAAAAATAAATTGAAACCGGACTTTTGGAATGCTTTTATATATTTTGAGTGGGTGATTTATATTTAATCATTGTTTTGTTTGGATCAAAATAGGTATTTGAGTTTTTTTTTTGGGGAGAATTTGACATACACCCCCACTATTATATGAATATTAGGACTACCCCCACTTTTTGAAAACTTTTGATATACACACCCACTTGGACGGAAACCGTCAACTCAGAGTTAAGTTGGGTGTGTGCGAAACACACGCGCCAACCATGACGATTTTACCCTTTTGTAGTTGTTGAAATATTTTGAGCGATTTTGACATACACCCCCACTATTATATGAATTTTTGGACTACACCCCCATTTTTTGAAAAAAAACAAAATTTTTCAATTTGCCCTCGAACGATCATCTTTTACCTTTTGTCTTATAAATTTATTTATTTTAGACAAGCTAAAAGGTCAAAGCGAAAGAACTATTTGAAATATCAAACTATAGAAAAGATGGGAGGAACTATTTGGGATATCAAGCGAAAGAATTTATTTATCTTATATGGGAGGAACTTATTTATCTTATTTGACATATAAGATAAATAACTTCTTTCGCTTTGATCTTTTAGCTTGTCTAAGATAAATAAGTTTATAAGAAAAAAGGTAAAAGATGATCGTAGGAGGGAAAATTGAAAAATTTTGTTTTTTCAAAAAATGGGGGTGTAGTCCAAAAATTCATATAATAGTGGGGGTGTATGTCAAAATCGCTCAAAATATTTCAACATCTACAAAAGGGTAAAATCGTCATGGTTGGCGCGTGTGTTTCACACACACCCAACTTAACTCTGAGTTGACGGTTTCCATCCAGGTGGGGGTGTATATCAAAAGTTTTCAAAAAGTGGGGGTGTAGTCCTAATATTCATATAATAGTGGGGGTGTATGTCAAATTCTCCCTTTTTTTTCTTTTTCTTTAATTTTCACCGTTAAAATACCAACGCAAGGTTTCAACAACTAGAAGATATTGGTGCGATTTTAGTCTTCTTATCCATAAATAAGTTTCAGGTGGAGCAGTAGGGATGGAGGAGGTCTTGGATTTAGGAGTTATGGGGAATTTTAGAGTTTTTTTTATCCAATTCGACTCTTATTGATCAAGTGGTGAGCACTAGTGAAACTTGACTTGGTCAATGTAAATTGATCAAGACAAGTGAAGGGGGGCGTGGGCTTAAGGACCAAAATAAAATTTAAATAGGGTTTAAGGTCCAAACATAACAGATAATAGGCATTAAGTCCTTTTACCATTTGCCGCCATTATACCCTCACTTTTGAATTTCAAGTACAACCACCCCGAAATCTGATTTCTTTTAATCTCTTGCCCAATATTTCAAACCAAAAACCACTTCTCTTCTCTCTCTCTCTCTCTCTCTCTCTCTCTCCTACTAAACCTTTCAACCCCAGAAATCACTTTCGAATCACCTTCTTCTTATCTCTTCATCCAAACCAAGAAAATATAAGTTATTTTGGTTATCTTCATCACTTTATTTTTATTTTTTAGGTTCAACTTTCATTATACTATGTGTTCTTACCTCCATTAATGAAGTTTTTTTTCATGTTTAAACATTGTATTCTAACTTCAATTTTGGGCGTCGAAACATCTTTTTTCATATTTATGTTCTCTTTGCTTTATATATATGAATTTGTTTTATGTTTATTTAGTGAAGAACACGATTCGTGCTCAGTTGTGTTTTAGTGAGATAAACATGAGATTTTCTGTAAAAAAAAAAAACAAAAAAATACAAGTTTGTTTGTTTTTCTCTCTTCAAAATGTGTTTACTCCCCAATCATGAATAAAACATTTTCTCAACATTTTGATGCATTTTTTGGATTTGCGTTAGAAAAGGAGAGGAAATTCATTGGACAAAAACCCAGCTACCAAATGCATTTCCTTATTTGCTTCTTGAACTGTTCATATATAACACTTCAATGTTGCTTAGGACATTTATGGTATGTACTCTTAATGAATTAATGAATTTGTACTAAATGAGGGAGAAGATTTTTTTCAAATTTGATTTATTCGTCTCATACCCTTCCAAACTGGAAACCATCTTCAATCCACCTACAAACATAATGTTAACCACGTTCAAACCACATACTTCATGCCATAAATAGCAGAAAATATTTTATCAACGCTTTAAAGCATTTTTGGATTTGCTTTGACAAGGAAAAAAAATTGGATTTCACAAAACCTAAACTTCCAAATGCATTTCCTTATTCTCAATGCATTAATGAATTTATATTGTGTCAAGGATAGGGTTCTTTCTATATCTGATTCGTTCTTGTAAGAAATCCCTCTTTGCTCTATTTTATTTCAATCAAAATGTTTTTCATTACATTATTCAGCTTTTATACTTCATAAGAGAGGAAAAACAGAAACTACAAAAATAACAGAAAAATAGTTTGTTATGAAGTTAGTTGAGTAACTAACTTCTAATCTTGTTGCAGGTTGCCTGTAGAATTCTTCAAGAGTCTTGTGGCTGCCTTTAGTACTTCGACTGTAGTCAAGACAGTTTGACTGTTTGTGAGTGTCTTTAGATAAAGTCTTGGGTCATGTTTGTTATTTATGCCCTAAGTATAAAAGGGATGGAAACCCTAGCTTTTCTCTTACAGCCTAATCGAAAATCCCCAATTCTTGTTACTTCTGTCTTCACCGAAACCCTAGATTTACAGCCCCCCTCAAACAGATGATGAAGATTTATGAATCATCAGTTTGTTTCGAAAGGAATCGAATAAATCTAGTGAAATACCTTTAGTGAAGATGTCTGCAATCTGTTCCTTTGTTGGAAGATGATGAATGACAATGGTTCCATTCGAAACCAGATCCCTAACATAGTGGTAATCAACCTCTATGTGTTTCGTCCTTGCATGGAAGATGGGATTCGAAGCTAGAAACTTCGCACTGATGTTGTCACAGTAAAGTACGAAGGGTTTCTTCAATGGAAAACCGAGTTCATCCATGAGGTAAGACACCCATACCATCTCTGTTGCAGTATTTGATAAGGACTTATACTCTGCTTCGGTGGAGGACTTTGCAACTGTTGCCTGTTTCTTCGAGCTCCATGAGATTAGGCTTGAACCGAGAAATAAACAGTTGCCTCCTGTTGATTTTCTCGAGTCAGGGCAACCAGCCCAGTCTGAGTCTGAATATGCTTTGAGAGATGTTAAATCTCCTTTTTCCATCTTAATACCAGACCCCATTGTCCCTTTAATGTATCTGAGTATCTTTTTGACCAGTACTAAGTGAGATGTTGTTGGTTTGTGCATGAACTGTGCTGAGTAATTTACTCCAAATGATATGTCTGGCCGAGTTAAAGTGAGATACTGTAAGGCACCAACCAGGCTTCTAAACTCTGTTGGATTGGATAGCTCATCACCCTCTGTAAGTGAAACTCTTTGACCAGTAGACACTGGCAATTTTGATGGCTTTGAATCCAATAATTTTGCTCTCTGAAGTAGTTGTAAGGCATATTTGTTTTGAGTTAGAATCATACTCTTCTGTATTGGGTCATAAGATACCTCAATACCTAGAAAATAAGACAATGAACCCAAGTCTTTCATCTTGAAAGCCACACTCAAATCCTTGACCAGTGAATCAATATGAGTAATTGAGCTTCCTGTGAGGATGATATCATCCACATATAATAAGAGAATTAAAGTCCCTGATGAGAAATGATAGACAAACATTGAATGGTCTGTCCTGCTTTTATGAAACCCATATTGATAAAGGAAAGAGGCAAACTTGTTGAACCAGGCCCTAGGGGCTTGTTTCAACCCATATAGAGCTTTGTGAAGATGACAAACATATGTCTCCTTGCCTGTTTTTGCAAATCCTGGTGGCTGAATCATATAGACATTTTCATCTAGAATGCCATGTAAGAAGGCATTTGACACATCAAGTTGCTTTATGGGCCATGAATTTGTTACTGCAATTGTGAGTACAACTCTAATAGTGTTTGCTTTGACCACTGGGCTGAAAGTTTCATCATAGTCAATCCCTTCTTGTTGGTGAAAACCCTTAGCCACAAGTCTGGCTTTGTACCTTTCAATGGTACCATCACTTTTCTGTTTGAGCTTGAAGACCCATTTGCAGCCAAGTACATTCATATTTTTGTCATATGGGACTAAAGACCATGTCTCATTATCTAATAAAGCTTGATATTCATCATTCATAGCCTTTGTCCATTCACTATGTTTAGCAGCTTCCTTATAAGACCTTGGTTCAGTAGGTAACTCTAGAATGGACAAATAGGCAACATCTAAAGTGTGAGATGATGTATAATGAGCCACAAAGTCTGATGGTAGTTGCTTCCTCTTGATAATACCATTTCTGCCCCTAGTTATAATCTGATTAGTCTATTGAATAGACATTGGAACAAGAGATGTTGCTGGTGTACTAATATGGTTATTAGAAATGCCCAAGTCTCTTGAGCCATACTCTCTAGGATCTGAATTAGCTGGTGAACTATTTATAGGTGTCCCTAATTCAGGAGAGAGAAGTTGTCTATTTGATATAGATGGCAGAGGTAAGCTAACATGTGAATGCTCATTCTGATCACCACTAGGCATGTGCTGTTGGATGTTGGAATATGGAAAGTTTCCTTCATCAAAAGTAACATGTCTAGAAATATAGACCCTCTTGGATATAGGTTCATAGCACTTGTACCCTTTGTGTTCATTGCTATATCCTAAAAACACACATTGAAGGCTTTTGGGACTTAACTTGTCTTTTCTTAGTACTCCCAAGTGTGGAAAACAAGCACAGCCAAAAATCTTAAATTGGGAGTAATTGGGAGAAATATGAAACAGAACTTCATATGGTGATAACCCTTGAAGTGTTTTAGTAGGTATTCTGTTAATGATGTATACTGCTGTATTGAAGGCATCAAACCATAAGAATTTAGGTAGAGAACAATGAAAAGATAGAGTATTACCTAGTTCTGTGATATGTCTATGCTTTCTCTCTGCTTTCCCATTTTGTTGTGGTGTATAGGGACATGAACTCCTGAAAATAATGCCATTCTTGTCCAAAAAACTTCTGAACTCCCCTTTCATGAGTTCTGGAGCACCATCAGATTGAAAGTAGACAATTTTCTCTTTGAAGAGATTTTCAATTGTTGCTTTAAAGTGTGTAAAACACTTAATGCTGTCTGATCTTACCTTCATAGGATAAATCCAACTAAATTTGCTGAAGTCATCAAGAAATAATATATAGTATTTAGCTCCATTAGGTGTGGTGACAGGGGATGGTCCCCAAACATCACAATGGACTAAGTAAAGTGGAGTATTGGTGGTTGTAGATGAATCCTCAAAAGGAAGGCATTTGCTCTTGCCCATTTCACAAGAAGAGCAAAAAGACTTCTCTTTTGTAGTAGAAAAATGTATCTTGTCATCTTTTTGTAATTGTTGAAGTACACCATGATGAGAATGACCTAGTCTTGCATGCCATATGTCATAGTGTGTAGTGGTTTGAGCTAAATTGGCTGAATAAAACCTATCTTGCAGTATACTGTTATGAACTTCTATAGGATATAGATTCTGTTTCATTGGACATTCTGCCAAGAGTTTTTTTGACCAAATACCTCTAATAGTATAACCCCAAGGCATAAATTCAACTGAGCAAGAGTTGTCTTTAGTAAACTTTGATATAGACAATAAGTTCCTCTTAAGGTTTGGAACACACAATACCTTGTTTAGCTCAAATGTATGATTAGAAGTGGATAACTGTGAAGAACCAGTGCTAGTGATTGGTAAGAACTTACCACTACCCACCATAACAGCTTATGTGCCTTGATAAGATTGACTAGTTGTGAGATTTGAAGCAGTGTGTGTCATGTGGCTGCTGGCTCCTGAGTCAGCTAGCCAGGCTCTATCCTTTACTGAATTTGCTTCTGTGACTACATGACACTCATCAAAATCTAATACACAGTCTGAAAATACATCATTATCCTGATCATGTACAATAGCTGTGTGACATTCTTGAAAGATATCATCATCATCATTAGACTGTTCATATTCATATAGCATAGCATTATTACATTCAAGTAAAGCTTCATCCTCATATAAGTAAGACTGTGGTTCTGTCATAGTATTAGTATCATGACTGTTTTCTATGCTAGAATCATTTGCCTCATGCTGATTTTGAGATTCTGAATGATAGCCCATATGAGGCTTGTTTGGTGTATACCTGAAATAGCAAACCCCAGCAGAGTGTCCCCATCTTTTACATATGCCACAAGGGACAGTGGTGAAATCAAAGTCATCAGCCCTAATACCCACTTTGGTTTGAGAATTTGATGATGGTCTGACTTGACTTTGTGAATTTGTAGCATCTTTCTTTATTTGGCCTTGATTTCTATAATAAGTGGGTGATGGTTTATAACCTGGTTTGGTATATTGCCTTTGATTAAACCTTTTGACATAGTAAGCTTCTTGGTCAGTGTCTCTTGATAACAACCATTGCTCATGTTGAACTAATCTTGATTTAAGTTGAGCAAAGCTTAAGTGTTCATTGTTTGCCCTAATAGCAATAGTAAAGGGATCATAGTCTACACTTAAACCCTGGATTGCAAATCTTATTAACTCAGGTTCACTGATTCTATCATTTACAGACATTAAAGAATCAGAAATCTGTTTTAGTTCTCTAAGATATTCTGTTATGGAAGAATTACCTTTCTTTATTGTCTGCAACTTTCTTCTTAATTGGTCTTTTTGAGACTCAAGACCCTCATTGTTAGTAAGATAGAGATCATCCCAAATCTCTTTGGCTGAATTCAGCCCATATGTATCATAGTAAACAGATTTGGAAAGAGTACTTTTCAGGTAAGATTTTACAAAACTCTCTTTACTCCTCCACTGTTGGAATTCTTGGTTAACTTGTTCAATCCCATTTATAATCCTAAGTTGTGGTGGTGATTCAATAGTGCCTGTGACAAACCCTAGCAAGTCATAAGTGCTAAGAAGGGTTTCTACTTGGTCTTTCCACATGAGAAAGTTAGAATCATCTAACTTCTCAGTTATGAAGTTAGTAACAGATGAAATTGGAGGCAAATTACCTTGAGGTGAAGCCATTTGATGAATGCTTGAAAAGAAGTCCGGAGAAAGAGTAATTTTCTAACCTTTTGAAACTGAATTCTTCAATTTCCATGTAATTTTGATGATGATGAATGTTAAATCTTCTGAATTTTAATCTTGATGTTGTTTATCTTGCGAGATGATGATTGCTATTGAGCTTGTTGGAGGGAAAACCCTAGTTTTGGATCTACAAAACTAGCTTTGGATCTTTGAAGAACCCTAGACTGATACCATGTAAGAAATCCCTCTTTGCTCTATTTTATTTCAATCAAAATGTTTTTCATTACATTATTCAGCTTTTATACTTCATAAGAGAGGAAAAACAGAAACTACAAAAATAACAGAAAAATAGTTTGTTATGAAGTTAGTTGAGTAACTAACTTCTAATCTTGTTGCAGGTTGCCTGTAGAATTCTTCAAGAGTCTTGTGGCTGCCTTTAGTACTTCGACTGTAGTCAAGACAGTTTGACTGTTTGTGAGTGTCTTTAGATAAAGTCTTGGGTCATGTTTGTTATTTATGCCCTAAGTATAAGAGGGATGGAAACCCTAGCTTTTCTCTTACAGCCTAATCGAAAATCCCCAATTCTTGTTACTTCTGTCTTCACCGAAACCCTAGATTTACAGTTCTCCTCCCTCATACCCTTCCAAATAGAAAACCACCTTCAAAAAAACTTAAAGGTTTGAAGATTCAAAGATTTAAAGATTGAAGGTTTGAAATTTTGAAGGTTGAAGGTTTGAAGGCTTGAAGGCCTCGGTTGATTCGAAGGTTCCGAAGTTTATTAAGAGGTTGAAGAAGGCGGGTTGTTGGTTCTAGTTTTTAAGTTTGGCAGGTGAGTCGAATAGAAACCTTAAGGTGACTAAGGGATGAAGTATATATAAAAGGTTAAAATGGAAACAAAAAATCATATTTGTTACTTCAAGATACGGTTTGGTGCACATAACTCATGTTGTGGACTTGGACTTCAGATGGATTTTTGGTCTTATGTGGACTTTTAGTCCTATTTGAATTTTTTTGGGCCTTAAACCCATAGCTTTTTATAAGATTATATATTATATATGGCAAGTTCGATCGTTGTATTGGAAAAAATGCGATGTTAGACAGGATGAGATCATAAAAAATGATGAAAAAATTATTGGTCTCTCGATCATTTTTTTTATCTTTTCAGCTTGTTGGCGATACTTTTTTATGCAGTTAAAAACAAATTTAGGACACTCATTTCGAAATTGATATCACATAAATTTCTTTATGGAACCTAAGACTAGATCTTTTAGCCTCAACGTTTTATTAAATGACAAATTATTGGGTCATTTCGTAAAATGTCTAGTTTCATTTCATGTGTTGTAGGTTGATGCCGACTAGCCATCAGGGTTGCTAATGATATAGTTTGCTTTGGCATTTCTTGGTCTCACGATCTTAAAAGACTTCACTTCGGAAGGGTGCTTAACTTTCGGGTCTCATGGACCAACTACTATTTTCACATCTAATTGTGTTCGAGCTTCTTTTCAGGCCCCAAGTTTTGTTTTAAATTTTCAACTACGCTTCTTGTGTTGTACTTTCATTATTTTGCTAGTCATAATTTAAAAAAAAAAAATTGTTATTTGCTTCCCGATCTCATTTTTTGTTATTAACATGTTGCAAAGTCCTCCATTTTCAACTTTTTGTTATTAACATGTTGCAAGTCCTCTTTTTCCATTACCACTTCTACCACCACAATTACGGGCCTACATATTCTTAGCAAAGGTAGTTTGGTATATCTACCATATTTCATTTCAATTACTTTTTTTTTTGTTGAACTAGCTTACATAGATTAAATAACAGCGTTATTACAATACTTATTAACTAAAATACAAGGTATATTCTTCCACTCTTTGCTCGCGTTTTTCTTCCTTGCCCATTTAGCTAATTTGTCTGCGCTGGAATTGAGTTCTCTTTTAATATACTTGAATTTCACCACTTCGAATTCTTTTCTGCTTTCTCGAATTCTCCGGATGTGGATTAAAGATTGCCAGTGTATCATGTGATGTTTATTGTGAAGATGTTTGATGAGATTGATATTGTCGCTTTCTACAATTATATTCTTGAGTTGATTAGCTTTCGCCCATTCGAGGCCGAGTAAGATTGCCATCGCCTCTCCTTCTTCACTGTTTCTGGCTCTAGTGGATTTTACTTTCGCTTCTATGAATTTCGATTCTGCATTGTGAACAATCAAGCTAATTCCCACATTGGATGTTATATTAGTAAAAGATGCATCAACATCCACCTTAATAAAATTCTGGGGCGGGGGTTGCCATTTCTCATTAGAAGTATGTTTGATTTTCTCCTGTTTCATATTGATTTTTGGGAAGTTTTCGATCATTCTGATTATTTTATTCAGGTCATTGATTTCATATTGAAAACAATGGTCACACCTCACTCTCCATAAAATCCATAAAATGGTCGAAAAGTGAATATTTTCTCTGGTATAGCAAAGATGAATATGATTTTCCCAAGAGAAGATCCAGTCAGATATGGACATAATATTTTCAGATATAATATTGTAGTTAAACCAGATGTTTTTAGCCAAAGCGCAGTGTAAAAGAGCATGTTCAATAGATTTTATACTAGTGCAGTTGGGACAAGTGGTATTATTGTCGATGTATTTTCCGATTCTTTCCCTAACAGGGAGAGCTTTGGTGCAGATTTTCCAGATGAACATTTTGATGCGCGGAACGGTCGGGAGAGACCAGATGAAATTCCAATTATGGTTGTTAGGGTTGTAATTATTGTTATTATTGCTGAGGTGCTGATACATGGAAGCAACCGTGAATTTACCCGATTTGGTAAGTTTCCATTTGAGCTGGTCCTTACCTTCGCTGTTCACCGGTATAGTTTTGATAAGATTCTGAGTATTAAAGTCGAAGTTGGCACTGAGCACTTCATTATTCCAGTTGTTGTTCGAGATAAGTTGAGCTACTTTGGTAAGATCGGATTGATTGTTGTTCTGAATAGTTCCATTGATTTCAGGGATCCAATTGTCAGTCCAGATGTTTATGTCATTACCCGATTGCACTTCCCAAGTTGATAGATCATCAAGAAGGCTATAGTGCTTTCTGATCGTCTTCCAATTCCAGGAGTGATGAGATTTAGCTGGGCCTGGGGTGTTGGAGTGCGGGAAATACTTGGCTTTAAGGAGTTTGACCCATATTGCTTCTGGTTCAGTCTTGAGCCGCCATGCCATCTTAGAAAGAAGAGCTGTATTATCCAGATCAGGCAGATGAAGCCCTAGCCCTCCAAGTTTTTTAGGAGTGCAGATATAAGACCATGCTTTGGTGCAAATACCTTTCGACTTACCCCACCAGAAATTTCGTTGAACGGCCTTGATGCTTTTGCTTATTCCTTTAGGAATTGCAAAGCACTGCATCTGGTATCGGGGTACGGTCGCCGCTATGGCTGAGATGACCACAGTGCGACCAGCTTGGGATAGGAACGAGTGGTTCCACTTGTTGAGCTTATTCTTGATGTGCTCCAGGATATCCTTGAATACTTTGGTTTTTTGTGCTCCGATGAACAGCTGGGATCCCAGGTATTTCTCTGAGGCGGAGGCATATTTAACTTTCAGAGTGCGCATAATCAGTCTTTTGAACTTGGGGTGTGAATTCTTAGAGTAGAAGATGTTGGATTTAGCATAATTAATCATTTGACCCGAGCTGTCACAGAAGTCCTGAAGAATCTTTTTGAGGATGTGGATGTTGTCTATTGTGTTTTTACCAAAAATGATGCAATCGTCGGCGAATAGGAGCTGGGAGATCTCAAAGTCTGCATGATAAGTAGGAAAACCCAAAAACCTATCTTGATTATTATTCAACATCAACTTACGACTTAGGCCTTCCATAGCTAAAGTGAAGAGAAACGGTGAAAGCGGGTCACCTTGCCGAATACCTCTAGAAGGATAAAAAGCTTTACCTGGTCGACCATTAATAAGCACTGACATTGATGAAGTCGAGATGCAAGTATAGATCATCTTAATCCAATGTTCGTCGTAGCCTAGTTTTCTCATGATGTCTGTTAGAAATTTCCATTCTATTCTATCGAACGCTTTGGACATGTCTAACTTAAGACCAAAATATCCAGCGGAACCTTTCATCTTCTTGAAGGAGTGGATAATTTCCTGTCCCATAATGATGTTGTCGGTTATCTGTCGACCTGGGACGTAAGCTGCTTGAAAGGGAGAGATAATAGGATTTAAGGTGTGTTTGAAACGTTCAGCCAACAACTTGGTTATGATCTTGTAAGTGGTGTTCAGGAGACTAATGGGTCGATAGTCCGCCGGGGTTTGGGGGATAGGGGTTTTGGGGATCAGACAGATGTGAGTATGATTTATATCAGGAGGAAGTTAGGCTTTTTTGAAGAAATTCTGAACCAGGTCATAAATATCTACGTTGACAGTCTCCCAGTTAGATTGGAAGAAAAAAGGAGGGTAACCATCTGGGCCCGGGGCAGCTTCCTTCTTGAGACTTTGAATAACCCAATTGATTTCTTCCTTGTCTGGGATAGCTATTAGGTCTCTGTTTTGATTTTGCGTGATAGTGGGAGTGAAAAGGTTGAGAGTATTCTGATCTTCTTTAGGATTGATCGTCGTACTAATATCAAGGAGATGTGAAGTGAAGGTATCTTGAATGTCTTTCATATCTTCGTGCCAATCTCCATCTTTATCTTTGATAGCACTGATTTTGTTGGTCCTGTTGCGTTGAATAGCCTGAGAGTGAAAATATTTGGTATTTTTGTCGCCTAAGGTGATAAAGTTGTTTCTTGATTTCTCCTTTCATAAACTCTCTTGCTGGTTGTAGAGCTCCTCCAAGGCAAGTGTGAGTTTGTGGTCTTCCTCTTTCGATTTACTATTCTGAAGGCTTTTTGTAATCTGATTGATGTTATTTTCTATGTTACCGAAGACATTTTTATTCCATTTAGATAACTGCTTGCTAAGCTTTTTAAGGTCTTGTTGAATATTGTTGGGGTTCCGATATTGTTTTATGTGTTTCCAATTGTCAGCAATGAAGTTATAGCAGTCAGGGTGGGTCATCCACGTTCTGATAAACTTGAAAGGTTTAGGGGTAGTTTGACTAGGATCTTTGTTGTCAAGAAGGATGGGCAAATGGTCTGATCCGACTGCTTCCAAGTGAGTGACTCCATAAGATTGAAATTGGTGAAGCCATTGAAGGTTAGCCAATGCCCTATCCAACCTCTCTTGAATCAGATTCTCTCCAAGTTGTTTATTACTCCAAGTGTAGGGATTACCTTGATAGCCTAAATCTAATAAACCTAATTTATTGATGATCTCCAAGATTTTAGTAATATTAGAGTAGGACCCTTTAGAACCGCCACTCTTCTCTGTGGGATCAAGAATAGAGTTGAGATCCCCAATCATCACCCAAGGGTTCTCTTGGTCTTGATTTAGCTGACTGAGCGTTTTCCAAGGCTTGAACTTGTTCTTGTGGTAAGGGGACCCATAGAAACCAGTAATCATGATGGGAGTGGGCCAGCTGGCATTCTTCAATTCAGCTTGAATAATGTTGTTGTCCGAGTATATAACTTTGAGATTGAGGTGGTGCTTCCAGTAAATAGCGAGGCCTCCTGCTTTATTACAAGGGTCCACAAAGTAACTAGAGTAGTTTTTGGAGATGGGAATGTGTTTATTCATATTGTCTGATGTGTTTTTGGTTTCCGAAAGGAAAATGATGTCCGGCTTGTGCTTCATGATAATGTTAAGGGTGTGTTTCTTAGTGAGGAAAGTTGAGGCTCCCCTCACGTTCCAACTTAAAATGGATGGATTATTTCATTTCAATTACTTGGTATGGCAAATGTAATCTGATATGTCTACCATATTGTGTAACTTTGAAATTTTTTATCACTTCTCCAAGTTTGCAAGTCACAATGCCTTTTCAATAAAAATGTCATATACAAAATGTTATTTAAGTCAAGACTGTCTAGAACGAAATTCTTTACACTTGCTTTTAATTTAGATATAAAATCAGAGTCACATTTTTTACCGGGATTAGCTCAATGGTTTGTTCGAAGGCCATACACTCCATGACTAAGAATAAAACCCTACTACTATCTGCAATCAAGACATAAAGTTTATCGCCATCTGAATTAAGCTTCACAATTTCATTTCAACTAATACTTAATATATAAAGAATAATCTAAACCATTGAATAAAATCAATTGATAAATTAAATTATCCAAAGTACATCATTCAAATTACACGAATTTTGACAACTTAACAAACAACAATGAGAGTTGCTGATAAGTCAATTTGACTCTAAACAATTTTCAATGTCTTCACTGGTTACAGACGAAATGCACCCAGCAGAGAAGGCGAACTTCGAAGGAAGGGTTAATAATGGTTGATCGCTACAAATACCTTGAAATGCCAACCCAAATGAATACCCAAGAGCTCGAGCTACTGGCACTGCAACTGCATTTCCTATTTGTGTATATCTGAAAGAAATTTTCCAAGACATGGAGGAATAGAGTTTGATTTAACAATGTGAAACTCTGGTATTTTAAATTCATTATCCCCGTATTCTAAGAGGAGCTTATAACATTCGAATAAGTGGTAAGAGAGATAAAGAAAGAGTGCATTCGAATAAGTGGTAAGAGAGATAAAGAGAGAGTGTTTAGTCACTCCGTCATTGCATAAAAGTGTAAGTACACATTTTCGAGGTACTAGTTGTATTTTTGTTATTAAATAATCAAACAAACAAAAATGTTAAAAGTAGGGTTCAATGTTGAGTTGCAGTAAGAGAAACACCAAGCAATTGGGTGTGGGGTTGGGCAAGAGTCAATCAATAATTAGAGATCTGACACAATGAACTTACACTAGTTTTCAACCTCCATAATCATAAAATGAACATTGTATACATGAAAAGCTTATAAGTTTTACCTTTGTTTAACCGAACCACAAAGCTTATAGTAGTCTGGAAAACCCTGCAATCTTGCATTTTCTCTGATCGAAAGAACTCTGTCTTGTTCAGGATGCAAGATTACCTATCAAAAACCCCAAGTTTAAACCATTATAAGAAGCTGTAGTTATAATATATGGAAGTCCAAACACAATCAAGATGAACTACTGAAAATACCTGGTTATGGGGTTCAGCTCTAGTTACCACCGTTGGAACAATTTCATCCCACCACAAACGACCGAAACACCTAATTTTATGACCAGATCAAAGTTATTCCCAGAATGTGATTAAGGAAATGAAGTTCAAAATTAATAAACAAAATACATTCCTTACTTTGAAGATAGGCCATCCATAAAAGTTATTGCATAATCCGGAACCTAGACTTCAAACAAAATGTTAGATTTCATGAACCAAATGGACGAAGACAATGTCAACGGAAAAGAGAGTCGACAAAAGCATAACTAGCAAGAATTACCAATGGTTTTCCTGATGGTAATAACACTCTTTCCCTTGATGGATCCAATTTGACCTTGTTATCACGCCCAACCAGAACACCAGGAAGATCCCTAAAATTTGCACCCTATAAAATAAATGTAGTAGTCAGGACTAAGGAAGCTAACATCCTGCATTTTTGTGAAAGGATCAACATATAGGTCTGGGATATGATGAGATAAAACTTTGTGAAGTGTAGAAACTTGGGTCAACAACCTTCTTTTTAGGAATTTGGCAAACACGCCCATAGTCATCAGCATTCAATCTTAATGAGCGATGATCAAAAAGCATTTCTGTCTGTGAACTTTTATCAGAGCTGTCCACGGAGCCGAAAAAAGCTGCAAAACAGAGCTCATTTTTACAAAACCAATTATAAACATTGTTGAAAAACAACTAACAAACACAACTTTTCATGCATGTAGATTGCATATCTTACCCTTCTGATGAAATTAAATGAGGAGATTTTCATACATGTATTCCTTATTTTAACACTGAACGACTACCAAAGAGTTCTGGCCATCATTGTGAAAATAATTTCTTTGCCAGTGGGGTTGTTTTACTAACCTTTCTTGCTTGATCTAATGTATCTTTGGAAGTCAGTTTGAGCCTCGGTTTTGTACTTCATTTCATCATTAGTATCGGAGTTTGTAATCTGAAACATTAAGCATTCTTTTAAAGTTATATTCACATGAAAAATTATGAGAAGATTACTATAAGGAATAAGTAATGTAACAATTAATCACGTACAGGAGGAAGGTCTGAAATTGCATCAACAAGCAATAAAGCCTTTTCCAAGTTAAGAGGTCGTTTGTCATCGTAAGCAACAGTATTCCTCTGTAGAGATGACAATGAAGGTAAACAAAAGAAACATTTATGAAGTATTGCATAAACTAAATATAACTTAATTCGTTATTATCATGCCAAAAAATTATTTTCTCGTCTCTGTTCTTACTTCAAATTCAAGAGGAGTAACGCCTCTAATGACTACTTCATGTGTCGGAAGTGGATATTGTGGAAGCTTCTGCAAATTTGAATGAAAACGTAGTAAAAAGTTAGAACTTCAAGAAATAAAAGGAAATGATATGGTAATTAGTGTAGCTACTATTGATCCATGACTACTTGCCTCATTCGGATGGGCTCCCCAAAGGAATACGCGCATACGGAACTGAGGAAGTCCATAACATCCTGCAGCCATCATTCCTAATCTAGCTTGGTAGTTCATGGACACTATCCGGCTTAATGCATATCGGCCAAGAAAACCACCAGAGAATTTTAGGATGTCCACAACATTTTCCATTAGGATATATCTTGGTTTTAAATAGTCAACAATATCCATAAACACAACTAGCTGGTGGTTCTTAGGATCATCTAATGGTGCTTCCTTATTTCGAAAACGGTTAAACCCACTGATCCCTTGGCAAGGGGGACCTCCACAAACAACATCCGCATCTCCCTAAAAATAAAATCAAGCATGACTATTAGAGAAGAAAAAAAGTATGTCATAAACAGGTAACGAACGGAACATATATCAAACTTACTGGAAGCGGTAATATGTTAGACTTGTATCCACTTGTTACAAATTCTTGTATTTTCTCTTCACAATTTCTGATAAAAAAAAATAATTAGAGATACACATTGTTGTCCTCAAGTAAACAAGTGAAAAAGAAGAAATTGTCGAAGGATAAAAAAAGAAGATGAGCATAAGGGATATAGCTTACTTCAAGCCGCTAAAAGGCTCCCATCTGTCTGCACTAGGACCATATCCCTTCCGTCGGACCTAAATGTCAAATGTGAAAATAAGAAGCAACAACCACAGCCTATGTAATTAAAATGATTACCAATAAAATAATATAGATTACATCTTAAAAACAAATCTAATATACCATACGAATATGTTTTTCATGATAACCTTACTCTTCGGGATTCATCATAACTCAAATAAAATCTAACTCACTCTGTCAATCGTACCAACATACCTTGAAGTACAGTCCAACTTTTTTTGTTTGATTCGGATCGCCATAGCATATCCCGATTAACTTGCCCACTTCAAACTCGTCAGAGTCAGAGGGAACCTTAGACAGATTTTTGTCTTCAACGTCAACAGACAAAGGACTTGAATGTCTTGTTCCTAACAATGAGAACTTTTTGCAAAGCTTGCCCCACTCTATTAGCAATGCGAAGAAATTATCTGCACTTTCATTCCTCACCTATAAATCATTTGAAGAAAAACCCAGAAATGAAATGTCCATCTGCCAAATAGAAGTAAGACACAACAAGTCTACAATAAGTAGCAAGATCAGTGGAAGCATACCTCTGTCTCAGGATGATTCAACTTCAGACTTTTGCATGCATCCTCATTTATATCAACTGCCCATCGCTATTTAAAAAAAGTGAAGTCAGGCTAATATGTAACATTTAATACATTAGGATGTAAAAGATAATTTGATAAGAAAATGCTTAAGTTGCTTTTAAATGGTTGCATTTCATATGACTTTGAGATGAAGTATTTAACTTACAGTAACAAGATTCACCCCAGACGCAATAGCACCAAGACATAGACCAGTAGACATACCACCACAACCTGAGTATAAATCTAACAATGTCAAATCATCATTTCGACGGATGTTCGATGGGCGAGATTCATCATGTTCTGACTTGATTTCACTAATTGGATTATCAGAATCAGCTTCAGTCGAAATTGTTGAAGATGCATCACTTACAACTCCTGTTCCTTCTGTACTTGAAATCCAAAGAAGTGTTAAGAGGACTAGAAAAAAAAACTGGAGAGTATAACAGAATGTACTTAATTAACAAGAGATTTATACCGATTGGAAGGTTAGCAAATGTTGTATATGGTAAGGAGTATGACATATCATAATAAAAGTCACATTCTGGAATTGTTTCTTCCTTCTTCACCAAATCAACCTTTTGAAATGAAGAAACATTATCATCTAACAAGCATTAATAGGAAAAAAAATTTAATCTTAATGATTGAGATGAGCCAAGGAAGAATAAAGACACATACATTTGGAGCAACTTTTGCAATGTTGAGTTTGGAAACAATACAATTTAGTGGGTTGTCATCCCTTACATCAGAAAGGAATACGCGTTTCTTGTCTATCAACGACGCATGATCTTTAATTACCTACAACGTTCAAAACTCGTAACTTATTCAACATTCAAAAGATTGCTAAATTTGATTTGCCAAATGTACGAAATGAAAGAAAGATGAATGATTTTGCCTATTGTAAGCCACTAGTAGAGATGTAATCTTACTGTGTCATTAGCTCGATAAAACCATCTTGCTGTAAAATATCCTTCGTTTTCGTCAGTTTCAAAGAATTCGACAATTCTTCCAATGTAATCAGGCCCTCCTTCCTCACCCTGTACATAAAAGATTAATTAAAACATAACTGAAACCAAGAAAGTTAAAAACTAAATCAACTTTTGTACTATAATTACTTGGAGAAATATGGGATCATTCTGCTTATTCATTTTAGTTAGGAATCGAATTTGTAGCTTATGAAAATTCGTTTCGAATCATAAACGAAAAGGAACTAAAATTGATTAAGTTGGAATCTAAAAGGGGTATTGATAATTTAGTTCCTTCAATTACTTGCCTTAACAAAAACGTCGTCATTCAAGTTATAGACAAAATCATCAACCTCAGCTTGCAAGTAATGGCATTTAGCTACCAATTTCTCATCTTCCTCATCACTGCTTCACATAAACAAATCCTTATTAGGGATTATTGTAGTTATAGTTGTAGTAGTAGTAGTAGTAGTAGTAGTAGTAGTAGTAGAAGAAGGTATGAACCGAACTTTTTAGTCTTTTTAGGTTGAGGGGTTTTCTTATCCTGCAAGATATCAACAATAACAAACAATTAAGATTTTGAGAGTGATAACAATAATGAAATCAATAGGGTTGTAAAGACAAACCCTAAGTTTATATCGATCAGGCCAAAGTTTCAGAGCTTCATCCAAAGGAACAGGTTCACCAAGAAATCGACAATCAGTATCTAGTAGTACTTCAATTTTCGTTTTCTTAGGTTTTTGTACAGATTCTTCAACATTTTGAGATCGTTTCTTAGTAGAGTTTTGCTTCTTTCTCTTTGATCGATCCATTTCTTTGTCTGCTAATGCTACTTCAAGATCATCCTCTATTGAAGATTGTGTTGTATTGTTCTTTGCCTTCCGAGGCCTTAGGGTTCTTGAAGATGACATTTTTCAGGATCAAAAACCTCCGGAATCAGCAAAGACGATAGAGAGAGAGAAAGTAGAGAGAGAGACAATGGGATTTTAATTGTTGGCTCCTTTTATTGAAGAGAATTGGAGGGAAGGGAAAATTCAAACAACTCTTATAAAATCATTTTGGGGTTTTTGGATCAACGGTCAAAAGTCAAAATGCTGTGAACGGTCTAAATAGGTAAATAATATCTAGAGAGATCGATAACTGCCATTTTTGTGATTAGATTGTTACCCTCTTTTCCTTTGTGGGAGATCTCTTTCCATCGGGGTTGAGATATAAATTATAATCCATCGATTCAACGTTCCTAGTTCATACCTCGACCGGGTAATAATGAAAGAACACATATTCTAAATCTTGGTCCGTCTAATTTTCTTAAATAATGATTTGTCTGACTAGTTTTGCTATAAATATACTCCATACTAAATGATCTATTTGCGTGTTTAAAACAAATAATAGATAGGAAATAATTGAACGTTATAAGCTAGGATTATTTCTTTTTTCTATTCTATTTAGAATAGCTATTTAATTTGTCGACTAATTGCATCCCCTGCAACAACTTCATTATGAACTCAAATGTCAAGATTGTTCACACCATAAAGCCAATGTAACTTTCAGCTAAACGGATGAGATCTCATTACACTAGAAAAATCTTAAACTCTTGAAACACATTTTGTTAGGTGTTTTTATAGTTGATATTAGATTAACGGCACAATAGAATTTACGATGTATTAATTGCAAGACTTATGAGATGATTTTCAACAAAAAAAAATCTACGAGATGAACTAATCTTAAACCCTTATTAGAGCATCTCCAAAGGTGTTATATTTCTCCATATTTGGACTTTGGAGTTGTGAGATTTTATATGCGATGTCTAAAGTCGTTAAAAACAATCTCGATAAAGGCAGTAATACAAATGGTTAGAGACAATGTGGTCTATTGAGGGTAATGTCTCAGTTAAGTTTGACCTAGCAACATAATTGACGCCATTGGTCAATTAATCGGCAAAAGGTTGTCGGTTGACCACCTTCACCCAAAACCAAGGTTGGTGTTTTAGGGAAACGAGAAAAAAAATTCGGGAAAAAAAAGTAGAAATCTCAAAATCTATTATCTAAACACACCTTCTGGCGACTTTTTCCTCCTCTCTTCTCTGATCTCTCTCTCTCCATGCATCTCTTTCTCTCTCTATATTCCGGCGAAGGGGAGATCTCCTTCGCCGGAACCTCGTCTGGTTTTCTAGGCAAGGAAACGTCTGGAAAATCCACATATCACGTTATAAGTTTATTTAGAATATAATTATTATTTTGAAACTCACATACAAATTCTAAAATATGAAGCCTTTCATTAAATTGGGGCCCAAAGCGTCCGTTTTGGTATCCAAGATCGGGCTGCCCGTGAGGCCTACATGTACTGACATGTCCTAGTAGCAAATCAGATGCAATCATCTTCTGCAATCCTCAAATTTGTAAATACTAAATCTAGAAAATTTGAATACCTAATTCAGTCTAAGGACCATTGTTGTGCGAAGTAAGGTTGTAAAAGCATGTATAAACCTGAGTTTGTACCAGTATATCTATCATTTTTGAACAAAAGATAGAACAAGGTCAATGTTATACTACTACTACTACCTTACTGGTGGTTGGCATGAGTGTCTAGTTTAATGGTGGTTGGCTCATTATCCATCACCCACCAATCCACCATATATTTTGGGTAGTTGTGAATTACCTCAATCAGACCATTAGTATTTAAGGTTCTTTTTTGTACCTCACTATCCTAACACTCAATAGCATTGTTATTTTGGAAGGAAGTCCATTTTGGTGAGTCAACCTCACAAGTTTTGCTTTTAACCTTTAACATTTGTCTCTCTTGTTTATTTGATTTTTCTTTTCTTTTATAAATTCTTACCCATGTTGATATTTTAATACGTAATAATTTACAAATTTTGTAAATGAGATTCTCGCGTAGTAATCAACCTCTTGCACTCAATTTCTCTCTAAAGAAAATGTATTATCAGAGGGAAATCAGTAAGCTTCATTAAATATCGAGGAAATGGGTACATCTATATTGCAACATTAAGTTGAAGGTCTCCCACCTTGCCCGAAACATAACGATGATCCTAAAATGACATACTTTTGCGAAGTATGAGAGACCAAGTGAAACAATCAGTCCGGTAAAAAACACAATTTTGCAAGATGATCATCTTCTTAAGAAGCTAGTAAATTTTAGGATCGCGTAAAAAAGGTTAATAACGCATTTGCACACATTAGAATCTAGCTATACATGGAAGCCATCTAAAACATGAAAAAGAACTTGTGGCATTATTAGAGTCTGACATGAAGATCTTTTCTATTTTTTATTATTCTTTTCTTTGACTGTGTGTACTTTCAGTGTATTGACAGTGAAATCTAAAGATGGATAATGGTGGAAGAAAATTACACATAGCAATGTTCCCTTGGTTTGCAATGGGGCACATAAAACCTTTCCTAGACATATCTAACAAACTTGCATCAAAAGGTCACAAAATTTCCTTCTTAGTTCCAGGCACGAATACACAATCTAAGCTCAACACTTCCAACCTTCATCCTCACCTTATAAGTTTCGTCCTACTCATTGTCCCTCGTGTCGATGGGCTCCCACCGAACGTAGAAACCACAACTGATATTCCATTCCCCTTACACCCCACTCTCATGACTGCCATGGACAATACTGCGACCATCGTCGAGTCCATCTTAATTGACCTAAAACCTGATTTAGTCTTATTCGATTTTGCACATTGGATACCAGCATTGACTCGTCGACTTGGTATCAGATCCATGCACTATTGCATAATAAGTGCAGCAAGCATTGCTTACCTATTGTCCCCTGAACGGAAAAATGACCTAGAAGAGGACGAATATGTACTAGACATGACAAAACCACCATTGAGTTTCCCTGTTTCAGCCGTGAAACTTCATCCCCATGAAGCTCGTTCATCGGCATTCTTTAGGAAACGAGAGTTTGGTAGCGGAATGAAGTTTCATACTAGACAAATGATCTCATTAACTGACTGTGATGCCATTGGTTTCAAATCTTGTAAAGAGACTGAAGGGCCATTTGTTGAGTACTTGGAGAAGCAATTCAAGAAACCTATTTTGCTATCTGGTCCTGTAATCCCTGAACCGCCATCATCAGCATTAGATGAGAAATGGGTCAAATGGCTAAGTGGGTTTAAAGAAGGTTCAGTTGTGTACTGTGCATTAGGAAGTGAATCAAAGCTCAAAAAAGATCAATACATTGAGTTAGTTTTGGGTCTTGAACTTACTGGTTTTCCATTCTTGGCTGCCCTCAGATCACCAACAGAAGAAGATTCATTACCACAAGGATTTGAAAAGAGGGTAGAAGGAAGGGGAATTGTTGAAGGAGGTTGGGTTCAACAGCAACTCATTCTGGCTCACCCTTCAGTAGGTTGTTTTGTGACCCATTGTGGGTCTGGGTCATTGACAGAAGCTTTAGTTAATGATTGTCAAATAGTGTTATTACCACAATATGGTGATCAAATTGTTAATGCAAGGGTAATGGGAGGAGATTTGAGGGTTGGGGTGGAAATAGAGAAAGGAAAAGAAGATGGTTTGTTTACAAAAGAAAGTGTTTCTGAGGCAGTGAAGTTGGTGATAGACCAAAACAATGAAGTGGCCAAAGAGGTTAGGTCAAACCATTCTAAGTGGAAGAATGTTTTGCTAAGAGATGGTTTTGAGTCTTCATATACCAATGAATTCATCGATAAACTTCGTCATCTGCTTTGATGATTTTTGACGGAGTATATTACCTGATCATGTAAAGTGTGCGTTGTTAGCGAAGAATAAATTAGTGTCTCAACGGACTATGTATAACGGTAAGTAAGGTAAGGTAGTTGAGGCCAATGAACCAAAATTTAATTTGTTTTTATGTAGCCTTTATTATTTTACTTTTACAAGGTTTGTGCAGTTATTTTAAATTAGTGCTCGTACAATGTTAGCGAAGAATAAATTAGTGTCTCAACAGACTATGTATAACGGTAAGGTAAGGTGGTAGTTGAGGCGGATGAACCAAAATTTAATTTGTTTTTATGTAGTCTTTGTTATTTTATTCTTACAAGGTTTGCGCATTTCTTTTAAATTTGATCCTAGCGTTGAGCAAGGATTTGTTTTTGTGAGGCCGGAGTGTTCATGACCCATCAAGTCAACCTAAAGGGTCGCTTTTCAAAATCCCGGAGTTCTATTGAACTATTCCAGGCTAACGGTGAGTTAAAGTTTTCTAATATGGGTCCGTGGGTATATAGACCAAAATAATATTAAAAAAAGGTTTATGATCAAATCTTCCCAAAACATGGATATTTAGTCCTTTTACATTATGGACATAATAACCCATTCTTTATGAGATAACTACCGTCCATGTCCCTCCTACAAAAATCACGTGATTTTTAATTTTCCAGGGTGAATTTGGAATGTTTCTAATGTGGGCGTGATTTAGGGGATTTAAAGCAGTTAACGTATAAATCCGAAATTAATATTTCTCTATCTTTTAACCGTTTTGGAAAGCAAATCAATTTCCAAATCAATTTAAAACAAAAATCATAACCAAATCAAGTTTCTCTCTCTTTACCAAATCAATTTTCTCTCTCTTACTATGTAAATTTTTTTCGATTCAAATCAATTTTCTCTCACTTAACTTTCAGACTTGGAAATAGTATATTTTCTAGGATCAATTTAGCGTGATTTGGGGGTTAATATACAAAACATATATATCACTTTCTCTCACTTAACTTTCAGATTTGGAAATAGTAAATTTTTCTGAGAACATTAAAGCAACATATGTTTTCGTTTTTACTCATACATAAATACACATAGAATACAAATTATGAAACAAATACGTAAATTATGTATTATTTATGACGAGGAAACCATCATTTGTCAAGTATACAACATAATTTATCAAATGTATGTGGGTCTTGTTCAATAAATTACACATAATTTCTTTTACATTACACATAATTTCTTTTACATTACACATCCTTTACATTCTGTTACAAAAAATAAATACAAAATCTTCTCTGGTTCAAAAATGGTGCCCATCCATGTACTCTCCATTAGTTTCGTTGACTCACTTTGATTTGATGATTCTCTTTGAAATTTCATCTGGTATATCAAATCTACACACATAAATACACATACATTAAAGGAAAAAAATCATATATTGTATTATAAACTACATGTACAGTTTCGTAAATTATGTATAATGTTTGTCAAATTTTGACAACATTTAAAGGTTTTGAGTAGTTTGGTAAACTTATCAAGGCTACTGTTTTGGGTGAAAAGTACACGTAATGGCAAATAAATAATACATAATATATGTGCACTTATACGTAAATTATATACATAATGGTAAGAACATGAAGATATACGTAAATTATATATACTTTATTGCAAAGTACACGAGATTTGATAGTAAAGCGAAGTATTTCTACTAATTAAATGAGTACTGTTTTGGTGTTAAAGCACGGGTAATGTTCTATAAATTACCCATAATTTACTATAAATTATGGTAATTTACGATAAAGTACATGTACTGTAAATTCTGTTATGAGTAACCGTACGAAAGAACAAATGTTTCATAAATCCGTACGGATTTAAAACCAGATCTAAAGAAAAAAAATGAGAATATCATTAAACTTAAACTACAAATCTAAAGATATCTGCTATGATGATTGATTGCAATAATGTCAAACTCGAGTTGAAGGATTAAACATCAAGATCAAAAACATAAATGAAATTTTAATAGAGAGAAAGAAAATAAACATCAAACATTCGATTGTTTCTATGAATTAGTACAAAAAATCTTTGAAACTTATACTCAAAATCATATATGATCAACTTTAGAGAGAGAATTTGTTATAATAAACTGAAACATAATATAAAATCGTATAAAACAGAAAGCGTTTTGCCTCATTAACGATAAAGAAGATGATTTCAGCAGCTCTAATGAAGATAAACAATGGAGGTTTTTACTGCTGCTGTAATGAAGATGAAACAATGGAGGTTTGTACTGTTGTTGGTGAGTTTAATGGAGGTTTATTGGAGCTTTCGTTTTTAGAGAGAGAGAAAGTTTCCAGATTTCAGTTACGGGATATATTGAAGATGGAATTTACTTTGAATTTAAACGTGATTGGAGAGAGAATGTGGAGATAAAAATGGAAAAAGATATTTTGGATTTTAGAAAGTAAATCAGATTTTATATATAAAGAAGGTTAGTATAGGTATTATAAATTAATATGTAATCTAGGGATTTGTGTTTTCTCTCTAGATGAGACTAAATGGACTAGATATCCATTTATATTATTTTTCTGGTTTTGAAACCCTTTATAGGATTAGAGAGGACTATATCTACTATTAGGACCCGTTTTTTGAGATATAAGCCAAAAAATTCTTCTAATATTTTGTTGAAAAATAAGATATTGATGCAATTTTATCGAAAAAGAAAACAAGAATGAGAATTACAGTCTTTTTGGGTTGGCTTCTTCTTAGAAAATTATTGGTTATCATCAACAAAGAGATAACAAATCCTTTTGTGACTGGGGTAAATTTATGTCCACTCCAGTAGTGGCCAATCTGAATGAACCTCTTATCCAATAATAATAATAACTCTCGAGTACATTTGCTATCGCATGTCCCTCTCCTAAATCCAGGATGTCTTTCGATGAAGATCTAACAACAAAAATTGCAAGATTAGAAGAGGAAAAGAAACGAAACGATGATTCTAACTTCGCATAAAAAAGGATTAATTTTCAGAGAGTGATTTGAGCGTCGAAGTCTCTTTTCCCATTTTCCAGGTCCACCTACCCGACTTCAACCAGAATGTGAAGAGAGTTCATTAGTGAGACCAAAAGGATTAATTTCCAAAGAGATGCCCACTAACCAACTTTTCGACAATTATCAATTGGTTAAGTTGACATTAACCCTCATATTGATAGTGATATTCGTACTACACCCCCAAAATGAAAATGTTCAGGCGTATATCCCGTTTGCATGTGTTTCGTCAAATACCCGTTGAACTTTCCTGCGAAGCAGACGCGTGAATTGTGACAAAAGTACCCTTCACCCAATGCTACAGTGAGCATTCTCTTTTATGTTATGAATGAGTATTATTGAATCTAGACAAAAATAGTTGTTAGAATTTCATGCCGAAAACACCCCCAAACTCCAACATTTAGAACCATAAAGCTCTATAAAAAGAGCAAGAGATTCTTGTAAATCTATAAAAAGAGCAAGAGATTCTTGTAAATTTTAGGAGGTGTTAGTTTGTTTCAATACAAAAAGTAAGTTGATTATTGCCAAAACGATGCGAGGAGGACCTAAGTCTGGTTCAACTAGTCAGGTAAACTATGTTCTCTTGGAGTCACAGTTGGGGTCCTCCTCTAAATAATATATTTACAATGGGGTGTTATCCTTAATGACGTATGTTATTTTCGTTTACAGGGAGTCCCTTGCCAAGTTTGTGAGATGAAGTCTCATGTAGCCTTGAGTTGTCTTTTTCTTTACTCGGCATGCACGGAGGGAAATTTCGACGACATTTGATAAAACAAATAAAACAAAATAAAACATTGCTAGTCCTCGAGCAAATAAAACAAAATAAAAGTCTAACTCACTTTCGGAGGCATCCCGGTTGCATTTAGCGTATGCAACAAGCCTTTAAACCCCTAGGTTGCCCCTAAAGGACGAGTGTCGTCTCGTGAGGGTTTCCATAGATGACACCCACAAACATCATGGTTTCAAATACACAAGGTTCCAAAATCCAAATCATAGATAAACATGGTTCATATAGTAAAGGGTTTAAGCATGTTAATGCATAATGAATCAAGTAAATAAGCACTTGTAAAAGCTAAAGGCCCCTTCACTAATGATCTTACCCTAAAGTGCTAGTGTCATACCATAATGAGCAACATCTATGTTCCGAAGTCACAAAACCTTGATTCCTAAGTTAGTACATTTCGCTTCGACTTCGGCCTCACGGACATACACTCCAAATATGAAATCACTCAAGAATGGTGTATGTGTGAGTGTGATCATTAACATGGACTCAACACATAAAAAGGGGTGAGGACAACATTTTGGAATGAATGATCTCCTAAAAGGAATTAGCCACTAAATAGAGTGGGGAAGCTCACTCGCCCTTCTCACCCATTCTACCCTCTAAGAGTGCTTTCTAAAGGTTAACGGATACTAGAGATGGAATAATGATGGTGGATTCCCAAGAATGTCGACCTCTTCATGATAGAACCTCTCAAACACTTCCACATTTTTTTCTTGCTCGAATACTTATTCATGAACAAAAACACCAACACATATATACAATCACTCACACAAAAGAGCTAACATGCTCAAACATACTCATAAACAACTTTATTTCATTCTTGCTTTTTTTTATTTCTTTCTTCTCTTTTTTTTTTTTTTTTTTTCTTTTTTCATAACACAAATACAATCAACCAAAACAAAATAGAATGCACATAACTCTATTCTTGCAATCAACTTTTCATTTCATACTTGCTCTTGACATTCTTCATTCTTTCTTCTCATGTCTTCATTCTCGGGATATAGGATGATAGATGGTGATAGAGTATCCGCCTCCCTCTAATTGGCAATCTAATTGGGTTTCATGGACTACAAGGGCAAGGTTTATTCGTTATCCTAATGTCACTCCTAGTGGCTAAGGAAGTTGAGCACACGAGATCAAATGAGCTCTTTTATAAGTTACGAGGTTGAGTAGCTTTTCATTCTACTCGGAGTTAGTGCGGAAGAGTACAATCGAAGGACAATTTAGGCTTTGAGCTCTCACATGGGTTAAGTCTCCACTAATGACTACTCTAGGTCTCTTAGAGATGTTTCTTCTTCACTAAGATGTTACTCTCATAGTATAACACAAACACTCAAAGACTCGACTTTCATGCAAAAACCATTAACTATCACAAAACTCATAAACTCGACACATATGCATCAACATGTTTAAAACTATCACTACAAACACATGCAAATCTACTCAAAATGTTAAAAAAATTTCAAAATTTAGCTAATTTGAACCCTTTTGTCTTTGAAACCCATGGTCATGCATTGGTTATGGTCATATCCCGCATCCCCGAACTTAAAACTAACATTGTCCTCAATGTTCTAAGCATACACTCACCAAAAAATAAAGAGGCACATCAATTCAAAGAGAAGAGTGGAGAGATATTACCATAACCGAAGAAGATAAAAGATGATACTACCAAGGCTCATGTATAAAGAGGTTCCAAGTTGATGTTAAGCTCGCGTCATCCCCATACTTGGAACAAACCACGCCTTAGAAGTAAAACATATAAGAGATGCTCCTAAAATATCCAAAAATATAATGAGAATGAAACACATAAAAAGCATGACCATATAGAGCTCTACCAGTAACGCGGGTATACACGATTGCATTGAGCTATGCAATTAGCCTTTGATTATCTTGTTTTCACACAAGAGCACGAGTTATGTCTCGCGGAGGGTTTCCAGAGATGCTACCCACAAACATCAAAGGCCACCTTAATCGGCTAACGATCATATAGCAAAAGACGGAAGATTTGGGGGTCAACCCAAAGAAAGCTATATACACATGGTAATCGTCTCACAACTATGTACAAGCTATAACGTGCAAGTGAGACGAAGAGCGAAAAGAAACCATCCCCAAACTTAGTGGATGCACGGTCCACTAAGTACGCATAAATGCTAGGGGCGACGACTAAAAAATCGTCAAAATGCTCGACATATAAGTGAAGTGGGAGGAGGTCAGTCGAAGGCAAGAAGTCATCATCAAGCTTAGTGGATAGAATATCCACTAAGTCCCTAGACATGCTAGGGAAGACGTCCGAAGTGTCCCACAAGGGGTCAACAACCGAGTCTGAGATCATGTGGAAGGTCGAACTAGATTCTAAGGATAAGGCAATAGGCTCAGGGACTAAGTCAAGGTCCATAATTTCCTTAGGTAAATAATCCAACAAGTTATCCATTATCTCGCTAACTTCTATGTCGTCGACGTCCTTAAAGGCATCTGGAGCCTCAAAGTTGGTTACGACACCATTCCTTCCTAATATGGCATCTAAGACTGCCTCCTCACAAGTGTCAAAAGTTGAAAAGTTCAAAATAGTTTCATCCCCAAAATTGCTCATAAAGCCCTCATCCTGAACATCAAGGTTTACTGTAGTCCTATCATGGTGAGATGACGAAGGTCGGGAGAATGAGCAATAAGGGTCATCGGTCAGTTCATACTCTAAAGGTCTATCAGGAGCTTCTTCGACATTTAACTTAAGACTAGAGTTAGGTGTATTACCCTCACCATCATTTATAGGTCTAAATGGGGGGTTATGATATTGAATAAGAAACAAAAGAAAACAAATAAAACTACTAAACAATCTAAGTAAATGGGCAAGAAGGATTCGAGAGAAGAGTCGAAGGAACAAGAGTCGGGAGACGGTAAGACTCGATTCGGGCAACAAATAAGTGAGAGATGTGTCGAAGTCCGGGAATCCATAATGATAAACCTACGACTATGTGTAGTCCGATTTGATGTGTCGAGGTACAATCGATATTCGACTCCTAAAGTAGATGTCTCTAAGTACTATGTATATCCGGAGATCATACTTTGTCAAACAAACGTCTAAATCGTATAATCCCGAGTCATCGAAAGTGTCGTCTAGTCGCCTAACTATGTGAAGTGCATGACAAGACACATGAAATTATGACTTAGACTACGATCGATATCGAATACTTCGTTTCGTCTATTAACTATGCGAAGTGCTTGACAAGACACATGAAAATACGATCAAAACGATAATCGAAATAAATGAACATCAATTAAATCAAAACGTCAAATCATATTAAACATAATCACGAATTCATCACATTTCATCTCATATAATCGACACACTAAAGTTAGCTAAATATGGTGAATAATAAGAAATGGAAAGAAAATGATGAGAGAATCCCCCTTTTTCGATGTGATTCGAGGCTAAGATCGTCGGAAAATATGAGTCTTTAAGGTGCAGCCAATCTCCCCTTAGCAAATTCTGGGTTCCCCATAGCGACCACCATCATCTTCTCCATTTATCACACACCTCCATTAAAGTTAAACCCTAGCTTCTCTCTCTAGAAATTTCTTGTCCAAAATCAAATCAAACTACATGGGAAGCAAGATCAAGACATGGGGAGCAAAAGCCCTAAGGTTTCCGGCCAAGAAAGTGGCCGAAAAATCCTAGAATAATCCGGCCAAAGAAAGTGAAGAATCCGGCCAAACCAACAAATTCGGCCAAGAAATGCACTGTCCCGAGCTGGTTCGACTTGCAGATGCGTCCCGTGAAGGCATCCTTGCTGTCCCGTGTGCCTGCCGCCGTCCGAGCTCGAGAATGAGCAACACAGCCCAAGCTGTTGTTGCAGAAGCTGGCCGTCCGAGCTGCAGAACTCCCGTGGAAGCTTCCCGCAGCAGCTTCCTTCGCGTGTTGTTGCTGTTCTCGTGCTGTCCCGCGTCCTAGTGTCACGGCCTTTTCTCTCGATAGGCGTCGTGCGGCACTTGTGCGCGCTCTCGGGACAAGTCAGCCAACAAAGTAATATTCCAAACAACCAACGATAGCTACAAAAGAAGGCAACAAGATTATATTGATGAATAATGAGAGCTTACAAGGAAAGACAAGCATATGACTAAAGAAGCTTCCTAAAGGCTAGGGAAGCTTATGGCTCTTCAGTTGCCCACTATTTGGAAGGTAGGGGTCTTCCACTCAAAGTTTACCATCCACTCCCCTACATAGTGCAAAATATATGTTTCACCTATTCTCACAAGGAAATATCAATGCTTTCAACCAAGCATACTCCTTTGTTGGAAATAAAGACATCTACGTCCCCGTGCCAAGGGAAGCTATCTAAGGAAGCTACCTATATACAAGGCACCTTACTATGCACGCTCAAGACATATGCCGGTCTAGCGCAAGGCATATGCTACACTTATTACAATGCATAAAAGTAAAAGACATGTATCTTGGCAATACCAACAAGGCTTGACAAAAAGGGACATGACAAACTCCCCCACTTGTTATGTCGTCGTCCTCGACGACTTCGCTGCCAAGTACTCCACGATCTTTTCTGCATTGTCGAGCAAGGAGCTGGCGCGTTCCCAACTGGCTTCGGCTTCTGGCAGGTTCTTCCACTTCATTAAGTACTCGATCTCCGGTGGCGAATTGTGATGAGCTTGAGCACAGCGATCAGCTACTATCTTCTGCACCTCCTTGGTTGGCTGGAGTTCCGATCTTGGATTAGATCTCTGCTGGTTGGCACGTTGTGGATCCGCCTGATCCTGGTAGAACGACTTCAAGTTGCTGGCATTAAAGACAGGGTGGTGGTTCTGCATGTACCTCGGGAGTTGTACTTTGAACGAAACCTTTCCAACACGAGCGATGATGGGAAAGGGGCCCTCGTACCGTCTCACCAAGTTTCGGTGTAGCTTCTTCACGAACCAAGAAGTATCCCTGTTTATATTGACGAGCACCAAGTCACCTACTTGGAAGTTGTGTTGCCTCTGGTTCTCATATGCGGACTTCTTCATGCGGGCTGCTGCTTTCTCCAGGTGTGCTTTGGCTATTTCTGTTGTCCGCTGCCATTCCTTAGCAAAAGTGAATGCCCGAGGGCTAGTACCTGTATAACCTGTTGCAACCGTGTGAGGAGTTAACGGTTGCTGCCCTGTTACCAGTTCGAATGGTGTCTTACAGGTAGAAGAACTCTCCTGCAAATTGAAACAGAACTGAGCTGCGTCCAATAGATTCACCCAATTCTGCTGGTTGGCATTGACAAAGTGCCTAAGATATTCTTCAAGAAGAGCGTTGAAACGCTCCGTCTGGCCGTCTGTCTGCGGATGATTACTTGTCGAGAAGTTCAGCTGTGACCCTAAGAGTTTCATGAGCTCGGTCCAAAACCGCCCTGTAAATCTGGCATCACGATCGCTGATAATAGTCTGGGGCACACCCCAATATTTCACTACGTGCTTCAAAAACAAGAACGCCACTTCTTCCGCAGTACACTGAGCAGGTGCTGGAATAAAGGTTGCATACTTCGAGAAACGATCAATCACCACCATAATAGAAGTATACTCCCCCACTTTTGGCAAGCCACTAATGAAGTCCATAGATACACTCTCCCATGGACGCTGCACCACCGACAATGCCTCCAAAAGTCCCAAAGGTTTCTTTCGCATCACCTTGTCCTGCTGACAAATGAGGCAAGTCTGCACATACTCTTCAACTTGCTTCCTCATGTTCAGGCAGTAATATGCTGTCTCAAGTAACGCCAATATACGTCGGTAGCCAGGGTGGCCTGGCCAGACCGTATCATGACATTCCTTGATAAGCTCCCGCCTCAGCTCCGCAGAGTGAGGCACATAGAGACATCCACCTGTGTGGTATATAACAAATCCTCTTTGATTCTGAACCTTGTGGAACGCCCTTCCTTCACCATATCGACCAAGATCTTGGCTTCTTTATCACTCTGCAGCCGTTCACGAATCTTGTCGATAATGATGGTCTTCAGCTGGGACCTGCTCCTCTATCCCGTAGTAACCAAGGCGGCCAACTCTGCCTTCCTGCTCAGTGCATCACCAATATTGTTCATCCTTCCTGGTTTGTACTCCATATCAAAATCAAACTCAGCCAATGACTCCTGCCAGCGAGCCTGCTTGGAAGTGAGCTTTTTCTGAGTCATGAAGTGTGAGGCAGCAACATTGTCGGTCTTCACCAGAAACTTCGACCCCAACAAATAATGCCTCCAGGCCCTTAAGCAATGAACAATAGCTAATTACTCTTTCTTCTGAGCTATATAACGCCGCTCTGTTTCGGAAAGCTTGCGGCTCTCGTATGCAACTGGGTGACCATCTTGCACTAATACCCCACCAAGTGCAAAATCAGATGCATCGGTATGAACTTCAAAAAGGCTTGGAAATGTCGGGCAATGCCAATACGGGATCATTAGCAACCTGCTGCTTCATGTCCTCGAATGCTTCTTGACATTCCTTCGACCAAACCCAAGGCCTATCCTTCTTCAACAATCTGTCAAAGGTGCCGCTCTAGCTGAATATCTCCTAATGAACTTACGATAGTAATTCGCAAGTCCGAGAAATGATCTGAGCTCCGACATTGAAGTTGGCACCTTCCACTCTTGGATGGCTTTCACCTTCTTCATCTCTATCCGGATATGCCCATCACCAATAATGTGACCCAGAAAACCAATGTGTTTTTGTGCAAACGAGCACTTATCCTCCTTCACATATAGCTGGTTCTCCTTCAGGACTCTAAACACTTCTCTCAAGTGCTTTGCATGATCTTCCAAACTGTGGCTATACACAACAATATCATCAAGATACACCACCACGAACTTGTCGAGAAACTCATGGAAGATCTGGTTCATCAACGTACAAAACGTGGCAGGCGCGTTGGTTAAGCCAAAAGGCATTACCAAGTACTCAAACGCCCCATACCGCGTCACACACGTGGTCTTCGGCTCATCACCTTCTGCAACACGGACTTGGTAATACCCAGAGGGCAAGTCTAACTTCGAAAAGTACTTTGCCGAACCGAGCTGATCAAACAAGTGCGCTATAAGTGGAATCGGGTATTTGTTCTTCACAGTCACCTTGTTCAAAGCCCGAAAATCCACGCACAGCCGTAAGCTACCATCGTGCTTCTTCTGGAACAACACTGGATCACCATAAGGAGCTTTCGAAGGACGGATGAATCCCGCCTCCAATAGCTCATCGAGTTGCTTTCTCAATTCGGCCAACTCGGGTGGAGCCATCCTGTAGGAAGCTTTCGCAGGTGGCTTAACTCCTGGAATAATCTCTATTTGATGATCAACAGCACGTCGTGGGGATAGAGACTTTGGAAGCTTTGCTGGCATAACATCCCTGAACTCCTTCAGGATGGTTTGGATCTTGGCAGGTACAGGTTCTGCGTCTACTCCTGTAGTCTCCATCTTCAAGGCTGCCAAGTATGTCAACTCTTCCTTCATTAGCCCCTTCTCAAGCTGCATCACTGAAATCATCTTGTCGCCTCAACTCTTCTCGGAAACTACTGGCATCATGCACGACTTGTCTCCAAGGAAACATATGCTCCCCAAGTACGGCATCGGCACCATTTTGTGCTCCATCATGAAGTCTAGTCCAATGATGACCTGAAAATCATCCAAAGGTACACAAGTAAAGTTAGTTTTACCAGACCACTTGCCAGTCTCGAGGGGTACATCTCGAGCTACCCCATCTACTGGTTTTGGTGCCGAATTAACGGCCTTCATGCGGCTTGGATCCTTATGAAGCTTTAGACCCAACCGCTTAGCCTCCGCAACATCTACAAAGTTATTGCTAGCTCCAGTGTCTACCATCACCTTGGTAGTCTTGCCATTAATCTTACATTCAACATACATCAGCACCCTTGAGGCCTTAGGCTTCTCACTTGATTGGCCAACAAGAGCATTGAGTACCTGGAGCGCACCCATCTTTGAATCATCATCGTCACTGTCCACATCTTCCTGTGGATCATGCATACTCTCCTTGTCCTCTTTGCCGCCAAAAGACACTTTCAATGCATTGAGCGCGGCTAGAGATGGACAATCACGTATGCGATGGGGGCCACTACAAAGGAAGCACTTCAAAGGTGCTTTGGCTCCTGATGTAGCGCCCGTCTTCGACCTTGTGCCATCCCGGTGGGGGTAAGGTTTCCGCTCACCACCATGGCCTTTTCCCCTTCCAGGATTGGGCTTTCCTCCAGTGCCCGTAGGCATTTTCCTCTCTTGGTCATTCGTTCCGAAATCTGTGAGTCTCTCAGCGGCGGCCTGCGCTGTGGCCAAGTCTTCCACCCTTTGCCTCTGGAGCTCTATCTGTGCCCATGGCTTCAGGCCTTCAAGAAAACAGAAGAGCTTATCCTTCTCTGACATATATTTTATATCGAGCATGAGCGCTGAGAACTGCTTCACATATTCCCGAATGGTACCTGTGTGTTGGAGCTTCCGTAGCTTCTTTCTTGCCATATACTCCACATTCTCTGGAAGGAATAGAGCCTTGATCTCTCTTTTCAAATCCTCCCAAGAATCTATGACGGCACGTCCGGCTTGTATCTCTTCATACCGGGTGTGCCACCATAGTTTAGCATCCCCCGTCAAGTACATCGTGGCCATCGAGACTTTGGTGTCTTCGTCGTCGGGTCGCACGGCACGAAAGTATTGCTCCATGTCAAACAAGAAGTTCTCGAGCTCCTTGCCATCTCTGGCTCCTCCATAGGATCTTGGATCGGGTACTCGCACTCGAGGAGGATGCCCTTCTGCCGCTCCGGCTCGGTCTTGGGTACTTACAATCCTCATCAACACATTCACTTGTGCTCGCAACTCGTCGATTATGCTACCTTGCCCTTCTCGAAGGTCGCTTATTTGCACTAGCACATCCTCCAGGGATGCTCCCATAGCTTCCACCGCCATATCCACACCATTGTGGCGACCTTCCAATCCGTCAAGCTTCTCCGCGAGCAACGGGACACCTACGACCACTTCTTCCAAGCGCGCGGCCCGTTCCTCCAAAGCATCCAACCGTTCTTTCATAGTTCTTGGAGCTGCCGTCCTATGCTCTGATACCAATTGTCACGGCCTTTTTCTCTCGATAGGCGTCGTGCGGCACTTGTGCGCGCTCTCGGGACAAGTCAGCCAACAAAGTAATATTCCAAACAACCAACGATAGCTACAAAAGAAGGCAACAAGATTATATTGATGAATAATGAGAGCTTACAAGGAAAGACAATCATATGACTAAAGAAGCTTCCTAAAGGCTAGGGAAGCTTATGGCTCTTCGGTTGCCCACTATTTGGAAGTTAGGGGTCTTCCACTCAAAGTTTACCATCCACTCTCCTACATAGTGCAAAATATATGTTTCACCTATTCTCACAAGGAAACATCAATGCTTTCAACCAAGCATACTCCTTTGTTGGAAATAAAGACATCTACGTCCCCGTGCCAAGGGAAGCTATCTAAGGACGCTACCTTTATACAAGGCACCTTACTATGCACGCTCAAGACATATGCCGGCCTAGCGCAAGGCATATGCTACACTTATTACAATGCATAAAAGTAAAGACATGTCCCTTGGCAATACCAACAAGGCTTGACAAAAAGGGACATGACACTAGGCTGCTGGTCCGAGCTGCTGTAGTGCCGGCCTTGCTTTGCCGGCCTAGCTTGGTCGGCCAAGCTAAGGCCGGCTACTCCTACCTCCTTCTTCTCTCTTTTCCTCTTTTCCACTCAAACCCTAAAAGCTTAGAGCTCAAGAACACCCAAAAACTCTATCTTCTTCTTTTCTCTCTCTTGTTTCTTGCCTCCTTTCCAAGGTAGAAGATGATGAATAAGAAACTCCAACTTGTGTTTACTACTCAAACCCTAGGTCAAGACTTAGTCAATTTCTTTAGACTTTGTTGACTTGGATCCATAAAGAGAGGGTGCCCATATAATTCTTCCTTGTCATTCTTCCTTGGGCTCTTGGGCTTTGATTTAAAAACCAAGAGAGTGCCTCCATCCTTGTCTCTACATCTTCAAATTCTCACAAAGGACTAGAATACCCTCGGACTTCTTTCTTTAATATCTTCCCCGTCCGAACTCCGAATTGAATACCGTTTTCACCGTCGGACTCGTCATTGACTATACTTGTAATTTGATTTGCTTGAAGTCTTTTTCTCTCATTTTCGGCACATGAAATGATAGTGATAATTCGCTTTTTTTATTTCGAATCACACGCTTAACTCCAAAATAAGTACCTAACATGAAAAACACATAAAATATTATTGATAACACTCGAAAAGGACTAATTAGTCTAAGTTAGGCTCTCCAAATGTGACATTTTCGTGTCACATCAATGGTGTCGAGTACTTCCAGAAACCCAAGCGGAAAATATTTGAGATATCAATACCTCAAATGTGAAAGCTTTTAGTAACTAGATGAAGCCATTATTGATTATCAAACTCAACGTGTAATACAACATCGAAGTTGTGCGTTGTTATGGTTGTAGAGAGCCAAGTCTCTGGAAGAAATTAAGACTGACCTACGATAAAGAAAACCATAGACAAGCAAAGTAGCTCATTCTAAACTCAAATTGTAACCAACACCAATCTCAAAGAGTTTTGTAACAAATTTAACAAGAATTGTGTTAGGTGAAGTAATAAAACAATGTAGCAAGCCAATATTCAATAAGAGTTTAGTAGTTAAAGAGTAGACAAGAATGTATGAAGCAACTTTCAAACATAATTTGTATTTCCAACCAAAGTTCATGTACATTATCCTACATAAGACCTACTGTTAGCACATTCTTTGGCAACTCAGTCCTCTGATGTTCCAAAGACTCCTCATTGGTTACAGGTTGTCTGACATTTGCATAAAGTCACTAAATTCTCTTTCTTTGGTCTATAATCATCTTCATCTATATCTAATTCTTGCCCATTGTTTACTGTCCTTAGTTGGGTCATATTCATCATCACTTAATGAATTATAACTAAGATAACAATCTTATACAACTCAGTTGACATATCATCAGTCTGAGGGTCTTAAGGTTCTAAGCTCACATCAATATAATTCGTAAAGTTCTCTTCTGGCACAGCCTCTGTAACCATAAGATCAATACCATCCAAGTTGGGCATATCAATAAGATCATCAAACTCTAAGTTGACATCAGGAAGTTTTTTCTTTCCCTTCTTCTTACTTGCTTTGTTTGACACATCTTCACTGCCAAACAAATTATCCCAAAACTCAGGGAATATTTCTTCCAATTCACCATCTTCCTTTCTTTGTTCATCAACCCTAGATGCCTTACTTGACCCAATTTCTTCCTAATAAGAGTGATTACTTCATATAATTTCTTTCTAACACTATTAGATATTAATAAGCAAGGGGTCCTTTTCTTCACTCTTGTCATCCCCTTTCCGATTGAAGTTGAGTTTGTGTTTCCTACTAACAATGGTGGGTTGTGGTCCAGGAACAATCATGCTCTTCGCCATGAGTCAAGGTCATCTTCACTCCACAATTTTAGTAAATCAGAATCTTCCATATTGTGCCCAACCAAATCTTTGTCTTTACTAACCATCTCTTTAACCAAGTCAATCATATTTAACTCATCACCATCAACATCTGAAATTAAAGCAACCGTGCCACTCATATAGTCTTCACATATCCACTTATGCTTCTTAGGATAACTCTTCCAATGACCATCATAATGTACTACAAGTATTTTCTTTTGCCAAGTTCTCCTCTAGGAAGAAGCACATGAATAAATGATAATATAGAATCATAAAATCAACAAGCACATGAATAATTGCAACATAATACTGATCATTCATCTGAATAATTGCAAAATATGTTTTAAATAACCCTAGACTTAAACTGGAAAGCTCCCTGACTTATTAACGATGAACATCTAACCCATATAATTAAAATAACAAAAAGTAAAAAGAATCACTAACCATGAAGTCAAAGGTTTTTCTGTAGAATGAAATACATGTTAACTACCCTAGAGTTAGGTTGAGAAAAACTTACAGACTACCGAGCTTTATCGTTTTGCCATTGATGGTATTCCAAACTGAGGGTTAGAGAGAAAAAGCAGTTAGTACCAAACTAAACAAGTTGCAAGAAAAAAAAATCAAATGAAGAAAAGCCTTTAGAAGTAATTCAACAAGAAAACCCCAACGATTCCTTAGTAAATCATACTTCAGAGCTCCAAAGAGGTTTATGGTTTAGTTCTTACCAACTCGAGCTAAGCTGAAAAAACCAAGTGTTTCCCGCTGGTAAAGTTTGGCTTGAATAAGACAGTTCAATTGAAAGATTTGATATATTAAACAATTGGACTTATTTAATAATCGTTGATCATAAAAAAGAATGCTCACCGTAGGATTAGATGAAGGGCACTTTTGTCACAGTACACGTGTGTGCTTCACACGAAAGCTTTTCACGGGTATTTGACGGAAAACAGACAAATGGGGATCAATGTTTGAATAATTTTCATTTTGGGAGTATAGTATAAATAACACTAAATATTTGGGGGTCCTTTTTTCAGTCCTTATAAATATTAATAGTTAATTTTTAAATCCTAAAATGAGCTCCTAACATCAATTTGGTACAGAAAACAACAACTCAACAAAATTTCTTTGGATCCCCATACCAACGGCCAATTATTTGATTACACCGACTCCTCCCTGTCATCAACTAGCAAGTCTTTCTCTCTCTAACTTTCTCTCTCATCAACGCTGAACCCGATCACAAGAAACGTAGAATCTTCCATCATCTTCTCCGATTTCATTCCAGATATTTCCCCCAATTCTCTCTCTCTCTCTCTCTCTCTCTCTACAATCTGAAAGCAAGGTAAAACTCTAAATAAGATGCAACCAGGTGATTATAGCGCTCCTTCTTACTATCCATACCATCATCTTCATCCTCAACAACCAAACCCTAGCCCTATTCCAAACGATCTCCCTCCTGCTCCTCCTTTACCTCCTCCAACCTTCGCTTCTGCTCCTCCATTCTCTTCTCACTACTCTTCTTCTGATTACAGTAACTTTTCCACCAATTATCCTCCTTATACACAAAATCCCGATCCTGTACCTAATCTTCCTCTGCCTGAACCTTCTTCCTACGCTTCTAACCCTAATTTTCAATCCTTTAACCCGTCTCCTCAACAATCTGCTCCAGGACCAGAAACCCCTGGACATTATCCCCCTTCTCATGCTCCAGTCCAGCAGTCGCCTTATTATCCACCATATGAATCACATCAGCCAATTCCAAATTATGGGTCCCAAACAATTCCTCCCAATCCTAACCCTAATTCCATGCCCAATTCATACGGTTCATCTGTGACACCGGTTTATGATCTTCCCTATGAGACTAGTGTGAAGTTCGATCAAAGGGTAGGTGGTGGTTATGTTGATGAAACTCCTGCTAGATATGGAAATCCAGCTTTATATGGCCAAACCCAATCTGATATTGGTTCAGATTTCTACTCTAATAGATCAGGAGGAAGTGGTGGTATTCGTTATGATCAGAGTAGCCTCCATGATGATGAAATTGGAGATGGTGTTTATGCTTATGATGGGGGAAAGGTTGATCCTTATGGTGCTCGGGGAACCAGCTCAAAATCATCAACCTGGTCTAGTTTTGATGATTATGGACGTTCTGTTAGTTTCTCATCTGGGAAAGATCAGTCAGGATCAGCTAATAAGGTTGTGAGGGCAGTACCCAAAGTGGAGGCACAGGAGGATGTGAAGAATGGTGTGCAGAAGTTTCGGGTTAAGCTTTTACCTGAAGGTGGTGGGCAGGGCCCTATGGATGTACTTTGCCAGGTTTGATCATAAAAACTCGATCTTGAAATATCATATTTAGTATGCTTAGCTACTATATATTTGATTGATGTGTTCATTTAAAGAAACTATTCCCATAATCAAATCCTATACGAGATGTTTAAAGAAATACTGCAGTTTGCAGCATTGATAGCTATTGCTAGCAAAGAATTGAAATGCACTTCGTTTGCATTCTTCCTTATCGCTGTTATCTAGTTTGGAAATTATTACTTTTTGATAAGTTATAATAATAACATTGATATGTTGATTTCATTTAAGTTGAGAATTCTCTTATGCACATAAAGGGAAATATGGTACAAAAAGAAATCCTCATTATCCTCGGTATTACTCGTAAAATGCCTTGTGGGAGTACGTCAGGGCAGAAACATAATCTTCAAAAAAAAAAAAGGGCAGAAACATCGGAATCTGTAAAGTGACATTTCTTACTTCAAAATAGTATTTACCCTAGGTAATCCTTACTTCCCTGGTGGAATTTGAATGGGTTAATGGACTGATAAATATCTGGTCTGACTGTTTTTGTCTAGTTTTCCAAGATTTACTCTCTAAAAATTTGAAGTTCGAATCATGAAATTGCGGGGAGTTGGTTTACATTTTGTTTCCCCGAAAGGTAATGAACAGATAGAAAGACGGGAATTGAACGAACAATCAGGCAGAATCTATTAGGCTGGTTTACATTCATCAAAATTTCTGTTTTAATCTTTGTGGCTCCTCAAGAATCCATGCCAGATACTGACATTCTTAATCTAGGCAGATATGTCAATGCTTCATTACTTACATATTTTAAGTTTTTATTATTTAAGCAAAATATGTGAAAAACTCAAAAACATAAAACTTAACGCAAGGCTGCTAATTTAGATTTTATTCCTAGTTTCCTGTACTTCGATAACCCTGGTGCTTGTCCAATTCACAGAATTGATGATTTCTCTTTTAGGTTGGTCTGGATGGGATACGCATGCTTGATCCCAATAATAGTCGAACATTAAGAATATACCCACTTGAGACAGTAACAAGATCCGAGGTAAGGTTGTCAAGCTTAATTTTGTTGTAATTTCTGGATGTTTTTACATATCATCACATTGAAATTTCTGTCACATCTGATTTCACTAGGTAGTCGATTCTTCTATATTTGCGTTTTGGTCTAAGAGCTCTGTTGATTTTGAACCAAGGCGCATCAGACTGCAATCAAACAGCTATACTACCAACACCATCCTTGATACTGTGACTGCTGCAACTATTCAGGTTGGGGCATCAGGCATATATCTACTTAACTTTTTGTCGGCCCAAAATGGTGTTATTCATTTTCTTCATAAATTGGTGGCATGAGGAGTAAAGTCCACTACCACTACAGTTCTCTCGATAACTTGAGATATTTTAAAATCTGGAATAACTTGCCTCTGTAAGAGAAAAAAATATTGACAATGACACCCTTGGGTGTTCTGTGAGTTCTCTTAAAATTGAGCATTGACTACTAGTCTACTACCAATTGTATTTCCATCATTTTTGGCGAACTCCAGTATTTTTATACCCTTTGTTCTGTTTGAAATACTGAAATATGTCTTAGCCTCTTAGGACTTAGGATTCATTTCTTTATTTTTTTTAATTCTGTTTTTTGTCTTCCTATCGGACAGTTCAAGGAGATGGGTGGGAAAGACAGTTTTAGAAGCAAACTTCCTGATTCTGGAAAGCCGGTTGAACAGAATAACGATAAGAAGAAAGGTTTAGTTGACTGGATGAACTTGATAAAACCTGGAAATGAGGAGAAAGATCACTGGGTAAGACTACTTAGTCGAAATTAAATAGTAATATTATAGAGGAAGGAGATGTTTTTGCCACGTGACACCTCTGGGCATCTTTTTCTTTAATAAAAGACTCGTCTCAGAAATTAAGTAGTCTATGTGTTACACATTCACATCGCCTCTTTAACCTATAATTGTTGAACTCATTGGGTTCTGTTATTTACTTTAGGTTCCAGATGAGGCAGTTACAAAATGTACAGCTTGTGGAACAGATTTTGGATCTTTTAATCGTAAGGTGTGACTCGGATAACTGTCTTCTTATGAATTGAATTATCATTTCGGTCTTGATTGCGTTTGTGTTTTTGTATTCGATCTAACTGACGCTTCGCTATCTTTTCCCTCCAGCATCACTGCAGGAATTGTGGGGATATATTCTGTGACAAGTGTACCCATGGTAGAATTGCTCTCACCGCAGAGGAGAATGCTCAGCCAGTCCGAGTTTGTGATAGATGCATGGTATACTCTTGGATCTGCTTGTTACTTCGTTCATGCTTTAATAGCTTGCTCAGTTAATCCATTATTAATAGTCCATATTGGAAATCAGATTTGTCCAATATGAACTACTTAATCACGGAGGTTTCTTGTTGCACCCATAAGCTAGGACCAAATTAATAGACTATTTAGAGATTCCGTTGATAACACGACTCTTTTGCCATTGAAGTTTGTATCAATGTATCATAATGTAATAACTGGATCTGTTGGTATTTGGTAGTATTGGAATTCTAGGAAAGATCCTGATTGTAGTATTTACAAAATTTTATATGGTGCATCATGGTAAAGTTTGATAATTGCTGTGAATGGTTTGCATGTCCATAGCTGGGGCATACATTTGTTGATGTTGTGCAATGATGACGCAAGCTAAAAGAAAATCCAACTAGTTGATTGCTACATCAGAGCTTAATTTGTTGTGTTCTTCCACAGGCTGAAGTAACTCAGAGATTGAGCAATGCCAAAGAGTCTACAAGCAAACCTGCTGGGTTGCACAGTCACGAGGAGTTCGCGAGAAAGCTTCAGGTAATTAATGAGCTTTTTAATGAAAAAACAGCGAGAAACTATCATCAATGCTGTGATCATTATTGCGATGACATGAATATTATCATGTCTTATTTTGGCAAATTACGGAATGGTCTTCGATATGAGATCTGACTTCATGCTTATTAATTATTATAATCGGTCATTTAGTGAGACTTTTTGTTTTCATATTTAATGTGTGCAAACTGATGGTCTATATACAATGAATGTAAAATATTGAAATGAGGAGTAGTTAAGCTTAGCCTGTGGTTCCATTTGAAGCATTCATCTCCTTATGGTTGTAGAGACTTATGTTTCTAAGTGCCCAAGCTTCATTTCTCAATGAGGCCTGTATCAAGGCGCACCCCTGCTGCTTTTTACATAAATCAAGTATTTGGTTCCATTTTCAGAAAGATAATCTGAAATACTTTCGAACGCTTCGAAACCACTGTTAAATCATAGAAATGAAGAAGTGTACTTTGATATATTTGTAAAAGGATTCTCTTCACTTGGTCTAGGTGCAAACCTTGGGTAAAGTACACCTCTTTTGCTGACTCCAATCTTTCTTGAGACGCTTTAATGGCAAATAAAGAACTTTGTAAGCATGGCAGTTATCTGTACTTTAGGATAGGCTGTGCTTTTTTGTTTTTGTTAGGATAGTCCCACACGGTAGAAGGGCGATCTAGCAACCAGGAATATAGTGTCTAGGTTCTCTCCACTCATTGCCAATTGGTTTTGAGTTGAATGACCACAAACTTAACAGTTTTAAGTCCATTTGTGGACTTCTATAAATTCTTTTCTCTTCAATATTATATTTACTGGTTTGTTTCAAACAATAAAGTAACCAGCTAGGGATCACATTTTATTAGAAGGAAATTAAAGATTGAAGAGTTTTGGTATCCAACTCCATTTTAGAATCTGTATTTCTCTATTGGTGCCCTGATTTCTGATATGTAAATTTAATTCATAAGAAAAATGCTTACTTAATTTATGTTTACGTGCTATCAGGAGGAGATGGACAGAAACCGCAAATCGTCCTCAGGTATGTACCAGTTCCATCATGACTGAATTAAATTTAATTAATTTAACTTGGGAAGTCTGTCATATTAACTTTTGTTAATTTCAACACGTGACAACCAACACTAGTAACCTTCTTTAAGTGTTGTCAAGCAACTTCAATCTTGGCTTAAACAACCAAGGGAATGAGTGTGCCCCTAAAAAGTCAAGAGTGCTAGCAAGATTCACCCTTTCTGTCGTGTTTGACCATAGTAAGATATGGAAGCAAACGAGGTTTAATGTGTTTGATTCGTAATAGCAGCATAGAACCTTCAAAATTTATTAACATACCTTTTCTAAAATACAATGATTCTCTGTATATATGTGAAGAGGGAAAACATCCATGTTCACCTGGGGTATACCTGTTGCTTTCTATTAGTTGGAGTCGTCGACCTGTGAACTGGGACAACTTGGTCACATCTGACTCCATTTATTTCATAATCTGACGTTGATCGGTATGTACAGGTTCGAAGTCCTCAGAAAATTCAGGGAAGCGGATGAGAGAAGTTGCCTGTCCTATCTGCACAGTCCATTTGCAGGTTACCAAGACCCTTTCCTCTAATTGTACCTTGCGTGCAAATTACCTTTTCACTTTTAATGACTGGGTAATTCTTGTTGTAGGTTCAAGTTCCGAGTTCTGGTTCTGAAACAATTGAATGCGGTGTCTGCCAGCATCCGTTCCTTGTGAGTGCTCATTGATTCAAGCAAACCATCGGTGTTGAGTAGTTGCAGTTTAGTTTGTGTCTAACAGAGCAGTAATCTTCTTTGTTTGATACCCTGTCTATATGACCGAGCCGATATATGAAAGAATCTCTTGCAGAAAGGGGGTACTGTTTGGTGAAAAAACACACTTCGCTAAAACAATGAAATTTATACACATCTGCGCCTACACATCAGGAATTTGTGGTCGTCGTATATACTAATTTATGAGCTTTCGGATCTTTTGATTTTGTATATCAATATGTGTTTGATGAGATCTGCACTGTATATGAAAATTTTATTTTTATTTTCTTATTCTTGTGTGGCTTGTATGAGGGCATGACAACTTGGTTTAATTGTAAAGATGGCGTGACATACTTTTTCTTAGAAGACCAGTCATTTAGGTCATCTCAAATGAAGTCTCAATTATTTTAGGGATATTTTATAGGCAATGTCTTTTATTGTTGGACTATGTATTTTGCAAGTTTGACTTGGTCAATTCATCGCAACCAAGTTTGGTTAAAGGGCTGGCAAATCATGGCAGAAAGTGAGGAAATTCTTGACTTTTCACTAACCCATTTGCCGTCTCTCCTACACTTGCATAATAAAACTACCTCACGAAGTGGCAATTGTTCTTTTCTTTAATCTTATGATGTAACCAACATTTCTCGGTGATGCTCAATACAATTGTCCTCAATTGACATTTCAATTGCGCTTGAAGACTTTTTTTTTTTTGATGAAGGGCGCTTGAAGACTTGATATAGCCCTATTGCTTGAAGACTTGATATAGCCCTATTGTAACAAAAAAAAAAGTTGATTAGTGAAATGTGGAAGAAAAGATAGAAATTGTACACAAGTAAATTTATATCACATTAAAATGACTAGCGTTATTTTTACTGATCGGATATATGTGTGAAAGAAAAACTACACTACTCCATCGCTTCAAATAATGTTCAAAGCCAAATACAATGTTCAAAGCCAAATACTCTATCAAAAGTATGAGCTTCTAATAACTAGTGCAATTAGAAATATTTTTCATACAACAAAACCCTATTATTCCTTCACATTTACAATAAAAATAAATACTTGTGATTATTAACAAACATAAAACCCAATATAAATTTCACAACTCTCTCAACAAAAAAATATAAATGTCACAATTCAATCATAAGATAATATGTAAAATCATAAAAGGCCCTTACGCTACAAAACTATCTGCAGGTCATTGTATAATATGCAATTAGGTTTTTGTTGTAATCAGAGTTTTACGCCTCATTTCATCAGTTTCATTATTATAATGAAATTCTTCATCTACAGGTACCCAGTCGAGGTAATAATTTGTTATTACATTTGTAATGTATGAGTACTAGGGTATATCCCGTGTCCTAGGCCATGGACAGTTTTATCAATCAAATGTGACGAAATTTTATTTCTATATTCTAGATACCCTCATTTTTTTGTATTATTTTTTTTTGTTTCCTTTTCCTTAAATTAGTTATTAGAGAGATTTTAATTTCTTTTTTTAACTCTTGAAATTTATTTTGTTTCTTTTTTCCTTCAATTAGTTATTTTATTTCTAAGAAGGATACGGTTATTATTTTTTAAATAGGTAATTTTATCTCTACGAATGACTATATTTTAAATAGGTTATTATTTTAATTTCTTTTTTTTAATCATTGAAATTTTTTTTGTTTTTTTTTTTCGTAAATTAGTTATTTTAATTTCTTTTTTTTTTAACCACTGAAATTTATTTTGTTTCTTTTTTTCGTAAATTAGTTATTTTATTTCTAAGAAGGCAAAGATTATTGTTTTTTAAATAGGTAACTTTATTTCTACGAAGGACTATATTTTAAATTTTGAGAAGGGCTTCCAGACAATATCCTTATTAAATAAGGATGTTTGTCCCGGTCATCGTTTTTCCCTTCTGTTTTATATAATAGATGTTTGGTGGGTTGACAGTCAACTTCCGTACGTTGATAGATATCTTTATTGCCAAACCTCATGTCTACCTTGCATTTGCGGGCAAAAGAGTAATTGAACAAACATTAAATATGACTGTACGAGATCGTTCCAAGCGGCTGAGTATTTATTCCATAAGGAATTATTGGTCCCAATAGTACCACGCAGGGTATATAAAGAAAAATATCACAAACAGTAGGTATCCACCAAAAGGGAATACCTTAGTAGTGTGACTAGTTTGCAGATGAAAATTAAAATACTTAAAAATCATGGCAAGACAAGAGAACAAAAACAAAAGTAAAAAAAGTGTTGTGAATGATTAAGGTATTGAAATATGAAAGAGAAGAGAACAAAAAGAAAGAGCAAAATCCGCAATACCATATCTACCATAATCATATTACAAGAAAGTTTCAGTAAAGATCAAAAGCACAAAGAAAATGATCTTCTACAACAAACCTAATTTCTCAACAAGTAAAAGAAAGAAATGGCATGACCGAAGATTGTTGTTACAGTAACCGATTCATTTAAATAGTTACGATTATCTAAAACTCAGAAAGAAGGTAAAAGAATGGGTAAGTAAGAAAGCCTCACAACAATCAATATAGGCTAAATCCTAAGTATTGACTGACTAATATCGCAATTCCAAGAGCAATAGCTATAAGAGAAGACGCCCAAGTAAGTTTCTCGGTTATCTTAGGCACCCTTTCCTTCAAAGCCTCAGTACATGAACCTATAAACACAGTATAACTTCCCATAGCGAAAACTGTTCCGAGCAAGAACATACCTAAAAACGCCGCCCCTGCCAGCCGTGAAGGTAGAGCAAGTGCAGGCAAAACCATCATAAGAGCATCGGGTTGCAAACCATGAACTATCCCAGTAGCAAAAGTAGCAAATCCGATCTTTTTCTTACCAATTTTTGGGGTTTCAAGAGCTTCGACGATACTTACGTCACACTCGCCATTCTCTAGGGCAACACATGGCGCTGGAACTTCTGAAGCTTCTTTAATTCCCATAGCCCCGATAACAAGTAGTGTCAAGCCAACTACTCTCGTTCCCCATGTTTGGAGTATCTCGATATGAAGTCGGTCTTTAAGTAGTAAAAATAATAAGCCAAAGATTACTTGACCTGCATCATGCCCAAAACCCCAGAGAGCTCCGACAGCAGCACTCTCCATCCGTGTCCGTCCGATTGAGAGCGGTGCCAAGGCAGCGAGGTGGTCTGGTCCTGATAGGGTATGTAAACAACCAGCAAAGAAGCCTGTCCAAGCACTACTTAGTAACTCGGTTCGAACAAGCTGTCCCCCTACAGAAGCAACAGCAGCTATAGAGCCTCCAGATTTAGCAGCAGATTGAACTGTGGCAAATGCTTGAGGAGCTAGAATTGGGTTGACGAAAATCAGAATTAACGCAGACAGCAAAATAATAGCAGCAGCAGGAACATCCTGAAACATTTAATAACATGGAAGGGTCTTAATTAGCACAATAATTCTAATGATGTCGGTGTGGGAGTGCACGAGTCATAATAATTTCGGATCTTGTATCTCAATAACTCTAAAACGGTGGAAGTCTCGTTTCCTGGAATGACAAATGACAAAATAACATAAAAAACATATACTTGGCAATGAACTCCAACATCCTTATAAGACGGAAAAAGCCCACAATGCATAACTGAGGTAACAAATATACTCCATATTACCCATTCAAGATGCGTGAACTTTTCCCGTTTATGGAGGAAATGGAAACATAATGACCTTTATCATCATTTTTCCATGTCAATTTCGGCCGATTTAAAGTAACTATGAATTTTCTCTTACTATTAAGAATAACCATGTCAAACCCAGTATAGGTCTATCTAAAGGGTCTTAAAATGTCATGACCGAAGTGTCGATGATCCCATAATTCCTAGGGGAAGACATGGCAAAAGCTCTTACATTTAGAATTCCAATTCCTGCGAATTTTGATCGTTAGAACTACCATACCAGTACCCAAATTATACTATAGTTGATTTAGATTACCAGCAGAACTATCATTGGAATATTTAGACTCAACCCTGACTATCCCCAAACTAAGGTTTGAAGAGCCATATCCCTTTAATATAGAAACCTATCACTGCTTGAGTTTTGTTATGAACTTATTATGATAGAGAAAATCAAATCCTGGAATTCAGATGATCTAAAATTGATCAAATTTTAGATACTTTAACAAATGGGGAACAGTCAAATATTCTCATTTCCCATGTTAACAGTAATTCAAATGTCTAAACTAGCTAAAAACACAAATCCAACACCTCACAAGTATAACAGGAACCTCATTAGTAGAACCCCTAAATTGACCTGAATTTCAAAGAAAGAAATCAAATTTGTTCAGTTTTGCCTTCTATTCAAATTTCTAGTGATTACCCTTCAAAACCTACCATGAATAAAACAAGAATTGTAAGCCATACCTTTTCTTGTTTTGAAGCTCCTTCCACAATTTTCTTGAAAAAGGGTAACTTGGGTAGCCCATTAGGTGAATCTATAGCTGAAATTGAAGAAGAAGAAGAAGAAGAAGAAGAAGAAGAAGAGGAATCTTTTAGGGAACATAGAACAAATGGATTTGCAGGCAAGAGTGAGGAAGAAGAAGCAGAAATTAAAGGTGGGCCCTTCTGGTTAAAGAGGAAGGAGCTAACTCCCCTGAACTCAGATCGTGAACCAGTAGAAAATCCGATCGAACCAGCTCCAATCCGATTGATTTGAGATGGGAATTGAGAGAGTTTTAGAGGGGATTTGGAAGAGAAAAGAGAAGAAGAGTAGATAAGCCTCTCCATTATAGTTTTATTTTTTCTCTCTCTCTCTCTCTAAAATTTGATTTCAGATTTCAGGGTCTTCAGGATGTATCCTATATTAGAGGAAGGTTTGGAGAGAGAGAGAGAGAGAAAAGGGGTTTGAGGGGTTAAGATAAAGTGTAGTGGTTTTAATTTTATATAAGTGGTTTTATAAGTGGATTTGATAAGTGCCAAGGAAAAGTCCATGGATGATGGAGCCGCCAGCCTACAATTTCAAAGTTGGTGGAAGTAGTGGGTGGCCACATTAGGTATGTGTTAGACATCCTTCAAAGCAAGGACAATCAACCCACCAAATCCACTTAAAGAAAATTTTGATTGCAAACTCTTCCCTGCACAACTACTACAAAATGAAATATGGAAGAATATATGAAAATCCATAATACATGTGAGGGTTCAATTATTTTTGTGGAAGTTAGCACAAAATATAGTATTTTCATAACCGTGTGAGGCCAATATATTGATTTAGAGGAACATTAATGTCCGCTATGCAACCATGACTAAGAAAGCAGAGCACATTTTCCGTTCCAATGACAAGTAGTACATCGTATAATATTTGCTTTATCCTCCACGATAAGATATGGGGCTCCACCAACAACATCAGTCGCAGAATGGCATCACGCATCCAGAACCAATCAGTTTCTTCATATCACAACAACCCAAAATTCATATACATAATAGCGATCACACTATAGTTTATTTAGAAGCACCGCTGTGACATAGTATTTCAACGACAAAAACTGAACACACCATCACTTCTTCAGAGCATCATGGCTTTCATCCAACTTCTTCAACTCCAAAAGTGCCAACTCACAACAAAACAGAAGGGGCCAGACCAACAGAAGCCACACCTGGAACATTACACTAAGATAAACTTTGACGTATCTTTCATATTAAAAAAAAAATTTCACTCATAGGATTCACAGTATATGATGCATCGGGGGAATGTATTGTCAGATAAACACAGGTAGTGGGACTTAGATCGGTGGATGAATGGAAAGCTAGAGCAGCTCTTGCAGGAATTCAATGGGCAGAGGAAAGACACATTACCAAAGTAATACTAGAAGGCGATTCAAAGGAGATTATAACTGCTCTGTCTGCAGAGAAGGAAATAATACTACCACTGGATCGCGACAGGTACAATTGGACAAATATTGAACAGACGTTAACATTTTGAAGCGCTAAGAATCTCCTTCATAGGAAGCTAGACAAGCAAATCATATAACGAATACATTACTTAAAGAAGCTAGGAAAATAGTGACTACTATCCATTCAGATATCCAACTGATCACCGCGCTGTTAATTATTAGTAGATCTAATGAATAATATGGTGATTACTTTAAAAAAATAAATTTTCTTAGTAGGAAATCAATTTTGTTTCAAAATAATTTATTCTAATGACTAAAAAATCTACTTCAAAATCTACAACATCAGATGATCATCGAATCAAAACTATATCTAGCATTTAGATCCAAAATCATTTGGATTTGGTTTTAGATCCACGTGTGTTATGTTCACGTTTTTCCCATAATACCAACATTACCCGTCCATATGAAGAAATCTAAGATTGTATTTTCATTTTCCTCATCCCAGCTGATTTCATTTTTTCCCCTCATTCACCTTCTTCCTTTCGGATCATGAGTATGAAAGATGATATCGAGGTTGAACGTCTTATCTTTTTTGTGTTTTCTCGTCAATTTTTGTTTTAAGATCTGACGAAAAAGAAGGTCTACGGATTTGTTTTAGATTCATGTCTTCACCCTCAAACTTGCAATCTTACCATTATGTGTCAAGTTGACATTTATACCCCTTGTGTTGTATAGATGGCATTTGTACCGTTACGTTGTTTTTTATTTTTACTGAAATTACCATAATGTTGTTAAAATGATACTTTTATCCTTGTTTCTCGAAATAATATTTTTACGCTTCTATATTAACATCATATCCTTTTATATTAACAAAATGCTTTTTTTATGCTTATGTTTTCAAAATGACAATTTTACCGTAGGTTGTCAAAATGGCATTTCAAGCCTTATTTATCTATAAGATATCATTAGTAAAAATGTCATTTTAAGTCATTTTGTCGATGTACAGATAAAACTGCAATTTTGAGTCATTTTGACAATATTTGAATAATAATGTCATTTTGGTACTACAAGAGGGTAATAATGTCGAGATGAAAGAAAAAGATAATTTATATTAAAAATGGTAAAAATATCATTTTGGTACCACAAGAGGGATAAAATGTGATTTTGATTAATATGATTATGCGCTAAACACTTTTCAAATTTTCTTACACTTCCTGAGGAGAAAATATAGGACATTTTGCTCTGTACAGTACATAATTAAATATCTTGTAATATACATATGATTATGATCTACACACTTTTCAAATTTGTTTACAAATTTTGACAAGATTATCATCAATTTGTTAACAGCAACTAATGAATTATAAAGCAATCCCCTTTTTATCATCATCATCATCAACATCGTACACAGTAAAAACGGAAAAATACACAATCTTTTCCAATATCCTCATCATCATCATACACCCAAAAAGAGAAAAAATAATTTCATCTTTAAGCTTTCAAATCTAAAATTTATTAGTACATCAGATCTAGTACAAAAAACTATAGTTATAACAATGAAGATTTGTAAGAAGAAGATATAATTAAGAAGAAAGCATATAAATCTTGTTCCGTCTACTAGAGCACATAAATCTTGTTGATGAACTTTCGGTTTCTCCCTTCATATTTTCTGCAACACATTTGGGTCTCTGTCTCAACTATTTGAAATCATGAATCTGTGGACACATAAATACAAAAATATCATGAATACTTTGATTTATAATTTCGTCATCCAAACACATCATAATTTTCGTTTTCTAATATGATCTTTGATATTACTTTCTTTTCATTTTCTGATATGATCTTACTGTGCACTGCAAAATATTACAACATGTCGTTAAATATAGTGTATGTTGTATTTTGGGAAAAAAACTAATGATTTTGTAAATAAATCATAATATGTCTTTAACATTAAAAAATAACACAAGTAATCGTCTCTTGATGCACAATCAGATTCTCTCCCTACCATTACAGTCATTACTTAGTAACGAAAACTCCATAAAAGAAGAACTCCCACTATTGAAAAAGGTATAGTTTCGATTATCAGCTTGATTGGTGTTTTCCTCGCCGCATAGACTAGATGCTACGATATCATAACCGACTTCCATTGTTGAAGCTCTCTCCTCAATCTACTTATCACCTCCACACGAAAAATATCAACAAATAGAGAAACTCCAAGGGAGGGAGAGAGACTGTAAAGACAGGTAGAGAGAAATGGATGGAAAAAATGGTCTCACACGTATGAATGGAGATGGAAGCAACAAAACCCTATGTGGCAAAAAATATAAGGTTAAACACAACCGTGATAAACTACTCTGCATTAACTGTCTGGAGAGAAATTCCACCAGAGATCAAGTTTTCTTCGACGAAGGGGCTTCGTTTCGCCGGATCCCTCTCACGTTCGCAGTGGAAGTTGTCGATTTAGTGTTTTTACTTAATTTGTCCATCCAATTTTCACCTTTTGAATTAGATAAAAGAAGGGTAACAAGTTAGGTATGTGAAGAAGACAATTTTTCCATTCTTGATAAGCCATCATCAGATATAGTCGATTTTATTTAGTTAAAGTAATTATTTGATTTGGTGATTTTCTTCAACTACTTTATTTGGAGATTTTGAAAAGTTTGTCAATCAAACAGTTTAATTTAGGGCTTTCTTTTTTATGATGGTGAATTGGAGTTTAACACTCCCTCTATCTACAGCTATCACCTTTTATTTAATTATGTTGGTCTTTGTTGATTCATCTACATCTTTCAATTTAGATTTGGCTGGAACAATGACGAAGACATAAGAAAGAGCACCAAAGAGAAGATTGGACAACATCTATTAAATGAAGAAAATACAACAACTTATTGAATCAAGAGGACACCAACTTATTCAATCAACTACTACTACTTGCTTCATCTTTCCTGCATATATTTAAGTATTTTAAAGTTTTAGACCTTTAGGGTCTTCCCATTTGTAATCTTTAAGATCTTTTCATTTTGTGATCTTTAGGAGCTTTCGTTTTGTTATCGTAATGTTGTACTCCTTTAGCTTCACGTTGTACTTTACTTTTGTAAGTCTCGTGTTGTAATTTATTTTTGTAAATCTCATGTTGTACTCCTTTAGCTTCATGTTGTACTTTACTTTTGTAAGTCTCGTGTTGTAATTTATTTTTGTAAATCTCATGTTGTACTCAAAAGAGTCAAAAGTCTCAAAATCATGTAATGTATTTGATTAAATTCCTACATATGAATGAAAATTCGGGTCTGACTAAATAAAAAGAATAGAGATGGAAGCATATTTTAGGGCAAAGTAGAGATTCAGAAGAAAAGGATCCAGAGAAACTAATCGAAGAAATTTTAGGTCTGAAAAAAAATAGTTTAGGGAGAAAAACTTTACAGGGGCAAAATCGGCATGATTCATTCTTGTGTTTCGCACATGCTTAACTTAACTTCAAGTTCACGATTTCTGTCTATGTGGAGATATAAATAAATTTTTTTCAAAAAACGGGATGCGGTCAAAATAATCTATATAATAAGGGAAGAGGGTGTCTTTTCCCCTCCTCCCAATGGTTAAGATTGACTCTTACAAGTTTATCTCCTGTAGCTGAGACTTAACTTTTCAAAGTTAGATGGTTAAGATTGGCATTGAAAATCACTCAAGGGTTAGGATTAGAAGGAAAGGAAGAGAAAGCATCTTTTCAAAGATTTATTTGAATTTACCCTTCTCTTCAAATAGTGGTTCAGATTTACTTTTATGTCCACATTACTATCTCTTATCCCGTCATTTTCTCTATTGCAACCCAACTGGTTGGGAGTGAAAGGTGCTTCCACAAGTTCCACTCCCATCAACTCTTTTTCCACTAAGTCGTACATTGCATGTAATCTAGCCGGTTGGGTGTTTCCTCTCCCATTTCAACTTTTTTTTTTACTATATTAAAAATAAACAACTCTGTGTTACTAATCCTTCTTAACCTTACCATTTATGTAGATTCACACGTCCTTTATCTCCATTATGATTAGTTTTTTATCTTTTTTTTTTTCGTTTTTCTTAACGAAATTTAATTGTTTTAAAGTATTCAGAATTTTACTAAAGTTTAGGGTTCATTGATGATACAATATTTGATTCATTGCTGTATTTTAGCAATTATTCACCAAGAAAACTCAGTTTTGAATTTGATTCAAGTTTTTGGATATTTTCTTCTTTTACCTCTTTCTTGTTTTTCATCGCAATTTAGGGTTTTCATTTTTACAATTCCGTCGTTTCATGGACTGGGTGTATAGACGAAATGTTTAGCTTGAAATATTAGTGTAATATATGCATTACTTCAAAGTTTAAGTTGTTATTAAATTATTATTTTTTTGTTATTATGTAATAAGAGTTTTCAGAATGACTCAATCGATCCCTCTAAAAAATCTAGCTTTGGTTTTTTTTCCACAAGCATCAAAATGTTCTAGGTTAACTCCATTTTCTCGTACTCACGTCTCACATGACATTTTTGATAGAGCTGTGTCTCTGTCCGCGGGACATAAGACAGCGTAACACATATTTGACCTAAAAATCCTTAGAGATGTTTTATAAGGCCTCCCCCATTTTGTTAAAAAGCCTCCCCATGAACCATTTTCCTTGATAAATTATCAGAGGGGGCCTTTAACAAAAATCAGGGGGGCCTATAAAATCTCCCAAATCGTTATAACGGCGGACGTTTCGTTTTTGACCGGGACACAATCATTCCTTGGAGCCTTCGGGTTGAAGTAAACGAGAGGCGGTCAACCGAAGGTTATAAATAGACCTCTAGCCTTGACCATTATTTCAGAAATCCTTTTTTCTTGTTCTCTCATCGAAAAAGTTAGGGTTAGGGTTTTGAGATTTAACTTGAACAATGTCGAGGAAGATCACTTTGAGGAGTTCCGATGAGCAAACCTTTGAAGTCAATGAGATCGTCGCTCTCGAATCTCTGACTTTGAAGAGTTTTCTTGAGGATGATTCTGGTGATACTTTAATCCCTGTGCCGAACGTGAATGGCAAAATCTTGGCCAAGGTAATTGAATACTGTAAGATGCACGCTGAGATTGCGAAGGATGATGAGGGGAAAGCCGCTGAACTGAAGGAATGGGATTCAGGTTTCGTTAAGGTCGATCAGGCTACGCTCTTTGATCTTATCTTGGTGAGAATTCCTTCGCTATTCTGAATTTAACTTGAATTGTTTGATTTGGATATCTTCGTTTATTGTTTAGATCTGAGTTCAATATATGTTCGTCTTTAATTGTGTTCTTTGATAGATCTTTAAATAATTAGGGTTTTGATTTTTGATGTTCTTGAATTGGTATGAGCAAGTTCTTATTTGGGTATCAGATTCAACTTGTTATGTGGATTAGTTGGTCAAGAGAAGTTAGAACTTGTTTCTCTTCTGGTGTTGATTGATGTCAGATATCATGTAATCTTGTATAACCTATTCAAGAATTTCATAGTTATCTGTCTCCTTCGTCATTGATTGTGTTCTTTAATAGATCTTTAAATAATTAGGGTTTTGATTTTTGATGTTCTTGAATTGGTATGAGCAAGTTCTTATTTGGGTATCAGATTCAACTTGGTATGTGGATTAGTTGGTCAAGAGAAGTTAGAACTTGTTTCTCTTCTGGTGTTGATTAATGTCATATATCATGTAATCTTGTATAACCTATTCAAGAATTTCATAATTATCTGTAGATCGAATGTGCTTAACCCAAATCTTCTTGTGTTTCTTGCATCTAGTAATTGATTTGGAATTGCAATGATGTTTTGGTAGTTGCTAATATTGCTTATTAATGTTTGAACACCGTTCTGTTTTGGGTAACTCTGCTAGCATGTGCCCTAGATTTGATGCACGAAAATTAGATTTAAAACGTAATGTTACATGAATTATGAATTAATTAAGAGTAAGCATATCTGTCGTTGTGAGTTCAACTACCCTCATCGATTAAATGGATTCCTTCATCGATTAAGTGGATTCCGAGATTTATTTCTTAAAAATGGAAAATATGCCCTTATGGCAGGTGATAGACACCATATATACGGCTAGCATTGTCACGGCAACGTTGTCGGAAGAATTGCTTTTAACCATGCGATTCACCTTGGGCATTATGTGTTCGTCTTAGTAGGGAGTTAGGTTGTTTTATACGTTCTTCTTAGTACAGAGTTGGTGGATGAATTACTGGAAGTCCTGATTTATGTTTCGTTTTTTGGATAAAGATTCTTATAGTAAGATGAATTTTGTTACTTCGATGACCGTTTTTTAATTTCTCTCGAACCCCATTAATAGTTCCATACTAGAAAGGTGACGGATTACCTCAATTTGCTCGATGTGTGTATTATGTTAATTTCTCCAAAGTTGATGCAGATTAACCTGTTATCATCCCAATAATGATGATGGGGTTTGTTTCTATGTTTCAGGCTGCGAACTATCTGAACGTTAAGAGCTTGTTGGACTTAACATGCCAAACTGTGGCAGATATGATTAAGGGAAAGACACCAGAAGAAATCAGGAAGTTGTTCAACATCAAGAATGACTTCACACCTGAGGAAGAAGAGGAAGTGAGGAGGGAGAATCAATGGGCATTTGAGTAATTGAAACAGAAGTTGAGGAGAAGCAGCAGCAGTGGGGTTAACTTTTAGTAGGTGGTGGTATACAATACTTGAAATAACTAGGTAGCAGTGGGCTGTAGAGGAAACTTTTGTCTTGGTAGATTTATAATATGATTCTCCTCTGAACCTTGAACCCTTAATTACATTTCTGAATTTGATCTATGGATTTTACTTTGTGGAATACCTGGTTTTCTTTGTTTATGTGTGTGTGTGTGTGTGTGTGTGTATGTGTGTTTGTGTGTTGCTAGTGGGCAGGCTGCTTTATCCCTTTTGGTTTACTGACGATCTATTTCGGCAGTCACCCGAAGTAGGAAGAATGTTTACAGAAGGTTCTCTGTTATTTTTTTAGTGTCTGCTGCGACACAATTCTTTTTTCGATAAAGTTATCGTGCATGGAAGACAGTCTGCTTATCAGGCAAAATAAAAATAACTATGATACTAGTAGAAAGTCACAATATAAAAATGTGAACAATTAGGGGGAGGGAGCCAGGGAGGTGAACACTCTCTTTTCTCCAAATAAAAGGAGAAAGATAGGTTATGGTTTGTTTAAAACAGATCCCTATTGGTTAATAACATTAACCATCTTTTGGTCCCTTTTGTCAGACCTAAAATTCCCTTGTCTGTTCTTGGTTTAGTAAGAAACAAATGGCATGATAGACCTAAAATATCCTCAAAAGTGGTTAACAGTGTAAAAAACTAGTGTATGTCCAGTAGGAGTCGTTCAATAATGTTTAGGTGCTTTGGTTACCTATCTGTTTATAATTTTATATTACAAGTTGTAAAATTTAATTGAAGACCCACGTTTTTCAACAGATGAACATATTAATTTAATCGGTACAAGTAATCTGTGAATTGGATTTATTTCTTGCAGATGATCTATTATTGCCTGGTTATCGTTTTGTATGATTATCTGGTTTACGTAGAGAGTTATTTCTCATTGAATACCTTCTAAAATTGCCTTGGTTTCTCATTCTTCGCTATTTTTAGCTCGGGATGAATTTAATGTTGTTTTGATGATATTTGATATGTGATCGTTGATGACTACACCTATACTCAATTTATCATTCTGTTTTGAAGGATGCATCGACATTGATTTTGCAATAATTATAAGGTTGGGGTCCAATTTTCATGATTTGATCGAACATATTGATTAGGCTTCAGGGAGTGCGAATTTACGTTATTATGTAATTTTGGAAAATTTTATATCTGATGGAAATATCCAATGGTCTAATTTGTTCGTTCTGAATTTGGAAACTACATCAAGCTTTTCGTATCATCCATAGTATGATCCAGAAAAGTTCAATTTGTTGATTAAAGTTCTCATTAAGGTTAGATTTCCATGAGTTAATCCAATCTTATAGAAATTCAATTTTTCAATATCTAGCATGATTTGCAAATGAATGTAGCTTTTTCTTTTTGAAGTAATGAATCTAGCTATTCTGTCCCATTTTAGGACGGGAAGCACCCCAAACTAACGTTTTCATAAAAGTATTTTTATTTTTGGTATAACGTCTAAGAGGGTGTTTGATTTTCGCACTTATTAAGTGATTTTCACTTAATAAGTGTGGGCCGGCAATTTTAGGTCGTTTGTTATTTCACTTAATAAGTGAATATCACTTGTAAGTGGGGTCAAAGTAAGTGCAAAAAAGTAAGCTCCAACTTGGAGCTTATTTTTTTGCACTTACTTTCTAAGTGCTAAAAAATACATTTTTATCCTTCTCCAAATATAATAATTACCACCAAAAGAAAATGAGTTGGAGCTTACTTTTTTGCACTTACTTTCTAAGTGCTAAAAAAGACATTTTTATCCTTCTCCAAATATAATAATTACCAATATGATTATAACCAAAAGAAAATCTCAAACAATTGATAAGTAAAAAAATATTTTTATGACTTTAGCGATGACACTTTTCCTTCTCACTCATCCTTCACCTAAGCTTTTCTCTTAAATTTTTTTCACGTCTCTTCCTTCATTAGTCATGAAACCACCCAAACTCCATGATCCAACGTAAGTTCTTTCTCCTTCATACTTTTTAATTATTTGAGGTTAATATTTTCAACACAAAGTATTCATAAACCGTAATTCTCTTGTACCTAAACTCGGGAGCACAATGAATTAGTATGAAATACTAATATGTAAACATTTTAAGGTCAAAATAGACAATTTCTCATTTTTATGACATTTAGAATTAATATAAAAACAAAAATCAAGCAGTTAGAAGTAATGGAAAACAAACGCCGCAACACTTACAAGTGATATCACTTACTAAGTGATTATCACTTAGTAAGTGGTAGCACTTACAAGTGCTAAAAAATCAAACACCCTCTAAGTGCCAAATAAAGTTATAATTAGCACGATCGTGCTGTTTGTGTTGTTGTTTTAAATATCTATATAATAAAACGAGTTAATTCCTATATGGCCCCCTACTTTGTGACCAGCTTCCTTTATGGCCCTTTTTTTTCGTAAATTCAAATATGGCCCCCTATTTTCAAGTAAATGTCATTACTACCCTTCTTAATTCTAAATTTAAAACATTTAAAAAAAGTTATTTCCACCTCACCCCTCTCTCTCTCTCCACCTCATCTCTCTCTACAACTCACCCCTCTCTCTCTCCAACTCACCCCTCTCTCTCTCCAACTCACCTCTCTCTTCTCCGGCAAGGTCGCCGGTCGGAAAATTTTCCGGCCGGCGACCTTCAAACTTAATAAAAATAAAAAAAATTCTCTCTCTTCTCTCTCTCTAATTTTTTTTTTTAAATCTCTCCGCTCTCTCTCTAAAAACTCCGGCGAAGGGGTTTCCCTTCGCCGGAGGTCTGTTGAACCATAAAAAAGAAACAACACTTTAGTCTTCATCGATAAAGATACACCTTATAATCCTACAATTCCATTATTACTCAATCTGAGTTCTTGTAAATACAGATTTTTTCACCACTGGTATTAGCAGCAGGGTATTCTACAACTGCAGCTATAAAAGGACTTTCTTCAAATTGAGGGACCTTAAATACCAGAAGGGGAAGATCAGAGTCCAAAAGAGTACACCTTAAAGATATGGCTCCCAGTTAGAATTAAGAGTTCATCTAATTTTCCTCTAGCTGCAAACCCATTTCAACCATCTCCTTCCTCAATTTTCTTGCTTTTTCCTCATCCCCAAGTTGACTATACCCATTAACAAAATCACTGTAAATCTCTGAACTAGGTTCATACCATTTACCAATCATCTCAGCTTGAAGAATCAAAGCTTCATCCATCTTCCCCTCTTCACATAAACCATTTGTCAAAAATTTGTAGCTTTTCACACTTGGGAAAAAAATCCTTCCTTTTGATTACATCTTTAAAGAACTTCCATCCTTCAAAAACAAGATTTTTACTGCACACTCCTCTAATCCCTTCATCTACTGTAGAAGCCTCCGGTTTGAGTTCTTTCCTACTAATTTCTTTGAACAAAAGCAATGTGGAATCTAAATCTCCATTTTTGCAGTACCCTTTGATCAAAATCTCATAAGTAACACAAGTACCTTCTTCCAATTCCATCTCTCTAAAGAGTTCTTCAGCTCTTTCAATCTCTCATTCATCACAAAATCTTCTAATTAGGGTATTATAAGGCATGAAATCTGGTTCAATCTGCTTCATTTTCATTTCTTCCCACAAGTTCACTGCTTTACATGTATTTCCTTCATCACAAAATGCCGCCATTAACTGCACAAATTTGGGGAAATCTCTAATTTTTCCATCTCAGCCCAAATTTCCTCTACCGTGTTTTTCCATTTTGACGAAAACACAGCATCAATGTATTAAATGTTTGCACATTAGGAGAAACCCTAGCCCTAGCTTCCTACCTTCACCTTCATCACTACTGAAAATTTCTTCATATATAGCAAATCCTTCATTTGCGCCTCTTAATTTTGCAATCAATCGAATCAAAGATTTCTTCTCTGACCAGGTGAAGAAACGGAGAGCAAGACGTGGGTTGTTCCTGAGTTGGATGATGATATCGGAAACTTGTTTTGAAGAGAATCCATTTGGGTATACAGTTTTGATGTAACTCCATCGGTTCTTCGAACGCTGTTCTTTAAGATTCCAAACAACGGAAGAGATTAGGGTTTCGTCTTGAGGGTTTTAATCAGAACTTGATAAATTGGAGGATTGAGTTAAGTAAGAAGAAGTAGAAGAGAGAAATTTGTGGTCGTGCTGAAGTAGAGAGAAGAATTGCTCTTGAAATTTCCATTGAAGATTGAAAAAGAAGTTGCTTGAGCCTTGATGAGCCACTTTTCACTTGGATCGTTGGTCCGACGAGGACTTCAACTTGGGTTTAGGTTTTTCTTTTTTTTTTTTTTTTTTTTTTTTTTTAATGTTTCAAGGTCGCCGGCCGGAAAATTTTTCTGGCCGGCGACCTTTGTCGGAGAAGAGAGATATGAGGTGGAGAGAGGGGGATGACGTGGAAATATCTCTTTTTAATATTTTTATTTTGAATTTAGGAAGGGTAGTTATGACATTTACTAGAAAATAGGGGGTCAAATTTGAATTTATGAAAAATATGGGGCCAAAAAGGAAGCTGGTCACAAAGTAGGGGGTCAAATAGGAATTAACTCTAATAAAACAGAAGGGAAAACGATGACTGGGACAAACATCCTTCTTTAATATAGGACTAGGGTATATCCCGTGCCCTAGGGCACAGACAAATGTTACAAAATTTATTGTTATATTTTATTGAGAGAGAGATATTTTTATTAGTTATTATTTTTTTTGTATTATTTTTTTTGTTTCTTTTCTCTTAAATTAGTTATTATTTTTTATTGAAAGAGAGGGATTTTAATTTCTTTTTTTAACCCTTCAAATTTATTTTGTTTCTTTTTTTTCTTAAATTAGTTATTTTATTTCTAAGAAGGAAACGATTATTGTTTTTTAAATAGGTAACTTTGTTTCTACGAAGGACTATATTTTAAATTGGCCAGCGCTTTGGGGAAAGCAAAATAGTTTCCGGGGTATGAAGACTTGGTCAAAAATTGGTCAATTTTGTTTGACAATTTTATTTAGGGGGAAAGCAAAATAACTTCTCCACCTCAACTCTCTCTCTCTCCACCTCACTTCTCTCTCTCTCTGCCACCTCATCGTCTTCACCGGTGAAGGTCGCCGGCCGGCGACCTTCAACCATAAAAAAAAAAAAAAAAATTTTTTTTTCCTTCTCCTCTCTCTCTAGATCTGATCTAGAGAGAGAGGAGACCTCCTTGGAGGTCCGAACAGACCCATTGAGGTCTCCTCTCTCTCTAGATCAGATCTAGAGAGAGAAGGAAAAAAAATTTATGGTTGAAGGTCGCCGACCGGCCAATTTCCGGCCGGCGACCTTCACCGGTGAAGACGATGAGGTGGCGAATACATGAGGTGTTAGAAAATATTCCCCATAAAATATATTTCCCCGGAAAATTTTCAAAATTCTACATATTCCCTTTAAAATTTCACACCCCAGAAACTATTTAGCTTTCCCCAAAGCGCTGGCCTTTAAATTTTAAGAAGGACTTCTAGACAATATCCTTTATTAAAAAAGGATGTTTGTCCCAGTCATCGTTTTCCCTTCTGTTTTATTATATAGATATTGTCTAGAAGTCCTTCTCAAAATTTAAAGTATAGTCCTTCGTAGAAATAAAATTACCTATTTAAAAAACAATAGTCATTTCCTTCTTAATATAAAATAACTAATTTAAGGAAAAAAAGAAACAAAATAAATTTCAAAAGTTAAAAAAAGAAATTAAAATCTCTCTCTCAATAAAATAATAATTGGGCCGTGATTCAAAGAGCTCGAGCTCACACCTATCATAATCTCCACGTCCACCTTTATTTTCTCCTTAAATCAAGACAACTAATAACCAACGTGTATTAGTTATGGAAGGACAGCTTGCATTTACTTTAGGGTAATATTAATCTACTAGAATAAGCCTTGTGAAGCTACTTATTTACTGTTATTGCCATTCATTAATTCAATGACACAAAACACAAGCCTCACGTATTCACTTCCCATGAATCAGAGAAGACTTGTAATTTTTTTTTTTTAAAGAAAAGACTTCTAATTCATATGCACAACTTCTCACTTTAGTCATAATCATTATTTATTTTTTTTCTTTTCTTGTTCTTTCAATTTTTGCCAACATATTAATTACTTTCTTTGAAATTTTTCTTTAGTTTAGAGAGTTTCTTTTTCTTCTCATCTATTATTTTAGAAAAAAAATTTAATAAAAGAAGTAATAACACATTAAATTGCAACATAATTTTAAATTATAACCATACAAAAAATTTATCACTTCATCTTCTTCCTTACGAGATTTCAAAGTAATTAACGTATTCGATAGTAAAAAAATTTCATCTTCCGTAACATGCTTCCACAAAAAGGTGCGCTTCTCAACATTAACGAGTGTGAATCCGAACATATAACTATTGATAGTGAGAAAAAAGATGATATTTACAGTGAGAGAGATGATGAACGTAAATTAAGAGATAACATCAACGAAGAACATGAAGATTTAGAAGGAGATGTACGAGAAAAAGAATATGATGATATTCCAGATGAGATAGATGAATTTCGACCATATGTTGGCATGGAAATTGAATCTCCCGATAAAGCTTACAAATTCTACAATCAATATGTATCCAATATGGGATTTAGTGTTCGAAAGTCTTCGACCTGTAAGTCTAATCTCACCAACACAATAATAGGTCGAAAATATTGTCGTTCGCTACAAGGATTTTCTAATTCCACTAAATCTGAAAATTTCAAAGATAGAAAAAAAATTCGTTCTGAGACAAGAACAGATTGCAAAGCAATGATGTGTATAAGAAAGAGAGAAGAAACTAAATGGGTAGTCTCTCAATTTGTAGAAGAGCATGACCACAATCTTGTAAGCCCAAGCAAAAGACATAAACTTCGATCACATAGGAAGATAACAGAAAGTCAAGGAGTATTGTTAAATAACATGCGTTCGGCAGGTATGAAAACAAATCTGATGATGAATTATCTGATCCGTGAAGCTGGGGGCAGCCGCAATGTTGGATTTACAGAAAGAGATGCGAGAAATTTCTTTAATGCAAATAGAAAAAAAGAGCATGTAAAGGGTGATGCAGAAGCTTTACTTGATTATTTTGAACGTCAACATACGGAAAATCCATCATTTTTTTATGCAATCCAAGTTAATGAAGAAGGTCAAGTAACAAATTTCTTTTGGACTGATGCTAGGTCAAGGATGAATTACCATTACTTTGGAGACGTTGTTTGCTTCGATCCTACATATGGAACTAATAGGTATGGCATGCCTTTTGTCCCAATTGTTGGTATCAACCATCATTATCAAACAATATTGTTTGGTGGTGCATTACTTTATAATGAATCTGAAGAATCTTTTGTTTGGGTAATGGAAACATGGATGAGATCAATGAATCGTAAACAACCAAAAGTTATTCTTACTGATCAAGAGTCTGCTATCGGGGGAGCCATTGCGAGGGTATTACCAGGTACTCGACATCGTTATTGTTTGTGGCACATATGTAGAAATGCAATGAAGAATTTAACTCATACTATTAATCAACACAAGGGTTTTACTCGTGACTTTAATAATTGTTTATACGGAAACGAGACAGTTGAAGAGTTTCACTCAAATTGGGAAGCAATGTTTAAAAGATACAATTTAGAAAACAATAATTGGTTGACAAGGCTATTTCACAAAAAAGAAAAATGGGCATCAGTTTATACAAGGGATATATTTTGCGGAGCAATGTATACAACTCAACGTAGTGAGAGTATCAATTCCTTCTTCGATGGTTACTTGAAAAAGAGTTTGCCTTTAGCTGAATTTGTTAAAGAATATGAAAGAGCATTTTTATCTAGAAGAGAAGCAGAAAATGACGAAGACTACGAAACCAATCATAAAATAAGGGTTTTGAGATTTTCAATAAGTATTGAGAAACAAGCAGCATAAATTTACACAAGAACCATCTTTCAAAAATTTCAAAGTCAACTTTTCGAGGGTATTTCATACCGGCATGAATTGGTAAAGAAAGAGGGGACAAAAAATAAATATCATATATGGAGACCAGAGCACAAACAAGCAACACGTATGGTCACTTTTGATTCTCTTGACATGACTACAAGCTGCAGTTGTCAACTTTTAGAATTTGCGGGCTATTTATGTAGACATATTCTTAAGATTTTTTTAGTTGAAGATGTTCAAAATATTCCAATTCAGTACATACTAAAGAGGTGGACAAAATATGCAAAATATGGACCGGTGATTGATGAAAAAGGTAAAGAAATGATAGGTGACTTGAATGAAACCGTTACTATGAGATATACTAAATTTGTCAAGAGGCAATTAATATTGTAGCTAAGGGTGCAACATCTATTGAATTGTATAAGGTGACAATTAATAGCTTACATAATGCATTAAAAGAAGTTGAAAGTGCAATGAAGAATGAGACGACTAATATATCTAAAGAAAATATTATTAGCAATTCATCTGAAGAGAAAATACAATTGTTAGAACCACCTATTGTCAAACACAAAGGCCGGAAAAAAAGAATAAAATCTTGGATTGATCAGTTATCGAAGAAGAATGTTGTTCAAACTGTAACAAAAAAATCTGAAGGAGATGCAAGGAGGTAATGTTAATTTATGGTCTCTAATAAAGTATTTATCTTGTCATAATGTATTAAAATATTGATAATTTTTATTCAGAATTTTTGTAGCTCAAAAGACATGCACACAACAACAAAGAAGATTCCTCATAATACAAAAGGAGAAAAGTTGACAGTATTACAACACCAAACCAGGTATTAATTAAGATAAGATAGTGTAAATTTTACTAGAGGCAATAAAAAATCTTGCTAACTTAAAAATTGTATTTTGTATCGCAGTGGTAATGATAAACACATAATTTCTAGTACCAGCAGCGGCATTCTACTGAGTCAGGTAATAATAATTTTAAGTTACACGTAATTTGAAAGAAATTTTTTGAAATTTACTAACTATCTTGATTATTTGAAGGGTCCCTACATGGTCGATGCTTATTCAGTTAATAAGAAGAAAAAAAATCACTTACCGGACCTCAACGAGAACCTTTCACATGAAATTGAAGACAACACCTCACAGTGGGACATGGATATAATATCTCTTTATTCTGACCAATTATTAAGTTGTCATAACCAAAATACAAAGAAGATGGGTTATGTTAGTCAAGATTTCACGTTAAAAGATATGTCCGATGAATGGGTGTTAGAGAGTTTATTATCCGAATTGGGTGTAAAGGTTAAACAACATGTGATCGAAAGGTTAGAATATGTTTTAGGTGATGGTCATTGTGGATACAGATGTTGTGCAGAACTTTTAGGTTTGGACAAAGAAGATGGTTGGGTAACTGTTCGCAAGAAAATGGTTGAAACGTTAAAAGAAAGTGAAATTATATTTTCTGAGCATTTGGGTGTTGATCGATACATATATATTAGAAAAGTACTTGACTATTATTATGAAGAATATTGTGGTAAGGGAAATTATTTTACTTTACCTGATATGGGTTGTTTATTTGCTACCACTTTCAAAATATAACGTATCCACCGCTTAGGGGCGGTGTCCCAGAAGAGCCAAAGATTATTGCAATTGTAATATCTGAGAGGCAAAATCACTTTGTCAAGGCAATTTTAAAAGAAAATGCTCCAATTCCACAAATATATAAAGGTTGGTCTCGATATTGTCTACCTTGTGCAATTGAATGGGCACATTGGATTGGACCCAAAAGCGAAACATGGAATTCTTTAGTAGCTGATTAATTTTCTCAAGAATTTTATTATTATTTTGTTATGTTTACAAGTATTTTAAGATTCATAAATTTTACTATTATTTTGTTATGTTTACAAGTATGTTAAGAATTTTACAATTATATCATTACCTTTAGAAGTATGCTAATTAATTTGTTCAATAATTTTACTATTGTTTTATTGAATTAGAATTAGAAGTCTTCTCTGATTCATGGGAAGTGAATACGTGAGGCTTGTGTTTTGTGCCACTGAATTAATGAATGACAATAACAGTAAATAAGTAGCTTCACAAGGCTTATTCTAGTGGATTAATATTACCCTAAAGTAAATGCAAGCTGTCCTTCCATAACTAATACACGTTGGTTATTAGTTGCCTTGATTTAAGGAGAAAGTAAAGGTGGACGTGAGATTATGTTACAATCCAACGGCACAGAGCTCGAGCTCACACCTCACGGTGTGAGCTCGAGCTCTTTGAATCACGACCCTAACTAATTTAAGAGAAAATAAACAAAAAAAATAATAACTAACAAAAATCTCTCTCTATCAATAAAATATAACAATAAATTTGGTAACATTTGATTGATACAAGTGTCCGTACCCTAGGGCAATTTAAGAAAAAAAGAAACAAAATAAACTTCAATGGTTAAAAAAAGAAATTAAAATCTCTCTCTCAATAAAATAATAACTAATTTAAGAGAAAATAAACAAAAAATATAACTAACAATAATCTCTCTCTATCAATAAAATATAACAATAAATTTTGTAATATTTGATTGATACAAGTGTCCGTGCCCTTGGGCACGGGATATATCCTATTTAAAATATAGTCTAGAAACTCTATTTAAAATTCATAACAATAAAAATCTCTCGAGAATATTGTCTAGAAGCTCTTCCCAATTTAAAATATAGTCCTTCCTAGAAATAAAATAACATATTTAAAAAAATAACTATGTCTTTCTTAGAAATAAAATAACTAATTTAAGAAAAAAAAAGAAACAAAATATATTGCAAGAGCTAAAAAAAGAAATTGAAATCTCTCTCAATAAAATAATATCTAATTTAAAACAAATGAAACAAAAGAAAATAAACAATAAGTAAAATACCAAAAAGTTAAGGTATCCACAATATAGCAATAATAAATATGAAAAGTTGTCAATTTTGATTTGTACAATGATTCGTGCCCTAGGGCACGGGATATACCCTAGTCTATATAATAAAACAAAAGGGAGAACGATGACCGAGACAAACACCCTTTTTTTAATAAAGGATATTGTTTTGAAGCCCTTCTCAAAGGTTGGGCAAAAGCCCCAATCCCTTTCTCAAAATAAGGCCCACTCCACTGCAGGAAAGAAATGGGAAGCAGGCCCAAACGTGTCAGGAGTGGGTGGGTGTGTAATTTTAGGCTTCATTTTTTAGCAAATTACAAAAAGTGCCCTCACACAAATCCCGTACAAAATCAAGTTAGTTTCCTTCAAGTGTGACACGTGTAGGTCCAAAAGCAAGTAATTGTGAGAAATTACATTATTAAGGAAACTTTTACTCTTATTTACATAAATTACCACCTAACATTACGGAAATGCCATATAAAAAATCTGGGTTTTCACGTTTCTCTCTCTACTTTTTCTTTTAAATACTTACTCTCTTTGTAATTTTTTTCTTTTGTTTTAGGTATGATATTTTCTTAAAATCTTAAAGTTCTTTTCTTTTTTGGATAGATGTTGCATTATTTTTTGTCAAATATTTGATTCTATTTATATTAGTCTTTCAAGTTTCATATTTATCTACAAATTTATATTTTTCTTTTCAGGTTTCATTCCATTTATAATCAAATGTCATATACATTTCTTCCAAAACATAAATAATTTTAGTGAAACAATTTACCGTATTTTGTAACATTTACTGTATTTTTGCTTATTTACTAATAGACATGTGTATTGCACACGAATGTATATGTTGAAAGATTATGTTTTGGTGATATTTCAACCGTAAGTTCATGTCGTTTTGAAATGTGCAGTACATTGTCTAATGTACTCCGTATAGAAGTTTGCAACCTACATTTAGAAACGTGCATAATCTAATGTACTCACATTTTGGAATATACAGTAAATTAGGAAATGTACTGTAAATTAGGAAATGTACCATGTATAAGTCTGTAACCTACATTAAGATTTATCTTGTATCGGAAATTATTTATGTACAAAACATTTTAACTGTACGATATATGATAATTTATTGTGTATCAGAAATTATTTATTTACAGAACACTTTTGTATTGAGATTTATCTTGTGTAACGGGAATTGTTTTATTTACTAGCCTTTGGTTATTTACTAAACACTTTTGTACTGGGAATTTTTTTGTGTACCGAAAACTGTTTTATGTACTGGTCATTTGGTTATTTACTAAACATTTTTTACTGGGAGTTTTCTTGTGTACCGGGAATTGTTTTATATACTATATAATTTTTTTATATTTCTAGCTCACTTTTGTACTGGGAATTATCTCGTGTACCGGGAATTGTTTTATTTACTAGCCATTTGGTTATTTACTAAACACTTTTGTACTGAGAATTTTCTTGTGTACCGGGAATTGTCTTGTGTACTGGAACTTTTTTAGTAAAGAAAATAAAATAGTCAACGCAGATCAAGTTAAAGATAACTCCTAAATTGAAAAATTTAAACGTTTAAGAAAAAAAACTCACAGTTGCAACCTTGACAAAATGAGGTAAAAGATAGAAATATGAAACGAATGAAACTAAAAAATGTACAGTGAACTTCCACATGACAAAGAAACGTGGGAACTTTCACATGAACCGGGAGTTTTGAAATGTACAGGACATTTGGTTACTTACTAAACATTTTTCACTGGGAATTTTCTTGTGTACCGGGAATTGTTTTATTAACTATACATTTTTTTTTATTTTTAGGCCACTTTTGTATTAGCAATTATCTCGTGTACCGGGAATTATTTTTGTACTGGCCCTTTGGTTATGTACGTGACACTTCTATATTGGAATTTTTGTATGTACATAGTCTCCCTCTCTTTCTATTCAATGTCCAAGCTTCCTTTTCCCATCTCTCTCTATAAATGTATAAACCCACACGCCCACAGTTATAATCTCCTAACTCGATCCATCAATCTCGCCCAACCCCATCTCTAAAACATCCACCGACCTAACCATTTCTCTCCTCCCCAAATCAATTTTACAAGATTACCTGCTGAAACCTCTCTCTCTCTCTCTATTTATATATGCATTCTAAGGTTAGATAGATCAAAATGGGTATAAAATCTTTGATCAGACTCCAAATGATTCCATGGTGTTTTCCCCTTTTATAAAGTCTTTTGGAAATTTCTCCAAAATCTATTAATCTCTGTTTAAGAAAAAAGATTTCACGTTGCAACCTTGACAAAATAAGGACAAAGATAGAAATATGAGGCGAATGAAACTAAAAAATGTACAATGAACTTCCACATGACAAAGAAATGTGGGAACGGATTGGGAACGGTAAAATGTAGCGGGAACTGAGAAATGTACACTACATTTCAACACGTAAAGGTATATCTATGACGTTAAATTTAACAAAAAATGGTACAATATCTAAGAGAACCAGGAGATGTTCATTGCGCCATTCTATGCACTCAACATTTTAATATTTTCGGAACAAATATGTGAACTAAAAAAGCAAAAATAGTAAAAGCAGATCAAGTTAAGGATAACTCCAGATTTGATTTCTTTACCATTCAATGTTTATCAAATCTTCATAGTAAAAGGTAAAAAATCTTACAAAACTCGTATATTAATACAACCAATAAGTGGATTAAATCAAATATGTCACCAATTTTTTTTGTACCGTCCTAGTGATTTCGTGATTTTCTTAACAGTAAACAGCAACTCCAAAGATTAACAAGAATATAGTAAAGAAACCAACCTAACACCACTGTCACCAATTTTTTTTGTACTAGAAGGGGCAAATCTGATTTCTTGATTTTCTGAACAATAAACACCATCATACTCAATTCTTTATAGATTTGTGATTTCTACAAATTTCTGGATCTTCTAGTGTCTTCTGATCTTGATTTTCTCTTGGTTCTTAGAAAAAAATGAAGTCAGATCTGAGTTTTCAAAAGAGATAAAGTCTATAGAAATAATTTATGTATTTGATAACTCTACATCTAAAAGAGTATGGATTATGAACCCTAAATCTCTTTGATTAGAGAGTAACACAGAGAGAATGGAAAGGAGACTATAATTGTTAGAGAGAAAAAAAAATTGCAGGAGATATTTAAAAGTTGAAAGCTTTTTAGAGTGAGAAAGAGAAAGGGAATATATTTGTGGAGTTAGGGGAAGGAGGGTAATGAGGGTATTTGTAAAAAAATGACACATCTTTTGTTGCACCTTTGCAGTTCGGACCCACCACTCCCTGACGCCTTGGACCTGATCCGTTTTTCATGTCTGCCCTGGACCTTCCCCATAATAGGGTATCACTTTTTGGTCCCTTGACTAAAAAAGGCTTTAAAATATAGTCCTTCGTAGAAATAAAGTTACTTATTTAAAAAACAATAATCCTTTCATACTTAGAAAAAAAAATTTTAATTTAAGAAGAAGCAAAATAAATTTCAAGGGTTGAAAAAAGAAATTAAAATTTCTCTCTTTCAATAAAATAATAACTAATTTAAGAGAAAATAAACAAAAAAATAATACAAAAAAAATAATAACTAATAAAAATCTATCTCTTTCAATAAAATATAACAATAAATTTCGTAATATTTGAGTGATACAAGTGTCCGTGCCCTAGGAAAAATGATGACTGTGACAAACATCCTTATTTAATAAGGTATATTGTTTGGAAGCCCTTCCCGAAATTTAAGATATAGTCCTCCTTAGAAATAAAATAACCTATTTAAAATAATCCTTCTTAGAAATAAAATATCTAATTTGAGGAAAAAAAAAGAAACAAAAGATATTGCAAGGTTAAAAAAGAAATCGAAATCTCTCTCATAAAATAACTAATTGAAGAAAAAATGAAATAAAAGAAAATATCCACTATATAGCAATAATAAATATTGAAAGTCGTCAAATTTAATTGAATAAACTGTTCGTACCTTAGGATACGGGATATACCCCAGTATGTGTACAAAGATGATATGAAAAATTATCGTTTCTAGTGAATTCCCATTTCATTTGGTCCTTACCTCTATTAATATTAATAAATAGTATATTTTCATGAAGTTTATTTTTCAGCCTGTTAATGTTCCACCTCCATTGTGGATTAATTGAGATATTCGACTGAGTAGAATGTTTAGTCAGGCCCACGTGGTGGGGGATGCGAGCAGGCGCCCGCACTGGTTTCCCACCACCAAGGGCACATTTCTGTTAGGGGTTTAGGTTTCAAATATATTAGAGTATCTGCAACGGGACACACAAACTTTAACACTTAAGAGTGCCACATATCTTTCATAAGAAACAAAAGTGCGACATATGATTTTTTGTTAAAAAATCTTCTCCAATGGAGCACTTTGTTAGACACTCTATTATGAGGTGGATGCATTTATTATAGAGAGTCTCAATAGAGACACTTTAAAATTAGAGTGTCTTTTTGAGTTTTTAAGTGCCACATACTCACACTTTATTGAATTTAAGAGTGACAAGTGTATCAAATAGTATTTTAGAGATCTCCATTGGAGATAAAAAAAAGTTAAGAGTGTATCTATTTTGACATTTAGGAAAAAAAATCTTAATTCACACTTACCAACTAGGATTTTTAGAGTTTTTCTTGGAGTGGCCCATTGCCGCTCTTAGTAAGGATGCGTATCTATACATGAAGCATCTATTTGCTCAGTTGAATAAAGTAGTCGAGTTCCTTGCAATTGATTCTAGTTCGAATCTCGTGCCCATTCTATCTTTCTTGTTTTTTTTCGAGAAATTGTGAGCGGTTGAAATCGAGGGTCAATAAGTCAGCGAGATCGGGCCGTTGACCAAAAGTCAGACTTCCACCTGTTAATATTTTTATGGGTGCCGACGACGTTCTTGGGCCTCACCTGTGACAAGAAATCAAACACATGATAAGATTTTTGGGAACACCGGGATGGTGCCGGCCAAAAGAACTCCGATGATCAAGTCAGTTAGCTTGCAAGAAAAGTAATGAACACGTGAATGATATCCTTGGTGTGTTATCGTGGAAGGGGATGGTCGGAGTATGGCGTGGTTCGTTTAGTGGCCGGAGCTCGATCTTTACGGGTTAGACTGACTTGCTTGGAGAGATAATACGACAGTTTATAAGGTTTGCCGTCTAGTGAGGCGGCTCTTGTGAGGTCTGTCTTGAAGATAAAATGGAAGGGGATGTACCATAAATAAAGTGGGATGCATGCCTTAGCGAAGGGTCAACCTTGTAGGAAATCACGTGGATGATGGAGGAGTCTAACATTTTAGCTAAAATAGGCAGTCTCTTCGGAGAGATAAAGTAGACTGCCACCTCGAAGAGATCAAGTAGGCAACCTCCTCAATAAAGTAGTTGTTCTGGTGGGAAAAAGAAAGGTTGCTCTTCTTGGTAAAGTAATCATCTAGAGAGAGAAATATAGTAGCAGTCGTAGATTGCTTGCAAGAGGTTTGGATGATCGATGTGAGAGATAAGTAAGTTGTCAGTTGGTTGCGAAAGAATTGGACGTATTAGGTGATAATTTGATGATCGTATCATTTTGTCCCCAACCATTTTATAGTGTCCATGGTCGACTATAATCTGGCGATGAGTTGTCATCTTCAATGTGGTAACGTATGGAGATGTCACCACAAATATGGAGATCCGTAACTTCCTAACGGGTATATTAGTGACACCGTCACTTCGAATAACAGTAACGTCTCTTCAACGGATATACGGAGAGAGGTTTACCCAGGAGGCGACAACCGACATCTTTATCCAGGGTTGGATTTTTCGTGTCGCGCATTGTACAGTTGCTTCAGATGTCTGGAGATGGATGGGTCATACCATGTAGTTCATGGACTAGTCATCCTGTAGGCCCATCGATTGTAGATTTTGAGGGGCGCTCTTGATGATGGATTTTGGCCCATACAGAAATCGACTAAGACCTACGTTAGTCATTACAAGGCATTGATACATCATGAAGATGTGATAAACATGATAACCGCCTAAGTTCAACCATTAATGAAAGAGGCCTAAAGCCCAACAACACGAAAGAAGCCTAAAGCCGGACAAGTTTATTACATTATGAGTTATTTCCTTTTTGACCCCTACTTTGTGACCAACTTCCTTTTTGACCCCCTATTTTTCGTAAATTCAAATTTGACCTCTTTTTTTTTAAACTCTGTCGCTTAACTTTAATAAAGATGCCATAACTATCCTTTTTTTAACCCTCTATTTTCATAACTACCCTTTTTTTTAATTTGGTCAGCGACCTTCTGTCGGAGAAGAGAGGGTTGAGGTGGAGGGAGATATGAGGTTGAGAGAGATGTGAGGGTGAGAGCGAGTTGAGGTGGAGGGAGTTGTGAGGTGGAGAGAGATGTGAGATGGAGTTGAGGTGGAGGTGAAGTGGGTGATATAATGTGGCTTAATGTGTTTTTTAATTAATTTTATTTTGAAAATATATTTATAAGAAAGGTAGTTATGACATCTTCATTAAAGTTAACTGATGGAGTTAAAAAAATGAGATCAAATTTGAATTTACGAAAAATAGAGGGCCAAAAAGGAAGCTAGTCACAAAGTATGGGGCAAAAAGAAAATAAATCTTACATTATTTATACCTTTAATAACCCAAGTTCAATAAATCATGAATTCCACCTCCTATGGGACGAACCTGGGGCCTCTAGGGTTTTGGAGTTAGATAGTACATATGCTTTACCGATCCTTATTTTTACTTAGTTACACCTTTTTTAGCATTTTTATTTTATTTTTAAGTATAGAAAGCTAAAAGTTTTGTACATATGTAACGAGTATGATACAAAAGTCACCATACCAAAAAATCGTTTTTAGATTCTACACTATAGGTTATACGAAGAAATGATTTTCTTTCCATTACGTTATTTTTAGTTATGAACCTATAATCTAAGATTTAATAAACAAATTTTTTTTCTCACAGGTGATTGTGGATTCTCAAAATACAGTTAGACTCATTTATGATTGTGGATTCTCACAAACGAATTTTTTTCCACGAGTGTTTTCTTAAAATACAGTTAGATTCATCTATGGTTTTATTGATCAACTGTTAATAATCTTATATTTTGTTCAGCTTACGCTTAAATTTCTTGTTGTAAGATAAACCCAGATTCAAATTTGATACCGGGCCCCTAAATTTTCAGCCACGACATGTGTTTACAATTTTGTTCAATATAATTCTAAATCCATTAGTGATGTTTTTTTAGCTGACTTCGATGTTCACAGTTAAGGAAATATTTGGATTTGACCAATTTTAGCGTTAATTTCAGTTTTAGGCGCCAAGTGAGTTGACCGAGGAAGGCTTGGCTTACGATGAAAGGATCCCGAAATCCAAGATAACCCTTGGGTTTTGGGGAACATATGAACTTCCAGCTCTTGGCATGTAAATTTTTTTTATTTCCCACCAAAAAGACCTTTGCATGGTCTCGATGCTTTTACAAATTCCTTTCGGAATGACAATGTGACATCTGGTATATGAAGGAGTTGCTGCAATTGTCGAAATAATCATTCATATAATATGTTCTGGGTACTTTAACAAGGATAATTTTTTCTAGTTCTTGGTTGATTTCTTTGATTTGGGGTAATTCAATAAATTTTAAGATCAAATTGAATCTGCATGGAAGAAGTTTTCGTGATGTAGTTGCAAGTGAAGAAGAAGAACAATGAATCGATCGTTGTTGGGTTGAGGGTCTTTTGGGTTCAAGTGGAGATTAGGAGAACAATTGGAAAATCTCTAATTTGTTCCACTACTGGTGCCCTAGTTTGTCTCTCCAAAGAACTTGTTTTTTTTTTTTTAGTTTTGAGCTTTTAAGAATATGAAGAAGACGAAACTTTTTTTGTTTTTTGATGAAGAGAAGAAGACGAAACTTGAGAGAGTTACTTTGAATCTTTTCCAGTTACTTTAAATCTTGAGAGAGTTGTTCTTTTTAACAACATTTGTTCTTAAGTATTGTTTGTTAATGTATTTCCTTTTTCTTAGCTTAATTTAAATTATGACTGATCGTTACCCTCTAACGCAAAGAGAAACAAGAAAGAAGAAGCGAAAAAAAGCAAAGGCATGACTCCTTGACCAATGAAGCAGGGGAGTCATCTAATACGGTAGAGGGTACATCTCAGAAGAAGGTGAAAATAGGTCCTAATGATCCATTTCTCAGAGGGTCAACTGACTAAAGTCTTCTCAAGAATTATGAGAACCACATTGCGCATTGGATTTGGAACGGCGAAATGCGTGTATATTTTTTGAAAATGTCAATGTTTGATAACTTTCTGTTTGCCATTCCTTTAATCCAACATAATGCATATGTTTAATTTTTTGAGAGGATTGATAGGTTTTAAGACTCCGCAATCACGCATCTAGTGTGCAAGTGGGAGCCCTTCGACATGAAACAACACGAGCACTGAAGAAATATCACATTTTAGACATGAAAACTCGAGTGTAAAGATGTGCATGAAAAGGTGCAATGCATAAGATTAAGGTAAAACCCTCGCTAAATTGAAAACTAAACAACATATAAGATGAATTTAATATACAAAAATAGACAAACAGCTAAAACATAACATAAAACAATGTAATTATGAAGTTGAACCAAGATAAAACCCTAGGAATATGAACAATACCTAAATAAAAAAAAAAAACCCCATACAAAATCAAACAAAAGAATACGTAATATGAAACAAAGTAATAATGAAGATGAAATAAGTTAACCCATAACAAAGCTGAACTTTCTGAAGGGATTTATACCCTTATACTAGTGTTTATAGCGGATAACGACATCTAATGTCTAACACTAGTATCCCCAAGATCATCGTGCAAAACTAGTAATTAACTAATAAGAAGATAGTAGATTACCTTAATCGCTATTTCCTTCGAGCTAGTTGAATAGATTAAAGAAGACCAAGAGCTTCAAATGTAGCTCCTCTACTTGGGACACCGGATAGTGTATTTAATCTCCCTCCTTGAAAGCTCGGTAGGACTCCAATGGTGGTTTGATAATAAGAAGACCTTCTTCTTGCTTGACTAGAAGATAGCTTGGGAATTAGCTCACTTTCTCCTCTCTACTTGATGTGGTAGAGTAAGAAAGCTTAGAGAGAAATTCCACACCTTATTCTCTGCCCTAAAAGTGTTTATATAGAACCCTAATAAGAATCCACCTCCTTTTAGGTTTCCTAAAACACCCTTTAGAATAAGATTTAGGGAAATTGTCGAAAATAACAACTATTGATATTTTCTCAATTCCCTAAGGATGAGGTGTCCAAACACCACGAAAATTGGCAGATATAATGCTTATTATATCAGCAACTAAACCTCCAAAGTTCAGCCCAATCCGAGTCCTAGAAGTACCCGAACCGGTCTAGGCCCAAAACCATTATTTCGGCCATTTTTGCTATCTTTTGCCCAAATTCTATTTAGGCCTGTGAGATATGTTTATGGGACATTCCCAATGTTATATCACACTCCCACTAGTCATATCATCCGATTAAATACCTATTCTTATGTGTAACCCGATGTAGGATCCGATCGAAGTTAGCCGCGAATTACTTCGTAATTCGATGATCGTAGTTGGTTTCTAGCTAAACACTACGACCTCTAAATCAATCGGACTTGATGATATTCTTCATCAATTGTCCTAGCCGACATATTGCTCGCATTGCCATCTTGGTCGAAGGACATCTCCTTCAACTCCTTCACTTTCCTCAACCAATCGACTAAACTAACTGAGCAAAAATTTGGGCGAAATTTTTGGTGAGGAGGTTTAAGAGTGTAACTCTAGATGGGAGGGAAGATTCAAGATGCTTCAAGATTGAGACTCAATTAGATTCTTTTTTACCAAAAAAAATCGAAGAAGGAATGGTGAAATTTCATTTGAGAATGGAAGAAACTCAAAATTTCGTTCTAGAGAGAGGGGTTTTCTCGCTTCTGTCTTTGTTAGGAGGAAATTTGGAGTCTACTAGAATCCCTATATATGAGAGGTTAGTCTTGGAAGATATAGAAAAAAATCAAGTCATTTGAAAGGTAAACGAAAATTAGGGCCATTCCATCCATTTCTCTTTGCATAAAGGTCATTTGACGCAATTCCCTTTGTAAATATTCATTTCTTGCAATTCGGCCAGACGACATTAGGATGAAATCATGTGCATCTGCAGCTTCAATGACAACCGCAGTGGCCAACAACTGGTAGCCCAGTTGGTCAATGCATCTTCTTCACAATGCGAAGGTCTTAAGTTCGATCTCTTGGAAGCGTTAATTTAAATATTGAACTTAAATATAAATAAAGTTGTTTATGTATGCTTTAGGTCATTTAATTCTCGGACTTTAGGCCAATAGTAATCTAGACAGTTCTCAGTATTTATCAAATCGTATCGATATATCACAATGCCATGGTAGTCAATAGGAAGAAAAGAAAAGAAAATGACAACCGCATTGAAGAGAGGGAAAACGGAAGAAAGGAAAAGAAAAAAGAAGGGGGGCGGGACCTTTTGGGCCGTAGGGGGCGCCGCCGTATGTCAAAAACCGTGTTACTCGTCTCTCTCCAGCTTGAAAGCAGGCGTACCCTCTCACCCTCTCTTTCTCCCTCTCTCTGTTACTCGTCTGATGTTTGGTTTTGGATTTAACTATGTTGATTAACTAATCAATATCTAGAAGTTCTAATTGATTTCCTCCCTGATGCCTAATCCATGTAAGTCTTTGATTTTGTCTTAGACTTGTGAAGAAATTGATGGTTATTAGAAATTCCTTATATTGATTTTGTTCTCTTCTAATTCTTCTATGCAAATATGTGTGCATTCTCCAAAAGAAACTCCCCTTGTTGTAAAAAAAAAAACAAATTGGGTTTCTGATTTCTGCAAGAGATTTATTTTCATTTAGTAAGTTTATTGGAGGGTGATGTTTTGTTTCTTGGTCCATATTAGTTTTGGTACTGAATTTACTTTGATTTTGGTTATATGTGTATATCCAAAATTAGGTTGCTCTCCATGCCTTGGGAAGAACCATATAGAGCTAGTGCTCTTATTAAGCTATCTAAAATTAGGTTGCTCTAATACTGATAGAATTGTTTATCTAGTTTTGGTGATATGTCAAACCATAACGATCATATTCTCTATATAGGATTTTATAGCTTGAAACCTAATTACTCATATTCTTGGCCTTAGAGTCAGTGAAGTTGACTTGTGGCTCCTCAAGACTGTGAGCAACTTTTTACTACTAACCAGGTTTGGATCAATATAATCAATATAAAAGTACAAGAGTTACTAACTCAAGGAGTGTTGAAGTGGTCAATCTGCATTTGGAAAGTAAAGTTTAATGATGTATATAGGCAATGTATTTATCATTTAGAAGTTCAACCAGTTACTTGAAGAACTAAATGTATCAATTAGTTCTGCATAGATTGCATCGGAGGTTACATTTTCCTTTTCTTGTCATCCACCTTCATATATGGAACAGTTGTAGCCAAATAAAGTTTCAAGAAGTTGTTTCTCATACATGCCACATAGAAACACTTACGATGTGGAGATTCTTTTACACATTTCAATGCACGTATTACTTATTTGGTAAGCCAAAAAGAAAGAAATGGTTGTTCGAAAATAGAGAAAGACTTTATAGATCAATGCACATATTACTTATTTAGTAAGCTAAAAAGAAAGAATTGGTTGTTCGAAAAGAGAGAAAGACTATTATAGTTCAATTCACATATTACTTATTTAGTAAGCCAAAAATGAGAGACTCGATTGTTCAAAAAAAGAAAAAATGACGTGTAACCCACGAGTCTTCATAGTTTTTTACAAGGTATATTCTCTAGAATATTATATACTTGGAAAATATCCGAGAGCGTCAATTTAAGGTTATAAATAGACTCCTAAGTTGGGATTTAGAGATTGTTTTCTTTGAGAGGCTAGGATTAGGGTTTTCAATTATGTCGAGGATACTTACTTTGAAGAGTTCTGATGGGCAAACTTTCGAGGTTGAGGAGGCCGTCGCCTCTGTGTCTGTGACAATAAGGCACATGCTTGAACTTGGGTGTGTAGGTACTGAGGAGGTCTTGTTGCGGAAAATACCAAGCGACGTCTTGGTGAAGGTTATTGAGTACTGTAGGAAACATGTTGAGAGCTCAGAGGGAAATGACCAGGCTGCCGTTGAAGAACTAAGGACTTGGGATTCGGAGTTTATGAAGGTGGATGGGAGGACCTTTTATCATCTTCTGATTGTGAGGGTTTCATCTCTATTTTCTAGATCTTGTTGTCGTTTCTTTGACTTTCTTTTGTTTGCCCGATTGTTATGTTTCTATTATCATTAGGTTATCCTTGTTGATGTTTTTAGGCATGTCTGTATTTTGTGGATATCTGCATAGGAGTTCAGGGATTTCTTGGTTCTACCTTTAATTGTTGCTTCTTCTTTTAGCAAATTACGTGATGTGACGTTCAACGCCACTTCATTGATAGAATAGATCATTATCTGCTTCTAATCGAGAATTTAAATCCAAATTTGAACTGTCTAATAACATGTTGCAAATTCTTAAATGAGTTATTCCTTTGTCGTGGTTGTTCACAAAATAATATTTTGCCTTCACATACCATGTGTAGATTGTGTAGACATTTACGTTCTTTTGCTGTTTCAATTGGTTTATCCAGTATCTCTGTAGATTGCAGATTTTATTTTACTTGTTTCCTCGAAGGCTTACATGTGTATTTTGTTGTTTGACCCACTGATCCTTTACTTCCAGTGTGGTTTTGAGTCATAATTCTGCTTAAAATCCTAACTTTCAAGAGTATTAAGATTGAATTGTGATGGACTTGGTTACATTTGTGAATTGCTAAACAGCAATTGAAGCACGTTTATGCTTGAGTTCTAGGGAAGCATGTTTACAAGGTATAAAATTTGCGAAAGAAAAAAACTAATGCTACAACTATGATACAATAAGATTTCATTTATGTGGACTTAGCTTCTTCCAGTAACTTCACTTTTTCGAATAATTTTAAAATCTGTTGTTGACAACAAGTAACACGAAAGTAGAATATGTGCATGACTATGGTTAGTTTGTTGTGTCTATAGTTTCACTATAAAGGTTGACATCTTTGCTCTAAACTTGATTTCATTGGTTGTGTCTTATGCATTCTGTATTTTGTATGGCCCATATTGGGTTGTCAATGTGGTTTCTCCAAGTAGAAACTAAGATTGACATCTTTTAATCAAAGTATCTGGAAATCAGTCATGGATTTCCTTGAGGCAAGGGGAGAAACTAAGATTATAAATGACAGAGGCAAGCGCCTTATTTATGTCGTCGTGAAAGAAGATAACTTTCCGCTGCCCCGAAAATCATCTTAATTTATTTTTTCCTTTCTATGTGGTTTCTTCATGTACTATATTCTAAGTTCTTTGTTGCTGCTGTATGGTGTTTCAGGCAGCAGATTTTCTGTACATTCAGAGTTTGCACGACTTGGCAACTCAAACTCTGGCTGATATGATTAGGACGATGACACTTGAGCAATTGAGAAGGATATCTGACATCTTCACCTCCGAGTAAGAAGAAGAAATCGAGAGGGTAACCCAGTAGTCTTTTGAGTGATAGAAACAGAATAAGAGCCATTTCTAACTGGCATATGAACATCATATCTAATCAAACTTGTTGCTCTATGATTTTAAATTGTGGCATATTTGATTTCTCTCTCTCTCTCTCTCTCTCTCTCTCTCTCTCTCTCTCTCTATCTATATATATATATGCTTATCTTCATAACCTCTATTATCATTTACACATTTTGCTACAATGGAATGTGCTCAAATTTGATTTGGGCTCTTGTTGGCCTTTTGATGCTCTATTGATCAAAGTTTTGAGGAATTGTTTAAGGATCTTTACTAGGCATAATCAGGAGATTCCCGAAACATAGATTTTCATGTAGGCCATCGCCTTTTCGATGTGACATTCTTGGTAAAAGAAAGGCTCTGGTTGGTCCTTCGGTGTTGTCTCGATCAATGTTCTGAGGAAATAGTCAAGGATCTCATCTGGGCATAATCAAGAGATTTACAAAACATAAGATTTTCACGGCAAAGGCGAATGCCTTTTTCTTAAGATTTTCAGGAAAACAGAGGCGAAAGCCTTTCTCATATGGTATTCGTGGTAAAAGAACACAACACCATTGTTACCTAGTTTGTGGATCACTTCGGTGGAATATGGATGCTAGTATGCAATTTGCTACTATGTGTGAATCACTTCGAGCTGTACCTTTTTGGGACGCTCTTTTCGATTGCTTTACGATTTAGACTATTTTCCTAAATAATGTACTCTTTATGATGCATATGTATATAATAGACATACTAACTCACATTTCCTTTTAACAAAAAAAGAAATCTCCGTTACACTTTAAATTTTAACACCTTATTAGCAAGATGATGTAATTATCTACCCAAACTAGTCAATTGCAAAGGATTTAGATAGAAGAGGTTTTAACTAGACGGGAATTTGGCCAAAACCCCCTAAGAAATTATGACTTTGGTTAAAAAGAATTCATCAAAGTTTTTTAGGCTTCACCTCCCTGATGGCAATTATGTAATTTTTAATTTCAGTAAAAAGACCAACCTAACCCTAGTCTAAGAAAATACCTTGCAAACACCTTGCACTGTCTTGCAAACACTTTGCACTGCCTTGCAAACACCTTGCAAACACCTTGCAGAGCCTTGCGAACACCTTGCATGACTTTTGCAAATACCTTGCACAACTTTGCGAACACCTTGCAGAGCCTTGCAAAGCTTGCAAATACCTTGCAGAGCCTTGCAAACACCTTGCAGAGGCTTGCAAACACCTTGCAATGCCACGCAAATGGTTTGCAAATTAGTTTTTGAATTGATTTAACATGAAATTTGTTACAAATTATTATATATTGTCTAATAAAATGTTGTAACGAAAAACTAGCTAAAACCCCTACAAATTCATAATAGTCATTTTATAAGCTCTAGCACCATCATTTTACATTTCTTCGAAAAACTTCCAAAACTTTCATGAAATTCTCAATTTGAACATAAATACCAATTATGATTGTCCAAGAAAATATTTCTCACAGGCATTTCATCTAACAACTTTATAGCTATTTCAACCAACCTAAGTCTTGTATAACCAACTAACGTTGCATTCCAAGCAACAACATCTCTTTCAAGCATTTTATCAAACACATTGTTTGCATCAACTATACTTTCACAACTTCCATATAAATCCAACAAATAAGTTTGAACATAAACATCAAAACTAACAAATTGTCAGCCATCATTCATAACTCAATGAAAATAAAGCAATGAAGAAGTTGGATTATACCTTGAAACACTATCAAATTCTCCTTCCATTGAAAGTATATAAATTTTTCTCTCTCTAGAATTTAGAACCAAAAACTAAATCAAACCCCTTAAAAGCCTCTTCAAACAACAAGCAAATAGATTAAATCACCAAAACCTAAAAACATCAACCTATCTTATAGCCAAAATCGATTCAAACCCTAGAAATTCTAATCGGCGTCGACAATCCAACTCGGTTCGTTCATGAGAAAAACACAAGTTCCTGATTTATTAGTTAGATTATTACTAGGTATTTCTAATTGAATGAAGGGTATTTTTGACTCTTAAAAAGTTGGTGCTTTTAAAAATGTCCTTCAAGCCTTTTAAAAATAAGTAAAAAAACACTAAACATTTAATAATTACTTTCAGGTAAAAAGAATAACATAAAAAAGACTAAGGTTGTGTTTGTTTTTTTCTATTTTTCAGATCTGAAATCTGAATTGAGCTTCAATTCAGATTTAGATGTTTGTTTTTTCGTATTTGACATGATATGAAATGTTGGCTGAATCAACTAAACATCTGAATTGGCTGAATTAAGGCCCACTTATTTCAGACTTTAAAACAAGTCTGAAAAAATAAAAAAAATCTGAAATACTACAAATGACGAAAATACCCCCAAAAATAGAAAATGACCCAATCTTCATCTTCTTCATCTTCTTCACATCACCATCCATCACCACCGGACCACCACCAAGTACCACTGAAATTCCATATACAACTGAAATGACTCCATCTTTATTTTCATTTTTTTCGTAACCATACCGAAAGAGAGCAAACTCCGAGTACAACTAAAATTCCAAATATTATAGGAACAGTTGCTACAATCCATCTGGTTTTATCTGCTTCCTGTAAATCACTTGATCCAGTAGTAGGATAAAAATTGGTTTTGGGGTAGGGTTTAATGGGTTGTCAGGGATTTTATGGGTTTCAACTTCTGGACATTGATTTGATAGAGGAAAACCGCAAAAATTAGGGTTTCCAGAGAAAGTAGTAGGACCTTGATTCAATAATGATCAGACCTGGGGAACTTTTCCAGTGAGATTATTATGTTGAAGATCTAAACTTACATTAACAGGTAGCTTCGAAAATTAAGAGATTTGAAGAGATCAATTCAAAGGTTATCGGGAAGAGACCCATTTAAGAGATTTGGGTTAGGGTTTAATGGGTTATTAGGAAGATACCCACATTCAAGAGGTTTGAAGTTAAATTAAGAGATGAGGAGATACAGTCTATAAGTTTAGAGAGAAGAGAAGTGGCATTATAGAGTTGGAAAAAAAAAATCAATGGGTGTATCACTCGTCTTAGATGAAGTAGTGTTTTGGATGAAGTAGGGTTTTGGGATTTTAGTTTAGCCGTATGGGAAAGAGGGCAGGAGAGAGAAGGAGAAAGTAGAAAAGAAAAAGTAAAGGACAAAGTTTCTTTCATTAAAATATTAATGGGGGTATATATGTAATTTTTTCAATTCAGACGTAATGATTCAGATTTGGAGAACAAACATCTTAATTGCGAAATAATTCAGCCAATTCAGATTCAGCTAATTCAGTTCAACTAATTCAGATTCAGCCAATTCAGATTCAGACGTCTACAAAAAAACAAACACAACCTAAATTACCTTTTCCTTAACTAATTTCTTAATTTTTTCTTGAAACATAAATAATTTTATTTTTGTTGAAATTAATGCCGGATTTTGATAAGACGTATATACTTCAAAACAATTTTTCATTAACTTTCCAACAAGATCCATTGTCAATACACTATTTTCGAAGAAAAACTCCAAATAAATCATGTTTTTTTTTTCCGTTTTCCTGCAAACATGGTTTGCAGTTCTTGCAAACTTGATTTGCAAGCTTTGCAGAATGTAACCTATGTTTAAAGATCTTCTTGCAAACTCGATTTCCAAATCGAGAACAAAAAAAAAAAAATTTCTTCTTTAAATCTAAAAAAATTCTTCTTCTTCCTCATCAAATGAATTAAGAATTTCTGATCTGCTTGCACGTTATATTCATCGTCATAAAGTGAAGATTCAAACCGAGTCTATTAACTATATTAATTACTATAAAACAGAACCCTAAAACTGAACAAATTAGGGTGGTTGTGGATTTTCTCATGTCGATCATGCTGTTAGGTTGGATTTATGGGCTCGAGATTACTGAAAGCTACTTCAATAGTATAAACGGCGACGACAAAACTGATAAGACATATGGACCGCTCCTTATCTCATATGCAGAACAACAGAAGATAAAGGAACTGGGGTTTATATTTTCTCCAGTTAGCTAAATGAACTCATGCGCCTGTACGACTGTACACAAACACAAGTGAGTATGATAAAATCCACCTCATTACCATGAGGATCCAAAAACACACCTAAGGTGTGTTTGATATCTCTTATTTCCACCGTTTCATATGAAGTATAATTACATTGCTTTAATTCCCTAGAATCTATTTCCATAAAATAGTCCACTTTTAATTCCTTGCTCCCCCTCGGAATTAGTTTCCATGAAAAGTCAAAAATCAAAATAAAAATATTTTGATATATTCGGATACTTGAAACTTAATATTTATCTCCATATATGATCAAAATGACATTTTTACCCGTAAAATTTAGCAGAATAAATTTTTACTTATATATTGAACAAATGACATTTTTGTCCTTCTTACCAAATGACATGCTTACAAAGTTGTCAAAATGAAATTTTGGCTTTATGTAACAAAATTACATTTTTTCCCCTTTTATAATATTAAATTGACATTTTACCCTTATGTTTTCAAAATGACATTTTTACCCTTAATAATATCAAAATGACATTTTTAACCTTATGTGGTCTGAATGATGACATTCTTACCTTTATCTTGTAAAAATGGCATGTCCGCACTTTTACATTAAAATGACAATTTTACCCTTTTATATATATTAAAATCTCTTTTTTATTCATACGTTGTCATTATGAAAACATAAGGGTAAAAGTGTAATTCTGACATCATAAAGATGAAAAATGTAATTTTGGCAACATAATAGTAAAAATGTCATTTTGACTACATAAAGAGTGAATAAAAGTTTTTCGTTGAATATTATATTCGTAGAAGTTAGTTGTCAACCAAATAACAGAATTTGTAATTCCGCAGAATAATAAATGACTACCAAACGAAATAACTCTTATTTTCATGGAATAAATTACGTGGAAGACTTTCCATGAAACTCTTTTATTTCCATGGAATTATTTCTCTGATATCAAACACAACCTAAGAAGATCATCACAAATTCTTCATCCATAGCTGAAACTTCCCAAAAAATCCCTTCTCTTATAAACCGCTCGATCTGCTGCCATTACCTTATTTAATGAATAAACCCCCATCAGGAAGAAAAAGAAGAAATCGAGAAGAAGAAGAAGGCAAAAAACCATAAAACTTTATGTGTTATTTAGAGAGAATGTGAGTTTTAGTGGGAAATGCTATTTTGGGAACGAAAAAAATGACTTGAATAGTAACTATCTATAATTTTAACAGAAATGCTATTCCATGCGAAGCTTTCCCACCTACGCCAGACCTATTGAATTAGAACATGCCACGTCTGTCCGTGCAAAAGTGGGGCTTTTCAAAATGTTTGATTTCAGTCCATGAAAGTAGGTACATTAGCTTTACGTCTCTCTTCTATTAATTAATCTTGACCATTAAATTGATGGACGACTTGGATGTTAATAAAAAACCCAAATTGAAATTGTCTTCCCAATTTTAATCTAACTAACACCTGACCTGTTCTACCCCCCTTTCTCTCTAAAAACCACCAGACATGAACAAGCACGATTTCTTCTATTTATTCAACCATTCAACGTGAGAATTTCCCAAGATTGCACCCACTAGTTAGAGAAGTATTGCTGAAGCCATTTCTCTTGAAGATTCAACCGTTGGAATAAAAAAATCGCCCGAAATTCGCAAGATTTGAGGTAATAAGTTAGGGTTTTTAGTTTTTTTTTTCATGTTTGAACAAAAAACTAGGTTTATTGCTTTAGGAATGTGTTAAATTAATCAAGCAAATTTGTAAAGAAAATTTGAGGCGGGGTTTTTGAGATTTTTCCATTATTTTTCTTTAACAGTCCAAACTTAGGGTTAACATCTGATTTTTCCATTATTGTTCTTTAACAGTAACTACTTTTGACAATATCTACCTTTAGTTTGATTGAACTAATCTTTATGTTGTTGTATAACGGTTTTCCATTTAAATAACATTTACCTGCATTTCTGGTCAGATATTAGGTGAATTGAGCTCTTCGTAAATTTCTTTTTTGACTTCTTAGCCATTACTTTTGTGGAGTACTGACTTTCGAAAGTTCAGAAAGTGGAGATTGTGAGCATTATGAGCCTGACAATGATAAATACAATGTTAGATCAGAAACAGAAATAGAAGTACCTAGGTTTGGAATGGAGTTTAACAATGTTGAAGAGTTTTATGATTATTGTCTTCCTTACGCCAAAAAAGTGGGTCATCCAGTGAAAAAGACATCACAGAGAAGCTTACAAGGAGTTTTAAGATACGTCGCAATAGCATGTGCTAAGGGGGGAGTATAAATCGACATCTAAGAATCCTCAACCAAGTAGTATAACTGGTTGCAAAGCAAAAAATTAACACTAAGTTACTTGATAATGGAAAATGGGAAACTACCGTTGTGAATCTTGAGCATAACCATATCCTTGGTCTAGGAAAAGTTCGTCATTATAGATGCACCAGAAAGATTAACCCATATGTAGCTCGACAAATTGAAATATGTGATTTGGCAGGGACTAAGACGACTCGTAGCTTTAAGCAACAAGTGGTGGCAGCTGGTGGACATGAGAATGTCCCATTTACCGAAAGAGATGCAAGAAATTACAAAGAAAAAAAGAGAATGATACGTCGTGGGGAAGGAGACGGCATGGCGATTCAACAATATTTTTTGGCTATGCAGAGAAAGAACAATGGATTCATTTTTTCGATGGAAGTAGATCATAAGTCTCGTTTACGTAATGTTTTTGGGCAGACAGGAGAAGCAGAGAGGCATATAAAAAATTCGGAGATGTCGTGACATTTGACACGACTTATCTGACGAATAAATACCATCTTCCTTTTGCCCCGGTCCTTGGAGTGAACCATCACGGGCAATATATTCTATTGGATTGTGGGTTGTTGTCTAATGAAGATGCAGAATCTTTTTCATGGTTGTTTAGGACATAACTTTCTTGTATGAACGAAAGAGCTCCAAGTGGAAAGTCAAGTACAGAAGAGTTTGCGCATAAGTGAATGTCAAGTACTCAACGTAGTGAAGGTGTAAATGACTTTTTCGATGGATATATAGGTCCGAAAACTACTTTGAAACTTTTTTGTTGAACAATATAATACAACTTTAATGGACAAAGTTGAAAAAGAGGCAAAAGAAGATATTAGGTGATACAATTAAGAAATTCCATGTGTGAGTCCATTTTAAATAGAAAAACAAATGAGGGAGAAGTACACGCTGAAAAAGTTTGGCGACTTTCAAGAAGAATTGAGAGGAAAATTGGCTTGTGATATAGCAGATAGTAGAGAGTATGTCAATGTCTACGAGTATACTATTTCGGAGGAGAAAGAATATGGTAAAGGCTCGAAAACTTTTTCATACAAAGTTTTTTGGATGTTCAACAATGTGAAGTTCAGTGCAAATGTTTGTTGTTTGAATTTAAGGGTATTTTGCGTTTACATGCAATAACGGTATTATGTAAGAATAGATACATTGTTATCCCAGATAAGTACATTCTTAGGAGGTGAAGGAAAGATGTAACGAGATTGTACACAAAGATTAATGTGAACTACGGTGGATGGGATACAACACTGGTAGAAAAAAGATACGAAGAATTGTCTCAAACCTTTACCGACGTAGATACTGCTGCAGTTGAAAGTGAAAAAATTACCAAACAGTTGAAAGATCATATCCTAAACTTTAAGCCAGTAATAGAGTTCGAAGATAAAGTCACTAGTGGTTCTGGTTATACCGTTGATTGTGCAGAAAATGCACGACAGGATATTCTAGATCCCGCATCGTGTAAAGCGAAGGGCCGCCCTCGAGAGAATAGATTCAAAAGGAAAAGCTACAAGTAAATTACTTCATTTTTTTCCATACCTTCTTATTTGTTTATATTTTAACTAATTTGTTGTTTTCTTTGTTAGTGCACTACTTCAAAACGACTACATCAAACTCGAGTTGTAATATTGTTCGTGATGCGGCTCTTGATCCGATTTGTGATTTAATAACTACACAAGAGAGTCAACTGGGCGGACTTGTTACACAAGAACATGATCTTAACTCCTCTACAAGAAATGGTAATTTATAATTACTTGTTTGATTCATTTTGAAATATAATTTATGTTTTGATATTCGGCTTACCACATGCAGTCACATATGGACTTATTAATGGGCGTACATCGCCCACAAATTTACGATCCTTCAGGAACATACAATGCGGAATGTGACTATTACAGTACATATACAAATGAAGAGTAAAGGTATATATTTTGTCTTTGCATGCTTTAGTAGTATTCGGTTGAATGAAAATATTAAGTTGGAATTATTTTTGTGTTCTTTTTATTCTTTGTTAAGTTGTTTTATTTGGTGGAATCAAACTTCTTCATACTTTAGTAGTATTTAGCCACTATTCGATATAGGTATGAATATGATTTTTCTACGTGCAGGCACACTAGGATGAGCTCCTTATAGGATCCATTTCATCCACATCCTATTTTTTATTGACAGGGTGTTTGGGTGATTCAAAGTGGTTGGTATAGACTAGAGAGAAGAATGTGATAGGTGTTTGGGTGATTGAGAGTGGTTGGTATATATGGCGGGAGATTGAAAGTTGAAATTTTAAAGAGAGATATTGATTTAACTAAATTATTGATGCCTCTCAGTTTGTATTTGTCCCTTTTCTATACTCCGTTTGTTTGTTTGTGTTGTTATTGGCTCCGTAAAATTCAAGCTCTTTCACTATCTATTACTACAACTATCCATTATAAATTCAACAACAACAAAATTCCATGAATAAACCTGTTCCTTTAAAGTTGGATGTATCATTTCCATTAACACATGAGTTCCTTCACTGTCTCTATTAACAATAAAAGACCCAACAACATAAAATTGGTAACTTCGACATTCATAAAATTGTCATTCATAAGTAAAACATTTTAAAATTGTCATTCATAAGTTGACATTTTAACCATCTCTAGAAGACTAACCATCTCTAAAGTGATAAAGTAATACAATAACAACTAGACGTTCATAAGTAAACTTGAGTAATGAATTTACTCATCCTCAACACAAATGGTAAAGATACACTAATCAAGAAAGACTAATACATTTAGCATAAAAGATATATTTTCTAATAATTCTTCAACTCTATCCATTCATCTTGATCTTTAGGCGGTGTAGATGTTCCAATTTCGTCGTTTACCGTTGGTGAGGAATTGAGGATGTTAGAACCGAAGAAGAAGAAGAAGAAGCCGAAAGTCTTGAGTCTGCCCAAATGAAGTGAGATGGATGGTCATTACTCATCAAAGGACACTTGTAATAGAAACGCCCTGGATTGTTCGTGGATCTCGATAGTTTCAAAACCATGTTACCACCACCACAATGATATGGAATCTCTGGAAACGTAATTTGAGACATATTGCAGAAAACACAATATGCGGTACTGAGTAAACTAAACCAATTGAATTTGGCAAATTCATATATCATTGAATCCATAACAATCATAACACATAAAATCAACATTAGGTTGATAATGAGTGCAAGAAATTTATTTGCAAATTGGCATAAAATCACACTTCAGATACCATAAAACCACAACCACATTACACATGAAATCCCATAAAATAATCAAACCAACATAGTGGCAAAAATCCCATAAAACACACCTAAGTTTTTCTTTACATATTGGCTAATTAATTTATCAAAGTCCTAAGCAGTAACCTTGTTTTTTGTTCAAAAATGAAAAAAAAATGAAAAACCCCAATTACCTCACAAATTCTAAAGTAATAAACCTAGTTGTTTGGACTGTTAAGGAAAAACACACCTCATATTTTCTTTACAAATTCGCCTAATTAATTTAACACATTCCTAAAGCAATAAACCTAGTTTTTTGTTTAAACATGAAAAAAAACTAAAAACCCTAACTTATTACCTCACAATCTTGCGGATTTCGGGTGATTTTTTGCTTCCAATCGGTTGAATCTTCAAGAGAAATGGCTTCAGCAATACTTCTCTAACTAGTGGGTACAATCTTGGGAAATTCTCACGTTGCATGGTTGAATAAATGGAAGAAATCGTGCTTGTTCATGTCTGTTGGTTTTTTAGAAAGAGAGAGGGTAGAACTGGTCGGGTGTTAGGTCAGATTGAAATTGGGAAGACAATTTCAATTTGGGTTTTTTTTCTTTATTAACATCCAGGCCGTCCATCAATTTAATGGTCAAGATCAATTAAAAGAGGAGGGACGTAAAGCTAATGTACCTACTTTTATGGACTGAAATCAAACATTTTGAAAAGCCCCCCACTTTTGCACGGGCAGGAGACGTGGCATGTTTTAATTCAATAAGTCTGGCGTAGGTGGGAAAGTTTCGCATGAAATAGCATTTCTGATATTTTAAAAGGTTATTTCCCAAATAACCCCCAACTTTGTGACCAGCTTCCTACCTAGCCCCTTACTTTATCAAAAATACCCAGATGGCCCCATTTTCATTTACAGTTATAACACCGTTAACTAGTCATCACCTTTCTCTCATCCATCTCATCACCTCTCTCTGCCACCTCATCGTCATCACCGGCGAAGGTCGTCGGCCAGCCAAATTTCTGACCGGCGACCTTCAAACATAAAAAAAGAAACTTTTTCCCTCTCTCCTCTCTCTCTCAAAAAAAATATCCTCTCTCTTCTCTCTCTCTCTAAGTACTCATGCGACATTCATAGATTTGTTCGCAGAAAAAAAAATATATTCCTATCTCTAAAAAATACGACCGATGAAGGTCTGTTCGCAGACCATTGAAGATCTGCAATCAGACCATTGAAGATCTGCAATCAGACCATTGAAGATCTGCAAGCAGACCATTGAAGATCTGCAAGCAGACCATTGAAGATCTGTTCGACAGACCTCCGGCGAAGGAAAACCCCCTTCGCCAGATTATTTAGAGGGAGGAATAAAAAAAGAGGAAAGAGGGGAAAAATGTTTTTTTTCTATGTTTGAAGGTGAAGACGATGAGGTGGCGATAAAATTAATGAATCTCCAAATGCTCTAAAAGTCCTTTCAAAAATTTTGAAAATCTTGTTTCTAACTTTTGAAACTTTTTCAAAACAAAAAGTTTTTAACTCTTTCAAATTCTAATCTTGAAATTATTTGAATAATCTTAAATCTAATTCAAAATAGGGGTATTTAGTGTTTGGGTCGAGGATAAGTACCGGCTTTAGCGTTTAGGTCACAAGTTTGTCCGTTATAGCTTTTGGGTCACGGACTAACAGTTGACCGCGTTGACCGTCGACGGAAACTAACTACCGTTTCAATTAAACCGAAATTACTGTTTCACCCTAACTCTTAAATATAATTTACGGAATAACCTAACCTATTTCCGTTAGTTTGACGGAATGAATCCGACGGCCCAGATTCGTTCTGAATGGACGGTCAGATTGAAAACGAAAATATAATTTGGGTCAGATTCGTTATATCTATTTCCCGCGACAGAATTGAGGATTTTGGAAATTCCTAGGGTTTGTGCGATTTCTGAATTTAGGGGTTTAGGGTTCTTGTGATTAGGTCAATTCCGGCCGGTTACATGTTCGTGCGAGCTTCTTTGTTTACTTTGAAGACAAATTTCTAGGGTTTACAAGGCAGTAAGGTAAGTGTTCATCAATTTTTTCTTATTTGACCTAATTTCTATTTAGAACTGTTCCAAGATTTCGAACTTGCTTAGGTTTAGGGTTTATTCCATTTCCATACGAATGATTAACCTAATTTCTATTTAGAATGCTGAATAGCTAAATGATTAACCTAAAGTCTTTGTTTTTCGAACTTTCTCTCTCTGGATGTAGGTTTAGGGTTTATTCCATCAAAATTACTTCCATGTTTGTAACACTTACCTTACTGCCTTGTAAACCCATTTAACTTACTGCCTTCCATGTTTGTAACACACTCACCTTACTGCCTTGTAAACTCATTTACCTTAGTGTCTTCCATGTTTGTAACACTTACCATATGGAAAAGGTTTAGGGTTTATTCCACTTCCAGATGTTAGTAATTTTGAAACACTTTCACTGTTTTCCATGTTTGTAATTTTGAAATTCTTTCACTGTGCTTTGTTATTGTTTATTATATGTGGTTGTTGTTGTGGTTGTAAGTTTCAATGCTTTTGTATTGTTATATCATGAATAACTTTGCAGAAAAATGGTGGGTTCTACCTCTAAAGAATCAGTAAACAATAAGGGTTTGGGTAAGCAAACCAAAACAAAGGGCAAGAACATTGACTATGTGTCTGAGGAAGAGTTAGATTGGCTTCCTATCATAGATTTTGCTAAAAGGTGTGAAGATCAAGTTGCTAGAAGAGGTTCATATACAAATGTGTTAGATAGTGGTGTTGAAGATGATGGTATTGAACCTGATGAGGAATACCATTCTGGAAGAAGCAGTGATGGTGAAGAATTTGTTCCCACAGATGCAGATGAGTATATAGGAGGAGATTCTGATAGAGAAGATTTGTTCAATGCAGACTTTGTGAGTAGATCACAAGATGTGTATGATGAGGGAACACATGGGTTAGGGGACACAGACACAGATGAGTTATTCATTGGTATGGAATGGCAGAGTGTGACCCACTGTAGAAATTTTATAAAAGCTTACTCCATCTCAAAGAAGTTTGTGACAACTCAAGTAAGGAATCACTCAACTCAACAAGAGTATAAGTGTAAAGATAAAGACTGTGAGTGGAGAGTGTATTGCTCTGTACTGCCAGACAAACAAACCTTTAGGCTTAGGACTGGTGTTTTAAGACACACTTGTAGGGGCAGTGGTAGAGGTTTGAGTAGAGGCATTGGTTCAGTTGGGATTGGTAGGGGCAGTGGTTCATTTGAGATTGGTAGGGGCAGTGGTTCAGTTGGGATTGGTAGGGGCAGTGATTCATTTGAGATTGGTAGGGGCAGTGGTTTAGTTGGTTTGAGTAGAGGAAGGGGAGTGGTTCCAGGAGCTCTGAGTAGGGGCAGTGGTTCAGTTGGTTTGAGTAGAGGAAGGGGAGTGGTTCCAGGAGCTCTGAGTAGGGGCAGTGGTTCAGTTGGTTTGAGTAGAGGAAGGGGAGTGGTTCCAGGAGCTCTGAGTAGGGGCAGTGGTTCAGTTGGTTTGAGTAGAGGAAGGGGAGTGGTTCCAGGAGCTCTGAATAGGGGCAATGGTAGAGGTAATGTTATTGATTCAGTTGAACCATCTCAAACCTTCACCCAGACAACTCAAGAGTCTCAGATCACACAACAATCATAGATATCACAAGGGAATCAATACAAAAAGCAAAAGTTGGCTTCTGTGCGCAGAAGTGGAAGAATTGGTTTGAGAAGTAATCCTGCTCTGAATGGGAAGACATTTGTCATTGACTCTGACTAAATTGGTATGTACTCCAAACTTGCCTAAGTATTTTGTGTAGTTAATGTTTATTTTGAATGGTTTCTTGATGTTACTGTTTTGAAATGGGATGTTATGTTACTATGGTCACAATGGTTTCTTTCATGTTAGTATTTTGAATGGATGTTGATGTTAGAACTTTTGAATGCATTTTGATATTGATGTTAGAACTTTTGAATGGATATTGATGTTAGAACTTTGGTTGGATATTGCTATACTAGTAGTTCTTAACATATTCATTTGTTTTGATTTTTCAATACATCTTCAAGCCACATAAATCCTGAGCATGATGGTTTAGTGTATGAAAAAAAAAACTTCTTTCCATAGCTATGAGCTCTGCCACTAGTTCCTAGTTTCATTTCTGCATTACATGAATTTCTAACACATCTAGTAAGCAAAATATGACAATTACTTCCATGATGTTCAAATGAGTTACAATAGCAGCACTTGGGCATCTTTGACTTGTTCATAAATTCCTCACATAATTCATCCATATGTAGACTTGGTGTTGGCATGCCTTTCCCTCTCAACAAGGATTGTTGCTTGGTGGTTGCCTCATGTTTGGCAATTGCATCTGCCAACCACTCAAACTTTTCACACTTTTCACATCTCACAAATTTTTTCCCTTCATTTTCTTGTGAATGTGACATCCCTATATGCAACATACCCTTGCATTGTTGTTTAGGACATGGGCATCCATCCCATGGGCAGTCTCTTGCTTTATGATCATCATCACCACAATAGTAGCATTTTGAGAATGAAGATGACCTACCCATTTGCATTTGCAAGAGCTTCATCTAACCATTGGAATCCATCACATGAAGGAAATTGACATTTTAGGTATTTTTTTCCCTTAACAAGTGTTCCTTCAAATTGCAATAGCGTTCTAATATCAGGGCATCCTCTCTTGGAGCACTTAGAGTACGTCCAACAACAGGAAATTGCAGAATGTGAAGCTTGATCACACAATTGACATATCTGAAAATTAAGTATAAATTAGGCATTGGTACATCTGTTTGTGCATAATGTTAGTATTTGGGTAAAAAATGGCAGAAAAAATAAAACTTACCAATTGGTTCTTTGATTCCATATTGGTTATTTCTCTCTTAACTCCAATTGATGTTGATGTTGATGTTAGCAGACTCCTAACTTGAAGAAAAAACACAATTTACTTGTTGAAAGCAAATGATGAGATTGAGGTATGAAAGTGGGAAGAGGAGTATTTAAAAGATTTTGAGAAAAAACGGTTAGATTTGTGGGTAATCTGGATCGTTCATTTGGACGATCCAGATCAATTTCAAAAAACGGTCACATGAAGTTAGCAGATGACCATTAACTCGTCAGCGTCACGCCGTTAGCGTTTTTGAATTGAAACGGTAGTTAGTTTTCGTCGACGGTCAACGCGGTCAACTGTTAGTCCGTGACCCAACGGCTATAACGGACAAACTTGTGACCTAAACGCTAAAGCCGGTACTTATCTTTGACCCAAACGCTAAATATCCCTTCAAAATACAATCAAATTGATATCTGAAACTAATTTTCAGATTCATCTATCTAACTAAACAATTATATGAATCTATCCAACTAAACAATTATGAGATTTAGTCCGAAACTAGTCAAAATTAGCTCGCGCAAAGGGCTCTGATACCATTGTTGAGTTATAGAGTCTCCTAATGTTTTAAGCGAAATCTTAGATGTCTATACGTCTAACTTTGTGTTCCCCAGGATCTCATGCATAAACTAAAGATGAACTAGTTAGGATATCGGTACACCTGAATCCCTTTACCAAGGACTAAATTGATCCCTTTATCTCGAACACCAAGAGCTCTAATGTGCAGCTCATCGACTTGAGACACCCGAGCAGTCGACTTTTTAGAAAATGAATTTCGAGAAAAAGATTTCTTCAAAAAAAAGTTTAAATTAAGAAGCGTTTAAAAAATTCAATAATAATAAATCCTAGGATACTTATTAGTTGCCAAACAAACCAAAAAAAAATTACTTGGACTCATGTAGAATCATGAATCCGATGACTCATGAATCCATGATTCCGTCATCCAAAACCATTAGGGTCTGTTTGTTACGTTGGAAGACATACTAAAAAAATTGTTATTGACGAGAAAATTCATTTTCATTTGTTTGGTTGGACCAGAAGTTACCAAAACTAATTTCTTGTGCGAAAAAAAAGTGAGATTTATTTTACCAAAAACAAGGTGAGGAGACTCATCTCGCACCCTGTCCTAAAAACGCGTTCTCTCTCCTCGTCTCATTGCTTCATCTTTCTCCTTTTTGCTCCTTACTGCTACTTTCTCTCTCAACTGAACCATCTCTCTCTCTCCAACTACAACACAAGTCATCATCAACTTTAAATAGTAGGATCTCTCACTATGAGATTTATACAAATTAGGTTTATAGAAGAAACGTATGCTGGATGAAAATTTGATATCAAAAGATGTATGTTGGATGAAGATTTGATGTCAAAAAAGTATTGGAATAAAATCTTGTTCAAATACTTGCACAAGATTTTTACCACCTCTATAATGAAGGTTTTAGTGGGATGTCTAAACCAAATGGAGCTCTGATTTGTCATAATATTTGATATCAAATTCACCTTTAAGAAATGTTCAAAACCACTAAATAAAGATTTTTGTCCTGATATTTGACATCAACTTCATCTATGAATGGAAAATTGTTCAAACCAAAGTAATTTTAATTTGTTTAAAACTTAAAACCCTAAATCTTGGGAGATTTTATAGGGCCTCCTCATTTTTGTTAAAAGGGCCCCCCTCAACGATAATTTGCCAAGTAAAATGGTTCATGGGGAGGCCTTTTAACAAAATTGGGGAGGCCCTATAAAATTTCCCCTAAATCTTTAATTGAAGTTCCCAAAATTATCTATTGATGTTGTACCTTCCGCTATCTCTCTCTCTCTTAATCGATTTGGGATAAAATGATACCAAGTGTTGTTTTTTCTCCCTCTATCTCTCATTGATTTTGGAAAGGAGGTGAAGTGACCAAGACTACATGTATCACAGAAATCCAGTGTAATTACTTTTAAAGGGCGTCTCCGAGATTTACTATAACCCTACAAAACACTTAAAGCTCAATTTCACGTGTGAAAAAAGTGATTTTTTTTCTCATCAGAAGGTTGATTTTACATCTTTCTATTTACACGTAACAAATAGACCCTTAAAAAATGTAAACAGAAAAAAGTGAAAAAATCATTCAAGAACGGATATGATATGCCATTGACCCTCCGCAACTTGTGACATGCCATGGACATGGTACTTTAAGTTTTTCGAAATTACAATCTAATCAGATCCTTCATAGAACACAATCGACTCCCACTCATCAGAATACCGGATTCCAACCCCATAGACCATTATAAATTTAACGTCAACGTCATTTCAGAATCCTACAACCACAATAGGCATCAGAATGGTGATCTAGGATCATGAATCTCATATTGTTAATACTTGATCTACAATATTTAGAGCAAGAAAATAGTGAAGAAGGGGAAGCCAAATCTATTCAGAAGTCATGCAATGGGCCAAGATTTGAGGGTCTTGATTTAATGTTTGAACAACCTAAGATCACGTGATTTTCAATACCACCTAGCTTTAAAAAAATTACGAGTAGATCATCTAGGTTCTAAGATTTGTGCACATGTCTACGTAAGTTCCAATATATTCTTTTCATATTCGATTTGCAAGTTTGATGCTAGTGAGTAGTGATGGAAAAATGAAAAGAGAGAGAGCGAGAGATGGACAAGAAGGAAGAGAGGGAAACAATGATGGTGATGGAAGTCGAAGGTGGTGAGTGAAGAAGAAAGATTCAAAAGGAAATTAAAAGTTGTCAGTCATAGTTGTTTATCGGCGACCTTTACCCGTGTGAGAAAAAATGGTGGTGGAACTGAGGGGGAATAAATGAAAGGTAAAAAATTTTGGTAAAAATTATTTTTTTATAACAATCAGAAAATAAATAGGTAACGGCAAAAATTTTACACTTTGAAAAAAAAATATTCTTGTTTCTCCGAGGAGCTGACAAAAAAAATGAGGATTTTGCTCAAATGCCCCGATTTGGGGGCATTTGAGCAATTTTTGCCCCACTCCAAGAAATCTTTGCAAAAATTCTTTTTTTTTTTTTTTCAAATTTTTCATTCATTTTCTACCCTCCTATAAATAACATATCTAGAATTTATCCCCAAACCAGAGAATAAACCAAGTTCTCCCTCTCTCTCTTGAATCTGAATCCAAGCCTGATTTTACTCAACCTAACGTCTAAATTTGTTGCTCGAATCAATCTATCCACTTGAAGTAACTAGATTGATCTCCTTTTCATCTCTTCAAGATACCTAAGGTTCGATCCATAAGCTTGAAAAGCTCCCTCTCTAGCACGAAGTCTATAAAGGCTATTCTCTATATATTTGAAACAGGTATTTCATCTCTAAATCTACACAATGTTATATGTTTAAGTTTGACTTTGTGTTGTGTGAATGGATTAAAGACTAGGGTAGTTACCAAAATCTAGGGTTTATAATACAAAAAATGTAGGGTTTTTTTTTTTTTATTGTGTGTTTGATATTGAATGAAAGCATGAATGATATTTGTTGTAATTAGGCATGATTTTGGTTCGAATCCCCTTGAATATTTGGTTTATTGCTAAAAACGATCGAACCAGTTCGATATTATACATATACGTTGGACATCGAGTGGCTGAAATGGACTCCAGTAGCTTGTCCATCCTTCAGGTGATAGAATCGATTCGACAATGTCGTGTTGACATGGTATAGAACGACAAGACCCTGCCGATTTTGTGGTTATTTTCTTAATTATATAGAAATATACCCGTTTGATGATTCCGTGTACTTCTGTGATGCAACTGCTGCTAACATTATTGCATTGAATGGTTAGGGAAGAATTGCATTGAATGGTTAAGGAAGTGACAAAACTATTTCTCTTACTTTTCACAGTTTGGAGACGACATTGAGGAACTTCTCCTTCTTAACAACTGGAGATAGTATCATGGTAGCATATAACAACAAGAAATATTATATAGACATAGTAAAGTCGAAACCTGCATCTGCCATAAGTATCATCGACAGATTGTGAAGTTGACTTTGCACCTCTCCTTGATTATAAAGAGCCCGAAACACCCACTCAACCTATTCCTTCAAGCAAGGCATCAGCTGAGGGTAACTATTTTGATTATCCTTCTAGTTATTCTCTCCTCGATCTTATGCTTGTTCTATGACAGTCTGTATAATTTTGGTCAGGGCCGCCTGGCTGATAGCTTTTGCATTTTCGTGCAGTTGAAGAGGCTCCAGTTGAGGAAGAGCCAAAGTTTAACCCCTTTACTGGTACAGGAAGGCATTTGGATGGGAAGCCTTCGAAGCTTGATCCTACTCCAATCACAGTGGGACTAAGGAAAAGCGACCATCATCAAGTAATGTAGGTTGGGCAAAATACTGCAGCTTCTACGTCGCGAAATACTCTTTGAGGGGTTGATACTCACTTATCTCAGTAGTTGCTGCCTATTAAGTTTTATCTTCTTCACCTTTTTTTCAGTTGGATCATAAATTATAACTGGATTATATTATAAGTGATTCCATTATATGTTGTATTATAAACAATCTGAGGTGATGCTTACTTTATTTCTTGGGTTTCTTTCAATTTGAGTTTCACGTTACCCATGGAGTTTCTAAAGACCAAAACTTTGATACTGAATGCTTATGGAATCAGTTTGGGTTTCTTCCATTTAATTCCTTAACATTGTAAATTTTTTACTTTCTATTTCAAGCAGTAAAATGGTTTATATCGGTGACTTCGTGTTGAATCTCTTCAAGGGAGTTCGACATGAAGCCATCGATTTGAACTTCAATAGTTTAGGCGAGCTACTGGAGCGGATATCGGTGGCTTCATGTCGAACTCCCTTGAAGGAGATCGACACGAATCCACCAATTTTAGACAAACCAAAAAATTCATTGAACATCAAATCGACAACTTCATGTCGATTCTCTTCAAGCACGTTCGACATGAAACTTTCGATTAAAACTCCACTAACTTCCTAAGCTACTGGAGTTCAAATCGGTTGCTTCGTGTCGATTCCCTTCAAGGGATTCCGACACGAAGCCACCGATTAGGACTGAAATAACTCTACATTAAGCCACTAGAGTGTAAATCGGTGGTTTAATGTCGATTCCCTTCAAGGGATTTCGATATGAAACCACCGATTTGTATTGAAACTATGATATAGATAGTTGTAACATAGAATCACTAAGAATACGTTCTTCTCTTCGAATTTCAGGCCTAGCATCAAGACCCAACAACCTCTTGTTACCAAACTTGACCTAACCTTGTACATCTAGCCTTACCTTAAACAGATTCTTACTTGAACAAATGGAATGGACAACAACCTCTATATATGATTTAAAAATTGATATTAGCCAAATGGAATGGACAACAACATAAAATCAACTCGTATAACATAATGGCCTCTCCTTGAAATTTCATCAAACACTTGATTGACCAAGTAAGAGACCCACACTTTGCATACTTGTGTTTCCGTTACATTATGACATAATAACTTCTGTTAGTCATTTCATCACACACTTAATTGGCAAAGTAAGAGACTAACATTTTCCATACTTGTGTTTTTATTACATCATAACATAATAACCGCCCTTAGTCATTTCATCAAACACTTTATGACCATACATTTCATCTGAATTTTTGCTAAATGTTTTACTAATGAGAGTATGATTTTGGAGGGACTTCAACCTTCGATTGGTGAAGAAGAGAGACAAATATACTTCATAAGGTCGATCGATTTGATGAAATGGGAAATTTTGACCTAGAGAGAGAGATAGAATGAGAGCTTCAAAGGTTTCTTAGGATCCACTTTAGCTTAGAGCAGTTGAAAGAGAAATCAACCGAGATTTTTGAGAATTACGACTAGATTGAGATAGAAATTTGGAGTGATAGTTGATTCAAAGAGTGATTTCGAGCTTTGATTGAGTGGGAATCTAAAGAGAGATGAAGAACACCTGGTTTACTCTCTGATTTGGGGATAAATTTCGCATATCTTGAATTTCTAGATATGTTATTTATATGAGGGTAGAAAAGGAAGGCAAAAGTTGAAAGAGGGCATTTGAGCAAAATCCAATAAGAAAAAAAAATGGACACGGCAGCACGATTCGTTGGTGAACCCTGAATCAGAGTGGGTCAGTAGGTCACTAGAACCATCACTAAGAGACCGCGTACTGTCTCTGTCTCTGTCTCTTCTCTCTGACTCTGTCGACCTGAAAGTAGAGAACATGAATCGTCACTGCCTAAGGATAACTATACTCTCTCTCTCTCTTTTGAATTTAGCACTGTTTTAAGTAATCAATCTGCTCAATGTGTAGGTGTTATATTAATTGATTTCCCCCAATATGCATTTTTCCCAGTCTTTGATTTCTTGAAAATTTGATGGTGCTAGGAATTCCTTTGGCATGTATGATATTCTTTTTAATTGCTCTATGCATATAGGAGGCTTGGAAATAACTGAATATTTTAGGTAATCGTATTGTGACTTCACAAATTTCTTAGGTTTCCTTCGCTGTTGGGATTGGATTTTGTCCAGTGGTTGTAAATCTGCAAGAGATTTATGTTTATTTGATTTGGTAAGATTATTGGATGAGTGAAATTAGGTTTCTTGGTCTGTGTTGACAATACTATAGGTATCCCAATTAGGCATTCCATTAACATTTCGTGTATTTTCGTTTCTAGGGCACTCGTAATGTGGTCACTGTATGTGTATTTCTCCAAATGTAAAAATCCTTTAATATCACTTGTATATGCTACTCAATGAACGAATCATTATGAAGCTATACGAGGAACTTTATTGTGAAGCTTAATTGTTTATCACCCTTTACCCATGCCTTTTTAGCCGTTATAAATTAGTATGTTGGGAGCTTGTTAGGTTACTGATTTTACTTCTATATATTCTATCTATATTTAAAACATAATAGCATGCCTTAAGATGAACACCACAGACTGTGTGCTCTTTTTAAGCTATCCGGCATTAGATTCATCTTTTGATTTACTCATCTCTTGATGATGTTCAGTTGCTGAAATCGTAGTCTTTTTTTCTTGGGTGCCAACTGATCTTCCCATGCTGCGCTCGTGACATGAGGACTGTGCGCTAGCATTGATCGCCAACCGGGTTACGAGAGGTAAGAACAAGTTTGTATGTAATGATTGTAGCTTAGAAATTTGAGAACTTCACCCGTAGATTTTACTAAATCAATGTGCGTGCATAGAAGAGAACTTGCCTAAAGAGAAAGAAGAGACGTGTAACGCATGAGTCCTCATAGTTTTTAACGAGAGATCTTCTCCCGAGAATGTTATACTTGGAAACATATCCTAGGGGCTAGGGTTGAGAAGAAAGGTTATAAATAGACTCCTAATTGGGGTTTATGAGTTGTTATTTTCATTTTCAACCACATAAGCTAGGATTAGGGTTTCTAATCATGTCGAACACAATTACTTTGAAAAGTTCCAATGGAGAAACTTTCGTTGTTGAGGAGGTTGTCGCCCTTAAGTCTGTGACACTGAAGCATATGATTGAGGGGTCTGTAGGTAACGAGATATTGTTGTCCGACATAAAGGGCAAGATCTTGGCAAAGGTTATTGACTACTGCAAAAAACATGTTCAGTGTCCAAAGGCATATGACACGGCCGCCATTGAAGAACTAAAGACTTGGGATTCTGAGTTCATGAAGGTGGATCAGCAGACGACTTTTTCTCTCATACTTGTGAGGGTTTCTTCTTTATGCTCCTAGATCTTGTTGTGATTTCTTGATCTGATAGTTCACTTTTGTTTTTCTGATTGTTATGATCATATCATCCATACTATCCTTGTTAATGATTTTGGTCATGGTTTTATTTCGTGGATGTCTAAATAGGGGTGAAGGCCTTTCTCGCTACCTCCAGTTGGTTTTTCTTCTCATAACAGATCCATGTGATGTGGCGTTCAATACCTGTTGATAGAATAGATTGTCTATCTGCTTTTAATTGGAAAATTTTCACCCAAATCGGGAATTTATAACGAAATGTTGTACATCCTTAACCAAAGTTTTTTCCTTGTGGTTGTTCACATAGTAATCTTTGGTCATCATATTCCATATGTGTAGGCATTTGCATTTTTTTCCTTGAATTGGTACATCTATTATCTCTTTAGATTGCAGATTTGAAACTACTTGTTCCTCGAAGGGATTACTTTGTGCTTTGTTCATTAATGAGAGCATGTATAGAGTAGTTGGTCGCTATGCAGTTAGGATCGGCAAATCCATCCAATACTCATGGATTGGATCATATCAGGGCTAGCAAGAGTCGAACCTGTGTCAAACCACTGAGTCAGTTTTTGCTTGTGAAATTTTGAATTGTTGGAGTTTAATTTGAATAGTTAGAGTAAATTTTGCGATTTATAAAATGATATTATCATGTCATATACATACGTATGAGTATATACATGAATATAGAGATCTACATAAGAAATGTGAAACCTTCAGCCGAGTTTTTGTTGAGTTACTCGGCTTGGATCGTCCAGGATCGGGGATTGTCCCTTGCCTGGTCCTGAGTCGATACCTGCCTTGACTGCTTAGGTTGGTTGGTGATATTGGCAAATGTTCTTTTACTTGTAACTTTCAATATCCAACAAGTACTTTATAATTTTGTGTGCATTTGAGTCGTAATTGTTCCTAGTATCTGAACATTCAAATTAGCGAAGCATGTTTATAAGTTGATCTCTTGCCTTATGAAACTTTGATGTACATGTTTTTCTACAGCGTGACTTGCTTCACTCTGACTTGATTTTACTTGACTACTCAACAATATAATATTGCATTATGTATTTTATGGCTCTTCTTAGTGTTCTTATGCTCTCTCAAAAATGTTCTGTAAAATCGCCGAGGAGTTCCATTAGGCAAAATCAAGGGATCACGATTCGAGACATACAATTGCTGATAGTTGGCATAGGCAGGCGCCTTGTTTATGTTATATCCGTGGCAGAATTGGCCAGTGCCCCATCTCGGTTTAGTTTCACTTTCTATTTGGTTGCTCCTGGTATTTTATATGACATTATCTGTTTCTGCAATATGGTGTTTCAGGCAGCAGATTTTCTGAAAATTGCGGGCTTGCTCGACCTCGGATGTCAAACTGTGGCCGATTCGATCAAGGGAAAGACACCAGAGGAGATCAGGGAGATATTAGACATAGAAAATGACTTCACCCCTGAGGAGGAAGAGAGAGTGAGGGGGGAGAACCAGTGGGCCCTCTGAGACATTGGGGAGCGGAGAGCCCTTTCTCTAAGTCCTAGTGGAAAACAGGAAAGATGGTGAGAGAGGAGAAAGAATGATCTCTACCCCTTCTATGAATAAAATTTCTGATCAAACTTAACAACTTGTTGCTCTATGCTTTTACATTATGGGAAACTTGACGTGGCTTATTCATATCCCCTGTTTTTCACATGTTTTATTTCGTGTTTGTCTGTAGTTTACGGGCTTTTTGGATCTCTAGATCTCTACCTTTAGGTGTCGTGTTTAGAACGGGTTCATTTGATGTGCAATCCAACACTATTTTATTGAAGGTAGGTTTAGAAGAAAGCCCAATGCTCTGGAACACGGTCCGACCGCACGAGATCGTGGTGCTCATGTGCACCTTATACTCGTCGGGTACACCTGACCACTGCCGATTAGTAAACACATGTTAGATTTGGCTAGTACCAACCTTATTGTAGTTGGTGGATATCTAATAGTTAACGTATTAGTTATTAGTCGTTGATGTGGAATTCGTGCAGGCTTTGGGTGGATGAATTTCTCAAGCACCCAGCCTGAGCCTACACTGGTTGCCCTACTGTACAATGGGATGTGAACCAACCCGATCTGACCAATAAAGATAGCAACCATTGGCACCTGTCCTGGTCTGTTTCCATTCCCTAATTGATAAAATTGCACCTCTTGCTACTAATAGGAGTTTGTTTCTACTCGAATCGAATATATTTACAAATTCTCGAATATAAGGAAACTTTTGCTTGAAGTGGTTGCTGTTTCTGCCTTGTTCTTTTACAGGAGTATTTAGAGACAATGTTCCTATAGTAATGGTCTCCTACCCCGTGAACTTCGATATTCATTTTTAGGTAATTCAGGTTTTACCTTGCTCAGACTTTTTTTTTTTTTTGTTAAGATGCTCAGACTTGAAAATGTCTATGACATGCTGTATCCTATTGCTTCTATCACTCAATTGATGCCCCAAAAATAACGGCCGAAAAGTTCCTTTCGGGAAATTCGGGAAAATCAAATGATACATAAGGTTTCTGATAAATGATAGAGGAACGCCTTTCGGTTATGTGGATGTTGCCTGAAAACCATCGATTTTTCGCTTTCTATTCTATGTTCTAACTTCAGTTCTTCTAACTGAAGAAGCTGTAGATCTTAGGTACCTAGATAAAGCATGACTATTGTACCTATCAAGTGTGGATCATTAATCCAAGACCATGAAATATTCAAAAGAAACAATGTTATGTAGTATCCAAGAATAGCAAAAATCCCGTCTTTCAGAGCACAATCCTAACCAATACAACTACTATATCAGACAACCACAGAAACAATATACGGTGGAGAAATCAACACATAATTACAATATAGAAATATATAAAATATATAACTGTAGTGTTTCGCAACGGGCCTAGTCGGGCTAACGTCTCAGCCCCGTGGACTTCTAATGCCCGTTTAGAAATGGGCTGAAGTGAAACACGGCTCATTGTAACTCATGCTGCCAGAACATATGCAGCTCCTGCTGCTGAATCATGAGTGAGTTGATTTCTGCATTACAAACCATTAGAAGCAGTCCAAGTTGGAGGAAGGCGATTTGATGACAAACCGGGCAAGTTTCTAAGATTGACATCAAAAGGAAGCATTCGATATTCGATATCTAGTTCTCTTAAGATCTTAATCAACTCCTCAACTAACTGTCCCCGTCTTGTCCACCTTTCTGCCATGTCATGATGATTCATTCGGTGAGTCACCCGTACTGAGATCGTTAGCTTGTTTAGATCAATCACATCCCTCACTACCACTAATGGCGAAGGATACCAATGATCGTGCTTCTTCTCTATGTACCTGTCACAAAAATACAAATAGAACTCCGTTAGTGGGTTGTGAGAAGGTTTTGCAATCCAATGTTAGTCATCAGTGGTAGAGTTTCCATACGGGCCGTGCGGGCCTAGAAACAGCCTGTTTATGGGCTATGTGGGCCCAAACCGACCCCATTTAGGAAGCTGCCCTGCCAAGCTGCCACTAACAGCCCGCCCGGAACCTGTAACCCATGGGGAACTAGATTTATACAATGAGTATATGAGTATTTTCAACACATACGCTGTTAATCGTTGTTTCATGGTAGCGATCTTTTCTGCAGGAGTTGAGACATGGATACAGTAGTCGATTATATCCGCCATATCAGGGCTGCGATAGTAATTGCTAATGGGCTTAGTAGAGAGCACACTGTTAGGATATATGATCTTGTGGTTATCGAATTTGAGGAACACCGTTGTAAGGATGTTCATCTCTTCAACTACCATCTGAAAATTCGTATTGGGTGGGTTAGAACTCAACAAAGTATCCCAAATTGCAATATATATAATCTGAGTTAGTACCCGAAATTGAAAATTATATGGATTTACCTGAATACCGTCTATTTCACATCGATCGCCTACATCAAATGGGTGCATGACAAATAAGAAAATGATAGCTTCAAATACCATTTTGCAGGTATTTCCAAACATGAAAGCTACTAGGAGAAGTTGAGAACTTATAAAGACAAGAAGCTTAGTGGTTGCAACTCCGAGTATGATAAGCGTGATAATCACTATTAGGATGCCAATGACAACGTCTACCATTCGATGTAGTTGGTTTACTGCTGTTTTTGTATCGTCTAACGTTAATGCAAGGGCTCTTCTCTCTCTGAAAGCGTTAACCTGAAAGTAAGGCCGGTTAGAAAAAAGAATCACTTAGAAAGTTGATATGGTACGTCTTTTTTCCATACCCGTCCATGGATTTCCAATTTCCTTTCTGATAAGCCTAATGATAATCGTTAGATTAGTTTGTATAGCAATGTTATTTTTAGACATTGAAGAATAGTTCAAAGTAACGAAGAGCAACGGAGTAAGATAGTTACCACCCAGTTCTTCAGTGATTTCTTGCTAACTTTCTTGCTTTCGGTTTCTCCTTCAAATAGGCTCATGGTTTTCTCGGCTTCATCTTCTCTCATGAAACGCATTATATCCTCCATTTTGATGTACCTTTTAGAACAAGATATCGAAAAATAAGCAGTTACTACCTTCCTAACTGAAAACTAGCATTCCCAATTTATAGGCATAAATCAGACAACAACCATATCATGATACTAGTTCCGTTACCGAGGAAGAGAGGTCCAAGGCCACTTGGGGCAGAGAGAGGCCCAATGCCGCTGAGGGCCAAGAGAGGCCCAAGGCGACCTAACAAATCAAGGTATAAATAAATTTTAACAGGATAGCTTACCTTGACGAAAATAGAGTATGTCGAAAAACTAGTACGACTTACCTAGACCCGGGCGTAGCCACATTGTTAAAAATCTTCCTAGCAGCACATTTCGCCTCAAATTCAGTTCTTATTTTAGCTGTTGATTCGTCGTCATGGCTTGAATCATATATATGCTCATCAAGCGTAGACAACACCCCATGACGAATGATGCTCATCAATCTCTTCATTTTCCAAGCAGACACATTTTTCTGGTTTAATCTATGAAGTTGATCGATCGTGATTCTCTTATCTTCCGCCTTTGCCATTGTTCCAGAAGACCTAGGATTACCTTTAGGGCTTTTCTGAAGTCCCCCATTTCCTAATATCCTTCCACTCTTCTTTGAAGGCAAAGTTTTAGCCCTAAGATCAGCTGGCATTTTAGCTCCTGCATTTTGAAGTTTCTGAACTTCAGCCATTACTTCATCCTCTTCTTCCTGGTTCTTCTGAATTTCCATCATTGGCCGACCCGATAATGTCTCAATAATGTATTGATTGAACAAAGAATCTTGAATTCGATCGAAGTAAGTACTAACATGAAATGAAGAAGCTAAAACCTTAACTAGAAGGGTTTTTACAAGCCATAACAATGTAGCTACTAGTAGACTGATCAAAATCTTAGTTATTACTAATGGTATTTTTTTATCTTCTACTGCATTTGCTATTCTTTGATCAAACAAAAAGTTCCATGCAATCAAAACTAAACCTAGCCATAAACAATTCTGAACTGCTTTTCTTAATCCATAAACGAAATATAAAACCCGTTTTCGCCAAATGAAATTCCTCTCAATGAAGAATACTACTAGTTTAATTCCCCAACCAGAAACCAATCTCCCACAAATCAAAACTAGAACTGACAGCTCCCATTTCCATAGAGGAAGACCCCATACTCGTTTTTTCGACAGTTTACGAATTGTAAGATTGCAAATTAGGGCACCTAAGAGTAAAATAAGACTTACCCATTGAAGAACAGTTAAGGTATTGAACTTAGCTTTCTTGTATTCATCTGGTAGATCTTCTTCTGCAAATGGGTCTTCTTCTTCATCATCATTTAGTCTTCCTAAATACCCAGATCTTAATTGTCCTGATTTTCGTACTCTTCCTGATTTTTTATCCAATTTCTCTAAAGGTGGATCCATTAACCTTGATTTAGTACTTTTAGTCTTTAACAAGCTTGAATTCCTTTTCATAGATGAATTTGAAGTACATCTTACAACTTCATCGTCATGAGTTTGATTTTGGGTTTGGTGTTTGTGTCCTTGATGACCTTCTTCGTTCGACTTCCGTCTTCGAACTGGTTCATTCAATGGAGAAGATTCTTGGAAAGCAACTTTAGGATGACTACCCTTTGGTTTTTCATCAACAAAATTCGTCGTTTGACCTTGAACTAATTCATCCATTTCCAAATCCATATCTAATGAAATTTCACCTGAAGCTTGTTGTTTATGTAAAAACTTACCAATAAGTATAGTTAGTGGATCATCAACAACTTTATGATGAGTCCCTGCTTGAAAGTTAAACTCATTAATGGATTTCCCGTTACTTAATTCTCTCCAAACAGGAGGTCTATTAAACCCTAAACCCACTTCTACTTCTCTTCCATTATCATCTCCATGTCCATGTTTAGGAATAATCTCATGGTCTTCATTGTCATTGATATATATAATAGCATCTCTTGATACAGAGTTGTCATGGCTTTTTAACATTTCTTGATTAGATAGTATAGGTTGCTTCTCAAAGTTCAGTTGGCTTTCGAGATCAACCATTAATTGAGAGAAACAGAGCTCAGTTGTTGCAGAGCTTTTCATTTTTAAAGAGAGAAAGTGGAAACTATAAGTAAGTGATTGGAGGGAGTGTTTATTTTATTGAAAATAATTTGACTTTTGAAATGGAGGCGTGTACTCAATAGCGTTGATTAGTTGAATTATAAGAACGTGTAGGGAGATTATGAGAAACCAATTGAAATCTAATAAGCTTTAAAATCATTTAAACTCTATTTTCTATTGCATGCCGACGTACCAAAGAAAGCCAGATAGAGAGAAAAATGAAGAACAATGATAGGGATACCGACAAGCTGAACAGAGGTTGGGCAGATGGCTGACATGGCGTCAGTGGCGAGGCTAGGAATTTTTCGTTGTGGGGGCACGTCTTAGTGACAATAAATAAATAAAGTTATATGTCAAAAAAATATTCTAAAACAGGGTTAAAAGTGAAACGGGAAGTTATATTTATGCAAACAAACCCACTCATTTATAAGGGACTCATAAGAAAAATCATGGAATTTTTTTGTACACATCTGTTACTTGTACTCACAATATAAGAAATAATAATAAAAAAATGTCGTCGACAGGGGGTTTCCTCGGTCGCGGCAGAGAGGTATAGAGAGATGAAGAGTAAAAATGAGTGTTACTCTCGGTTTCTTTTGCTTGTGGCATAAGAGCTCACTACAAATGTGTCTTCTTCATCTCCCCTCTCTCTCAGAACCTGTCTCGTTTTTTCTTTAATCCAATTATCTCTATCTTTAATCCGACAATTGCCCCCTCCATCCATTCCTCTCGATTTTACTCTCATTTATTTATTTTTGATCATTATCTGTATCGCTTGCAAAGATTTTCCCCCACAATCGTTCAATATCTATTTACTATTTTTTGTTAATGATCGGAAGAATTGAAATTGACACAATTCATAATAAATGTTGCTCTGGATTTGTAAAATTGGTGGCACACTTGTAACTTCTTAGTGACATAAGAGGCTGGTTGTCAAAAAATAATAAATAAATTTGTGGTTAGTTGGATAGACATGCATTTGTTTGTGGACTAGCTTGAGTTTTAAGAGGGTTGTTTAAGCTTATGGTAGATGACCTTAAGTGTTGGTGTAATCATAAAGGGAAATCAAAATTAGGCCTATGGGGGCCCATGCCCCCATAGGCCCCTACGTGGCCTCGCCACTGCATGGCGTAACCAAGTCAGCTATTTTGTCGCACCGAGTAGGGGGTGTACATTTAGCATCTGAACTGACGAAACCTATCCGATCCAATGTTTATCCGGATTGGTTCGGATACTAAAAGGTCAAAACAGAGGGGTTTGGTTCGGTCTATGGATTTTTTTGACAAATAACCGAAAAAACAGAACCAAACAATTTAATATTATCTTTTCTATATTACATTATACATGTAAATATATATGATTCGAAATGATAGATGGTGGAGATTCAATTGTTTATTAATTTTTTTATCTTCTTCGAATGTTGATAAATTATGTTGAATTAATCACATACATGTAGACTTAATGGTTTGTGAGATAATACTAGTTTTTAGCACGTTCGAAGTATAATTATAGCTAGTTTTAAACTTGAAAAATCAAAATTTCGTTCTCAGCAAAATTTTAACCTTTGGTTCGGTTATCCAACCAAACCAAACCGTTCATGCATAGTTTGGTAACCATGAAAAGATTGATTCGAATTGAGATTTACGATACTCGAACCCTTTGGACCGGAATACGGATAGGGCAGTACCAGCCCTGACTTTTGGGGGCCCTAGGCGAACGTATTGACGGGGCCCTGCACTTTAAAAAAATATAAAATTTGACATTTTCATGTTCAATAGATAACAAAGCTAATCCATTTACTCTTTCTTGAGACATGGTAGATTGCAAGTAAAGACTTGATAACTTCAACTTTGAAAAACTTCTCTCCGCAAAAGTCACAATAACCGGAACGGTCAAAAGAATTATATAAGCGATCCACGCATTAAGACACCCTTCCATCAATTTCAAGTACTCTAACACTTCAATTGGTCTTTTAGCATTCTCTGCCAAAAGCCTCTTTAAAACTTTTTATTCAAAATACACATCGTCTCCATCAATGTTTGCGTGTTGTTCATCTTTAAGAAAACTTTCTAAATTGGTGCAACACACCTTTAAACTCTCATTGTCTAACTTCTTTAAATCAAATAAAAACACAAAAATGTTTGCATATACTTAAAACAGTTCAGACCTAATTTTAATAGATTAAATAACTTGATCAACAACATGCAAAAAGTAGTTGACTCGAAATGATTCTTCAGGTGTAAATGTGTGTTACACCCTTGTAGAGATTCTACAGAATGAAATAGAAATGTGAGATTGAAGATAAATTAGAAAAGAGAAAAAAAACTAAATTATAAAAACATGGATTTAATTTGATTTTTGTTCATTTATTAAGGTGTCTTTTTGAATCCCTTACCGATTTTCACCCTCACCGCTGACCCATGAAATAGGTTATGGATGGTTTTTACAGAGTCCCTTTTTTTTTTCTTTTTATTTGCTCCCTCCGTACAAATTAATCTAGACAATTGATTAAATCACTCGTCTTTTTCCTCTCGACTTCGACAGAGGGTTCCTCCAAAAAAACCTAATGGTGTGTTTGGATGAATGAATCAGGAATTCGTGGTTGAAGGAATTATGAATCCACGAATTCATGACTCCAAATTATTATTTTTTTGTTTGTTTGGTAACTAATAAGAATGTTATGATTTTGTTATAAATATTAGATTTATGGTGGATGACCACCACCAATTATAACTCCCACTACTATAGGTTTTCCACCATTACTTTGTATTCAAGCTCCATTATTGTGTGCCTATTGAATGTGTAACTCATCTAGCTAAATGCCTATATAAAGAGGTTACTTGCTAATGAAGAAGATGTACCAAACTAATGTATCTAAGTATCAATTTACCAATGTAGAGAATTCTCTCTACAAACATAAGAATACAAATCAAGTTCTTCTTGTCTACAATCTCTTGGTTATATATTTCCATTATCTTTCTTCTTCCCTACTTCTTTTATTTTTCACAACACGTTATCAGCACGAATTGCTCTTTCATCAATGATCAAAGGGAAGAAGAGATTTTCCACTTATTAATCAAGATACAAACAAATGAAACATGGGTAAGTTTTGTCAATTGTAATTGGTAAATCAAAAGGTATTTGCACATTTCTTTGTTGAATTTTTAAGCTTATTATTCTTATTTATCTCTAACCATTGATTTTGTGATTGTTGAAACATGGTGAATCATATCAAAAGGATATTAGAGTTACATAGCTTATAATGAAAAATGGTTGGTATTTCAAACTAATATGAATGTTGTGCAATCTATTCTATGGTGAGGTCAAGGTAAGTTATGCTTCAAAAAAAATGGTATTAGTCTCATAACTAATGTTTATTTTTGTATGAATACATCATAAGTGCATATTTTGATTTGTTAAAGAAGATTTCTCCAAAGAGGAAACTTAACCACCAGAATTTGATTAAGATCAAATTGAAGCATATATTGTATATGAGATAATCAAACCTGAAGTTTGGTGTGTCTGAAACAACTCTTCAAATCTCAAAATTTCTACAAGAGTTTGAAGTATAAAATTTCTATGAGATGATAATAAATCAAATCTCTAAAGGGTGAAATTATATACCACTATAAGTTGGTTAATTATCACAAAAAAAAAAAAGATAAACCCTTGCAAAATAAAATTTGTTTGCTCATTCATGAAGACTGAGAAATATTGATGTTTTAGTATTGAAAATATCCATTGATTCTTAAGAGATTACAACTGAATTTGTGGTAAGAAAATACTACATAAATTCAGAATATCTATTCAAGTGGTGATAATATCTTCTTTCAGGTGATGAATTGTAAATTCTTGAAAAAATAGAATTTGTTAAATATCCTCTTTCATATTACACCTGAAGTTGTAATAACCAAAGAGAAAGTGATGATGGATTTAATAAAAAAATAAAATCACATGAAGATGATATATCTCACATGTAATTAATCACACCCGAAGTTGTGATATTATAACAAATTGCTCACACCTGAAGCTGTGATCAGATAGTAAATTTTGTCTAACGGAAAATATGATATGAAAATAAAATCAAATTTGTTTAAAGCAATTGATTTTTCCTTCGTCTTTGTCACATCCTTGAAGTATGTGCTCATAAATAAGACGGAAATCTATCGACATTAGGGGGAGGAAGTCCTATATTCAATGTCGTAAAATGCTTGAAAATGATCAAGTTTCTCTCATTTGGAATCAATATACGGAAAACTTGCTACCTCGAGATATTAATATTTTTCAGAGCTTAATATGCTTATATCCAGATAAAGGTAATGGAAAATGATCAGAGTTGATCAAAGTGACATATACTCTTTGACACTGAAGGAATAATTTTTCCTCCTAAAGAGGCTATCAAATTAGAAATGAATGTGATTCATATTCCTAATAAAATCTCCTGAAGAGGATATGTGTAAAAAGAGACACCGACCTTTTACAAAGGCACATATATGAGATCACTGAACTATGTATGCTGTGAAAATTTGAAAAATCAAATAAATCATTTCAGACGATGTATTTCTGAATATAGTAGCTACTGGGAGCATATTGATCCGGAATTACTCTAAGTAATATTGGTCAACTTTTGACGAGATACTTCATTACTTGTGGATTTTCTTACAAAATAATTAATTCTTCAGACATGAAGTCGAAGCACCAATTAAGAATTACCCCGAAGGTAATAAAGTAGACATGTGTAAGAAATGTCCTTTAGTCTATAAAGGATTTGACGTCCACTTATAAAATTTCAATATGAATTACAAATCTCCGAATTATATTATGAAGTATTTACAAATCCTATTGTGACTCCTGAAGAGTTTATTAAAGTTTGACAATAGAGTATTGAAAAAGATTATTCAAGTAAAGAAAATCTTGAAAATGAACATATTCTGAAATACTAAACGGCTATAAGCTTCAAAGCAACTCATATTGTCTTAACTTATCATATGTCATGGAAATTCAGGTCCTGAAGTACCTAATATAGCTCAGACAATACATTACGTGTGTTGTAATGTGGTTTTACAAAACAACCATCATTCATATATAAAATGTCAATCGCGTTGTACTCTTTTTCCTTCGTCAAGCTTTTGTCCCATTGGGTTTTCCTTGTCAAGGTTTTAATGAGGCAACTATGCGTATTGAAAATTGTTATAACTTGTTTAAAAGTTGTAGTCTTTTTTCCTTCGTTCAGGTTTTGTCCCGTTGGATTTTCCTGACAAGGTTTTGGCGAGACAACTAGTCATCGAATGATGAGTTTAATGTGTGTACGGTGGATTGTGCATGAAATTTATAATGCACATTGAAATGTGATTAGTACATTGATTTCACAAAATATTATAATTATCTTATCGATGTATATGACAAATATAAATCACTAGAAAGTGAGTTCCACTGAAATCCTAGAAGGATTTAACAAGCTTCAATCTAAAGTATGCATAAACTTTAAAGCATTATATGAATGCAACTTGAAATTTCAAATGCTACTTATTATATTTATGTGTTTATATACAAAAAGGAAGCTGACCATAACAAGTTGAACAATGTCCTCAACCTTCATGAGGGGAAGCAAGTTTATGAAGACACTGGATACTATATTTTCATATTGTACTCTTTTTCCTTCGTTAAGATTTTTTCCCACTGGGTTTTTCCTAACAAGGTTTTAATGAGGCAGATTATGTGTACATAAAAGATGTACATGAACAAAGAATTTGTACTCTTTTTCCTTCACTATGGTTTTGTCCCATTGGGTTTTCCTAGTAAGGTTTTAATGAGACAATTTCTGATGTGGTGGACATCCAGGGGGAGTGTTATAAATATTAGATTTATGGCGGATGACCACCACCAATTGTAACTCCCACCACTATAGGTTTTCCACCATTACTTTGTATTCAAGCTCCATTATTGTGTGCCTATTGGATGTGTAACTCATCTAGCTAAATGCCTATATAAAGAGGTTACTTGCTAATGAAGAAGATGTACCAAACTAATGTATCTAAGTATCAATTTACCAATGTAGAGAATTCTCTCTACAAACATAAGAATACAAATCAAGTTCTTCTTGTCTACAATCTCTTGGTTAATATATTTCCATTATCTTTCTTCTTCCCTACTTCTTTTATTTTTCACAACAGATTTATAATTATATGATTTATTTTGTTATGAATTTTTAAGGTTATTATTCAAATGGCCCCCTACTTTATGATCAACTTCCCACGTAGCCCCCTACTTTATTCAAAATACCCAGATGACCCCCTTTCCTCCGTTAACGTCAAATGTCCGTGAAAGACAAAATTTGAATTCCAAAAATTACCCTTAATTTAATTTAGTCCCACCAGATCTCTTTCTCTCTTTCCAAAAAAACCTTTATCTCTCTCATCATCCTTTAACACCAAACATGAACTAACAAGACACCAACCTCTTTCTCAGTCTATGTCTTTCTCTTCTTTAGGTTTTCTCTCTCTAGAGCAATTTTGTTAACTAAATCAGACAGTATTCTCTGTTTCTTTCTTTTCGGAGAAAGAAAAGAAAATGTGTATCAGTTGTTCTTCCAAAATCCCTAACATTTTTCTGAGGTTTATCAGTAAATTTTCATCTTTATCTTCACTAACAGAAGCCAAATTCCTAAGGTTACTCCTTACAATAATAATAATATAGAGATAACTCAAGTTGAAGTTAGTATTAGTTGTGAAGAGGTATAAACCTCTTTATATTACCAAGAAAGAGATCAAGTGAGATCTAGAGGGAGAGAGATCGAGTGAGAGTATTTGAATACAATTATTATATTAATTCTCTTTGTTGTTGTCTAATACAAGGTACATTCCTATTTATAGGAATATATAGGCATTAGGATTAGGAGGTAATATCTCAACCATACTTATCTAAGTAATACTTATCTAATTAATACAATAATCCTAATTGTAATACAACTTCTAGAGAGACCGGGTCCACTTGGTTGGGCCGAGTGGAGTGGACTGATGGGCCTAGAAGGTTACCCTAAATAGGTCTACACCCGCAAGTGCACGGGTGTCAAGTTGTAAAATTCCGGTAAGACCGGTTCGTTCCTCAGAGACTAAGTGAAACCTATTCTAAGACTTGGAAGTAACTTGGTTTTTGGTTTTAATGAGGTTTTGGTAATAAAATAAATAAAATATTAAAATAAAATTACAGAAAGAAAATAATTACAAATGATACAAGGAACTCAAATGGGGGAGAGCCTAGGGTTTTCTGAATTCGTCTTCCTAACAATTCTAACGACAAATTAATTTGGTCTAATTCGATAGTTCTTTGTATAACTCAGGTTTTCAGTCCATGGACGGTTTAAAAACCCGGAAGATATTATCGTTAAAATAATAAAAACTGTAATAAATTTATCGAAAATATAATTACTATGACTTCATCTAAAACCCTAGATAGGAAAATTAGTTACTCATAGGCATTATGTAAAAAGAATTGGAAAATAAAGTAAAGAGAGGGAGAAGAAAACTTAACTTTTTCGCTATTTCATAACCAAACAGGGCCTTAGGGAAAGATTTTCCTTCTGTTTTCCCAAAGTTCTGCCAAACAGACCCTTAGGGAAAACGATTTTCTCGTCTTCCCGGAAAATACTTCTCTGTGGGAAAATTATTTACCTCACCTGGTTTTTCTCTCTCTTTACTGTTTTCTCCTTCTTTCTCACTCTAACCTTTCTCTTTCTCTCTCTAAAACATTAATATAACTCTCCCTCTCTCTTTCTAACCAAAACAGTAAAGAATTGGAGAGATTTCAATTGGTTTTATTAATTCAAAAATATCTCTCTCTCTCTCTCTCTCTACAATTTCTCTCTTTCTGTTCTTCTCTCTCTCTCACTAAAAGAGACAAACTTAGAAACAAAATAATAAAGATGATGATGATGGTGTTACTGTTTCTGTTTCGAAAAGAGATGATGATAATCTCTGTTAATCTCTTCCTATCTGATTTAATCTCTTTCTCTCACTAAAAGAGATAATGAAGAAGATGATAATAGATGATGATGATGATGGTAAGAGTTTCCTCTGTTTTTCCTTCTCTCTTTTTCTCTGATTTTTCTAGTTTGATTGAGCTTAAGAGAGGATCCTTTTACCCCCCAAACCGAGATGAGATTCCTGATGAAGCTCTGTTCTTTTTATACATCTATGGCCGATTCTCTCTCTCTCTCTCAAATTCCAGCCGAGAGAATATCTCCATCAAATCTTCATTCTATCTTTCTGTTTTAAAGAGAAATACATATCTCTCTCTTTCCATTGATTTCCCACTTTCTTGATTCAGCAAAATCCTCTTTCCATAAGCTCTCAATCGGGTCCATGTTCAGCTCCTTTCCCTTCTCGGTTTCCTTTTTTATTTGGAAAGAATCCTTACCTTCACGTTCTCCATCTCTACTGTTGAGATTGAGAAGAAAGGAAGAGTATATGAAACGGCCAAGTCAGCGTGTCTCTGCTGGAAATACGGATGATTCAGTGCTTCGGGCAGTACTTTAAGTAAGCTGCAACAACACTTAAGATGGATCCACGTGTTCGGGAATAGCTACAACCGTCGATCTGTCTAGTGCGTCTGAAAAGAGCCCGAGACACACTCTTTACGCCCGAGAGTATCCCGAGACTTATTGGCACCATTAGATCTGATTCCATCTCTTGCGCCACGTGTCTCGAGAGGGATTCGGGTTGACCTTTGGTCAACAGATTAAGACCCACGCTTGACTAGCTATAATTTTCGCATCCGGACTCCGATTCCACTTCCGCTTTCGCCGATGGATTCGTCTTGGACTCTACTTTCATCCGAGCATCAAAATTGGCCTAATCACCAGACTACAATAATCTCCCAATTACCAAAATGCCCTTTGTATGCCTTTCTCCCAGTTTTATCCGTCTTTGCACACATAACTCTGAAAAAGGTACCTGAGTAAGGAAACACAAGCAAAACATCAGAGTAACAGCTCGAATTAGACTAACTAGTCTAAATTAAGATATTCAGATGAGGCATTTTCATGACTCATCAAACATCCCCAAACTTAGATTTTGCTAGTCCTCGAGCAAAAATAGAAAAATAAAACTAAACCCACCTTCACCACTTTCGTAGGGAATCACGATTGCATTTAGCACGTGCAACAAGCCGTTAAACCTCTAGGTTACCCAAGAGGACGAGTTTTGTCTCGTGAGGGTTTGCAGTGAATATACCCACAAAATTCAAAGATCAAAAATGCAAAAGGGTCTAAATATGATGTGGACCAAAAATGTTCATCCGGTAGATTTTCGAAAGTTAATAAAAATGAAATCTAAGTCGACCAAGCCATACAAATGCTAAAAATCCCTTCACTAGTAATCAAGACTCGAAGTGCACGTGACCAGCCAATATGAGTATCATTTCGGTTCCAAACAGACAAGACCTCGATTACCTTCTCAATAAATTTCGCCTCGACTGCTGCCTCGCGGTCATACACTCAAAAATTAAAGTCACTCAGAAATGTTTCACTCAATGTGCGAGTATGAGCATGAAGAAAAACTCAACACATTACAAAAGACGGACTAAATTTTTGGTAAACGACTGATCTCAAAGAAGGAAACAACCACTAATATGGAATGGGGAAGCTAACTAACTCTTCTCACCTGATCTACTATCTAACAATGCTCCCTAGAGGTCGATAGACACTAATGAGGATATGACTAGAACTCATGAGAACTTGACGTCTTCAAATCTTCAAGAACTAATTCAAGGGATAAACACTTAAAACACACTTTCTTTCTTTTTTCTTTGATTTTTCTTTTTTTTTTTTTTTTTTTATTTATTTATTTATTTTTTTTTCTAATACGCTGCTGGTAATAAAACTCAAGATACACAATATACTTTCTTAACACTTTCCTTGGGGTATAATTCTCTCCACTTTGCTTCATGCCTCATTCTCAGGGTTCTAAATGATGAGGTTCCTATCTTCCTCTAGTTGACACTGTTTTCAAGTTTCTCAGACTACAAGAAAAAGGTTTACTTCCTGATGACATCCCTAGTGGTTGTAAAATTTGAACTCAGGAGATCAAATGAGTTCGTTTCAATATTGCGAGGTTGAGTAGCTCTTCACTCTACTCGGAATTAGCTCAGAAGAGATCACTCAAAACAACAAGAAAGGCTCAGAATCTCACATAGGTTAAGTCTCCACTAATGATCGATTAAGTTCTCTCAGAAAAGTCAACTCTTCACCTATCTAACACTCACATGGCTAGTGCACAGACAACCTCAAGACTCGAAATTCGTGGAAAAACCTTTAGCAAGCGGATAGTCCGACCAACTAGACTCTATAACTATTAACAAGCAAAAACAGCTCGACTCACATTTTCAATCCAAAAGTTAAAATTTTGAAAAATTTTGAACCCTTCTGAATTTTTGAAATAAGGACTTAGCAAAAATTTCAATACCCTATCCCCAAACTTAAACCGAACATTGTCCTCAATGTTCTGAAGACTATGTAAAAAAATAACAGGGTGAAGGGAAAGATATTACCTGATTCGGAAGTCCTAAGCGTGGGTTGCCTCCCAGAAAGCGCTAAGTTTAACGTCTTCAGCCAGACGAAACAGATGATTCGAAAAAATAAAAAGAATTAACCTACTGGATTACAGATATGTGATTAACTGTAAACCAATATTCGATACATCTGTGGGTCCACCCAAAACACAAAGTTTTCAGTGAACGATAGTCTCACATCTTTGTGAATTGCAGAGAGTGCATGTGAGACTATTAAAGATGAGGGGCAATCCCCAAACTTAGTGGATGCACAGTCCACTAAGTAACTATAAATACTTGGACCAATGACTAGAAAGTCATCAAAAGGATCGACATAACAATGAAGGGCCAATATATCCGTCGAAGGCAGAAAGTCATCTGCAAGCTTAGTGGATAGAATATCCACTATTTCCATAGATGTTCTAGAGGAGACATCTGAAGTGTCGCAAAAGGGATCAACAACCGAGTCTGAGACCATGTGAAAGGTCAAACTAGACTCTAAGGGTAAGGCAATATGCTCGGGGACCAGGTCAAGGTCCATGGTTTCCTTAGGTACACAGTCTGACAAAGTATCTAACATGTCTCTAACGTTATCAATGTCCTCAAAGACATCTGAAGCCTCGCAGTCAGGTATAATATCATGCCTTCCTAGAATTTCATCTAAGGCTGACTCCTTACAAATCTCAAATGTCGGAAAGTTCAGAATAGTGTCATTCCCAAACTTGCTCATAGAGCCATCATCTTGAATATCAATGTCTAGTGTAGTCCTATCATGGTGAGATGACATAGGTGGAGGAAGCAAGACAACAAGGTCATCAGACCTTTCAGGCTCTAGGGTATTATTAGTAAATTCATCGACATTTAACTTAGTACTAGGGTTAGACGTATTAACCTCGTCATCGTACCTAGTACCTTTCTGAGTTTGGGGTGGTGAACCCCCTTCCTCGTCGGCGAATAACTGTGACTTAAACATTTTCATCTGTTGAGCCAAGGACTCAGTATCCTGCTGCATTTGAGTCGCAAATTGTGACATAATCTCAATAAGACGACTCTCGGACTCTGATCGAGATCTATCTTCAAGAGTCTCCTCGTAATAAGGTTCGCTAGTGTAATTAAACGTAGACTCTTGATAATAACTTCCTCCGTACATATTAGGATCATACCTGTCTCTAAAGTCATTGGTCTCAGAATAGTGTGGACAATAAGGTCTCTCATATATATTTGGCGTCGGACCATATCCATCGCTAATCGGACCATCTCTACACATTTGTTGCTAATCTCCTAATGTCATATGAGATTGATCAGGCTCATATGGTCTACTCCACTCACTAATCGGACTGTTTCTAGACATTCGTTTATAATCCTGAAATGTCATACCCGGTCGGTTAGGCTCGTCTCTACACATCTGTTGGTACTCTCCTAGGGTCATACCAGTTCGGTTAGGCTCAACTAGCCTATTCCCCTCGTTAAGTCGTTGACAATCTCTTAGAGTCGTACCACGTTGGTTAAGCCAGTCTTTACGCAACTGTTGGTATTCTCTTAAGGTTATATCAGTTCGGTTGATTAAGGGTCCCTTTAGATCAAGGTCATCATCATCAACAGGGTACGTCCAACCATTGGAAAAATGTGCCATGATGGTCAGGCACGATCACAAGATGAGAATTGACACTTATGTAACTAAACTTGACTCCTTTCTTTTGGTCTTTTTTTTTTTTTTTTTTTTTTTTTAACACGAAAACCGAGGAAGCACTACGAAGATCTTATAAAAAGTACCCACTAACAGGGGATTCGTGGGTGATTAGAGAAAGTTACCTCCCGTTCGAGACGGGCGACGACCTTTGCAGACGACCCGGGCCACTCTCCCCGCGAGTGTTCGAACCCGAGGCTTCGTTTTGGTTTTTCGGTTACAATTTATAAGCCCTCTAATTTAGGGTCAAAACTTTAATCCAAAAATAAAAACTAGAAAGTCTAAAGTCTCTCTCTCACCAAAAATAAAATAAAATAAAAAAATAAATGTAAATTTCTTCTTTTCGACCCCTCCTCCTTGTTTGCGCCTTCTCTTTCGCTCCTTAATGCCCTACACAAAAAAAATAGAGAAGCAAGTCAAAGTGGCCAAAAATAAAAACTTACCAAAAATAAAAACTTTCCAAGATTAGAACAAATTTAAAACATAGTCCCCGGCAGCGGCGCCAAAAACTTGATGGGCCTAGAAGGTTACCCTAAATAGGTCTACACCCGCAAGTGCACGGGTGTTAAGTTGTAAAATTCCGGTAAGACCGGTTCGTTCCTCAGAGACTAAGTGAAACCTATTCTAAGACTTGGAAGTAACTTGGTTTTTGGTTTTAATGAGGTTTTGGTAATAAAATAAATAAAATATTAAAATAAAATTACAGAAAGAAAATAATTACAAATGATACAAGGAACTCAAATGGGGGAGAGCCTAGGGTTTTCTGAATTCGTCTTCCTAACAATTCTAACGACAAATTAATTTGGTCTAATTCGATAGTTCTTTGTATAACTCAGGTTTTCAGTCCATGGACGGTTTAAAAACCCGGAAGATATTATCGTTAAAATAATAAAAACTGTAATAAATTTATCGAAAATATAATTACTATGACTTCATCTAAAATCCTAGATAGGAAAATTAGTTACTCATAGGCATTATGTAAAAAGAATTGGAAAATAAAGTAAAGAGAGGGAGAAGAAAACTTAACTTTTTCGCTATTTCAGAACCAAACAGGGCCTTAGGGAAAGATTTTCCTTCTGTTTTCCCAAAGTTCTGCCAAACAGACCCTTAGGGAAAACGATTTTCTCGTCTTCCCGGAAAATACTTCTCTGTGGGAAAATTATTTACCTCACCTGGTTTTTCTCTCTCTTTACTGTTTTCTCCTTCTTTCTCACTCTAACCTTTCTCTTTCTCTCTCTAAAACATTAATATAACTCTCCCTCTCTCTTTCTAACCAAAACAGTAAAGAATTGGAGAGATTTCAATTGGTTTTATTAATTCAAAAATATCTCTCTCTCTCTCTCTCTCTACAATTTCTCTCTTTCTGTTCTTCTCTCTCTCTCACTAAAAGAGACAAACTTAGAAACAAAATAATAAAGATGATGATGATGGTGTTACTGTTTCTGTTCCGAAAAGAGATGATGATAATCTCTGTTAATCTCTTCCTATCTGATTTAATCTCTTTCTCTCACTAAAAGAGATAATGAAGAAGATGATAATAGATGATGATGATGATGGTAAGAGTTTCCTCTGTTTTTCCTTCTCTCTTTTTCTCTGATTTTTCTAGTTTGATTGAGCTTAAGAGAGGATCCTTTTACCCCCCAAACCGAGATGAGATTCCTGATGAAGCTCTGTTCTTTTTATACATCTATGGCCGATTCTCTCTCTCTCTCTCAAATTCCAGCCGAGAGAATATCTCCATCAAATCTTCATTCTATCTTTCTGTTTTAAAGAGAAATACATATCTCTCTCTTTCCATTGATTTCCCACTTTCTTGATTCAGCAAAATCCTCTTTCCATAAGCTCTCAATCGGGTCCATGTTCAGCTCCTTTCCCTTCTCGGTTTCCTTTTTTATTTGGAAAGAATCCTTACCTTCACGTTCTCCATCTCTACTGTTGAGATTGAGAAGAAAGGAAGGGTATATGAAACGGCCAAGTCAGCGTGTCTCTGCTGGAAATACGGATGATTCAGTGCTTCGGGCAGTACTTTAAGTAAGCTGCAACAACACTTAAGATGGATCCACGTGTTCGGGAATAGCTACAACCGTCGATCTGTCTAGTGCGTCTGAAAAGAGCCCGAGACACACTCTTTACGCCCGAGAGTATCCCGAGACTTATTGGCACCATTAGATCTGATTCCATCTCTTGCGCCACGTGTCTCGAGAGGGATTCGGGTTGACCTTTGGTCAACAGATTAAGACCCACGCTTGACTAGCTATAATTTTCGCATCCGGACTCCGATTCCACTTCCGCTTTCGCCGATGGATTCGTCTTGGACTCTACTTTCATCCGAGCATCAAAATTGGCCTAATCACCAGACTACAATAATCTCCCAATTACCAAAATGCCCTTTGTATGCCTTTCTCCCAGTTTTATCCGTCTTTGCACACATAACTCTGAAAAAGGTACCTGAGTAAGGAAACACAAGCAAAACATCAGAGTAACAGCTCGAATTAGACTAACTAGTCTAAATTAAGATATTCAGATGAGGCATTTTCATGACTCATCAAACATCCCCAAACTTAGATTTTGCTAGTCCTCGAGCAAAAATTTAAAAAATAAAACTAAACCCACCTTCACCACTTTCGTAGGGAATCACGATTGCACTTAGCACGTGCAACAAGCCGTTAAACCTCTAGGTTACCCAAGAGGACGAGTTTTGTCTCGTGAGGGTTTGCAGTGAATATACCCACAAAATTCAAAGATCAAAAATGCAAAAGGGTCTAAATATGATGTGGACCAAAAATGTTCATCCGGTAGATTTTCGAAAGTTAATAAAAATGAAATCTAAGTCGACCAAGCCATACAAATGCTAAAAATCCCTTCACTAGTAATCAAGACTCGAAGTGCACGTGACCAGCCAATATGAGTATCATTTCGGTTCCAAACAGACAAGACCTCGATTACCTTCTCAATACATTTCGCCTCGACTGCTGCCTCGCGGTCATACACTCAAAAATTAAAGTCACTCAGAAATGTTTCACTCAATGTGCGAGTATGAGCATGAAGAAAAACTCAACACATTACAAAAGACGGACTAAATTTTTGGTAAACGACTGATCTCAAAGAAGGAAACAACCACTAATATGGAATGGGGAAGCTAACTAACTCTTCTCACCTGATCTACTATCTAACAATGCTCCCTAGAGGTCGATAGACACTAATGAGGATATGACTAGAACTCATGAGAACTTGACGTCTTCAAATCTTCAAGAACTAATTCAAGGGATAAACACTTAAAACACACTTTCTTTCTTTTTTCTTTGATTTTTTTTTTTTTTTTTTTTTATTTATTTATTTATTTTTTTTTCTAATACGCTGCTGGTAATAAAACTCAAGATACACAATATACTTTCTTAACACTTTCCTTGGGGTATAATTCTCTCCACTTTGCTTCATGCCTCATTCTCAGGGTTCTAAATGATGAGGTTCCTATCTTCCTCTAGTTGACACTGTTTTCAAGTTTCTCAGACTACAAGAAAAAGGTTTACTTCCTGATGACATCCCTAGTGGTTGTAAAATTTGAACTCAGGAGATCAAATGAGTTCGTTTCAATATTGCGAGGTTGAGTAGCTCTTCACTCTACTCGGAATTAGCTCAGAAGAGATCACTCAAAACAACAAGAAAGGCTCAGAATCTCACATAGGTTAAGTCTCCACTAATGATCGATTAAGTTCTCTCAGAAAAGTCAACTCTTCACCTATCTAACACTCACATGGCTAGTGCACAGACAACCTCAAGACTCGAAATTCGTGGAAAAACCTTTAGCAAGCGGATAGTCCGACCAACTAGACTCTATAACTATTAACAAGCAAAAACAGCTCGACTCACATTTTCAATCCAAAAGTTAAAATTTTGAAAAATTTTGAACCCTTCTGAATTTTTGAAATAAGGACTTAGCAAAAATTTCAATCCCCTATCCCCAAACTTAAACCGAACATTGTCCTCAATGTTCTGAAGACTATGTAAAAAAATAACAGGGTGAAGGGAAAGATATTACCTGATTCGGAAGTCCTAAGCGTGGGTTGCCTCCCAGAAAGCGCTAAGTTTAACGTCTTCAGCCAGACGAAACAGATGATTCGAAAAAATAAAAAGAATTAACCTACTGGATTACAGATATGTGATTAACTGTAAACCAATATTCGATACATCTGTGGGTCCACCCAAAACACAAAGTTTTCAGTGAACGATAGTCTCACATCTTTGTGAATTGCAGAGAGTGCATGTGAGACTATTAAAGATGAGGGGCAATCCCCAAACTTAGTGGATGCACAGTCCACTAAGTAACTATAAATACTTGGACCAATGACTAGAAAGTCATCAAAAGGATCGACATAACAATGAAGGGCCAATATATCCGTCGAAGGCAGAAAGTCATCTGCAAGCTTAGTGGATAGAATATCCACTATTTCCATAGATGTTCTAGAGGAGACATCTGAAGTGTCGCAAAAGGGATCAACAACCGAGTCTGAGACCATGTGAAAGGTCAAACTAGACTCTAAGGGTAAGGCAATATGCTCGGGGACCAGGTCAAGGTCCATGGTTTCCTTAGGTACACAGTCTGACAAAGTATCTAACATGTCTCTAACGTTATCAATGTCCTCAAAGACATCTGAAGCCTCGCAGTCAGGTATAATATCATGCCTTCCTAGAATTTCATCTAACGCTGACTCCTTACAAATCTCAAATGTCGGAAAGTTCAGAATAGTGTCATTCCCAAACTTGCTCATAGAGCCATCATCTTGAATATCAATGTCTAGTGTAGTCCTATCATGGTGAGATGACATAGGTGGAGGAAGCAAGACAACAAGGTCATCAGACCTTTCAGGCTCTAGGGTATTATTAGTAAATTCATCGACATTTAACTTAGTACTAGGGTTAGACGTATTAACCTCGTCATCGTACCTAGTACCTTTCTGAGTTTGGGGTGGTGAACCCCCTTCCTCGTCGGCGAATAACTGTGACTTAAACATTTTCATCTGTTGAGCCAAGGACTCAGTATCCTGCTGCATTTGAGTCGCAAATTGTGACATAATCTCAATAAGACGACTCTCGGACTCTGATCGAGATCTATCTTCAAGAGTCTCCTCGTAATAAGGTTCGCTAGTGTAATTAAACGTAGACTCTTGATAATAACTTCCTCCGTACATATTAGGATCATACCTGTCTCTAAAGTCATTGGTCTCAGAATAGTGTGGACAATAAGGTCTCTCATATATATTTGGCGTCGGACCATATCCATCGCTAATCGGACCATCTCTACACATTTGTTGCTAATCTCCTAATGTCATATGAGATTGATCAGGCTCATATGGTCTACTCCACTCACTAATCGGACTGTTTCTAGACATTCGTTTATAATCCTGAAATGTCATACCCGGTCGGTTAGGCTCGTCTCTACACATCTGTTGGTACTCTCCTAGGGTCATACCAGTTCGGTTAGGCTCAACTAGCCTATTCCCCTCGTTAAGTCGTTGACAATCTCTTAGAGTCGTACCACGTTGGTTAAGCCAGTCTTTACGCAACTGTTGGTATTCTCTTAAGGTTATATCAGTTCGGTTGATTAAGGGTCCCTTTAGATCAAGGTCATCATCATCAACAGGGTACGTCCAACCATTGGAAAAATGTGCCATGATGGTCAGGCACGATCACAAGATGAGAATTGACACTTATGTAACTAAACTTGACTCCTTTCTTTTGGTCTTTTTTTTTTTTTTTTTTTTTTTTTTTTAACACGAAAACCGAGGAAGCACTACGAAGATCTTATAAAAAGTACCCACTAACAGGGGATTCGTGGGTGATTAGAGAAAGTTACCTCCCGTTCGAGACGGGCGACGACCTTTGCAGACGACCCGGGCCACTCTCCCCGCGAGTGTTCGAACCCGAGGCTTCGTTTTGGTTTTTCGGTTACAATTTATAAGCCCTCTAATTTAGGGTCAAAACTTTAATCCAAAAATAAAAACTAGAAAGTCTAAAGTCTCTCTCTCACCAAAAATAAAATAAAATAAAAAAATAAATGTAAATTTCTTCTTTTCGACCCCTCCTCCTTGTTTGCGCCTTCTCTTTCGCTCCTTAATGCCCTACACAAAAAAAATAGAGAAGCAAGTCAAAGTGGCCAAAAATAAAAACTTACCAAAAATAAAAACTTTCCAAGATTAGAACAAATTTAAAACATAGTCCCCGGCAGCGGCGCCAAAAACTTGATGGGCCTAGAAGGTTACCCTAAATAGGTCTACACCCGCAAGTGCACGGGTGTTAAGTTGTAAAATTCCGGTAAGACCGGTTCGTTCCTCAGAGACTAAGTGAAACCTATTCTAAGACTTGGAAGTAACTTGGTTTTTGGTTTTAATGAGGTTTTGGTAATAAAATAAATAAAATATTAAAATAAAATTACAGAAAGAAAATAATTACAAATGATACAAGGAACTCAAATGGGGGAGAGCCTAGGGTTTTCTGAATTCGTCTTCCTAACAATTCTAACGACAAATTAATTTGGTCTAATTCGATAGTTCTTTGTATAACTCAGGTTTTCAGTCCATGGACGGTTTAAAAACCCGGAAGATATTATCGTTAAAATAATAAAAACTGTAATAAATTTATCGAAAATATAATTACTATGACTTCATCTAAAACCCTAGATAGGAAAATTAGTTACTCATAGGCATTATGTAAAAAGAATTGGAAAATAAAGTAAAGAGAGGGAGAAGAAAACTTAACTTTTTCGCTATTTCAGAACCAAACAGGGCCTTAGGGAAAGATTTTCCTTCTGTTTTCCCAAAGTTCTGCCAAACAGACCCTTAGGGAAAACGATTTTCTCGTCTTCCCGGAAAATACTTCTCTGTGGGAAAATTATTTACCTCACCTGGTTTTTCTCTCTCTTTACTGTTTTCTCCTTCTTTCTCACTCTAACCTTTCTCTTTCTCTCTCTAAAACATTAATATAACTCTCCCTCTCTCTTTCTAACCAAAACAGTAAAGAATTGGAGAGATTTCAATTGGTTTTATTAATTCAAAAATATCTCTCTCTCTCTCTCTCTCTACAATTTCTCTCTTTCTGTTCTTCTCTCTCTCTCACTAAAAGAGACAAACTTAGAAACAAAATAATAAAGATGATGATGATGGTGTTACTGTTTCTGTTCCGAAAAGAGATGATGATAATCTCTGTTAATCTCTTCCTATCTGATTTAATCTCTTTCTCTCACTAAAAGAGATAATGAAGAAGATGATAATAGATGATGATGATGATGGTAAGAGTTTCCTCTGTTTTTCCTTCTCTCTTTTTCTCTGATTTTTCTAGTTTGATTGAGCTTAAGAGAGGATCCTTTTACCCCCCAAACCGAGATGAGATTCCTGATGAAGCTCTGTTCTTTTTATACATCTATGGCCGATTCTCTCTCTCTCTCTCAAATTCCAGCCGAGAGAATATCTCCATCAAATCTTCATTCTATCTTTCTGTTTTAAAGAGAAATACATATCTCTCTCTTTCCATTGATTTCCCACTTTCTTGATTCAGCAAAATCCTCTTTCCATAAGCTCTCAATCGGGTCCATGTTCAGCTCCTTTCCCTTCTCGGTTTCCTTTTTTATTTGGAAAGAATCCTTACCTTCACGTTCTCCATCTCTACTGTTGAGATTGAGAAGAAAGGAAGGGTATATGAAACGGCCAAGTCAGCGTGTCTCTGCTGGAAATACGGATGATTCAGTGCTTCGGGCAGTACTTTAAGTAAGCTGCAACAACACTTAAGATGGATCCACGTGTTCGGGAATAGCTACAACCGTCGATCTGTCTAGTGCGTCTGAAAAGAGCCCGAGACACACTCTTTACGCCCGAGAGTATCCCGAGACTTATTGGAACCATTAGATCTGATTCCATCTCTTGCGCCACGTGTCTCGAGAGGGATTCGGGTTGACCTTTGGTCAACAGATTAAGACCCACGCTTGACTAGCTATAATTTTCGCATCCGGACTCCGATTCCACTTCCGCTTTCGCCGATGGATTCGTCTTGGACTCTACTTTCATCCGAGCATCAAAATTGGCCTAATCACCAGACTACAATAATCTCCCAATTACCAAAATGCCCTTTGTATGCCTTTCTCCCAGTTTTATCCGTCTTTGCACACATAACTCTGAAAAAGGTACCTGAGTAAGGAAACACAAGCAAAACATCAGAGTAACAGCTCGAATTAGACTAACTAGTCTAAATTAAGATATTCAGATGAGGCATTTTCATGACTCATCATGGACCGGTGCCTCAAGTTAGAGCGGGGATGGAAGTAACGCCTAACTTGCCAATAATTATCTTGAAAGGCTCTGCTCCAAGGGGCTTTGTAAAGATGTCAGCTAACATGTTGTCGGAAGTTGTAAAGTGCGTGACAATGACGTTGTCTTTGATCTTCTCACGAACAATGTGGCAACTATCTCAATGTGTTTTGTACGTTCGTGGTAGACGGGGTTGTCGGCGATGTGAAGAGTTGCCCGATTATCACAGTAGACTGTCACCGTGTTAAAATGATCGATTATGAAGTCAAGTAGTAGCTACTTGAGCCATTGTAGCTCACACGTGAGAATGGTGAATGCACGATATTCTATGCAGAAGATTTGGCAATAGTAGGTTGCTTTTTTTATTTCCAAGATTGAGGACTGGAACCGAGCATTGTAAAATATCCAGTAGTGGAACGGCGACTAGAGGGGCAGCCAACCTAGTCAGAGTCACAGTAACCTGTGATGTGGAGAGAGCTGTCTGCAGATAAAAAAATCCTTTACGGAGGGAACCTTCTAAGTAATGAAGGACGTGATGAGAAGCGTCTAAGTCAAGTTGACTAGGAGTTTGCATAAATTGGCTGAGATTATTGACGGCAAAGGTTATGTCTGGTCGTGTCATAGTTAAGTAGAGTAGACGACCGATGAGGCGACGATATATCGATGGATACTATAAGGGATTACCATCGGACGGACTTAGACAGAGCTTTTGTTCCATGGGAAAATCGGAACGGTGTGAGGCAATAAGCCCAGAGTCTTTGGGAATGTCAAGTGCATACTTGCGTTGGCAAAAAAAGATGCCTTGAGATGATCGGGAAACTTCTATACCAAGAAATAATGTAAACGACCCAAATCTTTTAAGGAGAAAGTACTGTCAAGGAACAATTTTAATTTGGAAATAACATCTTCACTATTTCCTGTAATGACGATATCGTCAACATAGACGAGAACGAAAATTTGAATGGAGTGTGAGCGGAATGTAAAAAAGAGAATAATCACTCTTAGATTGAGAGAATCCTCTTCCAAGAAGGACAGAGGAAAATTTTGAAAACCATTGGCAGGAAGCCTGTTTTAGGCCATATACCAATTTTTGAAGACGACAGACTTTAGACTCCTCCTGAGATGAAAATCCGGGTGGGAGTTTCATGTATACTTCTTCATGAAGATCACCTTGACGAAATTTGTTGTTAACATCTAATTGGCGGAGTGGTCATCTTTTGATTGCGGCGATAGAGAGGAGGACACGTGAAGGATATATTCCCTCGGTCCGAAGGAATGGTATCCTCCTAAGGGATGTCCTTCGATCAAGATGACAATGCGTACGATTTAGCGAATATGATCATAATGACCTTATTTGGAAGATCATTAGTCCGGTCGAATTAGGGGTCGTAATGGTTAGCTAGAAGTCAACTACGATCGTCGAATAACTTCGATAATCCGCGGCTAACATAGATCGGATCCTACAAGGGTTACACATAAGAGTGATGGTTTGAAGGGAGAGAAATTGACTAGGTATAAAGTGACAATAAGTGGATTAGATCCATTATTTGAGGCCAAAAGGAGTTCGGAAGAGTCCGAACAAGTGTACATAACCCCAGGCTAAAAAGGGAGCCCGGGGGTGCCCATAAAGGGGTCCGCCATGTGATGGCCGACCTTAGGAAGGGGCCAGCCAGCACATGGCCGGTTAGACCCCTTGTGTGGGCCGACCATAAAGTCCATAGAGGCTTATATTGGCCGGCCACACATAAACCCTTTTAGGGTTTCATATGGGACACAAAAAGATATGTCTTGAAGGAGATATTTTAGGAATCCTAGTTTGGGTCAAATACCTTGTCTATGGTCCTTATAAATAGACCTCCTTAAGACATAATTATGTACGGAAATAAAGAGACAATTCAAGAGAACTTTTAGAGAGAAAAGTCAAAAGAGAGAAAATGAGTTTTTTCGATTATCTAGTCTAGAAGAAGGTGTTCTTCATCTCAACCTTCAAGAGAGTTCTAGCTAACTCGAAGGAGGGAGATCAAGTCATACACTCTGTGTCTCGAGTCTAGTGTAATTAGATCCTGTCGGAATTTTGTTCGTGGGAAAGCGATTAAAGGTAATCATCTTTCCATATCTAGTTCATTGATTAGTTCATGTATAATTAGATCCTGGGAGTCTAGTGTTAACATTAGATGTTTGAGATTCCGAAATAAACACTAGAAAAGATGTGTTAGACACATCCGTAACCCTACAGTGGCATCACGAGCCGGTTACATGAAACTATCTTTGACTACACGAATAAGATTCGAGCTTGAATGACTAGAAAACACCATTGTTTAAATAAAGATTTGAACATGAAAATCAGGGTTTTTGATGTAGATTCAATACCCTAATACACTAAAACTTTAGTTTTTTGAAAAAGGTTTTCGAAAACTAGTTTTAGGGTTTTGAAATTTAGCAAAAAAAGGGTCAAAACCCACTGTGTTGATGATGAAAATCATCAAAAACAGTGAAAAACAGCAGCTCAACCATGAAGGAACAACAGAAAAATCAAGGGACGTCAAGAAAATAGGAGGAAGATGAAGTCTGTCCCGGGCAGGACTGGCCTGGCGCGTCCCAGTCCGTCTCGGACTGGGACTCCGAGATTGTCTTGGACGCATCCCAGTCCGACACGGATTGGGATATCCGAGTATATCTCGAAAAGGTCGCATCTTCCAGACGCGACCTGCGATATCTTCGGACGCGTCTCGGATTAGTCCAGACGCGTCTGTGGTCCATGGGACGCGTCTGGCATAGGGTCAGGACGCGTCCACCCGAGGGACACGGCTCGGAACGTGCCGAGCCGGGTACGGACCTTGACTTTGACCGACCTTGGTTCATCCTTGACTGGTCAAAGGTCCCTTGACTGGTCAAAGGTCCCTTGACCGAGTTTGACTAGGGTTTGACTAAGGGTTTGACCAGGACTTGACCAAGGATTTAACCAGGGTCTGTCCAGGGTTTTACCAAAGTTGACTTGGGTCCATTTTTGAGTTTGACTTGAAGATTTTGGATCTTGACTCGAGTGGCAGTTTTTCAAACTTTTTCTCCGAATTTCAAACTTACTTTTCCGAAATTGAGCCGGGCCATCGGATGAGCCAAACAGAGTTTTTCTTAGAATCGATTTTGGAAATCATTAAGGAAGAAACATAACATGTTATAAGTCCGTATTTTACGAAAATAGACTTAGAACTCACGTTTGATATAGGAATGTCACAATTTCCCACAATTAGCTATACGAGACATAGCGAACCTAGAAACAAATCTACGATACATACTTTATCTTATATGATTGTCATATTTCTGGATGTATGTATATTTTATGTGATTGCGTAGCTTAGTATACCTTTAGTTGGGTAAACGTTTCTTGTTCCTAACCACAAGTGAAAGTGCCCGAATAATACTTAGAGTATAGGGTCTTAAGTAGCCATTGACGAATCGAATGATGAGATCATGATTCGAGTGGGAGTACTCAATGGTGGTTCAAGGATAAGAATCCGTACGAACCGTAGGCGAACAAGAAATAAGCTAAAAGATGAGATCTTTTAGGGGTAATACTAAAAGATGTAAGAGATCTTTACGCAAACCCACATAAACTTTACGTAGTAAATCATAATTGGTTATGCCAGAGTTCACAGTAACGCAGCTTGATAAATTACGTAAAAAGTCCCAAAAAGAATTTTGAGTAAATGCCTACCCAGATTAAGACACCTGTTGTCCCTTGTTCATCGATGGTGGGTCGGCCTTCGCAGAGTGCCATCTTTTACCTCGGGACAATACGGGTAGATCTATAGCAGAGATCTACATGTCTAAATGGTTATTCTCAATGAGTCAGCAAAAGGGTTTTGGATTTCGAGGCAAAAGGACAATTTGACACACAAGTGTGAAATTTCTCAACTAAGAATCATAGTAGTATGATCACTAAGGAGTTACTCACACAGGACGATGGATTAAGGGCAGTGCCTTAGTACGCTTAATTCAGGAGGAATGGGATCTTGAAATTATATTATTCTTAGGGGACAAGAAATATAGAATAATATAGGCATACAGGAATTATGCCAGGATAACAAGTTTAAATCACTTCGCGTTTCTTACATGTAGTTTAATTATGACAACCAAAATTCCTTCAACATCCGTTGGCTACTAGAGAAAGAAAAACTGAACGGAGATAACTTCATTGTATGGGAAAGGAATCTGGAACTCGTTCTCAGATCGGAAAACAAGGCAAGCATTCTAGACACACCACTTCCGATAATCACTGAAGATTCGACTGATGAGGAGATAGATTCGGAAAGAAGTCTCCGAAAGAAAGCTGAACCCGTAACATGCCTTTATGTTAGCAACCACGGAACCTAATCTTCAGGATAAGTTCATTCACATGGATGCTTACACCATTATTCGACAACTTAGGAATTTGTTCCAAACGCGGATGGAAAGGTATGAGACTTCAAAGGCAATATTGGATATGCGCGTTGAGAAGGGAAAGCCTGTAGGGCCACATGTTTTCAAAATGATTAGTCATTTTGAGAAACTAGCTCGACTTGGAGTCGACCATGGCCGAGATTTTGCCACAGATATTATCCTGCATTCACTTCATGATGGGTTCAGTCAGTTTAGAATGCACTACAACATGAATGGATGGGATAAATCTCTGGAAGAACTACACGCTATGCTACAGACAGCCGAAGAGAATATCGTAGTGGTAGAACCTAAGAAAGAAATTCTGATGGTTCAAAAGGAAAAGGGATTTAAAAAGGAAGGAAAGCAGAGATTCAAGAAGAAGAAGATGGGCAAATGGAAAGGCAAACAAGTTGCCAAAAACAGAAGTGCCCAATCTGATTCTAACTGTTTCTGCTGCAATGGCATAGGCCATTGGAAGAGAAACTGTCCCAAATTCCTGGAAGATAAAAAAGAACGGAAAGGTGGTTTCCGGTCAAGGTAAAATATATTAAAAGTTGATTCAATTCAATACAATTCCGCAAAAGGTATTGGATACCTGAATTGTTCTTTTCATTATGAATGACAGGAACAAGTGGAAGCTGAGTATTTAATGAGTAAGGAGATGAACGTGTCAAAAGCTGAAAGGAGTAATAGTTGCTGCATAAAGCTAGAGAAGGATCATAGACTCCATAGGGATAACTCTAAATTAGTTTTAGTTTTCCTTTTTCTTTTTCGAACATTGACTCTGTAATGAGATTATAGAGATAAATAAACTATTCAGTATTTTATGATGTTCTTAAAAGATGCCTACTCAACTTTTAAAGAATTATACCAAAAAATCCAATTTAGTTATTCTAATCTAGTCAAACAAATTTGAAAGAACATGGATGAAGCTAAAAGTTGAGTGATCTCGTATCCCTCAACGATCGTTAATTATGGTTCAAACAAATGTACTTGACAAGATCTCAAGAGTCAATTACTCACTAAAAGCTTATGTTAGACATAAGAAAGTGATTAATGTGACTGGAATATACTAAATACTAGATTTAAGGAAGTCTTGGAGACTAAACCTGAATCATGTAAGGATCAAATCTGACTAAAAGATTATGATAAGATCATAAGTCTAAAAGTCATAAAGTCTTCCGAAAGCAAAAGTCTAAATGCACAAAAGCCATACCACTAAGACCTAGAAAGCTACAGTGAATAAAAAGATTCCATACGAATATGGATTTTAGAAGAGTTCTAAAATGATCTTTTATTCCAAAGACCTTTAGACATAGATTCTTCAAGCGAAGAATAACGGGGTTGTTCCACAAATCATCGAAACACAATTAAATTATTGCTCTCGATGTCCTATTAAAAAGAAAGCGTTCTTTGATAATCGGACAAGTGGGAGGAAATAAAACATTCGAAAGAAGTTCGAATAAAAAGAACAACAAATAGGAGTAAAGAGTTACTCGCTATAATGGAAGTAAGGAGTTACTTGCCATAACGAGAGTAAGGAATTACTCACGATGAAATCTCTTAAAGAAACTAAGAAGGTATCTCGATAATTGCTCAAAACCCCGAGTGAGTCTTAGAGAAGATTCACAGAAACTATAGCAAAACTACTCCGAGTTTAGACTGAGAGTCTAAAGAGATGAGATCTAAAAGGAGTGGGGCTCTAACATTCGCAAAGAAATTTGATCAGATTCAATTTCTTAGAATGAATAGTCTTGTTCAACAAGAAGGTAAGTGGGAGTGAACCAAGATCGTTTCAAAGTCCTGTATGTGGATACATACTAGGATTGAGAAAAACAGTTAGTGAACTGACTCAATAGGACAATAGACGAGGGTAAATTTATTAGGGCATCACAATCTATGTCAATAGATTAAAGTGATGAAAGAGACTCATTTCAAAAGAAGTTTTGAAAGAGATCAGGAACTCTTGGAGAAGAGTTTCCACCCATCTCACATGAGACCTGCCTAGCGAAACTCAGAATTTGGAAATCCTGACAAGTGAAAGCAGAACATGAGAGAAATACTTATGGCAGGAAAACATAAGATCGATCATGGAGATGATTGATGTTTACCCGCACATCTAAAATGTACTTAGAGTACAAAAGATGTTGTCACCTATGAAAGTCAAAGAAAGGACCGAGAGTGCTGAGAGCATTCAAAATTATGTCTCTGAAAACAGAAGTTGAAGAAAGTCATAAAAACAATCTTCCGAAAATAAAGATAAGAATCTTTTAAGAAGGGCGAACAGATGAAAAAGAGTTTTCATGCTGGGAGTCGTTGCTAACTCTACTTGATAAGAAACCAGAATTAGAACTTGGGAAGTGCTGATTTCAGTTCAAGAAACTGACATTATCATAATAGCTTACGAAAGAGTTCTGAAGCATGATAATAATAAGCAAAGTGAAAAACATAAACTAAACTGTCACCTTAGAACGGACATATAAGATGCACGGATCTAAGACATTAGGATTAAGGAAGAAAATCCTAAAAAGACTTGTAAAATTGAGAAACATAAAAGAGTTTACGCGGTGCTCAATATTTACAAACTCTTGTTATCCGAAATAAACTCAGTTTATTTCTTCGTCTAAATCATGGTTTAGAATTTAGATGACAGTCCAAAATAATGGAGTGTTCCAGGTAGGTTTATTAGATACGTGATCTAATGAAAGAAACCCTACTAAGTGAAGATGGAAGCACACCATTGTAAGAATCCCTAGTCCAGGTCATTGATTGGACAACAATGACTTAAGAAGACTAGCATGAGTGATTGACGAGATAGCGCTGTTTCTTGGGCTATGGGAATAGAAGTATTCAAAGTCAACTTCATGGGTGTATAAGTTGATACACTGGAAACCCGCCAAGTGAGAGTATTTCGAGAGAATAAGTCATGAGATGTCATAACTCTCATTTAGCAAATTGGAGAGATTCCTCAAAACATGAGTACTCACTCAGTTTGTGTAAGGAATGTCGAACTTTGGCACCGTTAAACGCCGCGTCGTAAAAGGAGGTTATAAAGGCGAATTGCTGGGGGAGACAAGATAGACATGAAATGGAGTGGGGGTACAAGAATGGAATATGTCTTCCTGAGTAAAATCAGGATAAAATATCTTCGGGCCACTTGATGAGAAACAACTGGAAAATGCATGGCCATGCTCAAATGGATTAAGAGTTAATCATTTGATTTGACAGTTTGTTCTCGGGATCAAGAAAGTCTGATAAGTATGACATATCAGATGAGCATTGCACTTGTTTTAAGTACAAGTGGGAGACTGAAGGGTATATTCCCTCGGTCTGAAGGGGATGTCCTTCGATCAAGATGACAAAGCGTACGATTTGGCGAATAGGATCATAATGACCTTATTTGGAAGATCATTAGTCCGGTCGAATTAGGGTCGTAATGCTTAGCTAGAAGCCAACTACGATCGTCGGATAACTTCGGTAATCCGCGACTTAAATAGACCGGATCCTACAAGGGTTACACATAAGAGTGATGGTTTGAAGGGAGAGAAATTGACTAGATATAAAGTGGCTAATAAGTGGATTAGATCCATTATTTGAGGCCAAAAGGAATTCGGAAGAGTCCGGACAAGTGTACATGATCCCGGGCTAAAAAGGGAGCCTGAGGGTGCCCATAAAGGGGTCGGCTAGCACATGGCCGATTAGACCCCTTGTGTGGGCCGGCCATAAAGCATATAGAGGCTTATATTGGCCGGCCACACATAAACCCTTTTAGGGTTTTATATGGGACACAAAAAGATATGTCTTGAAGGAGATATTTTAGGAATCCTAGTTTGGGTCAAATACCTTCTCTTTGGTCCCTATAAATAGACCTCCTTAAGACATAATTATGTACGAAAATAAAGAGACAATTCAAGAGAGCTTTTAGAGAGAAAAGCCAAAAGAGAGAAAAGGAGTTTTCTCGATTATCTAGTCTAGAAGAAGGTGTTCTTCATCTCAACCTTCAAGAGAGTTCTAGCTAACTCGAAGGAGGGAGATCAAGCGATACACTCAGTGTCTCGAGTAGAGGAACTACAATTGGAGTTCTTGATCTTCCGAATCTTGTCGGAATTTTGTTCGTGGGAAAGCGATTAAAGGTAATCATCTTTCCATATCTAGTTCATTGATTAGTTCATGTATAATTAGATCCTGGGAGTATAGTGTTAACATTAGATGTTTGAGATTCCGCAATAAACACTAGAAAAGGTGTGTTAGAAACATCCGTAACCCTACAACACGAACGGTAACTAATTTAGCAACCGGAGGAAAGTGTCATTATAGTCTAATCCTTCAATTTGAGTGTATCCTTTTGCCACTAGATGGGCTTTGTATTGTTCAATTGAGCCATCAGATTTGAACTTGATTTTGGAAATCCATTTGCATCCGATCGGACGTTTGTCGGGGGGCAATGTAGCAATGAACCATGTTTTGTTTGATTCCAAGGCAGAAATCTCCTTGGACATTGCATCTCTCCAATGAGAGGACTTCATTGCTTGAGTGAAAGAAGTGGGTTCAGTAGTTGTTCAAACCGAAGAGAGAAACTTTTGATGAGATGTGGAAAACGAATTGATGGAAAAATAGTTTTCAAGTGGATATTTGATTAGTCTTGTATTTGAACAAACATAGTCCTGTAAATGGACCGGAGGGCGACGAGTCCTAAACCGGCCGGTTTCCAGTGGAATGGTGAGAAGATAGGGTTGCATCATTGGAAAGGGAATCAGCGGATTCTAAAGGCTCACCCGGGATAGAAATGAATGGAGTGACTCTGAGGGCACCTTTAGAGTTGGGCCTAATGTACATGGGCCTGCGAGGGACCGTCAGAGGGAGTTGAAGGCACCCTCTCTGCCTGGTCGTGTATCGAAAGGTCAGAACTGACCGAGGGTGATGTGTCGGTCAGTTCGGCCAAAGGCACTAAGGCTTGTTGTTGACGAACGGTCGGAAATTAGAAAGTCCCATTATCTGAGATAGAGAGAAATAGGGTCGGGGACTTAGACAAAGATGGCGTAGCCGGGTGTGATGAAGCCATCGGAAAACGGGTTTCATGAAAAAATAACGTCACGGGAAGTGAAAATACGACGAGTTTGAATATCGTGGACGTGATAACCCTTTTGACCACTTGGATAACCAAGAAAAAATACCGGCGGAGGCATAGGGTCCATCTTTGTTTTAAACAAAGGTATGCGAGCATAACAAAGACGCCCAAACACACGTAGGTGAGAGAGATTCGAAGGTGATCCTGACAAAATTTCATGAGGAGATAAGCCTTTAAGGATAGGTGTAGGCAGTTTATTTATCAAATAAACGGCGGTCAAGACACATTTTCCCCAAAAACAAAGTGGGAGATTCGCTTGTAAACGTAACGAACGGGCCACTTCAAGAATTTGGCGATGCTTTCGCTCAACCACCCCATTTTTGTTAAGGTGTATAAGTACAACTACGTTGGTGGATAATCCCTTTATCGAGCAACCATAATTGTAAGGAATTATTCATGAACTCGGATCTAATGATCGAACAGAGAATTTTGATTCTATTGTTAAATTGGGTGGAGATGTAATTAAAAAATTTCTTGATTAACTTGTTCGAGTTCAATTTCAAACTCATACGAAACAACCATGAGCAACGAGAAAAATCGTCGACAAGTGTGAGAAAGTAACGACAACCCGAGTTGGAGGGGACGGGAAAAGGTCCCCATAGGTTCGCTTGAATTAATTCAAATATGTGGGAAGAGGAACAGGTAAACGACATTGTTTGGAAAGAGGACAAATATCGCATGGTACTTTATTCGATAAAAATTTAAAATTCATACGAGGAAGCTTAGAATTTAAATACTGAAAACAGGAAAAGGATGGGTGGCCTAAACGCCAATGCCATATAACATAAGAATCATTACTAGAACTATCTCGAACTAAACTTGTAACCAAAATAATAGGACGCTCCGTGCGAAGTAAATAAAGGTCATCATGAAGACTACCATGCCCAATCTTCTTCCTCATCACTCGATCCTGAAAAAGACATAAGTCAAGGTCAAATAAAATGGTATGTGAAGGACATCTTGTAAATAAAAGCTATTGGGTAAGCGAACGAAGAAATTAGGTGGTGCAATCGAGTAATTAGAGAATTAGGAAAGGGGCAAACAAATATGTTTGGCAACTCCCGAATCAATGACCCAAGGAGGATGAAAAGAAGATGAAAACTTACCTGTTAGGTTGATGTGAGGATCTCTATTGTTACCGAGAGAAGTCGTTGGAGTGGGTTGCTTGGTTTGCTCCAAAAGTGCCAAGATCGACTAGTACTGTTCGGTCGTGAGGGATGTTGCTACAGGCACTCCCGTGGTGGTTTGATCAAGGACCGAGGCTGCAACCGGTTTGGACGAGAGCGGCTCCGGTTGCATTGACCGTATTGAGATGGATACCCATGGAGTTGGTAAAAAGTTATAATGTGGTGACCATGGGTTTTACAATTGTCGCAAAAGGATCGGGGACGTTTTGATCGTGGCCTCTCGGAACGATCAAACCGATTTAAACCATTATCATTGGAGCCAACAGCAAGGTCAGCAGCGTCGGTGGTGATAACAATGGGGTTAGAAGACTTTGTTAAACCTCTTCTTGCTTAACAAGAGAGTGAATATGGAGAATGTTAGGAAACAAATCCATTAACAAAATTTGACTTCGAATAGCCGAAAATTGGTCATGAAGACCTTGAAGAAATTTCATTGCTCTATCTTGATTAGTTCGATCAATCAATGAAAGACCATGCCCACAAATACATGGTTCGGTAGTCATCAAGGAGTTTAATTCATCTTGAAGAGCTTTGTGATTAGTAAAATAGGTTGAAACATCAGAATCGTCCTGTTTAAGACATGAAATAACTCTCTTTAGTTGGAAAACTTTAGGAGCATTCGTTTGATGAAAACGATCATAGAGATTCTTCCATATATCGGAAGCATTATCGTCATATAGTATGGAGGATCGTAATGACGGATCGACATAGTTGATTAGCAAACTTGAAACCAAATTATTACATCGTCCCCATAGACGTAACTTATTAGGATTGGTGGGTTTCGATATTGACCCATCCACAAATCCTAGCTTATCTTTAGCTCGAAGAGCTTTGATCATTCCTCGAGACCATGAGGAGTAATTGTCACCTATTAGAAGAGGCGTGATTAAGATACTAGTGGGAGAATCTGAATGGTGAACATCAAAAGGACCTCTAGAATTAATAGAAGTAGTGGTATTAGTTTCACAAGAAGCATCAGTAAAAGTCATTGTAAAAAAATGGCTCTTATCCCATGTGAAGAGGTATAAACCTCTTTATATGATCAAGAGATAGATCGAGAGAGATCGAGTGAAACCGAGAGGGAGAAAAATCGAGTGAACGTATTTGAAATACAAGTATTATATTAATTCTCTCTGTTGTTGTTTAATACAAGGTACATGGATTCCTATTTATAGGAATACATAGGCATTAGGGTTAGGAGATAATATCTCAACCATACTTATCTAAGTAATACAACAATCCTAATTGTAATACAACCCCTAATTGTAATACAACTCCTAGAGAAACAGAGTCCACTCGGTTTGGCCGAGTGGAGTTGATCAGTGGACTTCCTAATATTAGTCACTAGAAATAAATTAACAAATGTATGATCACCACCAATTCCCCCATCTGTATTCTTCTAATGATGATGAGTTCTATAGTAGATTTATAATTAACAAGTCTATGATCACAACCAATTCTACCATCACGTTAGCTCATGTATGTTGGAGATTATAGGTGTAGATACATCAATACAATCAAATAAACTCAAAAGATTCTCATCAACATACTTTCATATAATAAAGTTTCTTTAGATCTACACAATCTCATAAGCAAAACATACAAAGTTTTCTCACAATAATAAACTAGATATTGAAGTTAGTTCTTACCTTAAACACAAGATTCATACTAGATCTATTTCTTCTTCTTCAAGTTTCTTCTACACTATTCTCCTTGGTAGGCCTCGGCCAGGACATGCCGGCCCTATGGGCCGTGCCATGTCCGGACCTTGACTGAGCCCTTTTGTGGGATTGGGCTTGGGCGGGGACTTGTCCCGGGCTTTTTCGAGGCTTTTCGGACCACGAAAAGGGACCATCATTCGAGTGAGAGTTTTTGCCAAATTTTCTTCCGATTCCAACCAAATAATTCCAAAGTTAATCCGGGCCATCCGGAAGGCCAAAACAGATTTCTCTTTAAATTGATTTATGAAATCATTAAGAATCGAACCAAGTTTTTTCCGAAATTGACCGGGGCTTTCTCGAGCCCAAAACGGAGTTTTTCTTAAAGTTGATTTTAGAAATCATAAGAGATAACACGAGAACGCACCATTAGTCGAATTCTTCGAATTTAGACTTAAGGTCCGTAATGTGACATGGGATGTCGACAAAAGTATCTCCTGGATTAACATACATGTATAATTCTTAGCCTTGATATATTATATGATTGCATGTGATGTGAATGCGGGAAACTAGTATGGTCATAGATTTATTTCTTTATTCTTGTTTTAAGTACGGATGGTTGCATGCTTTGTAATTAATTTTAATTTTAAGTTTATACGATCTGCGAATCGTTAGAGTCTTGTAATTAGAGTTTAGGGTCTATGAGTCCATTGAAAAGCTCAAGGATGAAATCCGAAGGCGAGTGGGAGAATTCAATGGAGGTTCAAAGATGACGATCTAAGACGGACCAAAAGGCGAAACAAGAAAAAAAATCAAAGGAGATTAGATCTTCTAGGTTAGGGGCCATACTAGGATCCATGTCTGCTTGATTTACTTTCTCGCGCGCATTTACTTACTTATATACGCTTTATGTCGTGAATGATAGGTAGGCTAAATAGTTCACTATAACAAACGCCAGACTAGCGTAAAAGTCCCCAAAAGTAATCTTGAGTAATCGCCTATCCAGATTAAGACACTCGTTGCACCCTTGTTCGAGGAAGGTGGGTCGGCCTTCGCAGAGTACCTCCTCTACCTTGGGACAATACGGGTAGGTCTATAGAAGAGGCCTACATGTCTAAATGGTTCTACTCAACGAGATCAGCAAGAGAGTCTTGGATACTCGAGCCAAAAGGATAGATTAGTCATTCATCAATGAAATCTACCAACAAAGCGTCATAAGGTATGATCAGTGAAGTAGTTCGCTCACCCGGAACGACGGAGTCAAAGGGTAGGGCCTTCGTCCACTTTACTTCGAAGAACTGGGATCTTGGAATCACTTATTCAATCGGGGACGATTTTATATTGAATAATGTGGGAAAACTAATGTTTTTCAAAAACGATAACGAGTTTTAAAACTTTTCCATTTCTTTATGTAGAGTTAAGATGACACAAGGAAACAGGTTCAGCCTTGAATCACGCCTAAGGGAAGTGTTGATCAACTTCCTGGAATGGAAGAATGAATCTGAGAATAGTTCTCAGATTCAAAAGGAAAGCTTACTAGAATACCCAATCCCAGTGTTGCCTCGTACCGGAGAAGGTCAAAAGCCTTTTTGCAAGCAATCGTATAACATTCTCTTTGAAAGAGTAATAGATGCTAGCTTAACCATTAAGACAAACAGAGGAAGAGGTTCCTACAGAAGTCATAAATGGAGAGGTACGAGACCTCCAAGGTAATCTGAAAGTCATCCTAAAGGAAGGCAACATAATTAATCTATCACCCAATTCAATATCGATTGAACAAAGATAGATAAGACCTTAGATGAGTCACTCAGTTTGTTACTAACAACTGAGCAGAACACACGGGAATATCAAATCTAAGAAAGGTTCTTGAGATTTGATAAAAGGAATCTAAGAAAGTGTTTCTTGAGATTTAAAAGGGAAAAAGGTCAGTCAAGTGAGACAAACATTTGATCAAAGAAAAGCAGTTGCCGAGTACATGATCAAGAGTATTCCTCATTACTGTAAATGCTTCCAAATAATGGTTAGGCCATTCAAAAGGGAAACTACCTTTAGCACCTGGAGGACAAAAGGAATGTATCATGAAATTCCGATTCCGTACCCTTGTTAACAAAGTTAAACAAGTACCACTTCATCAGGTATTTAAGACCAGATGAGCGGCTCAGTGGGAGCTTAAGGAAATTACATACTTGACTAAAAGGAGTAAAGATCCAAGAGTGAGCAGAAGCAGTAATGCTAGGGATGCAGAAAGGGATCAAAGTCTTCCTTTAAACACTGATCTAGCTTAGAACTTAATAGCGATTATTTTGTTCTTCTAGAAACATCTGATGTTTTAAACCAGTGGTAAATTAACTAAAGGTTAACATTGATAATGACGAATATCAAGAGATTCAAACTCATTAACTTCAGCATTGTCGATTAAGTCTTAAGGACTAATTGACAAAGTCACCCCTTTTAAAAGGGCATAGAGAGTAGTAATCTATTACGACTCATACGGTGTTATGCAGACCTATGAGTTTACTTGTAGAAGCTAAGGAGACATACTTCAATATGTGCTCCGACAAACTTCATGAAGTATGGGAACGTACAAATCATAAAGTAGGAGTCGGAATGTTTGGAAGGTTCAAACAAAGTACAAACCGAAGTAAAGAATCACTTTGACAAGAGAGTTTAAGCCATCCGATTGGAGTGGTGAAAACTTGAGTCAAACACTTGATAACCATCAAAGGAGTTGAGAAACAATTTTCCAACTCTGCTCCATGGAACACATCTGACGGATGGTGGATTCAGTGGGAGTAATCGAACACTGCTATGCATGATTCGATTAATGATGGGTTTAAGTCAAGTCTTCCGAATACGTTGGGATATATTCTAGAAACGATTACTTTCACACTTACCAAAATCCGTCTAAAAGCTAAATCTTGTGCAAAAGTGTTTTACGAGGATACAAAAACTAGCTAAAGTCTGACGCAATTTCTTTGGAAGAAATTTGGGCTTCCTCCACAAACAATCAAGAGAACAAAGTGTTTGTTGCTCATGATGACGGATATATTGCCTCGGTCTAAAGGAATGGTATCCTTCCGAAGGAGTGTCCTTCGACCAAGGTTGCAATGCGTACGATTTGGTGAATAGGATCTTAATGACCATGTGATAAACATGTCAAGGCCCGAAAGGGAGGCCCGGAAAGGCGTTAGGTGCGCCGGTCATGTGATGGCCGACCAAGGCAAGGGGCCGGCCATTACATAGCCGGTTAGGCCCATAGTGGGCCGGCCAAGGAAGCCCATAAAGGGCTATGTTGGCCGGCCACTCAAGGGAACCTTAAAGAGGGTAATTTTGGAAGTTACCTTATAATTAGGTTTAGGAATCCTAGTTTGGGTCTAATACCTTTTCTAGGGATTTCTATATATACCTAATTAGACAACCTAAAGAAAGAGATAGAATTTTCTCAGAGAGACAATTCTCAAGAGGAGAAACTGTCAACTGAAAGAGTTTCAGAATATACATCTCAGAGAAAGAGAGAGAGAGAAAAGGAGTTTTCTCAAGTATCTAGTCAAGAAGAAGGAGTTCTTCATCTCAACCTTCAAGAAGGTCCTAGCTGACTGAAAGGAGGGAGTTCAAGTCATATACTCGGTGTCTCAAGTAGAGGAGCTACACTTGGAGATCTTATCTTCCGAATACTGGTCGGGATTTAGTTCGTGGGAAAGCGATTAAGAGGTAATCTTCTTTCCATTCTAGTTCATTGATATGTTCATGTATAGATCCTGGAAACTAGTGTTAAACATAGAGATGTTTGAGATTCCGCTAACAACACTAGACAATTAGGTGTATTAGATACCCCTATAACCCTTCAGTGGCATCACGAGCCGTTTGCATGAACTATCTTTGACTAGACGAATTAGATTCAAACTTGAACAACTAGATAATAGTGTTAATGGTGTGTGAATGGAGATTCAAGCATATTTTGATTAGATCAATTAGGGATTTGAATGTGATTCAATGACCTAAAACACTAAAAACATAGTTTTATGGAAAGGGTTTTCATAAACAAGCTTTAGGTTTTAAGGTTTTTGATAAAAATCATCAAAACCATGAAGATTGGTTGATGGATTTATCAAAAACAGTACCTAACAGCAGCTGGAACAATGAAAAACAGAAAAGAAATCAGTTGGAACACTAGGGTTTCCAAAAATTTTGGAAACCCAACTGGCCGAACCGGCCAGGACGTCTCGGACTGCTGGTCCGAAACCGGGTGGGACACGGACTGGAAATCCCAGTCCGTGAAGGACCGGGAATCCTAGTCCGAGCTGGACTAGGAGTCCGAGACTCTCAGGTCTCGGACATCCCAGAGCGTCTACGACGCGTCTGAGATATCCCAGTCCAACGCGGACTAGGAATCCGAGACTCTCGGGTCTCGGACGTCCCAGCGCGTGAGACGCGTCTGGGATATCCCAGTCCAAGACAGAATAGGAGTCCGAGACAGACGCGTCTAGGACGCGCTCGAGGGAAACCTATTAAGTCTCGGTCCAGGACCGTGATACTGGACAGAGGTCCGGACACATCCAGAATGCGTCTGGAGCGACCGGACGCGTCTAGGATGCGACTGGAACTTCCAGACGTGCCTGGGATGCAACTGGAATATCCAGAAGCGTCTAGGATGCATCTGGACGCGTCCAGAAGGCATCCCGTGCAGGATACCCGTGTTGTCCGTGCACAGAAGCGTCTGGGACGCAACTGTGATGCACAAATGCATCTCGGACCGAGCACCCAAGATGGCCTATGTGCTGTCCCAGCCCGAGACACGTATGGGACGCGTCTGGATGTTCCAACACCTCTCAGACTGAGCATCCGAGAGGAGATATACTTGACCCGATGATCTGGACGCGTCTAGGCCGCGTCCAGGACACATCCTAGACATCTCACCCGAGATGCCTATGGTATTTCCTAGGACAGAAGCGTCTAGCTAGGCTAGGACGCATCTGCCCAAGAGACTGAGCACGACAGGAACGTGTTGTCTCATGGTCCGGACCTTGACTAGGCTAAGTCAAGGGTTGGCCCGAGACCAGTCAAAGGACTTTGACCAGGGTTGACTTAGGTCTTTTTGAGTATGACTCAAGGGCTTTTTGGGCCTTGACCTTAGTGGATGTTTTTCAGACTTTTTCTCCCGGTTCCAAGCATATTTTTCCGACATTGACCCGGGTTATAAGAGAGCCCGAACGGAGTTTTTCCTTATATTGATTTAGGAAACAATTAAGGAAGAAACATAAGGTGCTTCTAGTTTGAGTTTTGTGAAAACAAACTTTAAAGCCCATTAGACATAGAAATGTCACATATTCCCACAATTAGCTATACGAGACATAGCAAACCTAGAAACGAACCTAGGATACATACTTTGTTTATTATGAATGTCATATTATTGTATGTATGGATGTGTGTGATTGCGTAAAATAGTATATCTTTAGAAAGATTATCGTTTCTTGTTTCTAAGCACAAGTGGTTGTGCCCGAATAATACTTAGAGTATAGGGTCTTAGAATCTATTGACGAACCGAACGATGAGATCATGGTTCAAGTGGGAGTAGTCAATAGAGGTTCAAGGATATGAATCCAAACGAACCATAGGCGAACACGAAATAAACTTAAAAGATGAGATCTTTTAAGAGGTAATACTAAGATTTAACGAATCATTACGCAAACCCACATAACCTTTTACGTAATAAATCATGAATGGTTATGTTAGAGTTCACAGTAACGCAACTTGATAAATTACGTAATAAGTCCCAAAAAGAATTTTGAGTAAAGCCTACCCAGATTAAGACACCTGTTGAGCCCTTGTTCATCAATGGTGGGTCATGCCAAAGCAGGGAGCCATCTTTTACCTCGGGACAGTACGGGTAGATCTATGAAGAGGTCTACATGTCTAAATGGTTATTCTCAACGAGTCAGCAAAAGGGTTTTGGATTTCGGGGCTAAAGGACGATTTAACATTTAAATGTTAAATTAGTTTACCAAGAATTATAGGAGTATGATCAGTAAGAAGTTACTCACCCAGGACGACGAATTAAGGGCAGTGCCAAAGTACGCTTAATTTCGATGGAATGGGATCTTGGAATTATATTATTCTTAGGGGACAACAAATATAGAATAATATAGGCAAATTAAGAAAATTGCCAGGATAACAAGTTTAATCACTTTCGCATTTCTTACATGTAGTTTAATTATGACAAACAACAACATCTTCAACCTTTATACCGTACTGGAGAAGTTGAACGATACCAACTTTGTTCAATGGGAAAGAAATCTGAGAAAGGTTCTTGGAGCAAGAGCAGAAGTATTGGACACTCCAATCCCCGTGCTTTCAGAAACCTCTTCTGATGAAGAGCGTAAGCAAGTAGACGATATTCGAAGGGAGTCAGCGCCAATAACCGGTTTAATGCTAATGTCCATGGAAAGGAAATATCAAGATATGTTCGTTGACATGGAAGCATACACCATCATTCGACGACTCAGAGATTTGTTTGGAACACAATGTCGAATTGAGAGATTTAGAATCACAATGGTGGCACTGGGAAAACGAATGGAGAAAGGGAAATTTGTTCGTCACCATGTTTTGGAGATGATTGATCACTTCAACGACATGGAATGGATGGGATCTCCTATGCCAGTCGTAATGGCGGTTGACCTCATCCTGAATTCACTAGACGAAAGTTATCAGGATGTAGTAACAGACTTTGAAGATAAGTTTGACCAAGTTTCCTTTGAAAGCCTGCTCACAATTCTGGAAGTAGCTGAAAGAAAGATCAGCGTACCTGAAACTACAGAAGAAATTCTAAGTGTTCAGGAGACTGTAAATACGGGAACGGAGGACGTTAGAAGAAGGAGACGATCTGGCAAAGGAATGGGCAAGAAAGTTCCAAAACCCAGAACCATCCTTCCTAACAAAAGATGTCTAGTATGCGGTAGTACATCTCATATCCGGATAAGAGATTGCCCGCGATACTTGGAAGAATTAAACAACAGAACTGAAAGTTCCGGACAAGGTAATAATTATTAAAAGTTGATTCAATTAAATACTATTTCCTCAAGGTATGTGATACCTAAAAGACTCTTATCATTATGAATGACAGGAGCAAGTGGGAGCTGAGTATTTATTGAAGAGGAGGTCAACCTGTCAAAAGCTAAGAAGGCAAGAGTTGCTGGAAAAGCTCAAGAAGGATCATAGACTCAATAGGCATTACTTTAAATCAGTTTTAGTATTCCTTTTCTTTTAGAACATTGACTCTGTAATGAGATTATGAGAGTGAATAAAATATTTGGTATTTTACGATGTTCTTAAAAGAGCCTATTTAACTTTTAAAGAATTACACCAAGCGATTCGACTTAGTCATTCTAATCAAGTCAAATAAACTTGAAAGAATATGAATGAAACTAAAGTTGTTTGGTAACGTATCTCTCAACAATAGTTAATCATGTTTTGGACAAATAAATATGACAATATTTCTTATGAAAAAACAGAGGTCAGTTAATCTTAGAAACTCAGGTTAGACATAAAAACCTACGATTAATGTGACTAGAATGAACTAAGAACTAGATTTTGGAAAAGTTTTGGAAACAAATCCAAAATCAAGAAATGGGTCAAAGTGACTAAAGAATATGATGAGATCATAAGTTCGAAAGTCATCAATCTTCAAAAAGCATAAAAGTCTAATACGAATCTGCCAACCCGCTAAAACCTAAAATAAACTATAGTGAATAATTGAGTCCATACGGATATGGATTTTTTAGGAGTTCTAAAAAGTAGTCACTTATTCAAATGTCTACAGCATGATAGACAAAAGTTCTTCAAAAGGAAGAACGGGGTTTTCTCACAAATCACTGAAACACAATGATATTGTTGCTCTCGATGGTGTCTTAAATGAAAGGAAGGGTCCTTCAATTAAGACAAGTGGGAGGAAAATATTCGAATAGAATTCGATAAGAGCAACAAAAGGGAGTAAGGAGTTACTCGCCTTACTAGGGATGTCGCCTTGGGAATAAGGGACGAATCGCCTAGAAACTTCTTAAGGAGTTAAGCAAGTTTGTCAAATTTTCTCAAAAACCCCAATGAGTCTTGGGAAGATTCAAACAGACTATAGTGGAACCACTCTAAAATTAGACCAGAAATCCAAAGAGATAAGAGTAAGAATGGTTAAGTCTTGTTCGACAAGAAGGTAAGTGGGAGTGAAACAAGCTAGTTTCAAGTCCTGTATGTAGGAGACATGCTCGGAAGGACAATAGACGAGGGTAAATTAATTATGGGCATCGAAGTCTATGGCGATAGATCAAAAGATGATAAAGACTCGTTGAAAAGGAGTTTTGAAGAGATCTGAATAGAAGATCTCTTAGAGAGAGATTCTACCCATCTCCCGTGATAAACTGTCAAGCAAATTTGGAACTTGGAAATTCTGATAAGCGAAAACAAACACGAGAGAGACACTTATGTTTGAAAACATAAGAACGATCATGGGATGATTGTTGTTTACCCGAACATCTGAGAAATACTTGGAGTACAAAAGATGTCGTCACCCATACAAGTCAGAAGATTGAAGAAAGTCATAAAAGTAATCTTCCAAAAATAAAGCTAGGAATCTTTCAGGAAGGGCAAACAGATGGAAAAGAGTTTTTCATGCTGGGAGTCGTTACTAACTCTACTAGATAAGAGAATAAAATTAGAACTTGGGAAGTACTGATTTCAGTGGGAGAAACTGATATTATCATAAAAGCTTACGAAGGCGTTCGAAAGCAAGATAATGACAAAGCGAAGTGAAAATGAAACTAAATTGTCACCTTAGAACGATCATGGAGATGCATGAATCTAAGGGATTAGGATCAAGGTATAAGTATCCTAAAAAGACTTATAAAATTGAGAACGTGAAGGGGTTCACGCGGGTGCTCAAATTTTACAGACTCTTGTTATCCGAAATAAACTTAGTTTATTTCGTCATCTAAATTATGGTTTAGAATTTAGACGACAGTCCAAAATGATGGAGTGTTCCAAGTAGGTTTATTAGATAAGTGATCTAATGAAAGAAACCCTACTAAGTGAACATGGAAGCACACCATCATACTATCCCTAGTCCAGGTCATTAATTGGACAATAATGACTTAAGATGACTAGCATGAGTGATTGACAAGATAGCGCTGTTTCTTGGGCTATGGGAATAGCAGTATTCAAGGGTCAACTTCATGGGTCTATAGATGATACACTGGAAACCCACCAAATGAGAGTACTTCAAGAGTTGAAGTTGTGAGCTGTCATAACTCTCATTTAAGAAAATTGGATAGATTCCTCAAAACATGAGTACTCACTCAGTTTATGGAAGGAATGTCGAACTTTAGTACCGTTAAACGCCAGCCGTAAAAAGTGGTTATAAAGGCGGATTACTAGGGGAGACAGGATAGACATGAAATTGAGTGGGAGTACAAGAATGGAATATGTTTTCCTGAGTAAAATCAGGACAAAGTATCTCCGGGCCACTTGATGAGAAACAACTGAAAAATGCATGGTCGTGCTCGAACGGATTAAGAGTTAATCGTTTGAATTAGAAGTTGTTCTCCGGATCAAGAGAGTCTGATATATATGACACATCAGATGAGATACGAAAAACATGGGAATCGAGCATTTCACTTGTTCGAAGTACAAGTGGGAGACTGAAGGATATATTGCCTCGGTCTGAAGAAATGGTATCCTTCCGTAGGAGTGTCCTTCGACCAAGGTTGCAATGCGTACGATTTGGCGAATAGGATCTTAATGACCTTACTCGGATGATCATTAGTCTGGTCGAATTAGGGGTCAGAATGCTTAGCTAGAAGCCAACTACGATCGTCGGATAACTTCGGTAATCCGCGGCTAACATAGACCGGATCCTACAAGGGTTACACATAAGAGTAATGATTTGAAGGGAGATAATTGACTAGAAAGAGAATGGCAAATAAGTGGATTTGATCCATTATTGGTAAGTCCAATTAGTTCGGAGAAGTCCGAAGAGAGATAAACATGTCTGGGCCCGAAAAGGAGGCCCGAAAAGGCTTTAGGTGGGCCGGCCATGTGATGGCTGACCAAGGCAAGGGGCCGGCCATTACATGGCCGGTTAGGCCCATAGTGGGCCGGCAAGGAAATCCGTAAAGGGATATGTTGGTCGGCCACTCAAGGGAACCCTAAAGAGGGTAATTTTGGAAGTTACCTTATAATTAGGTTTAGGAATCCTAGTTTGGGTCTAATACCTTTTCTAGGGATTTCTATATATACCTAATTAGACAACCTAAAGAAAGAGATAGAATTTTCTCAGAGAGACAATTCTCGAGAGGAGAAACTGTCAACTGAAAGAGTTTCAGAATATACATCTCAGAGAGAGAGAGAGAAAAGGAGTTTTCTCAAGTATCTAGTCAAGAAGAAGGAGTTCTTCATCTCAACCTTCAAGAAGGTCCTAGCTGACTGAAAGGAGGGAGTTCAAGTCATATACTCGGTGTCTCAAGTAGAGGAGCTACACTTGGAGCTCTTATCTTCCGAATACTGGTCGGGGTTTAGTTCGTGGGAAAGCGATTAAGAGGTAATCTTCTTTCCATTCTAGTTCATTGATATGTTCATGTATAGATCTTGGAAACTAGTGTTAAACATAGAGATGTTTGAGATTCCGCTAAAAACACTAGACAATTAGGTATATTAGATACCCATATAACCCTTCACATGATAGTATTCTTATAGTAATTAGCATACCTAGTAATCTAGGAGAAAAGTACTAATTATTACAAGAATAAGTGGGAGAAAAGTACAAGTCGAATTAATTCGATCATGAGAAAAATCATGAAGAGTCATGAAGAAAAATCATGAAAAATGTACTGGCCGATTAAGTTCGACCAAGAGCAACAAAACTGTTGAAAGACAGTAAAACCGCGGTTCCTCGGGAAAAAGAAAAGGTAGAGATTGGATCTTAAACCCTACCGCACAAAAGCGAATGTAATTCGTAGGAGAACTCTCAAAGTAGTTGAAAGTGTCTCTAAAGGAAAAATCTCAAAATAGTTGAGAATATTCCAAATTATTGTTCAAAAGCCCTAAAAGGTCAAAAGTAAAATCTCAAAGATTCAGAAGATAAGGTTATTTCTGAAGAGATAAAAGACCTGCGCAGAGACGGAAACTGACTCTAGATTTTGGCTTAGAAGCCAAAAATCATCATGGAATCCATATCTCATCAAGACATGTAGCCTGATAATTTAAGTCAACTGAAGACCTAAATTAGTTTTCTAGAATAGAAAACTAAGAAGGATGGAAACATTCGAGTTTCCCGAAACTAGACAAAAGGAATTGGATTTCCCCAGTCCAGTTATTTCCATACGCATGGCGCATGCTTAAAGAATCCATCGACAGATAAAAGCACGCAAGAGTCAGAATCTTCGATTCATAAAGGCAATCAAAATGGTTTTGATTCTTGAGGAATGAAGAAATTCTTGAATCACGAATTTTAAGAAGGTAAGTGGGAGCGGCAAACCTTCCAGGTCCGTATGCAAAGTACATACAAAAGATTGAGTACGACAAAAGATTGAGTATAACAGTAACAAACTGACTCAATAAAAGGACCACACACAAGGATAAAAATGTCATTTTGGGCACCTAAAGATCTATAAGCATTGATCAAAAGGATAATAAGATTAGAGAGACTCAGTACGCTGAGACGCTTTAGATCCGAAACCGAAAATCTAAGACTCGGAAAAGTCTAAAAGAATTTCGACCCAAAAACTCATGACAAAGAGCGTTGCAAAATTCGGAATCTAAGAGAAACCGATTAGCAAGCACGCATGAGAGAGACATTTATGTTCGAAAACATAAAGACAAGTCATGTTGAACGTGATTAACATTTAGACATCCAAATTCGGATTGGAAACCCGAAACACTACTTTATACATCCTAGAAGGCTAAAGGATAAAGTAGTACAAGAGCTGAAACAAGTCATCATAGCGAACTTCCAGACATGGAAGGAAAGTAGGCTAAAAGTGTTTAAGCCGTAGCTGTTGCAAATTCTACATAAGAAATTAAAAGCCTTAAATCTAGTAAAGATTACTAGAAATTATCAAGATTGAAGATAGCAATCTTCAAATTAATTGATAATTAGCAAAGTTTAAAACCGACTACCACGGTAGTCAAACTAAACTGTCACCTAAGACATAGTATGAGATTCATACACAGACTAAGGCATGAGGTAAATTTGGAATAAACCTCGACAAGTAAAACTAAGTGGGTAAAGAGTTTTACGGAAGAAGCTCAGATTTACAACTCTCGTTATCGGAAATAAAAGAGTTATTTCGCAAACCGTCTAAATTTGGTTTAGTATTTAAACGACAGTCCATAGACAATGAAACATTCCGAATAGGTTTGTCAGATACGTGATCTGATGAATGAAACCCTATTAAGTGAACTTGGAATATTTATTGTCAAATCCCTAGTCCAGGTCATTGCATGGACAACAATGACTCACGAAGACTAGCATGAGAGTCGATGGGATAGCGCAGTTTCATGGGCTATAGGAATAGTGTATTCGATTCGACTATGTGGGTGTGTAAAAGGTTTACACACTGGATAACCCTCTAATGAGAAGTGCATCACTCTTGATGAACGTCAAATACTTCTCAAAAGACAAGATTGGAGAGATTCCTCAAAACATGAGTGCTCAGCTCATTTAATGTAAGGAATGTCCGATTTTGGTTCCGTTAAACGTCGCGCCGTAAAAGGAGGTTATAAAAACGGTTACTGGGAAGGACGGGATAGACAAGAAGTTGAGTGGGAGCGCAAGAATGTATTATGTCCTCCTAACTATGTTAGGATACAGTGTCCTCGGGCCACTTGACGAGCAACAACTGAAAATGCATGGCCGAGCTCAAATGGATTAAAAGTTAATCATTTGTTTTGACAGTTGTACTCGAGATCAAGAAAGTCTGAATGACGTGACGTATCAGATGGGATACTAAGTGACATGGGAATCGAGCATTGTACTTGTTCTAAGTCCAAGTGGGAGTCTAAAGGTGTTGAAGGAGATGTCCTTCGACCAAGGTGACAATGCGAACAATTTGTCGGATAGGACAATTGATGTAGAAGATCATCAAGTCTGATTGATTTAGGGATCGTGGAGTTGTAGCTAGAGACCAACTACGATCGTCGAATTACGAAGTAATTCGCGGCTAACTTCGATCGGATCCTACAACGGGTTACACATAAGAGTGTCAAATTGATCTAGGATATTACTAGTGGGAGTGAGATATAACAATGGGAATGTCCCATAAACATATCTCATAGGCCTAAAAAGGAATTAGGCAAAGATAGTACAAAAAGGCCAAAAGGAGGGTTTTTGGGCCTCAGCCGATTCGGGCACTTTTAGGGCTCGGGCTGATTTATGGAGGGACGTTTCCTTATGTTATGAACATTAAATCTGCCAATTTTGGCTGGGTTTGGACGTCATCTCCTTAGGGAATTGAGAAAATATCAATAGTTGCTATTTTCGACAATTTCCTTAAGTCTTATTGTAAAGGGTGTTTTAGGAAACCTAAAAGGAGGTGGATTATTATTAGGGTTCTATATAAACACTCTTAGGGCAGAGAATAAGGTGTGGAAATTCTCTCTAAGCTTTCTTACTCTACGATATCAAGTAAAGAGGAGAAAGTGAGCTAATTCCAATTAACTATCTATCTAGTCAAGAAGAAAAGAGTTCTTCTTCCAACCACCATTGGTGTGCTAGCTAAACAACAAGGTGGGAGATCAAGTTGATTGCTCGTGTCCCAAGTAGAGGAGCTACGCTTGAAGCTCTTGGTCTTCTCATAAGGAATTGGAAAGGTTCGAGGGAAAACTAGCGAATAAGGTATTTATCTTTCTAGTTTTACTTAGTATTATTATGGGCTTATGCATGTGATCCTGGGAATACTAGTGTAGACATTAGATGTCTTATTTCCGCTATAAACACTAGTAGAAGGGTGTAAAACCCAACAGAGCAGCCCGCGATACTGTTGGAGAAAAATGGAGAAATTACCGAGAGCCACCTTCAAGAGAATTGCCAAGACAAGAAGACAGCCAAGGGAAAAATAACCCCCTTTGTCATCATCACCATGTCCTGAGCATCCCAATTGGAGGCAGCACTGGCATATCAACAACCTTGAGGGATCCTCCAAAATAGCTCATGGGATTACCACGGCCATTATGAAGAAACCCATCTTTTACCACGGTCACTATGAAGAAACACTCTCAAGCAGGTGATCTTGTATAAACTCGAATAGAAGCCGCATCTCGGATCTTTGGCAGAGACAGAATAATCAGAAGACAACCTCAGAAGAGGTGCTCTCTTAAATTCCCTTTCGAACTTTCGATAATAAGGAATTAGAGAACCAAAGGAAGTTATTTATAGGGAAAGAAGATGACCAAGGGACTTCTTGAAACCAAACAAGGGTCAGTGAAGACAAAGACCAAACATACCTCGGGAACACGCAAAGGAATGATGACCAAGGGATACACACGGCTCGAGATCAATCAGGTCTGATAGAATGACAGCAGATTTCAAGGTAACGCATTCTATCCCCCCAATAGCAAGACTCCACGCGTCTTTGCGTAAGGGAACGAACTGTCGTATGCAATAACTCAGAAGATCAACACTGAAACCACATGATCAGGGGATCAAATCTATGACGTCACGAAATCACACATGGAAAGAATTGGTTACTTCAGCAGAAGACGAGACGTGTCTCGGGAGAACGAACCACATGTCAAGACAAAACGTAGCTGGGATGGCTCTGGCAAAAACAGCACTCCATGAGAGAGGATCTCCACTTAACAGATATCAATCAGCTCTGATATATCAGCAAAGAGGCCGAGCGGTACGAAACAACCCAGGTCCAGCTAAGACCCAAAGAGTTTCACGAGACAGCTCTGGGACAGGTATTACTCTCGACTTCAGGCCTTCAAATAAAGTAAAAAACACACGAGTTACTTCTACTCCTTAGTCTCTTTACTTTCAACTAAGGAGTGGCGGGACTCATGATGATGCATAAAATGTCTAGACGTACACTAGCGTATGAAGAGTCAAGATCAGACCTGAAGTCTCTTGGGACGATTCAGCTTAAGGCAGCAGGACAACGGAACACCTGACGGTCCACCATACGTTCCCCTAACTGGGAGGTCGGCTGGAAGAAATCAGCTCTGCACTAAACGCCCTTGGCATGGATAGATCAGCCCTGGGATCTTAAAAGGAATAAGGGAGGTCTCCACAGGTTCGGCCCATATCTTACGCCCAGAACTGGGGAGATATCAGCGTTGCGCGACCTAATGACTTAATCCCGGACTTTCCAGAAAGATCTCAGTCGGCCTCACATCTTGAAGTGTTTAAGCTCGATTGGACTCCACGTATCTAGAAGAGGAAACTTCTCCTTTAAAGTCTATCACTCCGGCAAGATATATACAAAGTATCCTTGAACTTAGGAACTTTCACTTATCAAAGATCCGGGATAGACTCGAAGAGAAACCTTAGATACGCGAAAGAGGTAACTTCCCTAATGGTTTGACGGCCACCGCCTCACCACCGCCACTAATCACAGTCGGTTTAACTTCGCCTATAAAAGGCTCCCCACTTCGTCCTTCACAGGACACGATCTCTTCACTCCAGAAAGATCACCCCATACTAGAGTGCTCACAACTCGCCCTCCAAAAGGATCGATCAATATTTATTCTTTTACTGCAAAGAGCACCCTGATTGTCTTCAGCGTCAGAGCGGTTTTCGAACCATTTGCAGGTTTTCCCCCCTCGGGAACAAACGAACAGGAACAAGGAGCAAGGAGCTGGAGCAAAGGAGCAAGGAGCAAAGGAGCTGGAGCAAAGGAGCAAGGAGCAAAGAAGCAAGGAGCTGAAGCAAAGGAGCAGAGCAGAGAAGCAGAGTTGAGCAGAGGAATCTCTCATCTCCAAACAGAATATACCATCATAACAGAGGTTGTCATGCATCAACTCCCTTTTTCATGTTGATTTAACCGGGAGCCAATTTTCGACATCAGCACTATTGACTTCAGATAATGCTCTTATGCCCAGGCCTCCTTGCTTTTTTGAGGAACATATAGTGTTCCAATTTATGAAGTGAATCTTTTCTCTGCAATTATATGTCCCCACCAAAAGCATCTTTCTGTTTGTTCTAACTTGTGTATAATGATGGGCCTAAAAGGTTACCCTAAAAGGTCTCCACCCGCAAGTATACGGGCGTCAAGTAATAGTTCCGGTAAGACCGGTTCGTTCCTCAGAGACTAAGTTAAACTAAATTCTAACCTTAAAACTATTGATATTTAAAAATGGTTTAATGGTGGTAAAATAAAAATAAAATATAAAACTCAAAAATAAATAAAGAAATAAGTCGGTATTCAGAAAATGGGAACCTAGGGTTTTCGAATCCGTCTTCCTAATAATTCTAACGACAATTTAATTTTGATCTAATTAGAGAGTTCTTTATGTAACTCAGGTTTTAGTCCATGAACGGTCTAAAAACCCGGAAGATTTTATCGTTTAAAATGGTAAAAACTTTAAAAAAATTATCGAGAAAATAATTATTATGACTTCATCTAAAACCCTAGATATAAAAGATTTAGCTACTCATGCTAGAAACGATAAACATTTGATTTAGTATAAGAAAAAGAAGAAAGAAACTTACTTTTCTGTGATTTTCCCACCAAATAGAGCCTTAAGGAGTTGATTTCCGTCTGTTTTTCCTGAAAATCTGCCAAACGCACCCTCTGGGAAAACGATTTTCTCGTCTTCCCGGAAATGGTTTCCCTCTGGGAAATTTATTTTCTCATCTTCTTCAACCTTCTTTCTCTCTCTAAACTTTCTGTTTCTTTCTCACTCTTTCTGTAATCTCTCTCTCTCTTTCTCTGTAATCTCCCTCTCTCTCACTAAGAAGTAGAAAATAACAAGAGAAATCAAAAATCAAGAAAAATCAAAATAATTTCTTAAAACCGAGTTTCTGTTTCTCTCTCTCTCTACAATAACTCTCTCTGTCTCTCTCTCTAATTCTCTCTCTTCCTCTTTAATCTCTCTCTCTTTCTCACTAAGAAGTAGAGCTTAACAAAGAAAAAAAACAAAAATCAAAAGTTGAGAAAAATCAAAAATTCTTAAGCTCCGGTTATGTCTCTCTCTCTCTCCTGTTCTCTTTTTAAAACTCTTCCTTCTCTGTTTTTCTGTTCTATAAAACCGATCATGCTCAACTCTTTCTTCTCCTTCTATTATATAGGAAACCATTAGGGATCTTAACCAATAATCTCCTCCAATCTCGGCTTCCCGATTTCCAGCTCTATCTCCCTCTGCTCGGGTCTCTCTCTTTCATCTTGTTCCGGTTCTTAACCGTGACTGTTCTCCCCAATAATCGAATCGAACCAAATCTCTCTTGCTCTATCTCTTCAATCTGTTTAAATCTCCTCAATATCTCTCTCGGTTTCTCTCTTTAAATTTTCTCTCTTTCGGTTTGAATTTGATAAGAGATTTGAGAAAATAGGAGGAGGACGTCTGAGCTGGCCGAGGTGGATGTTGCTAATTGGGCAAGGATTGACATCACAGCTACTGGCGTCATCCATGTTTAGAGGAAACTATGGTGTGACGCGGGTTACTGAGTAAGTTGCAAACGAGCTCGAGATACAGCCACGTGTTATCTGTGAATCGACAGCCGCTGATCCTTCCGGGACCACCAAAACGGGTTGCAGCGGAATACACGAAATCAAATGCTAAGAGATCCCGAACTAGTCCCATTCGTACCATCCTTATCCCACCAATGTCCGTAAGAGTACCAGGTACAAATATCTCGCATCTCCGGCCAGCGACACGTGTCCATCTTGGTCTTTGATTGGTTGACTTTGACCAGAACTTGGACCTATTATATCTCACTCATCTGGACACCGATTCGACTTCCGTTTTCGCCCACGGACTCGTCATGGACTCTACTTTCCATCCGAACACTAACCTTGACCAAGAAGTCAGAATCAACAAATGACCAAAATGACCAAAATGCCCCTAGCCTGTATTCTTTCCAACTTTATCCGTTTTGCACGCGTAACTCTGTAAAAAGGTACCTGAACATAAAAGAGAGTAATTCGTGAGAGTAACTTCTCTAGAGAGATTAACTCGTCTAAATTAAGAGACTCAGATGGGACATTTCCATGTCTCATCATATAACTTGCTTCAGAATTTGTAGGTAGCTAAATGTATATGTGCAGTAGGCTCCTAGAATTGATTTGATTAGAACTGTTCTACCGGTTTGAGAAATAAGTTTATTCTTCCAACCTGATAATGTTTTCTGAAATTTATTTGTTAACCATGAAAAACTATCAATTCTATTACCTGGCTTGAGTAGAAAAGATCCCAGATACTTAGCCTGGTTGGACATGCTTGGAGCCTGAAGAGTATTGATATATTGAGTACGAATCTCCAGGGGCACTCTTTTCCCAAAGTATATAGATGATTTGTCAAAATTAACAAGTTGCCCAGAAAAGTTAGAATAATTTGTAATAATATTTGTAAGAGTTAATTCCTATATGGCCTCCTACTTTGTGACCAGCTTCCTTTATGGCCCCCTTTTTTTCGTAAATTCAAATATGGCCCCCTTTTTTGAGGTAAATGTCCTGATTACCCTTCTTATTAGTATTTTTTCAACATATAAAAAAAAAAAACTTGAATTCCACCTCACTTCCTACTCCCCCACACATATCTCTCCACATCATCTCTCTCTCTCCATCTCACCTCTCTCTCCAACTCACCTCTTTCTCTCTCTCCAACTCATCTCTCTCTCTCTAACTCACCTCTCTCTCTCTCCAAGTCACTCCTTCTTCTCCGACGAAGGTCGCCGGCCGAAAAATTTTCCGGCCGACGACCTTAAAAAAAAAAATAATAAATAAAATTTACCTCTTCTCTCTCTCTCTAGAAACTCCGGCGAAGGGTAAACCCCATGAACTCAAATTTCTATGCCCTAATCTGCAAGGACATTCTCCGAAGCATATTTGAGCTTTTACCGGCATCTGATCTCGCTCGATCTGCGTGTGTCTGCCGAATCTGGAACTCAGTTGCTTCCGATAGAGAGATTCAGACCACATCCTTCAAAGCCCCATGGAAATTGAAGCATGTAATTGGGAATCCTGGTTCTGGAAGCTTCTGGCGTGATAATAGCCTTGGGAAATTCGCTATCTCTCATCGGATTGTTCGTGGTGATTCTGTCGCCAGTCTTGCTGTCAAATACTCCGTTCAGGTATAATTTATGACTTTCCCACTTACCCATTTTGTTTACCACGAATGATAATGAGATTTGAGATGAAATTTTAATCTACCCTTTGTGTTTTTTGGCTTGAATTTGGATAATTTGAATACCCCATTTCCAATTAGACCAAAAGTTGGAAACTTTCTCTAAAAATCTGATTGATTTGTTGAGGTATAATGGTTGTGGTTGATTCTACTGTGATGTTTCTTTTAATATAGGCTCTGGTTAAATATGGGAAACTATGTCCTTTGAATGAATTCGTAGTATACTACGGAAAAGATTCAGATGTAATATAAAAACTAATCACTACCAATTCAGTTTTCACAATAGTCACTTTTAGCAATTTTTCATCATGCCTAACATGAGAGATACCAAATTTTTGTTTAGTATTCTGGAGTTCTGACATCATATTGATGGTTTTTGTTACTGGATTGAAATGGACGGAGGCGGTGTTATTCATTGCTCCGATGTCTGTATTAGATGGTTTATGAAGCTTTAGAAGATAGTTGTGTGTGGATGGAAGTCTTGAGATCCGATGGTTTATGAAGCTTTAGAAGATAGTTGTGTGTGGATGGAAGTCTTGAGATCAAAATTGTAGGTGCCCTCTCCGGAGTTTCCCCTTCAGGGTCTGTTCTCCGGCGAAGGAGAAACCCCTTCGCCGGAGTTTCTAGAGAGAGAGAGATGAGGGTAAAATTTTTTTTAAGGTCGCCGGCCGGAAAATTTTCCGGCCGGCGACCTTCGTCGGAGAAGAAGGAGTGACTTGGAGAGAGAGAGAGAGGTGAGTTAGAGAGAGAGATGAGTTGGAGAGAGAGAGAGGTGAGTTGGAGAGAGAGGTGACGTGGAGAGAGATGAGTGGTGGAGAAGGAAGTGAGGTGGAATTTAAGTTTTGTTTTTTATTTTATTTTGAAAATACATTAATCAGAGGGGTAGTGATGACATTTGTCTGAAAATAGGGGGCCATATTTGAATTTACGAAAAAAAGGGGGCCATAAAGGAAGCTGGTCACAAAGTAGGGGGCCATATAGGAATTAACTCTATTTGTAAAGGCGCATGTGAGGTTTGTAATGGTGGCACTCCCAAATAGGATTAGGTCATCCGCAAATAAGAGGTGGGAGATACTAGGGCTAGAGGGAGTGATTTTGTAACCACTGTACAGACGATTTGATTCATAATGGTTAATGAGGTGAGAGATGGACTGAGAGAGAAGAAGAAAAAGGTAGGGGGAAAGAGGACACCCTTGCCTAAGACCTCCAGTAGCCACTATGTTCTCGTAGAGTTGACCATTGATTTGTATGCTAAAATTAGAGGTAGTAATGCACGATAATATGAGGTCTAAAAAGAGACCCGTAAACCCAGTGGCTCTCAGGACTTTAATAAGAAAGTCTCAATTCACCATATCGTAAGCCTTGGGCATGTCGATTTTTAGGGAAAATTGTCCCTTCTTAGATTTAGACCTGTTCATAGAGTGAATTATTTCTTGTGCAATTATGATATTATCCATGATTTGTCGAGAGGGTACGAAGACATTCTAAGTCCACATTATGCATTGGTAAATATGGTCGAATACGATGAGCCACAATTTTCGTGATGAATTTATAAATTTAGTTGAATAATGATATTGGCCTGAAATCTGAGGCCATACTCGGGTTTCTAACTTTGGGAATGAGAGCCAAAGTGGTTTTGTAAATGGCTAGGTCTATCTTGCCAGTCGAAAAAACATTTTGAATATAAAAATGAGATCCGAACCTAGAATGTCCCAGTTTTGTTGATAGAAATGGCAGGGAAGACCGTCTAGTCCAGGACTCTTGATAGATCCCATGCCCATTACCACCGCTTTTATCTCATCCTCAGTTGATGCCCTAGAGATGTAGCCCATTTCTGTGTCCGATATCACTTTGTATGCATTCATGATCTCAATTGGGGTCAGGTCAATTGACTCTGCCTGAAATAAATTCTGAAAAACAATACAAGTTCATTAGTAATAACTTTGTCGTCTGTAGTGGTTGTTCCTGTTTGTAGAGTTAGCTGTTGAATTTTGTTTTTTCGTCGGTGTTGGGTCATGGCCATATGAAATGCCTTAGTGTTTCGGTCCCCATTGTGAACCCACTTCAGTTTAGATCGTTGTTCAAGTTTGGTCCAGTAAACCTCTTCTAAGAAGAGAAGTTGTTCTTGGATGTCACTTTCAATAAGAAGAGAAGAGGTTGTGGGTGCCTGAGTCTGAATATCAAGGAGTCTTTTGCGAAGAATTCGCATCCTATTGGTTAAGACTCCGAAGGCCGATTTACTCCAAGTTAGGAAGGTTTGTTTAACTTGGCACACTCTATCATGAAAAGGACCAGTACTATCCTCCCATCCTTTTCGGATGGTATCACTAAAGTTGGCATGCTTGGACCAAAAGACTTCATATCTTGATATGGTCTGAAGAACTTGACCCGAGACCTTAAACTTAAGAAGAATAGGGGCATGATCACTATTATACCTAGGCAGATGAAATAACCCTGCATTAGGAAATTCCAACAACCAAGTATAATTACTAAGAGCCCTATCCAACCGTTCTTTGGTCAAGTGGTGAATAGAACGGTTATTGGTCCAAGTGAAGGTCGGGTCGTTAAAGCCCAAGTCTGTAAGTCCCGATTGTTCAATAAAGGATTTAAATTGATGCGCAAAAGGATTATGGTCTGTACCACCTCATTTTTCATGATTAGAGGTGATATTATTGAAATCGCCTATACAACAGACAAGGTTCGATGTTCTTTGTATACGGTTGAGAAGGTCAGTCCAAAACTGAGGTCGGTCGTGGACCCGAGGAGGTCCATAAATGCAAACGAGGTCCCAGTTCGGTGTATCTTCCAAAACAGTAATAGTAACATGAATAATATTAGGAAGGGAAAAGTGGATCGAAACATTAACATCAGGAGACTAAAGAAACAACAATCCGCCACTTCTACCTATAAAAGGAACCGGAAAACAATTAGTAAGACCGAATTGACTAAAATTAGGTAAAATACTACTAGTAGATAAACGAGTTTCAGATAAGAACACCAAGATGGGCTTGGTGGACCTAAGGAATTGATATAAAGTAGCCTTTGTCGGAGCGTTCCCCAAACCCCGACAATTCTAGGCTAGGCAACTCATGAATCTGTCGGCATTGAGGGTGCATGATCCCTTTCTTGTTAAAAATCAGTAATACTTATTCTGGATGACCGTTTATAATTTTTCCTTTGCCTGTCTTCTACTTGCACTCATGTGCTTGTCGATCCTGCCCTATTATTCTGCTGAAAATCTATGGTGTCCATCGGAGAGTTCGATGTGACTCCCTTTATCTGTCCATCTGGTAACATTGTCTTAGAATTTTTGGCTTGGGTTAGATGATTGAGTAATTCGCCGAATGAATCTTTGAGTGGGCTGACTGTAGCACTTTCTTCTTGGTCTCGAAGAATGTTACAATTGATGTTCTCGTTCATTCCTTATTGCTGATTGAACATAGCATTGTAAGATTCCATTTCCTATAATTCTCATTTAAGTAAATCAGTAAATTTGAGAATGACCGAACTGAATTTAATTGAGTGGCTAATTCGTCCACATGAGAAACAAAAACGAGGTAAACTTTCGAAGCGAAGTTCGATAGAGAGCAATTTCGTTTTTGAGAGAGTTAGATTGTCTCTTTTCAGTAGGGTTTACTCAGAAGAAATTCTATTTTGACTCTGCCATACACACTCCATCGAGTGGCATCGGCAGGTGTAGTCACAAAGTAATTTCCAAGTGATCCGCCAATCTTTTAACTGTTACACTACTTAAAAGACCCATGGGAATTCCATGCATCTGAACCCAGAAACTTGCTGAGTCAAACGCGTGTTCTTCCGATGCAAGTTCGACATCACATTCCTTAAGAACTACCAATTCCTCGACAATAGTCCACGGTGAGCTCTCAAGTGCAAGCCCTAATTCACTTGTCGTTTCAAAACGTATAAGAAACTTATTATCTTTTGGAACAATTCCCTAAGTTTTCCTATCATGGTGTAAGCATCCATGTGTATGAACTTATCCTGAAGATTAGGTTTCATGGTTGCCAACATTAAGCACGTTACGGGTTTGTATTTCCTCCGAAGCCTCTTTTCTTACTCCTCCTCATTAGTCGATTTTTCAGTGATTATCGGAATAGAAGTGTCTAAGACAGCTGTATTGTTTTCGGATCTAAGGACGAGCCTCAAATTCCGTTCCCATACTTCAAAGTTATCTTCATTCAGCTTCTCCTTCTCAATGAGCCAACGGATGTTGAGAGTTTCTTTGTTTGTCATAATTAAACTACATGTAAAGAATGCAAAGTGATTTCAACTTGTTATCCTTGGAAATCCTAGTTTTGCCATATTATTCAAGAATCTTTTCCCTATTTGAATAATACGATTCCAAGATCCCATTTCTTCGAAGTTAAGCGTACTAGGGCACTTCCCTTAACCCCGTCCTCCTGGGTGAGTAACATCTTTACTGATCATACTCTTATGATTCTTGGTTAATCAGTTTCACACTTAAGTGTCAAATTAATCCGTTGCCACGAAGTCCAAAACCTTTTTGCTGACTCGTTCAGTAAAACCACTTTAGATGCGTAGACCTCTTCACAGATCTACCCGTATTATCCTGAGGTAAAAGATGGCACCCTGCGGAGGCAGACCCACCATCGATGAACAAGGGCTCAACAGGCGTCTTATTCAAGATAGGCTTATACTCAAAATTCTTTTTGGAATTATTACGTATTTTATCAAGTTTGCGTTACTGTGAACTCTATCGTAACCATTCATGACTTATACGTAAGCTTTTATGTGAATTCTCGAAAGGTTTTATCTAAAATCCCTAGTATAGTCTCCTAAAAGATATTAGTTTAATTCTTGTTTGCCTAATGGTTCATTTAGATTTTCATCCTTCAACCACCATTGATTACTCCCACTCGAATCATGATCTCATCATTCGATTCATCAATGGTTTCTATAGACCCTATACTCTAAGTATTATTCCGGTACATACTCGTTTGTGTTTAGAAACAAGAATCGAGAACTTATCTAAAGACAATACTACTCTACGCATTCACATATATATACATACAAAATATATGACATTCATAAGAAAAGTATGTATCCTAGATTCGTTTCTAGGTTTTGCTATGTTCCGTATAGCTATTTGTGGGATATTGTAACATTTATATGTCTAATGGGTTTCTAAGACTATTTTCGTAAAATTAGGACTAATAGCCCATTCGGTTTCTTCCTTAGTGATTTCCAAAAGCAACTTTAGGGAAAACTCCGTTTTGGGCTTTCGGATGGCCCGGGTCAATGTCGGAAAAATTATGTTTTGGAACCGGAAGAAAAGGTTGAGAATCTCCTACTCGAGTCAAGGCCCAATAGGCCCATGTCAAACTCAAAAAGACACAAGTCAAACTTGGTCAAAGTCCTTTGACTAGTCTCGGTCAAGGCTAGTCAATGGTCCGGACTATAAGTTTAAGATGCCCTTAGACGCTCCAGGCGCATCTAGATGTGCCTGGACTTGCGTCCTTGGTCTCGGTCCTAGACCGAGACCAACTAGGAATCCCCATACGCGTCTGGGACGTCTGAGACGCGTACGTCTCGAACTGGGACTACCCAGACGCATCTGGGATGTCCGAGAATCGAAAATCTCGGACTCCCAATAGTTGTGTGAAGAGAGTGATTTCCTTTCTGAGAAAATTTCACACCTTTTCTGAACTCATAATTGGTCCTTATATAGGCATTACCTTAGTAGAGTCCTACTCAAATAAGGAATCCTAAAAGTCCCTCAGAAAAGATAATCTTTAGTTAGAGTTTAATCTAACTGGGATTCCTAATTAGGGACAAAATCCTAATTAGGGTTATTCCTTGATATGGCCGGCCAGAATAGCCCTTAATGGGCTTAGTCTGCCCGGCCCACATCCCAGATGTGGCCGGCCAGGGATCTCCCTCTAAGGGAGTTTCCTTGTTGGCCCAAAGTGGGTGTTGCTCCTTTTCGGGCTTCCCTTTCGAGCCAGGTTCTTTTCTATCTTTTAAGCACTATTAGACTGGATCATATCCATCTATATGCTAATTCCCATCGGTCTATTCTCACTGTTCAAGTTACCATTCTTATGTGTAACCCATTGTAGGATCCGGTCTATGTTGGCCGCGGATAACCAAATTGATACGTAATCGTAAGCGGCTTCTAGCTAAGCATTACAACTCCTAATTAAACTGGATTGATTGATCTTTCAAATAAAGTCATCATTATCCTAAGAGCCAAATCGTACGCATTGCCATCTTGGTCGAAGGACATTCCTTCGGAAGGATATACCTTCAGACCTTAAGGATATATATATCCTTCATAGATCCCACTGTTATCACTCACAGATTGAACATTAAGGAATGAAGCAGGCCCGTCAAACAAAAGAAGAGGAATTTCGCATCGGAGAAACAATCAGAGATCGCAAAGCAGGTCGACAAACAGCTGGCGGCAGGAGTAATACGAGAGGCACGGTATCCCGATTGGTTGGCCAATGTGGTGCTCGTACGTAAGAAAAACGATATGTGAAGGATGTGCATAGATTTCACCAACCTGAACAAGGCATGTCTAAAAGACAGTTTCCCCCTGCCGTTCATTGATCAGCTAGTAGACTCCACTTCAGGGGCACGAACTGCTCAGTTTCATGGACGTCTTCGTTGGTTATCACCAAATAGCCTTGCACTGGGCTGATCAGGAGCACACGACATTCTTGACAGATCGAGGATTATATTGTTATCAGCAGATGTCGTTCGGTCTCAGGAACGTCGAAGCAACCTACCAGCGACTAGTCAATAAGATATTCGAAGACCAACTTGGAGAAATGATCGAGTATTACGTGGACTATATAATCGTAAAGAGTAAAATGATGAGACATGAAAATGTCCCATCTGAATCTCTTAACTCGGGTTCGTTAGTCCATTTTGGGAAGTTACTCTGATAAATTACGTGTTTCTCTTTTCCAGGTGTCTTCTATGGAATTGAGTTTGAAAAACTGATAAAAGAGGGGCATTTTGGTCACTTTGGTGGTAAGGGTATTCTGGCTATTTGGTCAACTTTGGTGCTCGAATGAAAAGTAGAGTCGAGGACGAGTCCAACAACGAAGACAGAGGTCAAATCGGAGTTCGGATGAGAGAATTATAGCTAGTTAAAGTTTGGGTCAAAATTGAATCTTTCTGTAACACGTGGCACAGATCTAGCAGGAGGACGTGTAGCAATCCGACGGTGGGAATGATATTTCGGTACACTGTTGTGAAGAAGTGGGACGTCTCTGGCATTTTTCTAAGTTATTAACTTCATGCAACGCGGAGCAAGATAACTAAGTAGCTCGCAACGATCTATCGGCCGGTTTCACTATGTCAACACGTGGCGTCATCTAGTATGTGTTTCGTCTCTTTTCAGCAGCCCGCGACTCACTGAATCTCCCCTTAATGCCAGCTCACTTTAACCGATTAGTTGATATTTCTCTCCTTCTCTCTTATCATCTAATCCTCTTTTAACAGGAAGTTTTCTTAAAAAGAAAACTAACAAAGAAATAACAGAGATTCAAATGGAAAGAGGGATTTGTGAAATGGATTGAGGGAGAAGATTGGGTTCGATGGATAAATTAGAGAAGCAGATTTCTGAGAATATTTCAGAAATCTAATATGATATTTAGAGAGAAGAAGGAGATTTCTTCCATAATACAGTAGAGGAGAAAGTCATGAAGATCAATTTTTAGACAGAGAAAGGGGGCTGAAGGAGGGGGACAACAACTAGGACTTGATCAAACAATTGTCTCTGAGTTCTTCTTCTTCTCTGAGCTTCATGAATACCTAGAGAGAGAAGAAGAACAGTAGAGAGGCTTCTTCCCTTCTTCTTTATTTTTTCTTTGCTGAGTTCTATAGAAGAAAATAAAGTAGAGAGTTGGAGATAGGGAGAACTGTAAACAGTGTTTTCATTTTCTTCTTTTAAAGAGAGAATTGTAGAGAGAGGCAGAATTTTATAAATTATCTTCTTCTTCTTTAACAGAACTTAGTTTTGGTGAAAAGAGAAATAAAGAGAGAGTACAAGAGTTCTTAAATCTTTTTGTGAGAGAGAGATTAAAAAGAGTGTTGCTTTGAGTTTTTCTTTGTGTCTTTGTGAGAGGGATTCGATCAAAAATCATCGCACTCTGTCACCTCTATTATCATCTCTCATCAACATTTTACCATCATCATCCTCATTAAGGAGCAACTTGGAGATTTTTATTTGGTGATCTTCTTCACCTTTATATTTGAATTTGTAATAAGCTCATTTGTTTACAATTGCCATGATGATGATCTTGTGTAGCTAAGTCTCTATCCGACTAAGGTTTACGAGGAAGTCTTAACATATCAATAGTGAGACTCTTTTCATGCTTTAATATCTTGAAATATTTTAACCGTAGTAAAACTGAACTCTAGGTGTCGATATACGAAGATCTCTTCATTAGCTATGCTTTATAGTTTGATGATTCATGTTTAGACTAAGTGTCTTTAATGAGTTTTACTTACAAATTGATAGTTAATCATTGCGACTTTGACATTTCGAAGCTTTGAGTTTAGACTTTAGTGATTCGGCTTTAATTTGATTATTTTCCGAGGATTGGTATGATAGGTTACCAATACTTGAGTAATACGAGAGATATGCATGATTATGTGTCATTATTATGTGTTAAAATGGATTCTAAGATCCTAGGTTATCTCCTCCATTGAGTCCCTTGTATCATAGCACTTGTTTTCTTTCAATTGTTTATTATTTTATCAGTTCATCACCAAAACCAAAACCAAATTTTAAAAGAAAATCGTGTTACTTCTAAGTTTTAAAACGGGTTTGATTAGTCCCTGCGGATCGACCCCGGTCTTATCGGGATTTTATTACTTGACCACCGTGCACTTGCGGTATAGACTTTTTAAGGAAACTTTCTAGGCCCATCATAAAACTCGCAAAAGCCTCATACCTAACCTCAAAATGGCCTTAGACATGCTGCAAGCTTACAACATGATGATGAATCCTGAGAAGTGTGCATTCGGGATAACCTCGGGAAAATTCCTCGGATTTATGGTGAGTCACAAAGGAATAGAGGCTACTCCGGCTAAAATCACAACCCTGGTGGATATGCCCACTCCGGAGACACGGAAAGAGGTCCAAAGACTAACAAGGTTAGCATCCTCTCAAGGTTCTTAAGTAAAATGGGAGATAAAGCCCTCCCATTCTCCAAAACACTCAAAAGCATACCGGAGTTTGAGTGGGCGCCTGAAGCCGAACGAGCCTTTCAAAACCTAAAGATACACTTGATGAGCCTGCCCCTATTAGTCAGTCCGAATCCGGGGGACAAGTTAACCGTCTATTTGGCAGCATCAAAAGAAGTGGTCTCCGCGGTGGTAATAAAAATAATCGATGGCATAATGCACCTAGTGTATTTCATCAGCAAAGTACTAAGCAGGCCAGAGCTGAACTACCCAACGGTGGAAAAACTAACCTATGCACATGTCTTGACGGCTTGAAAACTACGACCATATTTCCAAGCACATGCCATGATAGTGCAGACAGACCCACCTCTCAAGAACGTGTTGTAGAATATAGATCTATATGGACGGTTAACGAAATGGACAGTGGAGCTCAGCGAGTACGATATTAAGTATATACCACGAAGCACAATCAAAGGTCAAACACTGGCGGACTTCGTGACTGAATGCTCCGTCCCCATGACGGAAATCAGACCAGAGTCGATCTGGACCCTCTTCGTGGAAAGCGAGAACATAAACCTAATACAACACCTGAAAAACCCGAGGCATAAGATACCGTTGGTCAGTAGGTCACTAGAACCATCACTAAGATACCGCGTACTCTCTTCTCTCTCTCAAGCTGAAAATAGAGAACATGAATCATCACTCCCCAAGCTCCTTCTCTACCTCGGTCACTGCCTAAGGATAACTATGCTCTCTCTCTCTCTCTCTCTGTTTTGAATTTAGCACTGTTATAAGTAATCAATCTGCTCAATGTGTAGGAGTTCCCCCAATATGCACAGTTCCCAGTCTTTGATTTCTTGAAAATTTGATGGTGCTAGGAATTCCTTTGGCATGTATGATATTCTTTTTAATTGTTCTATGCATATAGAAGGCTTGGAAATAACTGAGTACTTTAGGTAATCGTATTGTGACTTCAAAGTTCACAAATTTCTTAGGTTTAGTTTGCTTTTTGGGATTGGATTTTGTCCAGTGGTTGTAATCTACAAGATATTTATGATTATTTCATTTGGTAAGATTATTGGATGAGTGAAATTAGGTTTCTTGGTCTGTGTTGACAATACTATAGGTATCCCAATTAGGGGTTCGATTAACAATTCGTGTATTTTCGTTTCTAGGGCACTCGTAATGTGGTCACCGTATGTGTATTTCTCCAAATGTAAAAATCCTTTAATGTCACTTGTATATGCTACTTAATGAACGAATCATTATGAAGCTATACGAGGAACTTGATTGTGAAGCTTAATTGTTTATCACCCTTCACCCATGCCTTTTTAGCCGTTATAAATTAGTATGTTGGGAGCTTGTTAGGTTACTGATTTTACTTCTATATATTCTATCTATATTTAAAACATAATAGCATGCCTGAAGATGAACGCCACAGACTGTGTGCTCTTTTTAAGCTATCCGGCATTAGGTTCATCTTTTGATGTACTCATCCCTTGATGAAATTCAGTTGCTGAAATCATAGTCTTTTTTTCTTGGATGCCAACTGATCTTCCCATGCTGCGCTCGTGACTCATGAGGACTGTGCGCTAGCACTGATCGCCAACCGGGTTACGAGAGGTAAGAACAAGTTTGTATGTAGTGATTGTAGCTTAGAAATTTGAGAACTTCAGCCGTAGATTTTACTAAATCAATGTGCGTGCATAGAAGAGAACTTGCCTAAAGAGAAAGAAGAGACGTGTAACGCACGAGTCCTCATAATTTTTAACGAGAGATCTTCTCCCGAGAATGTTATACTTGGAAACATATCCTAGGGGCTAGGGTTGAGAAGAAAGGTTATAAATAGACTCCTAATTGGGGTTTATGAGTTGTTATTTTCATTTTCAACCACAGAAGCTAGGATTAGGGTTTCTAATCATGTCGAACACAATTACTTTGAAGAGTTCCAATGGAGAAACTTTCGTTGTTGAGGAGGTTGTCGCCCTTAAGTCTGTGACACTGAAGCATATGATTGAGGGGTCTGTAGGTAACGAGATATTGTTGTCCGACATAAAGGGCAAGATCTTGGCAAAGGTTATTGACTACTGCAAAAAACATGTTCAGTGTCCAAAGGCATATGACACGGCCGCCATTGAAGAACTAAAGACTTGGGATTCTGAGTTCATGAAGGTGGATCAGCAGACGACTTTTTCTCTCATACTTGTGAGGGTTTCTTCTTTATGCTCCTAGATCTTGTTGTGATTTCTTGATCTGATAGTTCACTTTTGTTTTTCTGATTGTTATGATCATATCATCCATACTATCCTTGTTAATGATTTTGGTCATGGTTTTATTTCGTGGATGTCTAAATAGGGGTGAAGGCCTTTCTCGCTACGTCCAGTTGGTTTTTCTTCTTATACAGATCCATGTGATGTGGCGTTCAATACCTGTTGATAGAACAGATTGTCTATCTGCTTTTAATTGGAAAATTTTCATCCAAATCGGGAATTTATAACGAAATGTTGTACATCCTTAACCAAAGTTTTTTCCTTGTGGTTGTTCACATAGTAATCTTTGGTCTTCATATTCCATATGTGTAGGCATTTGCATTTTTTTCCTTGAATTGGTATATCTATTATCTCTTTAGATTGCAGATTTGAAACTACTTGTTCCCCGAAGGGGTTACTTTGTGCTTTGTTCATTAATGAGAGCATGTATAGAGTAGTTGGTTGCTATGCAGTTAGGATCAGCCAATCCATCCAATACTCATGGATTCGATCATATTAGGGGTAGCCCGAGTCGAACCCGTGTCAAACCACTGAGTCAATTTTTGCTTGTGAAATTTTGAATTGTTGGAGTTTAATTTGAATAGTTAGATTAAATTTTGCGATTTATAAAATGATATTATCATTTCATATACATACGTATGAGTATATACATGAATATAGAGATCTACATAAGAAATGTGAAACCTTCAGCCAAGTTTTTGTCGAGTTACTCGGCTTGGATCGTCGAGGATCGGGGATTGTCCCTTGCCTGGTCCTGAGTCGATACCTGCCTTGACTGCTTAGGTTGGTTGGTGATATTGGGCAATGTTCTTTTACTTGTAAGTTTCAATATCCAACAAGTACTTTATAATTTTGTGTGCATTTGAGTCGTAATTGTTCCTAGTATCTGAACATTCAAATTAGTGGAATATGATCGAGTTAGTTACGTTCTTGAATTAGCGAAGCATGTTTATAAGGCATATAAGTTGATCTCTTGCCTTATGAAACTTTGATGTACATGTTTTTCTACAGCGTGACTTACTTCACTCTGACTTGATTTTACTTGACTACTCAACAATATAATATTGCATCAAGGGATCACGATTCGAGACATACAATTGCAGATAGTTGGCAGAGGCAGGCGCCTTATTTATGTTATATCCGTGGCAGAATTGGCCAGTGCCCCATCTCGGTTTAGTTTCACTTTCTATTTGGTTGCTCCTGGTATTTTATATGACATTTTCTGTTTCTGCAATATGGTGTTTCAGGCAGCAGATTTTCTGAAAATTGCGGGCTTGCTCGACCTCGGATGTCAAACTGTGGCCGATTCGATCAAGGGAAAAACACCAGAGGAGATCAGGGAGATATTAGACATAGAAAATGACTTCACCCCTGAGGAGGAAGAGAGAGTGAGGGCGGAGAACCAGTGGGCCCTCTGAGACATTGGGGAGCGGAGAGCCCTTTCTCTAAGTCCTAGTGGAAAACAGGAAAGATGGTGAGAGAGGAGAAAGAATGATCTCTACCCTTTCTATGAACAAAATTTCTGATCAAACTTAACAACTTGTTGCTCTATGCTTTTACATTATGGGAAACTTGACGTGGCTTATTCATATCCCCTGTTTTTCACATGTTTTTATTTCGTGTTTGTCTATAGTTTACGGGTTTTTCGGATATCTAGATCTCTACCTTTAGGTGTCTGGTTTTTAGAACGGGTTCATTTGATGTGAAATCCGACACTATTTTATTGAAGGTAGGTTTAGAAGAAAGCCCAATGCTCTGGAACACGGTCCGACCGCACGAGATCCTGGTGCTCATGTGCATGTGACACCTTATACTCGTCGGGTACACCTGACCACTGCCGAATAGTAAACACATGTTGGATTTGGCTATTACCAACCTTACTGTAGTTGGTGGATATCTAATAGCTAACGTACCAGTTATTAGTCGTTGATGTGAAATTCGTGCAGGCTTTGGGTGGATGAATTTCTCAAGCACCCAGCCTGAGCCTACACCGGTTGCCCTACTGTACAATGGGATGTGAACCAACCTGATCTGACCAATAAAGATAGCTACTAATAGGAGTTTGTTTGTACTTGAATATATTTACAGATTCTCGAATGTAAGGAAACTTTTGCCTTGGTTCTTTTACAGTAGTTTGTAGAGACAATGTTCCTATAGTAATGGTCTCCTACCCCGTGAACTTCGATATTCATTTTTAGGTAATTCAGGTTTTACCTTGCTCAGACTTGAAAATGTCCATGACATGCTGTATCCTATTGCTTCTATCACTCAATTGATGCCCCAGAAATAACCCAAAAATAACGGCCGAAAAGTTCCTTTCTGGAAATTCGGGGAATTCAAATGATATATAAGGTTTCTGATAAATGATGTGGTTGTTGTGACAAAATACTCTATTGCCTGAAAACCATCGATATTTCGATTTCTATTCTATGTTCTAACTTATGCGGGTACCTACATAAAGCATGACTATTGTACCTATCAAGAGTGGATCATTAATCCAAGACCATGAAATACTTAAAAGAAACAATATAGCTTCACACCTTTCCTTACACCTTAATTACATCTCACTCTTACAGTATTTGACAACCTGTATACGTCGGAGTAGAAATCAACGCATAAATACAATATAGAAATATATAAAATTTATAACTCACGGGTAGTGTTTCACAACGGGCCTAGTCAGGCTAGCGTCTCAGCCCCGTGGACTGCTAATGCCCGTTTAGAAATGGGCTGAAGTTTCAAAACGGCTCATTGTAACTCATGTTGCCAGAACATATGCAGCTCCTGCTGCTGAATCATGAGTTGATTTCTGCATTATAAACTAGTTGAAGCAGTCCAAGTTGAAGGCAGGCGATTTGATGACAAACCGGGCAAGTTTCTAAGATTGACATCAAAAGGAAGCATTCTATATTCGATATCTAGTTCTCTTAAGATCTTAATCAACTCCTCAACTAACTGTCCCCGTCTTGTCCACCTTTCTGCCATGTTATGATGATTCATTCGGTGAGTCACCCGTACTGAGATCGTTAGCTTGTTTAGATCAATCACATCCCGCACAACCACTAATGGCGAAGGATACCAATGATCGTGCTTCTTCTCTATGTACCTGTTACAAAAATACAAATAGAACTCCGTTAGTGGGTTGTGAGAAGGTTTTGCAATCCAATGTTAGTCATCAGTCGTAGAGTTTCCTTACGAGTCGTGCGGGCCTAGAAACAGCCTGTTTATGGGCTATGTGGGCCCAAACCGACCCCATTTAGGAAGCTGCCCTGCCAAGCTGCCACTAACAGCCCGCCCGGAACCTGTAACCCATGGGGAACTAGATTTATACAAGGAGTATATGAGTATTTTCAACACATACGCTGTTAATCTTTGTTTCATGGTAGCGATCTTTTCTGCAGGAGTTGAGACATGGATACAGTAGTCGATAATATCCGCCATATCAGGGCTCCGATAATAATTGCTAATGGGCTTAGTAGAGAGCACACTGTTAGGATATATGATCTTGTGGTTATCGAATTTGAGGAACACTGTTGTAAGGATGTTCATCTCTTCAACTACCATCTGAAAATTCGTATTGGGTGGGTCAGAACTCAACAAAGTATCCCAAATTGCAATTCATATAATCTGACTTAGTACCCGAAATTGAAAATTATATGGATTTACCTGAATACCGTCTATTTCACATCGATCGCCTACATCAAAGGGGTGCATGACAAATAAGAAAATGATAGCTTCAAATACCATTTTGCAGGTATTTCCAAACATGAAAGCTACTAGGAGAAGTTGAGAACTTATAAAGACAAGAAGCTTAGTGGTTGCAACTCCGAGTATGATAAGCGTGATAATCACTATTAGGATGCCAATGACAACGTCTACCATTCGATGTAGTTGGTTTACTGCTGTTTTTGTATCGTCTAACGTCAATGCAAGGGCTCTTCTCTCTCTGAAAGCGTTAACCTGAAAGTAAGGCCGGTTAGATAAAAGAATCACTTAGAAAGTTGATATGGTACGTCTTTTTTCCATACCCGTCCATGGATTTCCAATTTCCTTTCTGATAAGCCTAATGTGAATTGTTAGATTAGTTTGTAACGAAGAGCGACGGAGTAAGATAGTTACCACCCAGTTCTTCAGTGATTTCTTGCTAACTTTCTTGCTTTCGGTTTCTCCTTCAAATAGGCTCATGGTTTTCTCGGCTTCATCTTCGCTCATGAAACGCATTATATCCTCCATGTAGATGTACCTTTTAAAACAAGATATCGAAAAATAAGCAGTTACTACCTTCCTAACTGAAAACTAGCATTCCAATTTATAGGCATAAATAAGACGACGACCATATCATGATACTAGTTCCGTTACCGAGGAAGAGAGGCCCAAGGCCACTTGGGGCAGAGAGAGGCCCAATGCCGCTGAGGGGCAAGAGAGGCCCAAGGCGACCTAACAAATCTAGGTATAAATAAATTTTAACAGGATAGCTTACCTTGACGGAAATAGAGTATGTCGAAAAACTAGTACGACTTACCTAGACCCGGGCGTAGCCACATTGTTGAAAATCTTCCTAGCAGCACATTTCGCCTCAAATTCAGTTCTTATTTTAGCTGTTGATTCGTCGTCATGGCTTGAATCATATATATGCTCATCAAGCGTAGACAACACCCCACGACGAATAATGCTCATCAGTCTCTTCATTTTCCAAGCAGACACATTTTTCTGATTCAATCTATGAAGTTGATCGATCGTGATTCCCTTATCTTCCGCCTTTGCCATTGCTCCAGAAGACCTAGCATTACCTTTAGGGCTTTTCTGAAGTCCCCCATTTCCTAATATCCTTCCACTCTTCTTTGAAGGCAAAGTTTTAGCCCTAAGATCAGCTGGCATTTTAGCTCCTGCATTTTGAAGTTTCTGAACTTCAGCCAATACTTCATCCTCTTCTTCCTGGTTCTTCTGAATTTCCATCATTGGCCGACCCGATAATGTCTCAATAATGTATTGATTGAACAAAGAATCTTGAATTCGATCGAAGTAAGTACTAACATGAAATGAAGAAGCTAAAACCTTAACTAGAAGTGTTTTCACAAGCCATAACAATGTAGCTACTAATAGACTGATCAAAATCTTAGTTATTACTAATGGTATTTTTTTATCTTCTACTGCATGCGCTACTCTTTGATCAAACAAAAAGTGCCATGCAATCAAAACTAAACCTAGCCATAAACAATTCTGAACTGCTTTTCTTAATCCATAAACGAAATATAAAACCCGTTTTCGCCAAATGAAATTCCTCTCAATGAAGAATACTACAAGTTTAATTCCCCAACCTGAAACCAATCTCCCACAAATCAAAACTAGAACTGACAGCTCCCATTTCCATAGAGGAAGACCCCATACTCGTTTTTTCGACAGTTTACGAATTGTAAGATTGCAAACTAGGGCACCTAAGAGTAAAATAAGACTTACCCATTGAAGAACAGTTAAGGTATTGAACTTAGCTTTCTTGTATTCATCTGGTAGATCTTCTTCTGCAAATGGGTCTTCTTCTTCATCATCATTTAGTCTTCCTAAATACCCAGATCTTAATTGTCCTGATTTTTGTACTCTTCCTGATTTTTTATCCAATTTCTCTGATGGTGGATCCATTAACCTTGATTTAGTACTTTTAGTCTTTAACAAGCTTGAATTCCTTTTCATAGATGAATTTGAAGTACATCTTACAACTTCATCGTCACGGGTTTGATTTTGGGTTTGGCGTTTGTGTCCTTGATGATCTTCTTCGTTCGATTTTCTTCTTCTAACTGGTTCATTCAATGGAGAAGATTCTTGGAAAGCAACTTTAGGGTGACTACCCTTTGGTTTTTCATTAACAAAATTCGTCGTTTGACCTTGAACTAATTCATCCATTTCCAAATCCATATCTAATGAAATTTCACCTGAAGCTTGTTGTTTATGTAAAAACTTACTAATAAGTATAGTTGGTGGATCATCAACAACTTTATGATGAGTCTCTGCTTCAAACTTAAACTCATTATTTGCTTCCCCATTACTTGATTCTCTCCAAACAGGAGGTCTATTAAACCCTAAACCCACTTCTACTTCTCTTCCATTTTCATCTCCATCTCCATGTTTAGGAATAATCTCATGCTTTTCATTGTCATTGATAGTAATAATACCATCTTTTGATACAGAGTCACCATGGCTTTTTGACATTTCTTGATTAGGTAGTATAGGTTGCTTTATGATTGGAGAGGCTTTATGGGTTGTCTTAGAAATCAACCATTAATTGAGAGAAACAGAGTTCAGGTGTTGCAGAGCTTTTAAAATTGATTTCTAGATAGAGAAAGTGGAAACTATAAGTAAGTGATTGGGAGTGTTTTATTATTGAAATAATTTGACTTTTGAAATGGAGGCGTGTCCTCAATAATTCTAATTTAGGAGTAAAATAAAGTGAGATTAGTTGAAGAATAAGAACGTGTAGGGAGATTATGAAAAACCAAATGAAATCTGGTAAGCTTCAACATCATTTAAACTCTATTTTCTATTGCATGCCAACGTACCAAAGAAAGCGAGATAGAGAGAAAAATGAAAAACAAAAAGGGGTTATTACCCAAATGACCCTCTATTTTATGACAAGCTTCCCGCGTAGCCCCTTACTTTATCAAAAATACTCAGATGATCCTATTTTTTTCGTTACCGTCACATGTCCGTTAAATTCTTTTTCCCTCTCTCAAAACTACCCTTCTGCGTTGTCCTCTCTCTCTCTCCTCCATCTTATCACATCTCTCTCTGTCACATCATCCCTCTCGCCGCCTCATCATCTTCTCCGATAAGGTCGTCGGCCTACGACCTTCATACTTAAAAAAAACATTTGTGTCTCTTCTTCTCTCTCCTCCTCTCATTTTCTCGTTCCTTCTCTCTTTTTCTCTCTCTTCTCACTCTCTTTCTATTCTGGCCGGCGAAGGGGGGAGCCCTTCGCCGGTCGTCGGTCTGGTTTTCCCAGATTTGGGTTTCTGGGTTTTTCCCAGATCTCGTTGGTCTGGGTCGCCGACCAGAATAGAGAGAGAGAATATGAGAGGAGAAAAGAGTGGAAGAAGAAGAAGAGAGAGAAAGATTTTTTTTCTCTTTCTTTTTCCTCTTGACTTCGACCGAGGTTTCTTTGAAAAAAACCAAGTTTTCTTTCTTTATAATTTTGAACATCTACCAAAATTAAAAGACAAAAGCCTTTGCTAGATGTTTCCTTCTCGTTTGCCTTGTTCAATAGTTTCGTCGGCCTTGAATGTTGTTTTACTGTAGACAAAGGTTTGAAACCCTTTCTCAACAATGTTTAGGGCAAGATTTTGTCCCATGACAGTTAGTCTAGCAAGACCTACCATTTTTCACCTATCAAGATTATCAGATTCATCATTTGGAGCAGTAATTAATAGTAAATCAATATTCAGAAGCAACAAACTTCAACATCTTTACCTAAAAAGAAAGACGAATTTTAAGATCTCACTGGAAAACTTGCGAAATCAAACAAAAATGATAAGTTCACAATACAAACTAGTAAGATCCATGAAAAAAAATGCACCTCAAAACCCAAAGAACCCAATAATAGAGAGATATTATATGCTTTACCAGAAACCAAACCCTTAATGATATTGTAAATATTCAACAAAATTAAACAAAATATGTTTATTTAATAATGGAGTTTTTTTTTTTTTGTTGAACATTTAATAATGGAGTATGATTCATAAAACTAGATAATGGAGTATGATCTATCAAGGGTATTGAATTATCAGGGTCAGAAATCAACAAAAGAAATCTAACATCCAAAAGGCGTCAACACTTGGTTGTCCAAGTGGTTGAAAGTGTTGACATTAACTCCAAAACCTCTCGAGGTCTCTGATGGACCTAGAAAGTTTCCTAAATAGGTCTCCACCCGCAAGTATACGGGCGTCAAGTAATAATTCCGGTAAGACCGGGTCAATCCAAAAAGACTAGTCAAACCTATTCTAATCTAAATATGATTTTGGTTTTTTAATTGATGAGAACGATAATTATAAATAAACATAAATTAAATCTAACTAAATTAAGATGGGGGGAAGTCTAGAGTTTAGGAATCGACCACATAAAATCACTTTTAAATACACGTAATTAACCGACGGAATCTCTCTTTTATTAACTCAGAATTCAAGACAATGAACTACCCGAATTCCGGAAAATTGTTCGATTAAGCATGTTACCACCATTACATAAAAATCATAATCACTTTCTCTTTAGAACTATAGATTTCTTAACTATTGCTTATCAATCAATAAGCATATATCATCAAAAAGATTTCACTCAAGCATGATATATCAAACCAAAAGCATAAACAATGAAAATAAATCAAATAGAACTATAGATGAAAAATAACAAAATGTTCCTTGAATCGCAAATACAAGAGTTTAACCGATTGAGAAACATGTACCAAAAGATTTCCTATGGGTTTCCTCCTCCACTCTTGATGGAGAATTAGCTACTCATGGTAACCAAAGGAAAAAAAAACATCATCACAATTATAAAAAGTATTCTTAATACAAAATCAAAGATAAAAGTGACAAAGAAGATCACCAAAGAATAGACTTCTTGGTGTTTCTCCAAATTGCTCTCCTATGATGGTGGAGGTGATGGGAAGTTGTTGATAAGATGAAGTTGAGACTTCTGCAAATGTCTCTTCTCACAAAGACATTAATCAAAACAAAATTAACCAAAACTTCTTCTTTTATAAAACCTTTCTCTCATCTTTGTTTAATAGTTATACAAGCAAAACTACAAAGAATATGGTCTCTCACAAACCCTCTTTATCTCTCTGTAACTTTAACAAGTAGAAAAATAAAAACTAAGACAAGATAACTCCCAAATCTCCTCTTCCAAGAATGCTTTCTCTCTCAAACCAGGGACAGATTCTATTACTAATCTTCTTCTTCTTCTCTCTGTCTCTATAGATTTTTATTGAAGCCCAAAGAAGAAGAAGAAGAACATAACCAATTTGTGTTTCAGTCTCACTCCCGACCCTCTAAAAGATGAGATAAATGGCTGCTCTCTGTGATACATATATAGAGAAGAATAAGCAAACAGTTGCAGTCCCCCTCTAAGGTGCTGTTTGTTTTTTTAACTTTTCAAATCTGAAATCTGAATTGGGACAAATTCAGATTTCAGATGTTTTTTTTTTTTTATTTAAGAAAATCTGAAATATTTTCTGAATTAGGTCAATGTCTGAATTGACTGAAAAGTAGTCCATATTTTTCAGACTTCAAAACAAGTCTGAAACCAAAAGTCCATATCTGAAATGTGAAATGTCACTTATACCTCCGGAAAATTCTCAAACATAATTTTATTTAGCACACCCCCACCCACCCACCACCACCACCGAGAGCCCACCACCACCACCACCGAGAACCCACCACCACCACCGAGCCCACCACCACCACCGAGCCCACCACCACCATCGAGTTGTCCACCACCCACTGAAACCAACAACAAATCATAACTTTGCATGATTAAAAGATAGATTCAAATACTTAGAATTCGCCAAGAAAACAAATCAGAAGAGATAAATAGAAAGTAATTGTTCTTTCCGGGATCGGCCATGGAAGATTAGGTTATCAGTGAGTGATTTTTGATGCATGTTTCATCAGTCTTGTCTTCGAACCCCAAAACACCAGCGTCTCGGATCTGACAGAGAAAGATAGGGATGAATCTTCAACTTCGCCAAAGATCAGACGTAATCCGTTGCTGTGTATGTATTCCATTCGAGAGAGGCAGCTTTTTAGAGAGAGGGGCGGCTCGTTAGATAGAGAGGCGGCCAGAGATGAGAGAGAGGGAGATGGCAGAAAGATGAGAAAGAGGGAGGAGGCGGCAGAGAGATGAGAAAGAGAGAGAAATGACTTTAGGGTTTTCTGTTTCTTTTTATAAAGAAGGCATGGGCTAGAGAAATTAGGGTTTAGGTTATGAATTTTAAATACATGTAATAAGGGTATAAATGTCAAAAGAATAATTCAGACTTATTAATTCAGACATAAAAAACAAACATCAAAATTTTAAAATAATTTAGTAAATTCAGATTCAGCAAATTCATTTCAGCGAATTCAGATTCAGCAAATTCAGATTCAGACATTAAAAAAAAAATAAAGCACCTAAATCTCTTTCTTTTTTTTTTTTTTTTTGTTGAAAGCAGCTAAATCTCTTTCTTTCCTTCTGACAAATATTTCTTTCTTCTATACTGTTTATCTCCCATCCGAGCTCTGAATCCATCTGAAAATTCTAAATAACTCTGTATCAAAATCTTCTCCTCTCTCTTTCTACTATAAACAGTACATTTAGAAAGATGTGAGAGAAAGTAGAGAGAGAAGATTTCTGTTAAATCTCCATATATGCCCTTCTCCCTCTCTAAATATTTGATCAGAACCGAATCCTTCACTAGTAAAAATCTCTCCAACCCATTTATCAGTAAGAAATCTCTCTCAAATCAGTCCTCAGATCACTTGTTCTCTACAGAAATCAGAACCGAATTCATCTTTTTCCAGCTCTTCCTTCCATTTAGATAAACATTCTCTCTTTCTAAATCTTCTACCAAATCCTCTTCGATTTCTTTTGATACGGATAGAAGAAGTCTTTCCATATCTTGCTCTTAATCTCTGATATCAATTTCGTCTAACTCAATCTCCAAAAATTTCCAGCTGTTCTCTTTCTCTCTAATGTGCAAAATGTTTGAACTTTCCTATTTATGTTGTTAATGTAAAAAGAAATATGTGAGAGAAAGAGGAAGGGTGACAACTACCTCCCTAATTCGTGGCCAATCCGTGCTATTTTGTGGGTAGTTTATGTGAGAATTATTTGGTGCATCAAGAAGTAGTATAATATGTTGTACCACAAGTCCATATCAACCCACGTGAGCATAAGTAATTCCAACCGTTAGATGCACTCGAACTGACGGTATTATATTGTGTCATGTCACACAAAATCAAAGACTTCAGAAATCCCGAGAGCCCGCCTAAATGACCGAATATATCCCGTGTAGCTTTGGAAGCCGTGTAATTCAGTCCTTCTTGTGCGCCACGTGTCCTCCAGTTGACTTGGTGAACGGGTTTTGAACCAAACTTTGACCCGTCCTAGTTTTCGCATCCTGACTTCGATTTGACTTCTGTCTTCACCCACGGATTCGTCTTGGACTGTACTTTTCAACCGAGCACTAATATCGACTAAAATACCCTTGTCATTAAAATGACCAAAATGCCCCTAACATCTATTTCTCTCCATTTCGTTTGTTTTTCACATTAAGCCATGCAAAGACACCTGAAAAAGAAAAATAAGTAATTCATCAGAGTAACTGCTCGAAATGGACTAACTCGCTCCAGTTAAGAGATTCATATGGGACATTTTCATGTCTCATCAGTCTCAGGTTCGATTCCTAATGGAGGTGGAATCCATGGTTTATTGAACTTGGGATATTAAATGTATAAATAGTGTAGTCGGATGGGCTTTAGGTCATTTATTTCTTTGGGCTTTAGGCCAGTAGTTTAGTTGAGCTTTAGGCCCTTTTATTTCAAGGTTTCATTCGACGATTATCGGGTTTATTACATCTTTGATCTATCAAATGTCATTCGAATGACTTTCATAGTCACTTTCCAAAAAAAACATCCAACAAAGGTTGGGCTTATGTATTAATTTTGGGAGATTAACATCTAGACCTTTGATCAATGGTTCCAGTTGATATAGTAGGGAGGGGCAAAAGGAAAGAAATCCAAAAAGGCGGACTAAACCTAAAAAAATACCATACAAGCATTAATGGCGTGCTAGATGGCCGCCGCTCTCCTTCCATTTTTGTTATTTTTTTTTCTGTTGAAAGTTCATTTTTGTTACCCGGAATGGGTAATGTTGTTAGTGGTCATCTGGATGCATTTTCTCCCCAATCACGATAGAGGGATGTAAGTGGGGGGCTAATTCTTTCTCCAACCATGACAGAGAGATGTAAGGGGGGTAGTGGAGCGGGACTTTCACAGACTTTCATAGACAAAATGTCCCGTAGACATTTCAAGACATTTCGGATGAGTTATTATAGACAACATGTGTTCATAGACATTTTCAAGACATTGAGAGTTTGTAGACAAAATGTCTTTATAGACATTTTAAGACATTTGATCCATAGACAAAATGTTCTGGGGACATTTTAAGATCTTGAGTCCATTGACAAAATGTGTAATGCATATTATATTTGTGCTAATCAAAAATATATTTTTCGACTTTTGTAGACATCTGTGAATATTTGTGGACATTGATGGACATTTGGTAGACATTTATTATTTTAATATTATTATTATTATTTAATCACATGAAATAATATATTAATACTAACATTTCAAAAATATATTTTTCGACTTTCGTAAACATCTGTGAATATTTGTGGACATTGATGGACATTTGGTAGATATTTATTATTTTAATATTATTATTATTATTTAATCACATGAAATAATATATTAATACTAACATTTCAAAAATATATTTTTCGACTTTCGTAAACATCTGTGAATATTTGTGGACATTGATGGACATTTGGTAGATATTTATTATTTTAATATTATTATTATTTTTTAATTACATGAAATAATATATTTATACTAACATTTCAAAAATATATTTTTCGACTTTCATAGACATCTGTAAATATTGTGGACATTGATGGACATTTGGTAGACATTTACTATTTTAATATTATTATTATTGTTTAATCACATGAAATAATATGTTTATACTAACATTTCAAAAATATATTTTTCGACTTTCGTAAACATCTGTGAATATTTGTGGACATTGATGGACATTTGGTAGACATTTATTATTTTAATATTATTATTATTGTTTAATCACATTTGGTAGACATTTATTATTTTAATATTATTATTGTTTTTTTATCACATGATGGACTTCAAATGTCTCTTGTTTTTTGAAAGACATTTTGGCTTCCAAATTTGTCCCAAATCCTTCACAAATTCATCAAACTATGAAGTCCACCAAAGTCTGGGACATATTTTGTCTACAATCGAATGCCTCGGACTTTCATAGACTCTCAAATGTCTGGATTTGAATGCCTCAGACTTTCGTAGACTCTCAAATGTCTGGATTTGAATGCCTCAGACTTTCGTGGACTCTCAAATGTCTGGATTTGAATGCCTCAGACTTTCGCGGACTCTCAAGAGTCCGCGAAAGTCTTGCTCCACTACCCCCCCCTAAGATTGTAAGTGGGGCGGGATTAGGACTATTCCTTCATTTTTCGGTTGAAAGAATAGTGGTCCCTTTCTAATTCAATCTGAGAGCATCTCCAATGCAAAACTTAAAAAAAAAAATTTATTTCGCTTATGTGTTGAGTCTCAATTGAGATTCTTTTTTCCATGTGGCTAACTTGAGTATCTCTAACGTCTTCAAAACTCTATCTTTTCTAATCCATTATAAAATCCACCAATCATTTTATTAATTCTAGACATTGCTTTTGTGATTTCAGGATCATCTTGTCCAAATTTATGACCTAGAAGATCTGGGCCATCAAAATACAAGTTCATCTAGGGTTTCATCAAGATCAAAATAAATTAAAATCGAATCAACCTTTTCTTCAAATTGAATTGAACTATTAAAATGTTTACAGAAGTTTGAAAATCATGTCCAAGAATCCTCTTTTCATTTTTACCTCAGAAACAGGCCAGAAAAAAGTGTTAGCTTTGAATCCATGGTTAACCAAAGTTTTCCAAATTGGTTCTCCTAACCACAATTTAGGATCATGACTACTACCCGTACTGAAATTTTCACCAATACCCCCATCTTGAAAATGATTATTGATTATGCCATGATAATTTGGGTAAAGACCAGTAATAATAGCAATGGTTAGGGAATGTTAGAGTTGGGAAAGCTGGAATCAAAGCCAGGTCTGCTTCAGTTCCATATTTGATTAATTGATGGATATTAGTGTTGGGGTTTTGAATGGATACCCAAATCGGACCTCATTAAAAAGTTAAGATAACATGAATAAAATTAATAAGATGTCTTTGTAGCAATTGAGCTAATTCATTTCATGACGTATCTATGCTAAGTAATGACGTAATGGCTCTCGAGTTCATATAAAAAATATTAAAATTAATAATAAAAAAAACTCATTTGTCCAGACAACTTGTCTGAGAGTAAAATGCGATTCTCCTCTTTTAACTAAAAAGAAATGCGATTTTCCATTCAAATTCTTTTTTTTTTTTTTGTTGAAAGGGAATACATTAATATAAAGAGTCTATTACAATAAGTTAAGGCGAAAAATATAAATACAAAAAGTAAAGAAGTACAACAAAATATCACAACTGAAGGAGTGCATAGTATTACTTCGGTTTGCAGACCAGTCTTCATTGTGTCGCTTGCAAGGCTTGCAGCTCTTCATGAGAAATATACCATAATTAATCTTAAGAGTCCTTCTGGTAGCTATAAAGATGAACCTCGTATCTAACTTCTTGTAACACTTGAGATGGATTAAACATACACCCAAAATCTCCGGAAGAGACGAGGGTGTCTGCAAGATGGAATCAAAGGATGATTCCGGGGTATCCCGCCAGTATTCTCCATATACAGAGACCATATCCGATCGAATTCTACAATGTAGAAGCAGTCCAGACACCTGGTAAATGGGATCGCCGTCATAGCCCGAGTATAAATACCCTGCTAATCCGACAAAAGACCGCAATTCAATTGCGTAAAGGGGTGGAAGTGAACATGTTACAGAACTTGGAATAGGAGTTAAATCTATAATACCGCCAAAAGCAAATATAATCAACAAAAAGTGAGATGGAAGATAAGTAACATAAACTGCACATCGAAAATGGAGATTCATATACGACGTAGAGTGCCGACCGGGGTCGAAGGGAAAGTTCAGATGAGTGCTTTTTATTACTAATCTGATAGAAATATATAAGTGTCCAGCATATGTACGATTAATGTGTCTAAACTGAATTCGATGCAAAATCGGTGAAACTAGAATAGATAGCCGATCAAAATGATCGTAATTAGATCGACAACATGGAAACTTTGTGTAACTAGGAAAGGATGTATGATTGTTGCAGGCATAAAGGTTCCACGCAACAAGATTGCAAAGAAAAGTTAAAATAAGGGTTTGTTCATAGCAGGGTATGAGTCGGAGGAGAGAGACCTCCATCTGGTGATCCAAAGCTCGATCACTGATAGATATCATCTTAAAATTCGAGACTCGGGGTGCAAAAAAATGAAAACAACAGTAAATAGGACATACAACGGGTGGTCTACATTGAGCTTGATTCTAATCCTATGAGAGAGTATAGAGAGAAATATTAAGAGATTATAGTATTAAGTAAAAAAAGTAGAAAGGAGATGAGGTTTGAAAACCTTCCCTGATTCTGATGAAGGGGTTATTTTGTTGTGATTGAGCTTCACTACTCCGATCCAAGAGTTGGAGTCTAGTTGCGGAGTGTAAGAGATTATGCAGATTTTATTTTACTTCAGTGATGTGGTAAAATCCCTCGGTGAAGACAATAAATTCTTGACTGCTTAGTTAGATCTTGTGGACTTCCATAGATCTGAGATGTTGATGTAGTGTTTTATGTATTTTGCCAGTGGTGTGCAGATTTGTAATGAAGATGAAGCTTGAGAGTGATTGGGTAGTTCTCCCCTCTAAATATTTGCATTTGAAATCCTTAACTTTGACCTTTAAGATTGAAGAACTCTCAAAACGAAAATTAAATCTCCAGTAAAATATTAATTGAAATTAGTACTTAAAGATTTATCTTGTTGTTATGGATCTGGTTAAGGAATGGATTAGAAGATTTATAATGATACTGTGTATCTATGGGTTGAAATTAGGGTTGAATAGATATTGAAAATTTGTAAAGGAATAGGTGAAAGGAAGAATTATTACTGTTATGAGGTACGGATTTGTAGCTAGATAAACTTAGAGGATGGTTGTGGCTGGATTTACAAAGATTGTCACTGAATATGGATGCAAAAAATTAGGGTTTAGGTGGAAAGGGAAAGAAGCAATTTGGGACTATGGTGACGTCACCTCAAAGCTTCTCACTCCTAAAAAAACCTTCTTATTTTGGATTACTTTTTCTTCTTTACCTAAAAAATAAGGCACCACACCAAGAATGAGACGAGATATTGTTTTACTGCAACCTTAAGAAGAGTGCCTCTAAAGGCACCTCTTTTTTTTTTTTTTATACTCAGGCCCATCTCCATTCTTGGCAATTCTCGTGGCTGCGAAGAGAAAAAGTTAGCCTCAAGTTAAAAGAAAAAGGGAGAGGCGCCTATAAACGTTCTCCCTTAAGAAGCACTTTTACAAAAGGATATTTGGTTTTGGAAAATATTATATACATTCACAATTTTTTCCACACTCACATTCGAATAGACCTAGTCAATTTGCCTTGATCGAGTCAAATTTCACTCACACAGTATTGGCCTATCAGATTAAAAAAATACCTAAAATCTTTCACTGCTGCCAAAACTTAGGAGTTCTTCCATTAACCATATTCACTACCCGACCACTTAACATGTTTTGTCGGTGAAAACATCTTGAAATTAAACAATTATCTTCCTCTAAGATCACATTCAAATTATTAAAGCTTTTTGTTGGCGTTTTAATGGTGAAAGTCATGAGAAATAGAGAAACTTCACATTCTTATTTTGATCCAAATAAAACTATAAGGATGGAAGAATCACTCACTCTAAAAAGATATAGAAATATTACATGAATCTTCGTTTTCAATTTTTCTTTCAGTGAAAGCGGTGTTATTCTTGAAAAATAGAAAACTTCATAAAGGTAACCTATCAAAGGTACCAGTCCGACAGATTACATTATAAGTCGACAGAAAGCTACCAATGTCTTATGCTACACATCGATTTCATCTTCCGACAGTTTGAGTACAACATAGGTTTCATCTTACCGACGAGAAACTTATCAAAATTCTCTTCAAATGTTGCTCTTTGTTATCTGTCTGTAGGATCCTGTCGATGTCTTATGTTACACATCAGTTTCATCGTTCCAACAATTTAACCATAACACTGGGTTCATCTTACCGACATAATATCTAGCAAATTCTCCCAAATGTTGCTCATGAGAAGAGCGAGTGATGAAAATTAAAAAGCTGAATTTGAGAATGAGAGAGAAGAAATCGAAAAAGAGAAGCAAAATTCTTTCATCTTGTCGATGCCTTACCCCAACATGGAAGATCTCCTATATGGCTAATACACATTCCAGTGGACCGAGCCTAATTCGAACTTTTTTGTTCTAAAGCAAAGATATCTACGACACCGGTTCGTCCTATTCAGATATTCACGACCAAGAGGTACTGGATTCTCTTTAGGGTAGGCTCCGAAAGGGTAAGGAAGGCTGGAATGCCAACAGACGTCTATTATCGAATTCACCCGACCCGATAGTTCATTTAGACCCATTTTTACCCTTTTTAGTGCTAGAACGCCTTAAACATCTAAGTGCATGCCAAGTGTCAGGATTTTGACCAATATCTGCTCACACTCACGGCCATTCACACTCACACTTAGACCCATTTTTCACTTTCTCTAATAGACATAGTCAAAATTCATGAAAATGTTATATTATAGGACAAGAGGATGAGAGAGGAAAGGGCTTATTTTTATATGGATTATACATTGTCCTTTTTGGATAAGCACACACCAAGAAAGAAGACAAATACTTAAGTCAATTATATCTGATAAGGAAAACTCCCTTTCGCGTTCAAAAATTGATCTTTTTTCGTTTTTTGTCACCTAATCTTCATTTTCCACCTCGACCACCATCTATCACCTCCGACTAACACCGCATACGACCACCATTTCCATCTATTTCTCTCCCTCTATCTCCTTATGTCTTTCTCTCTTCTCCTCTCTATCTCATGCGCATGTTCTCTCATCTTTCTCTCCCTTTCACCCTATATCTCTATCTTTTCTGCTCATTATGTCTCTCTCTATCTACCTATATTTCTCTTGCTCGTTCTATCTTTATCCTAGTATTCTGGCAAAGGGATGGTTACTTCTGCCAGAGCCCGCTTCGTTTGAGACGAAGCAGACTTCGAAGAGGATTTTTCACAAAACCCTCCTCGAACATTTTCTGGCTGGAACACCAGGGAAGCCTGAACCCTCTAGGAAGCTTTCGTTGGAAATCCGCTTCGAGGTCCCTTTGTCTCAGACCAAGGGGGTTCCAACGAAAGAGAATACTTCATTTGGCTAGAACGGTGAGAGGAGAGATAATGGGCAGCTGGAGCCCCCTCCGTCAAAGCCGAAAGAGACGTTGAGGAGGGTTTCAAGCGAAACCATCCTCGAGGGTTCTGTATCTCAAGATAGAGGGTTTTGTGTTCGGTCGTCCATGAAAGTTTGCAACACTCGAGAAGGGTTTTGCCGAAATCCTCCTCCATGTCTCCTTTGTCTCGTATAGGGATGCCAATGGGGCGGGTTTGAGACGGACCACCCCCTTCCCGTGAGACATTTCTAGACGCCCCAAAGGCTGGGTCTAAACATTTGGCACCTAGATGTTTGAGGCGTTCTCGTACATTACAAGAAAATCTATAGATCTCGTTTTCTCACAAGTCCGGTTCGTTTCTATCTCCAGTTTCTCCACTACCATCACAATACAACTACTGTCGAGCAACCGGCTGGTAAGCAGCATCCGACCAGGTACTCTCTCTCTCTCTCTCTCTCTCTCTCTCTCTCTCTCTCTCTCTCTCTCTCTAGACTCCAAATATGCTTGCATTGCTCTTATCTTATTTTGTTAGTATTTCTGATGTTGAAGTTCATATTTTTTGTATCAATTGGGGATTTTTTTCAAATAGAAGCAACTGCAATCAGTTGTCATTGTTTACTCTGCATCCTCTAAGAACCCTATTGATATGTGAAACCGTTCTCTTTCTTAAAAGCAATTAGGTTTTGTTTTTTCCATTTGGAAGTTTTAAGGATGAATGATATTAGGGTTTTGCTAACATTGTTAGTATTTAATTAGGGTTTTTATTGAATAGAACACATATTGAGTGACGACTGAGGAGGCTAATCAATTTGAGAGGGCGAGTTCTTGTTTTTTTTTAATACTCTCTGAACATTACAATGTTCATGGAGCTATATGTACTAACTTCATTTTAAACCCTACTTCTTGATTGGTGACACAATTTTTCGCCTTAAGCCTGACCAGTTTGCTACAGATTTTACATCAGTTCTATGCTCGAAAAGTGAAATCAGGACTAGTCGGTCGACCCGGGCCTAGCTACCTGGCGGGATGACAACGGGACCAGTCGGATTTCATCGGTTAAGCTTAAAAAATATATATATATATATATATATATACATACCTATATAATTACATATATTATTATAGAACAAAAAGAGCAAAATCAGTCCATAAACCTATATTATATCAATTACAAACATGATTTATACATTAGAAATACAAAACTATAAAGAAAATCAACTAATTGTAGAAGTTAAAGAGCAAATTCAGTCCATAAACTCATGTTATATCAATTATAAACATGGTTGATACATTAGAAATACAAAACTATAAAGAAAATCAACTAAATATACAAGTTAAAGAGCAAAATCAGTCCATAAACTCATGTTACATCAATTACAAACATGGTTTATACATTAGAAATACAAAACTATATAGAAAATCAACTAATTATATCAAGTTAGAAGTTAGAACTTACTTAGAGAAAGAAATAAAAACAAGATGTAGAAACCATAAGAGTATAGAGAGAGAGATAATAAACAAGGTAGAACTTACTTAGAGAGTTAGAGAAAGAAAGAGAAGAAAAAAAATATAATACTAATAGAGAGAGAAACTTGCTTGCGATTGAGGATTGGACTAGCTATTGTTGAAGGAGTGAAGGGTTCGGCTGCCCCTTTTGGTAAACCCTCAAAACCTAGATCTAGGAAAATCTCATTTTTTTAAAAAAAAAACCTACCTGACTCGTGAACGAGTAACTCGGGGTCTAGCCTAGTCGGCTCTAGGCGCCGAGTTACTCGGTTCTCCAAAACAAACGCCTATTATTTCTGACCTTAGTCGAGTGGCCACATGCCGACTACCATGTGATCGGGGCCTAGGCGCTGCTTTTCAAAGCATAGCGTCAGTTTGGTTTTGAAACTGTTGTCCTATGCCTTGAGAAGAATAACTGATACTTTGTCTCTGTGTTTAAGTCTTCGTGATACAACTGTCAACATTTATGGATGCTGATGTGATAGGTCGATCAATCTTTTGACCTACAATAGATGGCTCTATCTAACATTATACTTCCATTCAAATTTTCAAAAACAAAAAACCATATACTCTGCCGAGAGTCTTACAGCCTGATGCCTAACTACTCATTTCTCAACAAAATTTCAGCTGGTTAATTTTTATATTAGAGTTGTTACAATGTCTAAATAATAGAAATTGACTTTTGTTCGTTATAATGATAACGAAGTACTAAGAGAAGGAACAAGTAGAAGTTACTAACTCAATGCACAATCAAGTTAGTGAAACAGCAATTTGGATCTAAAATTTAATTCCCTGTTGTTATAGCTTCATGTAGATTTTTTTTTCACCATTCGTATCCATCAACTAAGTAAGTTTCAGACAAAAAGAAAAAGTAGGACCATAACTGTAGAGATTTATTGTGGAGGAAAGTCGTCACGTTTTTGCGGAGAATCTAAGTAATGTTTTATGGTTTTCTTCTCTACAAATAGTTTATTCCTCTTCCCAGTTTTTGTGCGAAATCTCCTCCACGAAACTTGATTCATATACATTTTTCTTCCTCTTTATACGACAACCACACAAGCTATTGCCCTAACTTTCTTGTTTTTAGGTTTCAAATGGTTACTTGTGGATTCATAGTATAAGATGATAAGATATAAAATCTTGACCTTAACGTGAAAACACTCGATCTTATATCAATTTCAAACAACAATCAATTAGTTGTACTAGAAAAAACGAAATGTTACCAGATAATTTACCCCCTTCACGTACCATGTACCCAATTTCCCGTAATTTTCTAGTGGGTTCTCGTATCAGTTCTCTAAATTTTGACTTACCGGAATTCTCTATCTTAAGTAACCCAATTTCTTTGTCAAAATAAATAAGCTCGAGTAGTTGAGCAGTTAACTACAAGATTTTTTTTATCTAGCTAGATAAGATTTTAAGTTTTATGTAGATCGAATGTCTTAAATTTGGTGTATATACTACATATGCATCAGAAAGAGTGAATTTTTTTGTTCGAAAAATAGTTTAAAACTTACGACAACAGAAAATAGCATATGGAAGGGGTTAGGGGTATACCCCAAGCGCACTCGATACTCACATGGTAGCGTACCGCGTAGCGGTACCCGCAACACGTACCAAACAATACGTTTGCCAGGTAACATCGAGTTCAAATAAATCCCAATTGGTAGCAACAATTTAAATTTCAAGAAGATGGCATTGATTCCTAAGTGTTTGATTCTCTTCTCGCTTGTCATCCTGGTGGAGTTCCTTTCTCTCTCTAGAGTCTTCTCTAGTGTTTCTCTTTGATATATATGTTGACAACTTATTTTATTAGACAACAGTTGTAACGTCTATAGTTTCTCTGGAGAGAATCTTTGATTTTGTGAGTTTGTTCTTGTGTGTCTAGGTTAGGATGAATTGAAACTCTTTGATTCGTTCTCCTAAATGTGAGAATCATAACAGATTTTTGGTTTAACATTAATCATCTAAGGTTGTACTTCGAAATTTTGAATTTATACATGGAATGAGTGTTTTAGAAAGCGAGTGATGCGTGCGCATCAAGGCGCGCTTCGCCATGGGGACACGCTTCGAGTCAAGGCGTACGCTTTGTGCATGACTTTTGAGACGTGCGCCTTTATACACCAACTCGTACGAATTGGGTCGTAATGCCTCAAGGTGTACGAGTCAAAATAGTTGGTGCCTTTAGATTTTTAACTTCAAATTAGAACAGAAGAGAGAGAACGAGTTTCGTGCCTAGGGTTTTTGCTCGCTCTCTCTCTAGCCTCCATTTTTGTTCTACAGCAGGTAATCTCTCAGTCTCTCTTTCTATTGAATCGGATAGAAATATTTCTTGGTAATGAACATATTTGCAGAGCGTGTTTTATACTTTTCTATTGAATCAGATAGAAATATTTCTTACCCAATCCTAAAATTTGAAAATTTTTTGAAACAAGAATTACGATGAAATTGAAAATTTTCAGAAGTGCGGACGTAGTTTAAGATGGGAGTGGTACTTTCTTTGGAATAACATAGCCCATTTCCATGTGGAGTTGAGAAGGATAAGAAAAATCAAGTGCCTTGAAGAAAGAAAAGATAAAATTACAAATAGGACTAAGAAACTACTTTTTCCTCTTTGATTTGTAAGTGTTTTTCCAGACGAACTTTGTTTTACTTTCTTTTGAAAAGGAGAAGCACTTGTACTAATTTTTGTTGCCAAATCACACCTAAGTTGCTCGCACATCAATTTTAGCTGACAATTTGACTATCGCCTCCGTAATCAATTGGTCTCCACACTTAACACATTTGCAGGACTTGCATGAAGTAGCCTATATATCTTGAAAACCAGATAATGGCAGGGAAAGCAGCACAAACTGTCGTGAAAGCGATCGGGGAGTACCAGTATCCGTGGAAAGAAAAGCTGGTGAAATACAAGGATGAGCTCTCAAAAGGTGTATGGGGTTACTGGGAGTTAGGAGCTTGGAAGAATCTAGGCATCAGTGCTCGTCATCGGGCTCGTCTCCGGAAGGAAGTTCTCCTTGCAGGTCAAGATTGGCCTTATGATCCAGCTAGGAAAGAGATGAGAAGCAAAAGGAAGGGTCATAAATGTGATAGAATATCTGCTGAAAAACGAGCAAATACTGCTGAATTGATGAAGAAGATGCCAGACATGCTGCTCGACTACAAGAAACGCAGATGGGAGAAGAAGATGAAAGAGGAAGATGCAAAGAAATAAATAAGGGTACTTCAACTTTGGTTGTTTCCTTGTTTGCCTTCTTAGTCACTCATCTCTGTTTTGAAACTTGAAGGTATGACACTTTTCTTAACATTATTGTAGAAGTAATACTGAAATAAGGCATACTTTTCATAGAAAGGATTTTGTTATGTACGAGGGCAAGTCCCTCTTTCTATCTCTAGATTAATTTTCTTCGTAGTTTTGCATCTCCGTCTTGGATTACTTAATTTTTTCTTTCTTTCTCTTATTGATATGGTTGGCTAGTTTGATCATCAAGTTATGTTTCAGTGTGTCAGATATTTCTTGGTCTGCTAATGTGGAAAGCATGAATCATTTAGGTAAATGAGAATGAAATTGGAATTGAAAAGATTAAGCGATGGGGTCATGGAAAGTCCTCATATCTGGCTACCATCAGATTAAAGAGTTTATTTCTTAAAACACTGTACAGTGATGAACTGATGATTAGCTCGATGAACATTGTCTTCCGTTTATTCTGTCTAAGGAGGATTGGTGCCATTAAGTGTAAATGGTTCATCGAGCTGTTCCTCCATGGACAAGGAGGAAAAGACCGAAAGTGGTGTTAATAAGTGTAAAATGGTTCTCTGTGCTCGTCTTGGGATGATTGGGGAACTGGTTATGTAGTGTAGTGCTGGTGATGGTGGAGCTGATGACAGTGGCCGGCAGTGGATGTGGGCTGTATTGGTGATTGGGGATGGTCGGGGTGGTGTTGGTAGTTAGCAGCGACGGTGGTGGTGAAGAGTTCCGCCCGGTGACTGGTGGTGGTGAAGAATTCTGATGTCTGGCGTTTTCAAAATCAACAAAAGAAGATGATGTAACGCAAGAAGACTTCCTTGTGTTCCATGAGTTTCACTGAGTTATATGGAATAGGCAACTGATCAGATTTGTTTCATAAAACTTTGCCCACTTTGAAGGTTCAAGTGAAGACTGGGGACCGACTCAGATCTGACTGGCAAGACGGTAAATGGTATCAGTTGATTAGATGGTAAGCAAAGACACCATTTGGTGAAGAAATGAAAACGTTTTGCTTGATCCTTGCTTCTACTTTTTGTTGGGTTTGTCACGTCGATCTCACTCGTTAGGTAATGTTTCATGTCTTGTTAATGACTAAGACACAAGAAAGGAAAAGAGAATTAAAATAAGGAAAAGTATCTTGTGCGCGACCTATGTGTTGAGTTACTATCTTGAGATGTGCAAGAAAATGAATTGTCCAAGTGATAGCTATCATTAGAGTTCCGCCTGACTTGGGGATACAAATCGGGCATAGAATGTAGGTAGAGTTAACAGTTCAATGTTTGTTATGTTTAATTAGGGTTGGGAAAAAAATTCGAACAAAATTTGGGGGTTAGATTGGCCTATAGAACAAATAAGAATTGCTAATCATTTGGAAATTAACCTAAAACTCAACTAATGGTATTCACGTGATGTACTAATGTTATTTAATGATATAATTATTCTAGGAGTCCTTGTTAAAATCTAAATCTAGAATTCATGTTCTTTCGATTGAGACTTAAAATTAGTACAACTATAAGTAACTTGAAATCAAGTATGTTTGCCTGGCAAGAATGTAGTACAAACTAAACCATTTTAATTCGATTTTTTTTCACATGGACTCCATGAACATCACATGGCATGGTCACATAGATATTTTTTTTTTGCATAAATCAGCGGGCTTAAGGGAACCCGAACCCAAAAACAACAAGACCAAGAACATAGTTAGCCCTAACATCAACAAGTCGTTAGGAAAGCCTAACAACCCAAGATAAAAACAACAAAAATACCAAAACAACTAAAATAGCAAAACTAAAGACATAATCTCTATTTGACCCTTTGCCGAACTACTCTTTGTTGTTCTTCATGTAAGTTTCTTTGAAATTCAGTACCCAAATCTCCAGGCCCGAGCTCCTCCTCACCACTAACAGGTCTTGTAGCTGCCAACAAATCAACTAATACGTTGGGATGAACACATGAATAACCTTGTATTTAGCAAACTGCACCAGCAACTTCTTTATATTAAGCAACAGAAACTTGGATTGCCAAGGAGGGAGAGTGCAACTGCTAGATATCTTATTACTGCAGCAGATTGGAAGAATTGCGTCCATTTTTGTAGCCAAAAAATTTATATGACCATCTCAAAATTATTAACTCAAAACACATCTCTTTTTCTTCGTTCTACTTGAACTAGTCACTTATCCAGGATTTGTTTCTACTTGGCCTTAGGGAATTCTCGGAGAAATCTCAATAAGAATTAAGCGAGAGAGAATTGGAAATGGTTGTGGTTGTGGATTGTGGTAAAGGTGCTGGTGGTGGAAAAGGAGAGGTGGGGAAAGGGATTTTTATTTAAGGTCCAACAACTACTCTGTGACAAGAAATTAAAAAATACAAAAAAGTATACTCAGCCCGCCTCCAAGGACTCCCACTTGAACCGCATGTGAGAGAAATCATTGTTCCTCTCTCCACGTGAGTACGTGACTAAACATGTTGTTTTTCTCACATGCGGTTCAAGTGGGAATCCCTAGAGGTGGGTTGTGTAGCCTATTGACTAACAGAAATACAGTTTTTGGGGGTATTTTGGAAGACTGAACAAATATGAAAGGCGTTATATCTAATTTGTTAGAAGTCAGGGCCAATTTGGAGCTAATCAACTTTTTACCTAACATTACTTTGTCCCTTCCAGGTATATTCTTTTCTTAGCTAACTCTATGAACTCATTGATGTATGTCATCTTTTATTTTAATAAAAGAAAGTTTAAACAAGATGGAGGTAAAAAATTAAAAACATAAAAATAGAGTACAACAACATGCTGTTTAGGTTCGAGACACGAATACATTTTTACATTTCGAAAAAAAAAGTGAGTGAAAGAGCAGAGTTTAACATAATTATCCCACTTTTCTCTCTTTTTTAGTATACCAAGGATAATACATGTACGACTTATTTTAACTACCTCGAGCGTCCAGAGCATTGTAGTAGAACAGAAATAAACAATTAATGGCTTGTTAAGTTACCAACTAACATTGTATAAGACAACATCAAAATTACAAAATATCTTCGTCTAACTTCGAGTGATGAACCGTCAAGAAAAACTTCAGTCCTCTCGCATATCAAACTAACAAAAGAATTTTTATTTAGAAACTTAGAGCCACTCAAACCAAGAACCAATGCCCCACAAGGATATATATATATATATTGGCAAAACAGTCGGTCATACTTGCCCATGCAGGGGATGAACACCCTAGGAGATACTCATAGGAAAAATACCTTACTTTCCAACCTTCTGGTCAGTTTACATTTCATCTGGTCTAAATTTTATTTTCTTTCTTGATAAAAAAAAGGTTTAGATTCTCTAAATTTATATTTTTTTATGTATATAGACATATCATTGGTCATTTAATCAATGACAAATTTGTTATGCCCTGCATGAAGTATAAAGAAGAGAATATGCTTCTTTGTAGATAAGCTTTTGTTGTTCACTCGAAGCCTGAAGGAAAATGACCATCCATTTTCTATTTTCTTTGGTTCTCATAGACCCATTAAAGATAAATATTTTAAGTTGAATATTATTTTTATTTGATTTCACGCTAACTAATGAGATGAATTTGTATCCAAAGTTGAGAGAAGTTGAAAAAAAAAACCATGTTTCTATTTATGTTATCTAATCTTAAAATATACAAGTTATATTTGTCTGAATGTTGCCTAAATGAATTTTATTGAAGTCATTTTAGACTTGTACTCTCAATTTCTTGTTCACTTACACGCCTTTGAAATAATTTCATTAAATTTTAGGGTCGATTCTAAATATTGATTTCAAATCGGTATATTTTTAAACAAAAAAAACCAAGTAATCTCGCCCCTAGTCATGAAACACGAGGAGAAAAGAGAAACAAAGAGGGAAAGAATAGTATCGACAAAGATATTTGTTGTGTAGATATAATAATAATCTTAAAAACAATGTATCCACATAAATAAAGTTTCTTTTTTATTAGTTATAGTAATTTTCTTTACAAATATTTTTCTTGTGATATTCATTATCAAACTAAGGCTCACATACTATTTGTCCATTTCTAAATTAGATATAAAACTGAAATTTGAATATGTGAATCAATATTTTAAATATATTATCAAATATTTCAAAAAAAAAAATTATTTTGAATATATTTGAACTAGACAATGGTTAAGCTTATAGTCATTTAACTTAAACTGGACAATAAATGAAGCGAATACTAACGACAACTAACAACCCTTAGTTGGAATTGTAAGAAATTTAGTCTTCCACTTTATAGGTAAAGGGTGTGTCAAAAGCGGACAGTAACAATATCACTAACAGTCCAGAAGGTTGGTCACGCACCATCTTATAACACGTTATCAGCACGATTCACTCTATTGTGATGTGGTGTTAAGAGGGTGTTTTGTAAATCAATCCGACATCGGTGGTTGTGAAATGGAGTGTGGTATGCCTCTTAAGAGGTTAAACACCCTTTCCGTGAGGGCTTTTAAAACGGTGAGGCCCAGGCAAGAAACACCACTTTTTTGTGTTTTTGAATAAGAAAGTAAACAACAGTAAATTAAAATGGGACTGATTAGGTAGTTTAAAGAACAAATCTGGCAAGTAAAGACGCAAGTGGCGGGAGCTATATATATATATATATATTCTTTCTTCATCTTTTTAAGCAAATGACCACCAGAAACACACCTGTGTTCCGTTTCAATGCCTCACTAATCATCATCTCTCTCTCTCTCTCTCTCTTCTATATATTTGTGTTTATCGCTAAATTTAAGCAACAAAATCGTACACCTTTTTCGCCGGTATCGTAAACACTGGGGAAACTAGTATTCCGGAATCGAACCGGCCGGAAAATGAGCGATTATGTTGTTTTACTAAAGACTGAGGAAGAAACCAAACTAGAAGATGAAGAAGAAGAAGAAAAGGATTTGAAGTTAAAGAGACGAAACACTCGTGTTGCATCTCTTGACGTTTTTCGCGGTCTTGCTGTTTTTGTAATCTCTCTTTCTCTCTCTCTCTCTCTCATCGGTTTCTTTGTTGATCGGATTTTTTGTGTGGAAATCAAAAATCAAATCTAGTTCAGTTTCCATTTTTGGTAATTACTTGGTGATTTAGGCTTGATTTAGGAGGAAGATGAATAGAAGAGATAGATCTGATTTCAAGTTTGCAATTATACAGAAATTTGAATTGATGATTTGTAAAACACAATGTCATCTTATATTATGATTTCAAGTTGATCTATGATTTAGTTGATTAAGGATTAACTAATTAATCAGATCATCTTATCTTAGTGGACCTGATCTTAATAGTTCTAGTAACTAGTAATGCCTAACTAGAGTTTCTGTAAATTTATGTATAAAGCGATTTTACAATAGGAACATTTTGTAAATTGAAGGTCTTAACTTGATCTTACTTGATTTTAAGTAAACTAACAAGCCTTTTCGTATCAATTTTATGTTTTTGCTATGTATTACTAATATACCTTTCTTTTTTACATCTATAGCTCATGATATTTGTTGATTATGCTGGTTCGCTTATTCCATTTGTGGGTCATTCTCCTTGGAATGGTTTGCGGTTGGCGGATTTCGTGATGCCTTTCTTTCTCTTCATTGTTGGTGTTTCGGTCGCACTTGTCTACAAGGTATCTAAAGTAACTTGCTTGGGTTTCGATTTCTTTGGAAGAAAAATGAGCTTCTTGTCTTTGCAAATCGAAGATTGTTCTTCATGAGTTTCACTTGATAACCGGTTAATTGTTTGATCTATTGTACATTTGTATTAGCAAGCTATTGAGCTCTAAAATGTTGTTAATTGTAGAGAGTAGAAAATAAAGGACTGGCTACACGAAAGGCAATTGTAAAGGCAGCACAACTATTTCTTCTTGGTGTTTTTCTCCAAGGTAGTATAATGAAATCTTGCAGCTTCCGTCGTATTTAATTTTGTAATCAATGTAAAGAACTTGTTAAGTTTGTGGTCATCCAACTCAAAACCAATTGGCAATGAGTGGAGATGACCTAGACATTATATTATTGGTTGCTAGATACCCCTTTTCCCATTTGGGACTATTCTCACAGAACTATATAATCCGGATACTATTTGTATGTTTGAGGTCTGATAGACTTTCACCATTTCGGAAGAATAATTGCTTTAAAGAGAATAAGATAATGCATAATTTATTCTGACTTGCTTCAAAAGTCTAATAATCGCTGATTGCATCTATATCCAGCATGCAGGTTATGCTTGCATGAAAGTTCTCAGTGATATTGGCCTCTCTTGAACTTTTCTGTATGTGTTCGCCAATTTGGCCAAGAAGATGTTGCGAGCCTTATTTTCCCCGTTTAGTTCAGTCTTTATTTGGCACACTAGATATATTGAGTATATCTAACCGTATACATATTCTCTTCATTCCAGGTGGTTATTTCCACGGAATAAAGTCCTTGACTTTTGGTGTTGACATTGAACGTATACGTATTCTTGGCATTCTCCAGGTATCAATTGATACATTCTATCTGGCAACTTAAGATTTTATTGGCATTCTGAAGTTAATTATTCGATTTTATACTTCAAAGTTCAATTTTCTCACAACTTCCCTGCCTCCTTGGTGTGACTCAATTGACTAACATAACAAACCCAAATAATTAGATGGGTTAAGTTATACGAGTATACCTCTTTATTTTTGTTCATTTGTTGGGTACATAATCTTGGATTAACCCAGAACCTGAACCAAATCATACTCTGAAGGCATTTCATTTAACTTTATTAAGTATAGCTTAATTCTTTTCTTCTGTTTACTTTATCTCCAACTCTATGATCTCAAGGCATCCAAGAAATCAAGTACGTTATTAGATTGAAAGATGAAATAGCATAGCTTGGCATCATTTTTCTAGAGAAGATCATTCAATCTGAAGCACTCATTGTTTTCTACAATGTATGACTGAGCTAAAGAACTAATCACAATTACGTCAAGTTTCATTATGAATACCTGAAGAACTAACATCTTGGGCTACTATATCTGATTATGTGGTTTGTTTCCGTCTTGGTTATGCTTTTGGATAATGTTATCACACTATCGTTAAGTCTTCAAATATTTTTGTCGCATTTGGGGCATTTCTCTTAATTTTGTGCACATGCTTCAGAAAAGTAGTTTAGGAGAAACTTACATCCTATTTTTCCATTGCATGCAGAGGATAGCCATTGGATACGTTGTTGCAGCTCTATGTGAGATTTGGTTTACAAGTAGGAAACACAAAATAACAGTTTTCAAGACCTATTATTTGCATTGGTAATGGTTTACTTTTAATATTTTTGCAGCTAGGACTGCTCTTACACATTACTTCCAAGCTTCTATAATCTAATTTCCGAAATTTGGCATTGGTTACATTGTTACAATGATAATTTAGTTAGACCTTACCCAATTGGTATTTCGTGGGTTTTTTATCGCTGAATTGGTGTTCATGCTGTCAAGGTGTAATTGGAGATGTTTTCTTTTCTTAGGTCAACTAAGTTGATCATTTATGAAAAGGAAAGTTAAATGTTTTACTTTGTTTTTCCTTGTGTTAATTCCTTTCCCTCAGGTGTGTCGCAGTTGCCATATTAATAATTTATTCTGCGCTGTTATATGGCTTATATGTTCCTGACTGGCAATTCAGAGTTCCAAACTCAACCTCTTCTGACGAGAGCTACACCATTTACACGGTGAGATCTTTTACCTTAATCCTTATGACTTGAACACTTATGATATAGTTAAAGTTGTGTGCAGCTATTGCTTATCGTCAGTTTCTTTTTTGGTTCCATTGGTCATTCTTTTCACATATTTAAGGATGAAGAAAAATAACATGTTAGTGTTGAGAAAATAAGCCACTCCTTATAGGTGACCAGTCTACTTAGAGTTTTTCTCTAATGCAGAAAACCAGGATCTTGGATGCAATGGTGAATAAATACAATATAACCAACCACGAAGCAAATAAAGAATAATGACACGCAAGATTTATAGAGGTTCGGAGCAAGTGCTAGGTCCTCTTTTAGCCGTACCAACTAATCCCCTATGAATATGAAGTTACAATTTACCCGAGTTACCGTACACAAAGTCTAGTGCACTCCCCGGTTACAAAATCTTACTACAACTCTCTTACCCTCACACTTATACAACTCTCTTGATCAACACTCTCTCTTACTATTTCACTTTAGTTTACAGAAGAGACTTGCGAATGGTACGATGATTTGATGAATGAGGGAGGCTATTTATAGCACTACATCATCCGGATGAGAAAGAGAGAAATAAATTGGTTGCCCAATTTTCTTCCATCCATTTAATGCCAAGCTGCATTTTCTTCCTTAAGACCAGGAAGCTCCCTTAAAGTAGGGTGGCAGTAGCCTTTTAGACTTTTATCCAAACATTAACTCACATTTGACCCCCACCATACACAGTTAGTCCCTCCATAGCTCTTGTATGAGGTGTATAATATCGCACAAGTTAGAAACAGATTATGTTTCTAATACAAAACTCTTATCATTATTATGTAGCGTTGTGACATACTTTTTTCGTGATTTTTTGGTGCAAACGTTAACTATATATTGAGGTTAATCATATTGATAGAGATGAATGGCAGCAACAACCACAAAAGGTGTATCGGAGGCGTCAAAAGAAAGATTCTAAGGCCCAAATTCTGATTTGGCATGTCTTAGATGAAGGGCCCACCTGGAATCTTGAATAATGTGGGCCTAATCCAAAATGGTTCCACCTTGTTCAATGTTTACTGCCTTTTAGTGTCTCTTTAATGTCTTTAATGTCTTATAGTGTCTCTTTAATGTCTTAAATGTCCTTTATAATGTCTTTTAGTGCTCTAGGAGTTTAGAAGTTCAATAGTCTACAAGTAAAGATGGCAAAGGTGGGTTTTAGGCCTATATAAGGCATGTAATTCTGCTGTTTGAGACAGACAGAGAGTATTCCAGCAGCTAGTTAAGCTTTATGTGTTTGTGTGATGCAAATACCCCAAAGGTGTGATGCCTAAGGGCTCTAGGAGTGATTCCTAGTTTGTACTGGTGTGATACTAGTGCGTTATTTCTTATATCTATAATATAATCAAGCTATTTTCTTCCTTATTTCCAACTTCCCATTTCTGTCCTACATCATTTTGGTACCAGAGCGAGGTTACGTATGGCAAATAGATCTGGAAGAAATTTGCGAGGAAGAATAACTGATGACCAGCGTGACGAGATCCTTTTCAGAATTGTAGATACTCTCAATGATATTGAAATCAGACTAGGAGAGATGGAAATTCGAACACGCCATCCAGGTAATAATTCTGAAACTGCGGGACAAGGTGACCAAGTTGGTAACGATGAGGAGGAAAATCAAGACGATCAGCCCCAAAACAGTCCCCCAAGACGTAGGACTCGTGTTTTTGAACCACTAAGAAACATGAGGGTACCAGAACATGATGCAGCTGGTGATATTACAAAGAAAGTAAGGATTGAAGTACCAGATTTTGAAGGTAAGGTTGATCCAACTCTATTTTCAGATTGGCTTACATCAATCGAAGAGTACTTTGATTGGTTTGATATGACTGACGAGCGACGAGTTAGATTTGCTAAGATGAAACTGGTGGGCTTAGCAAAAGTGTGGTGGAATGGTGTTGAAGGAGACATCAGACGAAAGGGACTGCCATCAATTGACACATGGCAAGAAATGAAGATTAAACTACGAGAGAAATACATGCCAGCAAACTATCATGACAAATTGTGTGATCAACTTATTAACTTAAAGCAAGGCAGCATGTCAGTGATACAATACATGCAGAAATTTGATGAGCTTAAAACTAAGAGTGAAGTGGTGGAAGATCCTCGACAAGCCCTTGCTCGATTTAAAGCAGGCCTGAGAGCTGATATAAGAAGGGAATTACTTCGACATCCAATCTACAATCTGGAACATGCTTTCCAACTTGCGTTGGACATGGATGAGTACCTAAGCTACCCTATAACAAAGAAGTTTGGGAGTCAAACCATGGAAACAGCAAATCGGAGGTCTAATGATGCTAATTATGGAGTTCGGACAGCAACAAATCAACATGCCAACAAATCTCAAGTTTTTAGGGGTTCTTTTGCAAGAGATAACGCCAACGGCAAACCCTTTTCAGCAAATAAGTGCTTCAAATGTGGGGAGACTGGTCATTTGGCATACCAATGCCCTAAGAAGAACTTACATATTGGTATAGAAGACGAAACGGAGGCCGGTATACAAGGAGATGAGGAGAATCAAAATTTGTTTGATTACGGGACATATAACCCCGATGACTTAGAAGAAGATGAAGAAGATACGTCTCATTTATCTGTTGTTAGGCGCATCCTAGCATCTCCAAAAGTTGAGAAAGAAGATTGGCGACGTACTTCAATCTTCCAAATGTTGGTTCGTTGTGGTGACCAAGCTAAAAAGCTAATTATCGATGGTGGGAGCTGCATGAATGTTGTTTCAGCAACCACAGTTGAACACCTTAAGCTTGCTGCCCAACCGCACCCACATCCTTATAAAGTGGCATGGATAGACAATACCTCAATACCGGTAAGTCATCGCTGCCTCGTTTCACTTTCTTGTGGTACTTATAGTGATTCGATTTGGTGTGATGTGATTCCTATGAAAGTTGCCCACATAATTCTTGGGCGCCCATGGCTTTATGATCGTGATGTGCACCATCACGGGAAGGAGAACACATACAGCTTCACATTCAACAACAAAAACGTTGTTTTGAAGCCTATGAGTACAGCTGAAATTGAAAAATACAAAGAAAAGAAGCCCAAAACTGTTGTTGCAAGCAATAAAAAGTCCCTTCACATGATTACCAGGAAGGAATTTGAATTAGACAGCAAAGAATCGGGATTTGTGTATATTGTAGTGCAGAAAGAAGTTGATAAAACTGCTGCTGTCCATGCCCCTTCGATTCCCTCGGAAGTGTCGAAGTTATTGGCTGATTTTTCTGATGTGGCACCTGAAGAACTACCTGATGAATTGCCTCCTATGCGTACTATTCAACATGCAATAGACCTGGTTCCGGGATCACAACTACCTAATCTTCCAGCTTATCGCATGAATCCAAGTGAGCATACTGAGTTACAACGGCAGGTTAAAGAGTTGTTAACCAAGGGTTTTATTCGTGAAAGTTTAAGCCCTTGTGCTGTCCCCGCGTTGCTCACACCAAAGAAAGACGGTACTTGGCGTATGTGTGTTGATAGTCGTGCTATCAATAAGATTACCATCAAGTATCGTTTCCCAATACCTAGACTTGATGATCTATTAGACATGATGGCTGGTTCTCTAATATTTTCCAAGATAGATCTCAAAAGTGGCTACCATCAAATACGCATCAGGCCCGGGGATGAATGGAAGACTGCATTTAAGACGAGGGATGGTCTATATGAATGGCTAGTCATGCCTTTTGGCTTGTCTAACGCCCCTAGCACATTCATGCGCTTCATGACTCAGGTATTACAACCCTTTATTGGTCAATTTTTGGTTGTTTACTTTGACGATATCCTTATATACAGCAAAACAAAAGAGGAGCACCTTGTCCATTTGCAACGAGTTATGAGGCTTTTACGCCAAGAGAAGCTCTATGTTAACCTGAAGAAGTGTTCCTTCATGAGCACACATGTTGTTTTCCTAGGCTTTGTTGTTTCAGCGAAAGGTGTACAGGTCGATCCGGATAAGGTAAAAGCTATCACAAATTGGCCAACTCCGAGTACGGTACATGATGTACGAAGCTTTCATGGTTTGGCAACATTCTATAGGCGTTTTATCAAGAATTTTAGTACTGTCATGGCACCTATAACTAATTGCTTGAAGAACGGGCAATTTGTATGGACGAAGGCAGCATCAATAGCTTTTGACGAGATAAAGAAAAGGATGACGGAAGCTCCTGTTTTGCACCTTCCTGACTTCTCAAAGGTGTTTGAAATGACATGTGATGCATCACATGTGGGAATTGGAGGTGTTTTAAGTCAAGAAGGACATCCAGTCGCATTTTTCAGCGAAAAACTGAATGAGGCAAAGCAAAAGTATTCCACGTATGACAAGGAATTTTATGCTGTTGTTCAAGCCCTTCGTTATTGGCGGACTTATCTTATTTTTCAAGAGTTTGTGCTATTCTCTGACCATGAGGCTCTCAAATACATAAACTCTCAAAAGAATTTAAATCGTCGTCATGGTAAGTGGGTTTCTTTCTTACAAGAATATGCTTTTGTTATCAAGCACAAGGCAGGTACTGAAAACAAGGTTGCTGATGCTTTAAGTCGAGTAGTTCATATCCTCTCTTCCATGCAAGTCCAAGTTGTCGGTTTTGATTTACTAAAAAAGGACTACCCCTCTTGTAAAGATTTCAGCATCATCTATGCTGATTTGTTGGCTGGACAGCAAGGAGTACATACTGAATTTTCTATACACGATGGCTACCTGTTCAAGGGGACTCAACTTTGTTTACCCGACACGTCTCTTAGAGAGCAAGTAATATGGGAATTACATGCAGGAGGAGGAGCAGGTCACTTTGGAAGAGATAAGACTATTGTGATGGTTGAAGATCGATTTTATTGGCCAGGCTTGAAAAGAGATGTTGCCAAAGTCGTTTCTCGTTGTCGAACTTGTCAAACAGCAAAAGGAAGGCGGAAAAATACCGGCTTATATATGCCATTACCTGTCCCTCATGAACCATGGCAAGACCTAAGCATGGACTTTATCCTTGGGTTACCAAAAACCCTAAGAGGCCATGATTCCATATATGTGGTTGTGGACCGATTTTCGAAAATGGCACATTTTATTCCGTGTACAAAGACTGCTGATGTTGTCTCTGTTGCTAAGCTCTTCTTTAAAGAAGTGGTTCGACTTCACGGGTTGCCTACAACCATTGTCTCGGATCGTGATGTGAAATTTATGAGTTATTTTTGGCGTACTCTATGGAAAATGCTGAATACAAAGCTGAAGTTTTCTTCTTCTTTTCACCCACAGACGGATGGTCAAACAGAAGTTGTTAATCGAAGTTTGGGTGATTTACTTCGCTGCCTAGTCGGTGACCATGCTCCTAGCTGGGATCTGGTCATCCCTATGGCTGAATTTGCTTACAATAGTTCAGTGAACAGATCTACTGGTCGCAGCCCCTTTGAAATAGTAACTGGTATACTGCCAAAGAAGCCTATTGATTTGGTTCCTTTACCAATTGAAGCACGCCCTAGTGCTGAAGCAGATGCTTTTAGTAAGCACATTCGGGACATACATGATGAGGTAAGGCGAAAGATTGCAATCAGCAATCAAAATTATAAAGCACATGCTGATTTGAGGAGGAAGTTTATCGAGTTTAACGAGGGAGACATGGTTATGGTACGAATCAGACCCGAAAGGTACCCAAAAGGTACTTTTAAGAAACTTCACTCTAGAAGTGCTGGTCCATATATGGTTCTTAAGAAGATCAGCTCTAATGCATATGTTCTCGACTTACCCAAAGATATGGGCATAAGTAATGTGTTCAACATTGAGGATCTTACTTTGTACCATGAACACGACAGCTATGTAGTTGACAAGGATCCTGTCATTCGCCTACCACCAGCCCCACATTCAAAAGAAGAAATTGAAGACGTTGTGGATCATCAAATTGTTTCTACTAGGGCAGGTGGTTATCAAAAGTATTTGATTAAATGGAGGGGACGCCCACTTTCGGATTGTACTTGGATTAGAGATGATGAGTTTCAAAGACTCGACCAAGACCTTTATGAGAAGTTTCATGCAATTAACTCGCCGGGGTCGAGTTTTCTCAAGCCAGGGAGAGTTGATAGAGATGAATGGCAGCAACAACCACAAAAGGTGTATCGGAGGCGTCAAAAGAAAGATTCTAAGGCCCAAATTCTGATTTGGCATGTCTTAGATGAAGGGCCCACCTGGAATCTTGAATAATGTGGGCCTAATCCAAAATGGTTCCACCTTGTTCAATGTTTAATGCCTTTTAGTGTCTCTTTAATGTCTTTAATGTCTTATAGTGTCTCTTTAATGTCTTAAATGTCCTTTATAATGTCTTTTAGTGCTCTAGGAGTTTAGAAGTTCAATAGTCTACAAGTAAAGATGGCAAAGGTGGGTTTTAGGCCTATATAAGGCATGTAATTCTGCTGTTTGAGACAGACAGAGAGTATTCCAGCAGCTAGTTAAGCTTTATGTGTTTGTGTGATGCAAATACCCCAAAGGTGTGATGCCTAAGGGCTCTAGGAGTGATTCCTAGTTTGTACTGGTGTGATACTAGTGCGTTATTTCTTATATCTATAATATAATCAAGCTATTTTCTTCCTTATTTCCAACTTCCCATTTCTGTCCTACATCACATATGCAGGTCAACTGCTCAACCAGAGGTGATCTTGGACCAGCTTGTAATTCAGTTGGAATGATTGATCGTTATGTTCTTGGTGTTAATCATCTCTATAAAAAGCCAGCTTACAGAAATCTGAAGGTATATCTAATTTGAAGAGCACAAATGGCTGGTAACATCAGGCATATGTACTGATGCCTAAGAAAAATATATATATCTCGTAGGAATGCAGTAGCAACGGGCAAATTTCTGAGCACTCACCTTCGTGGTGCCATGCTCCATTTGACCCAGAAGGTATTCTAAGGTTAGTTTCTCAGCTTGTTCATGTTTCTTCGCGTATTTGTTTCTCCAGGCTGAGGATCCATTTTATCTCTGACTGTTCTTCTTTCTTCTATATCAGTTTATTAGGTCCATATTTTTGTTACTATGCTATCGATGTTCTAAACTTTAAAGGCAAGCAAGAATTTTTGCATATTAAACATGAATCGAGTCAATTAAATAATAAATTATCAATTAGAATTACTTATCAATAACGATACAAGCACATTAAGCTTGACTATGCTTCCTTTTTTGCTCCTGTCTGTTCTATTTGGGTCTTTGGTTCTTGAAATATCTGTTGAACATTTTTTTCTGTATAATGATAACCCGGGCCTCAGGCTTGTTTCTACTGTTGTTGGTAGCATCCACGCAGTTTGTTGGATGAAGTTCACCTGTCCCGTATATAAAGAGAACTTGGAGAGGTCTTTCGATCCTTATTTGGTTACATATAGTTTTAATCATTCACCTGTTTGTCAAAATAATAATCATATTTTGGTATCTTATGCAAAAACACATTCTGTTATTGTTATTTTACTAGTTCTTCTTGTTTCACAGCTCCTTCGCAGCTGCCATAACTTGTATCATAGGACTTCAGTTTGGTCATGTTCTTGTACAATTAGAGGTGAGAAGTTCACTTCGAATAGATTTTATTTGTATTTGTTCTGTTTAGTTTGATTTATTCTCTCTTTGGTTTACTCTTCAATTTGAATGTTATTTTGTTTTAACCCAAATAGTCTGGTGTCACATATTTCAGGACCATAAAGATCGGATTTTTCATTGGGCATGGCTTTCAGCATCAATTTTTTGCCTTGGGTTGTTCCTTACTTTCGTAGGTATGTACACAAATAAGCAAGAATTCCTATTGCCCCATTTAAAAAAAATTCTAATGAACTTTCAAGAATCAAGAGTATAACATGTATTTTCTATCACTTCTCAGCTATCCCTCTTAACAAAGCTTTGTACACAATCAGTTACATGTTGCTTACTTCATCATCAGCAGGAATCACTTTCTGTGGTCTATATGTATTGGTGAGCTTGAAATACTTCCTTTATGTGACATTTACATATATACAGTAATCATCTTCTACAACTTCAAATGGAGTATTTACAGTTCATAGCTCACTGATGTCATTGAATTACTTATTGACCATCCGTTAACAACTCTACTCTCAAGCATCATCGGGTGACAAATATTTGGAGTACAAGGAAAATTCATGCATCATTCAAAGTGCAAATTTCTAAGTTTGTGGACATCCAACTCAAAACCGTTCAACAATGAGCAGAGTGGTCCTAGTTATTGTTTATTTGGTCATGAGACTTCCCTTTGTTCATGTGGGACTATTTTCACACTCATGTCTAACGTTCCTTGAACATAACACTATCGTGTTTGTGCGTAGCGAGGAATACATGTGGCCGTTGGTCGTAGCTCTGATATTGTTATAAGTTAGTGAACATCCAACTCAAAACCAATTGAAAATGAGTGAAACGACCCTAGGTCTTATTTAGTTGGCCATGAGACTTTCCATTAGACTATTCTCACGCCCATCACATGTGGCGTTTTTTGAGCCTAACCTTTCGCTTATGTAGGTGAAACGGAAGAACCTAGTTTTCTTACCATATTAAGTTTGTGGATATCCAATTCAGAACTAATCGGCATGCGAGGAGAGGCCATAGACAATATCTAGTTGACCATGAGATTCAGTTTAGATGCATCAGTCTTTCGTTATTATACTTCTTTAACATTGATTCAGTTAAACTCTGATGTTAATATTTAATATGGCAAGTAATACTACATGTGCTTATCGATCCATTTTCTATTGCAGGTGGATTTTTATGGTTACAGGTGTTTAACTTATTTTCTGGAGTGGTTGGGGGTACATGCTTTGAGTGCTTATATCCTTATATCTTCGAACTTGGCTGTCATTGCAATACAAGGGTTTTACTGGAATCTTCCTAAAAATAACATTGTAAGCCTATTTATTCGAAACAAATTTCCTACAAAGTCATAATGAATCTCCCCAATAGAAAAACTATTTATTCGAAACAAATTTCCTACAAAGTCATAATGAATCTCCCCAATAGAAAAAAAACAGATATATGAGCCTATGCGGTGTTGGTGCCCAATGGATTAGATCAATTATATGCCCATCATAAGTTATTTTAATGTCGGAAAAATATTTCGTGTTGGAGCTATTTGTTTTTGTTCCCTAAATTCCATTCTGATTTTGTCCTATTTGTGATTCTTCTCGAACCATGAGGTGGTCAGTGCTTTTACTGTCTGTAAACAAAAGATTAAAAACATATCTTGATTCTTCAAAAATTACTAGCGTTAAAGTTATAAAACCCTGAACCTAGTTACATCCTATAATAGCCATCTATGTTGAGCATTTAGGGTCGTTGGATCTGGACAAAGGGGTGACCCTCTCTTGGTACGGCTTCTGTGGTGCCCTTGTCTAACGGCACCTCTTATATACCTAATATAAATACTTGTAATACACATAAAAAAAATACCTTAGTACAAATCATAATTTTGTGCCTCTCTGATTTAGGATTTCACAATTACCTTTCTTGTGTTGACAGATTCATTGGATTGTTACACGCATTGTTCAGAAATGATTCATATATTACTTCAATCAGAGGTAACACTTTACATACATCTGCTAGCTATGTCTCCTGCTTGGTTAAGCTATTATACCATTACCAGCTTTTAGTGTATATTGTACGTACTCTTAAAATATGTAATCCCAGTCCTTGCTTGTATTACATAATACTGAGATAAATTACATGAAATATAACATTCACGATACGAGTCAGTAGTCGCTTTATCCCTAACTTCTGCTCAAGCCTGACCAAACTTAGGCACCAACCGACCTAATGTACCCGACCCTGGTACTTAATGTCGAGATACTTCCTCTGAATCGAATAAAATATTTATGTTTAAGAGTCGACCTACAGGAAAACTTAGTTGCTAATTTAACTGCAAAATGTGAATTATAACGGAGACTGTATTTCAGATATTACGATTTTTTTGTGAAGAACAATATAAGCTTCATATGTTTAGGAAGAGTATCTTAATATGTACGATAAAGTAAAAGGAAAAGAAAGTAAATCTAGAAAAGATATCCATCCAAAATAAGTTAAACATTGACCAATATATTATACTAGACATGTTTTATCAGCAAACTATTTTAGATAGAATTAGTGACAGCTTTAGTAGAAGATTGTGATAGAATTATTACATGGTTCTTTTTCATATTAACATAGGACACTAATGATCAAGTAGGGCACATAAAACTGTTCATGAAAACTATTTCTAATGATCTAAAGAGAAGTTATGAAAAAGTATATACTGTTCGAATCTATGCCCGACCTCAGTCTGGGTATTGATCCAAATGTTCTTCTCCCCATTTGCTACCTTCTTGACATACACACGGAAAAGATGAAAAAATGAACGGTCTGATTGTTAGTTTTTTTTTTTTTTTTTTTTGTTGAAAGTCTGATTGTTAGTTACATAATGTTTTTGCCTATGTCAGGGTATCGGGCGAAATAGAATTGTTGTTATAGGGGCCTAGGGTTTCAAAGAATCAACAGAGAATTAGAAGAATATATGAGGCATATAGTAGTGCAATATTTTCAAGTTAAACTCCAAATATACCTAATTAGGAAGTTGAGGTTAAGCCACTATCAAACACTACTAGTACCTGCAAAAGATTAGTAGGAGCTACTCAGTTGAGTCCCATGTCTTCTAGTGATGGATATGACTCAGCTGTATTTCTGTCTGTTCCCTTCATAATCTTAGAGGAAATTTCTGTATTTTGTACTTGTCTTGTTACACCAATTTCCATCATCTTTACTTTATATTTGTTTTCTTATGATAAATAAATCTTTTTTTTTTGTTGACATTATGATAAATAAATCTTGTTAGCCCAAGATCAACTTTTGTTAGGAGACACCTTAACGCGATCGGTCCTTTTTTTGTATGGTTTAGGGGGTTGGCTGATAAATTAATGCTGCCAAACATAAAGAATGAAGATAAAATTGTCAAAATCGAAGTTATTGATATAGCATGAAAATAATAGTGATACCCTGAATATTTTGGGGATAAACCTGATTGACAGTCGGGTTTCATGCTTCTCATCAATAGAGAGAAATTAGTGTGAAATCCGATAGTTCGATGAATTTTCATGCAAAAAATTTTGGTCTCTTACTCGTTTCCCACACAAGATCAACAACTTTGTTTTTTACCACACTTTTATTTATTTCGACGTTCGTATTATTTTCTTTCGTAAATTTATTAGCGAATGTCTGTCCGTCATTGTAGGGTAGCTTTGGTAGCAGAGACCACCACCATTCAAGGACCAATCAATCACATTGGTATTTTTATGTGGGGTTGGGTTTGTTTTCCTAATGGTCAGATGTCTATTAAGCTTTAGCCTGTAGCTCAAACATAAATGGCAAATCAACTTTATCTAAAATCTGATAAAAATTCAGACAACCTGAAATTTATTATTCTTAATTAAATAGTTTCAACAAAAAAAAAAAAGTTGCCATTAAATTAAGGCCAGCGCTTTGGGGAAAGCTAAATAATTTCTGGGGTGTGAAATTTTAAAGGTAATATGTAGAATTTTAGAGATTTTTCGGGGAAATAAATTTTAAGGGAAAATTAGAAAAAAAACACTCCACCTCACCTCAATCTATCTCCACCTCACCTCACTCTCTCTCCACCTCACCTCTTTGTCTTCTCTGATTAGGTCGCCGACCGGAAAAATTTTCGGCCGGCGACCATTAAAAAAAATTAAAATTAAAATTTTTCACTCTCTCTCTCTCTAGAAACTCCGGCGAAGGGGTTTCCCTTCGCCGGAACTGGTCTGTTCTTCAACAGACCGATCTGGCCTGTTGAAGAACAAACCGATCTGGTCTGTTCTTCAACAGACCCGATCTGGTCTGTTGAAGAACAGACCAGTTCCGATCTGTTCTTCAACAGACCGGAACTCCGGCGAAGGGAAACCCCTTCGCCGGAGTTTCTAGAGAGAGTGAAAAATTTTAATTTTAATTTTTTTTAATGGTCGCCGGCCGAAAAATTTTCCGGCCGGCGACCTAATCAGAGAAGACAAAGAGGTGAGGTGGAGAGAGAGTGAGGTGAGGTGGAGATAGATTGAGGTGAGGTGGAAAGAGAGAGACTGAGGTGGAGAAGTATTTTGCTTTCCCCCAAAATAAAATTGTCAAACAAAATTGACTAATTTTTGACCAAGTCTTCACACCTCGGAAACTATTTAGCTTTCCCCAAAGCGCTGGCCTAAATTAATTGGGCACTCACATTTTCATTGATTTGTTGACACGTGGATATTAGATACATGATTAAATTACTCATAAGTCCTAAACATACTATTAAGAATGTATGTGGAAAATGACACTAAATATTAGTTGAAGATAGGATAGTAGTAAACTAATAACTACCCACAGTTCCTATATTGAAACCAAAACAGCTGAAATCATTAAAAGAAAAGGATGTGACTTTTCAACATTATCCGTTCCCTCAAGTGGGGTATTAAGAAATTTTTTTCTTTTTTGGTCTTATATGTACCAACTTGTTTGTTTTTTTTTTTTTTTTTTGTTGAAAGGGAACCAACTTGTTTGTTATGAAGTAGATGGAAATTTCAATTTCCTAATTTTATATTTCATAGTTTTGCTTATTTTATAATGAAGCGGCCAAGGGCCAAGGCTTATGTCCACGAATATATAACACAAGAGTCGGTGAGTGAAGAGCTTTTCTACTGGCTCGCCATTTCATCTACAAGCGTGATGTTGTGCTTATGATACATTCTGGGCGTGATCTGTCTGGACAAATATTAGAGAAAGTAAAATATTTTTCTTAATTTGTGGTTGGACTTGTACTCGGATGAGGATTTAGCTTGGGTATGTCGAACATGGGAACATTTTATCGTTAGAACGGGCCTGGGCTTACTCCATGTCCAATCAATGCCTAAAGTAGGCCCATTATACTAGTGGAGGGACAGACAGAAGAAGATGATGATGATGTTTATGATAAAAAATAAAAAAGTCAACTACCTTAGCCACTGCTTCTCTCCCCTGCCATTCATTGTTTTGCAGGAGAAACAAAATTTATTATTCTCATAACCTATGAAAATGTTTTCTCCTTCCATATATTTTTACTAACTTTATTTTTTTTTCTCAATGGCTTAGATAGAGATCATTTCTTTTAAGGAAAATGACATTATCGGGCCACACATTGTCAAAACAAATTCGTGGCCGAAAACAAAATCAAGGGCTAGGATTTGAGGGTCAACTCTATCAAGATTTGTATATGATATCTCGAAAATATTCTGGCCATTGGCATTATTTTCTGTCGAAATTTTGTCTCGCCTTTGGGTGGTTGTATAACGGTTTGTTTCTTTAATGGGTGTAGTCAATCAAAACTTTGGTTGACATACATAGACTTCGTGTCTGTGTACATTTTCATTGACATTGAAGAGTCTATGGACTTTGATGGATTCTCATTATCATTTCAGTGATCAGAGTCTTGGTCAAACTTTACTGCAACATTTCCTATAATTTACTGGTTAGCAAAATATACTTGCCAAGTTTTTCTCCTACCTTCACCAAGGCCTGTTTTAACATACAAAATAATACATACAAGAAGTCTACCTCACTCTCTCTAACTATCTTTCTCCATCTAACTATTGATGTCTATACAAGGTGGGGAAGAAATAAGAAAGACAGAAAGGAGGGTATAACTTGAGGCAGTAGTAGTAGTACTCTCAAAATGGAGCAGTTGAAGTTCTTTGGAGATTCATCTTTTTAGGAAGTCTCTGAGCAGTAGCTGCTAATCTTAACTGTTCCAATAATTAATCGAAGTCGATAAAACCAATTATGGAGAAGAAATTTAAACTCAAAATTAGGTGAACTTACAATTAGGGTTTGTTTAATTTTTACCTGTTTGTTTTGTTTCATTAGCTTGGCATTCTCTTCCATCAAATTAGCTACTTCAAGCTCCAATTCATTTGTATAAGCCTGTATTATATCATCAAGTAAAACACAATTAAACTCTAATAAGAGAAAGAGAGATAGGTATATAGAGAGAGAGGTATAGAGGAAGTGCCGGCCTGTTTTCGAGCTCTAGAACGAGCAGCCGATTCTCTGTTCTTGATCATCCTCTTGTGTCGTCGATCACCAGAGCTATCGTCATTATCAGAAACCCTTTTCTTATTTCCTAAAGAAGACAAGGAAGAAGAAGAAGTACATAACCCAAATGGATCAAATGGAGAATTTGTAACAAAGGAAGCCCCAAGATCATCACTGTGGTGGTTATTTAATCTTGGGTAAGATGGAAGTGGATTGTCGACATCATTGTTCATATTGTCAAAGCAATAAGCAAAATCAGGTTCTGAATTCAAACACAGGTTTCTTCTTTGTGGAGGTAGAGGAGGAGGAGCCTTGGTGGTGGTAGTTGGTGGTGGTGGAGTAGTTTCTTTGCTAAAAGGTGGTGGAGCTAGGAAGTCTTGAAGTTTCATACCTAGAAAGGTTGTGGTTGTAGTAGAGGTGGTGGTGGTGGTGGTGGTGGGAGGAGGGAGAAGTGCTCCTAGTTCTTCAACACCATTTTCATCTCTAGTGGTGGACTTATCATGGAGAGAAGTAAGATTGATGTCTTTCCAAACATCTTCTAAGGTCTTATTCCTTCTAGGGTTTGAAACTATGAAAGATGAAGATGAGATTCTATTCACTCTGTTGTCATCACCACCTGATGACCACATACTCACATAGTAGTTTGTAAGCTCAAATAGAGAGAGAAAGGAAGTATGTAAATTAGAGAAATAGAGAGACTACAAGGGAATGGAAGAAAGGTGATGGTATACTTATAAAGATTGAGAGAGAGTATTATGAATTGATTGAGACATAAAGGAAACTTCAAGAAAAATGGGTTTTCTTTTTCTTTTCAAATAGTATGATCAATGATCAAGAACAGAAAAATTTAGATGAGCAAAAATGATAACAGTGATTAAATAAAGTCAAAGGTGGTTTCATACAGATCTTCATTTTGGACGGCCTGGATTTTCTTGGGTCGATTTTCAATCCGAAATGGGCCTCCATTTGTGGCACTTCTATCATTTCTCCAACCATGAGAGAGAGAGAGGAGTTGTCACCCTGGCCTGGGGTTACTGAGACATAGAAGAATCTAGGTAGCACCTAATCCACCAAAGGATACATGTAAAGAGAATAGTGGTACATTTTTATGTAAAAGAATAAAATCTTTTAAAAAAATCCAACTATTCTTTCCCCCTACTTTAACAAAAAAAAAAAAAAAAAAAAAACTATTCTTTCCCCCTTTCTTCATTTGCACTACAAATGAATTATTGTCCTTATTCCATTTTTATTACAAGGTTTCCATTATTTTTGTATTGCTTTGTGTGACTCCTTTTAGACTCCCAAACCATCCAGTAATAGATTTCTATTTTTGTTCTCTGTCTTATGGTCTATTGATGTAGTCCTGTCTTTCTTTATACAAAATAAAAATGGAATCTTGTATTTGTATCAATTTTTACAGTCTATAAAAATCTTATTAGTAACATTTATTCTTAGTCTTTCGTATTGTCATATCACAATCGGTTTGGACCCAAAATAGCTAAAGCGTCGCTTTGGACTCCAACGTAATTAAGCGTGTCATATTTTGAGTTTTATATGCTATTTTCGAAACAATAATAGTTATACTCTAAACAAATTTATAACTGTTATTGTCAACAGTTGGCAGCCCAAGTGGTTCGAAGGTGTTGACATAAACTCGAGAAATCCCTGAAGGTCCCAGGTTCGAATCCCAGAGAACGTGGAACCTTGGTTATTTGAATTGGGATTATGTAGGTTTAAATAATGTTGTTGGGCTTCAGGCCATTGTCTTTGTTGGGCTATAGGCCCGGTCTTGTTAATGTTTGAGTGGGCAATTATCGAGCTTATCACATCTATGATGTATTAAATTTCAAATATCACGACGTACGTAGATCGTAGTCATCTTCCCAAAAAAAACAAACAAGAAAAAAAGTCATGGATTTTTCAACACCCATTATGTAGGCCTCCAGTTTTAGTTGGGTTGGGGCCTCCAAAATATTTGGACCGGTCTTGCATCATACGTAAGTTTTAGTGAAGCTTTATGTAGATGGAGTGAACATTTTGTGGTAAATACAACTCACAAATATGTTATCAATTTAATTTTCCTTTTACATGACTATGTGCAAAACACCTATGGAGATTTGTATGTTAAAAGGTTCATTCAATATAAATTTAAAACTGAATCGGCTGAACTATGATAATTCTATTGCAATTATGTGGTATCTATTTAAACATGCCTATCTTTCCTTTTTGGGACATTTAGTGTTAGAGTTAAAGAAAAGTACCGACATTAGCATTTGAGTCAAGAATTTGTCTGTTATAGGGTCTGGGTCACAAACTAACCGTTGACTCAATCGACTAGAGACGGTCGTTAACAACTGTTAGTCTGTGACCCAAATGCTAATGCCAGTACTTTACGTTGACTGTAACAGTAAATATCTCATAAGTAAATTGTAATATCAAAATAAAAGCATATTGACCAATCCAACAAAACTACAATGTAATTCAAAAACACAAATGTTCATCGAATTCAATATGTTTAATGCGCATTCTCAAACCGTTGCGTCTTTCTAATGCGAAAATTGTTATACCAGTGCCTCGAAATATGAGATTTTTTCCCTATAAATCTCCAGATCACTTTCTCTCTGTTCTCATGACACTCGTCTTTCTTAACGTGGAATTCTCTATACTTTCTAAAATACTATTCACAAATATCACATGAACTTAATTTTCTTCGCGAGCGTTTGATAAAATTACCCTCTGGAAATCTCATCGAACAAGTTCTTACGACTATTTCCTTGATACATTAAAGGGGCCTATGCTAAGCAGTAGATCCATTGGAGTGACCTATGCTATCAGAACTTTTCTTTCTATCAATGGTAGGTCGTCGGTGTCCACGGCTCTCTACTGGTGGGTTCGTCGGTCAGGGTTTGTATCTTTTACAGCGTAACGATGGTGGAAGAGCTAGCTTAAGACTAGGCTCCGCTTTACGTCTGACAAGTTCTCCATCGAAATGTGTACACCCCCAAAATCCAGACATCTTTCACCAATTTCCCTTGTGACGCTCATGTTCCAGTGATTAAAAGGTAAAGTTAGCGTTAGGGTCAATGAAAAAGTACCGACATTAGCATTTGGGTCACAAACTAACGGTTGTTAACGACCGTCTCTAGTCAACTGGGTCAACGGTTAGTATGTGACCCAGATCCTATAACGGACAAACTCTTGACCTAAATACTAATGTCATTTCTTTTCTTTGACCCTAACACTAAATATCCCTTCCTTTTTTTGTTTCTTTTTGCAAACACCTATCTTTCCTCGGGGATCCAAAAGTAGAATGTCAGTATATACTAAATTGTTCACCTTTTTAGGATATTAAATTGTCTATTGATAAAATTGTTTGAAAACAAAAATGATATAAGAGATTACAAATGTAACATCCCTCATTTTCAAAGAGAGAATGGAATAAAGAAGTTATTTTAGGGACTCCTCTACCAGTTTAACTCGTGTCAGTGAGTTACCGATCTTCTACCTGTTCTTAGTAAGTTGGTATGCATATCAATAGGTAGTAATTGTCTGTTGTAGCAGGATTAGCAGATAGGTAGTAATTGTCTGTTGTAGCAGGATTAGCAGATGGATGGAGGTTGTGGAACAATGCTACTTTGGTGTTATTTCTTTTTTTACTTAAGTTTCGCTTTAGCTTCAAAGTTATATTTTTATACACTGAGAATCATATAACCAATGTATATATGTATCACATAGGTTGTATATGGATATTTGTGTCGGATAAGTTAACAGAGTTTTGGTGGTTTAACTTGGAACTAGAGTTGTTAATCTTGTAGTTAAGTTTGTTTTAGCTTCTGCTTCGTAATTTTTATGTGTTTATGCGAATGTATGGTTTGCATTACAAGTTATGCAGGTTTTGACCGGTTTGATTTACAGAGGACACTCTGGTAGAATTGAGCCTCGTTTGTGAACCGTCAGGACGTGCTTGTGTCGATTTTGGGACACGAGATGTTATAGAGGTACCAAAGCAGTATTTTCTGGTGACCGATAAGTCGTGCGCAGTGTAAAACATTGATTGCTCTAGACTTTTAGGTACAGATTAAAGAGAACTGATAGAGAACAAGAAAATCCAGACATACTCTAGACATACATCCTACGTGGATTGCGGTGATTCGTTGTCTAGTGAATTAGAATCATCAAAAACACGAATCACAACAAACCACATAGGATGTATGTCTAGAGTATGTCTGGATTTTCTTGTTCTCGATCATTTTTCAAGATAAAAATGGCGAAGACTATGTGTCTAAAAGCTTAAAGATTAAAAGCTGCCAAGAGTAAAAGACGTTATATATATATGTATATATGTTTTCAGATTTTCTTCTTGACATTTTCGTTACTTATCTTGTTTTACTCGCAAAAGGAAGACCCAGTGGATGGTTTATGAGGGTTATTTCTTTCCTTAAGTTTAAGATGTGTTTAGGGCAGCTACGATTTGTGTGAATGATAAATTTAGTGTAAATTCAAAGATAGTTACCAGTGCTGGAGAAAAGTTTGGTATCCAGACATTTAAGATAACGAACAAAGGGTAACTTAATCATAAGAGTCGCAATTGAGTCTTGTCTGTGAATTGTCGGGGCGTGCTTGTGTCTATTTTTGGATACATGCCGTTGCAACAAAACTAGACCTATTATAGACCTAATCAACCATTCATCAAAAGAATAAAATGTCCATCAACAGAGAGAGAGAAAGAAAAAGAGTTGACCTGGAAATGAAAAACGTTTATTTCGTTTAGGTCTACTTTAACTTGTAGTCTTTTCTAGCATTACTCAATTGAAAATCCTCGTTAAATAACCCAAGGTGGCGGACCTTTTAGCAAGTTCCGTTTGACACAAAAATCTTGTCAATGCACTAAGAAAAGTAACACGGTTTGAATGGGTTTATTCAACAACAAAGAAAGTAAATATATGCCTTTATACGTAATAAGGATGTTAAGTACAACCTATACTCACGAAAAACTATACAACATATAAAAAATTGAAAAATGGTTCTAAAATCCATTCGATTTGTGTCACGAAATGATCCAATTAGTTTTAGGCAAATTTATAGGGAAAATAAAATCATGATCGACGTGAGATGCAAAGTTGTTTTTTCTTCTGACCAAAATACTCCATTGCTTGTGAATCCCGTAAATTTATTTGAATATGCTTTATTATTGTTCATAATATATTGTGAATGATCATAATGCATTACACAAAAATCTTATTTTGTTCTTCAATTCGAATACAAAATCAATTTTCTTCCCAAATCATCTTTGTTCTTCGTCATAATGTGTTATGAACAAAAATATTACGTTACGAACAAGCACAACATATATAATGTAATTGTTCATAATACGTGATGATCAGAAGATAAATTCGGACTAATGTATCAAATTAAATCTGTCTTCTTCCATTTTAGTGTCACAAGCTTTCAATGCCTCGATTATTTATTAAAGATAAGAGTTTATCACAGTTCTATCAATAATTCCATGTCTTGTAAGAGAAAGATCAAAACTAAAAAGAAATGGAGTGTTTCATCACCCGATTAAGCTTCATTTGTAAATTTTCTTTCTAGAATATTAATTGTTGCATGTATCAAAATCAATTCCATTTTCCGTCTGACGAGTTCTTTTGTCTGTTCATAGTATTACCTAGGCAGTTTTTGGATGTCTCTTTTCGATTATATAGTCTCGATCTGTTTCGATTTCAGTTTGCTCCAAATCGAACTGATTTCTTTGTCTCTCTTTCTCTCCCATGTCCGATTTTCTCTCTCTATGTATGTCACAACTTACTCATGCTTGTTTCCCTCTCATTTCTCTCTCCTGCTTCTGGTGGCACAAAAAACCATTTTTTGCTTTTATCAGTAATAAAATTGTTCTTTTCTTGAAAAGTAATAAAACTGTTTTTAGACCCTTCAAGAAAAGGTATATATGAATCTATAATATATATATATATATATATATATATATATATATATATATATATATATATAAATAAATGTATGTAATATATATTTATATAAATATAATATATATATATATATATAAATATAATATATATATATATATATATATATATATATATATAAACCGATGAAATCCGACTAGTTCCGTTGACATCAGACGTCTGGTAGCTAGTCCCCAATTGTCCGACTAGTCTCCGTTTACAATTTTTCGAGCTTAGGGCGCTTACAAAATTACATTTTTTTTTGTTGTTGAAATGGCTTACAAAATTACATGTATTGCAAATAAATCACATATGGCCACGAAAAAAAATCAACTTGTGACGATAAAAAACAGTGAATAGCTGTTACAAAATGTATTTTGCTCCCCAAAAAATAAATTATCAGTTTAAAGTAACCTATTTTATCACTATATACAGTTGTACCCTTGTACTTGTTTTTCGGAGTGGGTTCCTTCACAGAGCTCTTCGTTTACCTTGGGTTGCGTCTCGTAGGAGTTGTCTCCGTCATATTTCATTTTATATGTGGCACTTGAGGAACCAAATCCAACAACCACAAAATACGGCTTGCCTAACATACGATATACTCCCTCTGTCCCAAATTAAGAGTCCACTATTCCTTTTTTGGATGTCCCAAATTAAGAGTCTCATTCCTTTTTTATCACATAAAATCCATTACTTTTCCATAAATACCCTTTCTTATATGTTTCCAATATGTGGTGCATTAATTAAGCTAATTAAGACATTTGATTATTTCCAATACAAAAATTTGTTTTCCAATGAACAAATGCATTCTTTTTAGATTAACCAAGTGAGAAATTAATATGGTTACATGTATCTCTAGAATAAAAATTGTAATCTTTGAATTAGTTCAAGAAAAATTATCAAATAAATAAGGGTAAACATGGAAGAAGAGAAAATGTGAAAATAAGTTAGATTCCCAATATGGGACTCTTAATTTGGGACGGAGGGAGTATGTTTTGCCCCCTTCATCCTTCACTTTGTATTGATACTTTTGTATCTTGAAAAAAAAAATCTTTTACAACGTAAAACATTATTTTGATCCAAAGTTCAAATAAAGCGTGTGACATAGACGTGAAGCCAATTTTTTAAATTGTATTAAAAAAAAAAATGTATTTTACAATGAACAAAACCAGCTTATGACGGGCCATAACATCTAGTTGGCGTTATAAGATGTATTTTGCTCCAAAGTTCAAATCAAATGTGTGATAGAGATACTGTGCCAGTTTTTGAATTTTGAAACTTCGAAATTTGAAAATTTAAAAATTTGAAATTTGGAATTGTATTTGTCACAAAAGCAAATAACATTTTGCTGAAAGCAACATATCTTTTAGAACAAGCAAAATACATATTGCTCTTGCCAGGATAAAATTTAGTTTTCAAAAAAATGATAATTGCTGAAAATACAATATTTGATGAATGAGAAAACGAGAAAAATGGATCAAACTTACAGGTTTTTTTTTTCTGGAAAAACTTTGATAATCCACTAAAAATCAGATCAAAAGATAAGAAAAACATATTTGAAGGTGCAAAAAACATATTTGAAGCTACAAAAACTAGATATATTAGAATCCAAAACCAAACATGACCAAAATCAATTGAAAATGACCAAAACCATCGAGACAATGATGAAAAACCAAGACATCCATGTTTATCTTTAAATCTGGTTGTTTCATATTCAAATATGGGAAGACTGAAATCATTGTTGAAAATGATTTTGTTGTTTTAGTTTGAAGATGAACGCGATTGCTTTCATGGGAGAAAACAACCAAAATGAGAATCTTGAAATCCAAAATAAACATTGTTGAAGAAGAAATGAATGAAAAAGATAAACTATGATTTCGGTTGGAGAAAGAAAAATGTAGTTTTCTATTGGAGTGGGAAGATGAGTTAGAATAAATAAGAATAAATCTAAAGGTTTTTAAAAAGTTGTGGAGTATTATAGAAGGATAGAAAAGGATTTACTAAACAAAAATGACGTTATTACGGGCAAAACACTTCAATGACAAAAAAAAACTTATTTTTTTTTATAAGATAAGACCCTAAACCCTTTTAGGTTATTATTTTGGAGTAAAAAACTAAAAAACAATTTGTGTTTGTACTATTTCTAAACATTTTTGGGCGTATTTTGGTGTGACCCATTTGTTTTTTTTTTTGTTTATTCTTGGTGCCTTTGTGTATTTGTATACGTATAATTAGTTTATTTGTCCTTCTTTTCCGAAAAAGAAAGGTTGGCCTTAATGGCATCAATAGAATTTTGAAACTTATAAGAAGATAACACCTTGTTGTACGAAGACAATTTTGTTGCTCTTCATCATCATTGTCATCACCATCCTTTTTGAGTGATCCAATCACATGTACAAATAGAGATAGAGAGAGAGAGGCAGTAAGAGTGAAAGCAAGATATGGATGGGATTTCCCCACCCACCCCAAAATCGTCCTTTACCCTCTCTTTCTCTCTCTCTCTCTCTCTCTCTCTGAGAGGGGAGGAGAGCTTTTAGATTCAGAATGATTTCAAATCAGTATGGTGGCAAATGAACTCTGCGGATGAGAATGGCTGAACATGATAACCATTGATTTGATTAGGTATGTTTGGAGAGAGAAAGATAAGAAATTTTAGAAGAGAGAGAGAGAGAGAGGAAGTGACTGAGGAACATGATTTTCTACTGGGACACCAGATGTCAGCTGTCCACTGCATTTCTATTCCTTCTGCTTCCTTTCATTCATCTACCACTGACTCACACAAGACTACAATATATTATGTCCGATTGTCTCTCTCTCTCTCGTTTTCTCTTTCACATTCCTGTCAGAGCAACACCTGTCTCCCATTTGGAAATATATTTGAACTTTCTCTTTTTTTTTTTTTTTTTTTTTGTTGAAATATGATATTTCTCTTTTTTTTTTTTTGTTGAAATTTGGTATTTCTCTCTTTTTTTTTTTTTGTTGAAATTTGATATTTCTCTTAGTTTGGACATTTTAGATATTTTCAAAAATTTTGTTATTGGTGCTGGACATTTTAAATGTCCCCTAACATATTTATTATCGTTAGTTGATGTTTTAGTGTCAACTCAGAAGCTCTAACTCTCAACAAAAAAAAAAAGCTCGGAAGCTCTTGGCGAAAGAGTGTCTTCCTTACAAAATAAGAAAGATATCTGTATACATATTGATAAATAGGATAATAAAAATAAGGTTATTTTGTGAGATGGTCGTACATAAATAAAAGGTTTTGTGGAAGGGACATAATTTTTTATTATTTTGTAAAGGGAGTGTGGACTAATATTGACCAGTTAAGTTTTAAGACTGTTAATTCTAACTTCATTACTTAAAAATATATTGTTACATTAAAGTAAATTTTACACGATTTTGATACTAAATTCGCAAAGGTGGAAAATTATGACATCCATTCTGAAAAATATTATTTTTTCAGATTTTTTTAGCTACTTCCATTAAAAACTCACTTAACTTTGAATTTCTTTTAAATTAACCAACCAAACGAACACATAAATTAAAAAGTGATTGATAAATATAAGCACTCAAATGCACATCAGTGCACTATTATTGAGGATAAACCTAAAATGTACTAAGTATACTCAATTTAGATAGTTAGAAAGTCATAGGAATTTAAGAAGTCTGAAGAAGATTCGTAAAAAAACAAGAACAAAAAACTGACAAATGTTATATTATGAGATGGACAATAACCTTGTAGGCTGCCCACCACGTTAGTTATATCATATTAGTTACTTAATACCCAAGCTAAGTTTGGATGAGGTGGAAAGTAGTACTAATCTCTTTCTAAGAGAAGTACACCTATTGCATGGAAAAACCAACGTGGAAGGTTTCCATGCTTTTACCAAGGGTATATATGTACTCCCTTGTGTAATACTTTAGTAGTTAACTTTTGGAGACCAAATAGAGTAGTGAGTTTGGTTGTTGATACTATCACATTATCCTACATACAATCTTGATAATTAACATCACATACCATCTCTTAATCACTCATCTAGTTATGTACTTATATTACTTTATCAACACAACGCTCTAGTCGTAGAAAAGATTTCAGTCAACTCAAAGGGATTATCAAAACTTTACAGGTAATTCGTAAATTTTCAAGTTCAATATGTCGACTCTAACAAGTGTTGATTTTACAACCCTCGACTTATCGGAAAAAAAACTATATTACTTGGAAGCTTGAAATCGAAGCCCATCAAGAAGGCAAACAACTAGAGAAGACAATTTGCGAGGGAAATAATGAACCTCTTTACAGACGCTCAGCAACCCTCATTGTAATCCGCCATCATTTATGTGAAGAACTCAAATCAGAGTGTTTATATCAAAAAGACCCACTTGTATTATGAAAATGTTTAGAGAACCGATATGGTCATTTAAAAAAGGTTATTTTACCGAAGGCCCAGAATGACTGGATAAACCTGCGGCTGCAGGATTCCAAAACAGTTTCTGAATATAACTCTGTCTTAGTTAAAATAACTACAAAATTGGGTCACTGTGGTTACCCAGTTTCTGAAGAACAAATGCTAGAAAAAACGTTTTCCACGTTTCATATATCCAACATGAATCTGCAAGAGCAGTATAGAAATATGAATTTTAAATGTCATTCGGAGTTAACTTCATGTCTTCTTGTAGCAGAACAAAATAGGGAAGTAATTATAAAAAATCAAGAAACATGTCCAACAGGTTATACTAACTTTTCAGAAACCTATTCTACATCCGTCTCTACTGAAAGACGGGAACAAAATCATAAGGGTCGTGGTCGTGGCAACTACCACAATAAAAATCAGGAGGAACATGGTCGTGGTGACGATCAAAATAAAGATACCAGAAGTGGTGGTTACCGTTCTGGGGGGCGCGGTCGTGGCAACGGCCGAGGCCGATGGGCAAATAACTCGAGTAATAGATACAAGCTGTACAATCGGCAAAATAAAGGGAAGAAGGTAGTAAATGAACCTTCTGAAATGAAGAATCAACCCTGTTTTAAATGTGGTATGACAGGGCATTGGCACAGAACATGTAGGACTGCTAAACATCTAATAGATCTTTATCAATTATCCTTGAAAAGACATACTGCAAATGTGGAAACAAATTATATGGAAATCAATGATTCTTCATGTAACACAAGATTGGATGTATCTGACTATTTAACTGACGATGTTGAAATACATCTTACTGAAGTCAGGACCGAGTCAACAATAACAGATTATGGGATTAATCTGAGTAGAGACGCATCGTTGTTGCAGTACCCCATCGAGGAAAATGATATCTATGGCAGTGGATATGAAAATCTTACTAGTAATGAGTTCGATCAAGTACTCGATGATGAGTTTGACGAAATGATTAATCAAATTCGTAACTCTCCTTAGTAGTGTTTTTATAATATTTCCAGCTGTTGTAATGTTTTACTTTTTGACTACTGTATAGCGATGTAATATATAAAATTTACATGTTTTCTATCGATATCTTATGTTTAATTTTTTTTTTATGTTCATTAAGGTATGAATTCTAGAAGTACATTTTAGAAAGATGATGAAGATATTTGTCTGGCAGACAGTGGAACTACGAATTCCATCTTTCGAAGTAAAAAAGTATTTCTTGACTCTGAAATTATTTAAGGCTAATGCGATTACTATCGCTGGTTCATCTAGTCCCATTGACGGCTCTGGCAGAGCAATTATAATATTACCAGGTGGTACGAAGTTAACCATTGACGATGCATTGTATTCGAACAGATCTTTGAAGAATCAGTTAAGTTTTAAAGACATACGTCGAAATGGTTATCACCTTGAGACTAGAGATGAAAATAATGAAGAGTATTTGTATATTACTTCAACTGCTTCGGGCCAGAAACATGATCTCGAGAAATTGGCAACTCTCTCTTCAGGATTGTATATTACAAGGATAAAAACGGTTGATTCCTATGTTGTCATAAACCAGAAGTTTTATGATCCAAGTGTGACTACACTTTGGCATGACCGTTTGGGACACCCGGGGATCTACCATGATGAGTAGAATTATGCTTGTACACCTTGCTTGTACACTCAGGGATACCCACTACAGAATCAAAAGATTTTAATAAGCAAGGATTTTGCTTGTACACCTTGCTCATTGGAGAAATTAATTGTAAGACCGTCTCACACAAAAGTCCATATCAAATCTCCTAAATTTCTAGAAAGAATCCTAGGAGATATATGTGGTCCTATTCACCCACCATGTGGACCATTTCGATATTTTATGATATTAATTGACGCCTCTGCTAGATGGTCGCATGTTAATCTCATGTCTACTCGTAATAATGCATTTGCAAGGTCGCTTGCCCAAATTATTAGATTACGAGCTCATTTTCCCGATTTTCCGATTAAATCCATACGCTTTAATGGAGCAGGCGAATTTACATCAAAGGCTTTTGATGCGTACTATATGCCAGTTGGTATTGATGTTGAACATCCTGTAGCTTATGTTCATACACAGAATGGTCTAGCAGAGTCATTTATAAAACATATACAACTGATTGCACGCCCAACGTTGATGAAAACCAAGTTGCCAGTTTCTGCATGGGGATCTGCAGTCTTACATGCTGCTGCTTTGATCAGCCTACGACCTACAGCGAATGGTCAATATTCTCCTTTGCAACTTGTTTTGGGTCATCAACCAAATATAGCGCATTTGCGTATTTTTGGATGTGCAGTGCCTGTGCCAATTACACCTCCTAAACGGATAAAATTCGGACCTCAGCGGCGTCTGGGGATATATGTTGGTTTTAATTCACCATCTATTATCAGGTATCTAGAACCTACGACAGGTAATACTTTCACTGCAAGATTTGCAGATTGTCATTTTGACGAGACAATTTTCCCGCCATTAGGGAAAGAAAATTCGTCTGCGAATAACAAACAAATTGAATTGTGTTGGAGTACACAAAGTTTATCTCATCTTGATCCTTATAAAAATCAATCTGAGCTAGAAGTAGAAATGATAATACATTTGCAAGGTATTGCAAATAAACTACCAGATGCATTTAATGATGCAGCAAGGGTAACAGAATCATATATCCCTGCTGCTAATGCTCGTGCATGAATTAATATTCCTGAAGGACCAGGAGAAACTGCTATAGCAAATGAATCGTCTAAGGCACGTCAGAAACGTGAACGACCAATTGGTTCTAACGATACTATCCCTATAAAGAGGAGGAACCAATCACAATATAATAGTTCTCTAGAAGAGACTATTAATGATACACCCACACTTTCTGAACAAATACCTCTTGAAGAGGGTAAAGCCCTTGATGAGACAGAGATACCAAACAATGAGGAAATCTCTATAAATTGTGAAAGTTCGAAAGAAGTGTGGGACCGAAATGAAACAATTATTGACGAGGTATTCTCTTTTGCGGTGGCAACCTCAATTCAGAAAGAAAATAATGATTATGAACCACGCTCTATTGAGGAATGTCGAAAAAGGCCTGATTGGTCGAAATAGAAAGACGCAATTAAGGCAGAACTAGATTCACTCAATTAGCGTAGTGTTTTTGGACCAGTGGTCCTCACACCTAAAGATGTGAGAAAACACAATGAAAATAATGAAATCGTTCGCTACAAAGCACGACTTGTGGCAAAGGGTTTTCTACAAAAACCTGGGATAGATTATGAGGAAACATATTCTCCTATTATGGATGCCATTACATTTAGATATTTAATCAGTCTGGCAGCTCAAGAAAAACTCGATATGCATCTACTAGATGTCGTTACTGCGTATTTATATGGCAATCTAGATACTGATATTTATATGAAAGTCCCTGAAAGATCCAAATTACCTGAGGAAAAACCACGGGCAATGTATTCACTTAAACTTAATAAAGCTTTATACAGTTTAAAACAATCAGGGCGAATGTGGTACAATCGTCTAAGTGAATACTTGGCTAAGGAAGGATATGTAAATGATCCTATTTGTCCATGTGTGTTCATCAAGAAATCAAATATTGGATTTGCTATCGTTGCAATATACGTTGATGATATAAATCTAATTGGGACAGTTGAAGATGTCTCAAAAGCTGTAGGACATTTGAAAAAGGAATTTGAGATGAAAGACCTTGGAAAAGCAAAATTCTGCATTGGCTTACAAATTGAGAGAAGTACAAGTGGCATACTTGTCCTTCAAAATCTATATACTGAAAAAGTTTTGAGAAGATTTCGTATGGACACTGCATACCCTCTTAGTACTCCAATGGTTGTGAGATCTTTAGATACTATAAAAGATCCTTATCGTCCTAAAGAAGATAATTAAGCACTACTTGGTCCCGAAGTACCATATTTAAGTGCTATTGGTGCTTTGTTATATTTGGCTCAATTTACTAGGCCTGACATTGCTTTTGCTGTAAACCTATTAGCTAGGTTCAGCTCGGCACCAACAAAAAGACATTGGATGGGTGTGAAATAAATTCTTCGATATCTTCGAGGAACTACTGGTATGAGATTATTTTATTCAAAGCGTTCATCAAATGATTCACAAGTAATAGGATACACTGACGCGGGATATCTCTCTGACCCACATAAAGGAGTTTCAGAAACAGGTTATGTTTTCACTAGTGGTGGTATGGCTTTTTCATGGAGATCAAGTAAGCAAAGTATGCCAGCTACATCTTCTAACCACTCAGAGATTATTGCTCTTCATGAAGCTACCAGAGAATGTGTATGGTTAAGGTCTATTATCGTTCATATTAGAACTTCATGTAATCTTCTTGGAATTACAAAGTCACCTACCGTTATTTATGAAGACAATGCGGCTTGCATTGCTCAAATCAAGGAAGGATATATTAAAGGCGACAGAACGAAACACATTTCGTTTAAGTTATTTTTCTCACATCATCTACAGAAGAATGGAGAAATCGATATTCAGAAGATACAATCATGTGAGAATTATGCTGACTTGTTCATCAAGTCTTTGCCTACAACAACGTTCAGAAAACTAGTACAAGGCATCAGAATGAGAAGCTTGAACAATCTGCTGATGTAAAACTACCCCGGTCCACGATATGATATTCAACAGGGGAGAACATTATCATGTGAAGATTTCGCCTCACTAATACTGGATACTAACGCTCTGTACTCTTTTTTCCTTTGACCAGTTTTTGTCCCAATGAGTTTTTCTGGCAAGGTTTTAATGAGGCAGCTTTTACGTATCCAGCGCCACTACTATTTCGAGCGTTGGGCATCCAAGGGGGAGCATTATATTATGAGATGGACAATAACCTTGTATGGCTGGCTGCCCACCACGTTAGTCATATCATATTAGTTACTTAATACCCAAGCTAAGGTTGGATGAGGTGGAAAGTAGTACTAATCTCTTTCTAAGAGAAGTACACCTATTGCATGCAAAAACCAACGTGGAAGGTTTCCATGCTTTTACCAAGGGTATATATATACCCCCTTGTGTAATACTTTAATAGTTAACTTTTGGGAGAATAAATAGAGCAGTGAGTTTGGTTGTTGATACTATCACATTATCCTACATACAATCTTGATAATTAACATCACATACCATCTCTTAATCACTCATCTAGTTATTAACTTATATTAACAAAGTTAAAAAAAAAAACTTAAAGACAAAGTACAAAAAATAAGTCTAGCCCCACCATGTAAACCGTCTCGAGTATGTGGACAAAATGACAAAGTAGTCTAATTAATTCTATTCACTTGCTGTAAGACAATAGGAGAGAGAAAATTCTTCCCATGTGGATCAAGGGTAAAAGAGAAATGACACTGTTAGGTTTAGAATTAACGGCAACTGGATGCTCAATCTCAACCACTTACTTTTTCAGTGGCTTAGATTGAAAGCCCTAAAAGATTTTTTTTACTTATCTACCTCACCAATCTCACCCAACTTCCTTTTACTTTATTTATCGTTGTAATTGATGTGGTATTAAAATGCCACATTTAGATCACTTAACTTCGATTAGTTAATTCGTTTCAGATTTTGTTTCTAATAATTTATCAGTTTTTCTTGTTAGGTAGCTTATTTGGAGTTAGACGTTTGATTCGGTATAAAATGAGCAAATTATCACATTTTCATCTCATGTGGCTCAGGCCGAAAGAAAACAACACCAGGAGTATTTTGGTCATTTTGGTAAAGAATCAGTAGTCAAATGACAAGTGGAGTCAATGATGAACCCGAAGGCAAAGTCAAATAGGAGTTCGGAAGGGGAAGTTATGAAAGAAAGCAGTCGAGGAGCATTTTGGTCCATTTGGAAAATTAAAGATGTAGAGACAAAGATAAAGACACCCCCTTGATTTCTAAATCAGAGCCCAAACCTAAAGCCCAAGAGTCTGAAGAAGAAGAACAAAAAGAAATTTTGTAAGCACCCTATTAGGGGTCTAAGTCAAAATAGTCTAACTAAGTGGACAAAGTCAAGGTTGACCTAGGGTTTTAATCTTTAGTAGGCAAAATATGAGAAGGAGAAATAGGAGAAAGGTCTGAAGAGAGAGATCTACACTGAGGGGTTTTCTAAGGTTTGAAGTGGGAGCAAGTGAGAGAAAGAAAGAGAGGAAGATGAAGAAGCTGACCAACACACTAGACCGGCCAGAGCTTTGGTCGGCACAGCACGAGCTAAAGCATCAAGCATGAGACAACTCGGGATTTTTGGAGTTCAGCTCGTGAAGTGCCTGACGCCGCTCGGGAAGCTCGAGACCACTCGACATATCTAGGCAATGGCACGGGACGCACAAGGAAAACCTATCAGCAATTTGCAACAATGACATACTCGACCAGACTTCTTGTTTTGGCTGAGATCTTCACCTCCTTCTAATCAGACTTCTCAAGAATTTTCTAGTCATTTCTTGACCAGAAACCTTAGGACTTTCACTTGATATATCCTTGCCTTGCTTCACTTACTGTTTGATAGTGTTTTGGTGTCAAATTTTGGAGAGAGAAAGCTTAGGCCAAGCTTTAATGGTGGATTTTGTTGAACTGGAGAAGATGATGTTAATTGCTACGAGGAATCATTATTTCTGCTCGGGGGCGCCTATTTTGCACTAGTAAGGGGAAATCGGAGTTTCTCTAAGGAGAGTTCGGTTGTACTTAAACACTTATGTTCTATGACGATCCTCGCCTCACGCCACATTGGGAAAAAGGGATTTCCACCTTAACTCGTGTCTTTCTTTCTCTTCTTGTCGTTTATTACTTATTTCGTAATGTCTAGCTAACTCTTGTATTAGGTTACTTCGGAAGCATGATTTGATATATGATGTAACGCCCCAAATCTAGATTTCCACGTCGGCCGCCATGAAAACCTAAACTCAAAGCATTTCTCCGCAGAACAGTAAACATAGTCGATATGTCCATCAAAATAGACAAATAATATCAACTGTGAAGCTCATAAGAATCAATAAATCATCTAAAAGAAATGCATTAAACTTTCAAAACTCAAATAATGTTTCCAAATCATCGACACGTAGGTCGGATAAGAACGAACGAAAAAAATAATTATCTAGGAGGCAACATTCCAAATAACTACCTAATCTCGAATGTGAAAACTAAGAAAGGAACTCTGAGCTGACGAACTGAGATCAAGCCGGTGGAAATCCCTGTCCTTGTCACTTGAAAAATAGTAGGTTGGGTCAGAACCCAGCTAGTAGATTTTCAATTACCTAAGGTCTAAATAGACCAATTCAACAATAAAACCAAGTATCGAACAGAAGAAAAAAAATAACATAGTCTATTGTGTCACACCTTTCGTGTCAACACCACTAAAGTTAACCTGTTACACAGTTGAAGAGATTCAAACAATACAACTTCCCTTTTGAAGGGGTACAACCAATTTTGAGGTCCACAAGATAGCTTCACTTGTCATCCGTGTTTGCATCGACTTAAACCTGCTCTCAATAGACAAGGGATACCACACACAAAGGGGATCCGTGCAACACGAGCACTTCACATATGAGCAGGAGGCGAGCCAACCTCTGGTTGGTAAATTACTTCTCAAACTAGAAGTATGTGGTCCACAAGAATGAATTTGTGTTTGCATCGATCATCCTGTCGAGCCAACCACCGATTACTTATGAATTACAACCGTCAATCCATATTAGAACTCAAGCCCCTGGTCCACAGGGTTGTCCAGTATCACATTGACAAACCCGTGTTTGCAATCGACCAACATGTCGAGCCAACCAGTCTTAGTTCAATCCATTAACGGGACTCAAGATCATGGTCCACCAAGTTATCTAATATCACATCGGTAACTAGTGTTTGCAATCGACCCACATGTCGAGCCAACCGTTCTTGGTTCCGACTAGCCTATGCTTTCTAGGTTAACAATCTATAGCAATATATCACACACAACTATTGATAACACTTATGCTCCAATATCATACATATCGTCTCATACAATCAATTATCAATAGCAATAACATAAATGCAAATAATTCTTAACATCTAGGCTGATGTCGGGGTCTATTTATACTATATATATATATATATATATATATATATATATATAACCTTAATAGCCTAGGTTGTTGTCCAGGTCTATTTATACTATATTTATATAACTATAATGGTGTAGGGTTACTATACTGTTGTTGTAATTAGTCTGTAATCATAGTATATGTGTATTGTATTACTAATTGGTACCAAGTTGATGATTACCTAGCAAAAATCCATGGTTTACAGTTATTATAGTCTTAACCATTCAAATCTAGGTTTGAAATTAAAGAAGGCTATGTAAACCCTTGGGAAGAAGAAACCTACCTGATATGGAGCACAAAGAAGAAGAAATCCAAACCCTTTAGTAACCCTTTGAAGCTCCTTTTGTTTCCAACACTTCTTCTCTCTAGAAATCACTCTCTCTCTCTAGGTCACGTTCCCTTCTTCAATTCACGGCTGCAGGTAAAGGAAGGAAAAGAAAAGAAAAGGATGAGGTAGGTTTAGGGGTATTACTAATAGGTTTGCTATATGGGCCCACCACTATTACTAGTAGCACTCTAAAATCAGGGTGTTACACATGATGAATTAGTTATTAATTGTTGAATGTTAGTTCAATTAACTTCGTCTAATTTTACGAATTAGAAGCCTTGATTTTATTCGTTTATTGACACATCATTTAATAGTGGGTACTTAGTTTGATAATCGATGCTTAGTAATTTTTTATCGATTATACTTATTTTGACACATTATACTTAGGATTGTCAATGTTTGTGGGTGAAGTAAACTAACCTTTCATGCTAATAGATAATTGGTATTTAACTATATCAATCTTGTGGTCAGAGTAGCCCTCTTACTCGATATCGTCCGACTCTTCTTGCAACTCTTCTCTCGAATCTCTCTCACCTCTTATTTAGATAGTTTAGTTTAATTTTATTTGTTTCTTTATTTATTATAAGTCCAAATAAAAATCCGTATTGTTATCTTTTCGTTTTAGTCTAAGATAGTTAGTAATATCTAGACTGGTGGACTAGACCCTCTCGATATCCGAATTACCTTTCTATCTCCGTGGATCGACCCGGTCTTACCGGGTTTATTACTTGATGCTCCTGCACTTGCGGGTATACCCTTCTTGGGCCTATCACTAACCAAGATGAGACCTTAGTGAGAAAAATTCTACAATTCTTGTTGTTGCTCCCTTCAAGAAAAACTCATTAAACAAATTGATTTGTTGCTCAACCAAGCTCTTAGGAAAATACATACTTGTGTCTATCTTTAAAGGTTAGTCTATATTTTAATTTTTTTTATTGTTTTGCTCAAGGACTATATGGAGGGAATACCTATAAACTATAACTTAGATTTACAAAGGATATTGATTCTGGGAATGATTTTGAAGAAGATGATTGTGGAAGCGAAGAAGTATGCCAATTGTAATGGTGTTCTTTGATGGGTTACTTTTCATGGAGAAGGAATACCTAGAAGTATTTCTTCCAATTGCGTAAAATCATAACCCTCATCCAAGACAGGTTGTAAAGTCAAGATTAGAATAATGCTTAAAGGAGATGAGAAATGGAAAATAACGTCGTCTTTCTTGACCACAACCACCCTCTCAGTCTTAGTAAATCTTGATTTTATAAATGCAATAAAAACATCAAACCATCCGTATAAAGAGCTGTAAGATTAGGAGATAGAGCGGGTATTCAACCATGTAAGAACTTTAACACGATAGTTGAAGAGGCCCGTGGCTATGACAACTTAACAGCAATGAGGAAAAATTGTCAAAATTACCTAACTAAAGTTAGACGACTACTTGGTATAGGAGATGTAGTTGCAGGTCAATGTTATTTCTTGAAAATTCAAGCACCAAATGCAGACTCCTTCTATTGTATGGATTATGATGAACAAGTTAGGTTGAAAACTGTGTTTGTGCAGATGGAAAGAGTATAAAAACTTATCAAGAATTTAGATATGTGGTCGCATTTGACACGACTTACCTGACTAACAAGTATGAAGTGCTCTTTGCTCCATTTGTCGAGGTAAATCATCAAGGGCATACAATCTTATTAGGACGTAGTCCCAATTCAAATGAAGACACAAACACCTTTGCTTGGTTGTTTCAGACATGACTCGCTTGCATGGATGGTTGTAACTCTCAAGGAACAATTACAGACCAATGCAAGGCAATGCAAAATGCCACTGTGAAAGTCTTTCCCAACATTAGACATAGATATTGTTTGTGGCATATTTTGAAGAAGTTGTCTATAAAATTTGGTATCAATAAATAAAAAGATCAAATTAATTCAACACTGTAGTGTTTGGTGGATCATTCACAAGACCTAGAGAATCTGAAGAAGGGTGGATAAAAATGATTGACAAGTAGGTTTACATCAACATAAATGGTTGAATAAATTATACGGAGAAAGACACCTTTAGGTTCCAATTTATCTTAAAATTATTTTTGGGCAGACATGTCAACCACACAATGAAATGAAAGTATAAATATCTTTTTTGATGGTTATGTTCATGCTAAAACAACTGTATCACAATTTGTTGAACAATATGGTCGTGCATTTATAGATAAAGCTCCAAAGGAAGCAAATCCAAACTTGAGGTCATATGCACACAATATACCATGTGCGGCTAGATTTAATATTGAGAAACAAGCCAAACATGTGAACACTACTGAAAATTTCAAAGTATTTTTGAATGAGTTGATTGAATATTGCAAAGAAATAGATAGTTATCGAGATGACATTTTACCTTACATGACATACCTTCAGATATGGTCATTAGAGAAGGTAAAAAGAAAAGAATCGCTGAGAAGGTATTGCAATTAGATAAGTGGCGGTATACACTGTACTTGTTTTATGTTTGAGTGTTCAAATATACTGTGTAGGCATTCTATATTGGTGTTGCAGGATCTTGGTGTTAACTTTATTCTAGGACAATACACTCCTCGTAGGTGGAGAAATGACGTTACAAGAACACATAAAAAGGTGTCAATTGGATATGATGATTGGGGTTTAAGTGAAAATTTTCGTTTATGACCGATTATGTCGTGCATTTACTAAATTTGCCGATGATCGACGCTGCGAACAATACATTGAGTGGGTTGATAATGAGAAAAAAACTATACTTCTGTTGAAAGGGAGTGTTAATCCGGCTTCAATGTCAAGAGGTAATGTAGGTAGTAATTCAAGTGCTAATGTTAAGGAAGCAACTTTGCTTAATCCCAATGTGTCAGGCGTAAGGGACTACCTCATACAAAACGGTTAGAGTCTACACTTTACACCAAATCAAATAACTATGTGCAAGAGGAAATATAAGGTTTGTTATTGTGCATAATTGATTTTTAGTTATGTATTTTTAACATGTAGTATATTAATTAAAGGCTTATTCTATTTTAAGAAAGATTTACAAGATGTAGGACTCCATGCCACTCAAGAAAGTCATCATTATGATCCGCAAGATGTAGAATTCAATGTCACTCACACTACAAAACAAACATGCTTTTGTTACACATTTTTTGCTATGGACTAGGCATGTTGTAGCAAATGCCTACTAGTAATTACGGATTTTCGCAAATTTGTTACACGTATCCGTAGTATTTGTTTTTCACGTTGTTGTTTTTTCTTAATCACGAGTCATGTTTTTATTACAACTTGTTGGTCATAACGACTGCCCAATATTTGCTACCATCTAGCCGTAACCCTTTTGCACTATCATACCAAAAAGGCCAAAAATAGTCCCAAATTCAAAAATATTACGTCCAAATTTTGGCGCAATATATTAATTTGAGGCGCTAAATTATTTTTTTGCTCTAACCTGTATCTTTTCCTTAATAACTCAAAATTAGGTATGGGAAACTTCTTCAACTACTCAATTTCTTCTTCTTCCCGCCGACATCTTCGTGCAAATAGAGTAGTCTTCTTCTTCATCTACACAAAATTAGGTCACTCGATTTTTTCTTCTTCTTCCCATCACTGCCTCTTCTTCAAACTACTTAGGTGTTCATTATTTCACTTGCCCGTCTTTTTCAAATAATCCGAACCAACACCATACTTGCGCTCAATAAAAGGTTTTGATTAGAACTAGAGTTCTATAATCTAAAGCTCCAATAAGAACGACCATACTTGCAGGTCTCTTGCTCTCTCTGAACTCTTGTTTCTCTCTAATAAATGTATGGGAATCAAATCTTTAATTGGATTACTAGTGTCTGTTGGGTTTCTTGTTTCGTTTCTTGTTTGATTTCATTATTGAAGCTCCTTGTAACCCTAGAATTTGCTGGATAAATCCAGTGTTCTTGTAGGGTAATCTGACCTAAAATTGGGTTAAAGATTATTAGGTTTTATTCAGAATTTTTCTAGGGTTTTTTCTTTCTAGTGTTTGGTTTGATTTCATTAGTGAGGTTGTTTCTTATAATCGTAGAATTTGCAGGACAAAATCATCTTCTAGGGTAAATTGGCTGATTCAGAAACTGAAACCTTAAAATTTGAATCAGAAATAACAGATTGAGCCATAACCAAATCCATAACCATCATCATCTCACTTGGAAATTTATAGATTGAACTTATCATTATTTGATATTCTCAACTTCTCATTATCAGAACCAACATCATAATTTTGAAAAGCCACCATATTTACTTGATCAGAGAAGCCTGTAAATCACAAAAACAAAAAAACCCTTGAAAATAAACAAAAACCCAAATGGAATCGTTAATATATAAAAATTTAAAGACTAATCTTAGTGAAGAAGAGTCTATTATTAAGTGGGAAAGAAGTGCTGGGGGGTGGCAAGAAGGTTTACCTGCAGGGGCGGATCCATGGGGGTGCGAGGGGGTGCGGGCGCACCCCCTGAATCCACCCGAAAAATATATATAGTAGTGGTAATTTTTCATTTTAATATATACATGGGTATATCTAAATATATATTTTCTGATATAATGAGATAACACACAGAAGCCTTTAGCCGAGTGTTTAGATTGTCAGTTGGAGTGTTGGAGGGGGGTTTCGAGAACATGAGATCGAGTCAGTCTAGAAGCATTTTCATTATTTATTTTACATTTACGTATCTAAATCTATATATACCGAATCGTGTGTACAAATGACAACAAGTAGAATTTGACCCAATGGTTAAGGTGTTGTTTTTAGGTGAGTGGGAGGGCGAGGTAGTGGGTTTGAGTCCCACTATAATAAGCAATTTGAAGAATTTGTAACTTTTAATATTTCAGCTATCTTGAATTCCTATAAACTTCAATTCCTCTACTATAACTCAACTCAATTCTCTTCCTCTACTTCTTCATCTCAAACTATACCAAAATCACGTCTCCTTTACTAGTACTACTACTTCTTCTTCTTCTTCTTTTTCTTCTTCTTCATCTAATCAAGTATTCAAGCTCAACTCGCAACAAGGGTAATACATTTTAGAAGAAATCTTTTTCGTGTTGATCAAGTTAAACACAAGAAGAAATACTCGACTCAAACGTTATTTTCCATTCCAATACCGGAACCGACTCCCGACATTAGTAAGTCCTCCCGGATTTAATATATCATCTTTGCCAATTGATCCGGGACTTAAAATACCAATTTCAAGTTATGAATCTGATATGAGACAGAATGATGATTTCTCAAATTTAGATGAGATTGGATCTCTTGCTAAAACATTGATGGAAACTTACAGAGATAAAATATATCATTTAGGTTATTTGTTTATCACTTTAGCACTAACTTTGTCGGTTGCAACTGCCTCCGTTAAAAGAGTTTTTTAGCTATGAAGCTAGTTAAAACACGTTTAAGACACAAGATGAGCGATCCGAGGTCGAATGATAGTTTATTGTCTTTATTGAAAATAAGTTCTTTGCGAAATCGATAATGAGTCGATTATGCGAACATTTCAGAAATGAACTCTCGTAGAGGTCAATTGCGTTTGTTTGTATTAATATAATTAATGAATATAAACATTTTGTTAATTATCGTGTTTGCAAAAAAAAAAATATTGTAGTATATAAAGCTGCACCCCCTAAGTGAAAATTCTGGATCCGTCCCTGTTTACCTGTGGTCATTTTCATGATGAATTGTTCTTTAATCCTTGAAGTAATTTATTTGTATCTTTCACTTTCACAGACATATTAATTGTTCAAGGTATTATAGAGCACTCGAGCGGCGCCGAGTATACAACAGCCATTGACATCTGGTCTGCTGGTTGTGTTCGTGCAGAGCTACTACTTGGACAGGTATTCCTTTTCGTACAGGAACTGTCAATGAAAATATGAATAAATTTATATGACCTCCACCTCCTACTTTACAATATGCTTAATATGTACGTATTTTTCCTTTCAACATTTATTTCCTAGCAAACACGGCGTGGCTCAGCTAGTTGAACTCATCAAGGTGAACATTTTCCTAAATCTCATTTTGTCATAGTGGCCCTTATTATGATGATTTTGAAGTTTCTTACCGCCTTCTATCTCCTGTTCTAATGGAAGCGGTCTTCCACAGTTTTTACGTAATATTTGATACTCGGGATTTGAAGGTTTTGTTGGGGTCCCTCCTTATAATAAAAGGACTCCTAGTTGGACTTGTTTGGGGAAAAAATAGAAGTTTCTATTTTTTCAAGCCTAAAAAGGAATTCCTATTTCTATTGGTAAACCTCCATTTTTATCATTATAAAAGGGAATGAAAGGGAAGAGATTATACACAACAACTTCCAGAACAAAGAGAAGTCAGAGAAAGAGAGATTTCTGAAGTAGTTCTTTCGATATGAAAGACTTGGGTCCAGCAAAACAAATTCTTGGCATGCATATCTCTCGTGATAGGAAAGCTGGAAAACTTTGGCTATCACAAGAAAGATACATTGAGAAGGTTCTAGAAAGGTTCAATATGGACAAGACAAAACCAGTGAGTTGTCCATTAGCCAGTCACTTCAAGTTGACTCGTGATCAGTGTCCATCAACTAGAAGTGAGAAATAAGAAATGGAAAAAATTCCTTATGCTTCAGCTGTAGGAAGCTTGATGTATGCAATGGTGTGTACGAGACCGGACATTGCATTTGCAGTTGGAGTAGTAAGCAGATTTCTTGCCAATTCAGGCAAAGAGCATTGGTTAGCAGTGAAGTGGATTCTGAAGTATCTTAGAGGTACGTCTAAAGCTCGTATATGTTTTGGTAATGATAAGCCAGTATTAGTCGGTTACACAGATGCAGACATGGCAGGAGATGTAGACTCCAAAAGGTCTACATCAGGCTACCTATTTACATTTTCAGGGGGAGCAGAGTCATGGCAATCTAAATTACAAAAGTGTGTAGCTTTATCTACTATAGAGGCAGAATATATTGCCATTACAGAATGTTGCAAGGAGATGTTATGGATGAAGAGGCTGTTAGAAGAACTTGGTATGAAACAGGATAATTATGTTATTCATTGTGACAGTCAAAGTGCCATCCACCTCAGTAAGAATTCTAGTTTCCATTCAAAGTCCAAGCACATAAATGTGAGATACCAATGGATCCAAGATGTTCTTGAAGACAAAGTGTTGAAGATCGAGAAAATCCATATTCCTGAACAAGTTAATTAGGTTATTTTTTACTTTCGCATCGTTTATCTTCATATTCCTGAACAAGTTAATTAGGTTATTTTTTCCTAACAGATTTTGGGTACGCCTAGAGAGGAAATCAAGTTCATGCATGCCAACTACACAGAGTTCAAGTTCCCGTAGATTAAAGCTCACCCATGGCACAAAGTACTAAAAAATGGGGATCAATTTGGTATGCTTTTTTTTTTCTTTTTCTCTCCTAACAAACTTCTCGAATCAATGTATAACATCAATGTTTGTTTTAGATATTCCATAATCGCATGCCACAAGAAGCTGTCAATTTAGTCTCAAGCCTACTGCAGTAATCCCTAACTTAAGATGCACTGGTGTGAGTACGTTTGAATTTTATGTTCCTAAATATATTTAAACTCGAACGCTCTTTTCATTTGTCGGGTTAGCTTTCAAATATCCTTAAGAGACTAAGAAAAAATAGTATTGTTTATCTCGAGACACATTATAGCTTCTGCTGAATACTTAAAAACTTTATGGTACTTTGGTGCCACATTGTCATCCACAATGGGTCAATGTTAGTCAGTAAATTAGCCAAATATTTCGGCCATCTATAAGTCATTCCTTGCACTGTATTATAGGTTTTCTTTAGTTGGATCATGTTTCCTTTTGGTTGACAACATGGTAAGATATTTATACAACCTGAAATTTCTTTTTATTTCAGAGGGGCTAATGTAAAATCTATGCGTTATGTTGGAATCAAACCTGATGTGGTCAGGTACGCAACAGCCACTAAGGTTTCTACTGTTGGTTACATTAAATTTGACTGTTTTCCAGTCCCTATTTAGTCTTTTTATATTCGGGCACTACATTGTTATCATTGTGAACCCTTTTACAAGCTAACACACCTCGTTATTGTTGCAGTCTTGTGTGCCGTTTTAGTTATTTGAAGAAGTGAAACAATATTAGTTACAGCTGAATCTGGTAAGCAATACAATCCTATAAATTTTTGTTATAGAATATGGATTTTTTTTTGTATGGCTCTTTCCGTGAAGTCGAACATAGTCTGGCTATATACTAAGATACTCGAAAAACATTGTACGTTTGTCACGTTTCACATTCTTATTAATGATATTGCTACTAAAAAGTACACTGGGTCCTAGAAAAGAAACAAAGTTGTGCATTACATGTTTAGACGCATTTGAATGTGCTATATATACCTGTTGATGAAATAACATAAACGTAAACACTACTTATCTAGTAAATTTCTTTCTTTTACTAAATTGATGAACTATTTTGAAGTTCTCGTTCAATGTACAGTTGGAGAAAAAACCCAATGATTTAAAATTTATTGTGTTTGATTACATATAAGACATTAGATATAAAGATGTAAGTACATAGTATAAATATCATACCTAGGTGAATTAGGCTGTAGTATCCTGGTTCTTTTTGGTTGAGAACATGTTATTCGAAGTCTCATTTGCTGAAATTAGGTTGTAGTATCATGTTCCCAAATAGCTCTACAGTTTCTTAATACTTAGATATCTAACATGGACATTCAGTTTTAGCATTTCATGGTGCTCCGACTGTGCATTTTAGTTGGCACTAGTCTGATTCCTTTAGAGAATATCGAAGAACTTTAACTTTGTAAATTTTATAGATATTTAGGAAGTTCGAAATTCGGGTATGTTATCTTAATTCTTGTTTGATCAAATCTTTTATATTTTCCATTGTTTTCTTTTGGGTTTTAGTGTTTAAGTTATTTATATGGTCGCGTGTTAAATTCAGATTCGTAATTTTGTAATAAGGTGGTAAATATATTTGGAGTGATACAATGTAGGTCCATCAAGACGGGCTTCTTTAATTATTGGCTCAGACTCATTCACTCTTGCCTATCTTCCTCATCGATGGCGATCCTGATTAATGGTCGTCTGGGTCTCACTTTCAATGTTAGCAGAGGCATAAGACAAGGAGGTCCCCTTTCCCCTTTCTTATTCACGTTAGCCATGGAAGGTCTGAGCAGACTCCTAGAGAATAATGAACCCTCCGATTAGTTCGTAGGTTTTCCCATTCCCAACTCCAATATCACCATCAAACACATTCTCTTTGCAGATGACTGCATCATCTTTGGTCAGAACACACTGGATACCATTCATAATTTCAAAAAGATCCTACAAACCTTTAGTGAGGCTTTTGGCCAAATGATTGACTATGCTAAATCAACAATCTTCTTCTCCAAGAACTCCCACCCAAAATTCAAAAGAATGATCATTCGTAATCTCAAAGTCAGACAATCCTCCTCTCTTGACAAGTATCTAGGCATCAATATCTTAATTGGTGCCAACAAAAAGCAAGCTTTGTAACATCCCGTGTTTTCGGAAAAACAAATAAATGACTACGGTTAGAAGAGGGGCTATTTGGCAATTAGAAAAGGTCAAATTGGGAGTTAAATGGTAATTGATGAAGGTTGAATTATTAAGGTATAGTTATGGGGGGCCTTTCTTATGATCTATATACAAGTCAGGGACTGAAACGTAAATTGTGTCACATGGCCACTTAAAATTTTGACACATGTTCACCAAACCCATTTACACCCCCACGTCCCTAGCACCTGACCCCACTTTGAAAAGCCTTTCCTTATCCCCATTTTAAACCCCACTTGAAAGCATTCCTTTGCCCCTTTTTTAACCCACCAAAACCAGAGAAGGATGAGACTAAAATAAATTGGCCGTGAGGTGTTTAGAGAATTTAGTGGTTCTGACTTCTTTGGTCGATTCTTTCGCGGTGGTTCGTCGGAATTCAACGAAACTTGTTCCAGGTAATTCCATTCGACTTGTTCTACATATTTATCCGTTCAGAATTTTGAATTTCGTCCGAATTTGGTGGTTTTGTGATAGCTATTTCGTATACTGTATCGTTGTACTAATTTCATTTGGGATCGAAATTTGGAGCTATTTAGACGATTATTATTCGACTTCTTCTAATGGTTTATGTTCAGGATCATGTTTAGAATGTTATGGACTATTTTGGGGTGACCATATATAGACGGGGTGCTCCCGAATTATTTTACGGCTCGAATTTCATATTTGGACTAGTTTTTGGAATGAATTGGAATAGAGATGATTACCAGAATTTTGTCGTATTCATATAAATGGACAATTTCGGTTATAGATTTATATTATAAAATTCATTATATGATTTGTCAGCTTATGAAGACTCTAAAATGAAAAATAGAGTTTTTGGAAAATTGGTTAGTTGGTTTCTATGCATTTCAAGTATTCAATGGACTTGGTTATGAAAGTTAGAGATCGATTCGACAGATACTTGAAGTCTTCCGAATTTAGCGAATTTGCTTTTAAGTTTTCATGGTTTTGTTTTAATGATTCTTTTTATTTACGAAGGTTCTTAGTATAAGAACCTAATGTTTCTTTTCGGTTTTGGTTATTCTTCCTTATCCCAGAGTATGTGAATGAGGAGGATTAAGGTCGTCTGGTAGGTGGGAGGTCTTTGGTGATGCAAGGACTGAGGTAGGGGTTCTGAATCCTTTATCCAGCATGGTTTTATAGATAATGAATATGCTAGATTCCATAGTTATATATGCGCCATTATAACTAGAGTTCAGGTAGCATGAAACTCGATTTATGTGATGAACTGAAATATGCTTGAAATGTTTTGATGCGATATGAGAAATGTTTTCGAACTGATTTTACGATGATTGTGAACTACTGGGGATTTTCTTGTATGTACCCGACTGCGGATTATGTCAACCTACGGGCACGTAGCCATTGAGGGTAGGATGACATGTGGACACGGTTGTGACCCGTGTGAGACCGGTGAGGTGGGCGACACTAATCATGAGACCTGTGGGAGTAGAGTGCTTCACTTGCTGGCCATTGGTGCTCGTGCCTCCAGTTCGAGGCTCAGGGACGTACTCCTGACCGCTCGTCTGGGAGGTGACATTGATTGGGAATCCCTCTGCTTTGTGGCGATATGACTCTTGGTTGTTCCACTTCCGTGTTTGATAAGATAATGAATCGAATGAGAATGTGGTTTTGATATACGAATGAAACTGATTTTAAAAGATCGCATTAGATGCATGACAGGGTACCGAAGAGAATGAGGTTCAGGCCCTTCCATTGTAATTGGTGGACGGCTCTCTTATTCGAACTCGGTGATCAGAAAAACGTATTTAGATACTTAAGCTATATATGTATCATGAGGTAAACTCTTCAATGATTGCGGAGTCCCTTAGTGGGAGAGGGACTTACCGGCTAGGGGTAAGTCTCTTTCTCGAGGAGACGTAGTGCATTAGCTAGTGCCATAAATGGGCTGGTACTATCTAGCGCACTCTAGGTTCTCCTGAGGTACTCTCCTCTTATTGGGAGCGCACCATGGGTGGGCAGCTAATCACTGCTATTGCTTGCTAGATTAAGGAAAATGGTTTTGTATGTAGTATATACTGTAACTGGTTTGATAACTCGTTTTGTCATGATGTTTACAACTTATTAAAGGAACTTTTGAAAACGTGATGGGTTTTGGATTGGTCTTCTACCAGAATAACTCGTGTCAGTGAGTATTCTGACCCCCTACCAGTTGTCAGTGTGCAGGTTCTTGATTGTAGCCTCGAGGCGGAGTGTGTATTCCAGCCGGTGATCTTGTCTGACGAGGCTAGCAGGGTTATGTCGTTTTATATGATTTTTCGTTATTTTCAAGTTATGTATTTAACGCAGAAACCAAACTCTAATATGTATATACGTAAAACTTAGAGTTGTTCATAAGTTGTATCGGTGTTGTATGAGGCGTTTGTATGTTTGTGGTTCGGGTTTCGACCCGAAACTGAGTTGAGTTTGTTTAGCTTCCGCTCGATAGTTTATTTCTTTGTGTATGCGAATGTATGGTTTGCATAACAGGTTTTACAGGTGCGACCGGTTCGATTTACAGAGGAGATTCTGTCGGATTTCTGTCTCGTCTGTGAATTGTCGGGGCGTGGTCGTGTCTATTTTGGGGCACGGGGCGTCACAAGCTTTCTCCTCCCTTTTGTCTCAGATCCAGAATAAGCTTTCTAAATGGCAAACTAATCTCTTATCCCAAGCTGGTCGCTCGGGAGTTATCTGATGTGACACGAAAATGTCACATTTAAGGAGCCTAACTTAGACTAATTAGTCCTTTTCGAGTGTTATCAATAACTTTTTATGTGTTTTTCTTGTTTAGGTACCATATTTGGAATAAAGAACTTAATTCGGAATAAAGGGAGCGAATTATCAATATCATTTCATGTGCCCAAAACGAGAGAAAAAGACTTCAAGCAAATCAAATGAGAAGAGGAGTCAAAGACGAGTCCAACGGTGAAAACGGAAGTCAATTCCGAGTTCGGACGGGGAAGTTGTGAAAGAAAGAAGTCAAGGTTCGGTTTTAAAACAAGGATTCCATAAAGGCACTCCTTGGATTTCTAGTTGAGAAGCCCACAACCAAGCCCAAGAGCCCAAAGAAGAATGGCAAGGAAATATTATATGAGCACCCTCTCTTTATGGACTCAGGTTTGAGTCAAAGTCAAGTCTTGACCCAGGGTTTGAGTCAAAAAGGAGGGGGTCATCACTATTCATCTTCTTCATTACACAAGTTTTAGAGAGAAGGGCTAGGGTTTTGGTGTTCATCATCAAAAGCTAGGTTTGGTTTAGAGAAGCTAGAGAGGGGAGATCCGGCCAAGCTTGGCCGGCATTGGAGCAGCTCGGGTGGGGCAAAAATCGAGGCAGGAGCAAGCACGGGAGCTGCTAGCAAGGTTCCGGCCAGCAGCAGCTCGGGATTCACGGCAAGGGACGCGCGTACGGCAGCAACAGCATAGAGCACAAGGGACAAGCGTGGAAGCAACCCGAACAACAGCAGCTCGGGATTTGCTGATACTCTTCACGGGATGGTCTCAAATCGCAAAAGCAGCTCGGGTTCTTACCTTCATAGCTCGGGACGGCTTGGAACATGCTCGGAACAGCAGCATTAAGGCCGAGAGGACTAGTGTTTACCCGGATTTCCATGTTTGTTTGAGTTGGCCGGACCTAACTCTTTCATTTGGCCGGATTCTTCAAGCCGTCTTGGTTGGAAAAGTTAGGGTTTCTACTCCCCATGTCATTTGCCTTGTTTCTCTTGTGTTTGATTTGGTTTTGGGCTAGAAATTGTAGAGAGAGAAAGCTAGGGTTTAGCTTTAATGGAGGTTAAGTTCTAAATGGAGAAGATGATGATGGTCGCTATGGGGAACCCAGAATTTGCTAAGGGGAGATCGGCTGAACCTCAACTACTCAAATTTTCCGACGAACCTAGCCTCGAACCACATCGAAAAAAGGGGGATTTTCTCTTCATCTTCTTTTCATTTGTTATTTATTCAACATTTTAGCTAACTCTCGTGTGTCGTTGATGAGATGAAATGTGATGAATTTGTGATTATCTATGTGATGATTTAATGTTTTGATAATAAATTGATGTTCTCTTATTTTGATTACTTGTTTCAATCGTTTTTCATGTGTCTTATCAAGTATTTCGCATAGTTAATTGATTAGGCAAGGTGATCGATATCGACCGTAGTCTAGATTCAAATTTCATGTGTCTTGTCATGCACTTCACATAGTTAGGCGACTAGACGACATTTTCGATGATTCGGTTTTAATCGTTTAGGAAGTTTGTTTGACTAAGTATTATCTCCGGACATACGTAGTGCTTATGAACGTCCACCTTAGGAATCGAGACTAGATTTACATCAATCCATTCGATTGGACCGTACATAGTTGTTAGTCCACCACATCGGATTCTCGGACTTCGACACCTCTCTTACTTGTTGTTCCCCGACTCTTGTTCCTCCGAACTCTTCTCTCAAATCTCTCTCGCCCTCTTACATTGATATTTTAGTTTGTTTTACTTACTTTATTCTCTTCTTATTGCTTATTCGATTATAAACCTCATATTACCTTCTTTTATTTTCGCTTTTGTCTAAGTAAGCCTTTAATATCTAGACCGAGGGATAAGACCCTTCGATATCCAAACTACCTTCCTATCCTTGGATCGACTCCGGTTTTACCGGTTACTACTTGATACCTCCGCTTGGGTGTGCAACCTTTCCGGGTGCATCATTATCTCCACTATTGCAACAACCGTTCCCCGATACCAAATGCAATGTTTCGCCCTTCTTAAAGGCCTCAGCAACAGCATTGAGTCCCTCCAAAGGTCCTTCTAATGGGGAAAATCGAAAACCATCCATACTATTAACTGGTCCTCCATTTGTATTCCGCACAAATCGGGAGGATTAGGTATCTGCATGACTACGTCATCTCGATAACCAAGCTTTTCTGGGAAAGTTGGTTTGGCTCATAATTAGCCTCAGGCTCTTTGGGTGAAAATTCTTAAAGCTAAATACTTCCTGAAAGAACCTAAACCCGCACCCCCCAAAGATCATCACTCCTAGATCTGGAAATCTATCTACAAACACTATAATCAGGTGTAAGGATTAATCTTCTGGGATGTTAATCAAGGCACGCACATTGGTATCTGGCATGGTTATTGGATTCCTGATCATCCCCCTCCCATTCATAATCAATAATAATACGTGCAACATAAATTTAATTAATCAGTGTTTTACTAACGATATTGCTAATGCCACTCTTAGCATTCACCTGCAGGGAAAAAAAGATGATACAGTCAGATGACCATTAACGAAATCAGGTAAACACACGATAAGTTCTATGTAGCATAACCTCCGAATTACAGGAAATACTAATCATAACCATAGGCTCAACTGGAATTTCATCTGGAATATGAACACGACTCTTAGAATAAAGCTTTTTCTATGAAAATGTTGCACAAATAGCTTACCAGTTCGAGGAAAGATTGGTAAATTTGTGAGGTCGGGGGTTCAAGGCACACGCTGACAATTCAAAAAAAAGATTGGTAAAGCTTTTTCTAATCATAACCAATGGGGATCGATCCATTAGCAATCAAACAAGCAGATTGAAGAAATCCTTAAACTCAAAGACAACTTCTCCAACATTATCTTCTCTTACACACCGAGACAAAATAACAAGATGGCGGATTCGTTGGCTAAATGGAGCAGGAAAAACAAAGAGCGTCTCAACAACTTTACAACTTTGGGGCCTGTTTAATTTCCATACGATGTTTTGTTATTTCGTGTATAGTGACTTTTACTATGGAAGGATTACGGTGAAGTATTAAAAATGACCAGTATGATGAATATTTTTATTTATTAGTCTCAATGTACAATTCAAATATTTAATGAATTTTAGGCTACTGATTACTGTTCAGTAATATTTGTAATAAGGAACAAATTTATTCCGAGATGTTGCTTCGTCTATATTGTAGTTCAAAAACAATTGATATAGACTTCTTGCTACGCCCGCTCTGCGATTGAAATCGATATAGAATTTTTGTTACACCTGAACTGTAATAAAGAGAAAATTGATATGGGTATTTTCATATAAAAATGATGTAACAAAAAATATTAGCTTAGGTCATTTTGCTACGACTTGTTGTAAGTAAAAAGTACCAATGGTCATATTGTTTCAAAATAATTTCATCTTTTGTTATGGGGTAGGTGTAACAAAAAGTTTGTCATTAGTTATGGAATCCAGAGGCGTAGCAAATAATTCGTCACAAATACTATTTGTTACGAGACTTTCAACTACGGGTTTTTACACATTTGTTATGGTTCGCGGCTGTAGCAAAAACTGGTCTATTTTTTTAGTGTCATGAAAGTTTACATTATGATCCACAAGGTGTAGGATTCACTGCGACTCCTTTTTATAATTTTGGAGAGCTGCTAAGATGAATTAATCCTAATTAGTATGGTAAAAACTCTTAATCTGAATATCTTTTGTAAAATTAATCCTAATAGTTTAAATCTATTTTGCAATAATCTTAAATTTAATCTTAAATTTTTTTTTTCTCTCAAGTGGTGGACATGAAGTAGGTAGAGGCAGGGGGATCTACCCAAGGGCACCACATGCCCAAAGAAAACATTCCATACGATGTCTTTTTTAATCCAAGTCTTTCTAACCCAACTTAAATCGAAGGCCCATTTGACCACCACTAACCTATCAAATACCCATTAATTTGACCCCCACTCACCTATGTAAGCCTCACGTATTACACCTTAAGAACCACTATTTCACCTTTTAGTCTCCAAGCCCAGGGTCGGCCCTGTGGGCAAGCGCGCAAAGGCTTGCTTCCGACCGCCAGGGCCAAGGAGCCTCACAGGAAGGCTACTTTAGCTCAATTGATTGAAAGAACGGTAAAGAGTAAGGTAACCCGTGGACAACCGTTTTTCTTATATGGACAACTATCTTATGTGGACAACCAAAATAATTAATTTTTTTATATGGACACCAGTTTCTAAGGGGACAACTCTGTATTATTTTCACTCAAGTCCTCTTAGAATTAGATGTATTATTTTAACACCTCCTTCTTTTCTAATAAACCCTAAGTAAGTTTGGTCTTCTACTACTTCATCTTCATCATCAACCCAAAATTCTAGAGAGAGAATTTTTTGGAGAAGATTATGACATCAAACAAAGGGAAGGGAATTGTTGAAGGATATTCCTAACCAGAAAGATCAGATCTAAAAACCCTAAAAACCGTTTAACTTTTAAAACTTATAAATCAAAAATTTCAAAACCCCAGATTTTTTTACAAACAAGTAGAGTTGCTCGTGCTTCGTAAAAAAAAAAAAAAAATTCTGACTTGCCAATTTATTCGTAGATTTCCTACGAAAATTTGGCAAGACAGAAGGAAACTTGCCACGAAAATCTAGCATATTTTCGTAGATTTCCCACGAAATTCTGGGAATTTCTTCTTCACTTAGCTTTTTTGCCTTGAAATCGTTTACTATTCTTTCAAGCTACCCAAGCGAAAATATAAAATAAAATTAAAAAAGTTAGAGTTTTATCTCATCAATGCAGGGTTTGATTAAAATCTATCTAGGATTTGATAAAATAACAAAGGGAAGTAGTAGAAACTATAGTTCACTTGAAAACAAAGAGAAGTGATAGAAACTATAGTTTACTAAAAAATAAGGGAAGTGGAGATTGATGAGTTTTATCTTCTTCATTCATCAAGGGTTTGATAAAAAACAAAAAGAAGTGGTAATAACTATAGTTTACTTTTAGTAGCAGTACAAGAATAAGAAGAAGGAAGAAGAAGAAGATGATGAAGAAGAAGACAACTTAGGGTTTCAATTTTGAACTATTGTTTTGTTAATGGTCCACAAGTTAGTGACTGTTAGTATTTAAGACTTTATGGAGTTGTACCCTTATTAAATCAAAGTCAACTAAGTCAAGCATAATTGACTCGTAACGGGCCTGAAAATAGTTGTCCATATAAAAAACAGTTGTCCACGTATTGGCCACCAAAAGCTTTGAAAATGAGTAGTGGAATTTATTTTATACTTAAATTATATGTGAAATTTTTTTTTTTTTTTGTTAAAATACTCTAAAATTTGTTATATCAATACTTCAGTATAAATGTATGTTATTTGGTCAACTATTGTGGCCTAATTGATCGATAATTTTGACATAAATTCTAAAATTCCGGAGGTCTCAGAATTGATTTTTAGAAGAAGTGATTTCATGGTTTATTGAATTTGGGTTAACGATATAAATAACATAGTTTAGTTTTAGGCCACAATCTAATTAGATTCTTATACCCGTTCTTGTAAGAGTTTAAATTTGACAGTTATTGTGTTTATCACATCTTTAGTGTATTAACGTCATTGTAATGACTACGGTAGATCATAGTCAATTTCTGGAGAAGAAAAAGATCAAGAAAAATAGAATTGTTATTTTAGAAGGGAGATTAGTGCACTTTATATGCGTAAATAACGTTATCAGATATGTAAGAAAATTATATATAAAAAAAACATAATATATTTTTGCCATCTATAAATGGATCTCCTCTTAATAGTAGGATCTCCTCTTAATAGTAGTTGACATAACCTCCCGTTAGGAGAAAATGTTTGTGTGCTCAAAGTAGTTAAAAGTTTGTAAGTGTGTCTTGAACTACTATTCAGCGGGTCAACAACATTTCTGATGAGGACAAACATCATCAAATGTTGTTTTACTATCTTGATAATGTTTGAAATAGAGTCGTAATTCGGTTTAAAAAATTTAAAGGTATGAGATTAGAAAATAGTTATAAAGATGTAGAATAACACGAAAAATATATTTATTCGATCTTACTCGGTCGACGAGTAACATACATCCGCGTTAAGAGTGAGATTGTCAATGTCACATTTGCAAGTAACAAGCATGACCACATTTTTTGTTTTCATATTGTTTTAAAAAGTTTAAGATTTTTTTTTACCAATGCGTATATATATCCCCTCATATAATCATATGTAAGGGCACGTGCATAGGGTTCTCGGGTTCTCGACAATATCTACTTTAAAATTCAATTCAAACTCATAGGATCAAAAGAAAATTAGGTCTCGTTTAACAAAAAAAAAAGATTAGGTCAAGTTGATAGACTTATAAAGGACACAAGCATGGTAAAGTAAGGCACAACTTAGTGGGGGGATCGTGTGATCTTTTCCCTTCCTCATATCATGTAGTAAGATTTCATCGTTTTCATATATTACCACATATTGTGGGAGTTAACAAATATATAATTTGGGAAAACAGATAATTTGATCTTGATGATATAATTTTAATGAAATTAATGGCCAAGCTGGCTCTTTTTTTTTGAGTTATCATCTTCTTCTAATCTTAAATTAAAACAAAAAAAATGATCTTTTGATATTTACTTTAGGGGTGCCCAATTAATCCATAGAAAATTGAAATAAGCTGCACATGAATGATAAAGCATAAAAAATGACTTGTGAGAGGCATAAATTTTTCTTCTACCATGTTTAAGACTCGGAGTTTATCTATTGTGACGAATCAGTGACATGAAATAATTTTTTTTTAATCTTCTTATTATTTTAAATAATTCATTTTTAAGTATTTTTCTCTAATTTTTAATTTTTTTGTTTTTTTTGTGTTTATCTTTTTGAAATTATCTTTCTTGAAATAATATCACATTTTAATTCATAGTCGAAATCTAATAATTCATATTCGAAATTTAAAATCAAAATTTCGCACACGTACTTTACACGTATATTATTTTGATTCGGGAGCCCCTGCTGGGAACCCAACGTTGGAATTGAGCAAAGTCCCGAGGCTCCCAAAATTCAGGGGCTCCCAAAATTGGAAGCCCGAGCCCCCACATTGGAGTTGCCCTAACATCAAGAAATAAACTCTCAAGCTCCCAAAAGTAAACAAACAACTATATTATATGTTCAATAATCTACGTAGAAACAATTTAAAAACTAAATTTAGGTTTTGAATTAAAAAAAAAATCACGCCACCTTCAAAATTTCCACTACTTTCAGTTTTTATCTGCAACATAAACCTACTTCAAAACAGAGTTCTTAAAAAACTTCAGTGAACATATCATCATCACCATTACCATGAAACAGAGAGAGGACTAGCAAAACTGAAGTTGCAGAAAACCAGGCAACTAAACTTCTATACTGTTGTTTCTTTTGTTTGCTTCTTTAAGATCTTCGCTTTTGGAATTTGCCTTTCACTGTCATCTCCCATTCTCCGCAACGGGTCGAGAGCCCCGCTCGGGGACAACATCAAGATAGTTTTCCGTACCTGATAGATGAAAGATGAAGCCATTGTTAACGCGGCCATATCGTACGACAATAAAACACAAATAAAAAAACAGAGGAACAATTCAGTTTACCTATATCCTCAAGCGATAGAGAATCCAACATAAAATCTGAAGTGAAAGGGAAATAGGGAGGAGGATAATTGCCCAATGCTTCTGGGACATATGAAATCAGCCATAGTTAGAATTATAAACAAAAGTACCCCTTAATTTTCCAATCAATGTTAATGTATGAAGTATAAGCAGTATCATTTTTTATTCTTAGGTATGCCTTATTACTGCTAACTTCCTATGGAAACTAGAGTTAATAAGAAGAGAGCCCGTTCTAAGGGTTTACCAATTTGGTTACTGAAGAAATGAGAACATGATCATTGAAAGAAGTAAACATTCTCGTGAAGTCATTAGCTGAAAGAATGTCGAGGATCAAGAAACTAAACTTCAATTGGTGCCAGTTCAAAACACAAAGTAAGAGAAATTTACCTGGAAAGTTTGATAAATCTGCTGGTAGAACTGGGGTACGGAAATTCAAAGGGTTATGGGCAAAATGTCGAAAGGAATCACTACCATTTATGCCCCCATAATCTGATCCCAACTGCATCTCTACGGGATTTGTTACATTGGATGTAAATGCTGTGTCAAATACCGATACACCCATATTCATTTCTGATGTATCTGATCGAGTGATCGGAAGCTGTCCGTTGGGTGCTACTGATGCAGGAGGACCCATGACCATCTCTGACATACTGTCCATTTCCATACTGTGAAGGACACAAAAGAAGTTGTAGTTGAGAAATTTCCATTCCCCTAGTGCGAAAAAGGTGAGGGCTTAAGAGATAACAGCATTCTTACTTGCTCCAAGAATTCATCCTATCTGGATAGAAATTGTCAGGTGTAGGGATTCCATTGACCATATGATAGCTTGAAGGCATGTCATTCATGTAATCAAAATGGCAATTTCTGCTTGGCGGGAATGAAGCCGGCTGCAGTACTGGGAACACCATAGGTAAGTTGTTAACTGCATTGAATAAGAGTGGTAGAGCTGATATAGGATAATAAGAACAGAAATAGCTTTACATGTATAAAACCTGAACTACACCAAATGACGAAACAACACCTGGCTTTTGATTATAAAAGAGACAAGAAACTTTGGGTTCAGCATAGCTTCTATGGGGCATAGCTCTAATTCAATGAAAACTGCAAGCTAAAGGAAAAAAATTGATTCCCAGATATGGAACTTTTTGGAAGAATTGAGGGAATTTGGTCGTATTCTAACTATTGTAGCCTAACAATGGCTCGATTATGTGCTTTTTCTCAAATAAAAATTTAAAAACAGTAAAATTTTGGAAGAGAGAGATCACCATGCATAGGTTGAATCCCATTCTGCAATGAAGGTAATGGAAAGTTAGGTAGTTCTGGCTCTGGATACATCATGAGTCGGTGTTGACGCTCAAGCACACTATTGAACAAGAGGATCTGTTTCTTAAGGTTTAGCCTTGCGTAATACGCCCTGAAAAACTCAGCATTATCCTGTTCCATTCCCTTCCACACTTACTCAAACAAAGACAAAAAGAGGATTGTCAGACAACGATATTGGCACTTTAAATGTTCTTTATAAAGAGTAGAATTGAGCATTATCCTTATCTCTCAATTGGTTAAACTATCAACTATTCGATCGGAATTTCACTGTTACCAAATCCGCAATTTATTAGTCATAAATAGATGGAGACTTCCAATTGTAAGTAATCAACAATGAAACTTCATACGCAAGCTACAGACTTAGGTTCTTGAATTCATTCGAAGAGCTTCAACGATTACATACATCCAGAGGACCTGAACTGAAGTATACAACTAAATACAGACGGACACACACACTTTCTTTTTTTGGAGAAAGACAAAAATATTGATTGAAGGAAGTTACAAAAAGATATCATATACAAATAAAGACTACGGGTACCTACACAATGGTAAAAATAGCTTACCGATTACGAGTGAAATCTCTAAAAAGAAAAGTTTCCAATTTTTGCTCTTTGCCCAAAAATAAACTAGCGAAATAATAAAGGCAACGCAAAGGTGTCATAACTCATCAGAAACAGAGTTCGCATACCTATAAAAGTAATTTCAGGATCTATTTCACTACGATTATGTAGTGTCTTTACCGCTTCATCCATGTTCATATATAACTTTAGACAACGTTCTACCAGTGTACGGACCTACAACAACCAAATGAACCGAAACTAGGAGATGAGAACTCGAGAAGGGCCCATTTGAGCTCACATTCCAGAAAAAATTAATAAAAGACTGCCTTACAAGTGTAATATGTTTGTCGGAGTCTGCCACGGGTGTGTCGGTTGCAATATTATTGTGTTCCTCACCTTGAGCTGTTTCGGGCATAGTTGATGGTTCTTGTTGAAGCTCTTTTCTCTTTAGATACATGACACAAATGTAAGAAAAATAAGGAAACATTAGGAATAATTACACTATCTCCTAATGATCACAAATTGAAGACTCATTGCAATATAAATTGACTGGGTTTGTGGTCAAATAAACAAGAGAACCAAGACTTCCTTAGACACATTTGCCTAACAATATAACAAGTAAGATAGTTCAGACTTTTTAGTTTAAAAGCTCAGATATATCATATTTAAATCTACTATTCTAATACATAAGCGGTGTGCCTTTTAACTCGTTCTAGATCTCTAACAAATGCTACATTTCCAATATGTTCTAATACATACGTCCTCAAAGTTGAGGAGTTCTCTAGCTATTCAATATTTCTAACGCACTCTAATCCATTGGTCCTCGACTTCTGCTAGCTCTCTAGTAAATGAATGTTTCTAGCTTATAGGATATCGACTCATAATAAAATCTATAGAAACGTGAAAACCCTCACCCACTTTTGATGAGAGAGAAAGTAAAAAAATCAATACATAAAGATTTGAAAGAAAATCATGATTTTTGAGTAGAGAACGATAATGTGTCATAGTTAAGTACCTTTAAGGGTTTCATCTCGATTTAACAATGGTGCACTTATCACTCTCTTTATTTAAATGGCGCACTTATCATCTCTTAGTATAAATGTTTCTTCTCCAATGAAATCATCTGTTAAGACAAAAGCGCTGACACTTTTTTGTCACAGTCTAGTGAAGTCCAAGTAAAATTCAAGTATAAATTAGAAAGTTATATTGGGGAAAGAATAGTGAAAGATTCCCTTCCTTATCGCCTTTCCGACTCATATATATCAAAAGGAATTAAAAGAGACAGGAAAAAAAAAAGAACCCGACATCTAATCGACATTGGCGTTGTCTTTGAAGTAGAAACTAGGAAGTGCTAAATATTAACGAAATCTACATTACACTATTACATACAAAATAGTAAACAATAAAAGTAACATGTCAAGTTGCAAATATAAAATTAAAATAAATAAAACAACATACACCAATCTCTTTTTTTTGTAATGGACTACAAGAGTCATCATTACAAGCTATCCTAAGGGGCCTAAAGTCCATTCAAACTAGATCTACTTTATTTATATCCAATTTCAATAAATTGCACTTCGAGGGGATCGAACCTGGGACCTCCGTGTTGTGGAGTGGGTGCCCAACCACTACAGCAAGAGGCTGATGAGGTGGTTGACTAATAACAACAGTCTTAATCACTAACAAGTTTGTAGTTAATTAACCAAATGGACAAGAGAAATAGTTGAGTATTGCATAATTAAATATGCAGATAAACCTAAAGATCACTAATAAGCTTGAGTATAGCATATAAAGTTCGGGACTAGGGTTTATAATGCCACACATAAACTAACCCTGAATTTATAAAACAATCAAAAGAAAAATAAGATGTTCTAATTACCTTCATAGAAGACTCTTAAACTCTTTCCAGTCACAACTCAGTGTCAACGAATTCAGAAGCCCTAGCTTATTTCAAGAAAACTCAATCAGTATAAAATCAAAATTAAAAAATCTAATACATATTCAAATAGTACAGTAAAACTAACGATAAACTAACTGTAAGAACTTCTCTACTTATCCACTGGAAGAACTTGAACTAGTAGCATTATAATTCAAGAACTTTCTCTCACTAAAAATCTAATAAACTTTGGGGTGTCAAGAAATTAAAAGTTGAGGATTTGTTTGGGCTGAATTCCGATTCATGAGTTGAAATTCAGAATATTGCGAATGTGAAGAAGGGAGGGTTTTTAGAGAAAGAAAAAGAGGATAAAAAAGAGAGGGTCCCTTCGGTTTATAAATTCGTTACTATTTCTAACCTAGTTAATTATGAGGATTAAGGACTGACCAGCGCTGCTGTTGGAGGAGAAAGGATTAACCACCTCCAATTCGCGGATGATACATTATTCTTTATAGAGGAGGATGGCAATCAACTAAGGACATTGAGAGATATCCTTATATGGTATGAGATATCCTCAGGACTCAAGGTGAACATGATGAAGTCATATATCTACAGTGCTACCAAGATAGGTGACAAGAATATGAATCATGAGATGATAAAGGAATTTGGATGCCAGGTAGGCTGTCTACCCACCTCATATCTTGGACTACCTCTGGGAGAAAGATACAAATCAAAGAAGCTATGGGATCCTGTTCTTGAGAAGGCCAACAAGAGGTTAGCTGCATGGAAAGGTCAATTCTGTCCAAAGGTGGCAAAATCACCCTACTGAAGTCAGTACTTCAGGCTCTCCCCACCTATTACCTTTCACTTTTTTCAATTCCAAAAGGGGTACTCAAGCTAATTGAGAATAAGATGTGTTCTTTCTTATGGAATAACACTATGAACCAGAAAAGTTTACATTGGATGAAGTGGAAGCAGGTTATCACGAGTAGAAGTAAGGGAGGCATGGGGGTTAAAAACTTGGCACACATGAATCAAGCTCTTCTTACCAAGTGGATGTGGAGGATGGACCATGAGAATGACCAACTTTGGCAAAAGATTATTCTCAGCAAGTACGGTAGGAGCTATAACGATTGGGTCATTAAGTGCAAAAAAACAACTTTTGGGTGTGGATTTTGGAAAGGCATAACGGCCAATTTAAAGGATTATCATAGCCTTACTAAGTGGAGCCTGGGTGATGGTTCTAGGATCCAATTTTGGACGGATATATGGTTGGGGACAGAAACTTTGCAAGTTACCTTCCCTGACATTTATAGGTTAGCTACGAGACCAAAAGCCACTGTGGCAGATGTTTTCAACAATAGTAGTAGAGCCTGGGACATCACAGTCAGAAGGAACTTGAACGATTGGGAGCTCCAACAGTATGTTCACCTACTGCAAGTTCTCCAAGATGCAAGCAGGAAGGAAGGTCTGGATACGCGAGTATGGCGCGTCGAGGAGAAAGAACCACTGTCAGTCTCGAACTGCTATAAGAGAATGGATAATGATGAGAGACTGCTTGAGCCATGTGCCTCAAAATATGCTTGGCTCAAAACCCTACCTCCTAGGGTAGGTTTCTTTATGTGGGCAATTCTGGTTCGCAAAGTTCCCACGGTGGATGCCCTGAAAAGAAGAGGCTTCCAAATCCCTAGCAGATGCGTCCTTTGTAAACAAGAGGAAGAATCGATGGAGCACCTGTTCCTTCATTGTAAGGTGGCATCTAATTTATGGAGATTCTTCATCAAGTCCATGGCAGGCCAATGGTGCATACCCAATTCCATCAACCATATGGTAACCCAATGGGACGGTCTTTTTAAAGAAAAGGACAGAAGAGAGGTTTGCCAACTCGTTCCTGCAGCAATTATATGGAGCATATGGAACGATAGGAACAATAAGATTTTTAAAGAAAAGAACCTCAACTCTTCAGTTGATATTGAAGATGTTAAAGAAACAATCTTTGCTTGGATTAGGAGAATAGACAAGTTTAAGAATGTATCTTATCTTGTTATGCAGTGGGATACATGGATGATGTGAGACATTATCCTAAGTATCCTACCTACTTGTACATAGTTTTCTTTCATTAATATATTCATTCTAACTTTCAAAAAAAAAAGGCTGTGTGGGCTAACCTATCCCAAATCCGTTTTTTTTTTTTTGGAGAAATAGACTACCATATTGGGCAACCAAGTTTTGACTATTGGGTTTTCTTATTGCCCTAGGAAAACATGGGATTTGTATTGATATGGCAGCCTTAGAGCATCTCCAGTTCAACACTCAAAAGAATCTCTATTCATCCCTTGCTCCTAAATTTAATTGTAAGATATTCTGATGGTTGTGATGGTTTATAGTCGTGTTACATGAGTTTCTGTATCGACCACAGCTTTCTAATGGGCCAAATATCTCTAGTGTGATGTTTGTCTTCAAATAAGAAACACATTTATCTAAGTTTTGTCAATGATCTGAATCTCTAAAAGTGCTAACATGTCCATGAGATCGTGCCGAGTGATGATCTTATAGTTTTTTTGTTATTTTTTTTCAATGTTAAATTTTCTGTCTATGCTTGTTTTATTTTTATTTATTTTTGTTGAAGTTTAGATGTTTGTTTTATAAAGGTCAGGGGCGGCCCCGGCCTAAAGCACCCAAAGCGGCTGCTTTGGGCCCCAACATAGGTAACGGCCTCTTCTTTGGGTTTAGTGAGCTGGTCTAATCTAAATATATATTGTTATAACTAAACTAACGACAAGATTGAGTCTATAGCTCAGTGGAGAAGGTCTTGATTTTTGTTATGATGGTCAAAGGTTTTCCGAATCCTTTCTGAAACAGAATTAGCTTTTGACCCAGAATCTCTTGAATAGAGTTCATCACTTTCCCCTAACCGTCTGTCGGTATTTATAGATGTCTCTGAACTCTAATCCTGAAACCTGACCAAATCAAGACATGCATGAATAGCGTGACGGGTTGAACACTAAACTATTGGAGTTCAAAGAAACTTCAACCATGAATTCAAGAAAGAAAAAGGATGCAATGAAAGATCAATGTTTACTTCAATCTCACAGAGGCACCCGTTAACGGGTTGAAACACCAAGAATAGTAGGGATGCTTAACTAACATAAGACAAATATGCTTTTTACACGTATAACATGGAAATCCACCTCTCTTAGCAGTTTCCTTCACTACAAATAGGGAGATGGAAACAAAACCCATTTAAGAAAACCTAGGTATATTTACCACTTCCAAGTTCCAAATATGGTTTTCTATATGATGTTTGGAACAGCTGAGCTTCCAATCAGCCATTGGCATAAGCTCGAAAGAAAAACTCAAGGATATATAGTATCGAAATAGAAACAGACTAAACAAGTAAGCATAAAGGTTAAAGGTAAATACCTTACAAACTTCTCATCTCTGAAATTCATGATATTAGCTTATCTCTGATATAACACCCTAACTATTTCAAGAATGAACCTTTGGGAACCCTCAAATATGAGTAGGATGATGCCACTTCATTATACACTTTTGAACTACTTAACATTAAGAGGCCCTGAAAAAAAAAACAATTTTAGGTTAAAACTTCATCCTCAAAATAAAAGTAACAAAAACAAAATTGCCCCCCTTCAGAATCATCAAATCCTAGAGACAGAAAGAGATTCAATTCTCAAGTTTCAATCTTTTTCGATCTAAGTTAAAGAAATTTCCTTAAATCTGAAAAGAAATATCAAACTAAGCATAAAACTCACAAACTAATATTACCAAACTGAAAACTTTTCTTCCCCAAATCTGACCATATTCTAGTTAGTGTTTCTAATGAACTAAAAATCAAGAAATAACTGAAGAAATTCAAGTACAACTAACAAAAAAAGCAAATCAAGTAATGGTGTGTTTGGTTGCAGGATTTCTAAGTAGGATTCCTATCAAAAGTGGAATTTGGTAGGAATCATGAATCCTTGGTCTGTTTGGCTACCAAGAATCCTAGGACTCTTGAATCCTAAGGATTCCATATTCCAAAATTTGTATTGGACCAAAATCCCACCCTACCCCCTAGGATTTGCTAGGATTTTGGATTAATGAACCTAAATTTCAAACTTAAAATCAACAAAAAAATATTTCCTTCTATAAAATCATTATTTTTTTTCAAAATCATTGTTTTTTTTAAAAATCATTGTTTTCAAAAGGCGTTTAAAAATACTCAAATAATAATAAATCATAGGATTCTTAGTTGCCAAACAAGCCAAAAAATATTACTTGGATTCATGAATCCGTGGAATCATGAATCCCAAGGACTCATGAATCCACGGATTCATGATTCCGCCATCCAAACACACCATAAGAAGAATCTCATGAAATCAGAAGTCAAATTTTGATAACCTAACTTTACCTTCTCGTGGTGAAAGACTAATTTTAATTCTTGGCCGTAAGATCTAACCTGAGATAAGCATATGAAGATCTCGAAGAGTAAAGAGTCAAACTTGAAACAGTCTACCTTATTTCCAAGTTAAAAAAAAATACAGGAAATTGGGCTGGAGACCCAATTTTTTGTTTTTTTTTGTCAAAAAGACAAGTTATCTTTTTTTCCTTCTAGGCACCATGAAAAGTTTGGAAATAGGCTTGAAGGACAATTCTAAAAATCCCTTAATTTTGTATACCTGAATTGACCTTTGTATAAAGGAAAATTTTAAAAACACCCTCAGATTTTCCAAAAACCCTCACATTTTATATAATCTTACTTCTTAGTTACTTATTTTGTTAGGGTTTGATTTTGCGAAGCTTTGCAAACTAGTTTGCAAACTGATTTGCAAACTGGTTTGCACTACTTTGCAAATTGGTTTGCAATCTGGTTTGCCTTGCAGAGCTTTGCAAACTGATTTGCAAACTGGTTTGCAATCTGGTTTGCCTTGCAAACTAGTTTGCACTGCTTTGCAAATTCGTTTGCAAACTGGTTTGCAAACTAGTTTGCAATAAGGTCAGTTTTGTCTTTTCCCTATATTAGATAATTTACAAAAATGCCACAGGGAGCTGAAGCCCATAAAAAATTGTCCAATCCTTTTTAACCAAAGGCCAAAGTTTTTAGGGAGTTTTGGCCAAATTTCCCAACAGGAAATTGGGCTGGAGACCAAATTTTTTGTTTTTTTTTGTCAAAAACACAAATTATCTTTTTTTCCTTCTAGGCACCATGAAAAGTTTGGAAATAGGCTTGAAGGACAATTCTAAAAATCCCTTAATTTTGTATACCTGAATTGACCTTTGTATAAAGGAAAATTTTAAAAACACCCTCAGATTTTCCAAAAACCCTCACATTTTATATAATCTTACTTCTTAGTTACTTATTTTGTTAGGGTTTGATTTTGCGAAGCTTTGCAAACTAGTTTGCAAACTGATTTGCAAACTGGTTTGCACTACTTTGCAAATTGGTTTGCAATCTGGTTTGCCTTGCAGAGCTTTGCAAACTGATTTGCAAACTGGTTTGCAATCTGGTTTGCCTTGCAAAGCTTTGCAAACTGATTTGCAAACTGGTTTGCACTAGTTTGCAATCTGGTTTGCCTTGCAAACTAGTTTGCACTGCTTTGCAAATTCGTTTGCAAACTGGTTTGCAAACTAGTTTGCAATAAGGTCAGTTTTGTCTTTTCCCTATATTAGATAATTTACAAAAATGCCACAGGGAGCTGAAGCCCATAAAAAATTGTCCAATCCTTTTTAACCAAAGGCCAAAGTTTTTAGGGAGTTTTGGCCAAATTTCCCAAAAAAAAAACAAGTCTCTCTCTCTCTCTAATTGTTGAAAAAGGTTGGTGGCCAATACGTAGACAACCGTTTTTCTTATATGGACAACTATCTTATGTAAACAACCAAAATAATTAATCTTTTTATATGGACACCAGTTTCTAAGGGGACAACTCTCTATTATGTTCACTCAAGTCCTCTTAGAATTAGATGTATTATTTTAACACCTAGTTCTTTTCTAATAAACTCTAAGTAAGTTTGGTCTTCTTCTACTACTTCATCTTCATCATCAATCCAAAATTCTAGAGAGAGAATTTTGGAGAAGATTATGACATCAAACAAAGGGAAGGGAATTGTTGAAGGATATTCCTAACCAGAAAGATCAGATCTAAAAACCCTAAAAACCGTTTTAACTTTTAAAACCTAGAAATCAAAAATTTCAAAACCCTAGATTTTTTTACAAACAAGTAGAGTTGCTCGTGCTTCGTGGAAAATCGACAAAACACGAGAGATCTTAATTTCTGAGTTTTTGTAAAAAAAAAAAAAAAAAAAAATCTGACTTGCCAATTTATTCGTAGATTTCCTACGAAAATTTGGCAAGACAGAAGGAAACTTGCCACGAAAATCTAGCATATTTTCGTAGATTTCCCACGAAATTCTGGGAATTTCTTCTCCACTTCGCGTTTTTGCCTTGAAATCGTTTTGTATTCTTTCAAACTACCCAAACGAAAATATAAAATAAAATTAAAAAAGTTAGAGTTTTACCTCATCAATGTAGGGTTTGATTAAAATCCATCTAGGATTTGATAAAAAAACAAAGGGAAGTAGTAACTATAGTTCACTAGAAAACCAAGAGAAGTGATAGAAACTATAGTTTACTAAAGAATAAGGGAAGTGGAGATTGATGAGTTTTATCTTCTTTATTCATCAAGGGTTTGATAAAAAATAAAAGGAAGTGGTAGATACAATAGTTTACTTTTAGTAGCAGTACAAGAATAAAAAGAAGGAAGAAGAAGAAGATGATGAAGAAGAAGACAACTTAGGGTTTCAATTTTGAACTATTGTTTTGTTAATGGTCCACAAGTTAGTAACTGTTAGTATTTAAGACTTTATGGAGTTGTCCCCTTATTAAATCAAAGTCAACTAAGTCAAGCATAATTGACTCGCAACGGGCCTGAAATAGTTGTCCATATAAAAAAACAGTTGTCCACGTATTGGCCACCAAAAGCTTTGAAAATGAGTAGTGGAATTTATTTTATACTTATATTATATGTGAAATTTGTTTTTTTTGTTGAAATACTCTAAAATTTGTTGTATCAAAACTTCAGTATAAATGTATGTTATTTTGTCAACCGGGGATGTGTTTTAAGTCCAAAATCGCATGATCAATGAGTCTAGAGACCAAAGATAATCTGAAATAGAAAATAAATCCACTCAAAGTAAATTACATGTCTATCCTCTCACTTTGCTTTTACTGCCTAACCTATCCTAAGTTAAGAAATAACCTAAAATAATATATACCATAATATTTAGAGATTCATTAAATGATTTCCTCAAAAACAAACTTTCCTTCCGGAAAAATAGTTGCCTTTACCGTTTAGCAGAATACTTTCTTTTATATTTCTATTAGAATTGGGCAAAAGCAAACCGAAGAGAGAGAGAGAGCATCGTCACTTTCTAATATATGAACTAGGTTTTGATTTCATTCATCATCGACGCCCAAACTAAACCGAGTGAAAAAGGTGAAAGCATCGAGTGGGAGAGAGAGATAATCGATTGATGGTTTCATTCATCATCTACAGTAGTGAAGAGTAAGAAAAAACAAATGTTAAAATAAAATGTTAAAAATGTTGTTAGACTCGATAAGATTCTATCAACATAAAATTTTATTAGAATCAACTTATTGTAACAAATTCATATCAGATGGTAACAGAATCAAGAAAATACTAGTAAAATACTGAAAATGTAACAAAAACAATTTCACATAATATATTTTAATTACTAAAAAGTATTTGTTAACCTATTGTAACAAATTCATAAGATGCTAGCAAAATATTCTTGCTTTTTAAACTACTGTATTCAAATTTATTCAACCGATGCTAATAGAATGTAAAAGTTGCTATTAGAATCAATAAGATGCTAGCTAAATAGTATTTGTTTTTTAAACTACTTTATCAAATTCATTCATCAGATGCTAGTAGAATGTAAAATATGCTAGTAGAATCAGTAAGATGCTAGCAAAATAGTTTGCTTTTTAACCTCACAAAAGAATTTGTAGATGTTTAATTGGATCGAGGTAGAGATAAAAAGTAAATCACAAATTCATACTTTCTTGAAGTTCAAAGAACATAGAGTTACAAAGAGAGAAAATCGTTTTTGGGAGAGAGCATCTCGTTTTAGGTAAATATTGGTTGAATTGGTAGGTTAATTTAGACAAATATCAGTTTTGGAAATAATATATTTTCTTGAATTCAAAGAACATATAGTTACAGAAAGAGAAACTCGTGTTTGGGAGAGAGAAACTAGTTTTAGGTAAATATCCATTGATTTGGTAGGTTACTTTAGAAAAATATAAGTTTTGGAAATAAAGATTAACATTAAATATCCACTATAAATATTCTTTCATAAAATTACTAAAAAGTATTTGTTAACCTATTGTAACAAATTCATAAGATGCTAGCAAAATATTCATGCTTTTTAAACTACTGTATTCAAATTTATTCAACCGATGCTAATAGAATGTAAAAAATTGCTATTAGAATCAATAAGATGCTAGCTAAATAGTATTTGCTTTTTAAACTACTTTGTTCAATTCATTCATCAGATGCTAGTAGAATGTAAAATATGCTAGTAGAATCAGTAAGATGCTAGCAAAATAGTTTGCTTTTTAACCTCACAAAAGAATTTTTAGATGATTAATTGGATCGAGGTAGAGATAAAAAACAAATCACAAATTCATACTTTCTTAAAGTTCAAAGAACATAGAGTTACAGAGAGAGAAAATCATTTTTGGGAGAGAGCATCTCGTTTTAAGTAAATATTCATTGAATTGGTAGGTTAATTTAGACAAATATCAGTTTTGGAAATAATATATTTTCTTGAATTCAAAGAACATATAGTTACAGAAAGAGAAACTCGTGTTTGGGAGAGAGAAACTAGTTTTAGGTAAATATCCATTGATTTGGTAGGTTACTTTAGAAAAAATATAAGTTTTGGAAATAAAGATTAACATTAAATATCCACCATAAATATTCTATCATAAAATTTATAGAAAGAATAATTGTATTAACTCAACCATTATAAACCTTTGGTTTACCAATGGTTAAAAATATTTATGAAAGGGCAAAATTGAGAGAAAATTAAAGGATTGATGCATGGGGCCCACCAAATAGTGAATTTTTGGACTTATTTTACATTTTCGGTTTATTTTGGTTTTATTTTATTTATTGATTTGGGAGTGGATATATGACTAATTACCCCCCCTATTTTTGGACCTTAAACTCAAAAATCCTTTTGTCAACTATTGTGGCCTATTTGATCGATAATTTTGACATAAATTCCAAAATTCTGGAGGTCTCAGAATTGATTTTTAGAAGAAGTGATTTCATGGTTTATTGAATTTGGGTTAACGATATAAATAACATAGTTTATTTTTAGGCCACAGTCTAATTGGAATCTTAGACCCGTTTTTGTAAGAGTTTAAATTTGACAGTTATTGTGTTTATCACATCTTTAGTGTATTAACGTCATTGTAATGACTACGGTAGATCATAGTAAATTTCTGGAGAAAAAAAAAATTAAGAAAAATAGAATTGTTATTTTAGAAGGGAGATTAGTACACTTTATATGCGTAAATAACGTTATCAGATATGTAAGAAAATTATATATAAAAAAACATAATATATTTTTGTCATTTATAAATGGATCTCCTCTTAATAGTAGTTGACATGACCTCCCATTAGGAGAAAATGTTTGTGTGCCGAAATAGTTAAAAGTTTATAAGTGTGTCTTGAACTACTATTCAGCGGGTCAACAACATTTCTGATTAGGACAAACATCATCAAATGTTGTTTTACTATCTTGATAATGTTTGAAATAGAGTCGTAATTCGGTTTAAAATTTCAATGGTATGAGATTAGAAAATAGTTATAAAGATGTAGTAAAATAACACGAAAAATATATTTATTCGATCTTACTCGGTCGACGAGTAACATACATCCGCGTTTAGAGTGAGATTGTCGATGTCACATTTGCAAGTAACAAGCATGACCACATTTTTTGTTTTCATATTGTTTTACAAAGTTTAAGATTTTTTTTTTACCAATGCGTATATATATCCACTTATATAATCATATGTAAGGGCATGTGCATAGGGTTCTCGACAATATCTACTTTAAAATTCAATTCATACTCATATGATCAAAAGAAAATTAAGTCTCGTTTAACAAAAAAAAGATTAGGTCAAGTTGATAGACTTATAAAGGACACAAGCATGGTAGAGTAAGGCACAACTTAGTGGGGGGGATCCTGTGATCTTTTCCCTTCCTCTTATCATGTAGTATGATTGCATCATTTTCATATATTACCACATATTGTGGGAGTTAACAAATATATAATGTGGGAAAACAGATAATTTGATCTTGATGATATAATTTTAATGAAATTAATGGCCAAGCTGGCTCTCTTATTGGGTTATCATCTTCTTCTAATATTAAATTAAAACAAAAAAAAATGATCTTTTGATATTTACTTTAGGGGTGCCCAATTAATCCATAGAAAATTGAAATAAGCTGCACATAAATGATAAAGCATAAAAAATGACTTGTGAGAGTCATAAATTTTTCTTCTGCCATGTTTAAGACTCAGAGTTTATCTATTGTGACGAATCAGTGATATGAAATAATTATCTAACATCGAGATATAAACTCTCAAGCTCCCAAAAGTAAACAAACAACTATATTATATGTTCAATAATCTACGTAGAAACAATTTAAAAACTAAATTTAGGTTTTGAATTAAAAAAAAAAATCATGCCACCTTCAAAATTTCCACTACTTTCAGTTTTATCTGCAACATAAACTTACTTCGAAACAGAGATCTTAAAAACTTCTGTGAACATATCATCATCACCATTACCATGAAACAGAGAGAGGACTAGCAAAACTGAATTTGCAGAAAACCAGGCAACTAAACTTCTATATTGTTGTTTCTTTTGTTTGCTTCTTTAAGATCTTCGCTTTTGAAATTTGCCTTTCACTGTCTTCTCCCGTTCTTCGCAACGGGTTGAGAGCTCTGCTCGGGGACAACATCAAGAAAGTTTTCCGTACCTGATAGATGAAAGATGAAGCCATTGTTAACGCGGCCATATCGTACGACAAAAAAAAACAAAGAGAAAAACAGAGGAACAATTCAGTTTACCTATATCCTCAAGCGATAAAGAATCCAACATAAAACCTGAAGTGAAAGGGAAATAGGGAGGAGGATAATTGCCCAATGCTCCCGGGACATCTGAAATCAGCCATAGTTAGAATTATAAACAAAAGTACCCCTTAATTTTCCAATCAATGCGAATGTATGAAGTATAAGCAGTATATTTTTTTTATTCTTAGGTATGCCGAAGATCAAGAAACTAAACTTCAATTGGTGCCAGTTCAAGACACATAGTAAGAGAAATTTACCTGGAAAGTTTGATAAATCTGCTGGTAGAACTGGGGTACTGAAATTGAACGGATTATGGGCAAAATGTTGAAAGGAATCACTACCATTTATGTCCATAATCGGATCCAAACTGCATCTCAACGGGATTTGTTACATTGCATGTAAATGCTGTGTCAAATACCAATACACCCATATTCATTTCTGATGTATCTGATCGAGTGATCGGAAGCTGTCCGTTGGGTGCGACTGATGCAGGAGGACCTATGACCATCTCTGACATGAATGGCATGCCACTGCTGGGGGGAATAGTAGGTTCTATGTAAGCTGAAATACTCTCCATTTCCATACTGTGAAGGACACATAAGAAATTGTAGTCGAGAAATTTTCATTCCCCTAGTGCGAAAAAGGTGAGGGCTTAAGAGATAAAAGCATTCTTACTTGCTCCAAGAATTCATCCTATCTGGATAGAAATTGTCAGGTGTAGGGATTCCATTGACCATATGATAGCTTGAAGGCATGTCATTCATGTAATCAAAATGGCAATTTCTGTTAGGCGGGAATAAAGCCGGCTGCAGTACTGAGAACACCATAGGTAAGTTGTTAACTGCATTGAATAAGAGTGGTACAGCTGATATAGGATAATAAGAACAGAAATAGCTTTACATATATAAAACCTGAACTAAACCTAATGACGAAACAACACCTGGCTTTTGATTATAAAAGAGACAAGAAACTTTGGGTTCAACATAGCTTCTAAGGGGCATAGCTCTATTTCAATGAAAACTGCAAGCTAAAGAAAAAAAATTGATTCCTAGATATGGAACTTTTGGGAAGAATTGAGGGAATTTGGTCGTATCCTAACTATTGTAGCCTAACAATGGCTCGATTATGTGCTTTTTCTCAAATAAAAATTTAAAAACAGTAAAATTTTAGAAGAGAGAGATCACCATGCATAGGTTGAATCCCATTCTGCAATGAAGGTAATGGAAAGTTAGGTAGTTCTGGCTCTGGATACATCATGAGTCGGTGTTGACGCTCAAGCAGACTATTGAACAAGAGGATCTGTTTCTTAAGGTTTAGCCTTGCGTAATACGCCCTGAAAAACTCAGCATTATCCTGTTCCATTCCCTTCCGCACTTACTCAAACAAAGACAAAAAGAGGATTGACAGACAACGATATTGGCACTTTAAATGTTCTTTATAAAGAGTAGAATTGAGCATTTTATCTCTCAATTGGTTAAACTATCAACTATTCGATCGGAATTTCACTGTTACCAATTCTGCAATTTATTAGTCATAAATAGATGGAGACTTCCAATTGTAAGTAATCAACAATGAAACTTCATACGCAAGCTACAGACTTAGGTTCTTGAATTTATTCGAAGAGCTTCAACGATTACATACATCCAGAGGACCTGAACTGAAGTATACAACTGAATACATACGGACACACACACACTTTCTTTTTTTGGAGAAAGACAAAAATATTGATTGAAGGAAGTTACAAAAAGATATCATATACAAATAAAGACTACGGGTACCTACACAATGGTAAAAATAGCTTACCGATTACGAGTGAAATCTCTAAAAAGAAAAGTTTCCAATTTTTGCTCTTTGCCCAAAAATAAAATAGCGAAATAATAAAGGCAACGCAAAGGTGTCATAACTCATCAGAAACAGAGTTCACATACCTATAAAAGTAATTTCAGGATCTATTTCACTACGATTATATAGTGTCTTTACCGCTTCATCCATGTTCATATATAACTTTAGACAACGTTCTACCAGTGTACGGACCTACAACAACCAAATAAACCGAAACTGGAAGATGAGAACTCGAGAAGGGTCATTTGAGCTCACATTCCAGAAAAAATAAACAAGAGAACCAAGACTTCTTTAGACACATTTGCCTAACAATATAACAAGTAAGATAGTTCAGACTTTTTAGTTTGAAAGCTCAGATATATCATATTTAAATCTACTATTCTAATACATAAGCGGTGTGCCTTTCAACTCGTTCTAGATCTATAACAAATGCTACATTTCCAATATGTTCTAATACATACGTCCTCAAAGTTGAGGAGTTCTCTAGCTATTCAATATTTCTAACGCACACTAATCCATTGGTCCTCGACTTCTGCTAGTTCTCTAGTAAATGAATGTTTCTAGCTTATAGGATATCGACTCATAATAAAATCTATAGAAACGTGAAAACCCTCACTCACTTTTGATGAAAGAGAAAGTAAAAAAAACAGTACATAAAGATTTGAAAGAAAATCATGATTTTTGAGTAGAGAATGATAATGTGCCATAGTTAAGTACCTTTAAGGGTTCCATCTCGATTTAACAATGGTGCACTTATCACTCTCTTTATTTAAATGGCGCACTTATCATCTTTTGGTATAAATGTTTCTTCTCCAATGAAATCACCTGTTAAGACAAAAGCGCTGACACTTTTTTGTCAAAGTCTAGTGAAGTCCAAGTAAAATTCAAGTACTAAAATTAGAAAGTTATATTGGGGAAAGAATAGTGAAAGATTCCCTTCCTTATCGCCTTTCCGACTCATATACATCAAAAGGAATTAAAAGAGACAGGCAAAAAAAAGAACCCGACATCTAATCGACATTGGCGTTGTCTTTGAAGTAGAAACTAGGAAGTGCTAAATATTAATGAAATCTACATTACAATATTACATACAAAATAGTAAACAATAAAAGTAACATGTCAAGTTGCAAATTTAAAATTAAAATAAATAAAACAACATACACCAATCTCTTTTTTTGGAAATGGACTACAATAGTCATCATTACAAGCTATCCTAAGGGACCTAAAGTCCATTCAAACTAGATCTACTCTATTTATATCCAATTTCATTAAATTGCACTTCGCGAAGATCGAACCTGGGACCTCTGTGTTGTGGAGTGGGTGCCCAACCACTATAGCAAGATGCTGATGAGGTGGTTGACTAATAACAACAGTCTTAATCACTAACAAATTTGTAGCTAATTAACCAAACGGATAAGGGAAATAGTTGAGTATTGCATAATTAAATATGCAGATAAACCTAAAGATCACTAATAAGCTTGAGTATAGCATATAATGTTAGGGACTAGGGTTTATAATGCCACACATAAACTAACCCTGAATTTATAAAACAATCAAAAGAAAAAGAAGATGTTCTAATTACCTTCATAGAAGACTCTTAAACTCTTTCCAGTCACAACTCAGTATCAACGAATTCAGAAACCCTAGCTTATTTCAAGAAAACTCAAATCAGTATAAAATCAAAATTAAAAAATCTAATACATAATCAAATAATACAGTAAAACTAACGATAAACTAACTGTAAGAACTTCTCGACTTATCCACTGGAAGAACTTGAACTGGTAGCATTATAATTCAAGAACTTTCTCTCACTAAAAATCTAATAAACTTTGGGGTGTCAAGAAATTAAAAGTTGAGGATTTGTTTGGGCTGAAATCCGATTCATGAGTTGAAATTCAGAATATTGCGAAAGTGAAGAAGGGAGGGTTTTTAGAGAAAGAAAAGGAGGAGAAAAAAGAGAGGGTCCCTTCGGTTTATAAATTCGTTACTATTTCTAACCTAGTTAATTATGAGGATTAAGGACTGACCAAAGGCTGTGTGGGCCAACCTATCCCAAATCTGTTTTTTTTTTTAGAAATAGACTACCATATTGGGCAACCAAGTTTTGACTATTGGGTTTTCTTGTTGCCCTAGGAAAACATGGGGTTTGTATTGATATGGCAGCCTTAGAGCATCTCCAGTTCAACACTCAAAAGAATCTCTATTCATCCCTTGCTCCTAAATTTAATTGTAAGATATGCTGATGGTTGTGATGGTTTATAGTCGTGTTACATGAGTTTCTGTATCGACCACAGCTTTCTAATGGACCAAATATCTCTAGTGTGATGTTTGTCTTCAAATAAGAAACACATTTATCTAAGTTTTGTCAATTATCTGAATCTCTAAAAATGCTAACATGTCCATGAGATCGTGCTGAGTGATGACTTATAGTTTTTTTTTGTTATTTTTTTCAATTTTCAATTTTCTGTCAATGCTTGTTTTTTTTTTTTTTTTTTGTTGAAGTTTAGATGATTGTTTTATAAAGGATTAAAGGCATGTAGGCGTGTATCTAATATTTGTCTTTGAAATTTGAAAAAATGACAACTAATCTTCAATTTCCAAATTGGGCTAACCGACCGAACCCACTCATTGGCCCGATTTACCCGACTATTTTACAAGGGTCGGACGAGTAATGGCGGTCTGAAATTAATATTTTACAGTCTAAACTCAATTGTGATATAATTTTCATCTATGAACGCTTTTTCATATTCGGTCTTCAAATGAATATCTCTTAATATAGCTAGAATTTGATAAAGCTTTATATTGAGTATTTATCATTGTAATAAACAGGCATAATATTCAATACTCCCTCCGTCCCATTTTGTTTGGGTGTTATTCCTTTTAAGGAAGCACCAAAATGTTTGTCCACTTACTTTAAATAATTAAGACTCATTTATTATTAGTTTTACTGATGTTTCCCAATCTACCCTTGCTTTTAATACTAATAAAAAGTTTCTATTGGTTCTACACTACTTCCAATGTGGTTTTCATTGTAATACTCTAAAGTAAATATGGGTAATTTAGAAAAATACATTTAGTTAAGAAGCAATAAATGAAAATCCTTAATAAGTTGGATCTCCCAAAAGGTCAAACAAAATGGGACGGAGGGAGTATAATATTATTTCTCTTGTTAAGATAACTGATTCACATGCCTCTGAAGTGTGATGCTACAGTGAAATTATAATATTTCACAATTTTTGGTCTCAGCTTTTTTACGTGCCATTGCTTTTACTAGGGTATTCTATAACTTGATCTTTACAAAGTTGTTTCATATTTTCCAGGTAACTTCTATAGGATACAAAGTGCCTTCGCCTATGGGGCTAAAATGCTGGTCAGGTTACTTGAGTGTCCCAGGAAGGACTTAATTTATGAATTCAATCAGTTCTTTATAAATACATGGGATAGACATGAAAGTGGCCGTAGTCCTGATGCCACAAGTTATGATATTTTGCGCCCGCAACCATTACACATGAACCCTGAGGATATGTTCGGCTATGTAGATAGAGTAATCATGAACAGGAACACTTCAAAGTATGACATTGAAGCTGAGGATACCCATTCTTATCCTAATACTTCCTCTGAAATGGTATACACCCTTCAGAAAGTATATCTAGGAATTCAAATATATCTGAACTTCCAACTGAGAAGAATTATGTAAATCAAGTCAGCCCAATGATCTCTGATCAAATAGCAAGGCATAGCAGCTGCTCTAATGAAACTGTACTTACTGAGAAGGTTCAAAGTTCCAGACCTTATTTGATCAATGAAGGTCAGGGAAGGTTTCGGTTTGCAAGAACAAGTTTTAGTCCAGAGCTCTCAAAGACATCATTTAATGTCATTTTGTCTCAAGGAAGCCGTGACAAGATGCCAGAAGTGGCAAAAAGTGAAATTGTTGCTTCAAGGACAGATCGTAATGAGAATAGGGAGGAAATTTCAGGCTCTGAGGTTGCAGGTTCTGACAGCACAAGATCTTCAACTGAAGATCCATTATCTTGGAGACTCACTTCGTCTCATCAAATCCTTGAAGATGCTACCAATTCAAATAATGCTTCAAATAGTTCGCATGATGAAGCAGGCTTGAGAGGCATGGGGGAAGACCCAGACGAAGTTATTGAAGCTGAAAATGAGACTTCTTCAAGAGACGAAGTGTTTGCTGAAAGTTCATTAGACGGATCATCTATGATCCCTAAGTCATCAGGAAACAATGAGGGAAATGAAACATCTCCGTCTTTGGTCCACTCTACTGTCAATGGAAAGGCAAGACTGGGTCGCAATATGAGGTTTCATTGTTTGATCATGGTTCTTCCCAGGCAAATGATGAGAGCCAAGAATTGGTTACTGTCTCAACTTTAGAAACGGATAAAAGAAGCATCCAGTCAGCATCTAATAAAGTCTCGAGCTATGATACAGAACAGATCAGTGGTTCAACTTCGATATTATCTAGTAATCCTATATATGTAGGTTGTGGCTCACGACAAAGAACGGTGGGTTACTCTGGAGTTGAATCCTCTGCACTTTATCCCAGTGGGCCTCCTGTTCCATTCTCAGCGATGCTTCAAGTGCACAATGTACCAACTGAGTGGGGAAACTCTGAAGGATTCCGAAGCCCTTTCTATGGGGAGGAGAGGCAAGATAGCAACAGTGTGAAACCGTCTGATCAGAACTTTAATTCAGTTGGGATCCTCGATCAACCTTATAATTTTGGTAGTTCTCAAGCCATCCTGGTTGCTAATTGGTTAGATTTTTCAGACGAGTACAAGTCTGACATCTTCCGTAGTGACTTTGTCAGCCATTGGCAGAATCTACAGTATGGGAGATACTGTCAAGAACAATTATACCATGGTGGGCGGCCGTTGACTTATCCTTAACCTATTGAAGTACCTCCCGTGTACTTACAAGGACAATTCCCATGGGATGATCCAGGTAGACCTCCTTCAGGAAATGTGAATCCATTGACACAGTTAATGGGTTATGCCCCTCCCGTGGTTCCTCTTCCACCACTGCAGCCTGGAATTAGTGGGGCTACTGCTGCGTACCAACATTATGGCGATGAAGCTCCTAGACATCGTGGTGGAACTGGCACCTATCTTCCTAGTCCTGTAAGATCACTAGAATTTGATACTTCAGATATTCTTTTCTGGTTTCCACATTTCCTTGATTTCTTAGTTGGTTTGTTTTACGTATTGTGTCTGGATATAGAATGTACGTTATGAAAAAAAAATCCTGTGTTATGCTCTTTAGGAAGAAAGCACCACAACACCTTTACCTTACTGGTGTCACTATTAGTAACTAGATCTTAGGATGGATACGAAGCAGTCTTGGTACTTTATGTGCCCCAGTTTCGGAAATGGTGATGCATGGCTTATGTTAATGTCATGCACGTCGAAATCCATTTTTCTGAGAAATTGAAGTATATCTGAACGAACTGTCTGGTTGTGGGTCTACCCGTTGCAGTTATTAGAACATAATAGGTTTTGTGATTTAGACCAAAACCCAAAGTTGCTAGAATGTATAACAGGTATATAGCTAGTATTCCTGTTTGGATATCTTTCAGTAGAACTTTTCAAGTACATGGCAGCTGACATAATTTCGGGTTGTTCAGTGACGATCTTCACTGATTCGGACAGCCCATCCGCCAGTGAAGCTTTATGCCTTCCACTTAAATATAATTAGTAGAAATTTTGACGGGACTTCGTAGTTTCAAGATTTAGGGCTCATCTTGGTATACTAACGTATGCAAACACGAAAATTCGACTTCTCTAGATGGTAATTGACTTTTCAGAAATTAGGAAAAAGTAGAACACAGTTTCTTTAACCTGCCAAATATTTATTGATAGATGCACTTATCGATCATATATGTTGCTGGCCTCATTGTAGAGAGAGAGAGAGACTGATACCAATTTAAATATTTCAGAGGTCCCGGGATCGTCCATCTTCAGGTGCTAGAAACCGTAGAGGGAATCAAGGTTATGATTGGTGTGGCCGCAATGGTTACAAAGAAGGGAACTGGAAGGTCATCCCTAGACCACAGCCTGGTGGTCAAAGCTACAGCAACAACTTCTCGGATAAACCTAGCTCAAAATCAGATTCATCCGATAAGCCATGGAATTCATACACGCATGAATCTGTGCAATCATACCAGGCCCAAGCTGGGTCATTTGGTTCCTCAAGCCCCGCTCACAATAGTTCTACCCATACATTGTATGGAACGAATCAACTAACAATGGATAGCTCCAATGTCCTCACAATAGGATCTGGAGTTCCTTCTGATGTCATGTTGTATTCCTATGATGATCACAATGTTGGTACTGGTTCACCTTCTGATCTGCTTGAATTTGGGTCTGTTGGGCCTGGACATTTCCCAAGGATGAATGAAGTTTCACATCTTGGCGAAGGAGTGGATTCAAGAGATGTTTATGAGCCACAGAGGTTTCGAGGAGATTCACCTACTCGCTCTTCCCTGCACCGACCCTCTTCTCCTCAACTTCAAAGGTAAAATACTTGTTCCAATTTTCAGTTTCTAGAGTTTGATTTCGTTAACTCTGGTAGTTGATACTATATCTTTTACATACTACAGTAATTTCATTATAACCTTCTTTTTTGCTTGTCATGCCATCGCGTTATATTTTTTTTTTTTTTTTTGGGATGTTTGTTTATCAGACCATCAAGTCAGATGAATTATCAGTTGAAATATTGAGGATTTTCCTCCTCTTTCATTTCCATACCAAGGAGGTAATGGTGGTGTTGGCGGTGGCAGTGTTGGTGGTGCCAGCGCCGGTAGTGGCAGCACTGGTGGTCGGGGCAGCCATGGTGTTGGTGGTGGCAATGCTGGTGGTGGTGATGGCAATACTGGTGGTGGTGGTGGTGACAACTAAAACAAAAAACCTTCTCATTAAGTGATTTCTTGTATATCTTCTATGCAAGTTAAACACTTCTTTTGTGTTATAGAGTAATTGTTGACTTCATGTATATAATTGCTCTTAGAACTCTCTTTTTAAACACCCATTTCAATGGGTAAAAAAATAAGAACTTGTAGGGATTGGAACAAAGGGAAGTTTCACATGGGACATCATGGCTCAGTGTTTCTTTTCCTCTTTTGATATACATAGTTAGATTTGAAGCACTTTTTGTTTAACTTGTTTATGATCTTTGGTCAGATTTGAAATCTTTCTAGGGTTTTATTTTGTTGAAGCATTAGATTGTTTTTAGCTTGTCCTACTGACCTTTCTCTTCTTCATGAACATATTGAAACATACTATGATCATAAGATAAATAGAAAACAAAGGTAGATGCTGAATTAGTGAAAAAGTAGGTTGAAATTTCAGTTTTCATGTGTAAATTTATTTAGCCAAGCTCTTAATCTTGAGATGGTAAGAAGATTAAGACTGCATGTTTTTAGGGTTTAAAAGTTTAAGAAAGATGTTTTTTTTATGATAATGATTTACATTTGTTGATATTACCTCTGTTACTAATTAGCTGACTATTATTTTATTTTTGCAACAATAGTATCTTCTGGATATAAGAACATGAAATAAGCTAGCATTATACGAGTTTAAGAATAATTTAATATTTTGAATCAGTTGGAGGGGATATAACATTATAACTTAGCCAAACCTAACTAGACTAAATTTAATCCACCAAAGCTCTAATTGGTTTGTCATCATTGAGCTAAATAGTCCACAACTGATCTATGATCGCTCCTATCTTCTGTTGGATAGTCATAAGATCCTAGGCATATAGAGGCCCAGACTAAACTTGTAAAGTTGTATGCGCCTGTTCCTGGGTAGGGTTGCCTCAGGATACTACACCCTAGCCCATATTCGTCTCGTGCCTCATGTTTTGTATCTGGTCTGGTTTGGTTGACTGTCCTTAAATGGTCGATGTTCTGTACTTGGTTTCGCCCAATTCGCATCACTAATGACAACAAGTCAAGTTTTATCGACGCCCTTCATTCGTCTTTGACTCAAAAAGGTGGTTTCGAACCAATTTTGATGTATGAAATTGGTTCAATTCTAGTGATTTCAAATGGGTGTGAAATACTTTTTCCTTTTCTACTTTATCACCCAAATCTTAAAGGCCACGGCTTTGGGGAATAAAGAAAACTCTCTGGGGAATAAATTCTCGAGGGAATCCACATTTTTTTTGAAAATTCTCCGGGGAATAAATTTTTATGGGGAATACAGAATACATTTTTTTGAAAGTTCTCCTCCATCTCATCTGTTCTCTCTGCCACCTCATCTTCTCAACACCTCATCATCTTCTCCGGCGAAAGTCGCCAGCCGGCCAATTTTCCGGCTGGCGACCTTCAAACATAAATTTTTTTTCTCTGTCTCTCTAGAACAGATATGTTTCTCTAATAGGTTTTGAGACTCGAAAAAAAAAATTCATCTAAGTTTAGAGAGAAAGAGAGAGAAAAAACTTTTATTTTGTTTTAGAATAATGGATTTATCTTATCTAGGGTTGTTAGAAATGAGTTTTTATTTTCACCAGTGAACATTGAAGAATGAAGACTTTGTTGTTAGGGTTTGGTATTTGATTTAACATTCTTCTTTATCTTACAATTAAGGAACATTGTTTTAGAAATGTGGGTTTTTGATTCTTATGGTAGATTTGTATTCATGAATGATTAAGTTCTTTAGGGTTTCCTGTTTATAAGTTTCATTTCCACTATTGAGATTAGGGTTTTGAGTGATTAGTTTTGAAATTCTTCCATATTTCTCTATCCTTGATCTTAAAATTAAGGAACAATGTGTGCATTCATGACTTCAGGGTTATTTACTCGTTTAACAATGGCATGGGGGAAGAATATGAATTCTATAAAAAGGGCTTCTAGCTTAAATACTTCATCGGATGCCCTACATGGAAGATTAGAATTTGGTAACTGTACAAGGACATTATCAAGGAAAAGGGTTTCTGTTTTAAACTTTATGGAAATGGAATCACTTCATATTGATCTTCCTCTCAAAATACCATCAAAGAAACGTTATTTTTCGCCTGTGGTTGATACGAAAAGGATGTCCCTTGATGCATTAACACAAGACATTTTGGTTAGTAATTCGAGAAACTACATAGATTTTGTTATCGGTTTGATTGAATTTAGAAGAAATCTTATGGGTTTTGGTTTGTTTGCAGATAAGGATAGTGTGTTGCGTTGATCACGAAGACTTGAAGCAACTTTTTCGAGTCTCAAAACCTATTAGAGAAGCAGTAAGTAACAAACCCGAACATCTAAGTTTTTTCGGTTAGTAACAAATCCGAACATCTAAGTTTTCTTCGGTTAGTATGATAAATGGGTATTAATTGATGCATTAACAAGATCTGTTCTAGAGAGAGAGAGAGAGAAAAGAAAAAAAAAATTTAGAGAGAGAGAGAGGAGAGAGAAAAATAAAAAAAATTTATGTTTTTGAAGGTCGCCGGCCGGAAAATTGGTCGCCCGGCGACTTTCGCCGGAGAAGATGATGAGGTGTCGAGAAGATGAAGTGGCAGAGAGAGGTGATGAGATGGAGGAGCCTTTTTTATAGCATCTTCTAAAATTGAAAGCCCCTTAGCAATAAAAAGAAACATAAAAAGTCAATCTTATTTGACTAGTTTTAAGAAAAGTCTTTATTCCCCGGAGAATTTTCTTTATTCCCCAAAGTCGCAGCCATCTTAAAATCAGAAATTTTATTTCTCTATTTTTTGTGAAAACTCTATAAAGTTTTCTGATAATAGATAATCTACAAAGTGTCTTTTTATTTCACTTAGGGTTGAAGGGTTGGACTAGACCCTTTTTTTTTGGGTAAGCGAATCATTTGGTTCAAAGATCCAACAAATCTTAATTCACAGAACCATCTAAATCCTATCATACCACTACTAAAGACAAAAAAAATCGGTTAACTTGTATCAATTTTGATTTACAAAATCAATTCTAGTATTTCTAGAAAATCGACTACGATAATTACAGTAACATAAATATTTCAATAAGATGTGATAAACACGATAACTGACAAATTTAAACTCTTACAGAAGCCTAAAGTCCAACGCAACTAGCTCCAGAGTTGTAGTCTTCTACTTTAGAGGATGAGAGTTCAAGACGCGCTGAACATTTCAAAAAAAAAACTAACTCCAGAGCTATTTGTTGGTGGCTAATTCTATCCATTCCAATAGGAAACTTCACAAAGGGGAAAGGGAACCCAATAAACCAAACTTCCCTCACAACGAGGGTTGAGAAATGGTACGGGCAGATTACCCGCGGGTAGAACAGTAGATGGGTCAAGTGGGTACGGGTAACTAGGTCTAGTCATCAAGGTATTCAGACAGGCCTAACAGGTAAAATATTAATTTCAGACCGCCAATACTCGTCCGACCCCTGTAAAACAGTCGGGTAAATCGGGCCAATGAGTGGGTTCGGTCGGTTAGCCCAATTTGGAAATTGAAAATTAGTTGTCATTTTTTCGAATTTCAAAGACAAATATTAGATACACGCCTACAGACCTTTATGAGGGCCGGCCCAACCAATTTTGGGGCCTAAAGCTAAGTTAGGAATATGGGCCCTTTTAAGTATAAGCAAAAATTCTTTAATGTTGTTCATTGGTAGGTTCGAACCTCTGACCATCATAAAAATCAAGACCTTTTCCACTGAGCTATAGACTCAATCCTGTCGTTAGTTTAGTTATAACAATATATATTTCGATTAAACCAGCTCACTAAACCCAAAGAAGAGGCCCTTATCTATGTTGGGGCCCAAAGCACCCGCTTTGGGTGCTTTGGGCCGGGGCCGCCCCTGACCTTTATAAAACAAACATCTAAACTTCAACAAAAATAAATAAAAATAAAACAAGCATAGACAGTAAATTTAACATTGAAAAAAAATAACAAAAAAAAAACTATAAGATCATCACTCGGCACGATCTAATGGACATGTTAGCATTTTTAGAGATTCAGATCATTGACAAAACTTAGATAAATGTGTTTCTTATTTGAAGACAAACATCACACTAGAGATATTTGGTCCATTAGAAAGTTGTGGCCGATACAGAAACTCGTGTAACACGACTATAAACCATCACAACCATCAGAATATCTTACAATTAAATTTAGGAGCAAGGGATGAATAGAGATTCTTTTGACTGTTGAACTAGAGATGGTCTAAGGCTGCCATATCAATATAAACCCCATGTTTTCCTAGGGCAACAAGAAAACCCAATAGTCAAAATTTGGTTGCCCAAAATGGTAGTCTATTTCTCCAAAAAAAAAACGGATTTGGGATAGGTTGGCCCACACAGCCTTTGGTCAGTCCTTAATCCTCATAATTAACTAGGTTAGAAATAGTAACGAATTTATAAATCGATAGGACCCTCTCTTTTTTCTCCTCCTTTTCTTTCTCCTTTTGTTTCTCTAAAAACCCTCCATTCTTCACTTTCGCAATATTCTGAATTTCAACTCATGAATCGGAATGCAGCCCAAACAAATCCTCAACTTTTAATTTCTTGACACCCCAAAGTTTATTAGATTTTTAGTGAGAGAAAGTTCTTGAATTAAAATGCTACTAGTTCAAGTTCTTCCAGTGGATAAGTAGAGAAGTTCTTACAGTTAGTTTATCGTTAGTTTTACTGTACTATTTGATTATGTATCAGATTTTTTAATTTTGATTTTATACTGATATGAGTTTTCTTGAAATAAGCTAGGGTTTCTGAAATGGTTAACACTGAGTTGTGACTGGAAAGAGTTTAAGAGTCTTCTATGAAGGTAATTAGAACATATTCTTTTTCTTTTGATTGTTTTATAAATTCAGGGTTAGTTTATGTGTGGCATTATAAACCATAGTCCCTAACTTTATATGCTATACTCAAGCTTATTAGTGATCTTTAGGTTTATCTGCATATTTAATTATGCAATACTCAACTATTTCCCTTATCCGTTTGGTTAATTAGCTACAAATTTGTTAGTGATTAAGACTGTTGTTATTAGTCAGGTCCCAGGTTCGATCTTCGCGAAGTGCAATTTAATGAAATTGGATATAAATAAAGTAGATCTAGTTTGAATGGACTTTAGGTCCCTTAGGATAGCTTGTAATGATGACTATTGTAGTCCATTTCCAAAAAAAGAGATTGGTGTATGTTGTTTTATTTATTTTAATTTTAAATTTGCAACTTGACATGTTACTTTTATTGTTTACTATTTTGTATGTAATAGTGTAATGTAGATTTCATTAATATTTAGCTCTTCCTAGTTTCTACTTCAAAGACAACGCCAATGTCGATTAGATGTCGGGTTTTTTTTTTTGCCTGTCTCTTTTAATTCCTTTTGATATATATGTGTCGGAAAGGCGATAAGGAAGGGAATCTTTCACTATTCTTTCCCCAATATAACTTTCTAATTTTAGTACTTGAATTTTACTTGGACTTCACTAGACTTTGACAAAAAAGTGTCAGCACTTTTGTCTTAACAGGTGATTTCATTGGAGAAGTATACTAAGAGATGATAAGTGCGCCATTTAAATAAAGAGAGTGATAAGTGCACCATTGTTAAATCGAGATGAAACCCTTAAAGGTACTTAACTATGGCACATTATCATTCTCTACTAAAAAATCATGATTTTCTTTCAAATCTTTATGTACTATTTTTTTTACTTTCTCTCTCATCAAAAGTGGGTGAGGGTTTTCACGTTTCTATAGATTTTATTATGAGTCGATATCCTATAAGCTAGAAACATTCATTTACTAGAGAACTAGCAGAAGTCGAGGACCAATGGATTAGAGTGCGTTAGAAATATTGAATAGCTATAGAACTCCTCAACTTTGAGGACGTATGTATTAGAACATATTGGAAATGTAGCATTTGTTAGAGATCTAGAACGAGTTAAAAGGCACACCGCTTATGTATTAGAATAGTAGATTTAAATATGATATATCTGAGCTTTTAAACTAAAAAGTCTGAACTATCTTACTTGTTATATTGTTAGGCAAATGTGTCTAAGGAAGTCTTGGTTCTCTTGTTTATTTGACCACAAACCCAGTCAATTTATATTGGAATGAGTCTTCAATTTGTGATCATTAGGAGATAGTGTAATTATTCCTAATGTTTCTTTATTTTTCTTACATTTGTGTCATGTATCTAAAGAGAAAAGAGCTTCAACAAGAACCATCAACTATGCCCGAAACAGCTCAAGGTGAGCAACACAATAATATTGCAACCGACACAACCGTGGCAGACTCCGACAAATATATTACACTTGTAAGGCAGTCTTTTATTAATTTTTTCTGGAATGTGAGCTCAAATGGACCCTTCTCGAGTTCTCATCTTCCAGTTTCGGTTCATTTGGTTGTTGTAGGTCCGTACACTGGTAGAACGTTGTTTAAAGTTATATATGAACATGGATGAAGCGGTAAAGACACTATATAATCGTAGTGAAATAGATCCTGAAATTACTTTTATAGGTATGCGAACTCTGTTTCTGATGAGTTATGACACCTTTGCGTTGCCTTTATTATTTCGCTAGTTTATTTTTGGGCAAAGAGCGAAAATTGGAAATTTTTCTTTTTAGAGATTTCACTCGTAATCGGTAAGCCATTTTTACCATTGTGTAGGTACCCGTAGTCTTTATTTGTGTATGATATCTTTTTGTAACTTCCTTCAATCAATATTTTTGTCTTTCTCCAAAAAAAGAAAGTGTGTGTGTCCGTCTGTATTCAATTGTATACTTCAGTTCAGGTCCTCTGGATGTATGTAATTGTTGAAGCTCTTCGAATGAATTCAAGAACCTAAGTCTGCAGCTTGCGTATGAAATTTCATTGTTGATTACTTACAATTGGAAGTCTTCATCTATTTATGACTAATAAATTGCGGAATTGGTAACAGTGAAATTCCGATCGAATAGTTGATAGTTTAACCAATTGAGAGATAAGGATAATGCTCAATTCTACTCTTTATAAGAACATTTAAAGTGTCAATATCGTTGTCTGACAATCCTCTTTTTGTCTTTGTTTGAGTAAGTGTGGAAGGGAATGGAACAGGATAATGCTGAGTTTTTCAGGGCGTATTACGCAAGGCTAAACCTTAAGAAACAGATCCTCTTGTTCAATAGTCTGCTTGAGCGTCAACACCGACTCATGATGTATCCAGAGCCAGAACTACCTAACTTTCCATTACCTTCATTGCAGAATGGGATTCAACCTATGCATGGTGATCTCTCTCTTCCAAAGTTTTACTGTTTTTAAATTTTTATTTGTTAGGCTACAATAGTTAGAATACGACCAAATTCCCTCAATTCTTCCAAAAAGTTCCATATCTGGAAATCAATTTTTTTTCTTTAGCTTACAGTTTTCATTGAATTAGAGCTATGCCCCTTAGAAGCTATGCTGAACCCAAAGTTTCTTGTCTCTTTTATAATCAAAAGCCAGGTGTTGTTTCGTCATTTGGTTTCGTTCAGGTTTTATATATGTAAAGCTATTTCTGTTCTTATTATCCTATATCAGCTGTACCACTCTTATTCAATGCAGTTAACAACTTACCTATGGTGTTCCCAGTACTGCAGCCGGCTTCATTCCCGCCAAGCAGAAATTGCCATTTTGATTACATGAATGACATGACTTCAAGCTATCATATGGTCAATGGAATCCCTACACCTGACAATTTCTATCCAGATAGGATGAATTCTTGGAGCAAGTAAAAATGCTCTTATCTCTTAAGCCCTCACCTTTTTCGCACTAGGGGAATGGAAATTTCTCAACTACAATTTCTTTTGTGTCCTTCACAGTATGGAAATGGAGAGTATTTCAGCTTACATAGAACCTACTATTCCTCCAAGCAGTGGCATGCCATTCATGTCAGAGATGGTTATTGGTCCTCCTGCATCAGTAGCACCCAAGGGACAGCTTCCGATCACTGGATCAGATACATCAGAAATGAATATGGGTGTATCGGTATTTGACACAGCATTTACATCCAATGTAACAAATCCCGTAGAGTTGCAGTTGGGATCAGATTATGGGGACATAAATGGTAGTGATTCCTTTCAACATTTTGCCCATAATCCTTTGAATTTCAGTACCCCAGTTCTACCAGCAGATTTATCAAACTTTCCATGTAAATTTCTCTTACGTTGTGTCTTGAACTGGCACCAATTGAAGTTTAGTTTCTTGATCCTCGACATTCTTTCAGCTAATGACTTCACGAGAATGTTTACTTCTTTCAATGATCATGTTCTCATTTCTTCAGTAACCAAATTGGCAAACCCTTAGAACGGGCTCTCTTCTTATTAAGTCTAGTTTCCATAGGAAGTTAGCAGTAAAAAGGCATACCTAAGAATAAAAAAATATACTGCTTATACTTCATACATTCGCATTGATTGGAAAATTAAGGGGTACTTTTGTTTATAATTCTAACTATGGTTGATTTCAGATGTCCCAGAAGCATTGAGCAATTATCCTCCTCCCTATTTCCCTTTCACTTCAGATTTTATGTTGGATTCTCTATCGCTTGAGGATATAGGTAAACTGAATTGTTCCTCTGTTCTTCAATTTGTGTTTTTTGTCGTACGATATGGCCGCGTTAACAATGGCTTCATCTTTCATCTATCAGGTACGGAAAACTTTCTTGATGTTGTCCCCGAGCAGAGCTCTCAACCCGTTGCGGAGAACGGGAGAAGACAGTGAAAGGCAAATTCCAAAAGCGAAGATCTTAAAGAAGCAAACAAAAGAAACAACAGTATAGAAGTTTAGTTGCGTGGTTTTCTGCAACTTCAGTTTTGCTAGTCCTCTCTCTGTTTCATGGTAATGGTGATGATGATATGTTCACTGAAGTTTTTTAAGATCTCTGTTTTGAAGTAGGTTTAAGTTGCAGATAAAAACTGAAAGTAGTGGAAATTTTGAAGTAGGTTTTTTAAGATCTCTGTTTTTTAAGATCTCTGTTTTGAAGTAGGTTTAAGCGAAGGCAAGCTGAGATTGTATTTTCAGAGGGATTTCTTTGAAACTCTCCATACTGGTTTACCTCTCTCTTATTCTTTAGTTATAAAAGAAGGAAAAACAGAGAGGTTGAGTATCTCATCTTTGGAGGGGCAGGAACTAATTAACAGAGAACTTCATAGAGAAATCATCTCTCTGTTCTTTCTCTTTGTGCTTCAATGCTATAATTTTTAGAGAGAGATAAAATTCAGAGAGGAGTTATCTTCTTCTTTTACTGTTATATTAGAGAGAAACAGAGTAGAGAGATAGAACCAAAGTACTCTTCATATGTTTTCCATTTTCTTCTTTTCTGAATTTCCAGAGAGTGATTGTAGAGAGAGAGGAAGTTGTAGTTTTGATTGGAAGAAATAAAAATTACAGAAAGATTTGTCCAGAGATTCTTTGTGAGAGAGCTTCTCTTGGATTGATGTTGTTTTGTTCTCTTTTCTGAATTATTGAAAAACTCTTAAAGAGAGAATATTTTAGAAGGAATCAGGAAAAGTTGTAGAGAGGAAGGAAGAACCAGAGCATATTGTATAATGGTTTTTCTTTAAATTTCCTTATGTCTTTTTTAGAGAGACTTGATCGAAAATTCAGAATCGTACCATCAAAGTCCTCCATCAACTCATCACCAACAACAAAGCTATCATTTTGGTGATTTCTTTTCTTTTAATCTCAATTATTATTTCATGTAAATGTTTATGATTTCTTCAATAAACATGAGTAGCTAAGTTTTCTTTTCTAGAGTGAAGATGAAGCTTAGGATATGAGTAAATATTTGTATCTTTTTCTTGTCATGATTCTCACCAACGTGCATCATTGTTTAACTATGTTTAGTTGATTTGATCGAATAAGTCTAGTAACTTCATCGCTTATACTTATAGAGTTTGATAAGTCATACTTAGAATTACGTTTCTTTGATGGTTTATACTTGTTGATTGGATTGAATAAGTCTAGTAACTTCATCGCTTATACTTATAGAGTTTTGACCTTTGCCCAAAAGTTAGTGCTTTCCCATAAGCATCTTTCTTCCATTCAGGCATATCATAAGCTGATAATCCAACTCCCCTAAGCTCCTGTGCAAGATGCCTCTCACCAGTCTCAGGCATTGGGTCCTCCCAAGGACGATTGAGATCCTTTGGAATCGAATCGAGCATTGTTCTCTGCTGTTGCTCTCTCACTTCTCTACGCTCCTTGATCAGAGCAGATTGAAGTGTTGTTGCCCGACTTAAAGATCCTTCAGGGTTCTTAAATATCTTAACTGGTGACATATCTATAGAATATCGGGTCTGCCCTTGCAAGAATGCAGGTTCATCTTCATTGAGCTCAATCTCGAGTTTTTCTTCTGCACCTTCTTCCTGATAAATCATTTCATCCCCATCTTCATCATACATAGGGAGGTCCTTAGCATCTAAAACTCCTGATGCACTCAGTTGCTTCGCTTCTCATTTTTCTGGTGAACTCATTCGCTTCAACGACCGGCGTGAAGGAACCGTTTCATCATCTTCCACAATTCTAATCCCCGAAAGTCCCAATCTACTAGTAGAACCATGAGTTGAGCTCTGAGGATTTGTTCGAAAAGATTCATCCTCGGAAGTCTTCTTTATAGGAAGAAGATCTTTTCCAGTGTCCTGATCCACATCCCTCATTGACAAACTCATCTTCTGGCCCAACACAGAGATCACCTTGACAAACACATTTTGATCCCTTTTCACAATGTCCTTGGCATTTGTAATCCTCCGAGTTGCAATATGTGAGACATGAACTAAACCTTCTTTACCTTTGGAGTCACTCAGCTGCACAAAGCATCCTGTATCCATCACTCTTGAAACCCTACCAGCATAAACCTTATAGAGCTCAGGTTCATCTGAATGATGCATATGTTATTGTTGAGCGTGAAAGTATTGCGTATGATATGATGATTGATTTGTGTTTCTGGTGTGGTGATGTGGTGATGTGGTGAGTTGGTGGGAAGTTGATGAGTTTGGTGGTTGGTTCGACCCTCTCTACCGAATGTTTAGTGCGAGAACCGACGGGTCTGCATGGTAAGGCGTACTAAGGTATGACTTAGATATGGAGCTTATTGGGTCAACGCTAACACAAGGGTAACTTTGTGGACCCCACTCTCATGCAACGTGGGTTATGGAGGGTTCGGGTGGGATATGATTTCCCTAGATAGACGCCAACGTACCATAACACTTGTGTTTGGTTGTTATTTGTTACTTGCCTATGCCTCTATTTGTCACCATTACTTACATACATGGAGAAATCTAGTTTAATTGATAGATCTTGAGACTTTCTATTGAGGTTTTAGGGATTTGAAAAATCTACTTATTGGGTTCTAACCCAACCTATTATTTTTCAGATTAAGGAAATTGGGAAGTGCCACCTGCTTGAGTTGTAGCTTGCCCTTGGAGGATTTTTCTTAGCAGTTTTCTTTCTTAGGTAGTTATTTCTTTTATATTTCTTTCGACTCACGTGTCGATGATGTGGAGACATCGTTTTAGTTTTGAGAACTTAGTCAAGTTTCTTTTAGATGATTTATTGTTTCTTATGAGCTTCATATTTGATGTTATTTGTCTCTATTTGTGAATATATCGACTATGCTTACTATTCTGCGGACAAATGCTTTAAGTTTAGGTTTTCATTGCGGCCGACATGGAACTCTGGACTTGGGGCATTACACCCTCCCACCAGTTTTTTCGTTTTACTCTCTTTACAATTTAATGTTCGTCAATGAATTGATTTTAGACCATTAGAAAAATCACAATTCAAAACTTATGAGTGTGAGCTTTCACTCTGAATGAGAGCTCTAAGAAGCAATTTAGCAATAAAATAAGTTGGGGTAAGGACATGAAATAGCTCGTGGCAGAGGCACGGGCCATGCCTAGTTTACTAACATAATTGATACTAAGACTCTTAAAAGTTATATAAAGACTCTTATAAAATTGTTTTTAGGTTCTTCACTTTTTTTTGGATATTGACTACGACAGTCATTACAAAGGTACAATAACTGTCGAATTTAAACCCTTACAGAAACGGATCAAAAGTTCAACTAAACTACTGGCTTAAAGTACATCTAACTAATTTATTTATACCAAAGTTCAATAAATCCCGAATTTACACTTCTATCAAATCGGATCGGAAACCTTCGTATTGCGGAGTAGATGCACTACCATTAGGGCTACTAGTTGTTCGCTTAGGTTTTTCAATTAAGTTGCCTAAAATAAAATAGTTTGAGTCTCTCGAGCACATCCGAAAGAGCACAAACAACATATGACCTCGAGTCCTCGAGTCCTCACTTGTAAACAAAAACCCCCCATTCAACCTTGTGAACTTGCCTCTCTACTAGAGCCTTCTCAGTTCCTCTCTCTCTCAAACACATAATATAAACCCCTCAAATCAAATAAATCCTATTTCTCTCGACGTCTGAAACAGTCCGTAACCACTGCAATTATATTCCCTCACCTTCTTTCCTTTTATTGCTTTTGAAAAAGTTGATTTCTCAAGCTCGCATCAATGTCGTCCATGATGGTAATCCTTCTCTCTCTCTCTCTCTCTCTCTCTCTCACTAGAAAAAGTCACTCGTTAATTCTTTCAAGTATTAAGATTGTTTAGTTTGATTAAACCCTAACTTATTCTTCAAAAATCTGAAACGATTCTTTGTGATTTTGAATAAAAAACAGCAACCCCAGATCATATTATTGAAAGAAGGTACAGATACATCACAAGGGAAGGCACAGTTAATAAGCAATATCAGTGCTTGTACTGCTGTTGCAGATGTAGTTCGAACTACCCTTGGTCCAAGAGGAATGGACAAATTGATACATGATGATAAGGGTAAAACTACAATCTCTAATGATGGTGCTACTATTATGAAGCTTCTTGATATCATTCATCCTGCTGCTAAAATCCTTGTAGATATTGCCAAATCTCAAGATTCTGAGGTACCCAACTCTTTCCTATTCATCTAAACCCTAATATTTGTATCTTTAATATATTTGAGTGGATCCAGTCTTTGAAGTTCATCAGTTCACTTAAAACTAACAGTTAGATTGTCTGATTCTTCTTGTGATTACTGCACCTGTCTTATGATTATTATATTCACTTTCAAGTAGAAGCTTTCATTTTGTTTAACATGAACTTGGACTGCACACATAGGGAAGTAACTAGAAGTTTTGCTTGACGGGGTCGAAAAGTTCTGAGTTATAGAAAATACTACCCAAAATAGAAAAAATACAAAATTCTATTTCCTCAACCAAATTTTGACATTTGGCGTGACTCGTCGTGGTGTGCTTTCTCGAAAGCTTAATTTCGCAATATTTCATTGAAGTCCTAGATTTTTGTAAACGGGTAATTTTGTTAAAACCTCCCTATAACTTTTTTGTATGGCTGAAAATAGTTCACTCAAGTTTTTCTAGTCTTTAGTTCCTTAGGTATTTCCGTAATTTCCAAATGCTTGCAAAAGGATTGCAGTTGCTTGCAAAATGGTTGCAAAAAATATTGGGTTTTTAACTAAATAAAATACAAATTTTTAAGTTTTTTACCAAACAAAATACAAATATTGGGTTTGAACCAAACAAAATATAACTTTTCTTTTTAAGTTAAAAAAAACTAAATATTGGGCCTTCAGCCTAATTTCCTATAATGATTAACGATCCAAATAAGAACAAATGAAGGGACAGTATAAAATTTCGTCATGAGCCCCGAGGGTGGTAGGGAAATTTCAAAATAATCAAGAGGAATTACGATGAAATATTAATTGCAAAAGTTTTCTTAGCTTCCAACAACATATACGCCAACGATTAACATCTTATGTTCGTCGTGTCAGGTGTCAAGATTTGTTTGTCCGTTGTGTTAGGTGTCAAGATTTGTTTGGATTAGGTTAGGATTAACTAAAGTTCTAGTGAAGTAACAAACCTAACCAAATAGCAAGTAAAAGGGACAATTTACACGTTTAGGGTTTAATTCTAGGTGTCGGATATTTGTGAGCTTGAATTTGTATTATTGAATTACTTTAGTGTTGGTTTTGTTAGATGTGTGAGGGGTAGGGTGACAGCCCATAACTACAGCCCCCAAAATTGCTTCACTGGTGGGTAGGTCAGGGGAGCCGTGGCCCCCCTTGGCCTACCTACACACACTTCTGTCCTGCACACACTTCCGTCCTGCACACACGTATACCCGTTTGAGTTTTAGTTCTTAAATCAAAGTGAATTCTTGTGAATTACACGATTTGTTTGCATGCTTAGAAGACGCACAGTTAGCCCTTTTGTTTATGAAAATAATGGGTTGGTTCCTGAGTGGTGAATACACTCTCGTATTATTTAGGTTTATCATATAGTTAAATGTCTTTCTGTCTCTTTCACAATGTCTTGGTTATTATGCATGCTTCTCCTAGAAGTAGAATATTTGGGAACTCATATTCCCTCGTTGGGGGAATCATTCATGGTTGTTATCTTATAGGTTGGAGATGGAACTACCACTGTGGTGCTTCTTGCAGGAGAATTTTTGAAAGAGGCTAAACCTTTCATTGAAGATGGAGTTCACCCTCGAAATCTCATAAGGAGTTATAGAACTGCAAGCTCTTTGGTGTGTATTTCGATGAACACAATTTATTTATTTTTCTTTTGTAATCCACGCAGAAGTTGTTACGTGAATGTTTAATTTTTCAATTTCTTTTCAGGCGATTGAGAAAATCAAAAAACGTGCTGTGAGCATAGAAGGTAAAAGTTTGGAAGAAAAGAAGAATTTATTGGCAAAATGTGCTGCTACAACACTTTCCTCAAAGCTAATTGGTGGGGAAAAGGAATTTTTTGCAACTATGGTTGTAGATGCGGTTATAGCAATCGGCAACGATGATAGACTTAATTTAATTGGCATAAAGAAGGTAGAGGTTTCTAATCAGGTCATTGTGAGCTGTTATGCTATTATTTTGCTCCTCGCTTAATTCACCTAAGTATCGATGCATGTCGAGGATGAAATTTAAGAGATGTCAGTATTCCTTTTATACAATTTGATTCTATGTGAATGGTGGTAACGAAGAGTTTAACCTTACCATTCAACAATTTAAGAGATGTTAGATCAATGGTTTGACATTGATGCATTTCGAGGATGAAATTTATGTGTTTTACCATGTGAAAGGGAATGTAGAAGTTTCATGTGTTATGTGCATCTTATCACCAATACTGTGCAACTCTAAATGAACTTTTCAACAGTGCATGTACTCAATCCAAGTCTCCGACTGGACTAAGTTGATTGCACTGTTACTTTCTTTACTTTATTACGTAAATGCTTAAAGTTCGAGCTTGTATGTAGGTTCCAGGGGGTACCATGAGGGATTCTTTTCTTGTGAACGGGGTTGCCTTTAAGAAGACATTTTCCTATGCTGGTTTTGAGCAGCAACCAAAGAAATTTTTGAATCCCAAGATACTGTTGCTGAACATTGAACTAGAACTGAAGTCAGAAAAAAGAAAATGCAGAGATTAGGTGATAATCCTGTTGTTTCAGTTTTGTTCTATGCAAATGGGATGAAGTTTTTCTGGTCATTGCAGCTGAATTTCTTTTCTTGCTTTGTTGTCAGACTTTCAGATCCCCTACAATATCAGTCCATTGTTGATGCTGAATGGAATATCATCTACGATAAGTTGGATAAATGTGTGCAAAGTGGTGCTAAAATTGTCCTTTCACGATTAGCTATTGGTGACCTTGCAACACAGGTAACTTTTTGTCAACTCTTGAGACTGAGAGTTGCTTAATAGTTTATCTTTTTTTGTTCAATAGACATTTTTTTTTTGAAAACTTGATTGAATTGAACGAAAAGAAACTATACAGGGGAAAGGAGGAGAGAAAGAGGGTTGCTCGAGTTATGTTTTAATTACATAACCCATGCCTCCCAGTTCCTAACTACATCCAAAAAACTAGAAAATTTATAATTAGTGGAACCACTAATCCAGTAGTGAATCGTTCCCTTCACATCTTCCACATCTATCAAGGAAAACGAATTCGATTCCTTAAAAATTTTATCGTTCCGGTCCTTCCAAAGGTTCCACACTATTGCGACCGGCACTAGATCCCAGATCTCCTTTTTGTTCAATAGACATCAAGAAGTGTTATTTTATTTATTTGGTTTCTGGTTAATTTCCTAACTAGAGGTCTTATTCAACACCACTACATATTTGGTCCTTTGTGCAGTATTTTGCGGACCGAGATATTTTTTGTGCTGGTCGTGTTACAGAAGAAGATTTGCAAAGGGTTGCTGCAGCGACAGGGGGAACAGTTCAAACATCTGTCAACAACGTCATTGATGAGGTTTGTCTTCCTCTCTTCTGTTCAGCAGTATTCTTCTGTTTCAAAAGTAGAGCGTGTTGGATCATATTGTTCCAGGTATCTGAATAAGCCAACAGGAGCAATTAATCTCTTGTGGCTTGTCACTTTATTTTTAAACTTGTGTTTCTCTTCTTTCTAACTTGTGAGAGATTTTTGGTGTGGTGTAGATTCTTGGGTCATGTGAGATTTTCGAGGAAAGACAAGTTGGAAATGAACGATTTAATATATTCAGTGGATGCCCATCTGGTCTAACAGCAACTATTGTTCTTCGAGGAGGAGCTGACCAGGTTCTTAAATTGAACACTAAATTGCCTAAGAACAAGTAAAAGTAGTTAATTCTGTTCTAGCACTCAGAATACAAAATGAAGTGTGCTTTTATTTTTATTTTCCATTTGTTTCAGTTCATTGAGGAAGCCGAGCGAAGTTTGCACGATGCTATTATGATAGTCAGAAGGGCATTAAAGAACTCAACTGTTGTTGCCGGTGGTGGAGCCATTGATGTAAGTTATCACAACTAACGTGGAACTTGAATAATTAACTATCTGAAAGGCTCTTATTTAATTATTTACCTTTTCGTGAAAAAATTGTTTCTTCTGGTAGATGGAAATAAGTCGATCCTTGAGGCAACATGCACGTACAAAAGCTGGGAAGTCTCAATTTTTTATAAATTCGTATGCTAAAGCACTTGAGGTAAGAATATAAATACTCTTTCCATTTTCTAATTTATTTGTTTCACTTTTTTTAAGATTTATCTTTTCTTTCTTATTTTTACGTGTTCTCATTTCCTCTTCCAAGTAGTCGGGATCGTCTGATCCACTTAAGTTGTAGATTGGATCAGGGGTGGCTCGAGTTTTTCCCCTGCCCCCTCTTTCTGAGTTAGTTCTTGTGTATGAGACTTTAAATTGTTAGAGTTTAGTTTAATTATTACAGTCGAGCTTGTTGTTTATGTGCAAAAAGAATGTTATATATTTTTATATGCATATATATATATATATCATATGTATGGGATTGACGGCTCTTGTCCAATCCTGCCTCCAAACTGCCTAGCTTTTAATAGATTATGTTAACTAAATAACTACTTGGAAATTTAATAATCCCAAGTGACTGCCGCAGAAACTTAAATGGTCAAAATTTTAAGTTTTTAACTGCTTAATTCCGAATTTTAAAGCGTCTAATATTTCTCCAGAACTACTGAAATATTTAGGTTCATTATTGAGTTTGTATTTGTCTCAGTGATGCTCATCCTTTTGTTTATCCATTTACATGGATCGTGTTCCATTCTTAACAGATCATCCCAAGGCAGCTTTGTGACAATGCTGGGTTTGATGCCACTGACGTATTGAACAAACTTAGACAAAAACATGCTCTTCCATCCGGTTAGTTTTACTTCCGATTCCTAGGTGTGATATATTTATGCACTGTTTGTATGGAGGAAAATAATCTAGGATAAGGTGGATTGTTGTCATTCATTAGGATTTCAGTGTCCTTGGTCTGTTTGGCAAATTGAAGTCTTAGAGATTACGTTTTCAGTGGAAACACAAATTGCACGTAATACTTTATATTGATTCCGACCATCCATGATATAAAATAGTGTCTGGGTTTACTCCAACCAAATTACTACACAAATTTACACCTATTATCTTTATACCACCACACCGCCGTTAAGCCACCAACATCAATAAAACTTTTGTAGAAGTTAAGTTAAACTATAATGAATCTCAGTATTTTGTGTCAGTTGCAAAATGACTGAAGGAAAATAGACTTGGGATTTATGCTTAGCGGTTGCCAAATAGATCAGGGAAAATCCCAAACCCCAGGTATTCTTGTTCCAAAAAGATTCAAGTTTCCTTTACCAAACATACCATTCATGAATTTCAACTAACAAAACGTTTCCCATACTCTTTGTAGTCTCGCTAATATCTTAACCTTGTTGGTTATATTAGGTTCAATTACTAAAAAGCATGAGTTTAATCACAGATGAGGGTGCCCTTTACGGGGTGGACATAAACACTGGTGGGATTGTAGATTCATATGCTAACTTTGTATGGGAACCTTCAGTTGTGAAGGTATTATCTTGCTCTATCTTTCTTTATCGAAGGTCTTTCTCTAGTTTATATTGGTTCTGACTTGAAATTGTTGGTTGCAGATAAATGCTATAAATGCTGCAACCGAGGCAGCTTGCCTTGTTCTAAGTGTTGATGAAACAGTTAAAAACCCGAAGGTACTTTCATTATCATCTGTTATTGAAAAATGAATCCATCTTTATACTTAAAGTATAACACTGAAGATCCATGCTTAATTTCAAGTTTGGATTTTCTGATATTACACTTTAGACCTAAGCTGTCGGCCTCGGGCCTGGCCGAGCCACACGGTCAACTCAAGGGAGTTTGGCCTGGTTGAGCGAGTCGCGCGACTCAAAGGACTCAAAGGCAAAGAGAGAAAAATGAATTACGAAAGAAAGAGAAAAAAATGGGTGGTAGTGTGAAATTCACCCAATAACCCCCCAAACTCGACTTCGGCTACCACTACCTTATTTGCTAGCCCAACTACGTAGCTTTCGTGCAAAAATGTGCTGATATCTTTGAATCAATTCATTTCAACTTTCCATGGTCACTCTCCTATTCAGTAAGGAGGCATTGTTCTAAAAAAGAACTATCCTGTCTGCATCTGTGGCTTTTTAGGTTCTGGATGTTGTGTGTGGCCTATAGGCTTTAGTTGACCCAAAGTGGTCTTGGCCTCAGCCCACAAGCTAGAATATGTGAGGATTTACGTCGCACTTAGAAAGTGATCACCACCCCCTCCTAAAGCTAATGTAGGACTAATACCAACAATCTTTCCCTTCACACATAGGACGTGGAAGAATTCTTTCTCTCCACGATGGAATTTGAAAGACTTGGGTGAACCTGGACTCTGATACCATTTGTGGGTGTGGCCTATAGCGGGCCTTACTTGCCCCAAAGTGGTCTTGGACCTATCTCACCCAAAAGCTAGTTCAAGAGTTGAGGCTTTCCACACTTACACCATTCCCTCCCCACAACCAATGTGAGATTGGGCCTATCTCACCCCAAAAGCCCTCTGAAGAAGAGAGGGAAATCCCACACTTATAAAGTGGCCATCATTCCCTTCCGGGACTAACAACAACATTTGCTTCATAAAGGTCTTGTACTTGTTTTTCATGTTGATTTTGTTTGCCCAGTCGGAGAGTGCGCAAGGAGATGCAGCAGCAGGAGCCATGGGTCGAGGGCGTGGAGGAGGAGCATCCCGTGGCCGTGGGCGAGGCATGCGGCGATGATGATGAACCTTAAATAGTTTTTACTTTTGTTGAGTGGGTGTGTGGTTCTCTATCTTGCAGTCAAGATTTTAGAGAAAGGGAGGTCATTTAGTTGAGAGTACTTTTTATTATGTAATTTAGGTCATGATTTTTCTTTGTTGTGTAGCATTACTACGTTCATGTGGTTGTTCAATTCATGAAAGAAGTTTACTTTAATCAACAAGTTTGTGTATCTTATTATCTTTTGCTTCCAGTCAAATTTCTTACTATGTGGGACAATGGAAATGTTGACCAAACAACAATTTGTTTAAGACAAACGACAATCTGTTCCAATGCAATCAATAGTTTGCTCAAGACAAGTCTTTTTTTTTTTTTTTGAAAGAAGACAAGTCTTAGTTTGGTAGACAAACAAGTAACATTATTGGTCACACGAGTGGAAAATAAATAGTTTTGACAAAACAAAATAGACTATTTGAAAAACATTGTTTGTATATAAAAAAAAATCGATCTGAACAAAAATATCAACAAAGAAATACAAGAAATGACATTAGAAACAACAGATTATTATGAAAGAAACATTCTCGAGAAAAACAAAAAATAACAAAAGATAAGTGCAAACTGATGAGAAAAACAGAAGTAAAAGGGTCCTAAAACATTTCAAAAAGGAAAAGTCGTAAAAACGACAAAAAAATAAATGAGTGGACCAAATAATATTTTTACAAAATACGGAAAACATTTAATATGGTGTAGATAGGAATGGGACTGGGACATAAATGTTAGGAAATTTTAAAGGTGCATCCCAATAGTGTTATCAACCCATAGCCCCCACCTCATTTGAATTGGTAAATCTAGTCTAACTGCGTATGAGGTGCCCAAAAATCGGTGGGCGCGATTTGTTGTAAAATTCGGCTCCACACAAATGTTCTAGAGTTGAGTCGGTGAACTTGAGGCGGTTGTATACAAATCGACTCAAATCCGTAGATTTTAATTTGAAAAAAATGTCGAGTGACTATTCTAAGAGGGTATGCTCTTTTTCAAGGAAATACGGGAGACGCCAATAACACTATGAAGAGGCGCCTTTTAAAACTTTCTTAAATATTATGTGTTTGTTTTGTCTTTTTGGTAATTTCAAATAGTGGCTTAAAGAACGGTTAAAGAGAAGATGGTCGCCTTTTTGTCATTACCAATCTTTTGTCGCCTCTTATTTCATTGGGTCAGTCGAGTTGGTTTCACCTTCGAATTTCAGGTGTTCATGGCTCCAACAGACTCGGGTGTCGGTGACGGATTTCAGGTTAGACATTCTTTTTTTCCCAGACCTAGCATTGGGCTGGTGGGTGCCCTTGTGAAAAAGGGTTATTTCCCAAATAGATCTTAATTTACGACTAGCTCAATTCCTGCATAGCCTATTAGTTTATCAAAAATCTAGACGGGTCCCTTTTTGCCATTAACTTTATATTTTCTTTCCCAAAATTAACTTTCATTTAATTCTCTGACATATTTTTTTCTCTAAAAACTTCGTCTCTCTAAAATCTTTTCAGAGAGAGGAGAGTCAAAATTTTGATCACTGCTAAGACTGAAGGAAAGTGAAAATACTGGTGAGATGGAAGCTACCAGTAACCCATTTTTCCTTTGGAACATTAAGTTGTGTCAATTGCCGACACCATCAATATGATGAAGATGATGAAGGCGATGAAAATCAAGTTGTTCCATGGTCATGAATTTGATGATGATGAAGACGTTGATGAAGAAGATGGTGATGGATGACAATGAAAATCAAGTTGTTCTATGGTCATCTTGATGATATTGGCTTCTCGTTTTCTCAATCAAATTATAACCAAAATTTTAGGACGTCAATGGTTAATATTCACCCTTTTCTTTCTAAAAAGATTTTAGAGAACAAAAGTTTTTAGAAAGATAAACAAATGATAAGAGAGCGAGTTTTTAGGGAAGAAAGAGAGTTTTTAAAGAAGAGAGAGAGAGTGAGAGAAAATTATTTATGTCGGAGAATTAAATGAGGGAGCGGAAATATAAAGTAACGGTCTTTTGACGTGGCAAAAAAGGGGTCATCTGAATATTATTTTTGATATAAGGGGCTATGCTGGAAGCTGTTCATAAGTTAGGGGCCATTTGAAAAATAACCTTTGTGAAAATCAAAATTATATTTTTGCAAATTGCCCCTTCGCTCGGTATACTTCTACAAGTTGCCCCATTTTATTAGAAATGGCCAAGGTTGCTTTCTTATCCATTTCGGTCCCATTTATATCTAGGGGTGGGAATCGGGCGGGTTCGGTCGGGCTCGGACAATTGTGTCTCGGACTCGGGCGGATCGGGCTCGAGAGTATCATGTCCGATCGGGCTATCGGGCATTTCGGGCCGGACAAATGTTGACATATTTGTGCCCGCGGCCCGGTTCTACCCGCGAGCCCGCTCGGGCTCTAGCGGGCACGGGCGGACGGGTCGCGGGTTATGTCAAAAAAACTATTAATTAAAAGTGTAAACTCTAAAACCCTAAATCTTCTAATTTCTGAGAAAAACCCTAAATGGTGGGGATCCAACTTTCTCCCTTCTGAAATCAATGGTGGGGAGAAAGTTGGATCCCCACCATTTAGGGTTTTTCTCAGAAATTAGACGATTTAGGGTTTTAGAGTTTACACTTTTAATTAATAGTTTTTTTGACATAACCCGCGACCCGTCCGCCCGTGCCCGCTAGAGCCCGAGCGGGCTCGCGGGTAGAACCGGGCCGCGGGCACAAATATGTCAACATTTGTCCGGCCCGAAATGCCCGATAGCCCGATCGGACATGATACTCTCGAGCCCGATCCGCCCGAGTTTGAGACACAATTGTCCGAGCCCGACCGAACCCGCCCGATTCCCACCCCTATTTATATCTAGGGTTTTTTAAACAATTTTGCGAGTAACAGTTCCCCCATTCTCAGTCTAATTCCTTGTCTACTGAGGTTTTTCGTTTTCCAGCGTACAATTTTTTTGCCGGTATTAGGTTTTCGCCTGGGGAAGAAGAAAGGATTGTTGATTACACTTTCGATTTCTGTTTTGATTTCTTCTCCGATGGATTTCGATGAGTATGAATACTTAGAGAAAACAGTTGAAAATCCTGAATTGCCGAAGGAGAAATCCGAGAAAAGTACAGCAAATGGCGACGACGACTCTGTTCATAGATCAGGGGAAAAAGATCGGAAGAGTTCTAGGCACAGGAGTGATGAAAATGACGAAGATGATTTGGATAAACGGTCTAAGCGATCGAAATCTGGAGATGAGAGTCGTGATCATGACAGACGACGTAGAGAGAAGAGTTCTTCACGGCACCGAGCATCTCCTGATCACCGAGAGAGAGATGGAGAGAGGTCTGAGAAAGATAGGAGCGAGAGAGACCGGCACAGAAGCAGCAGAGAACACAGAGACAAGGATAGAGATAGAGAGAGAGAAAGGAACGGGAAGGACAGAGAAAAGGAGCGAGAGAAGGATCTTGATCGAGTTAGAGAACGTGAACGAGGAAGTGAGAGAGATGATAAAGATCGTGATCGATCACGTCGTAGCAGGAGCAGCTCTGTCAGACATCACAGTGACCGTGTTAGGGATTCTGAATGGGAGAGAGAAAGAGAGAAGAGCAAAGAAAGAGAGAGAGAAAGAGAGAGGGAATTAAGGGAGAAAGAACGGGAGAGCAGGTAACTTCTATGTATCTTTCTATATTTACTTAATTTCTGCAAGATATGCTTAAAATTGGCATCTTAAAAAATTATAGCCATGTCTTGGAAGAGAACTATTTCTAGTTTTCTTGGCTGCATACTCTGCATTAGGGTTTAATGCTGGTTGAAACTCTTGGATTTTATGACTTCAGTGCGCAAGACAAAACCCCACTTGCAATGCTCACTCGTTTGTTTCTACCCAATTTGAACTACTTTTATTTCAGATGGGTCATTTGAATTGAATCATAATTTGTATAACAGGAGTTGTTGGTTAGGTAATGGGGGTACTGACTACCGATAGAAGCCCAATGGGACTCTAACTTGGGTTTGCATTTTATTTTGTGGGAAGATGTGCTTGATTTCTATTGGTACACTGAGCTTAAAGAGCTTATTCTTTTGTTCAGTGTTGATTGATTTCAATGATCGACTATGCCTGTGGTTCAGAATGGAGCATATGAGTGGTTGAGTGGCACATCTATTTAATACTTTCCGGAGGGATCTACTTAATGACCACGTTGTTAACTCACATGATTATGGCTTCTTTGTTTTTATTGAAGTGGAAATTTGAACTGCACCTAATTCTCAATTTCGATTTAGTTGTACTATTATAGAAGTGCTGGAATTTCTGAATATTGAACATTAGATTGTGGGAACTCGCAGATACGCTAGGGCAATCATCAGATGGTCATTCTGGCAACTGAGCCAGGCAAGAACTCAGGTTATGAGTTTAAAATGTTCGTTCTTCCTAGACATGCTTAACAGAATCGGCGTTGTTGATGTGTCTGAGGTTTTGACAATCAGGGTGATGTCATGTTATGATTTTGGTTATCCTCCACATCAGAACACAATGGCTTAACCGCTTAATTGTATTTGTTCTGCAGAATGCCGCTTGGGGATAATTTGCTTTGCTTCACAGAAGCACTTCATCTTCTAATACGTGTGAGGGAGTGGGTGTTCAGTTGGCTGCCTGACCTGCAATAATATTTTGTAGGACATATATTTTGATTGGTTTATAGAGGGTCTTGCGAATATTTTAGTACCTTAACGAATATCTAGCAAGAATCCTTTGTCCCACTTGTCCCATGTCTAGTTAAAAGATTATGCAATATTTTCAAACTCGATGTCCAGGTTTCCGTCCAGATATCCCACAGTTTTTTGTAGTCATTCCTCTTGATGGGGCATTCATCACTTGATTCTGTTGTGTCCCACAAATGGAATAAATCTTCTACTTTCTCCCGTTAGCACCTTGCTCATTGATTTTCTTTTACCCAAGAATGCCATTTGTATGCTTCCTTAGGATTGTCTTTGAAAATTGTACATCTGCTTTCATACTTCTTGATCTCAGAATTAAAAACTGGGGATCGTATTTCTTTTGAAGAGAGTATTGTTGTTTGAACGTTATCTTTTGTAGTAAAGCATTTTGTTTCGCATATACTACATCTTCTAGGTTAAATTAAGCTTCTTAACAAATGGAAATATTTATGTCTCGTTTTAGTCCTGCCTTATGCTCCTTTTGTAGTTTGGCTTTCAAATTTTTTCGCCTGTACTCCTTATAAGTAGGATTGATTGTTCCTTATCTGCTAATACTCGTCTAGGCATATGGAGGATAACTTAAGTGCTTATTTACACAAAGCTTAGATCACAGTCTTTAAAGGTTATAGGGCACCAATAGTAACTTGTTTTCTGGAAAAGGTTGAAATGATTTGGTTGTAATTATTGATAATTGTTCAGTTATAGGAAGAACTGGTTCTTTTGTGTTTCTTAGGTAGCAGCATGTGCAAGAATCCTGTTTCGATTTCATTCTATTCTGGAGATTGAGGATGTTCTTATCATTCTATTTCATTGGAGTAGGCAATTAGCCTGGGCGAGAGATAAATCCTGTTTCGATTTCATCTCTAAATGGGAGGATGTCTTGATGTAATGTTTGGGACAGTTGTTTTGCTTTAGTTTTTGTCCGGTCCTTGTAGTTCTCTTTTTTCTCTCTTAATATTAATTCAAATTTTTCAAAAAAAAAAAAGAAGAATCCTGAAAAGATCACCCTAATGTTGTTCTCTGCTAATAGGATTAGAGGTTAGGACAGCCCTTTTAGTCTTAATGCAGTTTGATGTAGAATTTCGACAGGTTAACAGCTCCATACTTGTTATATGCAAAGACCTATACTTTGGCCTTTGATGTTTTAATATATTTGTGCTTTTACTGGAGGTATAAGATTTTATCAGGTTCATAATTGATGGGAATGCCAATAAAGGAAATGTTAAGTGGTGATTCACTCAACCTTATGAAATACCGCATACCTTCTATGAGTTTTGGAGAAGAAACATCATGTCATGTATCATCATCAAGGACTTGCTTTCTATCTACTTCACTAGCTATTCTATTAAATTTGTTTTAGTTGTTGAAACCTAATTTTATTTACCATCTCCTTTTGTTGGTTGTTTCTTGCAGTTATCTTCTGTAATATATGTCGTGGATATGTTCGTGCAATACTTGGATTTGGCCCCAATTCTAATTTGTGCACACTTCATGTTTTAGATTTCACAACTTCATATGTGTTGGCTGTTGATCAACTGAACTTGCATCCTTAACATGTTAGACATTATAATTTTTTTTTTTTGACCGACTTGAAATTGTGTATTTCATCTTGCTTGCAGACGCTATAGGGATAAAAAAGAAGAAGTTGCAGAGCCTGAGGCTGATCCCGAACGTGATCAAAGGACTGTGTTTGCTTATCAGGTATGCTAATGTTTCATTTGTATTCATGTTCTGTAGTCTGTGCGCTTCTATCATCTATGCTGTAGAAGTTCAATTGCTGCTTATATATCTCCGACATTATTGGCAGATTTGCTTAAGGGCAGATGAGAGAGATGTATACGATTTTTTTTCGAAGGCTGGCAAGGTTAGTTTTTACGAGCTTTTAGTTTTCTCTACTGCATGCTTATGGGGTGTAACTGTGTAACTACTAACTTGAGTGAATGTCGAAATTGTTCTCATGTTATGTTCACAATTGACGTATTGCCTTTGCCTCATCAGCTTTTACAGAATTGGGTTTTCAAAGAAACCTACACAAAAAGGCGGTTACATTATTTTCTTGCCAGATTTCTGCCGGAGTTTAAGGATTTCGACAGAAATTTAAGGATTTTGACCGAAATTTCATTTCTCAACTGAAATTGACAAAAAAAAAATTGTAAAGCGGTAAAAATTGTTGAATAATACTGAAAGGACTCACCGACTCAGGTTTCTCAAATCTGAATGAGTTTTATAATGATAGAGAGAAAGAGATTAAAAAAAAGAAGCACACCTAACTGATTCCTTCAACTTCATTTCTGCTATTACAGTGTGGTTATTGTCTTTAAATTCATCTCCACTAAGGCAAGCAAGAAATGATATCCTACCTCGATTTGTTTGAAATCAATAGTGTTCATTTTGGTAATCTTGTAAAGAAAGATACCGTTTTAAAAAATCTAGCAAAGAAAGAGAAAAGATTGAGAAAGATGAAGAGTTCAAACAATTAAGTTGCTGGATTGGAAACGGAGCATCTTGCTGCTTTGGGAACAAAGCAAGTTCCTACATCTTTCTTACAAATTTTTTCTGGGAAGATGAAATACAAATTTTGATGTACTACGACATCAGAGGCCTCAATATTTTACAGACTTACAAAATGTTAAACACACCCAATTGAAATAGGCAGCCCCATATTATTCAATATACCCTCCGGCATAACTGTCTTATTGCAAATAAACCATCAAACTAACAGACTCCGTTATGTTTGCCCCTTATATGCTTCATTATGACTAAAAAATCTTGTTATATACAATTGAATGTCATTTTTATCATTTCCATAGATTTGTAAAATTTCCCCACTGACTGAAATATTTCCATCACAACTGAAATTTCCACCGCAACCGAAATTTCAAATTTCATTTCTTGGTTTATAGTTATGATATTGTATTTATGGGTTTGGGGTTCTTGTCCCTAATAGAGCCTATGGGTGATCTTATGGTATTACATCTTTAATGAGTAAACCAATGCATTCAACAGTGGCAGACAGTCATATAGCAGTCTTTCTGTGTATTATAAGTTCATGATTTTCAAAGTTGCTAGTGGCTCATACATCTTACATGTACTTTTATTGACGCTTTATAACTTGCATTAGGTGCGAGATGTCCGTCTCATAATGGATCGAAACTCAAGACGTTCCAAGGGAGTTGGGTAAGTCTCTTTATGTGATTCGCACTTCTTAAATTTTCATGCCGGAGGAGTTGTTATGGACTTTTTGAGTTACTTTTTGTAAGTTAGGGACTTTCTCCTATATTAGGCTTGGCATCAATGGTGTTAATATCGTACAATTTGGGATCCAAATCGTACGAGTTAAATTGAATCGGTAGGGTTTCGATCTAAATCGTACCTAACGGAGAATCACACGATTTTCTTATTAAATCGTTCACCGAGTCGTGAATCGTGGGATTCAAAATGAATTCCACGATCCAAAACTCGGCCAAAAGCTAAAGGGGTTTAAGTTTCTGATTAGAGATCAGAGCCCTAATTAAATAAATAAAGGGGGATTTTATATAAAATAGAAAAATCAGGAGAAAGAAGTTATAAAAGAAGAAGAAAGACTTTAGCTTCACCTTCATCTAAAACCCTAATCACCTTGAGCTTTAATTTTGATTACTGATTTCCTGGTTCTTGAACTCTTTTTCATGGTTTCTCTCTCTCTCTCTCTCTCTCTCTCTCTCTCTCTCTCTCTCTCTCTCTCTCTCTCTCTCTCTTTCTCTCTTTCTAAAATGAGTATACAGTTCTCTCTCTTTAGAGACCGAGTTTCTTTCTCTTTAACTTTTGATTTTGTTTTCTTTCTTTTTCTTCAATCTTCTTTTTTATTAACTTTTCTATTTTTTGATTATTATATTATATTTTGACAGTAGGTCACTTTTACTGTTTTGTTATATTATGGGTTAGAGTTGCTATTTTTGTATTTTTACTATCCAAGACTTTTTTTTCCTTTTCTTTCTATAGTGATTACTATTTTTTATGGTTTACTAATAAGTATAATACTAACATGTTAGTGATATCATATTAGATATGTGTAAAATCAGTAATTTATTATTGTATTAGATTATACTAATATAAATCAGCAACTTATTAATACGATTTTGGATTCACAGATACGATACGATTTAGTAAATTGCAAAACGATTTACGATACGATTTAGTAAATTGCAAATCGATTTACGATACGATTGACGCTTTGACAACCTTGCTCGGCATGCTACATGCTTCTCAACATTGTAACATAAATTTTTTATCTGTCGTGCAGGTATATTGAATTTTATGATGCAATGTCTGTTCCTATGGCAATTGCTCTTTCTGGTCAGCCGCTTCTTGGTCAACCAGTTATGGTTAAACCATCAGAGGCTGAAAAGAATCTGGTTCAGTCAACTACTACTGTCGTAGGACCAGGTGGTGCTGTGGTACCCTACTCGGGAGGAGCTAGAAGGTTATATGTAGGGAATTTACACTCCAACATCACCGAAGATCAACTTCGACTGGTTAGTACTTTTGACTGTCTTGCTCCAAAATTGATTGGTTATGGTTAAGAATCATAGCCATGCTTTATGTTGTTTCACATTAGTACTGGTTTGGGGGGGGGGGGGGGGGGGGGGGTAGAATCCATCCATATCAATTATTTGTCCGTTATTAGTTGTTCTATCAGAGGCACACCGTCATTAAGACTTAGGTTAATGGTGCTTTATGTGAAAGCGTTTTGTTTGGCAATTATTCAGTCTGCAGAAGGTTATTTCACTTGACATGTATGGTTGTCCTTGCCTGTTGTGTCAAAATGTGAGGAAGAAAAACCTATATCGAGCATTCAAAAGTAAAAATGAAGTATGTGTCCCGGCGAGTTTGATCCAATGGCATTTATTAACTATAGATCTTTGTTAAGAATTGAGATTGATCAAGTTGTCAACTAACAAATTGAAGACGTGGGACCAGTGGCAAGTAGTAAAGAAAGTGAAGAAGCGGAAGGAAATTAATATTACCGCAAAAGCAATTATATGGGGATTTGGAGAGATAGAAATATCAAATATTTCAAGGAAGAAAATTTTTGTACTAACCTAGGGGAAGAGGATGTAGAAGGGATTCTATCCCATTGGTCTAGAAACCTTAATTTGGCTGAAATGATATTGTATAGAAACTTCATTGACAATTGGGAAGCTTGGATGTTGTAAGATGTAGCCTAGCTCCAAAGCTCGTTATAATTCAGTTTTCTCATATATTCATTCAATGTTTCAAAAAAAAGAAAATCAAGTTGTCAACTAGTGTTGGATTTCGAGAGGCATATTGTAACAAAGGGCCCTATTTTTATATTTCTGGAGTCTGTTTTGTGAAAATGACCAGTATGGACTTTAGAGATTGTTCATTTAGACAATTAAGTTTTCTAGTACTTTGAATACTCTGTTGTTAATTTGTTGATTAGCTGGCTAGTTCATGATGTATAATGATTAAATAAGTATAATTTTTATTATTGAGTATATATGTGTATAACTATGTGTCTGTGTATGTTTATAGTTCATACTACGGACGCCCAAATCCCTATTGGCTATGCTGGTAGATCACATTTAATTCGGAAGAAAGAAGATAAAGATGATATTTAGATTTTTTTCTCAGAAAGAAGAAGAAAAATTTAAAAGGGAGAGTAGGAAATTATTTAGAAGTTAGAAAGGGAGAGAAAAAGGAGAGAGAAAGAGAGAAATCATGGGGGTGTTGAGATATTTTAGGTGGATTTTAACTGATTTAATCGTTGACACTAATACCCTCCTGTTTTGAGTCGATTTACATGGAGATTTTATATCAATCGTCGGATGTGATCTTTATCAAACTTTCAATGAAAATGGACGACCAGACTTATCCCCTGGATAACCTACTGACCTGTTTTATTATAATAGATTTTTTGAAAACTTTGAATTAATATTGAAAACATTGAATTGATAGGTGACTGTGTGTGTGTGTGTGTGTGTGTGTGTGTGTGTGTGTGTGTGTAGTCAGCCCCTGATCACCTTAGGTGTATTGGGCATATTTTCTTTTTTCCATTATTTGTCGAACCAAGTAACCAAGACTTAGCAAACCAGAAATTGATCCAAATTACGAGGTAAGCTTACATGTAAATATGTAATATCCAGTCACCGCAATTGTAGTTAATGATAATGATTATTTTGTTGTACCGGATATCGTGTAATCCAAACTTTTGATCTCCTCGAGGAAACTACTTTGATGTTAACTATTCTGCTTACTGTTCCAGGTATTTGAACCATTTGGTCATGTAGAGTTGGTGCAATTGCCTCGTGACCAAGAGACTGGGCAATGCAAGGGATTTGGTTTTATCCAAGTGAGTATAGTAACAATACATTTAGTTCTTTTTTTTTTTGAAACTTTACATTTAGTTCTTTTTATTCAACTTGTAGTCTAATGTATTAAAGTGGCGTGTCTCAGTTCGCTCGTCTCGAAGATGCTAGAGCTGCTCAAAGTTTAAATGGACAACTAGACATTGCAGGGCGGATTATCAAGGTAAGCTACTTGGTTATTATCTTTTCCTAGTGATTGATGAGACGAACACGTCAAAAACAGAAGAGCGAAGTCATAAATTCCTAAGGTGAGAGTAACAGTTAAAGCTGGAAAAGCCTGTCAAAGTGCAGTATGATGTAAGAAACAAAATCTAGATTGGCTTCATATGCAGTCATTTAGGACTATTATACCACTTGCAAAAATGTAGGAGAAATGGTAATGTTTGTATTATTGTATTATCTGTTAATTCTGTTTGCTTATCTTATAATTGCGTGTACTGTTTTTTCTATAGGTATCAAGTGTCTCAGATCAAGCGGGGATGCAAGATGTTGGTGCCAATCCTGGTGATTTTGATGATGATGATGGTGGAGGCTTGGTTAGTTATTTCATATTTGTTTGTTTCTTAAATATGTTGAAAATTATATTGATATGGCTCTATTTTTTGAAACTTTATGATATGGATATTTAAATCTTGTCAAAGGATAGCAAAAAATTCATATTCTATATGTATCCGAAAAATCAGGAAATTCGAATATCTTATCGAATATTTATTGGATTTGGATATGTGTACTAGTATATCCAAATCTGATCCAAAATAAAACTAGATAATCCTTATTTAGAGTTCCACATCCATCAAAAAAATAGAGTTCCACATCCAGCAAAAAGCTAGAGTTCCAACAGGCTGTGCCGGTCATACCAGGGGCATGGTCTACAAACAGGCTGTTGCTGTACTGGGACAGAGCTCAGAAGTCTTGCGACGGCCTGGCCCATCAGCATGGGGCCGGGGATGACCATCTCATGGCTGGTGGGCCCTGTCGAGTGTTTGTCTGCCATATTAGTTTGGTTTCTTTCGAGGCTTTGGGGCTTACAGTGAGCCCCAAATCTCCCGCTGCAAGTACTTGGACGATGTTAAACACAAGAATCTGATGCAGAAGTTTTATTTCTTTGCTGTCTGGTAACTGTTGATATCTAACAAAACTGGTCCTTTTTCTTTGCAGTCTCTCAATGCTCACTCTAGAGCCATCCTCATGCAGAAGTTAGACAGAAGTGGCACTGCCTCAAGGTTAGCTCTCAGCACAATACTCTTTATTTTACTAAGCTTTGGTCGATCTAAACTTCTATAACTCAGTTCTATCATTATTATTTGCAGCATTACTGGTGCACTCGGTACTCCTGTTGTCACTGGATCTCCCCTTACTTTCCCAACATCAGTCCTTGGTGGTGCACCTGCCGTTACTCAACTTATCACCCCACTTGGACAACCCGTCGCGCCTGCGTTGACAGGTTTTCCAGGGACGGGCCTTGCAGTACCTTCTACGACTGTACAGCCTCTTGATACAATTGGTGTTCCTAGTGAATGCCTATTATTGAAAAATATGTTCGATCCTAAGCTGGAGGTTTGTTAAACTAACCTTATCTAGTCCGTTTATTCCATTTGTCTACATTCTAGTGAGTTCTTTAACTTACTATAATGAATCATTGTCTTGTGTTGTAGACTGAACCAGATTTTGATTTGGATATCAAAGAAGACGTCCAAGATGAATGTTCGAAGTATGGAACATTGAAGCACATCTTTGTGGATAAGTAAGTTCATTTCTAACATTTACTGTTTTTCTAAGTTTTGCTACAAATTTTTGCACCAAAGAAAGAGATGTGAAAATACTGGAAATTTTCGATAATTTAGTCTTCCCACTAAGGGTGGATATTTGGAGGCCAAGGGAGTAGTAAAAATCATGGACCCAAAATTTCTTACTCTTGATCTCACATTCGATGTTCGATAACAGAAATAGCGCTGGGCATGTCTACTTGAGGTTTGAAAATACACAAGCTGCTATGAGTGCACAGCGTTCACTTCATGGTAGGTGGTTTGCTGGGAAGATGATTACTGCAACCTACATGGTGAGCTCTCTCTCTCTCTCTCTCTCTCTCTCTCTCTCAGGCACACATGTGGACACAAACACTTAGGCACATAAAGGCTTGCACACAAAGTTTAAGCTAAATATTAGGCTGGAGTTCTAATCAATTTATGTTTTTTGGGACATTATGCAGTTGCCGCTGAACTACGAAATGAAATTCCCAGACGGCAAGTAGTTCGATCAAATAAGTACGCCGTCCTTTTACTGTTGTGTAAGAAACAAAAGTAGAGCTCTAGATCCATATTTGTTGCTCAAGTCTTCCCATTTTAGAGGAGTTTTTTTTTTTTTTTTTTTTTTTTTTTTTTTTTTTTCTATTGTCAGTATGTATACATAATACATTCGAGGGTTACAAGCGTTAGATTATCTCTCTACTTCCATCTTCTATACTTTGGTGAGTTGAAAAAGGTCTATTAAGCATTTCAAGATGAGATTTGTAGAAGGCCGAAATAGAAGATTTGGAAGGAAGTTTTATTTAGGGGTATGTTAAGTTTTTTTTTTTAGGTTTGACTATGACAGATGTCAGGGGTTCTGTTTTTGTTTGCTTATTTATAACATCTTGGGTTATTCCCTGTGGCTTTATAAACTAGGATTGAATTGCTGATATAATTTTTTTTTATTGTTTCTGTTAGCTGCAACTTTTGAGCATTCAATCAAACAAAATTTGTAGTCCAAAATTTTATTTGATTGAATTTGCCCCTCAATCTTTATCTCACCTTCACCACCATAACTTCCGACCAGTACTTTTTTCGACAACCATTACTACCATCTCTCCCTCTTTCTCTGTTTCTATTTCTCTCGCTCTCTTTCTCTTCTAGTTTTCAGTCTCTAGAAACCAGTAGATTTGAGATTTGTCGTGGATGACGGACATGACTACATATTGAAACTCTCGTTGAGGGTTTTGTTGAAAACCCTTCTCAAGTTCGTGAGATGAAGGGGGTTCCGGCGAATGGTTCTATTGCCGGAACAGCGAGAGAGAAAGGGCGAGATGTGGTTGGTCGAAGTTGGTGGTGGTTGGTAGCAATGGAACGTCGGGCATGAAGATTGGGGGGTGGGGGATAAAAACAATTCAAAACAATATCACGTCTACTTCTTAAGTTAAATCCAGTTGACCAAAATCTTTATCTCCGTCATGGAGTGACGATTTTCTTTTTTGTTGAGAAGGTGCCCAATTAGACTTGGCTCTCGAAGTTTTGTTATCATTGTTGTTGAACAGTAGGAATTCCAAAATGTTGCAATATGACCATGCTTGGCCAAGTAACACTTCCGTTCATGTTGTTTTGATCTTCTTTTATCTTCTTCCTCATTGTAGCTCTACTTTGTTTTTTAACTCCTTCCAGCGGATTTACCAATCATAGGCATTAACACCTTGTTTGAAGGATTAATTCCGCCTTAAGATGTGATATTCTCACTTCTTTCACATCTCAGCCCTATCTTTGATCTTTTACCACTTTTCTTCACACCGGATTCACAATAATAACGACGGATATGTGATTTCTTCCAATTTCCTTTGGCCATTCAACTAAGTGGTCTCATGATTCAAACACTTGTTCAATTTGAAAACTCACAAACGTTTATGCTTACCACTGCTTCATTTGATCCCATATCTTAGCGATCTTGTTCTTTATCAACAGGAACCTCATTGCTAGGCATTTCAAGGTTGGCCTCGGGAGAAACAGAAGTCATTTGGGTATCGATACCTCAATAGTCCGAAGAAACAGAAGTCATTTGGGTTGAAAATTGAGAAAGCTGAACAAAACTGAGTCCTGGGAAGCATAGAGAAGACAAATAAATTAGTTTTAGAATGGTGGACTAATGTCGTTTTTAAATGCATCTACTGGTTCACGTTCTCCGAAATTTGTTAAGTAATATCGGTAAGGACACACTATTTCAACTCCAGCAACATACTGATTTTTGGGAAGTTAAAATAAGTGCAGTTGAGACGAATTTCCTTAGGATATTTGATATGACACAACTATCGAGTTGTGGTGTCCCTTAATGTTCTAAGCGGAACATCAGACGTCTATACGTCTTACATTAGGTTGTCCAGAACTCATTTCAAAACTAAAGATGAACTAGTTAGGATAGAAATATACCTCATATCGCTTTCCCACATACTAAACTGTTTGTCTTTCCCAAAGATAAAAAACCCCACTTGTGCAGCTCCTCTACTTGAGACACCTAAGCAATTGACTTGATCTTTTGCCTTTCAAGTCTGCTAGAACATTCTTTGGCAATGAAGACAAAAAACTGCTTCTTCTTTAGATTAAATTGATAGTTGGAAACTTTTCTTTATTTCATCTTCTACTTAATGTAGCCAGAGACAGAAATTCTCTTGCGAAACTTTTACACATTTCTGTCTCAATGAGGTCCTTATGTAGAGTCTCCTAGAGTCAGAATCCTAATCAAACTAGGATTCCATCGGAAACAAAAAGACTCAGAGTCCTAGTCTAAGTAGAATATCTAGTTGGACTTTGTCTTATCTGGGACTCCTTGTTGCTGGCGGGCCATGCTCTTGCCCAGACCTTTGAAAGGCTGCCCTTAGCATGACCCATGCCATGGGTTCGACCAGCTTTTGGCAATTTTTTGCTTTATCTAGTGCTATCTTCGTCCGGGCTTTTTCCGGATCATTTAGGATACTTTTACGTGGATCTAATCCTTAATCTCTCATCTCTATTCCCCCGAGTCAGATCTTCCGTCGAGTTGAAGCATCCAAATTATTCGTCGATTGCAGTTGGTTTCTAGCTAAAGAGTACGATCCCTAAAACGACAAGACTTGACGATCTTCTTCATTATTTGTCATACTCAACAAATTGAGCGCATTGCCATGTTGATCGAAGGACACCTCCTTCAACAATTGGTTTCAACTTCTCAAGAACAAGTGTGTTACTGGAGTTTGATCCGGTATGGTCCTATCGCTTAATTCCAACTAATTCGACCCGAGCCGACCGATTAAAAACTTTGAAGTTTATCTCTATTATTTGGGGGTTCAAAACTTCAAATTGGTCTGGTCCCATTGATCATTACATACAAATTTGGTTAAACCAGACCCTTCGTGCTCAACCTATTTTTTTTCTTCGTATAACAAAAAACTAATTCACCAAACATGTAATAATATATTAAGAAACTAATGTTTATTTACCTATTTGGAGACTGAATCATGTCAAAAAATCGATTTTGTAGAGTTCTCGGATGTTCCCCCAACATTTCTAGATCTTGCTCCATCCATGGTGGTTTGCAACAAAGAAGACAATTTTTGGACTCAAAGTTGGAGGCAACAACAAAATGAGATGGATGCACGAACTTGGTGCTATGAGGTCGTTTCTAAAGCTCGCTGGTGATGGGTGACCTTAGTGATTCGAGTGAGAAGAAGATGGGTGTTTCGGGATTTGAGTTTTTGGGAGATATAAGATTTCGATTTTTGTGGAAACAAATAAGTAACATGAGTGAAACAAACCCTCAAAGTGGGTCTTAAACCAATAAATCCTTACACAGAAGGGACCCTGTAACTAAGCTTGGTCAAAGAGAACATACCAAGTCAAAAGGGTGAAGAAGAAGGCCTTTTAACAAAAATGGCGCCCCTATAAAACTACCCTACCACCATTGTACCTCTAACTGGGTGATTTTTTTTTTTTGTTGAGAGACTAAGGTGCTGTTTGTTTTTTTTTTTTGTACGTCTGAATCTGAATTGGCTGAATCTGAACTGGCTGAACTGAATTGGCTGAATCTGAATTAGCTGAATTATTTTACTATTAAGATGTTTGTTTTTTAAATCTGAATCATGAAATCTGAATTTTGATTTTGACGTATATACCCCTAGTTAATAAATTTGACCACAATAAAACCTAATTTTTCTTGCCCTTCTATTGAAATAATAAAAACCGGGTTTTTATTATTTCAAGTTTTCAACTCAGACCAGCAGCCTAATTTTTCTTACCCTTCTATTGAAATAATAAAAACCCTATATTAGGGTTTTTATTATTTCAACTCAGACCAGCAGCCTAATTTTTCTTGGCCTTCTACTGAAATAATAAAAACCCTAGATTAGGGTTTTTCTTGCCCTTCTATTGAAATAATAAAAACCTAATTTTTCTTGCCCTTCTATTGAAATAATTTTATCTCCGCAGCCTCCTTCTTCAACTTTCTTTCTCTAGCCGATGGGAGGCTCTGGCATCTCTCTCTCTCTGTCGACGGATCTTTCTATGTAACCGAAGTTATACTCTCACTGGATCCCTCTCTCTCTCTCTGAACGTCGCCGGATCTTTCTATCTAACCGAGGTTATGCTTCTCCTCGAATCTCTATCTCTTTCTAATCGAGGTTACATCTCTCTATGGGTCTCTCTTTCGCTATCTCTTTCTCTCTCTAACATATGCTTGAGAAATATAAACCCTCCATATCTGTGTAGGTGTTGTGTTGGATCATATTTGTCAAACTTGTGACCAGATCTGTGTTTCTTGGGTTCAGGTGGTCATTAAATCTGTGTTTTTTGGTGGTGATTGGATCTGTGTTTCTAAAGTCGGTGGTGGTGGTGTTGTTGTCGTCAGTGATGGTGTTGGTGTGGAGAAGATGAAGAGGGAGATACAAAAAACATTTACTATTTTCACAGGGGTAGAACGGTCATTGAACACATTTAAGAAGTTCCATCCTCTTTTCAGACTTGTTCTGAAGTCTGAAAATTCTGGGTTATTTTTCAGCCCATTCAGACATGGACTTAGTTCAGCCAGCATTTCAGATTTCAATGATTAAGAAAAACAAACATCTGAAATCTGAATTGATCCTTATTCAGATTTCAGATCTGAAAATTTTAAAAAACAAACAGCACCTAACTGAGTGAAGTTAGACTTTTTTTTTTGTTAAAACAGTGAAGTTGCACTTGGATGATAAAATTCTACCCGAGAGTGAGACAATTAAAAAAGAAAATGATAGAATTGGATGCAAAAGTAAACTTGTATCCCGACCTAAATAAAATTCAACTACAAAGTGAAATAGTTCATACAGAGAGAGTGTTGATTCGAAAAAAGACAAAGTCTTATTTTTATTTAATTGTCCATTTCTGAAATCACAACATTGTTTGATTTTATGTCTTGTTGTTGAAAACTATCTATAAGTAATTAGATAAAATAGCTTTGACCTTGTCAACTGATATTGAGAGTGTTCAACAAAAAAGAAAAAAGAAAACTGATAATGAGAGAACGAAATCCGTTCTCAATCATTTTGGTGGGAAGCCTGAATTTCTCTATGAAAGTATCTAGACCTGTAGTAAGCTTAGCGCTTGAGCTACACTCCCAGAGAGAGTGAACCTATCGTGTTTCAATTTTTTATTGAATAGAAAATTTGAAATTGGTGGCCAATACGTGGACAACTGTTTTTCTATAGGGACAACTATTTTCGGACCCAGTTGCGAGTCAACTATGATTTAGTTGACTTTGATTTAATAAGGGGACAACTTCATAAAACCTTAAAAATTAACAATTACTAATTTGTGGACCATTAACAAAAACAATAGTAAAAAATGAAAAACCTAACTATCTTCTTCATCATCACCATCTTCTTCTTCTTGTTAGTCTTGTGCTTATTCCTTTCCGGCTACTAAAAGTAAACCAACACTTCACTATGTTATTTCTGGTATAGTTATCTTTTCTTGTGTTTAAATTGAGTTTTGTACAAGTAATGAAAATCTTAGTGACTCATCTTTCATCGATAAAGGTAAGGGTAGAGTTACTGGAGCATCCGGTGAAGGGTGACATAGTTCTCATTTTTTTTGGTTGAAACTCACATCCGTTTCATCTTGTTCACAATGAAGCAGGGATGGGTAGAATAATAATATTGTAGAAAGTAGACAGGCCAAAAGTAGATGGATAAAAAGGAATTAAACACTTGTTAATGGAACAACTGTCCTCTTAGCCTATGCCATCACAAAAGCTCATCAATCACCATTATCCACACAATCTCTTAGCCTCCACCAAAAGGGAATTGGGGACTTGCCTATATTGAATGGCTTCATCATGTGCACTTAGATCTTACTAAACCATTTTACCTCTGTTTCGGGGAAAACACCCGAAACAGTTGCAGTTTACTGTTTCGGGGAAAACCCCCGAAACACTAGCAGATCACTGCTAGTGTTTCGCGGGGTAACTCACGAGCCCATGACTGTTCATAAGAGTTAACCTGACGGTTATTTGATATAAAATATCAAATTTCAAGGTTTCATCTTTTGATTTTAAAAGCCTGTTATTCGTTAAGGTCTTTTTAATAGATCTTCAAAGTCCGGATCTTCAAAGATCCAAAAGTTTTTTTTGTGTTCCGAGACATTTTTTATTAAAATTTTGAAGGTCCAGAATCTTTTAGGTGTTAAAACTTTTTATGTTTCGAGAGATTAAAAATCCAGATCTTTAAGTTCTGGATCATTCTTATTAAAAATTTGAAGTTCTAGATCCTTTTTTGTTAGAAATGTATAAATCTAAGTCGTTCAAACAAATGGTTAAGATCAAAACAAAAGTTATATAAATATTTGTTGTTTCTTTCATTCTCTGTTCCTCTCTCTCTATCTCACACTTATGTAAATACAAGACAACATAATTTTTTTTATTCTCTCTCTCACTCTTATGTAAAAAACGAGACGACATAGAAAAAATATCAAATCTCATTTATCTCTCTCATTATTCTTGCGCAAACGCGAGATGCCATAGAAAAAAGTGAAATATTCTATTGTTTTATTATCGTTACATTTTTCATTTAGAGCCGGAATAATAACTTGGTCATGGTACGTTTTTGAAAGTGGCACTGTCTTTGCCGTATTTACCGTTATTCATGGCTTCAACAATAAGTTGAAGCAACACTTTATTTTCAATTTGAGACTATTTCATGTATTTTTTTTTGTCGTCTGTGAATTCATTTAATACAACAAATTGAATACAAAAAAATTTATCTCCAAATTTATCATAAAATTACACAAACTTACAAATTTCAGCTTTATCTTCCTAAAATAAATAGACTATCCATCTCTGTCTAACCAAAGAATTCTCAAAATAAATAACAACAACCAACTTTTAAGAATAAAGAATTCCCAATTACATAATAAATAATTTATTATTCTCAACTACTAGGATTATGCATGGATTGAAAGAAGTGGCTACTACTGAATTCTACCTGTTTTTGGGGTTACTACCGAATTTCACCCTTGTTTCTTGACATTATTGTTTGGGAAATCAAAACCGGGTTTAGCATACAAACACATGTTTTAGGGTCACTACCGAGTTTCACAAACAATGGTTACTTATTATGAGTTTGTAGAATAATGAGTAATAGAGATGGCTACTGCTAAATTCGACCTAGTCATCTGGGTAATGTTCTTCGACTACACAAACATCATGATGAAAACATGGTATCATAGAATAGTCGGTAACCTTATTTGTTACAAAAATAAAAATTACTTGTAGAAGCTCAAAACCGAGAAGGTGAGGAAAGAGAAGATTACCTGTTTCAGGGTTTTTTTGAGACTTGGTAAGAGTTTTTTTTTTACTTATAATAGAGAAAAGAGTTTTTTTTAGTTATTTAACCCATTATTTTTAATATCCACCCATGGCAGTAAGAACTCCAAAGATCCACCTATATAGGTGAAACTTTGAGTTTGACAAATTGTGAGTAAATTTGTCTCCAAAAGATCTTGGGTCGGACATTAGATTAAAAGTTCTTGATTTTTCTAAAAAAATGAATAACACGTTCTTTTAAAGTTCTTAAATAAAGGTCTGAACCAATAACACTAAACTTTGAAATTCTTAAAAAAAGATCTGAACCAATAACGCCAAACTTTAAATTTCTTAAATAAAGATCTGAACGAATAACACGAAACTTCAAAGTCCTTAAAAAGAGGCCCAAACCAATAACGCCAAACTTTTAAGATCTTAAAAACATTGAAGATCTCACAAAAGTTCGGAACGAATAACCCCCACTAAAGAACTTTAGAGTTCACGAAGAAGACTAAATCTGCCATAGATTGAATTAAGTTTGTCTAACAACTCATGTGTGGGAATATTCTTCAACAATTTTGTTTGATTTTTTTGGTGGAATGATAAAAAATGTCTTTCCAAAGTTTACTTCTCTACAAATTTGTTGGTGATGAAGAAGTAGTAGAACAAGAAGACTGTTGTCCATATAAATTTCTTAATTTTTCTAGTTGTCCACATAAAATAGTTGTCCACATAAAATAGTTGTGTATATAAGAAAATTGGTTGTCCATATATTAGCCACCTTGAAATTTTGATATAGCTCGTCCGATCTTGTCCCAAGTAAAAATGGGATAGGAGATATGTGGATAGCTAGGTCTGCCCGTGATTACTAAATACAACCTCCCTTAAACACAAACCATTTCGTGTAGAAGTAGGCTTTAACTTGTAACTTCTTTGGACATTGATTTCATAATGCACTTTGAATTAGACTGGGGACAGTTCCCTCCAAAAGTAAAACTATAATTTGTAAATCACAAGAAAAAGAGAGGAGAAGACACCTTCAAAAAATACCAGACCCATTGATGAGGTCTTCATTTCAACTCATAAGAAACTACATCTCTCAAGGAGCATCAAAAGAAGCCCTTCTCTTGCACATCCAACTTCATCGCCAAGGACTTCCCCTCCAACTTGGTGTTGTTGAAATAATCCCTTTAATTCTTAAAGCTTGTTCTTCTATCTCCTTCCTTCACCATGGAAAATCCCTGCACGCATTATCTATAAGATCTGGCATAGATTCCAACGTTGCTGTTGGCACAAGTTTGGTAAGTTTGTATTCTAAATGTAGCCAATTAGTTGATTCTCGTCAAATGTTTGATGAAATGCCTCACAGAAATGTTGTTACTTGGAACGCAATGATTGGTGGGTATTCGAGAAATGGGGATATGGATTCTGCCTTGTTTCTGTTCCAACAGATGCAGATGAGAACTTCAGTTACCTGGTCTGAAATGATTGATGGGTTTTCGAGGGATGGTGATATTGTTTCTGCTAGGGGTTTATTTGATCAGATGCCGCCTGAGATGAGAAATGTTGTGACTTGGACTGTAATGGTTGATGGGTATGTGAGTAATGGAGAGATGGAGGAAGCAAGAAGATTGTTCGAAGAAATGCCTGAGAGAAACTTCTTCGTTTGGTCGTCAATGATTTCAGGTTATTGTAAGAAAGGTGAAGTCAAAGAGGCAACATCTATTTTTGATCGGATTGTAGTCCGGAACTTGGTTAATTGGAATGCTTTGATTGCTGGGTATGCTCAAAATGGGTTTTGTAATGAAGCACTTGAAGCATTTTGGAGAATGCAAGCTGAGGGATTTAAACCCGACGAAGTTTCAATTGCTAGTGCCTTATCGGCTTCTTCACAGTTGGGTTCATTAGATTCTGGTAAAAGAATCCATGAGCTCATTAATCGGAATCATATAAAGCTTAATCAGTTTGTTCTTAATGGGTTGGTTGATATGTATGCGAAATGTGGAGATATAATTAACGCAAGACGAATCTTTGAAGGGATGACTAGTAGGAATAGTGTTTGCTGGAACGCAATGATCTCAGGTCTTGCTGTTCACGGCCAAAGCCGAGAAGCTCTTGAAGTCTTTACTCAAATGGAAGAATCAAGTGAGAATCCAAATGAGGTAACCTTTCTTTCTGTGCTCTCAGCTTGTGCACACGGTGGATTTGTAACTGTAGGACTAGAAATTTTCTCTAAGATGAAAAGGAAATACGGATTAGATGCAAGAATTGACCATTATGGGTGTGTAGTTGATCTTTTGGGACGAGCAGGAAGATTAAATGAGGCTTATGATTTGATTAAGACAATGCCACTTAAAGCAAATGATGCGGTTTGGGGAGCTTTACTTGGAGCTTGTAGGATTCATTCTGATATGAAAATGGCCGAGAGAGTGGTAAAAGAGGTTAGGATATTAGATTACTATGAACGTGCTGATGATGATGCACATTATGTAATTCTGTCGAATATTTATGCTGCTTCAAATCGATGGGAAAATGCAGAAAAGACGAGGATGATTATGGTTAAAAATGGGATTCCGAAGACACCTGGTTGTAGTTCAATTACCGTTTAACTTGGTAAATGGGAGTTTCCTTGCCAATTATGTTTAACTGATAAGCTTATACTGTCAGATTGTCCAACTGTATTTATTTCTATATAAAGTTTTGTCAATACTTTTTCTACTTGGGAAAGATTAAAATGACCCAGTTGGAGTGTACGGATGCAAAAGATGGGCGTCTTTCAGCTCGAAAACCCCCTGGTGGAGTCCATGGATTTGGAGTGCTATGCAACAAATAGGTTATCAAGGCCTGCGTACTATTTTGCTGTCTTCATGAAGAGAAAAGGCATGCAGATGGCTTCAAGGTCATACTCTGAGATGACAAATGTAAGTCTGTCCTATCAAACTCGAAATTTCCTGTTTTCATGAGATTGTGAGTATGAAATTTTAATACGCGTTTCTGTGGATGTAATTTTTTTGTACACTTAAAAATTTGAAATCCACTGACACACAGCATGAAGATTCTAGGCTTAAGTGGTTGGTTTTTGAATTCTTAGACCTCAGATCTTTGAAAAAGAACCCAAGACTCGAAGTCTATAAAGGTTTGATTGCGCTGAATAATTCGCAATGTCAACAAATAGTTATGGACTTATGGCTCTTATGCCTCTATGGGTTTATTTATTTGAAGGTGTCAACATACTTGAATGATTTAGCTGTAATCTGGTATATTTCATCAACAGACAGCCATTTGTAGTTTATATTTGGTGGTCATTTTTTCGATTCCATATCTGTAATCTGACTCAAGATTAGAATCAACTCAAGTCAGATTTGAGAATGTTCTTGTAATCTGGTTCGCTAAATGTAAGATGAATTTTGGGTCAATTTGAGTCAGACGTAACATGAGTCTGAATATAGAGCCCATTGTCTGAAACAACCTGAAATAACTACTATGCCCTTGACCGATTTAGGTCAGACTACTCAGATTTTGACAGGTCAGACTTGGGCGAGTCAGATTCAGAAACCTAGTATACAGTCACTAGGTTCTGCTTTGGTTTAGAGGGCTACAACATTGTTTGAGTCCACAAAGTTTCAATTTTGCCACTGAATTTCCAATATAGCCGCTTGTTGATAAGGTCTGCATTTTCAGGCTGTACAGTACAGGAGATTTGGAGTTCCTTAGGACTGTGGCAGAGAAGATCACAATGGATTTCAGTTCAAACAGGACCCGCAATCTTATCGTGAGCTCGTGTCATAACGTCATAAGGACTGGTGCTCCAAACAACAGCATCCGTATTCCTCAATTTCTCTGGCAGATTTGCTCAAAAAATGTCCAGTCCTTGAAGTTGGGTTCTACAAATACAATGACTGATTGACTGGTGCTGAGATCATTGTTTCGAAGCGAAATGGTGCTATTGATGTCGAATTAGATTATGCAATTGGGTAGATGGTAAAGGAGACTGCAGATATCTACTCAACAAGGGAGCCTTTCTGGCTTGACATGCATAATGAGACTGTTCATGCATATTGATTTCTAACGAAAACTCATAAAATCAGAAGAAATGTGCAGAAAAATGGAGATTGAGTCTACAGCAGTAGGAGGAGGAGACTGCTAAGCATATCCCGGAGCAGGATGAGTTTGTTGAATAGGTACATGTGTGTCTCTACATTGCCGAGAGCAGGGTTCTAATCTTTGTTATAAAAGAAACAAGATGTCGTGCATTTATGAATAAAAGAGTTGTCATCTTGTCAGAGGAGCGATCCTCTAAAATATGAAGTACTTAAGATCTCTTCAACTGTTCAAAATCTGCGGTAAATCGGGCAAATATTAATGTATATAAGCTATAGATTTGAAGAAGAAATATATCCTTGTGGCGTTTGAACGACATTGTTATCTTCTGACAATATTCATTTGCTAGTCCTAATTTATTGTCACAAATGAGCAGAGAAGCTCAACTTAAGCACTGATCTATGGATTGTTTTCGAAAAAGAAAACAATTTGATGAAATGAGGTGTTGTTTCTCAAATGAATCTGATTCATATGATATTGAGTCGTCTAATCCTGATTTACATATATATCTTATTTTTTATGATAAAATAGTAATTTGAACAACGTTTAATATCTATATCTTGTTAGATTATAAAATGAGTTAGACTAGAACTAGGCTTGACATGGCTCTAGGTCTGACGGATTTACTTATCAAGAAAAAAACTATTTACTTCAAAATTTAAACCCTAGTCGGCTTAGATCTTATATCAGATTTTATATATAAAAAAAGAAACAACGTCGAATACTACAAAACCGACCCTTATTGCAGTATCAATCATCATACGGTGACCTAGGAGACAAACATATGGGTTGTCTTGGATATTATTAGTTAAGACAGATAGGCCTTGAGAGGTTTATTATATTATTGAAGATTAATGTAGCATTAGTACGGATATTAGTGACCCCCTTCATATATCCTCACTTTAACATGGTTAAGGATATTTTGGGGCTTTATTCTCTCTCTCATCACTTGTAGGAGTATGGATATTATTCCCAGTGAAAAATGCTATTTGGCCTGAAACTGGGATCCGACTACAGGCCCAAGGCTGATGTGGCCAACTCTCATTTGTTGGGCTACATCTCCCTCCACATGGCCCCCACTAATGAGAGTCGGCTACATCAGTCTTAGGCCTGTGGTCGGTCCCCAATTTCGAGCTAAATAGCATTTCTCATGCCAAAACAAACCTTAAGTAATATGGGTAATTGGTACCATAGTCTTTAATTTCTTTTTGGGTTCAAAACCAAAGGCCCTTAAACACTGTATCTACTTTCTTATACATATAAAGTAGAGAGGGATCTGAATCTTAGTTATAGAACTAAGTAGAAGCACATGAACATGCTAGTTTTGACTCTATTCACCCCCTCATTTGCATGTATTAGCTTATTGCTCTAATGTAACAAACACAAATTTATCGAGGTGATATTCCAATAGCACTTAGTATTTAATAAAGTTAGGCCTTTGTTGTTCTCACTATTTAAATCTGACTCGTGTATTTGTCTTAGTCGGAAGCACAATAGTCATCTGAAGTAATTTCGATCAGCGGATTCTTAATTTAGACTTACCTTTGTTTGATTTAAATATGCTCAATATAATCCAAGTTAGCCACTAAGATAGTGCTACAACAAATACTTTAAAATCTGACTTGAGATCCAATTCGATTCAAGTAATTCAAGATATTTGTTTTTTTTTGGGTCATGTTAATGACTTAAGTTGATTTTTATCCTATCTCAATTAGAGACAATATAAGTTGGAATTATGATCCTACTATCAAAAATAATTTGAAATAACTAGTGTGTTTCTTGATTAAAATGAATTAGACTCAAGCAATTTACATGCAAAGGAGCCAATTCATACCATATAGAACAAAACACTAGCTAAAAAAACCCTAGTGACAGAAATCACCATTCAATTGGTGTGTGTGGGTATCAATTAGGAACATGTGCATTATTCTATAGTATAGTGGAGTGTTGATTAGGTAAGTCAGAAAAAGAGCATGTGATCAGATGTACTAGTTTAATTTATTTTAGACACAAGAATTCAATCTATCAAATGAATCCAAAAAAACCCATTGAAGAGAGTGCAAATTAACTCTTTTTTCAGATTCAGATCAAATATGCAGCAACAAAAGAACTTTTTTTAAACAGAAGAAAACACCAATTTTGGTCTCTTTAATTTTTTGACTCATTCCCTAGCTCTTAATAGTTTAGAGATAGAGAGAGAAAAGAGCATGTGGGTTTGTTGTCAAGAGAGAACATGGGAATAATTGAATGTGAGCTAAGAGTTGCAATTCTAACATGTATGATTATTCCATTAGAGGATTTGGTTTCCCTATTTAAAGAGAAACCAATGTCTTTCCTCAAACTATAATTTGGGCTTTAAACCTTATCCAATATCTCTTCTTTTCTTTCTTCCCTCTTCAATTAGTAATTGGATTTAAAAAAAGTAGGTGGATTCATAAGCAAAAAAAAGAAGAAGAATGAAAACCCATTTCATCATTCTCTCATTGCTTGTTGTAATTGGATTGAGTTATCCATCCGTTGGTGTCGATGGATTTCCGGTTTCTGGATGGACTAAAGGCCATGCTACTTTTTATGGATTTAGCGATGCTTCAGGAACAATGGGTATGTCGGATTCTTTTTCTCTCTAACTCTAAATTTGTAAAACAACGCTTATAGTCTGTCTGACTTTAAGCTCGACGATAGGCGAGGTGGACAGTCAGGATTTAGGGAGAGACACTAGATCTTGCTTGTCCACCTCAATGCGTCGGGTCGGTTAGACTACAAGTTTTGTTTATATAATCGGTGTGACCCAGGATTGAATCTTTTCTATGTTTTTTGGTAAATTATAGGGGGAGCTTGTGGGTATGGAAACTTGTACCAAACACAGTATGGGACAAGAACTGCAGCTTTAAGTACAGCATTGTTCAATGATGGAGCTTCATGTGGGCAATGTTATCAGATTGTATGTGATTATCAAGCAGATCCTAAATGGTGTTTGAAAGGCAAATCTATAACTATTACTGCTACCAACTTTTGTCCTCCAAATTTTGCTGAGGCAAGTAACAATGGTGGATGGTGTAACCCACCACTTCAACATTTTGATATGGCTCAACCTGCATGGGAGACGATCGCTATTTACAGAGGCGGTATTGTTCCTGTGAATTTCCGAAGGTTTGTTACAATTTATTCTCTTCTTTTGTAAATAAAACGCTTGGTGATCACCTCTTGCCCAAACGCGAAACCATCCATTTGATACACAAATCTAACCAATGTCCAAAAAAACGAAAGCTATTACATTTTACATATAGTATATAAAGTGTCATTTCTTGGTAATAAACCTCAAATACTACCATTTTTCCCATTTTCACCATCTTTTGCAATTTAACCATTATACCATTATTTTGTGAAAATAGAGAAAAGGGGAAACATAGATTTCCAACTAATATTTATGCCTATTGTCTCCAATGCGTATGCGGATCTAAAGGACGGAAACCAACTTAGTAACTATACCAGCCAAGAGTTGTTACAATAATTTTACAATACTTTATTTCGATAAAAAAAAAGCCATTATAACTAACGCTTTTTTTTTTCGACGTTTTTAAACATTATTTAGTAATTAACATTTTTGAGGGGGAATGTTTGCAGGGTTCCTTGTAGGAAAACAGGTGGAGTTCGTTTTGCTATAAATGGGAGAGACTACTTCGAACTTGTTCTAATAACAAATGTAGCAGGAGCTGGTTCAGTCCAATCAGTATCAATTAAAGGTTCAAAGACTAATTGGCTACCAATGTCAAGAAATTGGGGAGCAAATTGGCAATCAAATTCATACTTAAATGGTCAATCACTTTCATTTCGAGTAACTACTACTGATGGTGTTACTCGAACCTTCAATGATGTTAGCCCATCTTCTTGGGGATTCGGTCAAGCATTTACTAGTTCTCTTCAATTTTAAAATACTGCGAATTTCCGATTGTTTTTTATAGATAAAAGTACGTATTTTTATTTGTTATTTAATAGGAAAGAATAAAAGTTAATGTACTTTTTTTTAAGCAACTGCGGAGTTTTGGCAGCAATTTAAGAGACATCTAAAAACGTTTTATTAGGAAGTTAGACGTATTTATGAAACACTCACAATAATATCGGCTAAGATTGGAGGAGAGCAAGCTTGGCACTGAAGCATTCAAGCTTATTGTTTTCTTGAAGACTCGTACTCGTGATATGTGCTACTATAAGAGTTATTGGAAAGAAAGTTTATCTTATTGTCGAGAAATCTGAACCCAAAATAGTAATTATTGTGGTGAATATTTTTTATCTATTTTAAGGAATGTATTATAGATTAGCGCCAATTTTATACTGCAACATTTTTTATTTATTTTGCCTTATAATTATCATATATGGTGTAATATCCTTATCATCTTTTGAAATGTTTTACCAATTTTTCTTCCATATGAATAACATGGTTACATGGCAATAATTTTTTTTTTTTATAACAACCACAACATCTATTCATTCATAAGGTGGTTCATTACATTGTTGCTATGATGAGAGAAGGAACAAGCAGGAAGACAAGTAGAGACATTATCCTCGTTTTCTTGAGGTAATTGCTAGGGAGTTAGCCTTACTATTAGAATTCTATGTACAAACAAAAACTTTATCATTTCAAAAGAGGAGTAAGCTTTTATCTTCTTGAGAACATGTCTAGCTGTCCAATGCATCGAGTTGGAGAAGCCATTAAAAAAGTTGTTTATGTTAACTGAACCTCCCTCCAAAATGATTCTTCGTACTCCATGTCTCTGAGCCAAAAAATTGCCTAGTTCTGCTGCTTTCCCTTCTCCCTCATCTACTGATCTGGAGGTGGTGATGAAGGATTCCCTGCCAAATTCTGTTCCTGCATTATCATGGATTATAATAGCCAGAGCAGAAGTTAGTGTTGATTTCATGAAAGAGACATCATAGTTGATTTTTATGACTCCTTCTTGGGGAGGGGTCCAATGTTGAGGATTAGATAATTGGCTTAAAGAGTGTGTTTTCAGGGTAGCAGTTTGGGCATATGAATGAAGCTTTTGATTTGGATGATCAAAGAAGTGGTGTGTGTGGTTGTTTTCCTCTGGATATCAAATCACACCTGCACTTCCAGATGTGCCATAGAGCAGTAGATGTAATCTCAAGAGCACTAAGAGTGTGGCCAAGCTCTTGACCTGTGCTAAGATTCTGATAGTGAACAAACCATTCTTGAAAATTATTCCATGATGTGTGATGAACTTGACTTCCTAAAATTATATCCATGATCCTTTGTTGGATCTCAAGAGGGAAAAGATCGGATAGGCTTGCAAATTCCATTCATGATTCTTAGTAATGAGTTGTGAGACCATATTGTAATGATGAGAAGTATCAGTTCTATCTAATTTTTGAATTCCTGGTATCCCCAGCTGTCAGACCAGATGTTGACATTACTACCATCTCCTATGTTAAGTGAGACTATCAATGTTCTCTTGATTCTTCCTAATCGTGTTCCAAAGCCAGGAAGAAGTAGCTCTGGAGTGCCTGTTTGAAGAGTATTTCTCTGTTAGTATCTTGACCCAAGGTGTGTTTGTTCTTGGTTTAAAGGTCCATCAAGAGATTTTGGTTTACAAATGGCATTCCAATTCTTGAAGTAGATTTTCCTCTTGTTATCACTAGATCCCCACCAAAATTCCCTCTGTAGGGAAGTCATGGCTTGAGTGATCTTTTTTGGGAGATCAAATATAGCCATTTGGTATCTAGGGGCAACTGCTAAAGAGGATTTGATTAATTCTCCTCTTCCAGCCTGAAATAGAAGGTTTTTCCTCCACACACTAAGTTTTTGATGGAGTTTGTCAAGCATGGGAAGGAAAGGTTTAACTTTCGATCTTCCTATGAAGATATTAACCCCCAAGTAGCGATCCTCCTTGTTAATGTCTCTAACTTTAAGAATTCTAGAAACAATTCTGTTGTGTTTGAGGTGGGAGTTGGCACTAAAGAATATACCACTCTTTTGGAAATTGATTACCTGGCCAGAGGCCTCTCCAAAGAGTTTCAGGAACTCTAGAAGTTGATGAACTGCAGGGATATCCATCTTAAGGAACATCAAACAATCATCAACAAAGAACAAATGGGTGAGAATTGTTAATGATTCTGAGAATTTGAATCGTTGTATTAGGCCATTGGTGTTTGCTTCACCAAGCAGTCTACTCAATGCTTCCATGCATATGATGAATAGATATGGGGGCAGAGGGTCCCTTTGTCTTAGCCCTCTGAAGGGAGAGAAAGATGGCCCAGGTGTCCATTGAGAAGGACAAAGGCAGTAGTGGTGGAAATACATTGAGAGATGAGTACACAGAAATCTTCCGAGAAACTAAGCTTTTGAAGGATAGTCAAAAGGAATCTCCATTCTGTCGAAAGCCTTTGACATATCCAATTTGAGGCCCAAGTATTTTTGTTTCCCATGCATAGTTTTCATTGATTGAATAATCTCTGTTGCTATAATGATGTTATCTGTAACCTGTCTTCCAGGGACAAATGCATTTTGATATGGGCTTATGTGCTGTCTCGGTGATGCTTCAACCTGTTAGCTATAATTTTCGATATGATTTTATAAGTGGTATTACAAAGACTAAATCAGTAAGGGAGACATGAGATTTGGTTTTTGGGATAAGAGCTATGTGAGTGTGATTAAGAGGACTAGAGAGATGTTTGTTAGTGAAGAAATCTTGCACCATGTTGATAACAGGGTGAAACAGATCATCTAGAAAGTCAGGTTGAGGAGGGGAGGAAGTAGTTAGGAGTTGGTTAAAATGATCTTTTAGCATTTCTCCCAAGAGATCTGGATCAACTAAACAAACACCATTTTGGTTTTTCAATCCTTTAATTCTATTATTTCTCTGCCTAGATGAAGTCAAAGCATGGAAGAGCTTTGTATTTCTGTCCCCTATTGAAATAATCCGATCTCTTGATTTTAACTTCCAATACATTTCTTGTTCATCTAGAAGGTGAGTCAGAGTTTCCAAGTGATTAGAGTATTGGGAGGGATTTTTACATTTTTCAACCAATAGGGCAGTATGGCTGATTTTAGTTAAAAGTTTGTTGTAGTGATTGATGTTCCAATCTGCAAGAAGAGGTTGAAGTGAAATGAGTTTGTTGTGGACCAGGATAGATGGGTGATCAGTGTTGATTTTGCTCCAGTGCCTATCTATGATGTTAGAGCAGTCAATCTCCTTGCTCCAGGCTGGGTTATATCTGAATGGGTTTTTAGTGAATTTGGAGTTTGGAGTTCTTTGAAGTATTCAAGATGATTGGATTGTGATCTGAGCCCAATCTAGGGAGATGGGTGACAATAGAATAGGGGAATGTCTCTAGCCAATCAAGGGAAGCTAGTGCTCTATCTAGGAGTTGTTGGACTAAATGATCTGGAGATTTTTTTGGACCAAGTGTATGGGGAACCCTGATAGGGGATTTCCATGAACCCATTATGCTGCATAATATTCTTCCATACCATGAGTTTAGTCATATCAGGTTTATTTCCCCGAAGCTTTTCAGAGGAGTGGAGAATGAGATTTAGATCACCTATGATGAGGTAAGGTTGAGATTTATCTAATTGGGAGTCACAGTAGGAGGTGAAAGAATCCCAAGATTTGAGCCTTTTCTTCTTATCTGGTTATCCATACATGAAGATAACAATGCAATTTATGTCGTTTCTGGAGTTTGATATGTTAAGATGTATCCAGAAATGTGTTAGGTAGACAACCATAATTGAGAGGGCATTATTATATGCTACTACTATCCCACCACTTGTACCTGAAGGAGGTTGGATAATGCTAGAATCAAAATTGTTTTGGTTCATAATTCTGGTCACATAATTGTCTTTTTGCTTTGTTTCAGTCAGGAAGCTCAAGTCTGGTTTGTGTTTGTTGGTGAGTTGCTTTAAGTGATATTTAGTAATTTTAGAACCTAATCCTTGGCAATTCCAGCTCTGCACAGTTAAAGGGTAGTTTGGAATCATATTGAGAAGTAATAGGTGAACCAAGATGTAAAACATAAGGGAAAAGAATAGAAAAGGCACCTTGTTGGTGGAGGTTGATGAGGAACAGACTTGACTTAGAGTTGGTACTTGAAGAATTACAGTTTGAGTAGCCTCTCCAATGCTCTGATTTATAGCTCCTTGGGCTTGATGGTTCTCTTGAGTAGTGTTCTGAACTATAGTTTCAAATGATTTTGTCTCCTTCACTGGCCCTTTGGACTTATAGCTCCTGCACTGTCTAACTTTCTTCGACCCCTTGTTAGTATCAGTAGTTCCGAAAATTTTGTCAAAGTTTATGTCCTCAGAAAAGGTTCTAGGGATAGTGGGAAGAGTAGAGACACTTGACAAGGGGGCATATATGCTAGAGTGATCAAGACTAGTAGGAGTAAGGAATCCTTGGTGAATCTCCTTGTCACAAGTATAGGGATAATCGAGATGTTTGTCTTCCTTATACCTTTTCCAGAAGTGCTCTAATCCTTTTACAAATGAGTCAGTGTCATCAAAAATGGTACATTTAACCAATTCTTCATCCATCAGATGTTTTCTTTTTTCCTTAAGTCCTGGCAACAGATTTGAAACTACAGGCTGGGAGAGGGGAAAGTTCATGGGCACCACTGAATTAGACAATTTTGATTATGTTCCCATTATACCTTTACCTTTGTCATTTGGTTTAATACTATTTTCTTTAGAAGTTTGTTTTGGGATTGGTGGCTCTCTGATGTTAATTCCTTTAGCATAGGGTGTTTTGTCTGAGCCATAGTGGGGATCTTTTAATAATTGTTTACTCCAATTAGTATTAGGTCGGTTAAGATTGAGTTATCCTATAGTGTGCACAATTGGGGGGTGCTCACTTCCTGGAATAGGGGTACAAGAACCACTAGGGTGTTGGGTGCCCATAGAGACAAAAATACTAGTGAGCACTTTTGTAGTGTTTGTTAAAACATCTACCTTATCTCCAATAATTTGAGAGCTCATAAGTGATTCAAGGGTTGCTGGGAGTGGGGTTGGCTTGGTTATTTGAAGTTTTTGGTTCCTGATTGTTTCTCCTTCTACGGGAAGTTGACATAGGTGAGGAGAATGATTTATTATTCTACAATAAAGGCATGTGGACTTAGGGAAGGGGAAGAATCTGTATTCTATTCTGATGGTAGAACCTTCCAATTGAACTGTAGTGCTGGTGGGAGAAGGTTTAGTGACATTCCAGACTACATCAACTTTCAATTATCAGGTAAAGTAGTCCATTCTGATGGAGAGAATCTAAGGACATGGCCTAATGGACTAGCAATGACTCGAAGATCAGACTCGAAATGGAGACAAGGGGGAATGGAGGACATTACCGCTGTGAAGATATCAAAATTCAGGCCAATTGTTAGTGGATTAGTATGAACATCCATTGCATGGAGGATCAGAAGGTAATCAAGCACCACATATGGTTTGTTGAGAAGAACTCTGTTTCTGTCTTCCTCTACTTGAAACACGAAAATGAAGTAGTTCATTCTATTTGGTATCGGCTCCATTGTGAACGGGAATGAAACTTCCCACTTTCGTTTGAGTTGATTCTGTATTTTGTAGAGATGAATGAAATGGTGACTATAAATTTTCACTATCAGTTTTTTGTTTACATTTGTGTTATCCACTGATTGAGAAAGCTTTTTTTGAAGGTAGACAACTGGTTCATTAGCAGAGGAGAGAGTTAGCTGATTCTCCATTTTATTAGCTAATCGAGTAACTGTGAGATGGGTAATGGAGTTATGAGTTCTATTATCTGTGTTGAGCTTAGGAATTAACGGAGTAATATGGGTAGATGACAAAGAGTTAGGATCCATGATAGGCTTAGCGTGTTTGAAAGTTAGAAGTAATGGTGTGATTAAAAACTTCCTGCATGCAATCCAACTATTGGCATGTACTTTTTGATTCTTGAAAGTTGTGCATGCTGAATTAGCAGATAATAAGTGGGTATTGTTTTTGGGCTTGGATTAATCTCTCACTAAAACTGTCTGTTTTCAAAGTATTAGCAGGTATTGGTTTGGTGGTATTCCTCTTTCCAGTATCCAATTGTGATGAACTCCAATCCCCCATAAGTTACCTATGGCTGACGTCAAATGATGTTTTAGTTTCCATTTGTCATAATTGACCAGAGGTTCGAGAGTTGTCATTTGTGTTAAGCTTATCACATTCATGATCGCACTAAGCATATCGATGTCAGGTATCACTTTGTACGAGATGTCATAGAGGAAGGTGATGTTTCTCTCATGAAGGTTCACACAGATGAGAATCCCGCGGACATGTTGACTAAAGTGGTGACGTGTAGCAAGTTTCAGCATTGCTTGGAATTGCTACAAATCGGCTCGTGTTAAGTTGCCTGAAAGGGCGTAATGGCGACAAGGTAAACTTTATGTGAAGGGTTGGTAGAACTAAGGTAGGCTTGATCCTATAAAAGGGTACGTAGGCAGCCATGGGTCATATGGTGCAGTCGGATGAAGTCACAAGAAGCAAATATATCTTACAAGGAGTATCCTAGTGTTCGTCCAAAATTTGAAGTATATCAAATTGTGTACGAGGTGGAGAATTGTAAGAGGCGGTTTCACAAAACCAATTAAGGCGGTTTGTGTGAGAAGAGGCGGTTTGGTTGAGAAGAGGCGGTTTGGTGAATCCTTAACCAAATTGGATTTCCAATTTGGAAATTGCACAAAATTGGGACATAGTAACCGGCTTATAATAATTACAAATAAGGGGTTGAGTTCTTTGTAACAATCATCACCAACACAACAACTCAACAACTACTCTTCTTTAGAGAGAGCTAGAGAGCAAGTGAGAGAGAAATTTTGTTCATAGTTTTGAGCGGTGTTTAATTTCTCGGTCGTCGAAGATCTAGTATAGAAGGTTAATTTCTATACGGTACAATCTTGGGACGAACTTGCGGGTTGTGTGAGTCGTCTTCATCTATCCTTCAATAAAGATTTCTTGTTCGCCCGAGAACGTAGGCTTTAAAGTCGAACCTCGTTAATTATGTTCGCATATTCAAATTTGGCTTAGCTTTTCGATTAATTTTCATAGTCGGATCAATTTCTAGGATAGGTTTGATAGCTTCCGCGAACGTTTAGTACCAACAATTGGTATCAGAGCCAGGTTGAGATTGAATGAAGAGAAGATGGGATCGAGAAGTGGTACGGTCAAAGCAAGGAAATATGAGATAGAGAAGTTCAATGGGAAAAACGATTTTTCTTATTGGCGGATGCAGATGAAGAATCTGTTAATCTCACAGAAATTACACAAGGCGTTGGCGGGAAAGAAACCAGGAGATATATCAGATGAGGATTGGGAAGAGTTAGATCTCGAAGCACGGACAACCATTATGTTGTGTCTTGAGAGGGACGTGGCGTTCTTAGTAAACGGAGAAACAACGGCGGCGAGTGTGTGGTTAAAGCTAGAAAGCAATTTCATGACGAAAATTTTAACGAATCGGGTCAAATTAAAATCCAAATTATTCACATGTAGAATGGAAGAGGTTTCTTCTATTCAGGAATATGTGAATAGGTTTGACAAGATTATCTCAGATTTGAAGGATATTGATGTTAAGGTTGAGGATGAGGACCAAGCCCTCATATTGTTACTTTCATTGCCTAAATCCTATGAGAACCTTGTTCAAACTTTGATGCTTGTTGGTGACAGTCTAAGCATGGAAGAGACGAGAAATTCGTTATTAGCGGATGACCTTCGTAAGGTTGCTACTAGCAGTACGACGTCAGGTGGAGTAGACAATGATCAAACACAAGGGTTGTTTGTAACAAGGGGGAGGAATAATGAAAGGGGAAAGGCAAAGGGCGGGAAATCTAGATCCAAATCTAGAGGCTCTTTCAAGAAAACAGGTTTTAGTTGTGGTGAGCTTGACCACTTTAAAGCGACTTGTCCAAAGAGAAAGTTGAAGCAAAAGAACGAAGGCTACAAAGGGAAACAAGAGATGCAAGAGGCGAGATATGTGTCAGAAGAACTTGACGAATGTTTCTCGGTAACAGAGGTGGCTGAGAAGATCTCCGATAAGTGGATGCTTGATTCAGGGGCGTCACACTATATGTGTCCAAATAGGGAGTGGTTTACTACCTATAGGAGTATAGATGGTGGTACAGTTATACTGGGTGATGATAGTATATGTAAAACTATGGGACTCGGAACAATACGAATCAAGATGCACGATGGAGTGGTGAGAACATTGACGGACGTAAGACACATACCCGATTTGTGGAAAATCTAATTTCTCTCGGTGTGTTAGAGCGGAACGACTGTAAGATAATTACAGAGAATGACTCCATAAAAGTCGTTAAGGGTTCTTTGGTGGTAATGAGAGGTACTCGTTACGGTAATTTATACAAACTTTTGGGGACAACAATTACGGGAAATGTAGCAGTAGGATTCAGTAGAAGGGATCCAACGGCTAGTACGAGACTTTGGCATATGCGCCTTGGGCATATGTCAGAAAAGGGTCTATCTTTGATGTGCGGGAAATTCTTGTTGAAGGACATGAAGAAGCCTTGCATGGAGTTTTGTGAGCATTGTGTGTTCGGGAAGGCACTCAAGGTGACGTTCTCTACAAGCAAGCACATGAGCAAAGAGGTATTAGGCTACGTATATACCGATGTCTAGGGACCGGCAAAGTTAGCTTCTAAGGGAGGTTCTAGGTATTTTGTTACATTCGTTGATGATCATTCGAGATTTGTCTGGCTTTATTTTCTGAAGCATAAGAATGAGGTATTCAACACGTTCTTGGTGTGGAAAGCAATGGTTGAGAACAAAACTGGTCGAAAGCTAAGACGTTAGGATTGGATAATGGGACCGAGTTAACAGATGGGGCATTCAAGGAGTTTTGTAATCAGGAAGGCATTGTAAGGCACTGGACAGTAGTAAACACACCTCAGCAGAATGGAGAAGCAGAGAGATTGAACCGTAGACTACTTGAGAAGGCTAGATGTATGCGCTCTAATTCGGGATTAGGCGTAGAATGGTGGGTAGAATCTGTTGCTACAGCTTGTTATATTGTGAACAGGTCTCCACATTCTTCTTTAGATGGCGGCACACCTTACGAGGTATGATCAGGTGAACATGCAGATTACGGGAGACTTAAGGTTTTCGGTTGTACAACCTATTACCATGTTAAAGGTAACAAACTTGACAATAAAGCAAAGAAGGCAATTTTCTTAGGATATGCTACAGGAGTCAAGGGTTATCTGCTATGGTGTACGGAAGACAAGAAGTTTGTAATCAGCAGAGATGTGGTGTTTGATGAGTCATCTGTTGTAGCTATGGCAAAAGCTACGAGGCCTAGTTGTGGTGATGTTGGGTCTACTAAAGCTCAAGTAGTGGAAGTAGAAGCCGAAGACCAACGAGTTTCTAGGGATCATGATCAGGTGGAGCATCAGTATAATACTCAGGATGAGGAAATTGATGAACCCGATCATGAAGAGGTTCAAGAGGAAGGTACACAAGTTTTACAACAACAACAACAGGATGTTTCGTTACACACTAGGCCGAAACGGTTATATAAGCCGGTACAGAGGTTAGGGTCAGACAAACCTCTTAGGCATTACGGACAGGCAAATGTGGTTGAATATGCACTCTCGGAGGAAGACAACGAGCCAGTCACCTTCAAACAAGCTATTACCGCGGAGGAAAGAGAGAGTTGGTTGGTTGCTATGCAAGAAGAGATGGAGTATCTTCACAAGAACAAGACATGGGAGGTTGTCCAATTGCCCGAAGGTAAGTCTGTTATTGGTTATAAATGGGTGTACAAGAAGAAAGAGGATTCTTCAGAAATCAAGGGTACAAGGTATAAGGCAAGACTAGTGCCCAAGGGTTATGCACAGAAAGAAGGGGTCGACTACAATGAGATTTTCTCCCCGATCGTGAAACATACTTCTATTCGAGTGCTATTGAGTATTGTTGCTCACAGTGACATTGAGCTGGAACAACTCGATGTTAAAACCGCCTTCTTGCACGGAGATTTGGAATAAGAAATTTATATGGCTCAACCTGAGGGATAGAAGGTTGAGGGCAAAGAAAATCAAGTATGTTGTTTGAGGAAGTCTCTTTACGGATTGAAACAATCCCCTCACCAATGGCACAAACGATTTGATTTTTTCATGCTAAAGCATGGTTTTCGCAGAAGTGACTATGATTGTTGTGTATACATCAAGAAACTTCGCGAAGGTGACTTTATTTATCTCCTTTTGTATGTGGATGACATGCTTATTGCTTCTCGAAGCATGGTGGAGATAGATAAGTTGAAATCTCAACTCAGTCAAGAGTTTGAGATGAAAGACATGGGCGTTGCAAAGAAGATACTGGGAATGGAGATTAAGAGGTCAAGTAAGAAACTGTACTTGAGACAGATTGGTTACATCGAACGAGTAGTTTCTCGATTCGGGATGCCGAATGCGAAGGCGGTGTCAACACCTTTGGCACCACACTTCAGGCTCTCGGGAAGACAATCTCCCACTACTACGGTGGAGAAGGATCAAATGGATCGTGTACCGTATGCTAGTGCAGTTGGCAGTTTGATGTACGCTATGGTGTGTACTCGTCCAGATATTTCACAAGCGGTCAGTGTGGTTAGTAGGTTTATGGCAAACCCGGGGAAGACACATTGGGAAGCTGTGAAGTGGGTCTTGAAGTACTTAAAGGGTACAATTGATACGGGTTTGTGCTTGGGTGGAGACACATGTCAGGTAAGAGGTTATGTTGACTCAGATTATGCTGGCGATCTAGATAGAAGACGATCTACTACTGGTTATGTATTTAGGGTACATGGTACTCCAGTTAGTTGGCGGCCGATGTTACAATCTACAGTTGCGTTATCTACTACGGAGGCCGAGTATATGGCTATGGCCGAGGGGGTGAAGGAAGCATTGTGGTTGTGGGGTCTTCTGGATGATCTAGGGATTAAGCAAGAGTGTGTAGATGTATGGTGTGATAGTCAAAGTGCAATCCACTTGGCGAAGAATCAGGTTCATCATGCTCGCACTAAGCATATCGATGTCAGGTATCACTTTGTACGATATGTTATAGAGGAAGGTGATGTTTCTCTCATGAAGGTTCACATAGATGAGAATCCCGCGGACATGTTGACTAAAGTGGTCACGTGTAGCAAGTTTCAGCGTTGCTTGGAATTGCTATAAATCGGCTCGTGTTAAGTTGTCCGAAAGGGCGTAATGGCGACAAGGTAAACTTTATGTGAAGGGTTGGTAGAACTACGGTAGACTTGATCCTATAAAAGGGTACGTAGGCAGCCATGGTCATATGGTGCAGTCGGATGAAGTTACAAGAAACAGATATATCTTACAAGGAGTATCCTGGTGTTCGTCCAAAATTTGAAGTATATCAAATTGTGTACGAGGTGGAGAATTGTAAGAGGCGGTTTCACAAAACCAATTAAGGCGTTTTGTGTGAGAAGAGGCGGTTTGGTTGAGAAGAGGCGGTTTGGTTGAGACGGTTTGGTGAATCCTTAACCAAATTGGATTTCCAATTTGGAAATTGCTCAAAATTGGGACATAGTAACCGGCTTATAGTAATTACAAATAAGGGGTTGAGTTCTTTGTAACAATCATCACCAACACAACAACTCAACAACAACTCTTCTTTAGAGAGAGCTAGAGAGAGAGCAAGTGAGAGAGAAATTTTGTTCCTAGTTTTGAGCGGTGTTTAATTTCTCGGTCGTCGAAGATCTAGTATAGAAGGTTAATTTCTATACGGTAAAATCTTGGGACGAACTTGCGGGTTGTGTGAGTCGTCTTCATCTATCCTTCAATAAAGATTTCTTGTTCGCCCGAGGACGTAGGCTTTAAAGCCGAACCTCGTTAATTATGTTCGCATATTCAAATTTGGCTTAGCTTTTCGATTAATTTTCATAGTCGGATCAATTTCTAGGACAGGTTCGATAGCTTCCGCGAATGTTTAGTACCACCACATGTCGTTGAAGATCTTAAGTATTTAATGAACTTGGGCAAGAGTCCCGCGGGGAGGAAACTTTTCCCACAAGATAAATATGATCGGAAACTCAATCAATCAAAAATACAGAATATTATTGAATAAGGTAACTTGCGTCTATCAAATATACGGGATAATCCTAAAAAGGAATCTCGATATCTTACGACGGTGGAATTGCAAAAAACTTTACGTCAAAATTCAAGTTGTGAAACATTTTATCTACAATTGTATCAGTTTTTTGCCTTTTTCAAATTTGAAATTTGAATTGGGTATCAATTTAGATTTCGTATGTTTATTTTTCAGTTTAAGAGAATCTAAAAAAATTAGCTGAATTGGGTCCTTGGTTGAGAAAAAGCTCACTCATTCCAGACTTCAAAACAAGTCCGAAAGAAAGAATCAACTTCTGGAATGTGGTCTATCCCATATTCATATACTTCACCACCGCCCACACAACCACCACCACCACACACCACACCACCAGAGTGACATCACTACCACAAACCACAGTAGGAATACCACATACCACACCACGAACACCAAACGCCACAGACACCACTATCACTGACATCACCACCAATGAGCACACCACCACTACCGCTACCATCAACACAAACCACACCACCCCAACAACGCGACCAGCACATACCACAACACCCCTCCAACACTACATACCACACTACCACCACACACCATGATCACACATCAGGACACACCACAACCACATCACATACCAGCACCACCATGGGAAGTCTTTGTGAATCCTCCGGTCATCTTGTTTGAACCTTCGTCAGTTCTAGCAAGGGTCATGTTGTTCAAACCTCATCGGATCTAGTGAGGTTTGAGCTTTGGCTGATTTTCGGTTCTAAAGAGGGAGGAGTCGCAATCAAAAATTGAGGACAAAGAGCGCAGGAGAGAAGCAGAAAGAGACAATAAAAATTATTTTTTTCCCTTTTTGTTAAGATCATTCAAGGGTATAATTGTCAAAATTTTATTCATCGCTAATATTCAGATTAGAAACACAAACATCCAGTTGTAAAATAATTTAGTCAGTTCAGATTCAACCAATTCAAACCAATTCAGTTCCGCCCATTAAAAAATTAAACCAATATTCAGATTCAGACAAAAAAAAAAAACAAACACAACCTACATTTTGTTTTTCACTTTAAAATTTAACTTGAAAAACTTTTACCAATGATGTAGGTTGATACGGGTGCAAATGTGTAATTATTATATCTTGAAATTCAAGAATCATCCCTTTTGAAAATTTAGAAATCTAAATCAAGTGTACTTGATGCTCTTTTATGTTTTAGTTTTAGGGTATCATGTTGGGTAATCATATTGTTCTTGTTGATTATTTTTTGTCTGTCAATTACTTAAGATATTTATTAGAACTAGAGGTATGTAACATTCTATAATCATACTAAACTAATTCTTTCATTCACCCACTAATCTGCTAGATTTTGAAGTAAAAATGACTGAATGAATACTTCATTAGTGTCCTGAGAAAAGTCTAACAAGTAATTAGTGAAAGACATAATAAATAATTTTAAAAGTCTAAGCAAAGATTTCATAGAACAAAATAACCAACTTGTGACATGAAATTTGTTTTTTCTACTCACTAATGCTTAAAAAATACTACAACTCCTTTGTCTAAGATTCTTCCACACCAAATGTAAAATCATAACTACCACTAATTAGTACTCTCTTGTTTGTCCTCTCTCTTTCTCGCTCTCTCGAGCTTTCCCTCTTATATGATCATCTATCTATCTATATATACTCCTTAATTAGTTTCACTTCATCTTACCACACAACAAGAAGAAGAAAACACAATCAAGAGTGATTTAAATTAAAACCATGGAAGCCATTGTTGCAGTCCTACTTGGATATTTCCTTATTTTCTCATTTTCTTGTTTTGGAGATGCTTTGAGCTCAAATTACTATGGTAAAACATGCCCAAAGGTCGACTCAATTGTTACCACTGCAGTCAAGAATGCAATTGCCAAAGATAAGACAATGTCTGCAGCATTACTCAGGCTCCATTTTCATGATTGCTTCATCAGGGTAATCTCTGTTAGCTAGAGTCCCTTGGGCGTAACTCTCCTTATTAGCTATTACAATATTGAGAGGGCTTCCTATTTATATATATATATATGCTATTAACCCCTTCCAGACAGTTGATTTAGTGTAAGTCTGGTGTAGACTTTGACTTGTAGCCTCTTCTAGCATTGCTCTTTTTTAAATACTAGCTGCAAGACCATATTAGAGTTCACATATTAGAGTTTCACAGGCCACAGGGCACAACCTTCTTCAAAACTGACTTGCTAGGAAAGTGTTCTCCAAGTACTTGTCTACTTCACAAATTCTATAGGTTCGATCGGGTGTGGAATAATGCTAGTAATCTCGTAGCTTTTTTGTTTGTGTTGAGCATATAATAAATGGTTTTATTTGAATACTCTGCTCTCGGCATAATTAGTGTTATTTTCTTTTCTTGTGTTATTTAAAGGGTTGCGATGCTTCAGTATTGTTGAATTCAGTAGGAGGAAACAAAGCCGAAAAGGATGGACTTCCGAATAAATCCTTGCATGGATTTTATGTGATTGACGACGCTAAGCGGGACGTTGAAGCTGTGTGTCCTGGTGTGGTTTCATGTGCTGATATCTTGGCTCTAGCTGCAAGAGACGCTGTCGTTCTAGTAAGTTAATGATCGAAAAAGCAGCATAACTATTAGTTAACGGTTTATTATGATAAAAACTAGAAAACTCAAAATAAAAGGTAGATTTGATTAAAGTTCAACATAATTGTTAATTAAGGCTTATCATATATTGACTTACCAAAATTTACTTTATTTGTAGTCTGGAGGTCCATATTGGGCAGTACAAAAAGGAAGAAGAGATGGAAGAGTTTCCAAAGCTAGTGAGACCAATGAACTACCAGCTCCAACATTTAACATCTCTCACTTGCAACACAGTTTCTCTCAAAGAGGTCTCTCCATTGAAGATCTAGTAGCTCTCTCAGGTAAAATAACAACAAAAAATTACTGTTTGCGCCAAACTAATTTGGTGGTGTAATGGAAAAAAACACCGGAATATCGATATGGCTCAAAAAACTAAAATAATATAGTCTCATGCGTTTAGCCCACTAAATAGTAGTTTCTGTCATAATTTTTGTTCACACACGCCGGTGATGTTCACAGTTTTCTAATAGTGACAAAACTACCATTTGTACAAACAGTTGTTTTCACTTGAAAATGAGATATGTTCTAAATTATGATGAGGTTTTTCGTTTTTGTTCTTAATTTTGACGAATCTCTAGTGTTTCATATATCCGTCTTGATCTATCTTTGATGATTTTTATCTGTTTTTGATATGTTTTGATATATATTTGATGTTTTTGATATATATTTTTTTTGATGTTTTACAAATCATATATGTTTTCAAAACAATAGTTTGTTCGATATAAACATGTTTTTTGCTAGTTATGATTGTCTGCTCGATACCGACCGTTTGTTGCTTGATACAAAATGTTGTTTGCTAGATACAAACAATGGTTTGCTCAGTACAAACTGTTGTTTGTTTGTTACAAGCTGTTGTTTGTTACATACTAATTGTGATGTCAATGGGACCAACATGTTATACCTAGAAAACAATGAAAACGAAAAATGAAAAATAATAAACAAGTATCAATTATTTCAAGACAAACATCAGCTTTTCAAGACAAATATTAGTTTGTTTGCGACAAACAGTTTGATCAAGACAAACAACTGTTGTTCAAAACAAACACTAGTTTTGTAGACAAATAAGTAATGTTTTCGGCCACATAGGTAGAAATTAAATGGTTATTTTTGTCAAAACAAAAAATGTTTCGGAAAACGATCATCAATGAGTTGAAAAACAAAATGGTCAAAAATATCTACGAAAAAGGGCACAAGAATACATTAGAAACAACAAGAAACTAAGATAGTATGTTTCTGGGAAAAAACATTGAGAAAACAGTAAAAAACGGTAGAGAAAATACTCGAAAATAGTGAGAAATGAAAAAAAGAATGTAGAAATTAACGGTCAAAAAATATTTCAACAAAAAATAGGAAATAGCGGTAAGAAAGTAAAAGAAAACAGTGAAAACCAATTGAAATGACCAATCAAATATTTTTACAAAATGTGGAGAAAACATATAATGTGGTGCGGACAAAGCAAGACTAGCATATAGAGATCTTGTGTTTGTTTTCTTTGTCTTTTGGGTAATTTTACACTAAGTGCCTACGCAATCATTAAGAAAAGAGAGTGGTTTTTTCCCACCACCAGTATTTTTTAGTTCAAAAATTTATATCATCTCCGCAACACCTACTTCCGGGACTATTTTTTCACGGTTTTGAAGTGTAACAATAGTGTAAGAAAAAATGTATACAAAAATCCCAAGTCATATTTCAACTTCTTGAAATGGAGCTATTGTTTGATTCATTTTGTAGGAGGGCACACACTTGGCTTCTCTCATTGTTCATCATTCCAGAGTAGAATCCACGATTTCGATTCCAATCACGATGTTGATCCAACGTTACGTCCGGCATTTGCAGCGGGTCTGAAAAATATTTGTCTCGCGCATAATAAAGCGAAAAATGCGGGTATTCCAATGGATCCATCTGCGACTACATTCGATAATACATATTACAAATTGCTCATACAAGGAAAATCTCTTTTCTCTTCAGACCAAGCTCTCCTTAGTACATCAAAAACCAAAGGACTTGTCTATAAATATGCAACCTCAAAAGAAGCTTTTGCAAATGCTTTTGTTAACTCCATAATCAAAATGAGTAACATGAATGGTGGTCAAGAGGTGAGAAAAGATTGCAGAGTTGTTAATTAAGTGAAAAGAAATTTAAAGGGTGTCTCAAATGAAGTCGCTTGTTCTTCAAAACTATAGTTGATTATTGGTTTGAATGATAGTTTACGTTTATCGAATACTCGAATGTGGTGTCTTAATCTCTTTTTTTTTTGCTTTAAATGCACTAAGGAATTAGTTAATGTATGTGTAAGTTTCCACATAAAACATAGAGCATGGTTTACTATCTTATGTTTGGGAGAATAGTCTACTATTTGTGCCTTTCATATCGTTGCATGGTATTAGAATAAGATACAGTTTTCTTCCATTTTGTGTTCAGTTTTCATAGGCATTCCAATTTTATTATCAAAGCTTACTTGGAACATGAGTTCACATATTTATCTTCTTATATTTTTGAGAAATCCGTGTCAAAATGTCAGTAATATAATATGTTTTGAATATCTTGAATCAATTTTCTGCTAAATCTAACGCGCCATTTTCACAAAATAGGACTACTAGAAGGATAAGTTGCCCAACTTGAACAAGCCCATGACCACAATCACATGCCGGTTAGTTTCACCCCCCCCCACTCTCTCTCTCTCTTTTTTTTTTTTTTTTTTTTATTCTTTTATTTTTCTGTTGAAAAATAGATGCATTAAATTAAAACGTAGCAACAATACAAACTAAATAAATCAAAATTACAGAATTGAGGAAGTGCATAAAATAACTTTGATTCAGAAAATATTCTTCATTCTATGACTTGTAATTCTGACAACTCGTCTTCAAAATGATATGGAATTTGGTCATAGAAGCCTGCATAGTTAAATGGAAGATGAAACTTTTATCTAGCATCATGTAACATTGTAAATGGACACCTAAAATTTCGAAGGGAAAGGATGCCCACAGGGTGGAACTAAAAATTGATTCCAAATTATCCCACAATATTCTCTGAATAAAGAGACCATGCCCCCTCAAATCTTAAATAAAAGAAATGAGTCGGACATCTGGTAATTGGGATCGTTGTCATAGTATAGGTATAAATACCGAACTAAGCCAACAAATGATCGCAAATGAATTGCTAAAAAGGGTGGAAGTGAAAATGTTAAGGAGGCATGATAAAAAATTTATATCTAATCGATAACCAACGACTAAAGTGAGCGACAAAAAAGAAGCTGAGAAATGAGATACAAAACATGAGAAACAACGAGGAGATATCTCCCCCTCTATTCCTTTATTATATTCTCTCTCTTTTCTGTCTATTTCCCTAGATGCCCTCACTCTTTAGTTTGGAGTTGTTTGTTTATTTACACCCTAAAAAAACATGGGTGTTTTCCAACATTTTGGAGTGTAACTAAAACTCATAATTTTTTTTTTTGTTAAGTAAAACTCATAATTTTATTACTCTTATGGAATTATGCCTGCAAGTTAAAGTCCTTGGGTTTTCTCTATTATGAAGCTCATTGTACAGACGAAGTCAACCTCATAAACTCTTAGAGCAAGTTCAACTTGGGGCAGCTGGGGCTGGAAATTACTCTTAGAGTAAGTCCAACTTGGGGCAGCTGGGCTTGAAAATTTGAATTTCCAGTCCCAGGTCCAACCCCAGCTGGCCCTTAATTAAGGGGTGGCTGAAGGCCTCAACAGATCGTTGGGGATGTCCCCAACGGTCATGTTAGCTAGTCGTTGGATTTTCTAGTATCCGGTCCTTTTTTTTTTTTATGTAATCATTATTTTTTAGATTTTAATTAGTTTTGATTTTTTTTAAACTCTAACAAAAAGTCACAGATTAATAATTAAAATACATCCCACCAACGTGTCGGTCTGCGAATAATTTCCCAACCTTGAAAAAAAATTTATTTTGAAAATAGTTCAAACACGTGTTTCGTACATACACAAAATCACACACGTTTTCTACACACCCACAAAAAGCACACACGCGTTTCTCACATGCACAAATTTTAGGCCTAAAAAGAGGTTGAGGTTGGAGCTGAATTTTTGTGTATAAACTCAATTAGTTTACAAGATTTACCAGATGGACACCTTCATCAAGGGCATTACTCATGCCAAAAACACAAAAAATAAATAAATTTTATTATAGTTAATTAAGAGGGTGATTAACGCCCGACAAAAAAGGTAAAATGAGAAATTGGTGTGGTATAAAACTTAAACTACCTAAGATGAGAAGATTAGTATATAATGAATGAGACAGAGTGAAGATGAGAAGGTAAGTATAAAATGAATGACATTTGTGAAGAAAGAGATTTATTAATATCATTGATTTCTATTTTTATGATCTAACCATTAAAATTAAACGTTATAAAGTTTGCTTGAAAATAGGAACAAGTTGTTACATTTTTTTGTAAACCGCGACGATGAGGTGGAGGATAGTTACCATCTATACAATTTTTAAGGAAACAGTGATTCTAGACATTAGTGGACATGACAATGTAAGAAAATAAACTTGAATTAATAAATTAATAAATATACATTATCTTATCTTAATTAATAATATATTTAACTATAGATATTTTTATTATATTTTAAAACAACTTAATAATATGGTATACTTTTATATTTTAATCTTTATTACTAAATTATAAATATAAATATGTATGTAATACAACTAAGAAATATTCATGATACGAAAATACGTTTCAATATCAATATTACATATTTAATATATGAGAATTATTTTGAAATATAATCAGAATATTAAAATCGACTAGTACAATTTTTTATATTTAAATCCTAATTACATAATTAAAAAAATTAATCAATGGTTAACAAATATTTTGATAATTTAGTTTATGTGTAATTTGATAGTATAATTATTTATGTTTAAATTTTTTTAAAAGTTTAAGTATTTTGAATGTAAGAGTTTAGTATTTAAAACATTGTATATAAATTACATATAATAAATTTTATATAATCAAAACTAAAAAGATTATAATAAACTATTAAATATTGATAATCGTCTTTATTAAAATATGATATAGATTTGATCTTAATAATTTAATGTACTATTATAAAATTATACTGTTAAATAATTTTGATTTTTAATTACATAATATATAACTTACCTGTCATCCGACTTCAATTATATATATAATTCTATTGTATATAACTTTCATGTCATTCAAATTTATGTAACTTACATGCCATCCAACTTCAATTACGTATATAATTTTATTTTATGTAACTTTCTTGTCATCCGACTTCAACTAACACAAGCTTAGTTGCATATAACATAAACTTAGTTTTATATAAAACAAACTTAGTTTAACCAAAATATAAAGACTAAAAGATAAGCTATCAGATGTTTTATAAATCTATGATAAACTATTAGATAACTTAGTTATATATTATATAATTATATCATTACATATATAATAATATACTATATAACTTACGTGTCATTTGCGTAATAGATAAATTATTAGATATCTTTATAAATCTATGATAAGTGAAAGCTGAGAAAAAAATATCAGTATACGTATTTAAATTATTATTAAATAGTTAATATAATTATTTATATTTAAGAAACCTTCTTTCATAATTAAATATAATTATAATTTTATTAAAATATTAACTAATTCTTTATAAATTTGTATAATTTGTTTTCATTTTGTATTTGATAGTATAATCTTCATATTTAAATTATTAAAAAATTAAATATTTTTTTATGCAAATTAGATCTTCTACATTTATTAAAAAAATAAACATATCAAATATTAAAAAAGTTTATAATGAATAATGTATGTATCAATCATATTACTAAATGATAATATAATATATGCTTTCATGATATTATTATACAAATATAGATAATTTTATTTTAAATATAATATAATTTAAAATCTACTTTAATTATGTATTACTTTATAATCATATTCATATGTGTAAATATGATGATAAATATCAAAATTGAAAAGAATATCTGAATTGAACTTATTATCTTATTTTGAATATTAATTATATTGTTTTGTTACATAACATATATATAGTATTTATACTAATTTGACTACTAAATATAAAATTATAATTAGTTGTATCAATCGAATGATTTATTCGTATTAAAATAAATGTTATAAAATTACTTATTATTCGATAATATAACATAAAATAATTTACTTACGACATAAATAAATATGGGGGCGTAAGACTTAATCAAACACAATCTATCCTAAACACCTGGTATCCTTGAATAAGGAAACTTGCCTATATCAAATATACAGGATGAAGGATCCTAATATCTCACAACTACAAAATAGTAAGTTCAATACAATACGATTTTTTGACATATTTGAACGGGTATCTATTATAACGACCGGTTCTTATATGTAAAAAAACCGACCAAAAGCCCGTGCACAATAAAATATACCATCCCTTAAAAATCGGTCTTTCGGTCTGGTTTTTCAATTTAAACCTAATTTAAACTTTATTTCACGAAATATTAACAATCTAAAGATTATATTGAGGCTACTATCGTGCGCAATACCTCAAATGAATATAACCCAACAATGACAACAATTTCGCGTATTTTCTTTCACTCAATAGTGTATGAAAATAAAATTGAGAACAAACGCAATTCCATTATAAGATATAACACTTAATTATCCATTAATATTTTTTACCATTAATTGTATAGAAAATATATATGCCATTTAATGCGGTCCAGTTCGGGCCTCACATGCTTGTTAGAAAAAAGGACCGAACCAGTACTAAAGACCAAATAAATTAGAAAAAGACCGACCATTATAGACCGGGTTTTTTTGGTCCGGTCTGGTTTGGTTTTCACCGGTGTTTCGGTCTTCGCGGTCTTTAGTTTCACCCTTAATCTTAACCGCCTTATGAACATCGTCTATCAACAGTCTGCCAAAGAAGCTTATAAAAGGTAATAGATTCGCCAAGAAGAAGGCACAAACACACTCACAACCATGCTATCCAAAGCGTTCCTAATGCTTTATCGACTTAATCCTGAATCCTATCAAAGATCCCAGTTTTTTAGGATCTTAAGTATTTCTTAAACTTGGGATGCAAGAGTCCCACGGGAAGGAAACTTTCCCCAAAAGATAAACACTATTGGAAACACCATCTAACCTAAATACCTACTATCCTTGAATAAGGAACTTGCCTATATCAAATTTACAAGGTAATCCCAAAGAGGATCCTAATATCTTACAACTACAAAATTGTAGTTTCAATACAATACGGTGGATCTCGACCGCCTCATGAACATCGTCTATCAACAGCTGGCTAGAAGAAGGAACAAACACGACGCTCACAACCATGATATCCAAAGCGAATACCATCAATCAAACGTCTATTTCCTAACTCGGATGAGTTAATACTTAATTATTTAACTGCAAGGTAATGAATGAAGGAGTTGAAGGAGATGTCCTTCGACCAAGGTGACAATGCGAACAAATTGTCGGATAGGACAATTGATGTGGAAGATCATCAAGTCCGATTGATTTAGGGATCGTAGAGTTGTAGCTAGAGACCAACTACGATCGTCGAATTACGAAGTAATTCGCGGCTAACTTCGATCGGATCCTACAACGGGTTACACATAAGAGTGACAAATTGATCTAGGATATGACTAGTGGGAGTGAGATATAATCATGGGAGTGTCCCATAAACATATCTCATAGGCCTAAAAAGGAATTAGGCAAAGATAGTACAAAAAGGCCAAAAACAGGGATTTTGGGCCTAGACCGGTTCGGGTACTTCTAGGACTCGGATTGGGCTGAATTCTGGAGGGTTAGTTGCTGATATAATAAAAATTATATCTGCAAATTTTCGTGGTGTTTGGGCACCTCCTCCTTAGGGAATTGAGCAAATACCAATAGTTGCTATTTTCGACTATTTCCCTAAATCTTATTCTAAAGGGTGTTTTAGGAAACCTAAAAGGAGGTGGATTCTTATTAGGGTTCTATATAAACACTCTTAGGGCAGAGAATAAGGTGTGAAATTTCTCTCTAAGCTTTCTTACTCTACCACATCAAGTAGAGAGGAGAAAGTGAGCTAATTCCCATTACTATCAATCTAGTCAAAGAAGAAGGTGTTCTTCTATCCAACCACCATTGGTGTGCTAGCTATACAACAAGGTGGGAGATCAAATTGATTGCTCGTGTCCCAAGTAGAGGAGCTACACTTGAAGCTCTTGGTCTTCTTCAATCAATTCAACTAGTTCGAGGGAAAAGCGATTAAGGTAATCTACTATCTCCATTAGATTAATTACTAGTTTTGCATGTGATCCTGGGGATACTAGTGTAGACATTAGATGTCTTATTTCCGCTATAAACACTAGTATAAGGGTATAAATCCCTACAATGAACTCGCCTCGAAGAAGGCACAAGCACAATACGCTCAAAACCATGGTCTCCAAAGTATATACCATCAATCAAAGGTCCAATTCCTAACTCGGATTAGTTAATACTTAATTATTTAACTGCAAGGTAATGAACTCGCCTCGAAGAAGGCACAAACACAATACGCTCAAAACCATGGTCTCCAAAGCATATACCATCAATCAAAGGTCCAATTCCTAAAGTCGGATCACTAGATAGTTAATTATTTAACTCCAAGGGCAATCTGACTGTCTCGAGCATCGAAGAAGTTTCGAGTTCCTTGTATGCTCACCCCCATATCGAGAGGAACAAAGCAGGATTCGACTTAGAAGTCTCGATATCTTGAATGATACTAGAAGGATAAGATTAGGCATCAATATATAGGCACTCGAAAGAAGACCGGCCCTAGCAAACTATCATCATTCGGTAACCCGAATCGTAAGCTCGATATATAGAGGAATCACACCTTATTTTATATTCAAAATTTACTTTGAAATCGACTATGTCTTTAGAAGAAGAGCTAGTTGATGAGGTTACACGTCTCAAGGCCGAGAAACAACGAGACATGGACAACTTGTAAGCCATGCGAGTAAGGGCAATTTCAACGTTTGGGATGGGGTTCCCAAATGTGAATTTGGGAGCCCCAACCCGAGTCCCATAGCAACCCAACCCGGGAGCCCGGGTTGGGGGGCTCCCAACCCCCAAAGTTTACAGTTGGGAGTCCCTAACGGTAGTATTGGGGTGGATCCCCTTTAAATAGGGGATCCACCCCAATACTCCTACCACTCTCTCTACCTCAATCTCTCTTTCTCAATCTCTTTCAATCTCTCTGTATTTCTCTCTTCAATATGAATTTTCCAATCTCTATATTTCTCTCTATTTTTCTCTTCAATGGATAGTCCAAACTCCGATTTCAATAATGTTGGAAGTTATGTAGACATGTTAAATAATTATGATGATGTTTGTTTATCAAATGATGGGGTCGAAGAAACTTTTGATTGTAATATCAATTTCCACTAAGCGTTATAATCATGTATGATAATGTGCTCGTTAATGCTTATTTACACATTGCCATCGATGCGATTATTGGTAATGATCAAAGAGCGGGTACTTTTCTTAACAAGATTGCCGAACACCTCAACGAGCGTCCAAACCAAAATCATGCTCCGAAGGGTCTTAAATGTCGTTGGAGCGAGATTAACACGCAATGCGCGAAGTTTTGTGGCCATTTGTCATTGTTGCAAAGGAACCCAAAAAGCGGAGAAAATGATAATGATCGGGTAATTACTCTTGATATTACATTTTGAGAACATTATATTTATTTTTGACAACACATTAAATTAAAAATTTGTATTTTGTAGTTGAATTCCGCATATGAATTGTTTAAACAAAACAATTCATCTCAATCTTGAAAACCTTTTAAGAACATTTTTAAACAAAAATTTGTATTTTGTAGTTGAATGGCGGAAAACCTTTTAAGAACATTTTTATAAAATTTTGAAAGACTATCGCAAATGGTCATCAAATTTATCTCAATCTTCGTCAAACAAAAGAAAACCTTCTTTGGACCAAGACGAAAGATCTCCCTCTACAATCCAACAAAGACCACTTAGAAGAAAAGCAAGCAAGGAGGCTAGAGATAAAGCCAAAAATGGTGAAAGTTCTACAGCGACTAAGTTTTGGAAAGAGAGAAATGGGAATTAGGAGACTAGAGATAAGCTTCTCCATGACTCCATAAATGCGCAAAAAAAAATTCTAGTCCTCCAAAACAAACAAATATATGTGCAAAGAGAAACCAACAACGTTCAACACCTAAAAGAAGAAAATTTTCGGATGCAAATTGGGGTGGAATTGATGAACAAAGATACTTCAAACATGAATCCCGAACAACTTGTTGTCCACAGGAAATTATTCTCAAACTGGATGAATACGAGTTAGATTAGTTTTAAAATATTTTAAAGTTTTATTCAGTACTTTCTATGTATGAATTTTAATCATTTATTAAGTCTTAAATTAATTTTAATTACAACAATTCAAAATTTAGATTTGGGAGCCCGACGTTGGATTTGAGAAAAGATCAGAGGCTCCCAAAATTTAGGGGCTCCCAAAATTGGGAGCCCGAGCCCCACGTTGGACTTGTCCTAAGCCTCTCCAGAGCCCAATAAGAGGCAAACTCGTTGAAAAAAGCTAAAAATGCTGAAAACAGAGGGAAACCTTAAAATCTCTTTTGCCAATCTGTTTTCAACCCCTGCCAGTGTATTCGTGGCGCATCGCGAGAAAGGAGAAAAAGGATGCAGATTAAATCGAGAACTTGGATACCCATCAAGGGGCAGTCGCTTCTTTGATCGAAACCAAATAGGTCGAGGTCATACAATGCCCCAAATATTAAGGGACCAGGAGGATTTTCTATTAAGCGGTCTTGTCGTACATTAGTTGGCAGAGCTTATTAGGAAACACAAAGAAAGGGATACACCAGCAAACGCAAGGATAATATCACCCCCGTTGAGTCCCGGGACACTCGCAACACAGAGGCCCAAAATTTTTAAACGTCCTTACTCGGAGAGCTACAACGACATTGGAGATCCAAACATTCGCGATTATGTATCACTCATGAACCTAACTACCACTGATAAATTTATGTGGTGTCTGGTTTTCTCGACAGTCTTGATGGGACCGAGTAGATCATGGTACAATTCCCTTAGGGCATGCACTATTAATTTGTTCAATGATCTCGCCTTAGTTTTCTGCATTGTTTTCAAGGCAGTCATGTGATGGACAAAACAATGGAGGAGTTGTTTAGCATTGTCTAAGGAAAAGAAGAGTTGCTGAAAAGCTACTGGCAAAGGTCCGTAAATGAGATGGTCTAAATACTGTAAAAGAATTCTGAAGTCATTCGCATAGCCCTAAACAAGGGCTTGCAGTGGAAAGTATAATCTAAGAGATAGTTAGAGATGAACCTCCAACATTGCGAGGCTTTATCGAACAATCTGTGGTAGCAACGGAATAAAGATACCAAAAGATGAAAGAAATCGTCACACTCCTAGCAGAAAAAGAGCCATCGAGGAGAAAAGAAAGAGGAGAAGATCAACGTGTTATTGAACGCGACCGATACCAAAGAGTCGGGCTAGACTACGACTTTTGTGCCCCTCAGAGCCGAAAGAAGGGGGAGACACTAAAAATTCTAATAAAAGACAACAAAGTTTAGCTGCCAAAGCCTAATTTAGAAAAAAAGGATATTCCGCTCAAAGACCCGAATGCTTGATGCGTTTTCCACAATGAGTACAGGCATAAAACTGAGGGTTATAGGCATCTCATAAACATTTTAGAAGGGTTGGTAAGAAGCGAAGAGCTTGATAAATACATCAAAAGGGGGCATGGAGCCTGAACTTCTGAACATAAGGCAAAGGGCTTTTTGTGAAAAAGGAGGAGAAGGATCAGGGCTCGACACCGAAACTCACTTTACTTTGGAAAAGAGCGAGAAAGAGTCCACTAACGAAGAAACCCCTCAACTTGCTAAAGTGGGGCTATTGTGACAATAGCAGGCGGACCCGCGACAGGGGGCAACACAAGAAATGGTCGCAGCAGATATGCAAAAGAGCCGAGAGGCCCGCCTCCCATCTACAGAAAGCCTGAAACTGTATGGGCCAAAATATGTCACCAAGAGCGCCCCCAGAAATTCACGATTAATGGGCTTGCAGGTGACCAAGCCCATCAATTAATAACTAACGGGCCCAACCCATTAATCTCTGGATACTCCGAAGCAAAGTTAAAACACGCAAAGCACATCCAGCCCTAGATAAAGAGGTCCACCCTCACCTCCTCAACAGATTTCCTACGTATATCCGTTGGGGAGACGTTACAATATCGCGGATATATCCGTTGGGGGGTTACAATATCACATTTATGATGACAACTCTATGCGTTACCGTCTTAAAGAGAAAACTCATCACTAGGTAATGCTCAACCCAACACACTGTAAAATGGCAGAACCAAAGAGGATACAGGGCATCCAATCATCGAGAAGAACATCTGGTCATCGCCTAGCATATCCAATATTCACCTGATATTACTATCGATCATTCCTATCTCCGTGCAACCAACTGAGAATCTACTTTCTCTCTCATATAGAGGGACCCTCTGATCATCAACAAACATACTGAGTGATCATCTAATACATCCAATTCTCGAACAACCAACTGAGGACATTCTTTTGGATGATCGTCTGAACCCCTTGCGAGGTACATTTCTCTCCTGGACGACCTGACGACCAAGGAAGAGCGACCTACATTTCTCTCTGCTGGTCGACCTGACGATCAAGGAAGGGCGACCTACATTTCTCTCTCCTGTGCGACCTGACGACAAAGGAAGGGCGGCCTAGATTTCTCTCTCCTGGGCGACCTGACGACCATGGAAGACCGACCTACATTTCTCTTGCCCGAGCGACCTGACAACCAAGGAAGGGCGACTTACCTTTCTCTCTCCTGGGCGACCTAATGACCAAGGAAGGGCGACCTATCCTTCTCCCTCCTGACGATCAAAGTAGGCAAGCTACTTTATCTCTCCCAGAGGTTAGGCCATCTTTACTTCACCCACGTGATTATATACGAGGTTAGACCCCTAAGGCTTTTCACTTTATTTATTTACGGTGCATACCCCGAACAAGGCATATCTCACCAGTGTTGCCTTAGTCAAGGACATACCTCATGGGCTGTCATAACCTCTCTCCAACCAAGTCAGTCCATCCGTAGATATCGAGCTCCGGTCACTCTACGAGTCGTGCCTAAACTTCGACCATTTTCCTCAACGGTAACATTCCAGCGATATCAGTCGCTTACCTATTACTTTTCTTGCAAGCTTACTGACTTGACCGTCAGAGCCCCCTTAGGCCGACACCATCCCGATGTCCAAACTATCTTACGGTCACTTGTGTTCTTGTCTCTTGTCACAAGTTAAGCCCAAAGACGTCGTCGCTACCCGCAAAAATATTAACCTGGTGAAAGTTTGACTTCTGGTCAACGACCCGATCCTATCAACTTCTTGACCTGCGAATTCGACCCCTCACAGAAACTGAAATGCCTCGAATCATCTTTACGGATGAACACCTGTTGTGGATCATTACCCCACACGACGATCTGTTAATAATCACTACAACAATAACAAACTAGAGTGTAAACTGGATAATGGTTGACACAGGGAGTTCGGCAGATGTAACGAGCATAACTTTCTTCCAATAGCTCGGCATAAACCCAAAGTTTCCCGAAGACGCAATGTTCACAGAATTCTAGTTTTCCAACCTTCTGCCCACAGAGTAAACCCTGCTTGCTCAGTATAGCCATCCCCCTTTCACTCATATGCCCTAACTGCATATGCCATAGCTTGGTAGTCTCAACTTCCTTGTCTGATGATGATACTGCTACAGATCCGGTAACAGTGTTACCCTGTAGCACATATATACCATTTTTTTTCCAACCCCTTCATAACTGTAAGACTCCCCTTAGAAATCCGAGGAACACCACCTTCACCAGTATATTTGCAACCATTATCATCCAGAGTTCCCAAAGAAATTAGATTTCTCTTCAAATCTGAAACATGTCTGATGTCTGTTATAGTCCTCACAACACCATTGTGCATCTTGATCGGAATAGTACCAATTCCAACCACGTTACAAGGAGCGTCATTTTCCACTAAACACCTTACCGCCATTAATGACTGTGTAAGTGGAAAACCATTCCTTATGAGGACATACATGGAATGTACAACCAGAATCCAAATTGCACCTATCTTCAGCGAAGCAGGCATTGATCACCAGAACCATAACTTCATCACATTCTTCAATGATTGCCAAGACACTACCATCATCTTCTTTGATGACTGTTGCCTCACCTTCCTAAGCTCGGGACAATTCTTCTTGAAGTGTCCCTCCTTCTTACAATTAAAGCATCTGTACTTCTTAGGTTTCGACTTAGATCGTGAACGACCCTTCCCATCGACCACATACTGCGACCTTCCCCTTACAACTTAACCATCTCCTGAGCTGCTTTCTTCCATTGACCTTCGTCTCAATTCCTTCGAGTTCAATGCTACTTTAACATCCTCAAAGGTTGTAGTTGTTTTACCAGACATAAAAGAATCAACAAAGCTCGCATATGATGGTGGCAGGAATGCAAGCAATAGTACTGCCTTATCTTCTTCTTCGAACTTGACATCTATATTTGCCAAATCTAAGAATACTCGGTTGAGTTCATCCATATGGTCTTTCAGCGATTCCACTTCTAACATCTGTAGACTAAATAATTTCTTCTTTAGATACAAACGATTAGTTAGAGATTTCCCATCGGCTGTAGTTTCTGTCGCTACTTCCCGCAAGATCTCATTGCTCAAACAGAGTAGAATCTTACCATGAACTCTCCCCATGAGATATTCCTTCTCTGCTTCTGAAAGTGATTAAGCGAGTGCAACCTTCCCATTCAACGTCTTTAGCAGACCATGTTGAACTATTATTGCTCGCATCTTAATCTTCCAAAGATTAATATCGTTACTTCCATCGAACTTCTCTATCTTGTATTTCGCCATCACAGAAACCTCAAAACCTCATCTCTGATACCAATTTGTTATGTGAATCGGGGTTAATGTGAACGATACGAGTAATCCAAGAAAAGCAATAGGAATAGTAAAGAACAATCAAGAACAGAGAACTTAGAGATTTACGTGGTTCGGTTGGTGAGACCTACTCCACGGCGACAACGGCGCGATGATTTCCACTATGATAAGCAAACAAGTTTACACAAGAGATTCGTGAGATTGTGCTACTGATATCTCCTTAGGGTTTAGTTTGTATAGCCACTAAACCCTAATCCCACCGCCTCACCGACTCTCTCTTTACAACCGATATTATACACGGATAACGCTAATCACCGACATAAGCCCTGCTTCCGCATTCCAGCTGCCTCGGAGTCTAGCTCTGCCTCGGAGCATGCTTCGCATACCAACCTTGTCTCACCAATCAGCTCCGATAACGGGTCCAAGATTCGATAGGTCGTAACCGGGTTTGATACCAACCCATATTCGAGTCACTTCTAACAAAAGGGGTATCCCTAATTGGACATTAGGGATGAAAGGGTATCGCTAAGTACCCCTTCAATTAAACATGAGGTGACAAGAAATAGACACTACCCCGACAAGGAAATTTCTATGGGCGGGTAGGTCCAATTAGGAAATTCTCTTTCCGTAAAGATTTTGAGAATCCCAAAATATATCGGTGGCTTTTTCTTGAGAAATAAAGATATTTTGAAGGTAAGAAATTTTATCCAATTTCTTCAAATTTTATCCATTTTCTAGAGCAACAATTTTTTCTAATTTTATCCAATTTCTAGAGCAACAATTTTTCTAGGAAAGCTAGCAAATGTTAAAGCTTCTCTAAGTCAAATATCTGAGAAAAAATTGAATTATCGGAAGTGTTAATTTTCAATTGAAATTTTCTCTTCTTAATGAGACTATTGAGATTCTCTTTTTTAAAATATCTATTTTTCTTATTTTTTAAATTTGAAGATTTGATGAGTACGATGAAGATGTCTTTGGTAAAAGCAATTTGGACTTCAGAATAAAGATATCTTCAAAATTATCAAAAACATAGAAGTCAAGAGAAAACCAATGTATATTATGCATATGAACTTTGGGAAGGGGTCATCTAGATATTCTCCAAATATAAAGGACCATGCGAGAATTAGATTATAAACTAGAGGGTCATACGAAAAATAGCATAATATACATGTGAGATGTATTTCACATTATTTGTAAAAGACTGCGGCTTTGGGCCATAAAGAAAAGTCTCTGACGAGTAAAGATTTTGGACAATTAGATTTGACTTAAGATAAATATTCACTTTGAGTTCAAGAATTGACTTGTTCAATTTTGCACCCTAATCTTCATCTCCTTCTCTCTTCCTAGACTAGTGTATTCTTAATGAACTAATTATTTTTTATTCTTTCTTGCTGTTTATAATAAGCATCCAAAATTTTTGAAAATTATTCCACCGTGGTTTGAAATTAGAATTGGATTTATGGGTATTAGAGAATTGTGTTGGTAATTGAGGAGGTCCATGATTTTGAACCAAAACCAAGATCACGAAAATCAGGTGAAGTTCTTGTAGAGTTTTGTTTGCTTCTTAGAGTAGTTGAATAAGACCTAGCGATGAAAGCACAATACGAGCATTGTCGTCACTTTTAGATCGATTTGGAATCTATATAACAAAACAGGATGGGTATGTGCTGACTGGGACAAAATTAATGCAGCTGACTAGGATAAAATAAATATATTCTCTTGCTTATTGGGACAAACTTTAAATCATAACCCTTTGTTTCACCTTAAATCTTGCGGTTAGACCAATCTATTTAAACGGTTTATCCCAAGCTTGAAAGGGCGAGATTTTTTTTTTTTTTGACAAGGCAAAATCTATAAATAAGAATGTTACAGAGTAGTCCAAATAAAAATTACATAAGGACTAAACTAAAACAAAGTTAACTCCAAGGATAAAAACGCCATACTTAAGAAATAGTGGAATTGAAAACCGAGGTTGCCAGCTCATGGGCTTCTCGATTATTCCACCTATTGCAATAAACCAGGGATATCTGGTGTATACTGACCCTCCGTTGTAGATCATTGATCTCGTTTATCATGCGCCAAGGGATTTCACGATCAACGTTTAGGATTAGATTGATCAACACCTGTGCATCTCCCTCCACTATATATTCTTCTAACCCTAAATCTTCCCCCAAATCTAGAGCCGTCTCTAGCCCCATTAGTTCGCTAAACAACGCTGATCGAGGGGTAAGTTCTCTTACCTTCGTCCCCAAAATCCTCCCTTCCGAATCTCTAGCAATGGCTGCACATGAAGCCCTCACCTCTCTGTATCCTCCATCGAATTTTTTTTTTTTTCCGGAAGGAGGTGGAAACCAGCTATCTTCCTGCAAAGAGTTAGTTGAATTTGAAAGAGAAATTTGAAGTTCACGAACATACCTCAAGGAATCCCTTGTATTCCACCAGCAGCGATCAAGATCTGGATGCTTATTCTGGAAATGTTTTTCGCATCTAATCTTCCACCATTCCCATATTAAGTAGGTAAAGGTAAACCAATCCTTATTACCATTTTCTTTTTGAAGAAGGATATGCCTTAGATTTTTAATAGGATCATTATATCTTTGGTTTAGGTGGGATGTACTTGCTTTATAGTTCAGATCTTCGAAACAAGGGCAACTGCCAAAGAGGTGAGTAATATTTTCTATTTCCTCTTGCTCACACATTATGCAAGTTTGATCTATATGGGGTATTCGAGTTTGAATGTTACTTAGAGTTGGAACTCCATCATGAACTATCCTCCAAATAAAATTTTAAACTTTTGGGTTCATACCTTTTTTTGCCCAAAAAATCTTCCATGGGAATGCACTGGCTTCTTCAGGTAATGTCGGCGGTAATTTGATTTCTGCATAATATGATTTAGTGGTGAATTTACCTGTTTCATTTGGACACCATATGAGTTTGTCTAGGTTATTTCCTTCACTAAGTCTAATTTGAACTATCTCCTGTACTGTTTGTGGATCAAAATACATGTTTAGCTTTATTATATCCCACTGTTTTTGGTTATCTAGCATGAGATCTGCCGACATTAGAGAGAGAAAGTAGATTTGGTTTTTTTACAAAGAGCAAAGCATTAAGAGCAAGCATATCTAGTTCGATCTCTTTGTTTCTTGGAGTTTCTGTTAGAGATCTCTCACTATTATCCATCTCTTTCAACTCAAAGACATCAGATCTTAGTTTTTTCTTTGATTTGTTCATCAAGCTTCGTTCAGTCGGGAGCAATGGCTAGTCATGCCTTTAAATGACTTACCTATCATCTTGAGTGGTGATTTCTTGGATTCCTATACTTAACTTCCTCTCTAGATCTAACTTGTTCTGTTTAATTTTCTTCCCTTAGATCTACTATAAGTTATAGAGTTTTGATGATTATGGATCAACCATACATCTTGAACTTATTTGACTATTTCTATCAAGAATCTATTATCTCCATCTTCTCTGATCCAGGTGCCGATGACGACAGTCGATGGGATTCCGGCGAACTCACACGTGCACAGAAACACGACTCTTCTTTTCTTCTCGATGCCACATGTCCCTTTCCTTGTTATACAGGTGGTGGGCTATTACACTTACTGGGCTTGTTCCATAACTTTGGGCCAACATACTTCTTGAGTCGGAACCAGTTAGCTTATTTTGTGGGCACCCCTTTTGACCCAGGAGAACTAAAAAGGGCTGGGTTCTTATATGTTTTGGGTAAACCTTTTGATCCCGGTAAACTACTATTGACTCATTCAGAAATGAGAAAGGTCCCTTCTGTTTCGTTTAGCGTTGTTATCTCGGTCTCAACTATTTCATCATTTTTTACCAACCTTAGTTCTCGACTTCACCAATCACCCTTTGCAGCTCGACTGCAGTATCTAACTGGCTTTGCTAGGTCTTTCGGCTTGGGCTTCGCTAGCAACCCTAATTTCCAGGTATCCAATTATAATCTTTATCGGTTATGGTGGGATATGATTTCTCTATCGAGAGAATACTGGGGGTAACCTTGGAACCTTCGGGTTCCTCTTTACAGAATTCTCATGACTTTGTTACAGTTTTGAGCTTCTGGTTCCATCTTATTCCAGTGGTGCGGTTCGAACTTACTTTGGTTTTGAAGTGGTGGTCTTTGTTGGATCGGATAGTAGACAGCTACACTGACATAGTAAGGTTTTGTTCTTCGAAGTCTCTCTCTTTTCCTCTTACTACGGAGAAGGACATCCGCTGTCGAAGACACAGAATGGAGGAAACTGGTTTAATTTTAATTGTAATTTTTGTTTCTTCATGTCTGTATTATCTCTTTCAAGTGTTGTAATCGTATTTGTCTCATAAATAATACTACGATTATCCTTTAAAAAAAAAAGCATGAGATCTGCCACTGTTTTGATGTTGGAAGGTAATTGAAGGATAGGAGTGGGTAGGGCTGGGAAAACGGTCCGAGACCCCGGGGTCCGGCCCGGACCATTGGAAACCGCTGCCCGTAGCCAACCCGAGCCGGGCTAACCCGGCCCGATGAATCGGGCTAATAGGGCCGGGATTCGGACATAACCTCAAATCTGAGTCCCGACTCGTTATACCCGTCCGACATACCCGCCCGAGTTCCGATGCCCGAAACCCGCCCGATATACCCGCCCGAGTTGTGATGCCCGAAACCCGCCCGATCAAACATATAAATATTATGTTTTTAAGTGATCCAAGGGGTAAAATCTTTTGGCCATCAAAAAGCCTTGCTCCCATATCTTTGACCCAATAGTGAGGGACTTAAGAGATGGAACTTATATAAAGTTTGGCCTTGAAGAGGCTTTTATTGTAGAGTGTTTAAGAGGTTATATATAACCATTCCCTTTTCTCCTTCATCTTCACCCCCAACAATGTGGGACTAAATAGGTTTAACTTGCTTGCAATCCAAGAAGTGTGGTTTGATTCATATAATCACAACCCCATATGAATTCTTCTCTAGATGTTCAATGTGGGACTAAGTCTCCAAAGAGAACAACAAAAATCTCTTAACTTTATTAGTCCCACATCACCTATTTACAGTTAGAACATGTATTTGAGACTCTTATTAAATAGAAAATAAGGTTCACTCAAAACATCAAGTCTATTTTATTTATTAGTCTTACATCACCTATTGAGACTTAAGTGGAAGTGAAGTGAATCTCTTATTTTAAATGAAAGAAGAAAATTAGTAATCGGGTCTAATGTCATAAGATAGAATAAAGATAAATTTGTACAACTTTTAAAAAGAAAAAACCCAAACATGTCCATTTATACATTTTATTATATGATTATTGAAAGTATCTCAAGTTATGAGTTTATGATTTTAGCCTTTAGAAGCCTTTTGAGAAAGGCAAATGAAGGAGTAATTTATAACCTTTATTCTTGCATCTCTATCTATAAGACCATCAATCTGGTACTAAAGATTGAAAGCTTTATGATTGAACATCAAAGAGGGAGAACTTGTAACCTCTCCCCTTTGCTTCTTTTATCTCTAACTCAAAGGTGTGGGACTAACATTATGAAGTTTGCTTAAAGTTTGTTGTGTGATGTTGGCCTTCTTGTGACCTTCACTAACTATGGGGCATGGTCAATAGTAATTGACTATGTCAAATGGTCTCTATGACCATGTTTTTTTTCTCCTAACTTTGATGTGTTTTATTTTTCAACACAAAAATATTTTGATAGATATTTTGAATGGTTTGACACTTCTTATGATATAGAGTCTTCCTCTTTGTTCCTAAGAACTCTCCCAAGCTCTCTTGTAATCTTTCTCTTCGATCCTCCCATTGTTAAGTACTTGAGTTCATCATTTTCATCTTTCTTTGTTTGTCGAGTAGTGGTAATAACACAAATATAAGACTATTTCTTGTTTGTGTTTGTAATGGTTTTTCGTTCAATGGTGAGTGTTTGTGTTGAATTATGGAGAATAAAGAAGAGTTGGGGTCTTCTTATAGAGGCGGGGAGTGGTCCATGTTCACAAATATGTCACATTCTCTATAGAATTGTTGTAGGGAATGAGCATATAATTCTTTTGTCACATAGATTGTTATATATATATAGTTAGGCACCCAAATACTTTAGTCATGAGCCTTCTTTTTCACCATTGTCAGACCATATTCACATTTGAGAAATATAGTTGATGGAGATGGTCTAAGTCACTAAGTGGGGAAAAAACTACGACCAAATAATTGGTGAAATTGATCAAGACCAAAATATGAAGAATATGGACCAGAGCACACAAAATCTACAAAAAGCATAATTTTCATATTTTAGACTTTGAACCACAATGCAAGCTAAATTACAGATGATATAAAAACTGCATTGAGATTTTGCCAGCAAAATTGAAGTTTAATGCTTTAATCTAAATACCCAAAACTGTATGTAAATAAAATAGATCAATCTGGACACAAAACTAACGTTCTTTGTTTCATCGATGAGCATACTAATGAGCAAAAGAGAGATTACAACTATGAAAAGCCTTGTTATTGCATTTGTTTCATCTTTTAAGTTAAAATCCCTTGAGACACTCACTTCTTCTTTCCTGCCTTGGCACCGGCCTTTGTCTGCATAAAACAACGGTAACTTATCAAAACTGTTCGAATGAAAAATGAAAAGAGCAAGCGATAAACAATAAAGGGTTACAAAAACACAAGGAAGTTAGAAAACTAATATCCACCTTCTTGACTCCACGAATCTTCTTGGCTCTGTTCTTTCTTTCCTTCATCTGCTTCCTTGACTTCTCAACCTTGGCATTAAGTCCATTCTGCAAACATTATAGCAAGATTTAGCAAGAGAGCTTTTAACTTAAAGTTGTTCATAGTGGATGCCAATGCCACAATATTTACTATGATGACTGCTTTATAATAATATGACGTTTCATGTTACATGCCATTAGCCAAATTGAATTGAATTTCTGATTTATATCATTTTTAACAACTAGCGAAAAACAGAACTAAAAAAAAAAAGCTCTTGACTAGACAAATTTACTATGGTGTATACGGTTCTCCCAATTCAATCATTCTCCTTGCCATCTTGCTGCACCATGGATCTATGCTACTATCCTGCAAGGTTGATGCAATTCTTGTTATTTCAACACCTCGTCCAGAGACGGAACCAAACATTTCTAGTCAGTGGGACTAGTTTATATAAGCGATAAAGCGACTTTAATGGGTAGGACAGAGTGACAAACCCGTGCGCGAAAATCCCATTTTAAATGGATCGCGATAGGCTAGTGTACTAGTTGCTCCAGCCTGGACTATAGCTAACTAAACCGATGAAACTGTAGTCAGTGACATATGTCATCTTTATGCTAACCTGTAGGCATTGGTCGGACCAATCGAAATTTCTTTATCATATTCCTGTGACGAAATGACGTTAAACCTGCTTTTATAACCATGTGTGCTGCTGTATATGGTTCTCCTGTCCAAGCATAAGTTCCTCCAAGATTCGATAAAATGTGTGTAGATAATATACAGGTCGAAGAGCTTTCTTGATCAGATATAATTGCCTCAAGAATGATATCTAGTGCCTCTTCTCTGAATGTTTTTATATCTGATGAGTCTTCCTACAAAAATATATCAAGAAACTACTAACATCAAGTCAAAATTATCTATTGGAATTTGTTATTAGCATGTCTATACGTGTGTAGAAAACAAGGTCGGTTGAATCAGGACAGAACAACGAACTTATGTGAAGGAGGTCGAAGAATCTAATACTAGATGGACTCCTCCATGCTAATTAGTATAACCCCGAAAAGGTTTTTAACTCATGGCCTCTTTTCTGAATATATGTGCAGAGTAACTAGTTTACGGCAACATGTAGTGGACTAGCTCTTGACTAGACAAATTTACTAGCTCCAGAGTGTGAAGGTAGGTATTCATGCAATATAAACCCTAAAATCTCCGTTAATGTAATATTGCTGGTCTTGCTGATGAAATATAAGAGGAGCAATAGATATGTTCTGTGACAATAACGTAGTCTGCAAATTAAGGTATTCATACAAGAACATAGGTGACACGAAACAAGCAATAAACAAAAGGCAAACGAGATGAAATACCCATTGTTGTTCAAGGAACAAACTACCAACTCATGGTTTAAACTAGATCCCATCTGTACTATACACTATGTTTATTGATACATATAATAACAAGTCTTCTGATATCAAAAGGCAAACGAGATGAAATACCCATGTTTTTAGCTACTGCCATACATGAACCCACTCGTATCTGTTACAGTACATACATGAACTATCTTCTATAAAGTTAGAATGGTGTGGGAATAAATAGGTGAAAAGATGAGAGAATATGAGAGGTGTGGGACTAAATAGATGAATGGAGGCAAAAAAAAGTGATCTTCAATTCTTGTATTGTGATGGATCATGTTTTAGTCCCACACCTTTGGGACAAGAGAAAAAGTACTTGGAGAAGAGTTATTTATATCCATCTTCTCAAATATCTAAAGTATCTCTTTCACTTTCCTCACACAAGGTGGTTGAGTATTGAGTAACTATTTGTTTTTATATAAAATAAAAATTTTATTTATATATAAAATATAAATATATATAAGATAAATTTATTTTTTTGAATATAATAAAATAACCCGAGCCCGTCCGACCCGAGCCCGTTGGAGCCAGCTCGGACGGGCTACGGGCGCCAATATGGTGTTTTTGGTCCGGCCCGATCCGCCCGCCTCCCTATCGCGGGCTCGGCTTATCCGAGCCCGATCCGCCCGAGTCCGGCTCATTGTTGCCCTAGCCCGTCCGCGCCCGCCTGATTCCCACCCCTCGAGTGGGTGTGTTATTCAAAATATTTCGGACACATGGATCCTTATTGATAATTATTGACTTTCCATCGAAAGGGCGAGATTAATGAGAAAAGACTTGTTCCCCAAATTGACTCAGATTCATTTACTTTCCTCCCCACATCGGTTGAGCTCCTTCCTCATCTTTCATTGCAGACTTATGTTACAAACTTGTTTTCTTCCCCTCCATTGAATACTTCCTTAACTAAATGGCACGTTACAATCCTCCTTTATCTCCTTCAATCTCTTTCTCTATTTGCATGAATTCTCTACACTTTTTCCTCATTAACACCATAATGACTCTTCTTTAATCTGGCCTTTTAGATGTTAAAGGAAAAAAAAACCCTATAAAAATTATTCTCTTTTGCCCAAAATAGTTTTTTTTTACTCAAAATCATCTCTTGCTCCTTGCCACCATTTTAGTTTTGAAGCCCTTCAGACTTCTAATTTTATGTATTTGAAACACTTCATGTCTCTGATTTTATGTATTCAATAGAAATCTCTCCCCAATAAATCTTTTTTTTTCTCTCATTTGATCTGAATGTTACATGACCTTACATGATGAAAACCCCTAGATACACTTAATCACCCACTTCAGATCTTCTTTCCAGCCCCTCTTTAAGTTACAGAGACCGTCTTTAGCTTTAGGCATTTTTTTTTTTATCTTTCTATCAACTTGGTTTTTTGATTAATATGTTCTCTTTGCTGTTACCTTCAATTTTTTTTTATGATGTTTGATGTTATTCCTTTGTTTTGTTCTTGGAAGTGAAGTATTGATCTGTATTCTTTCATAAAATTAAGTTTGGGTTTGTTGGAAATATAGGGTGGATCAATGGAACTGTCGGATGGAAAACAACGGATTCACTGTGAAGTGGTATGGAGGCCACTGCCTTGAAAGTGATTTCGGAGTAACCGGGGTGCTAATTACTTGATTCCGATCACTCCCCAAGGATTGACCACAGCTTACTTCCTCTGTCTGCACTAACAGAGATAGTAATGGAGATAACAGAACTCGAAAGCTTGAACAGTCAGAAAGAGGAAGATAGCCGAAATTAAGTTGTGTATATTCTCTCTTGATTTCGGCCGGTATATATAGCCTCTGAGAAAACCCTAACCGCCTAGGAAACGTGGTAGAGAAGTTAAGGGAGTGGGAGATAAACTCGGAAACTGATTAACCCTACGAAATCAGTTAGAGATATACTCAAATACTGATTAGGTTAATCCTGCCGACTTAGTCAAAATCCGAGTTTGAGTAAAACTACTCTTCGTGGCAAAAGAGTCTTTTCACTATAAGCTCCCAAGCTCCCGAGCTCCCGAGCACCCGAGCTCACGGGCTCACGGGCTCACAGGCCACGGCCCAAAGGCCCAAAGGCCCATAAGCCCATAAGCCCATAAGCCCAAATAGCCCAAATAACCCAAGTGGCCCAAATAGCCCAAATAACCCAAGTGGTCCAAATAGACCAAATAGCCAAAGAGACCAAATTGGTTAAAAGGCCAAATGCCTCACATGTGTGCGCGCGCGTGTGGGAGCCTTCTCTACTCCACCATGTGCTTTACAATGAGTTGTCAAGCAACTTATTATAAGGCACATTTAGTTTCACTAGTTGAGAGATGTGGGACATTAATTGTCTAGAGAAAGAGAGCTTTGAATGTCATCTTACATCTAGAGGTGGACCCCACCCATGTGCTAACTAGAAGACAAATAGTCTTGACTAGTAGTGAGTGGGTGAGGCTCACTTCTCAATTAATTATTAGATGGTAATGGGTCCAACCATGGAATCACCCAAATGGGCCCAACCATTGTATAAACCCAACAATCCCCCACAAGATGGCTATCAAAGACTTCTGACTGCTAAGCTGGAGGTGGGACATGTACTTAAGTGTTCAATATCTTTCGATTTGAATTGACACATAGTGGAGTGAGGCAACAACCAAAAATAAAGCAACCAAGTGAAATTACTCTTGAACTTGGAGATTTCTGGCCGAGACCCCCACAACACATACGATACCCGGTGAGTTCTGCGTTCTCCGCGATTCGTTCATGTTCATTAAGTAGGCCCTGAACATACCTTGGGACTGGTGAGGTTTTAAGAAGACTGTTGTCTGTCTTCTATAGAGGGCGGCCTTACACCCTCGGGCACACTTAGGTGATCTCATTGAGTCTACCTCATCGCAGGCTCTGACCCCTTACTCGGGTCTTGAAATCATTAAGAACTTTGGAAGTTCATCCTCATCATCATCATCAGCAGCTAAACACCATATAGTCCGTCTCAATAGGACCACCATTACGGTAATGGATATATTAGCTATCGGTGTATTCATCAAGTCCGTCTCATTAGAACCACCACAAAGGGCTATGAATACATTAAGAGCCTTAGGCTCATCCTCAGGTCCAACTCTGACCCCTTAATGGAGCTCTGCTAGTTTTACTCTAGCTGACTCCGCTCCACATCACAGGAATGGAAAATCAGCACAGGGGCTTTAGCCCCATTCCTTTAGACGTCTCGAGAACTAGTCTCCTCGTTAAGCCTTTAGTGAGTGGGTCTGCCAGATTCTGTTCTGACCTCACAGAATCCAAGGCTATTACACCATTTTTCAGCATATGCTTCACTGCAGCATGCCTTATCCTGATGTGTCTCTTCTTGCCATTGAACACATTATTCTTTGCAACAACAATGGCAGCCTGTGAGTCACAATGAAGGGAAATTGGTGTAGTTTCCCTTCCCCATTGTGGTATGTCTCCCAAGAGACTCCTCAACCACTCTGCCTCCTGACTTGCCAGTTCAAGAGCAATAAACTCAGACTCCATAGTGGAACGTGCTATGCATGTCTGTTTGGAAGACTTCCATGACACAGCACCTCCACCCAACACAAATACATAACCACTAGTTGAACTGACTTCATCATTGTCAGTGACCCAGTTAGCATCACAGTAGCCTTCCAGCACTGCTGGGAACTTTCCATAATGCAGGCCTAGATCAATTGTACCTCTTAAATACTTAAGCAGGCGATGAAGTGCTCTCCAGTGTTCTTCACTAGGGTTGTGTGTGTATCTACTGAGTCTATTTACTGCGAACGCAATGTCAGGTCTTGTGTGATTCATCAGAAACATCACACTTCCTATGATCTTAGCATACTCGGATTGTGAGACACCTGGTCCTTCATTCTTCACCAGAGTTGTGCTAGGGTCATAGGGAGTTCTCACAGGATTCACATCATAGGAGTTGAACTTTCTCAGTATCTGTTCAACATAATGAGGTTGACTTAGAGAGATGCCATCTAGGGTTCTCTTGATTTTGACCCCTAGTATGACATCTGCCTCTCCTAAGTCCTTCATCTCAAACTTAGATGACAGAAAGGTTTTTACCTTATTCACATCATCTTCATTGGCACCAAAGATGAGCATGTCATCAACATACAGACATATGATGACATATCCAGACGTACACCGTTTAGAATATACACATGAGTCTGAGTTATTCACAGTGAAGTCATTGCTCAACATGGTATCATCGAATTTCTCATACCATTTCTTGGGTGCCTGTTTTAGACCATAGAGGGACTTCTTCAGTCTACATACCTTACTCTCCTGACCATGGATTACGAATCCCTCTGGTTGAGACATATAAATCTCCTCATTTAGATCTCCATTCAAGAAGGCCGTTTTAACATCCATTTGATGTATTACCAGGTCATGTATGGCAGCCAACGCGATAAGAGACCTAATTGTGGTGATTTTAGTTACTGGGGAGTAGGTATCAAAGTAGTCAAGTCCCTCTCTCTGTGTAAAGCCTCTGATCACCAGTCTGGCTTTATACTTATCTATGGTCCCATCTGGCCTAATTTTTTTCTTAAAGATCCACTTACTGCTAATGGGTTTACACCCTTTAGGTAAGTCGGCCAGCTCCCACGTATGATTAACTAGGATAGAGTCTAGCTCACTTTTTATGGCCTCTTTCCATAAGCTTGCATCTACTGAAGTTATGGCTTCATGATAAGTCTTTGGATCAGTCTCAATTAAGAAACTAGATACAAACTCATCGTTAAGCCAGTCTACACCTTCAGATAGAAAAGCAGTAATGAAGTCGGGACCAAAAGTTTTCTCTATCCTACGTCTCTTACTTTTCCTAAGTTCTGTTCCATCTTCTACACTATCTGTGGTGGAGATAGATGGGAGCATACTGTTAGGCACTTCTTCATGTGTGGGTAAATTAGTAAGTGACGAATCATTCATAGGAATATTTTCAACAGGTAGTTTCAAAGGAAACTCATGCTCAAAGAATTCAGCATCTCTAGATTCCGTTATTGTTTCATCTTCCAATAGCATGAATCTATATGCTGCACTATTTTGAGCATAACCAATAAATACAGAATCAACTGTCTTTGGTCCGACACTGACTTTCCTAAAGTCAGGTATACCCACTTTGGCCAGACACCCCCACACTCTTAGAAATTTCAGGTTAGGTGCATAACCTTTCCATAATTCATAAGGTGTTTTGTCTAGCCCTTTGTGGGGTACTCTGTTGAGTATGTGGCAGGCAGATAAGATCGCCTCCCCCCACAGTTCATCGGGTAATCCTGAGCTTAGAAGCATGGCATTCATCATGTTTTTGAGTGTCCTGTTTTTCCTCTCCGCAACACCATTCTGTTGTGGCGTATAAGGAGCACTAAATTCATGGATGATTCCATGTTTTTCACAGAAGGATTTAAGGGTGTTAGAGTTATACTCTCCTCCCCAGTCAGACCTAAACCTCTTTATTTTTCTGTCTAGTTGGTTTTCTACTTCAGCCTTATAATTCAGAAAAGCTTCTTCAGCTTCATCCTTAGACCTCAAGAGGTAAACTTTCGTGTACCTTGAGTAGTCATCTATGAAGGTAATGTAGTATCTCTTACCTCCTCTGCTAGCTAGGTTTCTGAAATCAGCTAAGTCTGAGTGTACTAGTTCTAAAAGTTCTGTCGTTCTAATTGTGACATTCTTAAAGGACAGTTTCGCATGTTTAGCTTCTACACATATGGGACATCTAGTGTGATCATCAAAATCGTCTGCACTGATGATTCCATTCTCTTTAAGTTTCTTAATAGAAGCGTAACTAACGTGTCCTAGTCTACCATGCCATAAATTAGAAGACTCAACGATATAAGCAGAACTAGAAGTATTATTAATTTCTGAATCGACGTTCACTACAAAAAGGCCCCCACTCAGATATCCCTTCCCAACAAAGACTCCATTCTTAGAAATTACAATTTTATCAGACTCAAAAACTAATTTTAAACCAGCTTTGTTGAGAAGAGATCCCGAGATCAGATTCCTCCTTAGGGTGGGCACGTAGAGAACATCGTTCAGAGACAGATTCTTTCCAGAGGTGAGTTTCAGAAGAACCTTTCCTTTGCCCACGATTCCAGCTTTTGCAGAGTTGCCCATGTAGACGCTGGATCCATCGTTCATCTCCTCGAAGGTCTGAAACATCTCTCTGTTTGCACACATATGCCTGGAAGCTCCTGTGTCTAGCACCCATTCATGTTTGCTTTCCACCAAACAAGTCTCGGCTACTGCAGCAATGATCTCTTCAGGTTCAGCGATATTCAGTACAACAACGTTTGAGCGTTGGTCCTTCCTCTGGTTGCACTAGTATGCTTTGTGTCCTGATTTTCCACAGACATAGCAGAGACCTTTCGATTTCTGGATCTTCGAGTTGGACTTGACTCCTCCAGTCTTACTCTTTCCAGACTTCTTCTTCTTCTTATTAGTTTTGGACCTGTCTTTATTTCCAGAGGGAACAGATTCAACCAAGTTAGCAGAAGGGGAATTCAAAGAGAGGTTAGCAAACTTATCCTTGAGGCGATTTGCCTCTTCAGTCCTCATGTGACTGATCAACTCCTGAAGGGACATGTCCTTCTTCTTGTGCTTCAGATGGTTTCTGTAGTCACTCCGGGATTGAGGAAACTTTTCCAGCAGAACATTGGCTTGAAGGATTTCACACATCTTCATGCCTTCAGCAAGTATTTCAGCAACCAGGTTCTCATAGACATGAACCTGCTCCATGATGGAAGAGTCATCGTTGATTTGGAACTGTAACCACTTTCCCACGATGTACTTCTTCCTTCCAGCATCGTCAGCTCCGTATTTCTTTTGAAGGGTATCCCAGATATCCTTAGCAGATTTGTAGTTGACAAACAAGTCGAATAACTTGTTGTCCATATGATTGAGCAGATGTCCTCGAACGATTTTGTTGTCTTTCTGTTGTTTGACAGCATCACCATTTGAAGTAGAAGACCTATCCTTAACAGGGGTAATATCAATGTCGATTGAAGAAACAGTGGATAAATCCTCGAACAGAATATAATCAACTTCGAGTTGTTCGAAGAAGATAAGCAGCTTCTGCGACCACCTCTTGTAGTTAGTTCCATCAAGAGGGATCATCTATGACATATCAGGTAGGGTTTTGAGATTAACAGCAGCCATTGATCAACAAATCACTTTCAAATTGTTGGAAATATAGGGTGGATCAATGGAACTGTCGGATAGAAAACAACGGATTCACTGTGTTGTGGTATGGAGGCCACTGCCTTGAAAGTGATTTCGGAGTAACCGGGGTGCTAATTACTTGATTCCGATCACTCCCCAGGGATTGACCACAGCTTACTTCCTCTGTCTGCACTAACAGAGATAGTAATGGAGATAACAGAACTCGAAAGCTTGAACAGTCAGAAAGAGGAAGATAGCCGAAATTGAGTTGTGTATATTCTCTCTTGATTTCGGCCGGTATATATAGCCTCTGAGAAAACCCTAACCGCCTAGGAAACGTGGTAGAGAAGTTAAGGGAGTGGGAGATAAACTCGGAAACTGATTAACCCTACGAAATCAGTTAGAGATATACTCAAATACTGATTAGGTTAATCCCGCCGACTTAGTCAAAATCCGAGTTTGAGTAAAACTACTCTTCGTGGCAAAAGAGTCTTTTCACTATAAGCTCCCGAGCACCCGAGCTCACGGGCTCACGGCCCAAAGGCCCATAAGCCCATAAGCCCAAATAGCCCAAATAACCCAAGTGGCCCAAATAGCCCAAATAACCCAAGTGGTCCAAATAGCCCAAATAGCCAAAGAGACCAAATTGGTTAAAAGCCCAAATGCCTCACATGTGTGCGCGCGCGTGTGAGAGCCTTCTCTACTCCACCATGTGCTTTACAATGAGTTGTCAAGCAACTTATTATAAGGCACATTTAGTTTCACTAGTTGAGAGATGTGAGACATTAATTATCTAGAGAAAGAGAGCTTTGAATGCCATCTTACATCTAGAGGTGGACCCCACCCATGTGCTAACTAGAAGACAAATAGTTTTGACTAGTAGTGAGTGGGTGAGGCTCACTTCTCAATTAATTATTAGATGGTAATGGGCCCAACCATGGAATCACCCAAATGGGCCCAACCATTGTATAAACCCAACAGGGTTGGACGGTTAGAATTGCAGTTTAGCAAATTCACATTAATGTCAATTTGTTCCTTTTCATGTTCAATCCTTGAAGTCACCTATACTTAGTTCCATCTTTAGATAATCATAGTATATTTCTCTTGATTTCTTTTGTATTTTGATGCAGTGAGGTGGTGAAATTCACTTGTGATTACACATAAGCATATAGATAGAAGAAGAAGACCCGACCTCTTGATCAGGTAATTATTCAATCTTGGTTTAACTTAATGTTGTCTTCAAATTGATTACTTGCATCCGGACTAATGTCTCTTCGAAAATAGCTGATAATCTATAGGAAATCAGATGTATGGGTGTGCAAAAAAAATATGTCGGGAAATTGTGAGCATTATGTTCGTGCATAACTTCCGTACCAAGGTTCGCACGGTTGATGATACTGGAAATTGAGGTTTTTTTAGCAGCATAAATAGATAGACAAATGGTGCAAGGTTTTACAAGTTATACATGATTGTTGCGTGTATCTGAATCGATGTTCATCTATAAACTTAATTTTGTCAAGACTTTCTCATTTTTGGTACTTTCGATGATTGTCGCTTGGAATCCCTAATCAAGATGTCCAATGTAAAACTCTTTGATCTTATTTTCAAATATTTGGAAAGAATGTAATAGTTTTGGTTGATTAGTTAGGATTTTACTTTTGTCGACAACTAATTCTGCATCTATGGTGGATACAATTCCAGTAGTATGTTATTTATATTTATAAGTTGAAACAGTTGGTGTTCACAAGCCGATGATAGATTAGCTCTAGGAATACTTGGAGCCCATTGTGAGCATGTGTATGCGCACATGATCTCTACTTGTTATTGAATACTTCAAATTTTAATTTCTCTTCGATGCTTATCGATATTTCGTGTAGTTTATAATGTTTTGTTAACGTAAGCAGATTGAGAAAATGATTACGAGGGATTTGAGGCGATTTTGGTGATTTGAATGCGTGTTTGTTGGTAGTTGAAGATTTAGATACGTGAAATTGCTGAACATGTGGTTTGTTTTACTGATTTCCTTATCGATGTTGTGTACTTGTGTGTTAATTTTTTCATATTCATTGGTATAAGTTTTTTAATCTACTCTATGAAGTTTGGATACCTGCTTCAAAACAGAAATATGCAATCAAGTGATTTTTCTGCAGCTAAGTGTTGTTACATAGATTAGCCCCACAAATTTTCACTATAGGAATTTAGTTATCCAAGAAGAAAGGCTTAGTAGAATGACAGTGACGATTCGTTTGGACAGATCTCGTGGTTCTTCGTGTGCTACAACTTCTTTGATTTAATCTAAAAAGCCTTGTGAAGTTGTTGGTCATTTATAATGTTGTGTTCAGTAATGTGTGAAACGTTTTCGTAGTTATTTTATCACTACATTAGTTCATATAGAAATTTATATATCTTAAGCTCTTCTATATCTTTGATTTAAAATAACAATATTTGAAGCGCAACTACTTTTAATGGTGAACAATGTTACCTATTCTAAACTCTAAAGTATATTTCCTGATTGTGGGTCATGAAACAAAAAGAAATGAATAGTCGGTTGATATTTTATGTAGGACGTCTATGTAGAAGAACCATCAAAACGTTGAGGTCATGACTATTGTCTTCAAGTTACAAGTTTTTTTGTAGGTAATATTTTGTTACTGGGTTACCTCCAATTTATTTTTTCTCCTTTATGGATTAGGCGAATCCCTTCGCTTTTGTGAAATTATTTTATGGTGGCTGACAAGCAATCCTAAAATAGGTTTTTGTCCGAAAAAAAAATTGATAGCTTTGCCTCTTATGGTAAACTTATTACTAAGCTTTTGGTTGATGTCTATAAGTAACCACATTCTCCTAATATGGTAAAGTAGACATGATTATTTGTATATTTTTATATGTTTTGCTTTACTAGCTTCATATGTGTATTCGTCGTCTTTTGCAGTTCTTAAGTGTCCTTACGTGAAGAAGTTGCTATGACTCCATCTATCACTACTTCTCCTGTCGTCCTGCAACACCACCGTCCATTTTGTCTCTGTTTTCAGCAAAAAGGAACTGCAAAAAGTTTGTTCCTCTTCTTGGTTGTCTTTCTTACTTAACTATCCATAAAGAACTACATAGTGATCATCTTCAATTATGAGCTAGAGGTTCAGAAGTCTAGAGAAACAATCGAAGGGAAAGGAAAAGCAAAGGTATACTTTATAGCTTGAAGTCAAACTTGTAACCTCGTCTCAGGTACATTTTTAAGGTGCCTATCAAGTCATGTTACCTGTGCAGTAAAACTACCTATACTCCATAAATTTTGTGAACTAAAGGAAAGAGAGAGAACATGAGAGAGCTTGAACATATAGAGTCTGTATATGATCATGAGCTACAATATTGAGTTTGTAGTTTTGAAATATTATTTGAGTATATTATAGTTGAAATTTCTTTAATAACGTTAGAAGTTGTGCGGGTAACATGTAACTTTCTAATTTGCTTTATTTAATATTTTCTAATTATTTTTGGTGTCTGAATTTGTATGATGTTATGAGTTCTCTTTTTTTTTTTCTTGATATTAGGTGTTCAATTCGAACTTTTGTAATTGATTGTAAGTTTTATTTTATATAATGGATAATGTAGACATACAAGTTCAGGTTTTAAGGTAAGTAGTCAAAAATGTTTATTTTCAACAAATTTGTCAACACCCAAATATGAATAACTAGAAAAGTTTTACGCACCTTTCTTTTTAACAGTTAAAAAGTGAAACTTTAATTTCTAAAGAATCCGCCTGTGCCGAAGAGAGGAAGAGAGAGAAAGAAGATAGAGAGAGAACAGAGAAGAGAGAAAGGGAAGAGAGGATGGGGAGAGAAAGAATAGAGAGAACAGAGAAGAGAGAAAGGGAGAGATGAGGAAAAAGTCGTCGGCCAACTTCGGGCAACGACATTATTCCGGCTAGGTATATTTTCAACAAGAACTTGAACTGCAGCTTGATTCGAAAATGGAGGTGAAAAAAACCAGTGGGAGAAGCAATTTGGGCAAGTTAATGACATATTGAAGGGATATAAAGAAACTTGAATTTCTCTTCAATACAAAGGTAGTCTTATTTTGGTTTAAAAGTTTAATTCTTCGGTTTCCCGTATGACAATAGTTTGTCATTTGCACTTTGTATCCGGTTCAAATAGAACAAGAACAGAAAGAACAAGGACATTTGGAGTCTTTGAAATTGTCACTTATCTTTGTTGCTATTTTTTTCTTTAAAACTAATTCGAATGTGAATGGAAGGCTAAAAATACATAATGGAATCTAACAATCTGAAAATATTTTTAAAATAATTATGCTATGTAGGTTATAAATTCAAAACCAAGTTGAAAGAGAGAACGCAACACCGGTTTGAATTTGTTATTATCCTTCAACAAATGCTAAGGGCTTAAGTTTGGGTGAAAACTTATATGGTTAGTAGGGTTTGTTATTAAGTTTGATTTTTGTCGTAAATTTAGTCTTGAATTTGATTTTTTCCTATTTCCTATCACCGGTTTCGATGAAGTTCTTCATATGTTAGTTTTTCAACTTCAACTTCATTGAAACAAATGTAATTAATATTGTAGGGAAATTTATATCCGTGTGGACATATAGATGATGTTCTAACACAATTCATCATAATATTTTGAGCTAATGGACGCAGTTTAGAAAGAACTCAAATTCTTTGTTGCATAAGACGTGAGATTCCTTAGATAACAATAATTGACATAGATTTCATAAAAAAAAAAAACAATAATGGACATAGTCCAAATGACTTAATCGTAAGTACTTATTCTCTTCCTTTACCATTTTCTGACCTATAAAGTGCGTTATGAAATTGTCCGTGCCGAAGGCACGGGTCATGCCTAGTTCTTATACATGGAATATCAAGGAATTTGAAAAGGCTTTCTTCTTATAATTTCTCATGAACTTCTTCAAGTAATAACAAATCTGTAATATTGTAATCATAAAGATAGTGATTCAGAGAGAGAATGGCAGGATAGAGAGAGAGAGAGAGAGAACGAGGCGGCCACAATGGTGCTCGATGGTCGGAATGGTGATGGTGGTCGGAAGTTATAGTGGTGGAGGAGAGGAGAAGATGAAGACTAGGGAGACAAAATTAAACAATTTTTGGGTGCAAAATGAAGACGCCCCGTAAGTCAAATCGTGTTCACCAAACTCTTTATGCCACTGAGATTTTTCTTTATGTCCTAAAGCTGCGCCTTTGATAAAATGACGTTTCTTTATTCTTATTCTTTTTTTTGTCGTCCGGACACTAACTTTGTGCATTTTAAGGTATTTAAGATGTTTCCATAGTATAACCAATACAAATGATGCCTTATTCAACAAAAAAAAAAAATACAAATGATGCCTGCACATATTTATTGGCCTGATTTGGCCATGATAGTTGATGATGTGGAAAAGTTATTTTAGGGAAACTCTTAGAAATTTGATCTTTTAAGCTCTCTTGAATGTCATTCTCTAATGGATTATGATCTTAGATGGAGGGAGGGGGAAGTCAGTCAAATGCTGAAGGTTTAAAAAATAATTTAGTGAGTGTGCAAGAATCGTCACCCTTTCCGGGAAAATCTGTCATGCTTAGGCAGTGGCAAAGTAATAGAGCATAATTCAAATTGGAGGATAGACAACTCTTATTCGGCTACTATCCACCAGATTATGACACCTCAGGGTTGTTTAGTTTGTTATGGCTGGACCGAGCCTTGTCCACTTGCGATTCACCTCAACTTAACTAATTTAAGTTTGTTATAGTTAGTTAGAGTTGGTTAGAGACAGAAACTGTTTTCTGTTTTTGATTTGTTAGAGAGTTAGTTGTAATCTCTCTTTAAATACTCTTGTACTCATTTCATTTGAGGTTAATGAGAATCAAATCAACTATGGTAACAGAGCTAATTGCCTCATCTCTGAAAATTCTATTCTCACTTTCTCTCTCTAAAATTCTTCTTCTTCATCTTCGTCTCCATCGACTTCTCCTTCATCATCTTTTTCCTTCTCATCTATCTTCTATCTTCTGATTCGTTAATTGTTCTATAAAACAATGGAGAATCCTAAAATCACCTCTTTGGCTATCAACTCTATGGGAAACGCTATCCCAATCAAGCTTCAAAGTGATAACTATTTGGCTTGGAGATCACTTTTTATTCCAATACTTAAGAAATACAAAGTGCTTGATTTCATAGATGGATCTCGACCACAACCTGTTCAATTTCTGGATACTGAATCGAAGGAAATCAATCCTGAATATCTTGAGTGGTTAGAAGAAGATCCGACTTTGTTAATTTGGAAAAATTCCACTTTGTCAGACTCTGTGATTCCTTATGTGGTAGGAAATACTTCTTCTCAAGAGTTATGGCAGAATCTTGAGGATTCTTTTGCTTCAGCTTGTACTTCTCACATCTTTCAATTGCAAGAAAACCTTCGTGATTTGAAGAAAGACTCAGAGAAAATGCCTGAATTTCTTACGAAAGTAAAGAAGATATCAGATTCTCTTGCTGTTGCTGGTAGTCCAGCCTCTAGTGCTGAGTTAGTCGTGAGCATCTTGAGAGCTCTTCCATCTGAGTATGATTCTTTTTCAGTAGCTATTAAATTAAGGAAACCTCCTGTTTCTGTCACTGGGATAAAAAAAATCTTTTAATCAGTGAGGAAATCACAATCTCTGAGAAACAAAAGAGGTCTATGCTCAATGTGAATCAAGCTTTATTCACTAATCCTCAAGTTCGATCGAATCAACCAAGGTTCAATGCCGGTAATTCTTCCAATTCGTATTCTAATCGATACAAGGGAACAAGAAATTATAATAACAATTCTTTTCAAGGAAAGAACTATGCTACCAATAATAGTGATTCTCAAGTTAAAGCCATATACTCATCAAGCTTCAAGAAACACTAATGGTGAAAACCCTGTCTGTCAAATATGTCGTAAAGTGGGACATACTGCTGTTGAATGCTATCATCGCATGAACTTCTCCTATCAAGGTCGTAATCCACCCAATAATTTAGCAGCTATGCTTGCTACAACCAATATTTTGGGTGAAAACCCATGGTATGCTGATACTGGAGCTTCACACCACATAACTCAAGATGCTTCTAACATAGCCTCTTCTTCCACTTCTAACTATAAAGGTAAAGAGGTAATCCCCACAGCTAATGGCCAAGGTATGTTTATTTCTCAAACTGGTAATTCTATCTTTAAGCATAATAATCATACTTTCTCTCTCAAGAATGTGTTAGTTGTTCCTCAAGCTACACATAATCTGTTGTCTTTGAATAAATTCACAAGGGATAACAATTGTTCTATAACATTTGATCCTGTTCAATATTCTGTGAAGGATCTCATTTCGAACCAGACTCTTTTTCAAGGGCCAGCTAGAGGTGGTTTGTATCCAATAATGCTAGATATTGGGTTCTCTTCCAAACCTCAAATAAAGGCTTTGCTAGCAAGGACAGCTTCACCTGCTCTCTGGCACAAGAGGTTGGGCCATCCATCTTTTCAATCTTTGCAAAAATTGAAGCATCTCCTCACCAATACCTCCATCAAGCCAATATTTTGCTCAGATTGTCATCTAGGCAGAAGCAAGAAACTTTCTTTTATACCTTCTAATAATGTAGCTTCTTTACCACTACACTTGTTACATATAGACCTATGGGGTCCTGCTCCTAGTGTCTCTGTTAGTGGCTACAAATACTATGCTAATGTGATAGATGAATACTCTAAGTTCTGTTGGATATTACCTTTATCAAATATATCACATTTCACTTCTGCTTTATGTCTTTTGTTACTTCTATTGAAAATCAATTGGGTCACAAAATAAAAACCATTAGAACAGATGGAGGAGGGGAGTTTCTTGCTACTTCTTTTAAATTGTTCCTTCAAAACAAAGGAGTTACTCATCAAATGACATGCCCTCATACTCCAGAACAAAATGGAGTGGTTGAATCCAAGCACAGACATTTGATTGATCTTACTAGAACCTTGCTTGTTCAAGCTTCACTTCCTAGCTCCTATTGGCTTGAAGATCTTCATTCAGCTAATTACCTCATAAAGAGGCTTCCTCTACTGACTTTGCAAAATATTTCACCATTAGAAAAGCTTTTCTATTGCACACCTGACTATGACTTCCTCAGAGTTTTTGGTTGTGCATGTTATCCTTGGTTGCGACCATATGCACATAATAAGCTTGCACCAAAGAGCAAGGAATGTGTTTTTATAGGCTATGCTACCAATCGGAAGGGTTACAAGTGTTTAAACCCCACTAATGGTCGAGTTTACATTTCAAGACATGTGGTTTTCAATGAAGAGTATTTCCCATTATCTTCTCCCAAATATTCTAACATAGGTGCTTCTCATGATAATCATCACCTTATCTTATACCAATTGTTCCCATTCCAACAACCTATTCTCCTCCTAGCACGGCTGACGAGGAACCTACTCCAATAACTCCTATTCACGAACAACCACCAGTAACTCCTATTTCCCCTCTTCCTGAACCACTATCACCTGTTCATGACCATTCACCCCTATCACCTGTTCATGACCAAATTCATGAACCCATTCCTGAATTACCTCCTTCACCTATTGATCAGGCTCCTATTCATGAACAACCACCACCCACAATTCAATCCATTCACCCAATGCAAACAAAAGCTAAGTCTGGAATTTATAAACCTAAAACATTCTAGCTTCAACTAAACATCCTCTTTCTTCTACATTGACCACTACAACTTTACCTCCAACACCAACTTATTTTACCCAAGCTAACAAGGTTCTTCAATGGAGAGAAGCTATGGCTACTGAGTTTAAGGCTTTACAAGATCTCAATACTTGGTCCCTTGTTTCTCCTTCTCCTAATCAAAATTTGGTTGGTTGCAAATGGGTCTTTATATTAAAGCAAAAGTCCGATGGTAGTATGGAAAGATATAAAGCTAGATTAGTGGCAAAGGGCTTTCACCAAAGAGAAGGAATCGATTATTCAGAGACATTCAGTCATGTGGTCAAGCCAACTACAATTCGAGTTCTTCTCTCTCTAGCTGTTCAAAATGATTGGATGATTAAACAACTTGATGTTAGCAATGCATTTCTTAATGGTCATCTCAAGGAAGAGGTTTATATGACCAAACCTTCATGATTTCAAGATGTTTCTTATCCTAATTATTTTTGTAAACTTCATAAATCTCTTTATGGTTTGAAGCAAGCTCCAAGAGCATGGTATGAAGAATTGGTGGATTCTTTGCTAGCTCTGGGTTTTCAGAAATCCTTCTCAGACACATCATTGTTTGTTCTGTCAGACAATGGGGTTCTTCTATATGTGTTAGTTTATGTGGATGACATATTAGTGACTGGTAACTCTACCTCAGCTTGGGCATCCCTCATCACAACATTGAGTTCACAATTTGCTATGAAGGACTTGGGTCCTCTTCATTATTTTTTGGGCATGGAAGTTAAGAGAGATATGTCTGGACTCTATCTCTCTCAAACTAAGTATACTTTAGATCTTCTTAAGAAGGCTCAAATGGCTGATTCTAAGCCATGTTCAACTCCACTACCACACAGAACAAAGTTGAATCCTACTGAGGGTGAGCTCTTTAGTGATCCTACCTATTATAGAAGCTTAGTGGGAACTTTACAATATCTTACATGGACAAGACCTGATATAAGTTATTCAGTGAATCTTGTTTGTCAATTTATGAGTCAACCAAGGTCTTCTCACCTTTTGGCTTTGAAAAGAATTTTGAGATATCTTAAGGGTACAATCACACATGGAATTCAATTTACTAAGAGCAATTTTTTGAGTATACAAGGATTTGCTGATGTAGATTGGGCTGGTAGTGTCTGTGACAGTCGATCTACACCTGGTTTCATCATTTACTTGGGTGGAAATCCTATCTCTTGGTCAGCTAAGAAGCAACCTACTGTGTCCAGGTCTTCAACAGAAGCAGAATATCATTCTCCTGCACACACAGCAGCTGAAACCTTATGGATTTGTTCTCTTCTGAAGGATTTACATTGCTTTATTTCTGTTGCACCAATTCTATGGTGTGACAATGTTTCAGCCTTAGCCTTAGCATCAAATCCTGTCTTTCACTCCAAAATAAAGCATCTTGCATTGGATTTTCATTTTATCAGAGAGTTGGTGGTTAACAAGAGAATTCAACTACTCCCTCAGTCTCAAATTAAGAGACCCAGACCTAAATTCCTACAAATTTTTCAAATATTTTTTTCCACTTATACCCTCATTTGATGCTCAGATTAGTGAGATTTCTCTTTTTGGTTTAATTCAAATTAAATTTCTTTACAAAAAATAAGTGGAATAAATTTGGATTTTATTTAATGCTGAAATTATTTTCGGTAACAATCCAAATTGTTCATGTCTTTGAATGGTATTTTTACTTTCAAATTGGATGGGGTTTTTTCTTCCAAATTAGATTGTTACCGAAAATAGATGCTTGAGGAGAAAAATGTATAATATAGAGATAAAGGACAATGTTGGAAATTTGATGGATTTTATATTATAAAAGAAGAAATGGGTCTTTTATTTGAGACAAATCAAAAGGGAAAGTGGGAGTATCATATATCAACACTTCTGATCAGCCAGCTGATGTGCTCACTAAAGTTCTTCCAGGTCCTCATTTCACCCAACTTAGGTGCAAGCTTAAGCTCTTTCCCATCGCTTAGCTTGAGGGAGGGTAATAGAGCATAATTCAAATTTGAGGATGGACAACTCTTATTCGGCTCCTATCCACCAGATCATGACACCTCAAGGGTTGTTTAGTTTGTTATGGCTGGACCAAGCCTTGTCCACTTGTGTTTCACCTGAACCTAACTAATTTAAGTTTGTTATAGTTAGTTAGAGTTGGTTAGAGAAAGAAACTGTTTTCTGTTTTTGATGTGTTAGAGAGTTAGTTGTAATCTCTCTTTAAATACCCTTGTACTCATTTCATTTGAGGTTAATGAGAATCAAGTCAACTACAAAGCACCGATTGAGATGATGTTGTGTGAATCTTTGGCACTGCCTGCCCTTCTTGTCATTTTCTCCAAGAAGGGCAAAACTTAAGGTTCCGAGCTGACTTACATAGACCTTCTTGCTTCGTCTCCTTGATTGGACCAGGGCTGGAAGAGCTGCCTTGATGTGAATCTCTGCTTGCATAGAGGCAGGGCAGAGCTAAGGGGACCAAGCTGACTTCCACAAACATCCTTATTTTGTTTTAAGGCTTAAGCAGAGCTAAGGGGCAAAGCTGACTCGGATCCACCTCTTTGTTTACCTCTGAGCAAGCGTTGGGTGCAAGATGCCTTGGAGACCCGTACCGACCTCCCAACAGTCTCTCTAGCTAGAGTTGGTCTTACGTTGTACTGCTCCGTCAAATCCATCCCTTGATGGCTCTATCAAAGTTTTGTTCGTAGGGCGCATATGCGTTGCCCTGAGTGGCTTAGGTTAATCTATTGACTAGTTAAAACTAACTAATATTTGGCTCAATAATAGTTGTACTTTTCTATCAAATTGTGGGTTGTTTTTTTGTGGGAGTCGTAAATGAGTCTAAATAGTTGTTCACTTGGATGTCATTTTATTTGGTGGCGGTTGATTACTCCATACTCATTTTATTTCTTCATCATATGTGTTAATTATGCTATGATGATTAAACGATCATTGGAAAAAATGAGTAATTGAATAGATCACCCCAATATGAATACATTAATCCCACCATTAACACATCAATATTTAGAGCATCAACAAAAAAAGATTTAACTTCAAGAAAGGCTAGATAACAAAACAAGCACTCCATACTTCTCCATTATCTTACTTCATCCTAAACTAGATAAAAACATCATCTTTGATCATAAATCATCACTCTGCTTTCAATTCTGAAGATTAGTGGTTGGTTATTGACTCTGTCATGAGACATCAATGCCTGAATTGAAAGAATAATCAGTGTTTTCCTTCCCTTAATCATACACTTAAGCTAGGCCCACATTCTTTTAAGGTCTATTGTCCTGTAAAAGATAAACAAAAGAGAAAAACACAAGAAATGAGAAATAAGAACTCATTAAGAATTTTGAAATTTGGGTTAAGAGTTTTGAAGTAGTTACAGTTTTAGAGTTTTCCCCATTTGATTCTACTGATCCACCCCATTCTTTAATTCTAGAGTCGGCTAACAATGCCTGTAAGTTGAGTAAGAGATGAGTAAGAAACTCCCAATATGAGATATATATATATATAGAGAGATAGAGAGAGAGAGAGAGAGTGTGTGTGTGTGTGAGAGAGAGAGAGAGAGAGAGAGAGAGAGAGAGAGAGAGAGAGAGAGAGAGAGAGAGAGAGAGAGAGAGAGAGAGAGAGAGAGAGAGAGAGAGAGAGAGAGAGAGAGAGAGAGAGAGAGTGGACCTCTTTATTCCAATTTGTTTTAAGAGTAATCCCAAGAAGGATTAAAGTTTGTAAACCAACTCCACTAATCATTCCACTCCATATTCCCTACAATTTTAGAATCATATATTAGCATTTAGAAAGAGAAAATTAGTGGATCAATACATTTTATTAAACAGTAAACTAATTGAAAGGAAAATCACCTTTACTCCCAAGTTGAATGTTGATCCAAGCAAGAACCCAAGGGGAAGACCAACAATGTAATAGCATCCAAGGTTAACATAGGCTACCAACCATTGCCAACCAGCTCCAACAGCCACCCCTGCATCCATATACATTATAAGAACTCATAGTCCGAGTAACTAATCTTTAATGTAATTTCAAGGTTCAAAACTTAAGTTCGTGGGTTTAGGGTATATCGGAGTATCAGAAGGACAATTTGTAATCTTTGATATGTCAAGCTTTTAGGTTAACCATTTGTTAACTTGATCCAATTAAAGGACCAAGTCAGGTTGATCAAGTTAGCCAGTCATGGTGTGAAGCAACATATAGAGGCCCACACCTACGGGCTTAAAGTGCGGTCGTGCAATTTAAAAGACTAGGGGGTAAAAACATTATCCCTAATCAAGATTTTGTTAATTTTTACCTGTTAAAACTGGTTGAATACTGTTGAGTAATAAGGTGAAGGCGAAGAGTACAGCGAGATCAGAGACGGATTTAGCTACTATAGCACTGTTAGTGAATGGGAGAGGAAACACATTCCTTGTAGCCAAGACTAGAACAAAGAACGCTATTCCGATCAATGTCGCAGATAGAACGACGACTAATATAGAAAACTTAGCTGCTCTTGGCCTTGCAGCTCCAAGCTCATTTGAGATCCTCACACTATTAACAAGTTTTAAAAATGTTATTAACACAAGAATGTATACTTAATCACATTTAGTGCGAGTGTTTCAAGGTTACCTAATTGCTGCATTGAATCCCAAGAATATCATGATCTCCCATCCATTTAGGTTAGTACTGTAACGGATGAACATTATTCATTAGCAAATTGTCACTCCAAAATGGAAAAATTGTGAAGATTTTCTGCCATGAATGAACAAAAGTACTTACCAGATGGAAATAGCAGCTACTGCAATTTTAGGGTTCTGAAGTTGGCCCGCTAACACGACGAGGAGCATGTAATACCAAAACTCAAGACTGCATTTATCAAGAAGAAAACAAGCTTAATAATTCAAACCTTAATATACAAGATTTCAGAATAACTTAACAATTTTATCAAATTAGTAAAACTAATTGGTGGTCCTGAGTAGTCCTAGTTCCATTCTATTAGACATGGGCCAATTCGAAGTACTTTTAGAGACCCTTTCCTCTTACAAGTTCGAATTTTTGGAACAAGCCATTGTTAACAATAGAGGGAGAGAGAGAGAGAGAGAAGTCGTACCACATCATGATAGCAGAAGCGATTGAAAGCTTAGCAAATGCTCCCAAGTCACGGAAGGCGCTCATACTAAACCCGGTCCAAGCACCAGGGCAATAACCAAAATAAATGTAAGCAAATTGGCCCAAAACCACAATCCACCAAGATAGATTCAAAGCAATAGCTGCGCCCGGCAAGCCAAGCTGAAGTTTTATAATAAGTAACCAACACATGATTATGTGGAACACTAGTGCCAAAGCAGATACCCAAGCCATGGTTAAAACCTTGCTTTGTGCTTGTAAGAACTTCTGTATCGGGAAATTAAATCCGTATGCGAACAATTGTGGGATCATATAGAGAGCGAATCTTCCCGCGAGTTCTGCAATTTCCTCGTTTTGCCCGAAAAATTTCAAGATTGGAGTAGCCCAAATGTAAATGGGTAGCAAACATATGCACATTGCATTCAATATGATCCATGACCTTTGCATATAAACTCCCAGCATGTGATGTTGTTTTGCTCCAAATGCTTGTCCACATAAGGTTTCTAATGCACTGCCCATTCCCAACTGCATCATTTAACATTCTTTTAGGTTGCGCAATTACATTTTTCAATCAAACCTAATAAGTGTACTTGCCGGTCGATTTGAAATTTGAGGTAAAATAAATCACTTTCTATTGGGCTACTCGACCGATGTATTGTCTATTTATCTTGCAAACTACCCTTAATTTATCCACATGAGGCCTCTTCGAAGGAAAAAAACATTATAAAGTGTACATGTTTTCAAGAATGCACTATTAAGCATGTGGTTCGGGAGGTGAACATGGCAGCTGACTTCCTTGCTAAGAGTGGGCCGGCCGAGGAGCAGGAAATTGATTTACAAAGGCTACCAGCTGAGCTGATTGCTATAGTCCGAGACGACAAAAATGGTGTTATTAGACTAAGAAAGACTTGGAGTTTTGTTTCTCTTGTTTTTTTGTTGCTTTTTAGCTAGCTGCTCTTGTTCAGGGTCGGGCCCTTTAACCCGCTTACTAATGCAAAGAAAGAAAACATTATAAAGTGTGCTATGTTCAGACGGACAACCTTGTTCAGAAGCAAGGGCGGAGCCAAGATTTGAAGTTAGACCGGACTATCCTAAAATTGCTTAGAGAACAAAAATTTCATTTCTAACGTAGATGAACTCACAAGTAGCATTTGAACCAAATAGACAAGTGTAACCGAGGTGTAACAAAAGACCACTGGTTTAGAAAAAAAAAATTAAGAAAATTAAGAAAAACACATACCATAATTCCAAAAGCAAGACCAGCAATGACCATATTTTCAGTAGACACAGCATCTAACTCAAGTGTAGTAAGATGACCAGCAAATACTTGTGTAGTTGCTCCAAGTGAGTATTGTGCAATTGCAGTAAAGATTGCTGGACCGGCTAAGTACCATAATTTCTTGTTTTCCACAATTGCTTCTTTCACAAACTCACCACAATTTGTGATCTCCCCAATATCTGGTTCTTGATCAAGCAATGGTTTCTGTAAATCCCCCATTTCTTTTCCTCTTCCTTTCTTGATCAAGTGAGTTTTCTTCTTAATTTGTTTTCTACTTCTTCCTTTTTTGTAAATTTTTTTTTGTTTATATGATTTGTATAAGACGAGAAGCTCGTGGGAGTCTAAGAAGCAGAGAAGGTGCCTGCAAAATATTTGGTTTTTATATTTTTCAATATTAATGTTAGAAAATTTTGAGTGGCAGATTTCTCGTGGGATTTGTATAAGCAAGTTAAAATGTCAACATCACTATTTTAATATTAAATTTGGAGCATGTTTGGCATCATTTGCCTTTCCCCGTCCAAAGTGAGTCATGAGTGATGTACATCTCACAAAGTAAAATATTGGATCTGCAATCTACGGCTAATTATGATAGAGTTTCGATATCTTCTTGGTGATTTGGAACAATTTTTTGTATGGTTTTTTTTTGTTGAAATCATTTTTTTTTTGTATGTAGTGAATCTTCATTTTGGTGGACGTTCCAAGAATAATGTGCAGCAGATAGTTTCCAAGATATTTATTATTATTATTATTATTATTATTATCATTAATAGTTTGCTTTTGGCCTCTAATTTGTGACTAATTCACTGATTTGACATCTATATGTGTTTGAAAGTTCGATTTGACCCTCAGAAACTAAAAAAACTCTAACTCACCTCATCTCTCCCTCTCTCCTCCATTTCATCGTCTTTCTCCTCGATTTCATCACCTCTCTCCTCCACTTAATCTCTTTCTCTCTAACTAACCACCTTCTTTGACAAAGGTCGGTGGTCGGTCAAATTTTTCGGCGACCTTCAAACTATAAATAAAAATATATTTTTGTTCTTCTTTCTCTCTCTCTTTCTTCTTCTTCTTCAGCACACACTTTCCGTTCTTTTTTCTCTCTCTAAACTCTGTGGCGAAAGAGAGCCCTTTCGCTGCAGATGTGGTCAGCAACAAACCTTTCAAGATTTGTTGAAGGTCTAGTCCAGATTTGGTAAACCAGACCTTCGTTGAAGGGGTTCCCCTTCGCAAGAGAGTTTAGAGAGAGAAGGGAGAAGAAGAAGAAGAAGAAGAAGAAGAAGAAGAAGAAGAAGAAGAAGAAGAAGAAGAAGAAGAAGAAGAAGAATATTGTTTTACCTTGATTACCTTATTTTTCTGAATATAAGAAAATTAGAATGATATGAAAAGTTTACATTTTAACAAAATCATTACGTAAGATCCCTGACCAGCAAGAGATTGCAGAATTATTTCTAAAATTACTACCTAGGAGTCACGTGAGATGAATTGAGACTCTTACAACGTGATATGCAAAGCGGTATATTAGAAAAACAGAAGCAAATAGAGTAAGTGAGGTATTTCTAGAAACTAGAACCTTAGGATCCACGTCAGATGAAAGAAATATTTCTTGAAACCAGGGTTTTTCAAAACTAGGGGCTCATCGCCGCGGTTTGGAGATATAACTATGGGCTTTGGATCTATATAAAAAAACACCATAGACACATTCTATGCCATCCTAAAAAATTTTCTATCTAAAATAATAGTATTGGCGTTTGAGATACATATAGGGCAGGTCAAGGGGTTCGAAAATGATGGTAAGTTTCTCTAATTTTGATTTTGTCCAATTTATTTTACTTTGTATGAATTTTATCCTCTAATTTATTTTTGGATCTAAGAACCTTCTAAAATTTCTCCATCTTTTTTTTTATAGAATTGAAATACCATGTCAATAGTGATGTTGGTGAAGTGAAACAATTTAGGAATGCGTGGTATGGGAAAGCAACTGCCGAGGCCTCCCACTTAGCCCTTAAATGTGGTAACTAAATATCTCATTATATTTCAAAATATATGAGATTATGTATTTTCAATTTTTAGAGCAAAGGTTTTTTTCTATTTTTTTTCTACTTTGCCTACTTTCTTTTCTTGATTGTCAAGATATAGGTAGTGTTTTTTTTCATAATTAGATCAGAAATCTAATTTGATATTTGAATTGACTCGGGTGTATTCAAGGTTGTTTGATATTTTATATGACTCATGCATCTGTTTCATTTTAACAGTTGATTGAGACTGATTTTAGTTCGATCCGAGTTAGAAACAAATTTTAGAAGGCTCCTCCATCTCATCTGTTCTCTCTGCCACTTCATCTTCTCGCCACATCATCATCTTCTCCGGCAAAGGTCGTTGGCCGGAAAATTGGCCGGCCGGCGACCTTCGCTGGAGAAGATGAAGTGGCAGAGAGAACAGATGAGATGGAGGAGAACTTTCAAAAAAATGTATTCTCCATAAAAATTTATTCCTCGGAGAATTTTCAAAAAGATCTGGATTCCCTCGAAAATTTATTCCCCGGAGAATTTTCTTTATTCCTCAAAACCGCGGCCATAATCAATAAGTATTTACTTCACTTCTGTTTTAGGAATAGAGGTTTTGTTTTTCGTCAAAGGGTAGGTTGTTTCTTCGAAATCAAATAATCAATGTTCCATCATGATCAATTAGTTCTACTTGTTCTTTTTTCTCTTGTTTGAAAATGTAGTCCAGTTGGAGGTTCTGTTAGAGGTTTTGCTGTTGAGGCAGATGAGCCTATGGCGAAGTTTAGTGGCGATGTTGATTAGTGGAAGAATCATTTGTATGATGACTCTGATTTCTACCTCTGATCCTTCAGAATGTCCAAATACACATGGAAACATTGGTCAATACATTAATGGAATCGACAACCATACCCGGTAAGATTTCTTTCTCTTTCTAATAACAGATTCTTCCTCCAACTATTATAAACTAGTGTTTCCACTTTGGTTACCTAACATTTGATAGTGTTTCAATTAAGACAATTACAATCAAAAGTAATAGTCTTAATTGTGTTTATAGTTATACAATGCATGGATCAGACTTCGAATGGCTTGTGTTATATATCTCAAACTTGATGTTGTTGGGTAATCCCACATTGATTGTGAAAGTGGGAGGAAAGCCTCACCTCTTGAACTAAGTTTTTAGGATGAAAAAGCTCCGGACCACCAAAAACTAGTATCAGAACCTAGGACGAGAGAGATCTTATCCCAATAGTCTATCAAAGTTAAAAACCAACATTTGAGATAAATTGTTGAGATAATATCTGACAGTGTCGGGGGCGTCACCTCTTAGGATAGCTTTTGAGGTGAGATGCACAAGACACCTGACATACCTAGCCAATCAAATGAGAGACGAATAATTTAAATTATTTGCATTTACGAATTAGTCTAAAGTCCAATATAAATGAAACAGGGATGGAAAGAAGAAGCAAAATGTCAAATGTAACAGATTTGGTGTATATTGCGAGTGTCGAGTTCTACTCATTGCGAGTTGAGATATTCGAGTACACAGGAGACTATATTATGATTTTAATTCATCCGAATACAAGCAATATCCCGCCCACCACTTTATGTAATTTAGTTTCATTACATGCTCCCATTATTTGAGAATTGAGAGAGTTTCAATAGTTTATACTTGTAAACCATTATCTCTAAAGTTCTTGTGCATTCGTATATGAAGCTCAAACTTGAGCTACATAATTTAGGATTTTAATCTGTAATAAGAACTTTAAAGATAATGCTTTACAAACATATATATTATCTTTGAAGTTCTTATTACATATTAAAACGGTAAATTTGATGTAGCTCAAGTTTGTGAAATAAGACTTGAAACTTGTACAACACTGCTATTCTTATATTGATTTTTGTATGTTTATTATTTACTATTGATTGAGCTCTTTTGATTGTGTACCTGCAAATTCAATTTTGGTTGCTTCTAAAGGTACCGGGTCAAAAGGTTGTTAGCATCCGGAAATTTTATTAACTCGGGTCAATGGCCATTGACTCGAGTTCTCTATAAACACCGGTTTTTAATGTAGGTGACGTTCACCTTCGTTTGCTTCTTCCATCTTCTTCTTTCAAAATAAAAGGAATCCCAATTAGTTTTTCTTAGAATGAATAACAAAAGACAATTAGGAGGTAGTAAAGAGCATGGTCAGTCGAGGTGGGAACCATACGTTCCACCTTAGAATCTGCTCAAGATATTTGACTAGTTGAAAACGTTTGATTCAGATCCATTCTGAATATATTTAGGTCTAGATTTAGGACTAAGATGAAGGTACCCAATTACCCTTAGAGAATTGAGAGCCTTTTTCAACAAGTATGTCTTCTCTCTCAATCTATCTATCTACATATATATAGAGGTATACTTTTGTCTAACTATATTAATTGTTGAAATGCAGTTTACATGGAGAAAACTGTATTGAAGATATCCAGATGCAAGAAGTAACTGAGAAGAGACAACCACTGTTTGCTCGTGTTATATTTAGATCTGCTGCCATTGTTGCTGCTATCTTAGGTGGTAAAGACAGGGCTAAGTATCGCATTAATGGGAAACATGTATGGACTAGAATCTTTGTCGACAAAGTTACCGAGGGCCAGTCATCGGGACAGGACAAGTGTTGCTGAGGAATGGTGATACAAGGGGGGTTAGTCGGTCAGAGTCGTTATCATTTGTCGTTATCATTTGTTGTTGTTGTTGTTGTTGTTGTTGTTGTTGTTGTTTTCAAACTACATTAATTGTTGTTGTTGTTGTTGTTGTTGTTGTTGTTGTTGTTGTTTTCAAATTCATTTGATCTGCATTAATTATTTCTATATTTTGAAACTGTTAAATTGTGTCTTAACTGTTAAATTATGCATTAGTTATCACTATATACTCTCCTCTGGAAACCTTTCTTCCTCACACCTCTTTCTCCCTCTCTTGCTCACTACAATTTCTCCTTTATTAGTAGAATTGTTATCGTTAACAAGTTTGTTCTTATCTATGTACTATTAATTCTTCTTGTAGCTATTACAAAAGAAGTATTAGCTAGAGATATGCAAAAAACAATATTGGGCAGGAGTTTGTCTACAAATCTACTTGATGATGATTTTTTTTCCCGTTTTGATTATTGATACCTCGTAGGCATTTCAGTAGTAAAGATAACAAATTGTGATTTAGACAGACTAATGAAACAAATGTTACTTTTCTTAGTTATTTAGTATTAGTTTTCCAATGTTATTATTATGTAACTATTGATATATTATAGATAACGCAAATTCGACATAGCTCTTTATCAATTTAATATTGCGTATTCTCCTTAAGTTTACTAAAATGTTTGACTGTAAATACAATTATTGATATTAAGCAAATCTCTCTTTCTCTCTCTCATTATTGTTTTATTTTCATTCTATTATACAAATTATATAGTGGATTTCGGTCCCTAAGTCAATATTTTTGAGGTTTTGGTTTTCAATCTTTTTCTACCACTTGAGTCAATTCTAACTCGTTTTGAAAGATCATCACTTTTGAGAGTTCATTATTATTTTATTTTTTCAAATTTTACAATTTGAAATCTAGTTTTTGTTTCAAAACTTGATTCGAGATGAGTAAGATTAGTTGATATTCTTACGATCTTTTAACTACAGTTTACGAATTATGTAAACCCATAGAGGAACATATCTTCTTCTTGGGTAAATTTTTGATACATATTTAATTTAATTTGTATAAATTTCTCTTGCTTTTCTTCTATAGACTTTGTTAATAATTTCTCTTTTATCAATTTTAACTTGAATTACTAGTTTTAATTTACTAATATAAAAATTGTTTTTAGAAAAAATATTTGTTTTGATATTTGAAAGACAATCAGTGCACAATCAAAGATATAAATATTTCTCACTACGGGGTTAAAACTTTCAGAGGGCTAAACTTCCAAGAACCGTTTTCTAGAGAGACAGACAAAGCCAAGTATTTGATAGTCTTTCTGGTGAAGGAGCCCTTCCTTCGTCGGAATCTCCGTCAATTTTGAATGGGAAGATGTCCTTTTAAGTTATATTATGTCTTAGGTTTAAATTAGAAGTTCCTCTTTGACGCAGCGGAAAATTCCGGAAAAGAATTAAAACTCCGTCTAAAACTTATAGAACCCAGAAAAAAGTCTTTGATCTCCGTCTAAAGACTATAGAACCAAAACTAAGAAGATTTAATACTAAAAAGCTGAACTTTATTGATAAACTTGAATGAATAAAACAACTCCTAGATCCCCCTTTATATTGACTTAGGGTTTCCTTAACCTAATCAAACTCAAATAACAATTTCTAATAAATAAAATACTACTTTCCTAAACCTAATCAAATTCTAATAACAACTTCTAAATAAATAAAATACTAGAATCTAAAACCTAAAAAGTTGCATAAAAATATAAAACTGCTAAAAATAATAATTTTCTACTAACAAAAATATTATGCTACTAAAATAACTAGATGAAAGCCAAAAATCTGCAAAGCAAGTATTTTGGGTAATGGGGCGTTTTTGAGGAGAGAGAAACACCAGGCTGACGTCAGCCACCCTTCGTTTCTTCTTCTCCTTTTTCCCCTAACCAAACCCTAGAAACTCATCTCACCATCCAAATTACAAATACAAAGTAACATAAGAGTACATGCAATCATAAAAAAACTCACCACAAACAACAATCAATTAATAAGCCCTAATCAATTTAACCTACTACTAACTTGTCCCACACCAAAACCAAACAAATCACCAACAGCCATCTTCCAAGCATACACCACACGAACAAGCAACAGCAAAATCACAACCAGCAAAGGCAGCCAAACAGGGAAGTCCCTTCCTGTCCTTAGCTTAATTACTTAAGTTTATGCCTATTTTCTTTGCTTTGCTCTAGTGTTCTAGCTTGATTGAAGTTATACTTAGCTCTGTTCTTCTTGGTTTAACCCTAGCACAGAGGTCAGGAGTATTAGTTTTTGAAGCTTACTTTATTTGCAACTAGTATAAGATAGTTGCTTAGGTATAGAGATATCTGTGTTAGTGTATGGTTTATCTTTCTTAGTGATTATCATATTTTCTTAGCAGTTATGTGAATCTATTCTTTGTCCGATCTTTGGTTTATTGCTTTATTAGTACGTTATCCTTGTGTTCTAGTCGTGTGATTAATTTTTTTTTCATGTAAATAAGTGCTGCTCATCTAAAAATTAGTTTACTAGGGTATTAGTTTGTTTAGTTCCATTTCAAAAATATAAAAATATGTCTTAGTTGAGCATTAATCTTCGTGTTATGTAAGTTTTTTCGTATTGTGGTTAATTTTGTATTATTCCTGTTTTTTTTTCTTTTCTTTACGAGTCTAGGGGTTTAGTCTAGTTTTAATCTCTTTTAGTCTCCATTGCTCTTTTCGTTTAGATCTTTTTGTGGTTTTGTGCCTTTCATTTTATCTATATTGCTAGCTAAGTTCTCAGGGCTTCTTCATCAAAAAAAAAAAAAGAAGTTCTCAGGGCTTGTTTTAGTCTTGGTTTCATTAGTTTGTTGGTGTTGATTCGTGTTGGTGTATGTTGGTGATGCATCTTAGTGTTTGTATCTTCCTTTGTGGTGGGTTTTATTAGTTTTCTTCTGGCAGTTATCAGTAGTTTCCGAGTAGCTGGTGGAAGCTGCTTGAGGGTTAGTTTGGGTGCTTTTTTGGGGAGGGAGTGCCTTCAGAGTTTTTTTAGGTTGCAGCTTATAATTCTGTTGAGGTTAGGGAGTGCCGGCATAGGGTTGAGAGCTTTGAGTTTGTTGTTGGACTAGTTCGGTGGTAGGTGCCTTTAGTCTTGGGGTAGGGAGTGCCTGCAGACTTTGAGAGCTCAGCGGTGATTAGGGAGTGCCGGCAGAGGGTAGCTCTTTGTTCTATCGCTTTCTTTAGTGTTTAGGGTTGAGAGCGTTGAGAGTGTGGGTGGTCTAGTTCGTTAGTAGGTGCTTTTTGGCGTGGGGTAGGGAGTATCGACAGATTTTAAGAGTTCTGTAGACCTTTTCTAGGTGCTTTCAGTTTTGAGTTCGGTAGTGCTTTGGTAGTGGACTTTTGAGGGCATTCTGTTGGAGTGCTCTCAGAGTCTGGTCCCTGAGAGCAGGCGCGGGGAGTGCTTAGAGAGGTAGTCTTAGTGTATCATCCTTTTAGGCGCCCTCCAGATTTTGAGTTAGCAGGGTCTTGGGAGTGCCTGTAGAGCCGAGGTTTTTGCTTGGCGTTTGGAGGGTTAGTGCATTATGGATTTAAAAGTGTTGGCCTGGAACCTTCGTGGTTGCAATAATTTTGCTAATCGTAAACATCTTCTTAGTCTTATAAAAGATCACAACCCGGACATCATTTTCCTTTCTGAGACTAAATGCATGAACGTCAACATAGACAAAATGGTGAATACCAATAACATATACTATAAGCATGTGATTGACCCGGTGAATAAAGCTGGTGGTCTTGCCCTTTTCTGGAATTCCAATTTCGACGTGGATATTATTCATGCTGATATTAATATGATCCATGTCAAAATTACACAGGTGGTTTTGGGTAGTAAGATTTTTCTCACGGGCTTCTATGGGTGCCCATATAAAAGCAATAAAATGAAACCCTGGGAAAAGCTTACTAGTCTGGCCCCTAGTGGTAATAGCCCGTGGGTAGTTATAGGAGACCTTAACTGCATCCTTGATCCCTCGGAGAAGCTGGGTGGGCAACCGGCTCATCTTCCTACGATTCAACTGCATAAGAATATGATTAACAATCTGGGCCTTCATGATTTAGGTTATGTTGGGATTCCGTATACTTGGACCAATAGGCAATTTGCAGGGAATCTGATTGAAGAGCGGCTGGATAGAGCAGTGGCAAATTATAATTGGATCAGCTGTTACCCGCATTCTAGACTCCATCATTTAGATACTCTGGGATCTGATCATAAACCTATTCTTCTTGCGACCAAGAATCAATCGGCTCTAGGTCGTAAACCCTTCAAATTCATTCGCACTTGGATGTCTCACCCAAATTGCGCTAGCTTTATCAATACCAATTGGCTTAAACCTCCCCATCAGATTCAACTCAAGCTTAATTCCCTGGCCATTAAGCTCTCTAAGTGGAACAAAGAAGTATTCGGTAATCTGGAGATGACTATTAAGCAGCTCACTCAGAATCTTCAGAGGATTAATAATGCTGAAGCGTTCAAAACTACTTACTCCCAGATCGAGCATCTTCTTCTTCAGCAAGAGAGTCTTTGGAAGGAAAAATCTCGAATTGCTAATATCAACTTGGGTGATAGAAATACTCAGTATTTCCATGCCAAGGCCACCACTAGACTTCGTAAGAATAAGATTCTGGCCATTAAGAAGGAGGATAATACGTGGGTGAATGATGAAGCGGAAATTGCGACGCTCTTTTCGAGACATATTCAGCAGATTTCCACCACAGTGGGTTCTACTATCTCCTCGACTATTACTAGTTGCTTCGAACCTCAGATCTCGGATGAGCAAAATGAGTCTCTTACAGCGATTCCGCATTCCGATGAGATTCGGAAGGCAATTTTCTCTCTTAAGCCTGGGGCGGCACCAGGGCCAGATGGTTTCCCTCCTTATTTCTACCAATCTAATTGGGAAACAGTTAAGGATGACATTCATCTCATGACCAACTCTTTCTTTCAGCACTCTACTCTTCCTGAGATGTCGAATCACACTCACATATGCCTTCTGCCTAAAACTAAAACTCCGCAATCGCCGGCCGACTACCGTCCTATTAGCCTGCTAAACACCACGTATAAGATCATTACCAAAATCCTGGCTAACAGACTGAAACCCATTCTAACTGATATCATATCCCCTTTTCAAGGAGCTTATGTCCCTGGCAGACAAATCACTGATAATATTATTATCAGTCAAGAGATTATCCATTCATTCAAGAAAGTTAAGGGTTCCAAAAGCTACTTTGGGCTAAAGTTAGACATGTCTAAAGCTTTTGACAGAATTGAATGGAGTTATCTGGAGAGTGTTATGAAATTGATGGGTTTTTCTAGCAGATGGACCAATCTCATTAACACTTGTCTTTCTACGAGTTCGATGGCGGTGCTCATCAATGGGCGTCCGGGCAGCACTTTCAATGTGAGCAGGGGTATTAGGCAAGGGGATCCGCTCTCTCCTTTTCTGTTTGCCATAGCCATGGAAGGTCTTAGTCGGCTTCTAGAGAAAAATCATAATGCTTCCTCTTTCATTGGCTTTCCCATCCCCAATGCGAACTTCTCGTTCAAACATCTCCTTTTTGCGGATGACTGCATCATTTTCGGCCAAAACTCTCTTGAGAATATTTTCAATCTTAAGCAAATTCTTAAGGAATTTAGTGACGCTTCCGGTCAGATGATTAACTACGCTAAGTCGAATATCTTTTTCTCGAAAAATTCGCATCCTAAGTTCAAACGGATGATTATTAGAGAACTTAAGGTTCACCAATCTTCATCTGGGGATAAATACCTAGGTACTAAACTTTTCATTGATCGCAATAAGAAACAAGCTTTCAACTCTCTTGTCACCCAAATCAAGAATAAACGCCAAATGGCAAACTCATCTCCTCTCGCAAGCTGGCCGCTCGGTAGTTATATCAACCATCGCAGCGGCTGTTCCTCGATACCAAATGCAGTGCTTTGCGCTTCCTAAAGGCATAAGCAACAGCATTGAGTCTATTCAACGGACTTTCTGGTGGGGAAAACCCAAAACTTTCCATACTATCAACTGGAATTCTATTTGCAAACCTCGCAAATATGGTGGTCTCGGGCTTCGTCTTCCTCAACTCGACAATCAAGCTTTCCTTCACAAACTGAACTGGCGTATTATCAGCAACCCGAAGGCTATTTGGGTCCAAGTGCTGAAAGGGAAGTATTTTCATAAATCCCAGAAACCTAAGCCCCCCAAGAATCATTATTCGTGGCCGTGGAAATCTATATCGAAATACTATGATCAAAGTGAGAGTCTGATTTTTTGGAATATTAACAAAGGAGAACTTATCAATATTTGGACTGACTACTGGATACCTAACCATCCTCCACCTATTCTTAATGATAGAGGTTGTAACTATGATCGGGTTTCTCAACTTATCACGAACGGTACGTGGAATTTAAATGAAATAAATAAGTACTTTACTAATGAGATTTGCAGGGCGATACTTAGCATCAACCTTAATCCTAATGATGAAGACAAAGCAATCTGGACATTGACTAAATCAGGTAACTTCTCTCTTAAATCCATGTACAATTTTTTACGCACCAATACTATCTATAATACGCAGGACCAGATGGACTGGTTTTTCATATGGAATATGAATACTATTCCTAGGATCAAACTATTCCTATGGAAGTGCTGTACGAATAGCTTACCAGTAAAATCAAGGATCGGCAAATTCATCGGTAATAATTACTCCTGTGTGAACTGTAATGAGGAGGAAACCATAGATCATGTTATGTTGCATTGCCCGTTTGCGAAAGCAACTTGGTTTCATTACCAAGTTAAAACTTATCACATTAGTACCACTATTCAATGGATACACCAATGGAAATCCCTTGACGAAGAAACTATTAATTTGTATGCTAAAATTCTTTGGTTTCTATGGAAAGCCAGATGTGAAAACTGCTTTTTGACGATTAAACAGAATCCAATGCAAATGATAGAAAGGATAAACAAAACCACTACTACCCCTCTCAGAACTGAGAGTTGCACTACCACGAAGGGTAAAAAACAAACGGTTATACAAACATGGAGACCTCCATCGACACCTTATATTAAAATCAATGTAGATGCCTCTTTTGTTAACTTACATGAACAGGCAGGAATCGGTTACATTATGCGAGATGCAGAAGCCAACTTTATACTAGCGGTAGCAGATAGTGTACGAGGGCAAAATGCTGAAGAATGTGAAAGTTTAGCGGTATTATATGGTCTACTTAGCGCGAGGCAAATGCAACTATCTTATGTGCATTTAGAAAGTGATAATAAAGCAATAATCCAAGCTCTCAATGGCGAGGAAGGATGTATTCAATGGCAATCTCAAAGTATCATCCGGCAGATCAAAGACATCAAGGAAAACTTTTCAGGAATTATATTCTCTCATGTGTCTAGGAATAGTAATAATTATGCAGATGCGTTAGCCAAATGGGGGCGAGCTCACGGGTGTAAGAAACTTTGGAATGATGTTGTGTCTTTTTTTTCGGATTTCTAGTTGTTATATAATAGACGCTTGGTTTTAATGGTATTTTCCTTCTTCAAAAAAAAAAATAACTAGATTTTAAGATATCCAAGATACTTGGAATATCTGATGAAAATCTCCCTGCATCAGTCTCCTCCACTTCAAAGAAACTCGCCCCGAGTTTACTGATTGATTGGAAGGTTGTCTTGAATGGTACACCCATGAGAAAACTTTGTCGTGAATTGTGCATGGGAATCACCAAGCTATCAGATTGGACGGGAGACTTTATTAAGTCACAGAAAACTTGCGGACTATAATTGTGATGTGATTCAAACTCCCTTTTCACTCCAAAAATAAACTTGTATAGATCATGAGTATAGTGATTGAAAATTACGAACTTCGATGAAGACTTTCTAATAAAACAACTTATCAATCCACGTGAAACAATTTTAGATTCGCCAAATTCTGAGAACGGATCTTCGTATGAAGGAACTTCAATTAGACTAATGTTTGACTTCCGAAGTTTTTCACCTTCCTTTGTTTCAGCTTCTTGAACAACGTCCGTTGTCTCAATTTCCTGAACAACTTCCTTTGACTCGATTGGTTGAACCACTTCCTTTAACTCAATTTTCTGAATAATTTCTTTAGAAACAAATTCCTTACCGTGTAAATTGATATCAGGAGATTTATTTGTGAACACAATAATGTTAGATTTTGATTTGTGAGTAATATTACTTGAATTTTCTATGCTCACAATTTGTGGTGGTTCAACATTCTCTAAGGGAGTCGTTTTTACCTTTTTAATAGTCAAGTGAGGTTGTTCTTCCCTCGAAATCCAAACTTCCTATATTTCCGTTCCTCAGCTTCAAGTTTTAAGGCCAAGTTGTACGCCTCCTGAATAGTCCATACTGTAACTATCCCCACCTTTTCTCGAAAACTAAATTTTAATCCGCTTAAAAATCGATTTGCTACAACATCTTCATATTCTATAATGTTCTCCATATTGTTTCTTTAAGCCAGTTTTGAAAACTCCTCATAGTACTCACCCACCGAACGCAATCCTTGTCTACAGTTCTGGTAAGTCATAAACAAGTGTTGTTGATAATCTGGTGGTAAGAACCTCTCTCTCAGGTTTTTTTTCATAGACGGCCAATTCTGGATTGGAGCCCTTCCTTGCCCCACTCTTTGACGTTGTAACTGATCCCACCAAACAGCGGCACTTCCTTTCAGTCTACAAGCAATAATGTTTACCATCTGTTCACCAGGAACAGTATATGACATATTCACTTGCCGCTCAACCTCATGTAGCCAATCAAGGAACTCTTCGATCGACAAATAACCATTGAAGAGTGGTATTTCTTCCTTGATTTTGTATTCATCATAATATATACGCGTATATAATTGGTTAGGATAATAGTTACCTCTATTTTCTTGGTTGCCAGCATATTGTTGAAGTGGTTGTGCTCTGCCTTCGTTTCCATTAACAGCTTGGTTGTGGGCGAATCCCTCAACACGTTCTCTGTTAATAGGTTGCCTAGGGTTTGTATTGACATTCAGGTTGTTAATCATCTCCATAACTTGGGTTAGTTGATGACTCAAACCGTCAATTTTTGCCCACATGACATTGTTACCTCGTTCATCGTCGAGGTTTGTGTTTCTAGCTTCGTCTTCTGCCATTAAGCCAGGAGAAACCTTGCTCTTGATGCCAACTGACGCAGCGGAAAATTCCGGAAAAGAATTAGAACTCCGTCTAAAACTTATAGAACCCAGAAAAAAGTCTTTGATCTCCGTCTAAAGACTATAGAACCAAAACTAAGAAGATTTAATACTAAAAAGCTGAACTTTATTGATAAACTTGAATGAATAAAACAACTCCTAGATCCCTCTTTATATTGACTTAGGGTTTCCTTAACCTAATCAAACTCAAATAACAATTTCTAATAAATAAAATACTACTTTCCTAAACCTAATCAAATTCTAATAACAACTTCTAAATAAATAAAATACTAGAATCTAAAACCTAAAAAGTTTCATAAAAATATGAAACTGCTAAAAATAATAATTCTCTACTAACAAAAATATTATGCTACTAAAATAACTAGATTTTAAGATATCCAAGATACTTGGAATATCTGATGAAAATCTCCCTGCATCACTCTTTCTCTCTGAGAGAGGGAGAGACCGATGGGTATTATCACCGGAGAAGATGAACAAAAAAGACCCAAAACAAATGAAAGTTTACTTTTAATTTTAAGTCCTTCTCTTCCCCTCATGAAACCCACTTCTCTAAACAATCTGAATCATCTTCTTTCCTATATCTCTGACAATTGAAAGGTAGAGAGAAATCTATAAAGCAAAGTAATCGCGTAAGAAGTAAATCTTAACAAGTACTAATTGAAGAAGGGAGAAAATGTGTTGTGGGTGTTCGATGTGTAGGATCTGCTTCTTCTTGATATTGGTGGTTATTTTGATTGGGCTTATCCTTGGATTCAAAGTATTTAGTCACAGGTTCGATAAAGTAAGAGAGAAAATCAATGTTTCCGGTCCAACCAACAATGGAACTTCGTATTATTCTAGACGACCCTTCTTGGGTTATGGAGCTCCCGGTCCTCTCTTGGAACAAAAGAATAGAGTGATAATCCGCTAAATTGACATTCACAATCTTCACAACGTCATGAAACCGGATTTGGCGAGAACAATGACGAAGAACAAAGAAATATCACCAAAAAGAAGATTGGACAACATATACTGAATCTAGATGACAACATCTGATTCGATCATCAACCTCTACTTGGTTCATCGTTCCTACATATATTTTAGTATAATAAAGTTTAAGACTTTTAGGATTTTCTCATTTGTGATCTTTAGGATCTTTTCATTTGCGACCTTTAGGGTCTTTTTATTTTGTTATCGTAATGTTGTACTTCTTTACCTTCATGTTGTACTTTACTTTTGTAAGTTCTGGATTGTAATTTACTTATGTAAATCTCATGTTGTACTCAAAGGAGTCAAAAGTCTCAAAACCATGTGATGTACTAGATCGAATTCCTACATGTGAATGAAAATTCTAATGAACTAAAAAAAAAAATCTTCTGCCCATCCACTACTCTATATACTCATCTTTTATTTCTCGTAACTACAACTTTTTCTTTTGAAAAGTAAAATAACTTTTCAATCCTTTAAAACACATTTATTGTTCGCTATATTTTCTATGTTAGTTTCAAATCATTAATTACTTTGGATTTTTTAATTTTATAACTATGTTTTCCTCTCTCATTGTAAACTTCTAACTAATAAATAAGAACTAATTAATATACATGTCCTCTGATAAAAGTACAATCATTTGTTTCCTCGTATAAATGAATTAAAAGCTTATAAGAAATTTTTATGTTGATTTCAACACCAATAATCTATTTAATTTTTTTTTAATTTCAAAACTATTGAATTATTGTAACTTCTTAGTTTCATTTCTTCCCGCTTGTCTTTGTTGTTTTTTTTGTTTATTGTTTGCAAAGGTGAAGTATGTACTCTTCCTACTTATCTGTTCCAAAACCATTAACCTTATCTAATGTGTTAGATACAACTGTGTGCCCTAGGAGCATGGGTTATAGCCACTATATCATATGGAACAACTTACCTAAATGTCATGTGATATAATTTGTGGGACAACATATAAATCAAAATTTACCCAAAACTCACAGATACACTTTCTGGGCCAACTTATCTAAAAAAATATGGGATATAAAGTAGGAGACAACTCTTTCAACAAAAAAAAAAAGTAGGAGACAACTCACCTAAAATAGATAGGTTGACGAGGCTGTTTTTTTAGGAGAGAGAGACCCGGCTGACGTAAGCAGACGATTGTCTCTTCCCTTCTCCTTTCCACAGCAAACCCTAACAACTCCAGTTCAACAACAAAAAAAACCCTAACAACTCCAACAAATCTTCACTAAATCATCAACTCCACCACCCAAAGCTCACATGCAATCACATCCACCTACTCCCTTTCATCTCATCTACATATACGAACAATCAACTATTAATTAGGCCACCTCTAGATCCCCATATTCAAAACCCTAGTTTTCACCATCTTCAACCATAAATTCTTCATATCTTAGCAAACTAAAGCATAATTAATACTCTCCACCTACTACCCCACAAAGATTTTGCACCAGTCAGCAACAATTAGTACTTACAGCAGCGAATCTCGCTTTTCAAGTCAAGAACCCTAGGGATTGGGGGAGCATCAACTCGAGTAGCAGTCTACGAGCTCTACGCGTCAAAATCTAGACACCTTTTCTGCCATTATCACCACGTAAAGGTAACAAACAACTCTTCCTCTTCTTCTCTGCCGGTATTACTACTTAGTTGTTAGTTTTAATTTTGTTTTTTCTGTCTTAATTTTCTTCTTCTCTCTCTCTATCGAGTATGTCACCGGTCACTTCCACTTCAGCCGAGTAGACGGCTCTGGAGTGTAGCTAAACCCCTAATCCCTTGCATGTTGAGCAATGATTTTCTTTTGTTTTGATCTCTTCGAGCTTCCACTCCTCTATTTAACCCATAGCTCCTATTTCCCTCTCATCACCAACTTCCTTCTCTGTTCTATTACTTACCTTTTCTGTTTAGCTATGGCTTCTCAATATTCTCTTTCTACCCATGGCAAGTTAACCCTCAAGTTTATCAAACCTTCCTCTAAACAGGAGCTGCAACCCATTGACACTGGTTTCATAGCTCGTTGGGTTTGTCCTTATGATGTAGGTTTGACCTTCATTAAAAAGATGTTCTTCCCACAGTCACGGTTCTTTCGTGATTGTGACTATTACCCTACCGTTGGTCCTGTTAACACTAGTTTCCTCATCAAGCCTAAAAGTCAGTTCGTTCTTGATGCTCTCAATTTTGGTCGTCCATGGGTTTTAAGAGGTATGCTTCTGGTTCTCAAAGAAGTGGTCTTCCCACTTACTGATTCTACTGATGACTTATTTTTCGAACCCATGCGATGTACTCTCTACAAGGTCCCTCAAGCTCTTCAAAATCGGGAAGACTTTGAATTCATCTTTAGCTGCATGGGAAAGATAATAAGCATCAAACCAAGGAGTTTTGGTAGAGTGAATAATAACACTGTCAGTGTTCACTTTATGTATGATATCAGGTCCACTTTACTTGCAGTGATCAACCCTATCTTCTCTGATGGAGAGAAAGTCATCAAGATTAGCTATCAGAAATTCCCAGGTGCTATCTGTAAACTTTGTCGCATTGTTGAACACCCTCTCAATAGATGTCCTATCTCTGCTAACTCTTCTGATGAAGAGTCTGATTCCAACCCTGAACCCATGGAAGCTATTATGGTAGATTCGATCTCTGTGGTGGCGGAACCTCCTCAACTCCTTGCCCCACCACCCTCTCCTATCCATGGAGTCATCCCTCCTCATCAACTGTTTCAAGCCTCTGGAAAGAGAGTGAGGGAGAATTCTAGACCCTCTTCTGCTGCCAACTCCAATCACTCTCTGGATGGCTCTATGGAGGATGTTACAATGCTAGAGAATGTGGAAGCTCGTCGTCTCTCACAAAAATCATTGCTCCTGACTCACAGACTCAATGTTTTATCCAATGCAAGGGATGGGGATGAAGTTGCACTTTCAGTTTCGTCCTCTCAGTAATCTTTCTTGGTGTTCTCCTTTCTGTCTAGTTTTAATGATTATGTTATCTAGTTAGTAGTCCCTATGTTCTAGTTCCCTGTTTTTTTGGTGTTCTCAGTCTGTCTTTAGCTAGTCCAGTTCAGTGACTTGGTATCTTGGGGTTTCTTTGGTACCAGTTTTTTGTGGTTTATCTGATTTGTATCTCTGTTAGCTATTGTCCATAGCTGGACCTTTTGATTTCTTAAGTTGTGATAGGTTGAACTGGGTGGTACTAGACACCTCAGTTTTCAATCATCCTGTTTGTAGTAGCTATATTGAGATAATATTCAGACTATTTAGTTGGTTTTTGTTCAGTTTATTTTCTTTCCTTCTAGTTCCTGTCTTAAGCATATTTCTTTATCCTTTAGTTTATCCTGTTAGTCTTCTTCCTCTTTCTCTCTTCTATTTCTTATATCTTTTTCTTTTTTTGCCTTTCAAATCATTGGTTGTGCCCTTAGACTCATTTACTAGTCTTAGTAGTTGGGGGCCTTCTCCTGGGCCTCTTGAGGTGGTGTCAGACTTATTGGTATCTTGACCGGTGGAGTCAATCTTCATCTTTGACCCTAGCTTTTAGGGTAGTCTTGGATTGGTTGCCTTTTGACTTCTGTTAGTTTTAGCCGCATTTAGGCCTTTTCTGGGCCTCTTGTGGTGGCTTTAGACTTAGTGAACCCTCGGCTTCTGTGGTCTGAGATTTTAGGTGGCCTGCCCCTATACTTTCTGCGACAAACCTCTTCATCCCATCCATGGAGCTCTCTGTCCTTGCTTGGAACGTCCGTGGTTGTGGTAATTTTGCTAATCGTAAACACCTCAGCAGACTCATTAAAGAGCATAACCCTGACTTTCTTTTCCTTTCTGAAACCAAATGCCTTAACACAAACCTTGACAAATTACTGAACCTGACTAATATTTATGAGAAATATGTGATAGACCCTATTAATAAAGCAGGTGGGCTTGCTCTCTACTGGTCTCCCCAATTTGACATAATGGTTATCTACTCTGACAATAATATGATTCATGTGCAAGGTACACACACAGTCAAGGAAAGCATCTTCCATATCACGGGCTTCTATGGAAGCCCATACAGTAAGGATAAAATGAAACCGTGGGAAATCATGGCCCAACAAGCCCCTACTTCCCACACCCCCTGGCTTGTCATAGGTGACTTGAACTGCATTTTTTACCAGTCTGAAAAACTAGGAGGCAAAGAGGTCTCTCAGACTTCTATAATCCAAAGTAAACAAACTATTAATGAAATGGGTCTCCAGGACATTGGCTTTGTAGGCTACCCCTACACCTAGTCTAACAAACAATTTAGTGGCAACCTCATCCAAGAGAGACTGGATCGTGCTTTAGTGAATTACAATTGGCTTACCACTTACCCCCACTCTAAGCTCACCCATCTTCCGACTCTAGGTTCTGATCATAACCCCATTTTTCTCTCTACCAAGCCAAACTCCTCCCTTGGCCGTAAACCTTTCAAATTCATTCGTACGTGGATGTCCCACCCAAATTGTGCGCAATTCATCAAAACTAACTGGATTACCATCCCCACCCCGATCCAAACCAAACTTAACTCTCTGACTATTAAATTTTCAAAGTGGATTAAAGATGTCTTTGGGCATATTGACAATAACATTAAGAGCCTCATTCAGCAACTTCAATCCATTAAAGATGTTGAAAGGTTCAAAGTTACCTTCACCCAGATTGAAACCCTCCTCCTCCAGCAAGAGAGCATGTGGAAAGAAAAATCGAGAATAGCCAACATCAACTTAGGTGATAGAAACACTTAATACTTCCATGCTAAAGCCACCACGAGAAATCGTAAAAGTCAAATCCATTTCATCAAAACGGATGGAAACTCGTGGACCAATGATGAAGCAGAGATATCCACTGTGTTTGCTATTCACCTTCAGAATATTTCTCTTCAGTTGGTTCCACCTTATCTGACAATCTCATTGAGTGTTTCAACCCGCAGATCTCTCAATCCCAAAATGAAACTTTAACTGCCCTTCCTGAGTTGGAGGAAATCTGTAAGGCCACTTTCTCTCTGAAACCTGGAGCAGCTCCTGGCCCGGATGTGTATCCCCCTCTCTTCTACTAAGCCAACTGGGATACTGTCAAAGATGACCTCATCCATATGGTTTCCCTCTTCTTCAGAGAAGCCACTCTCCCTACGATGTCTAATCATACTCACATCTGCCTAATCCCCAAAACTAAAACTCCCCAAACTCCGCTGACTATAGACCTATAAGCTTTCTCAATACCACCTATAAAATCATTACCAAAATTCTGGCCAACAGGCTCAAACCCACCCTTACTGACATCATATCCCCTTTCCAAGCCGCTTACGTTCCTAGTAGGCACATCATGGACAATATCATCATAAGCCAAGAGCTAATTCACTCCTATAAGAAAATCAAAGGAGCGAAAAGCTATTTCGGCCTTAAACTCGATATGTCCAAAGTTTTTGATCGTATTAAATGGCATTATCTGGAGATAATTATGCATATGATGGGATTCTCCCCTAGTTGGCTTAAGCTCATTAGTACTTGCCTCAACACTAGCTCCATGGCTGTCCTGATTAATGGCGCCCCGGTTTAACTTTCGATGTTAGTCGGGGGACTAGACAGGGTGACCCTCTTTCGCCTTTCCTTTTCGCGATAGCGATGGAAGGCCTTAGCCGTCTGCTTGATAAGCAGAATAGCCAAACCCCCTTTATCGGCTTCCCTATTCCTAATTCGGATCTTACCATCAACCATCTTCTTTTAGCCGATGACTGTATTATTTTCGGTCAAAATTCCCTAGATAACATCCACAATCTCAAAAATATTCTGAAAGAATTCAGTGACGCGTCGGATCAGATGATAAACTACTCTAAATCCAATATCTTCTTCTCTAAAAACTCGCACCCGAAATTCAAGCGTATGATAATTCGGGAGCTTAAAGTTCATCAATCCTCGGCTGGCGATAAATACCTCGGCACTAATCTTTTCATTGACAGAAACAAAAAATCTGTCTTTCAACCTCTTCTCACCCAAATTAAAAACAAACTGGCCAAATGACAATCCAACCTCCTCTCCCAAGCTGGTCGCTCGGTAGTCATTTCAACTATCGCAGCGGTTGTTCCCGATACCAAATGCAGTGTTTCGCCATCCCAAAAGGCATATGTAACAGCATTGAGTCCATCCAAAGGAATTTCTGGTGGGGAAAATCCAAAACTTTCCACACTATCAACTGGTCGACTATTTGCAAACCAAAGAAGCTGGGTGGACTTGGGCTTCGCCTCCCTCTTCTTGATAATCAGGCCTTCCTTAACAAGATCAACTGGCGCATTATCAATAACCCTAACGCCATATGGGTTCGCGTCCTCAAAAGTAAGTACTATCCCAAATCTCATAAACCTACTCCTCCCTAAGCCAATCATTCCTGGCCCTGGGAATCGATTACTAAGCATTACAATCAAATGGAAGGTCTAATTTTCTGGGATATCAATAAAGGAGGAAATATTATCATTTGGCAGGATTTTTGGATCCCGAACCACCCCCCTCCCATAACTAACCAAAGTGAGTCTAACCTTAAATGGGTTTCGCAACTTATTACTAATAACAGTTGGAATTTTCAGATTTTACAGCGATGCTTTAACAATGAGATATGCAGATCAATCCTGAGCATCAACATTCAAAATAATCAAGAGGATAAACCGACGTGGACGTTAACAAAATCAGGTAATTTTTCAATAAAATCAATGTATAATTATCTGAGAACAGAAAGCACAAATCAAATGCAGGATCAAACCGACTGGTTCTTTATATGGAACATGAATACTATCCCTCGAGTTAAACTATTTTCTATGGATGTGTTGTACCAATAGCTTACCTGTGAAAGCTAAGATAGGCAAATTCATTGGAGACTCATACTCTTGCATTAACTGTGATGAAAACGAAACTTTAGATCATGTAATGCTTCATTGCACTTTTGCAAAAGCAATATGGTTTCATTTTCAGGTTAGAACAGATCACATTAGCTCTACTAATCAATGGATTCAACAATGGAGAAATCTAAATGAGGATATCACTAATCAATATGCCAAGATCCTTTGGTTTATATGGAAAGCTCGTTGTGAAAACTGTTTTAACACGAACAAACAAAACCCGAGACAAATGATTGACAGAATAAATAATGCTTCTATCACTCCTCTCAAGATTGAGACTATTATCACTAACAAATGCAGGAAGAACACTAAGCAACAAATATGGAGACCTCCATCGACACCATACTTAAAGCTGAACGTCGACGCCTCTTTTACCAATATTACAGATCAGGTCGGAATTGGATGTATCATTAGGGATGAAGAGTCTAACTTCATTATAGCAGCAGCGGACTCGGTGCGGTGCCAAAATGTGGAAGAAGGTGAAAGCCTAGCCATCCTTTCCAGTATCCAATGGGCGTTACAATTGGATATCACTCACGCTCATATGGAAAGCGATAACCAATCTCTTATCAATTTCATCAACGGTCAAAGTGTCGGACTCCACTGGCAAGCCGTAAAGATTATGCAACAAGTAAAGGTCCTTATAGATTAATTCGAGGGCATCATCTTCACCTTTGTTCCTAGAGACTGCAATCCTCCTGCAGATGCGCTTGCAAAGTGGGGAAGAAGAAATGATTACAGAAATGTGTGGAATACTGTACCTTCTTTATTTCTGCTTTACTCTAGTTATTTTGTTTGTATTTTGTATGTTCTTGGTTTCGTTAATGCAATGTTCCTCTCATAAAAAAAAACTCACCTAAAATAACATGAATTAAAAACTTACCTAATATATGGAATATAATCTTACCTGAAAAAATGTAAATAAAGAACTTAACCGAAAGATACAAAAAAGAACAGGAAATTGGACCGGAGGCCCTATTTCATGTTTTTTTTTGCCAACAAGACAAATTATCTTTTTGGACTTTTAGGCCGAAAATAGTCTTGAAGGACAATTTCAAAAGCTCTCCCATTTCTAATGTCGAAATTGCCCTTAGAATCTTAGTTTGCGAAGCTTTGCAAACTGGTTTCTCTGCTTTGCAATCTGATTTACAGAGCTTTGCAAACTGGTTTGCACTGGTTTGCAATCTGGTTTTCCTTGCAATGACTTTGCAAAACTTTGCACACACTTTACGGAGCTTTCTAATCTGGTTTGCAGAGCTTTGCAAACTGGTTTGCAATAAGGTCAGTTTCGTCTTTTCCTTATATTAGATAATTTACAAAAATGTCATAGGGAGCTGAAGCCTATAAAAAGTTGATAAATCCTTTATAACCAAAACTCCAATTTTGTAGGGAGTTTTGACCAAATTTTCCAAAAAAAAAATATGGGTAATAGATGATGGGTAAACTTACCTTAAAAATGTAAATTGAAAGCTTAAAATTTAAAATATATCATGTGGTGTAATCTACCTTTTTTTTGTTTTGTTTTGTTTTGTTGAGAGATGGTGTCATTTAACTAAAAATTCAAAAATAAAAGATACTGCTTTAAATATAACAAATATAAAAGAAAAGACATCATACATAAAAAATAAAATAAAAAATCCTTAATAGCAATTTTTTTATTCAAAAAGGAAAAAAAATGGGTCAGGCCCAACCCAGATTTCTGATGGGTTAGGCCAGGCCTAGCCTGCCAAGCTCGGAACAGAGGCCCAACTCGGGCCTAGGATGAAACCCAAGTTGATCAGGCCCCTTTTTTGTACAGGTCAAACTTGTAAGGAACGGGTCGGTCTGAAGCCGACCCGGGACCAATAAGCACCACTACTTTTCACTCATATGTGTTAGAAGTGACTCGAATATGGATCGGTATTGAACCCGATTTACGACCCGCAGACCCGCATACCCGCTTATAAGGCAATGGTAATTGCCTGCCAAAATCGAAGGTTTCAGCGCCGAGTTTTTGACCCGTTAGCAGAGCTGATTATTGAGACAGGGTTCCAAGGCAGAGCTGGACTCCGATACAGAGTTGGAATGCGAAGCTAGGTTTATGTCGGTTATTAGTGTTAGCGTATCCATGTAATGTCGGTTGTAGAGAGAGAGAGAGTCGGTGAGGCGGTGGGATTAGGGTTTAGTGGCTATATAAACTAAACCCTAAGGAGATATCAGTAGCACAATCTCACGAAATCTCTTGTGTAACTTGTTTGCTTATCACAATGAAAATCATCGCGTTGTTGTCGCCGTGGAGTAGGTCTCACCAACCGAACCACGTAAATCTCTGTGTTCTGTTCTTGATTGTTCTTTACTATTCCTGCTGATGTCAAAAATTGGTCTTCCGTTAGATCAGCATGAAAAAGGGAGTTGATGCATGACATCCTCTATTATGTATGAAGCCTTCGTTATGTTGGGGGTTGAATAGCCTGGAGTTCTTGCTTCCAGCTCTGCTTCTCTTTATTCCAGCTCCTGGCTCCTGCTCCTTGCTCATGTTCGTCTGTTCCCGAGGAGGGAAAAACCTGCAAAGGGTTCTAAACCCGCTCTGACGCTCAAGCCAGTCAGGGTGCTCTTTGCAGTAAAAGAATGAATATTGATTGATCCTTTTGGGGGAGAGTTATGAGAACTCTGAGTTTCTTGTGATCTTTTTGGGGTAAAGAGATCGTGTCCTGTGAAGGACGATGTGGGGGGCCTTTTATAGGCGATGTTAGGCCGACTGTGATTAGTGGCGGTGGTGAGGCGGTTGCCGTCAATCCGAAGGGAAAGTTTCCTCTCTTGAGTATCTAAGGTTTCTCTCAGAGTCTATCCCGGATCTTTGATAAGTGGATGTTCCTAAGTTCAAGGATTTTTCGTGGATATCTTGCCGGTGTGATAGACTCTAAAAGAGAAGTTTCCTCCTTTAGATACGTGGAGTCCAAACTAGCTTAAACAATTCGAGATGTGTAGCCGACTGAGATCTTTCTAAAAGTTTCGGGGATTAAATCGGTAGGTTGCTTGGCGCTGCTGCCTCCCCAGTTCTGGGCTTAAGACACTGGCCGAACCTGTGTGGACCCCCCTCACTCTTTTGGAGACCCCAGGGCTGATATGTCCATGCCAAGGGCGTCTTGCAGGGCTGGTTTCTTCTGGTCGACTTCCTTGTTGGGGGAACATTGGTGGACCATTAGGAGCTCAGCGGTCCTGCTGCCTTCAGCCGGCTTGACCCTGTAGACTTCAGGATCTTGACTTTTCAGACGTTAGTCAACGTTTGGACATTTTATGCATCATCAACTGCGACAACCAGAGTGCTATTCATTTGACCAAAAATCAAATGTATCACGAGAGAACTAAACACATTGACGTCAGGTATCGCTTTATTAAGGACGTGATTGAACAAGGGAAGATCACGAGATAACTAAACACATTGGGCTGGTCCTTTTAGTATTGTGGCGAAGACTACGCACCATATGTTCTGGTTGGTCGTGTATAAGTTCATTACTGCATTGTAGTTGTTGATGAACACCACCGGGTCCTCCAGGCCGTGGTAATGATCTAATGCTGGGACCTCGAAGTTCTTCGGCTTCTCAAATTCTAATATCTCTCGGCAGAGAGGGGTTTGATGGGTTACTGCTTTCCCCCATAATCTCTCCTTTTCTTTTTCTCGAGTTAGCTCTGTTACCTGATGTATGAGCACTTCGCAGACGGTCGGGTCGTCCGTGCAGCCTTGGTCAACCCCCTTCTATTTAGGGATGTACGGTCGGTTGGGATCTAATGCTCCGTATTCCTCCAGGATGTTCTCCAAGCGCATCTGGTCGCCGGGTTGTAAAGTCAGATCTCCAGAAGAGAATGCATTACCAGGTGAGAAAAGTCGCCGCTCGTATCTCCTGATTACTTCTTCTCTCTCTTCGGGTGTCGCGGATTTCCTGACCATCTCTGCTTTGCGGAGGCTTTCCTCCAGTTGTTTTGCCTCCTCATCCCTTCGGAGGTAGTCGGCCTTGGCTTGTTCTAGCTCGGTCGTGAGCTCGACTGAGCTGCGGAGCCTGTGTGGTGACCCACGTGGGATGTGTTCGTCTGAAGACATGTTTGCCTGAGGGACTCAGGGAAGTAGTTAGTTTGGAAAGTTTGATAAATAAGATTCAGGTTACCGAATTGAGGTTTTGCTGGAGAGATGCCCTCCTTCTAGCGCCAAATGTTGATGTCAAAAATTGGCATTCCGTTAGATCAGCATGAAAAAAGGAGTTGATGCATGACAGCCTCCGTTATGTATGAATCCTCCGTTATGTTGGGGGTTGAATAGCCTGACGTTCCTGCTTCCAGCTCTGCTTCTCTTTATTCCAGCTCTTGGCTCCTGCTCCTTGCTCCAACTCCTTGCTTTTTGCTCCTGTTCGTCTGTTCCCGATAGGGGGGCCGGGGGACCTGCAAAGGGTTCAAAAACCGCTCAGACGCTCAAGACAGTTAGACTGTTCTTTGCAGTAAAAGATTGAATATTGATTGAACCTTTTGGGGGGCGAGTATGAGTTACTCATTGGGGGCGAGTATGAGTTACTCAATGAAATGAACCTGTCTTGTGGAAGACGATGGGGGCCCTTTTATAAGTTGAATTAGACTGATTGTGATAGACGGTGTAGATGAGGCAATTGTGATCCTCCGCTTGAGGAAGTTTCCCGCTATTCGTGGTTAGGGTTTTCCTTATAGTTTATCTCGTATCTAGGATAAATAGAAGTTCCTAACTTCAAGGATAGTTCGTAGATATCCTGTTGAGGTGATAGATCTTCTAGGAGATGTTTCCTCCTTTGTGACTCTTGAAGTCCAAGCTTGCTTAAACACTTAAGATCTTTAACCGACTGTGATCTTTTAGGGAGATTCCAGGATTGAGCCGGTAAGCTTTCGTCGCGCTTCTGCCTCCCTAGTTTAGGGCGTGAGGCATCGACCTATCTTACGTGGACGCCCTAATTCTTTTAGAGATTCCAAGGCTGATTTGATCGTGATTTAGACAAAACAGGGCTGATACCTCTTAGCTGATCTTGGCCGACGTCCTAGTTCGGGACGTAGGTGGCGAAGCGTTGCGGGTTCAGCAGCCATGCTGCCTTAAGCTGGGTTGACCCGTTGGACTTCTTGTCTATTCTTGACTTCTTGATGTCAGTCAACGTCTGGACATTTTATGCATCATCAGATATGACATGATATTATTTTATATACTAATTACTTGATGTGCATATTTATTTCCATATTGATTTTGTGACAAACATGAGTCCTTAGATTCTTATGTGTTTATGAAGAAATTTAAATTACTAATTTATCTCATTACTTATAAAATCGACACTCTTCTCTTTCAATCCTTGTCCCAGAGATGATGTCCACTCTCTTGCACTTTGTTTTTTATATGTGAGAGAAGATCCAAACCAGAAGAATCCGGTAGCAGCCCCCAACGATTCCCTCTCTGTCTCAGATTTTCTTACTGAAATTTCAGCTCAAATCTCTTTCTCTCTCTATTGTACATTAGAGTCTTCTTCAATCACTCTGAAATTTTATCTCTTTTATGCTTTATTGAATCCTCTTGTGATCACTCCAAGACACTCGAAAGAGATATCAAAAATAGAGTTTGTAATTGAGACATCTTAAAATTAAATGCTTCTACATCATCTTAAGATCTCAATTGAGTTTTGCATCAAAGTTTTTTTTTTTTTAAAAATACTCTGAAGTCTTAAATGACCCTTATAATTTTATTAAAAAAACTCTGAAGTCCTAGGTGACTCTTTTTTTTTTTTTTTTGTTGAACTAAAATAACATTAATGGAACAGAACGTTATTACAGTAGCGATCAATTAAAATACAAGGAATATTGACCCATTCTTTGCTCCTGTTACACTTCCTTGCCCACTTCGCTAGCTTGTCAGCGTTAGAGTTAGCTGTTCTTTTGGTGAAATGGAATTGAACTGCTTCGAATTCTTTTTTGATGACTTGGATCTTCCTGACATGGATCAGCGATTGCCATTGGATGGTGTGACGGTGGTTTCGAAGATGAGAGATAAGATTGAAGTTGTCGCTTTCGACTATAATAGAGCGATGCCCATGGGCTTTGGCCCATTCCAGCCCATAAAGGATTGCCTTGGCTTCACATTCTTCACTGTTTCTTCCTCTAGAAGTTTTCGCTTGAGCATGAATAAATTTAGCATTATCATCGTGAGCAATGAGACTTAAGCCAACGATGGAAGAAATGTTAGTGAAAGAAGCGTCCACATTGATTTTTATATATCCGTTTGTAGGGGGTTTCCATCTATCTACCTGTTTATTCTTGGGTTTGGACGGTTTAGTATTCACTTTCGGAAAGTTGTCTATCATTTTGATTATTTTCGTGACTTCGTTGATCTCGTGCTGAAAGCAGTGGTCGCATCTAGTTTTCCATATAATCCAAAGGATGGTGGTGAAATGTATGTTTTCCTCAGTTTGACACCTGTCCGGGTGATCTTCCCACGAAAAGATCCAATCCGTTATGGAGGTAATGTTTTCAGAAATGATGTTATAGTGGAACCAGATATTTTTCGCTAACGCACAATGTAATAGTGCATGTTCGATTGATTCAGTGGAAATGCAATTAGGGCAGTTCGTGCTGATTTTAACATACTTGCCAATTTTTTCTCTCACTGGAAGAGCCTGATTGCAAATCTTCCAGATAAATAATTTGATGCGAGGGATGGCTGGAATGGTCCATAAGAATTTCCAGTTTCGCGAGGTGCTGTTTTGGTTATTATTGGTAGAGCTTAAGTGCTTGTATAGCGAGGATACCGTGAATTTGCCGGATTTAGATAATTTCCATTTAAGGTGGTCTTTGCCGTCAGGGTTAACTGGGATAGATCTGATGAGGTTTTGGGTAGCCGAGTTGAAGTTTGCATTCAGGAGATCCTCATCCCAATTATTATTAGTAATCAGCTGTGAAACTGTGGTCAGATTAGAGTTATAGAGATTACTTACTTTCCCATCACTATCGGGGATCCAATTGTCCTCCCAGATGTTGACATCTGTTCCTGATTGGACCTCCCATTGAGAAAACTCCTCAATGTAGGCGTAGTGTTTCCTGATATTCTTCCAAATCCACGAATGATGAGGTTTCGCCGGGCCCGGGGTTGTAGAGTGTGGGAAGTATTTATCTTTTAGAAGTTTGGCCCATAAATCCTCAGGATTAGTTTTAAGCCTCCAGGCCAACTTCCATAGTAGCGCCTGGTTGTCGAGTTCAGGTAGGTGTAGACCGAGTCCCCCCTGGACTTTAGGTAGACAAATATGAGCCCAAGCTTTAAGGCACAAACCTCTAGACTTACCCCACCAGAAGTTCCGTTGTGCGGACTTGATGCTTTTACTGATCCCTTTCGGAATTGCAAAGCACTGCATCTGATATCGGGGTACGGCAGCAGCAATGGCCGAAAGGACCACTGTGCGACCTGCTTGAGAAAGGAAACAATGATTCCATTTATTGAGTTTATTCTGTATTTGTTCTAATAGATCTTTAAAGACCTTAGTTTTCTGTGCTCCTATGAAAAGTTGAGATCCCAAGTATTTTTCCGAAGTAGAAGCATATTTCACTTTCAGAGATCGCATGATCATACGTTTGAATTTAGGATGCGAATTTTTCGAGTAGAATATATTGGATTTAGTATAATTTATCATTTGTCCTGAAGATTCGCTGAATTCCTGCAGAATATTTTTAAGGTTATGGACGTTGTCTAACGTATTCTTCCCAAAAATAATGCAGTCATCTGCAAAGAGAAGGTGAGAGATCTCCATATCAACATGATTGGTGGGGAAGCCTAGGAACCTGCCTTGATTAGCCGTGTCCATCAGTTTGCGGCTAAGGCCTTCCATGGCCAGCGTAAATAGGAATGGCGAGAGGGGATCACCTTGCCTGATACCTCTAGAAGGGGAGAAAGGTTTACCTGGACGGCCATTAATGAGCACTGCCAAAGAGGAGGTAGTAATGCAAGCTTGAATCAATTTAATCCAGTGATCCGAATAACCCAGCCTACTCATAATATCAAAAAGATATTTTCATTCGATCCTATCAAACGCCTTAGACATGTCTAGCTTGAGCCCGAAATATCCCGCCGCACCCTTCATCTTCTTGTACGAGTGTATGATTTCCTGTCCCATAATATTATTATCTGTAATCTGTCTATCTGGAACAAAGGCGGCTTGGAAAGGTGAGATGATGAGGTTTAATGTTGATTTGAATCTCTCTGCCAAAACCTTCGTGATGATTTTGTAGGTGGTATTTAACAGGCTAATCGGGCGGAAGTCCGATGGGGTTTGAGGGGAGGTAGTTTTAGGGATAAGGCAGATGTGAGTATGGTTAATCCCTGGAGGAAGACAAGCAGAAGTGAAGAAGTTTCTGACCAGAGCATAGATATCCTCGTTAATTGTCTCCCAATTCGATTGAAAGAAGTACGGGGGGTAGCCGTCTGGACCCGGAGCTGCTTCTTTCTTTAGACTGTTTATGGCCCCATCAATTTCCTCTATAGAAGGGATAGCCACCAGGTTGATGTTTTGACTGGGTCAGATGCTCGGCCTGAATAATCTGTTAGTTGCAGGGTCTTCCTTGGGGTTAATAGTTGAGCTGATATTCAGGAGGTGAGAGGAAAATACGTCTTGGATCTCCTGAACCTCATCTTTCCACTCTCCATTGCTATCTAAGATAGCGTTTATTCTGTTGGTCCTGTTACGCTGCATAGCCTGCGAGTGAAAGTATTTAGTATTTTTGTCTCCTAAGGAAATGAAGTTGGATCGGGATTTTTCCTTCCAGATACTTTCTTGTTGAAGATAGAGGTTTTCGAGTTCAGATTGAAGCTTAGTATAATCCTCCCTCGAGTTGCAATTTTGAATTCTGTTTGTGACTTGAGTTATGTTGTTTTCTATATTGCCGTACACGTGCTTATTCCAGTAAGTCAATTTCTTGCTGAGTTTCTTGAGGTCCCATTGTATGTTGTTGGGTATACTCTTCTGCTTAATAATATTCCAATGTTCTTCTATGAAGTTGAAGCAGTCTGGGTGGTTCATCCAGGTACGGATGAACTTGAAGGGCTTCGGTTGGGATTGGCTCTGGTCCTTGTTCGTAAGAAAGATAGGCAAGTGGTCGGAACCAACTGTCTCTAAATGAGCAATGGTAGACTCTTGGAATTGACCAAGCCAAGGAAAGTTCACCAAGGCTCTATCCAGACGCTCTTGGATAAGATTATCCCCGTACTGTTTGTTACTCCAAGTATAAGGATGACCCTGAAAGCCCAGATCCGTAAGACCCATGTCACTGACGATCTCCTTGATCCTGTCAGTATGAGAATTAGACCCAGTAGCTCCTCCACATTTATCTTGAGGGTCCAGGATACAATTCAGATCTCCAATCACTATCCGGGGAAGATCCAAATTGACTCGAAGGTTCATAAGGGTTTTCCAAGGTTTGAGCTTACTCTTAGCGTAGGGAGAACCGTAAAATCCTGTCATCAGAATAGTCTGTTGATATTTGGGACTGTGAATTTCCGTATGAATCATATTATTGTCCGCGTAAATGATTCTGACATCTAGGTTATGTTTCCAGTATAGAGCAAGCCCTCCTGCTTTATTTATCGGTTCCACGAAGTGATTTGAGTAATGTTTTCGGATGGGAATATTCTTTATCATAGTATTCGATTTATTTTTCGTCTCTGAAATAAAGATAATGTCCGGATTCTGTTTTTTGATGAGAGTCATAATGTGTTTTTTCGTAATAAAGGAGGAGGCGCCTCTAACATTCCAGCTAAGAATCGTTGGGTTGTCCATTGAGACAAGGGAGTGTTCTCCGTCTAGGGGCACTCCTGGGCTTCGGGCCCAATCAAGTGGCCGCCCCACTGGGCCTAAACCACTACCGCTTGACTGCACCCCCACCCCCTACTGAAGGCAGCCCTGACTAGCACACCTCCCCTCCAAACCAGTCCCAGCACTCACTACAGTAAGGAACAACAAGAGGGAAACAGAAGACAGGAGGGAAAGCAGAACCAGAAACTAAAACTGACAGAAAGTAGCTAATATCATAAACAGACAGAAGAAATAAACAAACTAAACTAAATACAAAGTCCTGCTAAACCCAGATAAACACCAAAAAACAAAAATCAAAATCACTAATCTGATTGTCAAAGACCAATCAGATTAGGAAGCAGTACCAGTCCACTCACACAGAAAAGAAAAGGAAACTTAACTAAACAGAACTAACTAGAAAAACAACCAAGAGAACAGAAGACACTATCAACAAGCTAAACAAGAGAATTGGACTGTCCTTTTCCACCACCCGATCTTGCCTCCGAAACTTGACTAGGAGAGGCCAGCAGAGAATCCGCAAAAAGATGTCTCCTTCTTTCTTCCGTACTGTCAACATCTTCAGGAGGGGAACAATACCAACTTTCATTCATTGGAGGTGTAAACCCCAACGAATCAGTAGAACTCTTAGAAACCCACTGCAACTGACTTCCACCCTGTGACGAGCTACCCCCAACTAACATCTCTCTTTGCTTCTTAGCAAAAGTATTCCTGATCTCTCCCTCTTCAATTTTGACTTCAATCAGACCTTGAGGTTCCTTCCTCTTACCCCTTTGGTGAAAGAGGTCCTGAGGGGATAAGAGAGCTTTGGGGGGATGAGGAATCTCTGCAACAGTTAGAGCCCAACTTGACACAGGAAGAGGATGATTGGAAGAAGTGTCCATGGGGGTACCCTGGTTCCTAGGGGTGGCTCGAAGACAAGGGGTCATAGGATGTTCAACTATTCGACAGATATGGCAAATAGCTTTGGGGAACCGAAGATAACTAAAGTTAATAGGTTTACCACCATCTGTGAAAATAGAGGTCAAAGTAGACAGAAGAGGAGTCCTTACGTCATACATGAATTGGATCTTGATGAAAGGCTTGGTTAACATGTGGAAGTTCTTTGGCAGAATCTGCAAAATGTAACCCATACACGAGAAAATGATCTCCAGGTCATGCTGGTTCTGGATCGAAGAAGGCAGGTCAGAGAAGTGGCACCACATGGGCTCCTGCATCAGCTCTGGAAGTACTCCATCAAAGGGGAACTCAATCTCTTGCATAACAATCAGCAAACCTCGAATGATCCTGGGACGGCCTTGGTTGATCTCCGTCATTACTATTTGATTACTGGGTTTGATCAAGAAAAAGTTATGACCTTGATTGATAGGAGTGACCTGGCATTCTCGAAAAAACTTGGACTGGTAGTAGAGTTGTCTCCTGATGAAGCCTATGCCGTAGTTATATTGGCAGCATAACCTTGCTATGAAACCAGAAGAGATCTCCTTAAGATCTTTGTTTTCTGCAGGCTTAGGGTAAGTGATGGTGAGGTTTCCGTAGTCAGAGAGGTTGAGTTGGAGGGCCATGTTGCTAGACAGATTATCGACGTTGAAGGCAGAGGGTGAGGACGACATGAGGCTGGTAGGGGAGAGAAGATGTTTGTCGAGGTATGAACTTAGGCTTTTAAGTAAGAGAAGGAGAGAGGCAATAAGAACCCAGGGAATAAGCAAATGGGAATAACATCTTCTCTTGGAAAGGATCAACATCACCTCGAGAATCTGACTCATAATGACAATCCAACCTGCATACTCAAACCCGCACGCTGAAAGTGCCATGATAAAGTTTCTTCTTCGAAAGCCAGAAATCCCAACGAACACTTGGAGGTTCGTCAAATACCTCCTATAATCTTCTTCCAGATGTTAACCTCGGTTCAAGAACTCTCGCATGCAAGGGGGTGGGGATCCGAACAGTCCAATTCTAACTTTCTAGTTATTACACATGTTGAAAATTAACTGCATCTAATTAAATGGAGTTAAAGCGTACCTGACTAACTCGATCTTCTTACCTGGATTCGCGAGAGAAGCGTTGGTTCCCGAGGATTAAACCCTTCGACTTCTAGCCTGATGAAGACAATCGCGTGCCTGATTGGTTGATAAGGATTCAGTCTGGATTCGGATTAAGTGCAAAGGATTAAAATCGATGGAGGAAGATGAAATTAGGGTTACGATTTGGGGGAAAGGAGAGGGAAGTTCGATCGCCTAGCTGACGTCAACCGAGAGCTTCTCTCTCCTCAAAAACCCGTCGGTTTGGGTAGGTGACTCTTATAATAAAAAAAAAAAGTCTTGCATTGGAGATACTCTAAGATGATGAGACAATATTAAATTCTAAGATTTTTCAAGAACAAACTCAATATTTGAGATTTCTCTTGAGACCTCAACTATCCACATCAACATTTTCTATATTAAAAAAACTAGCAATCCAAGAGATATCACTTAAATAATCTTAAAAAATTTAGAGTGTTGTATTAAAGACGTGAACTGTCCATTCTCAATAATGAGAATGAATCTCAACTTAGACTTGAAAAATATGACTACTAATTTTGCTTTTGAGTTTTGCATTGGAGATGCTCTAACTTAGGGTACCTTACCTTTAAGTTTCTACCCATTCAGTTGAACATGGAGTAACACATTTTATATCTCTCAATTAAGATTGACCTCACTAATAAGATAAAAGAGTGTTTTGTCAAAACCACTCTCTACCACAAGCATAGAAATGTTTCTTACATTCCCTTTTTTGTCATGGAACCAATTCCAAATAATACTCAAATTGTCTCCCCCCCTCTCCCTCTCTCTCTCTCTCTCTAACAAGAAGTAATGAAACGGACACGTCTATGGTAGATAGAAAAAACAGATGAAGGAAATGGTTGCTTCTCTCAACTCCATCATCATCCGTAACCCTAGCTTACCAATTCGTACTCCAACCTTCCATTTTCCTTCACCAATTACATCTCTTCTCCGGATCAGAACCAACTACTACCCATCGCCGGGAACTAGGTTTTTATCTTCCTCTTCTCTCACGTTAGGTCGAACCTCAACCATTTTAGTACTTGCTAAATCAAAAGATGAAGATTCAACTCCTTTTGAGATGTCACTCGAAAACGCTTATAAACTTCTTGGTGTTATCGAAGGTGCTTCCTTTGATGAAATCCTTCTTGCCAAAAACTCAATTCTAGATTCCTCCAAAGATGATGAAGAGATTATGGAACAGGTAAAATTATCCTTCAACCCACATGAATGATTAAATGAATGATGAATACTATTTGGGTTTTATTCTGTTTACCAATTCTACTATATTATTGGGCAATTTGAGAAAGAACTACTTAAGAAACTAAAAATTTCCATCAAAATGGTAAAAATTTTGCTAAATTGGGAACTATACATGTTTATTTGGATTAATGACCTAAATCTTGTTCCTTTTAGCTTTATGCGAACCCAGGTAAGAAACTCAAAACTTTCATTGGTTTGTTAAAAATTTGATTATCTAGTTTACCATCTTCAAAAAATCTGGTCCCCTTTTTCCTAAATGTGCCCTAACTGCAAATATAATCGGTTTTATACTCGAAATGTTCTTTTGTTGTGCTGCACATTTAAAATTTCTATTTTGCTTTTAACTTTTTGGAGATAAAATTTCCGTACATAGTACGAGTTTCGAAAATCCTGTTTCGTGCACGTTGTAAGTATAATTTTACTAACAACGTAAGTTTGGTAATTAGTTGAAGGACGTAATGTTTCTTTGATCGATTTCCTGAATTTACCCGAAATGTTGAAATGGATCACTTGTGTGGTAGAAAATTTTTGTGTTTTACCATGATCATCAGTTACTTAATGAAACGTAATCAATGATCGTACATTTGTCCCAACCATCAGGCGGTTTTGGAAACATAGGTACTTTTGTGATACAACCATAACTAGGTCATATAAGGGTATACTGCAATTATTTAAGGTTTTGATATAGCTGTGAGTGCACCTATAATATACGACCAAGTACATTTGTTTGCACTCAGATGGACAATGTCAGCTCCCAAAGAGGACAGGTTTTATGTCTAGTACTGTAGGAATATATTGCTCATTTAGTGCTTTCTTGTTACTGACTATTAAACGGAAGGAAATGTTTGATTGTTTCTAGGAGAGGTAGGTGCTCCCATTTCTATTAATGCCATGACATTTTCCAAAGTCGGTTCAATTTGTGCTCAATCTACAGTCACAACAACTACTAATACATTATTTATCATATTGTCTGGCGTTATGTGGATGGAAGACTTGATTATACTGGACCAAATTTTAAGAGCAAACTTTTCAATTCTAAGATTGCTTGTGGACGGTTTTTGTGACGGAGCTCTCTTTCCAATTTCAACTGGATTGATCATTTCTCGAAGAAAGTCTCCAGTCCACATAACCGAGTTTCCCGTGCGTATAGTTTAACAACAGAAATTGTATTTGTTCGTAGGCGTAAAGTTGTTTCCGTTGTTTCAGGTAGAGGCTGCATATGATAAATTACTCATGCATAGCTTAATTCAACGCCAGGCAGGAAAAGTTGTTAATAACAGCATTCGTTATGCTGATGTGAAAACAGTGAATGGTCCAGGGATGAGTTCAATGCCACAATTGCTACAGGCTAGAGTAAAGAATGTACCAGTTTCAGTGGAACCACCAACTGCTAGTAACTTAGCTATACAAGCAGGGGTATATGGGGCCTTAATGGGCTTAACATATATCAATGGAGCTGCCGCTGCTTCATCGGCCCCATATGCTGGGGCCGATATTCCTGGGATAATCTTAGCAGGTAGCTTTGGAGCATCATTATACTTCCTGACGAAAAAGAATATCAGTCTAGGTAAGAGACCATACTGATATGTGTATTACCTCTTGTTTAATCTTATTCATCATAAGGTGAAGGCCAGATGATGATATCATGGGAAACGTGAGGGTCATGCGAACTGCTTGCTCTTACGTGGTGTATGTTTATTTGTTTTTCCCGAATTCATATGAAATCTGCCTCAAGTTTTAAATGGATTCGAGACAAATTACTCGTTTACTATCTGGCCTGTGCGCCTGACTCGTTTACTCTCCGAGTCATACCTAAAATAAGTCTCATTAAGAGCTCATTGTATGACATAACCTGAAATTATTTTAGCCCTCCACGACAGATTTGTGCGGAGTCAGATTCAAACAATCAAAACACAAACACTAACCGGCACTGCTTGAGAGTTAATAGGCATTCCAAACCTGTTATAAGCTAATAAAGTAAAACATATGCGTATATATTTGCCAGGCCTTTGAGTGGGTTTTGGCGCCTAGGCTGTCCGGAGGGCAAGTGTGGGTGGCATAGGGAGTGCCCATGCTATGAAGAATAACCTACACTATATCGAACCATGCTAACAGGGTTTGAGTAATGCTTAGATTATTCATTTTCTTAGATGATTGTTACATAATATTTACACCAAAACCTCTTCCATAGAGAAAGCAAAGCATGTCAAAATACCACTGAGGTGACAAGTTCATTTTCTTTCTATAATAATCTAATTACTGTCTTGGTTGTGTTTTTTTTCCTTGGGCAGGAAAATCGACGATTATAACAATTGGGGGCCTTGTCGTGGGTGCTACTGCAGGATCAGCAGTAGAAAATTGGTTGCAAGTGGACATTATTCCATTTCTAGGCATACAATCCCCTGCTGTTGTAGTAAGTGAATTCATACTCTTCTCTCAGTTCCTGGTATCCCTGTACCTATTGTAGAAAAAGAATTACAACAAAACCTCATATTGTAACCCTAAACCTGTAAGTATTATTTCAACTACTTGACCTCCTTCATTCTCTAATCTTCTATATATATTATGGGTTGCTTGGTGTTGTCGAATAATTGTGCCAATTTAGTAAAAGTTGGGTTGAAATATCAGAGGCTGTCACTGGTCTGACTCCGATCTGTGAGCCTATTTTTGAGCTTTTAATGAGAAAACATGCCGATATTAAATAAAGAAGATTTGGAGCAAGAAGGAAGAAAGAGAAAAAGATAAAGAAAGTGAAGCATTTTTTTGTTGTTTTTTATGATCTACTTGAGAAGAATTTAAGCTTCCTAGTTTCAACATCCTTGGACCACAATATTGTTGTTGCTCTCTGTGAGATTTAAATTTCAAAATAGAAGAAGATATGAAAAGTTAGCCATAAACATTTAACTGCCTTTGATGATTTTCTCTTCGCTCAACTGCAAATTAAGACAAACTGCATCAAATGGTTCTCTCTTCTTTCTTGGCACATTGGCCTAAATGAAACATAAAATTTAGATTTGAAATCTAAAGTTACATTAGATTTCGAAGTACATATTTTTATCTAACTCTTGATGGCCAGTCAGATCGATCTTTAAGTCTATTTGATGTAGATGATTAAGAGGAACGACGCTTAAACAATGAGAAATCGACAAACGCCAATTAAACAAACGCATCAAATTTGGGTATCCTCAAACCATATGGAGTCTCCTGCTATAGTATGTAGCAATTCTTTATCATTTTTGGTGTTGAATCAATTTACATAACCTGTTTACAAATCAACGATAGGACCCCTAAAAAACCCTAGCCGTAGCAGCCACAAAATCTAACTAGTACTGTAGGACAACCAAAATAGCATTAATCAGTGATGCACTTCAGGTCTGGGTTGTAGTACTTAATGAATCAGTCTGATTCAAGAACATTTTCAGATCAATATCAACTAAAAAGTCAGGAAGACAAACATTTAGCTATAAAACTCGACCAGTAAAATTCGCTGCCTTTGGGAGGATCTGTCATTCCAGCCCAATCAGATAGCCTGAGATCAAACAAGAACAATATCTGCTTCTCTCGATCGGCTACTGAGATATCAATGTCGCTAAATCAGAATCATCTTTCGCCTACTAGATTAGCAACAAAAGTATTGTAAACGAAACAAAAAAGAAAGAGTAATATTAGATTGTCAAGGATGTCTCAGCACAATTTACAAATCCCAAAAACCCAAAAAGAAGAAGATGAATTAGTAAGTAATGTTCTAAGGAAATAGTTTTAACTCATCACCTTGAAGCTTTCTCTCTATTTATCTTTCTTTGTTTTGCCTGAAAACTAAAAGTACCTGTCCACTCAGTTAGATTCTTACAATACACAGCCAAAGAATCGTTCTATTGGAAAACCAGAAACCAGAAGAATCATATAATGCGAGTGGATCCTTGTAGGATACAAGTTATAACGCACGAATATGGGTATAGGCTTCTTCATGTGGTGGTACGAGGATCAAGTGGCACAAGGAGCAAGAGTGTTAGTGGGTATGGTAACTCCACTGCCTCTAACAGATATAGTTGGACCCTTTATTGAGCTAGCCCGGCTAATGAGATTATAATCAAGGAATACAACTATAACGGTGATATCATCATGGAAATGCCTACGGACTCCCCGATCAATCTTCTTTAGATCCGAATACCTCATTTCCCTTTTCTTGGCTGCCTCTTGAAGTGCAATTTTCACAAGTCTCCGAGCACTTCCCTGCATGGACATAAAAATGGAAGTATCAAGTATTTCGACAGAGATGGATTGCGATGTTCTGTTCAGACATTAAGCGTAATTAAGTGAAAGTTGGTCCGTTAATGGGAGCCAGGTACGAGTCATATAAAAGATGATGAGAAGTGGGTGTTAAGAAAAAGAAGATGAAATAATACATTAACTTGCCCTTTTGATTTCAAAAGCAAAACAGAAGCAAACCTTATCTTTTGAAAAAAAAAGGAAACAAGCCTGCTAATTATATATAGAGCCTCTTAGCCTCAGATCTGCACTAAAATCTGACTCGAGATCTAAATTCACTCGACTTAGATTTCAGAATGATAATACTTTATTGCCTCGTCTGAATGGCTGAATCGGGCTGATTTTGGGTTTGTTCGAGTTAGGTGTAATATAGGTCTGAATTCCGGACCCATTATCTATATAACCTGACACCTCTGTTGTGCCCTTAACAAAAACAAGACCAAGGCCGCTCTGATCCAGACAAGTCCGACTCAGTTACGACAATTGAGAAATAAACACTAAATGATAATCTAAGATAAATATCTTACATTACGCGGGTGTCTTTGAACTATATCAACTGCTTCCTGATTGGTAAGGTGCTCCCAGAGCCCATCGGAAGCAAATATAAGAAACTGATCATGTGGCTGCAATTCCTGAACGTAGATCGATGGTTCGGCACTCAATATAGGTCTTTTTATAGGATCACGTAGACGAAACTTTCCAAATAAAGGTTCTCTATTGAACTCGGCCTTCTTCAAATATATATCCCCGATAGACCTCGAAATCTGTAATATAAAATACCAACATTAAAGACAAGAAAATTAAGAAGGTGAAGCTGAAAAACTCAGTAACGATCAATGGATGTATAAGACAGCAAGTAATTACACTCCATATATTACTATCCAATAACATTGTCCTTTAAGTCAGTTCCTCAATTTGAAGTCGAATCTATCAAGAATTGTAGCACATCTAGAAACCCAAGACGTAGAAGTATTGAGCTACAGTGTAGTTGTCAGGTAACTGATTATGAAAAGATGAAGGTGGCAAGAAAATGGAATGGAGGGGCATGAACTGTAGTGTTAACTACAAGTGGCCCTAAGAATACAACCATTTGTTCTTGTCCTTTGAAATGGTATGCTAGGTTAGCGTTCATAAACCTATGCACGAGGGGTTCCAAGTTTAACTAGTGGATATCGGTAAAAGTTTATATCAATCTGCATCTATAGCAGGATGAAAAGAACTTGAGACATTGGCTCTCACCAGAGACATGATTCTACAAGCATACCTATACTATTCATCACGATAAAGCAAAACAAAAAGAGTAGACTTTATGCAACATAGAACTGATCAAAGACTTCTCTAAGTTGATGGTAAAAGTAACACCCGTCGATAACTCTTATCAGATTTGAACAGGGAAAATTAACTTGAGATTGATACTTGAATTGAGAGACACAAATTGGAGAGTCGAACTTGTTTTAAAGTTTTAACATCCAATTTCCATATTAAATACCTGTATCAGACCCTTTACACGCCATACGTTATGCTTTAAGACTACGATATGAGGGTCATCAGGATGTAAAGCCTGCAACTCTCGTCTCACTGACTCTATACTCGCATTATGCTCTGACGACAACTGAACAGCCAAAACCTCTCCAGTTGCCCTAACAAGCTTTCCCAGAACAGCTCTAGAGTCACCGGCATTAGCAATGTATAGAGTCCCTCCACAGATGACACCAACTAGACAACAAGATCCAACTGCTGCAATCTGGGGATTTGTTGGCCATTGTTTCGTAACAAGTGAGAGAAACCCTTCTTCAGTTGCTTGAAATGCCTTCCTTATCACATCGACAGACATTGAACGTTGCTCAGACGTAAACCCTGTAAAGCAACAAACCCAATACCACAATTGAAATTTTGCAATTCAAAATCTAGTTTAGGTCTAAACATCAAACCAAACTAACCACACACTACATTGAAGTAACTAAAACAATAATAATTCACTTCGCAGACATAATATACATCTAATTAATTCTATTCCCTAATAATAGGAGATTGAGGAAGATGTTTACTCTTGAGATGGTGAAAGAGATTATTATTGACAAATCTTGAAGTCTCAGGTCCACCATGACCATCATATACTCCAAGAAAGGTCCCATAAGGACCAGAATCATGATTGCTTAAAGACCCAGATTCAATCTGGCTTTGATCTTCAAGCAAATTGTTGGCTTGAACTACTGCCATAGAAAACTCCCCATTCCAGTGTTGCCCAGAATCTTTATACCAAAGAAGTCCATCTTGTTTACCCACTGAATCCAAACCAGTATGAACAAAAGGGTCTGATGACGGCCGCCAACAGGCCCTCAGAAGATTCATCAACACAGATAACATCCCTCATTTCACCCACATCAACCTCCAATTTAAACACATCCAACAATGGATGCAAAAGCAGTTTCACCACAAACCAAAATAAGAATCAAACTAACCCACCTTCAATTCTCCTAGACAATCCACAGAAAAAGGAAATAAAGTTAGTAACACTAAAGGTCATAGAATTAAAGTATAAACAACAAAAAGGGAACAGTATATGAAGATATTTTTTTTTTCTTCTCAAGTTATGCAGACAAAAAGTCTGAAATCTTGAACAGTTAAAACCCTATATCTTTATCAATATGAACAGAAATTCAGAACTATAAAGAAGCACAAGAATATCAAAACTAGAGTAATATAGGAAAACAAAGAGATGGCTGAAAAACGGTAGAGGTCAAATCCACCTTTTTTTTCCTTTACTTTTTCACAAAGACAAGTGTTTGGTCAGTTAACCTAGTTCAAGAATTCTCTTCCAAAATCATAACTAACCAAAAAGGAAAAAAAATCCCCACCTTCAATTTCAAAATCTGATCAAAACCCAGTAAATATAATCTTGAAAAATCGATTCACAATTTCTTATAGAAAGTAAGAAATAAAGAGAAAATTCACCGGTTAGGGTTTTTTTTCTCTTGCCCTAATTTGTGGTTCCGTCAACTTCACTCCACTGTTTAAACAGCTGGGAACGATTGAGATCTAGAAAAAGAAAGATTGAGATACATAAAGATTAAACTCATCCCCACGTGATTGATAAAGCATTAGATCTAGAGATCCATCGAATCAGATGGAAAAATTTGTTCTTTCTTATCACAATTTTCCCCTCCCTTGGGTTAAGGTTTGGGTGAGATAAAGAGAAATTAGAGAGAGAAACTAGAGAGAGAGAGGGGGAGAAAGGGTTTACTGAAAGTAGGAAAAAGTAGGGATTGGTGGGAAGTGAAGAAGAAGGTGTTATAGTCTAACGACAAAGACTCACAATAACCACCAAAACAGAGAACTGAAAGCCAGCAAAGCAGAGGGACAGCTCCGGCTCCACGTAACAAGAGTCAAGACTCAAGAGAGAAAGAGGAAAAGTTTTTTCTCTTTTTTTTTTTTTTTTAAGAGAGAGAGAGAGAGAAGAAGGAAGGCAGAAAGAGGACGAAGAGAGAGAGAGAGAGAGAGAGAGAGAGTTTTGTCATCTTATTAACCTAAGTTATAAATAAAGGAAATAATTTTTGGGTTTATTACCAAAAATCTACCCTTGAACCCATATTTACTCGCACCCTAATAATATAGGATATTAAGTCAAAATATTAATAACAAAAAAAAAAGATCTAATGGATCCATCTCTATAGAAAACACAGATCTCTATAATTCATATTTAATCGTAATACTCATTATCACCTTATATGTAAAATATAACCCTCTTTTGAAAATCAATTCCCAAAATTCTATTTCCTTTTTTATCTTACATTCTCTCTCTCCAATCTCCTCACCATAACCGAAACCCTTAGGCCATGTTTGGCCGCGAGAATGGAATGTGATTCCTATAATCACATTCCCGTAACGTGATTCCTGGAAATCAGATTACTGTAGTTTGATGTTTGGTTTGACCAGGAATGAGAATTTGATTCCTGGCATATTACCAGTGGCGAGGCCAGAAATCTTTTGATGTGGGGGCACATTAAGGTCAAAAGAAATATCAAATTCATATGCTATAAGAAATTCGACTTTTATTAATTCATATAAATTTTCTTTCCATTACATATTTATAGTTGTGCTCGACAAGTTTTCAACTTCTGAAATTGTTGCATAACAACTTCTATACTAAGTCTGTCAAATATATAATTCTCAATATATGCAAGTATATTATTATTATCTATTCGTCTCTCAGTCGATTTCGTAATCTGTTTTTACAATATGAACAAACACCCATCATAAACATACATAACATAAAGTAATTATTTCAAAATTACTAACAAATATAGTAATATTTTGCAACATAAAAGAGCTAAATAAGAAACTAATTACTAAAATATTTTGCAACATAGAGAGAGAGAGAGAGAGAAAAAAAAATACTTTAGTTTTGAATGAAACAAATTGAAGATGTTACGAACTTCAATTTAATTAAATAAGATGTGAACAGAAAAAAAATCGATATCTTCTTTTGATATCATGAATTACGACCAAGAACAAAAATGAGATTGTCGGTTCGAAAAAACAACGTGACTACCAAAATTTTATATTTTTTTATATTTTTTTTTTTGTATTTGGATTGGATTTGGAGTTTAAACCAGTGTATAACGGTGGAGCAGAATGTTGATTTTAAATTTGTGTGTGAGCGAGAAACCAATTTTAACTAAAACTAAAAACTCCTTCATCAAAAAAAAAACTAAAACTAAAAACTAAAACAAAGAATTTATTAGGGTTTAAGCGAGCTTACCGTAGGTTTGGTACTTTTGTGATGTGGGCACTAGGTTTGTTTGAATCCGTGGCCAGTCAAGGGTCATAAGTGGATATAGGGAGGGTTATAAATAAAGGTCATAAGTTGGTGGGCCATTTGAATTTTTAGCTTTTGTAATTAATGGTGGGTTGAAGTCTTTGGAGTTACTGGGCTTGGTGAGTTACAATTTTAATTTAGGCAGGGAACTAAAGGCACCTCTTCGTATAGTAAAGGAGCTCACATTTGGGATCGTGGGGGCATGGGCCCCCACGGGCCCCTATGTGGGCTCGCCCCTGCATATTACTAATTAGGTGTTTGGTTAGTATAGGAATGTAAATATTTGTAAAAGTTCACTTTTACCCTTACTTAAATTACATAAATTATACATCAACTCTTTCTTTTAGCATAAAATATACATATCTACTTTGTTATATATTAAAATCAGTATTATTTTTTCAAATTCGTAGATATGGAATAATAACACGATACATCAAAGGGTTAGAATTTAAAGATAATAAATAAATATTTTAATAAAAATTATCTACAATAAAATTTTGTTCGTAAACCTAAATAGATATTTATCTAAAATAAAATTTTGTTCATAGACATAAATAGTACTTATTAAAACCAAATCCTACAAAAAAATAAAATTTGTAATTCAATATTTTGTTAAGGATATATTTGTTAATAAATATTTAATATATGTGATTCCGGGGAAATGGGAATCACAAACCCACCTCCCCCCTGGGTTTGCTATTACCCCTTTTTGAGGGAATCACATTAACGGACCCACACCATTCCCGCAAGCCAAACAATGATCTAGAATGTGATTCACATTCCATTCCCACGCCATTCCCGCGTGCCAAACATTCCTTAGTGTTATCTCTCTAAAGTTGAAACCCTACTTCAAAACTAAAACCACAATCAATTTCTTCATTACTGGGTCTACGAATCTGCTTCAACTTAACGTTGTTCTTCGTCATCATCTTCAAACATCATCATTCTTTGGTTCTCCATCATCAAATCTCAACTTTTGTAACTCTGAAGATAACTTCAGCTGCTTAGAGAAGTAGAATCCGTCTCAACTTAACGCGGTTCTTCATCATCTTCAAACATCGTCATTCTTTCATTATTATAAGATTTTTCTCTCTAAGATGCATCATCTGTGTCTTCATCATGTTTAAATCTGCTTATCCTTTCATCACCTTCGATTAAGTTTTTAACATCTCTCAGTTTTTTAGTTCATTTTCATCATTTACTAGTTTTTAGTTCATTTTCATCATTGTTTTCTTCATCTTTTTATCCAAACCAGATTTCCGTACCGTTCTTTCTTTTCTAACAGATTCTGAAATACAATATTTTTACAAAACATTACTCCGTACTTGTTTTTTATACTCCCTCCGTCCCAAATTAAGAGTCCATTATTCCTTTTTTGGATGTCCCAAATTAAGAGTCACATTCCTTATATATTATATAAAATTACTTACTTTTCCATGAATACCCTTTTTTGATATTTTCAATATATGGTGCATTAGTTAAGCTAATTAAGATATTTGACATTTTTTCCATTACAAAAGTTAGTTTTTCTTTGTAATCTTTTAATTACTTCAAGAAAAGTTAATTACTTCAAGAAAAGTTACAATATGTATTTCAAAACTAGAAATTATAATCCTTGAATTACTTCAAGAAAAATTGTCAATAAATAAGGATAAATCTGGAAGAAGAAAAAATATGAAAATAAGTTGGATTACCAATATGGGACTCTTAATTTGGGACGGAGGGAGTAAAACAAAACACATATTTGTTGGTTAGTTATTATGTAGTTGCAGTACACTATTTTTTTTTTACTAATTCTTGTTTTGCTTCCTAAATAATGCGTTATTTGTTGTTCATGTTTAATATTTCATGACATAACAAAAAACGTCTTTTCAAAAATTAAACATTTTATTTATTGAAAACATTACCAATTTTACAAAATATACCATACCTTTTGTGTTTTCCTATATGAATTATGCATTTTGGTGACTATATAATTCATTTTCGTCTTTACAGTTTAAGATTTAGTTATGAAATTTTCAACAGAATTATCCAACGTAGTGGAGAAGACCATTCTCAAATCCGATGGTTGGTGTAAAATCTTCAGTTAAGTTGTTCAGTTGTTTCCAGGTGGTGCTAAAGCATTTCGGTTCGCCCTTCGTCAATATAGTATAAGCACAGGCCACGATTTCGATTCGACAATTACCCAAACGATAGAGATGGGTGGGTCAAAAGTTGTCAATTTCTTTCAATCCCTAGACCTAGCATCATGGGCAAACTCATTCTTTCCTGTCAAATGTAATGAGATCTCAACAATTTTCATATTTCAACATTAATAATCATTCTTACACTCACAAAATAAAACAAGTTTTCAAATTACAGAGAATTGTTCATAAATTATACATTATTTATTAATAAGAAAACATTATTTCTAGTAGACATATCATAATTTATCTACCTGTGCACATTTAAGGTAAATCATAAACAAGTTTTAATCTATTATTGTTACATAGGCACACTGCTATATCTTCACAACTATCAGAGTCATTCAACAACCAGATTCGACATGTTAGGGTACTTCCAATTACATTGATGTTAGATGCAATTCATATGCATATAATGGAGACGATGAACTTCAATCGCGAGTTAAATAAAAAATCACCTTCTTTGTAAACTTTAACAATATATTTCTTGTTCACTTTCTTCATTATGACCTTATATGTAAAATATTAATAAACAAAAAAATAGTCTAAATGGGTCCATCTCTATAGAAAAACAGATCTCTATAATTCATATTTAATCATAATACTCATTATGACCTTATATATAAAATATAACCCTCTTTTGAAAATCAATTCCCAAAATTCTATTTTCTTTTTTATCTCACATTTTCTCTCTCCAATCTCCTCACCATAACTGAAATCCTTAGACCATGTTTGGCGCGCGGGAATGGAATGTGATTCTCAGGAATCACATTCCCGTAACGTGATTCTTGGAAATCAGATTACTGTAGTTTGATGTTTGGTTTGACCAGTAATGAGAATTTTGATTCCTGACATATTCCTAATTAGGTGTTTGGTTCGTATAGGAATGTAAATAATTGTAAAAGTTTACTTTTACCCTTACTTAACTACATAAAATATACATCAACTCTTTTTTTTAGCATAAAATATACATGTCTACTTTGTTATATATTAAAATCATTATTATTTTTCAAATTCGTAGATAAGAAATAATAACATGATACATCAACGGGTTAGAATTTAAAGATAATAAATAAATATCTTAATAAAAATTTATTAAAATAAAATTTTGTTCGTAAACCTAAATAGAAATTTATCTAAAATAAAATTTTGTTCATAAACATAAATAGTACTTATTAATACCAAATCCTACAAAAAAATAAAATTGGTAATTCAATATTTTGTTAAGGATATATTTGTCAATAAATATTTAATATATGTAATTCTGGGAAAATGGGAATCACAAACTCATTTCCTGGGTTTACTATTACCCATTTTTGAGGTAATTACATTCCCGGACCCACACCATTCCCGCAAGCCAAACAATGATCTGGAATGTGATTCCCAAGAATCACATTCCATTCCCACGCCATTCCCGCGCGTCAAACATGACCTTAGTGTTATCTCTCTAAAGCTGAAACCCTACTTCTAAACTGAAACCACAATCAATTTCTCCATTACTGGGTCTACGAATTTGCTTCAACTTAACGTTGTTCTTCACCATCATCTTCAAACATCATCATTCTTTGGTTCTCCATCATCAAATCTCAACTTTTGTAACTCTGAAAATAACTCCAGCTGCTTAGAGAAGTAGAATCTGTCTCAACTTAACGTGGTTCTTCATCATCTTCAAACATCTTTAAACATCATCATTCTTTCATTATTATGAGTTTTCTCTCTCTAAGATGCATCATCTGTGTCTTCATCATGTATAAATCCGTTTTGTCCTTTCATCATCTTCGATTATGTCTTTAACATCTCTCAATTTTTAGTTCATTTTCATCATTTACCAGTTTTTAGTTTATTTTCATCATTGTTTTCTTCATCTTTTGATCCAAACCAGATTTCCGTACCGTTTTTTCTTTTCTAACAGATTCTGGAATACAATATTTTTACAAAACATTACTTGTTTTTTATATATAACAAAACACATATTTGTTGGTTGGTTATTATGTAGTTGCAGTACACTATTTTTTTTTTACTAATTCTTGTTTTGCTTCCTAAATAATCTGTTATTTATTGTTCATGTTTAATATTTCATGACATAACAAAAAACGTCTTTTCAAAAATTAAACATTTTATTTACTGAAAACATTACCAATTTTACAAAATGTATCATACTTTTTGTGTTTTCCTATATGAATTATTCATTTCGGTGACTATATAATTCATTTTTGTCTTTACAGTTTAAGATTTAGTTATGAAATTTTCAACAGAATTATCCAACGTAGTGGAGAAGACCATTCTCAAATCCGATGGTTGGTGTAAAATCTTCAGTCAAGTTGGTCAGTTGTTTTCAGGTGGTGCTAAAGCATTTCGGTTCGCCCTTCGTCAATATAGTATAAGAACAAGCCACGATTTCGATTCGACAATTACCCAAACGATAGAGATGGGTGGGTCAAAAGTTGTCAATTTCTTTCAATCCCTAGACCCAGCATCATGGGCAGACTCATTCTTTCCGGTCAAATGTAATGAGATCTCAACAATTTTCATATTTCAACATATAATAATCGTTCTTACACTTACAAAATAAAACATGTTTTCAAATTACAGAGAATTGTTCATAAATTATACATTATTTCTAGTGGACATATCATAATTTATCTACCTGTGCACATTTAAGATAAATCATAAACAAGTTTTAATCTATTATTGTTACATAGGCACACTACTATATCTTCACGACTATCAGAGTCATTCAACAACAAGATTCGACATGTTAGGGTACTTCCAATTACATTGATGTTGGATGCTTCATATGCATATAATGGAGACGATGAACTTCAATCGCGAGTTAAATAAATAATCATCTTCTTTGTAAACTTCAACCATATATTTCTTGTTCACTTTCTTCATCAACAACTCTCTCACTTACCTGTATCAAATGAATAACATTAATGAATATATTTTCAGTGTAACATGTAAAATATCTAATAAATAACATATTATGTATATTCAATTTTAAACAAAACAATACCAAAATGTATTTTGTGTTAAATAATATACATTATTTACGATGGACAATATATTTAGATGAAAAAATTTCAATCACTATGTGTTATTTCTAATAAAAGAACATGTACTGATTCGATCAATATATATATTTTCTAGTTCAAGGCCAGCCAGATCTTTTTCCATCCCATCCATGAATCATCAACTGACCATCTTCGAAGTCTTGGGTATTTATCAGCATGTCTTGGGCTTTTCTTGTACAAATCAGTGTGCATGCATACCCATAACTATTGAGAAGGAAACAAAAATAAGAAGTTAAAAACCATATTCTTCATAATACATTACTTGTGTTTTCAAATGAAATTACAAAGAATTTCCTCATAAGACTAACAATTTTTATCATTTGTTGAAAATTTCATATAATGTATTGTACAAAACATCTCTGCATCTGTTCTAAGCTAACAAAAAATGTTGTAAAATCAAAACAGAAATCCTAGATCCAAAAACTCTAAAAGTAATTTCCATCATAAATAACACGTTTTGTTTAGAAAAAACACAAAATCGGTTGACGAACATAAACCCAAAAACCAGAAAAAAAAAACTCCCAAAATATCTTTTAAAATCTCACCAAAATATCACAAAAAACCCTCATTTAGACACCTGATTTTTCCCTTCTATGACCTTGTCTCTGTTTTTAGAAAAGTGGAGTAGAGAAATGGACTTGATTTGGAAAAGTGACGATACTTGTGAACTTTAAGATCTATATAAAGTGTGTAAAACAACCACCAAGAAGAAGAAGAAGTTTTATTGTTGATTTGAGTTTTCTTGAAGAAAAAGAAGAACAACATTTGTGAAAAACAACCACCAAGAAGAAGAAGAAGTTCATCGGTATAGTTTAGTTTTTGACGTTGTGGGTTTGAAAAGAAGACCATCATTAAAGTTGACCAAGAAAAAATAGTTATTTGCTTTACTCTTTTAGATCTTCATCTCCTACTATTAACAAGTAAGGATAGATAGATCTAAGAGTTAGAAATTGATCTTCAAATCTTCAAGCTTTTAATGGTGAAAAACCTTACATTGTTGAAGACTTACATAAACAATCAAAATTCTTTGAAACTAAACTTGACTACTAAAAAGAATCTAATTTATTTGGATAGAAAAAGTAAACTACATAACTAGACCGATAATATTTCGGCGAACGGTAGTCATTGACGGACTACCACCGCCTGTTAGTCGGAAACCCAAGGATCGAACTCGTTAGAGTAACAATGCTCTTGATACCATGTGGGATAAATAATATAAGAGGGAGAAGAGTTGTATTGATTGAGATTAATTCACTATTACATTTTGGGCCCTTTATATAGGCTCTACAAGAGAGTCATAGTATTAACTTAGTCCATGTGGGACTATTCATCTAACCTCTTAAACATGTTCTCTAACAGTTTGAACGATCAGTCTGGTTGGAGGAAAATTATCTCTAAAATAGATGATCTTAAATACTCAAGTTGGAACGACTAAGGTTTTAAGGTCAATCATTTCTCCGTTTCAAAGTGTTTTTATGGTGAACAGAGGGATTTTGGATAGGTTCTCGTTGTCGGTGAATTTTACTAGAATGACTAAATAGATGATCTTAAATACTCAAGTTGGAAGCTTAGCATGAGAGATGATCTTAATCTTAGAGAAATTAAGATAGCTTGGAACCCAATACCTATGGTTATTTATCATCAGAGGTAGACGCATTAACCACATATTTGTTTACTTGGGAGAAGTTTTAAGATATAACCGAAACCCTAAATACAATCAAAGCTAAGAAATCAACCTTACTATCACAAAATTACACTTTCCATTCAGAATTGTGACTCAAAGAGCATTATTTTCAATAGGGACATTTGTTGTTTAAACCCCATTTTCTATAATTCACATGTTGTTTGGACTCCCTTTTTGTTAAAAAAAATTAGATATAACAGTTCCAAAATATTTTGGACTATTTTACCCTTCTTCTTCTTCTTCATGGTGGTATTACCATGCGATGGAGACCCTAACAATTCAAATAATAAACAAAAAACCAAAAACAAAAATTCTTTAGCAGATAGTTAGAGAGATAGAGAGAAATTGTGTAATTATAGTGCACCAAAACGTAAGATAAAAACAACAAATTTCGACTGCAATTGAAACAATAAAGGAAGATCTAGAGGTATAATCCTAGGGTTTTGAGAAACTAGGATTAACGGGCTTAAGTTGAGAGAACTTAGGGCATTGATTTGTCTTGATAGGGAACATTACGATGGTTGTGTCTCTGATGGTAGTAGGTGGCAACAAATGCAAATGGGTAATTAAAATCCCACTTTGTGACTTTTGCTTCAAAGTGAAGATGCATCACAAACAAATACAAGAAGAAAGAAATTGTGTGTATTAGCACAAATCAAATGGTTTTTAGAGAGAGAAACCTTGTGTAATCCAATCAATATTTCTGTATTCTTTAAAATTTGAAGTTGCTTTAGATCTACTACTTCAATTGTGTTCAAATTAAAGTTAATTTTTAAATCAACATCTGGAAATGGACTTTTTTTTATTTCAAAATCAATAAATTACTATTATGTTTTACTTTTTCCACCTCTCTCTCTCTCTATTTTGTTTTATATTACTTATCGACGAACATGTTGATCAAAATTTCAATGGAGATGAAACAAACTTATAAATTAGTGGGTCCAAACAGCAATATTAGTTATGTAAGGGTAAAGTGGGATTTCTTTTCATTATAACTTTAGAGACGGAATATTCCTTAATTATTCTATCAAAAGGGAGTCTAAAGTGCAACACTGGAAAAAAGGAGTCCAAACAGCAAGTGAATTATAGAAAAGGGGGTCCAAATAGCAAATCTCCCTTTTCAATAGGCATAAAACCACAAAATTGTTTACTTCAATTGATTTTCTTCAATTTTTTTCCTTTTTCCAATTATAGTTTAAGTTAGCGATGTAATACTGACATTAACGAATTGTTGAAGTAATTAGGGTTTTTGATATGTATTGAAACATCTGTGATATATCATTTGTAATAATTTTAATGGATTTCGTCTAACCTAGATAAAAATTAGGGTTTGATTAGTTCAAAAACTAGTTGTAATTGCACTTTCCATATCGGTGCCCTATTGCTTGTATTGTCAATATACTTTTAGGGAATAGACAATGACCCCCAGTTATTTAGCGATACTAGGACTACACTCTCAAAATGAAAATATGTACGACGTTAACCCTCATCTTTTATTTTTCTTTTAAATATCAGTTAAGTGGTTCACGTGCCAACTACATGAGTGATTTATGACAAAAATACCCTGCATAAAATATTAGGTTAAGACATTGACCCCCAACTAGTTACTGATATTAGGATTACACTCCCAAAACAAAAATATGTTTGGCGGTGACTATCATTCTCAATTTTTTCGTCAAATATCAATTAAGTAGTTAACGTGCGGTTTAATATTCCTTTTACTTTTGCAGGTTTTCAGATGTGATGAAAAATTTAATCCTAATCTAACAACATAAAAATCTAAGATCTCAAACTGCATTCTCTACAGAAAGTGAGAACCCGATCCTAATAAGTAAGAAATATCAAGGAAAATAAGCCACCCGAAATTCGAGACAGGTTCAATCCGCCTGGCTAGATATATTAGATGGGCTACCGATTGGAAACATATAAAAAAAATGCTTACCCCAATACTATTTGGCCATCCAATAAGTTTGGTTGATTAAAGAGATTAGATAAAGTCTCGGATATTTAATCGTTAGATACAAAGTCTAGTACTTAGTTTTAGATTTGTTACTTATAATATAAAAACCCATGCATGTGGTTGGCACGCGTGCTACTTTACTGGTGTTTGAAGGAAAATTGAGAATAAGAGTCGACTACAAACATATTTTCATTTTAGGGACGTAGTCCTAAAATTACTAAATAATTAGGGGTCATTGTCTAAGTAAACCTAAATAAGAATTGAAGGGTATTTTTGTCATAAGCCAAGCATGTGGTTGACACACGAACCACTTAATTGATATGTAACGGAAAAATCGAGAAGTAGAATCAACGTCATAGATATATTCATTTTAGGTGTGTAGTCCTAATATCGGTAAAGTCTTCAAGGTACATAATTCATATGGTCATTCCCTAGTAGTACTAGACTACTACTAGTAGTCAAGTACTAGTATTCTTTCTCTCTACTCTCTTGTTAATTTCTCTAAGAATTAGAAGAATGGTTGTTATCATTAGTATTATTGGCTTCACGCATTGTGATCTTCAAAATTTTGTAGTAAATTAAGGATATATATATATATATACTAGGGTATAGCCCGTGCCCGAGGGCACGGACAGTTATATCAATCAACATTCAACGAAATTATTGAAGAAATCAAACTAACATCAAGGTTGTGTTTGATACCAATTAAGGGAAGAGAAAAAAATGGAGAAATATTTACTCCGAGAAATTTTTTCTTGGAGAAAAATTTTCTTCACAAATATTTTTTAATTTTCTACTGTTTGGTTCAATTGGAAAAAACAAAACTTGTTTCTTTGTTTTCTTCACAAACATTTTAACAAACATCTCAGCTTCATCATCACATGCTCCTCTACACACAAAATCAAAATCATTAAAGAAATTTTTAAGATTCACATCATAGAGGTGGTGGTGAATATAATCCATTGTCAGCTCAAATGATTTTATACAAAGAAAAAAATGTTCTTTTAGAAAAGAGAGACTGGGGTTTTAGAGAGAGATGGGAAGATGTTTAGCCAAATAAACTTTTAAGGCAACTTCAAAATCGGTAAAAGTAAGTGACAATTGCATATCACCATAGACCAAGAAGATTAGATATTCAAAACCAGACTAACAAAATCACCATTAAAGAAACAAAGTAAGAAACGAAAAGAACTATTTTGTTTTTTTTACTTTGAATTGAATTCCATTAATTTTTATCTCATTAATGAGGTTCAAATCTTCCTATCCATCTATGCCTGAATATAATCATAATCAACAAGACCAACAACCAATCAAACATTGGACGCCTTGTGTATCATTTGGTCCTTCTTGTAGATTAGGTTGTATAGATGCCTATACTGTATATATTTTAGTGATAGAGAGGGAGAGGAGAGAGAGAAAAAAAAAAGAGGGAGAGGGACTATGTCAAATCCGTAACCGATTTGAAGAAAAAATTTCTTCTTTGAAACACATGAAATTCCCCATTTTTGAGAGAAAAGGGGAAAAAAACTCACGTGTTCTTTTAAGTTTCTCTCCCCATAAAACCTATCAAACACTAGGAAAATAGAGATTTGAGAGAAAAAATTCTTTTTTCCCTTAAAAAAGTGCCTATCAAACATAACCCAAGTTGTCATAAACACATATTACCAAGAAATGTAATAATGAAGAAATCAAACCGGAATCCTATTATTTTTCAATTTGATAGGTTATTTTGGAACAGATATTATGAGAAAAAGAAAAAGGAAATAGGTTATTTTATTTCTAAACATGTGTTGTGCAAGAAATAGTTATTTCATATAGGTTAATTTATTTCTAAACTCGAGAAACCTTTTATTTCTTTATATAACTTATTTTTCTTAGATAGGTTATTTTATTTCTAAGAAGGACTATACTGTAATATTAGGGAAGGACTCCTAGACAATATAGATAATTAAATAAAGATGTTTGTCCCGACAAATAGTTATTTTATATGGGTATATCCCGTGCCCTAGGGCACGGACAATTGTATCAATCAAATGTTACGAAATTTATTGTTATATTTTATTGAGAGGGAGAGATTTTTATTAGTTATTATTTTTTTTATTTCTTTTCTCTTAAATTAGTTATTATTTTATTGAGAAAGAGATTTTAATTTCTTTTTTTAACCATTGAAATTTATTTTATTTCTTTTTTTCTTAAATTAGTTATTTTATTTCTAAGAAGGAAAGGATTATTGTTTTTTAAATAGGTAACTTTATTTCTACGAAGGACTATATTATAAATTTTGAGAAGGGCTTCTAACTAATATACATAATTAAATAAGGATGTTTGTCCCAGTCATCGTTTTTCCTTCTGTTTTATTATATAGACTAGGTATATCCCGTGTCCTAGAGCACAGACACTTGTATCAATCAAATGTTACGAAATTTATTGTTATATTTTATTGAAAGAGAGAGATTTTTATTAAGAGTAGTTATTATTTTTTTGTATTATTTTTTTGTTTCTTTTCTCTTAAATTAGTTATTATTTTATTGAGAGAGAGAGATTTTAATTTCTTTTTTATTAGTTATTATTTTTTATTAGTTATTATTTTTTATTAGTTATTATTTTTTTGTTTCTTTTTTCTTAAATTAGTTATTATTTTATTGAGATAGAGAGATTCTAATTTCTTTTTTTAACCCTTGAAATTTATTTTGTTTGTTTTTTTTTCTTAAATTAGTTATTTTATTTCTAAGAAGGAAGGATTATTGTTTTTTAAATAGCTAACTTTATTTCTACGAAGGACTGTATTTTAAATTTTGAGAAGGGCTTCTAGACAGTATCCTTTATTAAAAAATGATGTTTGTCCCAATTATCGTTTTCCCTTCTGTTTTATTATATACATATATATATATATATATCTTCTAAAAACTACCTACTCCCCACTAAATATCTAAATCTATCTCTCTCTCTCTCTAAACTGATTCTTCATTAGAGATCACATTGTTGATCATCATCGTCATCCTAAACTACTCGGATCACCGTGACTAGGTAAGGAAACGTTCATTTAAATTTAATAAATAAATCAGTTATAAAATTATAATAAAATGGGGTGGTGGCGCAGTTGGCTAGCGCGTAGGTCTCATAGCTTAAAGCGAGTAATCCTGAGGTCGAGAGTTCGAGCCTCTCTCACCCCATTTACTTTTTTCTTTTTTTGCATCTATCTGGCTGCCTTTTATCTTAAGAATGTGGTTTTTCCTTAATCTTCAAAATTTTGTAGTAAATTAAGGATTGACGAATCGGGTTGGTGAAATATGTACTACAAATGTCATGTATCAGGGCCCCACGACTCCATTGCAACGGCATACCGACATGTACAGGTACAACAATTGAATGTATGTGTATCTGGTTTCAGTATATCAAACATACATGTAGGCTGTGCATGGTTTAGTTCTGCTAGGTTAATCAATCCAAGAGTAGTCAGATGATTGCTTAGTCAATAATGGTGAAGCTCTTGTGAATGTTATTTTCATGTTGACGAACTTGGAGGTACACTTACTTTCTTGTGAATGTTATTTTCATTATATAGATTATTATGTATAAAGTATAATGTTTAAAGTTTAGGATTTTGTAACTTAGGGTTATATAAGTGAGTACCCCCTTCATCAAAAAAAAAAAAGTGAGTACCTAAGTAGTTGGACAATTTGTTCTTAGTTATCATGTATAATTCTATACATTTTTGTACTGTAAACTTTTCCCTTCTCTTACCATTTTTCTCCCTAAAACACCTAAACTAGAAGGAAGTGAAGCTTGAGCACAGTTCACCAATCTTGGCTGAGACTATATTTGACGAGTACTTCTCGGGTGACTAAGGGACTACTATAGTCCCACTTTGCTTAACAACCCGTTCGGGCTATTGGTGCATGCTCAAGCATACCAAGCGACGAGCCCTTTTGGGCAGGCTCGTGGAGCTTTTACCATGAAAACCCTATAGCATTTGAGCTTGGGTCTAGGTGTCAAAAGCAAGTCTTTGGTTCGGTTTTCCAACCGAGCCAAACCGTTCTTGCATAGTTTGGTTCGGTAACCAAACCATGAACAGATTGAGATTTATAATAACCGAACCCTTTGGATCGGACTATGGATAGGTTCGAAAAGTCGGTAATTCAACCAATGTTCACCCCTAGTTTTTCTCCATGTAAAGTATGTACTTATCCAACACTTTTCCAATTATATCACAAAGCGGGGATAGCTCAGTTGGGAGAGCGTCAGACTGAAGATCTGAAGGTCGCGTGTTCGATCCACGCTCACCGCATTTTTATGTTTTTTTCACTCCGACTTTCGATCTTCTTTTATGTTTTTTCCCTCCGATTTTCAATCTCCTTCCTTTTTGCCTTTTGCTTAATTGCTCAAATGTGATCCTTACTCTTTTCTGTATACAAATCTTAAGAACTGTCATCTCAATATTCAACCATGGTCGAATTCATTATGATTCAACCATGGTTGAACAAGTTTGTAATAGGACAATACATGGCGGAGAAGTACAGCATTTTAGAGAGAAAGAGAGAGTTGACTAGTTGAGTAAGAGATCGAAGTGCGAGAGTCGAGAATGATAGCTCTAAAGTTCTCAAAATTCATTGTTTCGTTGTGAAAAAAACCTCTCTATGCTTTCGGAAAATTGGAATTATAATTGATCTAAGGTCAATAGGCAAGATTATTCCTGTTTTCTTGGTAAACAACATACTTCGAACTTTGAAGCATCTTTCTCTATTAAGTACTGACAACCTAAGAGTATCTCCAATGCAACACTCAACTTGAAAAATTCAATTTGACACATAGGATTACTTGAGTTTTTAATAGAAAAAAACTATCCAATGTAAGAGCATCTCCAATGCAACACTCAACAAAAACTCAATTACTCCAATGTGTCAAGTATGAATTGAGTTTCTCTTTCCTAGGCAACACAATTGAGATACTCAATTCAAAATACTTCTCCAATACAACACTCAAAAAATCTCAACACTTACTTTAGATTTACTCTTATTTCTTATTTTAATATATTAAATGATGATGTGGACCAATTGAGATACAACAATAAATGTTGAGTTCTTTTGAGTATCTCAACATTTATTGTTGACACATCATATTGAGTTTCTAGTTGAGTGTTACATTGGAGAGTATTTTTTTTGTTAAAAACTCAAATAATCCTATGTGTCAAATTGAGTTTTTCAAATTGAGTGTTGCATTGGAGATGCTCTAACACTCAACTAGAATCTCAATATGATGTGTCAACAATAAATGTTGAGATACTCAATATTGAGTATCTCAACATTTATTGTTGTATCTAAATTAGTTCACATCATCATTTTATATATTAAAATAATAACGAGAGTAAATCTAAAGTAAATGGTGAGTTTTTTGGTATTGCATTGGAGAAGTATTTTGAATTAAGGATCTCCATAGTGTCACCTATGACACATTGCATTAGTAGAGTTTTTGTTGAGTGTTGCATTGGAGATGCTCTAAGGTCATGTTTTTGTTCTCTCATTGTGAGTATCTTACTTGTCTCAATCTGTACCGTCTGAGTGATGAAGCCCAACATCAACCCGAATCAACAATTCAAATTCTATAGGCATCAAGATTCAAACAAAAGCAAACATTTTGAAATCCTACTCGAATTTATTCAGACATCAACTCAAATTCAAGATAACATACCATCTCCATCACCTTCACATGAGCCTCTAACCCCGTCACTGCAAAATCTAAGCAGTTGCCTTCTTTTTTAGCTTCTGAGAAAGGATTTGAAGACCTTTGCCGAGAGTTTTATGGGTTTCCATCATCAACCAACTTTACTTCAACTTCTTGGGTGGGTTGCTGCAACTTTTTCGGCTTAAATGGTTCTGATTTGCTGGCTTGTGAAGCTAGCACAGGAGAACTCCTTTGAGCATTCTGCTTTAATGCTTGACTACTACTTGTATTATGATTTTATTCTTAACAACATCTAGCAATAGATTTTGTTGCATTAGATAAAAACATAGCTATAGGTTCATTATATACAAAACCAGGGACGTCGAAGAGGGTGCAACCGGTGCCATTGCACCGGCCCCCCTCTTTCTAGGGGTCATTTTTAGTACTGAAGGAAATAATGTAAACTAATTCTAAGTGAAGATCAACAAGAATAACAAGAACAACAAGAAATTGAATCAATGAAATTGTGTCAACCTTATTTGCCTCTAAAAGATCTCAATCAAAGTAATCCTGAGTGAAGATCAACCCTTCTTGAAGAGAAATGATTGTAAGTAATGAAGGAAAAATAGAGATAGAAAAGATTAGATCTAAAAATGATAACGAAGATGAAGATAGAATTAAAGAAATATGAAGAGCTACACAAATATGACAGTCTACACTCTCTTGTACAAGAAAGACAATTTTAGTAACAAAACAAACATAAGGTCACCGGAAATATTAACTAGTCAGGGAGTAAAAGTTTGAACCTGACTTTCGAAAATACTACCAACCCAAAACAAATTGTTTTCTTCTAACCTCAACAGCCCAATGGCATACCACCTAAAGTGACATTTTTTAGGTTTAGACATCAGGCGGTCCAAATTCTATCGTATGACATGATAATGGAAAATTTTAGAGGCCCCCCTTATAAGTGAAGATCAACCTCTTCGTGTTCCAATCCTGTAACAATATAAGCAAGCCTACACAATTTATAGAAGCCTATAAATTGCTTATAGCTATATAATTGGGAGGATAAAGAAAATAAAACCACAGTTAACAAAAGCATATACAAAATGAGAGGAGACAGAAGAAAAAAAACAACAAAAGGGATACAGACAAGTCTTTAAGATTAGAAAGATGGCTTTTCGTGCATTATCAGATTAATTCAAAAGCCATAATAATACATTGACCATCTATGGGAAAACTTAAGAGAAAAAGGGAAAGTGAAGAACAATTTAAACCCTTCCCTTTTTCTTTCTTCCCTTCTCTACCCTATACAGAAACATATGAAGGGAATCAGCCAAGAACCAAAAAAAGGAAAAATGGATCAGACCCCTGTACATAAACCAGCCTCGAGTTCATTACCTACCTACTAGCTTCCATCTGCTCATCCCAGTTGCCTAAAGCTACTTTCAGATCTTAGTGTCAAATCCAAAGGGGGAAACCATCACCCATGCCTGAATAAAAAGATGTAAATGTAGGCGAAAATCTTACACCCATCCTAAACTGTCTCTGTCTTGCCCCCATCATATCTTCATAAGTGTGATAAGCATTTGATGTAACTTACAAGGCACAATGGAACTCAGTTTGTAATTAATCTGTACAGTTCTGTAACAAGGCAAGGACGAAAGCAGGCTAGACCGACCGTTGGGAATTGCATACCCTATTAGATGCTTCATCCTGGTCCAGTGTTAACGGGCCTAGCATAGTTCACCATTTCCTGCTTGCGGATTTTGTTGTTGTGGTTGGGGCGACTGCAACTGTTTTTGCTCTTGTGGTGGCGGGGACTGCGGTAGTGGAGCTGATGGTGCAGGATGTGTGGGGAGGTTTCCTGACAGCTGTTTCTGGCTGATCTCTTGGACAGATGAGGAAGGTTCTGATACTATTTCCACTGTGCTAGTTGAGGGTGGTGGATTTCCAACGGCAGACATGTGACTACCCGTGGTTGGAATTCCTGAATCACATACTGGTTCTGATGCTGATTCCCAATTAGAAGGTGCACCACTTGCAGAAGAAACAAGAGTAACACTGGTTGATGATTCTGTACAGGCTTCAGGCGGTCCTGCTCTAATTCCCCCGGTATAAAGTGTGCTATTTGTAGGTTGTTGGTCAACTGTTGACCGCATATGTGAATCAGAACTAGATTGCAGATTGGATTGTAGCATTCTCTGTACATTATGAGGCGAATGACCAACCTGCTTCTGCTGGGCAGAACTCATAGTTGATGGAAGATGAGATTGCTGAGAAACCGACACTGTATTATGACCTGAAGAAACTGCTGCCGGAGATATATGTGGAACTTGCTTTGACAAAGAGGATGAGCGAGAAAACAGCTTTTGTTGTGGCGAACTTTGGTTCGAAGACTGAGACGGCATGGGAGATTTACTTGGCTGAAAGGGATTTGAACCTGAAACTGGGCCCTGCTTTCCTTGCACCGACTGCATAACCGGCTCACCTTTCTCAAATGATACTTGATTTGCACGAGTCGTCTCACTAACCCCATTCACATGGGAAGGATCAACAGTGAGATTCTGATGCATAATCGTATTTCCTTTTCCCATTCCCTTAAACAATTTAGCTTGTTGCTGCGGTTGAGATTGTTGTCGTTGTTGAAGTTGCTGTTGTTGACGCCGTTGCTTCATAATCTGATTAGCCAAGTTGTTACCAGTGCTACCCTGATGACCCCGAGCAAGGCCATGAGAAGGCGGGTGCTGTTTTAGTTGGGGTTGCGGAGTTATCTGATTCAAGGGAGAAGATGATGAGGGCAGTGAAGATGCTTGTTGCTGAATCTGAGAATTATTTGGCAAAGGCGGCATTGGAAGCTGGGGCTGTGTTTGGACATGAGGGATAGAAGCATTGGGGGTAGTAAATGGATGTTGTTGTTGATGGTGATGATGCATGAGACGTTGGTGGAGTTGCTTTTCCTTAGCAAGTCGAAGCATGTAAGCTTGCTGCTGAGGGGTGGTGGTAGAATGGTTGCTTCCTTGAAGATGGGGGTGGTGGGCCTGTTGGGGAATCGAAATGCCATGGGATTGTTGATGGGTCATCTGATGTTGCTGCTGCGGATGTTGGACTGAAAACGTTTGACCAGGTGGCGGGGCAGTTTGATTAGAGAATCCCGGACTCAGCGCATTAAAAGCAGGAAGGCCTTGGCTACTTCCTTGTGTCACTTGCTGCATCTGAAGCTCTTGCATCATCTGCTGTCTCTGATCCTCTGGATTTTGTCCAGGCTATTATATAACAAAGAAAAGAAGTGTCAGAAATGTAATAACCAGTAAAGACAATTAAGTCTCAGCTAAAATGGAATTGCCGAATAACTGTAGAATCAGGTGAAATCTTTGGAGCACTAGGGTGGTGTTTGTCTTTTCCGATTATCTGCATCTGAATCGTCTGAGTCTGACTCATCTAAATTTGAGCACCTGAGTCTGTCTTGTTCTGGTGATGAGTACAATAGTCATCTCAAGTTATTTCAGATAGTGGCCTTCTAATTTTGACTTATTTTATGTTCGACCCGAAATTAACCGAAATGTCAACCCGAGTCAGCCATTCAGACAAGCCAGGTGCCCATAAGTTAGACATAAAAGAAACAAGCTGAGATCTTACTCAAGTTGCCAAGTCCACTCAGATCTGATTTAATCTATGAAAGTGAAAACAACTGAAAAAAGAAAAAAGAATCTAATATTGCAGTACTAATAGTACTTAGAGTCAAAGATAGCTCATGAAAAAACATTATCTGCTCCTCCAAAAATGAGATGGAATGAAATTGGTTCGAACTTTCAAACACTCACCCGGAACATATGCATACTATCACGAGGTCTCATCATTGTAGCTCCTTGACCAGAGACAGATCCATTTTGCATATGTATAGAGTTTGGAATCCCAGTACCAGTTGTAGGAAGCATATTACCAGAAGAAACCATGTTCAACATTGGAGAGCCTATTCCTTGAAATCCTGATCGAGGCATCGGCATACTTCTATTCATATTTCCACTCATCATACCCATACCATTTCCACCAGGTAACATGCGAACACCACGATCAGCTCCTCCTAATGTCCCAGGAACAGAGTGATGAACATTTCTACCAGACATCATTTTATTGTAATGTTGCATCCTTTGTTGTTCATCGATAGATAAAGTTGGGGTTCTTGGACCATTAAATCTGTGACCATCCCTGAAAGAAACGTAATCATAAAATCTCGTCTGGATGAGCTATTTATGTATAATTGTATATACAGTAATTGTATGGAGTAGTTAACAATGCATACCTGGAAGAGGCATTGAGTGAAGAAGAGGAAGAAGGTAGGCTATTACCAAGGACCATCCCAGAAGATCCTTGTAGCGTGGAGCTAGCAACAGGAGTTCCTGAACCATGATTTGATATTGCTAAACCACTAGGCTGAGACCCTTGGCCAAGGGAAATTACATCTGGGGATGAAGTAGTTGCATCACAAAGATCGAGAGGCCTTCATTATCAAATAACGAAGTTATTGAGAGAAGAAAGCTTGAGGTTTTTCAAATTATTGAAATGTGGAAATTTGGACAAAAGAACAGAATGGCAACAAGAAAGTCACAGAGACTGCTCTGTGCAAAAACAAATTGGAACTTACGTTAGACAACCCCCATTCAAGTTATCTGGGCAGACTTGAGACATAGCTATAACGTGCGAATTGTGGACTGGCACTATTGGTATTTGTTTCTGATCCTGATTATCATTCTTCACAGAGCCAACCACGGCAAAAGAACAGGAATCAAATTCGTTAGCATCGCTCCATAAGTACAAAAATGCAAGAGAGAAACAAAATGCTATGGCAGTTATGTACAAAGTCATGAATGATGAATCTAATGATAAAGACTTTAAGACAAAAGCAAGAAAAGAACCTGTCTCCTACGAGAATATTGATGTTGGCCAACAAAAATGATTTTCTCCAAATGAAACTTAAGAGTATCCTCTTCCATTGGACCCTGCAAACGTTGAAACAACTGTCTCGCACCGCCCTGAGGAATGCATCATCAAGATATGAGGTTATAGACACTAACATGCTTAACTCTGAAATCCTTTAGGTTGCTTCAAAGTTCTGCCCACGACCACGACAAAAGCAAAAAAGTTCAAATAATCAACAAGCAAAAAAAGAATCATGCCTTTGGAATCCCAGGTAAAGTGGATGGATAAGGTTGGGATGACCCCGAATCCTCGGCACTATCAGCTCCGTCACCAGCATTCTTGTCCATTAAGTTCTTATGGCGCTCCTTGCAATCTTCAGGTTTCCGGAAAACGCACTGCAAGTGCATACATAAAATATAGCAGCGTCTTTAGTACCCAAAGAGGAATTGACGAGTCGATGACGCTTAGTATGACTTTTTTTAATTAATTTGAGAAGTTGAGAACTTAGCAATATCTGAAATCAGGGAGTAACGGAAGAAACCCTAAATATACATTACCTTGAACTTTATAGTGCTGTTGATAACATCACTAACAAGTTCCCAGTTTGGACCCATATCATGTACAAGTACAACTAGTGCCTGGAGTGCAAAGTTAAAATGTCTCAGAAACTTTTTAGTTTAAACAATAATCCGGAAATCAAGACAGCGTGAAGATCATTGACCTGATCTTCAATATGGGACCATTTACTCTCTGACCCCAACTGTCCAGTAGGAATCTGCAAAGACAATAAAGTATATTAAGTTCAGTAATAATTTCTTACCAACATATAGTGGTGATATACCGCATGATATCCTCCCATGAGAAGAGAAATTTTGTTGCAACTTGCATGATTGCATCAATAGGAGATATGGTCATACGGGAATAGCGAAATTGGAGCTGTAGTTAAATAGTTAACTCCTTTGCAGATTCAATACAAACTACTACTTTAATTTCATCTCAACCTTTTAGATTAGGCAAAGTCCCAACTAATTGAGGTCGCCGGACAAAAGAATTCATATTTAAGCAAACACTCCGCATACGAGTATACTGAAGGAGCAAGCTTTTAATCAAACACGGTCAAAGAAACTGCTTATGAACTGTGCCTGAACTTTGCGTTCATTAAACTATGCAGCACAGACAGACGGTACAAAGTCTGGGGCACGGTGAATGGAAAAGGGTCAATCAGGAACAGTATAATTTATTGTCATGATTGTTAGATCAGTAGGTCATTTTTTTTAATGTACACTTTTTCTTCTTTACGTTCAGCCATTGTCATACACAAAATGTTTTAATCTATAGTAATATTTTATACGTTATAGTCCTAACTCCTAGCTCGACTTTGACACAAGTTAATAAAACATGTAAATACATCTCACTTTATGCCAGCTAAAGTGATTAACAATGTCCACAACCCGATTGTGTTTAACACAAGAAAAAATATTCTAAAATGGAGTTTCTACGTACATAGTTATGTGATGAAGGTCCATAATTGTCTTAATATGGAACCATAATGAGTAAACCAAATCACTAACCAATTACTAGCAGTGTAATGACCATATAAGAGAATACCTTCAGCACTTTAGTTTTCCTCCCACGATCCCGGCCAGCATAACCTTTGACAAGCTTATTAGGATTCGACATATTACTTATTTGGGAAGCCACTGGAGAAGGAATTGACCCCATTAGAGGATTAATGCTTTCAGAAGTATCTGTTAATTGTTTCATGATCTTAAGCTTCTTTGAGATATGTGGGCCACCAAAACCTTGAGATAAAGAATTTGAAAATCTTGCAACTGAGTAAGGCACAAATAAATTGAAGAAAAAGACAGATAATACAGTAATAGTGTTCACAGGGTTTATGCTCAAGGTGACAAAGAGCATTACCTCCATTTCCATTAGATTCAAAAGCATGACTCTCTAATCTCTTTTTGGAATGATCCCTCTGCAGTAAGAACATGGAAAATCCGATGAGTATGGGAAACAATACATGGCATGCGTAATCCGTAATACAAAATTGAGAAGAACAAAAACAAATTGAAGTTTTCAATCATGTGGCACTTAAACTTAATCATGATTTGCAGGCGTATGTGTTATTAGATTTTGTGCAATTATGCTCACATTGTTGCTTACGTGAAACTCACCTGTTCATTTTGAACCACTGAATCAAGTGGCCACCTCTGTTCATATGCAGAACCCTGCAACCATAATAGTATTCATGTTACTTGCAAAAATTAATGAATGCACAGAAAGCACATGAAGAAGCATCCATACTTTCCCCACACAGGAAGTCCCACTGTTCTGTGAGTTTATTGAGTTCTTGTGAAGTGCATGCTTAGGCTTGTTCTTTTTAGGTTTCATAGATATTTCTGTATAATCTGGCTGGAAGTGTTTTCCAAACTCTCCTGTTGATGCAACCTCCAAACTTTTCCTGACTTGTGATCCACCATGGACAGTACTCTGGTCATCCTGGAAAGAACTAGTATCTCCACTTGAAGCATCAGTTTTGTTTGGAAATTGTACACCTCCAGCAGTTCCAGCACCAAAAGGACTTACTACCCGCTGCCTTGCAGCAGTACGCACACGTTTTGTAGGAATGGAACCAACATTTATGTTGTTAGAAGGCCTTTTCCCTACTAAAAATGACGGATGAGGCCCCATTTTGTTTTCCGCACAGTGACCATATGAAAGATCTGGTCCAATTTCATATGACCTTGCGGAGTATGACTTGGATGGGTTCTTCCGTTTCTTCTGAGCAAAATTTGACAACCTGCTGCCCTCAAAAGATCCAGGTAGGTAATAGGTTCCTGTTTCTCCTACATATTCTCCGTATGCATTTTCTCGAGATTCAAATTCTGCAGAAAAAGTAATCTCATATTCAAAGCACATGAAATTATTCAACTAGTAAGAAAATAACCAACCAAGCACCATGGTGCTAAACTGCTAATATACCTGCTCCGGCATAATAGATAGATGAGTCAACCTCTTCTTGGTGCATACTGCTGGCAGATTTCTGAGAACAAAATGATTCCCAAAATTAGCTGAGTGACAAGGAGAAGAGTGAATGAACTATGATGTTAGCAAAAAACATGAGGTCCTATCAAGGTTGGGTTTCATGTGAAACAGAATAGGAGTATATTAAGAATCTCTAAAGAGCGCAGTGCTGAACAAATAATAACAAAAACATGAAACACAAACTTTTTATCTGTAAACACGGAATGAAAACCAAGGGTTTGGTTGGACCGAGGAGTTCTACATCTTTTTCCCTTTCTTCCAGTTCCCTCCGAGGAAGAAGAGGGTAGTGGCAAAACAAACTTATGTTATTCCAGAAACTACAAGACTCGAAGGATCCTTGATAATGTCATCAACCCATCATGTACAAAAAACATATAGATTCCAATAGTTTACTCAATTTGCTATCTAATGAGTCAAGTTTTTTGCCTTTTTGGCTCTTTCATTCAATTTTCCTCAAGGCCAAAATGGTAATTTAGAAATGAAAATCTAAATGGTTTTCTTAATGATTCGATAGTGTCACTCAGGCCCATACTCGGACCACTATATAGATAATAACATAGGACTACGCACCATAATCTTCAAACATATCTAGCCAGAAATACAATCGTCTCATAAACAGTACGATGTTCCTTGAAACTTTGACAAGTGCAAAGATTACCTGATACTGTGACCAATGTAGTTCCACAGATTTTCGATAGCCCTCCATTGCGCCGAGGGGAACTGTATAGAAGAGGGTTTCCTGTCAGGAAAAAGATTCAGCACATGAAATGTTATCTGCAGCGAGAATCAAATATGAAACGAACAAAAGAAAGTAATGCAAAAAATATATAGACAAGCACGACCTGCGATATCTAACATCCAAAATATTGAGTAATGTTGGATAACAACAATAGATAAAAAATTTGCTGGTATCAGTAAAATAGTAAATACAATTAGCATGTGGGAGAAACAAAGACTGAACTAGCAGTCTCGGCATGAGATATCCAACCAAATGAGTTTATAAGGTTTCACTAAAAATTTAAAAGAGGATGACTTGGATCCCTAAAAGTAATAACAACCAAATGAATTTATAAGGTTTCACTAAAAATTTAAAAGAGGATGACTTAGCCGTACTTCAGAGAGTTGATCATCCCATTCAATAATACCCAAATCAGAATTCCTGTCAGGAGTCAGTGGGGCTTCCGCTTGGTCAGCATGACCAAGGGTATTACTGTATTTCAAGAATCGAACTGCGTATCCCTGAATTGCATGGGGCAGACTTTTTGCAGGATTTTCCTCATTATGTTTGCTACTCTCCTGCTACAACAGAAAACTATTTCAGTGATAGAGGTTGAGGGAACATATTAACTTAACAGCTTGATGCTCAAAGAAAGAAACGGCACAAATACAATGAACCGCAAATGTTATAATTTGATTGCCATTTAATTATCCAGATGTTCAGCACTTCAACTAGATATTCACACCAGAATCAACTAAACCTATATTCCAATAGATATTAGATGAAGCTAGACTAAAATCTATTGATGGCTTCTTGCCCTTGCATAAATTTCTCAACTACAATAAGCAAAAAATACTCGAGGTAAAAGAAAACTTCAGCATTTAATTATTTAAATCCCTCAACATCACAACCTTCAAACATCAGAATCTTTGTCACGAGTGATTGTACATACCCTCAAGTATCTTGATAGCACATCCAATTAACATAATTCAGATCAAACAGAAACAGGTTGTTTTTAGGTTTTCTTAGTTGTGCAGCATCTGGATAATTAAATGATGCTCAAATATTTTATGGTGTCGGTAGAAATGGGAATGGTAAGAAAGTGAACTTGAAAGGCCATATCAAATGAAGTCATAACCCTTTTTTGGTAATTAATCAATTCGAATGAAACCATAGTCAAATGGAACATAAAATTCAAGAATAATATCCACCAAAAAGAACGCATCAGTTTAACCAAGTACCATATGCGGTTCTTCAATCCTGCTTTTTACAGATTCACCTCCATTAACCTTCAGTGATTCAACTAATGCAACCTTACAATCTTTGAGGACCAAACTAGGATCATCACTGCTTAGGAGCTCTGCTGAATGCCAGAACTGCATGATAGCCTTTGCCAAGGTATGAGCTACCTTTTTCTGCACTCGAAAGAGACTTTGTTGTCCAAACCTTGACCGGCCATTAACAGCAACCATTCGACATATTTGGGCTGCAATTGTTGTCTTCCAGAGACGTTCCTATTCAAAAAAGAAAACATAAAGAAATTAAGCTAGAAATGCATCTTGCTCAACGATAAATTGGACTACATTAAATCATAGACCCAGAATACATAATGTCTTTTCTTAAAAAATATGAACAGAACCATACGAGTTAAAAAAACAAAGTACACATAAAATGAAAAAAGAAATTCCATGTCCCTACTACAAATACACACCTGCATGAAATCATTAGCTAACCACGCCATTTCCTCAAGGACAAAATCCCAATGAGATTTCCTTCTGTTCTCTAAAGGAAAACTGCCCTCAGATAGCTCTGCAATCCTCTTACGTTTGGCCTGTTTGTCAAAACACCTAAGATTTTTGTAATCCAAAATTAACAATTACTAAAGTGTAATAAACTCATGTTATAAACTCTTAGAAAAGCAAAAAAAAATAACCTCAATAATACGCGCCTCTTCCAGTACTGAATCTTCATGCACTTTGTTTGCCAACTTTATATGGCTACCTGTACAGCTATTAAGCTGAGGGGAAGCTTCTGAACCCCTACCAGAAAAGGTGGCCTCCATAAGCTTGCATTGAGAAGACGCTGAAGTGCTCTTTTGTCTACCTTCAACGAAGGAAGTGGGCCTTCCATTTATGGATTCATCTCCTGAAGGATGGTTTAACTTTCTTTTTGGTTTTGAACAGTTAGATTCATTAGCGTCTCCCCGCTCCATGTCAGGTACAAGCTCCACCTCATCTTTCAGACCTAACTTCTTGTCACAGATTTCCTCCTCCAATCTACAAGAAGACTCCCTGACCTTGAGGTCTTGTTCAACAGGATTATGAACATCTTCTGTATTATCAAATATCCCAACATCTTTGGTCTCACTGTTTTCTTTGGCCACATTGACAACTGGTATATCAATAGACTCTTCACCCTCTGGCCTCTGTTCCTTGTAATTTTTAGAAGAGTTGATTTTACTCAAGGGGGCCTGTTCTGTAGAGATGTTTGCATCTAACCTTGGGGTGGCCTGTGTGGAAGATGACTCTGGTTCTAATGAATTCCTATTACATATAATGGTGTTTGTTTTACCTTCATTTGCCAAATCTTTTCCAACTCCATCTGGAAAGCTGAACTGGTTAGGCCCACTGGCAGTGTCAAGATTTCCCACCTTACCACAATCAAGACCAGATACAAGGTTTGTTGTCTCTCCAACCAACTCAAGTGAGACAGAGTTCGTGATATCAGGAACTTGATCTGCCGCCCCATGCAGAACTTTATTATGTTGAGAACCATGAAAGTCTTTGGGTGTAGTACCGCTGAACTCACATTTAAGCACACCATCCTTCAAGTCAATATTGTTTTCTTCAGCATGTGGAATATCCAACTTATTATCAGAATCAGCAGTCTTAAGAACAACTCCGTTGCGAGTTGCAGATTTGGAGTTACATATAAAAGATATACAGTGATTTTTCTGAGTGATTGCTTCAGATGCCAATCCCTTCACATTCCTAGAACCATGCCTAGATGAAGGTAAAACTGAAGATCCTTTACGATCACAAGCAGAGGCTAACTCAGTTGGGCAAGCACGAGCATCACGACTTGCTCTGGACCTGTTCCGACGAGTATATTGACCTATTACCTCAAGCCGCGAAACCAAGTCATCAGGCTGTTTGACACAATGAAGGCCATCCAACTTGGGCAATTTTTTTGATACAGGATCTTTACATCTGTTGACCTTGGTGGAAGTTCTCTTCCCCCCGATTCTATCATTTTCCACATCAAAGAGCAAGAGATTATCAGCGGTGTTGGTTTCACGGCCTTGAGAAATCCCTGGTCTACCACTGCTTTCAGCAGAGTCTCCAGGAGGTGAGGCTGCCAATGAAAAGCTGCCTTTTGCTTCACTGTAATACAACCAAATAAACAACTGTAAATAGGTTGGGCACTGCAGCCAATCCTCAGCTTATAACTTACACGTTGAAATTAATACCTGTTGACGATCTGGTCGGTGAACGAAGTAGATTGGAAGCTAACAGATGCTGCAGTCCCGAGTTTAAAATTCAATGGGTTGCCCCCCTGTGACAAAGAAGACCATATGCACAATTAACATCATTCTTCTGATTTTCAATTGAAGAAAGAGGGTAGAGAGAGATGGTTAAAATCACTCCAGTCGTAGCTGATAGAGTAAATAGGGCATACGCTGACGTACTTTCTCAAGAAACTCTAGCTCCTTTCTACGTTCTTCACGGGCATCATACTCTTGTCTGTAACCACCAAAATTAATATATTACCATATTCTATTTATCAACCACCAGAAACAGTACAGACCAGATTAACAACTTACCTGAGTTCTGCCTGAGCTTTTTCAATTGCTGCTCTTCGTGGAGAGGCTTTCGTGTCTATACCAACTCCACCATCAATGACTCCTCCCATAGAATCAACCTCTGCATTTAGTAGGAGTACAGACTCCAAGCTATGTCCATGCATTCCTCCGCTCCCAGCCACAGTTCAATATCTAGAGCAGTTGTTACCACTCCGTAGATTCCAAAGTTCCATCATGTTCCTAAGTATAAATATATATACACATATACTGCAAGCTGCACAGGAAGCACGATATTAAAAAACATGTAATCAATTGTGTTTTTATGTAGTCTACTTTGTAGATCAACTGAGACAAAAAGAACGTTAGGAAGAGATATAATCAGGTAGTTTGAACGTTGGATGTGGGTAATCTCCCACAATCCATATGGGTTCAGCAAGCCATTGACACGTAGACAAATGGAAGGCAAGCTAGATTTCACACACGGTGTACTCGTACTGATAAAAATATTCTTAATATTATAATAGACAAGTGCTCATATAATATGTGTGCATAAGTAGACACACAAACACCCACGATTTGCATTAAAAGTTAAGAGATGTTAGAGCCTTGGAAATATAAAGATTGGGTGACACGGTGGCCAGTTAATACATCTATCTTGCCAGACAGGTTTCTACAAAAAAAAGAAGAGCTAATTATATGGAACACCAAAAGATTTGAAGGATAAGAATGTGATAGACTAAATAAAATAACTGAACAACGGTTTAAGGTGTGAAATTCTCGGTGATAGAGTCAAGATATTCAGATATGCTTAATAAACATTGCATGTCAGTCAATAAAAGACAAAAAAAGAGGGAAACTTCTCCACTTGCATGAACTAAGTGTGTGTTTGGTTGCAATAGGGGAAGGAAAAATAATGGGGTTAAAACTTCTTACAGAAATATCATTTTTAGAGAAAATGATTCTTGAGAAATATTTTCATATTTATGTTGTTTGGTTCGCGATGAAATTATAACTTCATCAAATATTCCATTTTTCGGATTTCGTTGTTATGTTAAAATCATTTTCTTAATAATTTTATATCATAATCGAAGTAATTCGAGCATGTTCATTTTGTAAGCTTCTGCAAATGAAGCTCCAATTGTTTGAACCACCATTTTGCTGGAATTACAGATTTTCAAGTCCAAAAATCACCACCACGAAACTTAAGTATAATAACAATTAATCTAATAAAGTTAAAACATAAAAAGTAATCATTCAGCAATTCATATAAAAAACGAACTTTTTCCATTAGATATGGTGGAGGGGACATATGAAGAGGAGAAGATAAACAAGCACAAAAGAATAGACCAAATAATTGAGAACAAGGTAAAAAGACGGAAGAAAAAATGTGTTTCATTTTAGTAAGATGTAACTATGGACATATTTGATTAGGGAAAACAGATTCACAAGTAGGAGGTGGGTGACAGTTTTCCCTATTTTTGAAGAAAATTGGGAAAATCTAGAAAAAAAAATTCTTCAAAATACCAACCAAACACATGTAAATTAATTTTTAAAGAATTATTTTCTTTTTTCTCCAAAAAACTTAACATACCAACCAAAAAGATGGAAATTAATTTTTAAAGAATTATTTTCTTTGTTCTCCAAAAACTGGCAATCAAACACAACCTAAGTGTAACCGAGATAATTACGTGGGCTTAAGTCACTCTAATGTAACACAATCTGACACCTCACAGATTGTCAATACCAAAATCAACTGTTTATAGACGATCATAAGCACTCAAAACTATTATATTACAGAACAAACTACACTCATAATCTAAATAACATAGTTAATAAAACTTTTCAAGTTTCAAATTGATTAAAAGCGTGACTTTTTATAATTGAAAGAAAACAAATAAATGCATGAACTTCTAGAAGTAGGTGTGGCTCCAGGCTCTACACTTCTGTCCAGAGAATCAACACATTTGGATATAAGCTATAATGAAGCAGTAAATTAGATTGTCAAAGCCTACTAGCTATAAGATGCAATATGCTACTAAATTATGGACATGGCACAAGTTCAATATAGAACTAGAACAAATCAAAAGCAAGCCTATAGCTCAGCCCATAATCATAAATGTAAATTTGCTTCCAGTTTTAGAAATTAAAAGAGTGAACTATAGTCCTATGGTTCAGTTGCTTCCAATTTTAGGAAAATATCGTTGGGTTACAGTATTCAGGTTGAAATAGGAAACATGAAATTCATTTACATCAAAATCTGTATTCAGCTCGACTATCTTCACACTACCTCCCGACGAGGAACAAGCTCCTCCTGAGTATAATTGCTAGTTGCATGTTGGTATACTACTTAGACTAACATGTCCCCTCGGGTTAAAATGACTTGCTTAACTGTTAAAGATAGATTCAGCATCACTCCTGACAACTTGCACCTAGAAAGGACTAGGTTAACAATCTAACGTACTGCATTGGGTAAGTTTCCATCAAGGCATCACTAAATTTGTACTTACAGGCCACTAATTTCTACTGGAAACTTCCAATTTACTTCCAAAAACTCAAACTAGGGTTAGGGCATCATTGTAAGTACTGACTATCATGCATTATTATCTACAACAATTTCCATCTAAATTACCTGCAATCTGTCTCTATCTGGCTCGCCTACGACAATTGAACTTCAATGAAATCAAATTCTGCTCAAAATTGAAGAAATATAAATTCTAGGGTTACGAATGATCAAAAATTGGTGAAGTTTTATATCGAATTTCAAAATTAAAATATGGGGATTTTAGTTATTATAAGTTGAATAAGAAATCTGACCTTTCGTAAGAGCTCAAATGAGTGAGAATGAGTCTTGTCGATCACAACGTGTTTAGAGAGAGAGAGAAAACAAAAGCATCAAATCTCGAATAACAGAAGTAGCGAAAGGAATGAAAATTTGTAGAGAGAGAAAGTGGTGAAGAAATTTTTGAGTTCGTTAGAAGTAATCACGTAGTAAAGAGTTCTGAATTAAAATGGGAGAAGAATAGCAGAGAAATGTAATAGCAAGTTGTTCTTCGTCTTCGATGCCCTAATTCGAACTGTGTAAGAGGGTCAGTGGATCCTGTACAGGTTCTAAATTCAACCCGAGCCCAAACAACTGGTCCACTAGCCCAATCGTTATCTTGGACCTAAAAGACATCTACAGGCCCTATACTATATTCTCTTATCATTTGTACCGGCCACAATCACATCTCCCTTCGGTATCCTTTGGCAACGCAAAAGTAAAAGTATTTTTACTTGTAGTAAAAGTTCTTTGACTTTTAAAAAGCAGAAAATGACATAAAGTTAGTTTGGCAAGACACTTATAAGTCAAAATATTCTATAAATGAAAATGAGAAATTTTATATACACTTATCGTTTCTACCGGCCACAATCACATCTCCTCTAGGTGTCGTTTTTCAACGCAAAAGTAAAAGTACTTTTTCTTGTAGTAAAAGTTCTTTGACTTTTAAAAAGTAGAAAATGACATAAAGTTATTGTTTGACTTTTTTATTTTTTCACGGAAATTGGGAAGTAATTTTCCGTCCAAAAGAAAAAGTTTTTTGCTTTCCAGACATAAGCAAAAAAAATTTGAAAAGAAAAAAAAATAAAATTTTAACTTAAATAAAGTCACACTTATATGCATTACCAAATTAACTTTTCTACTTAAATAAGTAAACAAGTAAATTATTTCGGCGCGGCCAAACGACTCCTTAACTTGAACAAAAAGTCAAAAACATACCTTAAATGTGAGGGTATATAGAAAATGGTAAGTGCATTTAAAATTTCCCAAGGAGAAAACATTATAAAGATTGTATGAGAAAATTCAAATTGAGAAATGTTATATACATTTACCAATTCTGCATGCCGCACTCACACCTCCTTTGACTTCAAGAAAAATTACCTTGGATGTGAGTGTATTTGACAGAAGTAGGGAGGGAATTTAAAATTTTCCATCCAAATATTACAAAGACAACCTTGCATCCCTGATTTTGCAACTCCTTTGTACTTATAAAAAAGTGAAGATGAAGTTGAATTAGTAAGAGGGGTATGAAATGATGAAAAGTTTTCTCCCGTTCAATAAAGGGGTAATGGCGGCTCCCTCTATCGACGGGGAAGCGGGTCATCAACCCCTATCTATTTGTTTATCTATTTATTCATATGACTACCCCTTGACTCCATATGTTGCCTTCAAGAAAATTGAACCAAAATTTAGATAAGACTTTGTCGACTTAAAAAATCTAGTAATAGGGGTGGAATTAGTCCATTATTTGAACTTAGGAACTCGAATACTGACAAATGTATAATTGAAAGAGTTTGTGTTTTTCTCTAAATCAAGTAACCAACCCTCCCCCTTCTTTTTCAATTTGTTAGTTAGTTCATAGTAGATAGAGACATTGAAGGATATTCATAGACAAAATCTTTTAGACATTCCAAGATGTTTTAAGACATTTTAGGATATTTAATCCATAAACAAAATGACTTATAAACATTTCAAGACATTTCATGTATAGACAACATATCTTGTGGATGTTTCAAGATGTTAAGCCCGTAGAAAAAATGTGTCATTAGTATTAGTATTATATTTATATATATACACACATATATGTATTATTGAATTTCTCAATCAAAATAGACATTGGTGTACTTTTTTATATAGACTCTAAGAGTCATTACATACAGGTATGGCTACATCATGGATAAATATATGAATTGAATAAGTCTGAGTGGACATGATTAGTATAGTTGTTATGTTCATCCTTGGCATTTTTTTTTGTTGTAATAGTTCTCTTCATTTTTTTTCTTTTCACAAAATGGAGGTTTCACAAAATGATTGTAGTCGGGTCTGAAGGCTTCACAAAATGAACAACTAGCGAAGGTGGATTTTGAAATGCCAAATCAAAGGATGTTGGATGAACATCTTCCGTCTAACGAACTCGTTCAAACTAAAAATCAGACAAACCACTTCTCTTGCGCAACTCGAGTTCGATGTTATGATCAAAGTAGTCAGACATGCAAATGATGAAGCTTTGTCGGTGAAGATCCAACCAAAAAAATCAAGATCACAAACGAATGAAAAGGAGATTTTATATAGAGAAAAAATATAAAACTTGAGTGGGAAAACATAATATTGGAAAAGAAAATTGCCCCTTTTACTGCCCAGATCGGGTTGTTTCAAGGACACAGACAAATTAAATCCACGAGATCCAATCAATTCAATGAAAGGACATTCTAGTGTTTGAGCATGAGGTGTTACTCAATCAAAAGTTAGTACATGCATGAATCATACCGTGCGACAGAGCAAGCACCCCAAAAGATCTGTCACACAAGCCCTAAACTCTAACCATGAGGCTCGACAAAAAAATCTAAAAAGAAATACCGTAGAGTGGAAGAACCCACTCTGATAAGGTATCATTTCTAATGATCCAAAAACAGGTCATCAGTTGACTGACATTAATAAGTCAAGAAAAGACCAAAAGGTCAGTCGGTCAACTTGTGTCGTGGCAACAAGCCGTTGAGCCCGTATAGCTCTGCCACTTAAGCTCTGAATCGGGAGGTCGACACGATTTTCTTAGGAGCCTCAACCCTGCCTTGCCTCAAATACAACCAACCCCCCCCCCCCCCCCGCCCCCCGGATTTGTGGGAAGTACAAGGGGGTCCAATTCAGCAAGGCCAATACCTTAAGCCCGAAACATGGGAAGGTAGAAGTGTGTCAGACGCGTATCGACTTAACCCCAAATCTTATCAAAGATATCAATTGTTGAAGATCTCAAGCATTTGCCTCACTTGAGCAGTCTTAATCCTGGACGGTGGATCTCCTAACTACCGAGATAAACTTATAAGGAACCCTAAATCTCCTAACTATTGAAAGAGTAGTCTTAATCCTGAACGGTGGATCTCAACCGCCCCATCATCACCGTAAATCAACAGTCGCTCCAAAGCAACCTATAAAAGGGCATCAAATCACCTCGAAGAAGGTACGTTGAACACACACAAAAAGGGTTCAATCAATACTCAATCTTTTAACTGCAAGGGCAACCTAACTATCTTGAACGTCGGAGAAGTTTTTGAGTTCCTTGTAGATTTTTCTCCCAAGTTTTCAGGAGCGAGAGCTAATTCATCAATCGAACGGGACCCAACATTAAGATCTCATGATTCTGACTCATTCTAGGATTGACAAGATTTTGACATCAATAACGTCTTCAATGATATATTTGCCAAATAATTACTCGTATTATGTACGTCAGACTGACATAGGTCAAGGGCTTCAGTAGAATCCTTTTACTCCTTAGCCTCTCTTGATCCTACTAAGAAGTGAGGGGACTCGTGTTGAGCCAAATATTGGCCAACCTCGACTAGCCAACAAGACAGTGTGTTAACTTAGGTAACTTGAGCTAGGTCACGGGAATAAGCTCTTGATACAGCTAACAGATGAATGAATCTAAGTCGGGTTTTACCACCTAAGCCTGATCCAAATGACAAGATGGGTGTCGACCATCAATCTTTACGACGTTTAAGTTTTGCTCTGGATGAGGGGCAAAAACAAGGTGAACTCGAGTTACCTACTCCTAAGCTCATCTCTGGAAGCAAATTTTGAAGCTCGACAATGACGACCTTGGAACCTGGCCTGACCTAAACAAGTAGTAGGCCTATATATATATATATATATATATATATATATATATATATATATATATATATATACGTCAATCGTACCGGAAAAACATTATTGATACCAGAATCATATTACGTGGGCTTATCCCTCACGCCTTAGACACAAACACGTGCATCCCATCTGAGAGGTGATCAACCACTGCTAACTCTTATCTAGTTGATTAATCGATTAATACCATGCAAAGCTATAAGTACTACACCATCTGTCTCGTATTCATAGTCCATTATCGAAACTCACTCGATTTAATTTCGTTTTATGTATTCCTATATTGTCTTTACTAATAAGAATGTTAGCATTTATTATTATTCACTCCACTAAAAAATATTTGCGTCAATCTTCCAACATTTTATTTGTAGTTCTAAATTTGAAAGAATAAATTTTTGGTAAAACTCAAAATTGTTGTAATTGTGTCGTTTTTTTGCCACATACTTAGTGATTATCACTAACAAAATTTGGTTTCCCTAATTTGCCTCCATAAAATTTGGCAAAATATTCAAATTTAACTGAATTCTAATTGGCCTCAAAACTTTCCAGTTTTAACATAATCTCGTTTAGCTAATTTGCCTCCATAAAATTTGACAAATATTCAAATTTAACTCTAATTGGCTCCAAAGATTTTCAGTTTTAACAGAATCTGGTATAGCTAATTTGCCTCCATTAAATTTAACAAAAATTCAAACTTAACTAAATTCCAATTGGCTCCAAAGATTTTCTGTTTTAACAAAAAAAAAATCTTGTCTAGCTAATTTGCCTCCATTAAATATGACAAAAATTCAAATTAACTCAATTCTAATTGGCTAAAATAAAATTACAGTTTTAACAAAAACTGGTTTACCTAATTTGCCTCCATAAAATTTGGCAATTATTGAAATTTAGTTGAATTCTAATTGGCACCAAAGGTTGGTTATAAATTAACAATGTCTTGCTTCCAACATTATTCTAACCAACTATTAGTTCTCAACACTATCAAATTAACACCATATCTAGAACTAGAAGATCATTAACAAATCGAAAATGTCAAGAAATCCTCGATTATCTTTTAAAATTAAGTGATAATGGAAATTTGAGGAAAGGTATCATTAATGAAGTTGTCGAAGTAAGATAGCTCAATAGAAAAACAATGCGAAGGATTTGGAAACTCTATCGGGAATGCATCACTAATGGGGATATTGCTAATGTATAGAACAAACTCGTTGGTAACGCTGGTCGTAAAAATATCAGATTGATAATAGCAGAATTTTGACAATTCCTAAACGAAATTGAATGAATCTTCGAACAATTGGCAGTTGTTTATTTGTTTCAAAAGATACTCTTCAGAGGCATTTTAAAGAAGGTATGATTAGACCATATTTAAATGCTTTGAAACCATCTTTAACTAACAAAAATAAAAAAGCAAGACTTTGATTTTGTTTGTCGATGGTTGATCATAATAGTCATAATACTAATCCACGTTTTCAGAATATGTATAACTATATACATATCGATGAAAAATGGTTTTATCTTCTCCCGGAATAAGATCTGCATCGTATTTGTACAAGCAAGAGATTTATCAAGAAAGTTATGCTCATAACGGTTGTTGGAAAACTAAGAATTGATGATGAAGGGAATGAAAGATTCAATGGGAAAATTAGAATTTTTTCTTTTGTAACTAAAAAAACAGCAAAGAGAAACAGTAAAAATCGGCAAGCTGGTACATTAGAGACTAAACCCATATTATCCATTACTAAGGAGACTATTCGACAATTTCTTATCGAAAAAGTGTTATAGACAATTAATGAAAAATGGTCGCTTAATGTATCACAAACCCAATTTTTATTCAACAACATAATGCTAAACCTCACATAAAACCAAATGATGATGAATTTCTTCAAGCACTTGACTTGATATCCGCTTGTGTTGCCAACCACCAAATAGTCCAGATTTAAATGGGTTGGACCTTGGATTTTTTTCGAGCAATCCAGTCCTTGCAACATCGAGAATCGCCTGAAACTATTGATCAATTAGGCCAGGCTGTTGAAAAAGCATTTTATGAGTTGTCCACAAATTCTCTTAATTGCAATTTTCTAACGATGCAACAATGTATGATTGAAATATTGAAAGTGAATGGAGGAAATAATTATAAAATCCCTCACATGAATAAGTATCGTTTGGAAAGAGAAGGTAATCTTCCCTTCTCAATTAGAATGGGATCGTGTTTTGATAGATAACGAATTACGACTTTTGCAAGAGTATCGCAATGGTAGGTTATCTTTATTGTGTTTGGTTTAGTAGATTTTGTACAACTTATCTATGGTGGGTTATTCATGTTTTGTTGTGTATGTAATGGTAATGGTAAAAATCTTGTTTTGGGTTACCTAGCTCTTCTGTTTTTGCGAATGCAAGGATGCTACTTTTATTTTTTTACTTTAAAGATGAATGTCAATTCAATATGTTCAAATGACAAATACAAAAACTGTATTAGCAAGAGAACTATTTATTTAATTAAAAAGAAGTGAATTTTATTGGAAGTAGTACATGCATCATCTTTCCTAATAAATGCACTTTATATTGATAGAATTAAGGAGAGGTATATTTAACAAAATATTGGATATTATAGGCTATGTATGGTACGAGACTTTCATTTTGAGACAGCCCAAAAAGGAACAATGGGCTTTCAGTTTGAGACAGAGGGAGTACATAGTAAATCCTATTTCGCGGAAGATTGATTTGTTAATCCCTTATTACATACCTGCTCACTAATGAAGTTTTCATTGGAGCAACAAACGATCAAGAGGTAAAGTAAACAGAAATCTGGTCATTACTAAATGATTTAACAAGGATACCCAATTTTCGACATCATCAGTTGTTAACATAATATCTTTTCAAATATGTGTTAACAATGCAATATGATACCACAAAGAATATAATATTTTTCAACTATTGAATACCGAAGTGAAGGAGATGTCTTTCGATCAAGATGACAATGCGCTCAATTTGTGGGATAGGACAAATGATGAAGGAGATCATCAAGTCCGGTCGTTTTAGGGATCGTAACGTTTAGCTAGAAACCAACTACGATTGATGAATCACTGGGATAATTATAGGGATTAGACATATAGAGGTATGGATTAGATCCATCTTAATATGCCCAAAGGGTCCGACCAAATGAGTCGGACATAGATAACATGGTCGGGCCAAAAGCCCGAGCCAAAATGTGGCATGGCTTAAGGCCCGACCCATAGATGGGGGCGACCATAAAATGGTCTGCTATGTTAATTGGGTCGGCCAGGCCAAGCCCATTAAGGGGATGATCTGGTCGGCCACATTAAAAAGAGGTGTCCAGATGGGACAAAACTTCTCATGTGGGAATCCCACTTAGAATGGATTCCGAGTCTTTCTATTTCGATGGTCTTTTAAGGAAACTTGATTTGATTTGGATTCTAACTCTAGAAGTCTCTATATAAAGACCTCATTAGAACAAAAATAGGTGCATTTTTTCTCAAGAGGATTTCCATCTCTGCTAAATCAAGCTGAGAGAGAAAAAAAAACTCCCAACTATCAATCTAGTCTAAAGAAGAATTAGTTTTTTACCTTAACCTCTAAATAAGGTCCTAGCTGACTCTAAAGGAGGGGAAACAAGTTGATGGCTCGGGTGTCTCAAGTAGAAGAGCTACAATTTGGAGCTCTCGATCTTCAGATAAAGTAGTCAAGTTTAGTTTGCGGGAAAGTGATTCCGGTACGATTCTAACCCGAACTAGTTCATCTTTAGTTTATGCATGATTGAAAGTAATTTCGGTGTCGTTTGGCAACACTAAAATAAGTTACATTTTTGCTTACTTAAATAAAAAGTTAGTTTGGTAATGATTATAAGGAGAAAATGTATAAACACAAGTAAGATATTATTTTGAGAAAAAGGTTTAGTGCGAGAAAGGGATTGATACTGGAGAGAAAGAGAGAGTGTGCGTAATGAGCGAAAGTGTAAAGAGAGAGAAATAAGATCTCTGTTTGGCGGAAAAAAACCTTTGCAGAAGGAAATCTGTATTGGCTTTGCCCATTTACAAATTTTCAAAAGTCGCATATTTTTAGCCAAACAAGACTAAATCGGTATAGGCATATTCGTATCCGATGTCGGATAATTATCCGATGGATATTATATATCAATATCTAAATCCGGCTCCGATAATATTAACGGGTATCGGATAATATTCATATCCGAAACAAAAAAGAAAATATTTATTTTAAGTTTTTAACCATTAGATCTAAATAATAAATCTCTGTCATCCATTTTATATATTACTATTAATAAAATTATATTTTCATATGCGGATATTTATCAGATCAGATATTTGTATATCTGATCCGATAAGTCGATATCTGATAAGGAATATCTGAATCCGTATCGGATATCCGAAATATCAGTTTTTTTAAATCGAATACGGATCGGATGTCGAATGTTCGGATATTCATTTACATGCTTATTTTAAGCTAAACCGAATGGAACCTTATAAAAATAACATAAATAGTTGATCACAAATTGAGGCGAGAAAAGGGTAGTTCATGGGCTCTAACGAGGAAGAACCAGAAATGTCGAAGAAAGTGAAGTAAAAGCTATTCCAAGTGGTACTCAATGGGTAGCTGAAAGTAACTACAAGTATATTCAAGTAAAAAGTGACAATATCTCGTTGATAAACCACATCAAAGTGCAAGAAGACAATATAGTGGCAATCTGCATCACACATTAGGAAAATTAGAAAATTAATTCCTCAATTTCATAGCATTAAATTCTCCTACGTTTCAAAGCAAGACAATGCTCATAGACAATCTGCTAAACTGGACGAAAAAAACCATAGTAATAAGTCTAAAAAGTTGTTCCTCGCACAGTGTCTTAAATCTATTATATAAAACGCAAACTTTTTTGTTAACTGGGATAAACCGAAAGACATATCTAGCCGTCTGTTGTGTTTTTATCTTCGATCTCCATCATTAGATCATTCACCCACCTAAGAAAAATAATATTGCTCACCCACTCATGATGAAACAGTATATAGCACCCATTTTATCATGGTAGTCCGTGTCAACGAAACAAATCTTACACGTTGGATTTTTTTTACTGGTTGTCATTAATAAATGGTATTTATTTCCGTTAGAAAATCGAGTCTAATTTATGTTGTTGGATGGGTTCCAAACGGTGCAGATTGAATGCACATCCTTCTCTCCCAACTTGACTGGAAAAGTCTTTCGGTTTCCAATGCTTCAATTCCTTTCTTCTTCTCCTTCAATTCTCTATTCCCCCTCCTTAGTTCCTCCATTAAGACCATTACCATTACAATTACCATTACCATTATCATTACCATTACCATTTCTCTTATCATTAATGAGAGGTCAGTTACCGCCTCCTTCTATAAATCCAATGCTTTGCCTCTTCTCCAACGCAACCTTATCACTCTCTCCCTTCGGACTTGATCTAATAAGGGTTTCAGGTGTCTTTGGATCCAGTAAATTGAAGCATTGGTCAGTATTTTTTCATAAGATTGGGTATGGGTTGCAGTTCTTTTTTAAATTCAACCTTTTAAGTCAGCTATAGTCAGTTCCATATCTAGAGGATCAAAATTTATATCCTCTGACTTCTTCTTTAGTTGATTTCATTGAAGCAAATAGATAGAACAAGAACTTGGACGCTAACAAGAACGGCAAGATCACATATGAAGAACTTAAACAACTCATAGATGCAGTAAGATGCAAATCAACCCATTCTCCCATTAAAACTTTCTTATCCTTCTCCGTTTCAGGTTGGTATAACATTCGAAATGGTTAGAAGACCTAACTAGGTATTGTGTGTGATACACAAACTTTTGTATGGTGTATTGAGTTATATTATTTAGTCGAGAAAGGAAGTGGTTGGAAGTATCTGTGGTCATTTTTGTAGTTTATCTATTCTTTATATGGTATTCTAACATTATTGTTTCTGAATGGTTTTGTTCCTGTTGGTTATTCCACTGAAGTTTGTTCAATGAATCGTGACGTTTATTGCAAGGGGTGCATCACCTTGCTTTGTTGCTCCCAACATGAAATATTACATAGGCGCAAGTAATCTTAACTTAATGGTATAAGGTAGTAAGCTCTGAATTTGGTGTCTCAGTGCGGCACGGGCGAGGGCCTTTTCCTTTGTGTAGTCTTCAAAACAAAAATGAAAAACAAGAAAAGTGTTAAAGCGGAATTGAAAGAGGTAGTTCTTTTTGTTACAGAGATAATGACAACAAAGTAGAATCTGCAAAGATTTTACGGGCTACAGAAGGTTTGAGATGTCAAAATATGGAGAGTTTGGGTAAACTATTGATGCTTTTGGCTTTTTTCGGAGTTGGTTGATACGAATGAGCTTAGTTTTTTACTTGAAGCTTTCATTAACGGGTGGAAAAAGAAAGAGAGATAAAATCTTCTCATATGTTTGTTTAGGGTTTTTTTGTTTGAATTTGTATATTTTCAAAATGCGACATTTAAATTGCGTTTTTTGTTATAATCTTCTTAAATGAACGTTGACGCTATTATTCTTGTTATGCTTTGAGATGAGCCTTTACTTTTCCTAGCTTCAAGAACAATAAAAAAAAGTTAATTTGATATATATATATATATATATATATATATCATATATCGAGTCCATCTTCCTCAGTCAAGTCCCGCGGTTCTTTCTCATATCTTTTCCCAATTAAATGGTTGGGTTACATTCTCTTCTTTATTTTTATTTTCTCTCTCTTAAGCTAACGTGTAGTTGTTACCTTTTGGTGTTTGAGCCATGAGAATGTAAGGAACTGCCTTTTGTTTAATATTCTGCTTGGATTTCATCAAACAATTTTTTTATCAGCTATGTTCTTTTCTTTTATAATGTTAACAACTCTTGCATTTAAATGCGCTAAAGTTTGATCTGTATAAAACTTTTAAATCTCCAACATACTCTACCTTTATGGCACCATAGTCAAGTAAAGGTTGGCAAAGAAGACCAGATAGTGGCGATCCAGATGCTCTCATTCAAGTCCCTAAGGGACAGCTGGTACACGCTACAAGACACAGGTACATTCAGCATGGCAGACGTGTAGTTAGTGTTTAGGACATAGGCAAAGACCTTTAACTGAGAGATTGAAACGTTGTGCCGACCATTTTCTATCTGACAAGGTACATGAACTGATTAATTACCCTACACAATTGTGTACTTTTGCTTACCCACGAATAACCAAATGTCTTCCAATCTCCGATTATCATCTTTAACATTTTTCCCACTGTCTTCATATTCTCTCTTACTCTCCTCTACATACCATATATCAGCTTCCATGGTGAGAACTGATAAACTAAGTTGGAGAACGTTTGCAAATTTACTACTCATATATCTGTGGACGTTACTGACATTTAATAGCCCTTTATTTTGTTTTAGATTTGGTTCATATTTCGTAGTGTATTTCTTTTTAACAGATTTTCTTTAATTGCATATAATAAATTTGTTAATGCAGGTGTCCTTCTAACTTTCGATATCAGTAAGAAAACAAATTTATTTTATTTTGAAAGCGATTTACGCCGTGCCGAAGGCACGGGCTATACCTAGTATGATCTTATAAGTCAACAGTTGGTAGCCCAAGTGGTTCCAAGGTGTTGACATAAACTTCAGAAAGTCCTAGAGGTCCTAGGTTCGAATCTCAAATAAGGTGGAATCTTTGGTTATTTGAATTGGGATTATTAGGATATAAATAATGTAGTTGGATTTAGGTCATTGTTTAGTTGGGCTATAGACCCGGTCTTGTAAGAGTTTGAATGAGCAATTATCGAGCTTATCACATCTTTGATGTATCAATGTCAAATGTAATGACTATCGTTGATCATTGTCAATTTTCAAAAAAAAAAAAAATGATCTGATAAAACTTTTAGGTGGCCAATACGCGGACAACTGTTTTTCTTATATGGACAACTATCTTATGTGGACAACGCAAAAAAATATAAATTTTTATATGGACATCAGTTTTTAAGGGGACAACTCTCTATTATTTTCACTCAAGTCCTCTTAGAATCAGATGTATTATTTGATGACCTCCCTCTTTCTCCATAAACCCTAGGTTAGTTTAGTCTTCATATCTTCTATTACTTGTTCTTCATCACCACCCAAATTTGTAGAGAGAGAAATTCCTTGGAGAGGCATTGGTGGTTATGGCATCAAACAAAGGCAAGGGAGTTGTTGTAGAATCTTCCCAAAGACAAAGGTTAGAACCCTAAAACTCTAAAACCAACCATGAAGAAGAAGATGGTACTGATGGCAGAGAAAATCAGAGAAGATGTGGAAGACGAAGATGGATCTGTTGTTCCGACTCTGAAAACGATGGTGAAGAGGAAGATGAATCTGGTACTTCGGGTTGTGCAAAAATATGGCATAACAGAACGTCACTTGCGACGAAAATCTGGCATAACCAGAAAACTTGCCAGATTTTCGTCGCAACTTAGCTTCTGTTATGCAATATTTTCGTCGGTTTTCTGCGAAAATATGGCATAACAGAAGCTAAGTTGCTACGAAAATCTGGAAAATTGTCTGATTTTGTCAGATTTTCGTCGCAAGTTATGTTCTGTTTTACCTCATCAATGTCATTAATGCCTATTATAGAAACGTCCGGAAAAACTTCTTCAGGTGCAGATTGAGGGATTTTGTCTTCTTCATCGATCTAGGGTTTGATAAAAAAAAAAATGGTGGAAACTACAGTTTACTTTTAGTAGAAGTGAAGAAAGAAGAATAAGACTAAGAAGAGATTTTGTCTTCTTCATCCATCTAAGGTTTGATTAAAAAAAATGGTAGAAACTACAGTTTGCTTTTAGTAGAAGTGAAGAAAGAAGAATATGACTAAGAAGAAGGAAGAAGATGAAGAAGAAGACGGTTTAGGTTTTCAATCTTTAACTATTATTTTTGTCAGTAGTCCACATGTTACTAATTATTAGTATTTAAGACTTTATGGAGTTGTCCCCTTATTAAATCAAAGTCAACTAAGTCAAGCATAGTTGACTCGCATCGGGTTCGAAAATAGTTGTCTATATAAGAAAAATGATTGTCCGCGTATTGGCTACCAACTTTTATTCATGTATGTATATGTGTGATTTTTTTTCTTAAGAATAAAGAAAGAGAACATGTGACATCTTTCAAGGAAAAAAAACAAAAAAGAGAACGTGTGACTTCAACACGCATATTCGAACTCACATCACTCAATATAGGGATCTCAACGTCCCACACTCAAGAACCCAAAAAGTCAGAGAAATTTAAACTTTCTTCCCACTAACAAATGAACAATTCTCTCTATCTCTCTCTCTGCCCACTAATCAACCTAACTAATTATTCTTCTTGAAAAAACTAGCTATTCATATTTCATACCAATTATTATCTCAATTCTTTCAAAAAAAAAAAAATTATTATCTCAATGAATCATGCCTCTTTTCTATTCATACCAAAGAAACGATGTGCCACTTTCAACAAAAAAAAAAAAAAAAAAAAAAGAAAAAAAAAGAAACGATGTGCCAAAAATCACGTGGTCCTCAATTTATTAGTTCTCTCTCTCTCTCTCTTATTAGTCTCACCTTTTTTTTAAGACTTCAGCAGCCACCAAAGTTCTAAACCAAACTCCTCTGCTACTATTAATTCTCACCAACCAAACCCTAAACCAATCGATCTCGTCTTAGTTATCAGGTAGTATCTGATCTTCATCCTAGTCCAACATTTTGATAGCCGGATCCTCATCATGAGTAAGTTCTTCCGATCGCAAATGAATTTATTTTGCCTTTCCAATTCGATCTTCGTCTTTTCTTTATAAATTGTGTTCATCTAAATTAATCGATCTGATCTAATATGATTTCATTAGTTTATATTTGATTTTGGATTGGATTTGGTTTTCAGCTACTACGAATGTTTTCGAGGGTATACTAAAGACACTGGAGAAACCTGGAGGTGGTGTATTCGGAAAGTATTACAGTTTGCCAGCTCTTAATGATCCAAGGATTGGTGAGTGATTTAAATTTGTTGATTTTGTATTAGGAGGTGTTTGATTTGATGAAATCAAGATTTGATTTGATTTTTGTTGTTATTTTATTTCAGACAAACTTCCATACTCGATCAAGATTCTACTTGAATCTGCAATTCGGAATTGTGATGAGTTCCAAGTTACAGCTAAAGACGTTGAGAAGATAATTGATTGGGAGAATACATCTCCCAAACAGGTGGAAATTCCATTTAAGCCTGCTCGTGTTCTTCTCCAGGTAACTTGTTAAAGATATTCTGTTGGCAACTTTAGTATGGAATACGAAAATGGTGATTTTAGGTTGTCATCTCTGTTAGATTAATGTGTTGAATCCGTGGTTTTAGGATTTTACTGGTGTTCCAGCTGTTGTTGATCTTGCGTGTATGCGTGATGCCATGAACAGGCTTGGTGGTGATTCAAATAAGATTAATCCGTTGGTAAGAAAGATTTGAAGTAGTTTCCTTCGAATATATGTTTCGCCTGTATATGTGATTGTTGTTTTCTTTTTTCTAATTTTATATTGATTGAATTCTAAAGCTAAAAGTTTCGTTCTGCAGGTTCCGGTAGATCTAGTTATCGACCACTCAGTCCAGGTTGATGTTGCTAGATCAGAGAATGCCGTGCAATTGAACATGGAACTTGAATTCCAACGTAACAACGAAAGATTTGGTTTCTTGAAGTGGGGTTCCAATGCATTCCATAACATGCTTGTTGTTCCTCCAGGCTCAGGGATTGTTCATCAGGTATAGATAAAAATAATCTGTAGTAGTAAAAGAATTGTTTACTTAACAGTTTTTTGCGTTGTACGCACTAGGCAAAGATTTGTTATTTACCACAATCTTGTATCATGAATATTAGGTTGCAATTGTTCGTTTTTCAGGTGAATCTGGAATACCTGGGTCGAGTAGTGTTTAATACAGAGGGCTTACTTTACCCTGATAGTGTTGTTGGAACTGATTCACACACAACTATGATTGATGGGTTGGGTGTTGCAGGCTGGGGAGTTGGTGGAATAGAAGCAGAAGCAACAATGCTTGGTCAGGTACATGAATCTCTCCTTGAAACTCTGTTTGGATTCTGGGATGTTCCAGTTCCGCCAACTAAGCTGCAAGAGAAAGGCATTTTTCATTTCAATGATTTTTCTCTCCACTTGAGCTTGTACTTGTCTAGTTTTTTTGCTGTACATATGCATATTGGCAAGAATACTCCTTGATGTTTATTAGATTGGACATGCTTCCTGTTGTCTTTGTTACATAATTCCTTTTTTATGTACAGCCAATGAGCATGGTTCTGCCTGGTGTCGTCGGGTTTAAACTAAATGGAAAGTTGAAGGATGGTGTAACAGCCACTGATTTGGTTCTAACGGTAACTCAAATACTTCGGAAACATGGAGTTGTTGGAAAGTTTGTGGAATTCTACGGTAAATCATTTATAAAATTTACACGATTATCTGTCTGTCTGGGTGTATTTCCATTCTAGTGCATTTTGATTGTTTGTCACAAAAGTTCGTATCAGGTGTACTAACCTGACATGACTACTCTCTATATATACAGGCGAAGGTATGAGTGAACTGTCACTAGCTGATCGTGCTACCATTGCAAACATGTCCCCTGAATACGGAGCAACCATGGGTTTCTTCCCTGTGGATCATGTCACTTTGCAATACCTTAAGCTGACTGGCAGAAGTGATGAGACTGTGAGCATTAACCTACTTCAGACCTCTTATCTCTTACTATTTTTGCGATTTCCCATATTTCTTTTTCACTTCAACTAATTGGCTTTCCAACATGTAGGTCTCTATGATAGAGTCGTACCTGCGAGCTAATAAGATGTTTGTGGACTACAATGAGGTATTTCTTTTGTTATACAATGAGGGATACTTTGTCCTCTTCTGCCAAATTCTTTTCTCTTATGCAAAAATTTTAACGTGCGTTTTTTTTCGTGTGTTGCTTAATGTCACCTATTTTGCATGTCGTTATGCTTAGCAAGTGGTATTGCACGAAACACTTGGTATCTGAGCTGGCTAATTAGGCTTATTTTTTTTACTGAGTCATCCAGCAAAAGCTGCCTTAAATGAGAAAGACAGTTCAGTCAGATATATATTCTTTTCTAATTTTCTAGCGTAGATTCCTGAAAGGATGGCAAACAAATATCCCAAATTTCCTCTAAGTTCTAATGCACGATTAATCTGTATTTCTAAATTCTAACTACAATTCTTCTTCTGCGAGCAGCCTCAGATCGAGAGGGTGTACTCATCTTATTTGGAATTGAACCTTGAGGATGTCGAACCTTGCATATCAGGACCTAAGAGGTGATTTGTTTCCCCTTGATTGAGATGGATTGCTGTGTAGAAATAATATCGCTGGTCAGTTTCATTTTTATCGGCCACTCATGAGAACAATTTACCTTGCAGACCTCATGACAGAGTTCCCTTGAAAGACATGAAAGTTGATTGGCATGCATGCTTGGACAATAGAGTTGGATTCAAGGTAATGATGTAATCTTGTATACCTATACTGCAACATATCATAGTTCATAATTTCATATTTCAATGGATTATTAGATTTTGCTTCTAGCTGCACTACTAGGTAATCAACTAGGTCTTCCTCCTAGGATCCGAGTTTAAAACCAATTTCGCCCACTAAGAGTGCAGCAACTAAGTACTGGCGTACTGAACCCTTGCATTTACCTATGATAAAATAGGAAAAGGAAAAAATATAAAATTTGGCCACATGTTAGTGCATCTTTCTAAGACCACCGCACCATGAGATCAAAGAAGTTGAATGAGACACATAAATGATTGTTATGATGTTCAGATTCTGGATTTCGCGGTGTCCATCAGTTTTTTTTCTTTTGCACATTATGCTTTGTTTACGTCACGTTGCTTACTTCTCGCTGTGATACTACAGGGATTTGCTGTACCAAAAGAATCTCAAAGTAAAATTGCAGAGTTTTCATTCCGTGGGACACCAGCAAAGCTTAAACACGGTGATGTTGTTATAGCAGCTATTACTAGTTGCACAAATACCTCAAATCCAAGTGTGATGCTCGGAGCAGCCTTGGTTGCAAAGAAGGCCTGTGAATTGGGATTAGAGGTCATAGTTCCTTTCACTTAGTGTTTGTTATCATATCATATTTTAAGTTCTTTTGCAGTAATTGATTTAAAACTTCTCATTGTAAGAGGTTCCTTTTACGAACTGCTCACTATAAGAGGGATGCATTTTACCAACACTAGTACTCTAGTAGACAGTCTAAACATTTGCATATGCAATCTATCTTTTCTATTCATCATGTGATAGATCCTTGTAACTGTAACTGAAATCGATTTTAGTCCAAAATCAATTGCCCGTCCACTGAGTGGAATTATTACGGTACACCACTTTGAGATTTCACTGCCTCATTTATGCCTTTCTTATAGTGCTTAGTCATATTATGCAGGTGAAGCCATGGATCAAGACAAGTCTAGCACCAGGTTCCGGAGTTGTAAAAAAATATTTGGATAAGAGGTACTTTATGATTTTGATAGCACATACACTGAATTCTAGTTATCCTATCAGTCAGTCAAGTACTGTAACATGTCATTGCATTTACAGTGGCTTGCAGCCGTACCTGAATCAGCTGGGTTTTAATATCGTCGGATATGGGTGCACCACATGCATTGGAAATTCGGGAGATCTTGATGAATCAGTAGCTGCTACAATTTCTGAAAATGGTAACTTCCAACTTATCGGTCATTTTCTCGAACATACTAGTTTGGAATACCTTTGCTAATTTATTTTTACATTTCAGACATAGTCGCAGCTGCTGTTCTCTCTGGAAACAGGAATTTTGAAGGTCGTGTACATCCCTTAACTAGAGCAAATTACCTTGCTTCACCTCCCCTGGTCGTTGCTTATGCTCTTGCCGGCACAGTATGTAACTCAGTACATAAAGGAATCAAATTATATTGACGGTTCAAGCTCATCTATTGAGCTAAATCTCAATTATAGGCTTATTGGCTCATTTCACGAGTATCTATGCAGGTTGACATTGATTTTGAGACTCAACCGATTGGAGTGAGTAAAGATGGGAAGGAAATATTTTTCAGAGATATCTGGCCCTCAAACGAAGAAATAGCAAATGTTAGTTATCACTAATCCCTTCCCTTTGTTTCCAATTTTTAAAAAACCGATTTCACATATCATTAAAGAGATTGGTCTTGACATATTTTCTCCTCTCGAGTTCTTAAGGTTGTGCAATCTAGCGTGCTACCAGACATGTTTAGAGGTACATACGAATCAATCACCAAAGGAAACCCGATGTGGAACCAATTGACAGTTCCAACTGGAACTCTCTACTCATGGGACCCAAAATCAACTTACATACACGAGCCTCCATATTTCAAGGACATGACTATGTCTCCTCCTGGGCCTCATGGAGTCAAAGACGCATACTGCTTGCTCAACTTTGGGGATAGTATTACAACCGATCACATCTCTCCCGCTGGTAGCATCCACAAGGACAGTCCCGCAGCCACATATCTCATGGAACGTGGCGTTGACAGGAGAGATTTTAATTCTTATGGAAGTCGTCGTGGAAATGACGAGATCATGGCTAGGGGAACTTTTGCAAATATTCGCATTGTGAACAAACACTTGAAAGGAGAAGTTGGGCCCAAGACACTTCATATTCCATCCGGAGAGAAGCTATCTGTATTTGATGCTGCTATGGTATGGCCATCTTAACTCCTTTACTATTAGACACTAATTTACATCCTACTAGCGATTTAGAAATGTACAGGCCAAGATGGGTCCTGTAGGACGTTGAACTTCTTAAGTAACAAGGTTCGAGTGCATTCAGTAATGATGGATATGCATTATAGGCTTATAACTGTAGGTGCATTTCAGTCTGTGAGTCCGCAACCGATCTGTTTGTCCAAAATGTAGCTGTAATGCGCCGTATATCATAACCATAATTTTGTTTTTTCAAAATTTTCATACAAAGAATAACTTATAATTTGAGATGAAACCCACCCACATTTATGTGCATAGCCCGTCATGGGCCGCATGGGGTATCAATCCATGTTCACATTGTGTATAATTAGTGTTGCTGCTACAAGTGTTCTTAGTTTCTTTCAATTTCTTATTGTAACAGAGGTACAAGAGTGAAGGACACGACACAATTATCTTGGCTGGTGCTGAATACGGAAGTGGAAGTTCTCGTGATTGGGCCGCGAAAGGTCCAATGCTCCTGGTACATTTTCTATGATCTGTTTGTTTCCCTCATAATGACAGCTTCTTAGACTTGATTTTTATACTTTTGATTATTGATCTTAGGGTGTGAAAGCAGTAATTGCTAAGAGCTTTGAGCGAATTCATCGAAGTAACCTTGTAGGAATGGGTATAATTCCACTATGTTTCAAGCAAGGAGAAGATGCCGAGACTCTTGGATTGACTGGTCAAGAACGATATAACATTGACCTCCCAAGTAATGTGAGCGAGATTAGACCAGGTCAAGATATCTCTGTTGTCACAGACACCGGCAAGTCATTCACATGTACCGTCCGATTTGACACTGAGGTACGTACACAACCACTAAAATCTGCTCTTTTCATCTTTCATGTCGATTAAGTATCATTTTAACTTACAAATAAATTATATATATGCAGGTGGAGCTCGCATACTTTGACCACGGTGGTATCCTACCGTATGTCATTAGAAACTTAATCAGTGCGAAACATTAAGTCAAACTAGAATTTCGTAGCTGTGCTTGGTTCTTCCATTGCTTTTCCTCTTCCAAACAATCTATATAGTTGGGGGATCCTGAGAAATAGAAAAACGTATTTGGTCCTCTGTCGAAGGGATAACAAGTGCAGGAATAAGAGAGAGAAAAAAATATGAAGGTGATGAGATAATTATTTGGTTTCGAAGTCATTTTGTGATTGAGAATGCAACATTCTAATTTTTAGTGTTGTTTGTGATCATACTATTTATATGGCATTGCAGTTTCTTTCGGGTTTTCTCTGAGAATGTTCTTTATTGAGATAAATATGGGAGATGTCAGTGTCTACCCACGAATGCAGTAGGGCGAAATTACCCTACTCAAATCTTTTTGTTAGAGTGCTAACTTGGAGTCTTGATGGTGTTGTATTGACCCTTGGCTTGGAATCGTTGAGATTTTCAATGATAGAGTTGATGAAGTAATCAAGCTATGAAACATCGAGTTCCATTGGAACTCTGGGACTTCGCAGGAATTGTTTAGTTAATGGACATGTGAAATTCAATTCAATTGCAAAAATTATTTTTTGGAAGATCTATACAAGTTTTGTGGTCGATGTTTCGAAGAAATAAGGATATTTTCTTCTTCCTCCATCTTCCTTCTCACCACATTCGACTTTGGTGACCATTAATTCTGGCAACTCCGGTCATTTCTCTCTCTCTTAATCCATCTCTGATCTCTTTCCATTCCGGCGAAGGGGAAACCTCTTCGCCGGAACGAGGGGTGGGAGTTGGTACTGGCAACCCACAGACAAATACCCATACGGTCTGGGCGGAATAGACGCAACTCAAACTTTTCCGTTCGGACAACTGGACAAAATAGACAGGCATTTCTATTTTTCTCTAAACAAATGTCTGCATGTGTCCGTTTTTCTAGCCGGTCAGTCAAACTACATCGCAATTTGTCAGAAAAAAGTCACCAGGTTCGTTAACTTAGGGATTCGCCTTTGAGAATCAGAAGAGACATGAGTTGAAGAGAGTCGAAGAGAAGAGGAAAGCAAAGGGTTAGGCTTCTTTATACTTCGAGGGTTTTATGTCATAACTTAATCTTATCTAACACTACCATCTTACTCTAAATATTTAATGGCTCATATTTATTATGGGCATGTATTATGGACGGGTAAACAAACAACTTAAACAGACGTACTCGGGTGTTCCACTGGCTTGGGCCTCTTGCGTCCGTCCGCTAAAAATATGTCAGATGGGCGGGTTTAGACCGCCACGATCACCGGGCCTCCACGGACCCTTCGGACGCGGGCAGACATGAACGGGTACTTTGCTACAGACCAAAATCCCACCCCTAACCGGAACCCTCGTCTAGATCCAGACGAAGGATTCCAACGAAGGGAATGTGAGAATAGAGAGACATAGAAGAGAGAGTGAGAAGAAAGGGACAGTTAATGCAAAAGAAGAAGAGAGGGACAGAGAATAGAGGGAGTGAGAAGAGAAGAGAAGAGAGAGAGAGAGAGACAATGAAGAGAGATATGGAGAGGAAAGAGAGAGAGAGTCGATCCTAGATGACATCTTGTAGTATTTGTTTTCTTTTTTTATTTAATTAAAATCTCATATGGTAGTAAAAGTACTTTGATTTTTCACTAATAGGTTTTCAATTTATTTCCGTATAATCAATGAATATATAATTTAAGAGTTATTTCAGCACCTTTTGGTGTACTAATTGGTGACACTCACTCTTAAGTCTATGAGGTGGTGGAATCGAGTCTCGGTGGAAATAGTTTATCACTGAGATTTATCTCATGTACTATAAACAATTATTTATATAGTAGATCTAGGGATAATATGAAATTTCAGGCTCCTTAAAGATTATATGATCTTTAAAACTAAAGATGATGTATCCATCTCATTTAAATGTCACGTATTATCTAATACTCCCTCCGTCCCAAATTAAGAGTACACTATTCCTTTTTTGGATGTCCCAAATTAAGAGTCCCATTCCTAATATATCATATAAAATCCCTTACTTTCCATGAAAACCCTTTCTTTGATACTTTTAATATATGGTGCATTAATTCAGCTAATTAAGATATTTGACAGTTTCCAATACAAAAGTTGGTTTTTCTTTGGAATCTTTCAATTACTTTAAGAAAAGTTAATTACTTCAAGAAAAGTTACATGTATTTCTAGAATGAAAATTATAATCCTTGTATTGCTTCAAGAAAAGTTGTCAAATAAATAAGGGTAAACTTGGAAGAAGAAAAAATATGAACATAAGTTGGATTACCAATATGGGACTCTTAATTTGGGACGGAGGGAGTATCAGTAAATATGTCACAACAATTCATCCCATATGCCCCTACTGTAATGGCCAAGTAGAGACAATACTCCATCTTCTTTTTCAGTGTCCGGTATATCAAGGTTTATTCGTAGCAAATCAGATTCCTATCCCTTCTCAGACTCAGGTACAAATAGAGACGATCTTGTCCTCTTGGCTACGCCAAAACGACAACTCTCTCACATTTGCTAAAGTTTGTATTCGCTTGTGGAACTTCTGGAAAGATCGGAATGATGTGGTATTCAACAACAAGGCTCCTTCATGTGATTCGATTCATGCCCGTTTTCAGTCTGACTTGCATCAATGTCTTCCCAGTACTCAGTCCACTACAAGCTCGCTACCTTCAACTATTCGACGTCTACACAGTATTTGGATCCCCCCTCCGCTATACATCTTCAGGATCATCATGTGCAGCAGTCGCATGAAATCAAAACGGTATCATTCTGGCCATTGCTTCTAAGATTCTAAATGAACAATCAAGTGAATTGACAGAAGCTCAAGCTTTCTTACTTGGAATTGACCTTGTCATTCATTACCGCTTTAACAAAGTTATTATTGAAGGAGATGCTGAAACTGTTATCCAAGGTATTTTATGTCATTCAGCCGATACACCTTGGCGACTCCGTCCTCTTATCAGTGATATTAATCATAAATGTAATTTTCTTCAATCGGCATTGTTTAACCACTGCTTTATGGAATGTAAATCTCCTCCTCATATCTTTGCTTCTTATGTTCTCATGCATACCATTTCAGGTTTTTGAGATTCTTCCGTTATTCCTGAACATTATGTAACTTTTCTCCTTAGTGAAACTAATTAATGAAGTCTTATCTTTTTTGTCAAAAAAAAAAAAAACAATAAAGACAAAAAGAAAAAAAAAAAACCTTTTCACCATGTTACACGTGTTAGTGAGTTAGTCACAAAATTCGGTCACACCATTGTTTTTTGAAAGTTAGAAATTCAAAAGTTACCACACTTTTTTTTTACATAAAAAAAATAAAAAATAAGTTACCACACTTGTGTACAACAGTACAAGTAATCAGGGTAAAAAAAGGACATCGCAAGAACCTAGGAAAAAATTATGTCTGAGTTTCGGACATGTTTTAGGCACGCGTGCACACCGCCACAGACCGTGGGGGATGCACAAATCACAAGACAATAGATGGGCAAAAGCTCTTTTTAACCAACACTACTTCGATCTACTACAAAACACTTAAAAGTGTCCTTTATATTATGTTGTCAAATGCTATTGGTACATAACAGAATCCCGCTTAAAACCGAATGAATCTACTCCATTCGACGTTCTCTTTGGCAAAAATAGGTTGAACTAGATTGACTGAAACTGTACTGACTTTTCGTTCCAAAACAATCAAACCAAATCAATGTAATTGGACCTCTACATTCGCTCGAAAAAAATTGGACTTCTACCTGATTATTTTAGAATTCTTCGGTCGGATGTTATAATATATCAGTCTAAATAGTAAATATGGTGTTTTCACTAGTTTATATCATTTTTACATGCAATATCATTTTCATATGATAAACAAAAATTCATGATGATAAATTGATAATTTACGTCACATATTTTTCCACTATGTTATATTTGTGATGTTAACCTATTATGATACGTCTTCATCAAAAAAAAAAATCTATTAAGATACGAAAATGTGAAAAAAAATAAATCTATCAAAATCATGTTTACTTTACACGAATTCTAAAAGTAAAAATCAGTAAGGTAAAATAATAAATATTTTGAATTTGTCGGACCAACCAGACGATCCAATCCAAATTAGACCAAACTTGATCGGGCAAACCTAGATTGATTCGAGTACCATTTGAAAAATTTGCCCCTATTCAATCAATTGCTCAATTTATATATAAAGGGCCGCAAGACCAAATTGTAGGGATTTTTTGCGGGATTCAGTCGGTTCCAATAGATTTATTTATTCTCTGAACCCGAACCGGCTCTTCTTCGTCTTCGTCAGCATTTTTCACCTCTCCGTTGTTTCTTTCTCCCCTATATTCTCCTCTCTTTTCAGCACGCTCTAGATTCTCATTCCCCCCTCTCTCTCTAAAACTCTCTCTCTCTCTCTCTCTCTCTCTCTCTCTCTCTCTTTCTCTCTCTAGAATTCATCTGTAAATCTCAAGCTGAAAGAAACAGAGAAAAAATGGCTACACAAGTAGCAGTTGGTGATGTATCTTGTATGTGGCAACCTCAAGAAGAAGGTTTAATAGAGATCTGTGGATTACTTGAACAACAAATCTCTCCTAATTCAGATAAGCCTCGGATTTGGCAACAACTTCAACATTATAGTCAATTCCCTGATTTCAATAATTATCTTGCTTTCATTCTCGCTCGTGCTGAGGTATAATTTTCCTTCACAATCACAAACAATTCTTATTAAATAACTACTGAATTTTGATTAGGTTTACATGATTTCTATTGTTCTAGGGTACTTGCTATTAGTAGTTGATGAATTTTGGTAGGGTTTTTGAGCTAAAGTGGCGATGAAGTTGACTATTTGTTTTTATATATGATTCCTGTAGAAGAGTGAATTGTGAGAATAGTCCCACATGGGAGAAGGGTAATCTAGTAACCCAAAATATAATGTCATTGCCAATTGGGTTTGAGTTAGATGACCACAAACTTAACACATAATTACATTCAAGTTGTATCCATCTTAGAGTTGAACATGTTCAATGGTATATAATTATGTATCAGAGTACTCATAACAAACTTGTACTATCATGGAAATGAACATTTTGGGTTAAATTGTAAGGATCATCATATGTTAGGAATGAATTCTCTCAATCGCTGATTAATTCGGTTATCATTTTTTGATGGGATGAATGTTGAGCATTTATCTTGCCGTGTTTTTACCGAGATGATTATCTGTCTGCCATACTCACAATAGTGGGATGATCCCCGAGTAAAAACGCTCAACTCATAAAGACCCTAGTTTTTCCGTGATGCACATGATGACGGGCTTTGTTGAGATTTTCATTATGTTAGGTGATAGCTTTGATTTGGGTGTAAATATTTGCGGGTTTATACTTTGTAAACAGGGTACATCTGTGGAGATACGACAGGCAGCTGGTCTATTTTTGAAAAATAATCTGAGAACTACTTTCAAGTCCATGCCTTCTTCATCCCAACAATATATAAAGTCAGAGATGTTGCCTTGTTTGGGAGCGTCAGATAAGCATATTCGATCTACAGTTGGAACAATCATAAGTGTTGTGGTTCAGCAAGGGCAAATTGTTGGTTGGCCAGAGCTGTTGCAAGCCCTTGTACAGTGCTTGGACAGTAAAGACTTCAATCATATGGAAGGTGCTATGGATGCTTTCTCTAAGGTACGACTTTTTGTCGAGATCATTTTCCATTTGAAGGATGAAGTCTTGTAAACAGGAAGTTTACTTATATGGGGAGATTTTAACATCTTAGACAGTTATTAGCTTCGGTGATTTTCTATACCAGCGCCGTATACTTTCGTATGCGGTAATAATGAGTGCTAATTTATTACAGAGTATGCAGTTAATATGGCGAATTTGCGTAAAAATGGATTTTTTTTGAGACTTCATAAAAATGAAAATTAGAACTGTCTATTTTAGTGTTGATGATAAATCTGCTTTCAAGGCTGTCAAGATGATACGTGCTCTAAGCATCAGTGCAAATTTTGGTCCATATTATCTGAAGCATATTAGAACAAAGTTCAATTTAGACCCCTCTAAAGTATATTTCATTTCATCTAAACCTGCTAAAGAGACCTGTCCAGAGTTTTGATGTCTTTCTTAACATTGTGATGTAGGACAAGAACGCGGAAAAGCAAGAAGAAAATAATTGTATTATAAGATAGGTTACCACTAGTAAAAGCTAGTTATTACTCCTGAGCCCTTAAGCATCACACCAATGGGTATATTTGTATCACACAATCTATATATAGCCATAACTAGCCCTTGACATCTGATACTAGATTTGCTTTTAATCCTTTGAAAATTCAAGACACTTGACCATCATAATTAATACTTAGAAACTAATAAAATTTCCACAAAGACCCATGTGGATTAGGCCCACACTATTCAAGGTCTTAAGTGAGCAATTCATCACGGATATGCTAATTCAGAATTTGGGCCTTAGAATCCTTCTTTTAACGTCTCCATATGCCTTTTAACATTTGCTTCCATTCATCTCTATTACCTTGTCTTCCTTGGAGTGGGAGAATATACACCGCAAAGTACCTGAAATTACTCTGTAGAGTCGGGGAGAGGACATTTTGGACCAACACTGTTATACTGCTCACAGGACTCAACTCTGTTTTTGGTATATTTGTTAAGGAAAAAGATCTTTAAGAAAAAAATGTCCTTAAAGTTTTATCTCCGCTGTTTGCATTTTGGTACTGTTTACCATGTAGTGTTGAGGTGACTCTTGGTAATGAAGTTACATAAAACTCATCCTTTTCATTTCACCGAACGGGCAAATCCCTATTCATGTTGAAGAATTTTAAATCGTATCAAATGTTGTACTACAGATTTGTGAAGATACCCCTCAAGAGCTTGATTCAGATATACCTGGAATAGCTGAACACCCAATCAGTGTCTTTCTTCCTAGACTATACCAGGTGACAGAAGGTCTTAGATTGCTAAATTGCGCAGTACTATGTGATTTCTGTTGAGTTTAAGGTTGTAAATGTGGTCCATTTATATGAAACTTTTCCTAAAATCTCTTATTATTTATCTGAATCAGTTATTCCAGTCACCACACCCTTCACTAAGAAAGTTTTCTTTGAGTTCCATCAATCAATTTATCATGTTGATGCCAACAGTAAGTACATTCGTCTTAATATTTTCTTCATTACACTTACAGTACTTGTTTCTATTCAATGTACTCACTGTCATTCTGATTCCATACCTATGGCAGGCTTTACTTCTATCCATGGATCAATACCTCCAGGGTTTGTTTGTTCTTGCTCATGACCCTTCTCCCGATGTTAGAAAATTGGTTAGCAGAAGTCTCGTCTATCTCTTATTGTCTACATTATGATAACATCTCTGTCGATTTTAAAGATTGTCATTGTAGTAATTGTTCGCAAACTTAATCTTTACACAAAATATATAGTTTGAGATTAGGCGATGTAGCAAGAAGGAACTTGTAACTTAGGCGTGAAAAGCCATTGAAGGAAGCACAAAAGAATATATAGCAGTTTCTTACTTGCGTCGACTCAATGGTGAAGAAAATAAATGAAAATGGCCATACTGAGTCAGAGCTTATTAATGATCCCACAATTCGGTTTGGCAATACCTTTTACAGCTGTATTTATAGTGTAATTTTAGGCTTTTAGATATTATTAATTTTTTTTTTTATATTTTTATTTTATTCCTTATTTGTTTAACTTTTGTTCTTTCCAACTGTAATTTACAGGTCTGTACAGCATTTGTTCAGCTTATTGAAGTTCGCCCTACTTTCTTGGAGGTGGCTATCTTCTGTTTCATTTCATTCCTAACACCTCTTCTAGGTTTTTCACATTATTAGCATGTTCTTATTAAGTCTCCGCTATGGAGCGTACCACCTTATAACCCCGACCTCCGAGGCCCGAGCTCTAGAATTCAGGAACTGATATTTGATATTGTATTGCAGCCAAATTTGGCAAATGTTATTGAATACATGTTGCAAGCTAATAACGACACTGATGAGGAAGTTGCTCTTGAAGCTTGTGAATTTTGGTAAGTTTAGTAGTTTAGGTATTCTCTTTTCTCTATAATCTCAAGAGTCTATTTGCCTACTGGACGTACCTCTTATGTATTTTTTTTTTCAAATGTTGAATGGGACTACCAGGTCAGCATATTGTGAAGCTCAGCTACAGTCTGATAGCTTAAGAGAGTTCCTACCACGATTGGTTCCGGTAAAACTTAATTTCATACAACGCCTTAAATTTTTGTGGTATCATTTGTTTGATTTTCCATCTGATTGGGTTTGATCCGATTAACACAAATGTAGGTTCTACTATCAAACATGGTTTATACTGAGGATGACGAGGCACTTGTCAATGCAGATGTAAGTTTTCTTAATTATATGCTTTCTGAGTCTTACTAAATGTGTTGCTCTTTCAAGTTTTAAAGCATTTTAAACCTCATATAACGAAATGTGTTTACAGGATGATGAATCACTTCCAGACAGAGACCAGGTATAACTTGTGATTCTTGAGTCCTTGGTTAGTCTTTGACCTTAAACTTTATAGAACTTCGAGTTAGAAGATTACTGAACAAGAACTTTGCAGTGCAGGATGTGAAACCACGTTTTCATTCATCTCGATTTCATGGTGGAGATAATGTGGAAGACGATGTATGTCCTATTCATTTCTTCACTTTTTCAGTTTTGTTATTTTTCCCACTATAATCAGTTATTCAGTTGCTCTTAATGTTAAATTTCATATTTAACTAGTCGTGGAAACTTTAGATCCCTTCTACCTACTTTGTTATAATTGGGTTTTAAAAACTGTCCATACTAATCATTTAATGCATTGTTATAAACAGGACGATGACATTGTTAACATTTGGAATTTGAGGAAATGCAGTGCAGCTGCTTTAGATGTCCTATCAAATGTGTACGCCGAGGCAATTCTTCCGACGCTGTTGCCGTTTGTTCAGGTACACTTTTCTTTGATGTGGCATTTGGTCATTTTTTGGTTTTTAGGTTTCAGCTTCTGTGTTGAATGTCTATTCTCGAATCTCTATGATGTCTTGTTTCCTCCAGATGTTTAGAGTTCCTTCTCTTGTCTCTTTAACTAGTGAAGTACTGTACAAATTTTCATGGTCCGAACTGACTGATAAAATGACAATTCTAGTCGAATTCTGAGATTCTCAGTACACCATTGAGCTGTACGCCGAATATGTTCTTGATCTTGTAAAAATTTGCACAGGCTAAGCTAGCTTCCACTGATGATGCGTCCTGGAAGGAAAAAGAAGCTGCTGTTTTAGCACTAGGTGCAATTGCCGAGGGTTGCTATGCTGGTCTTTACCCTCATCTGTCAGAGGTAAATGTCTGATTGTTGTGACTGCGTATTCTCTCCGGGTTCCATTAATATTATTCTGGTACTTCTATCTATTAAGCCCTTATTTGTGGATCTGATTAGTGTTCGATAAATTTGACATCGTTTTGGTAATATTATCCTTCATTGCTATTTCTTATTAATATACTACTAGGATGTAATGATGATACTAATCATCTTCCTATGGTGTTAATTCGTATGTATCTTTAGTTTATGCAGATTTTTCAAAAGTCGAAAGTACTGGTTCTACTTTCTTATCAGTTCACTAGTTTCTCATTTTGCTTGGACTTACTTTATCAATATTAATTTGTAGCTTATCATGAGATTTGATGATTCAATTTGAACATTGAAGTAAAGCAATTGAATTCTATTCTTCAGGTTGTGCAATTTCTCATCCCTTTATTAGAAGATAAGTTTCCTCTCATACGTAGTATAACGTGTTGGACACTTTCTCGTTATAGCAAATTCATTGTCGAGGTATAGTTGCTTCTCACTTTTTGAAGTATTCTCTTATTCATATAAGTTTACCTTTTTCTACCCGATAATATTATTTTACATTTCATTGCCTGTTATTCTTTATAACACAGGGTGTGGCACATCAGCAAGGTCACGAACAATTTGAAAAAGTTCTTATGGGTCTTCTACGCAGAGTATTAGATACTAACAAGCGGGTGCAGGAAGCTGCCTGTTCAGCTTTTGCAACACTTGAAGAGGTTTTATCTGCTTGTGCAACTGAATGATTATGTTGATTTTAACCTTTTATTGATCTTAACATCTCTCTTACGAAAAAGAAGATCTTGACTTAATTTTATTCTTGAAGGAAGCTGCTGAAGAACTGGCACCACGTCTGGAAATCATTCTGAACCACCTCCTTTGTGCTTTTGGCAAGTATCAGGTGTGTATTTGACTCTCTTCATTTATTGGTTTGTGATTTACATTATTGTGAGCATGTCGATCTTGGTCTGGTCACTGGGGTGAATGTTGTAGGTATTGAAGTGTCCATCCTTTTTACAATTGTATCTTTATTTACTATGTAGCCATGATTCCACACTTGTCAGCAATTTGGTCTTGCTTACTTCTATCTGTTGCGCTTAATCATTTTCAGAAGCGAAACCTTCGTATTGTTTATGACGCCATAGGAACTCTAGTGGACGCTGTTGGAGGAGAGCTAAATCAGGTAGTATCTATATTAATAGAAATGAGGGTGAGCAGAAACTTCGGACTTTGTATTTTTGTAGCTGATTTCAATCGTTAATTGTTTGCAGCCCCAATATCTTGATATTCTGCTGCCCCCGTTGATTGCTAAATGGCAGCAGCTTTCCAACTCAGACAAAGACCTTTTCCCGTTACTTGAGTGCTTTACATCCATAGCACAGGTATATTGCGATTTACGAATTGCCGAAAGTATTAGCAGCTATTTCAAGTTCCAACTATAGCTCAAATATTTATTAGTATTAGGTAACTTAATTTGTTTTTTCTCGAACATAAGGATGAAAGGTTAAGCAAAAAGGTTAATTAGGTAACTTCAGTTATCCTGGAATCCGATAGTTTGAATGTTATCGATCTCTACCTGTTTCAGGCATTAGGACCTGGATTTTATCAGTTCGCGGAACCTGTATTCCAAAGATGCACGAACCTTATTCAGACTCAACTATTGGCAAAGGTCTGTGCTTAAATAATCTTCTCACTGGCACACAAGTTATAGATTTTATATCGGTAGATAACCATCTTGAGTTCTCGGTGTTATGTTCATTTTAGGTTATAGATTTTTCATCAAGAGATGCATGGATCTTATCTCGTTATATATGTTACTTGATGGTTCTATTAGTTTTCATTTGACTATTAATTTCATTCATTTCGACTGTTGATGCTTATTTTGTAGGTTGATCCTTCGTCTGCCGGAGTTCAGTATGATAAAGAATTTATTGTTTGCTCGTTGGACCTGCTGTCAGGGCTTGCAGAAGGTCTCGGTACTGGGATAGAAAGTTTGGTACTCCCTTCCTCTAAATAAATTTAGTAGCAAACTTAGTACCACTTTTCCTTTTCATTTCTGTAGTTATAAGTTCTGGCCAAGTATTCAGTAGCTCAGAATCAAGATGTAATATGTTTGGAGTTGCCCTAATCCCCCCATTTACATTTCATACTGACACGTCTCACCGTGATACATTCATATCCGACCTTTTCCATAGGTTGCACAAAGCAATTTGAGGGACCTACTTTTGCAATGTTGTATGGACGAAGCTCTTGATATACGGCAAAGCGGCCTTGCCCTCCTAGGGGACCTTGCAAGAGTGAGTTGATCATATTATCTGGATATACCATTTGGTTTCATTTGCTATTGTATTGTAGTATCATATTCTGCATCTTTGTCCTGTATCCAATGGCTTATGGTTCTAATTTCCAGGTATGCCCTGTATATCTACATCCTCGTCTTTCTGAATTCCTTACAGTGGCAGCTCAACAACTTGTAAGTGGGTTTTATGTTCATGATAGACAAACTTGTAGTTGGTAATACAATCATATACTCTGCATATCCAATTTGATATCATTTCCGATATCAAATTTAACATTTTTGTGTCGGGTTCCAGATAGAAAGACTTATAAGCTTTAATTTCCACGTTTTCATGTCCAATTGGGATACCTTTTTTTTTTGTAAGTTTGAATTAATTAGAATGGGGAAGAATGTACAAAAGAATTGGTGGATTCACATAGAGAAGATATTACTTCATGATATCCTCCCTATTAGCAATGAAATCAAAATACGACAAACTATTGGCCCGCCCAATGTTCCTACTCCAATGAAAAAGTAAACCTAGGACATCCTCCACTGCCACCACCAGTTGGGATACTTCTCGGAGGAGTCCCTTTCTTGTCTTTGGGGGTCAATTTTCTTTTCTCTTTTGATCCTCTCATTTTGTTGTTTTAGTTTGCTTGTTGCCTCCTGGTCTTCTTTTTTAAGAAGTTTGCGTTCTCCCACAAACAATAATCGACTACATATACTTTGTACAGAATATACCCACACTGAAAGAGACTGTTGCAGTAGCAAATAATGCATGTTGGGCTATTGGAGAATTAGCAATTAAGGTATGTCGAAGAATCTTCTCTAATTTCTGGCACGCTCATATGATGTACACTCCGAAGCTATTTTAAGTTTAATTCTCACCTCAAGGTCTATATGCATGGGTTTTGTTGATATAGTGGAACTATTCTTGGCATATGTATCTGTCGGTTTTCAGGTTCGCCAAGAAGTTTCTCCTATCGTGATGACAGTTATTACATGCCTGGTTCCAATACTTCAACATGCAGAGGTGTGTTTCTATTGCAATGTTGGATTCTTCTAACCATTTTTTTCTTCTCAGCTTCGTATTTTGATTCTTTTTTAATTTTCAACTATGAACAGGGGTTGAACAAGTCGTTGGTGGAAAATTGTGCCATAACTCTTGGAAGACTTGCTTGGGTCTGTCCGGAAATTGTATCCCCACATATGGAGCATTTCTTGCAGTTCTGGTGTACTGCTTTATCCATGTAAGACAATTATTCCTGGAAATGACCTCTTGAAGGTCACGTGAAATCAAAAAATTTCAGGCTTCGAGGCTAAGAGTTTTAGCTTTGGTCTCTGCACATGACCCATAGCATCCAGGAAAGTGGAATGTTCCATATATCTGTCCAAGCTGTGTATATGAGGCACAAAATGTCGAACCGGAAGATTTGCTTACTTTATTTTAATCTTAAATTATTAAAATACTTGTTAAAACAAAAAGTATCTTATAAGTTTCAACCCGTGCAGGATTCGTGATGATATCGAGAAAGAGGATGCCTTTCGTGGCCTATGTGCCATGGTAAAAACGATTTTCCTCATTATTATACACTAATGTTCGATTAATACCTGCAACTTATAAGTTCTTGACTTTTCGCAGGTTAGAGCAAATCCATCCGGAGCTTTGAGTTCTCTTGTTTATTTGTGCATAGCTATCGCAAGTTGGAACGTAAGTAAAAGCTTGCTACGATTGTCGTTGTGGATCTTGGAAATAATAAATTTTCAGACCTTCTATTTTGTATTTAATCCTATGTTTTGTGTTTCAGGAAATAAGAAGTGAAGATCTAAAAAATGAAGTCTGTCAGGTATTAAATGGGTATAAACAGGTAAGCATTGTTCGATCAACTATAATCCAACATTTTCTTCATCTATTAATGTCTTCTAGGATTTTTCTCAACTTATAACGTCGACGATAGTTTCCTCCCTCAAAGACTTCGTCGTTGTAGGAAAAGTTTCAATACTTCATATTAAACTCGATCTTTAGTTACGACTATAGAACTGTAGAAGCAGCAGAAGCTTACTTTTTTGTACGTTACAGATGCTTAGCAATGGAGCATGGGAACAGTGCATATCTTCTTTGGAACCCCCTGTGAAGGATAGATTGCTAAAATATCAAATCTAAATCTGTTTGATCCAAAAGATCGTTGTGTTCATACTAGGGGTTACCTCCGTTATGCTCCTGAGCTATATTTCTATGACTTGGCATTGTGTGTGTTATATCTTCGGATGAAAGAGTGAGTCGATGATTTTGTCTGTGGCTGAAGTTGAGCTAGTGAAAGAGAACGAGTGCTCAAGGTCTTAGAGCAAGGTGAAACACAAGTGCGTGAAAGACAACCTACAAGATATGAAGCAAAATTCAACGTTCAACACAGAAGAAACTGAAATCAGAGTTTGGGGAAGATGAAGTTGTGAGTCATTGCGTTTTTCAATCCATTTCAAAGACGATTCTTTGTATTTATATACTCCATAATATAATTTTTGGTTCGATATTTAAGATTTATCTATCTGTGAGCGGGAAGTTGTATGTGTAATTAATGGCGAGTACAACAGTGCCTTTGGCGTGAGTTTTATTGGTTCAGGTATCCATTCTTCTCTTGTTTGACCTTATTTTGAGGGTTGAAGTTTTACTAAAATGGTATTGGATTCATAATTTCTTAAAAATTGTTCTTTTTTAGGTCATATTATCACAAGTACTCTGTTCATGTTCTAGGTTAAATAACTCCTGGTTTAGTACTGCCATTAAGTAGTTCTCCAGAGCCTGCCTGCGGCAGCGTAGCAGATAAAATGATATGTGCTCTGCCCCTTATTAGATGGGTGAATTGGTGAAAGTCATACATGGAGTTTCACTCAGAAGTTGATTGCATCTTCAAAATCACATACAGAAATCAACTGTTTTCTCGAAAATCAAAATGGCTTAAAATTAAACGTGCGTAAGTAGTTGTAGTACTCTTTGCCTAAACGCCAATGCTCTTACGAGGGACTATGTTCATCAGAGTGATTACTGTGGTGAGTTATCACTAAAATGATGAAATGCTTGGTCACAACTGAATTTTTAATTGATGTCATTTGAAACTTCAATCTCTCTTTAAATTGGAAATATTTGCTTGGAGCATGCTCCTTTTCGAAAGAAACACTTTTGAATTCATTTAGTTGATCACCGCCTTCAAAGGTGTCGTCTCTCATTATCTCATACTTCCCCATATTCTATCGGAATCGGATTGTACTTTCTCTCTGTAAATTTTGCCCATTCATGTACTTTTGTTGGAATTGTAACGGTAGTTGGGTCAGGTACATATGTAAGATCATTGATCTTCTTTTACATGATCACTTGTTCAAAAGATATACAAAATCTTGATATGAAACATTTTGTATGTGCAAACTCTCTCATTAGAACATCTTCTTACACTTTAACCTCCATTAACATCTCCCCAAAAGAAAAAAAAATAGATCTAAGTCCAAATTCCTATATCATAATAACTCAAAAGGTTTTTTTTCTCTCTTACTCATCTTCAATTGTGCAGAAATCGGACATTAGGTTTGCACCAGACAACATAGCTATTATTTTACCTTGATTTAAATCAAGAAGATCCATAACACAAATAATATCACATTAAGCATAGAAACATAAATACAGTATCATAAACCCTAAAAAGACATACAGTAAGCAGTATCACACAAAAACAAGAAAGGAAAAAAAAGTGAACTCACAAAGGTAATAAACTAATAACCTTGTTATGATTCTGTTGTGATCTTGAGTGCTTTGTTCTTGAATCTATATCTGGGATCTCTAGGTATAACTTGACTAGGTCCCATATGAAGTTGTCCAGGACTATCAGTAAGAGGAGGTCCATCATCATAAACATAACCAACTAAATACCCACAATTATTACACTTGATTTTTGTTCTTTTCCTTTGAATTCCCCAATAGTTAACTGTTTCAAAGAAAGGTCTGATCTTGTCTTCTTTTTCGAATCTAAGTTTGCTTTGATCTACTGTAGAGAAAGACAAAGTTCCTTTATTTCCTGCTTCGAAGTAAAAATTGGAGGGGAAGAGATGAATTGTTTGTAAATTCAAGTTGGTTTCACATCCATAACAACTGTAAATCGAAGCCATTGATGAATTTCAAAAGTCTGATTTTTTCAACTTTTTTGTGGAAGAGAAGAAGAGAAAGGGGAAAATTATGTAGATGGAGAGAAATAGATGTAGTACTTTGTATTTTTTAGGCGGCCGGCTTTGACCCAAACTGGTCAATATTCCCAGGATGGATTTGAAGGGCGTCGCTAAAGGAACCCAAGTGATGCTATAAGCCGGCGGTTCTCTTACCGCCGACCGGTGGTCCAATCACCCAACGCGGCTACGCCCATCTGATAGCCCCTAAGCGAAGTGTTATAAGCCCAGTAAGGGGTCGTTCTGTTAGCCCATGGGTGAAGTGTTATAAGTGGGTGATCCAAACACCCAACACCCTAACACCCTTCTGCTACCTCCTAAACAACACCCTTCACGCCTCTGTGGTAGCTTTTGGTGGCAGTGTTACAATCCCTATAAGCGGACACTTTTGTTAGCCCATGGTCGAAGTGTTATAACGGATGATTCAGTTAGTCCCTGGCTGGAGCGATATAAGCGGGAGGTCCAATTACCTAGTGCCCCTCTCGTAGCCCTGGGCCAAAGTGTTACAACTCCTATAACGGGTCAGTTTCCCCTGGGCAAAGTGTTGTGAGGGACGATTTTGTTAGCCCATGGCCAAATGTTACAAAAGGACGTCCCAAACACCCAACACCCCTCTGGTAGCCCTTGATCGAAGAGTTATAAGCCCTTGAATTTTTCTTCTTCGCCTCTCTGGTAGCCCATCGCCAAAGTGTTATAAGGCTTTCTTCTTCTTCAAATGCCTAGATTCTTTAGTGTTTTAGTATGACTATTACATGTAGTTAGGTCAGTAAACGGTAGCTTATCGGATCAGATATAGGCATATCCTTATCCTATAAGTTATCCGATATCTGATAAGCTATCTGATAATTATTCGACGGATATTATAAATCAATATTTGAATCCGAATCCGATAATATTAACGAATATCGGATAATATCCGAAACTTTAACACAATTTAAAAAATTTACTTTAAATTTTTAACCATTTGATCTAAATAATAAATCTCAACCATACATTTTATATATTATTACAAATAAATTTAATTTATTATTATTTTTATATTACTTGTCGGATACATATATTTATCGGATGAAATATAAGTGTATCCGATATTCGATAAGCAGACACCCAAATCCGTATCCGATATCCGAAGTTTTAGATATTTTTTTAAAGTTGGAATACGGATGCAAAGCGGATGTCGAATATTCGGATATCCATTAACAGGCTTACATGTAGTTCATTCTTTGAAGAAAGACTTAAAAAGACTTTCATTTTTTTTTGAACATCACATATAAAAGTCCAATTTTACTATTCTATTCTATCTTTAAATCTAGTATTTAAATGTTTCAATAAAAAAAAATCTAATATTTAAATGGTTTTTGAAGTGGTAAAATCATTGAAAATTCTTATGATCAACTTTAGATTTATTTCAAGTGATTCTAGAGTGATTTTTAATCAGTATTAGGCTGAAACACGTCCAATCAATTATCCAAATTATTTCAGATTGGTCAAGTCGGAAAGCGTACCTACTCTCTTAAACAAAACCACTGACTGAATATGGAGTTAGACCCCCCCCCCCCTCCAGGAAGTTACATACATACGGAGTACCATGTCTGAAGGAAAAAAACAAGAATTACTCAACATCTCAAAATTCATCGGCATATATTTGCTTTTGGTACTGATGAAGTACGAGGGATTGTCTTATGGTCATTTCCCATACGCTAAACCTCGAAAAAGGATGACAAGGTAGTAAACACAAAAGAAGATAATCTTCCAGCCCTAGAAACAAACTGAAATAACAAAGCAAGTAGGCAAGTTGTTAGCCTCATGAGTAATATGTGAAGCATGTTATCCTGATTGGCTAACTCACATAGTTCTGGTACCCCAAGAAGAATAACACGTGGAGGATGTGCATCGACTACATTGACCTTCATTGATCAACTAGTGGATTCAACATCAAGGCATGCCCTGCTCAGCTTCATGGGTGCATTTGTCAGATATCATCAAATAACAATGCATTGATCGGATCAAGAACACAACCTTCACGACCGACCGAGGCCTATACTGCTACCCACAATGCATTGATCAACAAGATTTTCCAAAAGCAAGTAGGAAAAATTGTGAAGTGTTACGTGGATGACATGATCATGAAGAACAAAGTAAGGATATGCCTGATCCCAAATCTCAAACTGGCTTTTGACAAATTCCAGACTTATAATATGAAACTCAATCGGGAGAAGTGTGCATTTGGAGTCACGTCTGGCAAGTTTTTTGTGATTTTAAGTAAAAGGAAGTTTACACAAACGACGAGCTTCATTAACACCAATCTGATTTTATCGTTTTCTCTCCTTTCTTTTTGTTTACTTGTTGATTAATAATTGAACCATGTATTTTAGGCCTTGTTTGGGTACAACTTATATTATGAGATTTTCTATGAGCTCATAAATAAAAACGCTTTAATCTACCTGAGTCGTTTCGTATGCTATATAAAAAGTGTTATTATATCTTAAAAAGTCAGAATGTTACATTTGGTAAAAAAAAATGTAACCTTCATATGTTAGCTATTAAAATAATATGCTTATATCATGGAGTTGCGCCGAAGATGAAGTTGCGTCGAAGGTCGTAGACTTGCGAGAGAGATGGCGAAGTGTCGGTGATGGTGGTAGAGTGGTGGCAAAAGTGGTGGAGTGGTTGTAAAAATCTTTTAATGGTTGTAGTAGTGGTGGGGTTGCAACGAAAGTAGTGGAGTGGTGGGGACGGAGTTACCTCTGAGGTGGTGGGGACGGAGTTACCTCTGAGGTGGTATGGAAGTGGTGAAGTGTTGGTGATGGTGATGGTGATGGTAGAGTTGGTGGGTGATGGGCGGAAATGGTGGAGTGATGTGGTGATGGAGATGGCGGGGTAGTTGTGAAGCAAGTAGTGAAGTGGATGTGATGGTGGTCGATGTTTATTGATGGTGACAAAAATATAGTTTTTTTTTCATAACTAGCTTTAAAAAGCAGCTATAAAAAGCCAATAAATCGTGACTTCTGCTTTTTGGAGAAAATGAGCTTTGCTAGCTCAAAATAAGCTGCAACTTTTTTGAACCAAACGCGCAAATATTTCAATAAGCGCTTAAAATAAGCTCAAAGCTGACTTTTAACTTTTTTAAGCAGAATCAAACGGGGCCTTAGTGTTCATGAGTTTCTAACTCTTCTGCTTAATGTAACTATTTGAATCTTAATATCATTTGTTGACAAATGCTAAACGAAGACGGATAATTGCTCCACAAAGCTATTTGCTAGACACAACTGTTTTTTTAATTAAATTGCTAAACAACACCGAAAGTCGATCTATTGGTTTTATCACGCAAATATTTTGTTGAATCTTAAATTGTTAAATACAATTATGTTTTTATTCTACAAAATTATTTACTAGACACAACCTTTCTTTGGTTAAATTATTAAACAAAAATAAAATTTATTTTATTAGTATTATCTAGCAAATATTATAGTATTGAGAATAAAAAAAAACATTACTCCAAGTTAAACCCGAAAAATAATAAATATAAAATTGATAGAATTTCTTTTTAAAAAAGATTACTAATTTGACTCAGATACAATCTATTTTATAATTTTATTTTAATAAGATTACTAATTTGACTGTAACACACTTTATTTTGGGATTTCTTTTCAAGAAAGGGTTACTAATTTCACTCTAGCCCACTCTATTTTAATTTATTTTTTTAAATTTGACTATAATACAATCTATTTTTTTACTATAGTTTATTTACCGCTAAGAGGGGGTGTCCCAGTGCACCAAAAAAATTATTGCACTAGCTATATCTGAGAAGGGAAATCACTTTATCAAGATAATTTTGAAGAAAATGCTCCAGTTCCACGATTATATATAGGTTGGAATTGGTATTATCAACGTTGTGAATTCGAATGAGGCTATTGGGCTCTACCTCGAATTACAACATGGGATGCTCTGATTGGAATATAATATATTTTGGTTATTTGTAAAATTTGGTTAACTTTTTAGCTTAATGCTCGATTAAAATTTAAGAACAATTAATTATGGAAATAAAAATTCGAACCCCACGGTTTTTGGAGAAAACATCGGTTATATTTGATTTCGGTTGTGGTGTTGGTTTAGCAATTTAGAAAAATATTTAATTAGTTTTATTCAGTTATTTTTATCCAATAAATTTTTTTGAGTGAAAAACAATTGTATATAGCATGGAGGAGAAATTCGGTTATACTTGATTTTTGTTTTTGGTTGTTAACAATTTAGGACACTATTTTATTTAGTTTTATTGGGTTATTCTTGTCCAATAGTTGTCTTTAGTAAAATTAGAGTTGCGTATAGTAGCATCCTATTTTATGGTGGTTCTAAACGGTATGGGCCGGCCAGGACAAATATAATTGAGCAATATCGAACAAACAAAAACGATCAGATGCTCTAAGATTTTCCTTCATCTGAAAGCAAACGAATCATAAAACGGATAGGTTAGTTAAAGAAACTAGAAAATCAGTAACTTCTGTCCATTTAGATGTGATAAATCCAACTGATCAACTCAATGTTATTAACCGATCCAATAATTAATACGGTGATTACTAAAAAATAAAGGAAATAGCATAGAAAAAAATGTGATAGCTGTATTAACCAATTTGATATGTTTTTTTTCGTTGCAAGACCAATTGCAGACTATCTGACTATGAGTGAATCTAGTAATAAGTATAGAAAATAAAGGAAACAGTAATAAGTGAATCTAGCAATCTCATCGAAAAAAATAGCAATCTCATCGAAAAAAAATACTCCATTCAATTTTATTAGCAATATAGTAGTCGGCGGAATTAGTTCGGGATTCGCTTATTAGGGTTTCAGGACACGACAAACAACCCGGCTCAAACTTTCTTTCTAAGCCCTAAGGCGGCTAGTTTGTCTATAAATACGCATAGAGGGGTCACTTTTTCTCTCATTGGACTTCCTTCTTCTTCTTCTTCGTCTCGAAGCAAGAGGAGAGAGAAAATCGGCGACGCCGTATCGTCGATCGGAAGGGTATTTGAATCAACAGAAAACACAGATCAGACAAAATATAAATCAAAACTTCAAAATCTAAACCAAAACATAAACGATTTGAATTACTTATCTGAAACCCTAATTTTGTATTAACATCTTAATCAATCAAACGAACACAATGGATATGAGATTTTCATACTCACCAGCTGAAACAGCTAAAGTGAGAAGCGTTCAATTCGGAATTCTCAGCCCTGATGAAATTGTAATCTTCTTTCACTTTTGTGATTCTAGGGTTTCTTTCTGAATCTTGACATTCTTTTTGGATCATTCATTGATTCCATTGTTTTTCTGCAGAGACAAATGTCAGTGGCGCAGATTGAACACAGTGAGACGAAAGAGAAGGGAAAACCTAAAAGAGGAGGATTGAGTGATCCTAGGCTTGGTACAATTGACAGGAAGATAAAGTGTGAAACTTGTACTGCTAACATGGCTGAATGCCCTGGCCATTTTGGTCATCTTGAACTTGCTAAGCCAATGTTTCATATTGGGTTTATGAAAGTTGTGCTTAGTATAATGCGTTGTGTCTGCTTCAATTGCTCTAAGATTCTTGCAGATGAGGTGATATTCTTGCAGATAGATGTTTTGATTCTTGGTTAAGTTTCTCTCTCTCTCTCTAAAATGTACTACTCTGAAACTGATGTTAATTCTTTCAGGAGGACTATAAGTTTAAGCAATCTCAAAGAATTAAGAATCCAAAGCAAAGGTTAAAAATGGTTATGGAAGCTTGTAAGAACAAAAAGTGTGATGGTGGTGATGACTTTGACATAAAAGATCATGATTTGGGTCAACCACTGAAAAAGAGCAGAGGGGGTTGTGGTGCTCAACAACCAAATTTTACCATTGAAGGTATGAAAATGGTAGGAGAATACAAGGCGAAGAAAAATGATGACCCACAACAGCTCCCTGAACCAACCGAAAGAAAATTTCAACTTTCTGCAGAAAGGGTATATTTATATATGAACATGATCTTTGTTATTCCTTTTGTTATTTTTGATTGCTTAACCTTTTCATATATCTTGTGGTTGTTTCTTGTCTTGCCAAATTATGATAATGTTGCATCTTTGTCAGGTTTTAAGTGTTCTCAAGCGTATTAGTGATGAAGACTCTATTATGTTGGGTCTGAACCCCAAGTTTGCACGTCCAGATTGGATGATTTTGCAAGTCCTTCCAATCCCTCCTCCTCCTGTGAGACCTTCAGTTATGATGGATACGTCTATTAGGAGCGAGGCAAGATTTTATTTTTCTTCGATTCTTAGACTCTATTTGGTTAAGAAAAATTTAATGGGTGATTAAGGCGAATTATGTTTAGCTCGTTTTGTATATATTTGGAAATTTGATATATATTCGGTTTATGACAACATTCCTTCTTCATTCAGGATGACTTGACTCATCAGTTGGCTATGATCATAAGACACAATGAGAATCTGCGGAAACAGGAGAGAAATGGAGCTCCTGCTCACATTATATCAGAGTTCGCTCAGTTACTTCAGTTCCATATAGCAACTTATTTTGACAATGAGCTGCCTGGTCAGCCAAGAGTATGTTTGCGTGATTAATCTTGAGTTTGTTGTAGCTTAATTCATCGATCTTTATTTCTATGTTCGTTATGGAGGTTAATTTATTGGATCTTTAATGGTCAGGCAACGCAACTTTCGGGTCGACCCATCAAATCTATATGTAGTAGGCTTAAGTCTAAGGAAGGTCGAATTAGGAACAACTTGATGGGAAAGCGTGTAGATTTTTCAGCTCGGACAGTCATCACACCAGATCCCAATATTAACATTGATGAGCTTGGCGTGCCGTGGAGTATTGCTTTGAATTTGACTTATCCAGAAACTGTCACTCCATATAACATTGAGAGGTAAAGGTTTCTGATTGTTGTAGTTCTGTGACTTCTGTCTTAAATTCTGGATTTATGATTATTCTGAAGGTGATTCTTGTAATATTGCAGACTGAAGGAGCTCGTTGAATACGGACCTCATCCTCCCTATGGTAAAACAGGGGCGAAGTACATCATAAGGGAAGATGGCCAGAGACTTGATCTTCGTTACTTGAAAAAAAGCAGTGATCATCATCTAGAGATCGGATATAAGGTTTAATGTCTCATCTTATGTAGTTCTCTGTAGTTAAGTGACGGTTTTTTCACTACATCTGACCTTGTTGCCAACTTGCAGGTAGAGCGACATTTGACTGATGGGGATGTTGTTCTTTTCAACCGACAGCCTAGTCTACACAAAATGTCTATTATGGGGCATAGAATTAAGATTATGCCGTACTCAACATTTCGTTTGAATTTGTCTGTCACAACCCCATACAATGCTGATTTTGATGGAGATGAAATGAACATGCATGTGGCTCAGTCAAACGAAGCTAGAGCAGAAATTACAGAACTCATGATGGTACAGCTGTGCATGGTATCACCTCAATCAAATAAGCCTGTTATGGGTATTGTCCAGGATACACTCTTAGGATGCCGTAAAATCACAAAAAGAGACACATTTATAGAGAAGGTGATAAATTGTGTAAATCTTGAATCTAATCTACTTTGTCCTAGAAATTTTATAAGACTAAAATGTTTTTCCCCCCGCAGGATGTCTTCATGAACATTCTGATGTGGTTGGAAGATTTCGATTGGAATATACCCGCACCAGCGATTTTGAAGCCTAGACCTCTCTGGACAGGGAAACAAGTTTTTAATCTTATTATTCCAAAGCAGATAAATCTCCTGAGAACCTCTGCTTGGCACTCAGAGTCTGAAACTGGTTTTATAACCCCTGGAGACACCCAGGTCAGGATAGAGAGAGGGGAGCTTCTCACCGGTACTCTGTGCAAAAGGACACTTGGGACATCCACTGGAAGTCTCATTCATGTCATATGGTACGATATAACATAAATTTTATTTTTTTCTGAAACAGGATGCTATCTATAGTATTGATTTCTAATGTATTATCTATATGCAGGGAAGAAGTTGGACCTGATGCTGCCCGTAAATTTCTCGGTCACACTCAGTGGCTTGTTAATTACTGGCTTTTACAGCATTCTTTTAGTATTGGTATTGGGGATACCATTGCCGATGCCTCAACCATGGAAAAAATTAATGAAACAATTTCTAAAGCAAAGGATGATGTCAAATACCTAATCAGAGCTGCCCAAGAGAAGCATCTAGAAGCTGAACCTGGTCGAACTATGATTGAATCATTCGAGAACAGAGTCAACCAGGTTTGAAGTCAATTGGTTATACTGGTTTCATCCTCCGCTTGTTCTTTGTATTTATTCTGTTTCCTTTTTAATGCAATAATCCTCTTTCAGGTTTTGAACAAGGCTCGTGATGATGCCGGAAGTAGTGCTCAAAAGAGCTTGGCTGAGAGTAACAACCTGAAGGCTATGGTGACAGCAGGATCAAAAGGAAGTTTCATTAACATATCACAAATGACTGCTTGTGTGGGACAGCAGAATGTTGAGGGTAAACGAATCCCACATGGTTTCAGTGATCGAACATTACCCCACTTCACTAAGGATGACAATGGGCCTGAGAGTCGTGGTTTTGTGGAGAACTCATATCTACGTGGGTTGACTCCTCAAGAGTTCTTCTTTCATGCTATGGGAGGTAGGGAAGGTCTTATTGATACTGCGGTGAAAACCTCTGAGACTGGGTATATTCAGAGACGACTTGTAAAGGCTATGGAAGATATTATGGTCAAATATGACGGAACAGTTCGAAACTCTTTAGGAGATGTAATTCAGTTTCTTTATGGAGAAGATGGTATGGACGCTGTTTGGATTGAATCGCAAAAGCTCGATTCTCTAAAAATGAAGAAGTCAGAGTTTGATAAGGTTTTCAGGTACGAGATTGACAACGAAAACTGGAGCCCAAGTTACATGTTGCCTGAACACGTCAAGGATCTGAAAGATTTTCCAGAGTGTCGTCGTATTTTTGATGTTGAATTTAAGCAACTGGAGGATGATAGGTACCAACTTGGAACAGAAATAACTACAACGGGTGATAATTCCTGGCCAATGCCTGTGAACTTAAAGAGGCTTATCTGGAATGCACAGAAAACATTTAAGATTGATTTACGAAGGCCATCTGATATGCACCCGATCGAAATTGTACAGGCTATGGATAAACTTCAGGAGAAGCTGAATGTTGTTCCTGGTAATGATTCAATGAGCATGGAGGCTCAGAAAAATGCCACGTTGTTGTTTAACATTTTGCTCAGAAGCACTTTTGCTAGTAAGAGGGTTCTGAAAGAATACCGGCTCACACGTGAAGCATTTGATTGGGTTATCGGTGAGATAGAATCTCGCTTCTTACAGTCATTAGTCGCACCAGGAGAGATGATTGGGTGCATCGCTGCCCAATCAATTGGTGAGCCTGCTACCCAGATGACTCTAAACACTTTTCACTATGCTGGTGTTAGTGCGAAGAATGTGACTCTCGGTGTTCCGAGGTTGAGAGAGATTATTAATGTGGCAAAGAACATAAAAACACCTTCACTCTCTGTCTACTTGAACCCTGAAGTTAACAAGTCAAAGGAAAAGGCAAAGAATGTACAATGTGCTTTGGAATATACTACTTTACGAAGTGTAACACAAGCGACTGAGGTATGGTATGATCCAGATCCTATGAACACCGTTATCGAAGAGGATGTTGATTTTGTTAACTCCTACTACGAAATGCCTGATGAAGAGGTTGACCCAGACAGAATTTCTCCTTGGGTTCTCCGAATAGAGTTAAACCGTGAGATGATGATAGATAAGAAATTGAGCATGGCCGATATTGCCGAGAAGATCAACCTTGAGTTTAACAGTGGGTTGACTGATTTGTCTTGTATATTTAACGATGACAATGCTGAAAAACTGATTCTTCGGATACGTATCATGGATAATGAAACTCCCAAAAGAGATTTGGATGATGCATCTGCAGAAGACGATGTTTTCCTTAAGAAGATAGAATCTAACATGTTAACAGAAATGGCACTTCGAGGAATTCCAGGTATCAATAAGGTGTTTATCAAGTCTGGGAAAGTAATCAAGTTCGATCAGAACGAAGGATTTAAGCCAGAAATCGAATGGATGCTTGATACTGAAGGTGTTAATCTGTTAGCTGTTATGTTCCATGAGGATGTCGATGCCACAAGGACCACCAGTAACCACTTAATCGAAGTGATAGAAGTTCTCGGAATTGAAGCTGTTCGTCGATCCCTGCTCGACGAATTACGTGCCGTTATATCTTTCGATGGATCTTATGTTAATTATCGGCACTTGGCTATTCTTTGTGACACCATGACCTATCGAGGTCACTTAATGGCCATAACTCGACATGGTATCAACCGAAATGATACTGGGCCACTGATGCGATGTTCATTCGAAGAAACTGTCGACATTCTTTTGGATGCTGCAGTTTATGCTGAAACAGATTATCTCAGAGGGGTTACGGAAAATATCATACTGGGTCAACTTGCCCCAATTGGAACAGGAAATTTTACCTTACTTTTGAATGATGAAATGTTGCAGAAAGCCATTGAGATTGAATTTCCTAGTTACATGGAAGGTCTTGATTTTGGTGCGACACCGATCACAGGGACTCCATATCTCGACGCAATGATGTCACCAGATTATATGCCAAGCCCAAATGCTTGTTCATCGCCGGTATCAGATGCTTTGTTTTCTCCATATACTAGAAGAATGGTTCTTTCTCCTACTTCAACTACTGGCGGCTATAGTCCCCCATTTCATGGTTTTAGCCCCTCATATTCTACACATCTTGGTCAGAGTCCTGCTTCACCTGATTATAGTCCCTTACATTACGATCCTAACAATCCTCACTACAGTGTAACCTCTCCATTATATTCTCTTACCAGTCCGTTGTACTCTCCCTCATCATCCACTTACAGCCCGGGCTCACCGAGCTACAATCCTTCATCTTCTAGATACGGCCCAACTTCTCGAGGCTATAGTTTAACTACTCCAGCATATAACCCCAATTCTCCTTCCTATAGCCCTGGGTCTCCTTCCTATACCCCCGGGTCTCCTTCCTATAGCCCGACATCACCTTATTACAGCCCGACTTCACCTACCTACAGCCCGACATCACCTTATTACAGCCCGACTTCACCTTCCTACAGCCCGACCTCACCTTATTACAGCCCGACTTCACCTTCCTACAGCCCGACCTCACCTGGTTATAGCCCAACGTCTCCTCATTATAGTCCCACCTCTCTTGGTTACAGCCCAACTTCTCCTAGCTACAGCCCAACTTCTCCAAGCTACAGCCCGACATCACCCAGTTACAATCCTTCTTCAGCCAAGTACAGTCCATCTTTGGCATACTCACCAAGCAGTCCAGCGATATCCCCATCCAGTCCATACAATGAATCTTCTCCAAATTACAGGTGAAATGAATGATACTTGTCAATGTTCTCTTAGATACTTATGAAGTTACTTTGGCATTATCCAATTTCATCTCTATTAATTTGTTACTCTGTTGCAGCCCAACTTCTCCATCGTATTCACCGACTTCGCCGTCTTATTCCCCTTCAAGCCCAACTTATAGTCCAAGCAGGTATAACGTTATTCTTTATTTACCCCATTAAATCGTTGAGATATTCCTCCTACCCTTAATGCCAAAATGGCGAATCTTAACAATCCGTACTTGGAAGAACAGCAGTAGTAATCAACTTATCATATTGAGTTTCATATGTGAATTTGATACTGAAATTTCGTACGGTCTTGTTTTTTGATCTTTGTCTTTCCACAGTCCAAACAATGCAGGTATGAGCCCAGAGTACAGCCCTAGTTCTCCACAGTTCAGGTATGGATTCTGAATTTTCACCTTTTTCACAGAATACTGGTTTCACAAAGATAATCCGCGTATCTAACTATTTCTACTCTCTCGTCTCTCTCTTTCTATCTCTGTCGCTGGCTCTCTTTGACGTGTAGTCCGAGTGCTGAGTATTCACCAACTGCACCAGGCTATTCACCATCATCAACCAGCCAATTCACAGAACCAGAGAAGAAATGAGCAAAAAAGAAATACTGATGGAAGCTCTAATATATAATACTCATATCTTATGTTTGTGAGTTTTAGAAGAGACATTATATAAGTTTGCTCTTCAGGACAATTTAGAACATTTCTGAAGGGTAGTAACTAAAGGGTCCCTCCAAATTGTTATCGGCGTCCTCCTCGAAGCGAAACTTGGAGAAAGATTGTGAGGAAAGGAGTGCCGATAACACTTTTGGTGGCGTTTTTAAAACTTCCGTATTTGGATTATGTGAAGGACAAGTTTAAACTAACAAAAATCCTACTAAATCATCTGAGTCACAATCACTAAATCAACGGAATGTCAGATTTAATGAAGGAGAGATCTGGCTGATCCTAAAATTGATCTATTTTTGGATTTATTGGTTTTGATTGGTCAAAGTTCAAACTAAAGAATAAAATAATAACTTTCAAAAAAAAAAAAAAGAATAAAATAATAGTGTACCTCAAATAATTACCAAAGGTAAACAGATGAAAAGCATAATATCCATATCTTTCTACTTACAGGCCGGCAATTAACACATGCCTTAAGATATTACAGATGAAAATCCCTCTCTCTCTCTCTATAGATTTTTCTCAATGGTTCGGGCCATTGAAGAAGATAATAGAAATCTTTATAAAGAGAGAGAGAGGGATTTGGATAAAAGATCGCCCAACGTGAAAAATGAAGCCCTTATGATATTTCTGCCTTGTTTTAATTTCAATGGGTTTAAAGTATGCTCAATAGCAAACATAATCTCTATTGAGATATGGAAGATATATTAGATATGGTGACTACTAATATACGATATATGGAAGATATAAAATATATGAGACGGATCGAGATGAAGAGCTCCGACGATAAAGAAGAATCCAAGATATGTGAAGATATATTCAAGATATCTATTATAATTATATTTAGATAAATATTGTATTCTTTCCTAAGTTTAGTTAGGAAACTTAGGAAACTAGATAACCCGAATCACTCTATAAATATGAGTTGGGTTATAGAGTTCAAATCATGGAGTTATGTCCGACCAATGTAATCGATCAAACCCACATACAATTGTATGTGGTGAATTATTAATAAAGAGTTATTTCTCCGTGAATGTAGGTCTTGAGTATTCGACCGAACCACGTTAAATTATCTTGTCTTTTATTTCATGTCTATATCTCCGATTACTATACAATCGTGAATTTAACATGGTATCAGAGCAGGTTAATTGATCCTGATTTATGTTTCCGCAAATTCCAACTTTTCTTTTAGTTGTGATTATATTATATTTCAATGGTGTATACGATTTGTTTTCCAAGATTAGTCTTGTGATTATGACGAGAAAATTAAGTTAAAAATAGAAGAACTTTTTCAACTAAGAATAGGAGATCCGAAATTATCGATGATTTTATGGGATTATTAAAGTTTATCGAAGACACACTTCCTCTCCAACAAAGGTATGATTCTACATTTATTTTCAATTTTTTCGGATTTATTTACAAATTTTTCGAATTTTTTTAGACCTAAAATAGGTTTGAAATTAAAAATAGAAATTTCCGGAACCAAAATCACGGATCTGGTTCACTTTCAACTAACCAGATTTCCCGTTCCGGAACAAAGACGACCCGGTTTTTAGTTAAATCTGCAACCAAACAGACCCTTATGAACACGCTGACTTAGGCAATCACTGTTGACCCGTGTTTCATTACACATGCTGACGTCATTATTGACTTAGTCAATATACATTGACCCGCGAATTCGTTCAGGCTTTGACCCAACCGTCATCTTCTTCTTTCCCGAGACAAAAACTCTAGGGTTCAACCTCGGCGACTATTTCCGGCGAATATTTTTGTTACCAATCGATCACTTCCATCGATTTGGACTAAAAACAATCGATTTTTTTTATTTGGTGAAGAATCAACTATTTTATGACCGAAAATCACTTTTTTTTTAGCTTTCTCTCTCTGCGAACCAGATTCATCACCGGCAATTCATGGTCGAGTTTGATTGATATAGATTATACCAATTATGGATAAGGAGCCTCATACACATCAAATGTAATTTCTCTTATTTAATTTGAATCCTAATTCGAGATTGAGAAATCCTAACTTTAGGAAAACCCTAATTTCTTGTTAGAGATTTCAATTTCCCCAAATTAACAATTTGTGACGACTTCTCTTATTACTATTTTGTGACAGTCACTTGCCACAGTTTTTCACTGTCAGAAATTTATTTTGTGACTGACCTCTTCTGTCACTTATATCCAACTTTTTCTAATTGCGACACAAGTTTTTTGCCATGGTTTCATACTGTTGGAAATTTTATTTTGTGACAGACGTTTACTGTTACTTATACCCAACTATTTATAGTTGTGACGCAATGTCACCTTTCTCTTCTATTTGTGACACTAAATTAGATTAATTTCATCTAATTTTATTTCCGGATTCACCCGTGACATTTAGAAACTCATATTTTGTCTATGATGACTTATCTTTCTTTCCAATTATATTTTGGACTTTTCCTACCTCGAATAGAATATATTTATTTTGACTTTTAATTCCGGATTCTTTCGTGACATTTTCCAACTCATACTTTGTCTATGATGACTTGTCTTTCCTACCAAATTACATTTTGGAATATTTCACCGAATAGAATTTTTCTTTCAACGAATAGAATCTCTATTTTGATTTTCATTCCGGATTCAATCGTGACATTTTCAAGATCATACTTTGTGATGACTTATATTTTTTTCCAAAATAGACTTTTTCTTCCGGAATTATACCCGCGACTTCGACATTTTCACGACAAAAAATCTTTTGTCGACAATTTTTCCGAAACCATCATTTTGGTTATTTCTACACATTTTTTGGTAAATTGACTTCCTTGTCACTTTTAAATACAACTTTGTTGTCGACATTTTCTTTCACATTGTTTATACAATGACATATTCTCATACATGACAACGATAAATTTACTTTCGTTGTCATTGATTTTCATTCAATTTATGACCGTATTTACCAACGTTTTCGTTGTGAGTTTATCATCCTTCAATCATCTTCACCAAGTATCCAAAATCGAAGAATTGCAAGCAGAAAAATAAAAAGAGTCAACAAGTTTTTGTTTTCTCCAAGTCGGATACTTCAAAATTTACGTGCTCCAACTTGCGGGGGGTATTGAGATATGGAAGATATATTAGATATGGTGACTACTAATATACAATATATGGAAGATATTGGAAGATATAAAATATATGAGACGGATCGAGATGAAGAGATCCGACGATAAAGAAGAGTCCAAGATATGTGAAGATATATTCAAGATATCTCTTATAATTATATTTAGATAAATATTGTATTCTTTCCTAAGTTTAGTTAGGAAACTTAAGAAACTAGATAACCCGAATCACTCTATAAATATGAGTTGGGTTATAGAGTTCAAATCATCGAGTTATGTCTGACCAATGTAACCGATCAAACCCACATACAATTGTATGTGGTGAATTATTAATAAAGAGTTATTTCTCCGTGGATGTAGGTCTTGAGTATTCGACCGAACCACGTTAAATTATCGTGTCTTTTATTTCATGTCTATATCTCCGATTACTATACAATCGTGAATTTAACAATCTCACTTAAAGTAAGTAAAACTGTTTACCTTCTTCTTATGATACTTATTCCCTTTCAGCTCAAAACCTTTATGATATTTTGAGTTTTCTCCTTCTAGATCTGGTGAACTGGACCAGATCTAGAGAGAGAGAGAGAGAGGAGAGATTTTTCAAAAAAAATATTTAGAGAGAAAAAAATTAATTATTTTTTAATGTTTCAAGGTCGCCGGCCGGAAAATTGGCCGACCGACGACCTTGCCGGAGAAGACGATGAGGTGGCTAGAAGGTGAGGTGGCAGAGAGAGGTGATGAGATGGAGAGAGAGAAATGATAATTAGTTAACGGTGTTATAACGGTAACTCAAAAAGAAGGCCACCTGGGTATTTTTGATAAAGTAGGGGGCTAGGCAGGAAGCTGGTCACAAAGTTGGGGGCTATTTGGGAAATAACCCTTTATTTATAGGGACTCTCAAGGGAGACACTCTAAGATTAGAGGGTCTCTTTAACACTCTCCAAGTGTCACTTTAGAATTCTAATAGATTTCTAATTACTTTTTATCTATTGAATTGAATAGTGACATGTGCATTAAGTAGAGGTAGTCTAGAGATCTCCATTGAAGACAAAAAAATTTAAAGTGTCTCTATATTGATACTTAAGAAAGAGAATCTTCATTGTCACTTGACAAGTAAGATTTTTAGAGTGTTTTTTAGAGTGTTCTATTGAAAATGCCCTGACTTCCATAAAATTTCAATATCCTGCGAAGGTGCCGTTGACCCTTGTTCAAATTTATTTACCGCATGTGTTTTTTTAAATGGGACCTTTTCCTAATTGGAAAAGTTACAAGTTCACTTGCCTTCTTCAAAAAAGAAGTTCACTTGACACTCAAAATTCATCGGATTTTTGAGACAACAGTCCAAATAATGGGGGGTAAATGAGAACTTAGACAATTTTTGCCAAAAAGAGCTTCCAGTCCAAATGTCAGGACAACTCATTGTTTCCTGGTTTTTATTTTTTTTTCTTCCTTTTTTGCCCTTGCACGGTAATGTCATTTAATTCCCAGCCACATTTTGAATTTTCCCGAGAAACTCTCTCTTCTTCGTCTCTTTCTCTCTCTAAAACCTTCACAAAACAACTTCTTCCTCTCTATATCTTTCAAAATTTGAAATTTTGGCCGAAAAATTCTTGCATCCCGCCCAGTTTTTTGAATTTGTGGTCGAAATTTTTGCATCCCGCCCAGATTATTGAAATATTGGCTGAAATTTTTGCATCCTTCTTTCTTCTTTCTCTCTAAAACATCAAAGTTTTATGTTCTTTCTCTCTCTAAAAGTTTTATGTTCTTATTTATTCTTCCTCTCTTTTTACAAATCTTCCAAAATTGATTATATTATTGTCCTATCTATACAAATATTCTGGAGGGATTATATGGAAAGAGAATAAAACAGGAAATATAGAGAGAAAAAAATATGGGAGGGAAAATATGAAAAAAGAATAAAATTTAGAGAGAGGGAAAATAGGAAAAATGTAGAGAGAAATTCGTAAAGTGTCTATTACATAACGAAATGTCTAGTACATAACCCAATTGGTAGTACACAAAACAATTCCCGGTACATAATTTAATTCCCAGTTCGAAAAGTGTCTAGTACACAATACAATTTCCAGTAAATAAAAAGATTCCCGGTAAACAAGAACATTTCCAGTACAAAAGTGTCTCGTACACAAGAAAATTCCTAGTAAATAAAAAATTTTCCGGTAAACAAGAACATTTCCAGTACAAAAGTGTCTAGTGCACAAGAAAATTCCTAGTAAATAAAACAATTTCCGGTACACAAGAAAATTCCCGGTACAAAAGTGTCTAGTACACAAGAAAATCCCCAGTAAATAAAATAATTTTCGGTAAACAAGAAAATTCTCGGTACAAAAGTGTCTAGTACACAAGAAAATTCCTAGTACAAGAAAATTCAAAATTTGAACCAATCTGGAAAAATTCAAAATTTGAGATAAGAAACAAATATGAAAAAAAAAAGAATTTTGAACCAATCTGGAAATATTTGTTGAGATTGAAGAGAAAATTTTAAAAAGAGAGGAATTTGTTGAGATTTGAGAGAGAAAAACTCTAAATTAGTTAGAAATTAGTTAAATTAGGAGAGAAATTAGGAATTGATTGGTTAAATCTCTATATAAATAAATCTGGAAAGAGAATTAGAGAGAGAAAGTAAAAGAGTAGAGAGAGAAAGTAAAATACGGACTGGTAAGTCCCGGGATTTTCAGAGTGGCAATTCCGTAATTTTTCTAATGGAAGCTTCCGTAAATTTTAAAAAGAGTGAAGGACGTTTCGGTATTTTCAAATGGGGGCCTGACATTTTGGACCTGGTTTACATTTTTGGGTGAGTTTGGACCGCGCTCCTATTTTGGGCCCAATTTTGGACCTTTCGTCCAATCCCCCAAATTCATCTAGGGGAAATTGTTTTTTGGCACACTGATTATATTAATTGCATAATGCTTTCTGTTAAAAGAAATTGTTAATCACTATTCTGATTACATATACATCTTTGGTACACCAGTTTTGGAAAACCTAAACGTCTATTGCTTAAGTTTTTTTTTAATTGTTTAACGTGTGCGTCGAATTCTTGACCTCTAAGGTGGAAGATTATACCTCTTACCACTCTCACCAAGGGTTGTTGGCGCTTAAAAAAAAAAGTTACTGTCACCATATATTTCTGAATGGCTCATCTTTTTCTTTTTCCTGAAATGGATAAACAGAATAATTTCCAAACATCTTATATGAATTTAATTACATCATGAGAATGCAAAATTAAATTACATCATGATGATTGAAGTTGCTTTTAACTTCCATAAATACAAATAATTGGAGGACTGTTAAAGGTTATAGCAACGCTCTAATGGCCATAGTGAGACTCTTAAAGGCCATGATAAGATCCAACAAGACGTATCCTTTATTTAACTCATAAATCTACATATGTTTTACATAAGGTAAAGACATTCACCCTTGTTTCAACAAAAAAAGACATTCACCTTCATGAGTCGAATCTGTAACCTCTTGGATTTTAGAAAACTAAGCATTTACATATCTATCTAATCAATTATTGGAGGATCTGGAGGGGTCTTGAGACTGCCAGAATGAAGTTGTTGATCGAACTCCACAACTTCCCGTCGACTCCCTTTCTATTGTATGTCATTTGTATAACAACCTAAATACTAGAAATGACCAAGTAATGCAGATTTCATATTCTTCCCGTAAAATCTGTCCCTCAATGATGAGTAATTTTGAAATCTCTATTACGACTGAGTTTCTCTTGGTAATATACTCGTAGGAATGAGACGATCTATCCAAAATATTGTAAAGCATTGATAATATCACTGTTGTTTCCCTTAAGTTTGTCTCTTTAATCTCAATCTTGTTCTCAAGCAATGGCGACTAAGATTTGACAAAAGCCATTCACCAACTTATTAGTCATTTATAGAAAGAAAATGTACCGCGCATACCTTCGAGTTGGAGAGTTGGTCGAGATGGTGTTATGTAAATCTCTATTACGACTGAGTTTCTCTTGGTAATATACTCGTAGGAATGAGACGATCTATCCAAAATATTGTAAAGCATTGATAATATCACTGTTGTTTCCCTTAAGTTTGTCTCTTTAATCTCAATCTTGTTCTCAAGCAATGGCGACTAAGATTTGACAAAAGCCATTCACCAACTTATTAGTCATTTATAGAAAGAAAATGTACCGCGCATACCTTAGAGTTGGAGAGTTGGTCGAGATGGTGTTATGTATCAAACCGAATGATCATAACCTACAATCATCCTAGAGCATCCTTTACCCAAAACTGATGTTAGACAAATCGGCCTAATCAGTTGGCCCACCATGAAGTAGCCGAGTCCATCAACCTAACCATATTTAACTCCCTAAGAGCATCTCCAATGGGACACTCAATCTCTAACACTTAGAGTGCCACATATGACTTTTGGAGTTTTTGTTAAAAAATCATCTCCAATGGAACACTTTGTTAGACACTCTATTATGAGTTGGACACATTTATTATAGAGTGTCTAGAGAGAGAAACTCTAAAATGAGAGTGTCTACTTGAGACTCTCTAAGTGTTACTTTATGATTCCAACCAATAGAAAACTTTGCTTTTCAACTACTTTTTATCTATTCAATTGAAGAGGGACATGTGTATTAAGTAAGAGATTTTAGAGATCTCCATTGGAGACCAAACAAATGTAGAGTGTCTCTATACTGACACTAGGAAAGAGAATCTTTATTTGACACTTGACAACTAGATTTTTAGAGTGTTTATTAGAGTGTCCCATTAGAGATGCTCTAAGGTAGTTCAACAACAAAAAAAAAAAAACTCCCTAAGGGCCTTTTTGTCTTTTAATATTTTCTATTTATAGTCTTCGATTTAGGAATGGTCTAGATCTGTTTGGGCCTTAGCGGCCCACATGTCAAAGGCTGATAGTCTGGCTCCCGTTAGTCGTGTCATGTGGAGAGAGAAATGACTCGATTAATGTGAGCCAGCCACGTTAGCATTCGCTTCTAGTCTACCCAAATTTCAGACCAAATAGTATTTCTACTTTTTTTGTTATGTCTGTTCTCTGTCATTTTCCTATAGGCTATGTAACATACTAGGTCTGTGTTTTTCTAAAGATGAAACATAGTAAAACACTGAGATTATGCAGTTGCATCCATAACAAATACAGTAATCTTTCAACAAAAAAACAAATACAGTAATATCACATTGTTTTCATATTCGGTCAAATTATTATTTTACTTGACAGGTCGACGGGAAGCGAATAGGTATAGCCCGACTTCCACTGTTAGGATAGGTGCAATAGCTATCATCTTTCCACCCATCGTCTTCTTTCTGTTCTAATTGTGAACAAACAACTTTGGATGTAATACGACTCTAGGTTTATCAATTGAACTAATTCTGTCAGAGTTTTTTTAACTTTTGGTCAAACTTAATTACAAACACAACTTTTGATTGTCTGTCAGTGTTGCTGTAAAGCAATCCCACATTGGTGGAAGACAGGAGTGTGGTGATCCTCTGAAGAAGTTAAGCACCCTTCCCTAATGAAGCTTCTAAAACCGTAAGGCCCAAGTGTGCCAAAGCGGACAGCATCACTAGCAGTCCGGGAGGCTGGTCCGCACCATCCTATAACACGTTATCAGCACGATTCGCTCTACTATGATGTGGTCTTGGGAGGGTGTGTTGTAAAGCAATCCCACATTGGTGGAAAAGAGGAGTGTGGTGCTCCTTTTAAGAGGTTAAGCACCCTTCCCTAGTGAGGCCTTTTAAAACCATAAGGTCCAGGTGTGCCAAAGCGGACAGTATCACTAGCAGTCCGGAAGGCTGGTCCGCACCATCCTATAACAGGTGTGAAATATAAGTGTATATATGAGTAAAGATGATCATTTTCACCAGCAAATAGAATTCAATCATGCTGAAAATGTCTGCTTATGAATTCAACAACAAGCACATTTGACTCTCTTGAACTAATTAGTTTCACTAAAAAAGTAGATGATCTGATCAGAACAAGCTAATCCAGTCTAAATCATATCCTTATTACAAAGCAAAGTACATGATGTGATTCCATCCAAACAAACAAACAAGAAATACACACAAATGCATTGTTTTTTTTTTTATGGAAAGATATACTATTGAGGTAGTATGGCTATCTTTTTTAAGGCCCATACGTTGACCTCATCAACTAGGTGAACATCGGGGATATGACTCATCCATGGACTCCTTCGTGTCCTGACACGTGCACTTGGACTCGGAAGGTAGGGAATGGTCGCAGCTACAGTTTTCACATCTTATAGGGCATGATGGCATGCGATCTAAACACTCACACTTGCGAGGAAGCCCATCTGAACCGCCTGAACAATTACGGTCATCGCAGCATTTTGTCCTGTCCGTGGTAATCTCTGAAATTGTTCCCACAAAAAGTAGTGTTAGACATATTGAATAACATCTTGTCTTCTTTTATTAATACATTTTATATTTCCTTATAAAAAAGAAATTAAAAATTATGACAAGAGCCGATGAATTTCTCTTTTCATATATAGTATCTAACAACATCTTTTAACTATTAACTTATGCACCAATACTATTATGTAAATATAAATAGAAATGCGGCTGAAATCTTTCTAAATAGATACTAGCTGTTTTTCTTTTCTACTGTTTATAATTGTGTTTTTTTGGCCTTAAACCTTGAATTGGAGAAGTCAAAAAAAAAAAAAAAATAGTAAAATCTCATAGATCAAAGAAATCTTACCTGAGGACACGGCAACGCCATTGAAACCAACCTGGACCGGACCGACTTCAACCTCAACCTCGACCCCTTCCACGGTCCAAATAGATGTAGTTGCTACAACCACTACCAAGAGGAGCGCAGCTACCATTGTTTCATTCATCTTTCCTCCCATTCTCTCTCCCTTTCTTTCTACTGAGATGATCTATATATCTCTCTCTCTGGCTAAGATACAATTTACAATGCTGAGACACATCTTGTTTATGGCCTTAGTGGCCTTTTTATATAGACCTACTAGATAGGCTATTCCTGACTCGATCAAAGTCTAGCCTAGCTAGTCATCGACAAGACGAAAACATGTTATTCACATGGAGGCATATAATAATGTATTCATCGTGACATTATGGATCTTCCCTAAATAAAAGGAGTTTTATTAGAAGCCTCACGTTCAGTTTTGCTTCATAAAAAAGAGAATGAGAACATGGTTGTTAAGTTCAAAAAAATATGGTGTACTAACCAAAAAACCAATACAGGAAGGGCTCTTACATCTAAAATAATATGGCTAATGGGCAGGTAACCACAGTTTATCCAAATAATTTGGCAACTATTTTTTTTTGTGTGTTGAAAGAAATAAATGGCCTACTTAGGTGGGTGATGATCACATTGTTTTCATAAAAGCAGCCAAATCTCTTCAAACTCTTCACATCTTCTCTAGATTTGTATAATTGTATTAACTAAACTAAATAATGGAACCAAATATCAACCACATAATGGTCGAGATTTAGTTTGAATTAAAAAACAAAGAATTTGAACGAATCGTGGGATCTTGATAGCACGATCCTCGTTATCGTTGAGGATACGATCTGATATGTACTTCTCTCTCTGTATTACGTATTTCTTATTATTTACTTTGATATATCTTTACATTTTATATGATTTTATTTTATTTTATTGGATTTGGTCCACTTATCCAAACTACGAAAGGATTCTTTTTTTTGTTGCAAGATCATTCAATTAATAAACTAGAGTTTATTACAATACTTGTGAGGAAAAAAAATGAGACTATTGTCCAAATAGAATTCCAATTATGGGTACAAGCCCATTTAGTTAAAGTACTATCGGCTTCAGCTTTTCATTTTGCCAGGTATATGTGTGAATTTGACGCCATGGAGTTGTGAAAGAAGGTTTCTGATTATTTTGGCATGAGCCTTCAACTGTCGGTGAATCATTTTACTTGGATTTTGAAGATGCTTGATGAGTTTTGATTGATTGTCACTTTCAACATTTATGAATTGAACATTGTTTCTAGAAGCCCATTTGATTCCCATTAAAATAGCTTGGATTTCACATTCATCCTTCTTCAATAAAAGAATAGTTTTAATAAGATAAACTGTACTGGAAGCGAAGATGGAAGAGAGCAGGGTATCATCCCGATTGCTATACTAAATCAATTGAGACACCATCATATACGGGGAGTTGTGGTTGTTGAATATTATGGTGGATGATTTGGAATCCAATAATTATTCCAAATATTAATTTGCGTGCCATTGTGAACTTCTCACACAAAGTATGCTTTAACTTTAGCTATCTCCTTTGTGATGGCTTTCCATATTCAACATTTCTCCTGCTTGGTCGGGATCGGGTTATTGGTATTGTTGAAATATTTAACTGTCAAGAGTCTAAATCAGAGAACAAAATCTTCTCTCCTGCCTTCAATTGAATCTGTCTAAGATCTCTTCAAGCTCTCACGATTTCTTCCCTCTTTACAACTTAATCAAATCTCTTTCAAATCTTCAACTTTCCAATCCTGATTTCTCAATCTCAGTTGTAAATTACTTCGAAAAAGAAAGAAAGAAGAAAATGGAGATGCCAAGAATCTGATCCTTCGCTGTTAAGTGAGGCAGCTATGGTGCACCGCGGGAGAGTTCAAAACGTTACGACATACGCTCGGATGGAACCACGGGTCTCTGAAATGATAAAGGGCGCTTGATCTTTTGGGGCTACTTTATTAACTTGCACCCATGGAATCTAGGACCTTTCGAAATCCCAAGTTTAACCCGCGCGTCCCACATGTGTATCGAAAAATTTTCCATGGTCGTTGGATTGTCCGCCAAGTGTCCACTAGTTGATTTGGCTAATTGTTTTTTTACCCTAACTTTGACTTGCTCTATTTTGCTTATCCGGACTCTGATTTGGCTTTTATTTTCGCCTACGAACTCGTCTTCGACTCTACTTTTCATTCGAATATTAATATTGGACAAAATGACCAAAATACCCTCATCCCCAATATTACCAGAATACCATGCATGTGTGTCCTTATCACGTTTCTATATGTTTATCGCGCTCAATTCTTAAGAAGACACCTGAGTAAGATAAACAAGTAATTCATATAAATAATGTCTCAAAACAAACTAACATGCTAAAGTTAAAAGAATCAGATGAGTCTGTTTCATGTCTCATAAAGTAGAGGATGAGAATGCGAGCGATGATGCCGATGATGACGCAAACAAAAGACAAACTCTAAATTTACTTAAACAAATGATTTCAGTTACAATTACTAAATGCTTCTGGATTTTAGTGTGCAAATATTTAGTTAGAGTTTCCAAGTTTTAAATGCTTATGGATTTGAGTGTACAATTTGTATGTTCCTACACCGTTTATTTATTCATTTTAAGTACATTCGCAAGAGTCTGGTAAACGATTTAGTTTGCACTCCAATAATATCCGAATAAAGCAAAGTAGAGGCTGAGTGATGAAGAGGAAAAGGGACAAAGAGAAATATCCTCTGGAGAGGATGATGAGTGTGATGATGTTGAAATCAATTTTTCGAGCGAAGATGAAGAATGGGTTGCAAAGACAACTGCAATAACGTTCGTAAATTGTTTGGTGAAAGAATAAAGCTTCTTCTTGTTTTATTCAATTTGGCACTGAATATAAATTAAAATTTGGTTTTGTATGAAAATAATCTAAAGAGTAGCAAGGATGATGAAGACGATCCCAAGTTTTGATCTTAACCTTGATGTTGGGACTCAAATTGTTGAATGCACACCACAGGCTGACTTGGCAACAAAGGCAGATGATGCGTGTACACCCACAAACAATAAATTATGTGATATTGCAGAAATGGGTAGAGCTTCAGTTGAAGAAGTATCAAAGAACATTGAACACTTTGTATCAAACCGAAAAGAACCGCATCTTAACCCTTCGAAAAGAGTAGCACTGAAAAACTTTAAAGGGTCAATGCCTCAGCCAACATCCCTTATCAAAAGGATAAAGGATAATCCAAGATTCAGAAAACAAACTGTTAAAGCAGCTGAGGGTGAAGTCCCTATGATCGATCTCGAGTTAATACCACTAAGGAAGGAAGTCCATGTCAAACAGAGTGACTGGAAAACGGGAGGGTTATGGCCCTACGTGCAAGAGAAAGAAAGACCACTGATCTTGGAATCCATAAACCACGGGTGGAAAAGGTATTATCACTTCATTGAAACTGTCTATATGTTATTACCATTTTGTTTCAGGACAGTAAACTAGTGAGTGTCTCGTACACAAATCAATTCCTGGTAAACTAGTCATTGGGCATTACATGTGTCACTTTCTGGAACATTATTATGGTGACTGGTAAAATCTATGTTATTTTGTGCAACCTCGACGTCTGGAACAAAGACCAATAGCACTGCCTGACAGTTAGGGATTTAGACGAGTTAATGATGAACCGTGGTTGTGACTCTGAAATAATCGACTGGTTTGAGGACCACCTAGTCTTGGGACCAAGAAACATGAACCGGGAAGTGATTTTCCGGTCATCGTTGCTTTCTGTAAGATTCCTTCAACCAAATCTATATTTCATTTTTAGAGAATTTGGGGTATTTACTAGTATACTTGTATGATTGTTTGCAAACATTGATAAAAAGAATTTGAATTCGCAGATAATATATGTTAATTTAAATGAGCTTATTCGAAAGCAGTTCATCAAAAATCATAATATAAAATTATGCGCGCCACTGAATACTCCCTACACAGATGACTAATTCAAGGGACATTACTGGACTTTGATTGTATACGACTTCCATAAGTATGAGTGGACCCACCACAACTCTTTACATCGTGATGTCACCCTGGCTGATAGATGCAACTTGCATGAAAAATACTGCAGAGACGCTGGTTGGAACACTAACAAAGATGAAGTATGGTCGGAAAAGAATTAAGAAAAAAGTTTCCTTTCTAAAGGATGTTGAATGCCCCCAACAAGGAGAAAGGCGAGTTCAATTTTTTCTTCCTTACTTTAGTAAGTTATAAGTTTCTTGAAACTAAGTTCATTTTTTTTCCAATCCAACAATCCGGATTGCGGCTTGTATGTAATGCTCCATTTAGAAGACATTTTTCTAGACATCATTAAGGATAATTAACCGAGAAAGTGCTCGCAGATGGAAACATATACAAACAAAGCTAGAAGGAAGCGAGCAAAGGTACATACCTGATTTTGGAGGAATCTCAAGAGGGATGGAGAAATAGAATTAAAAAAGAAGTGTCTTAAAAATGTCATTGTGGTTGTACTTATGCTCTTGTTTTTGTTCATTTTGTTAACAAGGAATTATGGCGACACTTATTATGTGAAACTTCTTATTGCAAAGAATTTAAACTTACGAGGTTTGTGGGCAAAACTCAAATATTCTAACTTAGATTTCAGAGCGAAGAAAAAGGAAGGAATCGAGAGGCTAAAGAAGAAAGGCGAACGAATTGAGATGATCACCAGATATTATCACATTGTATCTCTTTCTTTTTTCTTGTGTGCGATTGTTTAGTTTTATAAGTGTTAGCTCCCATTTTGTGATTCTGTGTTAGCATCCTTGAATATTGTGAGATCATGCAAGTTGGTCATATGATGATGATCTTATTATAAGAATTCCCAATGCTAGTCGACAATCTAGAAGTCATCAGGACTACTCAAACTCATATATGATCGGTCCGACTAATGATATGAATAGTTGAGTTGAACCTGACCGACCTCGGATGACCATGGGTGAATACCGACAGATGTATGGAGTAGGTCAGTCTAGTAACGGATATGGTTTTAGAGATTATGAGAATAAGGGTAACCAACCCCATAGGAGTCTTTGAGACTGTCTATACAAATTTGGGATGACCACACCTTCATGTATGAATTTTTCATTTGATGATGACTGTAATTCTATTACCATTGATCGACTACGTCGAAGTCTTCGTGACTATCGACAAGCATATATGGACGGTTCATTTCGCGATGGCAATTCTCGACTCGATGATTCCACTCAAAGGGTCGAGTCTATGTATCTACATGAAGGTAGTGGAGAAAGGACCATGGAGACCATTAACCCGGTCGGGCCATTTGTGCGAGCTTAAACCATTTGACTGAGTATTGTTCCAAGATCCGTGTTCCACGAGAGTCTTCATCTAGTTATATTCATGTGCCTCATTACAAGGAGACTTCTGAAGATAGTCTCCAAGCATTTTTGGAGTACCAGACTAGATTCAACACGAGATATAACAGAGATCACGGAACGAGTCCTTAAAATTGTTGATAGAATTGAGTTAGAGCCTATCATTGATGAGGAAGGGGTTTGGCCACCCCAAAGTAAAGAGGAGACTAGGAATGAAGGTGAGGGTAATATACCTAACCCTAGTCTTAAGTTAAATGTCGAAGACATAAACCCCTTGAGCATGAACTGAACGATAACCTTTTTTGCTCACTCTCTCGACCTTCGTAGTCTCACCAAGATAGGACTATAGTAGACTTTGATGTTCAAGATGATAGCTCTATGAGCAAGTTTGGGGATCACACGATCTTGAAGTTTCCAACTTTTACCACTTGTGATTACTTGGATGAGTTATGTAGAATGGAAGGTGTTATGACTGATTGTGAGGCTCCAGATGCCTTTAAGGGCGTCGATGGCGTAGTAGTTAGAGAGATAGTGGATAACTTGTTGGATTATTTACATAAGGAAATCACAAACCTTAACTTGGTCCCCGAGCCTATTATCTTACCCTTAGAGTCTAGTTCGACATTCCACATGATCTCAGACTCGATTATTGACCCCTTCTAGGACACTTCAGACACCTTTTCTAGCATGTCTACGGATTTATTTGATGTTCTATCCACTAAGCTTGCGGATGATTTTTTGCCTTCGCCTGACCTCTTGACTCTTCACTTATATGTCGATAATTTTGACGACTTCTTAGTCGTCGTCCTAAGCATTTATGCTTACTTAGTGGACCGTGCATCCACTAAGTTTGGAGATGGCTTCTTTTCGTTTTTCGTCTCACGTTCACTTCTTTGCTTTGAGATTCTTGTGAGACGATTAGCATTTGTGTATAGCTTTCTTTGGGTTGACCCCGAAATCTTCCGTCTTTTTCTTTATGATTGTTAAGCCGATTGATATAGGCCTCGATGTTTATGGGTAACATCTCTGAAAACTCTTGACGAGACATAATTCGTGCTCTTGCATGAAAACAAGAGAATCAAAAGCTAATTGCATAGCTCAATGCAATCGTGTATAACACGCGTTAGTGGTAGATTTGTATATGGTCGTGCTTTTTATGTGCTTCATTCTCATGATATTTGTTGATCTTTATGACCATTTCTTACGTGTTCTACTTCTAAGGCGTGGTTTGTTCCAAGTTTGGAGATGAAGTGAGCTTGACATCAACTTGGAACCTCTTTATACACGAGTCTTGGTAGTATAATCCTTTATCTCCTTCGGTTATGGTAATATCTCTCCACTCCTCTCTTTAAATTGATGTGTCTCTTAATATTTTGGTGAGTGTATGCTTTGAACATTGAGGACAATGTTAGTTTTAAGTTTGGGGATGCAGGATATGACCATAACCAATGCATGAACATGGGTTTCAAAGACAAAGGGGTTCAAATTAGCCAAAATTTGAAATTTTTGAACATTTTGAGTAGATTTACATGTGATTATAGTGATAGTTTTAAGAATTTTGATGCATATGTGTCGAGTTGATGAGTCTTGTGAGTGTTAATGGTCTTTGCATGAAAGTCGAGTATTTTAGTGTTTGTGTTGTACCATAGGAGTGACATCTTAGTGAAGAAGAAACATCCGTAACAGACCTATATTAGTCATCAGTGGAGACTTAACCCATGTGAGAGCTTAAAGTCTAAATTGTCCTTCGAGTGTACTCTTCCGTGCTAACTCCGAGTATAATGAAGAGCTACTCAACCTCGTAACTATTAAAAGAACTTATTTGATCTTGTGTGCCCAATTTTCTTAGCCACTAGGAGTGAGATTAGGTTGCGAATTAACCTTGCCCTTGTAGTCCATGAAACTCGACGAGAATGCCAACTAGAGGAAGGCGGATACACCACCATCCATCATCTTATATTCCGAGAATGAAGACATGAGAAGAAAGAATGATAAAGGGCGCTTGATCTTTTGGGGCTACTTTATTAACTTGCACCCATGGAATCTAAGACCTTTCGAAATCCCAAGTTGAACCCGCGCGTCCCACATGTGTATCGAAAAGTTTTCCATGGTCGTTGGATTGTCCTCCAAGTGTCCACTAGTTGATTTGGCTAATTGTTTTTTCCCCTAACTTTGACTTGCTCTATTTTGCTTATCCGGACTCTGATTTGACTTCTATTTTCGCCAACGAACTCGTCTTCGACTCTACTTTTTCATTCGAGTGTTAATATTGGACAAAATGACCAAAATACCCTCTTCCCAATATTACCAGAATACCATGCATGTGTGTCCTTATCACGTTTCTATATGTTAATCGCGCTCAATTTTTTAGAAGACACCTGAGTAAGATAAACAAGTAATTCATATAAATAATGTCTCAAAACAAACTAACATGCTAACGTTAAAAGAATCAGATGAGACTGTTTCATGTCTCATAAAGTAGAGGATGAGAATGCGAGCGATGATGCCGATGATGACGCAAACAAAAGACAAACTCTAAATTTACTTAAACAAATAATTTCAGTTACAATTACTAAATGCTTCTGGATTTTAGTGTGCAAATATTTAGTTAGAGTTTCCAAGTTTTAAATTCTTATGGATTTGAGTGTACAATTTGTATGTTCCTACATCGTTTATTTATTCATTTTAAGTACATTCGCAAAAGTCTGGTAAACGATTTAGTTTGCACTCCAATAATATCAGAATAAAGCAAAGTAGAGGCTGAGTGATGAAGAGGAAAAGGGACAAAGAGAAATATCCTCTGGAGAGGATGATGAGTGTGATGATGTTGAAATCAATTTTTCGAGCGAAGATGAAGAATGGGTTGCAAAGACTACTGCAATAACGTTCGTAAATTGTTTGGTGAAAGAATAAAGCTTCTTCTTGTTTTATTCAATTTGGCACTGAATATAAATTAAAATTTGGTTTTGTATGAAAATAATCTAAAGAGTAGCAAGGATGATGAAGACGATCCCAAGTTTTGATCTTAACCTTGATGTTGGGACTCAAATTGTTGAATGCACACCACAGGCTGACTTGGCAACAAAGGCAGATGATGCGTGTACACCCACAAACAATAAATTATGTGATATTGCAGAAATGAGTAGAGCTTCAGTTGATGAAGTATCAAAGAACATTGAACACTTTGTATCAAACCGAAAAGAACCGCATGTTAACCCTCCGAAAAGAGTAGCACTGAAAAACTTTGAAGGGTTAATGCCTCAGCCAACATCCCTTATCAAAAGGATAAAGGATAATCCAAGATTCAGAAAACAAACTGTTAAAGCAGATGAGGGTGAAGTCCTTATGATCGATCTCGAGTCAATACCACTAAGGAAGGAAGTCCATGTCAAACAAAGTGACTGGAAAACGGGAGGGTTATGTCCCTACGTGCAAGAGAAAGAAAGACCACTGATCTTGGAATCCATGAACCACGGGTGGAAAAGGTATTATCACTTCGTTGAAACTGTCTATATGTTATTACCATTTTGTTTCAGGACAGTAAACTAGTGAGTGTCCCGTACATAAATCAATCCTGGTAAACTAGTCATTGGGCATTACATGTGTCACTTTATGGAACATTATTATGGTGACTGGTAAAATCTATGTTATTTTGTACAACCTCGACGTCTGGAACAAAGACCAATAGCACTGCCTGACAGTTAGGGATTTAGACGAGTTAATGATGAACCGTGGATGTGACTCTGAAATAATCGACTGGTTTGAGGACCACCTAGTCTTGGGACCAAGAAACGTGAACCGGGAAGTGATTTTCCGGTCATCGTTGCTTTCTGTATGATTCCTTCAACCAAATCTATATTTCATTTTTAGAGAATTTGGGGTATTTACTAGTATACTTGTATGATTGTTTGCAAACATTGATAAAAAGAATTTGAATTCGCAGATAATATATGTTAATTTAAATGAGCTTATTCGAAAGCAGTTCATCAAAAATCATAATATAAAATTATGCGCGCCACTGAATACTCCCTACACAGATGACTAATTCAAGGGACATTACTGGACTTTGATTGTATACGACTTCCATAAGTATGAGTGGACCCACCACAACTCTTTACATCGTGATGTCACCCTGGCTGATAGATGCAACTTGCATGAAAAATACTGCAGAGACGCTGGTTGGAACACTAACAGAGATGAAGTATGGTCGGAAAAGAATTAAGAAAAAAGTTTCCTTTCTAAAGGATGTTGAATGCCCCCAACAAGGAGAAAGGCGAGTCCAATTTTTTCTTCCTTACTTTAGTAAGTTATAAGTTTCTTGAAACTAAGTTCATTTTTTTTCCAATCCAACAATCCGGATTGCGGCTTGTATGTAATGCTCCATTTAGAAGACATTTTTCTAGACATCATTAAGGATAATTAACCGAGAAAGTTCTCGCAGATGGAAACATATACAAACAAAGCTAGAAGGAAGCGAGCAAAGGTACATACCTGATTTTGGAGGAATCTCAAGAGGGATGGAGAAATAGAATTAAAAAAGAAGTGTCTTAAAAATGTCATTGTGGTTGTACTTATGCTCTTGTTTTTGTTCATTTTGTTAACAAGGAATTATGGCGACACTTATTATGTGAAACTTCTTATTGCAAAGAATTCAAACTTACGAGGTTTGTGGGCAAAACTCAAATATTCTAACTTAGATTTCAGAGCGAAGAAAAAGGAAGGAATCGAGAGGCTAAAGAAGAAAGGCGAACGAATTGAGATGATCACCAGATATTATCGCATTCTATGTCTTTCTTTTTTCTTGTGTGCGATTGTTTAGTTTTATAAGTGTTAGCTCTCATTTTGTGACTCTGTGTTAGCATCCTTGAATATTGTGAGATCATGCAAGTTGGTCATATGATGATGATCTTATTATAAGAATTCCCAACGCTAGTCGACAATCTAGAAGTCATCAGGACTACTCAAACTCATATATGATCGGTCCGACTAGTGATATGAATAGTTGAGTTGAACCTGACCGACCTCGGATGACCATGGGTGAATACCGACAGATGTATGGAGTAGGTCAGTCTAGTAACAGATATGGTTTTAGAGATTATGAGAATAAGGGTAACCAACCCCATAAGAGTCTTTGAGACTGTCTATACAAATTTGGGATGACGACACCTTCATGTTTCAATTTTTCATTTGATGATGACTGTAGTTCTATTACCATTGATCGACCACGTCGAAGTCTTCGTGACTATCGACAAGCATATATGGATGGTTCAATTCGCGATGGCAATTCTCGACTCGACGATTCCTCTCAAAGAGTCGAGTCTATGTATCTACATGAAGGTAGTGGAGAGAGGACCATGGAGACCATTAACCCGGTCGGGCCATTTGTGCGAGCTTAAACCATTTGACTGAGTATTGTTCCAAGATCCGTGTTCCGCGGGAGTCTTCATCTAGTTATATTCATGCGCCTCATTACGAGGAGACTTCTGAAGATAGTCTCCACGCATTTTTGGAGTACCAGACTAGATTCAACCGAGATATAACAGAGATCACGGAACGGATCCTTAAAATTGTTGATAGAATTGAGTTGGAGCCTATCATTGACGAGGAAGGGGTTTGGCCACCCCAAACTAAAGAGGAGACTAGGAATGAAGGTGAGGGTAATACACCTATCCTTAGTCTTAAGTTAAATGTCGAAGAAACTCCAGATAAACCCGTTGAGCATGAATTGACCGATAACCTTTTTTGCTCACTCTCTCGACCTTCGTAGTCTCACCATGATTGGACTATACTAGACTTTGATGTTCAAGATGATAGCTCTAAGAGCAAGTTTGGGGACCACACGATGTTGAACTTTCCAACTTCCCCAATTCTTCACTGCCAAAAAGTTTGAATAACATTTTGAGATTTCTTTCCTCCTGTTGTTGCTTCGTTATTTCTTCTTGTTTCCTTCCCAAAGGTTCGGGATGAGGCCTCTGTTCGAATCCATGCCAAACGTTCGCTTTGATTAGTGTTTCTTCATAATGACCGTGATAAAGGATGGGTTTCTCCATAATGGCCGTGATAATTTCACGCGCTGTTATGTTTGAACCCGGAGGAGGGTGAGGCTTGTCAGTACTGCCTTCCGCCTAGGTGCTCAGGGCAGGGTGATGATGCCCAAAGGGCTTCTTCGTCCCTAACTGCATCTCTGAATGGTGGTTCCTGTCAGCCTTTCCGCTTTTCTTCTCTCAAACTCCATGACGACTCTTTTGCTGTCGCTCGTGTTTTTTGATCCGTTTTCCTTTCCCTCGACGATTGGGGCCTTTTGTAATTTCTTATGTAATAGACCCAAATGCCAGTGGTGGTTTTGGCGTCCTTTTCTGTAATTTCTTCTTGTAATAGTTCCTTCTTACGAATTAATAAAGAATTACCTTTTTCCTCTTCACTTTTGTGCTTTTCTTTATTTCCCACGTTTGGGTCTGTTGGTTCCTCATGACTGCTCGTCGCGACTCTTCGTTGATCACGCCCCCTCATCATAGCCTTTTTTTCTTATAAATAGATGTTAAGGTAAGAATAACTTTTCTAAATCTCACCATGCCTCTTTTAATGGTTAGTGGAACTCTCCCTGGTGGTGATATTAGAGTTGCCTTCTACATGGTTCTGAACTTTGGATTCTTCCATTGAGCACTTCTGTTTGGAAGTGGCTGGCGAGGGTTTTGTTGACGTCCTTCGTCCGAATGATCTTCTGGACGACGATCACCTTTCTACCGTCAGTTCCTCCAGGCCACTTTATCCTTTGGTTTATTCTTTGGCTGGTACTACCAGCACTTCCGAGCCTGCTCTCTTTTTTGCTGTGGGTTTTCTGGTTCGTCGTCGTGGGGGTGGTCGCCTTCTGGCCGTCATGATCAGGGTTTCGGTGGATGTTGACGGTCCTTCGTCATTGCTGATGTCGAAAATTGGCTCCCGGTTAAATCAGCATAAAAAAGGGAGTTGATGCATGACAACCTCCGTTATGATGGTATATTCTGTTTAGAGAGGTGAGATTCCTCTGTTCAGCTCCGCTTCTCTACTCTGCTCCGCTCCTTTGCTCCGCTCCTTTGCTCCGCTTCTCTGCTCCTTGCTTCTTGCTCCAGCTCCTGACTCCTTGCTCTAGCTCCTGATTCCTTGCTCCTGTTCGTCTGTTCCTGAGGGGGGAAAACCTGTAGAGGGTTCGAAAACTGCTCCGACGCTCAAGACAGTCAGGGTGCTCTTTGCAGTAAAAGAATGAACATTGATTGATCCTTTTGGGGGGCGAGTTATGAGAACTCTGTTTTTTGGGGGTGATCCTTCTGGTATAAAAAGATCTTATGTTTAGGAGAGATGGTGTGGTTCTTCTCCAGAGATCGTGTCTTAGAGAAAGAGTCTGTTTTTCTTTCTGGAGGTCGTGTCATTTGAAGGACGATGTGGGGGGCCTTTTATAAGTGAAGGTAGGCCGACTGTCCTTAGTGGCGGTGGTGAGGCGGTGACCGTCAAACCGTAATAGAAGTTACCTCTTTTGCGTATCTACGGTTTCTCTTCGAGTCTATCCCGGATCTCTGATAAGTGAAAGTTCCTAAGTTCAAGGATACTTCGTTGATATCTTGCCGAAGTGATCGACTCTAAAGGAAAAGTTTCCTCCTTTAGATACGTGGAGTCCAACCGGGCTTAAATACTTCAAGATGTGTTACCGACTGAGATCTTTCTGGAAAGTCCAGGATTAATTCATTAGGTTACGCAGCGCTGATATCTTCCCAGTTCTGGGCGTAAGATATGGGCCGAACATGTGGAGACCCCCCTTATTCCTTTAGATATCCTAGGGCTGATCTATTCATGCCAAGGGCCTTTTATGCAGAGCTGATTTCTTCCGGCCGACCTCCCGGTTGTGGGAATGTGTGGTGGACCATCAGGGGTTTTAGCTGTCCTGCTGCCTTAACCCGAGCTATTCCGAGAGACTTCTGGTCTGATCTTTGACTCTTCAGATGTTAGTTAATGTCTGGACATTTTATGCATCATCATGAGTCCCGCCACTCCTTAGTTGAAAGTAGAGAGAATAAGGAGTAGAAGTAACTCGTGTGTTCTACTTTGAAGGCTAGAAGTCGAAAAAATTACCTGTGCCAGAGCTGTATCGTAATGCTCTTTGGGCCTTATCTAGACCGTGGCCGTTTGGTGAAGTTCTGTCTTACTGTCAGTATTCCAGAGCTAATTGATGTTTATGACTTGGAGATTTTCTTTGACTAGGTGTTAACTTTACCGGAGCCGACCCAACTGTGTTCTCGTTTTGACGCGTGATTTGTTATTCCGGGACATGTTTCATCTCCTGCGCGAGTAATTAATTCCTTTCCATGCGTGATTTTGTGACCTCACAGATTTGATTCTCTGATCGTCTGTTTTCGGCGCTGATCCCTCTGAATTACTATTCGGGGCAGCGTTTTCGACATGCGTGGACACGTGGTATCTTGCTAGTGGGAGAGCGAGTGCGTTCCCCAAGGTTCTATTAATTCCTAGCGCTATCTTTGGGCTGATCTGGACCGTCGATTGTCTCTAGTTATTTGATTGAAGAGATGTTAGGGTTTTTCCAGTTGTGACCGTTATCGCGTGTCTCTTTCTTATTGTCTTGGTGCATGTTAGCCTAAACCCCCAAGCCGAGTCCTTTTAAGCCTTCGGATTCGCTCATATTTCCTTCTTTTACTTTCTTCGTCTAGTCAGTTCTTCATTTCTTGAGTTGTGCTCTCCTTCCTTCTCTGTTCTGTTTCAAGAAAATGATAACTTCTTCTCTCGCTGCTGATTTTGCTGGTCAACATCGCTTCTCGAGCCAGATGACTCAAGGTGATATTGACACTCTTCGAAGTGATCATGCGATTCCCGCTTCCGTCGAACTCCTTTTGCCTTCTCCTAACGATAAGATCTACCTTTCCGATGATCGTCGGGTTGGCGTATATGAGGTTTTCTTCAATCTAGGGTTGGTGGCTCCTTTTTCTACTTTTCTGGTTGATTTGTTGAACTTCTATGGATTGCGTCTCTTCCAGATGAGCCCCAAGGCCGTTATGAACATCATGGCGTTTTACTTCCTTTGCCTTCATCTTGGTGAGAAGGTGATGGGCCTAAAAGGTTACCCTAAATAGGTCACCACCCGCAAGTGCACGGGCGTCAAGTGATAATTCCGTTAAGTCCGGTTCGTTCCTCAGAGACTAAGTCAATCTATTCTGACTCCTATAACTAATTTGGATTTACTTTGGAAATTGATTTTTGTGATGAGAAGATAAAAATAACGAACTTGATTAAAACAACGGAAATATAATTAATGGAGAAACTTATGAGGAGGAAACCTAGGGTTTGAGAATCCACCTTATCATGTATGTAAAATGGCCTAGTTTTTCACAATCAAATATTTTTCTTATAACTCAAGGGAAGGCAACCATTCGTACCAAACCTCGGAAAATTATAATCTTTTAAAACGACATAAACATCTAATATCTTAATTTCAAGACAAATATTCAAGAGATGCTCCAACTATTACATATCAAACCCTAAGCATAATACATTAAAGACTCTAAGTCTAAACATGTAACATCAAATTGTAAGCATAAATAATGAAGGAGATACTATAAAATAAGTGCAAAGAAATTAAATTTATCTATCAAATCACGTCGGATATATTTATCGTGAGAAAAATGTCATCCTATCATACAAGATTAAGGCTTCATCCTAACCCTAGATTAGAGAAATTAGCTACTCATCACTAAAGAGGTCATAATCATGGTGGGATGAATCAGAAATAATAACATTAAAGAAAGAAAAAGATTCGGAGAAGAAAACACCTTTTTTCGCTTTTTTTTTCCTTCTGCGCAGCCAAACAGAACCTTAGGGAAAATTATTTTCTCATCTTCCCGGAAACGATTTCCAGGTGAGAAAATAATTTTCCTTCTCTGGTTTTTCTCTTTCCTTCTCTGTTTTCTCTTTCTAAACTTTCTCTTCCTCTCTCTAACCAAACCAGAAACACTCTCTTTCTCTCTCTAACAGTAATGATAAAGAAAGAAGAAGAAAAAGATAATGAAATTTTATTTGAGTTTGATAAAATTGATTCAATCTCTCTCTACAGTATCTCTCTCTCTCTCTCTTAACTCTTTCTATCTAATCTTCTCTCTCTCTAGCTCTCGGGTTTGTCAATGGAGACCCTTTCTCTCTCTCTCTAAACCTTTCTTCTTCCTGTTTCTGTTGTTTAGCCGTCGAGAGATAATCTTACAACCGTGGAGTCCTCTGTTTATAAAGAACAATTGCAATTCGAAATCTCCTCCCTCTCTAACTTTCATCTTTAGCCGAATAAAAATCTTCTCTTACCATCTCTGTCTTTCTTTGATTTATGTTTGAAGGAAAGTTTGAAAAACTTCCCTTTCCCTCACTAGAATCTCCAACTTCCAATCTTATTCTTTCCTTCTCTGTTTCTCTTTCCTAATCTCCATCTCGGTTTTCTTTCGATGGGATATTACCATAATGAAGAAATTAGAGAAAGAGGGAAACAGACGTTGGAGACATGGATGCTAGGTTGGTTTTGAGAACTAGGCTTGTGAGATTCAGTGTGTCGGATGCAGCATAAGAAGCTACGTCCCTCACATCAAAACCGTGAGATTTCATGGGTTGTTCAAAAGCCGTCAGATCAAGGTAGGCACGGGAGTGGATTCCTGGGATCATCATAGTAACCTGCATCCAGATATCCTGGATCTCTCCCTCTTATTCATCCCGAGAGTATATCGTCCAAGCCCAACAGTGTACCGGAAATGTATCCCTCGTCGTCTGGTTGGTCGCCATGTGTCAACTAGCTCTATGTTGACTTACAGTCAACTAATTCTGACCCAAACTTTGACTCGCTTTATCTTTCTCGTCCGGACTCCGTTTTAACCTCTGTTTTCACCAACGGACTCGTCATGGACTCCACTTCTCATCTGAGCACTAATATGACCAGAATATCCTTGTCATTAAAATGACCAAAATGCCCCTCAAGTGTGTCTTTATCACAATGTTTTCACATCGAACTCCGTAAATGAGACCTGAGAAAGAAAATCAAACAAATAATCAGAGTAACCGCTCGAACTGGACTAACTAACCCGAGTTAAGAGATTCAAATGAGACTGTTACATGTCTCATCAAACATCCCCAAACTTAGATTTTGCTAGTCCTCGAGCAAAACAGAAAAATAAAACTAAGCCCAGTTCGCCACTTTCGTAGGGAATCACGATTGCACTTAGCACGTGCAACAAGCCGTTAAACCTCTAGGTTGCCCTAGAGGACGAGTTTTGTCTCGTGTGAGGGTTTGCAGAGAATATACCCACAAAATTCAAAAATCTCAAAAATACAGAAGGGTCCAAATATGATATGGACTAAAAATGTTTATCCGGTAAATTTTCAAAAGTTAATAGAAATGAAATCTAAGTCGACCAAACCATACAAATGCTAAAAATCCCTTCACTAGTAATCAAGACTCGAAGTGCACATGACCAGCCAATATAAGTATCATTTCGGTTCCAAACAGACAAGACCTCGATTACCTTCTCAATACATTTCGCCTCGACTACTGCCTCACGGTCATACACTCAAAAATTCAAGTCACTCAGAAATGTTTCACTCAATGTGCGAGTATGAGCATGAAAGAAACTCAACACATTACAAAAGACGGACTAAATTTTTGGTAAACAACTGATCTCATAGAAAGGAAACAACCACTAATACGGAATGGGGAAGCTAACCAACTCTTATCACCTGATCAACTATCTAACAATGCTTCCTAGAGGTCGATAGACACTAATGATGATGTGACTAGAACTCCTGAGAACTTGACGTCTTCAAATCTTCAATAATTTCTTCAAAGGATAAACACTTAAACTAAACAAACACACTTTTTCTTTCTTTTTGTATTTCTTTTTTTTTTTTTTGCATTCAATACACTTTTGGTAATAAAACTCAAAATACACAAAGTACTTTCTTAACACTTTCCTTGGGTATAATTCTCTCCACCTTGCTTCGTGCCTTATTCTCAGGGTTCTAAATGATGAGATTTCTATCTTCCTCTAGTTGACACTGTTTTCAAGTTTCTCAGACTACAAGAGAAAGGTTTGCTTCCTGATGACATCCCTAGTGGTTGTAAAATTTGAACTCAAGAGATCAACTGAGCTCTAATGAATGTTGCGAGGTTGAGTAGCTCTTCACTCTACTCGGAGTTAATGCAGAAGAGGTCACTCAAAGCAAAAAGAAAGGTTCAGAATCTCACATAGGTTAAGTCTCCACTAATGATCGATTAAGTTCTCTTAGCAAAGCCTACTCTTCACCTATCTAACACTCACATGGCTAGTGCACAGACAACTTCAAGACTCGAAATTTGTGGAAAAGCCTTTAGCAAAAGTGTAGTACAACCAACTAGACTCTATAACTATTAACAAGCAAAAACAACTAGACTCACATTTTCATGATCTCTTTTATCATGATGTAATCAGGGTCCTTGAAGAATTCTGGATCTTCATTCAAGTCGAACGAGTCATCACTCTCATTTAATAGATTGAGCACCCATGACTCATCATCTTCGTTTCTGGAAAAACTTTCGTGTTTATCAATAAGATTATCGATAAAACGAGGTGTTGATATCGAATTTGACATGACCTCGACTTCTCCCTCCTCTAGAAGGGGCTCCAAAGTTTCATCAGGACTAACAATTGACTCATACGATGGAAGTGGTGACTCTAAGGCTGGCAAACTAATCGACTCAGATACTAATAAGGAAGTAGACTCTGATATGTTATCTATCTCATTAATACTACCTTCCTCATCTAAGCATAAAAGTGCCAATAGAGTTTCTAAAGGATCTCTCAACTGAGTTGTTGGTAATGCATCTTGAACTAATAATTCTACCAAGTTCAACCCACTAAACTCATCTATGTCATCCGGATGGAGTCCAGCATTAAAAATATTCATTTCCACCGTCATATTCCCAAATGACAATCTTAAAAGACCACTTCTACAGTATATGACAGCATTTGATGTAGCTAAAAATGGTCGACCTAAAATGACAGGGATTTGACTCTGAGTATCATGAACTGGTTCAGTATCTAAGATGATGAAATCTATAGGAAAGATAAACTCACCAACTTTTATCAGAACATCCTCTACTATGCCACGTGGTCGCCTGACAGACCGATCTGCCAACTGAAGAACTACAGAAGTAGGTTTTATTTCTCCTAAACCTAACTGTAAGTACACAGAGTAAGGGAGAAGGTTAACACTAGCACCTAGATCTAACAAAGCTCGTTCGATCTTATGGTCCCCTATAGTGCAAGGTAATGTAGGGCTTCCTGGATCTTTGTACTTAGGTGGAAGGTTTTGCTGGATGATAGAACTCACTTGTTGAGTTAAGAAAACCTTCTTATGCACATTCATCTTACGCTTTCTAGTACATAGGTCTTTAAGGAACTTAGCGTAAGCTGGGATCTGTTTAATTGCATCTAGTAATGGAATATTAATGTTGACTTGTTTAAATATTTCCATTATCTCCTCGAACTGAGACTTCTTCTTTGGCTCTACGAGACGCTGAGGATACGGGGCTCTAGGAATGTAAGGCTCAGGCACTACAGGTGGTTCCTCAGACTCAGGAGTCTTCTCAGGCTCTTTACTAGGGACACTAGTTGGTAAGGTGGGTTGCTCAGAGTTTAGTTCACTATCTTCGGGAACTCCTACCTTCAATTACCCTACCACTTCTAAGGGTGGTTACTGCATTGGCCTGATCCATTGGTTGTTTACCTAGTGTACCTTTTGGGTTTTGCTCAGTTTGACTAGGAAACATACCCTTTTCCCTCTGGCTAAGGGCTTCTGAAAGTTGACCTACCTGAATTTTCAGACTATTCAATGATTGGTTGGTCTCTAGTTGGCTATTAGCTAGTTTTATGAAGGCATCCTCTAGAGAGTTCTTGTTCTCCGGAGGATATTGTGCACTAGGCTGAGTATAGGGATTCCTAGAGGCATTAAACTCCAGAGGGTTTATTGAACTGCTAGGTTGACTCTGGTTTTGACCCTTGGACCAAGAGAAATTGGGATGATTTCTCCAACCTGGATTGTACGTGTTGGAATAAGGATCATACTTCTGACGATTGTCTGGCCTAGAGGTTTGATAAAGAAAATTGGCCTGTTCTTTTTCATCATAACCAAATAACAAGGTACACTTGTTCCCTGTATGAGAAGGGTCTCCACAGACGGAGCACGGATAAGAAGTGGATTCATTTACAACACTCATGATGTGAGTGGGATCCTCCCTGAATGCTTTAGGCTGACCAAGCTCTAGGGCTTCTATTCTTCTAGCCATGGCGGCGAGTTTAAGTTCTGACTCATCAACTCTATAGATGCCACCTTTATTTGGAGTAATATTTGTCCTAGTAGGAGGTCCTCTAGAAGTTTCCCATTGGTGGGATTTCTCAGCTAATTCTTCTAAAAAGGCCATGCAATCATCAGCACTCTTACCGATAAACCCGCCATTACAGAATGACTCTACCATGGATGTAGTTGAATAATTTAGTCCATCATAAAGAATCTGGACTAGTCTCATTTTTTCAAAACCATGATGTGGACACTGCAGTTCAAGTTCTTTGAACCTCTCAAGATAGTTATAGAGAGACTCTCCTTCTTGTTGCACAAAACTGTTAAGACTTTGCCTTAAAGTGATAGTTTTGTGTTTAGGGAAGAATTTCAGAAGGAACAAATTGCTTAATTCTTCCCATTTAGTAATGGAATGAGGTTGTAAGGCATACAACCAAGATTTTGCTTTCTCTTTTAAAGAGAAAGGGAACAACCTAAGTCTCAAAATTTCATCAGGCATATTGGGGAGATTCATAGTCCCACAGATTTCTTCAAAATCCCTAACATGGTGGTAGGGGTTCTCGTTCTCAACCCCACGGAAGGTAGGGAGCATTTGAATAATGCTCGGCTTCAACTCGAAGTGAGTCGTGGAGTGGGGTAACCTTATGCTTGATGGTTGACTTTTTCTAGTAGGATTCATGTAATCCCTGAGTGTCATAGGTGGATTTCCATCCCTGGCTTGGTTTAGATTTTCACCCATAGTGTCACTCAAAGAGAGATTGGCTAGAAGATTACTTAGATGGGTTTCTTTACTGATGAAACGACCTCTCTTATCACGATATCTATCGGGCATAAACTAGAGCCCAATGACCAAGGATATTCTCAACAAAAACTTTTTTTTTTTTTTTTTTGTTTTTAAATCGAAAACCGAGGAATCACTACGAAGACCCTAGAGGAAAGCAAACACAATCAGTCTGACTCCACCAAGCAACCTAAACAGAATCTAGACAGACAAGTTGGTCAGATTCACCCTAAAATTTCTAGACAGCTCCTATTTCGTTACAAAGCTTGAACTATAATTGTTATGAGGGTTACTCCGTCAAAGTAATACGGTCAAACAATTCTTGGTGACGACCAACGATGAACGTTGTGATAGCCGTCCAACCTTCGGTAGCGTTGCCTCTTCTCGAGGTGACCTTTTAAAGAATTGATTGACACTTTCCTTTGAGGAATGCCCAAATAACAATTAAGTCCCTGAATTGTTTCAAAGATCCTATGAGCTCGAAACCTTAGGGGCTGATGTCTAAATCAGATTTTAATCTTTAGGTGAGGTTTAGGATCGTGAATGTTGTTACCTATTTGGGCAAGAGAACGGTGATGAAATCCGTCTCTAATCTTTCAATTGGGTTATTGCCCTTACTAGAATGCTTATACTAAACAATTCGATCAAGCAATTAGGCACACAAAACACACAATTACCCACTGACAGGGGCTTCGTGGGTGATTAAAGAATTTACCTCCCGTTCAAGACGGGCGATGACCCTTGCAGACGACCCGGGCCACTCTCCCGTGAGTTTTCCAACCCGAGGCTTCGTTTTGGTTTTCGGTTACAATTTATAAAGCCCTCCAAATTAGGGTCAAAACTTTAATACCAAAAATAAAAACTAGAAAGTCTAAAAGTCTCTCTCATCACTAAAGAGGTCATAATCATGGTGGGATAAATCAGAAATAATAACATTAAAGAAAGAAAAAGATTCGGAGAAGAAAACACCTTTTTTCGCTTTTTTTTTTTTCCTTCTGCGCAGCCAAACAGAACCTTAGGGAAAATTATTTTCTCATCTTCCCGGAAACGATTTCCAGGTGAGAAAATAATTTTCCTTCTCTGGTTTTTCTCTTTCCTTCTCTGTTTTCTCTTTCTATCTCTTTCTAAACTTTCTCTTCCTCTCTCTAACCAAACCAGAAACACTCTCTTTCTCTCTCTAACAGTAATGATAAAGAAAGAAGAAGAAAAAGATAATGAAATTTTATTTGAGTTTGATAAAATTGATTCAATCTCTCTCTACAGTATCTCTCTCTCTCTCTCTTAACTCTTTCTATCTAATCTTCTCTCTCTCTCTAGCTCTCTGGTTTGTCAATGGAGACCCTTTCTCTCTCTCTCTAAACCTTTCTTCTTCCTGTTTCTGTTGTTTAGCCGTCGAGAGATAATCTTACAACCGTGGAGTCCTCTGTTTATAAAGAACAATTGCAATTCGAAATCTCCTCCCTCTCTAACTTTCATCTTTAGTCGAATAAAAATCTTCTCTTACCATCTCTGTCTTTCTTTGATTTATATGTTTGAAGGAAAGTTTGAAAAACTTCCCTTTCCCTCACTAGAATCTCCAACTTCCAATCTTATTCTTTCCTTCTCTGTTTCTCTTTCCTAATCTCCATCTCGATTTTCTTTCGATGGGATATTACCATAATGAAGAAATTAGAGAAAGAGGGAAACAGACGTTGGAGACATGGATGCTAGGTTGGTTTTGAGAACTAGGCTTGTGAGATTCAGTGTGTCGGATGCAGCATAAGAAGCTACGTCCCTCACATCAAAACCGTGAGATTTCATGGGTTGTTCAAAAGCCGTCAGATCAAGGTAGGCACGGGAGTGGATTCCTGGGATCATCATAGTAACCTGCATCCAGATATCCTGGATCTCTCCCTCTTATTCATCCCGAGAGTATATCGTCCAAGCCCAACAGTGTACCGAAAATGTATCCCTCGTCGTCTGGTTGGTCGCCATGTGTCAACTAGCTCTATGTTGACTTACAGTCAACTAATTCTGACCCAAACTTTGACTCGCTTTATCTTTCTCGTCCGGACTCCGTTTTAACCTCTGTTTTCACCAACGGACTCGTCATGGATTCCACTTCTCATCTGAGCACTAATATGACCAGAATATCCTTGTCATTAAAATGACCAAAATGCCCCTCAAGTGTGTCTTTATCACAATGTTTTCGCATCGAACTCCGTAAATGAGACCTGAGAAAGAAAATCAAACAAATAATCAGAGTAACCGCTCGAACTGGACTAACTAACCCGAGTTAAGAGATTCAAATGAGACTGTTACATGTCTCATCAGAAGGCGAGCTTGTTTGCTTTTGACAAGACTTTTTCCCTCAAATCCAGTGACAAATGTTGGCATTATTTTTCCTCTCATGTCGGTCCGTTTTTCTCCGCTCCGAATATTCCGAAGGTTTATAAGGGTAGATCCTTTTTCGTTCGTCCTTCCCTTGTGACTGAAAAATATGATTTTCGTTCGCATGATCCTAGCTATACTCGTCCAACTCTTGTTCCTGGAGGGCCTTATTCCTGAGAGCGTTGCTGATCTGCAGGCTCTTTATCAGCAAAAGAAGCTCCTTCTGTGCCTAGTAAGTTTTGGTTGAAGATGTCTCTTTTCCCTTTTTTTTTTTGGTATTCTTCATACGTCTGATTTTCTTGATTTCCTTTTTCTTTTTTAGCTTTCTTGGGAAAACATAGTAGGACTGATGACATGCCGTCCTCTTCTGGTGTGAAAAAGTCTCGTACCAAATCTTCGGGTAAAAAGAGCATGACTGGTGTCGTTATTCGGGAACCTGTTGGTCCGGCTTCACCTCTGGTTGCTACCAGTTCTTCTCCTCCGGTTCCTCTTTTGATCAGCCGTGGTGCTGTTGCTTCCAGGACCAAGGCGAGTGTTCATTCCTTGGCCGGCAAAGGGAAATCCTCGTCTGGCCTAGATTTACCGGCAAAGGTGTCTTCTCTGCCGAAGGATGTCCCTCATCGTGTGTCCTCCTTGATCGATAGTCTTTATTTGTATTTTCAGAACGAGGTACTTCCAGGACTATTTTTCTGCCTTCTTTTCTTCCTTATGCCCTCTTTCCCAATCTTGCGTATCTTCTTTCTTTTTTTCAGAGTTATCAAGTTAGTCACAACGTCGCATCTCAGATATCCTCGATCGAGCGTCTAGAATCCCAGCTTGCGAAGGCCGAGAAGGATGCATTGTCTTACAATGCTGAAGCTGAGATTTTGGCCAACGACGTGAAGATTGTCTCCGCTGAACGGGATTCGTGGAAGCTGGAAGCGGAGCCATCCAGGACCAATGCTGAACTTCGGTCTTCTCAATCTGATGCTCGTGTTGCTAGTCTGGGTGTCAAGCCCTTCAGGAAAAGGAGGCTACTCTGATTCAGTAGAGGGACAAAGATAAGGCCGCTCTTCAGGCTTCTTATAAGAACATCTTCGAGATGGCCGACGTAAGCCGTCAGAGGGCGATAACGACTTTTAAAGAGGGGATGAGTTCTCAGCGATCTTGAGGCGGCAACATAAATCCGCGTTTCAGGTTGCTTGGGATGCAACTCGCCGTTTCTACAGTCCTTAGGAAACTACTCCCCTGCGTCATCTTGATAAAGAGCGAGTCGCCTTGTCCGTTAATGCTGCCGTCGTTGATCGAGGGTTGGAGGAAGACTTTCCCTTTAGTGAGGACGAGTGGGACCAGGAGGTCACCAATTCTGTGGTCCATGTGGGTGACGACTCCGACGAAGGCTATGCTTCCTCCGTTCCTGGTCCTGATGGTCATTCTGGTCCTATCCTTTCTGGCGAAGAACCGTAGTTGTTTTTGTTTTTCTTTTGTCGTCTGGATGCTCTTCCTTTTCTTGTCTGAATGGTGACCTTGCTACAATGGCTTTTTTCTGTTTTAATCTTAATGGTTTTGATTTGCTTCCATATCCTGTTGCTGCGCATATAAGAACCTCCCAAAGTAGGATATAATTAGTCCATCCTAACTTACTAATGCAATTTCTTAGGCTTACTATGCATGCTCCGAATGGTCGCACTTGTAAGAGAAACAATTTCAGACCTAGTCTAGCATGCCCTAAGCTTACTACTTCCTTCTGCAAAATAGAACCCGAATTAGCCCTGCGTAAAAGTTTTTAATAGTGTTAGAGTTTTTAGCTCTGCCCCTGGTTGTCTATACCAGAGCTATCTTCGCATAACTAGTTTCGCCAGGACTCCTCCTTAGACCTCTGGTCGTGGCTCTCGGTACAGAGCTGGTTTCATCAGCTTGAGTTTGGCAAATTTCACTAGGGCCTCTCCTTAAACCTCTGATCGTTGCTTTCGCTACCAGAGCTGGTTTCGTTGGCTTGAGCATAACTAGTTTTGCTAGAACTTCTCCTTAGGCCTCTAGTCGTGGCTGTCGCTACCAGAGCTGGTTTCGTCAGCTTGACTAGTTTCGCTAGAACTTCTCCTTAGACCTCTGATCGTTGCTTTCGCTACCAGAGCTGGTTTCGTTGGCTTGAGCACAACTAGTTTTGCTAGGACTTCTCCTTACGCCTCTGGTCGTGGCTTTCACTACCAGAGCTGGTTTCGTCAGCTTGAGCTTGACTAGTTTCGCTAGGACTTCTCCTTAGACCTTTGGTCGTGGCTTTCGCTACTAGAGCTGATTTTGTTGGCATGAGCTCGACTAGTTTAACTAGAACTTCTCCTTAGACCTCTGGTCGTGGCTTTCGCTACCAGAGCTGGTTTTGTCGGCTTGAACTCGACTAGTTTAACTAGGACTTTTCCTTAGGGTCCTCAGTTGTTACCATAGCTATCGAGGCTGTCCTGTCCCTGGTCGTGGCTTTCGCTAGCATGGCTGTTTTCGTCGGCTTGAGCTCACTAGTTTAATTAGGACTTCTCCTTAGATCTCTGGTCGTAGCTTGGGCTACCATAGTTGGTTACGTCGGCATGAGCACGACTAGTTTTCGTCGGGACTCCTCCCGTGCCCCTAGTCGTGGCCTTAGCTACCAGGGCTGTCTTCCTCATTTAAGCATGAATAGTTTCGCAATGACTTCTCCTTATACCCCCGGTCACCTTCATCGGGGCGGTAGTTTTATCTAGGACTTCTCCTTGGGGATCCACAGGGACCACGTTTCACTCGAGTAAAGGGTTTAGTTTAACTAGGACTCCTCCTTGTGAGGCCTCGCGTCGCAGCTGTAGCTACGTCCTTTGCCGGCTTGAGCCGATCAGTGTAACTAGGACTTCTCCTCAGGACCTTGGTGAGGGGTCGGTTTTTACTCGAGCAAAGTTCAGTTTAACTAGGACTGCTCCTTTGGGCCCTCGGTTGTCGCCGTAGCTACGGAGGCTATCCTGTCCCTGATCGTGGCTTTCGCTTAGCAGGGCTGTTTAAATTAGGGCCCGTGGTCGCTGCTCACACCTATCAAGGCTGCCTTTAGGTCCCCTGGTCGTGGCTCTTGCTGTCAGGGCTACCTGCTCGATTCAGAGCGAGATAAGTTTAATTAGGACTCCTCCTTTTATTGTGTTTCTGTTTAAAAAATATTTTTATTTTGCTAGATAAAATAGGTAGCTAGTTGCTAAAAATATTTTATTTTACTAGTTAAAATATGTAGCGAGCAGCGCTACTTTTCCTGCCTAGCGGCTAAAATAGTATATATATATAGGTACTCTGTGTGAGTAATACTGACCTTGGTCGTCGACAGTGCCGAGCTGAAACGGCGTAACATTCCCTGGCGGCCGCTTGATCCCCTTTCATTATTCGTCGATGATCACGAACTCCATCATTAGTGACCTTTCCCCCAGCTCGTAGTCGATCTCCGCCGAAACCTGTCAAGTAATGATCATAAGTCTCGGTGTGATGTGTTCTCACCTAGAGTTTTTGGAGGCATACTCGGCTTAAGATCTCTGTGGAGCTTCTCATGTCAACTAGGATACGCCCTATTCTTCGATTGGCAACCAGTGCTGTTATCACTAGGGGGTCTGCGTGAGGCGTGATTACTCCTATCAGGTCATCATTAGTGAATATTATAGGAGGTGTGGCCTCGTCTCGTACCATCATGATCTCCAGATTTTTCCGTCGTCGTTTGTTGCTTCTGTCCTCTATATGAGTTGGTCCTCTAGCTATGACGTTGACACTTTCTTCACCCTCGGATTCGGACTGCGTTTCCGCCAGAGTTTCTGATATTTCGCCGAGCTCTTTCGCCAGTACTGTCAAGCGCCTGATTGCTGTTACTGCTAGGGTCGTGTCTTGAGTTCCCTGGTTATCAGTCTGGCCTTTTTGACTTAAGTTTGCGGCCCTTTCGTCGGAGGGCTTTCCGAACGCGTCGAGGAGAGCTTGGGTGAGATTGGTGAAGTTTCTTGTTTCTGAGAGCGATCCTATTCCCGCGAATGTTAGGCCCCTCAGGCCGTCTGCCGTTCTGGATTTTGCCCAGTAAGGATTTCAACCTAGCTTCTGCTACGTCTAGATTGCTCTGAAGTTTCGTTATTCTCTCTTCTTGTTTCCTTCTTTCAACCTTAAGCCGCTCGAGAGCTGCTGAGATCATTATGAGGTATAAAGATCCTTCTCGGTCTTCACCGGGTGTTCGTTTTTCTGCTGGCATGTCTGCCTGACAGTCTTTAAGGAGAAGATGATTAGTTCTGAAGAAGTATTGAGTAGGATTCGAGTTACCGAATGTGGTGATTTGCTGGAGAGATCCCCTTCTTCTAGCGCCAAATGCTGATGTCGAAAATTGGCTCCCGGTTAAATCAGCATGAAAAAGGGAATTGATGCATGACAGCCTCCGTTATGATGGTATATTCTATTTAGAGAAGTGAGATTCCTCTGTTCAGCTCCGTTTCTCTACTCTGCTCCGCTCCTTTGCTCTGCTTCTCTGCTCTTTGCTTCTTTCTCCAGCTCCTGACTCCTTGCTCCAGCTCCTGATTCCTTGCTCCTGTTCGTCTGTTCCCGATGGGAGAAAACCTGCAAAGGGTTTGAAACCGCTTCGATGCTCAAGACAGTCAGGGTGCTCTTTGCAGTAAAAGAATGAATATTGATTGATCCTTTTGGGGGGGGTGGGGGGTGGGGGAGTTATGTTGTGACACTAAAATGTCACATTTGGAGAGCCTAACTTAGACTAATTAGTCCTTTTCGAGTGTTATCAATAATATTTTATGTGTTTTTCATGTTAGGTACCTATTTTGGAGTTAAACATGTAATTTCGAATAAAGAGAGCGAATTATCACTATCATTTCATGTGCCGAAAATGAGAGAAAAAGACTTTAAGCAAATCAAATGACAAGTATAGTCAATGACGAGTCCGACGGTAAAACGGTATTCAATTCGGAGTTCGGACGGGGAAGATATGAAAGAAAGAAGTTAAAGTGTATTCTAGTCCTTTGTGAGAATTTGAAGATGTAGAGACAAGGATGGAGGCACTCTCTTGGTTTCTATATCAAAGCCCAAGAGCCTAAGGAAGAATGACAAGGAAGAATTATATGGGCACCCTCTCTTTATGGATCCAAGTCAACATAGTCTAAAGAAGTTGACTAAGTCAAGGGACCTTAGGGTTTGAGTAGTAAACACAAGTTTGAGTTTACTAGTCATGATCTTGAACCTTGAAAAAGAAGCAAGAAGGAAGAGAGAGAAGAGGAGGCTAAGAGTTTAGGGTTCTTGTTCTGGAGTTTTGAAAGCTCGAGAGAGAGAGAAAAAGAGAGGTAGAAGAAGGAGGCCAGCCAAGCTAGGTCGGCCAAAGCTTGGCCGGAATAGTAGCTCGGGAAGGCACACGACATAGCTCACGGGATGCATCCACAGCAGCTCGGGCGGCCATGGAAGCATAGCGCGCGGGACCGTCTCACGGCCGGGAAGCAGCAACAGCACGGGCTGTGCTTCACGGGAGCTGCTGTTCGGGCTGCCATTAACAGCAGCTCGGACCTTCAATGGACCACGGCAGCTGCTCGGACAAGGCACGGGACAACTCGGCTGCATGAGCATGGGTCGCGACTGCAGCTGGGGACACGAGGGACAGCGCGGAACGGCTCGGAGCTTGTGCATTTGGCCGGATCTAGGGTTGGTCGAAATCCTCACTTCTTTGGCCGGATTTTGCTAGGTGTTCCGGCAACCTTCTTGATCCGAAACCATGGGGCTTTTACTTCTCATGTCCTTGGCTAGCTTCCCATGTGATTTGATTTGATTTTGGACAATAAATTTGTAGAGGGAGAAAGCTAGGGTTAGCTTTAATGGAGGTTGTGTTCTAAATGGAGAAGATGATGGCGGTCGCTATGGGGAACCCAGAAAATTGCTAAGGGGAGATCGACTGCAACTAAAAACTCATATTTTCTGACGATCTTAGCCTCGAATCACCTCGGAAAAGGGGGATTCTCTCATCATTTTCTTTCCATTTCTTATTCCTTCAGCATGTTTAGCTAACTTTAGTGTGTCGATTATATGAGATGAAATGTGATGAATTTGTGATTACGTTTAATATGATTTGATGTTTTGATTATAAATTGATGTTCATTTATTTCGATTATCGTTTCGACCGTATTTTCTTGTGTCTTGTCAAGCACTTCACATAGTTCATAGGCGAAACGAAGTATTCGATTTCGATCGTAGTCTAAGTCATATTTTCATGTGTCTTGTCATGCACTTCACATAGTTAGGCGACTAGACAACACTTTCGTTCACTCGGGATCAACCGATTTAGACGTTTGTTTGACTAAGTATGATCTCCGGATATACGTAGTACTTAGAGATATCTACTTTAGGAGTCGAACATCGATTATACCGTGAAACATTAGATCGGACTACACGTAGTCGTGTGTTTATCATTATCAGATTCTCGGTTCGACACCTCTCTCACTTATTTGTTGCCTCCCGACACTTGTTCCTCCGACTCTTCTCTCGAATCTCTCTCGCCCGTTTACTTTTATCGTTTAATTAGTTTATTTGTTTTCTTTATTGCTTATTCAATCAAAACCCCCCGTTTACATTTGTTGTTCTTCTTTTTAGTCTAAGTTAGCTTGTAATATTTAGACTGGTGGATAAAACCCTTTAGAGATCCGAATTACCTTCCTATCCTTGGATCGACCCCGGCTTTGCCGGGTTAGTGCTTGATACCTCCGCTTGGGTGTGCAACCTTTTCGGGTGCATCAAGTTATGAGAACTCTGTTTTTTGGGACTGATCCTTCGGGTATGAAGAGATCTTATGTTTAGGAGAGATGGTGTGTTTCTTCTCTAGAGATCGTGTCTTAGAGAAAGAGTCTGTTTTTCTTGCTGGAGGTCGTGTCTTAGAGAAAGAGTCTGTTTTTCTTTCTAGAGGTCGTGTCCTTTGAAGGACGAAGTGGGGGGCCTTTTATAGGCGATGTTAGGCCGACTATGATTAGTGGCGGTGGTGAGGCAGTGGCCGTCAAACCGTAATAGAAAGTTACCTCTTTTGCGTATCTAGGGTTTCCCTTCGAGTCTATCCCGGATCTCTGATAAGTGAAAGTTCCTAAGTTCAAGGATACTTCGTTGATATCTTTCTGAAGTGATCGACTCTAAAGGAGAAGTTTCCTCCTTTAGATACGTGGAGTCCAACCGAGCTTAAACACTTCAAGATGTGTAACCGACTGAGATCTTTCTGGAAAGTCCGGGATTAAGTCATTAGGTTGCGCAGCGCTGATATCTTCCCAGTTCTAGGCGTAAGATATGGGCCGAACTTGTGGAGACCCCCCTTATTCCTTTAGAGATCCTAGGGCTGATCTATTCATGCCAAGGGCCTTTTATGCAGAGCTGGTTTCTTCTGGCCGACCTTCCGGTTGTGGGAATGTGGGGTGGACCATCAGGGGTTTTAGCTATCCTACTGCCTTAAGCAGAGCTGTTACGAGAGACTTTTGGTCTGATCTTTGACTCTTCAGACGTTAGTTAACGTCTGGACATTTTATGCATCATCAGTCATCTTCTTCTTCGGGCGAATAAGAGCTTGCCGCCGTACTGTATTTTCCTGTTTTTGTAATTAAAAAGTTAATGTAATTAGCCCTATAATTACTAATGCAATTTTTCTTAGGCTTACTACGCATGCTCCGAATGACCGCTCCTGCAAAAGAAATAATTTTAGACCTAGTCTAGCATGCCCTAAGCTTACTATTTCCCTCTGCAAAACAGAACCCGAGTTAGCCCTGCGTAAAACGTTTTGAATAGTGTTAGAGTTCTTTAGCTCCGCCCCCGGTTGTCTATACCAGAGCAGTTTTTGCATAACTAATTACACCAGGACTCCTCCTTATACCTCTGGTCGTGGCTTTCGCTACCAGAGCTGATATCGCCAGCTTGAGCTCGGCTAGTTTAATTAGGATTTCTCCTTAGACCTCTGTGATGATGCATAAAATGTCCAGACGTTGACTAACGTCTGAAGAGTCAAAGATCATACCAGAAGTCTCTCGGAACAGCTCGGCTTAAGACAGCAGGACAGCTAAAACCCCTGATGGTCTACCACACATTCCCACAACAGGGAGGTCGGCCAGAAGAAACCAGCTCTGCACAAAACGCCCTTGGCATGGACAGATCAACCCTGGGGTCTCTTAAGGAATAAGGGGGGTCTCCACAGGTTCGGGCCATATCTCACGCCCATAACTGGGAAGATATCAGCGATGCGCGACCTAATGACTTAATCCCGGACTTTCTAGAAAGATCTCAGTCGGTTACGCAGAAGAGTCTATCATTCCGGCAAGATATCAACGAAGTATCCTTGAACTTAGGAACTTTCACTTATGAAATATCCGGGATAGACTCGAAAAGAAACCCTAGATACGCAGAAGAGGTAACTTCTCTATTGGTTTGACGGTAACCGCCTCACCACCGCCACTAATCATAGTCGGCCTAACATCGCCTATAAAAGGCCTCCCACTTCGTCCTTCACAGGACACGATCTCTTCACCCAAAAAAGATCACCCAAAACTCAGAGTTCTCATAACTCGCCCCCAAAAGGATCACTCAATATTCATTCTTTTACTGCAAAGAGCAACCTGACTGTCTTGAGCGTCGGAGCGGTTTTAGAATCCTTTGCAGGTTTTCCCTCTGGAACAGACGAACATGAGCAAAGAATCAGGAGCTGGAGCAAGGAGGCAGGGGCTGGAGCAAGAAGCAGGGAGGACAGAAGCGGAGCAGAGAAGCGGAGCAAAGGAGCGGAGCATGGCTGAGAAGCAGAGGTGAATAGAGGAATCTCACCTCTCTAAACAGAATATTCTATCATAACGGAGGCTGTCTTGCATCAACTCCCTTTTTCATGCTGATTTAACCAGGAGCCAACTTTGGACATCAGCATTTGGCGCCAGAAGGAGGGCATCTGTCCAGCAAATCACCACATTCGGTAACTCGAATCCTAGTCAATACTTTTTCAGAACTAACTACTTCACTGAGCTCTTTAGGCAAACATATCTTCAGATGAGCACACTCCACATGGGACATCCCATAGATCCCGGAACGCAGATGATCTCATGGCAGAACTTGAACAACTCAAGACTGTATACCTCCGAAGGGACGAGGACGCAAAACGATTGGAGGAAAGCCTCCACAAGGCTGAGATAGCCAGGAGAGCCGCACCACCTAATGAGAGGAAATAAGTGCTCAAGACGTTCGCGAGAAGACTCTTCTCGCCTGGAGATACCTACACACCTGAGACCCTAAATCTGCCACCAGGTGACCAGATGCGTTTGGAGAGTATCTTGAAAAAACAAGGTGTGCAAAATCCAGACGAACCTTATACCCCCAAGAATGCCGGGATAGGCGAGGGGTGTGTGGACGACCCCACCCTATGCGAGTTTCTCATACACCAAGTAGCGGAACTAACAAGAGAAAAGGAGAAGGACAAACTCTGGGGAAGGACTGTAATCCGGCAACCACCTCTCTGCTGGGAAATACTGGAATCCGAAAAACTGGCCAACTTCAAGTGTCCCACGCTGGAACACTATCACGACGTAAGATCCAGGAGTATTCATTAACAACTATGCTGCGAGGATGAATCTATGCACGACCAACCGAAATATATGGTGTGTGGTGTTCGCCATCATCCTAAAAGGGCCAGCTCAGCATGGTACCAAGCGCTAGCCCCGGGGTTAATAAAATCTTTTGACCAGCTTGCCCAAGCGTTTTGCGAAGCTTTCCGAGGAAGCACAAGTATCAAGAGGGGGACCGGAGAGCTGTTCAACGTGGTACAAGGAAAAAAGCGAAACGCTGGCGAGCTACTGGCAGGAGGCAGGAGGCCCAGGGCTGACTTTGCAACATACACCCCCCTAATGAAAGGAAGGGAGGAAATCTTGCAGATACTGATAGCAAAAGGAAAGGCTGAACTACCCAAACCTAATGACGACCGTGGAAAGTTCTGATCCAGAGATAGGACTGCGTGGTGTGCCTTTCATAGAGGCTACGGCCACAAGACCGACAACTGTCGGCACCTCAAGAATCTAATTGAGGAGATGGTAAGAAAAGGAGAACTGGATAAATACATCCATCAAGAACAACGACCCTGCGAATATCGAAACAAAAAATTGGTAAACAAAGCAGGAATCGGATTGGGACCTGAAATCAACGGGCAGGACCCCACTTCTAGAAAAGCAAACAAAGGTCCAGAGGGGCCCACCGGAGTAATGGGGAATATCAAAACCATAACCGGAGGACTTACCCTCGGAGGAACAACCAAAGGCGAACAACGCAGATACGCCAACGAAGCAAAAAATCAGTCGGTCTTCCTAATCAAGCCTGCCGTGGAAACTCCACCCATTGTCTTTACAGACGACGACTTGGTCGGGGTAATAACTCCACACGCAGATCCGCTGGTAATAACAGCCGTAGTTGCCAATTGGAGGATAGGACGCATTCTAGTTGATACAGGGAGCTCAACGGAGGTCATGAGTCGAACGTGCTTCCAGAAACTCGGGGTAAGCGAACGCCATCTCAAATCTTATAAATCTTGTTTTACAGGATTCAGAGACAATCAGGTCGAAACAGACAGAATAGCAACCCTGCCCGTGCTGATCGGCGAAGGAGAATCAACAAAGGCGATAATGCTAAACTTCGTAATCGTCGATAAGATGTACGCCTATAACATCATACTGGGCAGAAACTTCCTGAGGGAGTCAGGAGCAATTGTTTCCATGAACCACCTTATGATGAAGTTCCCAATTCCAGGAACGAATTTTATCGGAACGGTCAGGGGAGACCAGAAAATAGTCCGGGAATGTTATTTCCTCTCCGCCCAGGGCTGCGAACGAGAAGAAGTAAATCCAGTCATCGTTGGAGGAGACAAAGTGTTCTACGGTGACCCAACGGCAGATATGCAGAGCTGAAAAACTAAGGTCATCACTACCCTTACTATCTTTCCTTTTTGAATAAAGCCATTAGGCAAAAGAAGTAGCATTACTAGCTACATATCTTACCTTATAAAATAAAAATGTTTTTTTAGCACAAAACACTATAAAAGGAGGAGTCTTAGTTAAACTCATCTTGCTCTGAATCGAGTAGGTAACCCTGACAGGGAAAGCCACGACCAGGGGACCTAAAGGCATCTTTGGTAGGTGAGAGCAGCGACAAGGGCCCTAATTTAAACAACCCTGCTATGCGAAAGCTGCGATCAGGGACAGGATAGCCACCATAGCTACGGCGACAACCGAGGGCCCTAAGGAGCAGTCCAAGTTAAACTGAACTTTGCTCGAGTAAAAATCGACCCCTCACCAAGGTTCTAAGGAGAAGTCCTAGTTACACTGATCGGCTCAAGCCGGCAAAGGAGGTAGCTCTGGTAGCTACGGCTGCGACCCGAGGCCTCACAAGGAGGAGTCCTAGTTAAACTCAACCCTTTACTCGAGTGAAACGTGGTCCTTGTGGATCCCCAAGGAGAAGTCCTAGTTAAACTACCGCCCCGATGAAAGTGACCGGGGGTATAAGGAAAAGTCCTTGCGAAACTATTCATGCTTAAATGAGGAAGACAACCCTGGTAGCTAAGGCCACGACCAGGGGCACGGGAGGAGTCCCCGCGAAAACTAATCGTGCTTGCACCGACGTAATCAACTCTGGTAGCCCAAGCCACGACCAGAGATCTAAGAAGAAGTCCTAGTAAAACTAGTCAAGCTCAAGCTGGCGAAACCAGCTCTGGTAACGAAAGCCACGACCAGAGGTCTAAGGAGACGTCCTAGTTAAACTAGTTGTGCTCAAGCCAACGAAACCAACTCTGGTAGCGAAAGCCACGACCAGAGGTCTAAGGAGAAGTCTTAGTTAAACTAGTTGTGCTCAAGCCAACGAAACCAGCTCGGGTAGCGAAAGCCACGACCAGAGGTCTAAGGAGAAGTCCTAGTTAAACTAGTCAAACTCGAGCTAGCGAAACCAGCTCTTGTAGCAAAAGCCACGAACAGAGGTCTAAGGAGAAGTCCTAGCGAAACTAGTCAAGCTCAAGCTGGCGAAACCAGCTCTGGTAGCGAAAGCCACGACCAGAGGTCTAAGGAGAAGTCCTGGCGAAACTAGCCAAGCTCATGCTGGCAAAACTAGCTCTGGTAGCGATAGCCACAACCAGAGGTGTAAGGAGAAGTCTTAGCGAAACTAGCCAAGCTAAAGCTGGCGAAACCAGCTCTGGTAGCGAAATCGACGACCAGAGGTCTAAGGAGAAGTCCTAGCGAAACATGCCAAGATCAAGCTGGCGAAACCAACTCTATTAGCGAAAGCCACGACCAGAGGTACGCTTATAACATCATATTGGGCAGAATCAGCATTATTGCAATAATGCTAAACCTCGCAATCGTCGATAAGATGTACGCTTATAACATCATATTGGGCAGAAACTTCCTGATGGAATCAGGAGCAATAGTTTCCATGAACCACCTCATGATGAAATTCCCAATTCCAGGAACAAATCTCATCGGGACGGTCAGGGGAGACAAAAAAATAGCCCGGGAAGACCCGACGGCAGATATGCAGAGCTGAAAAACTAAGGTCATCACTACCCCTACTATCTTTCCTTTTTGAATAAAGCCATTAGACCAAAGAAGTACCATTACTAGCTACATATTTTGCCTTATAAAATAAAAATATTTTTTTAGCATAAAACGCTATAAAAGGAGGAGTCCTAGTTGATGATGTATAAAATGTCCAGACGTTGACTAACGTCTTAAGAGTCAAGGATCAGACCAGAAGTCTCTCGGAACAGCTCGGGTTAAGGCAGCAGGACAGCTAAAACCCCTGATGGTCTACCACACATTCCCACAATAGGGAGGTCGGCCAGAAGAAACCAGCTCTGCACAAAACGCCCTTGGCATGGACAGATCAGCCCTGGGGTCTCTAAAGGTATAAGGGGGGTCTCCACAGGTTCGGCCCATATCTTACGCCCAGAACTGGAAAGATATCAGCGCTGCGCGACTTAATGACTTAATCTCGGACTTTCCAGAAAGATCTCAGTCGGTTACACATCTGGAAGTGTTTAAGCTTGGTTGGACCCCACGTATCTAAAGGAGGAAACTTCTCCTTTAGAGTCTATCACTCCGGCAAGATATCAACGAAGTATCCTAGAACTTAGGAACTTTCATTTATCAAAGATCCGGGATACACTCGAAGAGAAACCCTAGATACGCAGAAGAGGTAACTTCTATATTGATTTGACGGCAACCGCCTCACCACTGCCACTAATCATAGTCGGCCTAACATCGCCTATAAAAGGCCTCCCACTTCGTCCTTCACAGGACACGATCTCTTCACCCAAAACTCAGAGTATTCATAACTCGCCGCCAAAAGGATCAATCAATATTCATTATTTTACTGCAAAGAGCAACCTGGCTGTCTTGAGCGTCGGAGCGGTTTTTAAACCCTTTGTAGGTTTTCCCCCTGGAACAGACGAACAGGAGCAAAGAATCAGGAGCTGGAGCATGGAGTCAGGAGTTGGAGCAAGAAGCAGGGAGCAGAGAAGCGGAGCAAAGGAGCGGAGCAGAGTAGAGAAGCAGAGCTGAACAGAGGAATCATACCTCTCCAAACAGAATATTCTATCATAACGGAGGCTGTCATGCATCAACTCCCTTTTTCATGCTCCAGCTCCTGATTCCTTGCTCCTGTTCGTCTGTTCCCAAAGGGGGGAAAACCTACAAAGGGTTCGAAAACCGCTCCGACGCTCAAGACAGTCAGGGTGCTCTTTGCAGTAAAAGAATGAATATTGATTGATCCTTTTGGAGGGCGAGTTATGAGAACTCTGTTTTTTGGGGTGATCCTTTTGGTATGAAGAGATCTTATTTTTAGGAGAGAGGGTGTGTTTGTTCTCCACAGATCGTGTCCTTTGAAGGACGATGTGGGGGGCCTTTTATAGGCGAAGGTAGGCCGACTATCCTTAGTGGCGGTGGTGAGGCGGTTGCTATTAAATCGTAATAGAAGTTACCTCTTATGCATATCTAGGATTTCTCTTCGAGTCTATCCCGGATCTTTGACAAGGGAAAGTTCCTAAGTTCAAGGATACTTTTGTTGATATCTTGCCGGAGTGATAAACTCTAAAGGAGAAGTTTTCTCTTTTAGATACGGGGAGTCCAATCGGGCTTAAACACTTCAACATGTGTAACCGACTGAGATCTTTTTGGAAAGTCCGAGATTAAGTCATTAGGTCGCGCAACGCTGATATCTTCTCAGTTCTGCGCGTAAGATATGAGCCGAACCTGTGGAGACCCCCCTTATTCCTTTGGAGATCCCAGGGCTGATCTATCCATGCCGAGGGTGTTTTGTGCAAAGCTGGTTTCTTCTGGCCGACCTCCCAGTTAGGGAAATATGTGGTGGACCATCAGAGGTTTTAGTTGTCCTGCTGCCTTAAGCCGAGTCGTTCCAAGAGACTTCTGGTCTGGCCTTTGACTCTTCAGACGTTAGTCAACGTCTGGACATTTTATACTTATATTTTGATGATTCATGTTTAGACTAAGTGTCTTTAATGTCTCATGCTTAGGATTTGATAGTTAATAGTTAGATTATCACTTGAATATTTATTTTTGAAATCAAAACATTATATTTTGTAATAAGAAAGTTGTATTTTCCGAGGATGATAGATTTGTCTCTCCTTGAGTTATAGAAAATCGAGTTGTCACTAATTAGGCAATAGTTTACGCATATATAGGTGGATTCCGAAACCCTAGACTTTCTCCATATAAAACTTCTCTTTACACTTTATTTTCCCGTCATTTTGAATTATTTATTATTTTTTCCACCACAACATCTTACACCGAAGTAAATCCAAATTAGTTAGAGGAGTCAGAATATATTGACTTAGTCTCTAAGGAACGAACCGGTCTTACCGGAACTATTACTTGACGCCCGTATACTTGCGGGTGGTGACCTAGTTAGGAAACTTTCTAGACCCATCATTCAGTAGAACCATTTAGACATGTAGGCCTCTTCTATAGGCCTACCCGCATTGTCCCAAGGTGGAGGAGGTACTCTGCGAAGGCCGACCCACCTTCCTCGAATAAAGGCGCAAAGGGTGTCTTAATTTTGATAGGCACTTTACTCAAAATTACTTTTAGGGACTTTTACGCTAGTCTGGCGTTTGTTATAGTGAACTTTTTAACCTAACTAACATCCACGACATAAAGCGTAAATAAGTAAGTAAATGCGCGCGAGAAAGTAAATCAAGCAGACATGGATCCTAGTATGGCCCCTAACCTAGAAGACCTAATCTCCTTTGTTTTCTTCTTGTTTCGCCTTTTGGTTCGTCATAGATCGCCATCTTTGAACCTCCATTGATTTCTCCCACTCGCCTTCAAATTTCCTCCTCGAGCTTCTTCAATGGACTTATTGACCCTAAACTCTAATTATAAGACTCTAACGATTCGCAAATCGTATAAACTTGAAATTAAAATTAATTACAAATTATGTACCCATCCGTGCTTAAAACAAGAATAAAGAAATAATCTATGGCCATACTAATTTCCCGCATTCACATCACATGCATTCATATAATATATCAAGGCTAAGAATTATATATGCATGATGATCCGGGAGATTCTTTTGTCGACATTACATGTCACATTACGGACCTTAAGTCTGAATTCGAAGAATTCGAATAATGGTGCGTTCCGGTTTTATCTTTTATGATCGTAAAATCAATCTCAAGAAAAACTCCATTTTTGGGTTTTGAAAGCCCGAGTCAATTTCGGAAAAAATGGTTTCACTTTGAACGATTTTGAAATCCGTTTTTAAGAAAAACCTTTTCAGGTCTTCGAATGACCCAATTTGATTTTGGTTATAATTTGGTGGGACCGGGAGAAAAACTTGAGACTTTCGTCAAATACTCCCACTTGAGTCGAGACCCGTGAAACTTTGGCCTTTAGACCCTTAGTCATCTTTGAACTTCTATGGATTGCGACTCTTTCAGATGAGTCCCAAAGCCGTTATGACCATTATGGCGTTTTACTTCCTTTGTCTTCATCTTGGTGAGAAGGCGAGCTTGTTTGCTTTTGACACGACTTTTTCCATCAAATCCAGTGACAACTGTTGGCATTATTTTTCCTCTCGCGTCGGTCAGTTTTTCTCTGCTCCGACTATTCCGAGGGTTTATAAGGGTAGGTTCTTCTTCGTTCGTCCTTCTCTTGTGACTGAAAAATATGATTTCCGTTCGCTTGATCCTTCCTATACCCGTCCGACTCTTGTTCCTGATGAAGGAGATGTTAAGTGTCTAGCGGCCTTAAATGTTTTAGTCAGAGACAAGGAGGGTCTTATTCCTGACAGCGTTGCTGGTCTGCAGGCTCTTTATCAGCAAAAGAAGCTCCCTTCTGTGCCTAGTAAGTCTTGGCTTAAAGGTCTCTCTTTTCCCTTCTTTTTTGGTATTCTTTATACGCCTGATTTCCTTGATCTCCTTTTTCTTTTTTAGCTTTCTTGGGAAAACGGAGTAGGACTGATGACATGACGTCCTCTTCTGGTGTGAAAAAGTCTCGTACCAAATCTTCGGGTAAAAGAACTATGACTGGTGTCATTATTCGGGAACCTGTTGGTCCGGCTTCACCTCTGGTTGCTACCAGCTCTTCCCCTCCGGTTCCTCTTTTGATCAGTCGTGGTGTTGTTGCTTCCAGGACCAGGGCGAGTGTTCATTCCTTATCTGGCAAAGGGAAGTCCTTGTCCGGCCTAGATTTATCGGCGAAGGTGTCTTCTCTGCCAAAAGATGTCCCCCATCGTGTGTCCTCCCTGATCGATAATCTTTATTTGTATTTTCAGAATGAGGTACTTCTAGCACTATTTTTTTGTCTTCTTTTCTTCCTTATGCTCTCTTTCCCAATCTTGCGTATCTTCTTTGCATTTTTCAGAGTTATCAAGTTAATCACAACATCGCATCTCAGTTATCCTCGATCGAGCGCCAAGAATCCCAGCTTGCGAAGGTCGAGAAGGATGCATTGTCTTACAAAGCTGAAGCCGAGATTTTGGCCAACGATGTGAAGATTGTCTCTGCTGAACGAGATTCGTGGAAGCTGGAAGCGGAGCAATCTATGACCAGTGCTGAACTTCGGTCTTCTCAATCTGATGCTCGTGTTGCTAGTCTGGAAGGGAGGCTTCAAGCCCTTCAGGAGAAGGAGGCTACTCTGATTCAGCAGAGGGACAAAGATAAGGCCGCTCTTCAAGCTTCTTACAAGAATATCTTTGAGATGACCGACGTGAGCCGTCAGAGGGTGATAGCGACTTTCAAAGAGGGGGATGAGTTCTCGGTGATCTTCAGGCGGCAACGTAAATCCACGTTTCAAGTTGCTTGGGATGCAGCTCGTCGTTTTTACGTTCCTAAGAAAACTACTCCCCTGCGTCATCTTGATAAAGAGCGAGTCGCCTTGTCCGTTAATGTCGTTGTTGTTGATCAAGGGCTGGAGGAAGACTTTCTCTTTAGTGAGGACGAGTGGGACCAGAAGGTCACCAATTCTGTGGTCCATGTGGGTGATGATTCCGACGAAGCCTCTGCTTCCTCTGTTCCTGGTCCGGATGGTCATTCTGGTCCTATCCTTTCTAGTGAAGAACCGTAGTTTCTCTTTCTTTTCTTTTCTATTTTTTTTTCCTTCTGGATGCTCCTTTTCTTGTCTGAATGGTGACCTTGATACAATGGCCTTTTTCTGTTTTAATCTTAATGGTATTTTATTTGCTTCCATATCTTGCTGCTGCACATATAAGAACCTCCCATAGTAGGATACAGTTAGTCCATCCTAACTTACTAATGCAATTTCCTAGGCTTACTACGCATGCTCTGAATGGTCGCACCTGTAAGAGAAACAATTTTAGACCTAGTCTAGCATATCCTAAGCTTACTAATTCCCTTTGCAGAAATAGAACCCAAGTTGGCCCTGTATAAAAGTATTGAATATTTTATGAACCTGAGTTCTACCCCTGGCTGTAGCTTGCGTTACCAGGGTTGGCTTCGTTGGCCTAAGCACAACTAATTTAGCTAGGACTTCTCCTTAGACCTCTGGTTGTAGCTTTCGCTACCAGAGCTGGTTTCGCCAGCTTGAGCTTGACTAGTTTAACTAGAACTTCTCCTTAGACCTCTGGTTGTAGCTTTCGCTACCAGAGCTGGTTTCGCCAGCTTGAGCTTGACTAGTTTAACTAGGACTTCTCCTTAGACCTCTGGTTGTAGCTTTTGCTACCAGAGCTGGTTTCGCTAGCTTGAGCTTGACTAGTTTACTAGGACTTCTCCTTAGACCTCTGGTTGTAGCTTTTGCTATCCGAGCTGGTTTCGCCAGCTTGAGCTTGACTAATTTATCTAGGACTTCCCCTTAGACCTCTGGTCGTAGCTTTCGCTACCAAAGCTGGTTTCGTTGGCTTGAGCACAACTAGTTTCGCTAGGACTTCTCCTTAAACCTCTGGTTGTAGCTTTCGCTACCAGAGCTGGTTTCATCGGGTTGAGCACAAGTAGTTTCGCTAGGACTTCTCCTTAAACCTCTGGTCGTAGCTTGGGCTATCAGAGTTGGTTACGTCGGTGCGGGCACGACTAGTTTTCGCCGGGACTCCTCCCGTGCTCCTAGTCGTGGCCTTAGCTACCAGGGTTGTCTTCCTCATTTAAGCATTAATAGTTTCGCAAGGACTTCTCCTTATACCCCCGGTCACCTTCATCGGGGCGGTAGTTTAACTAGGACTTGTCCTTGGGGATCCATAAGGACCACGTTTCACTCGAGTAAAGGGTTGAGTTTAGCTAGGACTCCTCCTTGTGAGGCCTCGGGTCGTAGTCGTAGCTACCGGAGCTACCTCCTTTGTCGGCTTGAGCCGATCAGTGTAACTAGGTCTTCTCCTTAGGACCTTGGTGAGGAATCGGTTGAGCAATGTTCAGTTTAACTAGGACTGCTCCTTAGGGCCCTCGGTTGTCGTCGTAGCTACGGAGGCTATCATGTCCCTGATCGTGGCTTTCGCTTAGTAGGGATGTTTAAATTAGGGCCCTTGGTCGCTGCTCTGACCTACCAAGGCTGTCTTTAGGTCCCCTGGTCGTGGCTTTCGCTGTTAGGGCTACCTGCTCGATTCAGAACGAGATGAGTTTAATTTGGACTCCTCCTAAAAATATTTTACTTTGCTAGATAAAATAGGTAGCTAGTTGCTGAAAAATATTTTATTTTGCTAGTTAAAATATGTAGCGAGCAGCGCTACTTTTCTTGCCTAAAGGCTAAAATAATATATATATATATGTAGATAAAATATGTAGCTAGTAGCACTACTTTTCTTGCCTAGCGGCTAAAATAATATATATATGTAGGTACTCTGTATGAGCGATACTGACCTTGGTGGCGCTATTCCTGCATGATTGCAGCGTGATCGAAGTCAGTGATTTTTCCAGTGCTTGGAAGGGTGGAGACCACTGCTGGTCGTCGACAGTGTCGAGCTGAAACGGCGTAACATTCCCTGGCTGTCGCTTGATATCCTTTTATTGTTCCTACCAGATTCGTTCCCGGAATTGGGAATTTCAGAGTTAAGTGGTTCAAAGAGATCACAGCTCGTGATTCCTTCAAGAAGTTCGTTCCCAGAATAATGTTGTACGCGTGTAGTTCGTCGATGATCACGAACTCCATCATTAGTTCTCGGTTGGTCGTTCCTTCTCTGATGAGTATGGGTAAAGTGACCTTTCCCCCAGCTCGTAGTCGATCTCCGCCGAAACCTGTCAAGTAACGGTCATAAGTCTCGCTGTGATGTGACCTGGAGTTTTTGGAGGCATGCTCGGCTTATGATCTCTGTGGAGCTTCCCGTGTCCACTAGGATATGCCCTATTCTTCGATTGGCAACCAGCGTCGTTATCACTAGGGGGTCTGCGTGAGGTGTGATTACTCCTTTCAGGTCATCATTAGTGAATATTATCGGAGGTGTGGCCTCGTTTCGTACCATCGTGATCTCCAGATCCTTTCGTTGTCGTTTGTTATTTTGTTCTCTGCTTGAGTTGGCCCTCCAGCTATGACGTTGACACTTTCTTCGCCCTCGGATTCGGATTCTGTTTCCGCCTCGGTGAATATTCATATCAAAGTTTCTGATATTTCGCCGAGCTCTTTCGCCACTACTGTCAAGCGCCTGATTGTTGTTACTGCTAGGGTCGTGTCTCGAGCTCCCTGTCTCTCAGTCTGGTCTTTTTGACGTGAGTTGGCGGCCCTTTCGTCGAAGGGTTTTCCGAACGCGTCGAGGAGAGCTTGGGTGAGATCAGTAAAGTTTCTTTTTTCTGAGAGTGAACCTATTCCTGAGAATGTTGGGCCTCTTAGGTCGTTTGCTGTTCTGGGATTTTTACCCAGCAAGGATTTTAACCTAGCTTCCGCTACGTCTAGGTCGCTATAAATCTTCGTTATTCTCTCTTCTTGTTTCCTTCTTTCAGCCTTAAGCCGCTCGAGAGCAGCTGAGATCATTATGAGGTACAGAGATCCTTCTCGGTCTTCACCGGGTGTTCGTTTTTCTGCTGGCATGTCTGCCTGAAGGTTTTTTAAGAAAAAATTATTAGTTTTGAAGAAGTATTAAGTAGGATTTGAGTTACTGAATGTGATGATTTGCTGGAGAGATCCACTTCCTCTAGTGCCAAATGCTGATGTCGAAAATTGGCTCCCGGTTAAATCAGCATGAAAAGGGGAGTTGATGCATGACAACCTCCGTTATGATAGAATATTCTGTTTAGAGAGGTGAGATTCCTCTGTTCAGCTCTGCTTCTCTGCTCTGCTCCGCTTCTCTGCTCTGCTCCGCTTCTCTGCTCCTTGCTTCTTGCTCCAGCTCCTGACTCCTAGCTCTAGCTCCTAATTCCTTGCTCATGTTCGTCTGTTCCCAAAGGGGGGAAAACCTACAAAGGGTTCGAAAATCGCTCCGCCGCTCAAGACTGTCAAGTTGCTCTTTGCAGTAAAAGAATGAATATTGATTGATCCTTTTGGGGGGGGCGAGTTATGCGAACTCTGAGTTTTGGGTGATCTTTTTTGGGAGAAGATATCGTGTCCTGAGAAGGACGATGTGAGGGGCCTTTTATAGGCGATGTTAGGCCGACTATGATCAGTGGCGGTGGTGAGGCGGTTGTCGTCAAACCAATATAGAAGTTACCTCTTTTGCGTATCTAGGGTTTCTTTTCGAGTCTATCCCGGATCTCTAATAAGTGAAAGTTCCTAAGTTCAAGGATACTTCGTTGTTATCTTGCCGGAGTGATAGACTCTAAAGGAGAAGTTTCCTCCTTTAGATACGTGGAGTCCAACCGGGCTTAAACATTTCTAGATGTGTAACCGACTAAGATCTTTCTAGAAAGTCCGAGATTAAGTCATTAGGTTGCGCAACGCTGGTATCTTCCCAGTTCTGGGGGTAAAATATGGGCCGAACCTGTAGAGACCCCCCCCCCCTTTATTCCTTTAGAGGTCCCAAGGCTGATCTATCCGTGCCAAGGGCGTTTTGTGCAGAGCTGGTTTCTTCTGGCCGACCTCCCTGTTGTGGGTGTGCGGTGGACCATCAGGGGTTTTTATCTGTCCTGCTGCCTTAAGCCGAGCTGTTCCGAGAGACTTCTGGTCTGATCTTTGACTCTTCAGACGTTAGTCAACGTCTGGATATTTTATGCATCATCAGAAACCTCCTTGGTAACCGCAGTTCTTGAGTCGTTCATACTTCCTAGCCATTATTCCGTTGAGTGTGTCCAGTCTATCGCTTTTAATGCTTGTTGTCTATTTTCGAGAGGTCTCTTGGTTACCCTCTCACTATAAATAGCCTGCTTTGGCTTCTTTAATTCTTCACTGCTAAAAAGTTTGAAAAACATTTTGAGATTTCTTTCCTTCTGTTGTTGCTTCGTTATTTCTTATTGTTTACTTCCCAAAGGTTCGGGATGAGGCCTCTGTTTGAGTTCATACCAGGCGTTTGCTTTGATGGATGTTTCTTCATAATGACCGTGATAAAGGATGGGTTTCTTCATAATGACAGTGATAACTTCACGTGTCGTTATGTCTGAGCTCGAAGGAGGGTAAGGATCACCAGTAGTTCCTCCCGCTTAGGTGTTCAGGACAAGGTGATGACGTCAAGAGGGTTCTTTTGTCCTTGGTTGTCTTCTGGTCTTGACTACACTTCTGGGAAGGGCTACCTAGTAGACTTTTATTTCCTCTTCAGCCGGGACATGTGACTGCCTTTGTGGCTCACGTTTCTTAGTTTTTTCTTTGCCTTTCAACTATTGGTTTTTTGTAATTTCTTCTGTAATAGATCCGCCTTATGAATTAATAAAGAATTGTTTTTTTCCCTTTACCTTTGCGCTTCTTTTTATTTCCCTTTTGTTTTTTGGATATTTTTCGTTTATTGTTCGAATGGTGACCCTGCTACAATGGCTTTCTTCTGTTTTAATCCTAATGGTTTTGATTTGCTTTCATATCTTGTTGCTGCGCACATAAGTATCTCCCAAGGAAGGGCACAGTTAGTCCATCCTAACTTACTAATGCAATTTCCTAGGCTTACTACGCATGCTCCGAATGATCGCACCTGCAAAAATAACTTCAGACCTAGTCTAGCATGCTCTAAGCTTACTAATTTCCTCTGCAAAATAGAACCCGAATTAGCCCTGCGTAAAAAGTTTTGAATAGTGTCAGAGTTTTAAACTCTGCCCCTGGTTGTCCATACCAGAGCTGTCTTTGCATAACTAGTTTCACTAGGACTTCTCCTTGGACCTTTGGTCGTGGCTTTCGCTACCAGAGCTAATATTGCCAGCTTGAGCTAGGCAAGTTTCGCTAGGACTTCTCCTAAGACCTCTGGTCGTGGCTTTCGCTACTAGAGTTGATATTGCCAGCTTGAGCTCGGCAAGTTTCGCTAGGACTTCTCCTTAGTCCTTTAGTCGTGGCTTTCACTACCAGAGCTGGTTTCTCCATCTTGAGCTCGACTAGTTTAACTAGGACTTCTCCTTAGACCTCTGGTCGTGGCTTTCGCTACCATAGCTGGTTTCGCCAGCTTGAGCTTGGCTAGTTTAACTAGGACTTCTCCTTAGACCTCTGGTCGTGGCTTTCGCTATCAAAGCTGGTTTCGCCAGCTTGAGCTTGGCTAGATTAACTAGGAATTCTCCTTAGGGTCCTCGGTCGTCGCCATAGCTACCGAGGTTGTCCTGTCCCTTGTCGTGGTTTTCGCTAGCAGGGATATTTTCGTCGGCTTGAGCTCGACTAGTTTTCGCCAGGACTCCTCTTGTGCCCCCGGTCGTGGCCTTAGCTACCAGGGCAGTCTTCCTCATTTTAAGCATGAATAGTTTCGCAAGGACTTCTCCTTATACCCCCGGTCACCTTCATCGGGGCGGTAGTTTTATCTAGGACTTCTCCTTGGGGATCCTTAGGGACCACGTCTCACTCGAGTAAAGAGTTGAGTTTAGCTAGGACTCCTCCTTGTGAGGCCTTGGGTTGCAGCCGGAGCTACCTCCTTTGCCGGCTTGAGCCGATTAGTGTAACTAGGACTTCTCCTTGGGACCTTGGTGAGGGGTCAGTTTTTACTCGAGCAAAGTTCAGTTTAACTAGGACTGCTCCTTAGGCCCTCCGTTGTTGCCATAGCTACAAAGGCTATCCTGTCCCTGGTCGTGGCTTTCGCTTAACAGGGTTGTTTAAATTACGACCCTCGGTCGCTGCTCTCACCTACCAAGGCTGCCTTTAGGTCCCCTAGTCGTGGCTTTCGCTGTCAGGGCTACCTGCTCGATTCAGAGCGAGATGAGTTTTACTAGGACTCCTCCTTTTATAGCGTTTTATGCTAAAAAAATATTTTTATTTTATAAGGTAAAATATGTAGCTAGTAATGCTACTTCTTTTGCCTAATGGCTTTATTCAAAAAGAAAAGATAGTAGGGTTAGTGATGACCTTAGTTTTTCAGCTCTGCATATCTGTTGTCAGGTCATCGTAGAACACTTTGTCTCCTCCAATGGCGACTGGATTCACATCTTCTTGCTCGCAGCCCTGGGCGGAGACGAGATAGTATTCCCGGGCTATTTTCTGGTCTCCCCTGACCGTCCCGACGAGATTCGTTCCCGGAATTGGGAACTTCATCATGAGGTGGTTCATGGAAACTATTGCTCCTGTCTCCCTCAGGAAGTTTCTGCCCAATTTGATGTTATAAGCGTACATCTTATCGACGATTGCAAAGTTTAGCATTATCGCCTTTGTTGATTCTCCTTCGCCGATCAGTACCGGCAGGGTTGCTATTCCATCTATTTCGACCCGATTGTCTCCGAATCCTGTCAAGCAAGATTTATAAGATTTGAGATGGCGTTCGCTTACTTCGAGTTTTTGGAAGCACGTTCGACTCATGACCTCTGTGGAGCTCCCCGTATTGACTAAAATGCGTCCTACCTTCCAATTGGCAACTACGGTTGTTATTACCAGCGGATCTGCGTGTGGAGTTATTACCCCGACCCGATCGTCGTCTGTAAAGACAATGGGTGGAGTTTCTATGGCAGGCTTGATTAGAAAGAATGGTCGGTTCTTTGCTTCGTTGGTGTATATGCGTTGCTCGCCTTTGGTTGCTCCTTCGAGGGTAGGTCCTCCTGCTATAGTATTGATATTCCTCATTACTCCGGTGGAGCCCCCTGGGCCTTTGTTTGCTTTTCAAGAAGTAGGGTCATGTCCGTTGGTTTCAGATCCCGATCCGATTCCTGCCCTGTTTATCGGCTTTTTGTTTCGGTATTCGTAGAGTCGCTGTTCTTTATGGATGTACTTATCCAGTTCTCCTTTTCTTGCCATATCCTCAATCAGATTCTTGAGGTGTCGACAGTCGTCGGTCTTGTGGTCGTAGCCTCTGTGGAAGGCACACCACGCGGTCATATCTTTAGATCCGAACTCTCCTCGGTCGTCAATTGGTTTGGGCAGTTCAGACTTTCCTTTCGCTATCAGTACCTGCAAGATTTCCTCCCTTCCTTTCATTATGGGGGTGTATGTTGTGTAGTCAGCCCTGGGCCTCCTGCCTCGCTCTCGTTCCCTGGGTAGTCTGACTTCCTCCGGTTCTCTTTTTCGGTGGCGTTCGCTTTCATAAGGAATATTGACCACCTCCTTCATCCGTAAATAATTCTCCTCTGTCCTGATAAACTGTTGCAACCTTTCTATCAGATCTGCGAGGCTGCCTGGCTTTCTCCCCGAGATATCTTTGATTACGTCATCATGTCTGAGACCTCTCTGTAAGGCGACAAAAGCGACGTTTGATTCCAGGTCGGGAGCCTGTACCATAAGTTTGTGAAATCTCTGCCAGTAGCATTGGTGATGACCATAAACACTCCAAGTATTTAAGAAGTCAAGGTGACCTCTAATCCTGTCTAACATGACCGATCTTATGCCTTCAGCATAACCTTCTTTTCTCATGCATGCTTGTTCATCAGAATATCTCGAATTCTAAATCTTGCCAAGCTATGTTTCCTGAGACTTGGGTAGAATTACTCTTCTTGAGTCTTTCATATTAGACTTTTCAACACTTTTCTTGAATAAGTCTTATCATCTTCTCGATTTATTCCTATAGATTTTTGATGCCCAAAAGCCTTTCACCTTTGTGGGTGGTCTTTTTATTGAGTCAGTTCTAAACTGTTTCAACATCTGAATGTTTTCTCATTCCCTAGTATGTCGTCTACATACCGGACCAAAGAAAACTGGGTCACTCCTACTAACTTTCTTGAACTATCTGAATTCAAGATTTCTTTTCATTCTTATTGAAACCAACTTTTAATTACATTGCAGATGGAAGATTCCTACTCCTACTTGCATGCTACAATCCTTCAATGGATTTCTAAGGCTTGCAATTGTCACTTAGCTTTCAGGAGGGTCAACTCTCCTTCGGAATGTGTCATGTGCATATTTTTTTGCTTAGATATTGATCATTATGGTCTTAAGCATCATGACTTGAGAGATGGTCTTTTCATAGTCTATACTATGAATTTGGTGACCTTCTTTCTTAGTCTTTCTTTGGGAAACACCAATGTTTCCATCCTTGTCTGTTTTTCACTTTGAAAAACCTATTCGTACTTAACAAGAGTTATTCCTTTAAGCACATAGATCAAGTTCCAAAACTTGATTTTAGACGTGGATTCCATTCTGATCTTATGAATCCAAGCCATATTTCGGAGTGATTCCGTCATAGCTTTTATGTAGGTAGCTCATTTCTTCTTCAGTAGGATTTGGTCCTTTGAGACAGATCTATGAGCCTACGAGGGGTTTGAACAACTTTGAGACGCTCTCAACTCTTTGAGGGCTCTCCTGTGAATCTAAATCGACTTTTCGGAAGGATCTCCGAGATCTACTATCTCTACCTTTATTTTCATATCTATCGACTAGAATAGATAGGAACCGCAACTTCTAACATTCGTATACCACTGTTGGTTTGTAATACCATTGTCAGTTTGTTGCTCTTTATTGAGTTTCTTCCATATCTTAAATTTCTCCCACTTGTCTTATTGGAATAACTTCTCTAATGAATTGTAGAAGAATCCCCTATGTTTCTTTAGCTTTAGACGAAATGTGGTTAGGCAGGATAAACGATCGTGTTTGAGAATATATCCCTGAAAGTGTTTGGAAGATTAGCCTATTCCCATCATTAATCTACTCATGTCTAACATGTTCGATTACTCCCACTGGACTCATCACCTATATGATGTGTTTGTTGGAGCAAGATGAGAAACTATTTCTCAACTTCTTGATGGTCATCAAATTTTTGACTTAAATATTCACCATCTCGATCCAATCGAATGACTTATATGTTTGTCAAGTGGATTCTGGTTAACTCTAGTGAGTGTATTAATAGTTTTTCATACATCTGTATGTACGAAGACTTATTAATTCAATAGTCATAGCTTCCTTTCGAAAAGGTGACTTTCTTAAATAGTCCTTTTGAACAAAATTCACATGTGGCGTATGGTTCAAAATCATTAGACTTGGAAGTCCATACCATTGGATCTTCCTCATGTGTCTTATGTAAATTTGACGTAATGACAAAACAAGAGTTGACCGGTTCGCGAATTATATGATTGTAGCCTATTGTATCATTGTTAACGCTTTAGTTCTCCTAGAACCAACTTTGTTAATTTAGCACTGATTTAAAACCTTGGATGTTTCTAGATGAACATAATAACACTTATTAAGTTCTAAGCTAGATCAGTGTCTAAGAGAAGACTTCGATCCAATTCAGCATCCTTACCAATTACTTGCTTCTGCTCCCTCTTGGATCTTTTCTCCTTTTAGTCAAATATGTAAATTCCACGAAGGAAATTTACTAAACTTGCTAGATTAACTTTGTTAACAAAGATGCAAGAACCGGAATTCTCAATTCCGTTTCTATTGTCTTCCAAGTACTTAGGGTAGTTTCTTGTAATGGCTTAGCCATTGCTTTTAAAACTCTAACCCTTATGCCTTATGAATCATAAGAACTCTTCTTATATTCCTTTGGTTGCTGAATCTGAAGAACTTGTTTCTTAGATTCAAACGTTCCTCAATGTTCTTTTCAGTTGTCTTCACAAACTGAGGTAACAACGAACATTAGGAATTGGATATTCTCGGACGTTTTTTTTTCGAATTCGAGAGCGTTTCTCGGATTCTAATCCAATCAAGGAAATAAATTTCGTTTCATTCCTTCTGGAATGAACGAAGGTTGGAAAACTATTTTTCTAATGGTCACATATACTCTACTTTTAAAAGAAAAAACAAAATCCTAAAATTTATTATCATATGTTTTGCCACATTTATTCAATGAACTGTCCCCGGTTGAATAATGCAATTCCAAAACCCCATTTCTTTGAGGTTAAGCATACTAGGGCACTGCCTTTAACCCCATCGTCCTGGGTGAGTAACTCTTTACTGATCATACTCCTATGACTCTTAGTTGATGAATAACAAATTTATTTGTTCAATTCATCCTTTGCCTCGAAATCCAAAACCCTTTTGCTGACTCGTTGAGAATAACCAGTTAGACTTGTAGACCTCTTCATATATCTAATCGTATTGTCCCGAGGTAAATGATGGCACCCTGCGGAGGCAGACCCACCATCGATGAATAAGGGCTCAGCAGGTGTCTTATTCTGGGTAGGCTTTACTCAAAATTCTTTTTGGGGACTTTTACGTAATTTATCAAGTTAGCGTTATTGTAAACTCTATCATGACCATTCATGACTTATTACGTAAAGTTTATGTCAGTTTGCGTAAGGAATTACTTAGTTCCTAGTATAGCCCCTAAAAGATCTAATATTTTAGGTTACCTCTTGTTGGCCTATGGTTTGTTTGGATTTACGTCCTTGAACCTCCATTGATTACTCCCACTTGAACCATGATCTCATCGTTCAGTTTATCAATGGATCTACGACCTTATACTAAGTATTATTCGGGCACATACTCACTTGTGCTTAGAAACAAGAGTCGACTACTTATCTAAAGGCAATACTACTCTACGCATTCACATATACATACAAAATAGGGTTATTTCCCTAATGGCCCTCAATTTTGTGACCAACTTCCCGCATGGCCCCCTACTTTACGAGAAATACCCATATGGCCCCCTTCCGTTATAACACCGTCACTCTCTCTCCTCCATCATGTTTTCTCTCTCTGCCAACTCACGCCACATCATCTGTTACGCCACCTCATCACCTTCTCCGGCAGAGGTCGCCGGCCGGCGACCTCCAAACTATAAAAAAAAAAAAACTTTTTTTTTCTCTCTTCCTCTCTCTCTCTCTAAAATTACTCCGACGAAGGGAGACCTTCGCCGGAGTGGTCTGTTCTTCACTCCGAGATCTGTTCATTGAAGAACAGTCCGAGATCTGTTCATTGAAGAAAAGACCTTGGTCTGTTCATTGAAGAACAGACCACTCCGGCGAAGGTCTCCCTTCGCCGGAGTAATTTTAGAGAGAGAGAGGAAGAGAGAAAAAAAAAAGAATTTTCTTTTTTTTAATTTGAAGGTGGCCTGCAGGAAATTTGGTCGGCCGACGACCTCTGCCGAAGAAGGTGATGAGGTGGCGTAACAGATGATGTGGCGTGAGTTGGCAGAGAGAGAAAACATGATGGAGGAGAGAGAGTGACGGTGTTATAACGGAAGGGGGCCATATGGGTATTTCTCGTAAAGTAGGGGGCCAGGCGGGAAGCTGGTCACAAAATTGAGGGCCATTAGGGAAATAATCCTTCAAAATATGACATTCATAAAATAAAGTATGTATCCTAGATTCGTTTCTAAGTTCGCTATTTGTGGGAAATTGTGACATCTCTATGTCTAACGGACTTATGAGTATATTTTCGTAAAATACGGACTAATGGCACGTTATGCTTCTTCCTTAATGATTTCTAAAATCGATTCAAGGAAAAACTTTGTTTGAACTCTCGGATCGCCCGAGTCAATGTCAGAAAAATTTGTTGAAATCAGAAGAAGAAAAGTCAAGACCTCCCACCCGGATTAAGGCCAGAGTCATACTCGAAAGACCCAAGTCAAACTTGGTCAACATGCCCGTTGACTAGCTTGGGTTTCCCCATGACAAGTCTAGGACTTAGCCCTAGCACTGGCCAGACCGGATCGGCACGTTCCAAATGTGTCGGACCCATTGGCCCGGACGCGTCTTGGCCCTAGGCCAGACGCGTCATTTGGCCGTGGTCGCGTCCTGGACGCGTCTCGGTGCTCCAGATGCGTCCAAGACGCGTCTGTCCGAGTCATAGACCTTCTCGGACAAGAAGTCCGGTCTCTCCAGACGCGACCGGATAAGGCTCGGACGCGAATCCCTCGGGATTCTTGTCCGAGTCCATCTCCGACTCCCAGTCCGAGAGGATAGGACGCGACCTTGTCGCGTCCTAGACACGCATAGAGTGCGTCCTGGACGCGTCCTGCGCGTGCGTCCAGTAGCTCGGCTGGGACAGGAGTTTAGAAACTTCTAAACTCATGTCTTCTTCTTCCTTCTCTAACCTAGGTGTTGTTTTTTATGCAGAAAACTGTTGTTTTCACGCAGAAAACTGTTGTGTTTCACCCAAAAAACTGTTGTTTACAACCAGAAAACTGTTGTTTACAACCAGAAAACTGTTGTATAGAACCGGAAAACCGTTGTTTTCATTGATTTTTATCACTAAAACTCATGATTTTGAAACCCGTTTTTAAAAATCTATAATCCGTTACATCCGTTTTCGAAACCCTTTTCAAAAAACTCAAAATCTAATGATTCTACGCATTGAAACTCTTTCAAATACGTGTTTTGATTACGTATAAATCTAATCTAAACTAACCATAACGTGTTTGAATCTCTATTCAAACTAATCAAGAACGTGTCCGAATCTTATTCAAATTAATCTATCTAATAAATCAAGTATGAATCTAATTCGTTCTAGTCAAAACTAGTTACATGCAAATGGCTCGTGATGCCACTGAAGGGTTTTGTACGTATTTAATACATACTAATCATCTAACTAGTGTTGTAAGCGGAATCTCAAACATCATATGTTTAACACTAATTAACTAGGATCATATGCATGAACTAATAATGAACTAGAAACAGAAAGAAGAATACCTGGATTCGCTTTCCCACGAACTAGATTCCATTAACTTTATCCCGAAGAACATGAGAGCTTCATAAGTAGCTCCTCTACTTGAGACACCCGAGTAAATAACTTAATCTCCCTTCTTTGTTGTTCGCTAGAACTCCATTGAAGGTTGAGAAGAAGAATCATGCTTCTTTTGACTCCATAGATATATTGGGGAGTTTTTTTCTCTAAAACCCTCTCTCTCTACTTAGCTGTATATTGTGAAAGAGATGAAGTTTTCTCTTAAGAAAAATCCACACCTTAGCGTTTAATCTAACTGAAACTCCTAATTAGGAATAAAACCCTAGTTAGGGTTTCCTCATGCTAATGCTGGCCAGACTAGCCCTTAATGGGCTTAGTCTGTCCGGCCCATACCCCTTAAGTGGCCGGCCAAGGATCACTGTAACATCCCATGTTTTTGGCAAAAGAAATAAAAACTACTGTTAGAAGAGGGACTATTTGGCATTTAATAAATGTTAAATTGGGGGCTAAATGGTAATCAATGGAGATTGAATTAATTGAGTATAAGTATGAGGGGACTTATGTATTAAGTATGTAAGAATTAAGGACTCAAAAATAGATAAATCACATAGCCACTTTATGAATTGCCACATGGCTGCTATGTTTCTTTTAAAAACCAAACCAAATCTTTTCCCACCTACACGTGACACTTAATGTCCAGCACACTTAAACCTATTTTCCATTGTTGTTTCCAATTCATTTCAAATACAACAGAACCTAGAAAACCAAAGTGAATTGCCCGTTAAGGGTTTCGAGTTTTTTTATCGTCGATTTCTTCGCGTTCGGTTGTCGGAATTCAATGAAACTTGTTCCAGGTAATTCTATTCGACTCGTTCTACATATTTAGCGGTCCAGAATTTTCTACTTGTCCAAATTTGATGGTTTTATGATAGCTATTTCGTATACTGTATAGTTGGGTCGAATTTCTTGGGTCGAATTTTCTAACTTGAAGTGATTATTCGTTAGTTTCTTCGAATGGTTTATGTTAAAGATCATGTTTAGGATATTATGGGCAATTTCGGGGTATCCATATATAAACGGGGTGCTGCCGAATTATTTTAGTGTTCGAATTTCATATTTGGGCTAGTTTTGGAAATGAATTGGAACAAAGATGGTTACCCGAACTTTACCATATTTCACGTGAATGAATAGTTTCAGTTATAGATTTATATTAAGGGGTTGATTATATGATTTGTCAGCTTATGAAGACTCTGAAAAGTAAAATAGAATTTATGAGAAGTCGATTGGTTGGTGTATGCATTTTAGGTATTCAGTAGACATGGCTATGAAGTTAGATTGATCGAATTCAGTTATTCGAAGTCTTCAGAAGTTCGCGAATTTACTTTTATGTTTTAAGTTTTCTTTGTTGTCTTTACATTATTATTTTGTTGTGCGAAGGTTCTTAGTATACGAACATAATGTTTCTATTCTGTTTTGGTTATTCTTCCTTATCCCAAAGTATGCGAATGAGGAGGAATTAGGTCGTCTAGTAAGCGGGAAGTCTTTGGTGATGCAAGGACTGAGGTGGGGGTTCTGAATCCTTTATCCAACATGGTTTTATAGATAATGAAATGTGCTAGGTTCTACAGTTATATATGCACCATTATAACTAGAGTTTAGGTAGCATGAAACTCAATTTTAGTGATGAACTGAAATATGCGGGAATGGTTTTGCTGTGATACGGGAAATACTTTTGAACTGTTTTTACGATGATTGTGAAATACTTGGGTTTTCTTGTATGTACCCGACTGCGGATTATGTCAACTTACGGGCACGTAGCCATTGAGGGTAGGATGACATGTAGACATGAGTGTGACCCATGTGAGACCGGTAAGGTGCGCGACACTAGTGATGAGACCCGTGGAGTAGAGTGCTTCACTTGCCCGCCATTGGTGCTCGTGCCTACAGTTTGAGGCTTAGGGACGTACACCTGACCGCTCGCCTGGGAGGTGACATTGATTGGGAATCCCTCTGCTTTGTGGCGATATGACTCTTGGTTGTTCCACTTCCGTGTTTGATAAGATAATGAATCGAATGAGAATATTGGTTTTGATATACGAATGAAACTGATTTGAATCGAATATGAGAATGTGGTTTTGATATACGAATGAAACTGATTTTGAAAGATCTCATTAGATGCATGACAGGGTACCGAAGAGAATGAGGTTCAGGTACTTCCATGGTAATTGGGGGACGGCTCTCTTATTCGAACTCGGTGATCAAAAATGTATTTAGATACTTAAGGTATATATGTATCATGAGGTAAACTCTTCAATGATTGCGGCGTCCCTTAGTGGGAGAGGGGCTTACCGGCTAGGGGTAAGTCTCTTTCTCGAGGAGACGTTAGTGTATTAGCTAGTGTCTAAATGGGCTGGTACTATCTAACACACTCTAGGTTCTCCTGAGGAACTCTCCTCTTAATTGGGAGCGCACCATGGGTGGGCAGCTAATCACTATTATTGCTTGCTAGATTAAGAAAAATGGTTTTGTGTATATAGTATATATAGTAACTGGTTTGCTAACTCGTTTTGTCATGATGTTTACAACTTATCGAATGAACTTTTGAAAACGTGATGGGTTTTGGATCGGTCTTCAACTAGAATAACTCGTGTCGGTGAGTATTCTGACCCCCTACCAGTTGTTAGTGTGCAGGTGCTTTGTCGTAGCCTCGAGGCAGAGTATGTATTCCAACCGGTGATCTTGTCTGACGAGGCTAGCAGGGTTGCGTCGTTTGCCTTGATTTTCGTTTATTGGATTTCTGTTATTTTAAAGTTATGTAGTTATTGCAGAACCGAACTCGAATATGTATATATATAACACTTAAAGTTTTTTATAAGTTGTATCGATGTGTAAGAGGCTTTTGTAGTTCTTTTTGTAGTTCGGGTTTCGACCCGAAACTGAGTTGAGTTTGTTTAGCTTCGGCTCTATAGTTTATTTTTGGTGTATGTGAATGTATGGTTTACAGAGGAGACTCTGTCGGTTTTTGTCTCGTCTGTGAATTGTCGGGGCGTGGTCGTGTTTATTTTGGGACACTGGGCGTCACAATCTCCCTCTAAGGGAATCCCTTGGTTGCCCTTAAAATTGGGTTTTGCCCTTTTTTCAGACTTCCCTTTCGAGCCCGATCCTTTTCTATCTTTTTGAGCACTATCAGGCTAGATCATATCCATCTATAGGCAAGCTTCCACGAGTCAACTCTTTCCGATCAAGCTACCACTCTTTGGTGTAACCCGTTGTAGGATCCGGTCTATGTTAGCCGCGAATTACCGAAGTGATCCGACGATCGTAAGCGGCTTCTAGATAAGCATTACGATCCCTAATTGGACCGGACTAGATGATCTTTGGGATAAAGTCATCGTCATCCTAACTGACAAATTGTACGCATTGCAACTTTGGTCGAAGGACACTCCTTCGGAAGGACGTCTCCTTCAGATCGAAGGACTATATCCTTCAATTTTATCATACTCTATTTTTTTTTTGTGTATAGATATTAATTCAAGATCTATATATTTTATGTATACATATATGCTTCTGTATGGAGACTTGGAGAGGTTTTTCTTTGTACTTGTAAAAAGGTTGTTACGAAATTACGTATAGTAGTTATTCACATACGGATCGTTAGACGTATTTTCCTATTTTGATGTGCACTAAAATGCCCTTGTTATCATGATTTGAAATATTTATATGTAACTGATGAAGACCCAACCGGATAGGCCTCACGGCCATAGCGATCATGTGCCCGACGGCCAGCCCGATTAAACTTCTGTTTAGTAGCTTTCTTATTTGTGGTAATAGATATATTCAGGACTCTCTAGTTTGAACTATTTAAGTTGTTTCTTATTTGGAATTAATAGCAATCAAGGAAGTTAATATCTATCAGCTATCACTTTCCTAGTTCCAATCTATCTAGAAGAGCCTAAATCCTATAAAAGGGAGTCAGGTCTGTTTATTATGATCATCGAAGAAGTTATTATCAATACTACTTACCTGGATTGCATCTTTTCTCTTTTATTTCTTCTAGTTTAGTTATGAATTCTATTATGATTACGCTTCCGCAAGAATCTACAACAGCTGCCTGGTATCATGAGCTCGCATAATCCTGATACAAAACTGGTAAATTTTTTTCTAAACCCTGATAAATTTTTTTTTTATGTTTGAAGGTCGTCGGCCGGAAAATTGGCCTGCCGGCGACCTTCGATGGGGAAGATGATGAGGTGGCGAGAAGGTAAGGTGGCAGAGAGAGGCAATGAAAGAGAGGTGATGACTAGTTAACGGTGTTATAACGAAAACTGAAAAAGGGGATCATCTGAGTATTTTTGACAAAGTAGGGGTCTAGGAAGGAAACCGATGACAAAATTGGGGGCTATTTGGGAAATAACCTAAAAAACACATAATTTATGTTTTATACATGGTAGGGAAATTCAGAAGAGAAATGCTAGAGCAGGCGGGGATTTCAGACCTACCCTAGACCTCATCCAATGTGGCGTGCCACGTCGGATGAAAAGCCTATTTGGCGCAGAGTCCAAATGTAAGAAACTTTGGTGTTAAGTCCTCGACTTCACACATTTTGTTTAGATCTGGGCCGTCAAACGTGATTGACGGTCTAGATCAAAACAAAATCAGAATAATTCCCAAATCACCACTTTTCTTTCTTGCCTTTTTCCTGTTCTCTTTTAATTCTATGTTTTTTTTCTCTTTCAATCTCTAGACCAGTATCCTCAACAAAAAAAAAAAAAAAATCTCTAGACCAGTACTATCATACTCTCCATTGATAGGTTCTTGGTCGTTTATATGAAGGTGGTTTTCTTTCTTATTTCAGTAAAATGATGCTGGAATATGTTTCAATAACTTTCCTCAAAATGGGTATTTATGATTCAGGAAACCCTAACCCAAAGTTGTGATCGAAATGACTTGTAGGATTGAAGCTAGAAATCTCACAAATAGATCCAGTTTTCATCTTGGTCTAATTCACCTATTTGCTGTCGATGGGATGGTGTTATTTGTGACAATAGAACTACGGTTGTTTAGTTGGTTCTTCCTCACAGTGGTCTTGAAAGAAAGATTTTACATACATGATTTATATGACCTAAGATTTCTTGATCTATCTTTTAATCTCCTTCAAGTTGAAGTACCCAAAGATGAAGTTCTTGATGTTAGCCACAATATATTATCAGGACCAATTTCGGAGCCTTTGATTGGTATGAATCTATTCACTCAATTAATATCACTAGCAACTCCATTGACGATGATTTGGTTGAACTTGTTTGTTGTTCTTCTCCCCTCCTTGTATGTTGCTAGTTAGAGAGAGAGAGAGAGAGAGAGTGAGTGAGTGAGTGAGCTTTGCTCGGGAGAAGGAAGTAGTGATTTGGAATACAAAATGATCTAGACCGTCGATCACAATCGACGGTCCAGACCAGAACAAAATGCAGGGACCGGAATCAAAACTCGGTGAAGTTCAGAACTTAGACGAATTGTCAAACACATGTGAACTCTGCGCCAAATCAGCTTTTCATCCGACGTGGTACGCCACGTCGGATGAGGTCTGGGGTAGGTTTGAATTCTCCGCCTTCCCTAGCATTTCTCAATTCAGAAACACATATTAATTGAATCTAGGTTTTTTTTATCATAAGCACGTGATAAGAGCTAAAAAAAATCTAAACTAAAAATCTTATAATAGTTTTTATAGGTGAAAGAATTTACAAATTAGTATTTGTCTGATTAAGAACAATCTTAACGGAGGCTCCCATCTCATTTCGGGAGCCTCTAAATTTAAGGAGTCTCTAAATTTTTCAATTCCAATAGAGACTCTCACATGAATTCAAACATAATTTGTTTTGTACGTGTCAACGTGTGTGATGTACATGTGTGAGATTTTAATTCTATTTTCCGACTATAAATTCTCGAAACGGAGAACAAATTTAGGCAAGAACTTCAACAAAAATTTATTTAAGAAAATTAAAATAAATAAAAAATAATGGGGTGGATCAGCCACCCTAAACTAACCCGTTTGGACAAACCCGGAGAGAGGATTTACAAGCCTTGAGAGAAGCCCAGCCAAGAGCTACCCTATTAGAGCAAACCCATTCCCAGTCGGGCTGAGACCAAAAATTCAAAATTTTGGCCTGTCCGGGCATCCAACCTCAGTCGGTTGGGGAGGAGCCCCAACCGACTGCTTCAGTCGCCCCTAACATTAGAGGCGACTGAAGCGTCCCCAACATGACCGTTGGGGACCCCTCCCCAGCTGATGGATTTCGTCCAACGGTTGGAAATGGGTTCAACCCTTTTAAATAGGGGTTGAACCCATTTTCATTTCATCTCTCACTTGTCTATCTTTCTCAATTTCTATCTCTTTACTCTTTCAATTTCTCTCTCTCCTTAATCTCCTTCAAATATTTTCTATACTTTTTATTTGATCTTCCTATGGATCCACTAGATACCAACAAATTCGACAACCAAAGTTATCTGGAAATGTTGTCCCCTAATTCTACTTACCTGTCGGCTCAATTAGGGGTTGATGATTATGAAGTATTTGAGGATTTTTCTGTGCACAAAGGAACGACTTCAACAAAGATAACTAAATGGGAACCGTGTAAGCCGGATGAAGATATTTTACTTGGTAATTGTTATTTGACACACAACAAGTGGATGGCAGACATGCTAGGAGAGTCAACATTTGGCAAAAGAGATTCTAATACCAATCCATCGGAGGAAAGACCAATTGGTCGTAAACCAGCAAAAGCAAATGCAAGAGTTGGAGAACCATCCACACATTCTACTGCTTTAAAAACTCTGAATGAGGGACATTGGGAAAAAAGAGAAGAAGAATCCCCACAGAGAGCAACAACTTTGTCGGAAGCTGTACGGGTTCAACAAGAGGTCCTACGGGTTCAACAAGAGTTTCTACTAGCAGATAGAGAACACAAGAACCGAAAATATGGGATCGACTTAATGAAGATTGATGTTAGGTCTCTCGACGAACATGGTGCACGAATGCTTATAGCAGCGCGAGAAGCTTGGTTCAACGGTCAACCACGAGAACCAAGAAGCCCCTTCTAGCTATTTTTGATTTTTCTATTGTTGTTTAGTCGTTTTTAAGTAGTTTTAAACTTTTAATCAATAATTAGTTGTAATCAATATTTTTTAATTGAACTTTTTAAGTAAATTGGGTAATTTCGTTTTCAAATTTTCGGCCTCAAGAGAGCTTGGGTTGGAGCTAAATTTTTTAGGCTGAGCTGAGAATGAAAATTTTAGATGAAAAAGTGATTTTTTCAACCTTAGACAGGCTGGGACTGAAGATGCGATACATGATGGTGTTAAGATCTCCTATAACTAGCCAAGGGGTTTGTTGGGCTGGAGAAACATTCTGAAGGGCTTCCCAAGGTTTGATCTTGTCTTTGTTATAGGGGCAGCCATAAAATCCAGTTAGCAGTAACTTCTCATTTTGTTCCTCAAGATTCAAAGATACATGTATCATGTTCTGAGTGGCATGGAGCACAGTAATGTCAATATCCGGTTTCCAAAAAAGAGCCAGTCCACTACCTTTGTTAATCGGCTCAACCGTAACCTTTTTATAAATTTTATGGAGATTGAGCAATCTATCAATGTTCATGTTCATGCATTTAGTCTCAGAGAGAAAGAGCAGATCTGGATTGTGCTCTTTAAGTAACGTCCACAGATGTTTCCGACTGAGAAAATTGCCACACCCTCGGACGTTCCAGTAGACCCCAGCCCCTATTTGGGTTTGTGTAATACATGTTAATGGTTAAGGACCTAGTACCCCAGCCACAGTTTCCTATGCATGCGTGCACGTATCCTCTAAAATTTTCTCTGTCTGAATTCTGTAGTTAAAGCAACCAATCCCTTCCCAATATTAAATTCTGGCACTAGCCGTACTTGTTCTGCTCAGTCACCCTTTTGACCCACTCTCTATCTCTGTTTCCTATATTTTTTTCAAAAATGATGCTATGCCCGGTGCCAATCCCGGCTGAAACCCGGCCTGCTGATTTGGCGAGCCAACCGGGCATAGCATCATACGTGGATTAGCAGTTTGGGAGGGGTTTGAGATATTTCATAAATTGTCCCTACAAAAAGGTTTAATTACAAAGAGGGGCTCCCATCAAAAAGAGATAAAACATCCGCTCTAAAACTTGCCTTCTATTCTTCAGCTCGCCTCTAGGAAACTTTAGGGTTTCTTTCTTTTGTTCTTCTTCATCTAAGGGTTTCCACCACATAATCTATCAACTCGATTTATGTAACTCGAATTTCGCTTCTTGGGTTGTGGTTCTTCTTCATCTAAAAAGGCAAAACGAGGTTCTCTTTCTCTCTAATTTAAGTTGATCCAAGTTCTCTATCTCTCTCTACCAATTTAAACTTGTTGAATTTTTTCTATTTTCTAATGTGATGATTTTATATTTTTTTTAGGTCATTAGATTGTTGTGATTACGTATGTCTTGGTCTGAAATATGTTCGAATTTGACTTAGATTTTGATGTGGCAATCTCTCCCTAAATGTTGCCCTTGGTTCAAATTTGGCTCAAATTGGTCTGAAATAGGCTCGAATGGTTAATTTTTGCCCTAATTTTGATGAAATTGGTGTGAAATATGGTCTAGTTAACGTGAAATGGGCTCATTTTAATTCCATGGTTCAGATTGCTTCAAGTTAATTAATTGGTTCAGTTTAGGGCTGAAAAGGTTCAAATTAGTTAAACAGGTGATGTGTTCTCATGTCTTTTGTAGAAGAAAGAGAACAAGTCATGTGTTTTTTTTGTCTTTTTGAAGTTTGCTTTGCATTTGTATTATGTTTTTCTGCTTGTATTCTTTTGTCTCAGGAAAATATTGCATGGAAGAAGAGTTCTTCTCATTCTCTTCTCTTTGATGATCGAAGTATACAAGGTTATGCACAACTTTTGCGAGTTGCTTCCCTGGGTTCCTGTCGGTTGTCGATGAAAAACCATGACGCTGCAATATTGGATGATTAAAACAGAAGCCCATGACATTTATTCCTATCTCGGATCGTTCTAACTTTACATTCTTTTCTCTTTTGAAAGATGGATGACCTTTAACTACTTTCAGTTTGTGCATATTTTATTAACAGATGTATTTCAGTTATTGTACCAATTTATGTAGTTTCTATACTTTCTTGAGCTACTCAAGTTCTCTTCTTTCTTGCTTGTTTAGATGGACATGTACAGAATGATTGAATGAACTAGTCTAAATGTATTTATATGAAGAATCTTGCTTGTCAACTAAAAAGCTTCTTTAAAACCGAACAACTTTTCATTGATTCAGTAAACAAAACAAGACATTAAATCAGCCTCTTCATTACATTTGATTTCAATTATTCAAACATTTTGTATCACATTATTCTGCATCGCCCTCCTCGCTATCATTAGTAACACAACTGTAGTAGGACCAGCTCCACCTATAGTGCGCCCAAAGGCACCTGCTTGGATGGCTGCCTTCTCCACCGCGGCCTTGCATACTTCAATTAGAACCTAAGGAAACGACTCATGAAGTATTCACTGAATCCCTTCAAGAACAGGTCCAAGAATTTCCTGAGACAATAGAAAACAAGCGGAAACATATTATACAAATGCGAAGCATATGTCTTTCATAATAGTTTGTGGTCTTGTTCAAGCTTTCTAAGAGATTATGTATGAGTCGACAGCTATATATTCTAACTGTCAGAATTTGAGAATAACTAACCATTGGGGGAGCAGAGAGGTTGGAGGGGATATTCGACCTCCACCCTCACCTCAAGTGCTCGTGACTCGCTTGAGTTTGACACATATGATTACGACTTGTCAACATCTGAGACTCAGATCGAACCAATTAATGATGTAATTTGAACCATTGTACTAATTAGACCATTTTTTTCAGATTAATTAGGCCTATTTCAGACCAATTAGACCATATTTCATACCAATTTCACCAAAATTAGAAAAAAAAATTAGCCAAATGAACCTATTGGAATTTATTTCAACCCAATTTAACCTAATTCGCTTATTCCACAACTTTTTTACAATAATTAGGGCAAAAATTTAGCCTAATGAACCAATTAGAACTTATATCAAACCAATCGAACCAATGTAGGGCAAAATCTGACCAAAATTATTTGGAACCTAACAAAAATCAGTAATCTAACCTAACAAACATGAGAAAATACAACAAATCAGTAGCCTAACATAATCACTAATATAAAATAAGTAAATCACTGAAGTATGACAGTAGACAGTAGGAGTTATGGCAAAATTTTCGAACAAAAGAGAGAGAGAGACAAAATCTGGAAATGAGGTAACAAATATATATATAGAGAGAGAGATCTTACCTACGCTGGATGATGAAGAAAACCCTTGGATTAAAGCGTTAAAATGAGGAATAAGTCGAAGAAAGATAACTGCTTCAATAAATCGAGTTGATAGATTATGTGGTGGAAACCCTTAGATGAAGAAGAACAAAAGAAAGAAACCCTAAAGTTTCCTAAAGGCGAGCTGAAGAATAGAAGGCAAGTTTTAGAGCGGATGTTTTATCTCTTTTTGATGGGAGCCCCTCTTTGTAATTAAACTATTTTGTAGGGACAATTTATGAAATATCTCAAATCCCTCCCAAACTACTGATCCACGTATGATGCTTATGCCCAGTTGGCTCGCCAAGTCAGCACGCCGGGTTTCAGCCGGGATTGGCACAGGGCATAGCATCATTTTTGTATTTTTTTATACAAGAGTACAAGACACCAAAATTAACACAAATTGACAAAGTCGACCATTACCTCAAAATTCACAGAGATTGAACTACTGCAATATGCTTTTATAATTCACTAGAAGAAGAAGAAGATTGATCACCAAATTAGAAATGGAGAAAGTACCAGCACCAACAAAAAAAGGCACAAGAAAGTTTTCCTCATTTCTACCAAAAACAGCTAGTGTTACTTTTCAAAATCCTCCATTTAGTCCAGGTAGAGAAATTCACAAACTCAAATCCAACATTAACAAAGGATTCTCCGGTCCGATTATATCGATAATTCCAGCCGAAGCTCGAAGATCCAAATCGAAAAATGGAAGTTTTGATACTTCACAAGAACCCACTTCACCAAAAATCTCTTGTATGGGTCAAATTAAGCATAAGAAAAAAGTCTGCAAATCAAAGTGTCCAAATCTACCAACCCAGAAAGAAGTTTCAGATAAAAAGAAGAATCCAAAACTACCCAAGCTGAAAAAAGTACTAAAACCTTCATTTTCAGATGTGGGTGTGGCAGAAAAAGATAGAAAACTTCATGGATGGAATTCTAAGAAGGATCAGATAAATATATCTGAACCTCATGATAATATAGCACCAAGATTAGATCAAATGAAGAGATTTACTAGCGGTCGAGACGTGTTAGCAAGTTTCGATTGGACTAGTAATACCCATGATCATAGATTGAAAGATGAAGAAGATGAAGATCATGAGGTGATTATTGCTCACTCAGCACCATTGACAATGGGTGGAAGAGAAAGAGGAGGAATAGCTTTGGAGCCAAGAAAAGATGTCAATCTATGGAAGAGAAGAACCATGGCTCCACCTAAACCTCTTCAAATCAATGTCACTACCAAACCAAAGTAAATGAAGTTACAAATTTCATGTTCCTTTTTCAAATTTTCAATTATATATTTCCATTAGAGTTGATTATTGTGAAGGAACTAAAAATTTTGTAGTTCAAATGCTTGAGTTGTCTATTACATGATTAATTAGAGTAATTGGGTGTTTATAGATACAAAATATTTTTTGTTGTTTGTTTTTGAAAATTTTGTCAATCAACTAACTCAAGTTGAAATTGTCTTCTTCAAAGGGTAATCTCAAGGTTGGATTTGTTCACAAGTACCCAATAGTTAACTTGGTAAATATTGTTACCCAATTGCACCATGTGTGATGTGTATATGTATATATTATGTTAAGATAATCAAGATTGATTGAAAAATAACCAAAACTAAAAAAATTGTTGTAGGTAGGTTTAATATAAAATATCAACAACTAAATCAAACTTGGTAGGCTACAAAAATTTCTTCTTGTTAGGTTTTTATAGGAGGCTTGCACTGCCTATGCCTTGGTATAGGGTAATGTATATATCAAAATCCTATAGCCACATAAAATGTTCCCAAAATTTAGGACATCACGGGAAAATGCATAAGAAACACTTTGCTTTGGTGATCATATAGGACAACGAAGACGAAAACTTTTATAAGTTTTTGCCTCAAGTTATAAAGATTTGTCTAAAAGAGTTGTACATCGATCCAAGAAATAAGTACGTGTTATAATTTTGATTCAGAAACTGTGGGAAAGTCGAAACTAAAGAAAACTGTAGTAGAACTGTAGAATCAACATAGAGGATCCAAAAGATACATGTTTTGTTTTCTTATGCAGACAGAGGAAAGGGGACAAAAAGTAGTGGAAATATCATCACAAGCATTAAAATAAGAATAAGCAAGACACGCCAATTTGAAATTTGGGAAATTTTGGATGTTCCCAATACCCTTGTTTTCATGAGAAATGCACTAATTTTGTGGTACAAAAATAATGGATTGATGGGGTCTTTTAGGTACTCATTAAATCATTGATTCTATCTTCCTCCTGGGCTTGATCCTGCAGAAGAGCCCGCCATTCATCATTGTGTGTTGGATGCAGTTTTGAATTAGTTTCTTTAGGGTCCGTTTGATGCATGTGAAAAGTGGGTAAGAAAGTTGATTTTCATAAAAGTCGATTTTCGTAAGAAAGTTGATTTTCATAACTTTCCGCTGTTTGATTGGACCGAATGGATGAGAAAACCCATTTTTTATGAGAAAAAAAGTGTGAAAAGAGTCCTGAATATTTTTCCCACTCTCCCTATGTGAAAATCATTTTCTCACTCTCACTAATAAATTTGCGCTCTCTCTCCTCACGGTGTTGGACCTATCTCCCACTTCCCTCTTATTTCCCAACCGTATCACCTCAATGTAGTTAAGGTTTCCTGAACTAGAAGAAATTAATGGCAGTTTCTAATTAGGGTTTTGAAGTTGGAGCAACAACAAAAAGTTATTCCCATCCACACAAGTACAACTACAACAACTAATTTCAATTTTTGTTCTTCAATCGTGTTCAAATTTTGTTCTTCAACCGTGTTCAAGTTTTGTTCTCCAATCGTGCTCAAGTTTTGTTCTCCAATCGTGCTCAAGTTTTGTTCTTCAATCGAATTCAAGTTGAAGCATAACAACAACCTAATCTCAACACAACTACAACTACATCAATTACTTTCGATTTTTTTTCTTCAATCGAGTTCAAGTTTGGTGCTTCCACGAGTTTTGCCTCACGGATGAAACAAGTACAACTACAGCAACAACAACAAATTTAGTTCTTCAATCAACACAATTAATCTGATGTTGTGATGTAGAATGGCAACCACAATTGTGTTTGGTACTCATCTTCTTGTATTGTTTTCTTCAAAACCTAACAATAAATCGACGAAGAATAGAAAACCTAAAGTAAATTGATTTGGGGAAAATAATGATTTGGGAAAAAGAAGAATACAAAACCAAACAAGTAAATAACCTTTGGATCTCTCTCGGATCTCCCTAATTCAACCCTAATTGGAGCAACCTAATCTCTATGTCTCTCTCTAAATTAATTTAGGGAATAACACGATTTGGAGGAAAGAAGGCAATACAAAATTCTAAAGGCACCGCTTAAGATCCTGACAATACATAAAATTTTCAAGACACTCCTTTAGTTTTCCTACATTCCTATAACCCTCTCAAACACTTCCAAATGGCCAGCGCTTTGGGGAAAGCTAAATAGTTTCCGGGGTGTGAAATTTTAAAGGGAATATGTAGAATTTTAGAAATTTTCCGAGGAAATGAATTTTAAGGGGAAATAAAATAAAAACACTCCACCTCACCTCACTCTCTCTCCACCTCACCTCTGTGTCTTCTCCGATTAGGTCGCCGGCCGAAAAATTTTCCGGCCGGCGACCATGAAGAAAATAAAAAAAAATTCACTCTCTCTCTCTCTCTCTAGAAACTCCGGCGAAGGGGTTTCCCTTTGTCGGAGTTCCGGTCTGTTCTTCAACAGACCAGATCGGTATGTTCTTCAACAGACCAGTTCCGGTCTGTTCTTCAACAGACCAGTTCCGGCGAAGGGGGCGAAGGGAAACCCCTTCGCCGGAGTTTCTAGAGAGAGAGAGTGAAAATGTTTTTTTTTTTTTTTCATGGTCGCCGGCCGGAAAATTTTCCGGCCGGCGACCTAATCGGAGAAGATAAAGAGGTGAGGTGGAGAGAGAGTGAGGTGAGGTGGGGAGAGAGAGAGAGAGCTGAGGTGGAGAAGTATTTTGCTTTCCCCCTAAATAAAATTGTCAAACAAAATTGACCAATTTTTGACCAAGTCTTCACACCCCGAAAACTATTTAGCTTTCCCCAAAGCGCTGGCCTTCCAAATTAATTCACGTATGAAAATCTTGGATTTCTTACCCATCAAAAAGAAAATGGTTTTCCCATAAATTATTTTCTCATGTATCAAACGGACCCTTAGTTACTTCACCAAGTTTGACTTTCAGTCTCCTAAGAAATTTTTATGGTTATTTCCCAAATGGCCCCTAGTTTATGACTAGCTTCCCGCGTAGTCTCTTAGTTTATCGAAAATGCTCAGATGGCCTCTTTTTTGTCGTTACCGCCCATGACTGTTGTTAACTGCTTTTAAAATTTTCTAGAAATGCCCTTTATTTATTACCACATAGTCAGCTCTCTTTCTCTCTCTCCCATCATCTCTTTCTCAAGATTTTCTCTCTCTAGAAGTCCATTCAAGATCTTGTTAATTTCATGATATCTTTTCTCCAAATCTCTCACTTTCTCTCTCTAACATTATAAAAAAATACATTTTGATAAATGTTTTTCTACTTTGGTATAGATCTATAAAACTATTAACAAAGATGAACCCAGATGTTCATCATCAACATTGAGGATTAAATCCTAGAAATTCATCATCAGCAATGAACCCCAAATGTCCGTAATCAGAAATTCATCATCAACAACAAATAAAATTAAGCGATTCGTCATCAACATTTTCCTCTTTGAATTAATGTACACGGATTTCTTTGTAGAAACCTTTCAAATATTTGTGTGATATGTGTCTCAATCCATTTAGTTTGTTGGTTAACTTTTCGTTTCTCTTATACGTATGAGATGAGTCTTTTAATGTTCATCAAAAATTTACAGTGTATTATTTCTAGGGAGATTTGTTGTTTGGACCCCCTTTCCTATAATTGACTTGATGTTTGGACTCCCTTTTTCCAGAGTTGCATTTTAGACTCCTTTTTTGAAAAAAGAGTTATATCTAACAGTTACAAAAATGTAATTACTATTTTACGCTTGTTCTAAAAATGTAATTACTATTTTACCCTTCTTCTTCTTCAAGGTGTTAAAAGAGAGAAATAGTTGTGAAGGAGTTTCTGATAGCGTCATCAACAAAGAATCGCCGCCTTTCATCAACTACCAAAATCCATGAAGATAGTTCTCTTAGATCTGGATAGGCACTAATACTTCTCCTTAATCCATTACAACAAGTAAAACTATCTAATAGATTGTAAATCATTTGATTATTGGGATAATCAATCCATGGTTGATGGCGATGAGGAAGAGGTGACGGTCGTTCCTCCGCCACTTGCAACGGCCAATCGAAAAATCTATTCCCGTCAACACCACCAGAACCACCATCATCTTTGGTTAGTTTCTCCAATTCGAAAGAATTTCAAGAGAGAGAAAGTATAATTATTGTTGGTTGAGTTATCTTCCTCATGAATTGTACTTCTCTCTGGTCGCCTTTTTTTTTGAACAATCACTGCCTAATTTTGGATCAAGAACCTTGATTGCAATGAAAATTTGAACTAATTGGATAGAACAAATATGAATCAGGCAAGTGAATCAACAACATTAATCAGCTTAAGTTTTTAGATCGAAAATTAAAAGAAACCTCACATATACCCTTCATCTTTGCTCTCCAGCTTCTTCTTCTATTAGTTGATCAAACTTTTGATCCAAACCTCACATATACCCTTCATCACTGTTACCCTTGATTTGTTTCTCAATCTCAACTGAACCGGCTGAATCCATGAATTATTTACCCAAACTAGATAGATAACCCTAATTCTCTCTCTCTCTCTATCTCTCTCTCTCTCTATTATTCCTAACTCAAAGTCTGTATTTTGATTTTACAAGTTTAAAAGTGAATGGATGCTAATTTTGAAGTGAATAAGCTTTGGAGCCAAACTGACTTTTTCTAATCAAATTTGGTTTCATGAGGGTTGGAGTAAATCTAGGAATGAAACTTGATTTTCAAATGAATAAGTTTTAAAGTGAAACCATCTCTTTTTTAATTAAATTTGGTATCAAAAGCTTTGAAGTGAATGAAGATGAGTTGACTAAAGAAGAAGATGGGTTAAATAAATTAGGGGTCCAAAGTGCAATACTGATTATATAAGGGTAGATTGGGCACTGTTTAAAGTATAACTATAGAGACGGAATATTCCCGAGTGATTCCATCAAAAGGGAGTCCAAAGTGCAACTCTGAAAAAAGGGAGTCCAAACAGCAAGTCAATTATATGAGAGGGGGTCTAAACAACAAATCTCCCTTATTTCTGTACCAAAATAGCAAAAATATCAAAATATGATTTTTTTTTTTTCCGTTTTAGAGAGAAAAATAGAGAGAGATTTGGAGAAAAGAAATCAAGAAATTAAGAAGATATTAATGGATGGATGATTGATTGTGGTTTTTAGTATTAGAAGGACGAATAATTAATTGTGGTGATGAAGAAGAAGATAGTTTTAGTATAAAAGTTCATCTCGTTCTCCATCCATGATGATTGTATTAAGGTTTTATTTGGTGATGAAGAAAAAGATGGTTTGGAGATTTAATGGAAAATCATCAAAAAATTAGAGAGAAGATGGTTATTGTTGTAAATTTGTCGGTCTATTTTCTTCAATGTGTGTATATATTTGCATGCAACTTAATAGAAATAAAGGAAGAGAAAAAGATAGAAATATTAAGATATACGAAAACAAAGAGATGATCTTGAACCAAACTATATTTAGAAGAATTATTTCCAAATCTTTTCCATACACTTTCTCATCTCTTACCAACTTATATAAACAATACACCAAGTGCATCTATTTATAGGGTGGGAGAAGTAATAGGAAGTTGACACATACCCTATGTGTTGTCACTTGCATGGTGTGTTGTCACCACCAAGATGACACTTTGCATATGGAGTTGTAGAATGGTGACACATAACCTCATGTGTTGTCACTTGCATGATGTGGTGTCACTTAACCACAAACACTTGTCATATGGAGCTACCATAAGGTGACACCTCTCATATGGAGCTACCATAAGGTGACACCACATCAAGGTGGTATTGTAGAAATGGTGGGTGGCTATAGATATAAGTTGGATAAGAAAAAGGTATATTAAAGGCACCCAAGTCCCCTTGCATCACCAATGATTTTATGGGCAGCCACATCCCTTATAACACTCCCCCTTGGATGACCATCACTTGGAATAATTGTCTCATTAAAAACCTTCTCAGAAAAACCCAGTGGGACAAAATATGATGAAGGAAAAGAGTACAAATAATAGATTTCGAGTGACGCTGGATACGCTAAATACTGCCTCGTTAAAACCTTGCCAGAAAAACCCATTGAGACAAAAACTGGACGAAGGAAAAAGAGTACAGAGCGTAGATAACGATACATGAACCTGCACATGATAATAGACTCCCCCGGATGAATATCATATCTTGGAACGATGTAGTCTTACATCATCAGGCTATTCAAGCGTCGCATTCCGATGCCATCAACCAGTTTTCTGATTGTCGTAGTAGGCAGAGACTTGGTGAACAAGTCAGCATAATTCTCACACGATTGTATCTTCTGGATATCAATCTCATTATTCTTCTGGAGATGATGTGAGTAAAACAATTTAGGGGATATGTGCTTAGTCCTATCGCCTTTGATGTATCCTTCTCTGATTTGAGCGATGCAAGCCGAATTATCTTCGTGAATGACTGTGGGAGATTTTGTGATTGAATCAAGACCACTTGAGCTTCTAATGTGTTCAATAATGGATCTAAGCCATACACATTCTCTTGTTGCTTCATGAAGGGCTATAATTTCTGCATGGTTTGATGAGGTAGCGGGCATACTTTGTTTACTAGATCGCCATGAGCAAGCTGTACCTCCACTTGTGAATACATAACCTGTCTGAGAAATCCCTTTGTGCGGATCAGAAATATAACCGGCATCTGTGTATCCTTTTACTTGAGAATCACGGATAAGTTCTTTGAATAAAACAATCCCATATCAGTTGTTCTTCTCAGATATCTTAGAATTTGCTTTACTCCAACCCAATGCCTCTTAGTTAGTGCAGAGCTATATCTGGTCAATAGATTTATTGCAAAAGCAATGTTCGGTCTAGTGCATTGAGCTAAGTACGATAATGCACCAATAGCACTCAGATATGGTACTTCTGGACCAAGGACTATTTCGTCTTCTTCTTTAGGTCGAAATGGATCTTTCAGAGCATCGAGAGACCTAACAACCATGGAAGTACTAAGCGGATAAGAATTCTCCATGTTAAAGCGCTTCAGGACTTTTTCTGTGTATAATGTTTGATGAACAAGTATGCTACTTGTGCTTCTTTCAATTTGTAAGCCAAGACAGAATTTTGTTTTCCCGAGATCTTTCATCTCGAATTCTTTCTTCAAATATTCTGCTGCTTTAGAGAGCTCTTCTGGAGTTCCTATAAGGTTGATATCATCAACATATACCGCAAGAATCGCGAATCCAACATCTCCTTTCTTGATAAATAAACATGGGCAAACGAGATCATTAACATAACCTTCTTTGATCAGATATTCACTAAGACGATTGTACCACATTCGTCCAGCTTGTTTCAATCCGTATAAAGCTCGATTAAGCTTTAGTGAATACATGGTATGTGGGTTGCCTCCAGGCAACTTAAATCCATCAGGGACTTTCATATAAATGTCAGTATCTAATTTTCCATATAGATACGCAGTGACCACGTCCATTAAATTCATCTCGAGTTCTTCTAGAACTGCTAAACTGATCAAATATCGAAAGGTTATTCCATCCATAACTGGAGAATATGTTTCTTCATAATCGATCCCTGGTTTCTGCATGAAACCTTGTGCCACAATTATTGCTTTATAGCGAATGACTTCATTATTCTCATTCCGTTTTCTAACGAATACCCATTTGAAACCTACAGGGTTTACATCATTGGGTGTCAGGACTACAGGTCCAAAAACGTTACGTTTTGATAGTGAATTCAACTCTGTCTGGATTGCTTCTTTCCATTTTACCCAATCAGTCCTTTTCCGACATTCCTCAATAGAATGTGGTTCATAATCATGATTTTCAGTGATAATATCAGTGGCTACCGAAAGCGCAAATATATCATCGATGATTATGTTATCTCGATTCAACACTTTCCATTACAAGCATAATTTATAGATATCTCTTCATTTGGAGATAACTCATGCTCTTCAAGAGCTTCTGCCTCTTCTGGGGCTTTACCCACTTCTAGGGGTGTATTTGTCGTTTCTTCTGGAACATTACTTGCTTGTGGTTGGTTTTTCCTCTTCCGGGGAACTATATCTTTAAAACCGATAGGTCGTCCACGTTTCAGACGTGCTTTGGACGATTCATTTGCTGCAATATTTTTATCGTGTCCTTCGGGGACATCTATCCTTGCTGGAACATTTGCAGCAGGTATATGTGATTTTGTCACTCTCGCTGCGTCATTAAATGCGTCAGGCATTTTATTAGCAATCTCTTGCAGATGTACTATCCTTTGTACTTCAACTTCAGATTGATTAGTACGAGGATCAAAATGAGACAAATTTGGTGTAACCCAAGAAAGTTCCTTTTTGGTAACATTTGCTTCAGGCAAATTTACTTCCCCTAATGGCGGGAAAACTGTCTCATCAAAGTGACAATCGACGAAGCGTGCAGTGAAAGTCTCACCCGTCAGGGGTTCGAGATATCGAATAATAGATGGTGTATTAAAACCAATATATATTCCCAGTCGGCGCTGAGGCCCAAACTTTGTGCGTAGTGGGGTTGTAATAGGAACATATACAGCACATCCAAAAATACGCAAATGAAATATGTTTGGCTGCTGGCCTTGAACATATTGCAAAGGTGAGAATTGATTATTCGAAGTAGGACGTAACCTTATCAAGGTTGCAGCATGAAGAACTGCAGGTCCCCATGCAGTAACCGGTAATTTAGTCCTCATCAACATTGGTCTCGCAATCAGTTGGATATGCTTAATGAATGATTCAGCTAGACCATTCTGAGTATGAACATGAGCTACAGGATGTTCAACATTAATTCCAACTGAGAGACAATAAGAATCAAAAGTACTCGATGTAAATTCTCCTGCTCCATCTAGACGAATTGACTTAATCGGATAATCAGGAAAGTGAGCTCGTAAACGAATTATTTGAGCTAATAACTTTGCAAACGCCTGATTCCGCGTCGAGAGCAGATTTACATGAGACCATCTAGTTGATGCATCGATTAATACCATAAAATATTTAAATGGTCCACACTGCGGGTGTATAGGGCCACATATATCACCATGAATCCTTTCCAAAAATTTGGGAGATTCGATATGTACTTTCGTCAGGGATGGGCGAGTAATAAACTTCCCCAATGAGCAACCAGTGCAAGTAAAATCTCTATATATCAGAAACTTCTGGTTCTGAAGAGGGTGTCCCTGAGAGTTTTGTATTATTCTACTCATTATGGTAGATTCTGGGTGTCCTAGTCGATCATGCCAAATTTTATAAGTATTTGGATCGTGCAACTTCGAATTGACAACGACATGTGATTCAACTGTTTTAATCTCTGTAAGATATAACCCAGAAGAAAGAGCTTCAAGTCTTTCCAGAACACGCTTCTGGCATGATATACTCGAGGTGATATATAAATATTCTTTATCATTCTCAAACCCAGTCTTGACGTGATACCCATTCAGACGAATGTCTTTGAAACTCAATAGATTCTTCAGGGATCTAGTCGAGTACAAAGCATCCTCAATATTTATTTTCGTACCACGGGGCAATATTATAGTAGCTCTTCCGGAGCCCTCTATAATGTTTGATGAGCCAGCGATAGTAATCGCATTTGCCTCACATAATTTTAAGGTCGACAAATATTTTGTATTTCGAAGTATCGAATTTGTGGTCCCACTGTCTGCTAGACATCTATCTTCATCACCTTTAGATATGTTTCTTCTGGAATCCATACCTTTCATAATATAATATAAGATTCAAACCACAACTATTTATAACATAAACAAAACTATTACAAATACATATAATATACTATCTAATATCTAACAGACAAAAGTTATTATAATATAGCATTATAATAGATAGAAAAGTTAATACACTAAATATTAAACATATCATCAGTTTGATTTTCTCCTTCAGGGAGATAATCTCCAACACACAATGGTGGATCGAGTTCCATGTGGTTCATCTCTGGTGCAGCTTTAGATTTCAGAGATGCATGGTATAGGTCCACCAAATGTCTCGCCGTACGACAGGTACGGGACTAATGACCTTCCATACCACAACGGTAACAAGCTTCTTCACGAGCTTTGGGAGGGGTATTATATTTACCCTTTACTTTATCAGGCTTTCTCGCTGCATAATTCTTTGAATTTTCTCCCTTTTCCCACTTCCGGTGGTAAGGGGTTTGCCTGTTTCTCTCCCATTTGTTCGTGCGGGATCTACGAAGGTGGTTTCTTCCGGAACCACGCTTCCCTTTGTAATTTTGTTTCCCTCCATGATCTTTTGACAATATTGCATGTGCTTCAGGCACAGGTACGGACCCAGTGGGTCGAGATTCATGGTTATGCAACAACAACTGGTTGTTCTGTTCATTGACCAAAAGACAGGTCAGTAATTGGGAGAATTTAGAGAAACGTCGTTCTCGGTATTGTGACTGCAGGACAATATCCGAGGCATGGAACGTACTCAATGTTTTATCTATCATTTGTTCATCAGTGATAATATCTCCTCCCACTTTTAGTCTGGAAACAATTTTACAAAGGCTGGAATTATAAGCAGAAATGGAAGAAAAATCTTGTAGTCGAAGATTTATAAAATCATTTCGAGCTTTTGGAAGGATGACCATCTTCAGGTGATCATATCTATCTTTTAAGATATTCCATAAAGCCAAGGGATCTTCCACATACAAATACTCTGACTTCAGGTCATCATGTATGTGACGTCTCAAAAAGCTTAAAGCATGAGCCCGTAACATTTCATCTGCATTATTCCCTTCAAGAATAGTGTTCAGGAGATTTTTGTATTTTAGATTCAGAGTAACGGCTTCTTTCAGCTGGCTAGAGACTCGTGCTGATAACGTGTTGTAAATTTGTCGGTCTATTTTCTTCAATGTGTGTATATATTTGCATGCAACTTAATGGAAATAAAGGAAGAGAAAAAGATAGAAATATTAAGATATACTAAAACAAAGAGATGATCTTGAACCAAACTATATTTAGAAGAATTCTTTCCAAATCTTTTCCATACACTTTCTCATCTCTTACCAACTTATATAAACAATACACCAAGTGCATCTATTTATAGGGTGGGAGAAGTAATAGGAAGTTGACACATACCCTATGTGTTGTCACTTGCATGGTGTGTTGTCACCACCAAGATGACACTTTGCATATGGAGTTGTAGAATGGTGACACATAACCTCATGTGTTGTCACTTGCATGATGTGGTGTCACTTAACCACAAACACTTGTCATATGGAGCTACCATAAGGTGACACCTCTCATATGGAGCTACCATAAGGTGACACCACATCAAGGTGGTATTGTAGAAATGGTGGGTGGCTATAGATATAAGTTGGATAAGAAAAAGGTATATTAAAGTCACCCAAGTCCCCTTGCATCACCAATGATTTTATGGGCAGCCACATCCCTTATAACAGTTATCTAAAAATAGGTAAATAGTTTACTTTCTCTCTCGACATTTGGTTTAAGTATTAAAAGAATGAATCATTAATTGTGCGTTGAGAAGATGTTTTGAAAAGGCATGCTCTGACAAAATATGACTTTAACGGTCATGTGAGGGTAACGGCAAAAAGAGAGTCATCTGTGTATTGCGGATAAACTATGGGGTTACGCGGGAAGCTAGTCATAAACTAGGAGGCCATTTGAAAAATAACCCCATTTTTTATAGGGCAATAGAAATACTTCAGTCAGCGTGAAAATTTATAAATTGGCGAAAATTATAAAAATGTCATACAATTGTGTATAAGAACAAAATACTATAAAGCATAAACAGATGTTATAATGCCTCAACATTAGTTTTTTTTTGGGTTAACTCCGTTTTGGCCCCCGATTTGTGACCAACTGGCCGTTTTGGCCCCTAATTGTGTCCGGCAGTTCGTTTTGGCCCCAAAAAATTCCTAAATGGCCCCAAATTTTTTCAACCTCCCAATTCTACCCCCATGGCATTTCTGTAATTATTTTTTTTTTCTTTTTCTTTGTCCACCTCTTCTAACAATTGACACATCACTCTGTCCACCTCATCTAACAATTGACACATCACTCTGTCCACCTCACCCTTCTTCTCCGGCGAAAGCTTTCCGGCCGGAATAAAAAATTCCGGCCGGCCACCTTTACCAAAATATTTTTTTTTTCATTTCTCTCTCTTCTTCATATCCTTCTTTCTCTCTCTTCTTCATCTCCTTCTTTCTCTCTCTTCTTCTTCTTTCTTTACCTCTCTTCTTCTTTCTTTACCTCTCTTCTTCTTTCTTTACCTCTCTTCTTCTTTCTTTACCTCTCTTCTTCTTTCTTTACCTCTCTTCTTCTTTCTTTACCTCTCTTCTTCTTTCTTTACCTCTCTCTCTCTATAACTCCGGCGAAGGGGCGGAGCCCCTTCGCCGGAGAACCAGACCTTGAAGGTCTGGTGCGAAACCAGATTCGGTCTGGTTTCAAACCAGATTCGGTCTGGTTTCAAACCAGATTCGGTCTGGTTTCAAACCAGATCCCGGTCTGGTTTCAAACCAGATCCCGGTCTGGTTTCAAACCAGATCGGAATCTGGTTTCAACTAACCAGATTCCGTTCTGGTTAGTTGAAACCAGATTCCGATCTGGTTTCAAACCAGACCGGGATCTGGTTGTAGAAACCAGATCTCGGTCTGGTTTGAAACCAGACCGAATCTGGTTTCGCACCAGACCTTGAAGGTCTGGTTTCGCACCAGACCGTCAAGGTCTGATTCTCCGGCGAAGGGGCGGAGAGAGGGGTTAGAGAGAGAGAGGGGTTAGAGAGAGAGAAGGGTTAGAGAGAGAGAGGAGATGAAGAAGAGAGAGAAATAAGGAGATGAAGAAGAGAGAGAAAGAAGGAGATGAAGAAGAGAGAGAAGAAGAAGAAGAGAGAGAAGAAGAAGAAGAGAGAGAAGAAGAAGAAGAGAGAGAAGAAGAAGAAGAGAGAGAAAGAAGGAGATGAAGAAGAGAGAGAAATGAAAAAAAAATTATTTTGGTAAAGGTGGCCGGCCGGAATTTTTTATTCCGGCCGGTAACCTTTCGCCGGAGAAGAAGGGTGAGGTGGACAGAGTGATGTGTCAATTGTTAGATGAGGTGGACAAAGAAAAAGAAAAAAAAATAATTACAGAAATGCCATGGGGGTAGAATTGGGAGGTTGAAAAAATTTGGGACCATTTAGGAATTTTTTGGGGCCAAAACGAACTGCCGGACACAATTAGGGGCCAAAACGGCCAGTTGGTCACAAATCGGGGGCCAAAACGGAACTAACCCTTTTTTTTTTTTGTTGAACGGTATCCTTCTTATTAAGAAATTAAAACGTTATTACAATACAAGTTAACTAAAAAGTAGGGTACATTATGCCAAGTCTTCGATCTGTTCTTTTTCCTCGCCCATTTCGATAACTCGTCTGCTGGTGAGTTGAATTTCCTGTTCGTGTAATTGAACTGCACCTTTTCCATCCTGTTTTTGACTTCGTGAATTCTTTGTATATGAATTTTGGATTGTCATTTTACTCCGTGACTGCTATTTTTATATTTTTGATGATATTGATGTTGCCACTTTCTGTGATGATGTTTTTATAATTTTTCGCTTCTGCCCACAACAGGCCATTGAGGATAGCTATGATATCAACATTAGTTGATTGTGGTAGAAAAAGGAATTACTTGTTACACTACACATCAATGCCACACTGATCTCCTACAGTCCCACCTACAGTCCCACCCCTTTATCACCGTCTTGGTTTGTGCGTATTTGAGACTCATATCTTACAAAACTTCATTATTGTGTCCCAAAATATGCAAATTAATATTTCCATCACCAGATCATCATGTCATGGAGGTTAAAAGATAGAAAGAGACATTACTGTTGTTTGTACCTTGTTTCCAATTTCAGTTAGAAAATCATTTATCAACTTTCATTGCGGACTACAACATCCTTATTGACGGGAAAATTTTCATCGACAAGGTCTTCAAAACACATGAAAACAATCCTAAATGTAAGAAGACTATTGAACTATTTCAATTTACAAGATTTTTATGTTGCCTTCTTTGGGCCCTCTGTACGTCCATAAATCGTTTGATCCAAAAAAAATTCTAAATTAGCGAAAAAGACACTACAATTTAAAAATGGTGAAACAAGTCACTAGAGTAACTCCATAAAAAAAAAGTCACTAGAGTAAAATATCAAAAAGAAAAAAAATAATAACAAAACCAAATATATATATCTGTCCTTATTTTCCTCCAGATTTTAAATTATTGTTTACTCTTTAACGGGAAATTGGGTGAAATGACCGTTGACCAACTTGAATTTGTGAGAATGACCTTAGTTTTCAAAAATCTGTCAAGTGACCTATTATTTCCATTTTCTCCCAAGATTACCCTTTGTATATAGTGAAGTCTAGAAAATCTAGACTTCTTTTGACCCAAGACAGAATCGGGAGTTGCTTCTCTCTCTACAACGCCATTTTCATTCCTCCAACTCTAGATCCCATTCCACCATTCCTTCTTCAAAATTTTGGCAAAAATCACTCTAATTGAGTCTCAATCTCGAAGCATATTGGATCATTGCACTTTGTTAGGGTTTCACTCCTAATCTTCACCAAAAATTTTGGCTCAATTTTTTGCTCGATTAGGATTTTTAGAATTGTTGAGGTAAGTTCATCTTGGCTAGGGTTTTACATGATCTCGTCTCCATTATTACTTTTTCTCATATTATGAGTTGTTTTATTTCACTTGTCTAGGATTTTTGATTGATTGAGGTATTGTTCATCTTGCTAGAGATTTTTTTTCCCATTTCAACTTCATTGTTACATTGATTTATCTTATGTTTTGTTTGTTTGCCAATTTTATATGTTGAATATATTTTATGTTTTGTTGGTATTTCAATCTTGGCTAAGGTTTTATCTTATTCTTTTACATTTCTTGATAGTGTTTTATAATGTTCAACATGTGTTTGTTTATAATCCTCAATAACTACCTAATTCTTATGTGTTTACAATGTCCAACAAGTGTTTTCCAATAATCCTCTATGGTAAAGGTTACCAAATGTTTGTTAATAATTTTCAATATCTTGGTGTTATACATCTTGTTTATGTATGTCTTGTTTATTGATTTTTGTCGATGTTTTCCTTGTGTTCGTTAACAATTTTGAATGATAAAATTCACCATTTGCTTGATTTCGACATATGAAATTCATTAGATATGAAACACATCAAAATGGTTGAATAGTTCACTTTTTATAATATAGTATGAGTAAGAGAAAACGGTGAGGACATATATCTATTTTTGTACTTATAGTATTTATCTCTTTTATGTATGTGAATGCTTATTTCCCAACATTGTCGGTATGTGACACCTTAGGCATATCTAAGAAAATAGATATACGATGAAAATAGTCTTCTATTCATAAACTACAAGGCCTTTGCAGAAAAAGAAAAGCATTCCTAATGTTTGTTTGACTGCTTTATATTTAAAAGCTAATCAAATTGTTGATTTTAGTAATTAATATTCTCATATTTTTTTCATCAGTTTTGTTGGAATCATAGTGTATTTCGTTGTCGCAACCTAATTAATAAACTTTTCATTTTATTTTTGTGTTTTAGATGGTTGTTTCTTTTTAACAGATGAGAAATTCATTATTTCACCTATTCGATAAGCATCAATGATGACATAATTTATATTTCACCAGCTGAATGCGTCGCCTTAGCAGCACTAGTAAGCGTGACTGCGTGAGTTGCTTCTTATAAATAGCTGATGTGAGCAGTGACCTGACTCTTATGCCTATTACCCTACTACGGAAGAACCATTGTCTCTCTGCCAGTGACTTCAAGCATTTTGTGAAAAAAAGTGATGCAGCCAATACAGACGCCTTGTTTCTATAAGCAAGTCTCCCTTCTACGGACTCAACAAAAACCCAAAGCAACAAAGGATCGGCACAAAGAGTAAGAACCTTGACCAATGCAAAGAAACCAGAAATCAGAATCTCTTTCCAGTAGCAGTGAAGTAGGCCACATAATTGAAGGTGAATCAGATGGTTTAGTCATTTTTTTGTTTCTGTAGTTGCTCTGTGAACAATGAGTAACAGGTTGCTGCCCGATCTACCTTCCGCAACATGGGTATATCTTCTTCGTCAAGGGTCATATCCTTACCTTTCTTTTAATGTATTCAACCACCAAAATGACATTCTACTCAGAAATCCAGGTTTGGCAAAAGGAGGTTTCACCATTACAGCTATCCATCTCAATATTACTGCCTCCATTAGTTTTACCATTCAAAGGAACATAAAACGAATCACAATTGTCAGCTTGCCTAGTTTCTTTCAATTTGACTTGTTTATTAATGCATAGTAGCAATAAAATTGGTCCTGGCAAAGATAAAACATCTATAACTGTCTTTACCAAAGCTTCTTTCTTCGCGACTCCAACTACCAGAGAGACGATACAAAGAATTTCGGCAAACAAGCATATAATTTTAGACCAAAGTTTCAAAACCCCACTTGGGAGATTTCTTCCCCTTAGGCTGACAATTAAACTAAGAAACAACCAAGTGAACCCATGAAATAAAACGACTAACAACTGATGCAAAGATATAATTGACTGTCCTAATATTAGATTATTTTCCAAAATTCAAAGGCCGAAACTCAAATGCACCAACCCAATACCACCATTGTAAATGGTAGCGAAAACCTCCATTGTCGGAGACCCTTGAACACGCGTAGGAATTTGAAGTTTTCTTGATGAAGGATTAGAAATAAAGGTAAACAAGAACACAAGTGACAACAATATATTAAAAAAAAAAAGAGTTAATTCCTATATGGCCCCCTACTTTGTGACCAGCTTCCTTTATGGCCCCCTTTTTTTCGTAAATTCAAATATGGCCCCCTTTTTTGAGGTAAATGTCCTGATTACCCTTCTTATTAATATTTTTTCAACATAAAAGAAAAAAAAAATTTTGAATTCCACCTCACTTCCTACTCCCCCACACATATCTCTCCACATCATCTCTCTCCAACTCACCTCTCTCTCCAACTCACCTCTCTCTCTCTCTCTCCAACTCATCTCTCTCTCTAACTCACCTCTCTCTCTCTCTCCAAGTCACTCCTTCTTCTCCGACCAAGGTCGCCGGCCGGCGGCGACCTTAAAAAAAAAAAAAAAATTTTTTTTTTTTACTTCTTCTCTCTCTCTCTAGAAACTCCCGCGAAGGGGAAACCCCTTCGCCGGAGAAGATCTGTTCTTGAAGTAAAAAAAAATATCCGAACTAGTCAGTTTCTTTGACCATAATATCCGTCTGCAACATTTCCGATTTTAGAGAGAGAAAGAAAGAATTTTAGAGAGAGAGAGAGAGAGAATTCCCCCGGGATTGAAGAAGATGGAAGAGGAATCCCCAGCAGCAAGTACAGCTTCTGGAAGTTCCTCTCCATACGGAGGTAGAACAGTCGAGGAATGTCAAGACATGATCCGTAGAAGCCTTCGAAGTACTCCCTCTCTCTCACTACGTTCTCTTCTGCCGATTTCAGTTTAGGGTTTATGGTGGACTTTCACTTCCATCAATCTTATATTTAATCGATCTATTTGTAACAGCTCCGACAGTGAAGTTCTTGAAAGAGAATATAGAGAAAGCTGGTTGTGTATTAGGGGATAATTTCATCAAGGCTATCAACTGTGATAAACAGATCAGTGGTGGATACGTTCGAGGTCAAGGGGTATAATATCATATTTTCTCTAATTGAACTTGTAAATCACTAATTAGTATCTGTTTAAGTTGTGAATTGAAATAAATTTTTGTGCTTGTTGAAGATTAGATTTGCAGGAAATTACCCCCTTTTCTCTTCTGGGTTGATTTAATTCCGAAATACAGTAACAGATTTTACTTATTAAGTTAGAACTTAGGAAACACAGAATTGGAAGAATTAAAGTGAAACCCATGTTTTTGGTTTAGGGTTTTTCATGATTGATGAGTTACAGTCTAAACTTTACTGTATAAATGGATGTTTCAAATTTGAACTTATTGCAGCTAAAAAGAGATACTTGTCAAATTTTCATGTTGTTTTTACATTTGAAACATGTTTGTAGAAAACCAACAACTTTAATAAGTCTAAGTTTCGAGTTGTAATCCGATCTTCTAGAGAGAGAGAGAGAAGAAGTAAAAAAAATATTTTTTTTTTTTTTTTTTTAAGGTCGCCGGCCGGAAAAAATTTCCGGCCGGCGACCTTGGTCGGAGAAGAAGGAGTGACTTGGAGAGAGAGAGAGAGGTGAGTTAGAGAGAGAGAGATGAGTTGGAGAGAGAGAGAGAGGTGAGTTGGAGAGAGAGGTGACGTGGAGAGAGATGAGTGGTGGAGAAGGAAGTGAGGTGGAATTTAGGTTTTGTTTTTTATTTTATTTTGAAAATACATTAATCAGAGGGGTAGTAATGACATTTGTCTGAAAATAGGGGGTCATATTTGAATTTACAAAAAAAAGGGGGCCATAAAGGAAGCTGGTCACAAAGTAGGGGGCCATATAGGAATTAACTAAAAAAAAAACAACAGAAATGATAATGGCATTGTTTATACATGAAGTAGAATCAATAATATTTGCAAATAAAGACCCACATGATTTCCACCATTATATGAACAATCATCACAATCTCCACAAAATATAGTCCAGAGACCCATCATCTGTTTCTTCAAATTGAGCTCTTTTTGGGGGAAAAAATGATAATGTATTAACCAGAGGACTGAGAAAATACAGAAACAATTCAAAAAAAGATAGAACCCATTGGAAAAGAAAAGAAAAGGCAGAATGAGTATTCAAACTTCGGTGAGATTAGATATGGGTAACTTAAAACGTGTTTATGTTAAGTTCAAAACCTCAGAAACCCCAACAATAGTAGCACCACCATTATCTGAGGTACCACCAGTATTCAATTAGAGTGATTTTTGCCAAAAATTTGGAGAAGGAATGGTGGGATGGGTTCTAGAGTTGAAGGAATGAAAATGGCATTGTAGAGAGAGAAGCAACCCCCGGTTCTGTCTTGGGTCAAATGAAGTCTAGATTTTCTGGACTTCAATATATATAAAGGGTAATCTTGGGAGAAAACGAAAATAATAGGTCATTTGAGAGATTTTTGAAAACTAAGGTCATTCTTACAAATTCAAGTTGGTCAAGGGTAGGGGTGGGAATCGGGCGGGCTCGGTCGGGCTCGGGCTACCAAGTGCCGGCTCGGGCGGATCGGGCTCGGATAAGCCGAGCCCGAGGTAGTGAGCCGGGCGGATCGGGCCGGGCGTATCAAAGACTTGAAGTGCCCGTAGCCCGTCCGAGCCCGACTACCCGAACGGGTTTCAACGGGCTCGGGTCGGGCGGGCTCGGGTTTTTGAGATTTTTTTTTTTTTTTTTTTCCTTTCTTTTTTTTTTTGGGAAGATTTTTTTATTAATTAACCTAACTATTTCTGAAACCCTAGATTCCCACCCCTAGAAAAATGTATTATATTATTACCACTATCAAGCCATTTTTGAATACTAGATTGATACATGAATATTTATGATTCAATTGTATAGCTACTGATTATTGATTAATTCTTCAAGCCAATTTCTATTCCAGCCCAAATACTTTTCCTGTAGAAATAATATACATTCTTATGTTCTGATCAAAATTTTCTTTCTATTTATTTCTAAACCCTAGTGGTTTATAATTCATCAGACCGAAATTCAAGTTATCAGAAAATTATTCCTGTAATTTTCTTATCAAATGTGTAAACTATTTGCATGCCCAATCGTATTAGTGTTTGTGTGTGCGTGTGCGTGTGTGTGTTGCATGTGTTTGTGCAGTGCCCTAGCTTTCACTAATGTGTCAGTGTGTTAACTATGAATGCTCTACCCGTGATAGTAGCATTAGTGCATATGGTCTAGGTCTTGCTCCCACTTAAACACAAAACAGGAATATGAATAAGTCATTCCCCATCAATATCATCATCAGCTTCATCATCATCATCATCAGACCCATCCCCATCAAGAAGAAAACGAAGAAGAAGAAGAAGATCTAACTCATCAACACCCACATCTTCACCTTCATCAACACGAACAAGGGTTTCATGGATTTTATCAACTTCATCAACCAACATCACTAAATGGTGTTGAATAGATGAGAAGGGGAGAGACAGTAGAGAGAGGAGGCGGCTAAGAGAGAGAGGCAGAGAGAGAAAGTTAGGTTGATATTAGGGTTTCTTTGTTGAAGAGAGGAGGGTTTTTATAATAGATTTGGGCGGGTTGACGCGGGCGGGTTGACGCGGGCGGGTTCACGCGGGCGGGTTTTCGCGGGCGGGTTGACGCGGGCGGGTTGATGCGGGCGGGTGGCGGACGGACCTAACGGGCCGGGACTCGGAATCGAGGGTATGTCCGAGTCCCGGCCCAATAAGCCCGAGCCATCGGGCCGGGTATGCCCGGCTCGGGTAGGACTCGGGCTGCGGGTCAAAACGGTCCGGGCCGGACCCCGGGTTCCCGGACCGTTTTCCCAGCCCTAGTCAAGGGTCATTTTACCCAATTTCCCCTCTTTAACCGTCTTTTTGTTATATATTTGGATGCCTAGATTAAGTGCTAGAAGCAATTGGAATGCCTATAGGCTAATGGTAATGTGTAATGAGGATAAGGCTTTGGGTGCTTTTAGTCTTATATTAATTGCCACTTGATTATTCAACGAGGATGGACCTATCCAACATCCAATTATATGTGAAGCTTGGGGATGATGTTAAATGGACGGTTTTGGCAGAAGAGGTGCCCGACTATAAGCACTTCAAAACCAGTTCACCTCCTTATCTCTGTTACCCTATATGTACCCTCTTGTTATTTGGTTTTAGTAACTTTGGTTGTAATCTTTTTCTCCTTTCATGAACTAATAAGAGAAGTTCTTTAACATATAATTATAGTTCTCCATCTCTCTGTATTCTATTTATTTTTAATACGTTATCGGCACGAGTCTCTAGCCAGTTGAAAAGTCAGTTATTTATTCGTTCATCTAAGTCGAACAAACTAGTTGTTATTCAGTCCGTTTGTCGACGCCAACATCGGTGAAAGATCAAACAAACTAAATCGTTACTCTGCCCGGTGAAAAGTATACATTTAAATTCATGGTTTTATTATGACTAACCTAAATTAATCTCCTGTTACAGATTTAGATGGAGGAGATACTATTACAAATGAGTAAGTGATTGACAACACTGAACACCTTGCACGCCTCAGATGTAGTCCTGCAGACTCAATATCGAGAGCATCGTTTTCTCAAATATTTTCATTTTCTTAATTATCTCGTTTTAAACGAACAAAACAACCAGTTTTTGTTACACAACCATGAATCTCGACCTACTGGGTCTGCAGTTATGCCTGAAGCACTTGCAATATTGTCAAATGATCATGGAAGGAAAGAAAATTACAAATGAGAAACGTGGTTCTAGAAGAAACCACCAACATGTATCCTACACAAATAAATGGGAAAGAAATTACAGACAAGTCCTTTACCACCGGAAGTGGGAAAAGAGAGAAACTCGATATATAGTACCGAACATAAGAATTATAAGGTGAATAACCTTCCCAATGATCGGGAAGAAGCTTGTAACAGGTGTAGAATGCTTAGTTGTCGGTCCCGTACCTGCTGTACGTTCAAAACACTTTGTGGATTTCTATCAAGCATCTTTGAAGCCTGAAGCTATAGACATGAATCTCATGAGCTTGATCCACCATTATGTATAAGATATTATCTCCCTGAAGGAGTCAATCAATCTAATCATATATTTGATTTTACTAACTAATATGTTAACTTATCTAACTATGATTTGTTTATTTAGATTTGGTATTGTAATTTATTTACTTTCTTTTACAATAGTTATTAATATTATATTCTTTAATTTATGAAAGATATGGATTCTGGAAGAAACATATCTAAATGTCATGAAGATATCTGTCTAGTAGAAAGTGGGACCACAAATTCGATACTTTGAAAGACAAAATATTTCTCGACCTTAAAATTATATGAGGCAAATGCGATTACTATTGCTGGCTCATCAAGCCTTATAAAGGGCTCCGGAAGAGCTAATGTAATATTGCCTCGTGGTACGAAATTAACTATTGACGACGCTTTATACTCTACTAGATCCCTGAAGAATTTGTTGAGCTTCAAACACATACGCCGAAATGGGTATCACGTCGAAACTGGGTCTGAAGATAATAAAGAATATTTATATATCACCTCGAGTATATCATGCCAGAAGTGTGTTCTAGGAAGACTTGAAGCTCTTTCTTCTTGGTTATATCTTACAGAGATTAAAACAATTGAATCCAATATAGTTGTCAACCCGAAGTTGCACAATCCACATACTTACAAGATTTGGCATGACCGACTGGGACACCCAGGCTCTACCATGATGAGTTGAATAATATAAAACTCACAGGGACACCCTCTTCAGAACCAGAAGTTTCTGATAGATAAGGATTTTACTTGCACGGGTTGTTCATTGAGAAAGTTTATTACTCGCCCATCCCTGATAAAAGTACATATAAAATATCTCAAATTTTTATAACAGATTCAAGGTGATATATGTGGCTCTATACACCCGCAATGTGGAGCATTAAATATTTTATGCTATTAATCGATGAATCAACTAGATGGTCTCATGTAAATCTGCTCTCGACGCGGAATCAGGCATTTGCAAAGTTATTGGCTCAGAAAAATCGTTTACGAGCTCACTTTCCTGATTATCTGATTAAGTCGTTTCGTCCAGATGGAGCAGGAGAATTTACATCGAGTACTTTTGATTCCTATTGTCTCTCAGTTGAACTTAATGTTGAACATCTTGTAGCTCATGTTCATACTCAGAATGGTCTAGCTGAATCACTCATTAATCATATCCACCTGATTGCGATACCTATGTTGATGAGAACGAAGCTACCTGTTACTGCATGGGGACCTACAGTCCTCCGTGTTGTAACGCTGATAAGGTTACGTCATACTATAAATAACCAATACTTACCTTGGCAATATGTTCAAGGCTAGCAGCCTAACATATCTCATTTGCGTATTTTTGTGTGCTGTATATGTTCCTATTACAGCTCCACAACGTACAAAGTTTGGGTCTCAAAGCTGACTAGGAATATATATTGGTTTTGATACTCCATCTATTGTTCGACATCTCGAACCCCTGACGGCTGAGACTTTCACTGCACGCTTTAATTTCCCGCCATTAGGAAGAGTAAATTTGTCTGAAGCAAATATTACGAAAAAGGTTTCCTGCATAGACCAGAGATCGATTATTAAGAAACATATTCTCTAGTTATGGATGGAATAACCTTTCGCTATTTGATCAGTTTAGTAGTTCTAGAAGAACTCGAGATGAACTTAATGGATGTGGTCACTGTGTATCTATATGGAAAATTGGATACTGATATATAAATATATATATATATAAATATATATATATATATATATATATATATATATATATATATATATACGTTCGGTCTGAAGGAGATGTCCTTCCGAAGGAGTGTCTTTCGACCAAGATGGCAATGCTATCAATTTGTTAGCTAGGATAACGATGACCATACTGTGAAGATCATCCAGTCCGGTCCAATTAGGGGTCGTAATGCTTTGCTAGAAGCCAACTACGATCGTCGGATCAATTCGGTGATTCGCGGCTAACATAGACCGGATCCTACAACGGGTTACACATTAAAGTGGTAACCTGATCGGAGAGACTTGACTAGGGGAACAGGCTAAAGATGGATTAGATCCAACTAAAAAGGCCGAAAAGGTTCGAATGGAGATTCGGAACAAGATAGAAAGAACCGGACCTCAAAAGGGGTGCCCGGAGTAAGGCTTTTTGGGTCGGCCATATGATGGGCGACCAAGGTAAGTGGGTCGGCCATGTAAAGCCCATAGTGGGCTGCCCTGGCCGGCCACACTTAAGGGGATAGCCAAAATACCCCAAAAGGGTATTTTGGTAATTATCTTTTCTGTGACCCGAAAATAGAAAGACCTAGTCTGAATATGATTCTAATTAGGGTTTCTCTATATATAGGATCATTAGAGAACAGAAAAGGGGTGGATTTTTCTCTGGAAGAAAAATATACAGCTCTCTCTCTCTCTCTTTCTCTCTCAATATACAACTAGTGGAGAGAGAGGATTGTAGAGAAAAAGCTCCCGTTCCATCAATCTAGTCAAGAAGAAGAGTTCTTCTCAACCTTCTATTAAGTCCTATCAGTCTAAAAGGAAGGTAGATCAAGTCAACACACTCGGTGTCTCAAGTAGAGGAGCTACAATTGGAGCTCTCGATCTTCACACGCGATTGGAAAGGTTCGAGGTAAAAACGCGTTCAAGGTATTTATCCCTCTTCTAGTTCATTGATTAGTTCATGCTTATGATTCTGGGTATTCTAGTGTTAACATATGATGTTTGAGATTCCGCTTAGAACACTAGATACACACAAAATCCTACACGGGAATCCATAATGATAAACCTACGACTATGTGTAGTCCGATTTAATGTGTCAAGGTACAAACGATATTCGACTCCTAAAGTAGATGTCTCTAAGTACTGCGTATATCCGGAGATCATACTAAGTCAAACAAACGTCTAAATCGGTTAATCCCGAGTCATCGAAAGTGTCGTCTAGTCGCCTAACTATGTGAAGTGCATGACAAGACACATGAAATTATGACTTAGACTACGATCGATATCGAATACTTCGTTTCGTCTATTAACTATGCGAAGTGCTTGACAAGACACATGAAAATACGATCAAAATGATAATCGAAATAAATGAACATCAATTTATAATCAAAACATCAAATCATATTAAACATAATCACGAATTCATCACATTTCATCTCATATAATCGACACACTAAAGTTAGCTAAACATGGTGATTAAATAAGAAATGTAAAGAAGATGATGAGAGAATCCCCCTTTTCGATGTGGTTTGAGGCTAAGATCGTCGGAAAATATGAGTCTTTAAGGTGCATCCGATCTCCCCTTAGCAAATTCTGGGTTCCCCATAGCGACCACCATCATCTTTTCCATTTATCACAAACCTCCATTAAAGCTAAACCCTAGCTTTCTCTCTCTAGCAATTTCTAACCAAAATCAAATCAAACCACATGAGAAGCTAGCCAAGGACATGGGAGTAAAAGCCCTAAGGTTTCCGGCCAAGAAAGTGGCCGGAACACCATGAAACTCTGGCCAAAGAAAGACATGAAATCCGGCCAAAATACTTAGATCCGGGCCAAAGGAGCTAAGATGCGGTTGTCCTTAGGTGTCCCGAGCAAGATGGTATGCAGCCCGAGTTCGGAACTCTGCCCGAGCTGCTGTTGCAGCAGCTCCCCGATGTTGTTCCGGTCGTGTATGTACGTCCCGTGCTGTTACGCGTGAGGTACGAGCTGTCCCATGCGTCCCAGCCACATCCCGTGCCGGATCTGTCTGTTCCGAGCAAAATCGCGGCTGCTCCCTTGCTGTCCCACGCGTGCTGCTGCCAGAGCTGCTGTCCGAGACTCTTGTTGTGTCGGCCAAGTTGGTCGACACTCCTTCTCTCTTTCCCTCTTGCTCTCTCAAACTTTCAAACCTTAGAAACCTTTCTCTTGGTGAAGAACACTCCTCTTCTCTCTCCTCCCTTTCTTTCAAACTCTTCAACTAAAGATCTCCAACCAAGAAACCCTAAAGCTCTAGCCTCTTTCCCTCTCTTCCTTCTTTTCCAAGATAGAAGATGATGAATAGTAAACTCTAACTTGTGTTTACTACTCAAACTCTAAGGTCTTTTGACTTAGTCAACTTATTTAGACTATGTTGACTTGGATCCATAAAGAGAGGGTGCCCATATAATTCTTCCTTGTCATTCTTCCTTGGGCTCTTGGGCTTTGATTTAGAAACCAAGAGAGTGCCTCCATCCTTGTCTCTACATCTTCAAATTCTCACAAAGACTAGAACACCCTCGGACTTCTTTCTTTCATATCTTCCCCGTCCGAACTCTGAATTGAATACCGTTTTCACCGTCAGACTCGTCATTTGATTTGCCTGAAGACTTTTTCTCTCATTTCGGCACATGAAATGATAGTGATAATTCGCTCTCTTTATTCCAAATTACATGTTTAACTCCAAAATAGGTACCTAACATGAAAAACACAAAAGATATTATTGATAACACTCGAAAAGGACTAATTAGTCTAAGTTAGACGCTCCAAATGTGACATTTTTGTGTCACATCATATGTCAGTGTGGTTTGAGATGTTTTACATCTCTTAATACTCCAGTATTCACGATGTCTTGGGCAAATGCTAAATCATGTCCCACATGACCGATCTTATGCCTATAGCATAATTATCTTTCTCATGCGTGTTTGCTCATAAGAGTCTCCCAACTCTGAGTCTTGCCTAGCAATACCCCATGAGACTTGGGTCGAGTATCTCTTTTAGAGTTTTTCGTATTTGGACTATTAAGAATCCCAAGTTCTTCTTATTTTAGTCCTATTATCACTTGATCTATTCTACAGATCATTGATGCCCAAAGCATTTCATCCTTTGTGGTCCATCATTAATTGATTCCAACATCCCCATGTTGTTCTCAATTCTGGTGTGTACACTGCACACCAGACCTGAAAAGCATTTCTCACTAACCTTCTTGAAATCCCGTGATTCAAGATTTTCTTTGTTCTCTATGAATCAAACGTTTTTTATCTCCTCAACTGCATCGAAGATTCCAACTCTAGCTTGCTTCATCCCTTGGTGGATTTTCTGAAGCATGCTTATTTACTAACTTCTAAAGTCGGTGACCTTTACGGTTTTGATTTCCTTGTGTTAGTTATGGACTTTAAACATGGACTGATACAAGATCCCGTTCATAGTCTCTTGGTATGAATCCATGATCTTAATCTTCTTTATCTAGTTTTGGGAAACTCTAAGTTTCCATCCTTCTCAGTTTTCTTCCGTGAAAACTAATTTCCGTCTAATGGTTTCACTCTATTGACCAATTATCAAGTTTCCGATCTTGACGAGAAAGGATTTCATAGTTTATTGACTCTTAGCCAATAGTAGAGTTGGTTTTCGTCTCTGCGCCGGTTTATATTCTTTATCTTTTATCAGTATGATTTCAATCTTCTGATCTTTTAGATAATCTTCAAAGACCTTTAGGGCTTAAGAAGAACAATTCGGAATACTCTCAACTCCTTGAGATATTCCTTTTGAGTAACTTTCAACTACTTGATAGTTCTCTGACGAATCTCCATTCATCTTGTGAGGTAGGTGTTCAGACCTTTTCTTCTTATTTGTTCTATAACAATTTTATTGCTCTTGGTCGAAGCATTCGACCTTCCTTCCCACTTATCCTACTTAATCCCTTGTTCCTTTCGGAACTAATTATTAGGATGATACCATCATGAGCAACAAACACTTTGTTCACTTGATCGGTTGTGTGAAGCCCAAATTTCTTTTCTAAGAAATTGCGTCAGATTTTTGCTAATTTATGCCTTGTAATCCTTATACATGGCCTTTTTAGTTTTGTAGACGGATTTCGCTTAAGTGAGAAAATAACCGTTTCTAGAATATATCCCAAAATTCGGAAGACTGGCTTAAATCCATCACTGATCGAATCATACGTAGCAGTGTTCGATTACTTCCACTGGATTCACCATCCCTCGGATGTTCCATGGAGCGAGTTGCGAAGCCGTTTCTCAACTCCTTTGATGGTTATCAAGTGTTAGACTTTCTTGCCAAGGTGATTCTTTACTTCTGTTTGTACTTTATTTGAACCTTATCAACATTCTGACTTTATATTTTATGACTTGTTGATAGGCCCAAAATAGGTCAATTCCCGCAAGTATACGGGATCAAGTTATAGTAAGTTTGTAAGTCCAGAAATCGTCCCAAGGGATAAGTAATTTCACCTAAATCTTAAATCAACGCCCCTTTTGTAAATTTGGTTGGTTTTGGAAAACAATTTAAATAAGAAAAAGGGTAATAGACTAAGAAGAAAGAAAACAAGATGGGAAAGAAATCAGAGTTTTTTATTCCACCACATAAATCGACCATCTAAAACATGCATTCAATTAACAAATTCCTTTTTTCATATATAACTCAAAATCTAACATAATAAACTATTTAGATTTCGCAAGATATTCTTTAATAACACATTTCAAAATCATATATTTTAATTGACCATCATATAAAACTATACTCCTTAACTATCACTTATCATCTAATAAGTATATCTCATCTAATAACTTAACAAAAGCATGAAATATCTCACTATGAGACATGAACAATAAAAAGATTATAGAATCTATATGAAATGACAACTAATACACACTAAAGCTCAAAGGAATGATTTATTAATCAACAACATGGTTCAAAAAAGATCAAATATGGTTTCCTCTAAAACTCTAAATACAAGATTAGCACTCATTAAATTTAGAGACATACACATGATAAAACAAAATACATGAAAATAAATAAGACAAAGAAAAAAAAGTCACCCAACTCCTTGCTCTAATTTTTCCCAAGTACGATCCAAATTATGCTCCAAATCCAATTAATAGCACTTTGAGAGTAGGTGGAAGTAGAGAGGTTTAGAAAAAAATTAGAAAGGAATGGTTGTAGAAAAGAAATGAGGGAAGAAAATGGGATAGAATTAGAAATTAGATCTAGAAATTAGAAGAGAGAGAAATTGGATAGAAGAGGTGATGGAGGCTAGAAAAAGAAGAAGGAGATGGTTTTAGGGTTTGAGAAAGAAAAGATAGTAGAGAAAGAGATATGTTAGAGAAGAAATGGGAATGAGTAAGAAGGAAAAAGAGTGGGAATGAGAGGTTGTTGAGAGGGTTGTTGTAGTCTAACTTCAATGATAGATATTAAGTTCTTATTTATAAGGTAGCGTTTGCTATGGTTAAAATGGTAGAAAGGGGTAAATTGGAGGGCTATTTCGAAAAAATGAAGGGTTAACATGATAAAATCCTAATTCTGGCCGCTAGGTTTCCATAAGAGGGAAATAGGTGGACACCTGTCGACTCCTAGGATTTGCTAGGGTTTCTGCTGGGAATTTGGAAGCTAGCGTGTACCGCGGCTGAAGGAACAAGGTGCAGCTGCAGCTGTTTTCCGTCAGATTAAGCAGGGAACGAATCTGGATGGTTGGGAAGTGGACACGCGTGAAGGGAGCACGGAATCTAAACTACTTCGGTAACACGGGAACAGAACAAATGGGAAGACGCTCCGCGACCGTCTGATCTTGAAAACGCGGAAGTGTATGGATATGATTAAAACGTGGGGATGGGACTACAGGACTAAGTTGAAACGTGATGTACTGGATCATTCCCTTTAGGGGCTCTTTGCTGCTTAGCAAAGATACAGAAGTTCGATGGGAAGGTCTCCTTGAAGCGACTCGCGTCTGTTGGTATACCACGCGCCAGAATTGTACCCGACATTGTCCCGAATGCTGACCAAATGTTGACCTGACTTTGACTTCACATAATTCCCTCGTCCGGACTCCGATTTGACTTTCGTTTTCTCCTACGGGCTCGTCTCGGACTCTAATTTTGACCAATGTACTCACCTTGGCCAAAATACCAGAATTTCCTTGACTCCAAATGACCAAAATACCCTTTGTATTCGTTTCTAACCGTTTTCATACCTAACTCTGCAAAAGACGCCTAATCAAGAAAACCAACCATTTTCTTATAATAAAGACTCGAAACAGACTAACTCGGCTAAATTAAATGACTCAAATGGGACATTTTCATGACCCATCAAACATCCCCAAACTTAGATTTTGCTAGTCCTCGAGTAAAACAAAATAAAAGAAAAACCAAACTCACTTTCGGAGGAATTCCGGTTGCATTTAGCATATGCAACAAGCCGTTGAACCCCAAGGTTGCCCTCGTGGACAAGTGTTGTCTTGTGAGGGTTGTCAAAGAATGTACCCACAAAATTCAAAAACATTTCAAAAATACAATAAGGTTCAAAAGCACTCAAAATCATTCAAGACAGACCAAAAAAATATTTATCTCCTAGAAAATTTTAGCTAGCTAATAGGAATCAATCAAAGTTAACAACACTATACAGACGTTAAAAATCTCTTCACAAATCATCTAGACTCGAAGTATACACGACTAGCCACAATGAGAATCATTTCAGTTACGAACAGCCAGAACCTTTATCCCCATCGTAATACATTTCGCCTCGACTTTGGCCTCACAGACATACGCTCTAAAGATGAAATCACTCAAGAATGGTTCGCTCGTATGTGTGAGTGAGATCACTAATATAGACTCATCACATAAAAAGGGGTGAGGACAACAGTTTAGAACGAATGATCTACGAAAAGGAATATAACCACTAAAAGGAGTGGGGAAGCTCACTTACCTTTCTCACCCAATCTGCCCTCTAATAATGCTTCCTAAAGGTCAACGGATACAAGTGATGAGATGGATGATGATGAGATCGCGAGAATGTCGACGTCTTCAATGTTAGAGAACTTCAAGCAACTTCCAAACTTAGCTTTTTTGCTTTGAACACTTATTTTGCACAACAAACTAGAGTTCACATGAACTTTTTACACTTTTTGTTTATTTATTTATTTATTTATTTTATTTTATTTTTGCAAACAATACAAATACCAACACTTGTATTCTCAATAATCAACTTTTCTTTCTTTCATACTTTGCTTTCACATTCTTCTTCTTATACTTTTCATGCCTTCATTCTCGGGAATCATATGATGAATGGATGGTAGAGTATCCGTCTTCCTAAAGTTGACACTATTATCGAGTTTCATGGATTATAAGAGTAAGGTTTATTCGCTATCCTAGTGTCACTCTTAGTGGCTATGGAAGTTGAGCCCACGAGATCAATTGAGCTATTTTTATTAAAGTTGCGAGGTTGAGTAGCTCTTCACTCTACTCAGAGTCAGCGGAGAAGAGTACGCTCAAAGGTAATAGAAAGGCTCAGAAATCTCACAAGGGTTAAGTGCCCACTAATGATTAATCTAGTTCTCTCAGAACCGTCTACCCTTCACTTCCATAATACTCACATGGATAGCACACAGACGACCTCAAGACTCGACATTCATGAAGAAACTTTTAACAACTGGATAGTACGATCAACTCAACTCTATAGCTATTAACATGCCAAAAACAGCTATTAGACTCACAAGAGTTCTTCCCTATCCCCAAACTTAAACCGAACATTATCCTCAATGTTCTGAAGACTATGCTAAAATAAAAAGATGAGAACAAAGATATTACCATACTCCAATGTCCTATGCCAAATGCATGGGTTGCCTCCCAAGAAGCGCTAAATTTATCGTCTTCACTCAGATGATGGCTAAGAAAAAAACAAAGAAAAATTACTGTAAACCTACTGGATTAAGGGTTGATGACTCCCCATACAATAGTAACCGGTAAATTTGATGATCAACCCAAAAAATGAAGTATCCAGGAAGGTTTAGTCTCACGTCCATAGAATTATACGGTAGTTTGAGTGAGACTTTCAATGTGATTGAGTTATGCCCAAACTTAGATGAAGCAACAATCATTAAGTTCATACACTAGAGTTAATGGACACTGGATAAAACGGATCCTCATAAACATGACAAATGGATTGAGAGACTATAGTAGAATGCACAAGTGATGACACGAAGTTACTTGAACTTTCGAGGGACATGGTGCATAATTATTTAAGAGACTCGACTCACCTAGCTCGACACTCAAACTAGGAGGTTCTAAAATAACCTCATTGGCTCATTGTATAATCACCTCCAAGTTAGGTTCAAGTTCCACAGATTCTGACTTAGGTAAAGGCTGAGACAAACTTTCCAAACTTTCTTTCATTATGATCTCATTAGTGTCTAGAACTTCACCTAAATCGAGTGAGTCATCACTCTCTTTAGACATTTCTATTAGCCATTGTTCTTCATCTTTAGTAAGACATCTAGTTTGATCCAAAAGATTATCATGGATAAGACGAGTAGAAGGTTTAGACTCGGGAGACAACACAGACTCAACTTTTGGTTTCTTTGAAGGTGGTTCAAGAGTTTCCTCAGCAATAGACTCATATGATGATAGTGACGACTCTACGGTTGGCAAAATACTATGCTCAGAAACTTAATATGAGGTAGAATAGAATAAAGTATTTGCCTCACTTATACTACCATCCTCATCATCATAAGACTCATGGTATTGTGTATTGTACTCCATATTATCAAAGGACTCATCTTCTATGATGTTTGGTTTCTCATTGAAGGGCAATTCTAGATTTTTACCAATTCTTTCATTTAGAGCTAATCTTTCAGCTCGTAGCTCTTGACCTTTCTGCTTAAGCTCTATATTAGTCTTGACAAGACGACTATAAAGTTGATCTAATGAAGATGATGAAGAGTCATTAGTTTGAATGATATCCCATTGAGATGGTTAGGACATGTTCAAATCATAAAACTCTTCATTATGTTGACGGTAAGATGAACTATTGAGATGTGCATAGTGTGACTCATAATCTTCTTGAAGTTGACAATACTCCCAATAATTCTCAAAATAATTTTGATTGTTAAAACGTTGATAATATTGGTATTTTGTAACTGAAGGACACAACCTTCTTGAGGTTGATGATGATTCCAATAGTTATCAACGTTTATCTTCATATTCCTGAACAAGTTAATTAAGTTATTTTTCCTAACAAGTGGTATCAAAGCCAGGTTAATAACAAGTCTCAGCCCAATAACTATTGAAGTTAAGAGCCAATGTGTGAGGGGGAGATTGTTAGGATAATCCTAATTGGTTGTGGAAGGGGCATGTGGTATGTTAATAAGTGTCGGAGAAGTCTTACCTCTTGAGCTAACTTTCGGGGTGAAAGAGGCTCAAGACCACCCAACAAACTAAACATCAAGGACGCATTTTTTACATTAGGGAGAATCTAGCTCACCCACATTACCGCAAGGAGATTGAATGGTTGTTCACGGGCATTATCACTAATAGACTGAAAGAAATGGTTAGTGAGGAATCATTATTAGTATTCCTTAATGAAGCATCATCAATAACTTAGAGAAATAATAAATTCATTAAACATAAAGGAATTGATAAGAATTTAGAAATACATAAAATTATGATGTTTATTAGAGATTAAAAAATTGAACATGAAAATAAAGGAAATTTTTATGTTTGTATTTTTATTTCCAGGTTAAGATAGTTTTGTTATATTTCAACAAAAAAAAAAGATAGTTTGTTATCGCTATATAAATATCTTTATTTATTTCAGTCCCTATATATAAGTCCTTCTCTTAATTGATATATAAACATAAGATCTAAAAAAAATGATATTTTCTACATGAAGTATATTCAAACCGCCTCCTTGAACTCCCAATTGAATCACGTATGAGAATAACAAGGGTTTATCTTTCCACGTGACTGACTCTGTGGGAGGAGAGAGAAACTTTCTCTCACATGTGGTTTAGTCGGAGTTCAAAGAGGTGGTTCATGTAGATACTCCGTAGGACGCGGCGGAAACTTAGTACTATAAAAATGTTTTTTTTTTTTTGAAGTCAAGAGAAACGTATCCATTAATAGTGATAAAATCACAATGTTACATGACTGACAATTCTTAATTCTCTCCTGTGAAAACTTCATGAGAGTTACATACCTTTAAATGCAAAGTGCCTCAAGAAGGGAAAGTAATTGGACTAGACACAGACACAAAGGATCCTAAAGATCCGAAAAAAGACCCTAAAGATCTGACAAAAGGATCCTAAAGATCCGAGCATGGAGACCCTAAAGGTCTGACAAAAAGAAACATTAAAAAAACCACTGATGTCTTCACCGGTAAATCTTCAATGTCGTCGGGAAACCGCTACAGTCACCGGAAAAATCGTTGATGTCGCCGGAAAACCGCCTCCGTTACCCGATAACCGTCACCATCGCACCACCACCGCAGTCACGTCACCACCCCACCGCCGATGTCCACCGACACTGCTAGAAACCCTGTAGCAAACCACAAAACCCCCATCTTCGCAGGCGCATTCACCATCAACTCCACCACCATCACTATGTCAGCCATTTTTGATAAAAACAGAAGAATCCCCCTTTTCTCCATCTAGATCTGCGACAGTTTTGCCCTTAGAAACCACTTCATTTTCCTACTTGCAAATACCCTCTTCTCCAAGTACAGATATTGGAGAATCAACCGGTTACGTCGATCTTAGTATCAATAACGGATTTCATGGCTTGAAGCAGATAACCTTCCAGTGCAGAAGAGAAGAAACCGAAGAGAAGAAGACGATCGATCAAGGCAAAAGTGATAGATATGACTAATTATTAAAATAAAGAAAAAGAGGAATCTAGCAAAGGGAAGACCCTTCGCCGGAGAAGCCAACCAAGATCTGGAACTGTTGTTCTGAGAAAAAGTAGAGAGAGAAAAAGTAGCTTAGAGAGAGAAAATTCGGTTTAGTTTAAAGTTTTGTAGTTACTTGATCTCTATGGGTCTATAATATATGTACTATAAAAATGTTGTAATACTATAAAAATATTTTTAGTTATTTTCAGTTCCTAGATATATTTAATGTGCCTCTCCTAATTGGTAGAGAGAGATAAGATCTAAAAAGATGAATTTAATGTCTTCATAACAAATACCTTATATTTAAAAAAAAAAAAGACCTTAAAGAAACTCATCGTATAAAAAGATGATATTTGATTTCGCAATAACAAAGACCTCATAGAAACTCATTGTATCAAAATTGAAGAATTACCTGACACCTGTTAATGAAATCATTTCTAAATTGAAGTTAACTCCGTTGGAAGCAATAAATGCAAAACGACCCCATTATTTTTCGTGTGGGGAGATTAAATACTTGGTTCATCCCCCACGCTTGAGATTGTGGGGTTTATGTATGACAACGGGGAAGTAATCTAGAGGAGAAAACTTTAAACTTCTAATGGATTCTCACATCTAGATACTGCTTTTTATGGACAAGAGAGAGATTTATATCACTAACATGTTAGAAGTTCATTAGCTTTAATTAACGTGGCTGTCTTTTTGTTATGGTTTTTTTGTTAATGTTTTACTAAGTCTAAGTTAGCTAGTTAGGTTGAATAAGTGGTCCTGTTATTTAGGCAGTTTGTTAGTGTTTAACAAAGTCAAATTCAGTTTCAGAATTACTAGGAAGTGGACTTAGTCAGTGGAGTAGTGGGTTAGTTTCTTGTCTATAAATATCTAAGTGATTGATGAATAAAGCAGCAAGTGAAGCAATACATACTCTTCTTCTTCAATATTATTTTCTCTGTTAAAGCACACACTAACAGTGGTACCAGAGCCAGCATATCATTTGTTCGAAAAAATTCTCCAAAGAAGCAGTAGATCTATTCATTGCAGCAGCAAGCAGTTATGGCGTCCGACAGAGCAGTCGACAATTATGTTCAACCAGCGATACCTCGTTTCGATGGTCACTACGATCATTGGAGTATGCTAATGGAGAACTTCTTGAGATCGAAGGAGTATTGGACCCTCGTCGAAACTGGTATTGTTGAACCAGAAAACGGGAAACGGATGACAGAAATTCAACAAAAGAAGCTAGATGATCAGAGATTAAAGGACTTGAAAGTTAAAAACTATTTATTTCAAGCAATCGATCGTTCCATCTTAGAAACAATTCTGCAGAAAAATACTTCTAAACAGATATGGGATTCCATGAAAAAGAAATACCAAGGTACAACAAGGGTGAAAAGACAACAACTTCAAACTCTTCGCAAAGAATTTGAAACTCTGCATATGAAGGAAGGTGAGTCAGTTAATGATTATTTTTCTACAACATTAGCGATTGCAAACCAGATGCGCATTCATGGTGATAAGTTGAGTGACGTCTCAATAATAGAAAAAATTCTTAGATCTATGACACCAAAATTTGCGTCTGTTGTATGTTCAATTGAAGAGTCGAATGATATCGATGAACTATCAATTGACGAATTACAAAGTTCATTGTTGGTACATGAACAAAGGATGGGAATACCTCCCTCTGAAGAACACGCATTGAAGGCATCAACCCATACTGGTCAAGTGAGAGGGAGAGGGTATAATAGAGGTCGTGGTACAGGACGAGGAAGAGGACGAGGTAGAAATTTCCAGCATACAGATTCCTTTAGCAGAGGTAAAGGTCGAAACAATCATCATTCATCCAAATCAGAGGGCAGGTTTGATAAGTCAAACGTTGAATGTTATCGATGTCATAGGTATGGTCATTTTAAGTCAGAATGTTTTGCTAACTTGCATTACAATAAACAAGAGAAAACACATTTTGCAGAAAAGGAAGAGAAAGAAGAAGAAACCATATTAATGGCATACCATGAAAAGGAAGAGAAAGAAGAAGAAACCATATTAATGGCATACCATGAAAAGGAAGAAAAAGAAGAAGAAATCGTATTAATGGCATACCATGAAAATGAAGAGTCCAAATCAAACTTGTGGTATTTAGATTCAGGCTGCAGCAATCACATGTGTGGTAATAAGTATTTATTTTCTGAGTTGGATGAGTCTTATAAAGATTATGTGAAACTTGGTAACAATTCTAAAATTGTTGTCATGGGGAAAGGCATTATCAAATTTCAAGTAAGAAATCATAGTGTAAAATTTGTTGATGTTTTCTATGTTCCAGACTTGAAGTCTAACCTCATCAGCGTGGGTCAACTACAAGAAAAGGAGTACACAATTACTTTCGCCAAAGGTCAGTGCAGAATTCAGCACCCAGAGAAGGGCTTAATAGCCCACGTCTACATGACATCAAACAGGTTGTTCCCTTTATATATACAAGATGACGTTCAGGCATGTATGGTTGAGAAAGTACAAGACTTAACATGGTTGTGGCATTATCGCTATGGTCATCTCGGCTTCAATGGGTTGAAGACTCTTCAAGCAAAGGATATGGTAATTGGTCTTCCTCAAATTACCAATCCTTCACATATTTGTGAAGAATGTGTTGTTGGGAAACAACATCGTGACCCCTTTCCGAAGAAAAGTTCTTGGAGAGCCAGGGAAACACTTCAGTTAATTCACTCAGACATATGTGGACCAATCACTCCAACTTCAAACAGCAACAAGAGGTATTTTATCACTTTTACAGATGATCATAGTAGGAAAACTTGGGTGTACCTGTTGCAAGAAAAGTCAGAAGCTCTTGCTGTATTTAAGAACTTTAAAGCTTTAGTTGAGAAGCAATCAGGGAGAGAAATCAGAACTCTGCGTTCAGACCGTGGCGGCGAATATAATTCTACTGAGTTTATTAATTTTTGTCAAATGCATGGTATTTGTAGACAATTGACAGCATCATATTCACCACAGCAAAATGGTGTTTCGGAGAGGAAGAATCGCACAATTCTGAATATGGTACGCAGTATGTTGGCAACAAGAAGAGTTCCTAAAATATTTTGGCCCGAAGCAGTCAATTGGAGTGTTCACGTACTTAATAGGAGTCCTACTTTTGCTGTTAAAAATGCGACTCCTGAAGAAGTTTGGAGCGGACACAAACCAACGGTTAGTCACTTCAAAATCTTCGGATGTGTAGCTTACACACACATTCTAGATGCAACAAGAAGAAAACTAGATGATAAAGGATTGAAATGTATCTTTCTTGGTACAAGTGAAGAGTCTAAAGCAAATCGATTACTCAATCCTTTGACTAATAAGATAATTATTAGTAGAGATGTCATATTTGATGAAGGAACGTCATGGAACTGGAATGATAGTGGAAATCAGCAAATTCCAAAATATTTTGAGGAAGAAATAGTTGAAAATGGAGAAGATCAGCAACAAGTATTGAACGTGGATCCACCTAGTACAGAAGTGCTGCCATTAGATGTCAACAGTTCATCAAATTCAACAAATCAAAGAACTCAGCGTCAAACACAAAGGCCGCCATGGATGTCTGACTATGTAAGTGGAGATGAATTATCTGACGAGGATACAACTGCCCATTTTGCTTCGTTTGCAGATTGCGATCCTATATCGTTTGAAGAAGCAATCAAAGACACAAAATGGAAAAATGCAATGGATGTTGAAATACAATCTATGGAAAAGAATGATACATGGCAACTTGTTGATCTTCCTAAGACCAAAAAACAATTGGTGTGAAGTGGATTTATAAAACGAAGCTAAATGAAAAGGGGGAAATCAGCAAACACAAAGCTCGATTAGTCGCAAAAGGGTACAAACAGTAGTTTGGTATCGATTACAAGGAAGTTTTTGCTCCGGTTGCAAGACATGATACTATCCGACTAGTAGTGTCATTTGCAGCTCAAAACTCATGGCCTATCTTCCAACTAGATGTGAAGTCAGCCTTTCTACACGGTGAGTTACGTGAACAGGTATATATCGACCAACCTCCTGGTTATGTACGAGAAGGAAGTGAAAACAAAGTCTACAAATTAAAAAAGGCTCTATACGGACTTAAACAAGCACCTAGAGCTTGGTATAGTCGTATAGAGGCATATTTTTGTAAAGAAGGCTTTGAAAAATGTCCATATGAGCACACACTCTTTGTTAAGTCAGAAAGTGCTGGAAAATTATTGATTGTTTGCCTGTACGTAGATGATCTAATTTACACGGGCAATGACCAGGTGATGTTTAATGATTTTAGAAAATCCATGATGGCTGAATTTGAAATGACTGACTTGGGGTTGATGCATTACTTTTTGGGCATTGAAGTAGTACAATCACCTTCAAGAATCTTCATTACACAACAGAAATATGTTATGGAAATTCTAAACAGGTTTCAAATGGCGAATTGCAATTCAGTAGGAACTCCAATGGAACAAGGACTGAAGCTATCAAAGGATTCTGGTGAAAAGAAAGTTGATAGCACTCATTTCAAGCAAATTGTTGGCAGCCTTATGTATTTAACAGCAACAAGGCCTGATATTATGTATGCGGTTAGTTTCATGAGCAGGTATATGGAATGTCCAACTGAACATCATCTTCTTGTTTTGAAAAGAATATTACGTTACTTAAAAGGTACAATTGACTTGGGTGTTTTCTACAAAAGAGAAGGATCAAATCTTATCGGGTTTAGCGATAGTGACTATGCTGGAGATATTGATGGAAGACGAAGCACTTCAGGTAATGTGTTTCTAATGAGTTCAGGTGCTGTATCGTGGTCTTCAAAAAAGCAACAAATTGTTACTTTATCCACAACTGAATCGGAATTTGTAGCAGCAACCTCATGTGCATGCCAAGCTATATGGTTGAGAAGGATACTCGAAATGATGCATTGTTTTCAGCAAGGGCCTATAATGATTTATTGTGATAATAGTTCGGCAATTAAACTCTCGAAGAATCCAGTTCTACACGGCAGAAGCAAACATATTGATGTGAGGTATCATTTCCTTCGCGATCTCACACAAGATGGTTCAATTGATTTAGTTTATTGTCGAAGTGAAGATCAAGTGGCTGCTATATTAACCAAGCCCCTGAAATTAGCTCCATTTGTGAAGCTGCGTTAATGCCTTGGAGTATGTTCTATCTCGAAGATAAATTGATTGTTAAAGAACAATTAGTTTAAGGGAGAGTGTTAGAAGTTCATTAGCTTTAATTAACGTGGCTGTCTTTTTGTTATGGTTTTTTTTGTTAATGTTTTACTAAGTCTAAGTTAGCTAGTTAGGTTGAATAAGTGGTCATGTTATTTAGGCAGTTTGTTAGTGTTTAACAAAGTCAAATTCAGTTTCAGAATTACTAGGAAGTGGACTTAGTCAGTGGAGTAGTGGATTAGTTTCTTGTCTATAAATATCTAAGTGATTGATGAATAAAGCAGCAAGTGAAGCAATACATACTCTTTTTCTTCAATATTGTTTTCTCTGTTAAAGCACACACTAACATAACATACTCAAAATTGATTCCAAGATTCTGGATGAGAATATTTTACTTACTTTTTCTTTGTTTTTATTCGAATCAAGTTCATTAATCTTTTTTTTTAGAAAGGAAAATGGAAGAATCAAAACCTTTGGTTTTGGGGTTTCCAAAGCTGTTTGATCTCCTTCACGAAACAACAATCTTAAAAATCGATTTAGCTTAGAGAGAGAACCATGAAAAGAAAGAGAGTAATGGAGATGGTGGTGATGGAATGAGAAGAAGAACTGAAAAAGGGAAAGATGTAAAAAAATTGGATCAAACCGACGATGTTCATCCCAACAAATATAAAGAAAGGATAAAAAGAGATACTTGTGGAAGAAATGGTAAAAAAAAAAAAAATTGTTGACTAACAAAACTATGATCTTGGAACCATTTTGAATGTTGGACTATTATGAGGGCTAAATTTTTCAGTTGTCAGAAATTAGGAGTCCAATTGAAATTAAACCAATTACGTTATATCGACTTTGATTAGGAGGTCAAATTTTGAAAAAACATTCATTGATCTTATATTTGTTTGCAATGTCTCTTATCGCACAAGAGTTGTCGTGTAGTTTGTAGTCAAATATCTATTTTTGCAGTTACAAAATTCCGTTAAAACGTCGTTAGAAACTCTATCTCAGTTCGTGGTCTTTAACAAACTCAACCTCTCTTGCAGTGAGGCTGACCATGTATGAAAAATAATAAGTAGAGTTGCGTTCTTACAGCCGTTTGTAGTTTGAGGGAGATAATCCCTGAAAATGTAAATCTTTGCATATATGTGCAAATGTGACCTATGGTATTTCTTTTGTGTAAAATGTCAACGCCAAGAGCATCTCCAATGCAAAACTAAAAGGAATACTAATCGTTTTATGTGTCAAGTCTCAGTTTAGATTATCTTTTATTGATGCAGACTATTGAGATTTTCTAATCAAAATACATCTCAAATTAACACGGTAAAAACTTAAAATTAGTTACATGAATAAATTTCCTTTCAATTAAACATGTTGACAAACACATGTTGATGTAGGTAATTGAGGTCTTCAAGAATAATCTTAAATATCGAGCTTCATATTGAGATATTTTAAAATTAATTGTTGTCACATCATCTTTAAGTGTAGATATAGCACTTGTGATCTTTCTACCCAAGTGATATGCTTGGCACAACATATAGTTCAACATTGGTGGGTGATTTTCATCCCACTCCGGTTAACCGATGATCATACCGTAGATTCAAATTTCTCTTTTATTTTAACTGAATATTACTCTAACATTAGCCCACATCCTATCATCTTATATTTCATCACCAAGGAAGGTTTTCACGTATGGGATCAATTCATGTTTATTTGGATCCATCGCTTAACCTTATGGATAATGAGCTCATGTTGTCTGTCTTATAAGAAATTTAACATTAGTATTAACTTACCTTTCGACCCAGGAAGACACTTAGATTCACATAGTTATGTCCATCTTAGTAGCCCACCTTTTATCTCTTACGCTTTAGCTCAACCTCTGTCGAATTCTTTCGTGTTTGATTTTCGAATAGATTTAACTACTTATCCAAGGTCCTTAACATGCTCACTTCCACCCCTTGTCGCAACTCATTTGTGATCTTTTGTCCGATTAGTTGAGTATTTATACTCGGGCTATGATGGCGATCCCATTTTCCAGGTGTCTGATCAGATTCTAATTTGTAGAACTCGAACGGATATGATCTCTGCTTATGGAGAATACTGGCGGGATAACTCGGAACCATCATTTGGTTCCACCTTACAGACACCCTTGTTTCGTTCTAGAACTTCGGGTGTCTGTTTAATCCATCTTCAATGTAACAGGAAGACAGGAACTAGTTTTATTTTTCAATCTATAGGAAAGAATCTCAAGACCAATTCTCACATCCTCCTCTTGAAGAGCTGCAAGGCGTATAAGCTACAAAATAAAGGAAGATCCACTACTCGAAGTTATTTTACGCAATTCCTCAATTCTGTATTTTGTTGTATTACTTTGTTTACTGTTATATTTGTTTTTTTAAATTTGAATATTGTAATAGACTCTTAAGTTAATGTAACTACTTTCAACAAAAAAGAAAAGATATGTTTGGCACAACTAGCAAGCTCACAAAGTCCCAATCAATAACCCAACACTTGCATATTAAATATTAATTAGTTTGTCGGCATACTTTATTCCATATGGCCTATGGCCACTGTTGACCATCAGCTTATAAGGCAATGACTAATATGTCAATAGCTTTTGACTGAGATTTGGGAATTTTGTCAGTTTGTATATAATTTTCCACTATAAAGCTGTATAAAGTGAGATTAGTTTCTGACTTTCTCCATTTTCAACAAAAATAAAAAGTAAAAAGAATAAATGAGAGACTACTTTGGGAAGACCACATAAAAGTACTAGAGGGTAAATTTGGGTCATGACAGTGTTTATCCAACATGAGCAATCATTGATAAGAACAACACCCTTTGTGTGAGATAATCTTAGTTATGCTAAAATTAAATATAAATAATAGATTAGAGAAGTCAGAGATGTTACATTGGAACACAATCACATGAGCCTTGATTAGAAAAGGAAAAATGGGCTTCCCGTCCGAAAAAAGCCCATTTAATAAGACCCAACCCCTCTGCAGCTTGTAAATTAGCCGCAGGTCCTCACACCAGAAAAGGACGGTCAGTGTCAGCTTTTCCTTATCTTTTTCTTTTTTCTTTCCTAGACTACCCTTGTCCGTCCATAATCCAGCTTTCCTTTCTTTTTCTTTTGGAAAGGACACCACACATTAAAATCTTTCCCATCTAAGAAAGAAATCTATTCCCTATAACAAAAAAAAAAAAAAAAAGAAAGAAATCAATTAAGATAGATTTTCTTTCTTATTTTAAATTTCATCTCTTATTTCTCTCACTATATTTTTCTCACTATTTTTATCAACTTCTTGTTTCTCTCTTTCTCTTTAAAGTTTTTGTAAAAATCTTGTTCCCTCTCTTTAAATTTTTTGCGGAAATCTTCATCTCCATCACTCCGGTGACAATTTTTTTTCTTTAATAGAGATTTCTAATATAATGGATATAGTAAATAATGATGATTTTGATAGAAATTTAACGGCGAAGAAATCAGGCCTAAGGTTATTGATTTTGATAAAAATTTTAAAACTTTAAGAAATTTCTCAAATTGATTTCATTTTCTTTTGATGCCATTTTTACTGATCTTCTTCATCTCTTTCTCTTTCTAAAAGATCAAGAATTTCTAATCTTCTTCTTCATCTCTCTCTATCTCTCTCTCTCTCTCTCTAAAAGATTAAGAATTTCCAATCTTCTTCTTCATTTATTTCTCTCTCTAAAAGATTAAGAACTCCTAGCGTATGCTTCCTGATCTTCCTCATCTCTTTCTCTCTATAAAAGATCAAGAATTTCTGATCTTCTTCATCTATTTCTTTCTTTAAAAGATTAAAAACTCATGTCGCCAAAACTTCTTTAAATTTTGGCTAAAAATTTGAATCATGCCTTACATTTTTATGTAAGTGTTTTTTACATATACAGAATAGTAAGCTTCTTAAAGATGATCAATACTCCTATATCAACACAGTAAAACTCAAAGTTTTCAGTGATGGAATCTTTAGAACTATTTCCAACATTTTTTTCTTTTTGACATTTCAACCAATGTATTTGCAGAGTTTTATGTCCTATACATACATAGTTTTCCTCAACTAGATGAGCTTACATGACAATATTGGTTACCAATACATAACCTTTGCACCTTACATTAAAGATTAGTTGTTTTTTGTACAATGCGTTAGTTTTTGTACAGTACATGACAAAATGTACAAGAAGTTGCGCGATGTTCAGTAAAATATTATGTGTGTAGTACATTACAAAATGTAGAGTGAAATCTTCAGTTGTATTTAGCTTCACAGATATACACTTACGTGGTGAAGTGTAGTGTACACTCTTCAGTTCCCGCCACACTACCAAGTTCCTGTTACCTGTGTAAAGCTTTTCAAATGTACAGTTGGAACACATTGTAAAACTTTTTTCACTGTTGTGGCTATGAGTGTTGGAAACTTTTTTCCGAACTCAAAATGTACACAGTTCGATATATTGTATTGATTATAACTGCATTTTGAAATGCAGTTATAATCAGAGTGTCGTAAATTTCAAAATGTACACAGTTCGATATATTGTATTGATTATAACTGCATTTCACAACATCTCAAATGTATGTACAAATGATAAGATGATGATTTTCTAATGTAAAACATAAAGAGATTTTATGTAAATGGTTAACAATATGAATGTTAATCCTTGTCCACCAAATTGTGGAATTACTTAGTTGACTGTACATAAAAAGTTATGCAGTAAAGTATATAATTCCCTGTACACAGTCCAGTAGACTGTAAATTGTTTAATTCCCAAACAATTATATGATGATTTTTTATGTAAAACATAAAGAGATTTTATGTAAATGGTTAACAATATGAACGTTCATCCTTCTCCACCCAACTGTGGATTTAATCAAGTCACTGAACATAAAAAGTTATGCAATACATTATATAATTCACTGTCAACTGTTTAATGGACCGTAAATTGTTAAATTCCCATATAAATATAAGAAAAAGTACATCTTTTACTGTAAGGGATTACACAATATAGTTCAACTTGCATATAAATGATACAGTTTAATTAATAACTAAAATATTCCCAGGTGGTTGAGCCCCAAACAAGTGTTGAAGTGGACACCCAAGATGAGCTCATGCCAAGTAGTTGCTCGCCAAAAAAATGTTTGTGGACCAAGCTAGAAGAAAAATGACAGAGGTGAACTTTCCCAAATCATATAACAAAGACACGATGATTCTTCCTCCTTTAACAAAGAAACGTCTCGGTAGACCTCGCAATACTCGATTTTCATTAAGAAAATTTCCGTTTTGGAAGGTATGTATATGACATCTTATTATGTAGTGTACATTACAAAATATTCTATAATTTTCATTAAAAAATCTTTAAGAAAATGTACACTATTCCGTTCCCGCTACACTACCAAGTTCTTGTTACCTATGTCGGTGCACTGTCCACACTACATTCTTTCTCATGGGAATATTGAAATGTAGATAACAAAATGTCCTATAAATTTTCATTGAAATAGTTTACCTTTTGGAAGGAATGTATACATAACAAAACAAAATTAAACTTTCTTTTCAAAAAGTGTCCAGTACATAACAATATGCCTAGTAAGTTAAAAATTGTCCAGTACATAACAAAATGTCCTATGAATTTTCAAAGTGAATAGTTTACATTTCGGAATAGGAAGATTTATTATGTACAGTAAATAATAAATTGTCCTACAAAATTTATTGTACATAACAAAATTTCCTATACTTTCTTTTCAGAAAGTGTCCAATACATAACAAAATGTCCGGTACATACAAAAATGTCCAGTGCCTAACAAAATATCCTATGAATTTTCAGTGAAATACTTTACATTTTGGAAGGAGGGTTTGCTTCTCTTCAACTAATTTAAGGGGAATAACAAAAAATCGACATTAACATATTAAGTGAGGTCTATGTCTGAAGTTGGAGGGTTTGCTTAATTTCAAAGATGAACTACATCCTCTTGCCTTGAATGTTATCATTTAAAGAATCGGTACAGTTATTGTTCCTTATACAATCCCCTTCTCATGGTCAAGTTTAGTGTAAATTTTACTGTTCCCAATTTGTTCCCACATTTCTTTTATTATCTGGAAGTTTACTCTATATTTTTCAGTTTCCTTCGCCTTATATTTAGTATCTTTTTCTTTAATTTCTGCTGGTTGGAAAGTGAATTCTTCAGTCCACACTCTTCAATTACTGCAACATCATAAGCCTCAATGATTCCACCAGAATTGAATCAGTCAGTAATTGTTTATCCTAAAGTCCCCTTTTCGTGGTCAGGTTTAGTGTAAATTTTACCGTTCCCAATCCTTTACCACGTTTCTTTGTTATGTGGAAGTTTACTGTACATTTTTTTAATTTCCTTCGCCTTATATTTCTAACTTTTTCCTTATTTTGTGAAGGTTGCCATGTGATATCTTAAGTCCCTTCTCTTCAACTGTTGCAAGATCATCAGCGGCATTGATTCCACAAGAACTGAATCGGTATACTAATTGTTGTATTCCACATTCTTAGAGTGAGATTTTTTCTTCTCAACTTTGTTATAGGATTATGCCAATATTCTCTCCATACAGTTTGTACAAAACTTCTTGAAGTTTTCTGGGATACTGCACCAATATTGTCGAAGTTGTACAACTCTATATCTTAACAAAGTTATCATGGAAGTCTATAATACATATTTTTATTGTCTGTACATTATAAAATTTACAGTACATAATTGCATGTCATGTACATTGTAAGATGTAAGCTAGACCATTAAAGGTTTCACAGATAGTTCTCCCTTCACGTAGTCTTCAAATCGATTAATGTTATCTTTAGTCGAAGTTGTACAACTCTGTATCTTAACAAAGTTATCATGGAAGTCTATAATACATATTGTTATTTCCTGTACATTATACAATTTACTGTGAATGATTGTATGTCCTGTACATTATAAAATATACAGTACATAATTGTATGTCATGTACATTATAAACTTTACAGTACATAATTGTAAGTCCTTTTTCTTCTAGCTTGGTCCCCAAATTGTTCTTTCTGCGAGCAACTACTTGCCATGTACTCATCTAGGGTCTCCGTGAAGATTCTTTTTGTATGCAGCATGACGTAAATCCCGCCGTCCAGGGCTCACTTCAACACTTGTCTGGGGCTCAAGCACCTGAGGGCATAAAAAGTTATTATAAACGGTATGATTTATATGTAAGTGGAACTGTATTGTGTAATCCATTACATTACAAGATACATCGTTTCATTTATTTATTTGGGAATTAAACAATTACAGTCCACTGAACCGTGCACAGTGAATTATATCATGTACTGCATAACTTTTTATGTTCAGTTAACTTGGTAAATCCACAGTAAAGTGGAGAAGGATGCACATCATATTATTAATCATTTACATAAAACCTCTCTATGTTATACATTAGAAAATCATAATCTAATTGTTTGGGAATTAAACAATTTACAGTCAACTAGATCGTGTACAATGAAGATATAAAGTTTAGGAATTAAAGTATTAAACTAATCGGATCCAAGAATGCCCTATTAGCCCAAATTTGTACTGTAAATTAATCAATTAAAGGTACACGATATTATGTACAGTAATGAAGATATAAAGTTAGTCATAATCACCTTTTTCTTCCTAGGATTTGTTCTACATCATGGAAAGTTGAGAATCAAAACACATTCCTAAGACGACATCAAGTAAAATAAGTTGAAGAACAATAACACAAAGGTCTTTAAAGAGCAGAAACACAAAACTAAATCTCAATATTTCTTCCCCAAATTAACAAAAGGTAATTGATTTGGTTTTTAACAAACACAAGAAGAGGTTGAAGAATGAAGAGGACACTTACGGTTTCTAAGTGTTGTTTATTCGTTCTTCGTTGATTAGTGGGGAAAAAGGGGATCTGAAGAAGATTTAGGGTTTTTTTTTCCTTCTTTGATTTAGATCTTGTTGATACAGGTTCTTCGATGTTAAGTTTCCAAGAAGCCTTTATAGGTGCAATTTTTTTCACCATCTGCACCAACAAAGGGAAAGATAAAATAGAAAGATGTTCAGATTTAGGGTTTTTTTGTATAATAATGGTGAGAGAGTATGAAAAACTTACTGTTTGAAGCAGATTGTTTGTTGTAAATGGATTTGTTGAAGAGATTCGAAGCTTTTCGGTCGAGCTTTGTTGGAGTCGAAATGAGGAAGATGAATGGGAACATCTGGTTTTCAAGTGATTTGGAGAGAGAGAAAAGAAAATTCTCTAGTAAATGAAAGTTGGAGATGGGACGGCTGCCTTAATTCGCGGGCTTCTTTGAATGGTATTTCCGTGAATACTTAAAGAACCAAGGTCATTCTCGTTTTTCATTTTGGAAACCTGACGCAATGGACTTGACGCGTATTGTTTTTCTGACGCGGGCTGGGTTCTTATTCTTGGGCCTATTTTGGACGGTTTGCCCAACTCCTCATTAGAAAACTACACCCATACTGTGAGATAATTTCACGTCTATTTTATTTTTTTAAAATTCCAAAAAATTAGAGTCTGATTTGTTGCCCTTCGGGTGACTTTGATTAGTTTCAAATAGAAAGATACTCTTATTGTGAAATAATTTTAAGGAAACTAGTTTTGAGATTCTTTTTTTTTTTTGGAATCTGACTACGATCAACGATAGTCATTATATTTGACATTGATACATCAAAGATGTGATAAGCTCGATAACGATTCATTCAAACTCTTACAAGATCGGGCCTATAGTCGAACTAAACTATGGCCTAAAGTTTCAAATAACCATAAATTCCACTTTTTCTGGGATTCGAACCTGGGACCTCCAGAGCTTTATCAAGTTTTTGTCAACGCCTTGGAATCACTTGAGCTACCAACTGTTGACAGTTTTGAGAAGTTTTAGTATATTACATTTGTTTTTTTTGTTTTTTTTGTTGAAATAGATTTATCAATTTGACAAAGAGTAGTCAAACAAATAAGTCTACACCCTAGTAAACAAAAAAAAGAAGAATTCTATCTAGCCATGTCAAAATCAGATGTTGAAGTTGAAGGTATTTGAACTCCACTAGTCTAAAATATATTGCATTATGAATAATTGGAGGTAGTTTGAGTATTTACTTTTACAAGAGGCGAAAGTAAAAAGGGTTAAATTTTTTAACCGAGTTCCTTTTGTTATTTGGATATCGTGATTCCAAATAATATTTTTACTTTCAAAATCTAATCTTATTTTCGCAATATCATTTTTTTTGGAAGAAAGTTATCTTTTTGTGATTTATAACACAAGTAGGCAAGAGTGATGATTTTACATCAAATGTCCTTTTTTTTTAGTAAAATGAAATCTTGTCAACAACACAGGTCATATTAAGTCACTAAGATAAAAGAACTAGAAGTTCAAATCATGTTGACAATGTTCATGATGAAACAAAACAACACGTGTAGAGAAATATTCAAGGCCGAAGATATACACTCATCTTGAAATTAAATAGCAAAATGGGTGACAGAGTTTCGAACACATATTAGAGTGTCCAAATGTCCACTGAATAAGAGCTTACCAGCCGAGCAAACTACTTCAATCATTAATAAAAGTTTTGCTTAAATATTTTTTAGTCTGGTATGAAGCCTTTTAACGCAAATTAATTATTTTTTATATATTTAGTTCCACAAGAAAATTTCTATCATATGGTAAGTTGTCAAAATCTATCTTTAATCAAAAAAGAAAAAGTTGTCAAAATCTATTAATGTGGGTACTCTTTAGACAAATAATGGATATACTAGCAATGAACTATAACAGTTTCGTCGCTTTTGTAAGTTTTATTACGTTTTGAAATCATTTAGGGGGGGGGGGGGGGGGGGGAGGGGGGTAGTGGATCAAGACATTGGGGGACATTAGGGGACAATCAGAGACAAAATGTTCCGTGGACATTTCAAGACATTTCGGGACATTTGTCTGTAGACAAAATGTCTTTATAGACATTTCAAGACATTTGATTCGTAGACAAAATGTCTTTATAGACATTTCAAGACATTTGATTCATAGACAAAATGTCTTAAGAGACATTTCAAGACATTTGGTTCACGGACAAAATGTTCCGGGGACATTTCAACATACTGAATCCATGGACCAAATGTGTAGTGGACATTATTATTATTATTATTATCATTATTATCATTATTATTATTATTATTGTTATTATTATTATTTTTATTATTATTATTATTATTATTATTATTATTATTATTATTATTATTATTATCTCATCATTGAAGGACAATTGGTAGACATTTATTATTTTAATATTGTCTAACCATATGAAATAATATATTTGTACTCATATTTCAAAAATATATTTTTCGATATTTGTGGACATCTGTGGATATCCGAGGACATTGAAGGACAGTTGGTAGACAATTATTTTAATTTTATTATTATTGTTTAACCATATGAATTATGAAATAATATATTTTTACTCATATTTCAAAAATATATTTTTAGACTTTTGTAGACAACCGTGGATATCTGAGGACATTGATTGACAATTAGTGGACATTTATTATTTTAATATTATCATTATTATATAATCATATGAAATGATATATTTGTACCACTAATCTGAAATATATTTTTTGACTTTCGTAAACATCCGTAGATATCTGTGGACATTGATAGACATCTGTAGATATCTGTGGACATTAATATAATAATAATATAATAAAATAAAATAACATAATATAATAATAAAATAACATAATATAATAATAATACAATAATAATATAATAATATAATATATCATAATAATACAATATAATATAATATAATATGATAATAAAATATTAATATAATAATAAAATAAAATATAATAATATTATATTACTATAATAATAAAATATAGTAATATAATAATAAAGTAATATTATAATAATATAATAATAGCACAATATAGTAATATGATAATAATATCATTATTACTATAATAGAATAATAATATTATAATATAATACTATATAATAATACAATAATATAATAAGAGAATATAATAATAATATAATATAGTAATATAATAATAAGATAATAATATAATAATAGTATAATTTAATAATATGATAATATTTTATATATTATTTATTATATATTATTTAATCTAATTTGATAATAATAATTATTTTTATTATCTTCCTCACTGAAATGTCCCCAAGTTTCCTCAAATGTCTTCCATATTTTGAGAGACATTTTCTCTCCAAAAGCTCTCCCAATTTACACTAAAATGTCTCCAAATGTCCCCAAAACTAATTTGTCTTGAAATGTCCCCAAATTCGTGTCCCAAACGAATAACACGGACATTTGGAGACATTTAAAATGTCCCCAACCAATAACACGGACATTTCGGGACATTTGAAATGTCTCCAACCAATAACACGGACATTTGGAGACATTTCGGGACATTTGAAATGTCCCGAACCAATAACGCAGACATTTCGGGACATTTAAAATGTCCCCAACCAATAACACGGACATTTGGGGACATTTCAAATGTCCCCAACGAATAACACGGACATTGGGGGACATGAAAATGTCCCCCAATGTCTTGATCCACTACCCCCCCATATTCTAAATTGAGGTTCTTTTTTTAAATTGAGTTGGAAAGTTAATAAAGTTCAACAAAAAAAAAAAAAAGTTGGAAAGTTACTTACAAACTAAAGTTTATAAATTATATCCATATATATCAATAGAAAAAATTGTTTGTATATATATCAATAGAAAAGTCAACAGTTGGTAGCCCAAGTGGTTCCAAGGTGTTGACATAAACTCCAGAAAGCCTTGGAGGTCTCAGGTTCGAATCTCAGAGAAGGTGGAATCTTTGGTTATTTGAATTGGGATTATTAGGGTGTGAATAATGTTTGTTGGGCTTTAGGCCATGTTTTGTTGGGCTATAGGCCCGGTTATGTTAGTGTTTGAGTAGGCGGTTATCGAGCTTATCACATCTATGATGTATCAAGTGCCAAATGTAACGACATACGTAGATCGTAGTCGACTTCAAAAAAAAAATATATATATATATATATATATATCAATACAAAAAATTGCTTGTATTGGCTGAAAAGTGAACACATAAAAAAAAGGGTCTCATGATCTTTACAGCAAGAAAAAGAACATGGCTAAAATGCCGCGAATTTGTCTTCGTTTTTCAATGAAGCGAAAATGGCGGTAACTGGTTTTTAACATCACCATTCAATTTATGAAAACCGCTTCCTCCCACGTTACTCCTTTTTCTTCTTCATCTCTCTCTCTCTCTAGTTTTGTCTTTCATTTCTTTCTCTCTCTAGATTTCCGGTAAACCCTAATTTTTTACATCAAATTCGACCGTTAATAGGTAAAAAAAAAATATCTTAAGCTTTCTCTCTCTCTCTCTCTAACTAGGTAGTCCCACATCAATGAGTACTCCTCAACCATCTTTCTTTCTTTTCTTCTTCTTCGTCAATGTTCCTCATTGTTTCTCTGTGTAAACCCTAGAAAAATCCACTACAATGGTTTCAGATCTAAACGGGAAAAGTGAATCCACCACCACCACCACCACCACTTCAGCAGTACTGAGTTCAATGGATTCTTCTTCTGATCAAATAATTATCCTTCATGGAGATCTTGATTTGAATATTATAGAAGCTAAATCCTTACCCAATATGGATTTAATGGCTGACCGTTTCCGTCGTTGTTTCACCGTTTGTGGTACTCCATGTACTTCTCACAATAGTAAGCAGCGGCACCACCACCGGAAAATCATCACAACAGATTCTTACGTAACTGTTTGTCTATCTGATGCTACTGTTGCTAGAACTAGAGTTATTTCAAACTCTCAAAACCCTAGTTGGAATGAAACTTTCAAAATTCCACTTGCTCATCCAGTTTCTAGAGTTGAAATTCAGGTAAAAGATGATGATGTATTTGGTGCTCAATTAATTGGAACTGTTACAATTTCTGCTCAACAAATTAGAGATGGAGAATTAATTAGTGGTTGGTTACCAATAATTGGTCCATCAGGTAAACCCCCAAAACCAGATTCAGCTCTTAGATTTGAAATGAAGTTTATACCTAGTGAAAAAAACCCATTATATCACAAAGGAATTGCATCAGATTCAAACCATTTAGGTGTTAGAAATACTTATTTTCCTGTTAGAAGAGGAGGATCAGTAACTCTATATCAAGATGCTCATGTTCCTGATGGAATGTTACCCAAGATTGAATTGGATAATGGGAAGATTTTTAGACAAGAACAATGTTGGGAAGATATTTGTCATGCTATTTTAGAAGCTCATCACTTGATTTATATAGTGGGTTGGTCTATTTACCATAAAGTTAAGCTTGTTAGAGAACCAACCAGACCATTACCTAGAGGTGGGAATTTGAATCTTGGTGAACTTCTTAAGTATAAATCACAAGAAGGGGTTCGAGTTCTCTTGTTAGTTTGGGATGATAAAACTTCTCATAACAAATTCTTCATCAATACTGTAAGTAATTTCAATTTTTTTTTTGTTTTTGGTACATTAAGTTTCTTAATTCAGTGTCTATTCTTGTTGTTACTCACATAAAAATGAAATAAAGATTTTACTTTCAGGAGAAAAACTCCAATTTTTGTTGTTCTCCTTAATCATATTTGCTAGTTGGGGAGGTAACTTTTTTGAAAAAGGTTGGGTTTTCTTTGTCTGGTTCAGAATGCCAAGTTTAGATATTCAGTGACTTGGATGCAATTCTGGATATAAGCTATCAACATCATTCTTTTTTTCCCCTCACTCACTTTTGGCCTTGAGACCAATTTTGGACCCAGAGAATGGCTAAAGGCCATGAGTGTTAGTTACCTCCACTGACCAAGGAATGAAATTTCGGTTTCGGCATAGAAATGGAAATATTTCGGTCATTCGAAATTTATTTACTGACAATGCATTGTTAAGAGAAACTTAGTGAAATTTTGGTTTCGATGGAAACTTCGGTAGACATGGAAATATTGAAATTTAATTCCTTGCCCCTGACGAAAGTATGAATATTATGATATGTGTATATGTTTCTTTACTTCGATGATGATTTAGTTAGAGTTCCTTTAATCTTGTATGACATGGTTTTGGTTGTAGGCAGGAGTGATGGGCACCCATGATGAAGAAACAAGGAAGTTTTTTAAGCATTCATCTGTAATTTGTGTTCTATCACCTCGTTATGCTAGCAGTAAGCTTAGCATTTTCAAGCAACAGGCAGGTTTTATATTCCATTTGTTCTTCCTATGGACTACAATAATTTGATCGGTTAATTTAACTCTGAAGTATCTAGTCCCGGTCTTACTGTTCAAACATGATTTGACGACTATTGTTTTCTCAAGGGCTTAGAGGGACCTAAGTTATTTCTCCTTGTTCTCAAATTGAGTTGGTTAAAGAAATCAAGAATAAGATGAAAAGTTCGGAGTCTTACATTTTATGAAATTTGAACTGTATGATTTTCTGATGTTGCTATCACAATATCTATATCCAGGTCGTAGGAACCCTCTTTACCCACCATCAGAAGTGTGTCCTTGTAGATTCACAAGCATCTGGAAATAACAGAAAGATAACAGCTTTTTTAGGAGGTCTTGATCTTTGTGATGGAAGATATGATACACCAGAGCATCGACTGTTCCGTGATCTTGATACCGTATTTGAAGATGATTATCACAATCCTACGTTTCCCGTGAGAATTTATCTTATTCTTTCAATCGGTCACTATAATCATTTCGTTTTACCTACTTAATTTGCATTGTTCTTATGCTGAAAAAATTTGTACAACGTTCTGTATCACAGGTGGGAACTAAAGCTCCAAGACAACCGTGGCATGATCTACACTGCAGAATCGAAGGTCCTGCTGCATATGATGTCCTTACAAACTTTGAACAACGCTGGAGGAAAGCAACAAAATGGTCAGAGTTTGGACTATTCAAAAGAATACATCATCATACGCTTGATGATGCTTTAATAAAGCTCGAAAGAATCTCGTGGATATTGAGTCCTTCCCCAGCTGTTCCAAATGATGATCCTGTCCTCTGGGTTAACAAGGAAGAAGATCCAGAGAATTGGCAAGTTCAGGTTGGTTAATATGAACTTTTTATCATTGTCAAACTCCAGTTGGTTAATTTTATCCTTAATCACTAATGGTTTCTTCTTAAATTTCGGGTTCATGACAGATTTTCCGATCCATTGACTCTGGTTCTGTAAAAGGCTTCCCGACAAAGAACGTTCAACAAGCTGAAGCGCAGGTTACTCCCTCACTAATTTCTCTTTCTCGTTTACTCCAAATTGTACCTCCAGATAAACGAGCCATAAAAACAAGGTCTTCAAGTGCTAGATAAGCAACTTAATTACAAATATTCTGCTTCGTGTTGCAGAATCTTGTTTGCTCAAAAAATCTAGTGATAGATATGAGCATTCAAACAGGATATATCCAGGCAATCAGATCTGCACAACACTTCATATATATTGAAAATCAGTATTTTCTAGGATCATCTTACGGGTGGCCATCTTACAAAAATGCAGGTAAGAAGCAACTTTATTGTATAAACTGCAGATTAGTTTTTTCGAACCAATCCAGATGCTTATAAGCGACTTCACTGTTTGACTTGATAAGGTGCGGATAATTTAATTCCAATGGAACTGGCGTTAAAGATAGTAAGCAAAATAAGGGCCAAAGAGAGATTTGCAGTATATGTTATCATGCCTATGTGGCCTGAGGGATCACCCTCTACTAATGCAGTGCAAGAAATTCTGTATTGGCAGGTAAGCGACATGAAAATGCTGATGTAATAACATTTAGGTCAATAATTTTAGTATTTTCAGCTTCCGTCTAATGTTTGAAACTTCGATAGGTGACGAAATGAGGACATGTACAAATAACTGGATCCATATTTCATGCTTGTTTCTTGTTCTTGGCACATTGATATTGCGTATTAGTTATTAAGATGCTTGTTTCTGCAGTCTCAAACAATGCAAATGATGTATGAAATAATCGCCACGGAGCTAAAGGCTGCACAAATGGAGACATCACATCCGCAAGACTACCTGAATTTCTATTGTCTCGGTAACAGGGAGCCGCTACCTGATCAAATGTCATCTACTGAGCCTTCTGCCAGTGGTGATTCGGTAATATGATGATGAACTGCAATCCTACTAGTTTATTTTGTTATATATTGCTAGAAATTAATCTTTACATATATTACATTATGTTTGTAGGCATCAGACGCCCAGAAGTTTCGACGATTTATGATTTATGTACATGCAAAAGGAATGATAGTGGATGACGAGTATGTAATATTGGGGTCCGCCAACATAAATGAAAGATCTATGGCTGGTCTGAGAGATACTGAGATAGCAATGGGTGCGTACCAGCCGCACTACGCTTGGGGGTTGAAAAACGAGCATCCTCGTGGCCAGGTTTGGAACTTTTCTTTTTCTTGTTTGATTGGGTTTAGGTTTTCTCTTACTTGCTATATCCATCCCAAGCTTCGAAATTTATTTTGAACCTTTTATTTCTATACATACTGATTTAATCAACTAAACCTATACCAACCTTATATGTTACCCTGGCTTAGTACCAGCTATATTTTCCTCTATGAAGGCATCACCTAGGCACAGTAGCCTAGTCCCTCATGGTAGAAGGGTTTTTTTGACGCGGGCCTACCCTAGACCACTCCAGAACTCCCCACCTGACCAATTTAAGGGCCAAACTCACCCAGGAAGGCCTAGCCAGTGAGACGTGTGTTATTTCCTAACTCAGAGGTCTCACAGATCTTTCTAAGCGAATGTGGGACTAAGTAGCTTACACATGTACCTTCCATTTCGCATCAAATAATCATTGTAATTCTGGCAGGTCTATGGATATAGAATGTCCCTATGGGCAGAGCACATAGGTAGGTTAGATGAAAGCTTCAAGGAGCCAGAGAGTTTGGAATGTGTAAAGAAAGTTAATGAAACAGCCGAAGAAAACTGGAGAAAGTTCACGGCAGATGAAGTGACAGCTCTTCAAGGGCACATTCTCAGGTATCCACTCAAGGTTGATGCAGACGGGAAGGTCGAATCGTTACCAGACCAAGATAGTTTTCCTGATGTTGGTGGAAAGATACTTGGTGCTGCTACTTCTCTACCTGATGCACTAACCACATAGCTGTTGTTAGACAGTTCATCTGATCTTCTCATACCGGGAAACCTTACCCCGAAGAAAGGGAGAGACCCATATGCAAATGCTTTCCCTAATATTTGTGATAGTTTGTTGTAATTCATTTTTTTTATCTCTTAGTTGATGTGATTATCAGCCTACAATTAAAGGAATAAGGAAAACTGTAATTTTATTAAACTGACAATGAGATCCTACGTGTTGAGAGAAAGCGATGAATGCCTTACTAACTGACCGACGGCGTGAGGTTAGTTTTCTGATACTCTGCACTTGACTCGTTGATATTGAGTTTGTGAGGGTCTAGTAACTCTAGTTCCTTTTTGTCAGGTTGTTACGAACATTTGCTTACTCTTCAAACTTATTTTATGTCCCATGATCGATCATTCCACAAATGAAACTATGACAAAAAATAAATATTCTAAAATCTCAACTCAAGTCAATTAAGATCCCAAGTAGAAAAGTACACAAGAACAAAAACAAGCCCCACCTAAGTTTCAAAAGTTGCAGCCCAAATGACTTAACTAACAGAAATTCTCAACAATATTTGAGAACTATGGCAGGACTTCGAATTTAGAAAGTCACTATTGTATCTGACCCAGACCACCAAGTCAAGCATTGAACGAGAAAACAAATAATCATATACCAGTATATAAAGTATCGCTCAGAGAAAATCAATGGCTACATAAAACCCGAATTTATTGCCAAGTGTGATTCATAATATATACAAAAGAGAACTAGAATGTTGATGATTATACAAATCAGCTATTAGTTCAGGAAGATCACTACAAGTAAACGGAACAATCAATTACAGAGCAATATGTACAACCATCACTACTCGAGGAATTTCTGGTTTGAAAACAGATCATTATAACTTCATCTCCTTACAACCACCAAATTCAAAAACCCGTGAAAATATCATCATCATTATCACCATCCATGTCTAGAAACTTGAAGTTCATATCTCCACTTGGATTGAAACTTGAATTCACATAACATTTCATTTCATGAAACAGGTTCAGATTATCTACTAGCTTATGAAACACATTGCATCCACAACACTGCAATCAATCGTATCAAACGAAACTATTATTAATAATTGTTCCGCTTTAGAAGCTCGGGTCTAAGTCCAATTGGTACCGAGTTTTGTACCTAGTGAAGACTACACTAGCCCACCCAAAAAGGTCTCGACACTTGCTAAATTTGAGCCCGCATCTATAACCTAGACTCCAGGCGCTTTTCCAAACAATGCGGGACTATTACATCCCTCATCATCGGAGGTAAGCCACCCTCAGTCTAATACCACCCGTAACAAATCAAGCCTTTGCCGTTCTTGTTATTCTTAGAGGTTTAAACATCCAGGCACTAGCCCAACTAGTGTGCGGTTTTGTTTTTTGCAAAAGGCTTACAAACGCACTCAGAAAGCCTCGACACTTTCTAATTACTAGGCTTAGGCTTGCAATTGTAGTCGAAGCTCCATAAGCTCTCCGAGGTATGTGGGATTATTACATCATCCCCCACCCTCACAGACGAGTCATCAGAGCTCTGATACCACATATAACTATCCTCGCTTTAGACACCCAGGCCCAAGACAAAGCTCTCTAACCTAAGTGGGGCTTATTCATTTACGATTATTAGTTACCTGCACGAAGACGGTGCCATCGGTGTAGGCATGAGGATTGATAGCACGAGTAGTACGTTGACCACAAATGTTACAGGTAAAAGCTACACGCATTCTTCGACGAGGAGATTTGGTAAAGAGTGACCACGGAAAAGTTGATATTTTATCAGTTCCGGCATTGGAATCAAATCCGGCAGGAACTTTAGGACCTTCCATTCCTGATCCAGTCGTCCAGCCACGACTTCCAGCCGCACTCAGAACTAATCCCATGGCAGCATCCTAGCCCAATCAAATTACACAAGGATTATTGAAAACCCTAAGAATTTAGATTCAATTATAATCAAAGAAGAGGAAGAATTAATGTTACCTTTGAAAGTGGAGAAAGGGAGATGGAATTGTTAAGAAAAGGAACAATCTTGTTGTTGTTTTTGTTTGAATCAGATTGAAGATCAGCTTCATCTTCATTATCTGATCAAAAAACAAAAATTTAAGTAGTTAGAATTTTGTACTAATAGAAAGAGAAAAGAATTGAAAAGGGGAAAAAGATGTTTACTTTTTGAAGCAACTGGAAATCGAACGAATCTTGTAGAGAGTGAATTTCTTTTGGTAGAAAAGATTGAAAGAGATGAAGAAGGAAGAAGAGTTGAAGAGGCGCTTAGGGTTTCCATGCGGATCAATTTGGAAAGTAAAAGGGGGGAATTCTGTGGGGATTTCTTCTCTGTTTTTTATTTTGGGACGATGATGATTCGCGGAATTTCTCTCCTTCACAAGTCCTAAATATCTTCGGGCTCTGATTTTGTACTGCCAAGGAGTACGAATGTTTCTTTGCTTCCTTTCATGGTGTTCCTGTCAGCTATAGGGGTAGGATTTTGGCCCGGAAACTCGAAACCCGCCCACGACCGTCCGAGTTCGAAGGTCCGTGACTGTCCGATGCCCGGAGCGGTCTATACCCGCGCCGTCTGAAAGAGCTTAAGCGGACGGACGCGGGCATAGGTCCTTACTCGGTGATTCGATCGAGTCCGACTGCTTATATAGTCTGCCCGACCGAACTCGTCCATACCCGTGCGTTTATCCTACCCGTTATATCCGCCTGCCTATATGATTGATTTTAAGCCTTTAGATCTGTAGGATTAGCTACAACCGTTAGATGTCAAGATTAAAGATATATATCCTTAGAATCACTTTTCTTAATCTTGTCTTCGTCTCTCTACTTCTCTAGTCTCTACCTCCTCCAAAATCTCAAAATCTCATCAGTAACCATAGAATCCACAATACACCGATCGTAATTCATGAGAAGAAGAATAAAACCGATCGCAATCCATGAGAAATCTCAATGGTTATCTTTTAATTTTGTATTCATTTACTTTTTGAAATTGTAAAGTCTGAGTTTAGAAAGTTGTATTTAGCTACTAAATTGTTTTAGTTTCGAATAAAATTTTATTTCTTTGTTCATTATTGACCGGCGACAAATACCCAGTTTGTCCGACTATCAACACGGTCACAGACGGGCACTTTGTTGGAGAAAAATCAAAAATGTCCGCCCGTTTTGTCCGGATGTCCGAGTGGACACTTAGGACTTGTGCCCATATTGTCCGGACCGATTCCCACCCCTAGTTAGCTCCATTAGAGCATCTCTAATGCTATTCGGCTTTGGCCCCAAATTCAAATTTTGGGCTTCCGCCGACTGGTTTAATGGACACTTCTTGGGTCTGAGCTTAGGCTCAGCTCCAAGTGGAGCCTTTAGTCGACTCAAGCAATTCAGTCGACTGAGAACAACTCCAATGCCAACCCGACTTAGGCTTAAAATATCACTTTTTCAATAAAAAATTTAAAGTCTCAGCTCAGCCTCAAAAATCAACTTCATGCATTCGGGGCTTGCGCCTACAATTTGTGCACGTGTGAAATGTCGGTGTGGGTTTTTATGATGTGCGAAAAATGTATGTGATCTTTTGTGTGTACGAAACACGTGTGTGAACTATTTCCGAAATAAATTTTGCAAAAACAAAAATTAATTAGATTAAAAAAACTAAATTGGATTTCAGAAAAAAATTGGACTAAAAAACAAAACACTAGTTATTTTTTTCAAAAAATTTTGGTCGTGTGAGTGCCTTAAGTCGACCAAAAGCTCAGCCCCAAGAGGCGCCCGTTGGATGCAAGGGCGGAGGCCCAAATTTTGAATTTTGGACCTTCGTCGACTTACACTGGGGTTCTTTTGAAGATCAACACATGATCGTTGGGGACTTCCCGGCGGTCATGTGTTGGAGCAAATCTATATAGGCCGTTGGATTTGCTCCAACGACTAAATTCTTTTTTTGTTTAAAATCTAATTAGTTTTAATATTTTTTTACTTTAATTAGTTTAAATTTTTTTTAAACTCTAACTAAACTCACACATTAATAATTAGAATACATTACTAATTAAACTTTTACATTACTAATCCAACGACCCAAACCCTACTCATTGTCATCGTTAAATCTCGTATTCCACAAGTGTTCAACAAGATATGCCTTCAATCGGGTATGAATTCCCTTGCTTCTAACTCGACCAAGACGATAAAACACACATTTTTCGCATAACCACAAAAAGCCCACACACGCGCTTCCCATATGCATAAATTTTAGGTCGAAGCCCCGAGTGCATTGGAGTTGATTTTGGTGGTTGAACTGAGACATAAAATTTTGGGTTGAAAAAGTGTTTTTTTTAAACCTAAGACAGACTGACATTTGGAGTTGCTCTTAGTACCGCCGATTAGTTTTCTTGCGTAATTTTCATTCGCCCCATACGATGGGTCCTAACTCCAAAATAAAATCCAAAATGGATTTGAGACCCAACATAAGAAAATGGTTTTCAGTCCTTTACTATTATTTCCAATTATATAATTTTTTTAGAAAAGAGAAATTCCATTAAAGAAAGGCAATTACATAGACCCCGACATTGACTTCGTAGAATACAATCTCCATCGAGGGTCGAAATGCAATAGAATTAACATCAGAGGCTTAAATGAGATTAATTATTGATTCGGAGGCAGGGTCGTGTTGAAAGGGGGGCGGACAGGACATCCGCCCTGGCCCCCACCAAAAGGGCACATTTCCTATAAAATGCCACAGTTAAGTTATATCTATAATACCCACTTAAACATGTAACGACAAGTAGCTCCACTGGTAACGATCATGGGCCTCCATACAAGTGACTCGGGTTGGAATCCTGTTGCCACATCTTGTAGTTGTTTTTTTTATGAAGTATAAATGCTAAACCGGTATTTATTTTTGCTCCACTACACTTTTTCTTAAACATTTTGTTATCTTTGGTGTATTTTGTTTAGTTTTGAAGTATTTTTTAAGAAATAGAAAGCTAAGCGTTTTTTTTAAATCCAATAATACATTAGTACACATGTGAATCATCTATGATTTTTATCATCTTACATTTTGTTCAATTTTTTGCTCGTAATTTGTTTTTGTACGAAATACCCACAATTAAATTTAGCTAAGGCTTTCAAATTTTCAGCCACGACTCTGCTCGGGGGCATGACAGATGGGGTTAGAGAGTGCGCTGCCACGTTGCATTGTCTTAGAGCATCTCAAGTAGACACTCTACATTTGTTTGGTCTCCAACGGAGATCTCTAAAATCTCTTACTTAATACACATGTCCCTCTTCAATTCAATAGATAAAAAGTAGTTGCAAAGCAAAGTTTTCTATTGGTTGAAATAATAAAGTAACACTTAGAGAGTCTCAAGTAGACACTCTCATTTTAGAGATTCTCTCTCTAGACACTCTATAATAAATGTGTCCAACTCATAATAGAGTGTCTAAGAAAGTGTTCCATTGGAGATGATTTTTTAACAAAAACTCCAAAGAGTCATATGTGGCACTCTAAGTGTTAGAGATTGAGTGTCCCATTGGAGATGCTCTTAGGCAGAAAGAATAGGTTATGTTAAAATCCTACGTTCTATCTTATTGTAAATTTTTGTCTATTTATCTTCTAATGCAGACGAATTAATCCTAGAAAAGGTAAAACAAATGTTGTGAAACTGTGACGAACTTTTCTTTGATATCTACCCGTTTGATGTGAATAATTAGATAGTTTTTGGAAGCTTTTTAGTTATTCTATTTCTGAAGAAATCAATTTATTTATCACTATAGTTATTAATAAACGAAATGGAAATATATTTCATTAACTCAATCTAAACTTGGAATTTCAAATTGAGCTCAATTATATACTTTTAGAGAGTTAGAGTATGTTTAATTTTTGTACTTATTAATTGATTTTTATTTATTAAGTGTGTTTGGATTTTTAGGTCGTTTGATTTTCATTTATTAAGTGAAAATTATTTACAAGGGGTGGCAAAATAAGTGCAAAAGAATATGTTTTTACCTTCTCCTAATATAACAATGACTTATGTACTCGTACCTAAAAATAAAACATTAAATAATTGAAAACTACAAATTTATTTTTATGGCTTTAGCGAAGACTCTTTCCCTCACCATTTTTCCTAAATTATTTTCATCTCTCCCCTTCACTAATCTTAGAACCACCCAAATTTCATGATGCAAGGTGATTCCTTCAGTAATCTCTGAACCGCCAAATTTATTTTGGACACAACCATAAATCTTAATTCTTTTTTTAACTAAAATTGCGAGCTTGATGAACTAGTATGAAATTATAATATTTGAATACTTTAAGGTCAAAGTAAACAATTGCTCATTATTATAATACTTCAAATTAATATAATAATAAAATCATGCACTTAGAAATGATAAAAAAAACAAACGATATAGTATTTAGTTAGTGGTAGCACTTATAAGTGCTAAAAAATCAAACGCCCTTTTAATTACAGAAGGAGCCACACTTTATAGTATCTCTAATGCAAAACTTACAAAAAAAGTTATTAGTCGTATGTGTCAAGTCTCAATTGAGATTCTTAGAGCATCTCCAATGCAAAACTCAAGACAAACTCTAAAAATTCTATGTGTCAAGTGTGAAAAATTGATCTCTTTCATATTTGGACATTTAAAGACACTCTATTGTAAAACCTTCTCCAATGGGACACTCAAGAGAAGCTCTAAAAACCTATATTTTGGTTTAAAACTAATTGATTTGTTTATGTGGCACTTAGAGACCTTCAAGAGGACACTCTAAATTTAGAGTGTCCTCTTGAAGGATATCTAAAATAAATCTTGACACATCACTTTAGAGATTCATGTTGAGTTTTGCATTGGAGATGGAGTTTAAAGAAAAATTCTAAAAAGTCCTACGTGGCACTCTAAAATTTAGAGTTTGAGTATTGCATTGGAGATGCTCTTAGTCTTAAGTGGCAAAGTAGAGATCTTCTATTTTTTGTGCCTCTCAAATGCAAATCTAAAGTTATTTTCTTTACGTGTGTGGCATGATAACGTTTGTAAAGAAAACTTTAGTTATTTTGTAGATACATGAAGACTTGATTTCTATTACTCTAAATTTTAAAAATGATGATGGACAATTAAAGATTATTCAAGGAGACATTAGAAATATCTCAAGGAGACAATTCGAAATATCTCAAGAAGACACACTGGAGATAGAGTGTTCACTTGAGATATTTCTATTTAACTACCGCCATATCATCTTAGAGATTCAAATTAAGTTTTTCACGGGAGAAAGCATGTAAAGAAGATAGTCGAAAAATTTTATGTGTCACTCAGAGTTTCTAAGAGCAACCCTCTTGCAGCTAGTTGCGAACTTCTTACAATTAGTTGCAAATTACGAAAATATATAAAGAGTTGAAGACTAGCAAAACAAAAAAAAACTAATCATTTTTCACCAAAACAAAAAATTTATAGGGAGTTTTGACCACACAACCAATAAACTTAACTACTAAAAGATCAACTACCACTTTTTTTATATAGGACTCCAAGAGTCATTACGATTACATGAGATTGATACATCATGATTACATTATCGATTACATCAGACATAAAAAGACAATTAAGGACATCTTGGGGACTTTTTTTTTTTATGAAGAAAACATAGCATTACAAAAAAGATAAATACAAAGTTCTAGCATACATCCATAAGAAAAGAAGGTATACATTCCATATTTTCCTACTAACATTCCTTCTACCCCATTTGTTGCATTCCCGGTTGATGAAAGTGAATATAGTACCTGTTAACATTATTTTTGTAAGGATTTTGGTAACTAAATGATTTCTTAACAAATAATTAAAATTGAATAAAATTTTTGGTCTATCTATAAAATTCAAATTTGAATTTCAAATCACAGTCAACTAAATTTTCCTTCTTTAAGAGAATATGCCATTATTTTATTGCCTTGATATCCAATATCATTTGTTTCCTTCTCTGTTTGATTTGTCATTATTATTGATTTTATTCTCCTTTAATATAAAATCTCTCCTTTAATATAAAATCAAATATGACATATTCTCTCTTATTCCTTTTAAATTCTTTCTCCATTTTAACCGTTAGATCATAGGTTTTAAATCTAATTCAGTCATTAGATTGCAGAGATTTTGTTGTCAAAATCTAGACCGTCCATGTAGAATGTCAACATTATGTCGACATTGTGTTACATATTAACTGGACGTTCAACACTATAAATAGGGGTCCTCCCCTTTGGTTTAGACATAGAAAAAAAAAATCTACTTCTCTATTTCTTATCTCTTATTTCTCATAAACTGTCTTCTTCTCAGTTTGCATTTTCTTACACTGTCAAGATCTTATAGATCAGAAATACGGAATGTTACTATATTTTTGATTGACTGTTGAATCCTAGAGGCAATCGTCCAATCAACTGCCTAGCATTTCTGAGAGGATAGCAGGGGCGAATTTTGTCTTAAGGACAGCGTGTTAAACACGTGCCTCAGTCGAGTTCTTTACCTTTATCATCTCTGTGGTTGCAGGTCTTTCCTCAGGATATAAGACATCTATATCTTCATCAAAAATAGATAAGTTATTTTATTTTATTTTATTTTATTTCAAGGTTATTTAAAATCAATAGAGGAAATTTATTTTTATTATTATATATTATTAACAATCTTAAGACAAAATTCTTCTATTTATCTTTCACCTCTATTTGGTTTTAACTTCTCTATTTTGGTCAAAAGAAAAGAAAACAAATCTTATTAATTTACCAAGTTGCTTATTTGTTTAACATGGACTACAAAATGAGCTTTGAGAAACCAGAAAAATTTGATGACCAAAACTTTAAAAGATGGCAACAAAAATTATTATTTTTTCTGATCACCCTCAACATTCATTACGTCCTAACTGACCCAGCAACCACAGTTATTGGGGAAAATGAACCGGGAAAATATGGGGCCGAGGAAGCATGGAAAAAAGCTGACTACTTATGCAGGAATTATACTTTAAATTGCCTTGACAACACTCTATATGATATCTATTGTCAAACAAAATCTGCTAAAAAATTGTGGGATTCCCTACAACAAAATATATTTCTGAAGATGCAGGAATCAAAAAATTTGTAGTCAGACGGTTCCTCGATTTCAAACTGGAAGATGCTAAATCAGTTGTTGAGCAGTTCCAGGAACTCCGGTTAATCATAAACGAAATAATGACAGAAGGAATGGTGATTGATGAGGCTTTTCAAGTTGCTGCAGTAATAGAGAAACTACCCGCCAGCTGGAGTGAATATAAGAAAAAATTGCGTCATAAAAGGAAGGATATAGATATGCAATATCTAATCCTTCAAATCAGAGTGGAGGAAGAACACCTCAAACAGGAGAAAAACGAAGTTGCTGCATCTTTGGTTTCTAAAGCTCATGTGGTTGAAGAAAAGAAAAGGTTTATTAACTCTAAACCTCATATCTCGCGGAACAAATGTAACTCTAAACCTAAGAGGGGTATCACTAAGGCTAAAGTAGGATCTTGTTTTGTATGTGGCAAACCCGGACATAGAGCTAAAGATTGTAGACACCGGAAAACTAATAATGACAAAAACCCTAAGCCTAATACTGTTAATGTAGCTGAAACAGAGAATTTTTGTGTTGTGATCACTGAAGTTAACTTAGTGACCAATGTGAAGGATTGGTGGATGGATACAGGGGCCACCAAACATATTTGTTCATCTAGAGAGGTCTTCACCTCATATACTCCAATAAAAGATGGAGAAAAATTATACATGGGGAACTCTTCTTCCTCTATTGTTGTAGGCAAGGGCAAGGTGATCCTGAATCTCACCTCTAGAAAAAACTTGACTCTGAATGATGTCCTTCACGTCCCCGATATTCGGAAGAATCTAATCTCTGTTTCAGTTCTTAACAAGAAAGGGTTTAAACTTGTAATAGAGTCTGACAAAGTTATTCTCACCAAGGGGAGAGTTTATGTCGGGAAGGGTTATGCCACTGAGGGCTTACTTAAATTAAATGTTCTTGACTCTAAAATGAATAAAGCATCTACTTCTGCTTACTCTGTTGAATTATCTAATATGAATGTATGGCATGGTAGACTAGGACACATAAGTTCCTCTTCACTCCAACGACTAATGAATCTAGGATATTTACCTAAAGAAAAATTCAAAGATGGAAATAAATGTGAAATATGTGTAGAATCCAAGCTAAAAAGAAAAACATTTAAAAATGTATACAGAACAACTAATAAACCTCTAGAACTAATTCACACTGACATAGGAGACGTAAAATCTACTCCATCTAGAGGAGGAAAAAACTACTACATAACTTTTATAGATGACCATTCTAGGTATTGTCATCTATACCTACTACATAATAAACATGAAGCATTAGATGTATTTAAAACATATAAACTAGAAGTAGAAAATCAACTTAATAAGACAATAAAAATACTTAGATCAGATAGAGGAGGAGAATACGTAGGAGACCTGTTCTCGGAATTCTGCAAGAATAATGGAATAATACATCAAACAACCGCTCCATACTCACCTCAATCTAATGGAGTGGCAGAAAGAAAAAACAGAACACTAAAAGAAATGATGAATTCTATGTTAATAAGTTCAGGGCTACCCTACAACTTGTGGGGGAAGCCATTCTCTCTACTTGTTATGTGTTGAATAGGGTACCTTCTAAAAAACAACAAATTACTCCATATGAAATGTGGAAAGGACGAAAACCAAGTTTTAAACACCTGAAAGTGTGGGGGTGCCTAGCCAAAGTAGCAATTCCTTTTCCCAAAAAGACAAAGATAGGTCCCAAAACCGTAGATAGTATTTTCATAGGCTATGCAGAAAATAGCAATGCATATCGCTTCTTAGTTTACAACTCTTCAGTTTCAAGCGTAAGTGAGAACACTATAATAGAATCTAGAGATGTTGAATTCTTTGAAAGCACATTTCCTAAGAAACTTGAAACCCTTAAAAGAAAAGAACCAGAATTGGATGTATTACCTTCTAGTAGTCATCCTACTCCCAACATAGAAGATGAACCCAGAAGAGGTAAGAGGGTTAGGACAAAAAAAACCTTCGGCCCCGATTTCGTATCTTTTTTAACCGAAGATGAGCCACTAACCTACAGTCAAGCAATGACTTCTCCAGATTCACCCTTCTGGAGGGAAGCTCTAGTAAGTGAAATGGACTCTATCCTTCAAAACCAAACCTGGGAACTAGTTGACCTTCCTCCAGGTAGTAAAACAATAGGGAGTAAGTGGATATTTAAAAGAAAACGAAAACCAGATGGGACCATAGAAAAATACAAAGCTAGGTTGGTAGTTAAAGGCTACAGGCAAAAAGAAGGACTAGACTTCTTTGACACTTATGCTCCGGTAACTAGAATTACCTCAATAAGAACACTTATAGCAATAGCTGCCTTGTACAACCTAGAAGTACATCAGATGGATGTCAAAACTGCATTCCTAAATGGTGAACTTGACGAAGAGATCTATATGGATCAACCTGAGGGGTTTGTAGTAAAAGGACTAGAACACAAAGTATGCAAACTTTTAAAATCTTTATACGGGTTAAAGCAAGCTCCTAAACAATGGCATGAAAGATTTGATCAAGTCGTAATATCTAATGGTTTTAAGATTAATGAGTCAGACAAATGTGTGTATACTAAATGCATTAATGGGTCGTATGTGATTGTGTGCTTATATGTTGATGATATGTTAATATTAGGAACTTCCCTAGATGTAATCAATACTACCAAGGACATGTTGACTAGAAATTTTCAAATGAAAGATCTAGGTCCTGCTGATGTAATCTTAGGGACTAAAATCATAAGAAAACCATACGGTATCATCTTAAGTCAAAACCACTACATTGAAAGTGTACTTAAGAAGTTTGGCCAGTTTGACTCGTCTCCAGCTAAGACACCCTTTGACCATACAACCAACTTAGAGAAAAATAAAGGTGAACCCATATCTCAGCTAGAGTATTCCCGAGTCATTGGGAGCTTAATGTATATAATGAACTGCACTAGGCCAGATATAGCATATGCAGTAAGCAAGCTTAGCAGATATACCTGCAATCCTGACCGGACTCACTGGGATGCTCTAATCAGAGTATTAAGATACTTGAAGTATACTCTTTCCCACAGTCTTCATTATTTGCATTATCCTGCTGTGTTGGAAGGATATAGTGATGCAAACTGGATCTCTGATTCAGAAGATTCTAAATCTACTAGTGGATATGTTTTTACACTTGGTGGGGTAGCTATAGCTTGGAAATCCTCTAAGCAAACTTGTATAGCGCGATCTACGATGGAGTCAGAATTCATTGCACTAGACAAAGCGGCAGAAGAAGCTGAGTGGTTGAGAAGCTTCTTAGTGGATATACCTCTTTGGCCTAAACCAGTGCCTTCAGTTCTGATTCATTGTGATTCTCAAGCTGCCATAGCTAAGGCTAAAAACAAAATTTACAATGGGAAGTCTAGACATATTCGTCGTAGGCATAACACTGTTAAACAGTTGTTATCTAATGGAGTAATATCTATAGATTTTGTAAGGTCTAAGGATAACCTTGCAGATCCTTTGACGAAAGGACTATCGAGAGAAGTAATACATGAAATGTCGAGGGGGATGGGGCTACAGCCTATCATCACATGATACCATCTGTGACAGATACCCAACCTTGGAATTGGAAACCCCATGCACATGGTTCAATGGGACAACTAAGAGTGGTACCTGTTCAATGTGGGGATGAGATCTATAGCTTGGAAATGCCAAGTGGGGTGGAACATGCCACTCTTGATAGACTCACCTATATGAGTGTGGAAGTGGGGCCGCTTCCTATGAGAACTGGGCTAATTCTCTAGAGCACTCATGAATACTAGGATATGGCTCAAGGCCGAAATGCGCACAACTGCTAGATCTTGACAGTAAAGAATATAGTTATGTGTGAAGTCTGTTTGTGTCTGTAACATGGAAGGTTAGTTCAAGACATTGTGTTCACTGACCAACCACTAGTCTCAACAGACTCTCACTAAGTAAAGGTTCAAGTCCAAAAGATACCTTCACTAAAGCATAACAATTCTTGTTTTTGATTTATCGTTATTTCATTCATGTGGGGGATTGTTAACATTATTTTTGTAAGGATTTTGGTAACTAAATGATTTCTTAACAAATAATTAAAATTGAATGAAATTTTTGGTCTATCTATAAAATTCAAATTTGAATTTCAAATCACAGTCAACTAAATTTTACTTCTTTAATAGAATATGCCATTATTTTATTTTCCTTCTCTGGTTGATTTGTCATTATTATTGATTTTATTCTCCTTTAATATAAAATCAAATATGGCAAATTCTCTCTTATTCCTTTTAAATTCTTTCTCCATTTTAACCGTTAGATCATAGGTTTTAAATCTAATTCAGTCATTAGATTGTAGAGATTTTGTTGTCAAAATCTAGACCGTCCATGTGGAATGTCAACATTATGTCGACATTGTGTTACATATTAACTGGGCGTTCAACACTATAAATAGGGGTCCTCCCCTTTGGTTTAGACACAGAAAAAAAAATCTACTTCTCTATTTCTTATCTCTTATTTCTCATAAACAGTCTTCTTCTCAGTTTGCATTTTCTTACACTGTCAAGATCTTACAGATCAGAAATACGGAATGCTACTATATTTCTGATTGACTGTTGAATCCTAGAGGCAATCGTCCAATCAACTGCCTAGCATTTCTGAGAGGATAGCAGGGGCGAATTTTGTCTTAAGGGGCGAATCTTTCCTCAGGATATAAGACATCTATATCTTCATCAAAAATAGATAAGTTATTTTATTTTATTTTATTTCAAGGTTATTTAAAATCAATAGAGGAAATTTATTTTTATTATTATATATTATTAACAGTACCATCAAATTTATCACAGAGCTCTTTGACTTGTTGCATGATCTTTTTAGATTGCCAGTGGAGACTAACATTTTGTCCATTGATGAAGTGGATGAGTGCTTGGTTATCACTTTCAATATGCACGTAGTTTATGTTCAATTCTAAGGCCCATTTGATGCTGTAAAGTATGGCAATGCTTTCACACTCTTCCGCATTCTGACCTCGTATAGAGTCTGCTGCTGCAATAACAAAAGCTGTTGTATCATCTCGGATGATACAACCGATCCTTGCAGGTTCTGAGAGCTTGGAGAAAGAAGCGTCAACATTAATTTTTAGATATGGTGTCGATGGAGGTCTCCATTTTTCCTGCTTGATTTTTTCCTTGCAAACTTTAGGTATACATGATTCAATCTTAATAGGCGTGATGGTAGTATTATTAATCCTTTCAATGATTTGTCTAGGGTTTTGTTTCGTATCGGAGAAGCAGTTTTCACATCTAGCTTTCCATAAAAGCCATAGAATTTTGGCATAAAGTAGTCCAATCTCCTCTTCTATGTTTTTCCATTGGTGAATCCATTGGATCGTCGAGTCAATATGATATGTTCTAACTTGATAATGAAACCATATTGCTTTAGCAAAAGTGCAATGCAACATAACGTGATCTAATGTTTCGTTATCGTTACAGTTTATACAAGAGAATTGATTACCAATGTATTTACCTATTTTTTCCTTGACTGGAAGACCATTGGTGCAGCATTTCCATAAACATAGTTTGACTCTAGGAATAGTATTCATGTTCCATATAAAGAACCAGTCAGTTTGATCCTGCATGAGGTTAGTATAACTAATTCTCAGAGAATTGTACATAGATTTAATTGAAAAGTTACCTGATCTAGTGAGCGTCCATCTAGGATATCCTCATGACCGCTTTGGATATTAATGCTCAGTATAGCGTTACAAATAGGTAAACTGTTTTCATCGGGATTCGGTCTCACGACCTCATGAACTTAGGGGGTGTCCAACCGCTCCACCATAAAGTAGTGGACTATCAACTACTATGTTAGACGGCTAACGTTTAAATATCACAATCTTTTATAAATATATCAAAAGAAAAATCTATAAATAAGATATTCTACATACTAGATAATACCTTAATTCCCTTCAACAAAAAAAAAAAGAAAGATAATACCTTAATTTTGAATCCATTGAACATGCCTTACTTGCGCGTTTGCGAGAAACATCTGGTTCTATTTAATGTTGTATCTATACAGATTACTTCTATCACTGAATGGACATTAATTTGGAATAACTCTAATGATTCAGTTCCTTTTCCTATGCAAATACATTTCTCTACGATCCTCCAGTTTATATGGGAAGCACGGTATGATCACTATTTCCAATGCACTATCTCATCCCAATGGAAGTTATTTGCCAAATTTGGGCCTTTCCCAAACTATATGGTAATCTTCCAAAACACACGGGCTCTTTAATAACTCTTAAATATTAGGCGTCTATCTCACCATACTTTAAAATTAACACAGATGCTTCATTTATAAGTATTAACAAACATATTGCTTCATTTATAAGTATTAACAAACATATTGGAATCAATTTCATTACTCTCAATTGTAGAGATTTATTGTAGCTAAAACATCGGTATCGTGTGCCAGATGTAGCAAATAAAGTGAGTCGCCAACCATATTAACGGGGGTTAATTGGACAGCAGAAAATAACTTCAAATTCATTAGTATTGAAAGCGATTGCCAGAAGATCATCCATCATCTAAATGACGGTATAAACAAGATCCATCGGCACATAACTCCATACAATCAGAAGATTACAAGTCTACTTCTAAAAAAAAAAGATCACAAGTCTCATCCTTCAGCTTCACAAAAGAGAAATGATAGAGAAAAAGAAAATCCAGACATACTCTATACATACATCTTATATGGCTTGCCGTGATTCGTTTTCCAGTGAATTAGAATCATCAAAAAACACGAATCATAACAAGACACAAAGGATGCATGTCCAGAGTATGTCTGGATTTTCTTGTTTTCTATCATCAAAAACACGAAACACAGCAAGTCATCATCCAAATTACCTTCTCCTTCATCAAAAGAACGACTAACATCCAAGCCAATACTCATGCAAAGTGGGCAAGGAGGGAAAAACTCCAAGCCTTAGTCAACATTCCTCCATTGATTGCGTCTTATTTATGTAATACAACAATGATACTCTTCCCGGCTGATTTCCCGGCCCAAACCCGGCCGGGTGAGTTGGCTTGCCAACTGGGAAGAGTATCATGAGTTGGAAAGCAAAAAAAACGATATTTTCGCTTCAGTCCCTAATAATATATATAATTACAGTTGAGGACTTCATTAAATTAATAGAAAATAAGTAATAGAAAGTCAGGTTTGTAGAAACCAAGAGGATGGGTCGGCTTTTTCATCATCTTCCCGGCTAAAAAATTACCCCCAAACCTTTGCTAGGGTTTTTCAATATCCTAAATCACACAACTATTAATTAAGCTTTGAATCAACCGAAATTTATCCCCCAAACCGAGTAAGTTTGTTTGATCTCTAATCTTCTTCTCATTTTGTCTGTCTAACTCTCATGCTCTCTCTCTCTCTCTAGATCTTAGTCTTTTGATTACTTTTAATTTGTTAATTATTTTGTCTAGATCATGAAGTGTTAGCATTTGTTTGATCCTAGTACATCTTCTGATGCCATAAAAACAAATCATCATCGATCTTCTCTTCCTTGAAGTTTCCTAGGGTTTCAGGAATTGAACCCTTAAGATTGTTATTAGAAACATCCAAACTTATTAATCCTTTAATATCAATTCTGGGTAAGTTCCCATTAAAACCATTGTTTTGTAAGAAAATACCAGTTAAGTGGGTAAGATTGTTAACAGAGATGGGGATTTCTCCGGTGAAGTTATTGGAAGAGAGATCTAATCGGAATAATCTAGTTAATTGTGTAAGACTAGACGGAAAATCACCGGAGAAAACATTCATAATATATCACTGTCTTTAGTTCCTCCAATTGTATTGAATTTTACCTATTATTTGCTCTTAATAATCTCTTCCATACAAGTTTGGGAATGAAAGATACTTCAAATTTTCTTTCTTTTCTTGTTTGGGATTGGCCAAAAAGGACTGTCATTGGTGATTGTGGTCATAGATGAGTAGTGATGAATTCGCCGGATGAAACAAATAAGTGAGGTGATTATGTCGTCGAGTATAATGGGATTACAAAATAGTGTGATGAGATAAGAGTGTTTGATTCGGTAAATTTATGGAATGTTGAATTGAATGATTAGAATTGTCTGTTTTCATGCTTGTTTGATTTGCTTATTCAGTTGATTGTGCTTGACTTTGTGTTTTTTGTCTATTTTAGCTTGTTATGATTTCTAGGTCGTTCTAGAATTTATTCTAATTGTTTAGTTTAGGGAAATATGATGTTATTCGAGCATGCAATTAAGGGTGTTAGGTTTATAGATTCTCAAAAATTATAACATAGTTTTTTAGGTATAGTAAGATTCGGACCTTGGTGTAGACTCTCCAGTGGTAATTTGAGCTCTTTTTTAGATGCAGTAAGATTCGAACCTAGGTCCCTCAGGAGAAATACACATATATGTTCTAAATTTAGAACCATGCCTAAATAGTTCTGTTTGGTCTAATTTGTCTAAATTAATGGATTGTAATGTGATGCTATATTTTGTTTGCTTAGGTTACTGTTTTGCAGGCGATGGCTCGACTAACCGAAAGTGAAAGGTAATGGTGTGGTCGTGTGTATTTATTTAAAAACTATTTTGAGCTTATAATACAGGTTATCTATTTTTGACAAATAGAAAATCTATGATAATGGATTCTGTACAAGAAAGAAAACAGATATTGTGTGCTTGCTCGAGTGATTTTCTTAAAGTAATTAACAAATGCTAACACTTCATGATCTAGACAAAATAATTAACAAATTAAAAGTAATCAAAAGACTAAGATCTAGAGAGAGAGAGAGAGAGCATGAGAGTTAGACAGACAAAATGAGAAGAAGATTAGAGATCAAACAAACTTACTCGGTTTGGGGGATAAATTTCGGTTGATTCAAAGCTTAATTAATAGTTGTGTGATTTAGGATATTGAAAAAGCCTAGCAAAGGTTTGGGGGTAATTTTTTAGCCGGGAAGATGATGAAAAAGCCGACCCATCCTCTTGGTTTCTACAAACCTGACTTTCTATTACTTATTTTCTATTAATTTAATGAAGTCCTCAACTGTAATTATATATATTATTAGGGACTGAAGCGAAAATATCGTTTTTTTTGCTTTCCAACTCATGATACTCTTCCCAGTTGGCAAGCCAACTCACCCGGCCGGGTTTTGACCGGGAAATCAGCCGGGAAGAGTATCATTGTTGTATGTAATAAGACTCTGCTTCTGTAAACATATTTGCCTTTTAACTAAAGAGAAAAGAGTTCCAAAAAAAAAAACAAAAAGAAAAGATAAGACCAAGATACTGGTATATATGTTAGATCCTCGTGTGTCGCGGATAATCTGACACCGTTGATATTGGGAATTCGATCAAATGGTTTGGCTTTGTCCTTTGGCTTTGTCCAATGCGGCAGCGACCTCCACCCTGTGATAAATTGGCCCATTTCTGGCTCATTTAGTTATGAACGGATATGATCGAATCACTCATCAAAGAAACTCAAATTCGACATAATATCCCTTGTAAGTCGATCATGTGGAACCTATCTTTCATTTTACAACGGTAGAATTCATAGTTTAATATTCCCCAAATTTAAAATCTCTTTAAATAAAAAATGTTGTTACAGTTGTAAAATTGTGAAAGTAATATCTGAATTGATTTAAACAAAAACCCTAAGTACAATTACAAATGTACGACCCCCATGATCCATAAAAAAAAAAAACAATATACAGAATGAAAGAGAAGCAAATGATTATTTTTTTTAAACCTTAACCCTAACAGGGATCCAAACCCACTTCTAATACTTGTTGTATTTGTGCCAACAGAGAAGCATGACAATACATTTTCTGAAAATTAAGAATCTTGAACGCTGTTCTCTTGATATCACAAAACACCCACTTCTCCTTTTCCTCAATGCTCCTTCATTTTCCCAAATTTCTTCCTTCTTCATCTTCCTTGTTGATGATGAATTAATTGCACCACAAACCATCAAACTCCCCCAATTTCAATTTCAAAATTAATCACAAAACAAACACAAACTCAACTGGAAATCTCAATGGATTGTGAAATCAGATTATTATCTTCCTCCTTATTAACTATTTCTTTCTTCCATCAATTTGTATTCAATATTTTTCGTTCTCTTCTCCACATTCTTCCCCCTTTGATGGTTTCTTTCAAAGAAGCAGTTATTTAAATCGCTTAATTAGGCTTGTCCTTTAACTTGCGAGGACTGGGTTTCCGCATACGTGTACTCCAAGTGTCATTTCTTGGTTGGCAACCTATTTCTTTGTTATTATTTTATTTTTTTGAGAAATCGAAAATGATCTACGTTAGTCATTACAAGAAGATTTGATAAACACGATAATTGTCTAAATTAAACCGATAATAAAAGAGACCCAAAACCCAGCTAAACATGACTGCTGGAAGTCGAACCTAAGGCCTCCAAGACTTTGGTGTTTATGTCAACATTATCGACTATTTGGACTACCAAGGGTTGGCCTATTTCTTTATTATTATAGAAGGTTTCTTTGGTAAACCCAGGTACAAACATTCTTTTTCCCAGAGGTTTACTTCAAAAGAGAAATGCTAGAGGTACAACTAAAAATCTAGAAAAAGTGATCCAGATCTAGTTGTGTCCTAAGTGGAATCTCTTTGAAGTTTAAATTAATGGTGCGTTGGTTGCAGATTCCTGCTAAAAGTGGGATTTAGTAGCAATCAAGAATCTCAAATCCATTTGGCTAACATGAATCCTAATATTTCTAAATCCTAAAGATTCTTAATTTCAAAAATTTTATTGGACCAAAATCCCACCCCTCCCTTCAGGTTTGCTAGGATTTTTAATTACTAAACCTAAATTTCAAGCTTAAAATTAACAATAAAATAATTCCTTGTGAACACATTTGTGTTCAAAATAATAGTTTTTAAAATACTTTTTCAATTTTTTTTTCCAAAATGAAATTGTTTTTCCCGAAAATCATTTCTTTTTTCTAAAACTATTTTTTTCCAGAATCCAATTTTCCCGACAACCGTCCCCCCACCCCCCTCCCCTCTCCCCCCTCCCCCGAAAAACGATTTTTCTCCGCAACAATTTTTTCTCAAAAGCCATTTTTTTGTACCGGAAAAATCAAAATTTTTAATAGATTGTACCCGAAAACCGCTTTTTCTCGCAACTTTTTTCCCCAAAAAGCATTTTTCTCTTTAACCGAAATTTACTAAAACCTTTTTGCTTCATTAGAACCGTTTTTTCCCAAGATAGATTTTTGGGGGAAAAAAAAATTCGTGAATACTTTTTTCAGGAAATCTCGGTTGTTGAAAAAGATGCTTTCGAAAAATAAATATAATTCTGGAAAAAAAAATTTCGGAAGAAGGATTTCGAGGAAAAAAAACGGCTTTTGAAAAAAAAATGTTTATGAAAAAAAAAGGTCGCCGCTTTGGGGAATAAAGAAAATTCTCCGGGGAATAAATATTAAAGGAGCATATTTACATTTTAGACCGAAAATTTACAAAGTTGTATCTTCCCCCCTAATCTTCATCTTCCACTAAGTTCATCTTCTTCTTCTTCTCTCTGAAAACCCTAATCCAAAAAACCTAATAGTAGTACTACAAATTAGAATCACGAATAAATCAAGAGAAGAAGATTGAGGAATTTAAAGACCAACGGGGTTCTTCTTCCATCAAATTCGTGTTGGAATGTATACTAAATCATTGTCAATCAACTCACCCAATTTTGATATAACATTACTTTGTAGGTTTCAAACTAATTGGAATTTTGAAGGTGTATGAATATTACTTCTAAAACTCAATTTGTAACCCTAATCCCTCAATCTTCTTCTCTTGATTTATTAGGAATTTTGATTTGTAGTACTATTATTGAGTTTCTTGGATTAGGGTTTTTAGAGAGAAGAAGAAGAAGATAAACTTAATGGAAGATGAAGATGAAGATTAGGGGGCAAGATACAACTTTGTAAATTTTTTGGTTAAAAGTAAATATGCTCCCTTAGACTTTATTCCCCGGAGAATTTTCGTTATTCCCCAAAGCCGTGGCCAAAAAAAATTATGAATAAACAATTTTTGAAGAAAACGGAGGTGTCTCGAAGAAGAAAATCTATATATTAAAACAGAAAGGAAAATGCTGATTGAGACAAACATCCTTTTAAATATAAGATATTGTTTAGAAGTCATTCTCAAAATTTAAATTATAGTCCTTCTTAGAAATAAAATAACCTATTAAAAAAAGATTAACTGTGTCCTCTTAGAAATAAAATGACTAATTTAAGAAAAAAAAAAGACAAAAAATATTATAAGGGTTAAAAAGAGAAATTGAAAATCTCTATCTCTATCTCTCTCTCAATAAAATAACTGATTTAAGAAAAAAGGAAACAAAAGAAATAAAAAATAACTAGAATACCAAAAAATTAGGGTATCCACAATACATCGATAATAAATATGAAAAGTCGTCAAATTTGATTGATAGAACTGTATACTCTAGTATTTGAAAAATAAAGGTTTTGAAAGAAATGGGTTTCGAGAACAGGGTTACTTTAATATATCTTTTTAAAAAAAGCATTTAAAAATACTCAGATAATAATAAATTCTAGGATTTTATTAGTTACCAAATAAATAAAAAAAATTACTTGGACTCGTGAATCTGTGGAATCGTTTATCCGAAAGACTCGTGAATCTACGAATTTATCATTTTGTCATCCAAACACACCGTGATTTTTTTTAGAATATACCATATAGATTAAGTTACAAAGTTGTAGACCTCAAACCTAAAAACAATGAAATTACAACCAGAGGACTAATTTGTAACAAAGTTAACCATTCATATAGGAGGGGGTATTAGACAATACTTACGTATTTTGGACCCAACATGAAGTCGCAAGGTCATGGGCAGCCTGATTGCAATTTCTTGTGCAGAAAGGTAGAATCACGTTTCTGCTACACATGCGTCAACAGAAGCCATCGTTCTCGTTATAAAGGCACCAGGGCATGTCTGGATCAAAGGTCGAGATGAGGTGATCAATCAAACCCCTAGCAGGAGCGGACCCATGTGTGGACTAGAATGGATCTCGACCGAAAATGAAATTTATTTGTTTTCCTTTAAATTTATAGCAAATTTGGGATTGTAGCTTAGTGGTTGGGATCCCACCATATGCACTAGAGCTTAGATGTCCAATCTCCCCGTTCCATCTTCATTTTTTGCTCTTATCTTTTTTGAGAAGTGTTAAATGCATCCCGTGTATATGTGAAAGACTCCTCCATCATGCAAAGTTTTGTGATGGAAAAAAGTGTCTTTACAACTTTGTGGGGGGCATCTTTAAACTACCCTTCTTAATTAGATAACTAACTCTATTATGCCTTTACAATATGATCAAATCACAAAAATGCCCCCAAAATATTAACTAGCTTCTAAAATAGTCCCTTAAATAATTTTGTAACTTTTTAAAATCTTTTTTCTTTGATTCGTGTCATTTAAGTCTCCTTCGGCTAGCTGAAATTCTTGGTTCCGCCCTTAAACCCTTGAATCCCTTCAAGTATAAAAGGTTTCAACTCCCAACCCCATTTCTTCTGCTAAATCCATTCTAGCCAGAAACTGTAAAACTTCACTATGTCGAGCTGAGATCGACACGAACTTTAGGGGTTTGGTTCCGATGTAATTAATGGTGTGTGACTTTTAGTTATGTCTAGTGATTAATAAATGCATTTCTGGTTTATCTTGATTTCTTCATTTGCATAATTTTTTCATGATCAATTTAATTAATTGATTTTCTTATAATAATTGAGAAATATTAATTTTGTAAATTTATCACTCTAGCAAATTAATTATTTATCGTTTCTTGCATATATAATGACGTTTTATAGAAAATGGTTTTTTCACAAATAATTTAGTACCGAATAGCTTTTAGTGAGAAGACAAAACTCTTCAAACTTCACCTTTCTCCAATTATTGCGACCGTTTTAAACATTGTTATAGTATTACCAGGGTCGTGGTCGAGAATTTGGGGGCCACATGCGAAAATTCGAAACTTTTTGTACGACAAAAAGGATTACAAAGAAAATTTGAACTAAATATCAGATAATTTATTAGTGGATAAATGAAGACGGTTGTATTTGAAGAAATTAACCGTATAAAAAAAATTTCATTTTATAATTTTTCAGTTTTGTAGGAAATCTAGTCTAAGAGTCCACAATCACTGGTGAGTAAAAATATTTGTTCATGCAATATTAGATTATAAGTTTATTACAACCAATAACATAATTAAATTTATAACTTATAATTTAAAATCTAATTGCGATTTATTTGATATAGTATATTTTGTATCATGATTTTCACGCTCTTGGAATTTTTTAAACAACTTTTAGATTTTATTTCTTAAAAACACTTCAAATTGTGAACTTTTTTTTTTTTTGAAGAGATCAAACTCCGGCGAAAGGTTTCCCTTCACCGGAGTGTTTAGAAGGAGAGGGAGAGAGAGAGAGAGAGGAGAGAGAAAACAGAAGTTTGAAGGTCGCTGACCGGAAATTTGGCCGGTCGGCGACCTTCGCCGCTGAAGACGATGATGTGGCGTGATAGATGATGTGGCTGAGAGAGGTGATGAGATGGAGGAGAGAAGGAACAGACTTTTAACGGTAACTGAAAAAAGTGGGTCATCTGGGTATTTTTGATAAAATACAGGGCTAGACAGGAAACTGGTCACAAAATTGGGGGCTATTTAGGAAATAACCCTTAAAGATATTACTCTAAACATAATAAATCAACTTGATACTATACTCAAATGGAGAAATCATGAACATGGTTGAAAATGAATCAATGCAAGTTAAGCACTTGAGCTATTGATATGAAAATTCAGGAATCATACATAGTCAAAATCTCATCATAAAACTCTAGATACGGAGTAGAAGATTATAAATCCATACGACAAAGGAAAAACATCATCATCTTGCTTAATCAAACAAAAACAAATGAGTTGTAGAGAAATCACCAAAATTGTTTTGTCCTTCTATTCACTCCCTTTTCTCTCTCACAAAGAAAAGAAGAGAATGAAGACCAAAATGTTAGAAGTATCCTTGATGAATAATAAAGTACAAATCCCTCCTGTTTGAGCTCTTTGTTCTCTCTAATCACTCTGTTTTTCTTTGATTTATAAAACATAAACTCTCTGTTTTTACTCACTACAATACTCCCATTCTCTCTAAAATTATTAGGGTTATTTCCCAAATAGCCCCTAACTTTGTGACCAGCTTCCTGCCTAGCCCCTAACTTTATCAAATATTCCCATATGGCCCCTTTTTTCAGTTACCGTTAGCACACCGTTAACTAGTCATCACCTTCTCTCCTCCACCTCATCTTCTCTCTCTGCCACATCATCTTTCCCGGCCGGACAATTTTCCTGCCGGCGACCTTCAACAATAATAAAAAATTTATCTCTCTAAATTTTTTTTTTTGAATCTCTCTCTCTCTAAAACTCCGGCGAAGGGGTTAGGTGAGTTTGTTCGTTGATCAAGGCCTGTTCAACGAACAAACTCACCTCCGGCGAAGGGGTTTCCCTTCGCCGGAGTTTTAGAGAGAGAGAGATTAAAAAAAAAATTTCTTTTTTTTAGAGAGAGAGATAAATTTTTTTTTAATTGTTGAAGGTCACCGGCCGGAAAATTGGCCGGTCGGCGACATTTGTCGGGGAAGATGATGTGCTAGAGAGAGAAGATGAGGTGGAGGAGAGAAGGTGATGACTAGTTAACGGTGTGTTAACGGTAACTGAAAAAAAGGGACCATATGAGAATATTTGCTAAAGTTAGGGGCTAGGGAAGCTAGTCACAAAGTTAGGGGCTATTTGTAAAATAACCCAAATTATTACATCTCTCTTCTGCCGAAAAAAAAAACTTAAAACAATACTAAGATAAATTATTTAGGTAGATAGATACAAATCGAATATAGAATATAAAAAAAGTCAAGCTTCTCAATGGTAAACTCGTGGTCGAGAGCGTCTTTAATGTTCTTCAATTCACCCTCTAATGAGTTCATTACTGGAAACGAAACCCAAAATCAAAGAAAAAGAATAACATAAGTCATTTTATTCTCATCGAAAGAAATTAAAGGTCAAAAATAAAAGTAGTTCTTCCATACATATTTAAGAGTATTTGTTCGTTCTAAATCGATCGACATATGAAAATTTGATAAGATTAGCTAGTTTGAAAAATCCATGTGATACAAATTATATAGAAAATCGATCAACCAATTAACACAAACTTGAGGACTAAAACAATAATAATGAAGAAGTAATTTTAAAAAATAACAATAAAATTTAGACTCTAAAGTTCAAAACAAATGGAACCATAAAACTCCTGAGCCTCACAAATCGAACTACACTATAACAAACTCGTTCTGATATTCAGACTTTTCAATCCAAAGAAACTAAAGATTTGATCACAATAGGTAATAATACACTATTAAGATGATGGTTGAACATGATTTAGGCCTTGTTAAGATGACATATTAAGATGATTTATCTAGCTAGAATTGTTAACAAGATAAAAGGTTAATCTATGTGTGACCAATGAATACCTCGTTTCATGATTGGATATTCAAATAATCAAATGTCTCATACTCATGGAATACCCTTCCATCTTAGATCAAATAGACCTCACAAAGTCAGGTTTTAAAATTTCTTCGGGTGTGTGAAGATGAAGGAGTGACTTCATGCCTCTTCCTAACAATTTGCTTCAATTAATGCTCCAGCAACAGATGTAACATGGTTTAGGTTACTAAAGATAAACCAATGAAGTTTCAGATAACGAAAAAGACATGAGATAAAAGAGAGAACGACTAAAGATGAGGAAGCGTTGTTACGTTGAACAATCATTTTTTATTGCAGAGAGAAAGAGTAAGGTTTTGAGAGGAAAATGGAGGGTCTGACTTTCGATAACCACATAATATTTGAAACTTGAAAGTAGTAGCTCAAGGGACTTTAGAATGCACATGGGCAGTCAAGTTTTGTCTTAAAAAGGAGAATGGATGGACATGAAAGAGCAGTAATTTTGTGAAGAAATTTAGTAATTAATAAAAAAGGAAGATAAAAGGGTGAGAGAAGGAAGAAAGAGATGTAACAGTCAAGAGAAAACCAGAAGGGAGTTTGGTTGGAGTATTATTGACGCTTGTAATTCATCTTGAGTGTAAGATTTTTTTCTTTTGTACATGTGGCGTCTATTAGGATCCTAGTCAATAAATTGGAGCATTTATTTTGTCCCAGTCAGCACATTTGGGTATATATACCCCTTTGTACAGTTAGTTTGGATAAGGAGGAAAACTAATAAAACTTTACTTCTCTTATCTTTATATCATCCCATTTGATAAACAATTTATGATAACTATTGATAGCACTATACCCACTACATATTTATTCTACTTCCATATTTGGGCCATTTGGGTGCCCTTTTCTTAAACTCTCTCTAACTTCTTCTCCTCCAATTAGCTTCAACAAAAAAAAAAAAAATTAGCTTCTTCTCCTTCACGCGACAAGGTATGTGGTTTCCTTCCTTTCTCTCTCTAACTTCTCCATTTATTTCTCTCTCTCTCTTAACCTCTGATCTAGATCGTAGTAATAGTAAGGTTATCTTTCTGCTTCTTTCTACCTATTTACTTGGATTTGTTTTGAGAATCTATTTCATTTCACCAGCTAATACGAAGAACTGGAAGTTCTTACTTCTAAAAATGTGGATCCATCTTATGAAATGGTCTCTGTTTCTTCAGTTTGATTTAGGGTTTTTGAAATTTTTTTGCTTTTGGTTCTAGATGCATTTCTAGTAAAATTTCGTAAATTGAAAATAATTGTCTGATCGATTCATTATCCTTTCTGATCTGTTTGTGAATCTTTTTCATCTGAGATAGAAGATTAGTGGATAATTAGTGAAACCCTAGAAAATGATGAACTTTTTTTAAAATTATTGTGGTATGTTTACATGATTCGATCAATAGTAGCCCATAGATATTGGTATTTCAGTTGAAAGGGGACAAGTAACCTACCTAAGATATGTTAAAATGGATATATACTCGAAGGTGTGAATATTGATTAGGTTCTTTCTTGTGCATTAACAAAACCTGATACCAATGAAGTCAGGAGATTGACTAAGATAGTTTATTTCATCCAAATTCGTATATGTAATCTAATTCAAAGCCCGAACTCGCGATGTCTAACTACTCCGGATAACTGATTTGGAGTTATATGTACCAGTCTACCAGAGTATCGATCCCGACCCATTCTATTTGTTGAAATGAGAAATATTTTTGGTCGTCACTCAGGCCTAAACCAAGCTAACAAGCTGGCCAGAGCAGTCAGTGGTTCAACCTTGTTTTGCAAAAGAGGTAGGGAAGGAAAATTGTGCTTGAGAAGTTCTTCTGATATTGAGGGCTCTTATGTGTTTGTTGTATTTTTTAAGTAAACTGGGTAATGCTGGAACTCTGAGAATTTCATTACTCCCCAAATTTGATTCCAGAGTTTAGTAGGAATTCAAGCTAATCAGTTTTGAAATAAACCAGTTTAAGTTATAAAAATCTTAGGTTGTGTGTTTTGCTTCTAAGTCAAATATGAAATTTGACATGGGAATTTAGTTGTAAGAGTCATATTTCACTATGACTCAATAAAATGGCTGCTTTGAGTTCGTTTGATTCAGTTAATTCTGACAATGAGGAAAAAAAACATCAATGTGTTCTAATTGTGTTGTTTTCTATTTAGCGGAATTTGGTCTGAGGAGTTTTGTGGCCCTTTTTAAGAACCATACTCATATTTTCCAAAAAGAAAGTACTTTTAGCTGGACCAATAGGAATAATTTTTATTATGATTCACATAATCGTCCAAAGTTATTAACAGTTGAAGTTAGTAATCGACTAAAGTTTCAGTCGCTATGCAAAAGATTTGAATTTGACATAGTCACTGTTATGATTTGCATATTCATCTGAAGTTATTTACATTTGAAGACATGGTCATTGTTGTGATGTGGATATTCATCTGAAGTTATTTACATTTGAAGACAAGTCTTTACTAGCTATGCAAAAGATTTGAATTATAGACCGCAAAAGTCATTATACACCGTCATTAAAAGAATTTTCATCACCAAGTATATTATATGTGTAATCTTTATAATCCATTAAATTTGAGTTCATGCAAATTTATGATGGTAGCTGATCTAGGCTTACAAGTGATTGGGTAAACCAGTATATGTGCTCAATAACAGTACACTCATTGATTGGGTCAATTTAGGGATGGTCCTTGAGTCCTGCGGTCCTACCAATAGTTTAGACGTGTGAATGTGTGATTGAACAAACGACCCAGAACCGAAACTAACACCACCACAATATATTCCCTTTCTGTTTCTTGGGTAGAACCAATTTGGGTGCTTTTGTATCCACATTGGGAGAAAAATCTGATTAGGTTCTTCTCATTCACGCGAGCGACAAGGTTTGGAGTTTTCTTCCTTTCTCTCTCTAACTTCTCCATTTATTTTTCTCTCTTTTTGAAACTCTGATCTAGATTAATAGTAAGATCATCTTTCTGCTTCTTTCTACCTATTAACTTCAATTTTCTTTTTAGAATCAGTTTCATTTCACCCGCTAATACGAAGAACTTTTTTACTACTAAAAATGTGATCCATATTATCAAATGGTCTATGTGAAACATTTACAGTATTTTTTTGTGACAGTTTACTTGTAATACAAATCGTCTTTTTGTGTTAATTTTGATCATTATTTGGAAGCTTTATTGCAGTGAAACATTTACAGTCTGGAGCTTAACTAGACGGTGAAGTATCAGATCTACTAAATTCAAAATTAGGTTTCTTTTTGTTACCTAAAAGGAATCATGGTTGGAAGTGTTGGAACTGGACTTAATGTTTTATCTGGTGAATTGAATGAAAAGATTGAAACTTTACCAGATGATTTTGTCCCAGCTGTTGTGACTGAAAATGGAGAAGGAATTGAAGATAATAAGATCAGAGAAATTGTGCTTGGGAGAAATGTTCATACAACGTGTCATGCTGTAACTGAACCTGGTCTTGATGATGAAGTCACCGGAGATAGAGAAGCTTCCATGGCTAGTGTACTGGCTAGATACAGGAGATCTCTAATTGAAAGAACAAAATATCATTTAGGTATAGAAAGACCGAACCTTTTTTTTGTTTTATCTCATGCACTTGTTAATAAATTTAGTTTTTTTTTTTGGGTGTGAATCTGGGTCGTCTGAGTCTGATTTTCTTGCTCAAAGGTAGAATAGTTATTTCAGATATGCCTGTTTAAAATTGACCCAAATTCAGATCGTGTCAACAATTTAAACGAGTCAGATGCATTGTTTTGTTGAAGTAGACAAAACACTACACCTTAGGTGCTGATTTTTTTTTAGGTCTGAAAATCTGAGTCACATTTGTGTGCAGGACTGCATGTTTTGTTGTTTTGCATTCTTCTATCATTTTAGGAGTTAGATATCAGAATAAGTCTTTGTATCAATCACCCTAACCCTATGTATGTGTTTTCGGTTCGAACAAGTCTGAATTTGAGAAGAGACCAGTTGTAAGGTATGATTTTACTAGAGAAGTTAGTATATACAATATATCAAATTATTTTGCACATAAATAAAACTCAAATTCAGACCTTCAAAACAAACCAACAGACAAACAACAATTCATATAATTGGTAAAATTTGTGAGGGGATCCCTTTCCGTGCTGAATTCATCTAGTCGTGTTCGAAATACAAGCATAATTTAGCTCTAGAATTTTTGCAAGAGTTCATGGCATATCTAGCTGATCTAATAGGATTCATGTTTGAAGTATGATTAAGAAGAAGGGGAAAATTCTAAGATCTCTAAAAGTAATTCTAGTTATGCAAATTTGATCTGATCTAGTGACTTCATAAAATATACACAGGTTATCCTTACAATCTTGACTTCGATTATGGTGCGCTTGCCCAACTACAACATTTTTCCATCAACAATCTTGGTGACCCCTTCATCGAGAGCAACTACGGTGTCCATTCAAGACAGTTTGAAGTTGGTGTCTTAGATTGGTTTGCTCGTCTATGGGAAATAGAGAAAAATGAATATTGGGGTTACATTACGAATTGTGGAACAGAAGGCAATCTTCATGGTATCTTGGTTGGGTTAGTACCATTGCTGACTCTTATTTCTCAAACAACAATTTTAATGTGCCCGCTATGTCTGATCAGTGCTTGAAAACTGTATGGCTAGCATCGAGAGAGTTCATTTTTTTTTTGTATGCACGTCTCAGGAGGTAGTAACATAGTGACTTAGCACAAGAGTTATTTGATCAACTCTCAGACACAATTTGGGCATACCATTTATGTACAATATAATCTTTTTTTCTCAATGATATGATTTTGCCATTATTTGGTGCATATGATAAGTGGAATGTAATATGGTTGTGTAGGAGAGAAGTTCATCCGGATGGAATTTTATATGCATCACGAGATTCACATTATTCTGTCTTTAAAGCTGCACGAATGTACAGAATGGAATGTGTAAAAGTTGATACTTTGATCTCCGGGGAAATCGATTGTGTAGATTTCAAAGCCAAACTACTTCTTAACAAGAGCAAGCCAGCCATCATTAATGTCAACATAGGTATGGCAATATTACTGTTTAACTCCCATCTTGCTTCCGTAGGAACGAATTGATAGAAGGCTACTGGTGCTCTACCTTATGTTATTAAACTTGTGCAGGAACAACTGTTAAAGGAGCAGTTGATGATCTTGATCTTGTTATTGAAACACTTAAGCAATGCGATTTCTCAGAAGATAGGTTCTACATCCATTGTGATGGGGCTCTCTTTGGGCTCATGATGCCTTTTGTTAAACGTGTATGTTCTCTCTCTCTCTCTCTCTCTCGTATTTTGTATGTTGAGCTTTTCTGGTAACGGAGGAAGAAGAATAAAGCCTGAAACATGTAGGAAGTATCCTTATCTACCTCTGTTTTAGAAACTTACATGTTTAAATGATTCTGGGTCAAAGAAGATACTGGAGGCTAGGGAGTTAGTGTGGGTTGTGGCGTGTGGGTGGTCATTCCCCATTTGGAATAAGATTCCGGTCCATGAGTCTTAGCAAAATCTGATCGAAGACCCTAGAATTGTTGCAGTTATTGTTGAGAGTATTATGAACATGAGTCGATATCTAACCCGAAAAGCAATGAAATTTTGTCTCAACTCGTTTGCTCATGTTTTCTCTGAGCTTATCAAGGGTGGTTATGAATTTAAGTGGCTTTCCTGTTTTCTCAGTTTTGGGGCGAGAGTCATGGAGGCGGAGTGCTAGAGGGTTTAAGTGAACTACAAATACTGATAACTTTGAGAAATATCTCTAATCGTGTTCTTCATAAATAGGGAAAATCATGGCGCGATTGTTAGCCATGGTACTCGTGACTCGTCTCACCAACCGGACCACGTATATCTCGTGTTCTTTGTGGTTGTTTACTTTCATTAGTCCTTTTCTAGTTTGTCTGTTCTTCGTCATAAAGTTATTATTAACCACAAACCTAATTTTTTGATTGATGAATCTGATTATGATATCTAAAGTTTGAACCTAACCAGCAACCCCGTCTTTAGTAGATAACCAGTGACAGGCGTTCTATACTTTTTTCTACATATAGGTAACACTAGAACCCAACCCCGCCTTTAGTAGATAACCAGTGGCAGGCGTTCTTTGCTTCTTTCTACATATAGGTATCTAGAATCCACAAGCTTTGTGACCTTAACAAACAAGGTTAAGATGTGCCGCGAAGACTACTTTTTCGCAATCATAAAAGAATCCTGGAAACAATTTTTTTTTCTAACTGGTGCACGTGATTTGTGGTTCGGGTCCTAACCTTACGTACTGCTTGTTAGTTTAACTTTATCAAAATTTTATAACTGGTGGGCGAGATTGCTAGATTCGGATTGTAACCTTACATACTTCATGTTAGTTTATCAAATTTTGTTTAATTTTTTGTTTCACGTTCTTTCAAAGCTTGATATGTCCTTAACTTCTATCCTGTTTTCCAACAGGCACCTAAAGTTTCATTCAAGAAGCCAATTGGCAGTGTAAGTGTCTCTGGTCACAAGTTTGTCGGTTGTCCAATGCCCTGTGGTGTTCAATTAACAAGATTATCTCACATCAATGTTCTCTCAAGAAATGTCGAATACCTAGCTTCTCGAGACGCCACAATCATGGGAAGTCGAAATGGCCATGCTCCAATCTTCCTCTGGTACACACTAAACAAAAAAGGATACCGAGGGTTCCAAAAGGAAGTCCAAAAATGTCTTAGAAATGCTCACTATTTGAAAGATCGTCTTAAAGTTGAAGGAGTCGGAGCAATGCTTAACGAGCTTAGCAGTACTGTCGTGTTCGAAAGACCACAAGATGAAGAGTTCACTCGTCGTTGGCAACTAGCTTGTCAGGGAAACATTGCTCATATTGTCGTTATGCCGAGTGTCAATATTGAGAAACTTGATGATTTCTTGAACGAATTGGTTGAGAAACGTTCTGTCTGGTTTAAGGAAGGGAAAGTTCAACCTTGTATTGCTGAAGATGTAGGGAAGGAAAATTGTGCTTGTTCTCTTCATAAATGAAGCTCTTCTCATATTGAGGGCTCTTGGGTGTTTGTTTGTTGTGTTTTTTTTGTAGTGAACTGGGTAATGCTTGAACTCTGAGAATTTGATTATCCTCCAAGTTTGGTTCCAGAGTTCCGTAGAAATTCATGCTAGCCAGTTTGAAATAAACCAGTTTAGGTATTTGACATGGGACTTTAGTTGTAATAGTCCTATTTCATAATATTTGTTTTTGTATGACTCAATAAAATAGCTGCTTTGAGTTCGTTTGATTCGATTATTTAGATTCACATTAGTTAATACGGACGGTGAGGAAAAAAAACATCAATATATTTTAATTCGATCTCGAGGAGTTGTATGGCAATCTTTAAAAACCATACTCATATTTGCCAAAAAAGGAAGTACTTTTAGGCTCCATTTCGTAAGCTAACAAAGCCCGAATTGTGTCGTATTCAGATATAGACGAGTCAGTTTTACATAAATAGAAGAGAAGAAAATACCACTTAAGGTTATGCATATATCAGTTTGGTCGTTTGGAGACTTGGTAAAAATTAAAGATCGTTCATCTCATGAACCTTGACCAGTTTAACAACGGGAAAAATTCGTCTTATCAACTCTTTGTAGTGACTTATATGACCTGTTCTAAATATGCTTTTGCCATTGACAATGTTTGGGTGGTAATGTTTTTCTTTGTGCAGGTTGAAGAACTAGTAACAGTTTTGATCTACCTGTTGTTATCCCATCTTCATTCAAAATGTCAGTGATGTATTCTATTTCATATTGTGAATTTGTGATACAGTTAGTATCTCATTGTGGGTTGTGGTCGTCTAAGAATGGCCACCTAACCCATTTAAATATCATGACGCACAACCGGTTTATAAACGGGTCGTGGTGTTCCATTGTTGGCAGTGCACGACTCATCTAAGAGTAATGCTAGACGGGTCCCTGGCATGGCGACTCGCCATAGTATGTTCTTTAAATTTGTTTCGCAAGTCGATTCTGATTCTACACCTAACATTGCACATGAACGCACACTGGGATAAAATTTTGTTTCTTCATGATTCTTGTTGAGAGACATCAAAATTTGTTTTTGAAGTTCCTTAATTTTCATTGCACAATTTAGGTGGAATGAGGAACCAGTTGATCAGAAACAATACTTTGAGGAGTCTTGCAAGCCAAAATGTGTGAAACCTTTGATTGAATAACCAAATATCAAATTTGAAGTCGAAATAACCAATTTTCTAAAGGACTGAAAAAGAGGAACCAGTTGATCAGAAACAATACTTTGAGGAGTCTTGCAAGCCAAAATGTGTGAAACCTTTGATTGAATATCAGGTAAATGCAGCAGTGTAATCTTTATATCTTGAACCTAAGCAGTGTAGGTCAGTGGCGCATGCTAACAAGGTTTAAGCAGCTTATGTTGTTTGGTATCAAATCCACTGCCCATATGAGGCCAATAGGTCTGATAATTTCATATGATCGTAATTTTTACCGAGCATATTCACAAAACTCCACATAGATCTTTATCTCATATAATGTGATAGTAAGAGCATCTCCAATGCAAGACTCAATCTTAAAATCCTAAGTGACACATAGGATTTTAGAATTTTTTTTAAGATAAAACCTCTCCAATGCAAAACTCAATTGAGATCTTAAGATGATTTAGAAGCAATTAATTTTAAGATGTCTCGATTAGAAATTCTATTTTTGAGATCTCTTTTGAGAGTCTTAAGTGTCGAAGTCATCAAATTTAATTTTAGGACCAACGGAAAGTGTTTCTCTCTCATCTACTTTTTCCTATTAAATGTATGTATGACGTTGTGTAAGTATTAGAGGTTTTTAGTGTGTCGCATTGGAGAAGGACTTGAAGTAGAGACACTCAAGTTAGATATATAGGAAAGAGAATCTCAATTGAGATTGACAATAAGCTAATTAGACTTTTTGTTTTTGAGTTTTTCATTGGACATACTCTAAGATGAATATACTTCCTTTTTTTTATTAGTACTAGGCATAACAGGTGCCTCCGGCATGGATGCTCTCGTCGAGTATTTTACGTGTTTGAAACAAAAATTTCGATAAAAACATATCATCTCTTATGAAGGAGACACATGGTATGGTAATAAGAAAATATAGTCAAAATTGTTAGCCACTCACAAAACTTGTTATCTTTTGTGGCTTGTTCTTGACTCCCGGTTTAGCATCCTTAAGAATATTGGAGACACATTAAAACAAGTAACTTAAGGTTTCTGTTGATTTTCTTGTTCTCTTGTATTTTTCCACAGTGAATGACCTCAATTTGCAAAAATACTCGATAACTAGATCTCCTTTTATCATTATTTGATTTGATTTCTTTTTTAATAGAAACAAATCAAACTAAATATTTGATAATCTAATTTCGAAAACAAACTATTGATTGCAAACTAATGAATATACCAAAACCAAAACAGTTTCTAAAGGTAAGCAGGAAATAAAATACTATATAGTTATGATAAGTTTGATCTAATATGCAAGTTAATTTGGAATTCATGATATCATTTAGGTTCTTTGAATTATATATAATCAAATACAATTTGCTAGAAATTTCATCACCCATAAGTTTATACTCAGTATTTATAAGACTCGAGATAGAAGACACCAACAAATTACATTTGACATGTCTCTACATCCACATCAAGAATTAGACACATGCCTTCCAACAAGAAAAAAAAGTAAAGAATTGGAGTCAACCTTAACAATGAGTACACACCAACAACTTGGGTAAGATACATACGCAGAAAAACAGTTTGAAGAGATAATCAAACTGTTCATCCTTAACTGAAGAGAGATAAGTGCGCATTGGTATTACTTTAGAGGTGGCATGACGCCAACCATGATTCTTTAATAATCCTGGACAATAAAATACACAAATATAATTATATAAACGATATACATATACATAGGGGGAGAGAGAGAGAAAGTCAGGGGTTGAAATTTCAAATTTAACAAATGAAGAACCGATACCATAAATTGTATTATCAATCCTTTTATGATAGTTCCTTGGTATATCGATTCTAGAAAACAAGAAATCATATATAAACCTTACTAAAAAAAAGTGAACATACCCGTTTGGAAGATGTTAACGAAAATTTTGAAAGATGTAATCCCCTTAAACTCAAAGATGGTACAAAAATCAACAACTGCATACCCATGGAAAACCTGCAATCGTAAATATTTTGAGTTAGAGATTTTATCAAAAAGATAGAATGCAATGAATGAAATTACAACAACCTATTATGAAAAACAAAATTAATACAAAAAATAAATCCACAAAAGTGAAAATCAGAAATCTAAGAATCAAAGTGGGAAAAAATTTAAATCACTAAAAAGAAATTTAATTTTGCCGGAAGGTATTCAAGAACAATGACGAAATAGGCTTGAGCACCAATGATACTCTTTTTGAAGTAATTTTTAACTTTGAAGTTCACAAAAATGTGTTGAATTAACTTTTGAACTTCCAATTCTCACAAACTTCAGAAATTAAATACCCAAACTAAATTACGTTTTTGCATCAAAAAGAAAAAACCTTTTTAACTTTAAAGCAAGATCAAAGAAATTGATCATAAATTTTTGTACCATTGAAAGAAAAAAATTGTAAAGAGAAAAATTGAAGAGAAAGAATATGAAGAGTTCTGACATAAGTGTATTTTCTCTACATTGCTTTTGCATGCGGTAGCTAAGAGTACATTAGAGTAACTAAGAGTAAAAATTGAACGATTAACATCTACCAAAGTAATAATAATTAAATATAAGATCCAAATCCAGTTGGCAATTTTTCTCTTTTTTGATCTTAGTCAGTTTGTCCTAGTCACAACCAATGTGTTTTGTTATATAGATGATTGTATAATTTTTGGACTTATAGTCCAAAACAACCCCTAAACGGCTAAACCCACATTTAGCCCACCCTAATAATAATAGAGTTTTAAGCAAAATTAATAATAATAATGAAATCTAATCCAAATGAACCCATCTCCATGGAAACACAAATCTCTATGATTTCTATTTTATTATAATACCCTTAGTAACCTTATATATAAGATAAAACCCAATTTTGAAAACCAATCACCCAAATCTCTCAAATCTTTTCTCCCATCACTGAAACCCTCTGCCTTTTTCTCTTTAAAACTAAAAACCCTCACTGATATTGATCCACTAAAACGAACACCAGCCGATTACAAAAGATCTCCCAGCATCATCTTCATCTTTTACCTTCATCATCTTCATCAAATAAGTGTTCTTATATTTTCTTTCTCTATAATCGGTTGTTTTTATACTTTTTCTCTCTATTATCCGAGTTCTTGCATCGCTGTTTCATCATCTTCCAACCCATCAGGTAAATTTTCGAAATCGTTTTACCCTTTTCTGTTTTTATCATCTTCATTTGATGAAAACGTTTTCATACTTTATCTCTCTATTATCATTATCAGTTTTCATCGTCTTCCTACACAAACCTTAAATTTTTTAGTTTAAAATCTTTTATTAATGAAAACGTTTTTGTCTTCATCTTCAGAAGCAGTTTAATATTCCTAACCTCTTCATCATCTTACCCCAAATCCTCATCTCTGTTAAGATATTATTTTAGATTTAGTAGGTACTAACAGATTCCGAATATTAACATATTTATTACACATAACACACATTGTTTTGTTAAGATATTTTTCGACTTTTTTCGTTAATAACAGATTCTGAATATTAAGTTATGTTGTATACATAACGTGTTTTATATATATCAAAACACGTTTTCTTTAGTTAAGATAAAACTTTGTCAGTGTTTCAACCCGTTTCTGAATATTATCAAATATACTACACATATACTGTTTTTTATACAACAATGTATATTTTGTTCTCTATTTTGCATTTTGTTTGATAAATAACCGTTCATTTATCAGTATCATTCTTACCTTACTTACATTTTATTGTATGTTTTATACATAACACATTTTGTATTCACTACGTTACATCTTTTGTCTACATAAACCTTATAATGCATTTCATTAACACAACACATTCTGAACTGTTAAAAATATCTTATTTACTATAAACATTTATAAAAGCATTAAACATTTCATATAATTGATGAAGCATTATGCATTTTACACTATTCACAATGGATCATGTTCCTCACATAATGCATTTTTGTATATGGAGTTAGGTAATTAGTTATGGATATTTGATGTGACACGAAAATGTCACATTTGGAGAGCCTAACTAAGCCTAGTTAGTTCGTTTTGAGTATTATAAATAATATTTTATGTGTTTTTATGTTAGGTACCTATTTTGGAGTTAAACATGTAAATTGAAATAAAGGGAACGAATTGTCACTATCATTTCATGTGTCGAAAACGAGAGAAAAAGACTTCAAGCAAATCAAATCACATGAGAAGCTAGCCAAGGACACGAGAAGTAAAAGCCCCATGGTTTTGGATCAAGAAGGTTGCCGGAATACACAAGAAAAACCGGCTAAAGAGATGAAGATTCCGGCCAAAACCCTAGGTTATCCGGCAAGAAGCTGCTGTCCCGGCAAGAAGCTACTGTTCCGAGCCGTTCCTAGCAAGTTGCGGCCGTCCTTGCAGCTCCCGTACGCGTCCCTATTGCTGTCCCGTGCATGAAAATCGCGTCCCGAGCTGGTGAGCAACCGGAGCAGCTGCTGTGTGTCCCGGCCGAGCCAGCAGCTGTGCGCGTCCATGGCTGTTCCCGTGTAAGCTGCTGCTCGTGCACTATTGCTGCCCTGCCGTGCTGCTTTGCACCTTCTCCCGAGCAGCTCGAGCTGCTACCGTGCAGCCCGAGCTGCTGCCGGCCAAGGCTCGGCCGGTCTTGAGCTTGGCCGGCCTTGCTTTGGCCGGCACTCCTCCTTCTCCTTCTTCTCTCTTTCTCTCACTACCAAACCCTAGAAAACTTCAAAAACACCCCAAGAACCCTAGCCCTTTTCTCTCTCCCTTCTTCTTAGTTGTTGCTTGGTGAAGAAGATGATGAATAGTGTCTAACTTGAATAAAAACCCTAGACTTAGTCAAGTTGACTAAGTCTTTAGACTACTTCAAACCCTTGACTTTGTTCATCATTAAAGACTCTTGACTTGGACCAAAAAGGGTGCCCATAGAATCTCTATTGTTCTCTTCCTCTTTGGGCTCTTGGGTTGGGCTTCTTTCTAAAGCAAGGGAGTGCCTTCATCTTGTCTCTACATTTAGAACCAAGGGGGCGCCTTCATAGAATCCTTGTTTCAAGACCGAACCTCGGCTTCTTTCATTCACAACTTTTCCGTCCGAACTCCGAATCGACTTCCGTTTTCACCCTCGGACTCGTCATTGACCTCACTTGTTGTTTGACTTCTGATATTGACCAATATGACCAAAATACCCCTGGTACTCTTTTCTTCCCTTTTGCCGCATAAGATGAAAATGTGATAATTCACTCTCTTTATTCCGATTTACACGCCAAACCCCAAATAAACTACCTAGCAATGAAAACACATAAAATATTATTTATAATACTCAAAACGAACTAACTAGGCTTAGTTAGGCTCTCCAAATGTGACATTTTCGTGTCACATCAATATTCAACCTCATTCACCAAATGGAGTGGAGAAGACAACTCTGAAATCCGATGGTTCGGATAAAATCTTCAGCCACGTTGGTCAGTTGTTTCCTGGGGGTGCTAAAGCATTTAGATTCGCCCTTCGTCAATATAGTATAAGCATCAGTCACGATTTCAAGTTGGTCAGCTATTCTCTGGGGGTGCGAAGGCATTTGGGTTTGTCCTTCGTCAATAAAGTATAGACATGGGTCACGATTTCCACTTTGTGAAGAATGATTTAAAGCGAGTTCATGGTTGGCCATCGTTGAAATGAAAAATCATGGTTGGGCACCATTCAAATGCAATGAAATTTTTTTGTTATTGATATAGTAAAATAAATTATGTTCCAACTTATTCTCATTATTGTGTCTGTTTTATATAACTTTCAGGAATCAATATATGTTTGTCGGATGAAAATATTCATTTTGCCGCCAAAAAAATATATTTTTCAACTTGAGGGCTATCGGTTGTTTGGCTGGAAATATAACATAACAGTTTTTTGTTGTTTACAGAACAACATTTGTATATGAAAAACATACTTAAATAGATGAAAAACACATTTTGCTTCAAATAAAATAGATAAATTTCAATAACAAATTGTATTTGTTAACAAAATTACATTGTTTGTTAGTGAAAAAATATCAAAAGATTTTCCATTTTCGACTTACAATCTGGTATAAATTGATTTGCAATCTGGTATAAATTTAGGCTCTTCAACCACATCAACCATGCGACCTCGCATTGACTTCCCTTTATGTTTTTTGTTCTTAAAACTTGTTCCAACAATCTGCAAAGAAAAAGGATTTAGCTTTCTGAAATCAACATTATCCAATCAACAATTAGTATTATCTATCTATTTAAATAGGAAATGTGTGATAAAACAGACATATTGCTTCCACTAATAAACTTTCATTTTCGCTTTTGGTATTTTATTGGATAGTAACACATCATTTTGCGTAAAAAAATATATTTTGTCACGTATTACATATATATATATATATATATATATTTTTTTTACTTAATAATAACACATCAAATTGCACATTATTATGAATGTAAATCTCGGTTTGTAAATCATAATACAAGACATAATATGAAACAACATGCTTATGAACAGAAAATATATGAAATGGATGATACAAAATGTGTTTTGTAATAAACAATTCGTGAAATGGTACAAACGCCGAGACATAAGTTTGAAGATGAAACCCCAAAAAAAGATAAAGATGATGAAACATAACCTTGAAGATGAAACAATAAAAATGAAAACCTACAGAAAGGTTCAAGATGAAATGGTACAAACCTTAATAAAACAATACCAGTCGTTAATGGAGCTTGAAGATGAAGAAAAAGCTTGAAGATGTAGATGATGAATTATTCATGGCGTTTTGTTTCTGACTTTTAGGGTTGCGGTTGTGCTTTACAATGTGTTTGATGAACCTTCAAAAATGTATGGTGAGGAAACAAAAAATATTGAGAGATCTAGAAAGAGAAAGAGAGAGAGAGAGAGAGAGAGAGAGAGAAGGAGAGAGAGATGCTTCATGTCGGTTTAGGTGAAGAAACTCTGGTTTTAGAGAGGGAGACAAACTGTTTTCTAGAGAGAGAAAGTGAGAGAAAAAGATTTGGGCGTCAGACTCTCTAAAATTTGGGCGAGAATTGAGGAGGGATTGGGTCGGAATAGATTTCATGTCTGTGAGGGTAATAGGATCCAAAGTGTTAATTGAAGGACTAAAATCTTTTTTTGTGAAAAAGATAGGACTCTGATCCCTTTTTGGGTTTTATTTTTGGGCCTTATCCCCATTGACCCATGATTGTATTGGATCTTTCTTTTTATTAGCAAGACGCGAGCTATTGAACACAGACAACGGTAGTGCAATAGTAAATAAGTAGAGATTCCGATTACACCATCTACCTTTCACTTTCCTCCATGTCAGCAGATAGCAATGGACCCGTTTTAGAATACAGTGAACATTCTATAATCAGAGTTGTGATTCCTAAAAGGAAACAAGAATTTTAATATATTTGAACACGCGTCATTTTATTGTTCTATCCGCGTTCCCGAAGGCACCCCTCTCTTTCAAGAGGATTCGTGACATGTCAAGCCCTGGTAAGGTTCTTCGCTTTGCATCGAATTAAACCACATGCTCCACCGCTTGGGCGGCCCCCGTCAATTCCTTTGAGTTTCATCCTTGCGAACGTACTCCCCAGGCGGGATAGTTAACGCGTTAGCTACAGCACTGCACGGGTCGATACGCACAGCGCCTAGTATCCATCGTTTGATCGATTTAACTTGTAATGGAATTTTGTCTGTCTTCTTTTTACTGAAATGACTTTTTTGAATCAGGTTGCACCAAAGCTTTTCGTGAAACTGAAGTAAGGAGTGATGATTCTGTTTAATTTTCGTAGATTGACCTCGTTCTTACCGAGATACTACTTGACACCTGTATACTTGCGGGTGGACACCTTGTATGGACCTTCAACCAATTCGTTAAACTTTCAAATATTAATGTATTTTCTTTACTCAAAAAAAAAAAACAAAGGTGGTTGACTTGGGGAAACAAGAAAATTATCTAGGGTACAAAATTTTAAAGGGTGGGAATTTTTTTTAGCCAAACACACCCTTCCTTCTTGCCAGTAGAGAGTCGTCGGTCGACTCTTGGCCGACGACTCTATGCCGACAACAACTCTCTCTCTCTCTCTTTCTCTTTTCTGTCTCTCTCTCCTTCTTCTTTTTCTCTCTCTTTCCATCCCTCTCCTTACTTATCTCTCTCTTTATTTCTGTAAGTTCCGATGAAGGAGAGAGCCCCTTCGTCGGAACCCTTCGTTCGAAAATCATACAAAGGTTGTTTGGTTCTGGGTTTTCCAGATCCAGACAGGAGTTGCTTTGTCTAGATCTGGTCCCGATCAAGACGAGTTATCGGCGAAGGGGAGAGCCCCTTCGCCGGAACTTAGAGAAAGAAAGAAAGAGAGAGGGCAAAAAGAAAGAGGGAAGAAAGAGAGGAAAAAGAGACGAAGGTTGAAGTGTGTTGGCCGATGTTAATGGTAGATGTCGCCGAAGTCTGATGGGGATCGCCGAAATTTCTGTTGAGGAACAAGAAGCTGAAAGATTGAAGTGTTTGGAGGAAACAAAATGTGTCAAAAAATATTTGTCTCTACCAAAAACTTTATACCCCAGATATCTCAGATAATTTTCTTATTTTCCCAAATCACCCACCAAAATAAATGATTTGAAGCTGAACCAAACCTGACCCAATTTTCCCTCAGAAAATTACAAAAATAATATGCTCCTTTTGTACTGTCTCCAGAGTCGAGAATCCCCAGACAGGACAAAGGTAAGGAGAAGTAGGCAAAGGAAAGACGAAAATGACAAGCACGCCCTTCATCGCACTCATTCTTCCCCTTCTTCGTCCTCACAATCTTAACAGGTACGTAAACATATCATCACCCTTCTTCCTCCTCTCTCTCTCTCTCTACTTCTTTCTCTCTCTACTCCATTCAATATCTCATTATTTTATTCTCTCATCTTCAATCCAAAGATACAGGCATTTATCTTGCATTGCTAGAAACCTTCAAACTCGTCACCCTCAAAAATTGTTTAACCAGAGACATGGCAGAAACCAGAGCAATTTGTTATTTAGGTACATTTTTTTTTCTACATCAATTGAAATTTTAGGGTTTCTTGATTCTTTCCTTTTTGGGTTACTTTTTCCTTTATTAATCCATCAATATCGCAGGTTTATGCATGGCGGAGTTGATGACTCTGTAAAAACCCTAGTTCCGAAGTCTGTACCAGTTAATGTTGCTCACAAGCTTCTTCAATCTGGATATTCTTACTTGGATGTTAGGTTTGAGTTTTCTTTTGAAGATTTTTGTCTATTGTTAATTCTGGTTAGATTTTGATTTCATTCTGATTGGTGATTTTGGAAGGACTCCTGAAGAATTTAAGGATGGACATGTACCTGGGGCTATAAATATTCCATACATGTTCAGCAGTGAAGAAGGTATACACATAAGAAAGAGAAGAACCGCCGTTTTCGTTGCATTTTGAATCCATTCTGTTATTTTAAGCCTATAATGGTGATGATATATACTATTCATATGGTTGCATTATCTGCATTTTGTGTTCGACAATTTGAGAATAGTCCTAAATGAACAAAGTTTAACTTGTGAACCAAGTGCACTTAAGATCGTACGATTCCTTAAAAAGAAGGTTGGAGTCCTAGATCAATCCAATGTCTAGAAAAACGTTTTTCCGCCTCTGTTTTTGACAATGTTAAGTGGTGTCTTGAGATGGTAAAGAGACGTAGCTTCAACTTCATATATTATAATATAGTATTTTACAAAATAATAGTACATTATTCTGTTAATAGTATATTGAATTTGATTTTAAGTTTTTAATAGTAAAGTTGGAGGATATGAATTTTTTTTTAATGGTCACTTCGACCCTTCTGACTACCTCTTTCAGCAAGAAAATTTTCTCTTCCTCAAGGCGGTTTGCTTCAAAAAATAGAGGCGTCGCTTTAAGGTGTATGCTCGACGTGTGAAAGGCATACATTAATTTCTTTTGAAAAGAAAAAGATGATACCCTGTTTACATCAGAAGATAGCATATTTAATCAATGTTTGTGCCTTTTGTCCTTGGTGGTAAATGTGTATGCCTCGAGGAAGAGACATAGCAAATTGCTCCAAGGCACGCCTTGAGGTATACGCCTTTACCAAATTCTAGAATAATGATTACAAGTTAAAGAGAAACAATGAGAGAACACCAAAATTCACTTGCCACTTAAAAGGACATAGGTGTTGTCGCTTCATTGACTTGTCACTTGAAATTATGACTAACTGTTCCTAGTGCGTACGCCCCTGTACTGTATATAGGCATAAGATATGATGTGGTACACCTATATTTTGTCCGAGACGTGCCTCATGTGCCTTTTAACACTTCATATGTCCACTTGTAACCAATTGACATTGAGGTGGAACTGCACAAACTTAATGTGGCGCAAAGCTAGGGACATAGATAGGCCAAACGACGGCATGTGCTACTTTATAGTAAAAATTACATGTGCTAAAGTGTGTTTTGGAAGCCTCCCACATGGAGGATTGCTTGTAGACCAAGAATGTGAGATCTTAAGACCACTCCACCCATTACCAATTAGTTTTAAGTTATAAGCCTGCAAACTAAAGAAGACACTCCGCCTTCTTGCCTTGATGGCCAATTGTGATATCCATTTAACGTATATTATTTTACACACCTCTGGACATCTTCATTTTGAGTCGGCATTCGTGTGAGACAATCTTCTTAATAGTTTTAGTTTACTTGGTTTGGTTCCTCTCTTTTTATGCATCGACATATTTTTCGCGTATATTATTTTATATTTTTCGCATATATTATTTTACAAACCTTTGGGCATCTTCATCTTGAGTAGACATTCGCGGGAGACAATCTCTTCATAGACTAGCGGAATAATCATTTTTCTTGTAGTTTACTCGGTTTGGTTCCTCTCTTTGTTTGCACCGACATATCTTTCAAATAAGATTCTACTTGCTCGTTAATTTATGTCTACTCCTTCAAACCATATTTTAGTAAGCAGTTTTTGAGAAAAAATTACTGTCATTGATAGTAAACCCCATTTGCTCCTTAGAATTGTGTGTTCTCCCTTACTTAGATTGGTTAAGTTGTAAATATATTTCATTTACTGAAAAGAAATAAAAATGGGGCTTATGCCTTAGGCAATTGCATTCTTGGTAGTTCTTCGTTTGTACATCTTTCAGTTAATAGCGTCTTTTGAAATGAATATATCCTGCTTTCCATAATTTTCTCTCCCTAATTTATCATTTGCACTTTGTTTTTCTTATATTCAACACTGTTTTGCTTTTATTCTATGCACACAGGGATGAAGAAAAATCCCAAGTTTATGGAGCAAGTATTGGAACATTTTGGACGCGATACTGAGATGATTATTGTGAGTAAACATAGAATTCTTTTTTTAATTTCTTGGCTTATTTATCTCCAGTGCCTTCTAGAACCTTTAAGGTTCCTTCCTTCTCAGGGATGCAGGAGTGGAAAGAGATCACTTATGGCTGCGAGCGATCTCTCCTGCGAGGTAACTTCGACACTCGTATTGTACTTCTTTTCTTATTCTCTTTTGTTATTGTTTTTCCATTTGCCGTCCCATTTTTCTTTACATTTATTTGATGGTCTGTTTTTACTCTATATTGATCTTCTCTATTCATGCAACGTTTAGTATCACTATGAATTTTTCGAGTTGCTCTAACCGATCTGCTTTGAATTGGAATTGCTTCTTCCAAAACCACTTAGCATAACAAAATTCAAATGATATGAGATAAAAGTAGTAATATAACTCGAAAAGCAATAGCAAACTCCAACATAATTTGAAATATCGTATTTCTATATTTAAAATGAATTTGTGTTTATTGTTGTTTTCTGTAGGGTTTCAAACAAGTTACAGACATAGCTGGTGGTTATTTGGATTGGGAACAGAATGGACTTCCTACAGAGTAATGCTTCTGATAAATCTTCTTATACATATACATTACTAAGTTGCAAATTCAAGCTAGCTATATATATCCTTTCATAACAAGAATAAAGGACAGTGAAAGTTACTTACCCTCTCTTGTCCCCTATAACTTATATATTTATAAGTATGAGACAAAACAAAGGTAATTTTAAATGATTCGTTTGTTTTTATATTTACGTGCCGAATAAATTTGGTTCTTTTGTGGATTTCAGAGACGAAAAAGAATGCACAGGTTTTTGTATGAAAAGAATTATTAGTTTTAGTATTTGAGAGGGAAATAGTTTTGATGTTAGACTTTTATGTCCAATTGTTTGTAGCCCTAGACTCGCGAAATGTGGCAAAATGTAATAGATTTCAAGTTCAACTGAACAGCTTGGCATAGGATATAGGTGAATACTAACAATTGTATTGATATTAATAAAGTGGAAAAAGCGTAAGACGTGTTACAATCATCTAGGGCTTGACTAAAGTCTCACTCAACGTACCGATGAGATAATCTATATATTTGATCTTAAACTTTTAAGATTAAAAAAAAGTTTTTTTTTTTGTTGAACAGATTAAAAAAGAGTTTGATGAAAGTTTTTATTCCACAGAAGTGTATTTATTTTGTTGCGCAAAGTGATTTTGTAAAGGAAGTGGAGAACTTTTTTTTTTTTTTGATGAAATATATTAGAATAAAACAACAAGCTATTCTTACATTAGATCCTTAATTTAAAGAAGAAATAAAAGATGGTACTACATTCCATATTTTTTCCTGAATATTATTTCTACCCCATTTAGCTAGAGCGTCGGCTTTGGAGTTGCATTCCCTGGGAGCATAAGTGAAGATTATATCTGTGAACTGATTCTTTAGATCTAGAGACTTTGAGATGATTTGTCTAGACTGCCAATGTAAACCATCGCTTTGACCATTAATGTACTTGATGATATTTTGATTGTCGCTTTCGATGTGAACATGTTGTATTCGTAGTTGGATGGCCCATAAAATGCTGTAATGTATAGCTAGACTTTCACATTCTTCTGCATTTTGTCCCCTGACTGTGTTTGCTGCCGCTATGATAAAATTTGCTTCTTCATCATGGATAATACAACCTATTCCTGCTGGTTCTGTAAGTTGCGTAAATGATGCGTCAACATTGATTTTAAGATACGGTGTCGATGGGGGTCTCCATTGTTGTTGACGTGGTTCATCCCTGCATTTGTTAGTTATTATGGAACCAATTTTGAGTGGCTTGGTTGACGTGTTGTTGATGCGATTGATCATCTGCAAAGGAGTTTGTTTTTTAGCGGTAAAACAATTTTCGCACCTAGCTTTCCATATAAACCATAGGATTTTGGCATATAAATTAGTAATCTCCTCATCCAAATTTTTCCATTGCTGAATCCATTGTCTCACCGTAATTAATTGTTCCGATCTAACCTGAAAATGAAACCATATCGCTCTGGCGTAGTTGCAGTGTAACATCACATGGTCTAAAGTTTCGTTATCATTACAGTTTATACAAGTATAGATGATACCGATATACCTCCCAATTTTGTCTTTTACTGGTAGGCTATTCGTACAACATTTCCAAAGGAATAGTTTTATACGTGGTATGGTATTCAGATTCCATATGAAAAACCAGTCGTTAGAGTCATGCATAGGTCCATTGCTACCTGTTCTTAAATAATTATACATTGATTTAATCGAGAAATTACCAGCTTTTGTGAGTGTCCATTTTGCTGTGTCCTCCTGATCAGTCTGCAAATTAATACTCAAAATCGCACTGCAAATATCACTATCAAAACAATTATTAAGCAAGTCAGTATTCCAGGTATTATTAGTAATGAGCTGGGCAACCCAGTTGAGGCTAGAGTTACTTTGATTTGTGATAGGTGGGGGGTGGTTCGAGATCCAAAAATCGTGCCAGATACTAATATGAGTGCCTTTGTTAATATCCCAGAAGACTAGACCATCCATTTGACTAAACTGTTTACTTATAGCTTTCCAAGGCCAGGAGTGGTTAGCTTTAGGTGGAGAGGGTTTATGCGATTTAGGAAAATATTTAGCTTTGAAGACTTGAACCCAGATGGCATGAGGATTATTGAGCAGCCGCCAGTTAAGTTTGTTGAGGAAAGCTTGATTATCAAGGAGAGGAAGTCGAAACCCTAGTCCTCCTAATTTGCGTGGCTTGCAAATGGCGGACCAGTTGATGGTATGGAATGTTTTGGATTTTCCCCACCAGAAAGTCCTTTGTAGGGACTCGATGCTGTTACAAATGCCTTTGGGAATGGCAAAGCACTGCATTTGGTATCGGGGAACGGCTGCTGCAATAGTTGAAATAACTATCGAGCGACCAGCTTGGGAAAGAAGGTTGGTTTGCCACTTGGAGAGTTTGTTTTTAATTTGAGTGAGAAGGGATTTGAAAGCTTTATTTTTGTTTCTGTCGATGAAAAGATTAGTACCAAGGTATTTGTCTCCGGACGAAGATTGATGGACTTTGAGGTTACGAATGATCATTCTTTTGAATTTGGGATGCGAGTTTTTGGAGAAAAAGATGTTGGATTTAGTATAGTTTATCATTTGACCGGAGGCCTCACTGAATTCTTTCAACATTTGTTTGAGGTTGTGCACATTCTCGAGAGTATTCTGGCCGAAAATGATGCAATCATCCGCAAATAAGAGGTGTTTAATGATAAGATTAGAGTTGGGAATAGGAAAACCGACGAAAGTGTTCTGGTTGTTGTTGTTCTCCAGCAAACGACTAAGACCTTCCATGGCAATAGCGAACAAGAAGGGAGAGAGGGGATCACCTTGCCTAATTCCTCGGCTAACCTCGAAAGCAGATCCAGATCGGCCATTTATAAGCACTGCCATGGTGCTGGAGTTTAGACAAGCTTTGATCAGATTTATCCATTGAGAAGAGAAACCCAGGATACCCATGATTTTCTCCAGATAGCTCCATTCGATGCGGTCAAAAGCTTTAGACATGTCAAGTTTGAGTCCGAAGTAGCTTTTAGACCCGCGAATCTTTTTAAAGGAATGGACCAGTTCTTGGCTAATGAGAATGTTGTCAGTGATCTGCCTGCCTGGAACATAAGCTGCCTGAAATGGGGAAATGAGATCTGGCAGAATGATTTTGAGACGATTCGCCATGATTTTGGTGATAATTTTATATGTTGTATTGAGAAGGCTAATCGGTCTGAAGTCAGCCGGGGTTTGAGGAGTTTTAGTTTTAGGGAGAAGACAGATGTGAGTGTGATTGGACTGGGGCGGGAGGGATGCAGTGCTAAAAAAGTGAGTAACCATATCTTTTATGTCCTCCTGCACTGTTTCCCAGTTGGATTGGTAGAAGAAAGGGGGGTATCCGTCTGGACCAGGGGCTGCCTCTGGCTTGAGAGAGAAAGTAGCCTTCCTAATCTCCTCCATAATTGGGATAGAGATAAGAGACTCATTCTGGAGGGGACTGATTTGGTGAGAGAAGCACTCTAAAAGATTGGTGGAGAAACATGAGCCAACCGAGGTGGAGATGTTAAGAAGATGATTGGAAAAGATGGAAGAAATTTCCGCCTCGTCGTTAGTCCAAGAATTATCATCTTTTTTAATGGAGTAAATTTGATTATTACGATTACGAGTGGCAGCTCTGGCGTGGAAGTACTTAGTATTTCTGTCACCCAGATTAATATTGGCAATTCTGGATTTTTCTTTCCAAAGACTCTCTTGCTGAAGAAGAAGGGTTTCGATTTGAGTGAACGTCTCTTTAAAGATTACCGGGTCTTGAATGTTTTGAATTTTATTGGTAAGTTGCTTTATGTTAGTCTCCAAATGACCGAAGACCTCTTTGTTCCACTTCGATAAGCGAATGGCCAGAGAGTTAAGTTTGGATTGGATATGATTAGGAAGAAAGGCCCAATTGGTTTTGATAAATTGAGCACAGTTTGGGTGAGACATCCAAGTGCGGATGAATTTGAATGGTTTACGCCCCAAAGAAGAGTTCGGTTTGGTGGTTAGGATGATGGGATTATTTTTGCTTAGGCCTGCAAAGATGAGCAAGTCACTAAATAGCCCCCAAAGATAATAATAAATGGTCTCCTTTACAACATAAAAAGCTCGTGGTCTTGGGGCAGCCAAAAATTCTCCATCGAATAAAGATTTTATCAATTAAGATTTATTTAGGTGCATCTTTATTTTTAGTGCAAAAAATTTCTTGATTATATTTGCTTCCTAATCTTCATCTCCCACTTTCCACCACCATTTCTGACGACCACCACCAACTCCAACCACCATTTCTGAAGACCACCACCACTATTTCCCTTTCCTTTTCCTTTCATTCTCTCCCTCTCCTCTATATATCTCTTCCTCCCTCTTCGTCTTTCTCTGTTCCGGTGAAAGAGCCTTCGCCAAACGCCGATCTGGTTTTGGTAATCCCCTAAACTAGGTTAGGGCCTAGTACCAAGTTGCAATGTAGTATGGGGGAACCTCCCCTAGACCAAATTGGTTTCGGGGAAGGCTTTCCTTCAGGGAAATAAAGAGAAAGAGGAAGGGACAAGAAGTGGTGATGGTGGTATAGTTGTCGAAAGCGGTGGTGGTGTTAGTGATCACAAGCGGTGGTGGTGTTAGTGGTCGGAAGTGGTGGGGTAGAAGATGAAGTTAGGAGGCAAAAGGCAAACAAGTCGATGTGTAGACTCAAAGCAAGATTGCCCTCTAGGTCAAATTTAATTGACCAAAATTTTTATTCCGCTGAGATTGTTTTTATATGCCTCTGTCAAAAAATAACCTAGCTCTGACAACATAAGAAAATTCAAGCCATCACCAACCCCACTAGAAAGATCGATAAGTTACCAATTTTACAGAGTCCCATCAATTTCTATAGATTGAAGGTCCTATCAAGCTTCTATATAAGAAGGTTAAAAAGGGTTTGGCCCGTAGTTAATGGTGAGATTCCTGCCTATTATCTTGTGTTTCTCGATATACTCTAATGGCTCCTGTATGTTTTTCCCATCTAAATTTTTTCTTGAATTGTTCAGCGTGTGTCTAGAACCCTTGACCTTTAAGGTGGAAGATTATACTTCTTACCACTTCAATTAAGGGTTGTTGCCTTTCCCATCCATATTTTGTTAGGGTTAGTTTATGTCTTTCAATTTTACCCATGTATGTTGCTATTAAAATTGTTCAAAATCTCCTTTTGTTTTTCTTTGTTGAAGGATACATTATATTATTAACAAGAGTTCGATTACAATACATATTAGAAAGGAAATGAGGAACATATTTCCAGAATTTCGATCTATTCTTCTTCCTTGTCCATTTAACCACCTTATCTGCGAGAGTGTTTGCTCTGATTTGCGTAATGTGGAACCTTGATTGCCATTGGATGTTGTGCCTTGGGGTTTTAAGTGTTGTATTAAGTTGATGTTGTCGCTTTCTATGATAATGTCTGACATTATGTTCCACTGCCCATTGCATCCCTTCCAGAATAGCTATTGATTCGCTTTCTTCACTATTCCTTGTCCTAGTCGTCTGAACTTTTGCTTTCATAAATTGAGATTCGTTGTAATTGTTCGAATTTTTTGTTGTCGAATTTGTTCAAGCTTTTGTGCAAAAGTTTCCAATCTTTTGTGTGAAATTTGTTATATTCCTTTGTTTAAAAATTCAATCTAGACATTTCGGAAAAAAAACAAGGGCTAGGAACAAAACTGGTCATAAAGTGGTGGGTGGAAAAGTGACTTGGGTTTTTCCTCATCCAAACGAAGATGCTTCTTCACTCATCAATGGTGTCTTTATCATTTAACCACCACCACCAACGACCGTCCTCCGTCGTGGTATGCTCGATCTGCAAGAAAGGTCACCGTCTTCTCTCCTCCCTCGACGCTGTTTCAGGAGACCTCGCCGCTTCCCAAAGACTTATCCGCAAGTTTGTCGCTTCATCTTCTAAATCAGTCGCCCTCAACACTCTCTCTCATCTCCTCTCCTCCGACATCCACCACCACTCTTCCCTTTCCCTGCCCGTAAGCCCTAACCTTCTCTCTCTCTCTCTATCTATCTTTCTCTCACTAACACTTCACTTCATTACTGCAGATGTACGAGAGGATAACTGAAACACCCTGGTTCAATTGGAACCCTAAACTAGTCTCCAATGTCATTGCTTCTCTTGATAATCAAGGACGATTTGATGCTACCCAGATACTAATTTCTGATTCTATTCGAAGATTAGAAGCTCAAAAACGAGATCTTGCTACCTTTTACTGTTATCTTATTACTTCATACTCTAAATTTGGATCTAAAAGAGGGGTTTTTGATTCTTATGCTTCTCTAAAGAAACTCCTCTCTGGGTTTTCTCCCTCTTCTTCTTTGAATCGACAAGCTTCTGAATCTATGATTAATGGTTTATGTTTGTTGGATTTACCTAATGATGCAGAGGAAATGATGGAAGAGATGAGAATTGAAGGATTTAAACCTTCTGATTTTGAATTTAGGTCAATTGTTCTTGGGTATGGAAGATTAGGTTTGTTTAATGAGATGAGAAGAGTTCTTGAATTAATGGAGAAATCTTGTTATACTTTAGATACAATTAGTTCAAACATTGTTCTTTCTTCATATGGTACTTATGGAGAATTATCAGAAATGGTTTCATGGATTCAAAAGATGAAAGAATCAAAAATACCATTTTCGATTCGAACTTATAACTCAGTTCTAAATTCATGCCCAACTATAATGTCATTACTACAAGAACCCAAATTCGTTCCTCTTCGAATCGAAGAATTGATTAAGAAATTGGAGAAAGATGAAGCTTTATTGGTTGAAGAACTAATAAATTCATCAGTTTTAGTTGATAATCTAAAATGGGATTGTTCAGAAGGAAAGTTAGATTTGCATGGAATGCACTTAGGAACTGCATATTTAATAATGTTAGAATGGATGAAAGAATTGAAATCAAGATTTGAGGAAGAAGAAAATGAACTTATAATACCAGTAGAGATTAAGGTGGTTTGTGGGTTAGGAAAACACAGTAATATAATTGGGAAATCCCCATTGAAATCTCTGGTTTGGGAGATGATGAATAGATTGAATAGTCCAATGAGAATTGGGAAGAAGAATGATGTTGGTAGTTTTGTTGGGAGAGGAAAAGCAGTGAGAGATTGGCTATTTTTTATGCACAACTAGGGAAATAAATTGAAGCTCAATAGTACACGTCTTATTCAATTTTATAGATCCAAAGAGGTAAGTGTTTGACCTAATAAGTAGTAGTTTAGGAAAGAAAAATATTTTTATGAATGAAATTTAATTTCAATGAGTGTACATTAAAAATTCAATTTATTTCCCTTCTTTCTTTCTCAATTTGTAGAAACTTATGTTTTACCCATATACAAAATAACCCTAGAATTTTTTTTTCAGATCCTCAAAGTTTCGTAGATGGATGGATGTTCAGCAATCGCTTCGCGATTTGGTAGCCTCTTTGATTCATAAAGAGGTAATTTAAACTTCTCTGTCCTTTGACTCTAGGGGTTTCTCTCTCTGTACTAGTCTTAGAGATTAATTGATTGTTCTTTTTTTTTTTTTCCTTAGATTTTCCTATGTTTCTTCATAATTTGGGTTTAATTTTTATGACCAATTTTTTATGTAGAAATTGTTGGATTCCCAATTCGCTCAACTACAAGAATTAGATGATGAAACTAATCCTGGATTCGTCGCTGAAGTTATCAGCTTGTTCCACCAAGACACTGATAGGATCTTAATGGAACTCTCTAAACTTATGTACGCCTCAAAATTACATTATACTGGCCGTCTGATTCATAATAAAAAAAAGTTGTTTGGTTTTTAAGATATCTGTTTCGAATTCATTTTTTGATAATTTCTTTTTTGGTATATAGGAATATGGAGGTTGTGGATTATGAGAAGGTTGGAGCTTATGTTCACCAACTAAAAGGAAGTAGCTCAAGGTGAACAATCTTTCTCAAATTCAGTAAATACCTTCGAATACTTATAATTGAGATTAGCGACACAAATAATGTTAATTTATGGTTGACTATAGGAAGACATTTAACCGTGAGAATACCTAAAATGAAGCACAATTATTCGCACCCTAGTTCTAATGTGCTTTTGAAATCTGATACCACTTGATCTATGAAACTAAAGAATATCAAACATTGCTAAAAGAGGACAGATACACTCAGATGGAGAAAGAGGAGAGAGAATCTGAGTCTCATCGTTTATAATGGAGAACTTTGGATTAGATATTATAGATATCGGCATGGAATTACCATAAAACTGTCTAGGACAAAAAGAAGTGTCGTCATTTTGTTCTTTCTATGTTACTTTTCCTGACTTTTTTAAATCTCCACTATCAGAGATCAATATTCATTCTAATTTATGACCTTGTTGATATTTGCAGTATTGGCGCACAATGTATAAAGTTTCATTGCATTAACTTTCGTCAAGTTTTGGAGAATCGTGACAAGGACGGGTATGAAGTCATTTTCATATAATATTTCTATTCTATGTTGCTGAATTTTAGGTTAGTTTCTTTTCTTTTGATACATTACATCACAAGACATGAGCACATCATATCACATTGATATGAATGGAATCAACACAACTGCCACAAAACTTTCATAAATGGTAGTACACATAGCCCTTTAAGGACCTCCGAAAGAACCCTAAACCTTCTATCGAACAAATATATGTTTTATTTTCGCACGTGTAAATTACATAGGATAAATCTAAGTTGTGCTCCCGAATACTCAGAATCGAGCTCTTGATATTTTTTAAAGAGGTTCACACATTGAGTAACATGGACATGTGCAGATTCATTTCCTTGAATAGATGGATATTGAGTAGGCTTTAAACCGTTTATTAGGTCATGATTGTGCTACTTATTTCGCTCTCGTTATCTACTTCAGAAATATTTCATGTGAAAATCATTTGTTCATGGAGACGCTAAATGTACAGTTGGTTGGCCCTTACTTTTACACCGCTAACGACAGGTGAATCTAACAGGTTGGGCTAGAACCAGCCCACTGCAACCCACCACACATAGGCCGTATCTGTTGTGTAGGAGATCTAAGTTTACATATGGTCACTGTTTTGGCCCTTTCGTTGTATTTAATTCATTTACGAAATAATCCAAACCCTACCATGTTCATTGGTGTTTGTTACGAAAGAGTCATGTTACTCAAAAAGATTTTCCGATCTTCTGACGAGAGTTCTATCCCCTTTTAGGTGCATTCGGATTTTGAATACTATCACTAACGAGTACCGCAAACTGGAAAGTAGATTCAAGATCTATCTTGAGGTATTCTCCTTGCTTTTATGATGTATTTTCCTTATCTTCTCATTTGAGATTTCATGGTTTTCTTACTAGTCATTCGACGCAGCTTGACCACCAAATTCGTTCATATGGATCGAAGCAACAGTGAAGGAGAAATCTGTCAATATTTTCAAGTTCATTTCAGCTTTTCACTTCATTTTGTCTCACTTCCTTTGGGAGAGTGGATTCTAGACGATAGGTATGCTCTCAAACTCAGCGTGTTGGTAATACCTCTCTGGTGGATGAGCTTGAGCCGAAGCAGCGAAAGGCAGATCAAAATTGGTAGATGTTACCGCTTCTACTGTCATACCATCGGCCAAGAAGAGTAAATGCCAATGTTTTAGCGTGTAATGACTATGTTTCCATTAACTAAAACTACAGTTATTTGAAATCACAGGTCAGGATACAATTTGGAAGTCTGTTTCCTAGGGTTTAGGGTAATGCTTCAAGAATTGAGCAAACAAAAACGCAATTAAAGCTAAACTGATCAGAAAAGAGGAAAGAGAAGAAGATACCTCCTTAACAAAAAAAAAAAGAAGATACCCATCTTTAACTAAGTTCAAATCTCATCAAAAAAAAAGAAAAAAAAACTAAGTCCAAGATAGATTAAAATAATTCAGTAACAGAATCCATGGATCATTCAGTTAAATGAAAAGAAATGTAGCGAAGAAGATGGTAGTATTCCCTCTCTTTAGAATAATATCAAACTTAAATTTTATTTTTTGAATTAGTATTTATAAATGAAAATTGAAATCAAAATCAATTTGGAAGCGAGATAGTGGAATCGAAGAAATTCAGGAGCTCTCAAAATTGAGACCCCTGTATTAGGGTTGCTCTAACATTCCAATTTTACTCCCAATATTATATTTCCATTAGTAAAAAATAACGTTCAAATTTTTCTTTACGTTATAACCCCTTTCTCATTAGCTGGAATGATTGTGAACAACTACTAACCCGCCATTTCTAGGTGAGTTTCAATTTTTCTGTCTATACTTTTGTTTTTCTTCCTCCTCCTTTCGTCACCAACATTCTCCCCCATGATCACCCTCATCAGTCACCACTACCACCTTCAAGAAAAATAAGACACTCCCATATCCAATTTCAATTTATGTAACTGAGTTAACTCCAAATAGGAACCGACCAATAGCAATTAATTGCTAAACCTAGATCAAAGTTGGTTTAAGGAGAACAGTAAATTAACAAGCAAATAAAGCTGAAAGCATACAGTCAAAGGGTTAATTCTTTTTGGGGGATCTCAATCTCCATAATTGAAACGGTGTACGTGTATAAAAACACATTCGCTCTGGTTAGGGTATCTCATTCGCGAAACCTATTAATAATTGTTCTTGTTGTGGTTCCTACTTGTTCTGCTACTACGTTATAAGAGCAACTCCAACGCGGGGCTGACTGAGGTCAAAAATTCAAATTTTTGGCCTCAACCAGGCCCTCTAACGGCAGTCGGTTGGGACGAAGGCCCAGCCGATGCTTCAGTCGCCCCTAACATAGCAATCCCCAACATGACCGTTGGGGACCCAAAGATCATGTTGGGGATGATCTTGGTTGTTGGAAAAAATCCAACGGCCAAGATCTTCTCTTATTTTTTTTGCATTCTTTTAATGTAATTAGTTTTAATTTTTTTTCAACTCAAAAAAAAAAATCCACATTAATAATTAAAATACATTGAATGAAAGTGTCGGTCCCCGAATAATTTTTCAACCTTAGGAAAAAAAAATTATTTCGAAAATAGTTCAAACACGTGTTTTGTATATACACAAAACCACACACGTTTCTCGCACACCAACAAAAACGCCATACACGCATTTCCCACATAAACAAATTTTCGGCATCAAGAGAGGCTGGGGTCGGAGCTGAATTTTTGAGGTTCAACTGAGGCAAAAAATTTTAGGTGAAAAAGTGATTTTTTCGACCTAAGACAGACACCCATTGGACTTGCTCTAAGGATCTCAAACGAGGAACCTACGAGATAATGAGGTATCCAACTGTTATCTTTTAATGCTTGTTATTTGATGGAGTAATTTTTAATTGATTTTTTTTTTTTGGGGAAGAATTAACTCTATTTTTGTTGCAAATTTTTTCAATTGACTTGGTATGTTAGTTTTATAATTTTTTGAATGGGTTAACCCCAACACCCATATGTTTTCTGGATGTCAGTTTTGTTCGCAATTTTTTTTCCGTTTTCCAGTTTTACACTTTCAATGTATTTTTTTGCGTATGCTTTTATTTTGTCTTTCTCGTCTTCTTATTTCTTTTCAACCCGTCGGTCAGGTGGACAGTTATCAATGTATTGGCAGCAGCCTACTGTTGCATTTGTTCGTCAAACTCTAAGTAAGACCATGAAAGTCCCCAAGCAAGTGTCAGGCAAAGCCTGACTAACTGATTGAATAGGAGGGCAAGACGTGGGCAAGAAAGTATGTTGGCTAGCCACCGAATGTGGCCTGATTATGGGCCTTTGATGGTACCTAACATGTAAGCTCGACTATATAGCCAAATAACCATTGTTCATCTTACTAAAGAATTATTAAAGAGTATTTGGAGATGGCAATCGCGCGTAGTGGTATGGTGAAGAAGAGATAATGGTAGTGTTGGAGGTGGTTGTGAAGATGAAGATTAAAAGATAAACTACAAACATGTTTCATTTTGGAAGTTAACATTTGGTTACCCTCTAGTCAATTGGGTCAAAACCGATTGAACTAGTCTTACACGCCCCCAACCTTAGGATGCCCCAAAGCGCCCATCCTAAATTATTGTCCGACCTAATTTTTCAGACTACTGTAACAGTCAACCTGTAAGGGTGTCGGTGTCGGCCCAACCCGATTCCCGTCCATACTCCTTATACATTACGGGCTAAATTTGTCAGTTGGTCACAAATTGGAGTACCAAAATAGAAAATTGAAGTAGCCCTTTTAGAAAACAATGAGACATGGTGGAAACCTTCAACCCTCTTCAAACACTAGGCCTGCCGGCTTCCAGAGTCCAACCTAACAAAATAACTTTACATCCCTTCACGTCCCTTAGAGTTCTAAACTAGAGAGAGGGAGACTCTATCACTCTCTCTAAAATGTGTCCAACAACTATTGTTCCTTGGCACGTCATACAACAAAAAAGCTAATATATTTGTTTACTGTAGAAAGGGAGATTGAATCTCAATATTCCATTGACAAAGAGCAGAGAGAGAGAGAGGGAGAGATAGAGAGTGGGAAATGGGAGGGAAATGGAAATGGGTAAGAAGGAAGATAGGGAAATCAGAGAGAAAGAACACCATTATAGTAGTTCATATTAATAACAGCAGAAGCTTCAGAGAAGAAGAAGATGAAGTTAGAAATGAGAAGAAAACTAGTACAAATAACAACACCACATTGGACACCAATGAGGTAGTTGTTACAGTAGTAGCTGCTCCTCCTATTGAAAAACCAGACGATGTCGGTGGTGAAGATGCGGCAAATTTGGCAGCTTCTGCTCAAAAGGAAAAGTTAGATGCTTCTGCTCAAAAGGAAAAGTTAGAAGCTTCTGCTATAAAGATTCAATCTCTCTTCCGCGGTTTTTTGGTAATATATACAAACTTTTTGTATCGTTTTCTTTCGTTTTTCAAGTAGATATGGCTCCATTAATTGTTGTGTATAACTGCAGGCTCGACGAGCATTTAGAGCACTAAGGAGCCTAGTAAAAGTGCAGGCATTGGTCCGCGGGGTGCGTGTACGGAAACAGCAAAGAATGGCTCTGCTTTGCATGGGTGCACTCATCCGGTTGCAGCTGAGGGTTCGGTCAAGGCAGCTCCTCATCCAGAGCATCTAACTGTAACCACCACCGTCCACCGCCTGCCATTATCGTTTATTGATACTCCTAAACAGATAATTCAATCTGGTTCAATCTTTCTTTTTCTCTACTCATTTTGCTTTTCTTCTCTTTTTGTACTAAAACTTGATGAATTTTTGTAAATTTATCTTTCGATACCTCATTATTTCTTAAGAGTGTGTGAGAATCAGTTCAACAAGCAATAATTTGATCAAAACCCCATCGATGTTCATGAATTCACCAAGAACAATAGTAGAAATTACTCCAAAATGTCATAATATGATAACCATTTATTATATAAGTAATACCCTCTCTATCAAACGAAATAGTTTTGAAATAGAGAACTCAAGCACCCCGAATTCAATGGACATAAACCAACATGAAATGGACCAACATTACGCTCTCAATTCTGAAGAAGGAAATTTAGCGGATATTTGAGAAGAAAAAGTAAAGGAAATAACAAGGAAAACTTAACCAAAGTACATACCAAGGAATGAAACTTCCCGAAATTTCACCGAAATTTCGCGAAACGTTTCCTAAAATGAGATTAGGTGCACGAAATAACACTTGCAACTATTTCCTGCATAGTTTCCACCGACATGATCGAAGTTTCCACCGAAGTTGTTGGAAATATCGAAATTTCCACCGACATGATGGAAATTTCGACCGACATAGTAGAAATCTAGCAAAAAAACGGGAGAAACTAATACTAGAAACATATCCATTTCTTCGTCTTTTTCATCTTCATTTCTCTTGGATCTCTCCTGATTTTTATGTTATGTTTTCCATGGTTTTTAAATCTATTTGAATGATTTACGCCTTGACTTAACTGCCTAAATTGATTTTTTTTTTTGAAACTTAGAATGAATATATTAAAGGAGAAAAAGCTATATACAGAGAGAGGGGTGGCTTAAAGCGGATATCTCACGACATCCAAGCCTCCCAATGAACTACAACATCTAGATAGGATACATTCTTAAGCTTATCAATTCTCCTAACCCATGAGAAAATAGTTCCCTTAACGTCTTCAATTCTGCCTAAATTGATTTTATCTTAGTAACACCTCTAATATAACTGCGTAATTGACGATACCTTCTCAAACTAACATAGTTTGTTATCAGTAAGAATGTTATCTTTTGGGTGTTATAGCCAAAAAATTATTCAATTTACCCCCGGAAGTAACTGTGTAATTGTTAATACTCCCTCAAACTAATAGATAATGTTAAACATCATTTTTATGCATCATTATGGTTTAATAATCTTGTTATACATAATTGCATCATATTTCTATCATTTCTGTAGATTTGTAAGATTTCCACACTGACCGACACATTTTTACGAAACGTTTCCACTTTTGGACCGACCGAAATTTCCACCGAAACCGAAATTTCATTCCTTGGTACATACGACAATTAGCAACAAGGTAAATTCAAGCCTTTGCCGGAGGAGGAGGTGGTGAATTTTGCATCTCCACCACCTTCTTCCATGAATCTCTACCAGAGATTTCGTCCCACCATCTTCCCACATTCTTCCGGGAAGTAAATAGTTCTCCTCTATCTGTTTTGTTCACTATGTACTGTGTGTTAGGGAGGTGAGAAAGATCAGCTAATGTAAACTCCTCCCCAGCCAAAAATCGACTCTCCCCAAGCCTCCGATCATACACATCTAGCACCTCATTAAGCTTTTCTTCGTTCTGTTTAATAGCACCAGGGTCTTGCTTGAGCTTCATAATTGGTGCAAATACAAGTTGAAAAACAAGCACAGATGTAGGAGGATTAAAGTTCTGGCTTTCTGCCTCTAACCATTGATCAATTGAAGCTTTCTCCAATGTCTCTAATCCGAAAAGTCCCCTCTTCTCCTTTTTCGTGTACTTATCACATATATATCGACATATCGATCTCGACTCTGTAAATTATAGTTACCTCAATTATCAAAATATAAAAACAACCCATTGTAGTAAAGTGCAAATTAAAAATCGGGTATTCTTTCGAATTACCAAAAAGAGTGAACTCTCCATCCTGGAAAGCTGGAACTTGTCCAAATGGCTGCCATCATACACTGAGTAAGAGAGAGCTCATTTTTGAGAAAAAAAAAGGATTTAAGATTGTTGTTTGGGTTACCTGGATCTTGAGATAATCAGGTGACTTATGTTGGCCCTTGGCCATATCAACCTGGACGAGTTGAAATTTTACTTCGTTTTCGAGCAAACAAGCTAAAACTCTTGAAACAGCGGTCGACATGGGTGGCCCGTAAACCTTGACAGTCGCCATTAGAGCACCAAATTCAGTAGTTGATTGGTTATTTGGTTTGAGGTTTTGTTCTGCTTGATATAGGTCAATTGCTTTAAACAAAAAAGAGGAAGAAAAAAATGGGAATTTCCTTTTCTTTATTTTTTTTGTGATTCTTGGTTGGTAAGATTGTTGGCTAGGGAAAGAATTCTCCTTGTGGAATTTAATGTATCCACGTCAACAGTCTTGCCTAAGAAGGTGTTTGCTGTATAAAGATAAGGGTTGCCTGCACAAAGCAAAAGATAAATTGTCAGGGTTGTCTTCTTTTCAGTAAGCTATTCCACTCTGTATTTAGCTCATGATGTCTGCTACAGCGTTCGAGTGAAACAGCCGGGGTTCCAGCAGAGGCGTGTTTCGGGGTTCCAGCAGAGGCGAGTGAGTCCGCGGCAACATACAGGGTTCCAGCAGAGGCGAGTGAGTTTGCAGTGGCAACAGACAGGGTTCCAATGGAGGAGAGTGAGTTTGCAGTAACAGACAGGATACGAGTGGAGGCGAATGAGTTCGCGGCAACCCTTCTCCGCAAACCCTAACAAATTACTTACACAAACTCATATAACTCTCCCAAATTTTAACAAGTACAGCTCTCTCTTAGTCCAATGGCAAGAGCTCTTCGATTGCTACATTTTCGATCCCTTTCTGGATTTTCTCTAACTTCAATATTTTGTCAAATAGTTTTATAATTTTAACTAGTTTCATTACGGAAATTAGTAAAATTGTAGTTTTATAACAAATTTTTTTTGATCTTGTGCAACTCGGATCAAGGGCAGAGCGAAAATTTTAACAAAATTCAAATATCCTTTCGAACATGAACAAGTTGGAGATACGGATTTCTCAACAAAAAAAAAGTTGGGGGTATGGAAAAGAATGTGATTCTACTTGGAGTCTTACCAGAAATCAAACTACTGAAACAAAACCCCACACTAAACGAAAGAATTCAATAAATTTAATACTGCCAAAACAAAGGAATTACGACGTAATTCCGAACCAGGAATCTGGTTGAGTGACGAACAGTCAAAAACGTTAAACATGTTAAAAAAAATAAAAGGGAATAAAAGAAAGAAAATGAAACCCTAAGAAGAAATATAAAGGTTAAAACTAGAGCAGGTCACTCAAAACACAAACTAAATTACTGTACAATACAGGTTAGAGAGAGAAGACGGGAAATGGCCCAGATTGCTAGAGCAGGATATAAATATACATAATTTTTACTCTCTTCACGCGTGACTTCGCCGAAGAACTGAGAAAAATCTGTTATGTTTCTCCTTACGTCGTTCTTCTCCATCATCTCCAACCTATATTAATACAATTTTTGAGAATAATGCTCTAGAAAAAAAATTTACTCCTGAATAAGAGAAACTATCTTGAGGCTCAAAACTGCAATCAATCTGGACTTACCTCCTTGGCAATTTGCTTCAAGATTTCGATAATCTCGGAGAAATTGGGCCGTAGAGTTGGGTCTTGTTGCCAGCATTTCTCTAGTAATTCTGCAAGCTTTGGATGTGTTTGCTTTGGGATTGTTGGACGGAGGCCCTACAGTAGAATTATCGACCTTTCAGCCTCTTAACCCAAAACAAGAGAAGTGATAATAACAAGAAGGTGTTTGTTTTCTTTTCTTATTGGATTAATTGGACTCGAGCGAGTGAGTAATCTGAATCTGCGTTACCTAAGTCTGACTTGTTTCGCTCAGGGGTTCAATAATCATTTTAAATTATTTCAAACTTCGAATGAATAGACCCAAAATCTGCCTGAGTCGGCCATCTAGACGAGTTTGACGTTCGAAAAAGGGATCAAATAACCGAAAATTCTTAAACCAACACAAAAACTTCAAATGTAAATTGCCAAAACCTAACACCTTTAGGAGAAAGAAAAGGGTGAATACCTTCTGTACAACCCCTACTGCTGCTTGTAATGGGGTCAAGTATTCATATGGCAGCTGGTAAAATCATCGTAAACTTGTTGGTTAGTACTGTTTAGAAGTTTTTCATTGATCCAAATATCTGTAAAATCTAGGGTTGAGAATAAAATTTTGTTACCTTCCCTGTTAACAGCTCCCACAGCACAACCGCGAAACTGAAAACGTCGGCCTTGTGATCATATGGTTTATGTTCTATAACCTTCAATGCAAAACTAGAACAGTAAGCAAATGCAACTAAACCTTCTACCAGAATATCATTCATTCACATCATTTTAATTTTTCTGGAAAATTGCTCGTATTTATAGCTTCAAACATCTAAGCAAGTAAAGGAAAGTAATTAATCGGCAAAATGATAATCGGGAATGCTAACCTCTGGAGCCATCCAGCGATAAGTTCCTGTTTCTGCAGTCATAACTCCAGATTGCATTTGCACTCTTGCTACTCCAAAGTCAGCAACCTTTACGACCTACAGACATAGAAAGCATGTCACATCCTTGCCAAAATGAAACTAAGATGGGGTTTGTTTTTCCCCATGTCAGATCTTAAATCTGACTCGAGAGCTAAATTGACTCAAGTCAAATTTCAGAATGCATGTTTTTGTTTGACTTGTGACGTTTGACTCGCCTGTATGTCTGACTCGGGCTGATTTTGGATCCAATTGAGTCCGACACAATATAAATTAAGAGGTTGCTGTCTCGAAAATACAAAGTGACTTTTGGGGCCCTGACTAAGACAACTCAAGCTGAGAAATGCAATTCGTGTAAGTAGTTTATCTTTAACAAGGACAAGAATTTTAATGCTAACAATTATTTTAAATAGAAAAAAATTTGATAGTTACTTAACAGGTTTGATACGGCGATATATGATAGATGAGAAAGGAAGTTTATTAACTTATAGGAATATTTTACCTCATTTTCATCCATTAGAAGATTGGCAGCCTTTAAGTCCCTGTGGATTATATTATTTTGGTGCAAGTAGTTCATTCCTTTTGAAACATCGATTGCCACCTTGAGTAAAGATGGAAGTTTAAATACACCTCTTTGTTTATGCAAGAAATCGTACACACTCCCACCAGACATAAACTCTGCAAATAATTTAAAGTGACAATCACAAAAGAATAATGTCAAACTCAATATCCATAATTGATATGTAGGGTAGATTTCAGGAAATAATTGTATACCTGTCACAATGAACAAGTTAGGAGTTTTTGTACATGCACCAATGAATTGAACAACATTCTTATGACGAACTTTCCTGAGAGGAAAAAAACGAGACCCTGAGAACCCAGATAAGGAAAAGATTGTTGAAAATTAATTTTATCTTTAAAGATGTCCTATAAAAACGAACAGCCACAAAGAGATGAAGGATGCACTCCTATAAAACATCAACCAAGTTTCTAAGACATCCCCATGACAAAAATTGTTTCTTTTAGAACCCTGAAACATTCAAGTGAGGAAGTATTCTATGGAGATCTTTAAATTCATAAATCTTCTCTTGGAGAAGACTTTTCTTAGAAATGAATTCTACGCATATTAGTGAGAAAAGAAAAGTAGGAAGCAAATATCAATGATATTTTTTTACTTAATCATCAAACCTCATAATATAAACTTCCTGAGCGAAGTCCTGTTGCATATTAACATTTACCCCCTCGGGTTTAAGGACTTTAATAGCCACTTCCTGGCTGCAATAGGTACCTTTATACCTGAAAAATTCAGAGAGCGCGTCCAGGGTAAGGTTAGAATACAGTTACGCAGCAGTTGTACAATAATGTGATTCTAGAGTTGAAGTACTTACAGATCCCCATATGACCCAGATGCAACTTTGTTCTCGAATTTCAATTGCCTGACATCAATTTCCCAGACATCTGTCCCATCAGTAGGTATCTTTACATGATCTGCTGTCCATTCTATAGCACTTTCTCCATCAATGGTAATAGATGACGAAGAATGAGTTTGGGGTTTTGACCAATATTTCTTCTGCAGCATACATAACATTTAGGTTTAGAAACATATGTTATCCACGAGCAGTAAACAGTAGATAAAAACACTGAAAAACTACAATGTCAGATCACTCTGGGTGCCATTTTTTAATTAATTGATGGATTCATTCTTTATCATAGGATCACTACCAAATCGAGAAAAGTTTATACTGTTTTGGCAAATACTGGAACAATTTAGACAATCTTGAAAATAATAGGTGTTGATGGAGGCAAAGAACTTACTTCACACTTTAGCATTTCCTTCTCCAGCACATGTCTAAGCTCCTCAGTTTCCTAAAACAGTTGAAAAAGAAAGTAGTTGAGATAATTTTCACCAACCCGGAGAGGTGAAAAGCATAGAATATAGGTATGAACTTTTCGAAGGACATACAAATGCTTAGCACGATTACTTATAGGGTTATAACAAAATCCTACACATTTTAACCTATAATCAAGATCAGAGTATCCTTAGGATCACAAACCAATAAAAAGCTTTGACATGCACACGTAAAGTATAAAGTAAGGGTGACATGTCATAGGGCCTTCGTACAAGTATAATCCATGTTCTGATGCCCATGAGTAGTAAAAATTGAGTGCTTCTAGCAAGACTAAGCACATTCAACATTTTGTTGAAGGATGCAGAGGAAATTAGTAGGACATACCTCACTTGGCCAGCCATCGACGACAAAGACGTCCAAGGAATATCCGTCCCTTGTGGAAAATGCATGCGCCTCTTGGATATTTAGACCAATCTCAGCAAGTAATGAAGTCAACTGAAAATTTAAATGAAATAAATCCATCATAAGATGCTCGAAATAGTTAATATTTAAGAAGATCGCAAAGCTATCGGCAGAGGAATATTGGTCGAGCGGACCAATATTATAGAAGAAATTCTTTAACCTCGGAGGAATCATGAGTACCATGGAAAATTTTCACAAATATCTAGTGAATAATTGATGCTTATTTGTGTGATTGAATTTCATTTTCCTCAATCACTGACTCATAACTATATGATAATTCTAGAAGAGAAGTGATAGATATACCTGACTGAGAAGTTTCGGCTTATCATCTGTTGAAAATGTAATTTCATGCATGGGCCTGCACAATGATCAACCAATCAGATACAAATCGGATATCGGGGAACATAAACTGTTGAACACTGACGACTCTCGAATTACCAACCGTCCAAACATTTGTTGAGCACAATTGACCAAGAACAGAAATACATCAATATCAGTCGCCAACTATCATCTGTATTCTAACAACATCATGTCAAAAGAAGAACAGAATAAAGTCCATTGGCCAGGTAAAGACGGTATTAGAAGATGAAAAAAATTATACAATGCCGTTCATACATTAAATTAAAATTTAAAAAAAACTTATTAACGTTAGATGGATCAAAAAAGTATGTCACTAGTACTAACAATAAAAAGTATATTTTAGAGAACAGAAGAAGACAAAAAGACAACTACCTCAAAATTTCTAGCCAGGACTTGAGAAAACTCAAAAATAGCAAGTTATTTCGAGAACCGACAAATTCTAATCCTGAGCTATATTGGAATAAAATACGACTAGTTAATTAAACAATCATACAAATTTTAATTTAAATGCAATTTTTCATCAGATAATATGCAGAACTATTTCTAAACCTCTGTAGCATTGAGATTTATGAGTATAGACATCTGAAACTGGTGCAAGTTATCATCTAATTTATTTTTTACTCACAACTTTTCCCTTCCCAACCATTAACACATTATGTCAAAGGACATTAACCTATAGTTGTATATGATGGTCACAGTTTTTTTTTTTTAAATGTAAGTGTGCATAAAATGTTTTTTTAACTTGAGTTTGCACAAGATTTACATACAAAACCTCATACTCGTTAAGGTGACTGCGAGTATAAAATATGAGAAAAAAAAGTATCTAAGTGTCTGAATATCCAATAACAAAGACCACCCAAAAGGAAATAGCAATCAATTAGTTGAAATTTAACAAGAAAGTTAACATGCATACATACACGCACACATAATTGATAGACATGTAAATATCCAAGAATACTTCTTTTAATATTTCGATTCAAAGATTAGTTTCAAACAGAACTTACCGTGAAAATCTTAGATAGGTGCCCTCAGAACTACCTCCATCTTCAACATGAGAGTTCCCAGCTTCAAGTGCGAGGGCCTCAAGATTAGGAGATGAACCAAATGTAGGAGGAGGATGAATGCTGAAGCGACATTGGGAAATAATCAGGCATAGGAAATAGCGAACAAGCATATAACTATCATTACATTCACTCAGGAATTTAAGACTGGTAAATTATGTACTATAGCAAGTAAAATATACCTTTGCTTACTAGGGTATTTAAGACTTTGGGCACCAGTGCTTTCACTTTGGGAATTTGGAAGACAAGAATCATCCAAATCTCCGTTAAGGATAGGAGACACCTGGATGAGAAAATGTTATGACAATAAGTTACACTTAAGCCAAATATATTCACACTTCGTACAAAATAATAGCTTGAAAGGATAAAAGTGGAAGCGTTATGCGCATTAAACAATAAAACAAGTAAAGAAGTAGAACAACTAAACACAACAAAGAATTAAAATTGTAGTAATCCCCGGAGCCGGAAGTATTAGAATTGACATTTGGATCCTATACGCATGTAATGCAACCCATAAGCCATATAAGTTGCAAGCTTACAGACAATGACAATGTAATCAAATAACAGCCGAGAGGAGAAAAAAGAAGCATCCAACCAATTCAACAATAACAAAAGTATAATTGAACAAAGTACGGAATTGTAGAAAGTTTATAGGAATTATACTATGGCTATCATTATTCAGAGATTTCACGATGTCGACCAAATTTCGCATCATACATACTGAACAGTGTAGATAATAAAAACAATGCATGATCAATCTGTGCCATAAAATTGATATTCAAGCATCGATTGATTAAACCGTCTAAAATAAATATTATCTAGCTCAGGGATTGATGAACATGGTGAAAAATTGAGAATATTTTACCTGCACAAGACGAACATCGAATGCATGTCTATTAATAGGATCACGAGCTAGTTGCAGCAAACTCTTGTGTCTAAGCACATCTTCTGCCCTCTCTGTATTCACATCTAGTGCATACCTATAATAAAAGAGTTTAAGATTCAACAAATAAAATAATCAAGCATGGCAAAAATTATTTATATAAGTAATCCTCCAGCACCTAACGAGTCTACTAACACATAGAAATTCGCAATATAACAATTCAGAATTGGGGATTCAAAATATATACACGGAAACTAAATCGAATTTTTTTTCTCCAGGTAAGAAGAATAAAATAACAAACACCTCTCCTTCTGTGCCCTAGGTTTTAATCTAATGCAGAAACCCTAACCATATCAATTGTGATGCCATGATCAAGTATGAAAGTTAGATGAATCCTTATAAATAATTTAAAAAAGAAAATCAAAAGCGAAATCAAAATCGATTGACAGGAATCAATAGATAGAAAACGATTGAGCTAGGTCATACAGGAAGATCGTAATCGGAAGAAAACAAAGTGAATATAATAATAACTAGTAGTCAATAAAGAGTTCACAGATGAGGAAAATTAGAAGAAATAAAGAAAAAGGTTAATAATATACCGAGTAGGTAGACGATTAAAATGGGACCAAAGTTCATCATCAAATCCAGGAAGAATTGCTTCTTCGTTATTCGAATCCTTCAATCTTCGAAGAACTTCGTTATAAACTTCTAGCTTTTGTCTTTGTTGTCGAGGATGCGTCGGCGATGATTCCACAGTTCTGCTACTACAGCTTTCATCGTCATCCATTGCCATAAGTTCTAGAGAGAGAAAGCTCTAGAGAGAGAGAGAGAGGGAGAAATCCGAATCGGTTATTAGGAAGAAGGTAGAGAGAAAAAAGAGGGAACGGTGATCTCGTGATTTAGATTTAATAGTGACGGATAAACAAGAAAAGAAAGAGAGATTAATTAGAGAAAGAAATTATATAATTAGAGAGATATTAGGATTTAATATAAATAGTAGTACTTAATTAGAGTTAAGAAATCTTGTTATTTGCATGAAAAAATGGAGAGAAGAGAAAACGCAAATCAGCGGCGGGGCTCCTGTATCAAGACAAGATTCTGGAGAGGGAGGAGAGAGAAAGTTAAAAGATTTAAAAAAAGGGTTTTAGAGAGAGAGAGAGAGAAAGTTTAAAGTTGTCCAAGTTGGAAGGTGGAGGAGAGGATAAACTTGAGAGAGTTCAAAATAGGATGGATATGCTGATATGTGGAAGCTAAATACCTTCCTCAACACGTGGAACAGAGAATTTTGATCCTAATCTCTTTTGTTTTTTCAAGCCCACATCTCTTCACAGTGGACTGTCAAATAATGTATATTCATGGAGCCAATGTAATTATGTGAATCTCTATATGAATGCAAATATTTTAATACTTTTTTTTGTTGAAATATTTTAATACTCTTTTTTAAAAGCTCTTTTATACTTTATTTAGTGAGGTTCTAGTGGATAAAGAAAAGTTTGTCCGACATAAGAGCATCTCAAATGCAAAACTTAAAAAAAAAATTCAAATAGTTCTATGTGTTAATGCTCAATTGAGTTTCTCTTTTCTAGATGTCAATGTTGAGATCCGCAATTCAAAAGACATCTCCAATGCAACACTCTAAAAACCTAAAAATAACTTAGGTGTCATTTCTTAGATGGTTAGATTTGCTTTTAATGTTGGCCTATTGAGATCCTCAAAAGAAATCTCAAATATTGAGTTTCTTCTTGAGATATCTCAATATTAAATGATGCCACATCATTTTGAGATCCAAATTGAGTGTTGCATTGGAGAGAATTTTTTACAAAAAACTCAAAAAATCTTAGGTGGCACTCTAAGTTTTTCCATTTGAGTGTTGCAGTGGAGATGCTCTAAGGACTAAGAGCAAAATCAATATGGGGCTCAGGCTCCCAATTTTGAGAGTCCCGAGACTTTTCTCTATTTCAACATCGGGCTCCCCTTTTTAGGGGATCCACCTCAACGGTCACATTCAGGGTTGGGAGCCCCCCAACCCGGGCTCCCATTTGGGAGCCCGAGAGCATGGGGCCCAGTCCCACCGCACTACAAAAAACAGGCTCAATAGGGACATACATTTTTATGTATGTCCCTAATATTTTCTAAATAGGGACAATTGTTTATTATTTGTCCCTAATGAAATCACTATAGGGACCATTCATGTGCTTTGGGGACAGATTTTTAGAATAGTGGGATAAAAAAATGGCGGCCCATTTTGGCGCAAATATTCCCGCTATTTGACCTAATTTTGGCCCAAATTTATCCCTAATATCATTGGATTTTAAAACAGTTTTCCCTTTCCTTGTATCTCTCTTCGTCTTCCCTCTCTCCCAAGTTTCATCCGCCGAGTTCTTCTCCAGGGTGCGAGATCTGTAAATCATCGCCCAACCGGTCAGTTTGCTATATTTCTTCTTCTTCCTATCATTATCATCTTCTTCTCCTACTACCACAAACTATTTTGCAGATTCTTGATTGAGTGATTCCAGTAAGATCGGCTATAAGAAGTCGGCTAGGACAAATCGACTTGAACAAATCAGAGAAATCGGTTGCTCCTAAAGGTATTCTTTAGAACAGATTAATCTCTCAAGCAACAACTTCAATGGTGAGTTTCCAACTGGTATTCTTCTTAAAATGACTAATTTGAAGAAGTTAGATATCTTACAATTATTTTGTCTGCATGTTACCTGATTCTTTATCCAAGTTGACGAATTTAGAGTTTCTTTGTCTAAGTTCCAATAAACTTTCTGGATCAATTCCAACAAGTCTTAGTAACTATTTTAAATTGATTTCACATGTTCTTAGCTTCAATTATCTCACAAGGATTATACCTTCAAGCTTGGGTTCTTTATCTCATCTTAGAAATCTGATAATATGGTTGAATCATGTTAAGAAAGCTTCAAAAGGGTCTCAGTTGAATCTCCATTATAAGATGGTAATGTAATGAAAATTTTCGTTATTTTCAGATGCTCAGTTTGTAGTTCTGAGTGGGTTTTTGGATCATGAGATTCTCAATTCTAAGAATGACGAAAAAACTGAACCAGAGACTAACTATAAAGTTCACTTTGAATCTCATCTTAACTTGAGTAATTTGTTCTGTCCAGAGGCGTAGCCAGGATTTAGAGTAAACCCGGGCTGAAAATCAGTGTTCAAAAAAAAATATCTTTTGTATTAAGAATTCAAAAAAATATGAAAATGGTGACACATATCGACGAGATTACGACATCATTCAAACTAGACAAACTACATGGAAATATTAGATAGTTATAGCTGGAACTGAAATTGTATATCAGTAACAAGAGAACTTTTTAAATTTAGTATAAGAAAACTTAAAATAAGAAAAATTGTCGGAAACCTCATTTTCGTGTAAACAAAAAAGTTCATATAATTACATTGGATATGTGTAAAAAGAAGAATTACTTTAGAAAAGATTTGTGTTAGCTTCAAATAAGATTTAATCTAATTTCTAAGAAAAAAATATATATTGTACATACATAAATCATCCCAAAACAAACGCACCCTTATATTCAATAAAATAATAAGTTTCTGATTCAAAGAAGAAGAATGGTGGGACCGAAACTCCTCAATGCTATTAGCAATGACAGTTGAGAGGTATTTGATCACTTCAACCAAACCAAACAAATGATATAAGGTAGGTTTTCTTTAGGATGTTAGTGGGTTGACCCGGGCTGCAGCCCGGCTCAGCCCACTAACAGCTCCGCCTCTGGTTCTGTCTTATAGTATACATGTACATTTAAAGCTCTTGTTTGCTTCAATCTTGAGTAATTTCTCTTCTTTCAAACTTGTTATTATACCCATTAGAAATAGTTTGCTCATCTTGTTTGCTTCTATCTTGAGTGATTTGTTTTCTTTCGGTTTGTTATCTTTAAATTTTTTTTGTAGATGTATTGACGTTAGTGAGTTAGAGGGACGTTTCTCTTTTATTAATGAGGAATACTAGTCACATCTTCAAATATCTTGTGTTGAATTTGGTTGCTGGTATGACATATGAGTGGACAATCAAGCAATGGAATAGCTTTGTTATGAATGTTTTGATTCTTGAAGTTGTCTTAATTGGGTATTGGTTATTGTAATTGAACTGATATGTTCTTGGCACTCTGTGCAGAGCTGTACACGCGAGAGTTAGATGGCTACTGCTAAATAGTTGATGGGCAAAGTTCATGTTCTCTTGATAGATATGAATGTAAGAGATGTTGAGAAAGTTCTGTCTGTTACTTTTCATTTATTTTAGCTCCCTTTGCTTAGTTCTGATATCCAGAGATTTGATTTTAGTGAAATCGGCTAGGAGATTTCAGAGAAATCAGTTTCTCCTATAGGTAATACTTTAATTAAATTTATTTCTTCATCTTATTTTTCTACGATAGTAACAATTTTTCTTTTCCCAAACTTTAAATTCATTGTAAGAAGAAATTGATTGATTTCCAGGAAGTGGTTGAATTGTGGTCTTGATCCTCTTTCTCTTTGGGCACACCAACAACTTTCAACACTATAAAACTCATTTCACTCTCCTTCATCTTCTTTCTCTTACTTTTTACCTCTTTGCTATTTGGGCAGGTTGGGCTTTTTATCTCATCCAGCTTGGGCAAAAAATTGGTATGCAGTTGCTCCTCATCTATTTCATATATTCATTTACAATGTTGTGTCTTTCATAGTTCTTGTTTGTGATCAAAGATTCCATTATGACTATATTCTATATTGTCTATCACCTTTTACTCTTTTAGAAGCCCTTCATTTCATACTATTATGATTCATATTGTTTAGTCCAAATGTTGGATTGTGGTTCGTGAAGCGTAAAACCTGCATTAAATTCATAAGGATTCCCATTGTCTATCTTAATTACTCACCCTTATGAACTGTCTATCTTAATGCTGATTCGCGATTTACATCTGCTGCAGCGTCACAGCAGCCTTTGGGTCGCTTCTGCTGCAGCATCGCAGCAGCCCAAGGGCAACTGTTGTGTCGAAGAGTTATCGCGTTTGAATTTGCTTTAGTTTGCAAAAAGTAAGTAAATATTAAGTCGTGGAAAGTAAACGGAAAATCATTGACTCCTTACCCTATTAAGCTACTACTAAATTAATCAGGCGAAGTTGGAGACAAGCTAACTTACTCATCGCTCTCCTCTGGTGGTGGTTGCTTTGTATGTTCAATAATATATTTTGGGAGTACAGTACTTAGTAGAGGTCAATTCATCAGTTAAAGTAGTTGATATAGTAATACAGACTAGCATACCCTCTGTATTTTTGGCATTATGTTCTATTTTTAGTGCATTACACAGAACTCAAGTTTATTTCTTTTCCTATGTGTAGAAAATTTAGTGCAAAGTCTGGGTTCAGTTTTTTTTATGATGTTAGAGTTGTAAGTTCACATGATTTGCTACTTGCATTATATTTTTTTAGATTTTTTATTATCACAGACACGTATTGATGTTAGAGATTTTGCAGATTATCTACGATGTTATCGAGATGGAGATTATAAATCATGTGGAGCAGTGGTCAGTGAGATCGATAGATATGCAATTGATAGTATGCGCAGGCTTCTTGTTGTAACAAATTCGGTTTGATAGAATTGATCTTCAATGTTTTTTTGTTAGTATTTGTTAAATACTCTAGGTTTGTAAAGGTTTTGGTTGACATAGCTACAAACAAAATACAATATCTTTGTGTATGGACAAAATATTTTGATTATCAATGTTTGAACTCATGTTAATTGTCAAATTTATTTGATTGCGAATAATTTCTCTATTTGTCTTAAAGAAAATTCGAGCAATATTTTCTGGCAATTAATTATCCCAAATGCAAGCTAGAAAAATTCCAGCTAAATTCATAAGGACATATATTAGTTGTCCCGAATATAGGCTAGGGGCTACAGTAAATTCCCAAAATTTCTGCAAACTAATAGGGACAGATGTTGATTGTCCCAATTGTGAAGAGGATGAACTCTCCCAAGCTTTTAGGGACAGTTTCTGACTGCCCTAATATCTGTTTATCTAGGGACAGTTAAAAGTCGTCCCAAAAACAATATTGGGGACAGACTCCATCCGTCGCTACAACTGTCCCTAATACCATTTGGGACGCCACTTTCAGGGACGGACAGAAATCGTCCCCAAAAGATTATTGGGGACGGTTTTTACATTTTTGGGACGGTTTTTGGCCGTCCCTAATGACCATATTTTTTGTAGTGCCGGGAGCCCAGCCCCCGGGCTCCCGGGTGGGGAGATGGGGGATCGGCTGGGCTCCCGGGTGGGGAGATGGGGGATCCCAAATTTGAATTGGGAGCCCCCACCAGACTGGTTTTGCTCTTAGGCAATTAAAGTTGGCTTAAGAATCATATTTATATTTTAGCACAGAAATTTACTTGATTGTGTTTAGCCTCTGTCACCACTGCATTTTCACCGTTTTTTTCATCTTCACCTCACCTCAACTTCACCAAATCCGTCCACCATCATCACCACCTTTTTCATCTTCATCTTTCTTCTTCTTCTCTCTCTAAAAACTATCTTCTCCAATCCAGATGACGACTCGTCATCGTCCAGTTGTTCTAAAGAACTTCCCGTGTTAGAGCTACAAGGTTAATGACCGACTATCCATCCTCTATTAGTTCTTAGAAACGGAGCCACATTTAACAATCAAAAGGAACTTTAGAAATCTTGGTTGACAGGTCATCCTCCATTAGTTCCAAAAAATAGAGCCACATTCAAAAATCAAAAGCCAAGCCCTAGAAATCTTTGTTTTACTTTTTTCCTTGGAACTAAGCACTTCGTTTTAATTTTTTCCTTGGAAATACGCACTTAAGAATCAGTGTTTAAGTGTCGAATTTCATGCAGTCTATCATTAAAAATCAATGACCTCTCGCTTTTATCTTTCTTTATACATCATTTCTCCCCAACTGTTTTTCCTTAATATCATAACGAAGAGCATTGCAATGCTTTCTCACTCATCAGGTATTTGACGGTCGTTCATCATGACGAAATGAAACGACTAGAAGATGACGAAGGGGTTTCCCTTTTATCATCTTCAACAAATTTGAGGTGAAGAAGGTAGTTTTCAGAGAGAGAAAATAAGAGAAAGATAGAAATAGAGAAGAAAAAGATGGGGGAGAGGGATATGAGGAGGAAGATGAAGATATAATGGAGGTTGTGATGGTGGTCGGCATATGTGGTTGCCGGAAGTTGTGTGGTGGAAGCGAGGTTAAGAAGAAGAGGGGCTTAGTAAATTTTTGGATCAAAAAATAAATATGCCCCTTAAGTCAATCTTAATTGACTAAGTCTTTATGTCCCAAAGACTCCGCCTTTAGATTTTTGTTTACTATATATAAATTTTCGCTTTAAGTGCTAAGGTCTTTCAGTTTGAGTTGACACGTAGTAAAGTGAGGCAACAACTAAAACTATAACCTTTGGTTAATATAAATTTTTGTGGAAAATGGTGATTCGGGTAAAAAAATTGTTCATAATAACTACAAAATCAAGTAATTTTTTCTATTAACTAGAAGTTGCCAAAATATTTTGAGTAATGATACATCAAGTATAAAATAATATGGTTCATTAACAATCAGGTATTTCTATTTTTTTGGTTCTCAAAATACCCTTACACATTAAAACTCTCTTTCTCTTTCAAAAATCTCAGGTTTCTTCTTCTTCTCCCAGGGCAGACCCTAGGCACAAACCAGACAAACCCTTGCTTTGGGCCATCAAATTTTAAAGGCCCCCCAAACTAAAAAAAAAATTGTCATTATTTATATATTTTTGTTCCAGATTTTAAAGGCCAGACATAGGGGCGGACCCAGGTTGGGCCCTGATGGGGCACGTGCCTCCACGACCCCAAGTAAAAAAATTTAATACTGCTTACTTCTCGGGACTTTACGGTAAAATAAAACTAATTGCAATATTTTATCAAAAATGAACGTTTGCCTTAATGGCAAGCGAGTCCCACCATCAAGTTTACAGTTGGTTTTTAAAGTAACTTGTTTTAGGTAAGTTTAAGACGCCCCTTCAAGATTGTAATCACTGCTTGAAGCAAATTTTAGAGAAGTGTGAAAAAGGGACGCGTGTAACACTTTGGGCTGCTCTTTTCCATTTGTTCCTATTCTTTTGTAAATTCAAGTCTGACCTCCCTTCTGCTTGAATTCATCCGACTTCTGATAGAGTTATTTATATCTCCATGTTACCATTATGTCATTTTCATCCTTCATTTTCATGTATATTTTCTTTTGCAAATCCAACTACCGAACCAGAAGTGTCATCCCTTCTGTCGTAAACCAAGCCAAGCTCTGCAGTTCCTCCCAGATACCGTAGTATCCATTTCATAGCCTGTCAATGACCTCTCCCAGGCCTTGTGCACACCATAGCATACATAATGCTACCTACTGCTTTTGCATAAGGCACCCGAGACATGTACTCCATCTCGTCATCAGTTGTTGGTGACAGTTCCCCGAAAGCTTGAAGTGTGCTGCCAATGGAGTACCGACAGGTTTTGCCTCAGTCATACCAAAACGTTCCAACACCTTCTCGATGTACGTTTTCTAAGACAAAAACAGTTTCCCAGCAGATCTGTCTCTCCGTATCTCCATACCCAATATCTTCCTTGAGGCACCCAAGTCTTTCATCTCAAACTCACCCTTTAATCGACCCTTTAACATGTGCATAAGTCGAACAACCAAAGATCCTCAAGTTCTCATAATTAGCGTAACCAGACCATACCTCATTAGGAGTTTTACACTCTATAGATGTACAGGGTAAAATATTCACTAGATACGCTTTCGTGGTTACTGCTTCAACCCAGAACACCTCCGACATCCCTGCATTCGAAAGCATACAACGAGCTCGTTCCAATAGAGTTCTGTTCATACGTTCCACCTCCCCATTCTGCTGTGGGGTCTTTTCTGACCGTATGGTGTCTCACTATCCCTTCGTCTACGCAGAACCTATTAAACTCGTTTCCGCAAAATTCCATGCCATTGTCAGTCCTCAAGCGTTTGATCGATTTTCCAGTCTGTTTCTCGATCAAGGTCTTCCACTGCTTGAACTTGACGAATGCCTCATCTTTGCGTTTCAGTATGTAGACCCATAATTTCTTGGAAAAATCATCTATCAAGGTTAACATGTATCTACCCCCACTATGTGAGCTGACCCGAAAGGGACCCCAAAGATCTGAATGGATGTAATCCAGAGTTCCTTTAGTATTATGAATCGATGTACTGAACTTTACCCGACACTGCTTCCCGAAGACGCAATGTTCACAGAATTCCAGTTTTCCAACCTTCTGCCCACAGAGTAAACCCTGCTTGCTCAGTATAGCCATCCCTATTTCACTCATATGCCCTAACCGCATATGCCATAGCTTGGTAGTCTCAATTTCCTTGTCTGATGGTGATACCGCTACAGATCCGGTAACTGTGTTACCCTGTAGCACATATAGACCATTCTTTTTCAACCCCTTCATAACTGTAAGGCTCCTCTTAAAAATCCGAAGAACACCACCTTCACTAACATATTTGCAACCATTATCATCCAGAGTTCCCAAAGAGATTAGATTCCTCTTCAAATCTGGAACATGTCCGATGTCTGTTATAGTCCTCACAACACCATCGTGCATTTTGATCTGAATAGTACCAATTCCAACCACCTTACAAGGAGCGTCGTTTCTCATTAACACCTTACCGCCATTAATGACTGTGTAAGTGGAAAACCATTCCTTATGAGGACATACATGGAATGTACAACTAGTATCCAAAATCCACCTATCTTCAGCGAAGCAGGCATTGATCGCCAGAACCATAGCTTCATCACATTCTTCAATGATTGCCAAGACACTACCATCATCTTCTTCGATGACTGCTGCCTCTGCTGGCTTCTTCCTAAGCTGAGGACAATGATTGCCAAGACACTATCTCTCTAGATTGTATAGTGATTGAGAGATCTATCAGTTGCCCACAGGTAAAGTAAGGTAGTCATTACTTGCTTAAGATTGAATTTTTAGTACCAATTGGGAGGTCTAGTAAGTCGGATCACTTTGTCACTTATCTTTTGTTGTTTTTTCTAGGATTTAGTTTCAATCATTCAGTTGAAGGAACAATTGGTTGACAAGTCAAATCCAAGTTCAATTAACTCTTTAACAACCGTGAGAAAGATAATTGGAACAAATCAACAACCCCATTATTTTTCAGTGTGTTTATATCAACCAGTGTTACTGTTACGGGGGAATAAGTATTGGAGTATGAGTTATTCAGTTTCATAGAGTAGCCAGAAATATTTTAGGGTATCTAACTTTTTGGTTCGCAGATATTCTTCTTCGTCGTCTTTAATCTTCTAGTTCTTAGTCTTCTTCGATTTTTCTTCTTCTCATTATTTTCTAAGGAAAGTCTACGACCAGATCCTAAGCTTCTGAGTTTATAAATCAACTTTCTAGGTACAAATCTTGGCAGAGTTTGTAAACCCAGTTTGCGTGTATAAATTGATGCAAACTCAATTTGAAAAATGCAAATTCAAACTCAGCCTGTAATATTGCGATATTGTAATATTGCAAATGCAAACATAGTTTGCAGAAGAAATATTACAAACTTAGTTAGGGGTAGAGCAAACCTGGTTGTATTTAGAGTCAAAGCAGGGCTTAAGGCGCCTAGGACACTCGCTGACCTCCCAATTTCGAGCTTAAGCGACAGGGTTCTTTCGGATTCACCTTCCTGATGAGTTGAACATGATTGACACATTGACTTTTTGGTCTTTCTTTGACTTATTGACCTAGTCAACCGATGACTAATTTGGATCATCACGAGCCTCACCAATTCTTCGTCGAAAAGAAAGAGACTAGGAAGTAGAAGAACTTATTGTCTATTTTTTACTTAGATGAACAAACTATTTATCATAACTAAATTTGTAACTCTTAGACGTACCTGAGCCAGGGTTATAAGTTGAATCCGGCTAAGTTGTTTCCATGCGAGAATCACTTTTTTTAGCGTTGCTTTCCAAGGATGTCCGCGTGTATTCCAAAGAAGTAAGGTTTCGAGCATCACATTTTCGATATTATGAGAATTAATTCTATTTATGATATAGTGTGATTGATTATCTAACCATTCTCTTTATGATCACGCATTTTTGTACATGCGTTCCTCTTATTAGTCCAGACTATTCATCGTTTCTTTCAAATCCATCCTGTCAACATTTACCATGGTATCCTTATAAGCCCAGTTTCTCAACTTGACCAGATCGCATATCTCGTCCACGAGGTTCAGGTGTTTTCTGATGAGCTCCTATTTCTTTTTGGGATCAAAATAATTTATTCTTAGGCTTGGGTGGCCTATTTCCACCGGCAACATTGCTTCTATGTCGTAAACCAGTCTGTTGGAGGTTTTTCCTTTTGTCCTTCGGGGTGTAGTCTAGTATGGCCACATGACACTAGGGAGCTTGTGCACCCAATTTTTTCCCTGTTATGCACATTTAGTTACCAATTTGATGATGTCTACGAATGACTTTAGGTTATTATTTAGGATATGAAGATTTGATGAATCAAACTATGAATTACTCTATGTGATTCTGGGACAGTACCAACAAAAACTCAAAAATTTCTCCGAAGCTGAAGTGAGTTAGATGTTTTTTAAGTTACAAAATTGAATTGAAAGTCCGAATTTGGGATTGAACCTTCGATGCCTAGTTATGGCGAGCTTGTTGCTTTATATAGGCCTTGTTAGTCGACTTTCGACGAGCAATTATTATGATGTGGCAATAAAGCATCCGCTTAGATGAGACGACATCATAATAATGTGGTAAGAAGGATAAGTTTCCTTGTTTGATAATTTGATAGATCCTGTTGCCAATCTTGTAGATTTTGCATGGAAAGATTCTTTCCGATGGAGTCTTGTTTTCAAGTTATTTAGATTCCTAAAGATATTCTCTCCCCCAAACCATAGATTGGAGGAGATGTCCTCCGATCAAGATGGCAATGCGCTCAATTTTTTGAACATGACAAATAATGAAGACCATCAAGGTCAGACGGTTTAGGGATTGCAATGTTTAGCTAGAAACCAATTATGATTTACAGGTCATTTGAATGACTTGCTGCTAACAACGACTGAATCCTACAACAGATTACACAAATGAGTGTCGACTCGATCAGAAGTTCTATAGAGAGAACAAGATAAAATGGGGTAGATTGAATCCGTCTAAAAAGTATTCCAAAGGGCCCGGGTAATAACCGGAGAAAGATAGCAAAAGACCGGGCCAAGTGTTTGGGACAAAAAGGTGGTGGGGCACATAAACCGGGCCATGCTAAGGCCAAACCCATGTGGCCCGACCAAAAGAAAGAGACGCCCAAGAGATAACCATGAATATGGGCTGACCTGGCCGACCACATAAAGGGAGTCTTAAATGGGTCAAACTTTCCATCTGGGAATCCTACTTAGTTTAGAATTTCTGTTTTTGGTCTTTTTAGAAATCCTATTTTGAAGTGAAGTTTGACTCTAGTATTTGATCTCTACAAAAGGACATGGTTTAAAGCAAAAATAATGTGGAAAATTGTTAGAAGTTCTTGCTTTCTAGTTATACTGGCAGTAGACAGAAAAAGGAGAATCAATTCACAACTATCTATCAAGTCAAATTAAGAAGGTATTCTCATCTTCACAACTAAACTAAGGTCTAGCTAACCTAAAGAGTGGGAGATCGAATTGATTGTTCGGGTGTCTCAAGTAAAGGCCATGAATAAATTGAGCTTAGAATCTTCAGAAGAAACCAATGAAATCAGTCCAGTAGAAAAGCGAATTTAGAGGAATCCTCTATTCTTTAAGTTCATTATTAGTTCTGACATAAGATCCTGACAACCTAGTTTTAGACGTATAGACGTCTTAGATTTTGCTTAGAACATTAGGAGACACCATAACCCAATATAGATCATATCAAGGCTTAGGTTCTGAAAGTCTAGCCACGCTTATACCCTCCCATATTTCGTGATATTATATAAGGTATCGGCTCAATTCCTACAAACCTTCTTCATTGCTCTAATATCCAAAGCCGAGCTATGATTTTCCTGTATTACTTAAATTAGGAGAACAACATTTTAAACATTTTTCTAGAATTTTCTTTATTCTTATTGCACATAATACTTCTACATTCTTATGGACTACTATCAATCATTGAATGAATTTCAGTGATGAAATTCTTATAGTTGTTGCCTCAAATGAAAAATAACTGAGGCAGATGCATGAGGTCCAATTTTCACCCACGTCGATTAAGAGTTTGAGGGTGGGGTTCAGTCCTTCCGTGATGTTCTCGGTCATTACTCTATCAGTACAAAAAAAATCTACAAATTTATAAAAATTCAATCTTGTTTTCAGGCATTTTACTGGTTTTAACAACACAATTATATCTTAGAATAAAATTTCAATCTTCTTTTCATTTAAAATACGGGGGATGAGATTTAAGTCCAAAATCGCATGATCAATGAGTCTAGAGACCAAAGATAATCTGAAATAGAAAATAAATCCACTCAAAGTAAATTACATGTTTATCCTCTTATTCTCTTTTACTGCCTAACCTATCCTAAGTTAAAAAAAAAAAACAACCCAAAATAAAAGATACCATAATATATAGAGATTCATTACATTTATTTCTTCAAAAACAAACTTTCTTTCCCTGGAAAAATTTGCCTTTTTCGTTTAGCATAACAAAAAAAAAAGTACCCTTTTCTATTTAAAAAAAATAACAAAAGAAAAGTTGTCTTTTCCTCAAATATCAAACCAAAGAGAGAGAGAGAGAAACTCTTATCTTAAACACGCCCAAAATAAACCTAACAGAGAGAGAGAGAGAGCATCGAGTAGGAGAGAGGGAGAATCCATTGTTGATTTCGTTCATCATCATCAACAGTAAAGAGTAAGTTATTTTAGTTTTCATCATTTTTGTTGTTCCTTCAACTATATTTATGATTTAGATTGATTTCTACAACACAAAACGAATAAGGTTTTGATTTTTACAACTTTAACTATGATTTATTTTTCTGAAATTGATTAGTTAATAACAAATTTCTAGGGTTTAGTTGTTTCGAAGTAGTTTAATGGAAGTTATTTTCAAAACCTTAAATCAGTTTAAAGTGAAGAGTATGTTTCTTTTTTGCATGCAACAAAAAATTTGTATTGTTACCTTGTCTCTATTGTTGTGTAATTTCTTTGAAGAAATGGTTTCTGCTTAAATTTTTTATTTTAGGCCGACAATTTAGGGTTCAATCTAATTTAGGATTTTGTATTGTAGACTTTCAAGCATAGTGTTAGATAATATAGTTACTTTCAATAAAAACTTAATATTTTGTCTAGCATTATTAAGTTTCTTATAAAACTTTATCAATGGTTACCTGTCAAACCTGATTTTTTGACAACCATAGAACATTACATGGTGTAATATGGGAAAAAAAATGTGAGAATAAATTGGATTGTAAAAACAATGTCATTTTTTTTGCCTAGCATTTTTGAAGTTTATCATAGAACCTTGAAATGGTTACTGTTCAAAACTGGTTTCATAAAAAAAATGACTTGTTTGACTAGCATTTTTTAGTTTCTTATGGAAACGCATAAATGGTTACAACCCAAAGATGTTAAATTGGTTTGTTGTTTGAACTTTGACAGGCCTGATTGTAGGTTGTATGTGATTTTGCACATGGAAGAACTTTATATCGAATCGAACTATAAACATTTTCCTAACGAGATGCCAAAAGATGATTGGACAAAACTAGCGCAAAGGAAGAGGGATGAACTAACTTGGTTGTTGCTGAATGAATCGAAGGATATATGGAGAAAAATGTTTAAGTACTTTAACTTGTATTTCGTAACGGACTATGTGATAAAACGTAGCAAACATGTTTATGTTTTAAGTTTGAATAACATCTTGAGCAGTTATGGGATTATTTATCAAATTTCTATAATACCACAATTATATTATATTTTAGATTTCGTTCAACAGGTTTATAGATACGATAAAGATGTTACTCAAATTTCTTGGACACTACTGAAACTATACAATTATAATACGTGGTAGGGCAAAGGCATGATGAACTCAAACACTTAATGCTGAATCCATTGATAACATATATAATTAAGGAAACAAATAGTTCGTACAAAAATATATCAAAAATCTGGACATTTTGATTAAAATATAACAAAGGCTAAAACCAACCTGCTTTGATTGTATTGAAAATTGCTAAATTGCTAGAAACATCAAACAAATTTTTCTAGCATGGTCCAATGGGTATAAAGATACCAGTAAGATGTTGACAAAATTTCTCCAACACTACCACCTTTTTTAGTTTTTCGACATTTTGTAACTTACTCTAGCCAAATACATATGAGTATAACTACGATAATATCGTAACCACTGATAAAATTTAATAGGAAATAGAAAAATCCTCTTGTTTAAATACGATAATCTGGTAACATTGATCAAATTCTCTAAACATATAAAAGACATAAGTAGAATATTTATGTTTCTAACAAAATAAGTAAACCTGCATAATCAAAATTTAAGTTAGTTATTATATAGCTGCCGTGCATGAGGCACTATTGTGATAAGCCGGTTTTTTACACCGACTGCAAACCCTCATTTTTTTAGGTATGTTTCCTCAGCTCTCTCTTCTTACTGTCCTTGGTCTTCCCGGTTTTCTCTTTGTTAACGAAGGTAGTGTTCTTGTTTCATCGATGTACTCCATTGACTCATCATAATTTGGTATTGGGTAGACATAACATTGATAAGTGTTGACGAACGCTTGTTTGGTGAAAATGATCAAAAAAAACTTGTCGTATCACCATCATAATTTTTGATGCACAACATGGCATGTTGACAAGGGATACCATCTATCGACCACCTACCGCAACTACATGTGAGATCAATGAGATTGACAGAGTAGAATACAAATGTAGAAAATGCTAGTAGGTGTCACTAGAATCGATAAAATGCTAGTAGAATACAAAAAATGTAACAAAAACAATTTCACCTTATACATTTTAATTACTAAAAAGTATTTGTTAACCTACTGTAACAAATTCATTCAACAGATACTGATAGAATGTAGAATATGCTAGTAGAATCAATAGGATGCTAAAAAAATAGTATTTGCATTTTAACCTACTGCAATAAATACATTCAACAGATGCTAATAGAATGTAGAAAATGCCAATAGAATACCGAAAATGTAGCAAACACAATTCCACTTTATAAAACTTTTTTATGAAAAAATATTGAATTAATAGAGATTTCAACATTCACTTTTTACCAAAAAGTGATAAAAAATGTTACATATAAGTTTTTTGTTAGAATAAATAATTTTTTTAAGGAGATTGTAGTAATAGAGATTTATAGATTCTGACGATCAATTTAAGTTGGACATACCTCACAAACGAATTTGTAGATGTCTAATTAGATCGAGGTAGAGATAAACCGCAAATCACAACTTCATACTTTCTTGAAGTTCAAAGAACAAAGAGTTACAGAGAGAGAAATTCGTTTTTGGGATTGAGCATCTCGTTTTAGGTAAATATCCATTAATTTGGTAGGTTACTTTAATCAAATACAACGGATTTAGAAATAATATACTTTCTTGAATTCAAAGACTATAGAGTTACATAGATGGAAACTCGTTTTTTTGAGTGCAACTCATTTTTGTTAAATATCCACTGATTTAGTTAAATATTTATGGAGTTTATGGAAATAAAGATTGGTATTAAATATCCAACATAAATATTCTTTCATAAAATATATGGAAAGAGTTATTAACTTAACCAGTATAAACCTTTGGTTTACCAATGGTTAAAAAATATTTATGAACGGGCAAAAATGAGAGATAATTAAAGGATTGATGCATGGGGCCCACCAAATAGTTAATTTTTGGACTTATTTTACATTTTCGGTTTATTTTGGTTTTATTTTATTTATTAATTTAGAAGTGGATATATGACTCATTACCCCCCCTATTTTTGGACCTTAAACTCAAAAATCCTTTAAAATATGCATGTAAAGTGATATATATATATATATTGCTGACATTTTCAATATTCTTGTACCATTTTATTGAATCTAGCATCATAATATGCGTTGTTAAAAACTTTTCATAAATTTTCTTGTAGCATTTCTTTGATTTTTGCATAAATTTTGGCAACTCTAACATCTTCTAAACTCTGAAGAATCCATCATATTTTTTTACAAACGTAAATAAGTTAGATTTAAATACAATAGAAGTATGTAGATTTCCTGCAAAGTTTCACATTTTTGTTCTTTTACCTTGATGTTTTCTTGTCATTCAATGTTTATTTGTTATGTGAATAAACATGTTATCCGATCATGAAATAGATGTTAGCACACAATTCTACTGCCTCTTAATTACATTTTCTATTCGTTTACATTGGGTCTTATCTTTACCCATGTGGGTCAAGCATTATATGGATATACTAAAAAATAAAAAAAAATATTGCCGACATCATTGTGATATTTCTAACATTTTTGTGATATATTCTAGCATTTTCCATTACCTCTCACCATTTTTAACGTATTTCACGATATTTGTACTAAAACTTAAAGTAATTAAAATTAAGAAAAACCCATGACAACATAATCAATTACAATAACTAATAACTTATGATTTTTTTCCATTTAACCTTCAATTCATCCAGTAACATAACCAAGTTAATTCAACCCTCTTCCTTTGCGCTTCTATTGTTCAATCTTTAGTTATCATTCCGTGTGAGAAATGGTTATAGTTAGATTCGATCACAAATTCATCTACGTGCAAAATCACAAACAATCACAAACTTCCACAATCTCGTCAGTAAATTTGTAAAATATATTAGTGTTCATACAGGTATTTGTAACTCATGGAATGATAAAATAAAAAGAGGTAAAATATTCGAAATGTAAAACTTTACGTAAAATCTGCACAGTTCTACTACCAAAGTCATTTTGAGAGTAACGCTCTTATGCTTGAAAATATGTTATGTTTTGTTAGAGTGTAGAAAATTTTGGTAAAGTTTCTACTATTTTGCAAAATCAAAGAAGTGCTACAACAAATTTGAGGGTGTTGCCGACTGCAAAAACAAACTCGCTCATTCAAAATTACAAAGCGTAAATGATTTTCTGAGTAAGCCAAAAAATTATAAAACGTAAAATATGCTGTTAAAATCAAGAAAATGCTATGAGTATATAAAAAATGTTTGCAAAATATCTAATTAATTTTCATGTAAATTTTCTGAAGAAAACAAGATTGTAGAGAGAGAAACAGTGGGATAAGATCTAAAGGCTTTTTTAGATAAAAAGATTATCCTAACTTTAAGAATAAGAACAACAAAACCATGCACGGTGCAACAATCTATCGTTGAAAAAAACGAGAATATGATAAAAGAAGAAATTTAATCTATTGAGCATCATGCTCTTCTAGATTTTTTCCAGGTAAAGACTAAAATGCGTGGATGATGTTTTTCAGCGATTTCTCTTGGGTTGTGTTTGATATCAGGAAAATAATTCCATGGAAATAAAAGAGTTCCATGGAAAGTCTTCCACAGAATTTATTCCATGGAAATAAGAGTTCTTTCGTTTTGTAGTCATTTATTATTCTACGGAATTACGAATTCTGTTATTTGGTTGACAGCTAACTTCTACGAATATAATATTCAATGAAGAATTTTTATTTGCTCTTTATGTAGACAAAATGACATTTTTACTATTATGTTGTCAAAATTACATTTTCATCTTTATGCTGTCGAAATTACACTTTTACCCTTATGTTTTCAAAACGACAACATATCGATAAAAAAGAAATTTTACTAATATAAAAGGGTAAAATTCTCATTTTAATGTAAAAGTACGAACATGCCATTTTTACAAGATAAAGGTAAGAATGTCATTCCGACCACATAAGGTTAAAAAATGTCATTTTGATATTATTAAGGGTAAAAATGTCATTTTGACAACATAAAGGTAAAATGTCAATTTGATATTATAAAAGGTTAAAAATGTAATTTTGGTTACATAAAGCCAAAATGTCATTTTGACAACTTTGTAAACATGTTATTTGGTAAGAAGGACAAAAATATCATTTGCTCAATGTATAAGTAAAAGTTTATTCTGCTAAATTTTATGGGTAAAAATGTCATTTTGAACATATATGGACATAATTATTAGGTTTCAAGTATCCGAATATATTAAAATATTTTTATTTTGATTTTTGACTTTCCACGGAAACTAATTCCGAGGGGGGGAGCAAGGAATTAAAAATGGACTATTTCATGGAAATAGATTCCTTAGGGAATTAAAGCCATGGAATTATACTTTGTATCAAACGGCGGAAATGCCTATTTCCATGGAAATTCTTTTATTTCCTTGGAAATAAGAGATATCAAACACACCCTAGGTTTTCTCTTGGTGAACTTAACTAAAAAGATAAAGTTATGATCGATTTTCTTTGAGTCAAAATATTAGGGAAACATTCCTTTAAAAGCAAAAGACAACTTTTTGTAGGGATGGAAACTTCTTATTCAAGAATTATTTTCATGAAATTGAAAAGACTACTTGTATCTTCTAATCTAGGTAATTTTCTTTAACCTGGGATAGGTTAGGTAGTAGTAGAGAAAAGAGAGGTTAGAGATGTAAATTACTCTTAGTGGATTTATTTTCTATTTAATATTATCTTTGGGCTCGAAATCCATTGACCATGTGATTTTGGACCTAAAGCTCATCCCCCAAAGGCTTATTCATTGTGTATCAAAATCAACAATATATGATCAAAGTTGTAATTATATGACATAGTATTTACAATTACTAAAGAAAACTGTAATTTTGCTCCACAAGTCTATTTCTCAGCAATATTATTTTTGTTTTATTGATTACTAAGCCACACATATTGTTTTGTTGGTGTTACCTAACAAATATTATATTAAAGTGTTGTTTGTTTATTTCAAATTTGAATTTGAAAACTGAATTTGTTTTGTCCGTAATTTTAGTTGTATCGAATAATTTTATCTTTGGATCTAGAAATCTAGTATTTGTATCCGACGCATGTATTTTCAACTAATAAAAGTAAGTCTGAATTTGATAAGGAAGTGTTGTTTTGAGGTCTACATTTACAAGAAAAGTAAACCAATACAAATACTCAAAGTTATACACCTAAATTACACTTCGATTGATTCACCTCCAAGATTCAAACTTTGCTAAAAACAACAATATGTAAGGGTCTTAAAAATAGTTTAGGATAACTAAAAAATTAGTTAGAGGTTTTCCAAAAGGCTTACCTAGAATAGATTTTTATATAAAACTTCTTAGATTTAAGCGGTAACAAGTACACTATGATGCTGTTTGTTTTTATTTTATGTCTGAATCTGAATTAGATGAATCTGAATTGGCTGAATATTAATTAGCTGAATCTTAGTTGGCTGAATATTTAACAAGTTAGAACGTTTGTTTTTTCCATCTGACTTACTATATCTGAATTTGAGTTTTGACATAAATATCCTCAAAAGATAAAAAAAATTTTGTGGTCTTCCCAGCTCTCCTTTTATCTTTACTTTTTTTCTCTCTAAAACTCTCTCCAGCTATCCTTTTTTATCTAAACCCTTTCTCTCTCTAAAGTTTAGAGAAGAAATAAGGTGGATCATATCAAATCCATATTCATATGTTCTCATGGCGGATAAATTATAGTCTTATCAATCCAGATTCATATATTTCTTATGAAGTTTATTCAGTTATTCAGATCTAGATTCAAATGTCTCAGGAGGAAAATAAACTTTAGTGGTGGATAATACTCATCTTCTTCTATCTCAAGACAAACACATAAAACCCCACTTCTTCTTCTTCTTCTTCTTCGTCTATCATTCGCCAAGGATGTTAGTTTCTGCTTTTTTTTTGTAATGGTTACTTTGAAATTGGTCTGGATTTATAGTTCTTCTTGCCTTCAACTTTTTTTTGCGGAACCCTCGTTAGATGTGGCGAGGGTTTCCTCCGTGAATCCTCAACTAAAAAACCTCTAGTGGGAGAGAGAGGATAAAAGGTGACGGCGACGGCGACGGCAGCGGTTAGGGTTTAGGGCTTAGTGGTGGAAAAGGGAAGAAGAAGTGAAGGAGATGTCCTTCGACCAAGATTGCAATGCGAGCAATTTGTCGGCTAGGACAATTGATGAAGAAGATCATCAAGTCTGATTGATTTAGGGGTCGTAGTGTTTAGCTAGAAACCAACTATGATCATCGAATTACGAAGTAATTTGCGACTAACTTCGATCGGATCCTACAACGGGTTACACATAAGAATGGGTATTTAATCGGATGATATGACTACTTGGAGTGAGATATAACCATGGGGGTGTCCCATAAACATATCTCATAGGCCTAAAGAGAATTTAGACAAAAGATTGAAAAAAGGCCCGAAAACGGGGTTTTGGGCCTAAACCGATTCGGGCACTTTTAGGGCTCGGATTTGGCTGATTTTTGGAGGGCCGGTTCCTTATGTTAGGAATATTAAATATGTCAATTTTGTCTGGGTTTGGATGTCACCTACTCAAGGAATTGAGAAAATATCAACTAGTTGCTATTTTCGGCAATTTCCTTAATCTTATTATAAAGGGTCTTTTAGGAAACCAAATTAGAGGTGGACTCTTATTAGGGATCTATATAAAGACTCTTAGGACAGAGAATAAGGTGTGGAATTTCTCTCTAAGATTTCTTACTCTACCACATCAAGTAGAGAGGCGAAAGTGAGCTAATTCCCAAGCTATCAACTAGTCAAGAAAGAAGAAGGTGTTCTTCTTATCAAACCACCATTGGAGCACTAGCGGGCTTTCAAGGAGGGAGATTAAATACACCGCTCGGTGTCCCAAGTAGAGGAGCGACAATTAGAGCTCTTGGTCTTCTTTAGCGATTGGAAAGGTTCGAGGGAAAATAGCGATTAAGATAATCTCAACTTTTCTTTTAGTTTAACTATTAGTTTATGCATGATGATCTTGGGACATACTAATGTCAAGACATGAGATGTCTGAGATTCCACTTATACGACATTAATAGACACCACCATAACCCAACAAGATGGACGTAGTTGGGTATTTTAAATTTTTAGAAGGGCCTATACGTCTTTTGCGATTTTGCAGATGTTCGTCTCTATTTTCAGACTTCAAAAGAAGTCTGAAATGTATGAGCCTAGATTCAGCCTATTCAGACATTTATCTTATTCAGACAAAAATTCAGATTTGTCAAAAAACAAAAATAAACATCTAAAAATCTGAATTGGGATCCAATTCAGATTTTAGACCTGAAATTTCAAAAAACTAACAGCACCTATGATGTTGATTAATCATTGAAGTAGAGAGAGACTAGAGATTAGGAAAGAGAGACGAAATCGAAAACAATTTTTCTTCATCGTGGTTTTCTTCCTTCTTCTCCTTGGCTGACCATAAATGGAACAAGATATTGAACCACGGAAAAAACAAAAAGAAAGAGAGTTGAACGTAATGTGATAGATTTTTAAGAGAGTGAATTAATAGGAGAAATATAGAATTAATGAAGAAAGAATTATGTACAGAGCGATAAAATTTGAAACCCATGGTTAATCTTATAGAAGTAGGCATAATTAATGAACAATTTTAAGAAAGAGATATAGAGTTGAATGAATAATTAATGAACAATTTTTTATTTAAGTTAAAAAAAAAATGGCAAAATTTTTGTCGAAATGATATGACAAGTCTCTTTGAAAGTTTGATTGAATCCTAACTGTTAAAAAATGAAAAGCCCATAAAGAGAACAATCCGGATTTAGTCAAAATTTAAAAAGAATCTTGCCACTTCTTGACACAAATTTTGTCAAATTTTTTTTTTTTATGAACCTAGCATCTCTATAACTACTTTTGTGAATAAAAGAAAATTTTCTTCTCAAAATAGTGAAAATTAAAAATAAATAAATAAACCCATCAATAATGAAACAGTGAGATCCGTAACTACCAACCCGGATAACACCTGATCTTGATGGCTAGTCGGTCGGCATCACCAAATCTGAAGTTAACATTTGAAATCGTACTACAAATTCCAAAAAAGGGGATAAATTTGAGGAAGAGCTGACGTGTAAATGACATGGAATCAACGGCTTTTCGAGTAAAGAAAGGGTCAAAATCCCAGACTAATTAGAAAAGGATATCTTTGGCCAGCGAAGATTACCAATAAACGTGGCGACTAGTCGATGAAGCTGAATTTGCAGTTGATATGTTTTTATTTTTTTTTGGTGGCCAATACGTGGACAACTGTTTTTTTTATATGAACAACTAATTTCGGGTCCGGTGCGAGTCAATTATTCTTGACTTAGTTGACTTTAATCTAATAAGGGGACAACTCCATAAAGTATTAAATACTAACAGTTACTAACTTGTGGACCATTAACAAAATAATAGTTCAAAATTGAAAACCTAAGTTGTCTTCTTCTTCATCATCATCTTCTTCTTCTTCCTTCTTCTTAGTCTTATTCTTATTCTTGTACTGCTACTAAAAGTAAACTGTAGTTTTTACCACTTCCTTTTGTTTTTTATCAAGCCCTAGATGAACGAAGAAGATAAAACTCATCAATCTCCACTTCTCTTATTTTTTAGTAAACTATAGTTTCTACCACTTCTCTTTGTTTTTTTAGTGAACTATAGTTTCTACTACTTCCCTTTGTTTTTTTTATCAAATCCTAGATGGGTTTTAATCAAACCCTACATTGATGGGTTTTGAAAGAATACAAAACGATTTCAAGGCAAAAAATCGAAGTGAAGAAGAAATTCCCAGAATTTCGTGGGAAATCTACGAAAATATGCTAGATTTTCGTGGCAAGTTTCCTTCCGTCTTGCCAAATTTTCGTAGGAAATCTACGAAATTGGCAAGCCAGATTTTTTTTTTTTTTTTTTTTCAGAAATTATGATCTCTCGTGTTTTATCGATTTTCCACGAAGCACGAGCAACTCTACTTGTTTGTAAAAAATATAGGGTTTTGAAATTTTTGATTTGTAGGTTTTAAAAGTTTAACGGGTTTTAGGGTTTGTAGATCTGATCTTTCTGGTTAGGAATATCCTTCAACAATTCCCTTCCCTTTGTTTGATGTCATGATTTTCTCCAAAAAAAATTCTCTCTTTAGAAGTTTGGGTTGATGATGAAGATGAAGTATTAGAAGAAGACCAAACTTACTTAGGGTTTATGAGGAAAGAGGGAGGTGTTAAAATAATACATCTAATTCTAAGAGGACTTGAGTGAAAATAATAGAGAGTTGTCCCCATAGAAACTGGTGTCTATATAAAAAAATTAATTATTTTGGTTGTCTACATAAGATAGTTGTCCATATAAGAAAAACGGTTGTCCGCGTATTGACCACTTTTTTTTTTTTTTTTTTTGTTGAAAGAGTTGATATGTTTTTAAGGTACAGAAAAAGTAGGAATATGAAATCTTATCCCAGTCCTCGTTTGATTTGAAAATGGTGGGAACTAAAATAAAAAAATATGTATAATTGTTGAGTAGATTGTGGAAGATTCTGAATGTTTATCTGTTTTTGTAGAGAGAGAGAGAGAGAGAGAAAGTAAGTGTGAAGGAAAAATGAGGTGGAGGTAAGGTAACAGGTGGTGGAGGACCCACTAATCACATGGTCCAAGTCATCGACCATCACACATGGTTCGAGCCATTCACAAATTCACTCTTCTTATTAGTCACGTGAAATGCACGTGGTTACCAAGAAGCACCTACAAAATATGCCTAAACATACGGTTGAGATGATCACAAATTAGTTGTGGAATATGTTGGAATTGGAGTCCATTTTGGCTCCGTTTGAATATGTTGTGATAATCACATACACGATCTGTCATTGCGTTCTTCTCGTTGAGCTCTTGAGTTTAGAACCAAGAATAATTCGAATCTAATTTAGATATTCATTTTTAAAGTTTGGACGAGATTCAGTTATATTAGGGACTAAAACGACAAAGAACAAAGGTCAGTTTGCGGGGAAAACAACAATCAAGAAATATCGATGGATCACGCTCTGTTAGAAGTCTGAGATTAGACGACTAGCTTTTGGTCTTCGTGTGTTCTTTGGGCAAAATTCTAGAAGGTCCTGGAGAGCGCGATCAAATGACCAAGATATTATCGGCTTCGGTACAATTAGGTAGTGCCTCTATGGTGGAACGAACGACGTTCGTTCCACGATTTTTCTCTAGATCTAACTGATTTAATCATTGCCGATACTTGTTATACCCGCCGAATAGTCACCTTTTTTGTCCCGACGAACACAAATGGGGCTCCAACTACCAACACATATATGTATCCCTTTAAACCCACTTGCTCAAAACCCTTAAATAGAACCTAAATCAACTACAAATTCCATTCCGTTTTCTCCCATGCTTTCAATACTAAGAGCTCTTTATTCTTGCATGTCAAAGATATCAACTCTAAGAAAAATGTCAGGAATATTTTAGTGTGTCTAGAAAAACACCTTAGTGGGAATATCAGAAGGATTCCATCTCAATCTCCCTTTTTCCTCTGAATGCATTAAGCATTCCAAGTGTATCGGAAACATAAGCCTTCATTAACAAGATAAAATAAAAAACATAAAATTGAAAGCATTCTAGCTTGTCTAGATTACAGAACTGAGAGCATTCTAGTATATATAGAATCTAGGATCAAGAGCTTTACAGTGTACCTGGATTATAGAATCAAAAGTATTCGATTATATTTAGAACTTGGAATTGGAGCATCTTGTTGTGCCTAGAAGACAAAACCAAAGTCATGAGTTATCTTTGAACCATGTCAGAAGTCCCGAGTTATCTTGAAATCAAGTCAGAAATCAGTAATTATCAAAAAATCAAGTCAGAAGTCTGGAAGGTCAACTCAAAGAGTTCATATTGCTAACGAAGGTTTGTCCGCTTTCAGAATCGTGAAGTACCATCATAACCCTGAAATGAAGTTGTTGAATCTACAAGACATACATCCAACTATTGGTACTGTTACAGGCATGAGAATGTCTTAAGGAAAGATAATTTAATATCGCCTTGACTTAATCCAATTTATCTCTATTTCCGTTTTGTCTGAATGAAAGTTTACAGTTAGGCAGTAAAATTGTCAATTCCTCTAAGAATTAACGAATGACCTATTCTGGTATGAGTGCAAGTAGGAAATCTGTGATGATACAGATATAGTGAAACTAAAAAAATATAGTCAGGCTATTCTATTTCAACTAAGAGCAGAAACTCAGCCTTAAGAACAAAATCAAAGAACGTGACGACTCGAATTGAATCAGGGAAAAAATAGAATAAACGTGACGACTCGAATTGAATCAGGGAAAAAATAGAATAAGCAGGTGGTTGAGAGAGGTTTAAAATGTATCAACGTAGGCAGAAACAAAACCCGAATTTTCAAGTCAAATAGGGCTAGCCTAAATTTCTAATACGAAAAATTCAAAATAACTTTAGTATTCAAGATAATGATCAGTCAACGGTTTTTGTTGATACAATATTGGGTGATTGGACATAAGGTCCAAAAAAATATGGTCAAAATAAGGGAGAAGCCCGAGTTAGAATACGGATAAGCGACAGGTCCAAAAAGTCAGGTTTGGATTGAAAAAAAGTGACATTAGCGAACTTTTGCGCCAAAAAAATTATCTATTCTAATACATAAAAAGTGTTACAGTAGCCTATTTACCTTTATACATTACATAATATACAGTGTAATACTTCATATTTCTCTTATGCGTAGTACATTTCCAATTGCCTTTTCCTTCATCTGGCATTTGCACAGTGCATAAATCTGTGCAAAGTACATTCCCAAATGTCCTTCTCTTTATCAAATATTTTACACAACGCTCTGTTATCGCTACATTTTGGAGTGTCATATATGTGCAAAATCTAATGTTTTTCGCCTTTCATAGTTCACATGCGCTTGATAGAACGCATGTGTGCCAGACATAACCCATGAGCACCTAGCATGACCAATGTGAGTCCGACGCAAAGCCTTGTACAATACATGTAGTTTACATTCTTACCGTTTGAGATGTGACATTATCACACACAATCTAATTCGAATCTGACATTTCAACACCCAAATCTAACATTATAAAGTGATTTTTTTTTATTGTGACGAGAAGTTTTTAAAGAGATGTCCTTCAAACAAGATGACAATGCTATCATTTATATATACACCACAAGCAAAATGGGTCTAAAAATAAAACAAAGTTGCAGTTCTATCAGATTCAACTAATTAATCGAAGATTACTTATGTTCATAGAGGTCTTTCTATCAGATACACTTAAACCAATTTGCCTAAGAATCAACATTTCGAAGGTATCATTGTTATCTTTTTTCTTTTGAGTTTGTCTTTGTACACACTAATTTCTTCATCCGAATGTAAATCTTTTTCATCTTGAATCACAATTGTAGCTAGTAATTCGTCGGAGCAACGTTGTAATTAGCATCTAGTCTTGCACGTAAAAAGTTTGAGATGTTTATAAATAATAATATAGCAATTCTGAATAAATCTAATCTGAATAAATCTAATCTGAAAGACAATGAAGTACCTTAAGTCTTATATGCGTAATACAAGTAGAAAACTTTTAGTAGGTTTTTCGACGACAAACATCATCCAACACATGAAAGTTAGAAGTCAGTGGCGGGCCCAAAAAATTTGTATTATGTGGGCACTTTTTAGTTATAATAGATAGTACAAAAAATCATAATTAATCACAGAGTAAAGAGCTACACTACCAATCTCTACTAACATTACTCAAAGGAATGTCTTATAATTGACATGTCAGAAAATGTTCAAGTGTTGTTCAAATTGATGATTGTATTGGCAAAAAATAGCATTGGGCCTTCCTTATGCGCCCGCCCCATACTACATGAGAGGGGTGCCTTCAGTAGCCTCAATGGCCTAGTAAGGAACCCACCGAAAGCCCAACATACCTCGTAAGCCCAGAAAGTCTAGCATGCTTACTCAAGCCCATGCTTCTGACATGCCGGGATATGATCTGCCATGACAATCCACCCACACTCCAGCTAGTTGTGCGCACACGTGGACAAGTCATTAGAGATTGAGTCAGTCCAATCCTAATATGTCGCTACACGTTGGAGTCATGGTAGAAAACCGAGTCTTGCGCTACTTTAAAAGAGTAGTGGACCTTTTCTATTGGCAACGAACAGACTAAGGTGGCGGGTATCGTAGGGCTACCCTTCCCTCTCAAGGGATCAACGGCTACGGAGGCAGTCTAGTGGAATCCCACTATTGCGGATCTAACAAACCTGCGCCCCAAGAGCGGTTGCTACCCTCTAGATTCTATAAATAGGGGAAGCCTCACTCTTGGAGGGGGATCTAACTCTCACCCGAAATCATTTACTCATTCTCTACTTAGCACTCCAGAAGCTCTACTTCGATCACTTCACTCATTCTATACTAAGCTCCGGCTACAAATCACCTACTCCGACGACCTCTGAACTAAGCTAGCCTAAGGCAGAGATTCCGGCTAGAAGCATCCACGAAACCACATCAAAACTTGCTAGAGGCTTCTCGTTTCTATCATTTCTTGCAAGTCTACCCATCTGTAAGCAGAAGTCTACCCTTCCGCAAGCAGAGATCTACCCTTCCGCAAGCAGAATCCTACTCTTCCATAACCAGAAGTCTACTCTGCTGATCAAGTAGTCCAGAAGCTACCACAACTCATCATGCCGTAGAATCGAGCTCTGCCCACTCTACGAGCAAATAAACAAAACAAAGTAATAAAGTAAAATCTTAACTCACTTTCGGAGGAATCCCGGTTGCATTTAGCATGTGCAACAAGACGTTAAACCCCTAGGTTACCCCTAGTAGACGAGTGTCGTCTCGTGAGGGTTTCTAGTGAATATACCCACAAAATTCAAGATTCCAAGGATATAAAAGAGTTCAAGATCGATGTAAATAAGATAATGACAACTAATGACACACTCAAGCATGCTAAACAAGCGAATCAAGATCGATAAACGCATATAAATGCTAAAAGTCTCCTCACTAGTAGTTTCATCCTAAAATGTAAGTGTCCAACCATAATGAGCATCATCTAAGTCCAAAGTTGCAAAACCTCGATTCCTATCTTAGTACATTTCGCCTCGACTTTAGCCTCACGGTCATACACACAAAAACATAAAATCACTCAAAAAATATAATAATGGGTTCACTCTAAAGTGCGAGCATGGAATAAAGTGAAACTCAATACATACAGAACAAATGAGGATAAAATGTTTTAGAACGAAATGATCTCTAAAGAATGGAAATAGCCACTAAAATGCAGTGGGGAAGCTCACTCACCCTTTTCACCCAATCTACCCTCTAACAATGTTTCCTAAAGGTCAACGGATACAAGTAATGAGATGGAAGTGATGAGATCCCGAGAATGTCGACGTCTTCAATAAAAAGAACGTTCAAACAACTTCTAAATTTAGCTTTTGCTTTGAACACTTTATTTTCACAACACACAAAAATAACAAATAAACTTGATTTCTTTTTTCTTTTCACTTTTTTTTCTTCTTTTTTTCATTTGTTTTTATAACAAAACAAATACTAACACTAGTATTCTCAACAAACAACTTTTCCTTCTTTCGCACTTTGCTTTCACATTCTTCTGTCTACAACTATCATGTCTTCATTGTCAGGAGTAAGATGATGAATAGATGGTGGAGTATCCGTCTACCTAAAGTTGACACTATTATCGGGTTTCATGGACTACAAGAGTAAGGTCGCTATCCTGATGTCACTCCTAGTGGCTAAGAAAGTTGAGCTTATGAGATCGTTTAAGCTCTTTTAAAAGTTACGAGGTTGAGTAGCTCTTCATTCTACTCGGAGTTAGCGCAGAAGAGTGCACTCAAAAACAATATAAAGGCTCAGATATCTCACATGGGTTTAAGTCTTCACTAATGACTAGTATAGGTCCTTCAGAAATGTTTCTTCTTCCTTAGGATGCTACTCAAATGATCAGACAACAAACACTAAAGGACTCGATATTCATGAAAAAGACTAAGAACATGCATAACATTCACCAAAACTGAAACACATGCATCAACATAGGACTAACTAGTAAAAGGCCTAAACCCGGAAATGATCTTAGAAATCAATCGCGTTCTGGGAAAAGATCTCAATATCGTATTCGTCTAGAAGAAAAACAAAAATTGCGTTTTCATTATGGTCTGACAGAGCGACAATTACTTAAATACGTTCGTATCGCTGGAAAAGCTAAAGGGTCAACGGGTCAGGTTTTACTACAATTACTTGAAATGCGTTTAGATTAAGCATAGCATTAAAGTCATATCAAATCTACCCAAATGATGGGCCTAGAAGGTTACCCTAAAAGGTCTCCACCCGCAAGTATACGGGCGTCAAGTAATAATTCCGGTAAGACCAAGTCAATCCGCAGGGACTAAGTGAAACCTATTCTAAGACTTAGAAGTTGCACGGTTTTGCTTCAGAAATTGATTTGATTTTGGTGATAAAATAATAAAATACTAAAACAACTAAAAGAAACGAACTCAAATGGGGGAGAAATCTAGGATTTTAGAATCCATCTTAACACTCTCTAATGAAGACTTAATCATGCATATCTATCGTATCACTCAAGTATTGGTAACCTATCATACAAATCCCCGGAAAATAATCAAATTAAAACCGAATAAAACTAAAGTCTAAATTCAAAGTTTCGAAATATCGAACTCGCAACTATTATTTATCAATCGGTAAGCATGACTCATTAAAGAATTTAATCTAAACATGAACCATTAAATCAAAAGCATAGCTAATAAAGAAATCTTCGTATATCAAAACCTAGAATTTAATATTAGTATGATTAAAGCACATTAAGATAATGGACTTGAAAAGAATATCAATATACTATATGTTAAAACTTCATCAAACTCCTAAATCGAGAGATTTAGCAACATGTGATCATTAAAAACATTTTAGAGAGTTTCATTACAAAAATCAAGATTAAAAGGGGAAAGAGATCACTAAATGGTTGATGCTTTATTAATGGCGATGAAGTAATGGCAAGATTCTTTTCTCACAGAAGTAATTTCACCAAAACTCTTTATATAAGATCTGAAATTTCATTAACAACAAAAGAGAAGAATAAAATCCATCTATCTCTCTCTTTCTTCTACAATATAATCTCTCAGTCTCTAATCAAACAGAATTACACTCAAATAAGAAGAAGAAAAATCAAATGACCACTCTGTATAAGTTGGTTCTCTCTCTCTATAACTGTTGGTTTTTTTCTCTTTTTATCTCTATTTTGACCTCTATCCTTCTTCTTCTTCTCTCTCTCTCTCTCTAAATATGCAATGAAGTTCGGAGAAGAAGAAGAACAGAGTGATAATCTAATAAAGCTTTCTCCCTGTTTTCAGTTTCAGAAAAGATCAGAGAGAGAGAGAGAACCAGAGACCATTATCATCTTCTTCTTTCTCTGTATTGTCTTTTCTGTAGTGAGAGAAAGTGAGAGTGATTTGTAGAGAGAAACAGGAGGGAAAGTTTACTTTATTTTGATCATCTTTTCTTATTCATCTTCTGCATTTCTTTTTGTGAGAGAGAGAAATCAGAATTGTGAGAGAGATTTATAGAGAAACAAAGTAAATTATTTGTAAAGAGAGAGGATTGTTTGAATTTCTTAATCTAATATATATCTTCTCTTTCTATTGAGTTGGTGTTTCTGAATTAAAATCAAATAAAACAGTAGAGAGAGAAGGATTAGAAGAAGTTTGAAACAGAGGTTTAGGAGTGGAGAAGAAGACCCTGTTTGGATCGAAATTTCTGCTGGAAAATAATTATCCATTGACGCTGGAAAATTATTTTCTCCACGAGTGCGTTTGGCTTCCACTGAATAATCAGTGAGAAAAATTTAGTTTTCCTTCCATTTTCTCTTATTCTTCATATTAATTTTAATCTCTTATTATGATTAGCTAACTCTCTTGATTAGCTAACTCTCTTGATTAGCTAACTCTCTTAGTCTAGGATTGTTGATGAAGTCTTTACATATCTTTGATGATGCATCTTCATGTTTAACATCTTAAAATATTTTGATTGATAAAGAATTCTTAGTTTCAATGTACAAATACTTCTTCATTAACTATACTTTTAGTTTGATACACCATAATTACGTTAAATTCTTTGATGGTGTATGCTTATAGATTGATAGCTAATAGTTGCGAGTTTGATATTTTGATGCTTTGAGTTTAACCTTTAGTGATTCGACTTTAACTAGATTATTTTCCGGGGTTTGGTACATTCGGTTACCAAAACTTGAGTGATAAAAAGATATGCGTGTTCAGGTCGTCATTAAGACGTGTTAAGATGGATTCCAAAATCCTAAGCTTCCTCCCCATTTGAGTTCATTTTCGTTATTTTTTATTTACAATTATATTTTCTCACCGCAAAACCAATTTTGAAAGAAAACGTTCTACTTCTAAGTTCTAGAATAGGTTTCACTTAGTCTCTACGGATCGACCCCGGTCTAACCGGGTTATTATTACTTGGCATCCGTGTACTTGCGGGTGGCGACCTATTTAGGAAACTTTCTAGGCCCATGATGGGCCTAGAAAGTTTCCTAAATAGGTCACCACCCGTAAGTATACGGGCGTCAAGTGATAATTTTTCCGGTAAGACCGGTTCGTTCCTCAGAGACTAAGTGAAACCTATTCTAAAACTTGGAAGTAAGACGGTTTTTGTTTTTGAAAATTTGTTTTGGTGATAAAATATTTAAATAAAATAACGAAAATCAAAATAAAATAAAAAATCGCAACTATTAACTATCAATTTATAAGCATGACTCATTAAAGGACTTAACCTAAACATGAGCCATCAAATCAAAAGCATAGCTAATGAAGAAATCTCCCTACGTCAACACTAAGAATTTAATATTATAACGATGAAGGCATTTAAGATATAAAGCCATGAAAAGGAACATCATCAAAACATTTTAAGACTTCATCAAGAACCCTAAGTCAAAGAGAGTTAGCTAATCATGCTTGAACTGAAATCAAGGTTCGAAACTAAATGTAAAAAGGCACACATGATTTAGAATACTCAAAAACTTACTGAAAATTATTTTCCCTGGTTCCACCAAACAGGTCCTTGGGAAAATAATTTTCCTGCAAAAAACCCCTTTTACCAAACAGTCAAACAGATCCTTCTTCTTAACACAAGCCTTCTCTGTTTTAACCAAGATGAAAGTAATGAAGATGATGGTTCAAGTGAGATGATTAACAATAGCTTCTGACAAACAATAACAATTCATCGAATATCTCTGTTTCTCTCTTTCTCTAACTTCAGAAATCACTCACTCTCTCTCTCTCTTTCTCTCTCTCTCTCTCTCTCTCTCTCTCTCTCTCTCTCTGTTTTCTCCCTTTCTCTCACTAAAAGAAATACAACAGAAAATAAGAAGAAAGATAATCACTGATTTTATTGGATTTCTCTCTCAATCTCTCTACAATCACTCTTTCTCTCTCTATTAATCTCTCTTTTCTCTCACAAAAAAGACAGAATTAAAGAAGGAAGAAGAATTGGAAAATAGAAGATGATGATGATGCTCTGTTTTGTTTAACTGTGTGGAGATGCTCTCTCTCTCTCTCTCTCTGATCTTGCTATTTTATTTGAGCTCCAGAGAGGCTCCTCCCAAGAGAAGATGATCTTCTAGTCCCAATCGAGCTCTGCTTATATAGAGAGAATAGGGAGAATCAAAATTGGTTCTTCAACCCTCTCTCTCTAAAATCTTCCTTTGATATCCTCCTTTCCATCTCTCTAGATTTCTTTCTTTCTTTCCCTGTAAAACTTCTCTATACATGGAGAGAAGTATCAAATTAATTATCCCTCTAAAATCTCACACCCTCTCTCTCTCTCTACTGTATTCACTTCATCTTATATTTAGAAAGACAGGTGAGAGAAAGAGGAGAAGATTTTCTCCAAATATTATAGCCAATTGAGTGAGAACGTGCTGTCAAGTAGGGATGATTAGGTGCTTCTCGGGCAGCATCAAGAGGTTACCATGCATTCTTAGATTAATCCACATGTCGCTTAAGTGAACTAGACCGCTGGATTTGAATGGGCGTGTAACCGAGAATAATAGTCCCGAATTATGACCGAGAATGTACTGAAATTTTCACCCAGGCCGTCAGATTTGCGCCACATGTTGTTGAGTTAGTATATGTTGACCCAGTCACTTGATTTTGACTCGAACTTCAACTTGCTCTATGTTGCTCGTCCGGACTCCGATTTCACTTCTGTTTTCACCCACGAGTTCATCTTAAACTCTAGTTTTTATCCGAGTGTCAATTTTTGCCAAAATTTCCAGAGCACCAATACCACCAAATGACCGAAATGCCCCTAATATGTCTTTCGCCCGATTTTAGCCACTTTTCGCGCATAATTCCTTAAAAGATACCTAGACAAGAGAAACAAACAAAATCATCAGAGTAACAGCTCCTACTGAACTAACTAACCCGAGTTAAGAGATTCAGATGGGATATTTTCATGTCTCATCAAACATCCCCAAACTTAGATTTTGCTAGTCCTCGAGCAAAACAGAAAATAAAACTAAACCACTTTCACCACTTTCATAGGGAATCACGATTGCACTTAGCATGTGCAACAAGCCGTTAAACCTCTAGGTTACCATAGAGGACGAGTTTTGTCTCGTGAGGGTTTGCAGTGAATATACCCACAAAATTCAGTATTTCAAAATCCAAAAGAGCCTAAATATGATATGGACAAAAAATGCTTATCCGGTAGACTTTCGAAAGTTAATAGAAATGAAATCTAAGTCGACCAAACCACACAAATGCTAAAAATCTCTTCACTAGTAATCAAGACTCGAAGTGCACGTGACCAGCCAATATGAGTGTCATTTCGGTTCTGAAAAGACAAGACCTCGATTACTTTCTCAATACATTTCGCCTCTACTGCTGCCTCACGGTCATACACTCAAAAATTAAAGTCACTCAGAAATGGCTCACTCAATGTGCGAGTATGAGTATGAACGAAAACTCAACACATTACAAAAGATGGACTAAAATTTTCGTAAACGACTGATCTCATAGAAAGGAAACAACCACTAATACGGAATGGGGAAGCTAACCAACTCTTCTCACCTGATCAACTATCTAACAATGCTTCCTAGAGGTCAATAGACTATATTGAGTGATGTGACTAGAACTCCTGAGAACTCGACGTCTTCAAATCTTCAAGAACTACTTCAAGGGATAAACACAAAAACAAAACTACACAAACATTTTTTTTTTTTTTTTTTTTTTTTTTTTTTTTTTTTGATTTTTCTATTTCTTTCTTTTTTTTTTTTTTTTTTCACAGACTCTGGTAATAACAAACTCAAATACATAAAGAACTTTCTTGACATTATTCTTTCCTTGGGTATAATTCTCTTCATTTTGCTTCATGCCTTATTCTCAGGGTTCTAACATATGGATTTCTATCTTCCTCTAGTTGACACTGTTTTCAAGTTTCTCAGACTACAAGAGAAGGTTTGCTTCCTGAGGACATCCCTAGTGGTTGTAAAATTTTGAACTCAGGAGATCAAATGAGTTCTTCTTTTAATATTGCGAGGTTGAGTAGCTCTTCATTCTACTCAGAATTAGCTCAGAAGAGATCACTCAAAGCAACAAGAAAGGCTCAGAATCTCACATAGGTAAAGTCTCCACTAATGATTGATTAAGTTCTCTTAGAAAAGTCAACTCTTCACCTATCTAACACTCACATGGCTAGTGCACAAACAACTTCAAGACTCGAAATTCGTGGAAAAACCTTTAGCAAACGGATAGTCTGACAAACTAGACTCTATAACTATTAACAAGCAAAAACAACTAAACTCACATTTTCAATCCAAAAATTTTTAAATTTTGAAAAAATTTTGAACCCTTTTGAATTTTTGAAATAAGGACTTAGCAAAAAATTCATTCCCCCTCAAGATTTTGGCGCCGCTGCCGAGGATTAAGTTTTTAATTTGTTTTAATCTTGGAAAGTTTTTATATTTGGTAAGTTTTGAATTTTTGGATACTTTGACTTGCTTCTCTATTTTTGGTTTGTAGAAACTAAGGAGCTGAAGAGGATGTGCAACAAGGAAAGGAGTCTGAAAGAAGAAATTTACATTTTTTTTTATTTTGGTGAGTAAGAGAGACTTTAGACTTTTTTGACTTTCTTTTTGGATTTAAGTTTTGACCCTAATTTAAAAGGGCTAAATTATAACCGAAACCAAAGAAGCCTCGGGTTCGAACACTTGAGGGAAGAGTAGCCCGGACCGTCTACAAAGGTCATCGCCCGTCTTGAACGGGAGGTAATTTCTTGATCACCCACGAATCCCCTGTCAGTGGGTACTTGTGTTTGTTTTGTGTGCCTCATTGATTTGACGAACTATTTATTTTAATCGTCTTTAGTAAGGACACAAACCCCATTACAATATAGGAGTCAGATTTCATCACCGATCTCTTGCCCATTTAGGAAACAACGTTGCGAATCCTAAACCTCACTTAAAACTAAAATCTACTTTAGACATCAGCCTCTAAGGTATCGAGCTCATAGGATCTTTGAAACAATTCAGGAACTCGATTTTTATTTGGCCACTCCTAAAAGGAAAGTGTCACTCAATTCTTTAAAAGGTCGCCTCGAGAAGAGAAAACGTTACCGAAGGTAGGACGATTATCACAAAGTTCATCGTTGGTTGTCTCCAATAATTGTTTGACCATAGTACTTTGACGGAGTAACCCTCATAACAATCATAGTTCAAGCTTTGTTACGAAGTAGGAGCTGTCTAGACTTGATGGGCCTAGAAGGTTACCCTAAAAGGTCTCCACCCGCAAGTATACAGGCGTCAAGTAATAATTCCGGTAAGACCAGGTCGATCCGCAAGGACTAAGTGAAACCTATTATAAGACTTAGAAGTTGCACGGTTTTGTTTCTGAAATTGATTTGATTTTGGTGATAAAATAATAAAATACTAAAACAAATAAAAGAAACGAACTCAAATGGGGGAGAAATCTAGGATTTTATAATCCATCTTAACACTCTCTAATGAAGACCTAATCATGCATATCTTTCGTATCACTCAAGTATTGGTAACCTATCATACCAATCCCCGAAAAATAATCAAATTAAGACCGAATAAAACTAAAGTCTAAATTCAAAGTTTCGAATTTATCGAACCCTCTTGTCTTTTGAAACCCCATGGTCATGGCTAAAAGTTATACCCCATCCCCAAACTTAAAACTAACATTGTTCTCAATGTTTCAACCATATACTCAACAAAAGATAAGACATATTAATCTAAAGAGAAGAATGGAAAGATATTACCATTGCCGGAGTCGATAAAAGATACTACTACCGAGACTCGTGTATGAACAGGTTCCAAGTTGATGTCGAGCTCGTCGCCATCCCCAAACTTGGAACAAACCATGCCTCAGAAGCAAAATAAGCAAGAAATGCTCCTATGATCAACAAGAAATATGAGAATGAAGCACATAAGATCATGACCATAAAAATGATCACTAACGCGGGTAAACAAGACTGCATTGCGGTATGCAGGTAGCCGTTGATTCTCTTGCTTTCGCAAGAGCACGAGTTCTGTCTCGTGGAGGGTTTCCAGAGATGATACCCACAAACATCAAGACCCATCTCAATCAGTCAAAGATAATACAATAAGAGAGGGAAATTTTGGGGGTCAACCCAAAGAAAGCTATAATCGTCTCACAAAAAGATAAAGAAAATGAAGTGCACATGAGACGATAGAAGAAAATAAGCCATCCCCAAACTTAGTGGGAGCACAGTCCACTAAGTAGGCATAAATACAAGGAGCGACAACGAAGAAGTCATCAAAAAGATCGACATACACGTGAAGGGTCAAAATATCAGTCGAAGGCAAAAAATCATCTGGAAGCTTAGTGGACAGAATATCCACTATGTCCGTAGACGTCTTCGGAAAGAAGTCTGAAATGTCCCAAAAGGGATCAACAACCGAGTTGAGATCATGTGGAAGGTCAAACTAGACTCTAAGGGTAAGGCAATATGCTCAGGGTCCAAGTCAAGGTCCATGGTTTCCTTGGGTAAATAGTCTGACAAACTAGCCAACATGTCTCTAACTACTACGTCATCAATATCCTCAAAGACATCTAGAGCCTCACAGTCAGTTATAATATCAGGCCTTCCTAAGATTTCATCTAATACTGATTCTTTACAAGTGTCAAAAATCGGATAGTTCATAATCGTGTCATCCTCAAACTTGCTCATAGAGCCATCATCTTGAACAACAAAGTCTGGTAGAGTCCTATCATAATGAGACGATAAAAGTCGAGGTAAAGACGAAACAAGGTCATCAATATGTTCGGGCTCCTGGGCCCTCTCAGTAGATTCATCGACATTTAACTTAGTATTAGGGTTAGACGTATTATCCTCGTCATCGTACCTAGTACCCTCTTGAGTTTGGGGTGGTGAAACCCCTTCCTCATCGATGAATAACTCTGACTTAAGCATCTTTACCTGTTGAGTCAATAACTCAATTGTCTGATGGACTTCTTGCCTCATTTGAGTATCTGCCTCTACAAATTGTGAGATCATCTCAATAATACGACTCTCAAACTCTGATTGGGGTCTATCTTCAAGAGTCTCTTCATAATAAGGCTCAGAAGTGTAACTAGATGAAGACTCTTGATGATAACACCCACCGTACATACTAGGATCATACCTGTCTCTAAAGTCATTGGTCTCAGAATAGTGTGGACTATAAGGTCTCTCATACATATTTGGTGTCAGACCATATCCATCACTAATCTGACCATCTCTATACATCTGTCGGTATTCTGCTAGTGTCATACGAGATCGATCAAGTTCAGATGGTCTATTCCTCTCACTAATCGGATCATCTATACACTTTCGTTGATAATCTCCAAAGGTCATACCAGGTCGATTAGGCTCAACTGATCTATTCCCCTCATTAATCCGTCGGTATTCTCCTAAGGTCATATCATCGGGTAATGATGGAACTCCTCAGATCAAGGTCATCATCATCATCATGGAATGACTAACCGTTAGAATAACGTGCCATGATCTCACAATGTTCAAGGAACTAACACACAAGATATAAATGCAAACTATCCAAGCAATCACACACAAGTAAGAAATAAAGAGATAGAATACGATACTAGCGAATGCTCCTCTCGCTTCGTTCTTCCTTTCCGTAAGCTTTCCGTAAGCTGTCTGATTCCTTTCCTTCGCTCCTATTTCTCTTTTTGGTTTTTTTTTTTCGTAAAGTAGTTCCTGAAAACACGAGGAAGTAAGAAACTACGAAAATAAAGAAAAATGTCTAAGTTAACAAATAACACTAAACTAATGAACAAAACAAACAAACAATATCCAAACTACTAAACCTATCCCCGACAGCGGCGCCAAAAACTTGATAGGCCTAAAAGGTTACCCTAAAAGGTCTCCACCCGCAACTATACGGGCGTCAAGTAATAAACCGGTAAAACCGGGATCGATCCTCAAGGATAGGGAGGTAATTCGAATACCGAAAAAGTCTAGCCCACCGATCTAGGTGTCTATGACTAACTAAGACTAAAAATGAAAAGATGATAATTGGGTTTTTGATTGGTTTATAATAAATAAACAAATAAAACGAACGAATCTAAAAGTGAGAGGTGAGAGGGAATGGGAGGAAGATCGAATAAGAATCGAGTGAGAAGGGTACTTCGATCCACAAAATCGATATTGACTAGTACTAATTATCTATTGACATGCAAGTTAGTTAACTTCACCCACATTGACAATCATAAGCATAATATGTCAAACCAAGCATAGTCGATCAAAAGTCACTAAGCATCGACTTTCAAACTAATAATATAATATCAAATGAGTTGACAATGATCAAAGTATGACAATCTTAAGCATAGTACATCAAACTAAGTATAACCGATCAACAGTCACTAAGAGTCGGTTATCAAATTTAGTACGAACTATCAAATGATATGTCAATAGACGATTACGAACGAGGCTTCTAATTCATAAACTTAGACAAAGTTAATCAAACTAACATATAACACACAATGAATCATTTATCACAAATCAATTCATGCTTCACGAGTATCCGAATACAAAAGTTAGCTAGACATGGCGATACAAATAATAAACGGGATGAAAATAAAGAAAGACATGAGTTAAGGTGAAAATCTCCCTATTCTGATGAGGAGCGAGACTAAGATCGACGGGAAATATATGTGTTTAAGTCGTGTCGATCTCCCTGTAAAAGAATGCAGGAGTCCCCTTAACAGTGTACAATAGGTGTCCTCTCAGCAGAACTTGATCTCCCCTTAATAACAGTGTCTTCTTCTTCATCAAAACAAAACCACCATGAAAGCTTAACCTAGCTTTCTCTCACTAAAAATTCAGTACTAAAGCAAAATCAAATCATAGGGGAAGCAAGACAATCATATATGGTGTAAAAGCCCTAAAATTTCCGGCCAAAATAATGCCCAGAACTAGCCCAAATTGCTCCGAAAAGGTCTGATATTTCCGGCCAAACCCTCGTTGTCCCAGGCTACTGCTCCTTGTCGGTTGTTGCTAGATGTGTCCACAGCCAAGTCCCGTGCTCGTACGGGCGAGATAAGCTTCAGATCTTGATGATCTCGGCTAAGAAAGCGAGACCCGAGCTGCTGTATTCTAACCGACCTGCTGTTCCAGTGATGTATTCCCGAGCCGGCGTCCCAAGCTTCCCTTGAAGAACCGAGCTGCTCCAATGGCTATTTGAAGATACTGTTGTCCGTTTTTGATCCCTGTCCCATGCTTCCCAATGAGTTCTTCTCGCCGGCCAAAGCTATGGCCGACCAGTGTGGTGGTCGGCCAAGCTTTTGACCTACTGCTTCTTCTTCCCCTTTTTCTCTCTAGCTTTTCCAAGCTCCAAACCCTAAAACTCTGTCTCCCGTGATGAAGTCAGCCCCTTTCTCTTTTGTCTACTCCCACTAAACCTTACACTTGGTCATAAGTTGACTTGGGCCCTTTATGTGGGGGTGCTGATAAAACTTCACATTTCTCTTCTTCTTTGGGACATTCGACTTTGGGTTGGGCTTTGCCTCTCATTTAGAAAATAAGGGAGTGCCTTTAACTTTGTCTCTACTTCCTCTAATTTCCAGAGAAGACAAAAATACCCTTCGACTTATTTCTTCCGTAATTTCTTCGCCCGAACTCCGATTCGACTTCCGTTTTCGTCGTTGGGTTCACCATAGACTCCACTTGATATCTAACCTCTGATGTTCACAAAATCACCAAAATACCCCTGGCTCTCTTTCCTTTTCGTCTCTTCCACATGAGATGAAAATGTCATAAATACTCCGTTTTATTCCGAACGAAGCATCAAACTCCAAATAAGGTACCTACCAAGAAAAACACATAAATAATTAGAAATAAAACCCGAAACGAACTTACTCATCCAAGTTAAGTGAGCCAAATGTGGCATTTTAATGCCACACCACTGAACATAATAGTGCACCATGTTTCAAAAGACTTCATCTTAGATAGTTGGCGATGGTTATTCACGTAACGGATGCTTTACAATATCACAATGACATGCACATGTTGTTGCATGAAGTTTGGAAAATATAGGATCACATAAATAAGTTGTGTTTCCCATAATGCACCATAGTAATAACCACATTAAAGTATAAGGATGACTTGAAAATATTAAAGGTATTAGCATTGAGACCATGAAACGACCTTGCATCAAAATGAATGTATTGTGTCTTCATGATCCAATGTTAGTGACATTCTTTGACTTGGATGAAGGACTTCATGAATATCTCAGAAAACACTAATAACAAAATTGTTATTTTTAAAGTTTAGGTGACCTCCTGTTTTCTAATTTTGAAAATTTAATTATTACTTTTCTAAAATCAGCTATGACCAAGTGGGAGAATGTAAGATATTTGAATATTAAGTAATTTAGATTTTATTTTCCCCCTATTTAAATAAACTATAGTTGGTCAAATACAAACAATATTTGATGGACCTTAATTTTTGGTTGTTGCAAACGTAAAATGAGATAAAAGTTTAACCAAGTATAATAGTTGGTTTCCTAATTTAGCTTAACTTCTTGGTGAGTTGACAATTCACTATTGGTTAGTGCATGTCCACTATCCTCGATTTCCCGTAATAGGTTTTGGGAATTTTAGATTTTCTTTATAATAGAAGGGAAGACCCACCTTTCACCCGTACAAGTAAAAGTCTGAAATCCCTTTTGAGATGCTGAAAGTGGAAAGAGAAAGGCGAGGACTTCTTTTGACTACTATTGTTTGTTTCCACATTAAAGGAAAGAGCTCAAGACTATTGGATTGTTAGTTACATCTTCTTTTTAATTGGATTATTATTTAACTATTCTCACCAGACCAAAAGATATGTGATTTATGTTTATTCTTTATCCTAATTTTGTTGATTCATAAATATGGACATCTTCTAGTGCAAGATCCTACTGATTTCAAGTGAAGAAATAAGGTGTTAATCAATCATGAAATTGCAACCAGCTGAACCTATTTATAAAATAACTGTTTTATTATAAGATAGGGAATGCTTTAAAATAAAAGGTGATGAGGATGATTCAAATGATCATGTTAGGTATGACAAAGTACATCATCATAGTCAAATATGATGGATAATTATATATATATATATATATATATATATATATGATCAAACATACTTTAAATAAATAGTCGAATAGGATAAGAAAAAGACTCAGATAGAGAAAAATACTTACTAGTCTAATTATTATATATATATATATATATATATATATGTGAATTATTGCATTGTTTGTTCTTTTCTCTGAATTTATACTCAACAACGTGTTCACATGTTTCGGCGAAGTACTAAGATTTTTATTGTGCTCTCTACATTACATTCTAACTATCTTTCTAATAGAAAGTAATAACACATCTCTGAGGGGCTGAAATCACGAGTCAGGAGTCAAAATAGTCGGACTATTAACGAGAAGTTAAACTGTGAATTGTACTTGTTTATGGGCATTGCCAACGTTCTTATACCTATGAGGTAAATGCAACACATGTCAAGATATGTCCTTAAGACACCGGGGCGGTGCCATCGAAAAGGACTCCGACGGTTCAGTCAGTAAACTTAGGTAAGAAATGACAAATAAAAAAATAGTCTCTGAGATATAACTATCAAGAGGATTGGTTAGAATATGGTGTGACTCTTAGAGTGGTCAGAACTCGATTTCTACAGGTTATGTTGACTAGGTCGAGTTGATCAGCGAACAAGTGATCGTAAAGCTGACTAGCGTGCAAGTGTTACTGGCCTATACCTCATTGGGCGCGCCAGAGCAACCAACAAAGCAATCTATGTAACGTTCGTTAGGACAGTTGTTGAAAGTGCCCTGAATATGGGTTGATATCGGACCCGGTTTGTGACCCGACAACCCACTTACAAGTTTTGGACCCGTTAGCGGAATTGATTACTGAGACATGGCTGATATGCGAAGCAAAGCTCTGAGACAGAGTTGGACTCTAAGATACAGCTGGAATGGGAGCAGAGCTTATGTCGGTTGTAGACGGTAAAATGTCTACAGGTCAGAAAGTCTAACAGTCAACGGGTTGACGGTCAAAAATCTTGTCGGGTCGGATGCTGCGGGAACCGGCTACGTGTCGAAAAGAACCCGCACACAAAAAGAGACAAAAGATCGTTAAGCCTCTGGGACACTGGGATGGTGTCGGCCTAAGGGGGCTCGACGGTCAAGCCAGATACTCGGTCAAATAAAATAAGAAAAGGTAGTAGAGGAGTAATCGTCGTCAAAGTACTTAGGTGTCGCGGCTCGTAGAGTTGTCGGAACAGGTCTCCACGGTAATGATACACTTAATGTAATAAGGATGAAGAGGGTGATGGTAATGGTATCGTGGCGATAACCTCCTGGTTGTAAGTGGGTTTTGCAGTGAGGTGCTGCTCGTAAATTAGTCTTACAATAGCCTTTGGTCGTAAATAGATTGAATGGTGAGGATCTGTAGATGGACGATGTTGATACGCCTAACTTTTTATTGCTAGATGAATAACGCAGAAAAGGTGGTAGTCGTATGGTGTTCATACGGCTAGCTCGATACTGCTAGAAGATGGATCAGACCTTGAAGATAGGGGATGCAGTAAGGAACTGCTCGTATGTGAATGGGGTTGATAACTCCGACTCGTTACTGTTGGATTCGTGATTGAAGCTCTTATCTCCCAACTTCTAAGGTGATAGGTCAGAGACTTTGGGAGGATGTGAAGCTCTTTGAGATGCTTATTAAAGAGTATGTGATCAGTAGAGAGAAGGTGAAGAAGACTAGATTTCTATTGCCGGATGTTGGATGATCTAGTCTGAGTGTAGCATCCTGTATTTATAGTGGCAAAGAGAGGGGGGGTTGTCTTGATGATGACCAGCCGATAACTGATGTAATTATTTCGTGACGTTACTCATGGGAGGTGATTAAGGGATCTGATATATTGACCATCAGATGAGTGTGAGGATATCTTTAGGGACGGCGAAGATGTTACCGCGTGTGCGATAAGCTACTGGCCGATATAACGTCCGTCTTTAAGTAGTAGATACGAAATATTTACCGCCAGTGTGGTTATGGGTCGCGCAATAACTCTCTAGGTGTATGATAGCTTGGTACTCGTGGGCGGCTATCGTGTAACACGTACAGGATATGCTTTATATCGTACTGGCACAGATTCGGTGGCCAGACTAGTGATTGGGGCCATTACCGGGCTTTGTTACGGACCTCATAATTTGCACCCAGCTTATTATCGTGCCTCGCAGATTTTATCCTTACGAAGCGATTGCATACGTATTTTATAGGCACCTCGTTAGGCCAATATTTGCCCATACAATTTGCCCCCACTCTCTAAGTCCGTATGTGGAGTTGGAGAGTAGTGAGGTACGACCGTGCCAGCGGAAGAGTGCGCGTCTCGATCATATTTTATCGGTGGGAATGTCCCCTTGTATCATGACGATTGTCGCTTTGAGATGGAGTGTCTCGTTCGAGTTTTTGACGTGCTGAGTACGGTATCCTGAGAGACGCATTCAAAAGAGGACTTCAGAGGCGTGCCTTGAAGCCAGAAAGAGTTCGCGGAGAGGGGCGATAGTGCGCTGGATGGATGCTTGTAGCATCGGCGCCGGAGTGGATGAGCGCCGAGAACGTCTGACACGTGGCGTTTGCTGGTCATCCCGCTGGATGGATGCCCGTAGCATCGGCGCCAGAGTGGATGAGCGCCTAGAACGTCTGTCGCGTGGCGTTTGCTGGTCGTCTGGGGGACGACCAGCGCGCAAAAGCGCGCCACATGGCGGCCGCTGGTGGTCACGCAGAGCGCTTATGCGCAGACGCGTACCACGTGGCGTCGCCGGCGTCTTGTGCGTCCTTGAGACGATCTGCTCCCTTCTGATGAATTTGATTGTCCGGGAGACGCCTAGTTCGATCTTGTGTTCGTCTCATAAACATCTAACGCTCTGCTGTCCATTTTGGACCTGTCAGCCCATTTCCGAGAGTCCTTGGAGACGCCTAGTTGCGTCTAGAATGCTGACGCGAAGTTATCTGTGATTGTGTTATGTTTGGGAGTTTTCGCCATCAAACCACTTCTCGTAATGGCTACTGAAGCCTGGTGGTCAAAATCATCCGTGTAGGGGCCTCCTTAGCGGGAAGGAGGTGGGTGACACCCCTTGGTTTGGACCTTATAAAAGGGGTGGAGTCAATTATTTTACTTACCATTTGGAGCTTGAAGAGAGAGCTTTTAGAGATTCTTCACTTGTGATCAGGTATTTTTCTTTCTCCTATTTAGCTTTGTTGAGTTCTTTGGTTGTGATTCTAGTTGTTATTGAACTGTTGTTCAATTGATATTGAACATTCATAGTGTTTGATCTTTAAATTAGTTTCTTTATTTGTCGGAATGTGTTATTGAGATTTCATACCTTGAGCTAGTTATTGCTAGGTTCGATACCTTGAGCGAGTTACTACAAGGCTCGATACCTTGAGCGAGTTGCTGCTAGGCTCGATACCTTAGCGAGTTCCTGCTAGGCTCGTTACCTTGAGCGAGTTGCTGTTGTGCTTGATACCTTGATTGAGTTACTGCTAGACTCGGTACCTTGAGCGAGTTACTGTTAGACTCGATACCTTGAGTGAGTTGCTGTTAGGCTCAATACCTTGAGTGAGTTACTGTTAGGCTCGATACCTTGAGTGAGTTATCGCTGGGCTTGTTAGCTTTATGTTTGTTTAAATGCACACCTCAAGCTAATTACTGCTATAATTCTTTGACCTGAAAGCTTTTGTCGTATTTTAGCCTTAGTCGTTGTAGGGTTTGAAACCTTGTCCATTTGCCCTACAAACTTCGCCTTTCGAGATGAGTCACCATCAACATGGTAGTTCTTCTAGCCTGACTCTTGCGCCAGAGCCTTCTGAATTCTGGCAGAAGATGGTGCACGAACGCGCATCCTTGAAGCGCTTATCTCTAAACCCGGCTTTATCCATCACAGAGGACGGACTGCGGGATATTCGATTTATGTTTAATATTCCCGAATCTATAGAACTTAGACTTCTGCAGGCCGACGAGCTAGTGTTGGGGTTTGTACGTATCTAATACTTCTAATCATCTAACTAACGTTGTAAGCGGAATCTCAAACATCATATGTTTAACGCTAGCTAACCAGGATCATATGCATTAACTAATAATGAACTAGAAACTGAAAGTAAAATACCTGTATTCGCTTTCCCACGAACTAGATTCCAATGACTTTATCTCGAAGAAGATGAGAGCTCCAATTGTCGCTCCTCTACTTAAGACACCGAGTAAGTGACTTGATCTCCCTTCTTTGTTGTCTGCTAGGACTCCATTCAAGGTTGAGAGGAAGAACCCATTCCTCTTTCGACTAATTAGATAGATTGAAAGCTTTTTATCTAAATCATCTCTCTCCACTTAGTTGTATATTGTGAGAGAGAAGCTGTTTTCTCTTGAGAAAAATCCAACCCTTTTTCTGAACTCTAATGACCTTTATACAGAGAAGCCCTAATAGGAGTCTCACTCAAATTAGGTTTCAATAAGAGTCTCAGAAAAGATAAACTCATCACAACCCTATCTGATTGGAAATTAAGGTTTCCCCAAATATTGGTATGGCCGGTCACTTAAGCCCATTAATGGGCTTGGCCTGGCCGGCCCACTCCCACACTATGGCCGGTTCTGATCAACCCATTACTGGGCTTGATCTGGTCGGCCCGTAAGTGGGGTTTCCACTTTTTCGGGCTTCTCTTTCGAGCCCAATTCTTTCTATCTTTTGGCACTATGAGACTGGATCATATCCATCTATAGGCAAGCTCCCACTAGTCAACTCTCTCTGATCAAGCCACCACTATTTGGTGTAACCCGTTGTAGGATCTGGTCTATGTTAGTCGCGGATTACCGAAGTAACCCGACGATCGTATGCGGCTTCTAGCTAAGCATTACGACCCCTAATTGGACCGGACTAGATGATCTTCCGCCTAAAGTCATCATTATCCTAACTGACAAATTGGGCGCAATTCCACTTTGGTCGAAGGACACTCCTTCGGAAGGACACTCCTTCGGAAGGACATCTCCTTCAGACCGCAAGGATATATCCTTCAGCTAGTTGATGAGGATCATGGCGGTTGGATCGCGTTTTACATGATTCCCTTCTTCATGGGGTCCAGGTTTTCCGTCCCCCGTTTGGTGCATGGGATTTTATATCACTACGAGATAGCTCATTCGCAACTCATGCCTGGCGCGTGGAGGCTTCTACTATGCTTGGAGGTGTTGGCCTACCTACACAACGTAGAACTATCGGCTAGCGATGTTATTCGTTTCTATTACTTGACGAGTCACTCTCGGAATTATGGTCGTTATGGTTTCAAGTTACGAAAACCTAGTGCACACTTAAGGTGATTGGGATATTTCCACCCGATATAAGGTGTGTGAGTGTGTGTCGGGGGGAGGGGAGGTGATATTACACCCACTTGCACCATTTTCTTTACATCCACCACACGTAACACCAGTTCTCAAAAAAAGGAACTGGAAGGCTTACAGTCTGGCTAACTGGAAGGCTTACAGTCTGGCATGTTCCTACAAACGTACACAATTTATTTCTATCAACCACATATAACTCCAGTTTTTAAGAATCACTTATCCCGGTGTGACAAGAAATTCCAATGAGAAGAAATATTGGAATATGTGTCCATCATCTAATTTTAGTCCTAAAAACATATTCGAGGTCGCTACATCGGTGGGCGTGAAGCTGACTATGGTGACTACAAAATTATAAAAACATAATTTGGATCTTTCCAATGACAGCCCATAGGAGTTGAAATAAGAGGGGATTTGGCTAGAGTGTAGAAGGAAACAACTCTAAAAGTGAAGCTTAAAAAACTCTGAAGCTTCAAAGAACTAAGGTAGTTGGTTGCTTAATTTATTGTCCTATAAAAGTGAGAGCCCAAATCTGACTCCACTTCTAAATTGAGTCAAGTCAGATTTCGGGCTGTGTTTTTTTTCTGCCTCCGCCGAATGGTTGATGTTGGTGGATTTTCAACCGATTGATTCAAATGATTCACATCTAGACAAGTCGGAATAAGAAAAGAAAAACACCACATAAGACTAATTAAACAAGTAATGGTCTCCAGCCTCTGAGACTTTTTGATAGTTCTATATAACATTTATCACAAGTAACATCCGTCTTATAGTTTTCATCTTTAGGAGCAAATATCTCTGATTACTCAAAGATCTCTTTTATGTTCTAACATCTTCATCAAACATATATAGATATAGTTGGGAACACAAGCCCATAAAATGGAAGAACATGCCAATTTCACTTTACCGACTGACCATTTCAACGTCGGTATGATCATTTTGTTGTAGTTGAGAGGAAACAAATTTTCGGAGTCCAAGAGTCCTCCATCAACCACAATATTTTGCCCAGTGATGCAACTTGACTCGTCAGATGCAAGAAATAGGGCCGCCTCTGCTATATCCTGAGCCTTCATAACTATCCCTTTCAGGTTCACTCGAGCTGACACGTGAGCTTCAACAAGCCCTGGGTCCAATCTTAACCATTTCAACCCTGGGACGAAACAAGTCAATGGAGTTGCAATTGCGAAAGGAGAAACACAGTTTACTCTGATCCCATACATCCCTAGCTCGCGAGAAGCCGAACGGACCACACCTAAAATTGCGTGCTTAGAAGCAGTGTAAACAACTGGGCCTAACCCACCTCGACTAGCTGATGCACTCGCTGTGCATATGATTGACCCACGGATTTTTCGTGCAACCATAGCACGGGTTGCGTGCTTTAAGACAGCAGCACCACCACAAACATTGATAGCCATTATGTTGTCAAATGCATCTAAGTCCATCTCAAAAACACTAAGCATGGGTCCTAAAATCCCAGCATTGCTATATACAATGTCAAGAGTACCATACTTGTCTAGGGCATATGCAACCATCTCTTCTACTTGTTTTTCGTCCCTAACGTCGCAATGAATGTAGCAAGCTTTGTCTACACCAATGGAGGCCACTACTTCATTACCCAATTCATCTTGGACGTCCACGATCACAACCAACGCACCGTTCTCTACAAATAACCTCGCCGCTGCTTCACCTATTCCACCGGCTGCCCCTGTGACAATGGCAACTTTGCCTTCCAACCTATTACGTAGTTACAAGTACAAGAGAGTAAAAGTGTGAGATAGAGAGTGGGAGAGTTATATAGAGAAAAAAAATGTTAGTACTTGATTAAGAATACATGGTTTTAATTTGATACTAGCATGTTTACAGTTTCAAATATATGCATCTAGACTTGTCATAGTCAATTAAATATAAGAAAAGAGTTTGTAATATTCTATACCCATCTATCTAAATGAAATTATGAAGGGGTATTTGGGGTTACACCTTCAGATCAATTGGCACATGTGCCACTGTCCGAGGTATTGTAAAATAATCCTAATATATTTAGAGGGTGATTGATTTTTTAGCACTTATAAGTGCTACCACTTACTAAGTGATAATCACTTGTAAGTAATATGACGTTTGTTTTCTAACACTTCTAAGTGCTTGATTTTTGTTTTTATATCAATTCTATATGTCATGAAAATGAGTAATTGTTTTTTGGTCTTAAAGTATTTACATATTAGCATTTCATACTAATTTATTATGCTCGCGAGTTTGGATACAAGAGAATTACGGTTTATGAATACTTTATGTTGAAAATATTAACCTCAAGTAACTAAAAATTATGAGGAGAAAGAACTTACGTTGCATCATGGTGTTTCAGTGGTTCCGTGATTAATGAAAGAAGAGATGTGAAAAAAATTTAATAGAAAACCTTAGGTGAAGGATGAGTGAAAAAGGAAAAAGGTCATTGATAAAGTTATAAAAAAATTTTTTACTTATCAATTGTTTAAGATTTTCTTTTTAGTTATAATTATATTGGTAATTATTATATTGGTAATTATTATATTCGGTAAGGATAAAAAGTCTTTTTTAACACTTAGAAAGTAAGTGCAAAAAAATAAGCTCCAAGTTGGAGCATCATGGAGATGTAATGAGCACGATAACCGCCTAATTTAGAGCCCGACAAATTATTACATTATTCATAGCCTAAATTACATAGGATAAATCTTGATGGCAACTGCTTCCACCGAGACTCGATCCCACGACCTCATGGTCTTAAGAGGGGTGTCCAACCGTTACACCAAAGGGTGGTGGACATTTTTTTTTTCGCACTTACTTTGACCCCACTTACAAGTGATATTCACTTATTAAGTGAAAAAACAAACGGTCCAAAATTGTCGGCTCACACTTATTAGTGCAAAAAATCAAACATCCTCTCAGTGAAACCCAGATTATGAGTTGGATCAAATTGATTAAAAAAGCCTTGTTAAATCAAGTAAAAATCAGAAAAAAAAAAATAGTTTATGTAGTGAGAATTTGTACTAACTACCTTGAGTTATGAATCTTAAACAAACCCCATTAAGTAACCGGCCCAAAGATGTTGTTCGGCCATCTTCATTTATACATGTATTGAACTGACTAGGTTTGTACTTACAGACCTACTCTTTCAGTAGTGGATACATTCATCATTATGTGTTTGAGATCTGGTTAGTTTAGGCTTTGGGAAAGATTGTGTACATGAGTTTGAGTTCTTGACTGATGGAAATGAATGAATGAGAGAGAAAGAGAGAGAGAGAGAGTTTATTACCTGAGCTTGGACATGACTCAGGAGATGAACCCCCCTTGTGAACCGGAAGGCCTTGTTGATGAAAGAAGAAGAAGAGAAGGATGTTTCTCTCACAGGGCAATTTGTGATATAACTAATAAGAGGGGTTTCTGTACCCAAGGCATTAATATTTTCAACCATCCGGTAGAGGCATTGAAATCAATAAGATTTCTTATAGTAAATGGGAAGTATTGCAATATTAAGATCTTGGTAGTTTTATTGGAGCCCCCCATTACTCGTGTACGGGCCTTTATAAAGTCCACTTCTATTGACAATTGTGTGATAATTGGGGCGCCTAATTACACTTCCCTTATATCTTTGGTAAGACTAGGGTATATCCCGTGCCCTAGGGCACGGACACTTGTATCAATCAAATGTTACGAAATTTATTGTTATATTAAGAGAGAGAGAGAGAGAGAGAGATTTTTATTAGTTATTATTTTTTTGTATTATTTTTTTTCTTTTCTCTTTAATTACTTATAATTTTATTGAGAGAGAGAGATTTTAATTTCTTTTTTAACCCTTGAAATTTATTTTGTTTCTTTTTTTCTTAAATTAAAATTTTTATTTCTAAGAAGGAAAAGATCATTATTTTTTAAATAGGTAACTTTATTTCTACGAAGGACTATATTTTAAATTTTGAGAAGGGCTTCTAGACAATATCCTTTATTAAAAAAGGATGTTTGTCCCAATCATCGTTTTCCCTTCTGTTTTATATAATAGATATTAAGATGTAAAGTTATTTCTTCGATTAGGGGTGAGCAACGGGAGGTTGTCGACCATTTAGGGTCAAGTCCAAGGCCGAACCAATGAACGGTGGTTTGGCTAAATCATCGATCGAAGTCGAGTTGACCAAATCGTTAACCGACTTCTTTCGGCCCGGTTCAGTTTGATTCGACTGAGCTCGTCGGTTGGTCGGTGTGGCCGGAATCGATTACCCAAATCAAACATGAGAAAAAAGTGAACTTAAGTTAGCAGAATCGAAGTTAAAATTTAAAGTCAGTCCTTGTGCTATTATAGATTTAAAGTAAGTCTTTAACCAAATCAGTCTTTTCTAGTAAAACAAATGAAACTTGTAGCGTTTTGGAGACATTTTAGAGAGAGGGAAATTAAAGTAAGATTCCTATCAAAATTGGGATTTGGTAGGATTCAAGAATCCTTGGTCTATTTTTTTTTTGTTGAAAGAATCCTTGGTCTATTTGGCTACCAAGAATCTTAGGACTCTTGAATCCGCAGGATTCCTAATTTGAAAATTTGTATTGGACTAAAATCCTACCCTACCCCGTAGGATTTGCTAGGATTTTGGACTCTAATAAATCTGGATTTCAAGCTTAAAATCACAAAAAAATATTTCCTTTTACAAAATAATTATTTTAAAATTATTTTTTTTCAAAAATGGTCTATACCGAAAATCATTTTTTCCTTCAAAAAATCATTTTTTTCCCCGAAAAGAGATTTTTTCCAAAAACTGTTTTTCTTTCCCCCGAAAACCGATTTTTCTCCAAATTCGATTTTTATCCCGAAACATATTTTTTCTCCAAACCCATTTTATTTTTAACCGAAAATCTTTTTCTTTTTCTCGAAAATTTTTCCCCAAAAAAAAACCATTTTTCAGATAATTAAATTTCCTGAAAACTTTTTTACTTCATGAAGACCGTTTCCCATAATTGTTTTTTTCAAAGAAAAAACGGTTATCGAATAAAAAAATCGATTTTCGGAAAAAAAAAAATCGTGAAAAAGAAAATGTTTAATAAAATCTCGATTACCGAAAAAAATGATTTCGGGAAAAACAATTCAGGAAAAAATGGTTTTCGAGGAAAAAACGGTTTTCGGGAAAAATTAGTTACGAAAAAAATTGAAGAAACGATTCTCGAAAAAAAATTTATGAAGAAAACGGAGGGTTCTCGATTGAAACGAGGAAAAAACAGCTTTCGGGGAAAATTATTTACAAGAAAAATTGAAGAAACGGTTCTCGAAAAGAAAATTATGAGAAAAGAGGAGGGTTCTCGAATGAAACGATATTTGAAAAAACGAGTTTCGAGAGCAAGATTTCTTTAATATTTAAAAAAAAAAACATTTAACAAATAATAACAGATTATAGGATTCTTATTTGTTCCCAAACAAACCAAAAAATATTACTTGGATTCATGAATCCGCGGATTCATTATTCTGTCACCTAAACACACCATTAGTTTAGCCAGCTCCAACTATGTGTGTCTCAAAAAGATCTCAATCTTAGAACTTCTCATAGTTTGAAGTTTCAAAATCAAATAGATTCTTTTCTTAGCAGAATTATTGTATTCCAAGGGTCCACGGGTTTACGACCCAAAATAAAATTCAAAAAGTGATTAAGGTCCAATCTTCCTAGAAAATAAGATTTTAGTCCTTTTTCCTTTTGGAAGAAACATTGTTGATACATAATGTGTTATGTATGACAAATATAAACAAAATAGTTAATTCTTATTTGACCCCCTACTTTGTGACCAGCTTCCTTTATGACCCCCTGTTCTCCGTAAATTCAAATATGGCCCCTTGTTCTCGTCTCGTGTGGCCTGGTTTCCAGACAAAACCAGACCGGTTTCGTCTGGAAACCAGTGCTCCGACGAAGGGATCCTCCCATTCGCCGGAGCTTTAGAGAGAGTAGAAAGGAGAGAGGGAGGGAGAATAAAGAGGATTTTGGGGCTTGTTTTCATTTTCTTTACATAAAAGGTTATAATGGGTATTATGGTTAAATAGAAATGATAGAGATCTGTTTTTTCTATAGAGATAGGTCAATTTGGACTAAATATCCATTATAATTATTATTTGGGCTTTAAATCCTATATAAATATTAGAGTGGACTAAATGTGTGTTGGGTGTAGATTTTTGGACATTTCAATTAAAATTCGTAAGGAACTCAACAATGAGTTTCTCATGCAATTAATAGTTAAGCACATTTATAGCAAAAAAATATGGTATTGGAAAAACAGGCAAGCCTTTAGTCTAACTAATACCGATAAATAGTAGAACAACATGTTTCTCACATTCTATCTTTTCTCTACAAGTCATGATTTTATCGACTCTTATTATCATCTCTGCACCTTCAACTGGAGAAAGCAAAACAACTTGTTTAACTTTAAATACTTTCGATCTCACTAGCTTCTGCATATCTCGTACCTGCCCAGGAGTGCAAAGAAATGGCTCAATGTGTGCTAAACCAAGGCCTCATAGAGCTTGAGAATCCTGTATCATCCAAATCTCCGAGTCGAAGAACCAGATGACTTAGATTGCTAAGCAAAGCTCGCGATTTTCTAGATTGCTTTTCGAATACTTATTTGGTTAAGCTGAAACATTTATCGGATCTCGAAAAACCAGAAATTTTGATTGGTTATATTATGGGTCATTTAAATCATGATCGATAGTCAGAGTTGTTAACCATTATGTCTGGGCAGGAAGTTTTCCACAGACTAACTAACTAATATTCCAAATTATATTTTATTACTTATTTTCAAAATATTATATAAATTTATGATTAATTATTATTACTAAAAGAAGAAATGCCTATATAATTAAAGGAAAACTATTTACCAAAATAATAGATTTATAATTATGGTTGATTTCTTGTAAAAAGTTTGCTAAAAGTATTTATTATGTATTAATTGGTAACAAATTACTTAAGAAGTCAAATGCTTTTATCAAGTCAAATGGAAGATCGGGCAATTATACTATCAGCTCGATGTATTTATTATGATTAGTATAAGATGGCCTCTAACAAAATCCGGCAATTATACGATCAGCTCGATGTATACCTGCGACACTCGGGATATACTAACTATAACAACGATGTAAACTGAAACCTTATATGAAAGATGAACACAACACCCAGAACAAAACTCTTTCATTGGATCTGGAAATGCTGCACTAACAACCTACCAACCAGGGACAAGATAGCTAAATATATCGGTAACAACTATAAATGTGCATATTGTGATTATAATGAAACAATAAACCATGATCTTTTACATTGTAACTACGCCAAACAGATTTGGTTCCACTTTCATATTCGCTCTGACTGCATAACCAATATTATGGACTGGATCTTTAGATGGAAAGATATTGACGAGGATTTATCTACACTTTACGCTTATATACTTTGGGTTATATGGTAGGTAAGATATGATAAATGCTTCTCGAAGAAATGTCAAACTCTTATGCCGGTTATAACTCGAACCACATAAACCAAAAGTATATTGTTTTGCCTAGAAGACAAAACCAAACTCATGAGTTATTTTAGAACCATGTCAGAAGTCCTGAGTTATCTTGAAATCAAGTCAAAAATCATGAATTATCAAGAAATCAAGTCAGAAGTCTCGAAGGTCAAGTCAAAGAGTTCATATTGCTAACGAAGGTTTGTCCGCTTTCAGACTCGTGAAGTACCATCATAACCCTGAAATGAAGTCGTTGAATCTACAAGACATACATCCAACTGTTGGTACTGTTACTGGCATGAGAATGTCTTAAGGAGAGATAATTTAATATCGTCTTGACTTGATTTACTTTATCTCTATTTCGGCTTTGTCTGAATGAAAGTTTACTGTTAGACAGTAAAATTGTCAATCTCTCTAAGAATTAACGAATGACCTATTCTGGTATGAGTGCAAGTAGAAAATCTGTGATAATACAGATATAATGAAACTAAAAAATATAGTCAGGCTATTTTATTTCAACTAAGAGCAGAAACTCAGCCTTAAGAACAAAACCAAAGAATGTGACGACTCGAATCGAATCACGGAAAAAATAGAATAAGAAGGTGGTCGAGAGGTTTATAATGTATCAACGTAGGCAGAAACAAAACAAGTACTTTCAAGTCAAATAGGGCTAGCCTAAATTTCTAATACGAAAAATTCAAAATAGCTTTAGTATTCAAGACAATGACCAGTCAACGGTTTTTCTTGATACAATATTGGGTGATGGGACATAAGGTCCAAAAAAATATGGTCAAAATAAGGGAGAAGCCCGAGTTAGAATACGAATAAGCGACAGGTCCAAAAAGTCAGGGTTGGATTGAAAAAAAGTGATATTAGCAAACTTTTCCGCCAAAAAAATTATCTATTCTAATACATAAAAAGTGTTACAGTAGCCTATTTATCTTTATACATTACATAATATACAGTGTAATACTTCATATTTCTCTGATGCGTAGTACATTTCCAAATGCCTTTTCCTTCATCTGGCATTTTGCACAGTGCATGAATCTGTGCAAAGTACATTCCCAAATGTCCTTCTATTTATCAAATATTTTACACAAGGCATAAATCTGTTCTCGCTACATTTTCGAGTGTCATATATGTGCAAAATCTAATGTTTTTCGCCTTTCATAGTTCACATGCGCTTGATACAACCCATGTGTGTCAGACATAACCCATGAGCACCTAGCATGACCAATGTGAGTCCGACAGAAAGCCATGTACAATACATGTAGTTTACATTCTTACCATTTCAGATGTGATATTATGACACTCAATCTAATTCTAACATGACATTTCAACACCCAAATCTAACATTATAAAGTGATTTTTTTTATTGTGACAAGAAGTTTTTAAAGAGATGTCCTTCAAACAAGATGACAATGCTATCATTTATATATACACTACAAGCAAAATGGGTCTAAAAACAAAACAAAGTTGCAGTTGTATCAGATACAACTAACTAATCGAAGATTACTTATGTTCAGAGAGGTCCTTCTTTTAGATACACTTAAATCAATTTGCCTAAGAATCAACATTTCGAAGGTATCATTGTTATCTTTTTTTTTGAGTTTGTCTTTGTACACACTAATTTCTTCATCCGAGTGTAAATCTTTCTCATCTTGAATCATAATTGTAGCTAGTAATTTGTCGGAGCATCGTTGTAATTAAAACATCTAGTCTTGCACGTAAAAAGTTTGAGATGCATATAAATAATAATATAACAATTCTGAATAAATCTAATCTGAAACACAATGAAGTACCTTTAGTCTTATATGCGTAATACAAGTAGTAAACTTTTAGTAGGTTTTTCGACGACAAACATCATCCAACACATGAAAGTAAGAAGTCAGTGGCGGATCCAAAAAATTTGTATTATGTTGCCACTTTTTAGTTATAATAGATAGTACAAAAAATCACAATTAATCAAAGAGTAAAGAGCTATACTACCAATCTATACTAACATTACTCAAAGGAATGTCTTATAATTGACATGTTAGAAAATGTTGAAGTGTTGTTCAAATTGATGATCTTTATGTACGTTATTGACACTCTCAATCGAATTAGTTGTCACTAATTCGTGAGTTGTTTTGACTTCAGTCTCAACATACATTATTAAGCTTTATAGACACTTGAATTACTTAAAAAAACTGAAGTAGAAAATATTGTAGAACTTTAATCTTGTAAAAAAAATCATCACAACTAACTTCTTTATGGGAACACAAAAGAAAGGAGGAGAATATAAAGTTAAATGAGAAAAAAAAATTCAAAAAATAAATAAAAGTAAAAGAGAATGATAACGAGGTCATAAACATAATACGGATGCAACTAACTAGTTCTAATAGAGTTTGAATGAAACCCAAACACAAAAGGAGATCGAATTTGAATGTACAAGAAATGTGGAACGGGGGAGGGCACTAAAGAGAAAGATCTCAGAAATCAGGGGTCAAAATGAAACACTCTAGACAAAAACAAAATAAAGCTTATATGATGAAGATGAGATTTGAACCTCAAACCTCTCTGGTTGTAACTTTCACATCTACTATCTTGGAAACATAGGTCTTATGATAATTATAATATTGCATTTGTATTATTAGTTAAGAAAACAAGTACAGATCCTGTGTGGGTCCACCCATGTTAGAAGTAAAAAACACATATGGAGATTTTGGCAGTAACCCCACTTTTATGTCGATATTAGGATTACACCTCCGTTTTTTTACTTTTGATTTACACCCCCAGGTGGACGGAAACTGTTAACTTTTAGTTAAACGCCAGTTGTGCGAATCACACATGTGAATCATGACAAAAATGCCCTTATTTAGGATTTTAACATCGATCCCCACTTTTATATCGATATTAGGAATACCCCCCCATTTTTTTTAAAAACTTTTGAGTTACACCTCCCACTTAGATGGAAAATGTTTGCTTATAGTTAAATGTCAGTTGTGCAATCACACATGTGAATCAGGACAAAAATGTTGTTAGTTACATTTTAATTTCCATCCCAATATCTTTTTATTTCTTTCATTAATCAACTTAATCAATCACATACAATAATTCTTCTTCATCGACTGCCACCACCATCATCATGATAGTCTTCATCTTCTCCGACCTACACAACCACTGCAAAAATCTTCATCTTCACAAACCAACAAAATTGTCCGAAAAATGAGATTGAAAAGCAACAAATTGACCCAATAAAATATGATTTGTGTTAGAAGTATGGTGTATACGAAGATTTGCACAAAACCTGATATTTACAACTAAAAAATTTCAAAAGAATCATGGACTAATACACTGTAAGGCAGTTAAAGAAGTTCTTAGGTAACTACATATAACAAACGATTACATACTCATGTACAGAAATTCTGGTTACCTAGAGGCTTGTGAATATTCTTATACAGACTTTGCAGGTTATAAAGATGGTTTGAAATCTACTTCAGGTTATATTTTCATGCTTGCAAGAGGTCAATGTCTTGGAGGAGTGTCAAGCAATCACTGATTACATCATCAACTACGGAAGCATAATATGTTGATTGTTTCGAGACTACTCAACATGATGTATGGTTGAAGAGCTTTTTTAGTCAACTGTCTATAGTACACTCAAATCACAGACTAATGAATATCTCTTACGATAATGCTAATGTTGTGAGATTTGTGGAGGATGATAATCCGTCTAAAATGATCAAGTATATTATGATCAATATCTTTGTGCTAGAGATGAAGTTTGAGAAGGTCTTATTGTAATTCTTCACATTTTAGTCAACTCACGACTATAAACATAAACTAAAAGGTACCTGCCTAAGGTTTATAAGGAACTTACCACTCACGGGAGTTGTAGAGTCATTTGTTTGAGTTTATTAGTTGGAGTAACTGTTATTTTTTTATGATTTCAATAAAATGTTATCTTTGTGACAAAATTTTATCAATGCATTATGAATAAAGTTTTGCACGTGCATCACATGCATAAAGTTGTAGCCCAATGAGATTTACACATGCTCTGCATGTAATATAGGCTAAACATAATAGTGCACCATGTTTTAAAAGACTTCATCTAGGATAGTTGGCGATGGTTATTCACGTATCGGATGCATTACAATAGCACAATGACACGCACATGTTGTTGCATGAAGTTTGGACAATAATAGGATCACATAAATAAGTTGTGTTTCCCATAATGCAGCATAGTAATAACCACATTAAAGTATAAGGATGACTCGAAAATATTAAAGGTACTAGCATTGAGACCATGAAACGACCCCTTGCATCAAAATGAATGTATTGTGTCTTCATGATCCGATGTTAGTGACATTCTTTGACTTGGATGAAGGACTTCATGAATATCTCAGAAAACACTAATGAACCAAATTGCTATTCTTAAAGTTTAGGTGAACGCCTGTTTTCTAATTTTGAAAATCTAATTGTTAGTTTTTAAAATCAGCTATGTTTATATTTGATCAAGTGGGAGAATGTAAGATATTTGAATATTAAGTAATATAGATTTTATTTTCCCCCTACTTAAATAAACAATATTTGGTCAAATACAAACAATATTTGATGGACCTTGATTTTTGGTTGTTGCAAAAGTAAAATGAGATAAAAGTTTAACCAAGTATAATAGTTGGTTTCCTAATGTAGCTTAACTTCTTGGTGAGTTGACAATTCACTATTGGTTGGTACATGTCCACTATCCTCCACTTCCCGTAATATGTAAGGATTTGGGAATTTTAGATTTTCTTTATAAGAGAAGGGAAGTCCCACCTTTCACCCGTACAAGTAAAAGTCTGAAACCCCTTTTGAGATGCTGAAAGTGGAAAGAAAAAAGCGAGGACTTCTTTTGACTACTATTGTTTGTTTTCACATAGAAGGAAAGAGCTCAAGACTATTGGATTGTTATTTACATCTTCTTTTTAATTGGATTATTATTTACCTATTCTCATCAGACCAAAAGATATGTGATTTATGTTTATTCTTTATCCTATTTTTTTTGAATCATAAATATGGACATCTTCTAGTGCAAGATCCTACTGATTTCAAGTGAAAAAATAAGGTGTTAATCAATCATGAAATTGCAACCAGCTGAACCTATTTCTAAAATAACTGTTTTAGTATAAGATAGGGAATGCTTTAAAATAAAAGGTGATTAGGATGATTCAAATGATGTTAGGTATGACACAGTACATCATCATAGTTAAATATGATGTATAATTATATATATATATATATATATATATATGATCAAACATACTTTAAATAAATAGTCGAATAGGATAAGAAAAAGACTCAGATAGAGAAAAAATACGCACTAGTTTAATTATTATATATATATATGTGTGAATTATCGCATTGTTTATTCTTTTCTCTGAATTTATACTCAACAACGTGTTCACATGTTTCGGCAAAGTACTAAGATTTTTATTGTGCTCTCTACATTACATTCTAACTATCTTTCTAATGGAAAGTGATAACACGTCTCTGAGGAGCTGAAATCACGAGGAGTCAAAAGAGTCGGACTATTGACGAGAAGTTAGACCGTGAATTGTACTTGTTTATGGGCATTGCCAACGTTCTTAGACTTTACCTACGAGGTAAATGGAACACATGTCAACATATGTCCTTAAGACACCGGAGCGGTGCCACCGAAAAGGACTCCGACGGTTTAGTCAGTAAACTTGAGTAAGAAATGACAAATAAAAAAAATAGTCTCTAAGGTATAACTATCAAAAGGATTGGTTAGAATACGGCGTGACTCTTAGAGTGGTCAGAACTTGATTTCTACAGGTTATGTTGACTAGGTCGAGTTGATTAGCGATCAAGTGATCGTAAAGCTGACTAGCGTGCAAGTGTTACTGGCCTATACCTCACTGGGCGCGCCAAAGCAACAAACAAAGTAATCTATGTAATGTTCGTTAGGAGAGTTGTTGAAAGTGTCCTGAACATAGGTTGATATCGCACCCGGTTTGCGACCCGCCATCCCGCTTACAAGTTTTGGACCCGTTAGCGGAGCTGATTACTGAGACATGGCTGATATGCGAAGTAGAGCTCTAAGGCAGAGCTGGACGCCGAGATACAACTGGAATGGGACCAGAGCTTATGTCGGTTGTAGACGGCAAAATGTCTACGTGTCGAATAGTCTAACAGTCAACCGGTTGACGGTCACAAATCTTGTCGGGTCGGATGCTACGGGAACCGGCTACGTGTCGAAAAGAACCTGCACTCAAAAAGAGACAAAAGATCGTTAAGCTTCTGGGACACCGGGATGGTGCCGGTCTAAGGGGGCTCCGACGGTCAAGTCAGATTCTCGGTCAAATAAAATAAGAAAATCAAAGAAGGCAGTAGAGGAGTAACTGTCATCAAAGTACTTAGGTGTCATGGCTCGTGGAGTTGTCGGAACAGGTCTCCATGGTAATGATACACTTACTGTAATAAGGATAAGGAGGGTGATGGTACTGGTATCGTAGCGATAACCTCCTGGTCGTAAGTGGGTTTTGTAGTGAACTGCTGGTCGTAAATGAGTCTTGCAATAAGCCTTTGGTTGTAAATGGATCGAACGATGAGGATCTGTAGATGGACGATGTTGATACGCCTAACTTTTTATTGCTAGATGAATAACGCAGAAAAGGTGGTAGTCGTATGGTGTGGATACGGCTAGCTCGTTATTACTAGAAGATGGTGAAGGAGTTGAAGGAGATGTCCTTCGACCAAGGTGACAATGCGAACAATTTGTCGGATAGGACAATTGATGTGGAAGATCATCAAGTCCGATTGATTTAGGGATCGTAGAGTTGTAGCTAGAGACCAATTACGATCGTCGAATTACGGAGTAATTCGCGGCTAACTTCGATCGGATCCTACAACGGGTTACACATAAGAGTGACAAATTGATCTAGGATATGACTAGTGGGAGTGAGATATAATCATGGGAGTGTCCCATAAACATATCTCATAGGCCTAAAAGGGAATTAGGCAAAGATAGTACAAAAGGGCCAAAAACAGGGTTTTTGGGCCTAGACCGGTTCGGGTACTTCTAGGACTCGGATTGGGCTAAATTTTGGAGGGTTAGTTGCTGATATAATAAACATTATATCTGCCAATTTTCGTGGTGTTTGGGCACCTCCTCCTTAGGGAATTGAGAAAATACCAATAGTTGCTATTTTCGACTATTTCCCTAAATCTTATTCTAAAGGGTGTTTTAGGAAACCTAAAAGGAGGTGGATTCTTATTAGGGTTCTATATAAACACTCTTAGGGCAGAGAATAAGGTGTGGAATTTCTCTCTAAGCTTTCTTACTCTACCACATCAAGTAGAGAGAGGAGAAAGTGAGCTAATTCCCATTAACTATCTATCTAGTCAAGAAGAAAGGAGTTCTTCTTCCAACCACCATTGGTGTGCTAGCTATACAACAAGGTGGGAGATCAATTTGTTTGCTCGTGTCCCAAGTAGAGGAGCTACACTTGAAGCTCTTGGTCTTCTCATAAGCAATTGGAAAGGTTCGAGGGAAAACTAGCGAACAAGGTATTTATCTTTCTAGTTTTAATTAATGATTATCATAGGTTTATGCATGTGATCCTGGGAATACTAGTGTAGACATTAGATGTCTTAATTCCGCTATAAACACTAGTAGAAGGGTGTAAAACCCAACAGTGGCGTCAGAGCCTCTTGCAATTAGCCTATCTTATCTAAGTTTTGGACCAATTCCATGCTTTCCTAGATAGATTATTGTGTCAAAAGATTTCAAAATTTGTTCTTGAAAAGAGTTTCAAAACCTAAAATTTTGATCCAAATTGGTTTGATTAAAAGAGTTGTTTTTAAGTTTTTGGAAACTTGTGAAAAACAAAATTTGGAAACTTAGAATTGTTCTAAAAAGAATTTGAAATATTTAGAAGTGTTTCAAATTTTGGAAAAAGCAATTTAAAATTGCAACAAAAAAAAAAAAAGGGGAGACTATTGAGTTTTTTAGAAACTCAATAGGTCCGGCCAGGAAGCTTCCTGGCCGGACCAGTAGCCTGGAGGATGCGTCTGGTAGACGCGTCCCAGATTACTGATGGACGCGTCTGAGGACGCGTCCAGCTGCTCCAGGTCGCGTCTTCCAGACGCGACCAGTAGCTTAACCAGGACGCGTCTTCCAGACGCGTCCAGTAGCTACTACCAGACGCGTCTTGGAGATGCGTCTGGGGTCCTGGGTGTCTCGGACTATGTCCGAGACACCTAGTGCTGGTCCGGTCCAGCACCAGATGCGTCTAGGACGCGTCTGGTGCTTGGACTAGCGTCCTGGCTCCGGCCAGGACGAGATCAGGCCTATTGGCCTCGGCTCGGACATGCCTGCCCTATGGGCCTTGCCATATCCAGACCTTGTCCAAGCCCTTTTGTGGGCTTGGGCCGGGACTTGTCTAGGACTTGTCCTGGGTCTTTTCAAGGCTTTTCGGACCACGAAAAGGGACCACTATTCGAGTGGGAGTTTTATCCAAATTTTCTCCCAAAATTTCAATCCAAATATTTCCGAAATTAACCCGGGCCATTCAAGGCCCAAACGGAATTTCTCTTTAAAATCAAATTTTAAAATCAAACCAAGACACACCATTAGTCTAATCTTTTGATGTAGACTTAAGGTGCGTACATGACATACGGATGTCGACAAAAGTATCTCCCGGATATACATGCATATATAATTGATAGCCTTGAAATATATTATATGATTGCATGTGATGTGAATGCGGAAACTAGTATGGCCATAGAATTTATTTCTTATTCTTGTTTTGAGCACGGATGGGTGCATGTTTTGTAATAATTTTAATTTCAAGTTTACACGATCTGCGAATCGTTTGAGTCTTGTAATTAGAGTTTAGGGTTTATGAGTCCATTGATGAAACTCAAGGAAGAAATCCAAAGGCGAGTGGGAGAAATCAATGGAGGTTCAAAGACGGAGATCTAGACGAACTAAAAGGCGAAACAAGAAGCAAACCAAAGGAGATTAGATCTTCTAGGTTAGGGGCCATACTAGGATCCATATGTGCTTGATTTACTTTCTCGCGTGCATTTACTTACTTATTTACGCTTTATGTCGTGGATGTTAGTTAGGCTAATTAGTTCACTAAAACGAACGCCAGACTAGCGTAAAAGTCCCTAAAAGTAATTTTGAGTACAGTGCCTATCCAAATTAAGACACTCCTTGCGCCCTTGTTCGAGGAAGGTGGGTCGGCCTTCGCAGAGTACCTCCTCTACCTTGGGACATTGCGGGTAGGCCTATAGAAGAGGCCTACATGTCTAAATGGTTCTACTCAACGAGATCAGCAAGAGAGTCTTGGATACTCGAGGCAAAAGGATGGATTTTAAACTAAACATGTAATCCATCAACCGAGAATCATATAGTATGATCAGTGAAAGTATTCACTCACCTAAATCAATGGGAATTAAGGGCAGGGCCCTAGTCCGCTTAATCCTTGAGAGATGGGATCTTGGAATCGCATTATTCATCTAGGGACACGTTTTATCTTGAATAATGTGGCAAAAACTTAGGACTTTTTGCAAAAATTATCGAATGTAATACTTAGCAAAATCCTTTTTCTGTTTCATGTAGTTTTACTATGGCAAAAATCAATCATTTCAACCTATGTTCAATCCTTGATGAGGACAAATTGAACATGGATAACTTCCTTGATTGGGAAAAGAGATTGAGAAGTGTTCTCAAATCTACAAACAAAGAAAGCGTACTGGATACCCCTATTCCAAAAATAACTGCGAACTCAAAGGATGAGGAACAAAAGCAGGCCAAAAGTATCCGGATGAAATCAATTTCAGTAACTTGCCTTATGTTGGCAACCATGGAGCCTAATCTTCAAAAGAGATTCAGGAAAATGGATGCGCATACAATCATCCGTCGATTAAGGGACATGTCCCGAAACAAATCACGGTTGAGGAAGTACGGAACTTCTAAGGCAATCCAGAGAGGCATTGGAATGTCTGAATCAAAGAAAGAACTTCAACTGATTCAGAAGAACAAAAGGAAAAAGGAAGGAACTCACGATTCCGACCAAGGTATCTATGTTATCGAAGTTAACTTAGCAAATACATTTGATTCTCAATCCTGGGTATTCGATACCGGATGTGGTGCTCATATCATTTATGATGTGCAGGGCCTTAAGGGAATCAAGTTTTTATCTGGAAGGGAGCTTGTCCTACGAGTAGCAAATAGAGCAACGGTTGCTGCGAAAGCTGTAGGAACTTTCAGTCTACCTCTAGAAACTGGTCTAGTTTTAGAACTTCATAATTGCTATTATGTACCTTCTATTTCTAGAAACATTATCTCTGTCTCAGAATTAGACAAAGAGGGATATCACCTATTAATAAAAAACCAGCGTTGTTCTTTATACAAAGGTGAAATGTTTTATACCAGTGCTAAGCTATACAACGGTCTCTATATTACGAATATTGAGAACGAAGTCTTCAACATAGAAACCAATAGGCTACGGTCAGATGATTCAAATCCAAGTTACCTTTGGCATTGTCGTTTGGGTCACATTAACATGACACGCATGAAGAAGCTCCATGAACATGGACTTCTAGGTTCGTATAATTTAGAATCATATGACACATGCAAATCATGTTTAATGGGTAAAATGACGAGGTCTTCTTTTAAAGGAAAAGGAGACCGAGCCAAAGAACCCTTGGAACTCATACATACGGATGTATGCGGACCAATGAGTTCTCCAGCGAGAGGTAACTATGGCTACTTCATCACGTTCACGGATGACTTCACTCGTTATGGTTACATATACTTGATGAGGCATAAGTCCGAATCGTTTGACATGTTCAAACAATTTCAGAACGAAGTAGAGAATCAACTTGGCAAGAAAATAAAAGCCATCTGATCCGATCGAGGTGGTGAATATTTGAGTCAAGAATTTGACGATCATCTTAGGAGTTGTGGTATAATATCTCAACTCACTCCGCCAGGAACACCCCAGATGAATGGTGTTTCTGAAAGGAGAAATCGCACCTTGTTAGACATGGTTCGATCTATGATGAGTTTAGCAAATCTTCCAAACACGTTCTGGGGGTATGCTCTAGAAACGGCTGCTTTCACACTTAACCGAGCTCCGTCAAAAGCTGTAGAAAAGACGCCATATGAGTTATGGTTTGGAAAGATTCCAAAGCTGTCTTTTCTCAAAGTTTGGGGATGCGAAGTTTATGTAAAACGCTTACAAGGAGACAAACTCGCACCTAAATCAGACAAATGTCTCTTTGTGGGCTATCCAAAAGAGACAAGGGGTTACTACTTCTACCACGAATCTGAGAACAAAGTGTTTGTTGCTCGAGATGGTGTCTTCCTTGAAAAGGAATTCCTTTCCAAACAGACAAGTGGGAGAAATGTAGATATCGATGAAATTCGATATGAGCAACAAATAAACACAGATATAGAAATATCAAGAGGTTTAGCGGCTCCTATCTATACACAAAGTATGGAAGAGGAAAATGAGGTCGAGAGAGTACCTCCCGCTCAAGTCGAATTAAATTCGCAGGAGACATCTCAACTAGTTGAGAACACTCCAAAAGTTGCTCAGGCCCTTCGTAGATCTCAAAGGCTCCAGGAATTATCTCAGAAAACAAATATCCTACTGTTAGAAGATAATGAGCCGAGTACCTACAACCAAGCTATGACGAGCCCCGACTCCGAAAAATGGCTAAAAGCCATGAGATCGGAAATGGATTCCATGTCAGAAAATCAAGTATGGAACTTGATCAATTTGCCCGATGGAGCAAAACCAATCGGATGCAAATGGGTTTTCAAAGTAAAAACTGACAAGGATGGAAACGTTAGCGTTTTCAAAGCTAGACTCGTGGCAAAAGGATACAAACAGATTCATGGCATAGACTATGATGAAACCTTTTCATCTGTCGCAATGCTTAAATCCATTCGGATCATTCTAGCAATTGCAGCTCATTATGATTATGAGATTTGGCAAATGGATGTCAAAACCGCCTTCCTGAACGGACACTTGGAAGAGGATGTGTACATGACACAACCCGAAGGTTTTGTAGATTCCAAAAATGCTGGAAAAGTTTGCAAGCTTAAGAAATCCATTTATGGACTCAAGCAAGCAAGCCGGAGTTGGAATCTTCGATTCGACGAGAAAATCAAAGAATTTGGATTTCTCAAGAATGCAGAAGAATCTTGTGTTTACAAGAAGGTTAGTGGGAGCGACCTAGTTTTCTTAGTCCTTTATGTCGATGACATATTAATCATAGGAAACAATATTCCGATGTTGGAATCAGTTTAAGACTGGCTTCGGAAATGCTTCTCTATGAAGGACTTAGGGGAAGCAGAATACATATTGGGAATCAAGATCTATAGAGATAGATCAAGGAGGATGATCGGACTTAGTCAACAAACTTATATAGATAAGATTCTTCAACGGTTCTAGATGACAAACTCCAAAAGAGGATTCCTTCCTATGTCACATGGTATGGTGCTTAGCAAAGATCAGTGTCCTAAGAGTCCTGATGAGCTAGCACACATGATGAAAGTACCCTATGCTTCGGCAATAGGATCAATCATGTACGCCATGATCTGCACTCGCCCAGACGTCTCATATGCTTTGAGCATGTGTAGCCGTTACCAATCAAATCCAGGCCAAGCGCACTGGCACGCCGCCAAGAATATCCTAAAGTACCTGAAAAGGACTAAGGATCATTTCCTGGTATATGGCGGGGAAGATACACTAAAAGTTGTAGGCCATGTGGATGCAAGCTTTCAAACGGATAGAGACGACTTCAAATCACAATCTGGGTTCGTCTACTGTCTGAATGGAGGAGCGGTATGTTAGAAAAGTTCCAAGCAGAGCACAGTTGCAGACTCTACCACTGAAGCAGAATACCTAGCGGCCTCGGAAGCTGCAAAGGAAGGAGTTTGGATCAAGAAGTTCCTGATAGAACTTGGTGTCGTACCTGGCATGGAAGAGGGCGTGACTCTCTATTGTGACAACAACGGAGCTATAGCCCAAGCCAAGGAACCAAGAGCGCACCAAAAATCCAAACATATCCAAAGGAAGTACCACTTGATTAGAGAAATCATAGAAAGAAAAGATGTGGTAATTTGCAAGGTTCATACGGATGATAACGTTGCAGATCCGTTAACCAAACCGTTACCTCAGCCCAAACATGATTCACACATGAGGGACATTGGTATAAAGCGCATTGGGGAATGGCAACAAATGTAATTTGGATTCATAATAGAGTTTATGTACCTAATTACTTACATTCGATAAATAAAATAAAAGAAATTTTATTTTGTCCTTAAAATTTGGTTTGGTATTTTAAGAGACAGTCCACACGATAAAGAAAACGCTCCGAGTAGGCTTGTCAGATACGTGATCTGATGAATGAAACCCTACTAAGTGAACTTGGAGTGATTCATTATCAATTCCCTAGTCCAGGTCATTGCATGGACAACAATGACTCACGAAGACTAGTACGGGAGTCGATGGGATAGCGCAGTTTCATGGGCTACAGGAATAGTGTATTCGATTCGACTACGTGAGTGCATAATAGGGATTCTACGCTGGAATAACCCTCAACGTGAGAAGTTCATCCAAAGAATGATGAAATCGTCAAACTTCTCACAAAGACAAGATTGAAGAGATTCCTCAAAACATGAGTGCTCAGCTCATCTTATGTAAGGAATGTCTAACTTTGGTTCCGTTAAACGCCGCGCCATAAAAGGAGGTTATAAAGGCGGATACTGGGAAGGACAGGATAGACATGAAGTTGAGTGGGAGCGCAAGAATGGATTATGTCCTCCTAACCATGTTAGGGTACAGTGTCCTCGGGCCACTTGACGAGCAACAACTGAAAATGCATGGCCGTGCTCAAATGGATTAAAAGTTGATCATTTGTTTTGACAGTTGTACTCGAGATCAAGAAAGTCTGAATGACGTGATGTATCAGATGGGATACTAAGTGACATGGGAATCAAGCATTGTACTTGTTCTAAGTCCAAGTGGGAGTCTGAAGGAGTTGAAGGAAATGTCCTTCGACCAAGGTGACAATGCGAACAATTTGTCGGATAGGACAATTGATGTGGAAGATCATCAAGTCCGATTGATTTAGGGATCGTAGAGTTGTAGCTAGAGACCAACTACGATCGTCGAATTACGGAGTAATTCGCGGCTAACTTCGATCGGATCCTACAACGGGTTACACATAAGAGTGACAAATTGATCTAGGATATGACTAGTGGGAGTGAGATATAATCATGGGAGTGTCCCATAAACATATCTCATAGGCCTAAAAGGGAATTAGGCAAAGATAGTACAAAAGGGCCAAAAACAGGGTTTTTGGGCCTAGACCGGTTCGGGTACTTCTAGGACTCGGATTGGGCTGAATTTTGGAGGGTTAGTTGCTGATATAATAAACATTATATCTGCCAATTTTCGTGGTTTTTGGGCACCTCCTCCTTAGGGAATTGAGAAAATACCAATAGTTGCTATTTTCGACTATTTCCCTAAATCTTATTCTAAAGGGTGTTTTAGGAAACCTAAAAGGAGGTGGATTCTTATTAGGGTTCTATATAAACACTCTTAGGGCAGAGAATAAGGTGTGGAATTTCTCTCTAAGCTTTCTTACTCTACCACATCAAGTAGAGAGGAGAAAGTGAGCTAATTCCCATTAACTATCTATCTAGTCAAGAAGAAAGGAGTTCTTCTTCCAACCACCATTGGTGTGCTAGCTATACAACAAGGTGGGAGATCAATTTATTTGCTCGTGTCCCAAGTAGAGGAGCTACACTTGAAGCTCTTGGTCTTCTCATAAGCAATTGGAAAGGTTCGAGGGAAAACTAGCGAACAAGGTATTTATCTTTCTAGTTTTAATTAATGATTATCATAGGTTTATGCATGTGATCCTGGGAATACTAGTGTAGACATTAGATGTCTTAATTCCGCTATAAACACTAGTAGAAGGGTGTAAAACCCAACAGATGGATCAGACCTTGAAGATAGGGGATGCAGTAAGGAGCTGGTTGTATGTGAATGGGGTTGATACCTCCAGCTTGTTACTGTTGGATTCGTGATTATGAAGCTCCTATCTCCCAACTTCTAAGGTGATAAGTCAGAGACTTTGGAAGGATGTGAATCTCTTTGATGCTTATCAGAGAGTATGTGAGTTGAGAGAAGATGAAGAAGACCAGATTGCTATTGTCGGATGTTGGATGATCTAGTTTGAGTGTAGGCTCTTGTATTTATAGTGGCAGAGGTGGGGGGGGGGGTAGTCATGATGACGACCAGCCGGTAACTGATGAATTTATTCCGTGACGCTACTTATGGGAGGTGATTAAGGGATAAGGGATCTGATAGATTGTCCATCAGATGAGTGTTAGGATATCTTTAGGGACGGCCAAGAGATTACTGCGTGTGCAATAAGCTACTGGTCAGTAACGTCTGTCTTTAAGTAGTAGATATGAAATGTTTACCGCCAGTGTGGTAATGGGTCGCGCAACATCTCTTTAGCCGTAGGATAGCTTGGTACTCATGGGTGGCTATCGTGTAACACGTACAGGATATGCTTTATATCGTACGGGCACGGATTCGGTGGCCAGACTAGTGATTGGGGCATTACCGGGCTTTGTTACGGGCCTCATCATTTGCACCCAGCTTATTATCGTGCCTCGCGGATTTTATCCTTGCGAAGCGATTGCATACGTATTTTATAGGCACCTCGTTAGGCGAATATTTGCCATTACAATTTGCCCCCCACTCTCTAAGTTCGTATGCGGAGTTGGAGAGTAGTGAGGTGCGACCATGCCAGAGGAAGAGTGCGCGTCTCGATCATATTTTATCGGTGGGAATGTCACCTTGTATCATGGCGATTGCCGCTTTGAGATGAAGTGTCTCGTTCGAGTTTTTGAGGTGTTGAGTACGGTATCCTGAGAGACGCGTTCAAAAGAGGACTTCGGAGGCGGGCCTTGAAGCCCGAAAAAGTTCACGGAGAGGGGCGATAGTGCGCTGGATGGATGCCCGTAGCATCGACGCCAGAGTGGATGAGCGCCGAGAACGTCTGACGCGTGGCGTTTGCTGGTCATTCCGCTGGATGGATGCCCGTAGCATCGGTGCCGGAGTGGATGAGCGCCTAGAACGTCTGTCGCGTGGCGTTTGTTGGTCGTCTGGGGGACGACCAGCGCGCCATGTGGTGGCCGCTGGTGGTCACGCAGACGCGTACCACGTGGTGTCGTCGGTGTCTTGTGCGTCCTTGAGACGATCTGCTCCCTTTTGATGAATTCAAGTGTCCCGGAGACGCCTAACTCGATTTTGTGTTCGTCCCATAAACATCTAACGCTCCACTGTCCATTTTCGACCTGTCAGCGCGTTTTCGAGAGGCCCTGGAGACTCCTTGTTGCGTCTTGAACGCTGACGCGATGTTGTCCGTGATTGTGTTGTGTTTGGGAGTATTCACCATCTAACCACTTCTCGTAATGACTACTGAAGCATGGTGGTCAAAATCATCCGTGTAGGGGCATCCTTAGCTGGAAGAAGGTGCCTTGGTTTGGACCTTATAAAAGGGGTGGTGTCCATTATTTTACTTACCATTTGGAACTTGAAGAGAGAGAGATTTTAGAGATTCTTCACTTGTGATCATGTATTTTTCTTTCTCCTGTTTGGTTTTGTTGAGTTCTTTGATTGTGATTCTAGTTGTTCTTGAACTGTTGTTCGATTGATATTGAATATTGATAGTGTGTGATCTTTAAACTAGTTTCCTTATTTGTTGGAATGTGTTATTGAGATTTTATACCTTGAGCTTGTTATTGCTAGGTCCGATACCTTGAGCGAGTTACTGCTGGGCTAGATACCTTGACTGAGTTGCTGCTAGACTCGATCCCTTAAGCGAGTTGCTGCTAGGCTCGATACCTTGAGTGAGTTGCTGTTATGCTTGATATCTTGAGTGAGTTACTGCTAGGCTCAGTACCTTGACCGAGTTACTGTTAGACTCGATACCTTGAGTGAGTTACTGTTAGGCTCGATATCTTGAGTGAGTTATCGCTGGGCTTGTTAGATATTTATGTTTGTTTAAATGCACACCTCAAGCTAATTACTACTATAATTCTTTGACCTAAAAGCTTTTGTCGTGTTTTAGTCTTAGTCGTTGTAGGGTTTGAAACCTTGTCCATTTGCCCTACAAACTTCGCCTTTCGGGATGAGTCACCATCAACACGGTAGTTCTTCTAGCCCAACTCTTGCGCCAGAGCCTTCCGAATTCCGGCGGAAGATGGTGCACGAACGCGCATCCTTGAAGCGCTTATCTCAAAACCTGACATCACCCATCACAGAGGACGGACTGCAGGATATTCGATTTATGTTAAATATTCCCGAATCCATAGAATTTAGACTTCTACAGGCCGACGGGCTAGTGTTGGGGTTTGTACGTATTTAATACTACTAATCATCTAAGTAACGTTGTAAGCGGAATCTCAAACATCATATGTTTAACCCTAGCTAACTAGAATCATATGCATGAACTAATAATGAACTAGAAACTGAAAGTAAAATACCTGGATTCGCTTTCCCAAGAACTAGATTCCAATGACTTTATCTTGAAGAAGATAAGAGCTCCAATTGTCAGTCCTCTACTTGAGACACCGAGTAAGTGACTTGATCTCCCTTCTTTGTTGTCTGCTAGGACTCCATTGAAGGTTGAGAAGAAGAATCCTTTCCTCTTTTGACTAATTAGACAGATTGAAAGTTTTTTCTCTAAACCTTCTCTCTCCACTTAGCTGTATATTGTGAGAGAGAAGTTGTTTTCTCTTGAGAAAAATCCAACCTTTTTCTGAACTTAATGACCTTTATATAGAGAAGCCCTAATAAGAGTCTCACTCAAATTAGGTTTCAATAAGAGTCCCAGAAAAGATAAACTCATCAAAACCCTATCTGATTAGAAATTAGGGTTTCCCCTAATATTGGTATGGCCGGCAACTTAATCCCATTAATGGGCTTGGCCTGGCCGGCACACTCCCAACTATGGCCGGTTCCGATCAACCCATTACTGGGCTTGATCTGGTCGGCCCATAAGTGGGTTTTCCACTTTTCGGGCTTCTCTTTCGAGCCTGATTCTTTCTATCTTTTGGCACTATTTGACTAGATCATATCCATCTATAGGCAAGCTCCCACTAGTCAACTCTCTTCGATCAAGCCACCACTCTTTCGTGTAACCCGTTGAAGGATCTGGTCCATGTTAGTCGCGGATTACCGAAGTAACCCGACGATCGTATACGGCTTCTAGCTAAGCATTACGACCCCTAATTGGACCGGACTAGATGATCTTCCGGATAAAGTCATCGTTATCCTAACTGACAAATTGGGCGCATTGCCACTTTGGTCGAAGGACACACCTTCGGAAGGACATCTCCTTCAGACCGCAAAGATATATCCTTCAGCTAGTTGATGAAGATCATGGCGGGTGGACCACGTTTTACATGATTCCCTTCTTCATAGGGTCTAGGTTTCCCGTCTTCCGCTTGGTGCATGGGGTTTTAGATCACTACGAGATAGCTCATTCACAACTCATGCCTGGCGCGTGGAGGCTTCTACTATGCTTGGACGTGTTGGCTACCTACACAACGTAAAGCTTTTGGCTAGCGATGTTATTCGTTTCTATCACTTGACGAGTTACTCTAGGGATTATGGTCGTTATGGTTTCAAGTTACGAAAACTTGGTGCCTACTTAAGGTGATTGGGATATTTCCACCTCATATAAGGTGTGTGTGTGTGTGTGTGTGTCGGGGGGAGGGGAGGTGATATTACACCCACTTGCACCATTTTCTTTACATCCACCACACGTAACACCAGTTTTCAAAAAAAGTAACTGGAAGGCTTACAGCCTGACATGTTCCTTACAAGTACACAATTTTATTTCTATCATCCACATATAATTCTGGTTTTTAAGAATCACTTATCCCAGTGCGACAAGAAATTCTAATGAGAAGAAATATTGGAATATGTGGTCCATCATCTAATTTTAGTCCTAAAAACATATTCGAGGTGGCTACAACGGTGGGCGTGAAGGTGACTATGGTGGCTACAAATTTATAAAAACATAATTTGGATCTTTCCAATGACAGCCCATAGGAGTTGAAATAAGAGGGGATTTGGGCTAGAGTTGTAGAAGGAAACAAACTAAAGGATCTATTCAGCTCAGTTAAAAAACTCTGAAACTTCAAAGAACTAAGGTAGTTGGTTGCTTTATTGTCCTATAAAAGTGAGCGCCCAAATCTGACTCAACGTCTAAATTGAGTCAAGTCAGATTTCAGGCTGTGTTTATTTTCTGACTCCGCCGAATGGTTGATGTTGGTCGATTTTCAAACGATTGATTCAAATGATTCACATCTAGACAAGTCAGATTAAGAAAAGAAAACACCACATAAGACTAATTAAACAAGTAATGGTCTCTGGTCTCCAGCCTCTGAGACTTTTTTATAGTTTTATATAACATTTATCACAAGTAACATCTGTCTTATAGTTTTCATCTTTAGGAGCAAATATCTCTGATTACTCAAAGATCTCTTTTATGTTCTAACATCTTCATCAAACATATATAGATATAGTTGGGAACACAAGCCCTTAAAATGGAAGAACATGCCAATTTGACTTTACCGACTGACCATTTCAACGTTGGTATGATCGTTTTGCTGTAGTTGAGAGGAAACAAATTTTCGGAGTCCAAGAGTCCTCCATCAACCACAATATTTTGTCCAGTGATGCAACTTGACTCGTCAGATGCAAGAAATAGGGCTGCCTCTGATATATCCTTAGACTTCATAACTATCTCTTTCAGGTTCACTCGAGCTGACATGTGAGCTTCAACAAGCCCTGGGTCCAATCTTAACCATTTCAACCCTGGGACGGAACAAGTCAATGGAGTTGCAATTGCGAAAGGAGAAACACAGTTTACTCTGATCCCATACATCCCTAGCTCGCGAGAAGCCGAACGGACCACACCTAAAATTGCGTGCTTAGAAGCAGTGTAAACAACTGGGCCTAACCCACCTCGACTAGCTGATGCACTCGCTGTGCATATGATTGACCCACGGATTTTTCGTGCAACCATAGCACGGGCTGCGTGCTTTATGACAGCAGCACCACCACAAACATTGATTGCCATTACGTTGTCTAATGCATCTAAGTGCATCTCAAAAACACTAAGCATGGGTCCTAAAATCCCAGCATTGCTATATACAATGTCAAGAGTACCATACTTGTCTAGGGCATACGCAACCATCTCCTCTACTTGTTTTTCGTCCCTAACGTCGCAATGAATGTAGCAAGCTTTGTCTACACCAATGGAGGCCACTACTTCATTACCCAATTCATCTTGGACGTCTGCAATCACAACCAACGCACCATTCTCTACGAATAACCTCGCCGCTGCTTCACCTATTCCACCGGCTGCCCCTGTGATAATGGCCACTTTGCCTTCCAACCTATTACGTAGTTACAAGTACAAGAGAGTGGGAGAGTTATATAGAGAAAACAATGTTAGTACTTGATCAAGAATACATGGTTTTAGTTTGATATTAGCATGTTCAAGGTTTCAAATATATGCATCTAAACTTGTCATAGTCAAGTAAATATTTTAAGAAAAGAGATTGTAATATTCTATACCCATCTATCTAAATGAAAATATGAATGGGATTATAGGGGTACGCCTTCAATGCAATTGTCATCTAGGGTTACCACCTGAGACAACTCGAGTCTTGGTAACTTTAATGAGAAATTCTATTCATCCCTCCATTTTGGTACCTCCTCTAGCCCTCCGCCGATGTGGCAACATATCACTTGAATTTGGAGCAATTGGAGAGAGAACGGTGAGAAATATATTCCAGTGATACGTTGCCACATCGGAGGAGGGTAGAGGGAGGGAAAAACCTAGCCAGTTCAATACATGTATAAACCAACATGGCCCAACAACATCTTTGGGTCCGGTCACTTAATGGGGTTTGTTTAAGATTCATAACTCAAGGTAGTTATTAGCCCATGATCCTTTTGCTTAAAAAAATAACAATTAATAATCAGAATTTGGCATTTATCTGTCCCAGATATTGTAAAATAATCCTAATATAATTAGTCAAACCCAGATTATGAAATGGATCAAATTGATTAAAAAAAGCCTTGTTAAATCAAGTAAAATTCAGGAAAAAAAAATTTATGTAGTGAGAATTGCACTAACTACCTTGAGTTATGAATCTTAAACAAACCCCATTAAGATACCGGACCCAAAGATGGTTGTTCGGCCATCTCTGTTTATACATGTATTGAACTGGCTAGGTTTGTACTTACAGACCTACTCTTTCAGTAGTGGATACATACATCATTATGTGTTTGAGATCTGGTTAGTTTAGGCTTTGGGGAAGATTGTGTACATGAGTTTGAGTTCTTGACTGATGGAAATGAATGAGAGAGAGAGAGAGAGAGAGAGAGAGAGAGAGAGAGAGAGAGAGAGAGAGATTGTTAATTACCTGAGTTTGGACATGACTCAGGAGATCAATCCCCCTTGTGAACCGGATGGCCTTGATGAAAGAAGAAGAAGAAGAAGAAGAGAAGGATGTCTCTTCTCTCACAGGACAATTTGTGATATAATAAGAGGGGGTTTCTGTTCCCAAGGCATTAATTTTTTCAACTATTCCCGTAGAGGCATTGAAATCAATAAGATTTCTTATAGTAAATGGCAAGTATTGCAATATTAAGATCATGGTAGTTTTATTGGACCACCCCCCCCCCCCCCCCCCCTCCCCCGTTCGTGTACGCGCCTTTATAAAGTCCACTTATATTGACAAATGTGTGATAATTGGGGCGCCTAACGACACTTCCCTTATATCTTTCGTAAGATATTAAGATGTAAAGTTATTTCTTCGATTAGGGGCGAGCAACGGTAGGTTGTCGACCATTTAGGGTCAAGTCCAAGGCCGAACCAATGAACGGTGGTTTGGCTACAGTGGCGTATCCAGGATTTACTTTGAGGGGGGTCTAAAAAAATTACTACGTCCCTTCTAAAAATTCAGTTCAAAAGTACATTAGGAAATTTTAAAATTGGTTAGGAAAAATCCTAAAATTAGGGTTTGAAGCGACGACCTTCTTAGTCCTCCTAAAATTGTCTTGAGTTCCAACCAGTCTATTAAATTTCAAGTTATGTTAATATAAAGCACGAAACACTTTATGTAGTATGTTCTTGCTTTAGAGTTCCAACAGAAAAATAAAGATACAAATTTGTATGTCTTGTCGAACTCACGACCTTCTTAGTCCTCCTAAAATTGTCATGAGTTGTAACCAGTCTTCCAAGTTTCAAGTTATGTTAATATAAAGCACGGAACACTCTATGTTCTTGCTTTAGAGTTCCAACGGAAGAATAAAGATAAAAATTGGTATGTCTGGTGTCGAATCCACGACCTTATTAGTCCTCCTAAAATTGTCATGAGTTGTAACCAGTCTGACAAGTTTCAAGTTATTTTAATATAAAACACGGAACACTCTATGTTCTTGCTTTGGAGTTTCAACGGAAAAATAAAGATAAAATTGTGTATGACCAGTGTCAAACTCACGATCGCAGGAGTGATGACGCTTCCCTTCAACCGTTGAGCTAACTACAATTATTGTTATTAATAGCAACCTACATATACTTAGACTGTTAAGATATTTTTTTTTCGTTTTTTCGTTTTTCTTATCAAATATCGTAGACTAAATCGGAAAAATTGAGTGGGGTCTATAGACCCACTAGACCCTCATTGGATCCGCCACTGTTTGGCTAAATCATCGCTCGGAGTCGAGTCGACCAAATCGTTAACCGACTTCTTTCGGCCCGGTTCGGTTTTATTCGATTGAGCTCGGTTGGTCGGTGTGGCAGAACTCGATTACCCAAATCAAACATAAGAAAAAAGTGAACTTATGTTAGAAGAATCGAAGTTAAAATTTAAAGTCAGTCTTCAAACTATTATAGATTTAAAGTTAGTCTTTAACCAAATCAGTCTTTTCTAGTAAAACAAATAAAACTTGTAGCGTTTCAGAGACATATCAGAGAGAGGGAAATTAAAAATCAATTAGTTTAGGCAGCTCCAACAATGTGTGTCTCAAAAAGATCTCAATCTTACATTTTTTTTTTTTTTTACATTCAAAATCAAATAGATTCTTTTCTTATCAGAAATATTCTATATTTTCAAAAGGAAAAAAAAAAATGAACATTTCAATCAAAATTCCTAAGGAACTCAACAATGAGTTTCTCGTGCAATTAATAGCCAAACACATTTGTAGCAAAAAAAATATGGTGTGAGAAAAAGAAACAAGCCTTTAGTCTAACTAATACGGATAAATAGTAGAACAACCTGTTTCTCACATTCTATCTTCTCTCCACCGAGGGGCAGAAGTCATGATTTTTTCGACTCTTATCATCATCTCTGCAATTTCAGTCGGAAAAAGCAAAACAACTTGTTTCACTTTAAACGCGTTCGATCTCACTAGCTTCTGCAATCTCTTACCTTATAGGAGTGTAAATAAATGGCTCAATGTGTGCTAAGCCAAGGCCTCATAGAGCTTGGAAATCCTGTAACATCCAGATCTCCGAGTTGAAGAATCAGATGAGTTAGATCGTTGAGCAAAGTTCTCAATTTTTTAGATTTAGCTTCGAATACTTATTTGGTTGAGCTGGAACATTTGTCGGATATATCTCGAAAAACCAGAAATTTCAATTGGTTATATTCGAGGTCATTTGGATCTTGATCGATAGTCAGAGTTGTTAACCATTATCGGTCGTTCATCTAGTTAGCAAGTTTTCCACAGACTAACTAACTAATATTACAAAATTATATTTTATTACTTATTTTCAAAATAATATGAAATTTATAATTTAATTATTATTACTAGAAGAAGAAATGGCTATATAATTAAAGGAAAACTATTTGCCAAAATAAAATATTTATAATTATGGTTGATTTTTTGTAAAAGGTTTGCTAAAAGTATTTATTATCTATAATTTGGTAACAATTTATTTAAGAAGTCAAATGCTTTTATCAAGTCAAATGGAAGATCATGTTGTCTTAACTAAATTGAATTTGATATACTATCTATATTACATCTATATAACATACAGAACTTGTTTTGCTGACTGGGACAAAATGAATGCTTGGTGACTAAGAGAAAATAAATGTGTACATCTCATCTTTCCCTCACTTGTTCTCTCTCCAAATAAACCTTTCACCTTTCCCATCTTCAAAATAAAGGACCCTATTTTTCAAAACTGAGGTTCACTTCATTTGAGATAATCTTAATATAATACAACGATTTAGAATGAGAATAGCAAGAGTAATGAGACAAAACAAATCTTTCGTTATTAAAAAAAAGATTAGTGGTTTATTTTTCCGAAACAATTATTACCTATTAAACAATTGCAATTCAATTTTAGAATATTAAATATTCAGGTTCACTCGATTTGAATTGTAATAGAATGGCTTAGAATGAGAGTAATAACCCTCTTAAAATAAATGACCCTAATATTACACATTTAGGCTCACTCGATTTAAAATATTCTAATGTAATCCAACAACCTAGAATGATAGCAACAAGAGTAATGAGACAAACCAAAAAAATCTTTTGTTATTAAGAAAAATTGTGGTTTATTTGTTAAAAAACATAAATTATTATATTATAAACAATTGGAACTGAATTCAAAATATTAAACATTTAGGTTCACTCGATTTATAATGTAATTGAATGACTTAGAATGAGAGTGATAAGAGTAACGATACAAACTAAAAATCTTTCGTTATTAAAAAAAATTGTGGTTTATTTGTTCAAAAAAATAAATTATTATGTTGTAAACAATTAGAACTGAATTCAAAATATTAATTTATAAATCGAAAATATATTTGTGAGATAAAAATAGAGAGAAAGAAAAACATTTTCTCAATGTGCACATAGGGTTTTGGCTTTACGATACACGAAGTACACACATATATATAGTCATATTAATTGCGTTACGCGTTGTTGAAAGTAAAATTTCAATCGTTAATGAAAAATCTTGTCTATATAACAAAACAGAATAGTCTATAGCTCACCAGGACAAAATAAATGAGGCTCTAAACCACTTTAGAATTAATCTTGGACTCTTGAATGAGTTCTTTTGGTTTTAAGGTTTCCGTTACCAGTTTTCTTAAATCAAATCCTTTTCATAATCTCTGTCAATATTCGATGGTCAGGGATTAGTACTTTTTATTTATCCGACAATTGGCTACATCATTTATCACTCCATTAACAACAGATCACCCTAAGAAATTAAAGCTGTAAATCAACGACTGGACTTCCTAAATCGATAAACGTTAAGGAAAAGAAATACCCAAAAAATTTCACTCTCTCTCCCTTTCTCTAAGTTGATCCTAACGTTATGAGTTTGGTTGCTCTTACAATTATAAGGCACAAGATTTTCCTGAACAGATTTGATCATAGATTCGTTGTTTTTTTATTACCATAATAAACTTCAAGCATTTGCTGTCATTCTCATTTATATTCTAAGTATCTGAAGGGATTTATACCCTTATACTAGTGTTTATAGCGGATAACGACATTTAATGTCTAACACTAGTATCCCCAAGATCATCATGCAAAACTAGTAATTAACTAATAAGAAGATAGTAGATTACCTTAATTGCTATTTCCTTCGAGCTAGTTGAATAGATTAAAGAAGACCAAGAGCTTCAAACGTAGCTCCTCTACTTGGGACACCGAATAGTGTATTTAATCTCCCTCCTTGAAAGCTTGCTAGCACTCCAATGGTGGTTTGATAATAAGAAGACCTTCTTCTTGCTTGACTAGAAGATAGCTTGGGAATTAGCTCACTTTCTCCTCTCTACTTGATGTGGTAGAGTAAGAAAGCTTAAAGAGAAATTCCACACCTTATTCTCTGCCCTAAGAGTGTTTATATAGAATCCTAATAAGAATCCACCTACTTTTAGGTTTCCTAAAACACCCTTTAGAATAAGATTTAGGAAAATTGTCGAAAATAGCAACTATTGATATTTTCTCAATTCCCTAAGTAGGAGGTATCCAAACACCACGAAAATTGGTATATATAATTATTATTATATCATCAACTAACCCTCCAAAATTCAGCCCAATCCGAGTCCTAGAAGTACCCGAATCGGTCTAGGCCCAAAACCCTTATTTCGGGCCTTTTTGCTATCTTTTGCCTAAATTCTATTTAGGCCTGTGAGATATGTTTATGGGACATTCCCAATGTTATATCACACTCCCACTAGTCATATCATCCGATTAAATACCCATTCTTATGTGTAACCCGTTGTAGGATCTGATCGAAGTTAGCCGCGAATTACTTCGTAATTCGACGATCGTAGTTGGTTTCTAGCTAAACACTACAACCCCTAAATCAATCGGACTTGATGATCTTCTTCATCAATTGTCCTATCCGACATATTGCTCGCATTGCCATCTTCGTCGAAGGACATCTCCTTCAACTCCCACTTGGACTTAGAACAAGTGTAATGCCTCGATTCCCGTGTCAATTTAGTATCCCATCTGATACGTCACGACATTAAGACTTTCTTGATCTCCGAGTACAACTGTAAAAGACAAACGATTAATTCTTAATCCGTTTGAGCGCGGCCACGCATTTTCAGTTGTCACTCATCCAGCGGCCTTGAGACACTTTTGACCTAATGTGATTAGGATGACACAATCCATTCTTGCGCTCCCACTTAACTTCATGTCTCTGCTGTCCTTCCCAGTATCTGTCTTTATAACCTCCTTTTACGGTGCGGTGTTTGACGGAACCAAAGTCGGACATTCCTTACATAAGATGAGTGGAGCACTCATGTTTTGAGGAATCTCTCCAATCTTGTCTTTTGAGAAGTATTTGACGTTCATCAAGAGTGATGTACTTCTCATTAGAGGGTTATCCAGTGTATAAACCTTTTAAACACCCACGTAGTCGAATCGAATACACTATTCCTATAGCCCATGAAAAACTGCGCTATCCCATCGACTACCGTACTAGTCTTCACGAGTCATTGTTGTCCATGCAATGACCTGGACTACGGATTTGATAATAAATATTCCAAGTTCACTTAATAGAGTTTCATTCATCAGATCACGTATCTGACAAACCTATTCGGAATGTTTTATCATTAATGGACTGTCGTTTAAACACTAAACCAAATTTAGACGATTTGTGAAATAACTCTATTATTTCTGATAACGAGAGTTGTAAATCTGAGCCTCTTTCGTAAAACTCTTTATACCCACTCAGTTTTACTTGTCGAGATTTATTCCAAATTTACCTCATGCCTTAGACTGTGTATGAATCTCATACTATGTCTTAGGTGACAGTTTAGTTTGACTACCGTGGTAGTCGGTTTTAAACTTTGCTTATTATCAATTAATTTGAAGATTGCTATCTTCAGCCTTGATAATATCTAGTAATCTTTACTAGAGTTAAGGCTTTTAATTTCTTATGTAGAATTTGCAACTGTTATGGCTTAAACACTTTTAAGGCTACTTTCCTTCCATGTCTGGAAGTTTGCTACGATGACAATTCGTACTACTTTCATCCTTTAGCCTTCTGGGATGTTTCAGTAGTGATTCGGGTTTCCAATCCGAATTGGATATCTAAATGCTCATCATGTTCAACATGACTTGACTTTATGTTTGCTTGCTCATCGGTGTCTTTTCAAACTCCGATTTGGCAACGCTCTTTGTCATGAGTTTTGGGTCGAAATTCTTTTAGACTTTTCCGAGTCTTAGATTTTTTGTTTCAGATCTCAAGCATCTCAGCATACTGAGTCTCTCTAATCCTATCATCTTTTTGATCTATGCTTATAGATCTTCAGATGCCAAAAATGGCATTTCATCCTTGTGTGTGGTCCGTTTATTGAGTCAGTGTGTTCACTGTTACACAACATCTTATGTCGTACTTAATCTTTTGTATGTACTCTGCATATGGACCCGGAAGGTTTGTTTCTCCCACTTACCTTCTTGAAACTCGTGAGTCAAGATTTTTCTTCATTCCTCAGGAATCAAATTTCTTTGATTGCCTCTTTGAATCGAAGATTCTAACTCTTGCGTGCTTTTAATCCGTCGATGGATTTCTGAAGCATGCCTATGGACATAACTTGATTTGAAGAATCTTATTCTTCTTGTCTAGTTTCGGGAAACATGAATGTTCCCATCCTTCTCAGTTTTCTACTTTGGAAAACCAATTTAGGTCTTCCGTTGACTTAAATTATCAAGCTTCACGTCTTGACGAGATATGGATTCCATGATGATTTTGGCTTCTAGCCAAAATATAGAGTCAGTTTCCGTTTCTGCGCAGGTCTTTTACCTCTTCAGAAATAACCTTTATTTTCTAAATCTTTGAGATTTTACTTTTGACCTTTTAGGGCTTTTGAACAACAATTTGGAATTTTCTCAACTACTTTGAGATATTCCTTTAGAGACACTTTCACTTGCTTTGAGAGTTCTTCTACGAATGACATTCGCTTTTGCGCGGTGGGTTTATAAGATCATATCTTTAACCTTTCCTTATCGGAGGAGCCACAATTTGTTGCTCTTGGTCGAATTTAATCATCTTGTACAAGTTCCATGATTGTTCTTCATGACTCTTCATGATTTTTCTCATGATCGAATTAAATCGACTTGTACTTTTCTCCCACTTATTCTTGTAATAATTAGTGCTTTTCTCCCAGACTACTAGGTGTGCTAATTACTAGAAGAATACTATCATGAGCAACAAACACTTTGTTCTCTTGATTGGTTGTGGAAGAAGCCCAAATTTCTTTCAAAAAGAAATTGCGTCAGATATTAGCTAGTTTTGTAACGCTTTTTACAAATTTTAGCTTTAGACGGAATTTTGATAGTTTTGTGGGAAGCTATGTCTAGACTAGTGGATTTTGGAGGATATAGTTTGATTCGTGTTCTTCATCTTAATCCTTTTGGACACTCCAAATATGGATAGGTTAGAAGTATGTTTTGAAGATCAATCTCTGTTTCTGACTCAAGACTTTCTTGTCAGTTGATTCATGTTTTGGTTATTTGAACCTATCTTGTAGGTGTTTACCCAAGTTTAGAATCCTTAGGTATAGATTGTTTAATTTAGCACTTTTAATAACATCTCAATTTAGAAATAAAGTTCTTTATTGATTATCCATAATACTTAGTACAGAGACGATGTTAAAAACTAGAAAATCGCTTAATCTAGATTAGTGCCTAAAGTAGACTTCGATCCCTTTCAGCATCCTTAGCAGTCGAGGCTTCTGATTCCTCTTGGATCTTGTCTTCCTTAGTCAAATACTCAGTTCCCAGCTGCACCTGTACATTCACAATGATAGGGAAATTTTAGGTATCATATACCAAAGTTTGGGAATTTTACAGTATTTGATAAGTTAACTGTTTATACCTGAATTGGAAGCCACTGTTCCATTCTTCTTGTCCTCCAAGAACTTAGGGCAGTTTCTTTTCCAGTGGCCCTTGCCATCACAGTAGAAACATTTGGTGTTAGGAGGAGGACCTTTGTCTTTAGGTTTGGCAACTCGTTTGCCTTTTCCTTTTGACGCGGTTTTCTTCTTCTGTTTTCCGCCTTTCTTGAACCCTTTGTCCTTTTGTACCATAAGAACGTCCTTCTCAGTCTCCACCTTAGTAACGTCCTTTTCGGTTGTTAGAAGCATAGAATGAAGTTCCTCCAACGTTTTATCCCATCCATTCATGTTGTAGTTCATCTTAAACTGATTAAAACCACTATGGAGGGAGTGAAGGATAGTGTCGGTAGGCGTCTGTTAGCTATAAGGGAAACTTAGTTTAGCCAGCTTGCCCATGAGGCCCAACTGGTTTTCCCTTTTCAAGGCGCATGTCCATAATTGCTTTAGAGGTTTCAAACCTCTCAAATCTCGATTATTTCTGGAACATTTCCCGAAGTTGTCGTATCATGGAGTAAGCATCCATGTCTATGAACTGCTCTTGCAGAGTCGGTTCCATGGTTGCTAGCATTAAGCAAGTTACATGCTCTGCCTTTTTCCGCACACTCCTTTCTTCATCTATCTCTTCTTTAGTCGAAGTATCATCCAATACAGGAATTGAAGTTTCTAGTACATGTTGCTTTCCTTCCATCCCGAACTCTATTCCCAGGTTCCTCTCCCAATCGAGGAAGTTGTGCTCATTCAACTTCTCCTTGTCGAGAAGTGAGCGGAAGTTGAAAATATTTTTTGTCATCTTTGAACTACATATGACAAAGTTTTAAAACTCGTTATCATCTTGAAAAACTTAGTTTTCCCACATTATTCAATAAAAATCGTCCCCGATTGAATAAGTGATTCCAAGATCCCAGTTCTTTGGAGTAAAGCAGACGAAGGCCCTACCCTTTGAATCCGTCGTTCCGGGTGAGTGAACTCTTCACTGATCATACCTTATGACTCTTGGTTGATAGATTTCATTAATGAATGACTAATCTATCCTTTTGCCTCGAGTATCCAAGACTCTCTTGCTGATCTCGTTGAGTAGAACCATTTAGACGTGTAGGCCTCTAACCTAGAAGACCTAGAAGGATAGATTTATACCCTTATACTAGTGTTTATAGCGGATAACGACATCTAATGTCTACTAGTATCCCAAGGTCATCATGCAAAACTAGTTATTAACTAATAAGAAGATAGTAGATTACCTTAATCGCTATTTCCTTCGAGCTAGTTGAATAGATTAACGAAGACCAAGAGCTTCAAACGTAGCTCCTCTACTTGGGACACTGAATAGTGTATTTAATCTTCCTCCTTGAAAGCTCGCTAGCACTCCAATGGTGGTTTGATAATAAGAAGACCTTCTTCTTGCTTGACTAGAAGATAGCTTGGGAATTAGCTCACTTTTTCCTCTCTACTTGATGTGGTAGAGTAAGAAAGCTTGGAGAGAAATTCCACACCTTATTCTCTGTCCTAAGAGTGTTTATATAGAACCCTAATAAGAATCCACCTCCTTTTAGGTTTCCTAAAACACCCTTTAGAATAAGATTTAGGGAAATTGTCGAAAATAGCAACTATTGATATTTTCTCAATTCCCTAAGGAGGAGGTGTACAATGATGTGGCGTGAAAATGACACATTTAGGTCACTTAACTTTGATGAGTTAGTTCTTTTCGGGTTTTATTTCTAATTATTTATGTGTTTTTATTGTTAGGTATCATATTTGGAGATAAACATGTAAATCGGAATAAAGGGAGCGAATTGTCATTATCATTTCATGTGCGCAAAATGAGATAAAAAGATTTCAAGCAAATCAAATGACAAGAGGAGTAAATGACGAGTCCGACGGTGAAAACGGAAGTCGAATCCGAGTTCGGACGGAGAAGATATGAAAGGAAGAAGCCAAGGTCTTTTCTTGAAGGCACTCTCCTTTGTTTCTAGTTGGGAATCAAAGTCAAGCCCACAAAGAAAATAAGAAGAAAGAAAGGAGTAGAGATTTTAGAGGCACCTCTTTAGGGTCCAAGATGAAATGGTCTAAAGACTTAGTCAAACTTTGACTAAGTCTAGGGTTTGACTCAAGTTTGAGAAAGGGGTCAAAGGCTACTATTCATCTTCTTCATCATCTTTTAGCTTGGGACAAAAAGCAAAGAGTTAGAGAGAGAAGGAGGCTAGAGAGGTGTTCTTGAGGAGAGATAAAGGTTAGGGCTTGAGAGATCTTGAAGGAGAGGAGGAGGAGTGCCGGCCAATTTGGCCGGCACCACAGAGAGCTCGGGAAGCGGCACAACATAGCACGGGATCTTCAAGCAGCTGCTGTTCGGAGCTTCAAGCAGCACGAGATGCGAGCTGCAGCTTTGTTCATCTGCACGGGACGCGGCTGCAGCTGGAGACAGCATGGAGTGAGCACGGGACGGCTGTTGCAAGCTTGGGACGACCATGGATGTCAAAGAACAGCTCGGGACAACAAGAAACTCGGCCGGAAGCAGCTCGGTTCGCTCGGGATGAGCACGGGACGCCTAAGCACGGCTCGGGATAGCTTGATTTGGCCGGATTTGTGCTTTGGCCGGACCTCATCAACCTTGGCCGGACTTTTCTAGGGTTTTCCGGCCACTTCCTTGGCCGGAAACCTTAGGGCTTTTATTCCCCATGTTGTTGGCTAGCTACCCATGTGGTTTGATTTGATTTTGGGTTAGAAATTTCTAGAGAGAGAAAGCTAGGGTTAGCTTTAATGGAGGTTGTGTTCTAAATGGAGAAGATGATGGTGATCGCTATGGGGAACCCAGAAAATTGCTAAGGGGAGATCGGCTGCAACTAAAAACTCATATTTTCCGACGATCATAGCCTCGAACCACATCGAAAAAGGGGGATTCTCTCACCATTTCCTTTCCATTTCTTATCCAATCACCATGTTTAGCTAACTTTAGTTTGTCGATTATATGAGATGAAATGTGATGAATTCGTGATTATGTTTAATATGATTTGATGTTTTGATTATAAATTGATGTTCATTTATTTCGATTATCGTTTTGATCGTATTTTCATGTGTCTTGTCAAGCACTTCGCATAGTTAATAGACGAAACGAAGTATTCGATATCGATCGTAGTCTAAGTCATAATTTCATGTGTCTTGTCATGCACTTCACATAGTTAGGCGACTAGACGACACTTTCGATGACTCGGGATTAACCGATTTAGACGTTTGTTTGACTAAGTTGATCTCCGGATATACATAGTACTTAGAGACATCTACTTTAAGAGTCGAATATCGATTGTACCTCGACACATCAAATCGGACTACACATAGTCGTAGGTTTATCATTATCGGATTCTCGGTTCGACACCTCTCTCACTTATTTGTTGTCCGAATCGAGTCAAACTGTCTCCCGACTCTTGTTCCTTCGACTATTCTCTCGAATCTCTCTCACCCCTTTACATTAGATTATTTAGTATAGTTTTACTTGTTTTATTTCTCATTGCTTAATCAATCAAACCCCCCCCATTCAACTTTGTTCTTTTCCTTAGTCTAAGTTAGCTTTTAATATCTAGACCGAGGGATAAAACCCTTCGATATCCAAACTACCTTCCTATCCTTGGATCGATCCCGGCTTTGCCGGATTAGTACTTGATACCTCCGCTTGGGTGTGCAACCTTTTCGGGTGCATCATACAAACACCACGAAAATTGGCAGATATAATGTTTATTATATCAGCAACTAACCCTCCAAAATTCAGCTCAATCCGAGTCCTAGAATTACCCGAACCGATCTAGCCCCAAAACCCTTATTTCGGGCCTTTTTGCTATCTTTTGCCCAAATTCTATTTAGGCCTGTGAGATATGTTTATGGGACATTCCCAATGTTATATCAGACTCCCACTAGTCATATCATCTGATTAAATACCCATTCGACGATCGTAGTTGGTTTCTAGCTAAACACTACGACCCCTAAATCAATCGGACTTGATGATCTTCTTCATCAATTGTCCTAGCCGACATATTGCTCGCATTGCCATCTTGGTCGAAGGACATCTCCTTCAACTCCTTCAGTATCTACTTTGGTTTTTCATTTGAAATTAGGGTTTATAATAAGTTTCTCTATAGGTTGTTGTTTGATTCAATTTCTTATCAGTTCAGAAGAATACGAAGACTCACCTTTCTATGGAGAAACTTGGAACTCGGTAATGATCCCTTTTCTAGTGTTTTTTTCAGTTTGATCAATAATAAATGACGGGTCTTTGTTTTTGTGTAAGATTAAGTCTGGGATATTGATTTTATAGGTTTGTCTCTGAGTGGAGATTTTTTTTACTTGATTTTGTTTTACTTTTTCGTTAGAGTTGAATTCCTGTGATTATTTGAAACTTAGTTCATGATTTTAGTATGTTTGATTTTCATTGATTGTTTGTTAGTTAATTATCTTATACAAGAAGATTGATATGCTTTAAATATGTGTCCATGTTATTATGTTGGTTAAGCTTCTTCTTCTTTATGGAAGGGGTCATCATTCGATAAAAGAAACGAATAAAAATCTTCTTCTTCTTCGAATCAAAGAAAACAACCTTTCGATGGAGATATTTTAAACTCGGTAATGGTCTCCTCAGTGTTTTCTATGATTTTTTTTTTATAAGTTTCAGTCCTGAATATGGCTTGATTTTGTAAGTTTGATTTTAATCGATTGATTTGTTTAACCGTGTGACGTGGGAAGAATGACATGCTCTTCTAACTTATCATTTCTCTTAGAATACTCTCGTGGTTTTCGAAGGTGTATAAGATTCCCCTTCATCAGTTGTTAGAAAATGTTTACTCGACAAGAGTTCAAAGTCTATTCGGCCTGAGTGGGTCTCAATTAGTGCTTCCACTTCTAATGAGGTACTCATAGTTTCAAATTTAAGATTTATGTGATTATAGAGTTCAATTGATTGATCAATATGTTGTCACTTATCAAAATTACTAGATTTTGGTTAAAAATTGTAATCTTTCTGTCTTCCCTACATTGTTTGTGTTTTCTAGGAGGTGTAAGAAAATGAGTTTGATGGTATTTTGAAGATATTGAAAAAAGCAAATTCAGTAATGCCTCATATAGTTCTACCAAGTACATTGTCGGCTTTATCTTTCGACCTTCTTTGACATGGTTTACTACCGGGTTATGATTATTAATATGCTCTTTTTACATGACATAAACTGGGTTGTCTTTTCATGGATCTTATCTTCTTTCTGCTTTTATTTCTTGAAACACCAGCAAAGGACTTTGACAATTGGGTCAAATATGCAATTTCCGCACATAGAGGGTAAGTTATCCCATCGTCATGCAGATTTCACATAACTATTTCGAATATCGACTCATGAAACAAATAATCTTGGGACAACCGTATTTTAAGAATTATAAATTTTCAATTTATTTACTTTTCGATATTTTTTTATATATATATATATACATGGAAACTGATGTCTACGTGAGTTTGTAAATATGGTGTTCAGTGTTGGTCGAGAGTTTGAGACACCTTTGGTCACTCTTCTCTAGAAAATCATATATAGTTGTAGTTTTTGATACGACATAGTCTCTACTGAAATTGAATCACCTTCTCAAGATTACCTCTCGTCTTGGCTATTATAAAAATATTATCAAATATTTGAGGATCCCGCGGAGAAGTTCTAGAAAACTCTAATCAAATAATGAAATGATTCAAATCCTAGAATACGATCACAATCCAAAGTAGCCACTTTAACATTCCTGAGATGAAAATTTCTTCTCAAATTAGGACGCTCTTCACATTGATCCGAGATGCATAGACTTTGAATCTATTCTGATTTATTCCTCTTAGATTTTGGAACTGCCTTAAATACTTCATCGCATTCCTCATAGTTTTGGATACAAGTAGACATGCCATTAAAATGAAGGTAAATGGTAGTAACAACTTTAATTGCTACATTTAAAGGTTTTAGAATAGCGAAACAAAATAAGAAACGTACAACATTGTGTAGTAGAAAATAACTATTTTATTCCAAGAGCAAGAGCAGAGCCACCTATAGGCAACCCTATCACAAATGCAATATACGAATCCAAGCGAATGCACTAGACCTTCATACATGCTAACTACGTAATAAGTTCCACCGTGTCGAAGGCACAGGCTATGCCTAGTCTATATAATAAAACAGAAGAGAAAACGATGATTGGGACAAACATCCTTTTTTAATAAAAGATATTGTCTAGAAGCCCTTCTCAAAATTTGAAATATAGTCCTCAGAAATAAAATAATCAAATTGGAGAAAAAAATAACTAATTTAAGAAAAAAAGGAAACAAAAGATATTTCAAGGGTTAAAAAAAGAAATTAAAATCTCTCTCAATAAAATAATAACTAATTTAAGAAAGGGAAACAAAAGAAAATAATATCAAAAAGTTGGGTATCCAGAATATAGCAACATTAAACATGGAAAGTCGGGCGAAATTATAAAATTTCGTCACATTTTTGTTCGTGCCCAAGGTACGGGATATACTCTAGTTTTTTTTTAATGAACTACTCTAGTTATTAAATAATACTTCACTTAACAATGCCTATTTAATAAGACCGCGGCTTTGGGAAATAAAGAAAAATCTCCGGGATATAAAGAATTAGTCGAAAAACATCGATTTAGAGAGCATCTTTTTCTTTTATTATAAACATTGACTTGATCAAATATTGTCCTCTAATTTTCATTTTCTCTATCCCTTTCCCTCTCTCTCTTTCTCTTCTCGTTCTCTTACTTACTATCTCTCTCTCCCACTGTCTCACATTATCTCTCTCTCGTTGTCTCTTTCTTTCACTAACTATCTTTCTGTCATTGTTGCTCTCGCACCAAAAATCATCTAACATCTTATTACAACTTATATCATAATATATAAACATAAGCTAATTGATATGTTCTCCCCTGCCACCATTGGTATATCTTCTTTCATGACTTCTTAAAGGGGTCGGGTGTGTCTGCCGGCCGCCTTACCACAGAGAAGTGCATTTCTTGGGATTGGGTATTCGTCTCTGATCGATTCTACTGGCGAATAAACACGTAAATAGAACTATTGGCCGAGGTATTGACGAGCCCAAAACTCAGATCTCACATTCCACATCCCTACATTATCTAGAGCCACATAGGCTGCAGTCCAGGAGTTAGGATATACCTGCACCACCAATAGTTGCTTATCTAGTTAATCATTTAGCCCTCTAATTATGTATTTGTGGAGCAAAAATCACTAAACAAAATCAGTTCAACAATCATAGTTACTAAGTAGTACTTGAACGGTGCAACGTGAAATGGCGTCTCTCAGATTATATTGGTTTTTACTTGTGGATTTCCATTGTCCTTGTGAAGAGGGAAATACCTCTTGAATAATAATAGCTTGAACACAGAGAGAGAAGACAAGAAAGAGAGAGAGATATGTGAGAAGATTTTTCTGTGTGTTTTATTCATTGATTTACACAAGTAATTATAGGTTTACAAGGGATTTACATATAGAAGTACTTTAGGAATAATGGGAAACTTCCCTATTCATGAATATTGGGAAACTTGGGAATCTTCCCTATTCATGAATATTACAGTAATTAACAACTTTACATAATAGCAAAACTGACTAGGGTAAGTTCTTGCTTTCGGTCGGTGCTCTTGGTCGGTCGGTCGTGCATGCTTTGCATGCTCGGTCGGTGCTATATTCTAACACTCCCCCTCAAGTTGGAGCCGGAAGGGACGTGAGGCCCAACTTGCCAATAATTGTCTTGAATGCATCAGCTTCTAGTGGTTTGGTAAAGATATCCGCTAGTTGTTCAGAAGTTGGTGTGAAACGAGGAGCGATGAAATTTGCTTTGATCTTTTCCCGAACGAAGTGACAATCAATCTCAATATGCTTTGTTCGTTCATGGAAGACTGGGTTATCGGCGATATGGAGAGCAGCTTTGTTATCACAGTGAACAATCATGGGTGAAGAATGTGTGATGCCAAGATCTTTGAGAAGGTAGAAGGTACTTCAGCCATTGAAGCTCACTAGTGAGATGTGCTAGCGCACGATACTCTGCTTCAGCAGAAGATTTAGCAATCGTTGGTTATTTCTTGGATTTCCAAGAGAGAAGGTTAGAACCCAACATAGTGAAGTAACCCGTGGTAGAACGACGACTGGAGGGGCATCCAGCCCAGTCAGAGTCACAGTATCCAGTGATGTGTAGAGAACTGGAAGAAGAGAGAAGAAGGCCATGGCCAATGGATCCTTTGAGATAACGAAGGACCCGATGAGCAGCATCAAGGTGAGTAGTGTTGGGTTTTTGTAGAAATTGACTAAGATTATTGATCGCATAACAAATATCAGGACGTGTTACGGTGAGATAGAGAAGACGACCAATCAGCCGTCTGTAAACGGTGGGATCCGAAAGAGGATCACCATCGGAAGGACTGAGGCGAAGTTTCTGTTCCATTGAGAAAGGGGAAGGACGACATGCCGAAAGACCAGAGTCTTTAATGATGTCAAGGGCATATTTGCGTTGGCAAAGGAATATGCCTTTGGAGGATCGGGAGACCTCGATCCCTAAAAAATATTTAAGAGGACCCAAATCCTTGAGAGAGAAAGTGGTGTGGAGAAAGGATTTAAGTTTGGAAATGGCGGATTCATCATTTCCAGTGATGACAATATCATCTACGTAAACTAGAACGTATAGATGTACGGAAGATGTGCAGAGAGAAAATAATGAATAGTCAGAGAGGGATTGAGTGAAACCCTTTTTGATAAGGACGGATGAAAATTTTGAGAACCATTGACGAGATGCCTGTTTAAGGCCATAGAGAGATTTCTGAAGGCGACAGACTTTGGACTCCCCCTGTTTGGAGAAACCGGGAGGTAATTTCATGAAGACCTCTTCATCGAGGTCGCCTTGGAGAAAGGCATTATTTACACCTAGTTGGTGGAGAGACCAACCTTTAATAGACACGATTGATAGAAGAACGCGTACAGTAACTAATCTTGCGACGGGGGCAAAGGTGTCATGAAAATCGAGACCCTCGATTTGTGTGTATCCTTTTGTTACAAGACGGGATTTGTAGCATTAAATGGAACCATCGGCTTTGAATTTGATTTTGTAGACCCATTTACATCCGATGACCCTTTTTCCAGAAGGGAGGTCTGTAATGGTCCATGTGTTATTTGATTCTAAAGAGGCAATTTCTTTAGACATTGCCTCACGCCAATGAGGTGAAATGACGGCTTGAGAAAAAAAAGTGGGTTCAACGGTTGTGATTACCGAATTGAGAAAGACTTGATGAGAACCCGAGAATTGTTCAAAATTTAGATATTGAGTAATAGGGTAGACCACATTAGAATCCAGGTAAGAGTGACAAATGTAGTCATTGAGATGAGTGGGTGGTCGGCGGTTGCGGGATGGCCGTGAAGGATGAATTGGGTGTTTAGACAACATCAGAAATTTATCTTCGTAAAAAAGAACATCACGAGAGGTGATTATTTTACTAGAATTCAAGTCGAAAACGCTATATCCTTTTTAATTGTGGGGATTGCTGAAGAAAATACCCGGAGATGCTCGGGAATCTAACTTTGTTTTTATCAAAGGACGTCTAGTAAAGCATAGACATCCAAAGACCCGAAGATGGTCAAATTTGGGAGGAGAACCCAAGAGTTTTTCATGAGGAGAAATGCCTTGTAATGTTGGTGTTGGCAATTTGTTGATGAGATATACTGCCGTTAGAACACATTCACCCCAAAAGGAAATTGGAAGATGGGCTTGAAGACGTAAGGAGCGTGCTACTTCCAGAATGTGTCGATGTTTTCTTTCGACGATGCCATTCTGTTGAGGAGTATGAGGGCAACTAGTTTGATGAATAATGCCCTTCTTACGGAACCATGATTGAAGTTCATGATTCATAAATTCCATACCATTATCAGATCGGATTGATTGAATTTTTGGAATAGGAATCGTTCCTTGTCCGGATTGTAAATTGAAGATGGAAGAATCAAATTGAGTTGATATATAATTAGAAAAATTCTTGAGAAATTGAGTAGTGTCGGATTTATGTGACATTAAAAAATCCAAGTGCAACGAGTAAAATCGTCCACTAAAGTTAAGAAATAACGACAACCAGAGTTTGAGGGGACGGAGAAAGGTCCCCATAAATCCGCATGAATTAATTCAAAGGGACGAGAAGAAGTAGAATTGCTGAACGGAAAAGATAAACGTGTAAATTTGGACAAGGGACAAATTTCGCACGGATTTTTATTGAATGAAACTAACTTCATACATTGAGTTCTTGATATTAAAGACTTAAAAATAGAAGAAGAAGGATGTCTGAGGCGCCAATGCCAAATATGGGAGACATCTTTATTATATAGACTATTACTAGAAATTGAAAAGGAACAAATCCTAATATCCGTGCGGAGAAAGTATAGTCCTTCATGGAGATCACCAAGTCCAATCCTCGTTTTCGTCACTGGGTCCTGAAAGACACATGTAAGACGTTTTTGGGAATTAAATTTGAATTGAAGAGAATTGGTGAGTTGGGAGACAGAAATTGGTGAGTTGGGAGACAGAAATTAAATTGATTTTAAATTCCGGAACATGTAAGACGTTTTTGAGAATTAAATTTGAATTGAAAACAATCGTTCCAATGTGACGTACTTGAATACGTTTACCGTCCGGTAAACGGACAAAACATTGAGGTGGAGCATCAACATAATGTGAGAAACGAGATAAAGAACTACATATATGTTTGGCGGCACCGGAATCAATAACCCAACGAGAAGAGAGGAATTGAATACTTGTAAAGTTAATACCTGCGTCGGTAGATCCTTGAGTAGGATTGGAAGTGCCGTTAGAATGGCGTTGGTGATCAAGAAGTGAAAGAAGACCTTGATATTTCTCTTGAGTTAATGAGGTGGCTAGAGGTGCTCCCGTTGGAGGATCAACCGTCTCGGTTGCGGTGGCGTCAATTGGACCGATCGTGGTGAGCGATTTGGCCGAACACCCGAAATGGAATGGTTTGGATAACCGTTTAATTGATAACATGTAGCCCGGACGTGGCCATGTTGTTGACAATAGTCACAAAAGGGACGAGCTCGTTTAGGACGTTGAGCGTTTGGTTTCTCCATTCGAAAATTTCGTTGATCATTGTTGTATGTTGCAAGGGTGGCGGCTTCCGGTGGATTGGCAGTAGCGACCATGATATTTTGTTGGATTTCTTCTTGTTTGACAAGAGAATGAATCTTTAGGATTGAAGGAAAAGGATCCATTAACAAAATTTGACTTCGAATTGCCGAAAAACGGTCATGAAGCCCTTGAAGAAATTCCATAGCACGTTCTTGATTAGTACGATCAAGTAACTGTAGATGGTGAGAAGTCTACGGGTCGGAAGTCAGAAGGTCGGTAGCTGAAACGTCTTCTGGAATTCCAAACGTCGAGTTCCTGATTGATGGGCACCAGCAACGTGTGAAAGAAACCTGCAAAAGAAGGTGAACAGACACAAACAAACCCGTGAAGGCTTGGGGGGACACCGGGATGGTGCCTGCCAAGGGCCCTCCGACGGTCAAGTCAGCAAAGTGTTACAATGAATAATAAACGAAATGCCTGAGGATGTAACCGTTGATGTGTAATCGGAGACTGGCTAGGCTCGTAGAATGACCGGAGTTCGAATCTACGGGAGTGAAAGGATCAGGAGTATGAGAGTAGACGTTACCAGTAGCGTCGAGCAAGAAGAAGGATGTGATCTCCTCGAAGACGTCTGGAAGCGTCGAGCAGGAAGCGTCGAGTCGGAAGCGTCGAGCAGGAAGCGTCGAGCAGGAAGCGTCGAGCCGGAAGCGTCGAGCAGGAAGCGTCGAGCAAGGATAAGCTTTAACACCTTTGAGGCGTCTAGTAGTGTCTATGACCAGAATCAGGTGAACTTGTATGCTAAACGTCTCAAGGATAATCGAAGAACAGAGGGCGAGTGGAGAAGAAGAAGTTGTATGAGTTGCTTTGCTCTGTCTTCGATGATCTGAGAAATGAAAGTGCTCCTCTTTATATAGGCTTGAGGAGTGATCCGTTGGGAGGAGTAAAGGCTGACCGTTACGGAGTAAATGCATGTCAAGATACCTGGGATATGGTGACGTGTACGCTGGCTGTACATGCACAACGGTTGTGCATGATCTCTGGCAACTACTCTGATTGTGCATGTGCATGGTCTCACATTTATGTGAGACGTTACCATGTTATGCATGTCAATAATGGGGGAATATTCGTTGCTGGGGTTACGTTGACCAAGTCAGATATCTTTGTCATTATGGATATATTTGACATGTGGAGTATCTCTTCATTAAATAATCTCTTACACGTGGTGCGTGGAGATATGGACGTGTCGAGCGCCAGACGTGTGGAGATTCGGGCGTGTGGAGTTTTGTGCACGTGAGAACTCTTTGCACGTGATTGGGCCTTGACACGAGTTTTAGGGTCTAGTTGACGAGTACCCATTAAGAGACTTCTGGGCTGGGCCCAAACAAGGACAAGCGAGCCGGGTTGGGCTTGACGTCCCGATGGACATTTTATCGTCGAGGGCCCAGGTGTAGTTTTTGGTCAACACAGTTTGTCCCCCACTCTCTAAGTAAATGGTCTATTTCCTTGGAGAGTAGATGAGAAGGAAGGAACGAGGGCGGTCCCGTTGGTTAGATGATTTTTGTGTCAGGCGTGTGAACCAGATAACAACGTTGCAGCCCTGCTTGGGAGGAGAAGTCCGGGAGACCTTCCCCGTCGTCGGGCAGGTTTCGAGATGTCCCTCGCGTTATCGCACCACGTCGAAGGTTTGTCTGAATCGAGGCGTTTCGAGGGTCTTCCTAACGCGGCCTGGGCGGCATGGAGCAAGGTCCCCATGCCGCTTGGGCAGCGTGGATCAAGCTCCCCACGCTGCTTGGGCAGCGTGGAGCAAGGTCCCCACGCTGCCTGGGCAGCGTGGAGCAAGATCTCCACGCTGCCTGGGCAGCATGGAGCCTCCCACGCTGCCTGGGCAGCGTGGAGCTTCCCACGCTGCCTGGGCAGCATGGAGCCTCCCACGCTGCCTGGGCAGCGTGGAGCTTCCCACGCTGCCTGGGCAGCGGGGAGCTCTTGCTTCACGCTGCTGGGCAGCGCGGAGGCTTCCCCCGCTGCCGAGGCAGCGCGGAGGCTTCCCACGCTGCCGGGGCAGCACGGAGGGTCCACTATTGTCGAAGTACGACGCCGGGAGTTCTTTTTTCGGGGAGACCGAATTTGGTGACTTGGCGGAGTAGTGCCATGTGGACGCCCAGGTGGCGTTTATGTCATGGATCATCAGGATCTTGCCATGTGGCGATGTGACCCATGAGTCGATGTGGCCCTTTGATCAGGGGTTGGGAGTCCTATAAAAGGGATCCTTAGGCCTTTGAAGTTCATTGTTGTGAAAACTTTTTTAGAGCTCTGGATTTCTAGAGGCGGTTTTCTCCTGTTCTTCGCGTTCTTCGTGATCTTCATACCAATTCTCAACAAGTAAGTCATTTTTTCATTTTTTGAAATTTCGATCCTTCGATCTGTTTCCGTCGTATGGAACTTGCTATTTTTCGTTTGTCTTACCGATCAGCATGTTCTTCCATATTAGTGCTTGTATGAAACTTCCCGTATGCATGTGAACTTGTAGTAGGCGTATGCATCCACTCGTAGTAGTTACACGGAAACTTGTAGCTGTTGTGTAAACTAGGAGTAGTTGTAAATGTGCATGCAAACTGGTAGTAGTTGTAGTACAAGTAAACTTGTAATTCGTATTGGCGCACGAGTGAACCGGTGAAGCATGTAGGAGTGCACGTAAATTAGTAGCACGTGTGGGAGTACATGTAAAGCTTTATGATATGCGTGGTTGTACGCGTAAACTTGTGAGGTGGAGGTGTGTACACGTACTCATGAGAAGGATGCGTGCAAAATCTTTGACGTGTATCTATTCACAAGAGAAAAAATTACTCAATCCTGTAAGTAGTGCGGAAAATACCTCAATTTAACGTGACTCGTCTATATGCGTTCTTGATTCGTAAGTGTCTTTATTTTGTACATGCCTCCATTTTGCACGCGATCTTCAGTTAGTCTGTCTTGTACCCGTGTGAGGCATTCCTGAGTGTGTTTTCCCTTTGATACGTAGGATGGCCAGGACTTTCCCATACAACCGTGAACAAAGTAGTGCTGAGCTTTCTCCGCATTTAGGTGGAGGGCCTCATGTTGACTCGTCTTCTGATGACGAGATCGATGTGGAACAACAACTCTCGGTGCTGACTGAGGAGTGCGTAGAAAACCTCAGGATGAGCTATCAAATTCCAGCAGGTCTAAAGATGAGAGCGCCTGAACTTGGTGAAACTGTAGTCGAGTCGCGTCGGCCTGGATATTATGCCTTTTATGAGAACTTTCTGGAAGCGGGCATACGATTCCCCATTTCTTGTCTGGTGAGGGATGTGTTGATTAGGTTTGGGATAGCCCCCACTCAACTCATGCCGAACGCGTGGAGGTTGTTGATGGCCTTGGAGAAGCTTGGGGAGAATCTGAATGATCCTCTAACCGCGCAAGATGTAACTGCCCATTATTTCATGAAAGCAAACGATCATGGATCAAGGCAGTACCAACTCAAAGTCCGTCCAAAGATGGCAAAGATTATAGTTGGTTTGCCACGTTCTGAAAAGAATTGGCAGCGCCGGTTCTTCTTTGTTAAGAGGGACGGCGTGTTTACCCCGCGCGAGAGCGGGAATGTCTCGTTCAAATGGAGAAGTGCTCGTGAGTGTCGTCCATATTGTCGATTACGCTTTCACATGCATTGTTCTTATGCGTTTGGTTTTCACATGTTTTGTTTCGCATGTCTTGTTTCACATGTTTTGTTTCACATGTTTTGTTTCACATGTTTTGCTCCACGTGTTTTGTTTCACGTGTTTTGTTTCACGTGTTTTGTTCCACGTGTTTTGTTTCACATGTTTTGTTCCACGTGTTTTGCTTCACGTGTTTTGCTTCACATGTTTGGTTTCACATGTTTTGCTCCACGTGTTTTGTTTCACGTGTTTTGTTCCACGTGTTTTGTTTCACGTGTTTTGTTTCACGTGTTTTGTTTCACCCACGTGTTTTGTTTCACGTGTTTTGTTCCACGTGTTTTGCTTCACATGTTTTGCTTCACGTGTTTTGCTTCACGTGTTTTGCTTCACATGTTTGGTTTCACATGTTTTGCTCCACGTGTTTTGTTCCACGTGTTTTGTTCCACGTGTTTTGTTCCACGTGTTTTGCTTCACATGTTTGGTTTCACATGTTTTGCTCCACGTGTTTTGTTTCACGTGTTTTGCTCCACGTGTTTTGTTTCACGTGTTTTGTTCCACGTGTTTTGTTTCACGTGTTTTGTTTCACATGTTTTACTCTGACATCTGCTCTGTGTAATGTAGAATTAGCAGACGGGAATTTGTACGGATTTTCTCGTGACGATCAGATAGTCAGGCTCCAGAAATTCTGGGAGGAGCCCGCATTGAGGAGGAGTTGGAAAAGGTTGGTTTTCGGAGAGACTGAGTCTGCAGCTCCTAGACGTGCACAGGGTACGTGTTCTGCTTTTTGCGTTCATCAGCTTTCTCCATGCGTTTTACTTTTACCTGTTTCCTCCGTGTGTGTAGATGTTTTCTTCAGCTGTTTCCTTTGTTTCTTACAGGTGGAAACATGGCTCCAAGACAGAGTTTTAAGGTACCATCAGCTATGGAGGTGGCCTCCAAGAAGAAAATTCCAACGAAGAAGCCGAGAGTCGAAACGTCTCCCGAGTGTGTGTTCGTTCATCCCCCTACTTCTGGTATTGGGCCCTCTTCCTCGGGAGTTAATACGCATGAGGCAGACTCTGGAGCGATGCATGTGGATTTTTCCTCCTCGATGTCGGTGTTCGAAGACCCATCCTCCCTTCGACGTGTTTCTAGCTCCTTAACTTCTGAGAGTGATAAAGCTTATCTTAAGAAGATAGGTGTTCAGAAGGCGTTGGAGCAGACTGCGCTTTGTGGTTACCAGGTTTGTAGTTCAAAAAGTGTTAGAACAGACGTCTGTTACATCATCGGCTTCCCGACTTGTATGTGTTAACGTCCATATTCTTTGTTGTAGGCGATGATGAGTGCGAACTACGCCCAGGAACATATTAGTTCTTTGAACGCGCAGATCGAAGCGGAGAGTAGTCGCCACGCAGAGTCGGAGAGATCCATGCAAGGGCGCTATGAGGAGTTAGAGGCCAAGTACTCCAAGCTGAAGATCTCGCATAAGAAGTGTGCGGGAGTGCTTAAAGAGATGACTTACAATACTGTGGCAGTAGCTCGAGGCGAGATGATGAAGCAGTACGTCGCAAACGAGCATACAGGATGGGACCTCGAAGGAGAGATTGAGCGTTATGAGGCCCTGAAGGATGTTGATTACAGCTTGGATTCTTGCTCTGACTAGAGATGTCTTTCGAGTCGTGGACTCTATTTCCTTCTTTGCTTGTCTGTTTTTGTTTCAGTACTAGTTTGATAAACTTCGTGAATGGGTGTGTTTTTGCCCCATTCTTTTTAAGTATTTCAACTCGAACTTGGTGAGACGTTGATTCTCACTTGTTATGTTATGAATGAAGTATTTTGTTTACGTTTATACTGTGCACACAATGTGTGAACGTTCTTTGTATGAGCAAACGGGTTGCCTTTTATGAGTCATATTGACTTATGTTTTATAGATGTGGAGCATGCCGAATCTGTGCAAGTATTTTGTGCATGTAAAAAGACAAGCAGAAGTAAGAGACTTAGATTTTAAGTGAATAATACCTCAGGAAATTCTTTATTGATACATGTGAAAATTTCGTGCGTTAGTACGAGTACAAGACAATCGGGTTGTCGTATGTAACCCTTTTATAGGAAGGGTAGCAATCGGGTTGCCGAGTACATGTAAAACAGATGAGCAATCGGGTTGCTAAGTACATGTAAAGAAAATGAGCAACCGGGTTGCCACTTTGTCGATGCTTGCGAATGTAGACAGACAAACGGATTGTCTTGTAGTTGAGTTTGTTGTACATTCACACCTGGTTTGTGTTGTCTTTTCATGCGTTTTATTGGTTCTTCATCTGTTGCTTCTTCATATGTCTTTACGTGCAATGTTGCTTCTTCTCATGTCTGTATGTGCATTTTATTGCTTCTTCAACTGTTGCTTCTTCATTCGTCTTTACGTGCATTTTATTGCTTCTTCGTTCATGCTTGTTTTTTCCCACATCTCTTTGTCCTGTGAAAATACATCATGAGTGTGTTCCCCCCAGCCTAAGTGTAGTACTGAACTTTGTGCTGGACTTAGGCTGTGTTAACCTTCGGCAAGAAGTGTCTTCGATTTCCTGTGGGGGAAGAAACAAGTGGTCAATGGCATAGCCATTGACCCTCCGACGCTCAAGTTAGTCAAGTACTAAAAGAGAAGCGAAAGATGGAATATTTGAGTTTAGAGTGCGAAAACTACTTCCCATTTCCTCTCGACATGTTCTTGTGAGCGTGAAACGTGTACTGATGTGAAGATGTTGTTACCTGCACAATTTCCGTTGAGGGGCTATAGTCGGTGGAAATCCCACCGACTCTCCGATGCCTAAGTCAGTACATGTACAAGTAGGAGAGAAAACAAAAAAGTAACAATAGAGTTTAGAAATGATACAATTTGAGATGCACGGCATTCCAACTGTTGTTTATGTCACGTCCATCTTGTGCTTGAATTTTATACGCGCCTTGTCCTACCACTTTAGTGATCTGATATGGGCCTTCCCAAGTAGGTGCAAGTTTTCCAGCGCCGCTTTCTTTGGTGTTCTGGAACACCTTTCGAAGTACCCAATCTCCTACCTTAAACGTTCGAGCTCGTATGTTTCTGTTGTAATGACGTGCTACTTTCTGTTGGTAAGCTGCATTTCTAATGGCTGCCATATCACGAATTTCATCGAGCGTGTCGAGATTGTGATTGAGTTGTTGCCAGTTACTTTCTTCTTCTGTCCATTGGTAACGGGTAGAAGGAAGTCCTGCTTCTGCTGGTACGACGGCTTCTGAGCCATAAGCGAGTGAGAAAGGAGTTTCTCCTGTCGGAGTTCGAACAGTGGTTCTGTACGCCCATAAGACTCCTGGTAGTTCATCTGCCCAGGCGCCTTTGGCTTTCTTCAATCGTTTTTTTATTGTGTTCATGATTGTTTTGTTGGAAGATTCAGCTTGTCCATTTGCTTGGGGGTATCTCGGAGTTGAGAAGTTTAGTTTGATCCCCCATTCTTTGCAAAAATCTTGAAAGTCGAAACTAATGAATTGCGAACCGTTATCGGTCACAATTTCTTTTGGAACGCCAAACCTGCAAATGACATTCTTCCAAATAAAACTTTTTACCTCTCTATCTCGGACTTGGTGGAATGCTTCTGCTTCAATCCATTTGGTGAAGTAGTCCGTCACAGCTAACATGTACACCCGTTGTCCGGGTGCTGTAGGAAGTTTTCCTACTATGTCCATCCCCCATTTCATGAATGGCCAAGGAGATAGTATTGAGTTGAGACGTTCTGGGGGGAGATGAGATGTGGGTGCGAAGCGCTGACAACTATCACACTTTTTTACGAAGTCAATGCAATCTGACCTCATAGTTGGCCAATAGTACCCGGCAGTGAGTACTCTAGTTGTTAGACTGCGTCCTCCGGAATGATTCCCACATTCTCCTGCATGTAATTCAGTGAGGACGTACCTGGCTTCTTGTGGGGTGATACACTTGAGATAAGGTCCTGAGTATGACCTCTTGAGTAGTTGTCCATCTAGGATGGTGTATCGGGCAGCTTTAGCACGAATCTTTCTCGCTTCTCCTTTGTCTTCTGGTAACTCGTCATTTTCCAAGTATCGAATCAAGGGATCCATCCAGCTATCGATTTGATCCGTAGCGGCTACCTCTGAAGTAGGATTTTTCCACACTGCTGGCCACTCAAGCAAAACTAGAGGAATATTTTGAGTTACCTTTGTTTGAATTGAAGAACCGAGGTTAGCGAGCGCATCAGCGTGTCCATTCTCTAGACGAGGTATCTGTGTTATGTTCATTTCTTTGAAGGAAGTTTGTAACTCTTTTACGTGAGCAAGGTATGCAGTCATTTTGGCGTCACGTGCTTGATAAGTTCCCTGTAATTGGTTGACAATGAGTTGGGAGTCTGACTTAACATCTACTCTCTGGATTCCCATTTCTTTTGCAAGTGTAAGTCCAGCTATAAGTGCCTCGTACTCAGCTTCATTGTTTGTTCCTTTGAACGCACAACGGATAGCTCGTTGTATTAGATCTCCTTCGGGAGAAGTCAGAGCTATCCCCAACCCTACACCGTTCATGTTGCTTGAACCATCTACTGATAGGTTCCACTTCTGCTCGCTTTTGTCGGTTAAGCACAACAATTCTTTTTCTGCATGCACCGATATGTTAGGTGAAAAATCAACAATGAAATCAGCTAGTACCTGTGACTTGATAGCGTTCCTTGGTTGGTATGAGATGTCGTACTCACTCAACTCTACTGCCCATTTGGTAAGGCGTCCAGAGAGTTCTGGTTTATGGAGAATGTTCTTCAGCGGGAATTCTGTAACCACTACCATAGAGTGACATTGGAAGTAAGGTCTGAGTTTACGAGCAGCGTGGACCAGTGCAAGTGCAAGCTTCTCCAACTGGCTATAACGCGTCTCTGCGTCTAGAAGTGACTTGCTCACATAGTAAACTGGAAGTTGTTTTTTATCTTCCTCTCGTACTAGCACGGCGCTTGCTGCCGTTTCTGCAACAGCCAAGTAAACATAAAGTTTTTCACCTTCTTTGGGTTTTGAGAGTAGAGGTGGAGAGGTCAGGTACGCTTTGAGTTGTTGAAGTGCGTCTTCGCATGCTGGCGTCCACTCAAAGTTTTTTGACTTGCGTAGGGTGGCGAAGAAAAGGTAGCACTTTTCAGAAGATTTTGATATGAAGCGACTAAGTGCGGCGACTCTCCCTGCTAACTTCTGTACGTCTTTTATGCAAGTGGGAGATGGAATGTTCATGACTGCTTGTATCTGTTCTGGATTGGCTTCGATTCCTCTTTGTGTCACCATGTAACCTAAGAATTTTCCAGAGGAAACACCAAATGAACATTTAGCAGGGTTTAGTTTCATGTTATACCTTTTAAGGACGTCGAAGGCCTGGCGGAGATGATCCAAATGTTGTTCAGCCTCCAAAGACTTGACTAACATGTCGTCAATATATACTTCCATGGTATCACCTAGCATTTCGGCAAACATTCTGTTGACGAGTCTTTGATAAGTGGCTCCTGCATTCTTTAACCCGAAGGGCATCACCTTATAACAGAAGATACCTCGTTCCGTCACAAAAGCCGTCTTCTCTTGATCTTCAGGATGCATCAAGATTTGGTTGTATCCGGAGAAGGCGTCCATAAAACTCAAAAGTTCATGGCCAGAGGTAGCGTCGACCAGCATGTCAATATGTGGCAATGGAAAAGAATCTTTCGGACATGCTTTGTTGAGGTCGGTGAAATCGATGCAGACTCTCCACTTACCATTTTTCTTTCTTACCACTACTACATTAGCGAGCCAGTCAGGATAGTTGACTTCGCGTACTGATCCGATATCGATCAATTTCTGAACTTCTTTATTGATAACTCTATTTCTCTCTGGAGCAAACTTCCTCCTTTTTTGCTTGACAGGAGAAAAACTTGGGTCGACCTGCAATTTGTGAACTATGATTTGAGGATCAATACCTGTCATGTCACCGTGTGACCATGCGAAGCAGTCATGGTGAAGCGTGAGGAATTCTACTAGCTTTTCTCTGAGCGTAGGATTTAGTCTTGAACCGATCTGTATTTTATGATCCGGTAGCTCTGGGTGAATCTGTACTTCATCCAACTCCTCCATAGTTGGCTTGTCTGGGTCACTATGGAGTAGTTGTTCTGTCTGTAATTGCTATAAAGGAGCTTTAGGCGTCTTCAAGGTGTTTTTGTAGCAGTTTCGAGACGTGCTCTGTTCGCCTTTGACTTCACGCACCCCCCACGGAGTAGGGAACCTTATAACTTGGTGGAAGGTTGATGGGACTGCCCTCATGTTGTGGATCCAAGGACGTCCAAGTATGATGTTGTAGGCAGAGGGACTGTCGAGTACTACGAAGGTTGTACTCATGTTGATTCCACCTGCAAAAACAGGTAAAGAAATTTCGCCGAGCGTGTACTTTTGCTCGCCGCTGAAACCGATGAGAATGGTGGGTCGGCGACATATACTCGTTTCTTCCAATCCCATTCCTCGGAATGCATGTAAAAACAACACGTTAGTAGATGAACCATTATCGACAAGTATTCTTTTAACAAGAACATTAGAAATAGTAAGTGAGATAACGAGAGCGTCATGATGAGGGTTGACGAGCCCTGATGCTTCATTGTCTGGGAAGCTGAGAACTTGGTCTGTGAAGACAGGTGAAGACGTTTTAGATGAGTGAGCGTCTGGGTTGACCGCTACACGTGCACTTCTTTTGGCGGCTGAATGACTGACTCCGCTTACTTCTGATCCTCCTGTGAAAACCAAACATGTTTTTGTTGGAGTTGGTTCCTCTGGTTCCTTTGGATGAACATCTCTTTGGGCTATAGTATGTTTCCCTTTATCTGTCAATAGGTCAGTGAGGTGACCTCTCTTCAAAAGTTCAGCTACTTCTAGTCGAAGGGCTATGCAATCAGTGGTCATGTGCCCGTGGTCAGCGTGGAACTTACACCACTTGGTATTGTCTCTCTTATCACTAGGAGTTTTTGTCTTGGCGGGCCATCTTACTACATTGCCCATTCCTTTCATTACAGCGACTACTTCGACAGGTTCAATGTTGAGATTGTATTCTGGAATTTTGGAGCGAACAGGCGCTTGATTCTTATCACTTGGACGTCCAGAGGGGGTGTTGGATGGTTTCCTGTTCTCTCGGGACAAGGGTCCTCTGGATGTTGGATATGGTTCTGCATGTCGACGATCGGTCCTTCTGTCGGACTGTCTAGAGCGTCGATCACTGCTTCTTCCTTCATACGAGTATGACCTGTTTCGGTGAGCTTCGTCTTCTTCCCAACGAATTTCTACCCACGCCCTTGCTAACACGTCTTCCATTGTAGTGCAGTTGAACTTTGTGAGTTCTTTGTAAAGCTCTCCATCTGGTAGAAGACCCTTTCTGAAGGCGTCTACAGCAGTTTCTTGGTTACAATAAGGGATAGATACTTTCTCCCTGTTAAATCTTCCCACGTAGTCACGTAGTGGTTCTCCTCTTCTTTGGTGGACTCGGTACAAGTCACCAGAAAGTTTTTCCAACTTTTTGCTGCTGGCGAATTGTTCGACAAAGGTGTCTGTCAACTGGGCAAATGATGCAATCGAGTTATTTGGGGGGTTTGTGTACCACTGTAATGCTGGTCCGATGAGACTAGACCCAAAACTTTTGCACATGCATGCCTCACGCAGGTCTCTTGGAATAGCTGCTGTGAACATCCTCTGCTTGTAAGAGGCAATGTGGTCATCTGGGTCAGACGTACCATCATACATCTTCATGTTTGGGAAAGAAAACTTCTTTGGCATCTCCACCAACGCGATAGCATCGACAAAGGGCGAGTCAGCGTAACTGTGAGGAAGACTCTTTTTGAAAGGAGTGGGCATTCCTGGAATACGTGTAATCAATACTTCCATCTCTGCCAATTTCTTTGCCATTGCCTGTTCTAGAGGAGTACCTGTAAACGCAAACGGAAGCGAATCAGAAGATACATTAGCTTGAGTTGATCCGTTTGTCATAGGATACATAGTAGGTAAAGTATATGGGAGAGAAGAGTAAAAGGGTGTAGTAGTTGGAAGAGTTTGATGCGTGTGCTGGGTGACACGCAATGGTGTGACAGGAGTAGCGGTAGGGACTGGAGTCGATCCTCCAGCCGTTACAGGAACTTCTTGACTCGAGGGGCCTGCTCCTTCTGTACTTGTAGGAACTGGTCTGGCATTTCTTGAGGTATGAATTCTGGAACCTCCTGGAGTCATCATAGAAAGTTCGGTAATCTTTTCCTGGAGTAATTGGTTCTCTGCTCTAACCAACAGGTTCTCTTCTTCCAACGCTTTGAAGCGTTCAGAGTTCTCTCGTACTTGAGCGGTAAGTGCCGCAAGTTGAGCAGAAACGTCAAGAGGAGCAGATGTCATGTTCTCTTCCATTTGGCTGATTGTCTTCGTTGTTAGTTGCTGAGGCCCCACGGTGGGCGCCAAACTGTAGACGGTGAGAAGTCTACGGGTCGGAAGTCAGAAGGTCGGTAGCTGAAACGTCTTCTGGAATTCCAAACGTCGAGTTCCTGATTGATGGGCACCAGCAACGTGTGAAAGAAACCTGCAAAAGAAGGTGAACAGACACAAACAAACCCGTGAAGGCTTGGGGGGACACCAGGATGGTGCCTGCCAAGGGCCCTCCGACGGTCAAGTCAGCAAAGTGTTACAATGAATAATAAATGAAATGCCTGAGGATGTAACCGTTGATGTGTAATCGGAGAGTGGCTAGGCTCGTAGAATGACCGGAGTTCGAATCTACGGGAGTGAAAGGATCAGGAGTATGAGAGTAGACGTTACCAGTAGCGTCGAGCAAGAAGAAGGATGTGATCTCCTCGAAGACGTCTGGAAGCGTCGAGCAGGAAGCGTCGAGTCGGAAGCGTCGAGCAGGAAGCGTCGAGCAGGAAGCGTCAAGCCAGAAGCGTCGAGCAGGAAGCGTCGAGCAAGGATAAGCTTTAACACCTTTGAGGCGTCTAATAGTGTCTGTGACCAGAACCAGGTGAACTTGTATGCTAAACGTCTCGAGGATAATCGAAGAACAGAGGGCGAGTGGAGAAGAAGAAGTTGTATGAGTTGCTTTGCTCTGTCTTCGATGATCTGAGAAATAAAAGTGCTCCTCTTTATATAGGCTTGAGGAGTGATCCGTTGGGAGGAGTAAAGGCTGACCGTTACGGAGTAAATGCATGTCAAGATACCTGGGATATGGTGACGTGTACGCTGGCTGTACATGCACAACGGTTGTGCATGATCTCTGGCAACTACTCTGATTGTGCATGTGCATGGTCTCACATTTATGTGAGACGTTACCATGTTATGCATGTCAATAATGGGGGAATATTCGTTGCTGGGGTTACGTTGACCAAGTCAGATATCTTTGTCATTATGGATATATTTGACATGTGGAGTATCTCTTCATTAAATAATCTCTTACACGTGGTACGTGGAGATATAGACGTGTCGAGCGCCAGACGTGTGGAGATTCGGGCGTGTGGAGTTTTGTGCACGTGGGAACTCTTTGCACGTGATTGGGCCTTGACACGAGTTTTAGGGTCTAGTTGACGAGTACCCATTAAGAGACTTCTGGGCTGGGCCCAAACAAGGACAAGCGAGCCGGGTTGGGCTTGACGTCCCGATGGACATTTTATCGTCGAGGGCCCAGGTGTAGTTTTTGGTCAACACAGTAACGATTTCCCTTGACCACAAATACATGGATCGATTACCATAAGAGATTGTTGATGTGGCGTGAAAATGCCACATTTAGGTCACTTAACTTTGATGAGATAGTTCTTTTCAAGTTTTATTTCTAATAATTTATGTGTTTTTATTGCTAGGTAGTTTATTTGTGGTTTGGCGTGTAATCCGGAATAAAGAGAGCGAATTATCACATTTTCATCTTATGCGGCAAAATAGAAGAAAAGAGCACCAGGGGTATTTTGGTCATTTTGGTCAAAATCAGAAGTCAAACAACAAGTGAAGTCAATGACGAGTCCGACGGTGAAAACGGAAGTTGATTCGGAGTTCGGACGGGGAAGTTATGAAAGAAAGAAGCCAAGGTCTTTTCTTGAAGGCACTTCCCTTGGTTTTAATGTAGAGACAAGATGGAGGCACCTCTTGATTTCTAAATCAAGCCCAAAGCCCACATAAACCAAAGAAGAAGAAAAGAGTTGAAAATATATGGGCACCCTCTTTATGGTTCAAAGTCAAGTTTGAGTCAAAGTCTTGACCTAGGGTTTTAATAGTAAAGGGTTACTATTCATCATCTTCTTCACTAAGAAGCAAGATAGAGGTGTGGCTAGGGTTTGGTGTTCTTCACCAAAAACAACAAAAGTTTGAGCTAGAGAAGGGTTTGATAGCAAAAGAGTGAAGGAGAGAAGGAGGGTGTCGGCCAACTTGGCCGGCACCACACAAAGTCGCGGTACAAGAGAGCTCGGGACTAACCCACACCAGCTCGGACGCATGGAACAGCAGCAGCGTCGACAGCAAGCTCCGATCCGCACAACAGCAGCTCGGAACGTGTGCTGCTCGGGATTTCATCGAGGATGCAGCTGCAAGGCACGGGCTTGCACGGACAGGAGCAGCTGTACACGGGACCTTCACTGCTGTACACGGGAGTTGCTCGGACAGTTCGGACCTTTCATGGGATGAGCGGCTGCAGCTCGGAACAGCTTGCCGTGGTCGGATTTGGTCGGATTTCTTGATTTTTGGCCGAAACCTAGCTTTCTTTCGTCGGATTTTTCATGGTGTTCCGGCAACTTTCTCGATCCGAAACCTTAGGGCTTTTATTCCCCATCATCTTGGCTTGCTTCCCATGTGGTTTGATTTGATTTTGGTGGAAAATCTCTGGAGGGAGAAAGCTTGGTGAAGCTTTAATGGAGTTTGTGTTCTAAATGGAGAAGATGATGGTGGTCTCTATGGGGAGATCTGATTTTTGCTCGGGGACACCCAAATTGCACTATTAAAGGGAAATCCAGAATTTTGCTACGGGGAGATCGACTACACTTAGAGACTCACTTTTCTCGACGAACCTAGCCTCGAGCCACATCGGAAAAAGGGGGATTTCTCATCATTCTCTTTCCATTTATTTTTCATTAACCATTTTTAGCTAAATCAAGTGTGTCGATTATATGGGATGAAATGTGATGAATTTGTGATTATGTTTAATATGACTTGATGTTTTGATTATGAATTGATGTTTATTTGATTCGATTATCGTTTTGATCATATTTTCATGTGTCTTGTCAAACACTTCGCATAGTTAATAGACAAAACGAAACATTCGATGACTCGGGATTAACCGATTTTGACGTTTGTTTGACTAAGTATGATCTCCGGCTATAAGTAGTACTTAGAGACATCTACTTTAGGAGTCGAATATTGATTGTACATCGATACATTAAATCGGACCATACATAGTTGTAGATTTATCATTATGGATTCCCAGACTTCGATACATCAACTTTCGTATTCGGATACTCTTGAAGCATGATTTGAGTATGATGATTGACTTACTATTTGTTTACATTTGAGTTTAATTGACTTCGTCTAGTTTTATGAACTAGAAGCCTTGGTCTTAATCGTCTATTGACACAAAGTTTGATAATGCGTACTTAGTTTGATAATCGACACTTACTAACCTTTGATTGATTATACTTAGTTTGACGTATTATACTTATTAGTGTCATACTTGTTCATTTTCAATTCATTAGATAGTGTGTATAAGTTTGATAGTCGATCCTTAGTGACGTTTGATCGGTTATGCTTAGTTAGACACATGATGCTTAGGATTGTCAATGTGGGTGAAGTTAATTACATTTTCATGCGAATAGATATTTAGTATTTGTCATTATCGATCTTGTGGATCGAAGTATCCGTCTCACTCAACTTTTGCCCGAATCGATTCGTACCCGTCTCGACTCTTGTTCCTTCGACTCTTCTCTCGAATCTCTCTCGACCGTTTAGATTGATCGTTTAGTTTAGTTTTACTCGTTTCTTATCTTATTACTTATTCAATCTAAAACCCTCATTTATCTTTGTTTCCTTTCCTATTTAGTCTAAGTTAGCATTTGATACCTAGACCGGGGGATAAGACCCTTCGACATCCAAGCTACCTTCCTATCCTTGGATCGATCCTGGCTTTGCCGGATTACTACTTGATACCTCCGCTTGGGTGTGCAATCTTTTCGGGTGCATCAAGTTTTTGGCGCCGCTGCCGGGGATAGGTTTGGTAGTTTGGATATAGGTTGTTTGTTTTGTTCATTAGTTTAGGGTTATTTGCTTACTTAGGCGTTTTTGTTTTCTTTTATTTTCTTAGTTTCTTACTTTTTCTTGTTTTTTTTAGGTACATGTTCTTCGAAAAGAGCTAAAAACAGACATTGGAGTGGAGGAAAAGAAAGGAATCAAGAAGGGTAGAAAAGTGAGAAGCGGAACAAAGCAAGAGGCTTTCGCTAGTATCGTATTATATTCTCTCTTTCTTACTTGTGTGTGATTAGTTGGAAAAGTGTTAGTTTCCATTCATAGCTTGTGTGTTATCATCATTGAACATAGTTGCATAGTATCGTCTCATTGGTACAAATGGCACATTATTGTAATGATTGGCCTTACGATGAGGATGGTGACTACATCAGTGATCCCCATGCCATTAATACTAGTCGACCACCTAGAAGTCTCCAAGACAATAGACATGCATATAAGCACGACCCGACTAGTAATGGGAATATGCGATTTGAACCTGACCGACCTCGGATGACCATGGGTGAATACCGATAGATGTATAGAGACGGTCAGACTAGAGATGGATATGGTCTTAGGGATTATGAGCATGAGGGTAACCAATCCCGTAGGAGTCTTCGAGACTATCAACAAACATTTGGGTTGACCACACCTTCATGTATGAATTTGTCATTTGATGATGCCCGTAGTTCTATTACCAGTGATCGACATGTCGAAGTCTTCGTGACTATCGACAAGCATATATGAATGGCTCATTTAGTGATGAAAATACCCGACTCGATGATTCCACTCAAAGAGTCGAACCTATGTATCTACACGAAGGTAGTGAAGAAAGGACCATGGAGACCATTAACCCGGTTTGTGCTATTTGTGGGAGCTTAAGCCATTTGACCGAGTATTGTCCCATGCCCCGTGTTCCGCGAGAGTTTTCATCTAGTTATACTCATATGCCTTATTACGAGGAGATTTCTCAAGATAGTCTCCAAGCATTTTTAGAGTTCCAGACTAGATTTAATCGAGATGTAACTGAGATCACGGAATGGATGCTCAAAATTGTTGATAGAATTGAGTCGGAGCTTATCGTCGACGAGGAAGGGGTTTTCCCACCCCAAACTCAATAGGAGACTAGGAATGATGGTGAGAGCCACCTAACCCTAGTCTTAATTTAAATGTCGAAGATGCTCCTGGTAGACCCTTTGAGCATGAATTGATCGATGACCCTTTTTGCTCGCTACCTGGACCATTATCGCCTCATAATGATAGGATTACACTAGACTTCGATGTTCAAAATGATGGCTATATGAGCAAGTTTGGGAATGACACTATTCTGAACTTTCCGAGTTTTGACACTTGTAAGGAGTCAGTCTTAGATGCCATGTTATAAAGACCTGATATTATAACTGACTGCGAGGCTCTTGATGCCTTTGAGGATATTGATGACGTAGTAGTTAGAGACATGTTGGATAGTTTTTCAGACCATTTACCTAAGGAAATCATGGACCTTAACTTGGTCCCCGAGCCTACTGCATTATCCTTAGAGCCTCGTCTGACCTTCCATACAATCTCAGACTCGATTGTTGATCCCTTTTGGGACATTTCAGACGTCTTCCCGAAGACATATATAGACATAGTGGATGTTTTATCCACTAAGCTTGCAGATGATTTTATGCCTTCGACTGACCTCTTGACCCTACACTTGTATGTTGATCCTTTTGATGACTTCTTAGTCTTCACTCCTTGTATTTATGCCTACTTAGTGGATTGTGCACCCACTAAGTTTGGGGATGGCTTCTTTTCGTTTGTCGTCTCACGTGCACTTCTTTACTTTGATATTATTGTGAGACGATTAGCACCTGTATATATCTTTCTTTGGGTTGATCCCCAAATCTTTCGTCTTTTGCTTTATGATCGTTGAGCCGATTAAGATGGGCTTTGATGTTTGCGGGTATCATCTCTGGAAACCCTCCACGAGACAAAACTCGTGTTCTCGTGCATACGAGAGACTCAAAGGCTAGTTGCATAGCTTGATGCAATCGAGTGATCCCGCGTGAGTGGTCATTTTTATATGGTCATGCTTATGCTTCATTCTTATTCTATTATTGATGTGTTAGGAGCGTTTCTCAATTTGTATACCTTTGGGACGTGGTTCGTTCCAAGTTTGGGGATGGCGTTGGGCTCATCATCAACTTGGAACTCGAATACAAAAGTCTTGGTAGTATTATCTTTTATCTCCTTCGGCTATGGTAATATCCTTCCACTCTTCTCTTTAACTTATTGTACCTCTTATATTTTAGTGAACATATGCTTAGAACATTGAGGACAATGTTAGTTTTAAGTTTGGGGATGGGGATACGACCTTTTGGTCGCATGACATCATGACCTTAGATTTCGAAAGGCAAGAGGGTTCAACAAATTGACCAAATTTGAAAATTTTTGGGTAGATTTGGTATGACTCTAGTGTTATTTTTAAGTATGTTGATACATGTGGTTCTTTCTTGATAAATCTTATGCATGCTCTTAGTCTTTTCATGAATGTTAAGTCCTTTGGTGTTGGTGTCTTATCATGTGAGTAGCATCTTAAGGAAGAAGGAACACTTCTAAGTGACCTAAAATAGTCATTAGTGGAGACTTCAACCCATGTGAGATATCTGAGCCTTTCTATTGCTTTAGAGTGTACTCTTCCGCGCTAACTCTGAGTAGAATGAAGAGCTACTCAACTTCGCAACTTTCAAAAGAGCTTAGACGATCTCATGAGCTCAACTTCCTTAGCCACTAGGAGTGACATCAGGATAGCGAATAAACCTTACTCTTGTAGTCCATGAAACCCGATAATAGTGTCAACTTTAGGGAAACGGATACTCCGCCATCCATTCATCATACTACTCCCGATAATGAAGGCATGAAAAGTAAAGAAGAAAGAATGTGAAAGCAAAGTGTGAAAGTAAAGGTGATTTGTTGAGAATACTAGTTTGTACTTTTGTGTTTGGTGTTTGGTTATGTGTGTAAAAAAGAAAAAAGAGAAAAGAGAAAGAAAAAAAGAAAAAAAAAAAAAAAGAAAAAAAAAGAAAAATAAAAAAAGAAAGAAAGTTGTTTTTGTGTAAAAGTTCATGTGAACTTTTGAGTGTATGTAAGTATATGGAATAAATAAAGTATTCAAAGCAAAAAGTCAAGTTAAAGGTTGTTTGAGTGTTCTTTTACCATTGAAGGCGTCGACATTCTCGGGATTTCATCATCTTCCATTCCATCACTTGTATCCGTTTACCTTTAGGAGACATTATTAGAGGGTAGAGTGGGTGAGAAGGGTGAGTGAGCTTCCCCATTCCGTTAGTGGTTATTTCCATTCCTAAGAGATCATTTCGTTTTAGAACTTGATATCCTCATTTAATTTTTGTATGTGTTGAGTTTACTTTATTTCATGCTCACACATGAGAGTGAACCATTAGATTCCATTATGAGTGATTTCATGTTTAAGAGCGTATGTCCGTGAGGCCAAAGTCGAGGCGAAATGTGCTATGATAGGAAACAAAGTTTTGTTACTTTAGACTTGGATGATGCTCATGATGATGGGACACTTGCACTTAAGTATGAAACTATTAGTGAGGAGACTCTTAGCATGCTTTTGTGTTTATTGGTTTGATTCATGTGTTTGACACACTTAAGTCTCTCACTTGTTGATCGTTACCTTATTTGCATCGATAGTTCAACTTTTTTATCTCTTGGAATCTTGAACATTGTGGGTGTATTCATTGGAAACCCTCACGAGACAAAACTCGTCCTTTAGGGGTAACCTAAGGGTTTAAAGGCTTGTTGCATACGCTAAATACAACCGGGATGCCTCCGAAAGTGAGTTAGGTTTACTTTATTGTCTTGTTTTGTTGTTTGCTCGAGGACTAGCAAATTCTAAGTTTGGGGATGTTGATGTGGCGTGAAAATGCCACATTTAGATCACTTAACTTTGATGAGTTAGTTCTTTTCGAGTTTTATTTCTAATTATTTATGTGTTTTTATTGCTAGGTAATTTATTTGTGGTTTGGCGTGTAATCCGGAACAAAGAGAGCGAATTATCACATTTTCATCTTATGCGGCAAAATAGAAGAAAAGAGCACCAGGGGTATTTTGGTCATTTTGGTCAAAATCAGAAGTCAAACAACAAGTGAAGTCAATGACGAGTCCGACGGTGAAAACGGAAGTTGATTCGGAGTTCGGACGGGGAAGTTATGAAAGAAAGAAGCCAAGGTCTTTTCTTGAAGGCACTTCCCTTGGTTTTAATGTAGAGACAAGATGGAGGCACCTCTTGATTTCTAAATCAAGCCCAAAACCAAGCCCAAAGCCCACATAAACCAAAGAAGAAGAAAAGAGTTGAAAATATATGGGCACCCTCTTTATGGTTCAAAGTCAAGTTTGAGTCAAAGTCTTGACCTAGGATTTTAGTAGTAAAGGGTTACTATTCATCATCTTCTTCACTAAGAAGCAAGATAGAGGTGTGGCTAGGGTTTGGTGTTCTTCACCAAAAACAACAAAAGTTTGAGCTAGAGAAGGGTTTGATAGCAAGAGAGTGAAGGAGATAAGGAGGGTGACGGCCAACTTGGCCGGCACCACACAAAGTCGCGGTACAAGAGAACTCGGGACTACCCACACCAGCTCGGACGCATGGAACAGCAGCAGCGCCGGCAGCAAGCTCCGATCCGCACAACAACAGCTCGGAACGTGTGCTGCTCGGGATTTCATCGAGGATGCAGCTGCAAGGCACGGGCTTGCACGGACAGGAGCAGCTGTACACGGGACCTTCACTGCTGTACACGGGAGTTGCTCGGACAGTTCGGACCTTTCATGGGATGTGCGGCTGCAGCTCGGAACAGCTTGCCGTGGTCGGATTTCTTGATTTTTGGCCGAAACCCTAGCTTTCTTTCGTCGGATTTTTCATGGTGTTCCGGCAACTTTCTCGATCCGAAACCTTAGGGCTTTTATTCCCCATCATCTTGGCTTGCTTCCCATGTGGTTTGATTTGATTTTGGTGGAAAATCTCTGGAGGGAGAAAGCTTGGTGAAGCTTTAATGGAGTTAGTGTTCTAAATGGAGAAGATGATGGTGGTCTCTATGGGGAGATCTGATTTTTGCTCGGGGACACCCAAATTGCACTATTAAAGGGAAATCCAGAATTTTGCTACGGGGAGATCGACTACACTTAGAGACTCACTTTTCTCGACGAACCTAGCCTCGAGCCACATCGGAAAAAGGGGGATTTCTCATCATTCTCTTTCCATTTATTTTTCATTAACCATTTTTAGCTAAATCAAGTGTGTCGATTATATGGGATGAAATGTGATGAATTTGTGATTATGTTTAATATGACTTGATGTTTTGATTATGAATTGATGTTCATTTGATTCGATTATCGTTTTGATCATATTGTCATGTGTCTTGTCAAACACTTCGCATAGTTAATAGACGAAACGAAGCATTCGATGACTCGGGATTAACCGATTTAGACGTTTGTTTGACTAAGTATGATCTCCGGATATAAGTAGTACTTAGAGACATCTACTTTAGGAGTCGAATATTGATTGTACATCGATACATTAAATCGGACCATACATAGTTGTAGATTTATCATTATGGATTCCCAGACTTCGATACATATACTTTCGTATTCGGATACTCTTGAAGCATGATTTGAGTATGATGATTGACTTACTATTTGTTTACATTTGAGTTTAATTGACTTCTTATAGTTTTATGAACTAGAAGCCTTGGTCTTAATTGTCTATTGACACAAAGTTTGATAATGCGTACTTAGTTTGATAATCGACACTTACTAACCTTTGATCGATTATACTTAGTTTGACGTATTATACTTATTAGTGTCATACTTGTTCATTTTCAATTCCTTAGATAGTGTGTATAAGTTTGATAGTCGATCCTTAGTGACGTTTGATCGGTTATGCTTAGTTAGACACATGATGCTTAGGATTGTCAATGTGGGTGAAGTTAATTACATTTTCATGCGAATAGATATTTAGTATTTGTCATTATCGATCTTGTGGATCGAAGTATCCGTCTCACTCAACTTTTGCCCGAATCGATTCGTACCCGTCTCCACTCTTGTTCCTTCGACTCTTCTCTCGAATTTCTCTCGCCCGTTTAGATTGATCGTTTAGTTTAGTTTTACTCGTTTCTTCTCTTATTACTTATTCAATCTAAAACCCCCATTTATCTTTGTTTCCTTTCCTATTTAGTCTAAGTTAGCATTTGATACCTAGACCGGGGGATAAGACCCTTCGACATCCAAGCTACCTTCCTATCCTTGGATCGATCCCGGCTTTGCCGGATTACTACTTGATACCTCCGCTTGGGTGTGCAACCTTTTCGGGTGCATCAATTGTAACTCATCTTGTAGAGTTTTGAGTTGAGTAAAATAGGAGGAGACATCATGTCCTTCTTGTTTGTAGGATGAAATTGTCCGTTTCAATTGATAAATTTTGGGGGCATTGGTTTGAAAAAACCTTTCATAAAGATTACGCTAAATATCGGCGGCACTTTAATCGTGTAAAACGGAAGACCAAATATCCGGAGCAATGAAATTGATAATCCAGCTACTAACAAGATCATTACACCTTCCCCATGAGTGTAATTGATTTGGAGAAGTGGGTTTGGGAATAGAACCATCTACAAACCCGAATTTATCTTTTGCCCGAAGAGCCATCTTCATGGCTCTTGACCAAGAGGCATAGTTATCTCCGGTTAATAATGGAGTGATGAGAATAGTAGTTGGTGAGTCAGAGTGATGAACATCAAACACCGGATTAGGTGGAGAATGAGGAGTATAGTCTCCAGAATCGACATCAGTAGTAGTCATGATAGAAGAAATTGATTATTAAAAAAAACTGAATTGGCTCTTATACCATGTGAAGAGGGAAATACCTCTTGAATAATAATAGTTTGAACACAGAGAGAGAAGACAAGAAAGAGATAGAGATATGTGAGAAGATTTCTCTGTGTGTTTTATTCATTGATTTACACAAGTATTTATAGGTTTACAAGGGATTTACATATTAAAGTAATTTAGGAATAACGGGAAACTTCCCTATTCATGAATATTGGGAAACTTGGGAAACTTCCCTATTCATGAATATTACAATAATTAACAACTTTACATAATAGCAAAACTGACTAGGGTAAGTTTTTTCTCGGTCGGTGCTCTTGGTCGTTCGGTCGTGCATGTCGTGTATGCTTTGCATGCTCGGTCGGTGCTATATTCTAACAGTCCTCCATCCATGATGCAATAAGCATTATTAGTTCATATAAATATGAATATTATGCAGAAAGCTACATTATGGTGAGTTTTTTTCTAAGATCTGAATTGACTACGTAGATGTAGAATTCGGAAGGTATGTTTTTTGTCTGACTCGTACATTTGAATCATCGTAGTGGCTGCCTCTGACTTGAGCCCATTAAAAGAAGATTCAAACTAAGTTTGAACAAATATTCCCTTGTCTGAAATTACCAGATATGACAATTATGTCTCTAATTGAAACAAGAGTCAGTATTCGGATTTAGACAAGTCCAAGGGTTCGAGGCACGCGCTGAACAATATAAAAAAACAGACTAGTCGGGTTCAGACACTGAAAAACATCACCATAGTCTTACTTACCCGACAACGAAGAAGGAATAACCATCCATATGCCAACTTTGGACTATGTTCTCATGGTTCTCAAACACAACTTCTACAAATTCTCTAAACTCAGCACCCATGACGGACGTGTCAAGGTGCGAGCTTCCACCATCAGGGGCAGTAGGTATACTTCCAACACGAAAGACGCCTCCAATCTTGAAGAAATCAGCGAGTTTAAGAGGAGTATCGGCTGGGACAAATGAGACGTTGTTAAATCCATATCTCTGCTTTTGATCTATTATAGCTGCTGAACTAGAAAGCCTGATGGTTCTAGTGGTGTTGACAAGGCCGTAGTGGTATGAGCCTTGTGGGTTCGGTCGTGGTCCACTTGCAGTAAGGTTAGTCCTACGAATAGAGGAAGGAGTAAATATTAGAATAACACTTCCATTTGGGAGCAATGGGCCTTCCATGGGCCAAGCTATTTCTATAGTACCTTATGGATCGAGCCTGGTTGAGAGACCAGTTGATTTGGATTGTAGGACCACCTGGTGGTGGGCCAGAAACGGGCCCTGAAGAGTTGCTGTATCGTAAGATGCCGGTGGTGGTGAGGATAACAGAAGTGACTCGCGTTGAAACAACAATGTAATAGTCTTGAGCAGGTTGATCTGCAGTCACTAACACAGAATAAGACTGGCCAACGTGGACGTCCAGAGACGAATAAGTTGTTTGGAGAGTGTGAGTCCCTTCGACTTCAACCAGTTTCATTTTGTGGCCTTGAATACGAAAGTTGAGTGAGTTTTCACGACCCACATTTGAAATCCGGAGCCTATACGTTTTCCCTGTTACATAATTTGATCACATTTTCATTTTTGTTATTATACTAAACAATATTTCTACTATAATATACAATGCCATAAAAGTTATACGTTATTACCTTGTTCTACTGTGTAAGACACACTGTTGGAACCCTGACCATTGATGAGCACTCCATCTGGAAAAGTAAGCTTTCTACCACAATCAAGGATTGATCTCAACCTTTAAATAATTGAGGGTAGTTTCGTCATTTCAAACTGTTCAAAATTGCTAAAACATTATGTTTTTTAAGGGTTATGGATCTAGTATGCCTCCATTATGAATTTTTAGTCCTCTTAGTACCAACTGTGTAAGAGTAGGTTTGAATTTGTGGCTTATGGCGGTTTGAGTTTTGATGGCTATGGCGGTTTTGGAATTGTGGTCATAGGCGGTTTAAGCATAGGCGGTTTGTGACTAGCCGGAGGCGGTTTCAATTGGATTTCAGTTTCTAAATTGGATTACAAAGTCGGCTTATAATAATTTATAAATAGGGGTTTGAGTGCCACCACTAAATAACATCAACACAACAGCTCAACAACAACTCTTCTTTAAAGAGAGCTAGAGTGTGAGCAAGTGAGAGAGAAATTTTGTTTATAGTTTTGAGCAGTGTTTAATTTCTCGGTCGTCGAAGATTTAGTATAGAACGTTAATTTTCTATACGGTACCATCTTGGGACGAACTTGCGGGTTGTGTGAGTCGTCTTCATCTATCCTTCAATAAAGATTTCTTGTTCGCCCGAGGAAGGCTTACAGTCTGACATGTTCCTTACAAGCGTACACAATTTATTTCTATCAACTACATATAATTCCAGTTTTTAAGAATCACTTATCCCAGTGTGAGAAGAAATTCTAATGAGAAGAAATATTGGAATATGAGGTCCATCATCTAATTTTAGTCCTAAAAACGTATTCGAGTTGGCTACAACGGTGGCCGTGAAGGTGACTGTGGTGGCTACAAATTTATAAAAACATAATTTGGATCTTTCCAATGACAGCCCATAGGAGTTGAAATAAGAGGGGATTTGGGCTAGAGTTGTAGAAGGAAACAAACTAAAGGATCTATTCAGCTCAGTTAAAAAACTCTGAAACTTCAAAGAACTAAGGTAGTTGGTTGCTTTATTGTCCTATAAAAGTGAGAGCCCAAATCTGACTCAACGTCTAAATTGAAACTTCAAAGAACTAAGTCAGATTTCAGGCTGTGTCTTTTTTTCTGATTCCGCCGAATGGTTGATGTTGGTCGATTTTCAACCGATTGATTCAAATGATTCACATCTAGACAAGTCGGAATAAGAAAAGAAAAACACCACATAAGACTAATTAAACAAGTGATGGTCTCTTTAGGAGCAAATATCTTTGATTTTTAGGAGCAAATATCTTTGATTTTTAGGAGCAAATATCTCTGATTACTCAAAGATCTCTTTTATGTTCTAATATCTTCATCAAACACATATAGATATAGTTTGGAACACAAGTCCTTAAAATTGAAGAACATGCCAATTTGACTTTACCGACTGACCATTTCAACGTCGGTATGATCATTTTGCTGTAGTTGAGAGGAAACAAATTTTCGGAGTCCAAGAGTCCTCCATCAACCACAATATTTTGTCCAGTGATGCAACTTGACTCGTTAGATGCAAGAAATAGGGCTGTGTGAGAGGCAGTTTAGTTGGGTTTAGTTGGCAGTTTCCAAAACTCATAGGCGGTTTCAAACATGGCAATAGGCGGTTTAAGCAATAGGCGGTTTGGATTCAATTTCTAAATTTTGGTTCAATTTAGGAGGGATGCCACCGGCTTATATTAATTATAAAAGGGGTCTTGAGTGTTTGTAAACAACACACCACAACAACATCAACAACTCTTCTTTAGAGAGCTAGAGAGAGAGAGCAAGAGTGAGAGAAATTTTTCATAGTTTTTGAGCGGTGTTAAATTTCTCGGTCGTCGAAGATTTAGTATAGAAGGTTAATTTTCTATACGGTACCATCTTGGGACGAACTTGCGGGTTGTGTGAGTCGTCTTCATCTATCCTTCAATAAAGATTTCTTGTTCGCCCGAGGACGTAGGCTTTAGGCCGAACCTCGTTAATTTTTGTTCGCATATTTGATTTTGACTTAGCTTTTCGATTAATCTTCATAATCGGATCAATTTCTAAGATAGGTTCGATAGCTTCCGCGATTTTTAGTTATAACAATTGGTACCAGAGCCTTGTTGAGATTGAACGAAGAGAAGATGGGATCGAGAAGTGGTACGGTCAAATCAGGGAAATATGAGATAGAGAAGTTCAATGGGAAAAACGATTTTTCTTATTGGCGGTTGCAGATGAAGAATCTGTTAATCTCGCAGAAATTACATAAGACGTTGACGGGAAAGAAACCAGGAGATATGTCAGATGAGGATTGGGAGGAGTTAGATCTCGAAGCACGGGCAACCATTATGTTGTGTCTTGAGAGGGACGTGGCGTTCCTAGTAGACGGAGAAGCAACGGCGGCGAGTGTGTGGTTAAAGCTAGAAAGCAGTTTCATGACAAAAACTTTAACGAATCGGGTCTACTTAAAATCCAAATTATTCACATGTAGAATGGAAGAGGGTTCTTCTATTCAGGAATATGTGAATAGGTTTGACAGGATTATCTCAGATTTGAAGGATATTGATGTTAAGGTTGAGGATGAGGACCAAGCCCTCATATTGTTACTTTCATTGCCTAAATCCTATGAGAACCTTGTTCAAACTTTGATGCTTGTTGGTGATAGTCTAAGCATGGAAGAGACGAGAAATTCGCTATTAGCGGATGACCTTCGAAAGGTTGCTACTAGCAGTATGGCGTCGGGTGGAGTAGACAAGGAACAAGCACAAGGGTTGTTTGTAACGAGGGGGAGGAGTAATGAAAGGGGAAAGGGAAAGGGCGGGAAATCTAGATCCAAATCTAGAGGCTCTTTCAAGAAAACGTGTTTTAGTTGTGGTGAGCTTGGCCACTTTAAAGCGGCTTGTCCAAAGAGAAAGTTGAAGCAAAAGAACGAAGGCTACAAGGAGAAACAAGATATGCAAGAGGCTGGATATGTGTCAGAAGAGGCGGACGAATGTTTCTCGGTGACAGAGGTGTCTGAGAAGATCTTCGATAAGTGGATGCTTGATTTAGGGGCGTCACACCATATGTGCCCAAATAGGGAGTGGTTTACTACCTATAGGAGTATAGATGGTGGTACAGTTATACTGGGTGATGATAGTATATGTAAAACTGTGGGACTCGGAACAATACGGATCAAGATGCACGATGGAGTGGTGAGAACATTGACAGACGTAAGACACATACCCGATTTGCGGAAAAATCTAATTTCCCTTGGTGTGTTGGAGCGGAACGGCTGTAAGATAATTATAGAGAATGGCTCCATAAAAGTCGTTAAGGGTTCTTTGGTGGTAATGAGAGGTACTCGTTACGGTAATTTATACAAACTTTTGGGGACAACAATTACGGGAGATGTAGCAATAGCAATCAGTGGAAGGGATCCAACGGCTAGTACGAGGCTTTGGCATATGCGCCTTGGGCATATGTCAGAAAAGGGTTTATGTTTAATGTGCGGGAAAGGCTTGTTGAAGGACATGAAGAAGCCTTGCATGGAGTTTTGTGAGCATTGTGTGTTCGGGAAGGCACACAGGGTGACATTCTCTACAAGCAAGCACAGGAGCAAAGAGGTGTTAGACTACGTACACACCGATGTCTGGGGACCGGCAAAGTTACCTTCCAAGGGTGGTTCCAGGTATTTTGTTACATTCGTTGATGATCATTCGAGATTTGTCTGGCTTTATTTTGTGAAGCATAAGAATGAGGTATTCAACACATTCCTGGTGTGGAAAGCAATGGTTGAGAACAAAACTGGTCGAAAGCTGAAGACGTTAAGGTCGGATAATGGGACCGAGTACACGGATGGGGCATTCAAGGAGTTTTGTAATCAGGAAGGCATTGTGAGGCACTGGACAGTAGTAAACACACCTCAGCAGAATGGAGTCGCAGAGAGATTGAACCGTACACTACTTGAGAAGGCTAGATGTATGCGCTCCAATTCGGGATTAGGCGTAGAATGGTGGGCAGAATCTGTTGCTACAGCTTGTTATATTGTGAACAGATCTCCACATTCTTCTTTAGATGGCGGCATACCTTACGAGGTGTGGTCAGGTGAACATGCAGATTACGGGAGACTTAAGGTTTTCGGTTGTACGGCCTATTACCATGTTAAAGGTAACAAACTTGACAATAGAGCAAAGAAGGCAATTTTCTTAGGATATGCTACAGGAGTCAAGGGTTATCGGCTATGGTGTACGGAAGACAAGAAGTTTGTAATCAGCAGAGATGTGGTGTTTGATGAGTCATCTATTGTAGCTATGGCGAAAGCTACGGTGCCTAGTTGTGGTGATGTTGGGTCTACTAAAGCTCAAGTAGTGGAAGTAGAAGCCGAAGACCAACGGGTTTCTAGGAATCATGATCAGGTGGAGCATCAGGATAATACTCAGGATGAGGAAATTGATGAACCCGATCATGAGGAGGTTCAAGGGGAAGGTACACAAGTTTTACAACAACAACAGCAGGATGTTTCGGTACACACTAGGCCGAAACGGTTATATAAGCCGGTACAGAGGTTAGGGTCAGACAAACCTCTTAGGCATTACGGGCAGGCAAATGTGGTTGAATATGCACTCTCGGTGGAAGACGACGAGCCGGTCACCTTCAAACAAGCTATCACCGCGGCGGAAAGAGAGAGTTGGTTGGTTGCTATGCAAGAAGAGATGAAGTCTCTTCACAAGAACCAGACATGGGAGGTTGTCCCATTGCCCGAAGGTAAGTCTGTTATTGGTTGTAAATGGGTGTACAAGAAGAAAGAGGATTCTTCCGAAATCAAGGGTACAAGGTATAAGGCAAGACTAGTGGCCAAGGGTTATGCACAGAAAGAAGGGGTCGACTACAATGAGATTTTCTCACCAGTCGTGAAACATACTTCTATTCGGGTGCTATTGAGTATTGTTGCTCATAGTGATCTTGAGCTGGAACAACTCGATGTTAAAACCGCCTTCTTGCACGGTGATTTGGAAGAAGAAATTTATATGGCTCAACCTGAGGGATACAAGGTTGAGGGCAAAGAAAATCAAGTATGTCGTTTGAGGAAATCTCTTTACGGATTGAAACAATCCCCTCGCCAATGGTACAAACGATTTGATTTTTTCATGCTAAAGCATGGTTTTCGCAGAAGTGACTATGATTGTTGTGTATACATCAAGAAGCTTCGCGAAGGTGACTTTATTTATCTCCTTTTGTATGTGGATGACATGCTTATTGCTTCTCGAAGCATGGTGGAGATAAATAAGTTGAAATCTCAACTCAGTCAAGAGTTTGAGATGAAAGACATGGGCGCTGCAAAGAAGATACAGGGAATGGAGATTAAGAGAGAGCGGTCAAGTAAGAAACTGTACTTGAATCAGAAAGGTTACATCGAACGAATAGTTTCTCGGTTCGGGATGCAGAATGCGAAGGCGGTGTCAACACCTTTGGCACCACACTTCAGGCTCTCGGGAAAACAATCTCCCACTACTACGGTGGAGAAGGATCATATGGATCGTGTACCGTATGCTAGTGCAGTTGGCAGTTTGATGTACGCTATGGTGTGTACTCGTCCAGATATTTCACAGGCGGTCAGTGTGGTTAGCAGGTTTATGGCAAACCCGGGGAAGACACATTGGGAAGTTGTGAAGTGGGTCTTGAGGTACTTGAAGGGTACCGTTGATACGGGTTTGTGCTTTGGTGGAGACACATGTCAGGTAAGCGGTTATGTTGACTCAGATTATGCTGGCGATCTAGATAGAAGACGATCTACTACTGGTTATGTATTTAGGGTACATGGTGCTCCAGTTAGTTGGCGATCGATGTTACAATCTACAGTTGCGTTATCTACTACGGAGGCCGAGTATATGGCTATGGCCGAGGGTGTAAAGGAAGCATTGTGGTTGTGGGGTCTTCTGGATGATCTAGGGATTAAGCAGGAGTGCGTGGATGTATGGTGTGATAGTCAAAGTGCGATCCACTTGGCGAAGAATCAGGTTCATCATGCTCGTACTAAGCATATCGATGTCAAGTATCACTTTGTACGAGATGTCATAGAGGAAGGTGATGTTTCTCTTATGAAGGTACACACAGATGAGAATCCCGCGGACATGTTGACTAAAGTGGTGACGTGTAGCAAGTTTCAGCATTGTCTGGAATTGCTACAAATCGGCTCGTGTTAAGTTGTCCGAAAGGGCGTAATGGCGACAAGATAAACTTTATGTGAAGGGTTGGTAGAACTACGGTAGGCTTGATCCTGTAAAAGGGTACGTAGGCAACCATGGTCATATGGTGCAGTCGGATGAAGCTACAGGTAAATATATCTTACAAGGAGTATCCTGGTGTTCGTCCAAAATTTGAAGTATATCAAATTGTGTACGAGGTGGAGAATTGTGAGAGGCAGTTTAGTTGGGTTTAGTTGGCAGTTTCCAAAACTCATAGGCGGTTTCAAACATGGCAATAGGCGGTTTAAGCAATAGGCGGTTTGGATTCAATTTCTAAATTTTGGTTCAATTTAGGAGGGATGCCACCGGCTTATATTAATTATAAAAGGGGTCTTGAGTGTTTGTAAACAACACACCACAACAACATCAACAACTCTTCTTTAGAGAGCTAGAGAGAGAGAGCAAGAGTGAGAGAAATTTTTCATAGTTTTTGAGCGGTGTTAAATTTCTCGGTCGTCGAAGATTTAGTATAGAAGGTTAATTTTCTATACGGTACCATCTTGGGACGAACTTGCGGGTTGTGTGAGTCGTCTTCATCTATCCTTCAATAAAGATTTCTTGTTCGCCCGAGGACGTAGGCTTTAGGCCGAACCTCGTTAATTTCTGTTCGCATATTTGATTTTGACTTAGCTTTTCGATTAATCTTCATAATCGGATCAATTTCTAAGATAGGTTCGATAGCTTCCGCGACTTTTAGTTCTAACAGGCTGCCTCTGCTATATCCTTAGCCTTCATAACTATCTCTTTCAGGTTCACTCGAGCTGACACCTGAGCTTCAACAAGCCCCGGGTCCAATCTTAACCATTTCAACCCTGGGACGGAACAAGTCAATGGAGTTGCAATTCCAAAAGGAGAAACACAGTTTACTCTGATCCCATACATCCCTAGCTCGCGAGAAGCCGAACGGACCACACCTAAAATTGCGTGCTTAGAAGCAGTGTAAACAACTAGGGCTAACCCACCTCGACTAGCTGATGCACTCGATGTGCATATGATTGACCCACGGATTTTTCGTGCAACCATAGCACGGGCTGCGTGCTTTATGACAGCGGCACCACCACAAACATTGATAGCCATTACGTTGTCTAATGCATCTAAGTCCATCTCAAAAACACTAAGCATGGGTCCTAAAATCCCAGCGTTGCTATATACAATGTCAAGAGTACCATACTTGTCTAGGGCATATGCAACCATCTCTTCTACTTGTTTTTCATCCCTAACGTCGCAATGAATGTAGCAAGCTTTGTCTACACCAATGGAGGCCACTACTTCATTACCCAATTCATCTTAGACGTCTGCGATCACAACCAACGCACCGTTCTCTACGAATAACCTCGCCGCTGCTTCACCTATTCCACCGGCTGCCCCTGTGACAATGGCAACCTTGCCTTCCAACCTATTACGTAGTTACAAGTACAAGAGAGTGGGAGAGTTATATAGAGAAAACAATGTTAGTACTTGATCAAGAATACATGGTTTTAGTTTGATATTAGCATGTTCAAGGTTTCAAATATATGCATCTAAACTTGTCATAGTCAAGTAAATATTTTAAGAAAAGAGATTGTAATATTCTATACCCATCTATCTAAATGAAAATATGAATGGGATTATAGGGGTACGCCTTCAATGCAATTGTCATCTAGGGTTACCACCTGAGACAACTCGAGTCTTGGTAACTTTAATGAGAAATTCTATTCATCCCTCCATTTTGGTACCTCCTCTAGCCCTCCGCCGATGTGGCAACATATCACTTGAATTTGGAGCAATTGGAGAGAGAACGGTGAGAAATATATTCCAGTGATACGTTGCCACATCGGAGGAGGGTAGAGGGAGGGAAAAACCTAGCCAGTTCAATACATGTATAAACCAACATGGCCCAACAACATCTTTGGGTCCGGTCACTTAATGGGGTTTGTTTAAGATTCATAACTCAAGGTAGTTATTAGCCCATGATCCTTTTGCTTAAAAAAATAACAATTAATAATCAGAATTTGGCATTTATCTGTCCCAGATATTGTAAAATAATCCTAATATAATTAGTCAAACCCAGATTATGAAATGGATCAAATTGATTAAAAAAAGCCTTGTTAAATCAAGTAAAATTCAGGAAAAAAAAATTTATGTAGTGAGAATTGCACTAACTACCTTGAGTTATGAATCTTAAACAAACCCCATTAAGATACCGGACCCAAAGATGGTTGTTCGGCCATCTCTGTTTATACATGTATTGAACTGGCTAGGTTTGTACTTACAGACCTACTCTTTCAGTAGTGGATACATACATCATTATGTGTTTGAGATCTGGTTAGTTTAGGCTTTGGGGAAGATTGTGTACATGAGTTTGAGTTCTTGACTGATGGAAATGAATGAGAGAGAGAGAGAGAGAGAGAGAGAGAGAGAGAGAGAGAGAGAGAGAGAGAGAGAGAGAGAGAGAGATTGTTAATTACCTGAGTTTGGACATGACTCAGGAGATCAATCCCCCTTGTGAACCGGATGGCCTTGATGAAAGAAGAAGAAGAAGAAGAGAAGGATGTCTCTTCTCTCACAGGACAATTTGTGATATAATAAGAGGGGGTTTCTGTTCCCAAGGCATTAATTTTTTCAACTATTCCCGTAGAGGCATTGAAATCAATAAGATCTCTTATACGTAAATGGGAAGTATTGCTATATTAAGATCTTGGTAGTTTTATTGGAGCCCCCAATTTCTGGTATAGGCGCCTTTATAAGGTCCACTTTTATTAACAAATGCACGATATTTGGGGCGCCTAATTAGAACTTCCCTCATATCTTTAGTAAGATATTAAGATGTAAAGTTATTTCTTCGAGTAGGGGTGAGCAGCGGTAGGTTGTCGATCATTTAGGGTCAAGCCGAAGGCCGATCCAATGAACGGTGGTTTGGCTAAATCATCGGTCGAAGTCGAGTCGACCAAATCGTTAACCGACTTCTTTCGGCCCGGTTCGGTTTGATTCGACTGAGTTCGGTTGGTCGGTGTGGCCGAACTCGATTACCCAAATCAAACAGGAGAAAAAAGTGAACTTAAGTTAGAAGAATCGAAGTTAAAATTTAAAGTCAGTCTTCAAACTATTATAGATTTAAAGTAAGTCTTTAACCAAATCAGTCTTTTCTAGTAAAACAAATAAAACTTGTAGCGTTCCGGAGACATATCAGAGAGAGGGAAATTAAAAATCAATTAGTTTGGGCTCTTGAAGTTGAATCTCATTTAGAGGAAAGAAATCTAAAGAAAACCATAGTAGAGGGTAATAATGAAACTTCTCAGAATCGTGCGGCTGCACTGAATTTTATCCAACACCATCTATGTGAAGACTTAAAATCGGAATATTTAAATACGAGAGACCCTTTATTACTATGGATTGGTTTAAAGAAACGTTTTGATCATTAAAAAAGAATTATCCTTTCTAAGGCCCTTAATGACTGGCTCCACCTTACACTACAGGATTATAAAGCTGTTTCTGAATATAGTTTTGTTCTGTTTAAAATAACGAAAAAATTGGCACATTGTGATTTTCCTGTTAGTGAAGAACAAATGTTAGAGAAAACATTTTCAACTTTTCATGCTTCCAATTGGAATTTGCAAGAACAATATAGAAACATGAATTTTAAATGTCATTCGGATTTAATTTCATGTCTTCTGGTTACAGAACAAAATAGAGAAGTAATTATGAAAATTACAGAAGTCCGTCCAACTAGATACACTAACTTTTCTGAAACATATTCCACATCCGTCTCTACTGAAACACGAGAACGTAACCAAAAGGGTCGTGGTCGTGGCAACTACCACAATAAAAATTCAGAGGAACATGATCGTGGTGACAATCAAAATAAAGATAACAGAAGCGGTGGCTACCGTTCTGGGGGTCGCGGTCGTGGCTACGCCCGAGGTCGATGGACAAATAACTCGGCTAACAAATACAAGCCGTATAATCGGAAAAATAAAGGGACGAAGGTAGTAAATGAACCTTCTGAAATGAAGAATCAACCCTGTTTTAAATGTGGTATGACAGGACTGCTAAACATCTAGTAGATCTTTATCAAGCATCCTTGAAGAAACGTACTGTCGATGTAGAAACAAATCATATGAAAATCAACGATTCCTCGCGTAAAACAAGATTGGATGTATCTGACTATTTAACTGACGATGTCGAAATACATCTTACTGAAGTCAGGGCCGAGTCAAAAATAACAGATTATGGCATTAATCTGAAAAGAACCGCATCGGTGATGCAGTCCCCCCATCGAAGAAAATGATATCTATGGTAGTGAATATGAAAATCTTACTTGTAATGAGTTCGATCAATTACGATATGATGAGTTTGACGAAATGATTGATCGAATTCATAACTCTCCTAAGTAGTGTTTTTATAATATTTTCAGTTGTTGTAAATTTTGTATTATATTAATGTTTTACTTTTGACTATTGTATATCAATGTAATATATAAAATTAACATGTTGTCCATCAGTATCTTATGATTATTTTTATGTTCGTTAAGGTATGAATTCCAGAAGTACATTTTTGAGAGATGATGAAGATATTTGTCTGGCAGACAGTGGAACCACAAATTCTATCTTTCGAAGTAAAAAGTACTTCTTGACTCTGAAATTATTTAAGGCTAATGCGATTACTATCGCTGGTTCATCTAGTCTCATTGACGGCTCTGACAGAGCAATCATAACATTACCAAGTGATACGAAGTTAACCATTGAAGATGCATTGTATTCCAACTGATGTTTGAAGAATCTGTTAAGTTTTAAAGACATACGTCGAAATGGTTATCACATTGAGACTAGAGATGAAAATAATGAAGAATATTTATATATTACTTGAACTGCTTCGGGTCAGAAGCATGATCTCGAGAGATTGAAAACTCTCTCCTCAGGATTGTATATTACAAGAATAAAAACGGTTGAATCTTATGTTATCATAAACCAGAAGTTTTATGATCCAAGTGGGACGACACTTTGGCATAACCGTTTGGGACACACATGATCTACCATGATGAGTAGAATAATTCAAAATTCTCAGGGACACACACTACAGAATCAAAAGATTCTAATAGGCAAAGATTTTACTTGTACACCTTGCTCATTTGGGAAATTAATTGTAAGACCATCTTATACAAAAGTTCATATCGAATCTCCTAAATTTCTAGAAAGGATCCAAGGAGATATATGTGGTCCTATTCACCCACCATGTGGGCCGTTTCGATATTTTATGATATTGATAGACGCCTCTGCTAGATGGACTCATGTTAATCTCCTGTCTTCTCGTAATAATGCATTTGCAAGGTTGTTTTCCCAAATTATTAGATTAGGAGTTCATTTTCCTGATTTTCCGATTAAGTTCATACGCCTTGATGGGGCAGGTGAATTTACATCAAAAGCTTTCGATGCATACTGTATATCAGTTGGTATTTATGTTGAACATCCTGTAGCTTATGTTCATAGACAGAATGGTCTAGCAGAATCATTCATAAAACATATACAACTGATTGCACGACCAATGTTGATGAAAACCAAGTTGCCTGTTTCTGCATGGGGATCTGCAATGTATTACATGCTGCTGCTTTGATTCGCCTATGACCTACAGCGAATGGTCTACATTCTCCTTTGCAACTTGTTTTGGATCATCAACCAAACATAGCGCAGTTACGTATTTTTGGATGTGCGGTGCACGTGCCAATTACACCTCCTAAACGGACTAAATTCAGACTTCAGTGACGTCTGGGGATATATGTTGGTTTTGATTCACCATCTATTATCAGGTATCTAGAACCTACGACAGGTGATACTTTTACTGCAAGATTTGCATATTGTCATTTTGACGAGACAATTTTCCCTCCATTAGGGAGAGAAAATTCGTCTGCAGTGAATAACAAACAAATTGAATTGTGTTGGAGTACACAAAGTTTATCTCATCTTGATCCTTATACAAATCAATCTGAGCTAGAAGTAGAAAGGATAATACATTTGCAAGGCATTGCAAATAAACTACCAGATGCATTTAATGATGCAGCCAGAGTAACAGAATCATATATCCCTGCTGCTAATGCTCGTGCACGAGTTAATATTCCTGAAGGACCAGGAAAAACTGCTATAGCAAATGAGTCGTCTAAGACACGTCAGAAACGTGGACGACCAATTGGTTCTAAAGATACTATCCCTAGAAAGAGGAAGAATCGATCACAAAATAATAGTTCTCTAGAAGAGACTATTAATAATACGCCCACACTTTCTGAACAAATACCGCTTGAAGAAGGTAAAACCCTTGATGAGGCAGAGATACCAAACAATGAGGAAATCTCTATAAATTATGAATGTTCGAAAGAAGTGTGGGACAGAAATGAAACAATTGTCGACGAGATATTCTCTTTTGCAGTGGCAACCTCAATTCTGAAAGAGAATGATGATTATGAATCACGCTCTATTGAGGAATGTCGAAAAAGACATGATTGGTCGAAATGGAAAGACGCAATTCAGACAGAACTAGATTCACTCAATAAACGTGGTGTTTTTGGACCAGTGGTTCTCACACCTAAGGATGTAAATCCAGTTGGGTTTAAATGGATTTTTGTAAGAAAACACAATGAAAATAATGAAATAGTTCGCTACAAAGCACGACTTGTGGCGCAAAGTTTTCTACAAAAACCTGGTATAGATTATGAAGAAACATATTTTCATGTTATGGATGCAATTACATTTAGATATTAATCGGTCTGACGGCTCAAGAAGAACTCGATATGCATCTACTAGATGTTGTTACTGCATATCTATATGGCAATCTAGATACTGATATTTATATGAAAGTTCCTGAAGGATTCAAATTACCTAATGAAGAGCCACGGGTCATGTATTCACTTAAACTTAATAGAGCTTTATATGGTTTAACGCAATCAGGGCGAATGTGGTACAATCGCCTCAGTGAATACTTGACTAAGGAAGGATATGTAAATGATCCCATTTGTCCATGTGTTTTTATTTAGAAATCATATACTGGATTCGCTATCATTGCAATATACGTTGATGATATAAATCTAATTAGGACAGTTGAAGATGTCTCAAAGGCTGCAGAATATTTGAAGAATTTGAGATGAAAGACCTTGGGAAAACAAAATTCTGCATCGGTTTACAGATTGAGAGAAGTACAAGCGGCATACTCGTTCATCAAAATTTATATACTGAAAAGATTTTGAAAAGATTTCGCATGGATACTGCTTACCCTCTTAGCACTCCAATGGTTGTTAGATATTTAGATACCGTAAAAGATCCTTATCGTCCTAAAGAATATAATGAAGCACTACTTGGTCCTCAAGTACCATATTTAAGTGCAATCGGTGCTTTATTATATTTAGCTCAATGCCCTAGACTTGACATTTCTTTTGCAGTAAATTTATTAGCCAGGTTCAGTTCAGCACCAACAAAGCGACATTGGATGGGAGTAAAGCATATTCTTCGATACCTTCGAGGAACTACTGACATGGGATTATTTTATTTGAAGAATTCCTCAAATGGTTCACAAGTAATAGGATACACTGACGCAGGATATCTATCTGACCCACATAAAGGAGTTTCACAAACATGTTATGTTTTTACTAGTGGCGGTACAGCTTTCTCTTGGCGATCAAGTAAGCAGAGTATGCCCGCCACATCTTCTAACCACTCGGAGATTATTGCTCTTCATGAGGCCACCAGAGAATGTGTATGGCTCAGATCTATTATCAGTCATATTAGAATTTCATGTGATCTTCCTGGAATTACAAAGTCACCTACCATTATTTATGAAGACAATGCGGCTTGCATTGCTCAGATAAAAGAAGGATATATTAAAGGTGACAAAACGAAACACATTTCGCCTAAGTTATTTTTCTCGCACCATCTACAGAAGAATGGTGAAATTGATATCCAAAAGATAGCTGACTTGTTTACCAAATCTTTGCCTACTACAACGTTCAGAAAACTAGTACAAAACAGTGGAATGCGAAGCTTGAAGAATCTGATGATGTAAAACTACATCAGTCCATAATATGATATTCATCAGGGGGAGAATATTATCATCACTAATACTGGATATCTACTCTCTGTACTCTTTTTCCTTCGTCCAATTTTTATCCCAATGGGTTTTTCTGGCAAGGTTTTAACGATCGAGGCAGTATATTAGCATCCGACATCACTCGGGATCTCTTTTATTGTACTCTTTTTCCTTCATCAGATTTTATCCCTCAGGGTTTTCCTGACAAGGTTTTAATGAGCCAACTAAAAAGTAGTCCACAAAATTTTAAACACAACAATCATTACTGATGGCATTGGTCATCCAAGGGGGAGTGTTATATATTGTGGTTGCCCATAAAGATGATTGTACACCTTCTATAACCATTTCTAGATATGGATCATGAAGCATGAGGTGTAAACTGACTCATCACTTCAAGATAGAGGATGGATTAATTAATTACACATCACCTACCCTATAAAATCCAACTTGTGGACTTGTGGGCTTCCCTTCACTCTTCTCTTCACTAGTATAAATGCACCTCAATGTACATAGATTTGGGTGGTCTTAAATTACAGAGAAATAAGTGAATAAAAGATAGTTATTTCTTTGATCATCCATACTCTTACTTTAGTAAACCTTAGTTATTACATAATCCATATCATTACAACTAATTAGATATAATCAGAGAAAGATATGATATAACCTTTCTTCTCTAAAAAGATTTATAATTATGGTTGGTTTTTGTAAAAGGTTTGCTAAAAGTATTTATTATGTATAATTTGGTAACAAATTACTTAAGAAGTCAAATGCTTTTATCAAGTCAAATGGAAGATCCTGTTGTCTTAACTGAATTGGATTTGATATACTATTATTAAATAATGGGCGCGTCTAAAGGGCCTCCCCAAATTGTTGTAGGCGTCTCCTCATAGGGGTTGACCATGGTCAAACCCCCGACAACTGTAGGCGCCGCTTCTCGGACTGATTAGTCCGAAGCCCAAAGCCTCGTCACGGGCTGGAAAGTCCAAAACGAGACGGACTGTCCAGTCCGATTGTATTCGGACCAGGGCCAGTCCGGAACCATGCATTAGGTCTCGAACTGGATCAGTCCGAAAAGATCCGGACTGTCCGGTCTGATTGTGTTCGGATTGAAACCAGTCTGAAACCACGCATTAGGTCTCAGACTGACGAGAGATGAAATATCACCAGTCTGAAAAAAATGGAGGAAGTTGATATTTCATCCCCAAATCTAGGTTCGTTTCTTCATCCTCTATCTAGTATTTTTTTCATCTCAACAAAACCTAGAATCTTAATCTTGATAATTAATGATTTTGGTATTTCCTTTGAGCTTGAAGATTTAAAAAGAAACCTAGGTTTTTTATCCTTCATAATGTTTAATCTATGATTGGTAACGAGTTTTCCTTGATAGATTAAAGAATTTTGTTAGGTTTGATCTTTGATTAATTTTTAGATTGAGAATTGAGAAAGTAGAGAGAGAGAGATAAATTGACGGAAAAGTGGGAGAGAAGAGGGAGGCGCTCGTGGAGGCGCCTAAACAATTTAGGGAGGCCCCTACAGAGGGGAGGCCCCTACAACATTTTTGGGAGGCGTATATAGAGGCGCCCTTTAATAATACTTCACTTAACAATGCCTATTTAATAAGACTGCGGCTTTGGAAAATAAAGAAAAATCTCCGGAAAATAAAGAATTAGTGAATAAACATTGATTTAGAGCGTATCTTTTTGTTTTATTCTAAAAATTGACTTGATCAAATATTGTCCTTTAGTCTTCATTTTCTCTATCCCTTTCCCTCTCTCTCTCTTTATCTTCTCGTTCTCTTACTTATTATCTCTCTCTCTCCCACTGTCTCACATTATCTCTCTCTCGTTGTCTCTCTCTTTCACTATCTTTCTGTCATTGTCACTCTAGATCTCGCACTCTCTATCTTGGGGTCTGTACAGATCTTTATGTGGAGATAAAAAAGGGAATAAATACAATAAAAAGTAAGAGTAAGAAATTGCCATAAGGAACGATCAAATTATTTCAATACACTTACTTTATAAAAACTACACTTCTTAAGTGAAAGAGAATCAATTTAACACAACAATAAATATAGAAAAAGAATATTGTGTGTACTCAAGACAGAAAAGAACAATTTCAGAGTCCAATGTCCTGACCACTGGGGTGATCAATTTCAGTCTTCCTCCTCTCCTGGGTTGGTGCAGAGTGAGCACCAAAAATCATCTAACATCTTATTACAACTCATATCATAATATATAAACATAAGCTAATTGATATGTTCTCCCCTGCCACCATTGGTATATCTTCTTTCATGACTTCTTATAGGGGTCGGGTGTGTCTGCCGGCCGCCTTACCACAGAGAAGTGCATTTCTTGGGATTGGGTATTCGTCTCTGATCGATTCTACTGGCGAATAAACACGTAAATAGAACTGTTGGCCGAGGTATTGACGAGCCCAAAACTCAGATCTCACATTCCACATCCCTACATTATCTAGAGCCACATAGACTGCAGTCCAAGAGTTAGGATATACCTGCACCACCAATAGTTGCTTATCTAGTTAATCATTTAGTCCGTTAATTATGTATTTGTGGAGCAAAAATCATGCTAAACAAAATCAGTGCAGCAATCATAGTTATTTATTAGTACCTGAACAGTGCAACGTGAAATAGCGTCTCTCAGATTATATTGGTTTCTACTTGTGGATGTCCATTGTCCTCCATCCATGCTGCAATAAGCATTATTAGTTCATATAAATACGAATATCGTACACAAAGCTACATTATGGTAAGTTTTTTTTTTCTAAGTACTAAATTGACTACGTAGATGTAGAATTCAGAAGGTATGTTTTTGGTCTGACTGTACATTTGACTCATCCTAGTGGTTGCCTCTGATTTGAGTCCATTAAAAGAAGACTCAAAATAAGTTTGAATAAAGATCCCCTTCTCTGAAATTACCAGCTATGATGACTATGCCTCTAATTGAAACAAGAACAACAAACGTCAGTTATTAGGATTTAGACCAGTCCGACTTAGACTAGTCGGGTTCAGACACTGAAAAACACCACCATAGTCTTACTTACCCGACAACGAAGAAGGAATAACCATCCATATGCCAACTTTGGACTATGTTCTCAGGGTTCTCAAACACAACTTCTACAAATTCTCTAAAATCAGCACCCATGACAGACGTGTCAAGGTGCAAGCTTCCACCATCAGGGGCAGTAGGTATACTTCCGACACGAAAGACGCCTCCAATCTTGAAGAAATCAGCGAGTTTAAGAGGAGTATCGGCTGGGACAAATGAGACGCTGTTAAATCCATATCTCTGCTTTTGATCTATTATAGCTGCTGAACTAGAAAGCCTGATGGTTCTAGTGGTGTTGACAAGGCCGTAGTGGTATGAGCCTTGTGGGTTCGGTCGTGGTCCACTTGCAGTAAGGTTAGTCCTACGAATAGAGGAAGGAGTAAACATTAGAATAATACTTCCATTTGGGAGCAATGGGCCATCCATGGGCCAAGATATTTCTATAGTACCTTATGGACCGAGCCTGGTTGAGAGACCAGTCGATTTGGATTGTAGGACCACCTGGTGGTGGGCCAGAAACGGGCCCTGCAGAGTTGTTGTATCTTAAGATGCCGGTGGTGGTGAGGACAACAGAAGTGAATCGTGTTGAAACAACAATGTAATAGTCCTGAGCAGGTTGATCTGCAGTCACTAACACAGAATAAGACTGGCCAACGTGGACGTCCAGAGACGAATAAGTTGTTTGGAGAGTGTGAGTTCCTTCGACTTCAACCAGTTTCATTTTGTGGCCTTGAATACGAAAGTTGAGTGAGTTTTCAAGACCCACATTTGAAATCCGGAGCCTATACGTTTTCCCTGTACATAATTTGATCACATTTTCATTGTTGTTATTATACTAAACAATATTTCTACTATAATATACAATGCCGTAAAAATTGTACGTAATTACCTTGTTCTACAGTGTAAGACACACCGTTGGATCCCTGACCATTGATGAGCACTCCATCAGGAAAAGGAAGCTTTCTACCACCATCAAGGATTGATCTCAACCTCTAAAAATATGAGGGTAGTTTCGTCATTTCAAACCGTTCAAAGTTGCTAAAACATTATGTTTTTTAAGGGTTATGGATCTAGTATGCCTCCATTATGACTTTTTAGTCCTCTTAGTACCAACTGAGAGAGAGAAAGATAAGATTATCCCAAACGAAAATGCTAGAATCACAAAGGATTTTGACAAAAGAAATTGTCCGGCTGATGTGGCGGTTGTGATTTGAATCTTTCAACGGTTCAGATTTAGTCAAACTTTCAAATCACAACTGCCACATCAGCTAGGCAACTTGTATTGTCAAAATCCTTTGTGGTTCTACCAAAATTGGGTTGAAATTTGGCTTATATTTGAAGTGGACGACCTGATTTAGCCATAATATCTTAGACTAAGAATTCGGACAAAAGGAGATTGTGCACCTCAAATTTCGGCCAGCTTTATCGGACAGAGTGTCAGAGTTAATAGAGAGAAACTTAAAGAGAGAAATAGAAATAAGGGAGATTTTATAGGGCCCCCTCATTTTTGTTAAAAGGCCCCCCCTCAATGATAATTTACCAAGTAAAATGGTTCGTGGGGAGGCCTTTTAACAAAATTGGGGAGGCCTTATAAAACTTCCCTAGAAATAATACCGTGTGATTGGCCGTGTACCAGTCACCAATGAGAAGAGTGTAATCATCAGCAGGGTCAGGGAAAGGAACAGGAATTCTTGGTCTACTGAGAACCTTAATTCCTCCAAACCCACCAGCAGCTTTGTGAAAAGCAAGTGAGGGAAAATAAAAGTAACTCCCAATCTGATCCTTCACCTGCAAAGTGTAAGTGAAGTTTTTCCCTGGAGGAATTGGGCATGTTGTTCCATATACCCCATCTTGCCATGAATTCCTCCTTTGTTGTACTCCATTCCTATTTTTGTTTTATTTACCATTAGTATCAAATCCAATTTGATCTCATTTATCTCCAATTTATGATTTCACTCTTATAAATGTAAAAAGTAGATAATGAAATTGTGTTACAATTTTTTTTTGTTGAAAGGCAAAATTGTGTTACAATTACTTAGCATAATTTGTTCCTATTTGGTAGTAACATGTGTATCTTTCTAATACCGAGAGCATAGTTTGTCTTTTGGCTATAAAAGTTTATCAATTCTATGTGATCTCAACCGGATATCCCCACTGTAGGATTGGGATTATGTCTAGTCTAGACTCTCTAGAGTCATGGTGGGGGTATGACTGGTGTGTAAGGGTACAGATGGACAAATTCGATAAAGAAAATAATACCCTTGTGTAGTTGTGTTTTAAAAACTTAATCACAATAATTTCCAACATTTTTATGTTAATTTATATTTTCCTTAATTAAAAAAAAAAAAAAAAAAAAAAAAAACTACATACAGTCTCCATAATAATTTCCAAGAATGATGGTGCTTAATTCTATTATATTCCCTTATTTACCCTTTATTTATATCAACATAATAAATCAAATCGGACTCCAAAACTGGCTAACAAGTTTTTGTTGCATAAGTTCGATAAATAATTCTAATTTGTTTCAACTAAACATATTTCAAAGTCAGAACTCTGGTAGTCTTAGATAATTTTAAATGTTAAAAATAGTTTTTTATTTTCTTCAAACATAACTAAATCCTTAATTTTTATTTTTAGTTTGTTTATTATACAAATATTTCATATTTAGGATTAGAATATTAATTTACTTTTATCAAAAATAGGATGACATATTAATCGAAGTGACCATTATGGATGGTCATTATCCTTCCCTCAACCAAACTTTATACCATCTTTATGAGTGGTGAGAGTCCTAAGAAGATAATGCAGTACAACTAATATTTACGTTTTTCTTACTACACATCTGACTCGTTTGAATGACTGATTTCTCAATTTTTGTTTTTAGTATACTTGAGCATCTGACTCGTTTGAATGACTAATTTCATTGAAGTTCGAAAGAGAAAATGAGTAAGTTCTTGAGTGAGAGAGAGAGAGAGAGAGAATTACCAAGAGAGGAGGAATGGCTCATCCAAGCTGTTGAATACATTAATTATGAGATTATCATTTGTAACAGAGTAAATATTAGGACCAGGAAATTGTCCATTGATCAGTATACCCTGTTGAGGGACTCCAAGAGGAGAAATGGTACCATAAGTCACATTCCAAGTGAAGAATCTGTATGGATCTTCACCTTTAACCACTCCTAAAACAAAAGCCAAGGAGATGATAATTGCTCTAAAATCCACTGACATTCTTTAATTGAGGAGTTAGAGAAGGACAGAGAATGTGGGTTTCTCTAGTTTCTCTCTGTTTTAAAATTTTATGAGACTTCTAAGAGAGAGAGGGAGAGAGAGAGAGTGGGGAATGGAAGAAAGGAGAAGAGATGGTGACAGTACTTAATTGTGATGGGAGCCGTAAAGAGGAAGGCATAATGTTAGTTTTTGGGTTAATTTCATTTTGCCCACAATTTGCCTCTGTAAGTGTTTAGCATTTCTTTTGGCTCCAGATGTCAAAACAATTTTATGGTGCGTTTGGTTGTAGGATTCATGAATCCACGGATTCATGAATCCAAATAGTTTCTTTTGGTTTGTTTGGTAACCAATAAGAATTCTAGGATTCTTGATTCCTTCATTTAAAATCCTTTGGTTTGTTTGTCTATTATACTTGGATTCTTATAAAATAAGATTTTAATTAAAATAATAATATCCTTCAAATTTATGAATAATATCCCAAAAACAAAATCTCATCCAAATATTGTCTCTAGGTAACTGAAGTTTCATGAAACCTATTTTTCTCCGGTAACTGAAATTTCATGAAACCAATTTTTTTCACGTAAATTTCAAAAATAGTAATTTCTTTCTACAAAATAATTATTTTAAAAATATTATTTTTTTAAATCATTATTTTTTCGCAAATTATTATTTTTTTTCAAAATCATCATTTTTTCAAAAATCATTATTTTTTGCAAAAATCATTATTTTTTACAAAAATCATTATTTTTTTTTTCAAAAATCATTATTTTTTAAAAACATTCTTTTTTCAAAAAAAATTATTCCTTCTACAAAATAATTATTTTTCAAAAATAATGATTTTTGAAAAAAATAGTGATTTTTGAAAAAAATAATGATTTTTGAAAAAAATAATGATTTTTGGGAAAAAAATGATTTTTGGAAAAAAAAAAGTGATTTTGAAAAAAAAATGATTTTTGAATTTAAAAAAAAATAATGGTTTTTTAAAAAAAATAATGGATTTTTTAGAAAAATAATGATTTTTGGAAAAAATAATGATTTTTGGAAAAAATAATGATTTTTGGAAAAAATAATGATTTTTTGAAAAAATAATGATTTTTGGAATAAATAATGATTTTTTAAAAAATAATGATTTTTGGAAAAAATAATAATTTTTTAAAAAAGTAATGATTTTTGAAAAGAATAATGATTTTTATTATTTTGTAGAAGGGAAATAAATTTTTGTTGATTTTAAGTTTGAAATTTAGGTTTATTAGTCCAAAATCCTAGCAAATCCTAGGGGGTAGGGTGGGATTTTGGTCCAATACAAATTTTGGAATTAGGAATCCTTAGGATTCAAGAGTCCTAGGATTCTTGGTAGCCAAACAGACCAAGGATTCATGATTCCTACCAAATCCCACTTTTGATAGGAATCCTACTTAGGAATCCTGCAACCAAACACACCATTAGTTTTTTTTTCGGAATACTCTCGGGGGCGAAAATAGATTTAATCTTAAAAATAATTAATGGCCACGTCATCTCCTTATTTCACCTCCATTTGATCTAATATCTTCCATCTCATCTCTCACAATTTCCACTTCACCTTTCTTCTCTGAAGTAGGTCGCCGACCCGATCACTTTTTTGGTGACCTTCAAATTAAAAAAAAATTATTTCTTCTTCATCACTTTTCTCTTTCGTTTTCTTCTTCCTCTATTTTCTTCTTCTTTTCTTTCTTTACTCTCCTCAGCGAACGGGAGAACCTGCTTCTCCGGCAGTCTGGTAAACGAGATTGTGAGTTTTACTAGACTTTTATGTGGATTTGGGTTCCGGAACAGAATTAACCCTTATTTTTTTTATCCGTATAAGCTCCGCGCGTGCTCTTTTAATTTATTGATAATGCATGTGCCCTCTTAATTTATGGATAATGCAGAGATAGAACTTCTCTTCTTTTCATTTTTTCCGTCCAAGGGCAACTAATATCTAACTTCAGTTGCGTATTTTTCTCTTTGTCTGTTAATGGCACTGACCTACGGTCATTTAAACATCTGAAATTGGCACATCAATACATATGAATCAGATTTTTGAAATCTAATTTGAAACAACTTATTTTTCTCTTCTTTAACTTTACCTCTCCACAAATGTATTGCTTGCAAGGCACAGGATGAAAGTTCAACAACAAAAAAAAGACACAGGATGAAAATAATTATTTTCCTCCTAATGCCCGCAATAAAGTACTTGGAGAAAACGAGTTCTTCAAATTACGTGATATATTCTTCAACCGTTAGATATAAGTAAAAAACCCAAATAAATTGTACTGGAGTGTGGAGTAATAGAAATTTACAAACACAAGAGAGAGAGCGGGGACAATTAAGAAAGTGATTTGAAGCCCATAAATTATTAAGGTTTTATTAAAATTTATATGGATTAATGAATTCCATATTTTCAACCGACTGATCAATGCGTAAATTGAAACAAATATAATGAAATTTTGTAGAATTACATGTATTGGGAATGTATGTCGCGAAACTTCTTCATCAAACAAATCGTCATTATCATTGAAAGAGGCAAGGGCATAATAGAAAGCTAAAGTGGGTATTAACACCCCTGGGACAGAAAAAAAATGAAAACGACATTTATTATCAATTAGAGAGCATCCGAAATACTGGCCTAATATCGGGAGCCATATGAAAAATAACCCAAATAATAATAAAGAGAGAGTGACGGGCAGAAAAGGGAAGAACAAAAAAGTGTCTCTAGTGGAGCGGACTGAAACGTGTGTGATGTATTGTGATCAGTCCGACGTTAGAGGCGTTCCGACGTTAGAGGCGTTTTTAATGGACGACACTCAAAATCAATCATGTAACCAATGACTTCGTTGGACAATTCTACGGATAGAACAAGCTTTAAAATTAAGAAAACCCTAAACAAAATAGAGTATTGTTACTGATGCAATAAAAAAAAGTAATTCTATTGAACATACCACCATTTAACAACGATTAATTAACATGTGTTTTTGTTGTCGTAAAACTACAGTGGAGAAAATCTTGCTCTATTTAGCAGTTGTGATAATTCAATACGTCTTGTTTCTCCTGAACAAAAAAGAAATACATCTTGTTTCAAAAAAAAATTTCAATACGTCTTTATTTGTTTTTCCTTTGAATGGTACTAGAGTAGCTAAATTATTTCTTTTTTATTTGTATAAATTAAATGATATAATTGAATAACCTAAGTTAGATCTTTGAAAATTGAACAATGATTTTTTGTTTCTAGAGTAAATGGGCATTTGTTGATCAATTACATAAGTTACATATCCATCCATATGTACTTTGATGACAATTAAATCTGGGTGCAGCAAAATATCACAATATTTGTATCAATGATTTAAAACACTTATGATAACAAAGTGAGGTTCTTCTCTTTCAACAAAAAAAAAAAAAAGTGAGGTTCTTCTTGTCTAAGAAAATGAGTGATACCTTAGGTTATATTATACTCGCATTACAACGGATACTCTACCTCATAATGCATATATAATTGGAACCAAATATTGTTATCATTAATACATGAAGTTGTATAACAATTACAATTTTTTGTTGACTATCTCGTCGTGTTATAACTATTCTAACTGCGTCTTTCTTTATATATAGTAAAAAAATAGAAGTAAGAAACATATTTTTCTTTCATTATTTTATATTTTCTGTTATTACATACAATAAAACAAAGATTTCGTTGATAATTACTAGCATTGTGACTCTTCCAAGTCATTTTTCATGTTTTATACACTCCAAACCCTAGTTGTTGTTGTTTTTTTTTTTTTTTTTGAGAATTCGACTTCGATCTACGTTGCAAGATAGAAGGCATTGATACATCACGAAGATGTGATGAGCACAATAATCTCCTAATTAATTTAAACCATGAATGAAAGAGGCCTCAGCCCTCAAACCCGACAACAAGAAAGATGCCTAAAAACCGATAAAGTTATTACATTATTTATTTATAGCCTAAATTACATGGATAAATGTTGATGACAAACTGCTTCCACCGAAATTCGACTCCACGACCTCATGGACTTAAGAGGAGTGTCCAACTACTGTACCAAAAGCTAGCGGACAAAACCAAACCCTAGTAGTTGTGAAATGTGAACCTTGACTAGACATGTGCAACTCATTATATCCTTTAACTTACCCTGGAGACATATCAAATAATTTAATGGTAGAGATAAGACTCTTTAAGTCCAAATAGACAACTGCCACAAAAGGGAGACGTATGTGGGAATGTGACATTTGATTTTTGAGTAAACCATCCGGCAACTCATGTGCTCAAACTAACACTCAAACCCTGAAATTAGAAAATTAACACTTATTCTCTTAGTTGTTCCATTCACATACCTACTTCCACTTAATTGGTTGACTTAACTTTACTGTTTTCTTTTTCCACATTTAATGTCAATAGACAAGACTGGCAACACAAGGCCCATTTGCTTGGTTTTACTATCGTTTGTATCTGATTTGTTCAATTTTGTTGTGTTCTATTTGACTTGTGTTTACCTCCTTTGATTTGTTTAAAATCATAGTAATTATTTCAATTTATTTTAAATGAGGGAAGCTCGCGTCGAGCTCATTTCGTATCTGATTTTAAATAGATCTACAGTAGCGTAACACAAGCAGTTACATATCCAGAGTCCTAAAACGAATAGAACATTCCTGAATTCGAGTTTCGCTGATTTGAATCTCATATTTGAGCGAGAATCAATTTCATACATAGCAAGACTACCACGAATGTGGACAGCTTTTATCAGGTCAACATAGAGACAACTCAGACGAGGCAAGAGGTCCTATAGGCGGATCTTGATAGGAGTTTGTACATGGGTTCCATGATTCTGCTTTCGATGCCGCTCCCATTGGAGATTAAGGGAAAACAACCACTTTATATCCACCATGATCCGCTCGGAACTGAATGAGTCTGTGTTTGTCCAAAACTCGAATTGGATGTTACCCGTCGGACTTCAATGAATCATTGTGGGCTAACTACCTAACTCCGGTCCTGCTGTTCATTCGACGTATACTGGGCCAAGGTTACCTTACACCCCACACCTTGTGACAACAAAAGGTGATGGTCTACCTCCCCGGGTAAAGCATCATTGAGTATTTGTCCCACATTAAGTAACGTATACACCATAGTTCAAAAAAAAAAAAAAAAGTAACGTATACACCACATTTCTAACATATGAATCATGAAATTGAAGACTTTGTCAATCCTTTACCCCACAGTTCTAAATTTTTCTAGTTATATATTACCAACATAACCTTCATTTGTTTTTTTTTTCCCTTCCTCTCTTTCTTTCTATTCCTTTTAGTTTTCCGATAATAAATATCGAACGCATCAAGAAAGAGATGACCCTACGAGTAAACTTCGGGTCATGATAGATTTAGTTGTTTTTTCTTGTTTGGGTACTAATTATGAGAATAATAGACTTAGATTGAAAACTATCTATACATTATTACGAAATGTCTTGTACAAACTATACAATTTTCAAATTAGTTCTACCTACATTAGTGTCATCCCTTGTATATTGAAATAATAAGTTAAGAACAAACTGTGAATAAATCTAAGTACATGAAATTCATTTCCTCGAATTTGAAGCCCAAGAACCAACAATTTTTCTCATCCTTAACCAACCCAGACACTAAAATTTCGGAGTTGATGAATTCATCATCTTAAAAGGTTGATGGCCATCTCACGTAATTTCCTGCAAGTTTTTCCCTTGTTTAATAGTTCCTTCTGAACCATGGAAGCTGAATTCCCTGCTCGAAGGTGACTAATTTTCATGGATTTGCGGGCTTCGGAATGTGTTATGAAGGCACAACAGAGGAAAATTCTCCTCGGGAAAGGTTCGAGATGATAACGCCCGTAATGACGAAAGTTACAATGGGTGATGATGAAAATTACAGTGGATGGTGATCGATGAACTCGTTGGTTGGAGCTCTATGTTGTTGGATGACCAAAACCGAGGCACTCATAATCATATCTGATGAGGCTAAGACATCTCCGACAACTCCGAGTTCAGGGCATTCTTCCCAATCGCTCATTCCCGTTGTTAGAGGTGATAGTCCACGACCACCTTTCCCAACGATAAACAACGAGTACGTATCCTTCATTCCATTTAAAACTACCATTGTTTCTCCTCCGTCTTCGACGTACTTCTCTACATAATTCACTTCCCTTGATGTCACATACCTGATTTACAACCATATTACGTTAATTAGCTCATAAAGAAGAAAAAAAGAGACGAGTAATAACAAGATTTCGAGGCGTAAATGTGTAGAATTGAGTTTGTATGTCAATGATAATGGTTATTCTGACTTTTGAGAATCGTGTCACATTGACAAAGGGAAATCTCATGACTAAGAATACAACATCTAGGACTTATCTACTCATTACCAATTGGGTTTAGTTGGATGTCCCTACAAACTTAATATATTGGCAAAGCTAGGCGAGACGTGATTGACCAACAGTCATGTGCACCACATCACCCAACAGAAAAGACGTGTTAAAACTCCAAGAATCTTGCACATGAGACGGTGTGCCGAAATAGTCCGACAGGGAAGTCTCCGAACCAAGAATGTAACAGGAACAACCTATCTACTCATTGCTAAATGGTTTTAAGATGGATGCATACAAAGTCAATATATGAAGTTTGAGGGTTACGCACGTGTTACGAAAATTAGCTAGGAAAGCTTCGTCTGCATCCTTTTCTGTGACATGAGTCATGATCTCCATTAGAACCTCATTTTCTTCATTCGATTGCATATTAATGTTGGCTTGTAGCTCTTTTCTCGTCGCAGGTAGAAACCTAAAGACTGTTAACTTAACATCAGGATGAACAGCCATTTGACAACTATAAGCCAATGCTTCACGATCATCGGGTCCTCCAAAAAATAAAGCTGCAACCTGTAGCTTCTTATCTGAATCGGATTCTTGTATTGGAGCAAACCCCCTATCAACAAGGATGGCAACCGAGCATGGAGCAGCCCGAAGAACCTTCTGGTTGATCGTACGGATCCTCTCTTTGCTAGTCTGCATCTTTCCATCTACTCGTTGATGCTTGTGAAACGGGAGTAAAATGATTGAAACTCTTAGATCCTTTGCACTGTTGCACAAATCTTCATGCATCGTGGTAATACGTGATACTACTTTCAATTGGTGGATTGGTACACGCGTATCAGCAACAAAAGCATCAATACCCTCATTGATCTCTAATTCATCGTTCCCACCATAATCTTCATCATCTTCCAAATATTCATGTTGATGGTGTAATAATTCAGAAGAGGACTTGTCTGTAAGCTCAACTAGGTGCATCATGAAAGTGGTAAATGGTAAATTTCGGGTCCCAACTGATGCAGCAATAATAGATACCATAGTAGGAACATGGCGTGGACCGTGGACACAGGCTAGTGTCCGGACTTCACTACCGGGCTTTTGCATCTCTAGCCCAACATGCCTGAAAGCCATGGATTTATCTTCTTTTCTTACCATCAATGCCAGAAAAGGGGCCACTATGACTGTGTTCAGTACCACTGTCACCAGATACATATTGTAAACTTTCTCGGTCCATATCTGTCGAGCATGAGTGGATTTAAACATGACTATTTAAAGACATATATCAATATACACCATAAGAGGAAAATGTTGGATTATACAAGGAAAAGGAACGAAAAAACTTACATACTTCGTAGATGCCAAACTTATGATCAAAAGAGCAGCATGACCTTTAACGTTCATCAATAGACCGAGAAAAATGCTGTCCTTGGGATTAATATTTAAGTAACGACAACACACAAAAGCACCACCAAACTTGGCACTGATGCTTAAAAAGACAATCAGAAAGATGATTAAGATACTTTCTCGATCAGCCCCTTTTAGATTTAACTGAAATCCCATGTTGGCAAAGAAGAGTGGGAGTAAGAAGTTATCGACAGGGTAGCCCATTTTGTGTATCAATGTCCGGTATGTTTTTCCTTCTCTTGGAAACAATAGACCAAGGCCGAAACAAGTAATGCTGCTATTATAACCCCACATTTCCACGTAAACTGAGACAAATCCAACTACCAACATAATTGACAAAGCCTCGATGTTCCTTAGATGCTTTCGATGTGGATTTCGCCTGTTTAAATACTTGGCCGCTATAGGATTTAGAGCTATTACCGATCCAATGAAAAGAGCCGAAAAGAAAATCCCCTTAACCACACCCCAGAAGTCCAAAACACGACCACCCCAAGTGGATACTATTGCTATTCCTAATAAGGTTGATAATTCGTTGATCAAAGCTGAAAGAATAGCCAATCTCCCAATATCTGATGAATCAATTTTTAATTCCGCAGCCAACTTGATCACAGTAGGAGAAGAGGTGTTAGCTAATAGCATCGTAATACAACAGAAGAATGAGAACCCGTTCCCAACTGATTGTGCTTGATTGTAAAACAGGGGAGAGAAAGCGGCTGCTAAAATAATGCATGATACAAGACTACTGTGAGCAACCCAAGATGCGTACTTATATGTTCGAAGTAGATAAGAGATATCCATCTCAAGCCCGAACAGGAACATGTAAAGTACACGGATAATAGTAGCTAAGGTTTGATTGTAAATCTGTGAGGAGTTACCGAATAGCGATTGTTTGAATAACTTGATATGAGAGAGCCCAACGGGACCTAAAACCATCCCAGCCTGTTAACAAGTGAAAACAAAATCATGATGTTAAAGAAGATCAAGCTCAAACTCTTGCAATTCCACGACTACCATACAGACTGTTAAGACCAATTGGCAATGAGTGGAGAGGATATAGTACCATATTCTCATGCGGGATATATCCTCACACAGCCCCTCTGGTGTAGGATCTTTTGAGCCTAACATAATTTCTTTTTGTAAAGTGGAGCACTTTTGGCCATGGGGCCTAACAAGTGTGGGTTTAGTTCTAATACCATGCTAAGTTTGTAGTATCCAACTCAAAACCAATTGGCCACGAGTGGGTATAACACAGATACTATATTCTTAATGGAGTACTTTTTTCCCATGTGGTACTATTCTCGTAAGGACTTTCACCATTTTCATAAAAACCAAGAGAAGTTTAACAAAAATTTCAGCATAAAAAGAAGAAAGAGAAGGGATATGTTGTTTTAATTACCAGAATTTGGGAAACAGGACCACCTTGACCAAAGGGTTTGAGGATGAGATTGAAAATGTGAGAGAAAACGAGAAAGCCGAAGATCTCTGTACCAATGTGCACAAAAGAAAAGGGGTCTTCTCCAAGACATGGCTTGGCATCAAGAATTTTTGACATTGTTCTATAAATACAAACCAAATCAAAAGGGAGAGATGGTGGAGCTAGGAGGAGGACGGTGGAGAAAGAAGAGGTTGAGGGGAAAGAAAGGTGAAGTTTTGGGTCTCCAGTCCTTCTTCCCTTTCATTCCCACTCACTTCCTCATTACCAAATCTCTTCCTATATCTCCATTTTCCCTTATTTTCATTTCCTTTCTTCTTTTTTAGGTTTGATTGATTGATGAGGAAGAAGGGTTGAGAGAGAAAGTGGTGGTTGGTAGTGAACATTCCTCCAAACCTTTCAATGGCAGACCTCTATTTCCGGAATTTCATCAAACAGATTATCTGCCTACCTGGTGATACGACATTATATGGTAGGTCCGGTTAAAAGCACCCATGGAAAATTATATTTGTACCCGGGTATAAATGAGATGGATCGTCAACCGTTGGTAGCCCAAGTGGTTCCAAGGTGTTGACATAAACTCCAGAAATCTCTAAAAGTCTCAAGTTCGAATCCCAGAGAAGGTGGAATCGGGCAGTTATCGAGCTTATCACATCTATGATGTTATCAAATGTCAAAATCTTGGTTTTTCCAGCGAAGGGATTCCTCCCTCCTCTGAAATCCCCTTCACTTTCTAAGAGGAATTTCAAGTTTTAATTTTATGTTAGATCTAGTCTTAGTTTTTGGAGTAACAAAAAGTTGAAGAGAAAAGGAAATAGGAAGTTAACATGAGTACAAGTCTCTCTGATCTTGAAAATTCATCTTCATCTTCGTGAACCAATGAAAATATCTTCAAGTGGTGTTCGAAATCCCCGTATCTCTTTTAGGGTTACCAAATTTAAAGATGGTTTCTTCAAATTTCACAGGCCTAATTTTTTATGTTGAGTTTGCATAATAAAATGACTCAACGAATATACGACATCAAGAAGACAATATCGTATTCGAACAACAACTTCAATCCACAACCTCATCCAATCTCTAAATTCTCCACCAATTGGTTATGTTAGTATAATAAGCTTTCGACCTTTAGGGACTTCTTATCTGCGATCTTCAGGAATTTTTAATTTAGTGACCTTTAGGGTCTTTTCATTTCGTTTTTTTTTTTTTTGTTAAGGAACATTTCGTTTTTGTTATATTGTACTCCTTTATCTTCATGTTGCCCTATACTTTTGTAAGTTCGTGTTGTAATTTACTTTAGTAAATCGATGTTGTACTTAGAGGAGTCAAAACTCTCTTAACCATGTAATGTATTGGATTAATTTCCATCATTTTAATAAAATTCTGGTTTATCAAAATTTTTTTTTTAAAAAAACCCCATCTTATAGTCAAAGCAAGGAGACCATGCTCAATGACTCGGACTGGACTAGTCTGACGGTGTTTCGGATTCCTCTCTTCTTAACTTCAACCAGAAGAATCAAATAACATGATCTTAGCCTGGAATCAAGGTTGGTTGGGAATCTAGGTTTGGAATCAAAGTTCTTTTCATGATGATTTTACTTTTTCTCTCTCTGAAATAAGGTTTTTAATCTCTCTAACTACTCGTTCTGGATCGATGATGATGAGTTTGGAATCAAATTGTTTCCGTGACGGCGTAGTGATGTTGATAAGGAGGAGAAATTAGGGCAATCAAAGGGGGTCGAGTGCTCGAGTGCCTAATCCCATTCCGTACCTGCTGCTAATAGACACCGGATGCGAATAACAATTCTGTCGATCGCCTTTATCCGGACTCCACGATTATTTCTTTTGCAATTTTACGCGTCCTATTTGTTAAATGTTGATGTTCTAACAAGAATATTTGTGTGAAAGAGCAAAAAATAGGTCATAATAGAACTATATCTAATAGTAACATAAAATCCATAAGAAGTTCAAACTTTTACAATATTTTTGACTCCACTTTATTACGCTAAATCGACGGGCTCAATCAGATCTTCTAAGTTTAAAGGTCAGAAATTTGTTTGAGGGTCCTTGATTCAAAACATCTGAAATGTTAAGGAAAACTGTCTAGGGGTTTTATATATTTGAGTCAACATAATATATAACCTAGGTAAAAAAAAACAACAACAAACATTTCATAATTATCCTTCCGTACAAATATTCATAAAGCCTAAATTACACCTTTATGCAACTAATTCCTTAAGTTTCTCTTTAGACTTTTTAATATTTATGATTTTTAGTTAGAGGTCATATTTATGAAAAACTTATATAGTTAGAAAGAATTTTCGTTATCTTTCTCACTAGATCCCTCTGTTCAATACATTTTTCTTAAAAAAAATATCTCAGAAAAAACGATTTTTCTTTCTTTTCTCAAATCTTCCAAACTTGGTTTGCAGAATACAAACTCAAAAACTCAATTTGCAAATGTTGCAAACTGACATGCTGATCTTACATACTTGTTGACTTGATACGGGTTAACCCGTTGGGTTTTTGTCCTTTCTTGACTTATCGTTGTAGTCAACTGATAACTAATTTTTGGATCATCATGAGTCCCCAATTTCTCTACTTTCAGGCATTCAACTTCAACAACTAATTCCTCTGCCTTGAGGCATTCAGCCTCAGCAGCCAGGTCTTCATCTGAAGACATTGTTGATTTCAAGACAAGTTTTGAAGATGCGACTCTGTTAAGAATCTGGTATAAGATTTGGGTTACAAAATTATGGTGATTTTGGTGGAGTTAGCCTTACTTCTAGCCCCATTTTCTAATGTCAAAATTTATCTTCCTCTAATCAGTCAAGATGATGCGACTACTAAGTTGATCCTGCTTTGCTCCTCACGATTTGGGAGATGAAACCTGCAAAGAACTCGAAAATTTCTCCGATGCTCGAGACAGTCAAATTGTTTTTGCAGTTAAAATATTGAATATTGCGTGAACGGAGTTATGGAGTTGTGACTTACTCGTTGTGTTAGTTCGTGCCTTCTTCGTGACCATTTGATTACCTTTTACATGTTGCTTTGAGCAACTGTAGATAGGCGGTGTTGATGAGAAGGTTGAGATCCAGCGTGTTGGATGAAACTACTACTTCGTAGTCAGATGATATTAGGATTCCTCTTTGGGATTATCTCGTATGTTTGATAAATATAAGTTACCTTGTTCAAGGATATCTGATAGATCGTGTTTCCGATTCGATGGATTCTTTAAGGAAAGTTTTTCCCTTTCGGGATTCTTGAAATCCAAGTTTGATAAATGCTTAAGATCCTCAATGACTGGGTTGAGAGGATTCGGGATTAAGTCGGTAAAGTATTAGACACGCTTCGACCCCTTGTGTTTCGGAATTGAGGTATCGGCCCCAATTACGCAGACTCCCTAGTCTTCTCCTAAATCTCGAGGCAGCTCTGGTTGTATTAGAACTAAGACAGGGCTTAGGCGCCTAGGACGGCCATACTGACTTCCCAGTTCTGGGCTTGAGTTGCAGACCTTCTTCAAATTCAACCTACCTGTCTACTTGATACGGGTTGACCATTGGGCTTCTGGTCTTTCTTGACTTATTGACCTAGTCAACTGATGACAATTTTTAAATTATCACACCCAAAAGCTCTAGTATTCTTGATATTTTGAAGCCCGGAACACACAACCTGACGTCTTATGTACCCATAGGTACCCGACTTAACCCGATTCTCATCCTACCTAGGATTGAGATACCCAAGCTTAATGTGAGTGTTATAAGTTGTTTGTTCATGAATCTTAATATTATAGGTTGAATATTGATCGTCATTGGTGTTATTTAACTTTTACGTATGTCTTGTCTGTTATGTCTTACAATGCCCTTCAAATGTTTGTTAATAATCCTCAGTTATGAAATCTATAGTTTTCTTATTGCTAATAAATCATCCCTATGATTACCCCTATTGAGAGGCGTACATGGGTGCATATTACTCGAACAACTATAATTACTCATTTCAATAATCATGTAACTAGTTTAACTTCCTTTTAAGGGTAATAACAATACCTAATTGTTATTGTTGATAATATTGGTATATAAATTGTGATTGTCGTGTTCATTATCTTTCAATGAATTTCGTTACCAAAGTACAAAATAGACCGCTTTTTTGCTACAACCATAGACCAGAGCAAATATGTAGAAATCCGTAGCAAATGAATTTTTGTTATGGACCTCCGTCCGTAGTCGATAGCCCTGTAACAAATAGTATTTGTTACGAACTAATTGTTATGGCTTTTGATTCAATAAATAATTGGTAGCTTTTTGTTACACCAACACCCATTACAAAAGGTCAATTATTCGTAAGAATATGACCATTGGTACTTTTTTTACTTGCAACAAAATTCGTATCAAAATGATAGTAGCTAATGATTTTTGTTACAGCATTCTCGTTTCAAAATTTCATATCAATTTTTTCTTCAGACGTAACAAAAAATATATATTGATTGCGTTTCAGTTAAAATTACTTTTTCTATAATAAATTTGATCTTTTTTAGTAAATATTTATTCATCTAACGTATACAAATTTAAGTGTTGACATTTCTATCTAGTGAGTTTTATGGGATTTCATTTATTACTCGCTAAAATGTGTGAATCCATGTTGAAGACACCACGGTGAAGTTATCGTATTTGGTAGAAGTGATTTTTTATTTTGCTGGATTTATATCAGTGTAATCAATATGTTGTGTTTAGTATCACATGCAACCTAAAATTGCGAAGCTACATTTAGAAATTATGCTGAAATACGTGTATCCCTTACACATGAAATAATAACAAGATAATATTTATTTTATCTCTCTTTCTCTCACACGCCTCTATCTCTCTACCTCTCTATTCATCTCTCTAACTCACTTAATCCATCATATCCAGATTCATACCCTTCTCCATTTCACAATTCAACCTAAAATCGCGGAGCTACATTTAGAAATTATGCTGAAATACGTGTATCCCTTACACATGAAATAATAACACAACATAATCATATGCCTTTTATGTTTGGCGTAGTTTACATGATTGTATTTTAAACTATTGCCCCAAAAATTTATAAACTCAAACGTGCCATATCTCTCTTAAACAAGATGGTTCTGACGTTTTATCTTATTGTACCCATCTCAAATCCCTTCAGGATGAAGTTCAGTCTCTCATGGTCATTGAACCATGTATTTGTGGTCGTGGTAAGTCCATCATGTATCGTTCAAATCGAGAACGAGCCATGTAATTTATTTAAGGTTTGCCAATTCAAAGTCAAATTCTTTTAATGAATCCCTTTCATCGATTTTACGTAGTCACTCTCTCGTAAAACAGAAAGAAGTTTAACAAAATATCATCTTCTCCACCAACGCTAGCGTCGAAGCCACAACTTGTTGTCCGCCATCATGGAGGTAATTCGTCATCTCGATTTGATAGGTCTAAACAACCTAGACCTAAATGACTCATGTCGTACTGTGGCCATTGTCGAGCCCACAACCATCTCACGTAGACTTGTTACCAATTACATGGCTATCCGAATAAGACCGGTCTAAAGAACCGAAATCGAACCCAACCAGGTCCATGCCTGCCTCGATTACAAGCGACTCAAACCTATCAGTGGTGCCTTTAGCTACTTCACTTATCGCATACCGCTATCAACCTCTGCAGGCACCACCTCTAAAGGCATTTCTAGGCCGCCAAATCACCGCACAAGTATGTTTTATCTTCCTCGCCTTAGGTTATTGATTCTGATGCTGCAAATCATATTTCCTCGGTCCTTTCCCGTTTCTTTAGCTATTCTCTTGCCTTTCCTAACTATTTCGTTAGCCTACGCAATGGTTCCCGAGTTCAAGTACTCCACATCGGATCTGTTTTCTTTTCTAACAAATGTTATTGAAATGAAGTTCTTCATATCCCTTTTAATTTATGTTTGTGAAAGTTTTTCTTTTCTCCATTGTACGGTTGTTTTTTACTCTGATTCTTGTGTCTTTCAAGTTCAAACAACGAGAACGACAGTTGAACATGGTGATCCCCGTGATGGTCTCTACTTTCTTCGCACCGAGCCTAGGACTTTTTCAATTTGTACCTTAGTTAATAATTGTCATAGCAACGTTTTTTACAATCTACGGCATTGACGTTTAGAGCATCATCAAGCAAGACTATCAAAGACCTGAAGGAAACAATAAAATAAACACCCAAGTGAGGGCTTGAGGCTAATATAAAGATAAAAACAGACACAGGATTACAGTGAGGGAGTGTTCAAGACCCTTAAACAAGTAAGATCATCATCAACGGCTAAAACACCCATATCAGGCAGAAATTGTCACTTTTGAGTTTACCTTCATTCATACCTCCCTTATTTCTTCAAACCCATGGAAGAAAACTTTGAACATAAACATCCAAATCGTTGTTTCCCTTTTTGCGATATTCAGAAAACCCTAACCCCATTACCATGGTCTGGGAAGACTGAGATAAGAAGAGGGAGAGAGAAAGAGGTTTTACTTTAATTTTAAACTAAAGATGGGTAAACTCGACTATTTGAGTAGTAATTGAAGGAGTTGAAGGAGATGTCCTTCGACCAAGGTGACAATGCGAGCAATTTGTCGGATAGGACAATTGATGTGGAAGATCATCAAGTCGGATTGATTTAGGGATCGTAGAGTTGTAGCTAGAGACCAACTACGATCGTCGAATTACGAAGTAATTCGCGGCTAACTTCGATCGGATCCTACAACGGGTTACACATAAGAGTGTCAAATTGATCTAGGATATGACTAGTGGGAGTGAGATATAATCATGGGAATGTCCCATAAACATATCTCATAGGCCTAAAAAGGAATTGGGCTGACTTTTGGAGGGACGTTTCCTTATGTTATGAACATTAAATCTGCCAATTTTGGCTGGGTTTGGACGTCATCTCCTTAGGGAATTGAGAAAATATCAATAGTTGCTATTTTCGTGTATTTCCCTAAATCTTATTCTAAAGGGTGTTTTGGGAAACCTAAAAGGAGGTGGATTCTTATTAGGGTTCTATATAAACACTCTTAGGGCAGAGAATAAGGTGTGGAATTTCTCTCTAAGCTTTCTTACTCTACCACATCAAGTAGAGAGGAGAAAGTGAGCTAATTCCCAAGCTATCTTCTAGTCAAGCAAGAAGAAGGTCTTCTTATTTTCCAACCACCATTGGTGTGCTAGCTATACAACAAGGTGGGAGATCAAATTGATTGCTCGTGTCCCAAGTAGAGGAACTACACTTGAAGCTATTGGTCTTCTTTAATCAATTCAACTAGTTCGAGGGAAAAGCGATTAAGGTAATCTACTATCTCCATTAGTTTAATTACTAGTTTTGCATTTGATCCTGGGGATATTAGTGTAGACATTAGATGTCTTATTTCCGCTATAAACACTAGTATAAGGGTTTAAATCCCTACAGTGGCGTCAGAGCCTCTTACAATGAACTAGTTTTTGCTAAGAATCGAACTAGTTCATATTGGATATGATTGATAGTTTAATAAATTGAGTTTATAAAAGTATTTTAAAAGTGTTTTAAAATTATTTAAACTCACAATTTGATATTATTGAATGGGATTCAATGAATTTCAAATTAAGAATCAAATTGATGATTGAAAGTGTTTTAAAAACTCAATTTGATTGAATTTCGGACTAATCCATGCTTGATTAAGTTGATAGTTATGTTTAAAAGAGTTTTAAACATAAGAATTTGATTGATGTTGAATTGGATTCATAGATTTTTCAAATTGATTTCAAAATTGTTATTTGAAAAAGTTTCAAAAACCTAGATTTTGATCCAAAATTGGTTTGATTAAAAGTCGTTTTTAAGTTTTGGAAACTTTTGAAAAACAAAAAAATTTGGAATTTTAGAAGTGTTCCAAAAGGAGTTATTTTGAGTTTAGGAAACTCCCAAAACAAATTTGGAAAATTTTAAAAGTTTCTAAAAGTTTTGAAAAATTTTAGAAGTGTTCTAAAAAGAATTTCAAAATTTTAGAAAAGCTTTAAAATTGGAAAATAGCAACTTAGAGTTGCATAAGAAAAAAAAAAAAATTTGGAAACTAGGGTTTTTTTGAGAAACCCTAGTGTCCGGCCAGGAAGCTTCCTGGTCGGTCAGAAGCTCCTGGATGCGTCCTCTGGACGCGTCCAGAGCGGCTGTTGAGACGCGCCTAGGACGCGACCAGCAGCTGCAACCGAAGCTTTTGGACGCGTCTTGGAGACGCGTCCAGGTCGCGTCTAGGACGCGACCAGCAGCTGCGAGGGAGCTTCCTGGACGCGTCTAGGACGCGTCCAGAGCACTCGACCAGACGCGTCTTGGAGGCGCGTCTGGGAGGTTCTGGGTGTCTCGGACTAGTCCGAGACACCTAGTGCTGGTCCGGTCCAGCACCAGACGCGTCTAGGACGCGTCCGGTGCATGGACTAGCGTCCTTGCTCCAGCCAGGATATGCCGGCCCTATGGGCCGTGCTATGTCCGGACCTTGTCCGAGCCCTTTTGTGGGCTTGGGCCGGGACTTGTCTAGGACTTGTCTAGGACTTGTCCCGGGCTTTTTCGAGGCTTTTCGGACCACAAAAAGGGACCATCATTCGAGTGGGAGTTTTTGCCAAAATTTCTTCCGATTCCAACCAAATAATTCCAAAATCAATCCGGGCCATCCAGAAGGCCAAAACGGATTTCTCTTTAAATTGATTTATGAAATCATTAAGAATCGAACCAATATTTTTCCCGAAATTGACCCGGGCTTTCAGAACCCGAAACGGAGTTTTTCTTAAAGATGATTTTAGAAATCATAAAAGATAAAACCGGAACGCACCATTAGTTGAATTCTTCGAATTTAGACTTAAGGTCCGTAATGTGACATGTGATGTCAACAAAAGTATCTCCCAAGATAATCATGCATATATAATTCTTAGCCTTGATATATTATATGATTGCATGTGATGTGAATGCGGGAAACTAGTATGGCCATAGATTTATATCTTATTCTTGTTTTAAACACGGATGGGTGCATGCTTTGTAATTAATTTTAATTTCAAGTTTATACGATCTGCGAATCGTTAGAGTCTTGTAATTAAAGTTTAGGGTCTATGAGTCCATTGAAGAAACTCGAGGATGAAATCCAAAGGCGAGTGGGAGAAATCAATGGAGGTTCAAAGATGGCGATCTAAGACGAACCAAAAGGCGAAACAAGAAGAAAACCATAGGAGATTAGATCTTCTAGGTTAGGGGCCATACTAGGATCCATGTCTGCTTGATTTACTTTCTCGCGCGCATTTACTTACTTATTTACGCTTTATGTCGTGGATGTTAGTTAGGCTAAATAGTTCACTATAACAAACGCCAGACTAGCGTAAAAGTCCCCAAAAGTAATCTTGAGTAATCGCCTATCCAGATTAAGACACTCGTTGCGCCCTTGTTCGAGGAAGGTGGGTCGGCCAAAGCAGAGTACCTCCTCTACTTTGGGACAATGCGGGTAGGTCTATAGAAGAGGCCTACACGTCTAAATGGTTCTACTCAACGAGATCAGCAAGAGAGTCTTGGATACTCGAGGCAAAAGGATAGATTAGTCATTCATCAATGACTATCTATCAACCAAGAGTCATAAGGGTATGATCAATGAAGTTGTTCACTCACCTAGGACGACGGAAGTGGAGGGCAGGGCCAAAGTCCGCTTCACTCCGAAGAAGTGGGATCTTGGAATCACTTATTCAATCGGAGACGATTTTATTGAATAATGTGGGAAAACTAAGTTTTTCAAAAACGATAACGAGTTTTAAAACTTTGCCATTTCTTTATGTAGTTTTAAGATGACACAAACGATTTCAACATTGAATCACACCTAAGGGAGGTGCTGATCCACTTCCTAGAATGGAAGAATGAATCTGAGAATAGTTCTCAGATTCAAAAGGAAGGTCACTAGAATACCCAATCCCAATGTTGACTCATACAAGAGAAGGTCAAAAGCCATTTGCAAGCAATCGTATAACATTCTCTTTGGAAGAGTAATGAATGCTAGCATAACCATTAAGACAAACTAAGGAAGAAATTCCTACAGAAGTCATAAATGGAGAGGTACGAGACCTCCAAGGCAATCTGAAAGTCATCTTAAGGGAAGACAACAGAATACATCTATCACCCAATTCAATATCGCTTGAACAAAGATTGATAAAGACCTTAGATGAGTCACTCAGGTTGTTACAAACAAACTGAGCAGAACATACGGGAATATCCAGTCTAAGAAAGGTTCTTGAGATTTGGTACAAAGAATCTAAGAAAGAGATCTTGAGATTCAAAAGGGCAAAAGGATCAGTCAAGTGAGACAAACATTTGATCAAAGAAAAGCAGTTGCCGAGTACATTGATGTGACACGAAAATGTCACATTTAAGGAGCCTAACTTAGACTAATTAGTCCTTTTCGAGTGTTATCAATAACTTTTTATGTGTTTTTCTTGTTTAGGTACCATATTTGGAATAAAGAACTTAATTCGGAATAAAGGGAGTGAATTATCAATATCATTTCATGTGCCCAAAACGAGAGAAAAAGACTTCAAGCAAATCAAATGAGAAGAGGAGTCAAAGACGAGTCCAACGGTGAAAACGGAAGTCAATTCCGAGTTCGGACGGGGAAGTTGTGAAAGAAAGAAGTCAAGGTTCGGTTTTAAAACAAGGATTCCATAAAGGCACTCCTTGGATTTCTAGTTGAGAAGCCCACAACCAAGCCCAAGAGCCCAAAGAAGAATGACAAGGAAATATTATATGAGCACCCTCTCTTTATGGACTCAAGTTTGAGTCAAAGTCAAGTCTTGACCCAGGGTTTGAGTCAAAAAGGAGGGGGTCATCACTATTCATCTTCTTCTTCATTTTTTCTAACAATACACAAACTTGGGAGGAGGAGAGAGAAAGCTTGGGTTTTCTAGGGTTCCTTCATCAAGTTCTTCAAAGTTCCTAGGGTTTGAGTTTGGTTGGTGAAGAGAGCAAGAGAGAGAGGAGGTGCCGGCCAAGCTTTGGCCGACCAAAGCTTGGCCGGCACGGCCACAAAGAGGCACGGGAGCAAGCACGGGAGCACCAAATCGGAACAGCAAGCTCGGTAGGAGGAGAGAGCACGGGATAGCCAACACAGGTCGCGGCAGCAGCTGCTGCAAATCGCGAGCAGCTGCTGCTGCAAATCGCGAGCAGCTGCTGCTGCAAATCGCGAGCAGCTGCTGCTGCAAATCGCGAGCAGCTGCTGCTGCAAATCGCGAGCAGCTGCTGCTGCAAATCGCGAGCAGCTGCTGCTCGGCTCATGCTCGGACTGCTTCATCAAGGTTGCGGCTGCAGCTCGGACGCACGGGACAGCTACTCAAGTGCTCGGAATACCTTGTTTTCGCCGGATCTAGGGTTTTGGCCGAGAGTCCACCATCTTTGACCGGAAGTTTCAAGGGTTCCGGCAACCTTCTTGATCCGAAACCATGGGGCTTTAACTTCTCACGTCCTTGGCTAACTTCTCCTTGTGTTTGATTTGGTTTTTGGATGAAATTTCTTAGAGAGATAAAGCTTGGTGAAGCTTTAATGGTGGTGGGTTCTAAATGAAGAAGATGAGTCTGGTTGCTAAGGGGAGATCTGGTTTTTGCTCGGGGAGATCCATTATGCACTGTTAAGGGGAAACCCAGAAATTTGCTAAGGGGAGATCGGCTGAACCTTAACTACTCAAATTTTCCGACGAACCTTGCCTCGAACCACATTGAAAAGGGGGATTTCTCATCATCTTCTTTTCATTTATTACTTATCACCATGTTAGCTAAATCAAGTGTGTCGTTAATGAGATGAAATGTGATGAATTTGTGATTATTTATGTGATGATTTAATGTTTTGATAATAAATTGATGTTCTCTTATTTTGATTACTTGTTTCAATCGTTTTTCATGTGTCTTATCAAGTACTTCGCATAGTTAATCGATTAGGCAAAGTGATCGATATCGATCGTAGTCTAGATCCAAATTTCATGTGTCTTGTCATGCACTTCACATAGTTAGGCGGCTAGACGACATTTTCGATGATTCGGTTTTAATTGTTTGGGAAGTTTGTTTGACTAAGTATTATCTCCGGACATACGTAGTGCTTATGAACATCCACCGTAGGAATCGAGACTAGGTTTGTATCAATATATTCGATTGGACCGTAAATAGTTGTAGGTTCACCACAACGGATTCCCTCGACACTTCTCTCACTTATTTGTTGGCTCCCTACTCTTGTTACTTCAACTCCTCTCTCGAATCTCTCTCGCCCTCTCACATTGATATTTTAGTTTGTTTTACTTGCTTTCTTTTTTGTTGCTTATTTCATTATAAAGCCCCCCCCCATTTGTCTTTGTTTCCTTTTTAGTCTAAGTTAGCATTTGATTTCTAGACCGGGGGATAAGACCCTTCGACATCCAAACTACCTTCCTATCCTTGGAACGAACCCGGCTTTGCCGGATTACTACTTGATACCTCCGCTTGGGTGTGTAACCTTCTCGGGTGCATCAAGTTTTTGGCGCCGCTGCCGGGGATAGGTTTAGTAGTTTAGATATCATTTACGTGTTTTGTTCATTAGTTTAGTTTTATTTGCTTACTTAAACGTTTATTTTCCTTGTTTTTTTTAGTTTCTTTTTAATTCTTGTTTTCTTTGAGGTACTCATCCAAGGAGCTTTAAAGGACGAAAGCAAACAAGTTTGGGGATAAAAAGGTAGAAACAAGAAAAGGGAAGAGGATCCAATTGTGGTAACAAACGCCACCTCTAGTATCGTTCTCTAACCTTTACCTATTTGAGCAGCTTAAGTGCATTTGCATCTTTTCTATTATTGATAGTTGTAGTCAAATTGAACACTTGTGATTGCTTGCATTTTTTTAATTGTGCTTCAATGGATATTAATGGAAATGATAGTTGGAATGATGGGTATGAGGTTCATCGACCGCTTAGAAGTCTTAGGGACTACCTTGAACCTAATATGGCTAGCATACCTTCATGCATCATATTTCCGAGTAATGTGTGTAATTTAGACATAGACCCTGAGATTATTCCATTACTTCCTATATTTCGAGGCTTAGAGAATGAAGATCCATATTTTCATTTGAGAGAGTTCGATGAGATTTGCTCGATACTCCCAATCAATGGAGAACTTGAGGGAATCGCTAAGCTCAAATTATTTCCGTTTTCATTAAAAGAAAAGTCGAAGATATGGTTTCATTCTTTAAGGCCTAGGACTATAAGAAGTTGGGATGAGATGACTAGGGTGTTTTTGAAAAAGTTCTTTCCCGCTCATCGAACCACCACCTTAAGAAGAGAAATTATGAACTTTGAGCAAGACAAAGAGGAGACCTTCTTTAGGTGTTGGGAGAGATTTAAATACCTCCTTCTCGCATGTCCACATCATAACTACGAAACATGGAGGGTCATCGGATTCTTTTACGATGGCTTGACTTCCAAAATGAAACACTTCGTGGAAGTTATGTGCAACGGAGAGTTTATGAGTAAAAGTCCTAATGAGGCTTGGGAGTATCTCGACCTCTTAGCGGACAAGGCCCAAGATTGGGACACACCCGTTAAGAGTGACGAAGATATAGCCGAAGGAGACCATTACTCAAAAGGAGGCATATGCTTTTTCAAGGAAAATGGGGAAGTACATGATAAAATTTTCAACGTGTCTCGGAAAGAATTTACAGATATGCATGATGGTGATTTAGTGATTGATAGTGTTTGTAGCATTTGTGCAAGTCGAGAACACCTAACGGGTGAATGCCCTACTATTTCTCTTTGTCGAGATGTCTCATTAGGATGCACAAATGTTGTAGACACGTATATGAAACCCGTAGGTTCAAGGAGTGATGTCTTTACAAATGATTATGAGAATCTTCAAGAGCCCTTAGTTGGTTTCACTTATGCATCTCATCATGAGAGGACTCTTGAAGATGTTTCGAAATCATTTTACGAGGTAGAAACTCAGATTAGCCAAAACACATTGCACGCCCTTAAAGAGATGGAAGCAAAATTGAAAGACATCGAGAAAGAGGTTTCACAACCCCAAACTCCAACAAATCCTAAGGGTTCAGGTGAGGGTAATACACCTAGTGCTAATGTTAAATTCAACTCCATTCTCGAAAGTGATGAAATGATTAACTTAGAGACTCCCATGACGGTAGACATACCCGAGGATCGTACGATTTTTGAGAATGGTGATGGGCATAACGAGGTTTTTCAGTCGAAATCTGAGTCTAAACCAGTTGATAGACCTAAACCCTCATTCTCTCAACTATTATTGCCTACCTGTGATATATATATGCTTGCACCGGTAGTTCAAAGGGACAATACTATTAATGCTCAGGAGGACCATAACAACATGATTAGTTTGATTCCTGAGACCTTTGTAGATCATTTTGGTCAAATGCATGCCCCCTCTGTTATTTTATCAAACTTTGTTGCCTTGTCATCATCCAAGTTTGGGGATTACCTCTTATTTTTTGCCGTCTCACGTATAAACCCATACCATTACATTGTTGTGAGACGGTTCTTACCAGTTAAAACTTTCGTATGGGTAGACCCCCAAATATTTCGTCTTTTGCTATATGATTGGTTGGTCTATTGAGATGGGTTTAATGTTTGTGGGTATCATCTCTGAAAACCCTCCACGAGACCTAACTCGTGCTCTTGTGAAAGCGAGAGAATCAATGACTAATTGCATGGTTCGATGCAATCGAGTGATCCTGCGTGAGTGGTCATTTTTATGTTGTCATGCTTATGCTTCATTCGTATTCTATTTATTGATGTTTTAGGAGTGTTTCTCACTTTATATACCTTTGGGACGTGGTTCGTTCCAAGTTTGGGGATGGCGATGGCGTATCATCAACTTGGAACTCGAATACACAAGTCTTGGTAGTATAAATTTTTATCTCCGCCGGCTATGGTAATATCCTTCCACTCTTCTCTTTAACTTATTGTACCTCTTATCTTTTGGTGAGTATATGCTTAGTACATTGAGGACAATGTTAGTTTTAAGTTTGGGGATGGGGATACGACCATTTAGTCGCATGACATCATGACCTTAGATTTCAAAAGACAAGAGGGTTCAACAAATTGACCAAATTTGAAAATTTTTGGGTAGATTTGGTATGACTCTAGTGGTATTCTTGAGTATGTTGATGCATGTGGTTCTTTCTTGATAAATCTTATGCATGCTCTTAGTCTTTTCATGAATGTTAAGTCCTTTGGTGTTGGTGTCTTATCATGTGAGTATCATCTTAAGGAAGAAGGAACACTTCTAAGTGACCTAAAATAGTCTTTAGTGGAGACTTAAACCCATGTGAGATATCTGAGCCTTTCCATTGCTTTTGAGTGTACTCTTCCGCGCTAACTCCGAGTAGAATGAAGAGCTACTCAACTTCGCAACTTTCAAAAGAGCTTAGACGATCTCATGAGCTCAACTTCCTTAGCCACTAGGAGTGACATCAGGATAGCGAATAAACCTTACTCTTGTAGTCCATGAAACCCGATAATGGTGTCAACTTTAGGGAAACGGATACTCCACCATCCATTCATCATACTACTCTCGAGAATGAAGGCATGAAAAATAAAGAAGAAAGAACGTGAAAGCAAAATGTGAAAGTAAAGGTGATTTGTTGAGAATACTAGTTGTATTTTTATTTTGGTGTTTGGATATGTGTACAAAAAAAAAAAAAGTGAAAAAGTGAAAAAGAAAAAAAAAGAAGAAAAAGAAAAAAGAAAAGAAAAAAAGAAGAAAGTTTGGTTATATGTGTTATTTTGTGTTTGTGTAAGTGTTATGCAAATAAAGTATTCAAAGCAAAAGGTCAAGTTTAAAGGTTGTTTGAGTATTCTTTTATCATTGAAGGCGTCGACATTCTCGGGATTTCATCATCTTCCATTCCATCACTTGTATCCGTTTACCTTTAGGAGGCATTATTAGAGGGTAGAGTGGGTGAGAAGAGTGAGTGAGCTTCCCCATTCCGTTAGTGGTTATTTCCATTCCTAAGAGATCATTTCGTTTTAGAACTTGATATCCTCATTTAATTTTTGTATATGTTGAGTTTACTTTATTCCATGCTCACATATGAGAGTAAACCATTATAACTCGTGTTGAGTGATTTCATGTTTAAGAGCGTATGACCGTGAGGCCAAAGTCGAGGCGAAATGTGCTATGATAGGAAACAAGGTTTTGTTACTTTAGACTTGGATGATGCTCATGATGGTGGGACACTTGCACTTGAGTACGAAACTATTAGTGAGGAGACTCTTAGCATGCTTTTGTGTTTATTGGTTTGATTCATATGTTTGACATACTTAGGTCTCTCACTTGTTGATCATCACCTTATTTGCATCGATAGTTGGACTCTTATGTCTTTTGGAAATCTAGAACTTTGTGGGTGTATTCACTGGAAACCCTCACGAGACGACACTCGTCCACTAGGGGTAACCTAGGGGTTTAAAGGCTTGTTGCATATGCTAAATGCAACCGGGATTCCTCCGAAAGTGAGTTAGGCTTTTATTTTGTTTTGTTTGCTCGAGGACTAGCAAAGTTTAAGTTTGGGGATGTTGATGTGACACGAAAATGTCACATTTAAGGAGCCTAACTTAGACTAATTAGTCCTTTTCGAGTGTTATCAATAACTTTTTATGTGTTTTTCTTGTTTAGGTACCATATTTGGAATAAAGAACTTAATTCGGAATAAAGGGAGTGAATTATCAATATCATTTCATGTGCCCAAAACGAGAGAAAAAGACTTCAAGCAAATCAAATGAGAAGAGGAGTCAAAGACGAGTCCAACGGTGAAAACGGAAGTCAATTCCGAGTTCGGACGGGGAAGTTGTGAAAGAAAGAAGTCAAGGTTCGGTTTTAAAACAAGGATTCCATAAAGGCACTCCTTGGATTTCTAGTTGAGAAGCCCACAACCAAGCCCAAGAGCCCAAAGAAGAATGACAAGGAAATATTATATGAGCACCCTCTCTTTATGGACTCAAGTTTGAGTCAAAGTCAAGTCTTGACCCAGGGTTTGAGTCAAAAAGGAGGGGGTCATCACTATTCATCTTCTTCTTCATTTTTTCTAACAATACACAAACTTGGGAGGAGGAGAGAGAAAGCTTGGGTTTTCTAGGGTTCCTTCATCAAGTTCTTCAAAGTTCCTAGGGTTTGAGTTTGGTTGGTGAAGAGAGCAAGAGAGAGAGGAGGTGCCGGCCAAGCTTTGGCCGACCAAAGCTTGGCCGGCACGGCCACAAAGAGGCACGGGAGCAAGCACGGGAGCACCAAATCGGAACAGCAAGCTCGGTAGGAGGAGAGAGCACGGGATAGCCAACACAGGTCGCGGCAGCAGCTGCTGCAAATCGCGAGCAGCTGCTGCTGCAAATCGCGAGCAGCTTGTCACGGAGTAAAGTTTCGGCCTATGCTTTAACACCGTGCGGCACTTGTCTTAGCACAAGTCTAAGCCTTCTTCACTAAAATGCCTAAGTAACCTTGACTTATTAGGCAAGATCTAGCACTATAACTCCAAGAAAAGGAAGCTATCAAAGTATGCACAAGTTTGAGAGAAGATGATCTTTGTTGATGAAACTTAAAGATTACAAGAAAGCTTTTGGGCACGTCTCCCAAGTCACTCAATCTCTCTCTAACACTTCTTGAATCCTTGCTTGGATGTCTTACAAATGAGGGGTGATCCCCTATTTATACTAGTTCCTATATACAATGGATGGCTAGGATTTACCCACATGTAACACATCTAAGGGTGATGGAAATCTCTAGATTACTTGGGCTCCAAGTATCTCTAGGAAATATCTCCTTGCCAATCTCTAGAAAACTCCTTGGGCTGGGCCAAAGAGTGCACAAAATGAGTTATCCAACTATGCACAAAGCAGCCTAGTGTATAGGTGTTGTTTGGGCTGCTGTATAGGTGCTGTTTGGGCTGCTGTTGAGCTCTCTGTCCGGCCCTCTTAGCTGCTGTCCGGGCCTTCTTTAGCTGCTGTTTGGGTGCTCAAAATGGGTCAAAATGAGTGGGCTGTGACATTCTCCCCCACTTAAGCCGCGGACGTCCTCGTCGCGACATCCTCGTGGTACTTGCTGATAAGATCCTTGTGCTGCCACAGAGTGTCTTCATGCTCCCAGCTTGCTTCACTATCTGGTAGCCCCTTCCATCGTACCAAGTACTCCTTGTAGATGCGCCCGGCTCTGGAAATCCGCCTATGTGACTCAATGCTTTCTACCTCTTTGTCAAATGAGGTAGTCGTAGTGACAGGTGCTCTACTGCTTTGGCCTCTGGTTGCATCTTCTGGATCTGCATGATACGGCTTTAGGCAGCTCACATGAAAGACGGGATGGATTTTGAGATGTGCTGGAAGTTCCAACCTATAAGATGCCTTCCCGACTTTCTTAAGTATAGGGAATGGTCCCTCATACCTCCTGATCAGCCCCTTGTGTACCTTCCTAAGGGACTTGAACTGATTTTGATTGAACTTGAGCATTACCAAGTCTCCATCCTGAAACTCCAAAGGACGCCTCTTTTGATCGGCCCATTTCTTCATCTTCTTGGCTGCCTTCTCTAAGTATGACCTGGCAACGTCGAGTTCCTCTTGCCATCCTTTGGCAACTTGATAAGCTGCCGGGCTAACTCCCCTATACCCACCTGCAACAGTATGGGGAGTAAGTGGCTGTTGGCCTATAGCCAACTCGAAAGGACTATGCCCAGTAGATTCACTCCTCTGCAAGTTATAGCTAAACTGGGCGATGTCTAAGAGCTCCACCCAATTCCTTTGGTTAGCGGTCACAAAATGCCTCAAGTATAATTCCAACAATGCATTGACCCGTTCCGTCTGGCCATCGGTTTGAGGATGGAAGCTCGTAGAAAAGCTCAACTCCGACCCAAGTAGCCTGAAGATCTCGGTCCAAAACTTCCCGGTGAACCTTGGGTCTCGGTCGCTTACTATGTTGGCTGGGACACCCCAATACTTCACGACATGCTTGACAAACAACCGTGCTGCCTGCTCTGCTGTGCAATCAACGGGGGCAGCTATGAAAGTTGCATATTTTGTGAATCTGTCCACTACCACTAGAATGGAACCCAAACCATCAACTTTTGGTAAGGCAGATATGAAATCCAAAGAAACACTTGCCCATGGTTTTTCAGCGATGGGAAGTGGTTCCAACAGTCCCGCCGCCTTCTTCTGTTCCACCTTATCTTGTTGACATATAAGGCAGGTTCTCACATACGCATCTATGTCATCCTTCATCCTGGGCCAATAATATTTAAGCTCGAGCAAGGCCATGGTTCTCCTTTGGCCAGGGTGTCCAGCCCACTTGCTATCATGGCACTCTTTCATGAGTGCTCTCCTGAGATCACCAACCTTTGGCACATAAAGTTGGTTCCTCCGGGTGAAGAGAAGACCATTATACATCATGAATTTCTTGGTCTTTCTCTCTAAGGATGCCTGTATAAGTCCCTTAGCATGGGGATCTTGTTGAAGACCCTCTCTAATCCGATCCAAGATGGTAGAGTCCGGCTTACTAACTGTGGCATGGAACTCCATGGATGCAAGTTCGGCTTTCCGGCTTAGGGCATCAGCTACATTGTTGGTGCGTCCGGGCTTGTACTCCATCTTCATGTCGAATTCGGCCAAGAAATCCTGCCACCTTGCTTGCTTGGGACTTAGCTTCTTCTGAGTTTGGAAGTAGCTTGTTGCCACGTTATCAGTATAGACGGTGAAGGAAGTCCCCAGTAGATAGTGCCTCCAAGTCCTTAGACAATGTACTACGGCTGTCATTTCCTTCTCTTGCACCGTGTACCGTCTCTCCGTGTCATTGAGCTTCCGGCTTTCATAGGCAATGGGATGACCTTCCTGCATAAGAACACCTCCTATGGCAAAGTCAGAAGCATCAGTATATACCTCGTATGGCAGCAAATGGTTTGGCAACTTAAGAACAGGCTCCTTTATTATTGCATGCTTAAGATCATCAAAAGCGGCTTGGCACTCGTCCGTCCACGACCAAGCATGGTTCTTCTTTAGAAGATCCGTCAAAGGGGCGGCCCTTTTTGAATACCCTTCAATGAATCTCCTGTAGTAGTTCACAAGGCCCAAGAAGGACCTAAGCTGAGTTACCTTAGTTGGCTCCTCCCAACCTTGGATGGCCTGCACCTTCTTTCCATCCATCCAAATCTGCCCATCCCCGATCCAGTGTCCAAGAAAGGACACCTTGCTAGAAGCAAATGAGCACTTCTCCCTTTTGACAAAGAGAGAGTTTTCCCTTAAGGCTTGGAAGACAGTTCGTAGGTGGTCGATGTGCTCCTCCATAGTCCGGCTATATATAACAATGTCATCGAGATATACTACTACGAACTTGTCTAAGTATGGGTGGAATACCTTGTTCATCAAAGTACAAAATGTAGCTGGAGCATTTGTTAGACCAAAAGGCATCACAAGGAATTCATAAGCTCCGTACCTGGTGACGCATGTAGTCTTTGGTTCATCTCCTTCGGCTATCCTGACTTGATAGTATCCCGATCTCAAGTCAAGTTTGGAAAAGACCTTGGCGCCTCCTAGTTGATCGAACAAGTCTTCCACTCGTGGGATGGGATATTTATTCTTTACTGTCACCTTGTTTAAAGCTCTATAGTCTATGCAGAGACGAAGACTTCCATCATGCTTCTTCTGGAACAGGACTGGTGCTCCATAAGGTGACTTTGACGGCTGAATGAACCCTGCATCTAAGAGCTCCTTGAGTTGCTTCCTTAACTCTGCCAACTCAGGTGGGGTCATTCTGTATGGTGCCAATGCAGGTGGTTTGGCCCCGGGTTCCAGCTCAATCTCATGATCCACCTCCCTCCTAGGTGGTAATTGCTTTGGTAACTCAGCGGGCATGACGTCCTTGTACTCTGCAAGGACTACATCAACCTCGAGTGGGACTAAGGCATCAGTCCCTTCATCTTCCTCCTTCAAGGTAGCTAGGAAGGTCTCTTCCCCTTTTGCAAGCCCTCTACTAAGTTGAATAGCAGAAAGAGTACCTTGCTTTGAGACACTTCTAGTAGCTTGGACCATGCACGGACTTTTTTCATCGTTGATGCTCACCACATTGAGATATGGAATGATTGCAGCTCTGGCGGCTTCCATGAACTCTAGTCCCAACACGATTTTGAAGTCGTCCATCTCGGCTACCATGAAGTCCACTACACCACCCCATGTGCCAATCTTCAGGGGTACGCTCCGTGCTATGCCGTGTACGGCCTTAGGTGGGGCATTTACTGACTTCATCTTACTCTGGTCCTCTTCAAACTTAAGTCCGAGCCTCTTTGCTTCTTCCGGCCTGATGAAATTGTCTGTGGCTCCGCAATCAACCATGGCTTTAGCCTCCTTCCCGTTTAATGTTATGCATACGTACATGAGGGACCTTCTCTTCTTTGGCATGGCAGCTTCTGTCCCCTTTAGAGCATTCAAGCTGAGTGCTCCCATCTGTGGCTCATTCTCTTCTTCCTCTTCGAGATGCGGTTCCGCCTCCTTTGTGAACATGGCATTGACTTTGGTCCGGTTCGGGCATTCGTATGCATAGTGATCTCCCGTGCAGATAAAGCATTTCCTTGGGCGATCTCCTCCGCTCCTCCACCGTGCCTTCCATTCTTTGGGACCTTTCTGAGTCTCCTTGGGTGCATCCTTCCTTGACTCCTTCGGTGGTGGCCTCTCTCCCCCACTTTTGCTCAGACTACTCTTTGGTTTGAATTGCTCCGGCCTGCTATACGAGTAGTCTTCTAGCTTCTCCACCGTGCACAAGGCTGTGGGCAGATCTTCGACACCTCTTCTTCGTAGTTCAGTTGCTGCCCATGGCTTGAGGCCATGAAGGAAGTGGTACAGCCTATCCTTCTCGTGCATATCTGGAATATCAAGCATAAGAGTGTTAAATTGTTTCACATAATCAGTGATGGTACCTGTATGCTTGAGGGTCATGAGCTTGTCTCTTGCTCGGAACTCCACGTTCTCCGGGAAGAACTGCGCCTTGAACTCCCTCTTGAAGTCCTCCCATGTATCGATCCGACATAGCCCTCTCTCGACTTCCACGGTTTTGCGTCGCCACCACAGCATTGCATCTTCCACGAGGTACATGGCTGCTGCATCCACCATAGCATCCTCGTCTTCAAGATGGAGGGCCTTGAAGTACCTCTCCATGTTCCATAGGAAGTTGTCAACTTCCTTGGCACTCCTAGCTCCACTAAAGCTCATAGGGTCTGGCACCTTGACCCTAGCTCCTACTTGAGCCGAGCTACTCCCACTATTGGCCACGGCTTTCTCCATTAATAAGTATCGAGTCTTGAAGTCCTCGAACTCGGCAAGCATCTTCTCCGATGCTCTAAGCTTGCTGGCCATCTCCCTTTTCATCACATCCAATGTCGCCTCTACCGACTTCTCCATTCCATCGAAAGCATCTTGCTGGCGTGCTAAGATGCCAGTAACATCATTAGCAAATTCCTCTTGCTTCTCTATACGTTCCAGCAGCATGTCTAGCTTTTCTTCAGCTGCAACCAACCTTGCCTCCAGGGAAGCTTCCCGGTCTCTTGACTTCTCCCGGGCAGCCCTCTTGGCTTTTGGACGTCCCTCCTGTGGAACATTCTCAATTTCACTCGACATAGTTCCAACCTGGCTCTGATACCAACTGTCACGGAGTAAAGTTTCGGCCTATGCTTTAACACCGTGCGGCACTTGTCTTAGCACAAGTCTAAGCCTTCTTCACTAAAATGCCTAAGTAACCTTGACTTATTAGGCAAGATCTAGCACTATAACTCCAAGAAAAGGAAGCTATCAAAGTATGCACAAGTTTGAGAGAAGATGATCTTTGTTGATGAAACTTAAAGATTACAAGAAAGCTTTTGGGCACGTCTCCCAAGTCACTCAATCTCTCTCTAACACTTCTTGAATCCTTGCTTGGATGTCTTACAAATGAGGGGTGATCCCCTATTTATACTAGTTCCTATATACAATGGATGGCTAGGATTTACCCACATGTAACACATCTAAGGGTGATGGAAATCTCTAGATTACTTGGGCTCCAAGTATCTCTAGGAAATATCTCCTTGCCAATCTCTAGAAAACTCCTTGGGCTGGGCCAAAGAGTGCACAAAATGAGTTATCCAACTATGCACAAAGCAGCCTAGTGTATAGGTGCTGTTTGGGCTGCTGTTGAGCTCTCTGTCCGGCCCTCTTAGCTGCTGTCCGGGCCTTCTTTAGCTGCTGTTTGGGTGCTCAAAATGGGTCAAAATGAGTGGGCTGTGACAAGCTGCTGCTGCAAATCGCGAGCAGCTGCTGCTGCAAATCGCGAGCAGCTGCTGCTCGGCTCATGCTCGGACTGCTTCATCAAGGTTGCGGCTGCAGCTCGGACGCACGGGACAGCTACTCAAGTGCTCGGAATACCTTGTTTTCGCCGGATCTAGGGTTTTGGCCGAGAGTCCACCATCTTTGACCGGAAGTTTCAAGGGTTCCGGCAACCTTCTTGATCCGAAACCATGGGGCTTTAACTTCTCACGTCCTTGGCTAACTTCTCCTTGTGTTTGATTTGGTTTTTGGATGAAATTTCTTAGAGAGATAAAGCTTGGTGAAGCTTTAATGGTGGTGGGTTCTAAATGAAGAAGATGAGTCTGGTTGCTAAGGGGAGATCTGGTTTTTGCTCGGGGAGATCCATTATGCACTGTTAAGGGGAAACCCAGAAATTTGCTAAGGGGAGATCGGCTGAACCTTAACTACTCAAATTTTCCGACGAACCTTGCCTCGAACCACATTGAAAAGGGGGATTTCTCATCATCTTCTTTTCATTTATTACTTATCACCATGTTAGCTAAATCAAGTGTGTCGTTAATGAGATGAAATGTGATGAATTTGTGATTATTTATGTGATGATTTAATGTTTTGATAATAAATTGATGTTCTCTTATTTTGATTACTTGTTTCAATCGTTTTTCATGTGTCTTATCAAGTACTTCGCATAGTTAATCGATTAGGCAAAGTGATCGATATCGATCGTAGTCTAGATCCAAATTTCATGTGTCTTGTCATGCACTTCACATAGTTAGGCGGCTAGACGACATTTTCGATGATTCGGTTTTAATTGTTTGGGAAGTTTGTTTGACTAAGTATTATCTCCGGACATACGTAGTGCTTATGAACATCCACCGTAGGAATCGAGACTAGGTTTGTATCAATATATTCGATTGGACCGTAAATAGTTGTAGGTTCACCACAACGGATTCCCTCGACACTTCTCTCACTTATTTGTTGGCTCCCTACTCTTGTTACTTCAACTCCTCTCTCGAATCTCTCTCGCCCTCTCACATTGATATTTTAGTTTGTTTTACTTGCTTTCTTTTTTGTTGCTTATTTCATTATAAAGCCCCCCCCATTTGTCTTTGTTTCCTTTTTAGTCTAAGTTAGCATTTGATTTCTAGACCGGGGGATAAGACCCTTCGACATCCAAACTACCTTCCTATCCTTGGAACGAACCCGGCTTTGCCGGATTACTACTTGATACCTCCGCTTGGGTGTGTAACCTTCTCGGGTGCATCATACATGATCAAGACGATTCCTCATTACTGTGAATGTTTCCAAAACAATGGCTAGACCATTTAAAAGGAAACTACCTTTAGCACCTGGAGGACAAAAGGAATGGAATTATGAATTCCGGTTCCGTATCCTTGCTAACAAAGTTAAAGACAAGTATCGTAAAATTCCTTCATCAGGTATTTAAGACCAGATGAGCGGCTCAGTGGGAGCTTAAGGGAATTACATACTTGACTAAAAGAAGTAAAGATCCAAGAGGGAGCAGAAGCAGTAATGCTAGGGATGCTGAAAGGGATCAAAGTCTTCTTTTAGACATTGATCTAGCTTAGAACTTAATAGTGATTATTTTGTTCTTCTAGAAACATATGATGTTTTAAACCAGTGGTAAAATTAACTGAAGGTTAACATTGATAATGGCTAAAATCAAGAGATTCAAACTCATTAAACTTCAGCATTGTCAATTAGGTCTTAAGGACTGAATTGACAAAGTCACCCTTTTCAAAAGGCATAGAGACTGGTAATCTATTAGGACTCATACAGTGTTATGCAGACCTATAAGTTTACTTGCAGAAGCTAACGAGAGAAACTTCAAATACGTACTCTGACAACTTCATGAAGTATGGAAACGTACAAATCATAAAGTATAAGTCGGAATGTTTGAAAGGTTCAAACAAAGTACAAACCGAAGTAAAAGAATCATTTTAACAAGAGAGTTTAAGTCATCCGATTAGATTTGAGTGATAAAAACTTGAGTCAAATACTAAATAACCATCAAAGGAGTTGAGAAAACGTTTCCCAACTCGCCCATGGAACACATCTGAGGGATGGTGGATTCAGTGGGAGTAATCGAACATTACTATGCATAATTCGATCAAAGATGGGTTTAAGCCAGTCTTCCGAATATTTTGGGACATATTCTATAAACGATTATTCTCACACTTACCAAAGTCCGTCTAACAGCTAAGCTTGTAAAAGCATTACAAAATTAGCTAAAGTCTGACGCAATTTCTTTAGAAGAAAATTGGGCTTTTTCCACAAGCAATCAAGAGAACAAAGTGTTTGTTGCTCATGATAGTATTCTTCTAATAATTAGCACACCTAGTAGTCTGGGAGAAAAGCACTAATTATTACAAGAATAAGTGGGAGAAAAGTACAAGTCGATTTAATTCGATCATGAGAAAAATCATGGAGGGTCATGAAGAACAATCATGAAACTTGTACAAGACGATTAAATTCGACTAAGAGCAACAAACTGCTGCTCCACGGAAAAGGAAAGGTTAAAGATATGATCTTGTAAACCCACCGCACAAAAGCGAATGTCATTCGCAGGAGAACTCTCAAAGCGAGTGAAAGTGTCTCTAAAGGAATATCTCAAAGTAGTTGAGATAACTCCAAGTTGTTGTTCAAAAGCCCTGAAAGGTCAAAATAAAATCTTAAAGACTCAGAAAATAAAGGTTATTCCTGAAGAAATAAAAGACCTGCGCAGAAACGGAAACTGACTCTAGATTTTGGCTAGAAACCAAAATCATCGTGGAATCCATATCTCGTCAAGACATGAAGCTTGATAATTTAAGTCAACAGAAGACCTAAATTGGTTTTCCAAAGTAGAAAACTGAGAAGGATGGAAACATTCATGTTTCCCGAAACTAGACAAGAAGAATAAGATTCTTCCAATCAAGTTATGTCCATAGGCATGCTTCAGAAATCTATCGACGGATTAAAAGCACGCAAGAGTTAGAATCTTCGATTCAAAAAGGAAATCAAAGAAGTTTGATTCCTGAGGAATGAAGAAAATCTTGAATCACGAGTTTCAAGAAGGTAAGTGGGAGAAACAAACCTTCCGAGTCCGTATGCAGAGTACATACAAAAGATTGAGTATGATATAAGATGTTGTGTAACAGTAAACACACTGACTCAATAAAAGGACCACACACAAGGATGAAATGCCATTTTGGGCATCTGAGGATCTATAAGCATAGATCAAAAAGATGATAGGATTAGAGAGACTCAGTATGCTGAGACGCTTGAGATCCGAAACCGAAAATCTAAGACTCAGGAAAAGTCTAAAAAAATTTCGACCCAAAAACTCATGACAGAGAGCGTTGCGAGACTCGGAGTCTAAAGACACCGATGAGCAAGCAAGCATGAGAGAGACATTCAAGTCAATCATATTGGATATGATTAGCATTTGAATATCCAAATTCGGATTTGAAAACCGAAACACTACTTAGAAACATCCTAGAAGGCTAAAGGATGAAGTAGTACACAAGTTGAACATATCATCGTAGCAAACTTTCAGACATGGAAGGAAAGTAGGCTAAAAGTGTTTTAAGCCGGGAACTGTTGCAAATACTACATAAGGAATTGAAAGCCTTAACTCTAGTAAAAGTTACTAGAAATTATCAAGGTTGAAGTAAGCAATCTTCAAATTAATTGATAATTAGCAAAGTTTAAAATGGACTACATACGGAGTCAAACTAAACTGTCACCTAAGACATAGTAGGAGACTCATACACAGTCTAAGGCATGAGGTAAATTTGGAATAAACCTCGACGAGTAAAACTGAGTGGGTAAAAGAGTTTTACGGAAGAGGCTCAGATTTACAACTCTCGTTATCGGAAATAATAGAGTTATTTCACAAGTCGTCTAAATTTGGTTTAGTATTTAAACGACAGTCTATCGATAATAAAACGTTCCGAATAGGTTTGTCAGATACGTGATCTGATGAATGAAACCCTATTAAGTGAACTTGGAATATTTATTATCAAAAACCCTGGTCCAGGTCATTGCATGGACAACAATGACTCACGAAGACTAGCACGGGAGTCGATGGGATAGCGCAATTTCATGGGCTATAGGAATAGTATATTCTATTCGACTACGTGGGTGTGTAAAAGGTTTACACACTGGATAACCCTCAAATGAGAAGTACATCACTCGTGATGAACGTCAATACTTCTCATAAAGAAAATTGAAGAGATTCCTCAAAACATGAGTGCTCCACTCATCTTATGTAAGGAATGCCCGACTTTGGTTCCGTTAAACGCCGTGCCGTAAAAGGAGGTTATAAAGACGGATACTGGGAAGGACAGGATAGACATGAAGTTAAGTGGGAGCGCAAGAATGGATTGTGTCATCCTAATCACATTAGGTACAAAGTGTCTCAAGGCCACTTGATGAGTAGCAACTGAAAATGCGTGGCCACGCTCAAACGGATTAAAAGTTAATCGTTTGTCTTTTACAGTTGTACTCGGATATCAAGAAAGTCTTAATGACGTGACGTATCAAATGGGATACTAAATTGACACGGGAATCGAGGCATTGCACTTGTTCTAAGTCCAAGTGGGAGTCTGAAGGAGTTGAAGGAGATGTCCTTCGACCAAGGTGACAATGCGAGCAATTTGTCGGATAGGACAATTGATGTGGAAGATCATCAAGTCCGATTGATTTAGGGATCGTAGAGTTGTAGCTAGAGACCAACTACGATCGTCGAATTACGAAGTAATTCGCGGCTAACTTCGATCGGATCCTACAACGGGTTACACATAAGAGTGTCAAATTGATCTAGGATATGACTAGTGGGAGTGAGATATAATCATGGGAGTGTCCCATAAACATATCTCATAGGCCTAAAAAGGAATTAGGCAAAGATAGTACAAAAAGGCCAAAAACAGGGTTTTTGGGCCTTAGCCGATTCGGGCACTTCTAGGGCTCGGATTGGGCTGATTTTTGGAGGGACGTTTACTTATGTTATGAAAATTAAATCTGCCAATTTTGGCTGGGTTTGGACGTCATATCCTTAGGGAATTGAGAAAATATCAATAGTTGCTATTTTCGACTATTTCCCTAAATCTTATTCTAAAGGGTGTTTTGGGAAACCTAAAAGGAGGTGGATTCTTATTAGAGTTCTATATAAACACTCTTAGGGCAGAGAATAAGGTGTGGAATTTCTCTCTAAGCTTTCTTACTCTACCACATCAAGTAGAGAGGAGAAAGTGAGCTAATTCCCAAGCTATCTTCTAGTCAAGCAAGAAGAAGGTCTTCTTATTTTCCAACCACCATTGGTGTGCTAGCTATACAACAAGGTGGGAGATCAAATTGATTGCTCGTGTCCCAAGTAGAGGAGCTACACTTGAAGCTCTTGGTCTTCTTTAATCAATTCAACTAGTTCGAGGGAAAAGCGATTAAGGTAATCTACTATCTCCATTAGTTTAATTACTAGTTTTGCATGTGATCCTGGGGATACTAGTGTAGACATTAGATGTCTTATTTCCGCTATAAACACTAGTATAAGGGTTTAAATCCCTACAGTATTCCGTGTGATCCGACGGCTCCTGTGCATCCCGTGCTTTATTGCGTATTCCGTGTGAACCGAAGCTGTTTAGCTTACGTACTACCGACATGTGGTCAATTCCTAACCATCCAGATCTGTGCTCGGCTTAATCCGACGGCTCCTGTGCGCGCCGCAACTTAACTCCATGGATCCGGTTGTATCCTAGCATCCGAAACCCCAACCAAACCCTAGCCGCCGACCAGATTGTGCTTTTAACCCCTAGAATTCCAATTTTGACCCTCAGCTTTCCACTTTTTACCAATTTAACCCACCAAAAACCCTAACCCACCTATAAATAAGTCCCTTTCTCCTCCATTAAAACCGAGACTTGCAAACCCTCTCAATATCTTTCTTCTCTATTCCCTTACCTTCTCTTCTCTACTTTTCTTCCTCTAACCTATTATCTATTTTCCCAACCTAATCCATCTTTTCCATTCTTTTTCTATCTTTCTCTACTACTACTACTACTACTACTACTACTACTACTACTACTACTACTACTACTACTACTACTACTACTACTACTTCTTCTTCTCTACCACTATTATCCTTCCACTAATAGTCTTCTCCTTCTTTCTTCCATGTTCTTCTATCATCTTTACCCTCTTCATGTCTTCTTTCCAACTTCTTTCTAGATCTAATTTCTTCCTTCTCTTTTTTTTTCTTATTTGGGTTGCAATAAAATAGCTATTACTTGGATTTCTTGGAGTACAATTCTTGAACACAAATGGAGCAAATCTTGGATAAAATGAAGATACATGGGAATATGGATTTTGAACATTCTTGGTGATCTCTTTCCATTAATTTCTTAGTATTTTCATTAATTTTACAATGTCAATGAATGTTACTCTAAATTCCATGTATAGTTAACTTAGCAATCTAAGGTTGTGAATGAAACCCATTTTGGATGTTTATAATACTTGTTCTTGATTAATTAAATCCTTTGATGTGCTTTAATGTCTATTGATTGTTTATCTATATGGATTGGATTTTCTTTCCATTACTCATGCCTCATAATTAGATATTTCATACTTTCGTTAAGTTGTTAGATGGAGTATGCTTTTTAGATGATGAATAATAGTTTAGCAATCCGAATCTCTATAAGGTAGACAATTAGAATTAGTAATTATAAAATTGCTTTAACTAGAACATCATCCGGAATCCAAATAGTTCATTATATTGGATCCCGAGTAAATACAAAAGAGATTTAAGTAATTAAGTGTTTGTTTTATAAAGTGAAATTGTGCGGTGGATTTCATAATCTTAGATATCTTCTCACCTCTTTCTTATAGATAGTTTAGTTAGTTTTATTCGTTTTCTTATTTTTTGCAAATCAATTATCAAATTTATGAAGTGGGGTGTGTGTGTGCTTTAGTCTAAGTTAGTTATTGACATTTTGATTATTGGGCTAAACTTGCCGTCAATATCCGAAATGGCCTACTTATCCCTTGGGACGATACTCGATCTTATTTTCAATACTATAACTTGACCCCGTATACTTGCGGGAATAGACCTATTTTGGGCCTATCAGAATTCTATCTATAAGGTGAAGAAGGGCTTGAGTGACATTTTTTTGGTTTCTCAGTAGAGGTTATGTACGTATGTATGAGTTGGGTTGTTTGATGAATTTGATTGATGGCTTGTGAAGGTGGAATGAGATTTCCCTGAAACAAGTTAGTACATTTATTCTTCCATAAATACCATAATATAACAGAATGTAAAGTGTAATCAGCTTGGATTGAAGAGTGCATCGTAGAAAATCAAGATTGTATCTATGATTTGATGTCGTGTAGCTCAATGATAACTGTGCGAATGCCAAAATAAAACCATATGTTCCTAGCATACTCACAATGTAAAAGATGCAATGCATATTCCTCATTATTATGGCAAACATAACAAAGATTTGTTCTTTTTAAAATGTAACACATTTTGTAAATTAGTGGTAGAGCATGATTACAAAGTTTCTAGAGAAAAACATTAATTCTAAGTAAAGTTCTTAAGTGCCGAATTTTTTTTCCAAAAAGTGGATTCTGATATAGGGATACGTGGAGGTGACTTTAGATGTTTATATAATGAACCAACCATAAATTCTCATCTTTTTGTAAGGTTCCATCTCCTAGTATCTCGAAGAGCGGGGTTAAGTCGAAGAGAGAGGACATGATCTATGAGATGAGGTTCAAGATTGTCTCTAAATGTGGGTAGGTGTCATTGATTGTCGACTATAAGTTGGGAAACATAAATTAAAGTAGATACATAAGCATTATGGATTGACGGTGGGTTGTTTGGAATCCAATAATGGGTCCATATATTTATTTGGTCGCTTGAATGTATTTCCGACATACTATGAGGATTTAAATAGTGAAATGTGTCGTGTAAAGATTTTCAAAACCATAAATGAGTAGATTTCTATAAACCAGGACAGGGGTCATGAGGAAGATACTTATCTTTTAGTAATTAGCACCAAGGTTTTTGATTTTGCGTTTGTAATGTCCAAACTAGTTTAGTCAAAATAGCTATATCATCAACTTCCACTTCGTGTATACCCAGACCTCCTTGAGATTTTGATTTACAAATATTATGCCAAGCTGTAATGTGACAACTATTTTGTTTTCCCTACCAAAATGCCCGCTAAGCCACTTCAACTTTCTTAGAAACGGTTTCGACAGCTTGAAGCATTGCATCTGACATTTGGGGACTGCAGCAACTATCGCGTTTAGCAGTATAGTTTTTGCTGCTGATGAGAGGAAATTATTTTTCCAAGATGCTTATTTAAGTTTTATACGATCAACTATACCTGAGAAAGTGGCAATCTTTTTAGTTTTTATGAATAGTTGGGTTCCTAGATATTTGTCATTTGAATTTATTGTCTTAACCCTAAGCGATGTTCGGATTATTTTCTTGAATTTTGAGGGTATGTTAATACTAAAGAAAATACCTGATTTTTCATTATTTTTCTTTTGACTAGATGCAACGCTAAATTCTTTCAGTATGTTTTAAGAGTATCAATGACACTAAGATCGTTTTTACGAAAAACAACACCACCTCAGCAAACATAAGATGGGTAATGTGGAAAAATGAATGTGTTTCTTGGTAACCTTTATAATGACCTGATTCTACTTCATAGGTGATGTATCTATTAAGAGCCTCCATGCAAATGAGGAAAAGAAAAGAGATAAAGGGTCTCCTTGTCTAATTTCCTAGAAGACTTTATCTTTTGACCAGATGCAACGCTAAATTCTTTCAGCATGTTTTAAGAGTATCAATGACAGTAAGATCGTTTTTACCAAAAACGACACAACCTTAGCAAATATAAGATGGGTAATGTGGAGAAATGAATGTGTTTCTTGGTAACCCTTATAATGACCCGATTCTACTTCATAGGTGATGTATCTATTAAGAGCCTCCATGCAAATGAGGAAAGGAAAAGAGATAAAGGGTTTCCTTGTCTAATTTCCTAGAACACTGAAATATTTCTAAGGGAAAACCATTAATCAAAACAGAGAAAGAAGCAGCGGATAAACTGTAACATCCCATGTTTTCAAGTTTAGTTGGGGGATTATTTGACATTTGGGTCAAGTCAAAACAGGGGCTATATTAGTAAAACGTCCAAACTGGGGAGTATTTTGCAATCGGGACAAAACCAGGGACTAAATTGAGATTTCGTGAGACTTTGTAAAAGAAAGAAAAAATCAAAATTTTCTTCTTTCTCTGTTCGATCATGTCAATTGGGTTTAGGGTTTGGGGAGTAGTCGTCAGATACATCTCGAAAAATAATGAAGTTTGTTTGGTTACGTGGAAAGATCGGACATAGGTCGGCTATCCTTTCGTATTCGAAATTCTTTTTCGGTATCGAATTAAGAGAGATCCGTATACCTTATTCTTGGTTAATTATGGGAGAAAAACGTAAAAGAAACAGTTAAATCAGGGTTCATAAGGTAACTGGTGAGACTTGAATTAGTGGAACATCATTATGGAGGGGCTTATTTATAAAGTCTATGTAAATGGAAGACTTAAAATTAGTTAAGTAGCATGGCCACTTTAGATTAAGACATTTGGCAAATTTGGAATCAAGCTACATGGAAGGGGTGCCCCTCACAACCAAAGTTTGGAATGCAGGTCATGCATATGTAGGTGCCATTAGCAATATGATAGGTCTCCTATAACACTACCCTATGAGTCACTTGCCAAATTTGCTCTTTCCTGTACACGTTTGTACCCACGTGCCCACTTTATATAATTTACTTTATTCTTTGTAAACTCAATTGAATGGAGAAGGATAACCAGCAGTGGCGTGAAGGAGAGAGATAGTTGAGGGTTGTTTATGGTTCGAATTTTATTCGTCGATTACTTCGCGTCCGGTGGTCTGAATTCAATGAAACTTGTTCCAGCTAATCCCATTCGACTTGTTCTACATATTTAGCGGTTTAGAATTTTCAATTTCGTCCGAATTTGATGGTTTTATTGAAGGTTATATCGATAACTGTATAGTTATACTAATTTCATTTGGGATCAAAATTTGGAGCTATTTAGACGTTTATTATTCAATTTCTTCGAATGATTTGTGTTCAGAAACATGTTTAGGAGATTGTAGACTATTTCGGGGTGTCCAAATATAAACGGGGTGCTGCCGAATTATTTTACTGCTCGAATTTCATATTTACACTAATTTTGGGAATAAATTGAAATGGATATGGTTACCCGAATTTTGTCATATTGCACGTGAATGGACAGTTTCAGCTATAGATTTATAGTATGGAGTTCAACATACGATTTGTCAGCTTATGAAGACTTAAAAATGAAAAATAGAATTTATGGAAAGTCGGTTGGTCGGTTGGTATGCATTTTAAGTATTCAGTGGGCATATGTATGAAGTTAGAGATCGATTTAGTATATTTGAAGTCTTCTGAATTTGGCGAATTTGCTCTTGTTTTAAAGTTTTCATTGTTTTCTTTTAATTATTGTTTTGTCGTGAGAAGGTTCTTATCGAATAACCTAATGTTTCTTTTCGGTTTTGGTTATTCTTCCTTATCCCAGAGTATACGAATGAGGAGGAATAAGGTCGTCTGGTAGGTGGGAGTCTTTGGTGATGCAAGGACTGAGGTAGGGGTTCTGAATCCTTTATCCAGCATGGTTTTATAGATAATGAATATGCTAGATTCTATAGTTATATATGCGCCATTATAACTAGAGTTTAGGTAGCATGAAACTCGATTTATGTGATGAATTGAAATATGCTTAAAATGTGTTGATGCGATATGTGAAATGTTTTCGAACTGATTTTACGATTATTGTGAACTACTGGGGTTTTCTTGTATGTACCCGACTGCGGATTATGTCAACCTACGGGCACGTAGCCATTGAGGGTAGGATGACATGTGGACACGGTTGTGATCCGTGTGAGACCGGTGAGGTGGGCGACACTAGTCATGAGACCTGTGGGAGTAGAGTGCTTCACTTGCTGGACATTGGTGCTCGTGCCTCCAGCTCGAGGCTCAGGGCCGTACACCCTGACCGCTAGCCTGGGAGGTGACATTGATTGGGATCCCTCTTTGTGGCGATATGACTCTTGGTTGTTCCACTTCCATGTTTGATAAGATAATGAATCGAATGAGAATATGGATTTTGATATACGAATGAAACTGATTTGAATCAAATATGAGAATGTGGTTTTGATATACGAATGAAACTAATTTTGAAATATCGCATTAGATGCATGACAGGGTACCCAAGAGAATGAGGTTCAGGTCCCTCCATGGTAATTGGGGGACGACTCTCTTATTCAAACTCGGTGATCAAAAACGTATTTAGATACTTAAGGTATATATGTATCATGAGGTAAACTCTTCAATGATTGCGGAGTCCCTTAGTGGGAGAGGGGCTTACTGGCTAGGGTAAGTCTCTTTCTCGAGGAGACGTAGTGCATTATCTAGTGTCTAAATGGGCTGGTACTATCTAACGCACTCTAGGCTCTCCTGAGGAACTCTCCTCTTATTGGGAGCGCACCATGGGTGGACAGCTAATCACTGCTATTGCTTGCTAGATTAAGGAAAATGGTTTTGTATATAGTATATATGGTAGCTGGTTTGATAACTCGTTTTGTCATGATGTTTACAACTTATTAAATGATCTTTTGAAAACGTGATGGGTTTTGGATTGGTCTTCTACCAGAATAACTCTTGTCGGTGAGTATTCTGACCCCCTACTAGTTGCTAGTGTGCAGGTTCTTGGTTGTAGCCTCGAGGCGGAGTGTGTATTCCAGCCGGTGATCTTGTCTGACGAGGCTAGCAGGGTTATGTTGTTGTCTTTGGTTTTGTTTATTGGCTTCTCGTTATTTTAAAGTTATGTATTTATTGCAGAAAACCAAACTCTAGTATGTATATACGTAACACTTAGAGTGGTTTATAAGTTGTATCGGCGTTTTATGAGGCGTTTGTATTTTTGTGGTTCGGGTTTTGACCCGAAACTGAGTTGAGTTTGTTTAGCTTCCGCTTAATAGTTTATTCTTGTTTATGCGAATGTATGGTTTGCATGACAGGTTTTGCAGGTGCGACCGGTTCGATTTACAGAGGAGATTCTGTCGGATTTTAGTCTCGTCTGTGAATTGTCGGGGCGTGGTCGTGTCTATTTTGGGACACGGGGCGTCACATAAACCTAGAAGAAACTAATTAACACCATTCAGGAGAATAACTCAGCTTGTTCATGATACTTATAAGAAAAGTTCGTTCCACTATATCAAATGCTTTAAATATAACTTTAAACCAAAAAAGGAATACATACCTTTCGTATGATTAAAAGAGTGAATTAGTTCTTGCGTTATAACTATATTATCTATGATATGTCGGCCAAGTATAAAGGCTGATTGAAAATGAGATATGAATTTGTCCAGCGTTTCTTTAAATCTATCAACCATAATTCTATTAATAATCTTATAAGTAGTATTTAATAAATTTATAGGTCGATAATCAGCATGAGTTGGAGGATATTTAGTTTCCGAAAGCATAAAGATATGAGTGTGATTTATGTCAGTAGGTAAGACTTTGTATGTGAAAAAAAAGGTGGGTAGCCATCCGGTCCAGGGGTTGCTTCTGCCCTAAGATAATGGATGGTTCTGGGTACTTCTTTCATTGGGGTTAAATGAGTTAATTTATCATTTTGTTCATCAATTATAGTATGAGAAAAAAGATCCAAGATTTTGTCATTTGGACTAGGATTATCTGATTGAAACATTTGTCTGAAATAGGTTATAAATGTGTGATTTATTTCGTCTCTATCAGTTGCCCATTAGTCTGATGAAGATTTAATGCATAAAAATTGATTATTTTGACCACTTGAAATAGCTTTATCATGAAAATATTTTGTATTTCTGTCGCCTAACGTGATATTATTTTCTCTTGACTTTTCTTTCCAAAAGTTTTCTTGCCTAAGATATTGAAGTTGAGTTTCTTGTTGTATCTGATGAAAAGGTTTGGATTCTTCAAATTTTCCGAGGGTTTTATTGTTTTCTTTTTTGAATACTTTGATTAAATCAATGATAGGAAACGGGAATACAAAGACGCACACGGCTAGATGTGCCTAGAGACAGAATACAAAAACAGAAAAACACCGCATGAGGATCACTCCAAAGACCCCCCACAACAATAAAATAACAAAAGACATCCTTTCCAAAGACCATCACAACACCGGATACCAAAGGTTGCCCATTAAAGCAACTCTAAAAAACCATCCCATGACTCAACCATGCAATTAAACGAATATACTTTAGCCCACTTGTACGATCTGCTCTAGTGGTAAATAAGACATTTAGCCGCGAAGAAGATGTACTCTGGTGATCGGGATTTATCTCTGAAAATTCCATCATTTCTAGCACTCTAAATTGCCCATATGATTGCTTTAGGGATAATGTTGAGAATAGCCTTCTTATGTTTACTACCTTTGATACCTTTCCAAGCCAGCATAAGATCGGTAATGGAGCTGGGGGTACACCAGACAATCTCGATACTACTCATGAATCTGTTCCACACGCCCCTCGCCGTGTCACAATGGAGTAATATATGCGGGGAGGATTCTTCATCATTCCCGCAAAAACCGCAACGATTTGGCGATATGAAACCCCGTTTCCTCAAGTTGTCCATGGTTGGAATCCTCTCCCAAATCACAGCCCATAAGAACACACTCACCCTCATGGGTATATTCTTTCTCCAAACATCTCTAAACACCGGTTTAGACTCCAATTCTTGGTTTGACAAAAGTGAGAACATCGCTCTCACTGAGGGTTTTATTGTTATTATTTATATTTCCGAAACTTTTTTGTTCCAATCTTTTAGGCGAAAGCTAAGTTTTTCCAGTTTATAGTTTATATGAAAACCAGAGTGTTGATTCTGAAGGATAGTCCATATTTTGTCAATTAAAATTTACATGAAGGGTCTGACATCCAAGTGCGATAAAATTTAAAAGATTTTTTCTGATTGTTTTTATGATAATAAGCGTGTAGTAGAATAGGATTATGATCAGAACGTTATGAATGTGTGTAATTATAGAAGAGTGGTCGGTGTAAGTGCCTTCGATTTTTTGTGTGGAATGTAAGATAGTAGTAGATAGTTTACTAAAAGCATGCAATTTATTCCAGTAAGACATTTTATCATTGTAATAGGCACTACCACACAAACCAGTAAAATTAAACATAGTAGATGTGAGAAGATGAGTGCATTCAGTATGAAGTATATGATTATGAGTATATCTAAAACAAATATGCATCTCTTTAGTCCAAGCTAACACTAAACTTCCTGCTTTATTTATTAGATTTATGATGTAAGAATTTTTATACCTGGTTTGTTGCAGATATCTCATATGAGTGTAAGAGTTTTTCGTTTCCTGGAGAAACAACAAATATGGAGAATGTTTTCGAAGCAAGTTGTGAAGATAATGTGTTGTGAGACTTTTACCGCAGCCTTGCGTATTCGAGGCTATTACTTTTAGTAGAAAATAAGCGTGTAATGCCATTGTAATTATGAAAAAATAATGAAAAATTAAATTGAAACTTCGTATAGTAGGAGAATAAACAAAAAGAGTGAAGGGACTTACAGGTGAGAGCTCACCTGGGGAGACGATAATGATTGGTTTGGATTCTCTATCTGCAAATTGGTCATACCAGGTGCCATGTATATGTAATCAGTTTCCTTATTATATGAGTGGATATCATGGGTAACAATAAGCGTTTGGATATTCTGAGTTGTCAAAGTATCATCTCTCAACGGCCTAGATTTGGTCAAAGTTTCAAACCACACCCGCCACATCATCAAAATCATTTATCATTTGATTGTAGCAATCAAGTGACAAAATAACAATATCCATCAAATTGGATGAAAACAATCTTCAACAATAAATTTAGGCTTTTGGTATAGGAAGAGCACTATTTAGTAAAGGCAGTGCGCTAGAAAGGTCAATTTATGTATTTGCTCTTCCTTTACTAAATTAGTTTAGGGAGGGCGTTATAAGGATCATTTAATAAATAATGTCAAAATAAAAGGACTTAGATAAAAATTAATAATAAATCTAATATTTTATTTACTTGTAGTTTCTCTCACATAAACAACCAAAATCCTAATATCGTCACTACTATCAACATCACCATTAGTACTAAAAAACTTGCAAAGTTTACCATCACTATAGTCTTAGTTTCGAGCTTTTAATGATGCCTCATGATCTCATGGATGAGGAACCACCGCTAATGAAGGAGGCAACCTACATCAAGAAAGAAGATTCATTTGACTTAAACGTAGACATCGACTTAAACGAAACCATCGACTTAAACAAGGACATCGACTTAAACGAAGTTATCGAATTAAACAAAGACATTTATAATGAAGATAATATGTCTCTGGTAAAGAAATATCATTTTCTTGTCTTCCTCTGTGGTTGAACAAACGTTTTAGGGTTTTAGGTCGTTTTTTTCGTAAAGAATTTTCGGTTGGATCGACTGAAAAAGACAACAAATTTCGGTAGGGTCGGCTGAAAAAGACAACAAATTTCGGTCTTAACGGCTGAAAAAGATGACAAATTTCGGTTGGATCGATTGAAAAAGATAACAAATTTCGGTCGGTCCCGCTGAAAATAGTAATAAATTTCGGCTGAGATGGTTGAAATTAGACTGTTTTTTCAACCGCTCTGGCCGAATTTTTTTTTAAATTTTCAGTTGGTATTCATGAATTTTTATTTATGCTAAGCGAGATTTCTTTTATGTAAATGTCGCTTATATATTTTTCGAGTTACATCCTTGTTTGTATTCTTCATTGCAATATTGATACTTGAAATTTTCAAAAGTTACTTTAATTAGTGTTAAAACCCAAAAAAATCTATGGAGAAATCAAGCAATAACAAGAATTACAAACTCTCTATGGAGATGAGTGTTGTGTTAGTCATCTAGGGCTTATGTCGAACAAGATTCTCTCTTCGCTCTCGAAGGTTTTTAGTCGAACAGGAGGATACTCTCTTCTCTCTCTTTTGGTCCAATATAGTTTGATGGGAGGGACCAAAGTATAAATTTGGTATATTTAACAAAAATGTCTATCCCTCCCTATTCTAAAAAGAGTGCTCTCCCTATCTAATGCACTGCTTTTTCTAAAAAATGCTCTTCCTATACCAAAACCCTAAATTTATACTCTGACATTATCATAACATGTAATTGAACCCTCCACCCCTTATTCGAAAGAGAACTTAGCTCAGAAATAAACAATAGAAACAAAAAACAATCAAATTTTCATTCATAATAATTAAAATTCACACAAAGCACAATACCATTAGGTAGATGATGATACATTCACACAGGCACTCTTCATCACCTTCAAATAAAAACCTTCAAACAAACTTGCTTATTTATATAAGCACCACATTCATATAGATATAGTAGTGTTTATATATACAAACTCAACAAACACAAATTTACCCTAGTAGTGAGAATGGGTCTCCTTTTTCTCCTTCTCCTTTTTTTCACTAGCTTCATGATCTTCATGTTTGTGGAATTTCTCCTTGATCTTTTCAATAAAACCCTTCTTCTCTTTGTGCTCCTCTTCATGATGTTCTACTACAGGAGGAGGAGCGTAATAGACTTCGACCGGAGCGGCTAATGGTGGTTGAGAACACTCTTCTTCCTTCTTGTGATGATCACCATGACCATGAAGCTTCTCTTTGACCTTCTCATACAATCCTTCTTTCTCCTCTTCCACAACAACTGGTGGTTCTGATGATGAGTACTCCTTAATTTCTACTACTTCTTCCTCGTATTTCCCAACCAGTATTGAAGTACTGTCATCTTCATGATGATGATCAACATGGAGATGATGGTGATGTTCTTTCTTCTCCTCCTCTTCTTCTTCATGCTCATAATGATCATCACCATGTAACTTCTCTTTGATCTTCTCCTTCAAGCTCTTCTTTTTTCTCTTAATCTTCTCTCCACTTTCTAGTTCCACTTCTTCCTCTTCATCACTTGACTGCAAATTATAGAAATAGGTACCATCTTATCAGATTTTCATCTTGATCATATTATGATAATGAAATCGCATGATAATAAAAAAAGATCTATTACATGTTGTTAGAATAGTCCCACATGGGAGAAGAGGTATCTAGCAACTAAGAATATAATATCTACGTCTTTTCCACTGATTGCCAATTGGTTTTGAGTTGGTGACCACAAACTTAACATGGTATCAGAGCTAGGCCCACACGTGATAGGCTTAAAAGCTAAACGTGCTCCGGATCACCCGGGAAAAAAACACACGCGATAGGCTAACCACTCTACACGTGAGGGGACGTGTGAGAATATTTTCACATGGGAGAAGGGGTATCTAGCAACTATGAATATAATATCTAGATCCTCTCCACTCATTGTCAATTGGTTTTGAGTTGGATGGTCACAAACATAACACATGTATTATGTATAATAACATTTGTAGATTGATGAGACGTTTGTCTCATATTTCGAGACCTTTTCTACACGAGGGAGGACGGGTTCATAATAAGAAAAGAATATCAAGAGAAGAAGAAAATTCAGATACTGAGTCAGATTCTTCTTCCTTTGGGTTTTCTTCTTCTCTCCATTATCTTTTCTTATAGGTAATTTTCATAAATGAACAAACTTTTGTCGCAAGTCTGCTTTGATGAACAAGAATGACTCTATGGCCGGCCTGAATCCCGGCCGACTGTATAAGACAAGTCATTTCATTGTTTGTGTCCACATGGGGAAGCCAAGCAGTTATGCGGCGGAACACATCAACCCTGCTCGTAGACCGGCTTATTCATAGTACATATATTGAGAGAGAAAGAGAGGGAGTATAACAAAATATACATACAGAGCTAGAGTTCTTGCTGCCAGAGTGGTGGAGCTTCTCAAGTAGAGATGGCTTCTTATGATGTTCATAATCTATAGCTTCTTCTTTCTCCTCTGGCCATTGATCAGGAGTGTATACAACCTGTTCAACCTCAGCTTCAACTTTCACAACTTCTTCATCCTGACAGTAATCTTCTTCCTTCTTTTTCTTCTTCTCCCCAGACAAGAAATCAATCACTCCTCGATCTTTCGTTTCACCAACATTACTAGTTTCTTCAGCATAGTTACTTTTCTGGTATCCGCCGTACTCTGCCATTGTTACTTTGAGGAAAGGAAACTTATCTAAAAGCAAAATAAAGATATTAACAAACAAGAAGAAGATTAAGAATAAGAATATTGATTGTGATGGAAGAAATGAGAGAAGAGAAGGCTGCTTTTATAGAGGTTGAGGGTGGCGGAATTTTAACAATATTTAAAGGAAAAAAAAAACCTACGAAATTGTAGACGTCATCACATATGAGGATTAGGTCGGTTTGACGGCCAATGGTATATGGGCACGTAGTATTGACCATGTAACCTTCTTTTTCAAAAGAAACTTCTTGGTTCTAGGGTTAGTACAATACCATTTTATCATGAGAAATGCTACTTGAAATATGTGGCGGCTATGGCCGAATGGTGATGAAGGGAGAAGGGTGGCGGAATTGATTAGGTTGTTTCTCTTTCCTTATGGTCTAAGCATTGGGACCGGCTACATCACTTTTGGGCCAGTAATCAACCTCAAATTTTGGTTGTTTAACATTTTGTTTTATTTTAAGTTTTTCTTCGTAAATTTAACATAAACGAACTCTATGTAAAAAGGTAAGAGTAATAATTTGTCGGTTTTTAGACCGCTTTCATGTTGTAAACAATTTGTCGGGTTTTAGCCTCTTTCATGTTGTCGGACTTTATGCCTCTTTCATTATGGTTTTAAATTAGGCGATTATCGTGCTCATCACAGGTTCATGATGTATCAATGTCTTGTAATGACTAACATAGATCGTAGTCGATTTCTTAAAAAAAAAATACTACAGATAACTTACGTACGTAATAATTTGTTAATGTATTTTAGGTATATGTCATGACAATTACTTAATAATTTGTAATGTATTTTACGTATATGTCATGATAATTACTTGTAGACCAGACAATTACAATACTTATCAGACTGATCACAGAGGAAGCTACAAAAAGTGTCGTAAAAATTGTTAGAAGTTTCATATTTTCATTAAGTAAAACTTTATGTCGATTATATGAAATACATTTAGACCGTTAATTAGAATCTCTATACTTTATTGATTTTCCGTGGTGGGATACAACTCCTATAACGTAATAGCGTATCAATTTTCAATTTTATTCGAAATTACTTAGGCCTACAAGAAGAAGACGGAAGAAAAGATCCAAAGAGTGAGTAGGATGATCATGGTTTTGGTAGAAAGAAGAAAATGGGCAGGTGAAATTGCTAGATCATAATCCATAATTTAGAGGACCAACTTGTACTAATATAATAATTTGGGTTCCAGAAGTAATTTGGACACGGAACTTCAAATTAATATTATCAAGTACATGCATAGTTGGTGACACGGAAGTAATTTGCCCATATGCTAACTTTGTAAAACCTTAATTCTTTTTCTCATTATTCATTCTTTTTCTTGCTCTAGTTATACCTAGATAAAAATATCTCTTCGTGATATAACACGGATGGAAAAGGAGTTGAGTCAATAGACGAAATAAAATAACAAGATTTATACAGTTATGAGATTATTCTGAATCGGTTGTTTTCGTTGGGATTTCACCAAGAAATACGAAGTAAAGCTTGCTTATTTATCTTTAGTTATATTAGATAAACCCGAGAGTTTACATACTCTTTATATTTTTTTTCCTGAACTGAATTTATTTTGTTCCTAGTGTTCATATTGATAATAGGGCATTGAATAAACATAATTGGATATGCAGAAAGATTCTAGTATTCTTAATATTTTGTAGCCTGGAACGTTCGTATTAAGGTCTTATGTGTCCATAGGCACCCAAGTCTGGCTCGAGGCTGACTCAATCCCACCCCTAGTGGTGAAAGAAGATGATGGTTGTGGTGGAAGATGAAGGTGGAGATAGCCAGAGAAATTAAAGTTCATCAAAATGGTACTGGAAAGAGCAAGAGACAGTGGTGAAGTAGATGCAAGGGTGGACTCATGCGTAGGCCAGCCTGGTCCATTGTCCAAGAATTTGTACAATGTATTATAGAGCTCTGTGGTTGTAGTTCCGCCTTTACGCATCAGGCAGTTAGAGGTCTCAGGTTCAAAGCTCCTGGTCTGCATTTCCATCCATTCCTTTCTTCTTTAACTAAAGAGTTAATTTCCCACTATCAAAAATGACTTCCAAATCTGACCGGTTTTTAAAATAGTCAGTTAATAACTTTCTGTTATTTTTTTTCTTTTGATACGTCTTATTTAAATGGCAATTTTCTCGATGTTTCTCTTAATATAATGAAACATAAAGAGTTATTATGAGGATTCGGTGTTTTCTATCCTCTCATTTTTTATCCTCACGTTTGAGGTCCCTATCTCTTTTATTTCATCTTTCTCTTGGATAACGCGAGACTCGTTTGCCTAGAGGAACTAGCTCTTCGTTGACGAGTCTCATTTCCCCTTCCTCTTTCTCTTTTCCCCTTCATCTTCTCTTTTCCCCTTTCTCAAACAACTACCTACTCTTTTAGGTAGAACATTATCAAGATTTGTATATATCTACATAATAATTTGTGAAATTGGTACATGTTACATAATATTTACATGTTTAATTTAGAGTAACTTTAAGCCTGTCCCGACTAGCTGAAAATCCTTGTTCTGCTCCTGAGTAATTGAATGCGTTAGTGGGTGACGCAGCGGAAAATTCCGAAAAGAATTAGAACTCCGTCTAAAACTTTAAAACCTAGAAAAGAGTCTTAGAACTTCGTCTAAAGACTATAGAACCAAAATAAAGAACAAGTAATACTAAAATACTGAATTTTATTGATAAACTTGAATGAATAAAACAACTCCTAGATCCCCCTTTATATAGAATTAGGGTTTCCTTAGCCTAATCAAACTCAAATAACAATTTCTAATAAATAAAATACTACTTTCCTAAACCTAATCAAATTCTAATAACAACTTCTAAATAAATAAAATACTAGAATCTAAAACCTAAAAAGTTTCCTAAAAATATAAAACTGCTAAAAATAATAATTCTCTACTAACAAAAATATTATTCTACTAAAATAACTAGATTTTAAGATATCCAAGATACTTGGAATATCTCATGAAAATCTCCCTGCATCAGTGGGCGAACATTAGAGAAGGAGAGAGCAGACCTAAGTTCTCTTGTCGTTGATAATCCCTGCCTTAGGGGGCACCAACTTTCCTCTTATATTCCCTTGTTTTCTTTTAAATAAAAAAAACTAAAGGTGCGTTCATTATATAGGAAAATAGACTAAAAAGATTGTTCTTAGCGAGAAAATCAGTGTTCTGTTGTTTGCTTGGTCCTAAAAAGTGTGAAAACTTATTTCTTGTAGGAAAAAAGGTAAAAGAAATGGGTTGATTTCTCTAACCACAAAAAAGATGGAAAAAGCCATTCCCAACCCTCTCCCAAAAATGCGCTCTATCTCCTCATCCAGCTCTTTCTCTCTATCTCACACACATTTTATTTTAGGAAGAGATGTAGCGACCAAGACTACATGCACCCTAAAAAATATAAAGGCACCTTCAAACTTTCCTACAAACCTACTGAACACTTAAAAGCTTAATTTCACGTCTGAGAAAATTGACTTTCTTTATTATCGATAACAGTTGATTTTAACATCTAACCATTTCCCACACATCAAACAAACCATAAACCAAAAGGTACATAAATGTGAGGTGAAAAAAAATATTGGTGGAAGGTCCAAAATATTGACCTTAATAGCACAATAAGTCCACTATTAACACAAAATAGGCAAAAAGTCCAAAAAGAATAAAAATGTTGAAATGTACCAAACAAATCATTATTGTATATACCATTTTTTGGGATTCACCAAAAAAATCATTTTTTCATGACATCGTTACCTTATTGTATTGCACAAAACGTAAATAACCCTATACGTTTGACGCAATGGAAAACTTAGAAAAATCTTAGATCTTCGAATAAAGACTTGTAGAATCGAACAAGATTAAACTAGAATACTGAATTTTATTGATTAAACTTAATGAATAAAACATCTGGTAGATCCCCTTTCTATAGCATTAGGGTTTCGTAAACCTAATCAAGTTCAAAATGACAATTTAAGAAAAAAAATAGAATACTAGAATCCTAAAGTTATAAAACTACTAAAAATATTAATTCTCTACTAACCCAAAATATAAAACTACTAAAATAACTAGAATATTAGATATCTATGATTTTTGAGTTATTTTTCGAAAGTCTCCCTGCATCAGTCTCTTTCACTTCAAAGAAACTAGCCTTGAGTTTACTAAACGATTTCAATTTATCTTGATCGGTACTCCCTTCATACAGTCATTTCGGGAATTATGCATAAGAATCACCAAATATACGTATTTGAATGGACATTAAATTATATCATTACCAAAAAATTTCTTCTACACTGGTGATGTGGTTTAGTCTTTATTTTCACCCCAAAAATAATATTTGTAAGGATCATTAACATGATGATAGAAAACCACAAGCTTTAGTGAACACTGTCCGATCAAACTACGAACTAATTGATGCACCCGAAAAGGTTGCACACCCAAGCGGAGGTATCAAATAGTAATCCGTCAAAGCCGGGATCGATCCAAGGATAGGAAGGTAGCTTGGATACCGAAGGGTCTTATCCCTCGGTCTAGATATAAAAAGCTAACTTAGACAAAAACGGAAAAGAAACAAGATAACATGGGGGGGGGGGGGGGGGGGGGGGGGTTTGATGATTGATTGAGAAACAAAAGAATAAAGCAAATAAACTAACTAATAATCAAAAGTAAACGGGTGAGAGAGATTCGAGAGAAGAGTCGGAGGAACAAGAGTCGGGAGACGGTAAGAGTTGATTCGGACAAAAGTTAATTGAGACGGATACTTCGATCCACAAGATCGACTATGATAAATACTATGTATCTATTCGCATGAAAATATAACTAACTTCACCCACATTGACAATCCTAAGCATCATGTGTCTAACTAAGCATAACCGATCAAACGTCACTAAGCATCGACTATCAAACTTACACACATTATCTAATGAATTGAAAATGAACAAGTATGACACTAATAAATATAATACGTCAAACTAAGTATAACCGATCAAACGTCACTAAGTATCGATTATCAAACTAAGTACGCATTATCAAACTTTGTGTCAATGGACGATTACGGTCGAGGCTTCTAGTTTATACAACTAGACGAAGTCAATTAAACTCACATGTAAACAAATAATAAGTCAATCATCACATTCAAATCATACTTCAAGAGTATCCGAATACGAGAGTTCATGTATCGAAATCCGGGAATCTATAATGATAAACCTACAACTACGTATTGTCCAATGTAATGTGTCAAATACAATCAATGTTCGACTCCTAAAGTGATGTCTATAAGTACTACGTATATCCGGAGATCATACTTAGTCAAACAAACGTCCTAAATCGGTTAATGCCGAGTCGTCGAAAGTGTCGTTTAGTCGCCTAACTATGTGAAGTGCATGACAAGACACATGAAATTATGACTTACTACTATCGATATCGAATACTTCGTTTCATCTATTAACTATGCGAAGTGCTTGACAAGACACATGAAAATACGATCGAAACGATAATCGAATCAAATGAACATCAACTCATAATCAAAACATCAAATCATATTAAACATAATCACGAATTTATCACATTTCATCTCATATAATCGACACACTTCATTTAGCTAACATGGTTAGTGAGTGATAAATGAAAAGAAGATGATGAGAAATCCCCCTTTTTCGATGTGGTTCGAGGCTAGGTTCGTCGAGAAAAATGAGTCTCTAAGTGTAGTCGATCTCCCCGTAGCAATTTCCTGGATTTCCCTTTAATAGTGAACTTTGGGTGTCTCCGAGTAAAAAATCAGATTTCCCCATAGCACCCATCATCATCTTCTCCATCTCAAGAACATCCACCATTAAAGCTTCACCAAGCTTTCTCTCTCTAAAGATTTTTCACCCAAAATCAAATCAAACTACATGGGAAGATAGATCAAGACATGGGGAGTAAAAGCCCTATGGTTTTGAGTCAAGAAAGTTGCCGGAAAAACACGAAAAATCCGGTCAAGGATGGTGGAATCCCGGCCAAGAAAAGTGGAGTTTCCGGCCAAATCAAGCACATCCGAGCTTCCCCAAGCTAGATCGCGGTTGTCCCTTGCTATTGAGTGCATCTCGTGCACATATTGAGCAGCCCGAGCTGCCATTAATGGCTATTTCGTGCAGCTCCAATGGAGCTCGGGCTGCTGTCCCGTGTACTCTTGTGCACAAGCCGGCCAAGCTTTGGTCGGCACCTCCTCTCTCTTTCCCTCTTCAAAACCCTCAAACACAAACAACTTAGAGCCCTCCTTAGAAAACCCTAAACTTTCCTCTCTCTCCCTTCTTGGTTGTTGAATGATGATGATGATGAATAGTAGAATACACTACTAAAACCCTAAGGTCCATTGACTTAGTCAATTCATTTAGACTTGGTTGACTTGGATCCATAAAGAGAGAGTGCTCATAAACTCTTCCTTGTCATTCTTCTTTGGGCTCTTGGGCTTTGATTTAGGAACCAAGAGAGTGCCTCCATCCTTGTTTCTACATCTCCAAATTCTCGCAAAGGACTAGAATGCCCTCGGACTTCTTTCTTTCATATCTTCCCCGTCCGAACTCCGAATTGAATACCGTTTTCACCGCCGGACTCGTCATTGACTATACTTGTCATTTGATTTGCTTGAAGTCTTTTTCTCTCATTTTCGGTACATGAAATGATAGTGACAATTCGTTCCCTTTATTCCGATTTACATGTTTGTCTCCAAAAATGATTCCTAACAAGAAAAACACATAAAATATTATTGTTAATACTCGAAAATGACTAATTAGTCTATGTTAGGCTCTCCAAATGTGACATTTTCATGTCACATCACTAATTCATCAAAAACAAATTTAGATTCACAGAGTACTAGAAAAGGATCTTCGTATGAAAGAAAATTCGTCGGAACGATAACTGACTCACTAAGTTTCACACCTTCCTACAAAATAACTTTCTTATCAACTTATTCAGAAAATAACAAACCCCACATCTTGTGAACAAGACTCTTCCGTGATCACAATAATGTCAGTTTTTGTTTATTTAATAACTAGATAACATCACATTCCATACGAATATTATCCATGTTTGAAATAGTATCGTTAATTTCATCCGGAAATAAAGACGCATCAGGATTAGATATTATTTCAAAATTTGTTGTAAGACTACTTGTGTTTACTTTGTATCTATTAACAGGTTGGTTGTAAGCAAATCCCTCAGCATGTTCCCCGTTACTCCATTAACATTTTGGTTGAGGGTGAATCCCATAACACGTTCTCTGTTAACGTATCCATTAATAGGTTGGTTGTGGGTGAATCCGTTCCCAGTTAATGGTTGACTGCCTAAGGTTTGCATTATTTGGATAGTTATTCAACATCACCTCGAGAAGGTCTATTTGTTGATTCATTTTGTCAATTGCTAACCATACATCATTGATATCCCGATCACCATCAAAGGTTGTGTTTCTAGCCTTGCATTCTGCCATTGAGCCAAGAAAATCTCGCTCTTGATGCCAACTAACGCTGCGGAAAACTCAGAAAAGTCGTAGATCTTCGTCTAAAGACTTGTAGAAGCAAAACTAACAAGATTAAACTAGAATACTTTATTAATTAAACTAAATGCATAAAACATCTACTAGATACCCCTTTATATAGCATTAGGGCTTCCTAAACCTAATCAAATTCGAAATAACAACTTCTAAAAAAAAAATGCTACAACCCTAAAATTATAAAAATATTAATTCTCTACTAACCCAAAATATAAAACTACTAAAATAACTAGATTATTAGATATCTAAGATTCTTGAGTTATTTTTCGAAAATCTCCCTGCATCAACATTTTACTGTTAAACTTCATGCAATTTAGTTTGTGTTGAGTACAAAACAAACCTACTCCTCCACATGTCTACACATTTAGTAAACAATCAATACATTTGTGTATTTGTACGAGGTAAAAATAAATATTAAAAAAATAGATTTTTTTTATATTTTATATTAAGTTTGGACCTTAAACCCAATTCCCTTTTCATTTTGGACTTTTTGCCCATGGGATAAACAAATTTAATACAACATGTGAGTTAGGGGTTCAAACTTTTAGATGGACAAGTATAGGGGTTAAATTTTCTAGTTTGGCAACTATGAACTATGGGGCTCAAGTTTATTAGTTGGCCAAACAGTGGGCCAATAAAATTAGTTTACTATAAAGTAGTGTAATTAGGCCTAATTTTGTGTTGTTCACACTGTGCTCCTCCTAACTAAGTAGGGTCAAGTCCTGTCATAAGAGGATCCCTAAAATTCTCTTGACACTATTCATACTGACACTGTCACAAAAAAAAGGGCAGGATTCTATAGGCGCTCTCGTGTTGTTCCAGACACCTTGGTTCCAAATGCTCCGGGCCTGCCTATAACTAATTCTCCTCATATGGAATCCGTAAAGCTGGTGGCCTAAATGTTTGTCATGTCATTTACTCGGTGTTCTTTTAGTTTTATATAGGCACTCATCAATGTGATAGATGATTGCCTTTTCTTTTATGTAAGAAAAGGAGGTCCATAATTATATAATTGTCTTTTTTTTTTTTTTTTTTTGGAAGTCGACTACGATCTACGTATGTCGTTACATTTGGCACTCGATACATCATAGATGTGATAAGCTCGATAACCGCCCACTCGAACACTAACAGAACCGGGCCTATAGCCCAACAAGACATGACCTAAAGCCCAACAACATTATTTACACCCTAATAATCCCATTTCAAATAACCAAAGATTCCACCTTCTCTGGGATTCGAACCTGGGACCTCCAGGGATTTCTGGAGTTTATGTCAACACCTTGGAACCACTTGGGCTACCAACTGTTGACATAATTATATAATTGTCGAGATAAAGTTGCTCGTAAAACCTTATGATCTTGATCATATAATTTGCTTGCCTAGTTGTTATAGTGTTTAGTGGGTGACTCTAGTACAGTGTTTAGCATTTAAGGTTTATGGTTTATGGATAAAATGTAGGCAGATAATTACATAGCTCTCGAGATGAAGTTCGTTGTGAAATGCTTATGGTCGTTTTGGTTGTATATACTAAAATAATTTTGATTTTTTGTAGTTGTAGTGTTTAGTAGTTGATTCTGGTTCAAATTGTGTGTCAAATTGAGAAAACAAAATTGATTCGGGCTTTTCAGAGTATTTGTTGCACACAAAATACAACACTAGAAGAGGCTTAAAATATAACTCATTATTGAATAACAGGAAAAAAAAACTATACATCTTTTACACGCATATAAATAACCTTCCTAATGGAAACAAAACACAAAGTAGTATTCGGCAACAACAATTACAATTACAGAAAAAGATACATTTTTGTTTATAATCAATCAATATCCGCTTTCTTCTTCTTTTTAAATATTTAGGGTTTGAAGAAGTTGAATTTGATACCAGTATCAACGATAACATATATACTCGCAGCCACGGTAAGACCACTTAAAATGATGCCTAATATTCCTAGACCCCAATTTAAGTACCACATTGAACTATATTGTTTGGGTTTCTTAATAACAATCCACATGAAACATGGATAAGCTAAAGTTATGGGCAATGCTAGCCCACCAATTAGACCAGTAAGATTTCCCAAGAATGGAAGTGCAACGCCAATGAAAAATGATACAAATCCGAAAAATAAACGGAAACCCGTGCGAACATACCACGGGCAAGCTTTGTTGTTCTTGGTTGTGTAACCTTGTTCCATATGGTCGAATGTTGGCATTCCGTATATTTGGAATGAACTTACTGCATTTATTACGATAAATAATCCTGTTATTACAAGAACTGTCTTTGATGTGTCGCTTGCGTGAAAAGCGAATAATGCTGGTAACATGCCACCATTTTGCGGAATCTGCATCATTAATTTTAAAAAAATTAATCAGATCTCCTATTGAGTTAAAAGAAGTTCAAAATCAATGCCATTAGAATTAGGGAATTTGTTCGCTTACTAGTTGCCCATAAGCCCAATATCCACCGATAGCTAAGGGGAATAGGCAGAGTGCTATAAGTAAATAAGCAAGCTTTACACCTCTCCACATCGGTACTCGTGATGGATATTTTTCACTAGATGGCATTGTTCCCTATAACAAAAGAAATTGAATTTAGGTTTACCACATTTTGCTAGAACGATATATTAATAAACATATTATGTCATATTATATGCTAGATTTAACACAACAAAATATATCTTAATACATTTTTCGAACTCGAAAATAGAAACAATGAATAAATAGTAGAATGGAAGGAATTACCTGAATCTCAAGGACAAGATTGTGGCCTCTAAAAGCAAAAGCAATAATCCCTAGTGCATTTAGGGCACCAAAAACACTTGCTAAATCCGTATCACCAACAACCGGGTTATAAGATACACCTTGTACCCGACCCATCCAAACAGACACGACCCACATTATTGTACAATATCCAACGGCTGTGATTGCCCCGATTAAAGAAACACCAGCAATAGAATTCAAGTTAGGTAACTGAGAGAATACAACCGCGATGCATGTGAACACCAAATACCATTCAACGGTTGTTAATGGCTTAGGATTACTACAAGTGGGCCCACAAATGATCTGGTAGATCAACTTCATAGTTGAACCCCCAATGATAATCAGAGCCGTACACGTGCCAGCTGATAAATACATGATTGGAGCTGTACCTAAAATGCTTCCAACTCTTTTACCTGCATGTTTGAGGAACATTGAATCCATCAAGACCGGACCTAGAGAATTGTGACAAAATCTACTACGTGACGTGAACGATGGCTAGGTTTAAAGTTTAAACTACTGGAACAATCATGATCTCGAAAACAAACAGCACACATACCAAAAGCAGAAATGAAGAGATCTAGGTATCTGCTATAACGAGTTCCATCAGCCGATTCATGGAGTTGGACAAGCAACCAGAGTGTGTAAAGTTGCCATGTAAATGCCATTGTCAAGCTTATAATCCCCAATGTCCTGTTTATAAACAAATGTGAGATATTGAGATGTAGGTGACTTGTTCGAGTTTAAATATCAAATTTGAGTCTGGGTTTGAGTTGACTCGAGTCATACTTTGTGCATTCGTTTCTTTATGGGCCTCACACGTCTAAACAAACAGATAAAGATGGTTGATTTTTGGTTAATTTGAATTACATATAAACATAATATAATATCTCACTTTTAGACCAGTCAATAAATTTAAACACGTGACACTCAATTTTTTTGACACAGAATACAAGAGTCAATATAAAACATTAATACATCGTGAAGAAATAATACAATTATACATCAAAATATCGTGGAAGTTTTTTCAACAAAAAGAAAAAAGATATCGTGGGAGTAAAAAGTTTAAAATTTATTGAACTTGAACATAAATAAAATAAAAGTGAGACTCAATTTGATCACAACAAAAAAACAAACGTCATCTTTTTTCTTTGTTGAGGAAAACAAACATCACCTTACTTCAGTAATTTGATCATAATTTAAGATATTTTTTGTACCATTGTGTTTTTACTCCATGTTAAGACATTCCAACCATTTGTTTTTTTGGTGGAAATCTATTGTTTATATTTTTTTTGTTGGAAGGCAGTACATTAACATAAAGAGTCTATTACAATAAACCAAGTAGAAAAGTAAAACTTGATCATCATATTTGATATACAAAATTCCTGTCTCTTCCAAATGAACCTAAAAATATACTAATTTTAAATATTGTTGGATCTACAGTCTACTACATACGAGTTTCATTAGAGTCAGAAGTTAGAACTAAAAACAATTAACTTTCAAATAATCTACTTGTCTTACAAAATTTTCAGCAAAAGTGGTTCCGGAATTACATTTGCATGCTTGCATGAGAAGGGGAAGGGATAACTCGCCATTTAATAAACGAATTTGTGTGTTCAAACTCATAATAGAAGAAAAATCCTTGCCGAAAGGAGTTAGGGTATTTGAAGAATCAAATAGCTCCAATTGGGGTAAACTTTGTTGAGCATGAACAATAATAATTCTAGTTTATAGTTAACCAATGTCCCGCCGGTGAAAATATATGTGCTTTTACATTTTCGTTTGATAATTCTATGGGCTTCAACATGCTAACAATTAACTCTATTTTATGGACCGCCGAAAATAAAAAACAAGTAATCAAATTTACATTAAAGAAAAGCTTACCAGCCAAGAATGGTAAAGGCCACAGGAAGAACAAGAGCTTGAATTCCAATACCAGAACATAGGGTATGAAAGGCAGCATAATAAGCATTTCCATTTCTTGAAGCTGTTATAGGAAGCCAATCATCTTGATGATTTTCAAGTTTAGTCATCTTAATCAAATCCCTAACCGGACTTGCCAACGGCGATATGAACCTAGGAGTCAGAGACATTCTAGACGGTGAAGTCTTTTTCGAAGAATAGAACTGAGCAGGAGGTGCTGAAACTAGTGTGGCAGTAGCTGATAATGGTGCCATCACCGTCGATTTTGGCGTCACCGGCAAAGAACTAATCTCTTTGTCACCACCTCCTTCTCGTGCAGAAGCAACCTCACCCATTCTCAATGGTTAGTATGTTATTGTTGCAACAAACTCTTAGCACAGAATGCAATGATAATACCACATATTTATAAAGTAGGTTTGGACTTTGAGGACCTAATAATAATATTTTATAATTTAAGGGCATTTTTATAATAAAGTAATTGATTCTATCAATCTTAAGATAAGTTGAGATTCCAAGCAGGTCTCGGGAATGTGTGGATACTCTGTCTACCTTGCTATTAAACAAGGGTTAATTCCAATTTGGCCCCCACAATGGTTCAACATTCTACAATAAGCTCCCCAAAGGCCAAGACTATATTTTATGTTAGTCAATTTTTAGTGTATATTATTTCTAGTCTACCTTTTGGGAAAACAAAGAAAATTTTTGGAGTACATATTTTATTGGAGAGATGAAAAAAATTGTAATTTTTGTTTCCTCCAAACACCACCCACCCGTAATATTTTTTTTCCAGTTTCTTCTTCCTCCGTCTCAGGCCATCATTTTCGTTCACCACTTCCGACTACCACAACCATCATTTCTCTCTCTCTCTCTCTCTCTCTCTCTTTGATTTCTTTCTCAGGTTAATCTCTCTCTCTCTATATATATATATATATATATCTGTTTTCCTCAGATCTTTCTTTATCTCTCTCTCATCGTCAATTCTCTCTCCCCATATATCTCTGCTAAAACCCTAGAGTTTCAGTCATGAGAAGATCAGAGAGAAAGATTCGAGTGAGAGTGAGAAAAAAATCTGATAGAGAGAGAGAGAGAGAGAGAGAGAGGGAGAGAGGTAGAGAGAGAGAGAGGTAGAGAGAGAGAGGGAGCGAGGGAGAGAAATAGAGAGGGAAAGAGAGAGAGAACTTGAATAAGTTTTTGGGGCCCTAGGTGAACGTATCGACGACCCCCTACATCTTGTTTTTTCTTGAGGAAATTATTTATAGTTCCCACTTGTGATTCAATAACCAAATTTTGATATCATTTCATTTTCTTTTTATTATCGGATTCACATAAGTAGTTTTTTAGAGTCATAACAATCTAATGAGATAATAACAACATTATATACTAATCAACAAAAATATTTAACTTACTAAAAGTAGCAATAAGAATTCAAACTTAAAAAACAATGACAATTAAAGGAACAAGAACCTTATCTCTATGTAATTGTTAATAAACCTTGTAGAGAATGAAACAGAAATGTGAGATTGAAGGTTGAAAAGAAATTAGAAAAAAGAAAAAAATAAATTATAAAATATATATCTAATTTTATTTGTGTTCTCCTTTATTTAGGTGTCTTTTAGTCGTCATGAGTTGTTAGTTAAGTTCAAGTGTTATTTGATGTCCATTTTTTAGAGGAAAAAACAATTTTAAAAATAATACAATTCACAGCATTTGATCCTTGGACCTTAGACTCTCTAACTAATTACTGTACCAACTCTGCTACTCTACCAACTCTACTGTCCAAATGGACCTAATATACGTGTGCGTTAAAAGTTACATATAACAAACCATCTATATATAAATATTATGAAAATTGGAGGGCCCTAAATTTGGGGGCTCTAGACGGTCACCTAGGCCCAGGGTCGGGCCTGAATTTGAATCAGAGAGAGATCTGGTAGAGAGAGAAAGAGATGAGAGAGAGGTCTGAGAGAGAGATGAAGATAAGAGAGAGGTCTGAGAGAGAGAGAGGGATAAAGAGAGATCCGACCGGCGACCAAGGGTGGGAAACAGGTCGGACGAGTAGTCCACGTTCACTTACTCTTCCGGTTCGGGCGGAACGGACAAATTCTTAATTTGTTCGTTCGGACATCTAGACAAATCAGGCGAGCACTTGACAAAGTTTGGTTGTCTGTTGCCCGTCTGCACCCGCCTAAATTGTCGGACAATTCGGGTATCAGACAGCTCGTACTCGAGCACAATGTTTTTTCTTTGGTTGAGTATCCATAAAAGATACTCATTAAGATTTCACCTAAACGACGCCCATAAGCGTATCCTAACCAAGAGTGGCCTATTAGTCAACTCTTTTATAAGAAACCTCAATCACTTTTTGTTTATCACTACTGATGTGGGATTACAATGTGGAGACTAAAATTTATTTTGTAACGATATCATAGTCTTTCCATGCACATATGTGTAAGTTTGGTCTTAATGCGAACTATATTAATTGACTATAACTATCTATATACGATTAAAATGTCCACGTCGAAAATATCAATTGGTCGGACTCGGACAGAAAACCGGTTAGAACCTTTTGTCCGTGCCTGTCCGACTAAACGTGGCGGTCCAGACTGGTAATGTCTGTGTCAAACACCGGACTCCCACGGACACATCGGGCTCGGGCAGTTCGTGGGCGGATCCGGACTCGCGGGCCTTTTCCCCACCCTTAGGCTTTGTAGACGACATGAGAAGAAGGGTGTGTTTGGAAGAAATTTATAGTTTTCTCACCCTATGAAATATTTTACCTTGGAACCTTTTCTTGTTTATCCAAACAATCGATTTTATTTCTTGTTTTTTACTATTTCTTTCAAAAGTATTTTCGTCCAGGTCTTTTTTTCTCTTTCTTTTTTGTCGGAACATGTCCGCTGCAGACAACCAACAATGTGTCAACCACTTTGTCAAAAAAAAAGAAAACAGTTCATCTTTCTTTTCTTTCGCTCTCGATCCATCACCACCACTTTCATATTTCTCTCTTTGATGTTTTCTCTCTCTTTCTCCAATGTTCTATCTTGGTAATGTTCTTACTCTTTCAAAGCCCATAAGGAGTTTGAGTCTCTCGTCGGATGGTATCCTGGCCAAATATAATCTTGCGAAATTCTGGATTGTTGGACATGTATGGAGGCCAAAATTTCCAATTAGTCGAAAATTAGGGACCAAGTAAGAAATAATCCATGAAACAAAGTTCTTTAACCCAATCAAGAGCCACCCATACATATTTACTATTTTCACCCAATTGCATGGTAGGTGAACAATGTTATGCTTTTTGTAAGTGGTGTTGGTCAGATCATAATGGTGTTGACCCTACAAAACCAACGGTTATGATTGTTTTGGATTGCCTTTTCACCAACCTTGAGAGTAGGTGAGCAATAGATTTACAGTTAGTTACCACTCTTAATATATGAATGGGATATCGGGTTGGTTCTTTTGACTCTAATCCGTTGACTTGACTTTTTCTGACCAACCAAGGGCACATTGGGTTATACTTTTGACTCTTTTTTTGTAAAGAGAAACAATCCATCTAACACCTACTTGATCACATATTTACTTTCTCATTAGATTACTATAGTGTTTTAACAATATTCCCAGAGTTTCAAGTACCCCTTTACATGTGTTTTTTTGGTTTTAGCACGTGATGTATGTTAGATTTAGGGGTGGGAATCGGTCCGGACCGGTCGGTATCGGACTCTAACTTCATCGAACCGGTCGACTCGGACATAAACTGTTGGTGACCACCTATTTATTCGGGCGGACTCGGACGGTCACTCTCAAGAATTCTTTGTCCATTGACCGTCCAAGACCGTTTATTTTACCGGTCCAGTCGGACACCGGACGGTCTCGGTCCGGACTTTCCAATAAATTTACTTAATTCAGAACTTTATTTTTATTACCACAAACAAAATTACTTACAAATGAAGATGTTTAGCCAAGAAATCAAAAGTAAATATAAAAAAGAAAAAACACAGTGGATCATCATTTGACAAGATATAATTAAGCCATGCACTAATGTTTGGTCTTCCAGAGGACTATATGACTATAGCCAACAATCATCATATATTCATATGTCTATAAAATTCAACGCTCAACTTCTAAAAATGAGGACAGTTTAGTCGGTCAACCTATTCGGTCACTCGTACCGGTCGGTCAGCGATCGGTCCTTCGACATAGAATTTTGACCGTGACCGTCCGCCAATTCTTTCGGGCCGGTCGGACACTGACCGTTATGACCATCGGGTGTCCATGGACACTTTTTATCTCGGTCGAACGGGTCGGATAGCGGTCTTCCGGATCTTTTTCCCACCCCTAGTTAGATTAGGGACATCACTAAAAACGCCTAGACTATCTTGTATGAATTAATCTATATTCCGTTATGAAATTTAATGTTGCCAACATAGAACTCTTGTGAGCTATCAACCAAAATAGACAACGAGGGGTTTTTTAGGAGAGAGAAGAAGCCGAGTGTCGTCAGCCAGGCGATTTTTTCACTCTCTTTTTTCCCCAAAACGAAACCCTAGTTCACCATTACTGCAAGCCAAATCGTGAAGGATCTTAGTCATCATAACCCAAATCCCAACCCAATCTTACTCTAACCAATCAAAGAAGCATCATTAATTTCTACTTCAGTGTTTTAGTTTCCCTATAATCACTAAAAGCTCCTCTCTCAACCGTCAATTTGCATTTGTAAAAAAGGAAGAAGACGAAGGGATCCACTTGGTGCAAGACACAGAAGAGACAATATTCAAGAACAGAGGAGGCACGCGCATACAGGTTTGTCTTAACTGTCATTAATCTTCTTTATTTGGTTTTTCAGCATGTGTAACAACTAGATAGGTTGAAATTAGGTTGTTCATCTCCTCATTCCCTCTGCATGCACGAACCTTTGCCTTCTCAGACGTTTGGTTGATTACTAGAGGGTTGGTGATTCTCGAACCTCCATGTGTGTCAGTTTCTCAGTCATTCCCGAGGTTCACTCATTCCGTCCGAGTTTTTCCATATAGAGGTTCCCGATGTATCATCATTTGATTTTCCCTTGGGGTTGTCACTCTTCGTTGATGCTTTTAAGTCTTTTCCTATCCCTTCTTAAAGAGTCTAAACACGACAATCTTTTCATCTTCTCCTTCTTTAACTTCATATTAATGTCGACCCCTCCTTCTAACCTCAACATCGACAGTTTAACTGAGAGCATGGCTCTGCAACTCAACCTCTCGGATTATGGCAATCTAACTATAACCTATCCCAAGCCAGCAGAGAATAAAGACTTGCAAGAGATTTCTTCAGGGTTTGTAGCTAGACTTTGTTGTCACTACGAGTATGGTATTGGATTCATCAGGAAACATCTATCTGCTCAATCGAAATTCTTTAGGGAATGCAAGATCACTCCTCTTAACCAATGGCACAATCACTTTATCATCAGACCTAGGAACTCTATTGTTATGAACGAAATTCATCAAGGTCGCCCTTGGATAATTAGAGGCCTTCTGGTAGTAATGCAAGAGATTGAGTTCCCTCTTACTGGTGAACTTCCTCAGTTGATGCAAGAGCCGATGTGGTGTAGTTTTACTGGTCTACCATCGTCCATCCAGAATCAACATGATCTAGAAATCATCTTCTCATGCATGGGGCATATTTTACAAATTCAGCCCAAGAACTTCAGTATGGTTACTAATCCTTATATTAGGATTCAATTCATGTATGATGTTCGTCCAACCTCTTCTGGCCACTCTCAACTCTATATTCACTGACGAAGGTAAACCCATCAACTTTAGCTATCTTCGTTTTCCCAAAGCTATCTGTCACGTTTGTAGGATTATAGAACACCCCGTTACCCATTGCATCCGACACCACAGTAAGCATCAATTCTCCCCTATGGATGTTACTCCTCCTTTGTCTATTCCTGAGAACACTTTGTCTCTGGTAGTGCCTTCCTCACCTAACAACTCTACTCCACCAATACCCCCTCATGAACTGTTTCAAATCAGGGGCAAAAGAAAAGAGTTTGATGAACTTATCGACGTCAAAATTGAGGAAGGAGAATGGAGGAAAGAGCTTCATAAGAAACAAAGAGAGATGCATTATGGTGGCAGCTCGTCGAGTAGATTCAAAGGTCGAAGGGGGTCATCTAGTAATTCTTCTGATTCGTTGGGACAGTCTCCTATCATTCCAGCTAGTTGGTATTTCCCTCCCCCTGAGTCGATTGACAGTCACTTATCTGCGGAGAGGGACGATGGAAGTCATGAACAGTCTAATTTCAACTGATTAGTCTGTTGTTCTAGCTAGTGTTAGTTAATTTCTTGTGTTCTGTTTATGCTTAGTTAGTCTTAATTTGGTCGAGTTGTCTTAGTTTCTTTTCTGTTCTTCTAGTACTGTCTTACTCTTCTTCTATGGGTTAAGTGTTGGTAGTGTTTGTTGTCCTCCTGTTCTTTACTAGTATAAGATAGTTAGAACAGAGATTTTGTTTAATCCAAATTATTTTGGATCTTTTGTTTTAAGTTGGTTATATGAATTATAGCATGAATGAATAGATAGCTGTTAATTCTTTTAGTGTATGGTGGTATATACTTAGTTTAGCTTTAATTGGGTATTTCATTTCACTGCCTGTGTTTTATTTTGTTTTGTATCTCTCTTCGGGCTTATTGGTATAGTAGTTTTGTGAGTGTCGGACTAGCTAGCTAGCATTTCTTTCTTCTTTTCCTTCTAGATGCAGAATAACACTCAAGTGAGGGAAGGCCCTTCCATCCTTAGCTGGAATGTGAGGGGGGCTTCCACTTTTCTCACGAAGAAACATATTATCAAACTTATCACTAAACATCAACCCGACATAATATTTCTGTCTGAGACCAAGAACAAAGAACATAACATGCATGAAGAAAATCATTCCTATTCATAAGCAGTATGCTTCTTACTTTGTTGATCCGATTCATAAAGCAGGTGGGTTGGCGATCTATTGGAAGCATCATCTTAATTGCACGATTAGGCACTCTGATCATAATATTATCCATACTGAGCTTGTTACGGACAAGTCGAATAATAAGATCATCATCACAGGCTTTTACGGTTCTCCGTACAATAACAACAAGATGAAGCCGTGGAATACTCTTAATCAACTTATATAGTTCTTCTAATGATGACCCCTAGATTGTTATAGGCGACTTAAATTGTATTTTGGACCCCCAAGAGAAATGTGGTGGTTCACAGACAACTAACTTGCATATGCCTAAGATTATGAACATCATTAACCGCTTGGGTCTTTTGGATCTAAGGTATCAAGGAACCCCATACACGTGGAGCAATAAGCAATTTGGGGAAAACCTGATACAAGAAAGATTAGATAGGGGGCTGGCAAACCTTCATTGGCTTCAACATTTTCAAACTCAATGGTTAGTCACCTTGAAGTGGTGGGGTCAGATCATGCGCCCATTCTTCTTAATAGCAAAGACCCCAGCGAGCTTAGTCCTAAGCCTTTCAAGTTCATCCGAACCTGGATGACTCACCCGGATTGCCACAGTTTTGTTGAGACTAATTAGAATTGCATCAAATCTAGTCACAATAATAGTAACATTCAGGGTAATCTTAAGAAGTTGAGTAGGAAACTTACTCATTGGAATAAGAAGACCTTCCAGAACATAGAGAATAATATTAAATAGACTATCTCGCATATGCAGAACAGTAATTCCCAAGAGGAATACACACGCCTTAACAACAAGCTCGAAGAATTTTACAGTCAACATGAGAGTCTATGGAAAGAAAAGTCGAGGAACAACTTCCTCACTTTAGGAGATAAGAATACTAAGTTTTTTTCATTCTCAAGCCATTCAACGGAATAGAACCAACAAGATTACGACTATTAAAGATAGCAATGGAGACTGGAAGGAAGACATTAAAGATATCCAAGACATTTTCTCTTCCCATCTACTCCATATTAGTACCACTACTAATCCGATCGAGGACCCTACTAATAACAACCTCTTCAATAAAGTCATCAGCCAAGAGCAAAATATGCAGCTTAAAGCCATTCCAAGTAAAGAAGAGATAGATCAGGCAATTCAAAGCATAAAAAGAGAAGCAGCACCGGGCCCGGACGGATATCCTCCCTTCTTCTTCCAATCCAATTGGGACACGATTAGTCCAGATATCTACTCTCTGGTCCAAAACTTCTTCGAGACTGCCTACCTTCCGCCGGAGATCAACCATACTCACATCTGCCTCATTCCCAAGACCCCCACTCCTCAGACTCCAGCAGACTACAGACCTATCAGTCTTCTCAACACTACCTACAAGATCATCACGAAAATTCTGGCTGATAGATTTAAACATACGCTAAACACTATCATAAACCCTTTCCAGGCAGCTTATATTCCAGACCAACAGGTTACGGATAATATCATTATAGGTCAGGAGATCATTCACTCATATAAGAGAATGAAAGGAGCAGTAGGTTATTTTGGGCTCAAACTGGATATGTCTAAACCCTTCGACAGAATTGAATGGAGCTTCCTCATAGATATTATGAGAAACTTGGGCTACGAGGATCACTGGATCAAAATGATTCATAGGTGCATCTCGACATCATCCATGGCAGTGCTGGTGAATGGTAGGCCAGGAAATACTTTTTATCCTTTTAGGGGTATTAGACAAGGTGATCCTCTGTCTCCATTCCTGTTCACGCTCGCTATGGAAGGCCTTAGTCGTAAATTGATCAATAACAACGGCAACAAATTTCAGGGCTTCCCCACTAACAGAGAAGATATGGAGATTTCTCATCTGCTTTTGCGGATGATTGCATAATCTTTGGTCGTAATTCTATCGATAACATCCATACCCTCAAGACCATTCTTCAGGAATTTTGTGCTGCTTCGGGTCAGTTAATTAATTATGCGAAGTCTAATATTTTCTACTCCAAGAACTCTCACCCTAAGTTCAAGAGGCTGATCATGCGTACGCTGAAATTAAGTATGCTTCTACCTCGGAGAAATACCTAGGAGCTCAACTTTTTATAGGTGCTCAAAAGACTAAAGTGTTCAGTGATATTCTCGATCACATCCCGAGTAAGCTCAACAATTGAAATCACTCTTTCTTGTCTCAAGCTGGTCGCACGGTGGTCATCTCGGCCATTACGGCGGCCGTACTCCGATATCAGATGCAGTGCTTTGCAATCCCGAAAGGGATTTGCAAACGCATCAAGTCCGCTCAAAGGAATTTCTGGTGAGGTAAGTCGAAGGGTGTCTGCACTAAAGCCTGGTCTTATATTTGCAAGCCCAAGAACCAAGGGGGGTTGGGAATTCACCTGCCAGATCTGGATAACACTGCTCTCCTATCTAAAATGGCCTGGAGGCTCAAAACTGAACCAGGAAAGCCGTGGGCAAAACTTCTCAAGGCTAAATATTTTTCGCTGACGGATAAACCGGGCCCAGCGAAGCAACATCATTCTTGGAATTGGAAGACCATTAGGAAGCATTACTCCATTATTGATCACATGGCTACTTGGGAAGTGCAATCGGGCAGAGACATTAACATTTGGGAAGATCACTGGATCCCAGTAATTATAGAAGTTATTCAGAACAACAATCAATCTAGTCTGACGAAGGTTTCCCAGCTCATCATGAATAATAGTTGGAATGAAGAAGCTCTCAATGCTAACTTCGATAATATTACCCAGAATCTCATCAAGGCTATCCCTGTGAACAGTGAAGGAAATGATCAGATCAAATGGAAGCTTACGGAATCGGGCAAATTCACAGTGAAATCCATGTACTAACACCTTCGCATCAATAACAATACTCAAGAAACTATATCTCATAATTGGAAGTTCATCTGGGCTCTCCCCACTGTTCCTCGTATTAAAATGTTCATATGGAAAATATGCACAAGATCTATCCCGGTTAGAGATCGTATTGGCAAATACATCGATAACAACATGCACTTCTCCACTGTGCTCTAGAGCATGCACTTCTCCACTGTGCTCTAGCTAAGAACATCTGGTTTCACTTTAATATTATTTCGGAGAATATTACTTCGATCAGGGATTGGATCTTCTCCTGGGAGAATGATTCAAACCTTGGTTTCACGACTGAAGATATACACTTTGCGAACATTCTATGGATTATATGAAAAATTAGATGTGACCACTTCTTTCAACATGAGATAAATGACTTGAATAAAATGATTAAAATGATCAAATCATATCCGAGAAACAATAAAAATACAGAGAAAAAGAAACAAAAACTGTAGATAAATGGCAACCACCGCCCCCACAATTCATAAAAATTAATGTTGAAGCATCGTTTGTGAACGTAATATCCAATGTGGGAAACAGCTTGATTGCTCATAACACTGAATCTAAATTCATCGAAGCACAAGTGAAAACTACCAGGGCTAGAAACAGTGAAGAAAGTGAAGCGAAGGCTATTTTACAGGGTCTTGAATGGGCAAAGGATCAAAACCTCAAGTCAATCATCATTGAAAGCGACAATATCAACATCATCAATCACTTAAATAACCAGAAGCACTCAATTCACTGGCAATCGATGTCACATATCCAGAAAATACGAGGAATCAGACGATTTTTCGAGAAAGTGCATTTCAAATATATTAATAGAGATTGCAATGTGCTCGCAGACAAGATAGCTAAATGGGCGAGAAAGAAGAATAGAAATAAGAAGTGGACTAATATTCCGTGTATTTTGATCGACAAATATTGTAATAACTGTATTATTCATTAATGATAGTATCTATTTCAACCAAAAAAAAAACATAGAACTCTTGTGACGTTTTGAGTATGTAGTAAAACCACGTTGATTAATAAGATCAGATTATATACAAAGTGATAATTGTTAAACTAACTCGGAACAAAATTATTCACACTAATAGTCAACGCGTAAGTCTCTTTTCGTTAGTTATTTCATCAACTCTTTCTTGTTTTTTAATCCCCAAGTCTTAGTCTTCACGTAAATAGTATTTCTTTTATTCTTTTTTATTTTTTTATTTTTTTTTCTTTGTGTCCAACAACCTTGAATTACTACCTTTGTTGAATACCTTTTTCTTATCTTCAAGTTGAGGTTGGTGAAGTTTAAAGGAGTATTAAGTTAATTACTTTAAATGGATATCCAAGGGTCAAAGCTAAGTGAAAGCTCAACTACATCATTAGCTTAATTTGAACACCCATGCCTTCTACTACAATTTTGACCACTAGTGTTAATTACTCCTCCATCCTCCTACCAATCCCATAGAAAATCCAAATGAAGTCTAACTATTTTTTGTTTTCTGCTTATCAATGCAAAAAAAAAAAAAACTATTTTTTGTTTTTATATTAGACAAATCTGTCTTTGCTTCATGAATCCAAAACATAAACCTTTTGGTTTATATGAAAAAAGAGATTAAGTAATCACGTTTTATGATTTTTGGGGATATTTAGCATTATATAGATTATTTAACCAAAATAAATATTAGAAAACTTAACTAAGGGTCTAATATAACACGACTAGAAATGTAAATGCTACTTTTTTGGCAATTTACGCGTAAGTCTTAAAAGTACATATAGATAGTCTCAGTATTGTGGCCAAGCGAATGACAATTATGACATCTCCATTTAATTACTAATCGATTTTGGGTAAGAACTCTAGGAATTTACTAACCTATGAGATCTAAGCTTGTGTATAATAGTTTCAACAATTAAATAATATTCTTCATTTCAGGATCTTCAGCGACAGAAGAACTTACTGTGCGTTTGATATATAATTAGATGAATAACACCGAATTATATGTGCTCATATGTCCCCACAAGTATACGTCACTAAAAACCTCACCTAAACGCAATGGAAAATATAATCAAACTAAGCTAAAGGAATTAAAGAGTTAGAAATCAAGGAAAATATAAAGTAAAAAAACATTAAAAAAGATAAAGTGACAAACAAGAGATTTTTGTATTGATATTTGAATGAACAAAAACAAGAGATCGGTCCTTATATATAGGAACTGGCTAGTGAAAGGACAAGGTCTTTCTAGAACTAAATTACAGTATAATTATCCTAACAATCTCCCCCTGGCATATGATTTTTTTGAAACTATAAGACTAGGGGAGATCTTGAGCTTAAAGACGAGTTTAGGATGGTCTAGGGTTGTTGTTTAGTTTTCGGTGGTTTTCACTCTTCACCACATATCTCTTCCACAATTCTCCTGAATTTTTCCTAATGTTTTGGTATCCAAAAAAACATAACTAGAGATTTAACACGAATTAAAACGTAATGTTTGAAATATTATTGATCTACTCGGATTGAACCACTAAACAAGATTTCATAATATATATGTACAGAGTGACATGAAACACAAATTACTTGTTCAAAAACCATGAACAAGAAATTTGCTCTTGTTTTGTTGTTTGTACATAAGAGAATAGTTTGATGAGCAGCGGTAGGTAGTCATACACATCAGCAAAATAGACTTCTCTATTGTATCGGAATATTCTTGTCGTTGAAGAAACGATATAAGGTATTTGATCAATATCGAATCACATGGTAACGTAATAGGCCCATTTCTTGGCAATCCAAACTCTTCTCTAGACATTCTTAATAATTCTCTAAAGATAATGTTGTTTAGATATTCAAGTGGAACAACAAAACGATTCTTATCAATAGTGTAAAAAAAAAAGTACCCTTTATTAGTACATTTTTTGAGTTTATAACCCAAAAAACGGGTCCTAATAGGAGATATAGTCCTCTATAATCCTATAAAGGGTTTTAAAACCAAAATAATAATATAAATGGATATCTAGTCCATTTGGTCTCATCTAGAGAGAAAACACAAATCTCTAGATTACCAAATAAATCATAATTCCTAATCTAACCTTCCTCATATATTATAACTGATTTATCTTCAAAATCCATAAATATCTTCTTCCATTTTTATCTCCCACATTCTCTCTCCAATCACGTTTCTAAACAAAGTAAGGTTAGCTTCATTATTTTTAGTAACCGAACCTCTTTATTCTCTCTTTCTAAATCCGATTCACATAACAAAACCTCCATTAAACTCAGAAAGCTTGTTTCATCTTCATTAGAGCAGCTGTAAACACCTCCATTAAATCAGATTTAATATTGCTTTTCAGGTAATGTTAAAGATTTTGGTTTCTTCTTTTCTGTTTAATGTTTTTATTTCTTCTCTTTTAAACTCGAAGCTAGTTGTTAAACCTTCATTAATCTCAGAACTTTTCTTTCATCTTCATTAGATTGCTCGAAAATCATTCATCTTTTATAAAGTTTAAGATTTTCAGTTTTGTATTAACACCATTGTTAAGATCTAATGATGATTCTTTTTTTCCATTATCAGATTACGATGCTCTATTATTGAACATATTACATTTGTGATCCAACTACATAAGATCTGTTTCCATCTTAACTACCTTCGAATGGAAGATTTATATTTTCTCTCTCTAAAACTTTCATAACTCTTTAAGATCTTTGATGTTTATTTCTTATTTAATGATGTGTTCAATGTTAGTATGTTATTTCTCTTTCCAATGTTCATTGTATATTTCTTCAGATCTACATTAATTCCTCTTTTTTTTTTTTTTTTTTTTTTTGCAGATCAGAATCATCTGTCCGTACAGTTCTTGATCTTTGTGATTATCCACACTTATTCCTTTAACAGAATATAAAGTACAGTTACTTTACGATAAATTACCAAACTTTCTGATACAATTTGCATACATTTCACATAAGATGATGTGTTAATGAACAAAGGTGCGTAAAGTATGAAAAATTATCCAACATTACACGTCCTTTTTCACCAGAACAGTGGTCATGACAAGCATATAAAACTTCTCTTAACCTAATAAACAATTGTACTTTTCCATACATTATACATAACTTATTGATCTGTACCTGTTATTTATGATCCATCTCATTTGTTTTTTTATTAAATGTTTCATTATTAATGTATGTAAATTTGATTATAAATTTTTTTAACTAATATATATGTTTTTTTTTTTCTTGTAGTAAACCAGCACTGATGGAATTTCTTACAGAATCATCACATAAACTATAGAAGTATAAATTACGATGAAGAAGATTGTTTCTATGATCCTGTTTGGACAACGGAGTCTTACGTGAAGACTTACAAGGAACATATAAACCTTGCCCCTAACTTCGATGAACCATGTACATTTAATGAAGAGTAAAAAACACTACCATGTTTGATTCGCCGTAAACCTGGAAGACCAAAGACAGTAAGGATCGAGAGCTCGGACAACATTCTGACGGAGTTTGTTTTTAAGTTACCTAGACTACTATGTTCTTTTCATTTACAATAAAACACAGATTATTGTTCAATAAAATTTCGTTTCAGTCGTACAAAGGTTGTGTTATTTACTATACAGTTTACATAATTTTTGATAAATCACATACTTTATAACAAAAAACATGATTTCAGATTTACATTTCCTAACAAGTTACTATAATTTATGGTACATAATGGACATGTACGCGTAAAAAACAAGTAATTTATGTCAGAAAATAATCTAAGTATTCAATGGTACATAATAGATGACACACACGCATATGATAAATTACGTTGTATACATGACAAATGATGGTTTCCTCGTCATAAATAACACATAATTTACGAACTTGTTTCATAATTTGTATTCGATGTGTGTTTATGTATGAGTAAAAAACGAAAGTTAAGTGAGAGAAAGTTGATATATATGTTTTGAATATTAACCCCCAAATCACGCTAATTGATCTCAGAAAATATACTCATTCCAAATCTGAAAATTAAGTGAGAGAAAGTGATATATAGATTTGGTTTCCAAATCTGAAAGGACGAGAGAGAAAATCTATTTTGGAACATATCCGTTTTCCAAATCTGTTTTGAAAAATCTGTTTTGGAAAATATCCTTAATCCGTTACTTCCTATTAAATCTTTTCAGTTTATAACCTAAATATCTCCCCCAAATCACGCCCCCTGGTTTGGGAAATTTTCCAAATTCATTCCGAAATTTAAAAACCCCGGATTTTTTAGACGAGGGACATGGAAGGTATTTATCAATAAAGTATGAGTTATTTATGCCCTGAACAGGTTCTTCAATGGAAAAGATGAATGGAGAAGATGAAAGGATGCAAACTTTCTGGGTTAGACGATCTCTTTAGGGTTTTTCAACGAGATCTTCGGACGATTTTGGTTGAAAACCCAAATCGAGTAGGTTTAGAGAGAGAAAGTGTCTTTATGAAGTGTCACATCCACTTTCTGTTTCGGCTTCTATAGATTCTCCACAAATCACGCCCACGGGTTTTGGGAAAGTTTCCTAAAACCCTCAGAAATTCAAATATCCCGGGGTTTTTTGATTTGGGATACATTGGGTAATACCAAATAAATTATCCATACTTTATGCCCTTCTTGTAAAAGGACCAAAAATCCATAATCTAAGAAGAGTGGTCTATAAACCTATTATCAAATTGATTTTGGTCTCTATACCCATGGACTCTTATTAGTATCATTGTGTAGTAATGATATTCTTCTTCTTCTATTAATGACAACCTTCTTTTGCCATTTCTTTGCCATTGAGATAAGGCTCTTTGGACTTATCATTTGAGTTAGTGATCTTTAGAGAGAAGAGGGGGTCTAGAGAGAAAGAAGCTTGCGGAGAGCTAGTGATCTTTGGATTGATCATTTTGAGTATGTGTATTTATAGATGGGCTTACATGGTGGTGGAAACTTAGGGATTGCTAGAAGGAAAGAGGGCAACTTAATTGGGGGATTGGGTCATGTTTGGATTTAGTTGAGGAAACAAAAACAAACATGAGAAGTCATATAGGTGAGACATTGGCATTCATATCCTATTGATGGGAAATTTTAACAAACATAGCACGTTTGAGTTCTAAAGTTCGGTTGCCCTTATGGCGTGAACTACGACCATGCAATAAATGAAGTTAGGTGGTCAGTCAAGATGAAACATAACAAAAAAACAAATGTGTATCGTAAACGTCTTCCCAGCGAAGAAAGAATCTAAAATGTACAAATTCTCAATTCTCTTACACCCATATATGTCAAATTTCTGTAAAAGTACAAGATCCTAAGACCTACCTCTGTTAAATTATCACTTAAGCCCCAGTATCAGCACAAAACAAACAAGACAAAAATAACCCATCAGCTGTCTCTTATAATCACTAAGGATCAACATTTTAGTGTGAAGTTAAGAAGATGAGAGAGAGAGAAAGAGACGAGGTAGTTGTCATTGAAATTTTGAAGTATATCTGCAAGGATAGACTCATAGACAAAACCACAAGGTGTTGATATGGTAGTGTTGGGGCTGCTTTAAACCCTTGAGACGCAAAACCATGTGCAGAGGGAAATATTGCATTGCGTGAGGAAGTGAACAATTGGGGCATGCTGACTAAATGTCACATTAAGTTGGGTCCATATGCCTACTTGTTGCCTGCCCTAGTTAAATATACCGTTTTGGAATTTGGCTTACATCCCTAATTTAGCCAAACTTTAAGTACTTTAATCCAAACTTCAAAACAAATTCAAAAAGACACTCCCTGATCCTAAAAAGTCAGAAGTATAAAAAAGGTCAAGGTTGGGGACTAATTTCTGATGTTCGAGATAGTTAAAGTTAGGTTGGTTGTGATGATTTCACATTTCGGGGACTAAAAAAGTAAACTACATCATTTGCACATGGGTTTATGTCAAATGCAAAAGGGTTATGTCGACGCACATTGGTTATATCAAGGAAAGCATACCATATGACGTGAATGACAAGCGATAATGGACTATGCATTGCTCTATGAACTAGTGCATCTATCTTCATGCATTGTGCATCCGCTCTTGTGCAGAAGAAGACGAAGAATCACCAATAATATTGTGAAAAATAAATGGGTATGGGAATTTGAATTGAGGCACCGTTGAGATTTCAGATAAAAAAAACAAGAATTATGTTCAGCCTGATTTCTATGTCCTTTAGACTCAAACACAATACAACTACCAATTAGACAGATCATTTTCCGTTCTTTTTTAGCGCACATATCAAGTATGTAAGTAATAACTCGACACAAGAACCTTCAGATAAATTATCAGATCCAACTTGACATTACGGTTCAGGCACAATATACTTCTTCGAAACAAAATACTTAGAATGATTGTATCCACAAAAAAAAAAGACTTGTTGCGGTCCACCACCACTTGATGCTGGACATAGGACACCCATTTCGCATCTCGGAGGTCCAGGTTAGATTCCTGTGGAAATGAAAGGTATAAAAAAAAAAAGGAAAAGATTGGAATAAATGGACTTTTACACCTCGTAGGATGGCCTTAAGGATTTTTACATGAACGTTAGGGCCCAAGATGTTTTTATGATGGTGGTTACGGAACTTATTAAATTTATGATATATACTGTGTTCATGATTTGCTAAAGAACGAACTAGCTACAATCATAAATAACTTTCAACAAACACGATCGTGCTTCCCAATTACCAAGAATAAGCATAGTTCTGAATAGCGTTTCAGAAAAATCATATAGTGCGCAATATACCTGTTTGAAGATAGGTTTTGTTCAACATAGGCTTGAGAAGCTCCTGCTCGGACTCAGTTGTATCCCACTCAATCTGATGCTCCTTCGCTATTTCTTTCATGAGCTTCAACTTCACTTCACCAGTAGGTGATCGTACTGATAATTTCTCAATTAGCTATAAACACGAAAATGAACTTACATAAAAAGAAGTTTGTAGCTCTAGATGATTCTCTTCTCCATTTCTCACAGCACTTGTGCTATAAAAAACAACCAACCAACAAATCGACAAGCTTACCGTACGGTTAGCACCACAATTAGAACGAAGATCTATAGCTGCTGAAACGAACTATCTTCCATATTTCTTTTCAAAGATATCTCGAATTTTCACTAGGTCTGGTATATCTGAGCACCTTGGAGATGCAAATATTAGACTACAAATTCCTTCTTTCAGATCAGCTGGGCAGTCCCTGAGATAATATAAGTCCCATATCAAAACAATGCTCCTATAAGTTCTATAATGCAAAATAAGGATATCGAAGCAAATCTTAAACATTACCTTTGCTTTGAGGTAATTGAAAGCCGAGCTACAACAAGTTCACAAAAAAGCTCAATTATCTCATTTGCTGCCATCATATTTTGTTCTCTTATAACGTGTTCAACCTGAAAAGAGATTTAAGTTCTAAATACACACATAAGTTTACTTCTCACTATGTCCCCAGAAATTAGTATCATTTTTGTTTGGTTAGGATCGACAAAAGAGAAAATGAAACTGTGTATTGTTAACTTAAATATGAGACAGGTAAATTAACATCACCTACATGTTCGAGCCTTCGGATCTCATCTTTTATTATCAAGCTAGAGGTACCTAGAATTAGTACCAATAAAAGGTAATGCTTTCTTTGTAAGAATTTATTCTTGTTTTCCGAACTGGATTAGGCTTATCGATTCGATTCTTGATATCAAACATGGATGTTCTAGCTACCCGAAATGGAATCTATCACACTGAGCTACTAGAACCGAAAACATCCGCACAACTTAACCAGGGTGGAAGAATTTATGGTTGAATGGGGAAGATAAAGGGGTTCGATTACAAAAGTGTGAAAGTTCATGTTAGTTGGTAGAATAGAAATTACAAACTAAAATAAAGAACACAATAGTTTACGTGGTTCGGTCGGAGGATCACGACCTACATCCACGGAGAAAGCCATGAATGGCTATATTATATTATCTCCACAATCGTGGGATTGATTGGCTACAGACTCCAAGACTCAATGTAACTCAATTCAATATAAAATACATAGAGGTCACTTCTATTTATAGAGAGTGATTTGGGTATCTTATTTTCCTAGGACTCTATCTAGGATAAGTATAAATAATATCTTCGTGTATCTTGGACGGTTGATACGGATATCTTCGGATCTCGATCCATCTCGATCCTCATACTCTAATAAAAAGGTATAGGAAACCCAAATTGCAATACAATCATTTCCAGACATAAATAGAAATGCTAGATTTTCAGATAAAATGAAATATTATGAGCAAATTTTAGGAAATCAGCAAAAAGAATGTAAACCCTAGACATTAATAACATCAAAGCATGTATACTGTTGTAAGCAGTAAAGAAGGATGAAGGGTTAATGGCTGAACAGAGAAGAAGGAAGAAGATGAAGTTAACAGCTTTAACTAACATTCGATATGGGCGCTCTCACTCTTAGTCTGTGGCACTCGGTTTATATAAGGCAGCACGCGTGAAGAGGGTGCTAATAACCAAAGTTTAGTTTTAACTAATTCAAGATTAGTTAGTTAACTTTCTGTTAAAAGATTACTTTACTTTCTCTCTCTAAAACTGATTTTACAGTTTAGTATATAAGTGAGATGATAATTGTAATTCGATCATAACATTGAGTTGAGAAGCTAATGATAAATCGTATCTTCAAGAAACTTATTAGTTTACATGGTATCAGAGCCAAAACCCTAAAATCGATTTTCAATATCAAATTGAAATCAAGAACAACGAAGGAAGCTGATCTTCTGCAAATCAAAGAATCAGAGATATAGTCTTCATAATCATCATCAACAAAACAACTTCAACCATTGAAAGATGAATTCGAATCAAAATCAGGTAGCTTATAATCCAAATCTCACGAATTTGATTTCTGCTAGATTAGATGGTTCGAACTTTTTGGTTTGGAAAGATCAGGTAGAAAATGCCTTGATTGGAAACGACCTAGTGTGCTACATTGAGGGCACCTATAGTGAACCCCCTCAGTTAACTGTAGTGGATGGAAGAGATGTAGCAAACCCAGCTTATCTCCAATGGCGGAAAACTGACTCTTTTGTCAAATCTTGCATAAAAGCAACAATTACACATTCAATTGCTTCTGATATTCTAGGGTTAAAGACTTCTAGAGATATATGGTGTTATTTAGAAATGGTGTTTCTTCAAGAATTTGAGGCACAAAAGTCATCACTAAGAAATAAGATTCAAAATTTCAAAAAGGGGTCATCTTCCATATCTGAATATTTGAGTAAAATCAAAAATCTTGCTGATTCACTTATAGCTGTGAATGATAAAGTTAGTGAGTCTGAATTAACTAGAATAGTTCTTCAAGGATTAGGCAAAGAATACTCTCAATTTGTAATCACTATGCAAAATAGAGAGGGTGCTCTAACCTTTGGTGAATTAAGGAGCAGACTAACTCACCATGAACAATGGTTGAAAGAGCAAGAATTAAATGATGATCCAAGTGAATCATATTTTGTGAAGAAATTCAACAAGAACACTACAAGATCATCACCTATAAGGTTTTCTAATCAAACCCAGAATGTTGAATATGGTAAGACATCTTTCAGACCTAATGTGAGGCCTTCTCCTCAAACAAGAAATGGTTTCTTTGATTTCACCACAGTACCTTGTGGGATATGCTATAAGTGGGGTCATACAGCTAGACAGTGTAGATTGAGGTTCAAAGACTTCTCCTCAGAAGCTTCAAAGTCAGCCAACAGGAACTTTGCTAATCTTCATCTTCAAGAAATTGAAGATGAAGAAGAAGAAGAAGAAGAAGAATTAGACTCTCAAGAAATAGAAGAAGAACAAGCTCATTATGGTGCTGAGATAGAAGAGCACACACAAACTAATGAGAAAGCTTATTTGTCTTCAAAATCTAAGGATAAAAGTTGGATAGCTGACACAGGAGCAACAAGCCACATGACACATACTCAAGAGAATTTGGATCATGTTACTCCCTATCAAGGTACAAATGGAGTTATGATTGGAGATGGGAAATGTCTAAACATTGTGAGTACAGGTCCAGCAAACCTAGCTACTGGTTCAAATACCTTTCATCTCAAAAAGGTTCTTCATGTTCCAACTATACAAAAGAACCTACTGTCCATCTCAAAATTCACAAAAGATAACTTTTGTAGTGTAGAATTCCTTCCATGGGGATTTCTAATCAGAGATCTATGGTCCAAAGAGATACTAGGAGAAGGTCCAATGGTACACAACTTGTATAGCATAAATTTTGAAATGGATCCCTATGCTATACCTAAAGAAGATGTAGAAATGGCCTGTTTAGCAAGAGGAACTGCTGAAACTTGGCACAATAGGTTGGGACATACATCCCAAGAGATAATTTTGTTGCTAGATAGAGAGAAGAGGATCAAAGTTACATCTAAAAACTTCAAAGATGTTTGCTCTTCATGTCAATTGGGAAAGAGTCAGAGATTACCCTTTCCCACATCAGAAAGCTCTACTTCTGCTCCTCTTCAGTTGGTGCACTGTGATATCTGGGGTCCAGCACCTGTACCAACAAAGTCAGGTATTAGATATTACATCATGTTCCTTGATGATTATAGCAGGTTCTTTTGGGTTTATCCTATGAAGCTTAGATCAGAGAGTTTGAAATGCTTCCAGCATTTTCAAAAACAAAATGAAAGGCTTTTCTCTTTGCCAATTAAGCAATTTCAGAGTGATGGTGCACCTGAACTTAGTAAAGGAGAGTTTCACTCTCATCTTACAAAATGTGGAATTATCTTTCGAAGCTCATGTCCATATACACCTGAGCAAAATGGTCGAGCAGAGAGAAAAAATAGGCAAATTACATCTGTGGGTAATACTCTATTGTTTCAAGCTTCTATGCCTAAGGATTTTTGGTTTCATGCTTATGCTACAGCAACATATATCATTAACAGGACACCAAGTAAGCTTCTCTCTTACAAAACCCCATATGAATTACTTTTTGGTAAGCCACCTGACTATACTATGATTCGAGTATTTGGGTCTCTTTGTTACCCTTACTTAGGAAACACTAAGGATGATAAACTCAGTCCCAAATCATCTAAGTGTATATTCATTGGCTATAGCCCTACTCACAAAGGGTATAAGTGTCTAGACATTGACACTAGAAAGGAGTATGTTTCTAGGCATGTCATATTCGATGAGTTTACCTTTCCCTAATGCCACCGAAAATCTCTCTTCTCATACAAGTCCAGAGAGGGACTCTTCTCTGCCCTATCAAGTCTTTCAATTACCCTCTCTTCCAGCTAATGTGGATATGTCTGCTCCATCCTATCATTCTACCTATTCATTAGAAGATCAGGTCTATCCATCTTCTAGTGATTCCACAACAGAACCCAACACAACTTCCAACCCTGAACCTATTCTCTCATCAACCACACAACCAGAAGAAGTGGAGTCCTCTCCACATGAACCTATACCTTATCCTAACTCACACCATATGCAAACAAGACTGAAGAGTGGTATTCTTAAACCCAAAACTATTCCAGACCATGTGGCACATTTGTCTACTCCTTATGCCTTTAGTTCTGTGCATACCCCTATGATGCTCTCTATAGAAGAACCATCTAGTTATAAAGTAGCTATTAAGGATTCAAATTGGAAAAAGGCAATGGAAGAAGAATTTCAAGCCTTGCTCAAGAATGAGACATGGTCTCTTATACCCAAACACCCAGACATGAATGTTCTTGGTTGTAAGTGGGTTTTCAAAGTAAAATACAACTCAGATGGTACTTTACAGAGGTATAAGGCCAGGCTTGTAGCTCAAGGCTATAACCAACAAGAGGGTATTGACTATATGGAGACATTTAGTCCAGTGGTGAAGATTCAAACTGTTAGAGTGGTTCTTACCTTAGCCATTTCTAAAAACTGGCCTATTCATCAACTAGATGTATCAAATGCCTTTCTTCATGGGCATCTAAGTGAAACAGTATATATGAAGCAACCTCCAGGGTTTGCAAATCCCAATTATCCTGAGTTTGTGTGTCACCTACATAAGGCTCTTTATGGGCTTAAACAAGCTCCCAGAGCTTGGTTTACTAGAATTGCTAAGTACCTTCAAAATTGGGGATTTCTAAAGAGTGCATCTGACACTTCTATGTTTGTTTTTCAATCTTCTGGTCATATGATGGTTCTTCTTCTTTATGTGGATGATATCATCCTTACTGGTTCATCCTCAGCCTTACTTGATAGGTTACTTTCTGCTTTGGCTAAAGAGTTTGCTATGAAAAAGCTTGGGAATCTCCATTACTTCTTGGGTATAGAAGTCAAGAAAACTAATTCATCCTTACTTCTTACACAAACTAAGTACACAATGGAGCTCTTGGGTAAGTCAGGACTTTCTGATTCTAAGCCTAGTTTTGTTCCTATCTCTGTTGGGAAGAGAGTCTCTAAGCTTGATGGAGAACTTATAGATAATCCAATCTTTTATAGAAGTATGGTTGGGGGATTGCAGTATGTTACATTGACTAGGCCTGATTTGACCTATAGTGTCAATTATTTGTCCCAATTTATGCATGAGCCACGCACACCTCATCTGGTTCTCCTCAAGAAGGTTTTCAGATACTTGAAAGGAACAATTGGGGCTGGTATAACTCTTCACTCAGCAGATGTGTCTATTTTAAGAGGTTTTTCTGACTCAGATTGGGGAGGATGCCCTGATACTCGAAGGTCTACCAGTGGATACTGCATCTTCCTTGGTTCCTCTTTGGTGTCATGGTCTTCTAAGAAACAAGCTACTGTCTCCAGGTCATCTACTGAAGCTGAGTATCGAGCCCTCTCTATGGCCACATCCGAGCTCTTATGGTTGTCCTATCTTCTTGAGGAACTTGGGATTAAGGTCACTGTTCCCTTCACACTATCTTGTGACAACATGGGAGCTAAATACCTTGCTTCAAATCCAGTATTTCATGCTCGAACCAAGCACATTGAGATTGACCATCACTTTCTCAGAGATCTTGTAACTAGTTCGACTTTGGAGATTCAATTTGTGGCATCTGAAGCTAACCTTGCTGATATTTTTACAAAGGATATTCTCTCTTCTCAGTTTGATTTCTTTAGGAGCAAACTCATGTTTCTCCCTACACTGAATCATTCGTTTGAGGGGGGCTGTAAGCAGTAAAGAAGGATGAAGGGTTAATGGCTGAACAGAGAAGAAGGAAGAAGATGAAGTTAACAGCTTTAACTAACATTCGATATGGGCGCTCTCACTCTTAGTCTGTGGCACTCGGTTTATATAAGGCAGCACGCGTGAAGAGGGTGCTAATAACCAAAGTTTAGTTTTAACTAATTCAAGATTAGTTAGTTAACTTTCTGTTAAAAGATTACTTTACTTTCTCTCTCTAAAACTGATTTTACAGTTTAGTATATAAGTGAGATGATAATTGTAATTCGATCATAACATTGAGTTGAGAAGCTAATGATAAATCGTATCTTCAAGAAACTTATTAGTTTACAACTGTAGCAGTTCTTAGATAGAGATAGAGTTAGAGTTACCCTGATCCTGGCGGTGGAATCCTGACCGGATTGAAGACGCGAAGCAACAACACGTCTCATTTGTCTAACAACAACTTCTCTCTTGTTCCTGAGCAATTTGATCCTGGCAGTAGCCAACTTAGCCATGGTTTTACTGTTTCCACATTCAGAACAAGAAAAGGAAAGATTAGGGTTTTGCTATTGAGAAAGATCAAGTGAGAAAGAAAAATAAAGTCTAACCATTTGGAGGATTTGAAGCCCCAGCCGAAGAGTGAAATTTCGAAGTTCACAATTTTCTTCCATGGTGACACAGTATCAAATATAGTGATGAAGAAGCTGATGGTGGCTTGTATAGGGACCCCTGGTTAGTATACAGGGGCACCAACTTTTTTTTTTTGACAGAAATAAGCCTTAATAACTAGAAAAGTTACAACATAGTCCAAAGAAATAAAAAAACATACAGACCCGGACTATCTTATAACATGATTAACAATAAGGATTAAAAAGCAAATTTTAAACTTGAGGGGGTGTAACCGAAGCTGCTAGGGCATGTGCTTCTTGATTATAGATACGGTTACAATACACCACTTGAATGTGGAGTACGTTAACCCTTAATCGTAAGCCGTCGATTTCATTAACTTGAGGGGCACCAACTTTTGAATAGGGGGGTATCAACACTTTTTAAGGGTGATTTCATCTTTAGCCCCCTAGCTTGTGATCAACATTCTTTTTGGACTCTTAACTTTCATAAATTTAATCTTCAACAAAATAAAAACTTTCATAAATTTAAAATGATCCACTTTTCTTTCGTAAAAACCGTCAGTTAACTTTACCACTTCAAATTTTTTTTCTCCGGTTTCCTTTTATCTAAAAGATTTATTCTTATTTGTTCCTTTTTTCTTCTCCGATGACTGAAAGATGGGTCGTCATCAACTAATCAATCGACCAATTGTTGCTGCCACTATAGTAGCAGCAGTTTGTTGTTGTTGCATATCTAGGAGATCTTCTACAGTTCTGCTAAAGATGGAGAGTGTGAGAGATATGCAAAAATAGGGGGAAGAAGAAGAAATAAAAAATCTCAAGATGACCATGCATGCGAACACTTCTCAGACATACGAGAAGAAAGCAGGAAAAATTAGAATCAATTTTAAGATGGATGACATTTGGGGAAACAAAAAAAGCTCAGGTGTTAAAGTTCACTGACGGATTCAAAAAATAAAAATTATTTTTTAATTTATAGAAATTGAGGGGCCAATAAAGAAGTTGATCACAAAATATGGACAAAAAAATAACCTTATTTCTAAAACTATAAACCCCAACTTTTTTTAAACCCTAAAATTTCATTTCTCTTGTTGAAGATATGGAGAGCCCTCTGTCTTTCTCCGAGGAAGAAGCGAAACATAATCAACTTGAATTCGGGAGCTATTCGAAATCTTAGTGAAACACAGACAACAACTCTTCGTCTAAAAGAAAAAGTCTCGTTGTCGTTTTAGACAAAATAATTTTCAACAACAACGATCTTTTATATCTTTGATTTAGAAAAGAAAGAAAAAAGATTGTTAAGAAGACGGAGATGAATAAGAAAAGGAGTGGATGTAGAGAAGACAATTTGGTGGCCCAGTAGCAGTGGTTCTGGTGATGACACAAAGGTGGATTAAGAATTTAGTAAAAGACAGGCTGAAATTCAAATTAACTTTTCTTTTTTTACCCCGGAAGTCTTTCTAGACGTCCATATGTTTTTCTTTGACCGACGAAGATGAGCGAAAAAGATAGAAGAAGCTAAGGTGGGGAATAGGACCAAAATGAGATGGTGTTAAAAATGTCCGCCTACCATCTGTAGGACATCAAATTAAAAAAGCCGAAACTTAAGGTGCCCCTTTACCGTAAGTGGGTGTCATACACGAGTCTAGGCCTGTAAACGGTAGCTTATCGGATCGGATATAGGCATATCCTTATCCGAATCCAATAAGCTATCCGAATCCAATAAGCTATCCGAATATCCGAATCCGATAATTCATCCGACGGATATTATAAATCAATATCCGAATCCGATAATAGTAAAAAAATTTAAATTTTTTCTTTAAATTTTTAACCATTAGATTTAAACAATAAATCTCAACCATACATTTTATATATTATTATGAATAAATTTAAATTTTTATTAATTTTTTATATTACTTATCGGATACGGATATTTATCGGATCGAATATGAGTGTATCCGTATCCGATATCCGATAAGCAGATATCCGATAAACATTTTATATATTATTATGAATAAATTTAAATTTTTATTAATTTTTTATATTACTTATCGGATACGGATATTTATCGGATCGAATATGAGTGTATCCGTATCCGATATCTGATAAGTAGATATCTGATAAGGAATATCCCAATCCGAAATTTTTCTAAATTCGAATACGGATGCGGATCGGATATCGAATATTCGGATATCCATTGACAAGCTTACACGAGTAAAGAGGAAAGTAACGGTCATCTAACATGGAAAGAAAACGCTTTCTATTCTCTACTGGGTAGGGGTGGGAATCGGGAGGGCGCGGGCGGGCTCGGGGTACAAAGTGTCGGGCTCGGGCGGATCGGGCTCGGATAAGCCGAGCCCGAGGTAGGGAGTCGGGCGGATCGGGCCGGACCAATCACTCACTATAGTAGCGCGTAGCCCGTCCGAGCCCGGCTGCCCGAGCGGGTTCCAACGGACTCGGGTTTTTGAGATTTCTTTTTTTTTTTTTTTGAGAAGATTTTTTTATTGTTTAACCTAACTGAAACCCTAGATTTAGTTTTAAAAAAAATAGTCTAAAAACCTAATCTTCTGAAACCCTAGATTTAGTTAAAAAAAGACAGTCTAAAACCCTAGATTTAGTTTAAAAAAACAGTCTAAAAACCCTATATTTTAATAAAACATAACCTATCTCAAGTTCTCAACCCATTAAATGAAAATCCAAGTCTAAAAAAAAAACAGTAAACCCTAGTTACTAATAAAATATCATTACAACCCAGATCAACGAAAACAACTTTAACAAAAACAAAAACGAAAACAATATCGAAACAGATCTATATATACTACATTCTCTCAAACATCGTTACAAAAAAGTTACATCACATTTTAAATAAAAAAACCTAATCTTCGAGTTAGAACATCATCATCAGATCTACAAAAAAAACTACAACCAACCATTTCCAGATAACAAGTACGTAAATGAGACGAGATCGTGATTCAAAGCGAGATGAGGATGCTTCAAGACTTTAGTTTCTACTAGTTTTTTTTAGAGTAGTTAATTAGTTAATACGAGTTGAATAGATGAGAAGGAATAATGGTTATGGTGTAATGGTGTTTGTATTCTCTGTTTGATGTTTGATGAGAAGGGGAGAGAGAGTAGAGAGAGGGGGCGGCTAAGAGAGAGAGGCAGAGAGAGAAAGTGATTAGGTTAATATTAGGGTTTCTTTGTTGAGGAGGGTTTTTATAATAGATGAGGGCTTGTCGGGCGGGTTGACGCGGGCGGGTTGACGAGGGCGGGTGTCGGACGGACCTAACGGGCCGGGACTCGGAATTGAGGGTATGTCCGAGTCCCGGCCCAATAAGCCCGAGCCATCGGGCCGGGTATGCCCGGCTCGGGTAGGACTCAGACTGCGGGCCGAACGGGTCGGACACCGGGTTCCCGGACCGTTTTCCCAGCCCTACTACTGGGTGTATGGGTCCACTCCTTCCACCGAGTTTTTGTCTTAGAAAGAGAGCGGTTACTCGGCGTTCCTCAGATTTTGACACCCCATCTGCCTAGGGGTGTAAGATACGTCCATCATCTAAAAGTTTATTTATTTTTATTACACCAGAATTCTTCACATTGGACGGTTAGATAATGAAGGTTCCAATACTAATATGAAAGTGGGTGTACATTTTCCTTTCAAATTCAGACATAATGAATCCATGAAGTGATAAGTTTCCGGATTGGGATCCAGATGAAAACATATCAACATCTTGGATACGGTAGGTCCATAGGCGCTCCCCGCAATTGGTGCAGGCGTTTCTTCCCAAACTCTATTTTTTCTTTCCCAAACTGTTGTGACAACATCTTTTTTTGTTGAAAAGATGCTACATAAATTAAACAACCAAGTTATTACAATAGTTATTGACTAACATGAAAGGAACATTCCTCCATAACTTAGAAACTTTTTCCTTTCTCGTCCATCTCGCTAATTTGTCTGCACTGGAGTTGCATTCTCTCTTGGTGTACTTGAATTTCACCTCTTCGAATGCAGGAAAATTGTCTCGAATTTTCCTAGTGTGCATCAGGGACTGCCATTGAATCGAGTGGTTTTTGTTATGCAGATGCTTGATGATGTTGATGTTATCGCTTTCAATTATGATATTCTTTCGGTTGTTTTCTTTTGCCCATTCAATACCCTGTAAGATTGCCATTGCCTCTCCTTCCTCGCTGTTTCTGGCTCTAGTGGATTTTATTTGCGCTGCAATGAATTTAGATTCTGCATTATGAACAATCAAACTAATTCCTACATTGGATGATAGGTCAATGAAGGATGCATCAACGTTAATCTTTATGAAATTTTGTGACGGCGGCTGCCATGTGAATTTTGTTTTGTGTTTATTTTTCTCTTGTTTTTGCAAAAGTTTCGGGTAATTTTCTATCATTCTGATAACCGTTTTGATGTCATTGATCTCATATTGGAAGCAGTGATCGCATCTAACCTTCCATAGAATCCATAAAATAATCGCTAAATGTATGTTATCTATGGTGTAACAGTATTTTTCATTGGCTTCCCAAGAGAAGATCCATTCTGCAACAGAAGAGATGTTCTCTGAAATGATATTGTAATGAAACCAAATATTCTTGGCTAAAGCACAATGCAGTAGTGCGTGTTCAATCGATTCTGTAGTACTACAATTCGGGCAGGAGATGTTATTATCAATGTATTTCCCTATTCTTTCTCTGACTGGTAGTGCTTTAGTGCAGATTTTCCATAAGAACAACTTTATACGCGAGATAGCGTTAATAGACCAGATATAATTCCAGTTATGATTAGAAGTATCATTGTTCGTCTGGTTGGAGCTAAGAAAGTGGTACATAGAAGTAACTGTGAATTTACCCGAATTCGTAAGTTTCCATCTACGTTGATCTCTCCCTTCACTGTTGATCGGGATAGCATTAATCAGATTCTGAGTATTTGCGTCAAAGTTATCTCTGTTGTGACAACATGAGTTTCAATAGCACCTTAAACCCAAATATCAAAATTGGCCGCTTTAAAGCCCCACCTTCTTATGTTCCTAAGATTACAAATATTATTGATAATTTTGGTATGATAGGTTTTATTAACTTTGGTTTCAAAGGGATCTTAATTCCTTATACTTGGTCCAACCTCCAATGTCGAGGTAATTGAATTTAAAAATCACTAGATTGAGCTCTCGTGGATCGATCTTCGTACTTTAGCTTATGTTCGGCTCTTAGTCATTTAGACATTATTGGTTCTGACCATTTCCTATTCTTTCAACCACCTCAATCAATCCAAATAGAACATGAATGACCAACCTTGTCTGTCACCCTTTCGTTGCGTAGCATAACCTTCTGACTTCTGAATTGTAAGCTCTCGTCGTGAACTAAAATTGTCTTTGGTAATATAGAAACTCAAATTGTTAATTTAGCTTTTATGTTACAGAATCTTTCTTTATAAACAAAAGGAAGATTTATGAAAATAAAATCACGTCGTCATAACTACCTTAGGCGACCAATATTAACTTTTCATTCCAAAACAACCAGAACAAATTAAAATAACAAGATTAAGCATATAATGCAAGGACTTCTAATGAATATAAAAAAAATACACTATTTTTACTGATAATTTTTCTTCAATCGGGGCTTCGTAGTATAGAGGACAAACAAAACAACCAACTAACAAATCGACTTTTTAATTCTCTCTTTCTTAACTTTTCTTTCTCTAAACCCAACGACTTTTTAATTCTCTCTTTCTCTAAACTCAAAGACTCTCTTATAACTTATCATCTCTCTCAACTTCTTCATTACTGATTCCGTTTTTTTTTTTGTGAAAAAAACATTGAAAGTGGAACTCTTTTTTTGTTGAAAGTTATGTATACATAATTAAAAATTAGAGTGCGATCACAGTGGATATTAGATATAACCTTTGGAATATATTTCCAGAATCTATTGTCTTGCGTTTTTCCAGCCCATTTAGCTAGCTTGTCAGCTGGGTTATTATGAGTTCGGGCGATGATCTAAAATCTAGTGAACCTAAATACTAGGCTAACTAGACCAAATTAAAACTCGCAAGTGCACAAACCGTATGTGAATATGATACGTATTACGAAGTCGATCCCACGAGGATGTTCAAAATTAACTCTAAACCTAAAACTAACTAATAAACTAGGAAAGAAAATAGTTGATTTTGAGAAGATGTTGGAAAACTAAAATTGAAACTTAGAAAACAAAATAAAGTTGTGAGAAAAACAATAATTTGGTTAATCTAAGATATTGGAATTCACCACTAACAATCATATTCGAATCTAATATCTAATTCAAACTATTATCTCTCTTTCATAACTCAAAAATTGTTAGAAATCAATCTTCAATTTTCGGAAAATAAGACAATTAAACACTTTAACAATGATCAAAACCCATAACCCACTTTACTTAAAATATATTGCAATTCAAATCCAAGTTGTTAGTTTATTAGACTAACCAAAGTACGATTAATTTTAAAACTTTAAGCACATTAAAAGAGGTAATAAAATAAATATGATATTAGGGTTCAAATACTCATGTTAGGGTTTCATCCTCTATCCTAGTAGAAGAGTTAGAAATCCATGGATATTAAATACATGGTTCAATTAATAATAGAGAGAAGAGAGAAAAAGATAAAACCGAATTGATATTTGATGAAGCCTGTTACTCCCGTCTTTCTCCAAAACTTGTCTTCAATTGTAACTCAAGAATCTCCCAAAAATTAGACTCCAAAAGAAGCTAATGAACCTCTTGTATTGCTCCTCTAAATTTGCACTCAATGTTAGTGGTGGAGTTGTGTTTAATTCCTTTGGTTGGTTGGCTTTTATAATGTCGTGGCAGCTAAAGATTTGGAAACCCATATTTTGGAAACCATAAAAAATTGGAAACAATAGGTATTATTTGTAAACCGACTTTTACAAGGGAATCACCGACTCACTGTTGCTTCCACCAAATTGGAAGTGATGCTAGAGGCGGTCCAAAAGTACTGCTATGGGACCGCAATACTTGAATTCCCACACCGTTCTCGGACCAGGGACATAGAAGATCTCTTAATTTCACTTAAGCACTTTTACGTGGGACCCACACAATATATTTGGTACTAAGTGGTTGATAATGTCATAGTGATGTCATCACTATATAATTTCTCCTGCACGTGCCCAGCAATGCCACTTCCACTTTGGTTCAAATTTCAGCCCACCAAACCGTAGTATTTGAACTTCAAACCCCATATGAAATATCTAATTGCCAAATACACCTTATATTTATTAGTGTATAGTTGTGTTTTCATAATTCTATGTAATTAATGTTTGTACTAAAGGTATTTTGTCCCTTTCACTCTTGTGTATTCCTCTCTATTTAATGGAATCGTTTGGCCCTCTTTAGGGCATCTTGACCCATACATTTTTATGGTATCAAGAGCCGCCTAAGAGAATTTCTTCTCCTTGTTTTCAGTGCTTTATCTTCTCTCTTTTCCTTCTTCAATGGCTGACTCTACTCGGCACACTCCCTCTCTTACTGTTCTTTCAACTGAAAACCCACCCTCCTCCTTCTCTTTTCCCCCCTCACTAACATTTCTAATCTCATTTCCATCAAACTTGATCGTAGAAACTATCTTCTCTGGCGTAGTCAAATGCTACCTATCTTACACAGTCAAGATTTATACAAATATGTTAATGGTTCTTGCTCTGCTCCTCTTGAGTTTCTCCCAAATTCTTCTTCCTCTGCTCCTACTTCCAATCTAGAGTTCTGCTTCTGGTATCGTATTGATCAAATGTTACTTTCTTGGAACAATGCTACCCTCACTGAGCCAGTATTATCTCAAGTCCTTGGATTAACAACCTCTCAAGCTGTATGGGAGGCTCTTGAAAGAAATTTCTCCTCTGTCAACTCAGCAAGATTAATGAATCTTAAACTTTAGCTTCGAACCTGCAAAAAGGGTTCACAAAGTATTTCTGATTATCTCCTTCGTATAAAAAACTTGTCTGATTCTCTTGCTTCTGTTGGTCACTCTGTTTCAGACCAAGAACTTGTTCTTATTGTTCTATCTGGTCTAGGGTCTGAGTTTGAGTCTTTTGTAACCTCTATTACAACTCGGTTAACTCCTCCTACCTAGAATGAGCTTTACTCTCTTCTTCTCACACAGGAATTTCGTATTGAGTTGCTTCACACTCAAACTCCTACTGCTCTTATCACTCACTCTCCCCCTCCTCCCAGGCCTTCCTTCTCTCAATATCGACCCAACAGAGGTCATTCTTACAATAGAAATGGAGGCAAAGGATCTTCTTCTTCTCACAATTTCTCCTCTGTTCTTGGTCCTCCTCCAGAGAGACAACCAGTTATTTGCCAGTATTGTGGTCGAACTGGTCATACAGCTCGTCAATGTTTTCAAATTACTCGTTCTTCTGAAATGGCTCAAAGCTTTGCTGCACTTGGTCTTGATAATATCACTCATGACCCTCACTGGTACATGGATTCAGGTGCTAGCAATCATATTGCTTCTGATTCTGCCTCTGTTATTTCTCGACCTGATTCTGTTGTTCTTGATCACGTTATGGTAGGAAATGGTCAAACTTCTTCTGTTGCAGGTACTGGTAATGTTCCTCTTCCCTTTCATAATTTTCTTCTTACCAAAGTTCTTCATGTTCCTGATTTTAAGAAAAACCTTATCTCCATATCTCAACTTCTTCGTGATATTGATTGCTTCATTCTTTTCCATCGCTCTGGTTTCTTTGTGAAGGAACTTCCCACAGGGAAGACTCTGCTCGCAGGAACGATCTCTGATGGTCTTTTCCGTGTCTTTGATGTCTCTGCTTCTGCAACTTCTTCAACTTTCTTCTCCAAAGTGGCGTCAAAAGGATCTCGTACCAGTCCTGCAATCTGGCACAAGAGACTTGCTTATCCACATTTTCGAAATTTTATGTTTATTATGTCTAAGTTTAAATTACCAGTAACTACCTCTGTAATCAAAGACAATTTATGTGAAAATTGTGTCTCGGCTAAGCACCATTCTCTCCCTTATTCTCCTGTTACTCATCATTCCACTACTCCTTTACATATGATTCATGCTGACTTATGGGGTCCAACCCCTGTTATTTCCTCATATGGTTTCAGATATGTTCTTTTGTTGGTTGATGATTGTACTCGATACTCGATACACATGGATTCGTAGAGAGAAACAAGAGTGTTCCTTTCAAATTCGCCTCCTTCATCTCGAGTCTATATATCTCGCAATGTTATCTTTGATGAGAATGATTTCCCCTTTCAAAATCGTCTCTCCTTCCCCACTAAATCACCAGGTTCACCATTAACGAACACTTTTGTTTCTCTCTCTTGGACTATTTGTCCTTCTCTCTCTTCAACAGAGAGACGACGTCCTTTTGTTCCTCTTGTCTCTCCCTCTTTTGTTTCTCGCTCTCCACCTGTCCAACCTTCTCGAAATTCAAATACATCTGTGATCCCTCAATCTCTAGTTGTCACTCATCCTCATTCTCCAACAACAACTGTCAACTCTCCTGCCACTTCTCAACGCGTTGTTGACGTTGTTACAACAGTTACTCCCACTGTCGTCCCTCAGTCTGGGTCTGTTTTACCCACTTTTTCCGTCCCTTCCGTACCCACGTCTACTGGTCCCCCTACTAAGATAACGGTTCAATCACGGCATCCAATGGTTACTAGAAGTCGTGACGGGACACGTAAGCCAAAAGTCTTGTTCACCTCCTCTCACACTTTACCTTCATCTCTTCTCTCTTCATTCGAAAACTCTAAGTTTACTGAACCCTCTAATTATCGAGAACCCTCTAATTATCGAGAAACCTCTAAATATCTTCATTGGAATCAAGCTATGCAAGAAGAAATCTCTGTTTTACATCAGAACAACATTTAGGATTTGGTTGCTCCTCATCCAACCATGAACATTATTGATAATAAATAGATCTACAAAGTGAAGAAGCGTTCGGACGGACAAATAGAAAGATTTAAAGCAAGATTGGTGGCTCGAGGGTTTCATCAACAACAGGGGATTGATTATAGTGAAACGTTCAGTTCAGTGGTTAGACCGGCCACCATTCCTAGTGTTCTCTCTCTTGCTATGACTTATGACTGGCCGGTGAGACAACTGGACGTCAAGAACGCATTTCTTAATGGAGATTTGAAGGAAGAAGTGTTCATGACTCAACCACAAGGATTTCGTAATCCAGACTATCCTTCTCATGTATGTCGATTGAAGAAAGCAATCTATGGCCTGAAACAGGCTCCACGAGCTTGGCATCATAATTTTACTTCATCCTTGCTGAAAGAGGGGTTTCGACAGTCCATCTCTGATCCTTCAATGTATTTTCGATGACATTCAAATTCCTTTATAGTTCTCCTGTTATATGTTGATGATATTTTGGTTACGGGGTTTTCCGATTCAGATGTCAATGCTCTCATCTCCCATCTTCATCAACAGTTCAAAATCACTGACTTGGGTCATCTCACTTACTTTTTGGGGATGGAGGTCCATCGATCTTCTGATTCGATGATCATCACTCAGAAAAAGTATATACATCATCTTCTTCGACGTTTTGGTCTTCTTGATTCAAAACCAACGCCAACACCAGCTTTATCAGGGGCAAAGCTATCTTCCACTGATGGGAAAACGCTTTCAAATCCTCAATCATATCGGAGTTTAGTTGGAGCATTACAATATCTGAATCCAACTCGACCTGATATTACTTACGCCGTCAATCAGGTGTCCAAGTTCATGAAAGCTCCGACCTCTATTCATCTAACGGCAGCAAAGAAAATTCTTACATATTTTAAAGGTACGATCTCCGATGATCTTACTCTTCGCCGTTTTTCTTCATTCTGTCTGAGGGCTTACTCCGATGCTGATTGGGCTGGTTCTCCTGATGACAGGAGATCCACGTCAGGTCTATGTGTTATGTTGGGTCCCAACATTATTAGCTGGACATCTAAAACTCAACCAACTGTCTCTCGGTCTTCCACAGAGGCTGAGTTTAGGGTCGTGGCCCATACATCTGCTGAGGTTATATGGATCAAGAATCTTTTCCTTGAACTTGGTTTTACTCTGAAGGCACCTCCGGTCATCTTCTGTGATAATGTTAGTGCGACCTACATTGCTGTCAACCTTGTTCTTTACTCTCGCACCAAACACGCAACAATTGACTTTCATTTTGTGCGAGAACAAGTACTTAATGGGAAATTAAAAGTTCATTACATTAATGGTGAAGACAATATGACTGATATCTTAACAAAGGGACTCTCTACCACCAGATTTTTGATGCTCAAACACAAGCTTTCTCTTGGTCACCGACGTTCAGCTTGAGGGGGGATATTAGTGTATAGTTGTGTTTTCATAATTCTATGTAATTAATGTTTGTACTAAGGGTATTTTGGCCCTTTCACTCTCGTGTATTCCTCTCTATTTAATGGAATCGTTTGACCCTCTTTAGGGCATCTTGACCCATACATTTTCAATATTAACTGTTCTCCTGAATGGATTCAACCTTTAAGCACCAAATCATAGATCTAGTTTGATGTTTTCACCAACTTCTTGTAATTACTGACTTCTTTGTACATTTGAGAGTTTCCTTTAAAAACATGTAACTTAATTAAATCCATCAAAATTAACATGTAAAGACTATAAAATAAAGCCCAAAAATGGAGTACTTTACGTACTCATCAGGCGATATATGAGAATTTGATATTGTTGAACTTTCGGTTGAGAGCTTTCACTTGTTGTATGTGAGTCACAGATTGCCATTGTATCGTTTTCCTGGGGGCATGAAGATGATGGATTAGACTTTGGTATTCACTTTCAATTATGATGTGCTTGTAGTTATGATCAACCGTCCATCGAATCTATATAATAAAACAGGTTGAAACATGCTGACTAGGACAAACCAAGAGATAAGTCCGCCTGTCCGTCTCAGATCAACAGTAATATCAACCGTTGGATTCTTCTAATTGAGTTTAAGGCGTAACGCGTTCACCCTCAATTCTTCATTGTCTCCTTTAAATCCAGAATTCAATCCGGGATGCGTTTTAGGGACTGTTGAGTTCTTCAAACTTATCTTCATGCTATTGGTGCCCAGAGCACATGAGCACTACTGGCTCTTCCCTCCCTTAGTTACAAATTCGACACCTTGGGCACAATTTTCCTCCTTCTCCATCAAGTTCTTCAATTACTTAATTAAAATCATCACGTTGGAGCGTTACAAACAATTTATGGTTCCTTCTTCAATTACAACTCTCCCTTCGGTTCGTCTTCACTACGCACCTTCTTCAGTCAATTTATGATTCCTTCTTCAGTTTATATGATTCTGCTTGTGTAACACCCCTATCTTTTTATATATCAAATTGGGTGGAAATAACAAAAGTCTAGATCAGTTTTATTTAGATAAAATACTAGTGGATTTAAAACCCATTTTTTCTTCACTTTTGAAGAAAAACCTATAGAAAAGAAAGAGGGTGCAGCCACTCCTTAGTGAAGGAAGGGGGAATAAAGAAGAAAAGTGATGGAGATAGAGTTCTCAAGTGAGAGAACAAGGTGTGGTTGTGGTCTTAAAGTCATCTAAAGTGAAAAGAGGTAGGTTTCCCATCTCTCTTTCAATTTATTCTATGATAGGTTTAGTATCGTTAATCACATTAAAGAACGATTAAATGGTTCAAACATTAGTTTTATCTAGAATTCCATAAAACATCTATAGAGGACAGTATTTTGGTCTAGATTAAACTTGAATCTGGTATTTACAGATAATGAATCTCGGTATGATTCTTATATAGTTGGAAAGGTATGTTCCTCTACTTTCTAGTAGTTCAAACGGTTCATTAGTCCGAGTTCCGAGTGCGGAGTTACGATAGGTTTCGTACAAGGTGTCAGAACAGTCTCCACTGTACGTCGGTCTGTATTAAAATTGAATCTAGTGTTGATATATGATTAATCTTGGTGTTATTATATGGTTGGAAAGGTATGTTTGTCTACTTTCTAGTAGATCAAACGGTTCACTAATCCGAATTTCGAGTGCGGAGTTATGATTATTTTCGTACAAAGTGTCAGAATAGTCTCTAATGGACGAATTTATTGAGATAATCCACATGGTTTCTATTCTTTAGGCAAGGTATCTCGTAGGTATATACCTTATAGTAGTGATTTTATGTTTGTTAACTATTATTATTTGCTTGTATAAGGTTGCGATCCACGTGAGGATATAATATGAGCATCATTCCTTCTGACTTGGCACGTGAGGTTGATTTGAATTGTTTGGTGAACTTGTTTGTTATTCTTGATAAGAGCCAATGTTTGTTGTGTATTCGTCTGAGATACCCAACAAGGGTTTGATGATTGTGTCGTTTGACATAATGTGTTTGTCGAGACGTACATGTTAAGCTTGGTGCTATAAAGGTTTACCTTAGTTAAAGACATGATATTTTATATCTGCTTGAAAAAGAGAAAAGATGGTTCTATTATCAGGGTTAGTATTGGATTAGAATACGGGAACCTGAAAACCTAATAATTAACCAGAGGACATAAATTATTAGTTTCGAGAGGGATTGGGTAAATCTGATATGTTATGTTATTATTCACCATTGAATTTCAGACAATGTCAATAATGAATATGAATGCAATGCTTCCTTGATTGGGGATTAAGCTTGCCTACCCGAGACTTAGGTTTGTAGAAATCTATCGCAGTTGGGTTATAATCCAGCTATTTTGTTTTTCAGGTATTGGTTGCGCACTCATGGTGGGCGTTGCTCATGGATCCAGTTTCAAGGTCTCAAATCTTCGATTTCAGGGCGGTTAGCTTGAAATTTGGGATTTGGGGCGCTAGAGTTTGATTCGTAATTTCTTCATCTTTCGAAACCGAGTATTACCCCTCATCTTCCCTCTTCTTTTTTGCCATAACTCATCGAATCTTCTTCTTTCACCATAACTATTTCCTGGTGCAAAACCCCCAAAATCTTCATTATTTGAAGCAGGAAAAGCGAATGGCAGTGGAATTGCTTGACATACGTATTTTCTTGAACAACTCCAGAAACACAACGATCCCAAAAGCTGGTAAGACCTACTTAATTCACTTATAGCGGTGATAAGTTTTTTGGTGTTGATGTATTATCTAGATTGGGTTTTCTGTTTTATATTCTTGGGGAAATTCTTCTCTCTTTTTCTGGTTCTTCTTTCTTTCTTTCTCAAGAACCCTAATTTTTCTGGATAGGAAGAAAGGAGGAAAAAACCCTATAATCATAATTTTATGTCTCACTTCATTATGTTGCAGTGATGAAATCAAACTAAATCTTTTAGCAAGTCGAATGTAATATTTTTTATGATTATGGATTTCCTCTTTAGTTAATTGATTAAACTAATTGTGTCGAATGGGTTGTTAATTTTTCCTATTCAAAAAAGAAAGAAAGAGTTGTTAATTTTTCCCCAATGTCCGATTCAATTTATGGTAGCATCTCTCTACGTTGGGTGCTTGGTTATTTTGAACTTCATTTGGCTTTAACATTTCAATTCTCACTATGCTGTAAGTATAACAATGCGAGGATATATTATAACAATGAGAAAACATTTTAAGTATTAAAATAGAAAATGTCTTCAAGTTTATTATATCTATCCTCCCTGGGTACCCTCCCTCCATATGGGACAAGAGCAAGCTTAATTTAATCTAATGTGGTCAAAAGAAAGTGGATGATGTGGGGACGGGAAAGAAAAGTAAGAATGACGTGAATGAATGAAAGGAATGACGTGAAAGAATGAAGGAATGACGTGAATGCAATTGAAATTTAACTGGGCCTTTCATATCTCAATGGCCCAGATTTGATCAAAAGTTTAACTCTTGTGCCACGTCAACTGGGTATTGTTTTTAGTCAAATTTTTTGGGGATTATAGCATTTCCGATTTGTTATTTTGAAACTCATGATGTGGCAACAATAAATATTGAGATTCAATTGAGTTTTTTTTAGAATCTCAACATTTATTGTTGTATCTCAATTGATCCACATCAACCCTTTATATATTAAAATAAGAAACAAGAGTAAATCTAAAGTAAATGTTGAGTTTTTTTAAGTGTTGCATTGGAGGAAATTTGAAGTTCGACCTACTTTCATATGTGAAGTTCGACCTGTAATCTAGACTCTATAGTTAATCGGATGGAAATACACTGGTTTAGATAAGGGTAAAGAAAAATTATATCCATTCTTGTAAATCTTACTAATAAACCCCATTTAAGAAGGACAACGCCATACCCAACAAATATTTGTTGAATCATGAGAGATATCAATTTTTTTTTTGTTGAGAGAGAGATATCAATTTAGGTGGTACAGGTTTTGCTCTAAGAAACGATCACATTAAATTGAATGTCAACAAATTTTAATTATTGTTTTTTTTTATGAAAAAACAAATTTAAAATTTAAACAATCTTAAATATTAGTTTTGTTGTCCACCACCTTTTAGTTTAGTGTTGGGACACCCCTCTTAAACCTACAAGATGTGGGGATCGAATATGGCTAGAAACATTTATTACCAAAATTTGTTTCATTTCATTTAAGCACTAGATAAAGTAGATATTGTCGGGTTTTAGAATATTTATTGTCGGACTTTATACATCTTTAATTATTGATTTAATTTAGGCCGCTATCGTGCTTATCACATCTTAATGATGTGTTAATGCCCTGTAACGATGAACATAGATCCGTAGTCGATTTCTCCAAAGGAAAAAAAAAATTTGTTGATTTAATCTCAAATAGGGTAATGTAAAATTATAATACCATATTAAAAAATGGTTCAAGAGATGGTCAAGTAGTCTTTTTTTTTTTTTTGTTGAAGAGATTGGTCAAGTAGTCTTATTATGTGAGTAATGGTAGGTGGGAAGGGTAAATGTATAGATATTTTTGTCCCTCCTATATCATTAGTCATGAAATATTTTGCTGTTTAGCATGCTAGAGGCAAGGAGTTTCCACGAAAGACCTCTATTCTACTTCTTCTTCTTCTACTGGAGATATTCTTTTCCTTTTCTAGGACTCTCTCTCTCTCTCTCTCTCACTCTCTCTATATCAACTACATACGGTTAATTTGTACTACTATTGAGGTGGTGAGTGTGGGTGGGGACGTCAGATCGGATGTGGTTGAGTTGGTAAATGGACCATTCTATGTACTAATATATGTATGTATGTGATAAATAATGTTGGAGTTTTTAGAGTTAGTCTTTGTTTACTTTTAACAACCTAACATATACCTAATCAAAAAAGCTCTCAGTACAGTAAAAGTACATAGATGGATAATGAACTTTACATCGAATGAACACTATACATACAACCCTAGTATCACTAATCACTTGTCAAAAATTTGTGAAGAGTTTGTTTGGTACATAATGGCCAAAACCATGTCTTCAATCCAAAAGACAAGTTAGTTATCTATCTAGATGATAAAGTAGTCCTTTTACTGTACAACCTTAAAATTCTCAAACAAAATGAGACTAGTCCGAAGTTTGAAGGCAAATCCATGTGATTATGGACCAAACATGTTCCTCAACACTTTTCCCTCCTCCATGAAAAAACACAAGTCAAGAGAGAGAGAGAGAGAGAGAGAGAGAGAGAGAGAGAGAGATTTAAACACTCTGTTTCATTTATTTACATTTACACTTTAATTATGTTAAGTATATACAATGATTTAAAGTGTAATAACAGAGAGAGAAGTCAACAGAAGCATACTTACCTTTAAGTTGTGGGTGTGGAGGACATGCATCCTCCACCCCAACCCCTCATCCAATTTTTGCGGCTTTTCCTCCCTTTTCGCCCATTTGAATCGTCTGCCTTCGGCTTTGGCTGCGGAGACCGACGGTGATTCTGCATATGTTTCTCACCTTCTTCTAGAGTGATATTAAATGGTGCCTCACATATATTACACCAGAACGGCACTGCACTTGCACTTGCACTTGCACTTGTCTTTTTTTTTTTTGAACTCATTCTGTGTGTGTGTTGTTCTTGGGAGAGAGAGAGGTATTCTTCCTCTTTTTATAATAGAAAAGGCCTCGATTGAGAGAGAGAGAGAGAGAGAGAGAGAGAGAGAGAGAGAGAGATAGAGAGAGATAGAGAGAGACAGAGAGTCCTAGGAAAGGAAAAGAATCTCTACAGGAGGAGAAGAAGAAGTAGAATAGAGGTCTTTCGTGGAAACTTCTTGCCTCTAGCGTGCTGAACAGCAAATTATTTCATGACTAATGATATAGGAGGGAGAAAAATATCTATACATTTATTATGGTATTATACTTTTACATTACCCTATTTGAGATTAAATCAACAATTCTTTTTTTCCATTGGAGAAATCGACTACGGATCTATGTTAGTCGTTACAAGACATTAATACATCATTAAGATGCGATAAACACGATAGCGGCCTAAATTAAATCAATAATTAAAGATGTATAAAGTCCGACAACAAATATTTCTAAAACCCGACAATATCTACTTTATCTAGTGCTTAAATGAAATGAAACAAATTTGGTAATAAATGTTTCTAGCCATATTCGATCCCCACATCTTGTAGGTTTAAGAGGGGTGTCCCAACACTAAACTAAAAGGTGGTGGACAACAAAACTAATATTTAAGATTGTTTAAATTTTAAATTTGTTTTTTCATCAAAAAAAACAATAATTAAAATTTGTTGACATTCAATTTAATGTGATCGTTTCTTAGAGCAAAACCTGTACCACCTAAATTGATATCTCTCTCTCAACAAAAAAAAATTGATATCTCTCATGATTTAGATTTGGTTCATATTTCGCAGTGTATTTCTTTTTAACAGATTTTCTTTAATTGCATATATCAGAATAAATTTGTTAATGCAGCTGTCCTTCTAACTTTCGATATCGGTAAGAAAACAAATTTATTTTATTTTGAAAGCGATTTACGCCGTGCCGAAGGCACGGGCTATGCCTAGTGTTTTTATAAATAAAACATGAAGGTCCTGCTCTGAAGACACACATCACAAGACATTGTCGTGATAGTTCGGCTAATATTAATGTTGTTGTTAACTCCTCACAACTTGTGTTAGCATCTGTTTCCATATGTCCTCCCAGGGTTGAATAGACGATCCCGATAAAGGTAGAATAGGTGTCAGAGCTCGAGACTCAAGATAAAAAAATAAAGTACGTTCAGTGGGAATTTTATACATAGGTAAAGTTCCAGTATGCAATAAATTATAATTAGGCCGAACAAAGTTAAAAGCATAACATAATTTTATTATAGAAGAAATTACCTTAGAAACTGAAAGAGAAAAAAAAAGTCTGATGTGAGAGTTGTCCTACAGACGAATACTCAAAGCGTAGGGGAAGAGCCAGACAAAGTAAATAAGCATAAATCTGAAATCGAATGAGAGGAAGACGAACCAAGTACGACCCAGAAGCAAGCATTCATCATCTCAGATATAGCAAATACAACAATTTTTGGTTGAAAGAAATTTACTCGCCAATGTTAGTACTAAAAGTTCGCGGAAGCTATCGAACCTATCCTAGAAATTGATCCGATTATGAAAATTAATCGAAAAGCTAAGCCAAAACTAATATGCAAACAGAATTTAACGAGGTTCGACTTAAAGCCTACGTCCTCGGGCGAATAAGAAAACTTTATTGAAGGATAGATGAAGACGACTCACACAACCCGCAAGTTCGTCCCAAGATGGTACCGCGTAGAAATTAACCTTCTATACTAGATCTTCGACGACCGAGAAATCAAACACCGCTCAAAACAATGAATAAAATTTCTCTCTCACTTGCTCACACTCTATGTTGAATAGTTGTTGTGTTTTTGTTGTTGTGTATTTTACCAATACTCAAACCCCCTATATATAACATTGAAAACTGACTCCAATCTTGAGTTTTGAGCAGTTTCAAAATTTTGAGCAGTTTCCAAATTTTGAGTAGTTTCCAATTTTGAGTCCAATTTGGAAATCCAATTTGGAATTGGATTCTCACCAAACCGACTTCCAATTGCAGTCTCAGCACCGACTTCTAATTTGAGTAGTTTCCAATTTTGAGTCCAATTTGGAGATCCAATTTGGAATTGGATTCTCACCAAACCGACTTCCAATTGGAGTGTCACCACCGACTCTCACAATTCTCCACCTCGTACACAATTTGATATACTTTAAATTTTGGACGAGCACCAACTCTACTCCTTGTAAGATATATCTGCTTCTTGTAACTTCATCCGACTGCACCATATGACCATGGCTGCCTATGTACCCTTTTATAGGATCAAGCCTACCGTAGTTCTACCAACCCTTCCCATAAAGATTTACCTTGTCGCCATTACGCCCTTTCGGGCAATTTCACACGATCCGATTTGTAGCAATTCCAAGCAATGCTGAAACTTGCTACACGTCACCCACTTTAGTCAACATGTCCGCGAGATTCTCATCTGTGTGAACCTTCATGAGAGAAATATCACCTTCCTCTACGACATCTCGTACGAAGTGATACCGGACATCAATATGCTTAGTAGAGCATGATGAACCCCATTCTTCGCCAAGTGGATCGCACTTTGACTATCACACCATACATCTACGCACTCCTGCTTAATCCCTAGATCATCCAGAAACCCCACAACCACAATGCTTCCTTCACACCCTCGTCCATAGCCATATACTCGGCCTCCGTAAAAGATAACGCAATTGTAGATTGTAACATCGATCGCCAACTAACTGGAGCACCATATACCCTAAATAAATAACCAGTAGTAGATCGTCTTCCATCTAAATCGCCAGCATAATCTGAGTCAACATCACCGCTTACTTGACATGTGTCTTCACCAAAGCACAAACCCGTATCAACGGTACCCTTTAAGTACCTCAAAACCCACTTCACAGCTTCCCAATGAGTCTTCCCCGGGTTTGCCATAAACCTACTAACCACACTGACAACCTGTGAAATATCCGGACGAGTACACGCCATACCATACATCAAACTGCCAACTGCACTAGCATACGGTACACGATCCATATGATCCTTCTCCACCGTAGTATTAGGAGTTTGTCTTCCCGAGAGCCTGAAGTGTGGTGCCAAAGGTGTTGACACCGCCTCGCATTCTGCATCCCGAACCGAGAAACTACTCGTTCGATGTAACCTTTCTGACTCAAGTACAGTTTCTTACTTGATTGCTCTCTCTTAATCTCCATTCCCAGTATTTTTTTTGCAGCGCCCATGTCTTTCATCTCAAACTCTTGACTGAGTTGAGATTTCAACTTATCTATCTCCACCATACTTCGAGAAGCAATAAGCATGTCATACAACCGAAAACCTTAGGTCTCCCGTAATCTACATGTTCACTTGACCATACCTCGTAAGGTATACCACCATCTAAAGAAGAATGTGGAGACCTGTTCACAATATAACATGTTGTAGCAACAGATTCTGCCCACCATTCTACGCCTAATCCTGAATTGGAGCGCATACACCTAGCCTTCTCAAGTAGTATACGGTCCAATCTCTCTGCGACTCCATGCCTTCATGTCCAGTGCCTCACAATGCCTTCCTGATTACAGAACTCCTTGAATTCCCCATCCGTGTACTCGGTCCCATTATCCGATCTTAACGTCTTCAGCTTTCGACCAGTTTTGTTCTCAACCATTACTTTCCACACCAGGAACGTGTTGAATACCTCATTCTTATGCTTTAGAAAATAAAGTCAGGAAAATCTCGAATGATCATCAACGAATGTACCAAAATACCTGAAACCACCCTTGAAAGCTAACTTTGCCGGTCCCCAGACATCGGTATGTACGTAGTCTAATACTTCTTTACTCCTGTGCTTGCTTGTAGAGAACGTCACCCTGTGTGCCTTCCCGAACACACAATGCTCACAAAACTCCATGCAAGGCTTCTTTATGTCCTTCAACAAGCCTTTCCCGCACATCAAAGAAGACCATTTTCTAACATATGCCCAAGGCGCATATGCCAAAGCCTCATACTAACGTTGGTTCCCTTCCACTAATTCCTACTGCTACATATCCCGTAATTGTTGTCCCAAAAAGTTCGTATAAATTACCGTAACGAGTACCTCTCATTACCACCAAAGAACCCTTAACGACTTTTATGGAGCCATTCTCTATAATTATCTTACAACCGTTCCGCTCTAACATACCGAGGAAAATTAGATTTTTTCGCAAGTCGGGTATGTGTCTTACGTCCGTCAATGTTCTCACCACTCCATCGTGCATCTTGATACGTATTGGTCCGAGTCCCACAGTTTTACATATACTATCATCACCCATTATAACTGTACCACCATCTTGTTGGTAAAATACACAACAACAAAAACACAACAACTATTCAACATAGAGTGTGAGCAAGTGAGAGAGAAATTTTATTCATTGTTTTGAGCGGTGTTTGATTTCTCGGTCGTCGAAGATCTAGTATAGAAGGTTAATTTCTACGCGGTACCATCTTGGGACGAACTTGCGGGTTGTGTGAGTCGTCTTCATCTATCCTTCAATAAAGTTTTCTTATTCGCCCGAGGACGTAGGCTTTAAGTCGAACCTCGTTAAATTCTGTTTGCATATTAGTTTTGGCTTAGCTTTTCGATTAATTTTCATAATCGGATCAATTTCTAGGATAGGTTCGATAGCTTCCGCGAATTTTTAGTACTAACATTGTCGAGTAAATTTCTTTCAACCAAAAATTGTTGTATTTGCTATATCTGAGATGATGAATGCTTGCTTCTGGGTCGTACTTGGTTCGTCTTCCTCTCATTCGATTCCAGATTTATGCTTATTTACTTTGTCTGGCTCTTCCCCTACGCTTTGAGTATTCGTCTGTAGGACAACTCTCACATCAGACTTTTTTTTTCTCTTTCAGTTTCTAAGGTAATTTCTTCTATAATAAAATTATGTTATGCTTTTAACTTTGTTCGGCCTAATTATAATTTATTGCATACTGGAACTTTACCTATGTATAAAATTCCCATTGAACGTACTTTATTTTTTTATCTTGAGTCTCGAGCTCTGACACCTATTCTACCTTTATCGGGATCGTCTATTTAACCCTGGGAGGACATATGGAAACAGATGCTAACACAAGTTGTGAGGATTTAACAACAACATTAATATTAGCCGAACTATCACGACAATGTCTTGTGATGTGTGTGTTCAGAGCAAGACCTTCATGTTTTATTTATAAAAACACTAGGTATAGCCCGTGCCTTCGGCACGGCGTAAATCGCTTTCAAAATAAAATAAATTTGTTTTCTTACCGATATCGAAAGTTAGAAGGACAGCTGCATTAACAAATTTATTCTGATATATGCAATTAAAGAAAATCTGTTAAAAAGAAATACACTGCGAAATATGAACCAAATCTAAAACAGAATAAAGGGGCTATTAATATGACAAAGATCCATATCGGTAACATCACAAGTAATGTCAGAAAAATATAAAGAGCCAAAAGAGAGGGAAAAGGTACACATTCGATCAACACGGGTAGCAGTACCGGATTGAATCCAAGCAGTATGATAAGGGTGTGGTTTTGGAATAGTAGGAATACCCAGGTTAGCCACAAGTTTTGAAGAAATAAAATTTTCCACACACCCATTATCAATAACAATCGTACAAACTTTGTTCAAGACCGTTCCCCGTGTAACAAATAAATTTTTCCGTTGAGAAAGGTCATGTTCAAGAGGAGTAAAAAGTACCCGACGAGTTACTAACATAACACGGTCACCTGAATCCGGGTCAATATTGACATGATCAGTCTCCTCATCCAAGTAATCCTGTTTTTCCACTAAATTTGTCTTACCACGTAAAGGGCAATTATTAGAATAGTGACCTGTCTCAAAGCAACGATAACACTTACCTGGAGGTTGTTTTTTGTAAGGATTTTCAGGAACAATCTTAGCTCCATCATCCGATTGTTTCGAAAGATCAGTATCATCCGGAGGTTGGCGAATATAGTTGGTACGATTGTAGTTCCCCCTGAAAATAGATCTAGAATCCGATTCAAAAGAACGAGCCACACTAATACATTCCGATACGGAAGAGAAAGGACAGAGGTTGACAAGATCCTTAATGTCACCTCGAAGGCCATCCTTAAATTTTTCCAATTTCATGGATTCAGTATCTTGTAGATTAAGCCGAGTACTTAAACGCTGAAATTCGGAGGCATATTCCTCAACTGAACGTCGTCCTTGACGACAACGAAGATATTCCAGACATAACTAATTTTCATAATCGGGAGGGAGGAAACGGGCCATCATAAGTGGTTTAAGTTCAGACCACGAGGATATGGGAGGAAGATTTGATAGCCGTCGTTGTTCAGATTCTTGTTTCCACCATGTTAAAGCTGTTTTCGAAAGATATCCGGTGACACATCTAACCTGTTCTTGTCCATATACCTGCATAACATCAAAGAAGATTTCCATTCGAGCTATATAATCCAAAAAGTTTTCAATGTTGATGGAACCGTCATATGCCGGGACGTCCATTAGGACACGGTACATAGAAGAAGGTGGTGGAGAAACGTGATCATCCTCTAGTTGATAGTCATCCAGATCATTATACTTGGGACGGGGACGAGTATAACGGTTACATTGCATGGACCCGTTATTATGTGGTTCCGGAAAGGTGGGTTGGTTTTTGAATCTACCCGGTTCATAAAAGTGGGAACGGTTAGGTGGGCGGTTTTCATGATGGTAAGGGGGTAGTCGGGCTCAAATAGGTCTTCTCGGTTTTGGGTATGGTTTAACGGTGACCCTATGTCTCGGTTATGAGTTGGAGGCGGGTAGGCAGTGGGTCGGTTGATGGCCGGTTCGGGTCTACGGGTTCGGGTGTTGTGGTAGCTATCGGTAAACTCATGGGTGGGTTGTTGACGGTTTCCGGTTCGTGGTGATGGGATGGGTGGTGACTATCGGTTTGTTGGGGAGAAGAGGGTGTTCCTCGGTTGGGTGTGAGATGTGGAGAGATGGCACGAGAGTGTTGGCGAATAGGTGTGTCCATGTTGGTTCGTGAGGGTTTGGTTTGGCGGTTTTGGGTTTGGGTTTCGAGTGGGGTGGTGTTTGGTGAATAATATTGGCGAGGTGTTTGAAAGGGGTACGGTTGGGTGATACTTGGGTTGGTAGTGGAATGGTGGGAGAATGATTCGGGTTGGTTCGATGTTTGTTGTTCGTTGAAGGAGAAAGGTGGTGTGGTTGGAATGGTTGTAGGGTTTATGTATGTTAGTGGGAAAACCGGTGATAGTGGTGATGTAGGGTTGATGTGAATCGGTGGGAGGAAAGTGGTTGGGATTGGGATAGTGTTAGGTTGTCCAAGTATGGAATTTGAAATTGGTGTTGTGGTTGGGAGTGGTAATGATGCTTGAATGGAAGTAGTAGAAGAAGGAGTGGTGGTAAAAGAGGGAGACTTACATATGCCTTCGAGTTGTTTAGATAACTTCGTGATGGAATCATTGACTTGATCGAATCGATGATTGATATTGTCGAATTTTTCCATATTTTCCTTCTTGTAACTTTCGAAAGCTTCTTCCAATTTTGTAACCGAGGATAACTTCTTGTTGATGTTGTCCCATTCGGAGGCAAAACTTGGTGTCTTCTCTTTGATTGTTGTAGTAGGAACGGTAGGGTTAACCATTGTGATTGGTTAAAAAAAATGGCTCTGAATACCACTTGATGTAGACGCAGCGGAATAATTAAAGAACAATAAAATAAACTAAGAACAATTAAAGAAAACTGTAAGAAACGATAAACTAAACTTAAACTCTTAATAATTTCAATTGTTTTTCTCTTCAAGGTAAATAATAACATAGACTAGATCTCCTTTTATAAGATAATAAAACTTCCTAGATAGACTCAAACTAGGACTCCTAAAATAATAAACTACTCAAACATAGAAACTTAAAATTAAAGAAATATCAAATTAAAGCAACTTCTCTTCTACTGAATAAACTACTATTATGACTCAATAGGGTGTGGGCACGCGTGGACGTGGGCCCACACGCTTATGCGCCTGCATCACTTGCACTGATCAGGAGTGAGAGTCAGGAACTCCACAGTGAAATGCACGTATAGCTTTCCCATCATGAATGACCTCTAGTACGTCGGCATTCCTCATCATTTATCGCCTTCAACCCTTTTTAACTTCAAAAACCTTAAACAAAAAGTAATAAAAGTAAACCGAATCAGATAGCGAACAAATTAAGTGCATATATAACTTTTCTGGATGAAGAAGAAACAATCACTATATAAAAGTCAGAGCTGCATTTATCACTTCACTATCTTATTAAAAAAAAAACAATTCAAAATGAACAAAAATAAAATTAAAACCTTAAAGATTGAATAATGGTCAACGACCAAAGTAAAAGGGATTACTAACCTGTAAGAGATCTACCGAAGTTGGAAGAAACTGTAAGTTTACAAAAAAAAATAAAAAATAATGTTGAAGTAACAAAATAGAAGCTGAAGAACTTCAGGAAAAAAACAGTTAAAGTTTGTGACTTGAAGATGAGTTTAAACATTTTTCAAACACCAAATCAGTTTAGCACATACAATAATCAAATTATTACCATGTAACATTCGCTTATGGTGAACCTATCTGATGATTCTGATAAGAACAAAAAGAACACATTATGAGTTAGTTACTCTAACCATTATGAATTAACCAAGTTTGGTCGACAAAATTTTTTTTTTTAAGTTTTGACCTCTTTTGATTTTTGGTCGACAAACTTCATTAACCATGTATGGTCGACCAATGCTTCAAAAAAAAAATGTATGGTCGACCAAAAGCTTCGATTTCTGGTCAGTTATCTCTTAACTTCTAAGTAGGAAAAAAATAGATCAAAGTAGAAGAAAACAATAAGCTCTGAAAAACTGAAAAAATAGTAACATCACTAAACAGTAACATACCTTTCGACTTCTTTTCAAAATTGACATTGTTTGGTTGATTCAAACTTAGTTCCAAACTTCATACAATTTAAATCAGCTTGGTTGACCAAAGTTTTCTATCAAACTTCACTATTGGTCGTCCAAACCTATATATTAAAATAGGTTTAGTCAGACAACACCAGGACATTTGCACTTAATAAATGAAACTAATAACAGTAAAGAGAAACTAAATGATCTATGTCAAAGATGATCTTATATAGTAAAAATAATAAAGTTATTCAATAATGTCCACCACAATGAAGACATCAACTTCGCAAAAGTTAGCATGGGGGATGTTTCATGAAGTTATAAACATTTAACATAAAAAAAAAGGAAAGAAAAAAAGGAAATAAAGATGAATTTACCTTAAAACAACTTCTGATGAAGATACAGTGCACTCAGAATTGAAAGCTGAACCAAATATTAAACCTAAAGCCACCTGCAAACAAAGGAAACAAAATTATGGATTAGAAAAACTGTAAGTTAAGGAATTTTAAAAATCCAAAAAGTGTGAGAAGAAGATAAACCTTTAGCAGTTTAGCTTCACAATTAGGAGAAGGGGAAAACATGAAGAAATTGAAGAAGAAAGAGACATGTTGATTTTAAGATAGATAGAGAAAGAGTTGCTCAATATTGGGAGCGTATTGGCGAAACTCCTCAAGTTACAAACATCTATTAGATATACAATATTAGAGAATGATATAATTAACTTAAGGACATGCTCATTTTAGAAACTCAAACTCAAGAGGCAAAATTAAATGTGTACGAAAGCATATTGGAGAAACCTATTAATTTGACAGTGATATAATGAACCTAGGAACCTGTGAATCAAATAAGTTGTGTCAGTTACATTGATTTCTCTTAAGTTTGACTAAACCCGAAAAACCTAAATGGTAGTAAAACAAAGTAATAAAACCAAAGTAAGGCCTAATTATGGTCAATCATTTGTTACAGTAAAGCCTAATTATACAAAGTAATAGAAACACAATATAAACTTTCTCCTACAATTAAGGCCTAATTATACAAAGTAATCAAAACACAAACTTCAAACTATCAGAAACCAATTAGTAATTTGAATAAGAAGCTTCACATTTGCGATTTGACCCAGTAAAATCAAGTAAGTTAGGGTTTTTATTTAACCGAGAGTAACAGATAGATGGAGATATATGATAAGAAACCATAAATCTGAAACCAATACTAATAACATTAGCACAATCAGTAACCAAATTAGTTTAGTGCTTCAAGTAACGAAGCTAAAGCTCAATGAATATTACTTTTTTTTTTTGAAAAGTTGATTGAATTAAGAAAGGGAAAAGAATATACAAGCAGAAAGGAAGAATCAGGGGACTTCTTGGGCGCACCTCACCCGAATAAGCTCCCCCAATTCGACACAAAATCAACATAAGAATACAATTTTGTACAACCTAACTGTCTGCTCCACGCAAACAACACCCTTAGGACATCCTCCCTTTCCACGGAATAGCTCACTGTAGAATCTCTGAAAATACCCTCATTCCTGGCCTTCCAAATAGACCAACAGATGGCTGAAGGAACTAGATCCCACAGACCTCTCATTGATTTTTTTCACTGGAGCTACCCTCCACTGCTCCAAGGCTAAGGGGACGGTGGCTGAACACACCAAGCCAGCTGAACCGAGCCTAAAAAGAAGTTCCAGAGCTTCATGGCCTCTCTGCAGTGAATGAGAAGATGACTGATGGTTTGGAGGTTATCGATCGTGGGGAGCTTACCTTGAGCTACTGCCCACATCAAGAAGCTGACTCTCGGAGGAATTACACTATTCCATAGCACTTTGAAACCAAAATTAACCTCTGGGGTATTGACCTGACTATTGAGCCGTGCATAGCACGGCTTGATAGACAAGTCCTCCTCTTCTTTGTTCCTCCATACCCTGGTATCAGCAGACTTGGGAGAAGGCTTCCATCTTTCCAACATTTAACAAATCCAAGAAGATGGGTACTTCCCAATCATTGAGGTTGCGACGCAGGTTTATCTTCCACGAGGATAGGTTATAGTTGAAGAAGCTATAGGTTATATATTAGTATAAACTATTAAGAAACTAGTAAAATATTAGAAACTAGTAAAGTTAGAAACTAGTAGTATTATAACTCTATAAATAGAGTCTTATATTTCTTTTGTAATCCATCAAGGAATAAAACAAGTTCTTTGATCAATTTCAACTTGGTACCAGAGCCAAAAGTCTTAAATTTGTGTTTGGGAATTTATATTGATTGAAAGAGAAGAGCCTTTCATCTTCATCTTGTTTTTCCGGTTTAGCTAAAGTGAAGGGCAACTGATACTTCTGCAATAATGACTCTCAATAAGGCAAATTCAAATTTTGCTAAAGTTGTTGGTCAATCTGACAAAATTACTTATAAGTGTACACACTGCAACAAAATTGGTCATACCAAAAGTCATTGTTATGAAATATTAGGCTATCTAGAATGGTGGGATCATAATCGAAAGAAAAACTCTAAGAAGACACTTGTAGATCCAACTGTTAAGCAAGCTTCATCGACGATAGCCTCTACAGGTAATGTAGGCAAGACTTTAAATATGTCTACACAATTTTCGAATAGTATTGGATAATTGATTTTGGTGCTACAGATCATATGACTTTTGATTCTAGACAGGTCTCAACCATAAACCAATCTTCACATAAATATGTCTCTACTGCCAATGGCACCTCAGCCCCTGTTGTAGGGGAAGGACCTGTAACTCTAACGAACACATTGAACTTAGACTCTGTTTTGGTTGTCCCATCTTTAGATCATAATTTATTATCAGTGTCTCAAATAACCACCACTCTATTTTGTGTTGTCATCTTTTGGCCTGAATTTTGTGTCTTTAAGGACATCCGGACAAGGCAAACAATTGGTTATGGTGTTAGGCGAGGAAAGTTGTATTACTTGGATTTAGTATCTGAAAGCTCTAATAAATTGCGTCAGGCATTAGTAGTGAACAATTCTGAAATAAAAAATAAAGATGAAATATGGTTATGGCATCGCCATCTAGGGAATGCCTCCTTTGGTTACCTTAAGAAATTATTTCCATCGCTATTTATTAAATGCGATGTTTCAAGTTTTCAATGTGATGTTTGTGCACTTGCAAAAAGTCATCGTGCATCGTTTTCGTTAAATTTAAATAAAAGTCCAACTCCTTTTATGATCTTACATTCCGATGTCTGGGGTCCATCTAAGGTTCCTACTTTGGGTGGGGCACGGTGGTTTGTTACCTTTATTGATGATTGTACTAGGATGACTTGGGTGTGTCTGATGAAATCTAAAAGTGAGGTAAAGTTATTGTTTCAGAAGGTTCATAAACTGTTTAGTACTCAGTACAACGCAAATGTTCAGATACTTCGTAGTGACAACGGAGGAGAGTATATGGATCATGAACTTCAAACTTATTTGGTTTCTCATGGTATTGTTCATCAAACTACTTGTCCACATACCCCTCAACAAAATGGGTCGCTGAAAGAAAGAATCGTCACTTGTTAGAAGTTATCAGGGCTATGTTGATCGAAGCACATATGCCATTATCTTATTGGGGAGAAGCACTTCTTGCTGCAATTTATTTAATTAATAGAGTACCATCTAGTACTATTGATTTTAAGACTCCTTTTCAAGCTCTATCGGATGTTACAACTTCTCCGACAGTTTCAAATTTACCTCCCCGTGTCTTTGGGTGTGTAGCATTTGTTCATCTTCGTGAGCACCAACGTACAAAATTAACTCCAAGGGCATTAAGATGTGTATTTGTAGGGTACGGTGCAAATCAGAAAGGGTACAGATGTTATCATCCTCCAACTAAACGAATGTTTCTTACATCGGATGTTATCTTTCATGAAGATTCTAAGTATTTTTCACCTGAGTCTGAACTTCAGGGGGAGAAAACTAAGCAGGAAGTTCTGACTCTTGATTATGAAGAAACGGATAATCATGTAGAAGAGAACAAAATTGGATCTAATATTGAAGTAAATTTAATTCCTGAAGAAATAAGTAGAGCTGAAATTGAAATTCCAGAGTTACCAACACCTGAATCGGTAATGGAAGAAAGTGTTAATGAAATCGTTGAACAAATTGTGGATCCACCTCCAATTAAAGTCGTTGAACCAAGGGTTAGTAATACACCAAACCAATCAGTTGTCGGGGATGTTCCTGAAGCACCTTCTGAAGCACCTTCCGAAGCACCTAGAAAAATATTACCTTTCCGTCAAACAAGAGGTATTCCTAAACCGACATATGAACCTGAGCTGTCTAGTAGAGTCAAATATCCTATGAGTCAGTATGTGTCAGATCATCGGTTGTCAGAATCAAATAAGTCGTTTGTAAATCAATTATCTACTGTATATATTCCTAACAATGTACAGGAAGCCTTATCTGATTCAAAATGGAAAGCAGCTATGAATGAGGAGATGAAATCCTTACAAAAGAATGACACCTGGGAGCTAGTTGATCGTCCAGAAGATAAAAATCCAGTGGGATGTCGGTGAATTTATTCAGTGAAGTATAAAGCAGATGGTACAATTGAACGTTACAACGCGAGACTAGTGGCAAAAGGCTACACTCAAACTTATGGAGTCGATTACACAGAGACATTCGATCCATTTGCAAAAATCAACACTGTTCGCGTCTTGTTATCGTTAGCAGCAAATTTAGATTGGCCACTACAACAATTTGATGTAAAGAATGCTTTTTTGCATGGGGAACTATTAAAAGAAGTCTATATGGACCTTCCACCGGGATGCAAGATACCACAAATACATAACCAGAAGGTATGTAGATTGAAAAAGTCATTGTATGGATTAAAACAATCACCAAGAGCGTGGTTTGGAAGGTTTACAAAGGCTATGAAGGAATTCGGTTATCACCAAAGCAATTCTAATCATACCTTATTTACAAAAAGGCAGAAAGGAAAACTCACAACACTTATTGTATATGTTGATGACATGGTGGTTACTGGGGATGATCCTGAAGAACGAAAGGCTTTACAAAATTACTTATCTAAAGAGTTTGAGATGAAAGACCTTGGTCCATTGAAATACTTTCTTGGAATTGAAGTATCTCGATCTAGTAATGAAATTTTCTTATCCCAAAGAAAGTATACTTTAGATTTGTTACATGAGGTGGGTATGTCAGCGTGTGAGCCGATTGATACACCTGTCGAAGAAGGATTAAAGTTGTCAGTGGAGCCTAATCAGACACCGGTTGATAAAGGAAGATATCAACGAGGTTGGAAGGTTGATGTACTTGGCGCACATGAGGCCATATCTTGCATACGCGTTAAGTATTGTTAGTCAATTTATGCACAATCCCGGTGAAAAACACATGAATGTTGTTTTACGCATTTTGAGATATTTGAAGGCGGCTCCTGGAAAATGTATTTTGTTTACTAAAAATTCGAGTTGTCGAACTATTGATGTATATACTGATGCAGATTGGGCCGGGGAAGTAAATGGTAGGCGATCAACTGCAGGATATTTTACCTTTGTTGGTGGAAATCTTGTTACAGGGAGAAGTAAAAAACAAAACGTTGTTGCACGTTCAAGTGCAGAGTCTGAATTTAGAGGAATGGCTGATGGCATATGTGAAGCGTTATGGTTAAGACTCCTGTTGGATGATTTAGGATATCCTTCTGAAAGACCAATTCAATTATATTGTGACAATAAAGCAGCATGTGATATTGCTCACAATCCAGTCCAGCACGACCCCACAAAGCATGTTGAGGTGGATCAATGTTTTATCAAAGAAAAGTTGGAAGACAACATTGTAGAGTTACCAAAGGTCCGATCTGAAGATCTGTTGGCTGATGTTCTTACCAAAGCAGTTTCAAGTCGAATATTTTTGAAAATGGTAGACAAGTTGGGCATGCGCGATATCTATGCACCAACTTGAGGGGGAGTGTTGAAATATCTTTCTATATATTAAGATATCCAATATAATAGATATTAGGAAATATCAAATATTAGAAACTAGTAAGAATTAGGACCTAGTAAATATATTAGTATAAACTATTAAGAAACTAGTAAAGTATTAGAAACTAGTAGTATTATAACTCTATAAATAGAGTCTTATATTTCTTTTGTAATCCATCAAGGAATAAAACAAGTTCTTTGATCAATTTCAACTATCATGTTTACTTGTGCTTTGTGGTAAACTGCTATTTGATTTAAGTTGTTAATAGAGATGATAGAGATGATAGAGAGAGACGATGTAATGAGAGTGTAATAATGGTGTAAAGGGAGTGTAACTCGGCTTAAGTAAGTGAGTGCCCATATAGAGGGTTATTTTCGTCTTTTTAAGCTGAAGAGAAAGTTTGTTATAACAAACTTTCCCTCCAACTCTTTCTCTCTCTACTCGAGCTATATAAGCCTGAATGTATTGATATTTGATCATAATAAGAAATACAACTTCTAAACTCAATTTCTCTTTTTCTCTCAAAGCTCTCGAAAACTCACATGGTATCAGAGCTCTAGGGTTTCTTCGATCTAACAATAGAGGAAACAAGTTCACATTCGAATCCTTCTTCATCTTCTAATTCAAATCATCTTCCATCCTTTAATGTTACAAATTTCATAGCAGAAAAGCTTGATGAAACTAATTTTTTGCTTTGGAGAGATCAATTCGAAACCATCTTGATCAGTAATGATCTAATTGGCTACGTCGATGGATCTATAACTGAACCAGAAACTTCGATTTATGAAAATGATAGAGAGATTCTAAATCCAGCTTATCAGATCTGGAGAAAGCAAGATAACTTTGTCAAATCATGTCTAAAAGCTACTTTTTCTAGATCTGTTTCTTCAGATGTGCTTGGATTAAAGACTTCTCAACAAATTTGGGAGTATTTGAATACTCTTTATGCAGAAGAATTCGAAGCTAAGCAAGATCTTCTTCGAAGAGAGATTCAAAATACAAGGAAAGGATCAGCTACAATCAGTGAGTACTTACGAAAAATCAAATCCTTATCCGATTCCTTAATTGCTGTTAATGATAAGATCTCTGAAAAAGAGATAATTAGAATCGTTTTAGCTGGTTTAGGAAAGGATTATAGTCAATTTATTGTTGCTATTGATAATAGAACAACTAGAATAAACTTTCCTGAACTTAGATCTCGTCTTCTTCATCATGAGCAATGGCTATCTGCTCAAGAGAAGTTTGATGAACAATCTGCCTATTATGTGAAGAATACAGATTATCATAAATCATCTACATATAATCAAAAGAACAATTATAACCAAAACAAGTCAAATTACTCAAAACCAGGCTATACCAGATACAATTCAGATCGAACTAATACATCAAATCAAGTAAAACCTAGAAACTCTTCTCAAACAAAGCCTCAAACATCTGAAACACAACATCCACTTCATAACCAAAAAGCTGAGAATTTTGATTTCTCTAGCATTCCTTGTGGAATATGTCACAAATGGGGTCATAAGGCTAGCAAATGTAGATTTCGATATGCTCCTCCTTCTAGACCTTCAGATTCACCTTCATTTGCTGGACTTCATATTGGAGAATCATCAAAATCTCCTCAACTTGATGGTGATTCTGATCCATCTCAAGAGGAGTGTCATATTGCTGTAACAGAAGAAGGATTCACTGCTGGTGTACTTTCTTCACCTAATTCAAAGTCCTGGATAGCAGACACAGGAGCATCAAGTCATATGACACATGACTCAAAGGTACTTACACACTCTACTCCTTATCTTGGTAATGAATCAGTCACGGTTGGTAGTGGTAACACCATTAGTATTGCTAGTACTGGTAGCTCCAAAATGATGTCTGCCTCACAAGAATTTGATCTTCATGACATTCTACTTGTACCAAGTATTAGAAAGAACCTACTGTCTATTTCAAAATTCACTAAAGACAATGATTGCTCAGTAGAATTCTTTCCTTGGGGTTATAACATCAAGGACTTAGCTTCTCAATCCACATTGCTAGAAGGACCAATGGTCAATAACCTTTATCCTATTGAATTTACACCATGGTCCATTACCCAAATTGAGGCTCTTTCAGCCAACTTAGTAGCTTCTCCATCTTTGTGGCATCAAAGATTGGGACATACTGCTCATGGTGTTCTTGAAAGTTTACATAAGTCAAAACTTATTCAGCTTACATCAGAAGATACATCTAAGTTGTGTGATTCATGTCTTTTGGGCAAAAGTAAATGTCTTCCATTTGAGCCATCTTCTAGTGTGACTGCAGCTCCTCTTCATTTAGTCCACTGTGACATATGGGGGCCTGCTCCTATACCATCAGCCAATGGATTTCGATATTATGTTCTATTTTTGGATGACTATAGCAGATTCTTGTGGATTTACCCATTGAAATACAAAAGTGATAGCCTAGCTTGCTTCAAGAAATTCAAAATCACCTCTGAAAACTTGTTATCTACAAAGATTAAGCTTTTTCAGACTGATGGTGCTCCTGAACTTACAAAAGGAGAGTTCAAGAAGTTTCTTGATGACTCAGGCATTACATTAAGGATTTCTTGCCCATATACTCCTCAGCAAAATGGAAGAGCTGAGAGAAGAAACAGACAAATCACAGAGATAGGATATACTTTGTGTTTTCAAGCTTCCATTCCTAAAGAATATTGGTTTGATGCTTTTGAGTATGCTTCTTATATCATTAACAGATTGCCTACTAAGATTCTAGATGGAAAATCACCTTTTGAGGTTCTCTTTGATAAGGCACCTGATTATTCTACTATAAAAGTTTTTGACTCAGCTTGTTATCCTCATTTGGGAGCAATAAGAAAGGACAAGCTTAGTCCTAAGTCTGTGAGGTGTGCTTTTCTTGGATTTAGTCCTCTTTATAAAGGATATAGGTGTCTTGATGTTCATTCTGGAAAATTCTATGTCTCAAGACATGTGGTGTTTGATGAGTGTTCTTTTCCTTTTGAGGATTTTAGCCTGATATCTTCAAATACACTTCCATCTGCACCCTCTACTCAGGTGATTCTTCCTATCCCTTCTTCCAACAGTTCTATATTACCACAGTTGCCTTCTATTTCTAGTCCCAATGATGTTCCTTTTGAAAATTCTGTACACACAAATGGAGAATCTAGTTCCTCTTCTTCTTCTCCTGTCTCTGCACCTCTTGCTCCTCCACCAATTCATCATATGACTACTAGAGCAAGAGCTGGTGTTCATAGACCCAAAATTCTTCCTGAATTTGTATCTCACCACACCATATGTCACCCACTTCCACAGGCCTTTGTTACTCTTTTACATCAATCCATTGATCCCACCTCTTATACTCAGGCTTCTAAGTCTCCTGAGTGGTGTCAAGCAATGAATGAAGAAATAGAAGCTTTACATAAGAATCACACTTGGTCACTTGTTCCTGTTCTTCCTTCTATGAATGTATTGGGATGTAAGTGGGTCTTTAAGACAAAATTGAAGGCTGATGGGACTGTGGAAAGGTACAAAGCCAGACTTGTGGCTAAGGGGTCTCATCAAGTTGATGGATTAGATTACACAGAGACTTTTAGTCCTGTGGTGAAAGCTACAACAATTAGAGCTGTTCTTACTGTTGCTGTTTCGAACTCATGGGAAATTAAACAGTTAGATGTGTCAAATGCCTTTCTTCATGGCATTTTGGAAGAAGAGGTGTATATGAAGCAACCACCTGGTTTCTCTGATCCTAAGCTCAAGGATCATGTGTGTCTTCTTCATAAGAGCCTATATGGTCTTAAGCAAGCACCTAGGGCCTGGTTCACTAGGTTTGCTGGTTTTTTACTTGACTATGGGTTTCAAAAGAGCCTCACTGATCACTCCATGTTTGTGTATACAGTTGGTGATGCCACAATGGTTCTTCTCCTCTATGTTGATGACATTATACTCACAGGGTCTTCTACTGCTCTTCTCACTACTCTGGTTTCTCAACTTAGCTTGGAGTTCTCTATGAAGGACCTTGGATCCCTTCATTACTTCTTGGGAATTGAAGTTCATCCTGACAAATTATCTGGTGGTTTGTTACTTACACAAACCAAGTACACCCTTGAACTCTTACAAAAGGCTGGTTTACTTGAGAGTAAACCAATCTCAACTCCTGTACCTTTTGGTCAGAGGATGTCTGCTCTTGATGGTGAGTTACTTGAGGATCCTCTATTATATAGAAGTCTTGTGGGAGGTCTCCAATACTTGACAACCACTCGACCTGACATTGCATTTGGGGTCAATTATGTGGCTCAGTTCATGGCTGCTCCTCGAACCTCTCATTTTCAAATGGTAAAACGAATTCTAAGGTACCTAAAAGGTACTGTTGGCTCTGGAATCACCATCAAGCCTGGCAACTTGTCTTCTCTTTGTGCTTATAGTGATTCAGATTGGGCAGGATGCCCTGATTCTCGTCGATCAACTGCTGGGTATGCTGTGTTTCTTGGTTCTACATTGGTTGCCTGGTCTTCGAAAAAGCAACCTACTGTGGCTCGATCAAGCACAGAGGCTGAATACAAGGCTATGGCCAATGCTACTTCTGAATTGCTTTGGATATCCTATGTCATGGATGAACTGGGTTATTCTCTTACTCATCCTTTCATCTTGCTTTGTGATAATATGGGTGCTAAGCACTTAGCTGCTAATCCTATTTTCCATGCTCGCACCAAACATGTGGAAATCGATTATCACTTCATTCGAGAGCTCGTGACTTCTGGCATATTGAGGATTGATCATGTTTCTTCTTCCTCTCAACTTGCAGATGTGTTTACTAAGGGTTTGGCTAACCCACTCTTTAATTCTCTCTTATCCAATCTGATGTCCCTTGTTCAGATTGAGGGGGAGTAATAGAGATGATAGAGATGATAGAGAGAGACGATGTAATGAGAGTGTAATAATGGTGTAAAGGGAGTGTAACTCGGCTTAAGTAAATGAGTGCCCATATAGAGGGTTATTTTCGTCTTTTTAAGCTGAAGAGAAAGTTTGTTATAACAAACTTTCCCTCCAACTCTTTCTCTCTCTACTCGAGCTATATAAGCCTGAATGTATTGATATTTGATCATAATAAGAAATACAACTTCTAAACTCAATTTCTCTTTCTCTCTCAAAGCTCTCGAAAACTCACAGTTGTTGTCTTAGTTCTTTGAGGTGCTTTCATGGCTTGAATTGACAAGAAGTTGATTCTTAATTGTTGTGTTGGAATTTTCAGCCATCCTAGCGAAGCTATTGACGACAGAAATGGGTTTTTCTCAAGCTCCTTCGTGCAAAGCATGCATGTAGCACAGACTACGTCTGTTAAGAAAGAGACATTGGAAGAATATGGGTGGTTTCTTTCCTCTTCAGCGCATAATGAATATGTTAGTATGTTACCGGGTTTGTTAAATAATAAACACCCATCCAAATTTATTTGTATTTCAGTTTCCATATTCTGAAGAAATTAATATTGGTAGTTTGATTGTGTTCCATTGTTTTTTGGGTCAAAGTGGTTTGAATGGTTTGATTAGTGAGTTTTAGTAGCGTGCATCCATCTTGTCTGTGACTGATGCTGTTTTTATATTTTGTTTTAGTTCGCCAATGCCAAATAAGCTATGGAGGCCTAATTCCAGTTTCTCGAGCTCATTTCCACGACAAAAGAAGAGTTCTAGTAGCCACGGTAAGAAGAGGTATAATTTTTGCTCTAGACAGTGGACTTATGGTTTTTCTTCCCCTTTGTCAGTTTTATTTTTTTTGCTGCTATTCTTTTACCAGTGCCTGTTCTTAAGCAGTTTATGGTGTTCTTTGCAGGGATAATGATTTGCATCGCGTAGTTTTGATGAGATGCCCAGGCGGGATAAGACAGCGGTGGGTTATGTTTCGGCTTTCAAGCTTGCTTTTGATGTGTTAGGGACGACGATGGCTCGACAGCATCGGGGGTCTCGATTTGATGTCCTTTCGGTTACTAACTTATGTGGTTCGAGGCGTTTGGGATGTTTGTTATTCCTTTTGTTGCTGTTGTCCGAGGCGAACAGAGAGGGCATAGGATAGGCCCATCTTATGCTCGGGTTGGGCTGACGTGCTTGGGTAGTGGTTTTGTTTGTGTCAATCCCCTATGACGGTGAGGTGTTTTGACTTAGCGAGTAGGCGTCAGTTGAGTCTTATCCGGGGGATCCTGTTCTGGATGGGGATCCCGGATGTTTTTTATTTCCGTCAAATTTGTAATCCTTTCATCTATTTCTAATATAAAAAAAAAAACAATATTGCCCTATTTGGGTATTGTTTCTGTTGGGCGTCTGATTTTCATTAACGATCTCTCTAGTTTCACTAATTGGTATTCATTTGTTTATTGTAGATGGTACTGGAGGGCTACAAGCAAGGAAGTGGTATAGTATGTAGTTGCTGAGACGATGAGGTATGATCATCGGTCCCCCACGGAACAAATTTCTAATGTAATATATGTGTTGTGCTTACAGAACTCTTCTTTCTCTTCCGACAGATCAGCCCGTCCCAGTTTGATGCTAATGCTGGATGGGCCACTAGGCGTCAGCAGTGGCCAGTGAGTGACATCTTCAGTAATTTTTACAAGTTATTATTATAATTGATTCATCTTTAAATGATGTTCTGTATGTTTGCAGCTACCGTCACATCTATCACTTTCACTGGCAAATGGTCAAAATTTTGCTACCAACAATGGTGATGATACATGTACAGTATTTGGGGATGGGGGAGATCTGTGCCTTTGTGACGGTTGTCCTCGAGCTTTTCATTCAGGCTAGCATCTTTTCGAGCTTATGTGATGTGCCTCGATATGGACTCCTGCTTCAAATATTTATTTCTGCTTAACCTGCCACATACGACCACCATAACTGCTCATTATACATACCGGAGCTACAAACTTGTTTTGTTTTTCTTCTCTTTTTCAACCTTAAACACTTATTAAGTTCTCTTTTCTTATCTATACTTGTATCCACTGTTCTTTTGCTTCATTGACCTACATAATACATGTACTTCTCCTACTTTTCCTTTAATGAATGTTGGTAAATTTCAGTTAATGGTAATCTCAGGCTTGAGAGTTCCGTAACTACACAATCTTTTGTTGTTGGCTTATTTGATTAGGTATTGTGTCCTCATTTTCTTATGTATGCAGGTTGTTTGGAATTAAATTACATTCCAGTCCATGGTTGGTACTGCCCGTATTGCAAAGATAGGACAGAGACAAGTGCAACAACAATTTGCGCTGATTCCTCTGGGATTTCAAGACCATTTACGTTTGAAACGGGTCGGTAGAGAACCAGTTAATGAAATTGGTGGTTGCGTTGTTTGCAGGTAGTCTTATATCCCATAAGTTTCTTTGAAAATTTGAATGAAGAAAAAACTGTACAAATGCTCATGTTGCCTACTGAAGGGTTGAAACTAAGAGCATCTCCAATTCAAATTAGTGGTTGCGTTGGTGGTTTTATTTTATGTCGGAAAACAGAGATCCTTTACATTCTTCATATCTGCAGAGCAAATATCTAAAGTTCCTTTATTTAATTATGTGGCATGATTATTATGATCGAAAATATAATTAGGTATTTTGAAGTTTTAGGAAAGGCCGAAATAGTGTTTCTTTTTGGTTTAAATATTAATATGCTGAGTGGTACAACTAGATACAGTGTCCTCTTGAGTTTTCCAAGATTAACTACCGCCTGATCATCTTAGAGATCCAAATTAAGTTTTGAGTTGGAAAGTGTTCTTAATAGACAACTCTAAAAATCGAGTGTCGCTTTAGAGATGCTCTAAGTAGTAGACAAGTCTACACTAAAAATAAAAGGCGAATGGTAAGAGGAGGTAAGGATTGTTGTTGGGGAACTATTATGGTTGGGGAGCTGTCAAGATTAGTAAAGGGAGATGTGTTTTTTGAGTTATTATTTTAAAGATCTTCTAAGATTCACAACTTAAGGGACTCAAGTGTAATATATGGAAATATACCAGAATTAAAGAAAAGAAAAAAAACGATGCCTTCTTCTTTCGCTCGATCTCTCTTTAAATCGTCTCTCCTAATCTCTGTCTGACTTCTCTTCAATCTTTTTCGGACATCAACTATAAAATCGCGGCTAATTCTACCAAGTATTTTCTCTAATGAAGAAGACATCAACCAAAATCTTGTGAGTTTTTCTTCCCCTTTTAATTTCTAGGGTTTTTCTAAGTTCTATATCAAGGGTTTTAGTGAGTTTTACATCTAGGGTTTTGCTGATAATTTGTCACAAGATGATATTAGTTGCTTATTTATTTTCCCCCTTTTGTTATACTTAAGATTGTGGTGTTAGCTTCAAAACTATATCTAGGATTTTAGTGGGAATTTATCACAACTTCTATAAAAATTTTATGTTCTTTGATTATCTTCACCTTCATCACTTGTTATTGCAATATGTTCTTTGATTTGGCTCTGGTACTTAGGCGTGTGGTAAGCTAAATCTTTTATCAGCTACTGCAAACAAATGACTCTCAACAACAAAAAAAAAAACTACTGCAAACAAATGTAGGGTACTACAACATGTTATGCACCAAGAATTTTTATGTTTGTTTTTGCAGAACAAGCGAATTGGTAAACTTTTAGATAACATAAAAGCTTGTGGTGGCGGAGACACAAACAAACCGATAAGTCCGAAATCGAGGAAGAAAATGCAAGACACCCTCGAAAGCATATATCAAGATTATGTTGAAAAGGGAAATCAAGTCCCAGACAAAAAAGATGAGGGTGATTTAATCGATGACGGCGATTCAAGCGATGGGGATGAAGATTACGAGTAAAATTGGCAATAGTACAATTTGATGAATCTTTTTTGTGACTATTTTGTAAAGAGAATTGATATGTTATATCTCTAATGTAATCATACTATTCACCAAAATTCAGAAATGGGAAGAAACTTTAGTAATGTACCTAGTTTTTTCATTTTATGAGGTTCTGTTATTACAATGACGAAATCATGAATATGTGGTTTCGTAGGCTGTTTTCACCTTTTTTGTCTAATTTCCCTCAACTAGGGGGGGGGGGGGGGGATTTGTTAAAGAAAATATTATGAATATGTGGTTCCCTAGGGAAAACTTACTGTTTTCACCTTTGTTTGCCTAATTTTCCTTACCTGGGAGAAATGTTTCAAAAATTTCCCCAAGGAAATATTTGAACGAATCGAACGGTTTTGCCTCTTTTTGGGCAAATTTTTAAAGTTGAAGGAAGAAAGAAAAATAAAATTTAACCAAAATTATTTGTCTTGAGAATTTTTTACATCTTGAGATAGATCTTCATCTATAATAACACTGTTAGATTGAGTTGGTGGTTGTTGGTTCAATTGAAAAATATGTTCTTCCTCCATTAAAGAAGCAACATCATAAATATCGTGAGACATAATAAACGTTAGTATCTAATAGAGAAGAGAGTGAGAATCAGTAAACTAGTTGCTTATCAGTAATGGTTTTTGTGTAACTTGATTGTGGAGAAGAAAGAAAGGTATTGTTATTGAAATATTTAAGGTTTAAGAAAGAATAGAAAAGAAAAATTACTAACAAAATTTTTAAAATTATATAATTATTTTTTCTAATCCATCTATATTTAATTATTTAGTTCCGGATTCAAAAAAATAGTTCCTAATACCAAATTGGTATAGGGAGTTGTAGTACAAAAAATCGATTTTGTACTACAGCTCCCCAACAGCAATCTCCAGCTCCCTTTACCAATTGCCAAATAAAAACAAAGTAATCCCTAAAGACTACAACAGATCACTACAAAATTCGGGAATATTGCTGACGCCATAAAACCGTCGGTAACATGTCGGCAGAAGTATTTACCGACGATACGAAAAAGGTCGACAGTGAAGGCGTCGGGAAATAACCTCGCGACGAACGTCTCGACGGAAAGAACGCGTCGGTAGATATTTTCCCAACGGTTCTTTTAAATCTATCTCCGTCGGTGGTAAGAAAATAAATTTCCCGGGAATCCCTTTTCCTGCAAATTTATTGCCCTATGCCGACGACTTGGGTTTACAAAAACCGTCGACGACTATTTGTTTGGGCGACGATTTGAATTCTGTCGGCAATAGATAACAATTTTTTTGTAAATCCGTTTTTTTTTACTTGTTGCTGCACCTGTGTTGTAAACCCGACCGAGTGATCCTCTTGCTGTCCCGACTTGTTCAATGATGGTTGCTGTCCCGACTTGATCTCTCCCGTGCCGGCTAAGCTTTGCCGGCCCTCTTCTACCCTTATCCTCTCCAACCAAGCTTCAAGCTCCCAAGAACCCTAGAAAAACCCTAGCCTCTCACCCCGTCTCTCTCTTTCTTGTTGTTGTGTGAAGAAGATAACGAACAGTCTCTCCCTTGATTAAAAACCCTAGACTTAGTCAAGTTGACTAAGTCTTTAGACTACTTTGACTTGGGCCCGACAGTGGGTGCTCATAAAATCTCTACACCTCCCTTCTTCTTTGGGTATTCTTGAACTTGGGCTTAGATGTTGGGCTTTGAATTAGAGACCAAGGGAGTGCCTTCATCTAGCCTTCAAGAAAAGACCTTGGCTTCTATCTTTCACAACTTCGTCGTCCGAACTCGGAGTTGACTACCGTTTTCACCGTTGGACTCGCCATTGACCCCACTTGTTGTTTGACTTCTAATTTTGACCAAAATACCCCTTGTTCTCTTTTCTTCTCTTTTTCCGCATTAGATGAAAATGTGATAATTCGCTCTCTTTATTCCGAATGGCACGCCAAACCCCAAATAAACTACCTAGCAATAACACATAAACAATTAGAAATAAAACCCGAAAAGAACTAACTCATCAAAGTTAAGTGACCTAAATGTGGCTTTCTCACGCCACATCAACATCCCCAAACTTAAAATTTGCTAGTCCTCGAGCAAACAAACAAAACAAGACAATAAATTAGTAAAGCAACGAAACAAAAATAATATCACCAGAGAACTCATAATATGGAACTGGCGAAAGGGACCACAAATTCGCGCCCTGGTAAGTTTGGCGTCATCTGGAGGAGCTTTCGAAAAATGTACTGGGAATAATTATTTGTTGCAAAGGGTTTTAAATTGTGGTTCATCTCTGTTTTTCTTTATGTGATTTTCATGGTTTTTAGAAGATCGAGAAGTGTTCCAAATAGAACTAAAAAAGCTAACTACAGTTTTTTCCAGGTCAAGTTTTCATACAAAAAAACAGCCTTAGAAAAGTTACCTTGTAAAAGCTAAGAAGCTAAAGGAAAAAAATAAACATAAGGAAGAAAGAGCTTTCTATATATGATTATTGGAAGTCTTATTAAAGAATCTGCAGTATGTTAGACTAATGTAATTAAAATTTGAAACCCAAATTCGTTTTACTTGGAATACTATAGGTTGACAAGTTTCTTTATTTTTTATTTGAAGTTATATGGTTCATGTATCAAAATTTTGAATTTTGTTGTTTGATTATATAATCAGTTTTCAAAATTCTCTCTGGCTTTTGTATGAAGTCTCAAACTTTGCTTTAAGATTTTACAGAACACAAATTCTTGAGACAAACGCTATTATAGACCATGATCGTTCGTTTCAGTCAACTTTTACTCTAGCCTTTAACTTTTATCTCCCCATTAAATTTGTTAATTGCCACATTAATTTTCATTTCTAAATTGATTGATTTGTCATAAATTTATATAGTAGTTCACATAAATCACATTTTCTACCTTTTAATTTCTGAATTTTTGGGTTTATAGCCCAAAAAACGGGTTCTAATAGTAGATATAATCCTCTCTAATCCTATAAAGGGTTTTAAAACCAAAAAAATAATATAAATGGATATCTAGTCCATTTGGTCTCATCTGGAGAGAAAACACAAATCTCTAGAATAAATATTATTTCAGAATCCCTAATCTAACCTTTCCATATTTTATAACTGATTTACCTTCGATATTTATGCATATCTTTTTCCATATTTATCTCCCATATTTCGCTCCAATCATGTTTCTATTCAAAGTAAAGTTATCTTCATTATTTTCAGTAACGGAAACTCTTTATTTGATCTCTCTAAAACCGATTCAGTTGACAAACCTCCATTAAACTCAGAAAATCTTCTACATTATATTGCTGTCCAAATTCATCATTTATCGGGTTTAATACTTTCAAAATCTTTATAAACACCATTGTTAATATCTAATATTTCTTCTTATAACTAAAACCCTAATTGTTTTGCTCTATTATAAAACGTATCAGATTTATGTTACATATCTATAAGATCTGTTAACTAATTCATTAACTTCGAATGTATGATGTTTATTTTCTCTCTCTAAAATTTTCATAACTGTTTAAGATCATTATGTTTATTCCTTATTCAATGATTCATAACTAAAACCCTAAAACTTTCATAACTGTTTAAGATCTTTATGTTTATTCCTTATTCAATGATTCCTTCAAAGTTAGTATGTTATGTTTGCATCCAGTGATAATATATATTTTTTTAGATCTATGTTTAATCTTCTGTTGTTTTTGATATTTCGTGAGATCAGATTATCAATCATCAATCGAATGTTTGATGTTTATTTCCTTTCTCTCTTAAAATTTCATTTATGTTTTTGATCTTGATGTTTAATCCTTCAACTCGAGTTTGACATTATTGCAATCAATCATCATAGCAAATATCTTTAGATTTGTAGTTTAAACTTAATGATATTCTCATTTTTTTCTTCAAATCTGGTTTACAATCCGTACGGATTTATGAAACATTTGTTCTTTCGTACGGTTACTCATAACAGAATTTACAGTGTATGTACTTTATCGTAAATTACCACAATTTATAGTAAATTATGGGTAATTTATAGAACATTACCCGTGCTTTAACACCAAAACAGTACTCATTTCATTAGTAGAAATACTTCGCTTTACTATCAAATCTCGTGTACTTTGCAATAAAGTATATATAATTTACGTATATCTTCATGTTCTTACCATTATGTATATAATTTACGTATAGGTGCACATAAATTATGTATTATTTTTACCATTACGTGTACTTTTCACCTAAAACAGTAGCCTTATAAGTTTACCAAACTACTCAAAACCTTCAAATGTTGTCAAAATTTGACAAACATTATATATAATTTATGAAACTGTACATGTAGTTTATAATACAATATATGATTTTTTTTTTCTTTAATGTATGTGTATTTATGTGTGTAGATTTGATATACCAGATGAAATTTCAAAGAGAATCATCAAATCAAAGTGAGTCAACGAAACTAATGGAGAGTACATGGATGGCACCATTTTTGAACCAAAGAGGATTTTGTACTTTTTTTGTAACAGAATGTAAAGGATGTGTAATGTAAAAGAAATTATGTGTAATGTAAAAGAAATTATGTGTAATTTATTGATTAAGACCCACATACATTTGATAAATTATGTTGTATACTTGACAAATGATGGGTTCCTCGTCATAAATAATACATAATTTACGTATTTGTTTCATAATTTGTATTCTATGTGTATTTATGTATGAGTAAAAACGAAAACATATATTGCTTTAATGTTCCCAGAAAAATATACTATTTCCAAATCTGAAAGTTAAGTGAGAGAAAGTGATATATATGTTTTGTATATTAACCCCGAAATCACGCTAAATTGATCCTAGAAAATATACTATTTCCAAATCTAAAAGTTAAGTGAGAGAAAATTGATTTGAATCGAAAAAAATTTACATAGTAAGAAAGAGAAAATTGATTTGGTTTCCAAATCTATAAAGAGAGAAAAAATTGATTTGGTTACGATTTTTATTTTGAATTGATTTGGAAATAGATTTGCTTTCCAAAACGGTTAGAAGATAGAGAACAATAAATTTCGGATTTATACATTAGCTGCTTTAAATCCCCTAAATCACGCCCACATTAGAAACATTTTTAATTCACCGTGGAAAATTAAAAATCCCGTGATTTTTGTAGGAGGGACATGGACGGTAGTTATCTCATAAAAAATGGGTTATTATGTCCATAATGTAAAAGGACTAAATATCCATGTTTTGGAAAGATTGGATCATAAACTTTTTTTGAATATTATTTTGGTCTATATACCCACGGACCCTTAATTTCTTTACAATTTTTTCATTTCCTATGGAAACCTTAAGAATACTCACATGTAAGTTTTCTATCTTTATAACCAGACCACCTTTCTTCTCTTTTTCATCATGTTCATAATTATTATCTCTCTAAACTTAATTATTATTTCTCTAAACTAAGGTGTCGTTTGGCAACCAAAAGTAGAAGTACTTTTACTTGTAGTAGAAGTTCTTTTGCTTTAAAAAAGTAAAAAAGTTTCGAAAGTATATTTGATAAAAATGTTACTTCCAAGTAAAAACATAAAAAAGTTAGTTTGGTAACCCAATTTACTTTTGATAATTTTATTTTTCTTTTTCATATAAATACTTGGTTTTTATTGAATTTATTTATGATTTCGACGATTACTCTTGTATAGGAAGTAGTGGTGATATTGGTGGTAGTGGTGGTGCCATGAAGGTATGGTTATCGGGTGTGGTGGTGGTTGAGGTTTGATGGTGGTGGTGGTGGTAGAGAGGTATGATGGTGGCAGTGGCGGTGGTGGAGGTATGACGGTGGCGATGGTGGTGGTGGAAGTATGGTGGTGGTGATGGTGGAAATGCGGTGGTGGTTGGGATACGATGGTGGTGGTGGATTAGGTATGTGAGTGATAGTGATGGAGTTATGGTGGTGGTGGTATGCTGATGGTAGTAAAGGTGGTGGATAAGATACGTAGGTGGTAATGATGGAGGTATGATGGTGGTGGTGGTGAAGGTACCGTGGTGGTGGTGGCAGTGGCGATGAAGGTACCGTGGTGGTGAAGGTACGGTGGTGGTGGTGAAAGTACGGGGATGGTGGTGGTGGTGAAGCTACGAGGTAGTTGTTGTCGAGGTGTGGTGGTGGTACGAAGGTGGTGGTAGTTGAGGTAGGGTGGTAGGGGAGGTGCAATGCTTGATGTGGTGGTGGTGAGGGTAGAATGGTATGGTAGAAGTTTAGTTGTGGTAGTTTAGCGGAGATAGACAAAAAAAATCGTCAAGTAAAATTCATACATGTCTCAAAAAAAAAAAGTTACTTTACTTTGAAGTCAAAAGTTAAAAATTTTAACTTCAAAAGAAAGTCAAATTTTAACTTAAATGAAGTCGGTAATTTTTGCGTACCAAACTAACTTTTTGACTTTTCTTCTTAAATAAGCAAAAAAGTAACTTATTTTAGTGTTGTCGAACGACACCTAAATAACCACAAAACGACTTCAATTATTTTCTCATACTTTTTCTTTCTACCAATATTTTTACTTCCACAAACTAAACAACTACAAAATGACTTCACCTTTAGATTATATCTCCCCCTCATTAAATTTGTTAATTGCCACAAATATTAAGTATATTTATTAAGCCATTTACACTAACATTGTAGCAATTAATTTTTTAAGCCATTTACATTAACACACTTAAAATGCTTAATCTAACATAATTGAAGATAGTTTTTTTTTTGTTGAGGTACAACCAAAAACAAACTAAAATAACGTGTACAATTCCCGCGGAAGATCTAATAAAGACAGCCACACCCATGTTCCTGTATTTCTTCTACTCCATTTAGCCACGTGATCTGCTTTATGATTACCTTCTCTGGGGATATGAGTATATAACACCTTTGCGAATTTGGCCTCCAGCTGTTGCACTTTCTCTATAATGTTTTCCTACTGCCAAGATATGTCTACCTTTTCCTTGTTGAGTTTTTGAACTATATTAAGGTTGTCGCTCTCAATATGTAGGAAATCAATCTTTTTTTTAAGCGCCCATTGAATTGCTTTTAAGATCGCTTTGCATTCACACTCTTCCGCATTCTGACCTCGACAAGTGAAAGCTGCTGCAGCAAAGAAATTTGCCTGGCCATTGTGCATGATGCACCCTATCCCCGCCTCCTCCTGTACTGCTATAAAGGAAGCATCCACATTAATTTTCACAAACGGATAGACCGGTGGAGACCAGTCATTCTCCTTTTCAATTTGCTGATAAGTATTCTGAGTGTACTGCAGATTAGTACTACTTTTGATGTCATCTATGATTTTCATCGGGACCGGATCTTTAGATTCAAAACATTTATCGCACCGTGCTTTCCATATATGCCACATAATAATCGCAAAACGACTGCTAATGTGATCGTCTATATCTTTCCATGAGATGATCCAATCTACAAGATTATTGATATTACTCGCAATAATGTTGAAGTGCATCCAAATCACCTTAGCTAAATCACAATGTAGAAGGACATGAATCATAGATTCTTGATTCTGGCAGAGTTCACAATGATAAATATGCCCGATATAGTTTCCAATTTTATCTCTAACAGGTAAACTGTTGGTACAACATTTCCAGAGGAATAGTTTGATTCTGGGTAAAATTGGCAAATACCAAATAAAAGCCCATTCTTTCATATCGTAATTATAGTTCTCTGTACGTAGATAATAGTACATGGATTTGATAGTGAACTTACCCGATTTCGTAAGTGACCATCTCGCTATGTCATCCTGCTGAGCCTGTATATTAATACTTAAAATAGCATTGCAGATATCTCGGTTAAAGCATTGGTATAAAATATTCGTATCCCATTGATTATTCCTAATAAGTTGATGAACTTTAGTCAGGTCACTATTAGTCCTATTGGTCAGAGGGGGAGGGTGATTAGGAACCCAGTAGTCGTGCCAAATATTAATATTTATACCTTTGTTAATATCCCAAAAGGTTAGGTTAGACACTTTATCTACATAATTGGATATGGATTTCCAAAGCCACGAGTGATGGTTTTTAGCCGACTTAGGTTTGTGATCTTTGTTGAAATATTTGGCTTTGAGTATAGAGGCCCAAGGAGATTTAGGATTCTTTGTGAGGCGCCAGACTAGTTTACACAGAAACGCTTGGTTATCTAGAATTGGGTAACGAAAACCAAGACCTCCTAATTTTTTTGGAAGACAAATGGCAGACCAATTAATGGTATGGATGGATTTGGGTTTTCCCCACCAGAACGCTCTTTGAAGAGCTTCAATGCGATTACTTATACCTTTAGGAATGGCAAAGCATTGCATTTGGTATATCGGGGAACAGCCGCAGCTATTGTGTTGATGACAATAGAGCGGCCAGCTTGGGAAAGAAGAGAAGTTTGCCATTTGGACACCTTATTCTGGATTTGATTGACCAAGGAAGAAAAAATCTCTGTTTATTAGCTCCTATGAATAGATGAGTACCAAGATATTTATCAAGATTCGAGGATTGGTGAACTTTCAAATTACGAGTGATAATACGCTTGAATTTCGGATGAGTGTTTTTCGAAAAGAAGATAGTAGATTTGTCAAAGTTAATCATTTGGCCAGAAGAAGAGCAGAAAATATCCAGGATGTGCTGAAGCGCAGAAATGTTATCCAGAGAATTTTGCCCAAAGATAATACATCGTCAGCAAAAAGAAGATGCTTGAGGTTGATGTTGGTACGCGGGATAGGAAAGCCACAGAAAGGGACCGACAAGTCCTTGGTTTCAAAAAGGCGACTAAGGCCTTCCATGACTAAGGTGAACAAGAAGGGAGAGAGGGGGTCACCTTGTCTAATTCCCCTGCTGACGTTAAAAGTCGGACCAGGACGTCCGTTAATAAGGACCGCCATGGTAGAGGTAGAAATACAGGTATGAATGAGATTGATCCAGTGAGGAGAAAATCCCAGCCGACTCATAATAGCCTCAAGAAATTGCCACTCGATACGATCGAAAGCTTTGGACATATCAAGCTTAAGAGCGAAGAAACTCTTCGAACCCTTTGTACGCTTAAAAGAGTGAGTAATTTCCTGACTAATAATCACATTATCGGTAATTTGCCTGCCTGAAACATAGGCCGCCTGAAAAGGAGAAATGATATCCGGAAGAATAATTTTGAGACGGTTTGCCAGAATTTTAGTAATGATTTTATAAGTAGTGTTCATGAGGCTAATGGGTCTGTAGTCCGACGAAGTCTGAGGAGATTTGGTTTTGGGAATCGGGCATATATGGGTATGATTAACCTGCTTAGAAGAGTAGCATGAAGAAAGAAATCAGACACTAAGACAATAAGATCCTCTTTGACCGTGTCCCAATTAGTCTTATAGAAGTGAGGAGAGAAACCGTCAGGACCCGGAGCCGAATCCGCTTTAAGGGACTTGACCGAGTTGCGAATTTCAAGTTCGGAAGGTTTGTTGGTAAGAATGGTATTTTGATCGTTGGTAACTTTACTAACAAAGAGCTCAAGAACTTCCTCAGAGATACCAGACCCATTGGAAGTGGAAATGGTTTGAAGATTAAGAGTGAAGAGATTAGCTATATCAGAGGCTTCTTGCAACCATGAGCCATGGTTGTCTTTAATGGTAGAGATTATATTTTTCCGATTACGATGAATAGCTTTAGCATGGAAAAATTTCGTGTTACGGTCACCTAATTGGATATTCTCATTACGGGATTTTTCTTTCCAGAGGCTCTCCTGTTGATTATAAGCTTCCTCCAGTTGATTATTAATATCATGATAACAGTCCGGATTATCCGTGTTTTGGAGAGCCTCAGTGAGAAAACGAATCCTGTGATCCAAATGACCAAAAACCGTTTTATTCCACTTTGCCAGATTAACCGCTAGCTGGTTGAGCTTCGGTTGGATCGGAATGGAGGTACTCGGCCAGTGATCACGGATGAAATTACCACAATCTGGGTGAGACATCCAGGTCCGAATAAATTTAAAAGGTCTCTTGCCCAAATTAGAAGTGGTGTCAGTAGTAAGGATGATAGGAATGTGGTCAGAACCTACACCAGGCAGGTGAGTAACAAGGATGGAAGGGAAATTCATGAGCCAATTATGGTTAGTGAGAGCTCTGTCCAATCTCTCCTTAATAAGGGTGCCCCTAAAATGCTTGTTGGTCCAAGTAAAAGTATTACCGCCAACGCCCGCATCTCTGAGACCTAACTTATTAATAACTAGTTTGATTTTTTTAACATAAGAAGGCATCTCCTCTTTGCCCCCTTCCTTCTCCGAAGGGTGAAGGATGGTGTTCAAGTCACCTATGAGCACCCAGGGGTCCATTACCACCGTGGTTTGACTACTAAGTTTATCCCAAGGATCCATTCTATTCTTACTATATGGGCTTCCGTAGAAGCCCGTAAGAATAAAGGTGCTTCTATTACTATTATGGGTACATTTAGCATGAATAATATGGTCATCCTCATATAAAATAGTAACAGTGTAAGCATTAGTCCAGTACAAAACAAGCCCACCAGCTTTATTTTTTGGCTCCACCAGGAAATGGTTGTAGTCCGCATGCAAAGGAAGTATTTTATTAAGTTGGGTTTTGGTACTCTTGGTTTGAGAGAGGAATATGAAGGGGTTGTGGGCAATTCTTAAACATAATTGAAGATAGTTGATATCTTATGTTTGAATATGGGATAACCTTTACCCCCAACAACAATCAACTATCTTTCATCTTCAATGTCTTTCTGGTGAGTGTATGTCAGGTCTGAGCAAACAACCAATCAAGCATATATCTAGATACCGTTTTCTACATTTCGTAATTATTATTTTTTATTCAACTCATTACTCTAATTCAGATATTGAGAATAAAACATTATAAGTTTAGTTTCTTCATTTCATATATTTGTTCAACTTTCATTCGACAAAGTCATACCTAGTGATATAATAAGAGGTCTTGTTAGCTCTTGTCACTATCAAAGTTGGTATTATGAATTGGCTCACGAAATCATTTTCATACAACAATATTGCAACTAATTATGGTGCAACATGCACGGATCCATCTATTGGGGTTAATTTGTAGTTTCTTGTTCTTAACAAGCAAAAGGCTATGCTGTTAATTAAACTAGACCGAACAACATATTCATAACGAATTTGATTCAAAATTTTGATCCTCAAAACCACTTGTAATATATACGATTTTTCATTTTAATCTGATGACCCAATTTACCGGCTACTGTATGTAATCTTCTTCTGATCATCTTAATTATTAAAATGTCAACTATGTCGCTTTCAACGACATCTTCTCCCTTTGCCGTTCATCCTTCTGACTCACCTACTACGGTGATGATAACGCCTCTACTTAGTGGAGATAACTACCATTCATGGTCTAGAGGGATGACTAAAGCATTACGAGCCAAAGACAAGCTCGGTTTTGTCAATGGAACTATTCCAAAACCTACCAATCCAACCGAACTCCACTCTTGGGAGCGTTGTAATGATTTGGTAGTAAGTTGGATCACTAACTCGATTGATCCCAATCTTCGTGATTCTGTCCTCTATGATGATGTCGCAGCGGATATATGGAAGAACCTCCATGATCGCTTTCATCAAACCAACGCCCCTAAAGTTTTCCAACTCAAGAGGGCGATTGCTTCCTTAAAACAGGAGGGTTCTGATGTCTCCTCCTATTTCACTCGTCTCAAATCCCTCCAAGACGAATTACTTTCTGTAATGACCATTGATCCGTGTATCTGCGGACATGGAAAGTCAATCATTGATCGATCTAATCAAGATCGATCAATGGAATTTCTTCAAGGTCTTCATGACCGTTTCTCGAACATTAGGAGTCAAATCCTTTTGATGGATCCCTTTCCATCTCTTTTGAAAATTCACTCGTTAGTCAAGCAAGAGGAGATACAACAAACGATCAATAACACCTCTCCCGCCACTGTTGAGGCTGCCTCCTTCGCCGTCGGTCACAATGATGGCCGACCGGGATCCCGTACCGATCGGTTCGAGAAACAAAGGGTGAAGAGACCCCGGCCATTTTGTGACTTTTGCAAATTGCATGGTCACCTTCAGTCAACATGCTATAAGCTACACGGTTACCCGACCAAACAGAGAACAGGCCCATTAGCAGGTTCGGTTTCTAACGACACCACAGGCTCGGTGGTGCCTTCAGCTACTTCTATGTCACTGGACCAGTACCAGTATCCTCTTAATCTCATTAAACAACAGCGTGGACAACCCAGCTCCTCGCAATCGGCTACAGGCACCTCCACCAAAACCGATCCAGCAGTCAACTTGACAGGTAAGTCCACTCTCTTCGCTCCATGGGTCGTTGACTCAGGAGCAGCCAAGAGTATTTGTTTTGACCTCTCTCGGTTCTCCAACTTTTCGTTGGCCCCTCCGAATTCTTTTGTCCGACTACCGGATGGGACTAAAGTTCGAGTTTGTCACATAGGATCAATCCGTTTTACTCCTACTTTATTTCTTCGTGATGTTCTTCACATTCCATCATTCAAATTTAATCTTATTTTCGTTTCTGAAATTACTAAATCGCTTAATTGTGTAGTAACGTTTGGATCTTCTTCTTGTGTCTTTCAGGACCTAGAAACGACAAGGACGATTGGACTTGGTGATTGTCATGAAGGATTATATCTTCTCCACACGGAACCTAGGATATTTTCAATTTCTTTTTCTAGTAGTAATCGTTGTGTTAGTTCTTTTGATTTATGGCATTGGCGCCTAGGCCACCCTTCTATTTCTCGTTATAAATATTTTACTTCTCGTATTCCTTGTATGCAATCTATTATTAATAAAAATAATGTTCCGTGTGTTATTTGTCCTCAATCAAAACAAACGCGACTACCTTTCCCAATTAGCACTTCTACATCTTCTCACCCTTTCCAACTCGTCCACGCGGATGTATGGGGACCCTTTTCGGTACCCTCTACTTCCGGTTGTCGATACTTTTTAACACTTATCGATGACTTTTCTCGATCAACATGGGTATTTCTCATGCATAACAAATCCGAGACTAAGACTTGGATTAACCATTTTTTTAATTACGTTGTTACTCAATTCCAAACAAAAATTAAAACAATTAATTCCGGAGATAGTACATTAGTTTTTCCGCTTAGTACATTAGTTTTTCCGCTTCTCCAAAAATTTCGTTCCGATAATGGAACGGAATTCATGAGTAATGATTTACAACGTTGGTTTTCTGAACATGGGATTATCCACCAACGGAGTTGTACTTACACCCCTCAACAAAACGGGGTTGTTGAACGTAAGCACCGTCATATCTTAGAGGTCGCTCATTCTCTTCGAATTCAAGCCAATCTCCCACTCTCCTTTTGGGGAGAATGTGTTTTAACGGCGGTCTATTTAATTAATAAGCTCCCAACACCAATTCTTCATGGTATTTCTCCCCATGAAAAGTTACTTGGTACCCCACCTTCCTTCTCCCACATTCGAGTATTTGGTTGTCTATGCTTTGCTCGCTTACCTTCCCCTTCTACGAAGATGGACCCTAGAGCCAATCCGGCTATTTTCGTGGGATATCCACATGGACAGAAAGGCTATAAACTGTTTGATTTACGAACACATCGTATCATAATTTCTCGTGACGTTATTTTTCATGAATCAACCTTTCCAATGACCACAACCCTCCATTCCTCTTCAATCTCCTCAACCGATACCCTCTATATCAATCGAAGACGATGGATCTTTCATCTTCCCTCAACAGGCCCCTTCGATTACTCGTATGACTATGGTCTCTGACCAGTCGGGTGTGCCTACAGACACAACAGACAACACCGTTGGGTCCTCTGCAGCGGCGCCCGCAGATACTGCTGTTGAATCCTCTTCGGGCACCCCCTCGTTTACGTCAACAGACGCGCCTGATTCTGCAGGCACGCCCGATTCTGCAGGCGCCTCCTCTTCTTCGGCAGTAGCTGATCATGCTCACTTGGATAGTTCTCCAATTGTTCCGAACCAGCATACTAACATAGATCATTCTCCTCCACTCGATATTCCTGAAACTCCTTCACGACCACAAAGAGTTCGTCGTCCACCCCCTCACTTGGATGACTACATTTGCAACACCGGTGTCTTCCCGTTTTCTAGTATATCTTCCCATGTACGTTATCCATTATCACCATCCCTTTCGGCCACTAATCTTTCCACGACTCACAAGATTTTCTTGGCTTCCGTCTTATCTGAAAATGAACCATCCTCATTTTCTCAAGCAATTAGGTTTCCCCATTGGAGAGAAGCAATGACCAAAGAAATTCATGCTTTGGAATCTAATAACACGTGGTCCCTAGTCACCCTTCCACATGGCAAGCGCCCAATTGGCTGCAAGTGGGTATATAAAATAAAATTTAAACCTGATGGGTCGATTGATCGCTACAAAGCCCGTCTTGTTGCAAAAGGCTATACGCAAATCGAAGGTCTTGACTATCATGACACATTTGCTCCGGTTGCTAAGCTTGTAACCGTTCGTGTCCTTCTATCTCTTGCGGCCATTAAACATTGGCCCCTCCACCAGCTTGATGTGAATAACGCATTTTTGCAGGGTGACCTCGATGAAGAGTTTTTTTATGAAATTACCACCTGGTTATTCCGTTCAGGGGGAGAATCGTGTCTGTCGCCTAAATAAGTCAATTTATGGTCTTAAGCAGGCTTACAGACAGTGGTTTTCAAAGTTTTCCTCCGCCCTTGTTCAAAAAGGATTTGTTCAATCACTTTCTGATTATTCGCTGTTTTCTTACTTCAAATCCAATATCGTTATTCATGTCCTTGTATATGTTGACGACATCATCATTACTGGAAATAATGACTTGGCAATTTCGGAGCTTAAATCTTTTTTAGGGAATGTTTTTTCCATCAAGGATCTGGGTAACCTCAATTATTTTTTAGGGATCGAGGTTTCCCGTTCTTCATCTGGCATTTTTTTATGTCAACGTAAGTATGCTCTTGATATCCTTCAGGACTCGGGTCTCACTGCTGCTCGCCTTTCGCCTTTTCCAATGGAGCAGAAACTTCGTCTCACTTCCGCTGATGGCACCCCTCTTACTGATCCTACCGTTTATCGTAGATTACTGGGTCGCTTAATATATCTCACCGTTACCCGGCCTGATATCACTTTCGCCGTTAATAATCTTAGTCAGTTCATGCAGAATCCCACCTCCGTCCACTTAGATGCGGCCCATCGGGTCCTTCGTTATATCAAGGGCACGCTGGACAATGGCATTTTTCTTTCATCATCCAGTTCCCTTCATATCTCTGGTTATTGTGACTCTGACTGGGCGGGTTGTCCATCCTCTCGTCGTTCTACGACGGGTTATTTCACAATGCTAGGGTCCAGTCCGTTATCTTGGAAGTCCAAGAAACAGCAGACTGTTGCTCGTTCTTCTGCTGAGGCAGAATATCGCTCTCTAGCCACTTTAACTTGTGAGCTACAGTGGCTTAAATATCTCCTTAAAGATCTAGGAATTGATCATTCTTCTCCTATGACTGTTCACTGTGACAACCGTGCGGCTATTCATATTGCCGATAATCCTGTTTTTCATGAACGAACAAAACATATTGAGATAGACTGTCATCTCGTTCGTGAAAAGCTGAAATCGAAACTCATTGAAACGAAATACACACCAACAACGGAACAGCTGGCGGATATCTTTACTAAACCTTTAGGAGCTGACGCTTTCTCGAAGACAGTTGGCAAGTTGGGCGTTCTTTGTCTCTCCGCTCCAACTTGAGGGGGAGTATTATGGGTATACGACCCATATGACCACCGGCCAACCGAGCACCTCCATAGTCGACCCAAGTCGACCCATGCAAACCATGCAAGATCTCAACCGGCCGGCTTCACCAAAGATCACAACCACCTTAGCTATCTTAGATTTGATGAATCTTTATGTATATTTCCCTTATGCTTATCTAATGTATACCTATATATATACATCATTGTAAACCCTAATTGATAGAGAAATATAATTGAATTTGTATCCATTAAACCTTCTCTACTAATCGATTTCTCTAGCCTTCCTCCTCTCGGTTTTCTCTATTACTAATCGTGAGATTACTCACTTCACAGTATGTAATCTTCTTCTGATCATCTTAATTATTAAAATGTCAACAAAAGTTTTATTTTTTTGGATGAAGGTAAAACTGTATTCAAGAATTGCTAAGGTTGCAATTACAAAGGGGAAAATAAGACACTAAAAAAAGTTAATGATGAAAGTAAAATGAAAAAACCCAAGGCAGGAATAGTATAATTCGCTAAACATTGTTCCAATCAAGCTCTTGTACCGCATTATCAGACCAGTTAGGTTCAATCCAGCTACAATTTAACTGTGTCTTTGTGCCGTAGAAATCTTCAGCGGAGTGTTGACTCCCAAAACAATAATACATACTTGTTTCAAGACAGTAGTATAAAATTTTGTCACCACGACCAAGTCTAGCGAAGAAGATTTTGTTCTCCATCATACTATTGGGAGCGATTGCCGAGATACTGGCGGTATCGCTAATGAATAACATGTGCTTTTGCAAACTTTTAACCTCAACCCAATTCATGTTCAACAAGTCCAGTCTAAATATCCAAACATACTCCCCTAGATGCCCTAAAAACACGGATAACAACTCTCCTTGACACTCTACCAAGAAACTCATATAGATATCACCATTTGTAGATGGCCTTTCAGGCTTGTCAAGAACTTTCCACTTACATACATTATGTTGTTTTTCGAAGACGCCTAAAGTTCCGTACTTGTCTAGGCAATAGAAAACTCCGTTGAAGAAAACAGGATTGTTAAAAGACACCTCAAACTTCTCCACAAGATTTTCTTCTTGAGAAGGTAATTCAGTATTGTAAAACCAAGAATCGTCTCCCCGTGAAATAGAGATGCAAAAATGTCCTATAAGTTGTTCTGCAATACCGAAAATTACACAGTCTGGAGAAGTAGGTAAAGACGAGAAAGAGACGCCGGAAAACATATAATACTTTTCCAAGTCGGGAAGACAAATTGTAACTCTAGTGAAGGGGTTGAAAAAGAATACGTTTCTTTTTCCTCTAGACATTAGTAGCCAACCACCCTTAGAGAAGTGGATTGTTGCACCATCTAATAATGGAATTTCCGAGTGATACTTGTGGTTATTATGCATTGGATCTATGAAGTTCCAGACAGGACACTCTTTCCGTAAAAAAACTAGATGTGGAGATGTAGCAGTAGTAGGTGGTTGTACAATATTGGCACAATAATTGTCTACTACTACCTGATCAGCAGCAGGGAGAGTAGTTTTTTCTGCTCCTTCCTCATCGTCAGAACCCCATCTTCCATCAAAGACCCTAACCCAATCCTGTAGCGACAACAATGACAATGGCCGCATTAGTGGAGGATCCTCCTCCTCTTCCTCCGAAGTAGAGTAGGAGGGTAGTAAAGAAACATAAATAGAATCATCTTCTAGGTCAAATTTATATAAGCTGTCTTCCTTTGGCTCAGTGAAATACACACAACCCTTTGTGAGACCCAACTCAGCCGCTGAAAAAGAAGCAACAGTACTCTTTCCCCCTAGAAAGAGCACATGATTTCCCATGTTTTCAACTTTTACCCAACTAGGACTAGGAGAAGCTCTTAAATCAAGTTTTGAAATTTCTATATGTAACAATCCTTTTATTCCGAATCTGCCTTTCCAATGACAAACTCTAACAATCTTAAACAGTTCAGAGCAACACTCCACATAATCTCTTCTAAACGCAGATGGTCTGTTATCTCCTACTGCTGGCTCAAGTGAACTTTTGTTAACTTTGAATGAGTTTATAGATATTTGAGGCTCGAATTTTCGGATCACACGGATGTCACTAATACCCATGATATATATTAATTTGGTACTACTACTAGTACCTCTGAAGCAAAACAGAGAAAAATCATCAGATAATGAATACTCTTGTTTTCTCCATTGTTTATCTCCAGGATAGCAAAATAGAAGAAAGTGCAAATCATGTCTATCTCTGTTAAAGAAGACAAATAAAACTATGGAATTATTATTTGAGGTTGGCGGAGAAGATAGAATACAACTTCTAGGACCCAAAATTGTATCGTCCTCGAGAAATGAATAAAGAGAAGGTAACATAATTGACTCAAATGTTGTAGGATTCCAGAGAAAGCAATCACCCATTTTCCACCTCCTCCCCCCCCATCTTGAAATTGAGTTTATTAGCTCTTCTTCTTCTTCTTCTTCTTCTTCTTCTTCTTCTTCTTCTTCTTCTTCTTCTTCTTCTTCCTCTTCATCATCTTTGCACCATACAATCGACCATCCTTCATGACAAGGTGATTGCTTATACTCAAATATGTGATGGTTGGCCAATTCTGTGCTCTTTATGAAAATTGGTGGTGCTATGAACCTGCTGCTCATTCGATCCATACTATAGAAAGAATAGAAGATAGAAGAATAAGAAGCAGAGAAGAAGAAGAAGAAGAAGAAGAAGAAGAAGAAGAAGAAGAAGAAAGAATACGATTGAGGTGTATATAGAGTTGAAAAACTGACTCTATATAACCACTATTAGGAAGGAAGATCACACCGATCTCACAAGATTGGTGGATTCATTAAAATTGAAAAGAGAATCAACTATTAGGAAGAAAGATCACACCGATCTCACAAGATCGGTGGATTCATTAAAATTGGAAAGAGAATCAACTCTTTCCAATGATGCCCAATATGGCTGAAACTCTTTAGTTAAGTTTTCCAATTTGTGTTGTACACGTATTTAAAGTTTACTAAGTATTGTATATTATTATCAACTATAAATACAGAAAAAAAGTATAAACTTCCTTTTCCAGGAAAAAAAAAACATACCATTTTCCACTTCTCAATTTATAAAGTCTTACTGGAATTTCTAAAAAACCAAGATATTTTATATTGACCACCATAATAATATTAACATACAAAGATATTTGTTTCTTGAAGGAAACTATAATAGTAGTAGTAGTATATTAATTATATAAATAATAACATTAATATTCTTTTCCTTTCTTGCAATTTAATATTCCATGTTTAATTGGTAAAATAAACCTACCGGGTTAGGACCGTGGACTTGGGTCAAGTTCACGGAAGCTCTTTCTTTTTTTTTTTCTTTTTTTTTTTTTTTTTTTAGGGTATATCCCGTGCCCTAGGGCACGAACAATTGTATCAATTAAATTTGACGATTTTTCTTATTATTATTGCTATATAGTGGATATCCTAATTTTGTAATGTTCTACTTATTGTTTATTTTCTTTTGTTTTTTTTAAATTAGTTATTTTATTGAGAGAGAGATTTCATTTTCCTTTTTTAAGTATAGTCCTCGTAGCAAGGATCTAGGTTTGGAGGAGAAACCAAGTGAGATATTGCACAAACTTCTAAACATGCTCCCGAGGGATACGATACAAGAGGATCTAGAGGACTATCAAATACACCCAGAGTTAAACAAGAGGTTTCTAAAACAGGTACACGGAGTTTTTCCAAAGGAATCACTCGGTTACCAGACTCAAGCTCTACCAAAGTTGGTTCAGATAAACCCTCTATAATTTGTTTGATTATGATGTCATTAGTGTCCTTAATGAACTCCAGGTCCTTGACTAAGTCAAGCGAGTCATCATTCTCATTTACTAGATTGAGCAGTCAAGATTCATCATCATCTTTTATGGTGGGTCCATAGCTCAGTGGTAGAGCATTTGACTCATACGATGGAAGTGGTGACTCTAAGGTTGGCAAAGTAGTCGGCTCAGACACTAACAATGAGGTAGCCTCTGACATGTTATCTATCTCATTAATACTACCCTCCTCATCTAAGCATGAAAGTGTCAATAGAGTTTCTAAAGGATCTCTCGACTGAGTTGTTGGTAATGCATCTTGAACTAATAATTCTACCAAGTTCAACCCACTGAACTCATCTATGTCATCAGGGTGAAGTCCCACATTAAAAATATTCATCTCCACCGCCATATTACCAAATGACTATCTCAAAAGACCACTTCTACAGTATATGACAACATCTGATGTAGCTAAAAATGGTCGACCCAAAATGACAGGGATTTGACTCTGGGTATCATGAATTGGTTCAGTATCTAAGATGATGTAATCTACATGAAAGATTGAATTCTTAGTTTAAATGTGGAAATATTGAATTCATAGTTTCGATAGATGACGATTTTTTCATTGACTATGCTTTCGATTTGATACACTATACTTAGGTTTAGTTCTTTGATAGTGTATGCTTATAGATTGATAGTCAATAGTTGAAACTTTAATATATCAAGACTTTAGAATTTAGACTTTAATTATTTTCGACGTTAATTAGACTATTTTCCGGGAATTGGTACATTCGGCTACCAAAACTCGAGTGATAAAAAGATATGCATGATTAGGTTTTCATGAGAATGTGCTAAAATGGATTCTAAAATCCTAGGCCCTCTTCCCATTTGACTTCTCCCCATTTGAGTTCACCTTTTTAATCGTTTTAATATTTTACTTTAAAACCAAAATCAAAACCAAAATCAAAACCAATTCTGAGTTTAGAATAAGTTTAACTAGTCTCTGAGGAACGAACCGGTCTTACCGGGACTATTACTTGACGCCCGTGTACTTGCGGGTGGTGACCTATTTAGGAAACTTTCTAGGCCCATCAAGTTTTTGGCGCCGCTGCCGGGGACTAGTTTTAAATTTTTTCTAAACTTGAAAAGTTTTTATTTTTTAAGTTTTGACTTTTTGAATACTTTGACTTGCTTTTCTATTTTTGGTGTGTAGAGCACTAAGGAGCTAAAGAGGAGGCGCAACAAGGAGGAGGACCTCAAAAGAAGAAATGTACATTTTTTTTTGTATTTATTTTGGTGAGAAAGAGAGACTTTAGACTTTCTTAATTTTATTTTTCTGGATTATAAAATGACAATCTGCAAATCTTGCAGTGAAAGTATCACCTGTCGTAGGTTCTAGATATCTGATAATAGATGGTGAATCAAAACCAACATATATCCCCAGACGCCGCTGAGGTCCGAATTTTACCTGTTTAGGAGGTGTAATTGGCACGTGCACCGCACATCCAAAAATACGCAAATGCGCTATATTTGGTTGATGGCCCAAAACAAGTTGCAAAGGAGAATGTTGACCATTCGCAGTAGGTCGTAGGCGGATCAAAGCAGCAGCATGTAATACTGCAGATCCCCATGCAGAAACCGGCAACTTGGTTTTCATCAACATTGGACGTGCAATCAGTTGTATATGTTTTATGAATGATTCCGCTAGACCATTCTGTGTATGAACATAAGATACAGGACGTTCAACATCAATACCAACTGATATACAGTACGCATCAAAAGCCTTTAATGTAAATTCGCCTGCTTCATCAAGGCGTATGGACTTAATCGAAAAATCGGGAAAATGAGCTCGTAATCGAATAATTTGGGCAAGCAACCTTGCAAATGCATTATTAAGAGTAGACAGAAGATTAACATGAGACCATCTCGCAGAAGCATCTATCAATATCATGAAATATCGAAACGGTCCACATAGTGGGTGAATAGGACCACATATATCTCCTTGGATTCTTTCCAGAAATTTAGGAGATTCGATATGGACTTTTGTGTGAGACGGTCTTATAATTAATTTCCCCAATGAGCAAGGTGTACAAGCAAAATCCTTGCTTATTAAAAATTTTTGATTCTGTAGTAGGTGTCCTTGAGAATTTTGAATTATTCTACTCATCATGGTAGATCCCGGGTGTCCCAAACGGTCATGCCAAAGTGTCGTAACACTTGGATCATAAAACTTCTGGTTTATGACAATATAAGATTCAAGCGTTTTTATCCTTGTAATATACAATCCTGGAGAGAAAGTTGCCAATCTCTCGAGATCATGCTTCTGGCCCGAAGTGTAGGGATTTACACCCTTCTACTAGTGTTTATAGCGGAAATATGACATCTAATGTCTACACTAGTATTCCCAGGATCACATGCAAAACTAGTAATTAATCTAATGGAGATAGTAGATTACCTTAATCGCTTTTCCCTCGAACTAGTTGAATTGATTGAAGAAGACCAAGAGCTTCAAGTGTAGCTCCTCTACTTGGGACACGAGCAATCAATTTGATCTCCCACCTTGTTGTATAGCTAGCACACCAATGGTGGTTGGAAAAGAAGAACACCTTCTTCTTTGACTAGATTGATAGTAATGGGAATTAGCTCACTTTCTCCTCTCTACTTGATGTGGTAGAGTAAGAAAGCTTAGAGAGAAATTCCACACCTTATTCTATGCCCTAAGAGTGTTTATATAGAACCCTAATAAGAATCCACCTCCTTTTAGGTTTCCTAAAACACCCTTTAGAATAAGATTTAGGGAAATAGTCGAAAATAGCAACTATTGGTATTTTCTCAATTACCTAAGTAGGAGGTGTCCAAATACCACGAAAATTGGCAGATATAATGTTTATTATATCAGCAACTAACCCTCCAAAATTCAGCCCAATCCGAGTCCTAGAAGTACCCGAACCGGTCTAGGCCCAAAAACCCTGTTTTTGGCCTTTTTGTACTAACTTTGCCTAATTCCTTTTTAGGCCTATGAGATATGTTTATGGGACACTCCCATGATTATATCTCACTCCCACTAGTCATATCCTAGATCAATTTGTCACTCTTATGTGTAACCCGTTGTAGGATCCGATCGAAGTTAGCCGCGAATTACTTCGTAATTCGACGATCGTAGTTGGTCTCTAGCTACAACTCTACGATCCCTAAATCAATCGGACTTGATGATCTTCCACATCAATTGTCCTATCCGACAAATTATTCGCATTGTCACCTTGGTCGAAGGACATCTCCTTCAACTCCTTCAGACTCCCACTTGGACTTAGAACAAGTGCAATGCCTCGATTCCCGTGTCAATTTAGTATCCCATCTGATACGTCACATCATTCAGACTTTCTTGATATCCGAGTACAACTGTAAAAGACAAACGATTAACTTTTAATCCGTTTGAGCGCGGCCACGCATTTTCAGTTGCTACTCATCAAGTGGCCTTGAGACACTTTGTACCTAATGTGATTAGGGTGACACAATCCATTCTTGCGCTCCCACTTAACTTCATGTCTATCCTGTCCTTCCCAGTATCCGTCTTTATAACCTCCTTTTAAGGCGCGGCGTTTAACGGAACCAAAGTCGGGCATTCCTTACATAAGATGAGTGGAGCACTCATGTTTTGAGGAATCTCTCCAATTGTCTTTATGAGAAGTATTGACGTTCATCACGAATGATGTACTTCTCATTTGAGGGTTATCCAGTGTATAAACCTTTTATACACCCACGTAGTCGAATAGAATATACTATTCCTATAGCCCATGAAACTGCGCTAACCCATCGACTCCCGTGCTAGTCTTCGTGAGTCATTGTTGTCCATGCAATGACCTGGACCAGGGATTTTTGATAATAAATATTTCAAGTTCACTTAATAGGGTTTCATTCATCAGATCACGTATCTGACAAACCTATTTGGAACATTTTATTATCGATGGACTGTCGTTTAAACACTAAACCAAGTTTAGACGACTGGTGAAATAATTCTTATTATTTCTGATAACGAGAGTTGTAAATCTGAGCCTCTTCCGTAAAACTCCTTTTACCCACTCAGTTTTACTTGTCGAGGTTTAAAATGTATACCTCATGCCTTAGACTGTGTATGAATCTCATACTATGTCTTAGGTGACAGTTTAGTTTGACTACCGTGGTAGTCGGTTTTAAACTTTGCTTATTATCAATTAACTTGAAGATTACTATCTTCAACCTTGATAATATCTAGTAATCTTTACTAGAGTTAAGGCCTTTAATTCTTTGTGTAGTATTTGCAACAGTTCCCAGCTTAAAACACTTTTAGCCTACTTTCCTTCCATGTCTGGAAGTTTGCTACGATGACATGTTCAACTTTGTACTACTTCATCCTTTAGCCTTTTAGGATGTACTAAGTAGTGTTTCGGTTTTCCAATCCGAATTCGGATGTTTAAATGCTAATCATGTCCAACATGATTGACTTTATGTTTTCGAACATAAATGTCTCTCTCATGCGTGCTAGCTCATCGGTGTCTTTTAGACTCCGAGTTTTGCAACGCCCTCTGTCATGAGTTTTTGGGTCGAAATTCTTTTAGACTTTCCGAGTCTTAGATTTTCTGTTTCGGATCTCAAGCATCTCAGCGTACTGAGTCTCTCTAATCCTATCATCCTTTTGATCTATGCTTATAGATCTTCAGATGCCCAAAATGGCATTTTATCCTTTTGTGTGTGGTCCTTTATTGAGTCAGTTCGTTACTGTTATACAACACCTTATGTCGTACTCAATCTTTTGTATGTACTATGCATATGGACCCGGAAGGTTTGTTTACTCCCACTTACCTTCTTGAAACTCGTGATTCAAGATTTTCTTCATTCTCCAGGAATCAAATTTCTCTGATTGCCTTTTGAATCGAAGATTCTAACTCTTGCGTGCTTTTAATCCGTCGATAGATTTCTGAAGCATGCTTGTGGACATAACTTGATTGAAAGAATCTTATTCTTCTTGTCTAGTTTCGGGAAACATGAATGTTTCCATCCTTCTCAGTTTTCTACTTTGGAAAACCAATTTAGGTCTTCTGTTGACTTAAATTATCAAGCTTCATGTCTTGATGAGATATGGATTCCACGATGATTTTGGCTTCTAGCCAAAATCTAGAGTCAGTTTCCGTTTCTGCGCAGGTCTTTTATCTCTTCAGAAAAAACCTTTATTTTCTGTGTCTTTGAGATTTGACCTTTTAGGGCTTTTGAACAACAATTTGGAATTTTCTCAACTACTTTGAGATATTCCTTTAGAGACACTTTCACTTGTTTTGAGAGTTCTCCGGCGAATGACATTCGCTTTTGTGCGGTGGGTTTATAAGATTATATCTTTAACCTTTCCTTTTCCAAGGAGTCGCAGTTTGTTGCTCTTGGTCGAATTTAATCGACTTGTACAAGTTTCATGATTGTTCTTCATGACCCTCCATGATTTTTCTCATGATCGAATTAAATCGACTTGTACTTTTCTCCCACTTATTCTTGTAATAATTAGTGTTTTCTCCCAGACTACTAGGTGTGCTAATTATTAGAAGAATACTATCATGAGCAACAAACACTTTGTTCTCTTGATTGGCTATGGAAGAAGCCCAAATTTCTTTTTAAAAAAGAAATTGCGTCAGATATTAGCTAGTTTTGTAATGCTTTTACAAATTTAGCTTTAGACGGAATTTTGGTAAGTGTGAAAACAATCGTTTATAGAATATGTCCCAAAATATTCGGAAGACTGGCTTAAACCCATCTTTGATCGAATTATGCATAGCAATGTTCGATTGCTCCCACTGAATCCACCATCCGTCGGATGTGTTCCTTGGAGCAGAGTTGGGAAACTGTTTCTCAACTCCTTTGATGGTTATCAAGTGTTTGACTCAAGTTTTCACTATCTTGTCAAAGTGATTCTTTACTTCGGTTTGTACTTTGTTTGAACCTTTCAAACATTCTGACTTATACTTTATGATTTGTACGTTTCCATACTTCATAAAGTTGTCAGAGTACGTATTTGAAGTTTCTCTCGTTAGCTTCTGCAAGTAAACTTATAGGTCTGCATAACACCGTATGAGTCCTAATAGATTACTAGTCTTTATGCCTTTTGAAAAGGGTGACTTTGTCAATTAGTCCTTAAGACCCAATTGACAATGCTGAAGTTTAATGAGTTTGAATCTCTTGATTTTAGCCATTATCAATGTTAACCTTCAGTTAATTTTATCACTGGTTTAAAACATCAGACGTTTCTAGAAGAACAAAATAATCACTATTAAGTTCTAAGCTAGATCAGTGTCTAAAAGAAGACTTTGATCCCTTTCAGCATCCCTAGCATTACTGCTTCTGCTCCTTCTTGGATCTTTACTTCTTTTAGTCAAGTATGTGATTTCCTTGAGCTCCCACTGAGCCGCTCATCTGGTCTTAAATACCTGATGAAGGAATTTTACGATACTTGTTTTTAACTTTGTTAACAAGGATACGGAATCGGAATTCATAATTCCATTCCTTTTGTCCTCCAGGTGCTAAAGGTAGTTTCCTTTTAAATGGTCTAGCCATTGTTCAGAAACATTCACAGTAATGAGAAATACTCTTGATCATGTACTCGGTAGCTGCTTTTCTTTGATCAAATGTTTGTCTCACTTGACTGATCCTTTTGCCCTTTTGAATCTATTTCTTAGATTCTTTGTACCAAATCTCAAGAACCTTTCTTAGACTGGATATTCCCGTATGTTCTGCTCAGTTTGTTTGTAACAACCTGAGTGACTCATCTAAGGTCTTATCTATCTTTGTTCAATCAATATTGAATTGGGTGATAGATGTATTCTGTTGTCTTCCGTTATGATGACTTTCAGATTGCCTTGGAGGTCTCGTACCTTTCCATTTATGACTTCTGTGGGAAATTCTTCCTCAGTTTGTCTTAATGGTTATGCTAGCATTCATTATTCTTCCAAAGAGAATGTTATACGATTGCTTGCAAATGGCTTTTGACCTTTGTATGAGTCAACATTGGGATTGGGTATTCTAGTGACCTTCCTTTTGAATCTGAGAATTATTCTCGGATTCATTCTTCCATTCTAGGAAGTGGATCAGCACCTCCCTTAGGTGTGATTCAATGTTGAAATCGTTTGTGTCATCTTAAAACTACATAAAGCAATGGCAAAGTTTTAAAACTCGTTATCGTTTTTGAAAAACATTAGTTTTCCCACATTATTCAATAAAAATCGTCCCCGATTGAATAAGTGATTCCAAGACCCCAGTTCTTCGAAGTAAAGCGGACGAAGGCCCTACCCTTTGACTCCGTCGTTCCGGGTGAGTGAATTCCTTCACTGATCATACCTTATGACTCTTGGTTAATAGATTTCATTAATGAATGACTAATCTATCCTTTTGCCTCGAGTATCCAAGACTCTCTTGCTGATCTCGTTGAGTAGAACCATTTAGACGTGTAGGCCTCTTCTATAGACCTACCCGCATTGTCCCAAGGTAGAGGAGGTACTCTGCGAAGGCCGACCCACCTTCCTCGAACAAGGGCGCAACGAGTGTCTTAATCTGGATAGGCGATTACTCAAGATTACTTTTGGGGACTTTTACGCTAGTCTGGCGTTTGTTATAGTGAACTATTTAGCCTAACTAACATCCACGACATAAAGCGTAAATAAGTAAGTAAATGCGCGCGAGAAAGTAAATCAAGCAGATATGGATCCTAGTATGGCCCCTAACCTAGAAGATCTAATCACCCTTGGTTTTCTTCTTGTTTCGCCTTTTGGTTCGTCTTAGATCGCCATCTTTGAACCTCCATTGATTTCTCCCACTCGCCTTTGGATTTCATCCTCGAGTTTCTTCAATGGACTCATAGACCCTAAACTCTAATTACAAGACTCTAACGATTCGCAGATCGTATAAACTTGAAATTAAAATTAATTACAAAGCATGCACCCATCCGTGCTTAAAACAAGAATAAAGAAATAAATCTATGGCCATACTAGTTTCCCGCATTCACATCACATGCAATCATATAATATATCAAGGCTAAGAATTATATATGCATGATTATCTTAGGAGATACTTTTGTTGACATCACATGTCACATTACGGACCTTAAGTCTAAATTCGAAGAATTCTACTAATGGTGCTTTCCGGTTTTATCTTTTATGATTTCTAAACTCATCTTTAAGAAAAACTCCGTTTTGGGCTCGAGAAAGCCCGGGTCAATTTCGGAAAAAATATTGGTTCGATTCTTAATGATTTCATAAATCAATTTAAAGAGAAATCCGTTTTGGGCTATTGGATGGCCCGGATTGATTTTGGAATTATTTGGTTGGAATCGGAAAAAATTTTGGCAAAAACTCCCACTCGAATGATGGTCCCTTTTCGTGGTCCGAAAAGCCTCGAAAAAGCCCGGGACAAGTCCTAGACAAGTCCCGGCCCAAGCCCAAAAAGGGCTCGGACAAGGTCCGGACATAGCACGGCCCATAGGGCCGGCATGTCCTGGCCGAGGCCTATCAAGGCCTGGTCTCGTCCTGGCCGGAGCCAGGACGCTAGTCCATGTACCAGACGCGTCCTAGACGTGTCTGGTACTGGACCGGACCAGCACTAGGTGTCTCGGACTAGTCCGAGACACCCAGAACCTCCCAGACGCGTCTGGTCGAGTGCTCTGGACGCGTCCTAGACGCGTCCAGGAAGCTCCTTCGCAGCTGCTGGTCGCGTCTTCAAGATGCGTCCTTAGTAGCTGCTCTGGACGCGTCTCAAAGAAGCGTCCAGAAGCTTCTGTCGCAGCTGCTGGTCGCGTCTTCAAGACGCGTCTCAGCAGCTGCTCTGGACGCGTCCAGAGGACGCATCCAGGAGCTTCTGGTCCGGCCAGGAAGCTTCCTGGCCGGACACTAGGGTTTTTCAAAACCCTAGTTTCCTAAAAGAAAAAAAAAAAAATTTTTTTTTTCTTATGCAACTCTAAGTTGCTATTTTCCGATTTTAAAACTTTTAGAAACTTTTAAATTTTTCCAAATTTGTTTTGAGAGCTTCCTAAAGTCAAAACTACTCTTTTTAGAACACTTCTAAAATTCCAAAATTTTGTTTTTCAAAAGTTTCCAAAACTTAAAAACAACTCTTAATCAGACCAATTTTGGATCAAAATCTAGGTTTTTGAAATTATTCAAAGAACAATTTTGAAATCAATTTTGAAAAATCTTTGAATCCAATTCAAAATTAATCAAATTTTATGTTTTAAAATCTTTTAAACATAACTATCAATTTAATCAAGCATGGATTAGTTTGAAATTCAATCAAATTGAGACTTTTAAAACACTTTTAATCATCAATGTGATTCTCAATTTGAAAATTTATTGAATCCTATCAAATTATGAGTTAAAAATACCTTTTAAAACACCTTTTAAAATACTTTTATAAACTCAATTTTCAAACTTAATCGAGCATATGAATTAGTTCGATTCTTAGCAAAAACTAGTTAATAGCAAGAGGCTCTGACGCCACTGTAGGGATTTACACCCTTCTACTAGTGTTTATAGCGGAAATATGACATCTAATGTCTACACTAGTATTCCCAGGATCACATGCAAAACTAGTAATTAATCTAATGGAGATAGTAGATTACCTTAATCGCTTTTCCCTCGAACTAGTTGAATTGATTGAAGAAGACCAAGAGCTTCAAGTGTAGCTCCTCTACTTGGGACACGAGCAATCAATTTGATCTCCCACCTTGTTGTATAGCTAGCACACCAATGGTGGTTGGAAAAGAAGAACACCTTCTTTGACTAGATTGATAGTAATGGGAATTAGCTCACTTTCTCCTCTCTACTTGATGTGGTAGAGTAAGAAAGCTTAGAGAGAAATTCCACACCTTATTCTCTGCCCTAAGAGTGTTTATATAGAACCCTAATAAGAATCCACCTCCTTTTAGGTTTCCTAAAACACCCTTTAGAATAAGATTTAGGGAAATAGTCGAAAATAGCAACTATTGGTATTTTCTCAATTCCCTAAGGAGGGGGTGTCCAAACACCACGAAAATTGGCAGATATAATTTTTATTATATCAGAAACTAACCCTCCAAAATTCAGCCCAATCCGAGTCCTAGAAGTACCCGAACCGGTCTAGGCCCAAAAACCCTGTTTTTGGCCTTTTTGTACTATCTTTGCCTAATTCCTTTTTAGGCCTATGAGATATGTTTATGGGACACTCCCATGATTATATCTCACTCCCACTAGTCATATCCTAGATCAATTTGTCACTCTTATGTGTAACCCGTTGTAGGATCCGATCGAAGTTAGCCGCGAATTACTTCGTAATTCGACGATCGTAGTTGGTCTCTAGCTACAACTCTACGATCCCTAAATCAATCGGACTTGATGATCTTCCACATCAATTGTCCTATCCAACAAATTGTTTGCATTGTCACCTTGGTCGAAGGACATCTCCTTCAACTCCTTCACGAAGTAGTTGAAGTAATTTACAAATATTCTTCATTATTTTCATCTCTAGTTTCAAGGTGATAACCATTTCGACGTATGTCTATAAAACTTAACAAATTCTTTAAAGATCTGTTCGAATACAATGCATCGTTAATGGTTAACTTCGTACCACTTGGTAATATTTTCATCTGTATATGTTTTAGAATATGAGCTTGAGCTCACTGAATCAACGCTCATTAAGAATCTATTATCTATATCTATTATCTATTATGTAAAAAGACAGGAAAATGTTGACTGGGACAAACATCATTTTTCAATAAAAGATATTGTCTAGAAGTCCTTCTCAAAATTTAAAATATAGTCCTTCGTAGAGATAAAGTTACCTATTTAAAAAAACAATAATCGTTTAATTCTTAGAAATAAAATAACTACTTTAAGAAAAACAAAAAAGAAACAACAGGGTATTTAGAAGTTATGTCATGTCACCGGGGCTCATTATACATACTATTTGTGATGAAGTGAGGATCAAGTTGAATACCGTTACCAAACGGTTTGAAGATACGGAGGAGAATCGGAGAACCATCGATCGATGGAATCTTACCATTTCTCTCCAAAAGCCGGTTTACACTCCATGCAAATGGACTCGACCGACGGCAGGAAGATATATGATTAACACGGATGGTGCACTGAACGAGGTGGACGCGGGGTATGGAGCCATTATTCGAGATCCGGAAGGGACGGTTGTGAGAGCAGCTACAGGTCAGGTTGATGGACAAACTATCTTCTTACATGAGCTACAGGGTGTTGAGCTGGGATTGGAGCTAGCACTGAGCGTCGGATTGCAGGAAGTTGAACTTGGTCTTGACTCGATGAATATCAAGTTACTTCTTGCAAAACCACATCAGAAACTACCATGGAGGGCGAGACGTTTGTGGAAGAGAGTTCAGAGGCTTCGAAGCCAATTTCGGAGTTTTCGGGGTTTTCATGTCTATAGAGAAGCCAATCAGGTTGCTGATTTCTTGTCGAAGATGAAGCTCGGACAGGGGGTAACTCACTTGAATATTAATCAACTTCCGGTGGAACTAGTCAATATTGTTAATGCGGATACTAGAGGAACAGTGAGAATGAGGAAAGGGTGGGGCTAATGATGTGATGTAACTTGATTTCTTTGCTGTTTATATTTTTTTATTTGTATGCGGTTCGGGCTTCTCCCGCTTATTATTATCAAAAAAAAGAAACAAAATAAATTTCAAGGGTTAAGAAAAGAAATTAAAATTTCTCTCTCTAGATTCGTTTAAAAAGGAACTTCACTTTAGAGTTTTAATCTCCACATTAATAAATTTCAAGGGTTAAGAAAAGAAATTAAAAAAAAATTCTCCCTCTCTTTAGATATTCGTTTAAAAAGGAAATAAAGTTTCTACTCAGGTTTTGGGGAAAGTTTCTACTCAAATCTTAAATATTTATATGTTCAAAATAAGAGGAGTTCTACTCAGATTTCAATTGAACTTCACTTTAGAGTTTTAGAGTTTTAATCTCCACATTCTCTTCACTGAACTTCATTCCATTCAGATTTTTGGTGGGTAATCAACCCTATATACTCAAATTATTCTTTTTCTGAAATTATCATCTCCATTGTTAATTACAAAGATCTCCGGGGAGCCTACGAAATCTCAATTGTTAAGTTGGTTAAATTATCATAATATCTCTTACTCATTAAATCCTTGTAAATCTCCATTGTTAAGTTGGTTAAATTATCATCTCCATTGTTAATTAAACACTATGATATTTGTCTTGGTTATTTACAAAGATTTGTGGTGAGCCTAATTGAAATTTGAAAGAGTCTTATGTTATTTTGGATGTTCATTATTTATTTATGTTTCTCGTGGGCTTAATTGAAATTTGAGACACTGTGAAATTTATGGTGAGCCTAATTAAACACTATAGCTGATCCTAAACATATACAGTATATAACTCAATTGGTCAAAATTCAAAAACGACATTGATACAAGTTGAATATTCTTCATGGAGTTATTCCTAAACATTATGAACTACATGAGAAATATACTTATGAACACTGATGAACTTGAATCATATGTGATATCATCTACCTATAGTTTAATTAAAACTAGATTAGGGTATAGCAACACTAATGAACTTGTTAAATGGATATTCTTCATGGTTATGTGAAATATAGCCTAATTAAACACTAATGATATCATCAACTAAAGCTGATCCTAAACATATGAATTTCTCAAATCAGAAAAATGCAAAGGTAACCCTAATCTTCATTTATTTGGTGTTTTTGATGGTCATGGTCAATTTGGAACTCAGTGTTCGAATTTTGTTAAGGATACATTAGTAGAAATCCTCTCAAACGTTGTTAAATGATCCTACATTGTTAGATGATCCTATAAAAGCATATAACTCAACACTTTTAGCTACAAATTCTAAACTTCATGACACTGATATCGATGATAGTGTGAGAGGTACATCTGCTATTATTGTTCTTGTTAGTGGGGGTACAATTTTTGTTGCCAATGTGGTTGATTCAGGAGTTGTGACTGTTGTGACGAATGATACTTGTGTTATTGCCGAGGACCTTTCGTGTGATCAAATACCGTCTAGGAAGGATGGATATGAGAGGGTGAAGCTTTGTGGGACTAGGATTTTGAGTGCTGATGAAGTCGAAGGGATTAAGGATCCAGATGTTCAGAATTGGGATTGATGAAGAAAATGATGGACGCGATCTTTGCGTACAAGATAGGTTGTACCCTGGAACTGTGTTTACGAGGAGTTTGGGAGATAATACCGCTGGGTGAAAGTGGTTCAGTTAACCCCAAATCATTTGTTCTTTGTGATTGCAAGTGATGGGATTTTCGAGTTACTCTCGAGTCAAGCTGTTGTAACTTGCTTGTATCGAACATTACATTTCTGGTTAAGATAAGTTTATGACAATTTGCTTTATTTCATCAACAACTTCATTAAATGTGATTGATACAACTGTCCGTGCCCTAGGGCACGGGCTATACCCTAGTATATATAATATTGATACATATGTTTGTAAACATCTTTCAACAAAAAAAAAATATTCGTAAACATAGTTATAGTAGGATCGCGAAGAGTCCGGGTTATGTCATTTTCTTATTTTCACTTCAAATAAATGTTAGTTTACGGTGTAATTTAATATTAAATTGGGAAATTTTGTTTAGTATAGGTTTGAAATTATCCAAATTCGATTTTAAGCCTATATAGGTTTAGCCTCGCTTAAAAACAATTTTTGAATCCGCCACTGGTTATCAGTTCGATGTTTTAGGAAAATAAAAGGAAATATTTTACGAGGTTTTAAAGTTTTTAAGTGAAATTTGTTTTTCGTTTTTCCAAACCCACTTCTTCTCTTCAGGCTCGCAAGGGTCGTAGGTAGACTTCTATAGCCGACGAACCTTCAAAAAATTCAAATCTTCTTTACCTTTCTTTTCTCCTCCTACCAGTGATCATCATCATCACCTCTAACCACCACCATCATTTTCCTCTCTCTCGGTCTCTCACTTTTTTCTCTCTTCCCTCCTCGGACCTATCTTTCAACGAAGACAAATGTTTGTTCGTAAGACTTTGACTTATGGAGGAATTTCTCTCTTCGTAAACCTCGATGTGTAAAAGGCGTGAACTATTTGTTTGTAAGGAAATTTAAGTAAAAAAACATAACATTATTTTTCTACTTTACCGCCATAGTATAAATTCTTTGAGTGTTCAACCATTCAATAATAACAGGTGACTTCAGTTGCACACGCTTTATTCTCGAATTAAAATGGGTATGCCTCGAGGCATTTAGTGACCGCATCGCCTCAAGGTGCGCCTCGAAACATATGTCTTACACGTTTTTAATAAAATTGTCCAAGATTTCACTCAAAAGGCGTCGACATATACTAAGTTTGACCACGCACCTTTAGCTCAATGCTCCAAGGGTGCCCTCCCAAGCAATGCGGGACTATCACAAGCTCTATCAAATTCCACAAATAAACCCACTAATACCCCGATCTTACCTGTCTAATCAAGAACTACAAAGAGGAATGGTGTATGGGTGCAGCTAAAAGCACCCACCCCAACTGTTGTAGGCACGTCGTCGAAGCACAAATTGTGAGATGTCCTATGTGCAATCTGGGTGCCTACAACACTTTGGGCAGGTGTTTTTACCCCTTTCATCGCGTATGGATACACAATATATACCATTTTTATGTAATTAAGAACTAGAAAGTACCCTAATAATCCATTTGGTCGGTGGTACTTGATCAGAATTCAAAAGATTAATACTTAGGTGCTGTTTGTTTTTTTTTAACGTCTAAATCTGAATTTGCTGAACTGAATTTGCTGAATCTGAATTGGCTGAGTTATATTGGGAGTTAGATGTTTGTTTTCCAAATCTGAATTGATAGGTCTGAATTACATTTTTGACACTTTTACCCTTATTTCATAGGTTAGACAAACATAACCTAAACCGAAAACCTAAACCCTAATTTCTCTCCTCCCATGTCTAAAATAAAAAGAAAAACCTAAACCTAATTTCTCTCTCTTTCTCATATTTCTGCCGGCTCCTCTCTGCAACATTCCCCCTCTCTAATAAAGCAAGTCCTGCGAGGAGGTCCGATCATGGAGGTGCGGCTAGGGATACACTCTCTCTCTTTCAACCCCTTTCTCTCTCTCTGTCCTCTTTCTCTCACCAACAGATTGCCTAAAATCGGCCAGATCCGGCGGGTTCCTTTGTATTTCTCTCTATCTGTCCCTCTCTCTCTAATCGATCTTCAGAATAGTCAAGGATTTGGCAAGGATTTACGATGACAAGATCTGGTTTATGCGTTAGTGGTGGTATTTTGTGGTGTCGTCGGTTTTTGGTGGGTGGTGGTGGCAGGGGTTTGTACCTATTGTGGTGTTGGGGTTTGTGTTGGTGGTGGTGTTCGTGGTCTGGGTGTTGGTGGTGGTGTTCTCTGTGGTGTTGGTGGTCGTGGATCTGGGTGGTGGGTGGTAGTCTGGGTGGTGGTCGTGGTGGGGGATCCTACATAAAATATTTGACTGAAAATATATATAATTAATGGTCTGACTTAGATGGTGGTGGTGGTGGTGGTCGTCGTCGTCGTCTTATTGATGGTGGTGGTGGTGGTCATACTTATAGATGGTGGTGGTGGTGGTCTTATAGATGGTGGTGGTGTTGGTCTGACTCATTTGGTGGTGTTGTTGGTCTTAACTCATTTGGTGGTGGTGGTCTGACTCATTTGGTGGAGGTGCTGGTCTGGCTTAGGTGGCAGTGGTCGTCTGACTTTGGTGGTGGTGGTCGTCTGACCAAGTGGTGGTGGTCGTCTGACTAAGTGGTGGTACGATTTTGCCGGTGGTGGTGGTGTTTAATCATTCACTGTTGGGACAAAAAATCTAAAATACAAGGGCATGAGCGTCATTTGTCGAAATTAAGCAGTTGGACCCATTTTTCAGACTTGTTTTGAAGTCTGAAATATATAGGATCTTTTTCAGTCATTTCAAACTTCGGCCCAATTCAGCCCAATTTTCTGATTTTTTTTTTAATTTGAAAACAAACATATGAAAGATCTGAAAACAAGTCATTTCAAACTTGTAACAGAATGATTTCTCTGCTTGTTTGGCTTCTAGAAAAACACTTCATTTGGAGAAAGAAAAAATAAAAATAAAAATAAAATAATATTATATTAGCAAAGTATTTGACTTTCAAACTATAAGATCATGAAAATAATGTGTCTATTTCCAAGAATCTGGATGATAAGCAAAAAAATCCTTTAGGTTAAAAAAACGTGTTGACAAAAAAGAACACAGTATAAAATTTAAAGGGATGTATTAACAAAGTTTTTTGGTCCCGCCTAAATACGATCGACTACTCCTAGTCCCGGGTCCCCCGCCTAGTCCTTGTTGCCGCCTTTTCCAACATAGGTCACCACCAGCATTGTCACCACCACCACCAGCATTGCCACCACCACAACCAGAGCTGCCACCACCACTGCTGCCACTGCCACCTCCACCATTACCTCATTGGTTTGGAAATGAAAGAGGGGGAAAATCCTGATCTTTCAACTGACAATTCATCTGACTTGATGGTCTGATAATCAAACATCCCCGAAAAACATATAAGCGATGGCATGAGAAACAAAAAAAGAAGGTTATAATGAAATTACTGTAGTATGTAAAAGGGATAGTATCAACTACCAGAGTTAACGAAATCAAACTCTAGAAAACTGAAAATTGGAACAAGTATTCTACCTTTGAAGTTGAGGAGAAGAGGGTCGGTGCAGGGAAGTGCTAGTAGGTGAATCTCCTCGGAACTTCTGCGGCTCAGAAATATCTCTTGAAACTCCTCCTTCGGCAAGATGTGAAACTTCATTCATCCTTGGGAAATGGGCAGGCCCAACAGAGCCAAATTCAAGCTGATCAGAAGAACCTGAAGATGGACGATTCCGTGCCCTCTGAAATATTTAAATTGGTATCAGTCTCTCTCTCTCTACAGCAACATATATGATCGATAAGTGCATCTATCAATAAATATTTGGCAGGTTAAAGAAACTGTGTTCTACTTTTTCCTAATTTCTGAAAAGTTAATTACCATCTAGAGAAGTCGATTTTTCGTGTTTGCATACGTTAGTATACCAAGATGAGCCCTAAATCTTGAAACTACGAAGCCCCGTCAAAATGTCTACTAATTATATTTAAGTGGAAGGATAAAGCTTCACTGGCGGATGGGGCGTCCGGATCGATTGTCACTGAACAACCCGAAATTATGTCCAGCTGCCATATATTTGAAAAGATCTGATGAAAGATATCCAAACAGGAATACTAGCTACATACCTGTTAATACATTCTATCAACTTGGGGTTTTGGTCTAAATCGCAAAAGCTATTATGTTCTAATAACTGCAACGGGTAGAACCACAACAAGGCAGTTCGTTCAGATATACTTAAATTTCTCAGGAAAACGGATTTCGACGTGCAATGACATTAACATAAGCCATGCATCAGCATTTGTGAAACTGGGGCATATAAACTAAGACTGCTTCGTATCCGTCCTTAGATCTAGTTACTAATAGTGACACCAGTAAGGTAAAGGTCTTGTGGTGCTCTCTTCCTAAAGAGCATAACAAAGATTTTTTTTTCATAAAGTACATTTTATAATCAGACATAATGCGTAAAATAAACCAACTAAGAAATCAAGGAAATGTCGAAACCAGAAAAGAATACATAAAGTATCAAGTTCTAGTGATCTTACAGCACGAGGAATATAGGCGCCCGTTCCACCACGAGGAAGAAAGACGCCCGTTCCACCACGAGGAAGATACACGCCCGTTCCACCACGATATCTATGAGCTTCATCGCCATAATGTTGGTAAGCAGCAATAGCCCCACTAAATCCAGGCTGTAGTGGCGGAACAGGAACCACGGGAGGGGCATAACCCGTTAACTGTGTAAATAGATCCACATTTTCTGAAGGAGGTCTAACTGGATCATCCCATGAGAATTGCCCTTGTAAGTACACGGGAGGTACTTCACTAGGTGAAGGATAAGTTAACGGCCCACCATGGTCAAATTGTTTTAGACAGTATCTCCCATACTGTAGATTATGCCAATGGGTGACAAAGTCACCACGGAGGATGTCAGACTCATTCTCATCTGAAACTTCGTCTGGGTCTTCCCCCATGGCTCTCAACCCTGCTTCATCAAAATTACCTCCAGTTAGAAAAAACAGAACTACCTTGTCCCTGACAAAGGGTTTCAAAAGATTCCACATGAAAATTAGGGGTTCTAATTGTTCAGAGATGACAAACAGAACTACCTTGTCCCTTCAAGGATTAGATCAGATGCAACTCACCAGAAACGCCAATCAATCGGATCCTTCAAAAAAAAAATCAAAATTTCCTCTAGTTAGAAAACAGGACTACCTTGTCCCTGACAAATCTCCATGATCTGGTTCAAGATTTTGACATTTATCATCTCAATCTTGGATTTTAGGGTTTCAAAAGTTGCACATGAAAATTAGGGTTTCTAAATGTTCAGAGATGACAAACATAGAGAGGGAAAGAAGATGATGAGAACATTACAGTTAGGGTTTTCGTGTCTCTGCAACTGAGATTGAATGAAGACGAGCGCTCCGCTCCGCGATAACGGTTAGAGAGAGAAAAGAGGCGCATAGCGTCATTTTCCAAGGTCGGAGCTCATTCATCACAGACAACAAGGGTTTATGTTGTAAGCAATCCTGAGCATTTTCCAAGGTCGAAGCTCATTTATCACAGTCAACAAGGGTTTATGTTGTAAGCCATCTTTCTCAGGACTGAGATTTGTAGAACTAGTAAAACTCACAAAGTATCTGCGAGTTTTCCATTAATGGTGGCCGTGATTTGTAGAGCTAGTAAAACCCTAGAATTACAAAGGGAATAAAAACTTACAATATTTTGGTTGATTTCTTCTTCATTAGGGGAATACTTTGTAACAAGTCGCCTGAGATCTGTCGTTGATGAAGGAAAGTTGTCGGAGGAGAGATTGGAAGAGTCGGAGAAGAGAGAACGACTTAGAGGGTGTTTGATTTTTGCACTTATTAAGTGATTTTCACTTAATAAGTGCGGGCCGGCAATTTTAGGTCGTTTGTTTTTTCACTTAATAAGTGAATATCACTTGTAAGTGAGGTCAAAGTAAGTGCAAAAAAGTAAGCTCCAACTTGGAGCTTATTTTTTTGCACTTACTTTCTAAGTGCTAAAAAAGACATTTTTATCCCTACCGAATATAATAATTTCCAATATAACTATAATTAAAAGAAAATCTTAAACAATTGATAAGTAAAAAAAAAAATTTATGACTTTATCAATGACCCTTTTTTCTTCTTCACTCATCCTTCACCTAAGCTTTTCTTTTAAATTTTTTTCACCTCTCTTCTTTCATTAATCACGGAACCACCCAAACTCCATGATGCAATGTAAGTTCTTTCTGCTTCATAATTTTTAATTACTTGAGGTTAATATTTTCAACATAAAGTATTCATAAACCGTAATTCTCTTGTATCCAAACTCGCGAGCATAATGAATTAGTATGAATGTTAATATGCAAATACTTTAAGGTCAAAATAGACAATTTCTCATTTTTATGACATTTAGAAGTAATATAAAAACAAAACTCAAACACTTAGAAGTGATAGAAAACAAACGCCATATCACTTACAAGTGATTTCACTTACTAAGTGATAATCACTTAGTAAGTGGTAGCACTTATAGGTGCTAAAAAATCAAACACCCTCTTAAACAAGAACGCTTTTTTTCTTTTGTTTTTTCTGAAATATTTCACATATTTACACTTCAGTCCTTTACATTATGAGTCATACAATTTTTTTTTCTTTTTAAGCAGAAATAACATCTATTGATAGTTCATAAAGTTTACAGTGATGTTATGCTGGGAGAGAGAGCATATAGGAAGACAGAGAGATATACAAGTTTTCTTCTTCCTAGTGCTAAGAGCTACAGAGTTAGCCATATTGTTAATAGACCTATTGATATATACAAAGGAAATATTCTCAAAAGAAAGGGAAAGCTGCTTTATATTCTTGAAAATGTGTTTTGTCGTCCAATGAGTTGAGTTTTTCTGACCATTTAGGGAGTTGATAATATTTATAGAGTCTCCCTCCAAAATGAGCTTCTTTACTCCATGTTTGATTGCCCGCAAAATACCATGGAGAGCAGCTTTGCCTTCGCCTTCATCTACCGATCTTGCTGTTGAGATGGTGGATTCTCTTGCTCTTTGGTTTCCTGTGCAATCCGATATAACAATAGCCAAAGCAGCAGTAAGAGACTGTCTAAGATAAGAAACATCATAATTAATTTTAAAAAACCCTGCATTTGGAGCCTTCCAAGTTAGATTAGAATTAATCTGTTATTGAGGCAAATTGTTTAAGAGGACCTTTTGAGCTTGCAAGTAGCTCTGGATAGATTTAGTCAAGAAGTCCAGATTAACCTGTTTTCCTCTAAACACCAGATCACATCTTGATTTCCATATGTGCCACAGACTAGTGACCATAGATTCTAAATCAGGAACATTATTAAACCAATCTGTGAATGATGAGTATGAGAGATCATTAACATTTGTGCTAGTGAAGTTTCTTAAGATATCTTTAGTAACATGACAGTTTTGTAGAAAATGGATTTGTGTTTCTTCATCTGTGTTACAGAGAGGGCAGAGAGCAACAATATCCGGCATATAATGCTTAAGCAGGCATTTGAGAGGAAGAATACCCTGAGCCAGCTTCCATAAAAATAACTGAAATCTTGGATGTATTCCAAGCTTCCAAATTGATTTCCAAATTGTTGAATGAGTAGCAGGGGTATTCTGAAATGCCAAAAACTTATAAAGAGAGGAAATTGAAAATTCTCCAGAGTTAGATAGCATCCATTTTTGCTGGTCATGGCTGGAAGTGAGAGGAATAGATTGGATTCTGACTTGTATATCTGAGTTGAAAAGGAGAGACAGAGTAGCAAAATTCCAAGTGTGATCAGGACTAATGAGTTGAGAGACCCAAGTATAACCATGATTGTCAGAATGTTGTCCCAGTTCTTCTATACCTGGTATCCATTTGTCCAACCATATATTAATTTTTGATCCATCTCCTATCTCCCAAATAACATACTGATTAATATTTTGTTGATTTCTCTTGATAGATTTCCAAATACCAGAGGAGTTTGATGGATACCCACCTGAAGCAAGGTCATATTTGTCTTTGATATGTTGAACCCATAAAGAATTAGGTTGAGTTTTAATCTCCCAGTTAAGTTTACTTCTTAAAGCTAAGTTGTCCTTATCAATATTTCTGATTCCTAGACCTCCAATAGCTTTAGAAGTACAAATAGAATTCCAATTCTTAAAGTAAATCTTCCTCTTGTTAGATTTAGGTCCCCACCAAAATTCTCTCTGAAGAGAAGTAATGGAATTTTTTATCTTTGAAGGAAGATCAAAAACAGCCATTTGGTATCTAGGGGCAGCAGCCAGAGAAGACTTGATAAGCTCTCCTATGCCTGCCTGGAATAGCAAGTTTCTTTTCCATGTACTAAGCTTCTGATGGAGCCTATCCAGAATAGGTTGAAAAGTTTTGATTTTGGATCTACCTATGAAAATGTTGATACCCAGATAAGGTTCTTCTTTATTGACAGGTCTAACTTTAAGAATTCTGGCCACCATCCTGCAGTGTCTATTATGAGCATTAGCACTGTAAAAGATACCACTTTTGTTAAAGTTTATCATCTGACCAGAAGTAAGACTGAATTGATTGAGAATATCAAGAAGATTATGAACTGTGGGAATATCCATTTTGATAAGGAGGAGGCAGTCATCTGCAAAAAACATATGAGTGATAATAGATGGAGAATTCCTGAATTTAAAACCTTGAATGAGACCATCTGATTGAGCTTTGTTTAAAAGTCTGCTAAGAGCCTCCATACAGATGATGAATAGGTATGGTGAAAGAGGATCACCCTGTCTAAGTCCTCTGGAAGGAGAAAATTGATCTCCTGGGGATCCATTTAGCAGAACAGAAGTGGTGGTGGTCGATATACATTGATATATCATGGTACAGAAAGTATTGGAGAATCCTAATTTACTCATAATTTGGATAAGAAAATCCCATTCCACTCTGTCAAAAGCTTTTGTCATATCTAGCTTAAGACCTAAATACTTTTGATTACCTTTTTGAATTTTCATAGAGTGGACAATTTCAGAGGCTAAGATGATGTTGTCAGTACCATGTCTACCAGGAACAAAAGCATTTTGGTAAGGGCTTATAAAACTATCTAGTTGGGGCTTGAGTCTATTTGCAATAATCTTGGAGATAATCTTATAAGTGGTATTACTAAGGCTGATGGGTCTAAAACTTGAGGGGGTAGTAGGGTTTTTGGATTTGGGGATCAGAGCTAAATGGGTTTGGTTTATATGAGGTGGAAGAGTTTGAGTTTGAAAAAAATATTGAACCATATTAACCACATCATCTTCAACCACAGGCCAATTATGATGAAAGAAAGATGGGGAGAAACCATCTGGACCTGGAGATTTATCAGCTTTAAGAAGATGAACAACTTGAGTGATTTTCTCAGAAGAGGGAATAGAAATTAGGAGGTTATTTGTATGTTCAGTAATAATGGTCTGGAAGAGGCCTTCAAGAGGGATATGACTGTGAGAGTGATTAGAAGATAACAAATTGTTGAAATGAGATTGAAGTAATTTTCTTATCTCATGATGATCAGTGATCCAGGTGCCTAATTCATCTTGTAAACCTTTAATTCTATTAGTTCTTCTTCTAGAAGAGGCTGCAGCATGGAAAAATTTTGTATTCTTGTCCCCTAAAGAGATAGTACTGTCTCTAGATTTGATCTTCCAATAAGATTCTTGTTCATTGAGGAGGGAATTAAGGTTTGCTAAAATTTTAGGGAACTGGTGAGAGTTGTTACAGTGCTCTAAAACATAAGAGGTATTATTGATATCTTTAACCAGCTTGTTATAATGGTTGAGATTCCAATCTGCCAATAAAGGCTGCAGGTCCATGAGCTTAGTGTGAACAAAAGTATGAGGATTACCTGATCTATTCCTCTTCCAATCCTTTTCTATGATCATAGTACAATTGGGATCTTTGCACCAATCAGGGTTGAATCTAAAAAGTTTTTTAGCATGATCAGAATGATTGGAGGTAGTAACCAATATAGGGTGATGATCAGATCCCATTCTAGGAAGATTAGAAGTAATGGTGTATGGGAATGCTTCTAGCCATTTGGTAGAAGTCAATGCTCTATCCAGAAGTTGCAGGACAAGATTGGGATGGGGTTTATTGTTAGTCCATGTATAGGATGATCCTTGATAAGGAATATCCACAAATCCCAAATTATCAAATTTTCCTCTCCATTTTTGAAGCTGACTAATATTAGGCTGAGTGCCACCTTGTTTTTCTGAGGGATGAAGGATAATGTTTAAATCCCCAATCAGCATACAGGGTTCATGAGGATGAAGATTTTGGGAACAGTATAAGTCAAAATTGTCCCAAAAATCTGCTCTTTTCCTACCATCAGGTTCTCCATACATGAAAATGATAGAGAAAGAAACTGCTTTGTTGAGGCATGTAAACCAAATCTGAATCCAGGAGTGCCATTGAAATGTGTTTTGAATAGATAGAGCATCATTGTAGCCTACAACTAAGGCCCGACTTAACCCTTGAGGACTCTGAATGATAAGAGAGTCAAAATGAAGCTTATTCATAATTGTTTTCACTTTATCATCCTGTTGTTTAGTTTCAGCTAAAAAACAGATATCTGGTGTTGACTTCTGATAAGCTTTTGAAGGTAATGTCTCGTGACTTTTGACCCAAGCCCTTGACAATTCCAACTTAAAACCGACAGAGGAATTTTCGGAAACATAATAGTATAAGAGGATATAAAATCTAACAAATTACTATAAAGAAAATTAACAAGATAGGAGATGAAATGGGTTACCTTAGTAGTAGACACAGGTGAGGTGTTATCTTGCCCTTTGGTAGTTGGTTTTTGAAGATTGACATTGTGCATACCCGAGTTAATGTTGTTGCTTACACTGGAAATATTCATTTAAGGTGCTGATTGAGTAATATTCTGAATAATAGACTCGGAAGCTTTAACTTCTTGAATTGAAACTTTGGGATTACCATTCTTAAACTTTCTGTTCTTTCTTTGATCCTTGTTTCTCTCTGACATGTTCTTGTTAGGGCCAAAGATCTGATCGAAATTTACATCATCCGAAAAATTAGAGGAAATATTTGGAAGAGGAGGGAGGTTTGAAACAAGGGTGAAGAAAGATGGAGAATTATGGGTCTTATCCAGACTAGAGCCTTGTTCTTTCTCATTATCCCAAAAGGGGATATTCTCAATTTGTTTATCCTCTTTGTATCTTTTCCAGAAATGTTCCAAACCTATGACGAAGGAATCAGTGTCATCAAAAATGGTGGCTTTGACTAGATTTTCATCTGCAAGTTGCTTCCTTTTCTCTCTAATGGATGAATGAGTAGGAGAAGAGTTGGTGATCGAGTTGGTTTTGACCGGGGATTCAGTATAAGGAGGAATTGGGGGTTGGATAATTGAGGCTTTCCCTTTATCCCTAGGGTCAATCTCGGGTTTATTCTTTGATGGGCTCGGGAGGATGGGTTCTTTGAACTTAATACCAGTTGGAGGTGCCTGTATGATGTCAAAGTTGGGGGGTTTTCTTAGTAATTGCTTCGTCCAGCTGGGAGATGAAACTTTATCCTTCATAGTATGAGGGATTGCTCTGGTGGTATGGATAATAGGGGGTTGATTGCTTCCTGGGATTGGATTGAGATATCCCTCCTTGGTGACCTCACTAATGGAGACAATAGCTTGAGATAGAATTTTTATTTGATTGTCTGTTTTTCTGTTATTAGGTTTGGGAGGTTGTAATCCTAGAATAGATTTAAGGGTACAAGGCAGAGGTGTTGGTTTAGTGACTTGCATGGAGACTATAGGGGTGGATTGTTGATTATCAGGATCCAGACAAGGATATGGAGAGTGGTCGATGATCCTACAGTATAGACAAGTAGATTTTGGGAAAGGGAAGAATCGATAATCGATTCGAATAAGATCTCCATCTAATTGAACAGAGGTGCCAGTGGGGATTGGTTTAGTGACATCCCAGACAATGTCTATTTTGATCTTGTTATCAGGAAGAGTGGTCCATTTATCAGGGATGAAATGAAGTACATGACCAAGAGGGTTTGCTATGACTCGAAGATCAGATTCAAAGTGAAGACAAGAGGGATAGTGGGACATGACCACAGAGAATATATCAAAATGCAGAGGAATCGTAGCCGGGTTAGTATCCACATCATAGTTGTGAAGAATAAGAAGATAATCTAGCACAATGTAAGGCTTGTTAATGAGGACCCTGGTTTTATCCTTTTCCACTTGAAATTCAAAGATGAAGAAGTTTTGCCTATTAGGAATGGGTTCAATAGTGAACGGAAAAGAGACTTCCCATTTTCTTTTAAGTTGGTTTTGAATCTTGCACAATGGGATAAAATGGTGACTGCAGAGACGACCTATGAGCTTTCTATGAAGATTGAGGGTATCAACAGATTGGGTGAGTTTTTTATCAAGGAAGACAAGAGGTTCTTTAGTAGCCGGGATAGTAAGTTTGTTTTCCATTTGGTCTGCAAGTTGAGTTGCAGAGAGAAGAGTTGTATTGGCTTGAGTTTTGGGAGTGTTAGTCATTTTGCTGGTCTGAGTAATGATGATGGAAGATGAAGGGGTGAAGAACTCGTCGGAGCTAGCGTGTAGAGTTGAGGGAATGAGGGTTTTAGGGAAGTCACGCTTGCATGCAATCCATTCTTCATAGAGTACGTGTCGTAACTTGAAATGAGAGCCCATAAATTCAGGGAATATGGGTTGGGATCTTGTTGTTCCCAAAATACCGCCCAATAAAACTCCCGGTATTGCATGGTTACATAAAACCACTCGAAGAACCCAAAAGTTTCTTTTCATCAGATTGTGATGAATACCCATTCCCCACAAATGAGAACTTGATGACGTCAAAGGGATGTCAAAAAAGAATCTCTTGAGTGGGAATTTTATGATTCCAAGCTTGACATCTGTGATAGGGTTTGGGCCGCCACTTGTAGGTTGGAGTCTTCATCTTCCCCACTACCGTCGGGACTTACACCTCACCTGAAAATAGAAAGATAAATCTAAAGGAGATTAAAACAAAGAAGAAGAATAAGAGCTAACCGAGAGGATAAAAGAAAGAGAAGAAGAGAAAAGTAAAGGAAAAAAGATTTTCTCCCTGCAGAATTGGGCTCGGGGGATCCCTTGCCTCCGATAATCTAAAGATAGAAATCAAGGTTGTTAACACTGAAAGTTAAAATTCCGGCACACAAATAATCCGGTCGATACAGTTAATGTATCTATCTCAAAGATGGCGACTGTAGATATTTGAAACTGACAACTTAAACTTGGTTAACGAGGGTGAAAGGGGAGGAGCTGCTGACGTCACTGTAGAGCTTCTCTCTCTTCACAACTCTAATTCCACTTAATGACACCCACCCTTTTCAGCCCAAACATAGAAGGTCCTTTAAAATATAATCTAAAAGTCTAATCCCCTTTTACTAATCTTTATAGCTCCCCAACAACAAATTCCACCTCCCCTTACCAATCGCCTTTTCCAATTACAAAACAAGTATATAGAGACAAAAGAGAAAAGAGGTGCGAAGAAATGGAGGAAACTAGAAAGTCGTGAAGATAGGGGTACGTTTTATATGTTGTCGTGGGACCCGTTATTTGTTATTTTGCTTATTTGTCATCATCTTATTTGGCAGTAATGTTGATGACGTGTTTGTCTGTAGGATCTGCGCTGATCATAATGTGTGCATCTTGTTGAAATATCTTTCTACGAGGGTGTAACCCGTGCCCGCAGGGCACAAACAGTATGAATAAATTTAAAGTGCGACTTTATGAATAAATTTAAAATTAATTTAAGTAAAACAAAGTCATAATCAATTCATTAGTTCACTTCTCATTGCGGGGAGCACTGAACCTTCTGGGCACCACCATGCATATTATCCTGCTTGGTTCCTCATCTATTCCTCGATGTTCACAATTTCCCAACAATTAGTCTTGATGAGCTAGTTACCTACCGTCCAGACAGGTCAACACAAACTTAGGGTGATCCTTCCACAAAAACACAAACAATATATCTCCAGTCATCGTCACATTCTGCAAACAAACAAAAAGAAGTTCAGACCATTGCTAAAACCCACATTTCTTATTTGAAATTCAGTTTCAGACTTGAGTTGCCTCGTACCTGATTTCAAAATAGTTATTCACTATCTGACAGTTTAAATAAAAGCTCACAAAACCGATTGCATCGAATAACAGAAATAATCAAGTACATACATCAAGCATATCAAACATGTTTTCTATGGTGCTTCTTAACCACTTATTGTCCATGTAAGCAGTGAACTTGTCGAGATAGCCGACTCATCTTGAGTTGGGTTTTCTTTCTAGTCTGATATTAAGCTATAATAGATTGACATCTAAGGTCATTGAAATGTTGTTATACTTTACATTCATCATTCACGTTCATCTTATGATAATTGTTTTAATTTCCCAAAAGAAAACTTACATAGACAGAAAGACATTGTAAATGAAGATCCAATATTTATAACACCATTTTGAAGCACAACTTGAATTAATAGTGTAGTATTCATGAAAGTGGAGCTTGAAGTAAAGAACCGAGATACTGGCTGAATTCTGTGCAAAGTTAAGAACCCAAAATCAATTTGAAACCATGTATACTTACAACCAGTTTCATATTTGCAATGGTATGGAGGAGTATTCTTGAACATGGTTACTTATATTAGAGCTTTATCTACCTGCAATAGAAAGTGCACTAACTATTTAGAAGAAAAAAAAATTAATGATTGAAAGATAATTTGAAGATGGGATATCCCCTACTGCTGAAGTCACTTGATATGGCACCTATAACACAGTCTTTACACAAATAAAGTAGTTTTCTAAAGCAGTTGCTTCATGTGTTGCGTCTTAATGGGTCGAAGATGTATAATAACTCACAAATATAAACACGAAGTACCCTTGGGGCAAAATTACAAAACAGTGGGTGCCCCATGATGTTCTAGTTTTATACTTCATTATTAATAGTATTTGAAACCTAAATGTGAAATCATAGATAAGAAACCTAGAGATAAACCCTGTATAGTTTCACGCCACAAAATGTAAACGACTAAAGCAAGGATCTCATAAACCATAGGAAGAATGAAAAGATGGACAAAAACAATTGAAGAAAACAAAGATAGCAGCGACCATTAAGTAAAGGAGCAAAACGGATTTAGGCGAAATCCAAATTAGACCCCAGATTTTAGTGCAAATTTTGCTCACAAATTTTGGTCAATCATTTGTTACAATATAAACTTGATAGTACTATTAAGGCCTAATTATACAAAGTAATAAAAACACAAACATCAAATTATCCAAAACCAATTAGTAATTTGAATAAGAAGCTTTATGTTTGCTATTTGCCCAAGTTAAATGAAGTAATTTACGGTTTTCATTTAGCCGACTCATTGTGTTCTATTTAAGAATGTTAGGAGTTTCATTACAATCGAAGTCATTCCGGTTGGTTGGTTAAGTTTGGAACTTTTAAAAACCCATTTGAACAAACAACAAAATGAAAAAGTATTATTGTATCAAACAAACTAAGAAAGCTATATTACAAACTTAATCCCTTTCAACAAAATCTCAGAAAAAAATGAATACGAGTAATAGATAGATTGAGATACATGAGAGAAAATGGCGTTGTGAGAAAAATAGAAAGACATGAATCTAAAACTAAAAACAACGACCATGAATTTGAAACTAATACCAACATAAGCACAACAAATAACACTACAAAGCCTTAAATGAGACCCAACTAAACTGGAGATAACCAAATTAGTTGAAATAATGAAACCAAAGTCATAGTTACTGATAAATGAAACTAAACCCTACTTACATAAAAGTAAAATGAGAAGACAAAAGTTTCTATTGATTTAATATGAAACCCTAAACAAAAACCTGTATGGGCCAAAATACGTCACTAGGAGCGCCTCCAGAAATCTAACGATTCATGGGCTTATACGGCGACTAAGACCGTGAAATATAGGCTAATGGGCCCTACCCATCTATCTTCGGGCACCCCAAAGCAACGCCAAATTACGCAAGTATTTCCAGCTCTGGATAAAGAGGTTTGTCCTCACCAGCAGACCTCCCCTCGTATATCCGTTAGGGAAACGTGACGACAATATCCCGGATATACCCATTAGGGGAGTTACGATCTTCGTATTAATGGTGACAGCTCTATGCGTTACCGTAGTAAAGAGACAGCTCACCGCCAGGTGACAGTCGACCACAAACACTATAAAATGATCGAGAGGAAGATGATACAGGGCATCTGATTCCGAGCAAACACATCGAGTACAGATTCAATACTAACATCCAATTTCTCTCTCATACAGAGCGAGCATCTGAGCAACCATCGAGCTTCCTTCCTCTCACCTAAAAACAATTGCGATTTAATATACCGATGCAAGACCCTTCCAAGTATAAGGCTTCCTCAAGGTTCTACCCACGTTTCTCTCTCCTGGGCGACCTGACAACCAAGTAAGGTTGACCTACGTTTGTATCTCTTGGGCGACAGACACCAAGGAAGCTCGACCATTACTTTCTCTCACTTGGGCATCCTGACAACCAAGGAAGGGCGACCTACCATTATCAACGTAGGCAGGTACTTTATATCTCCTGGAGGTCAGACTTTCCTTACCTCACCCACGTGAATATTTACAAGGTCAGACCTGAAAGATTCTCATTTATTTACGACACAAACCCTAGGACAAGGCAAACTACCCCAGGGCTGCCTTATTTAAGGACGTACCTCGTAGATTGTCATAACCATTCTTCAACCAAGTCAGTCATCCGTAGAGAGCGAGCTCTGGCCACTCTACGAGTCGTGCCTAAGCTCCGACCATTATCCAACCAACAGTAACATTCCAAGGCTAATACCCACGTACACTATACTTCTCTTGCAAATTTACTGACTTGACCGTCGGAGCCCCCTTAGGCCGGCACCATCCCGGTGTCCCCTAAGACCTCACGGTCACATGTGTTTTTGTCCCTTTTGTCACAGGTTAAGCCCAAAGACGTTGTCGGTGCCCGCAAAATTATTAACAGGTGGAGGTTCGACATCCGGTCAACGACCCGGTCCAGCAGCTGACTTCTTGACCTGCGATTTCCTACCCCCACAAAACCCTAAATCGATTTAATATGAAATGTAGTGTCCAGAAAGGGAAGACAGAGAGAAGCAGAAGTTACGTTTTGAAGCTCTATCGATTCTCAGTTTATGTGAAAGAGAAAAACTGAGAGATAAATTTCACTGTAATTGACGAAATCCTAAATGACCAAATCTCTCCTTGGAGTCTATGAAACAATACACCCAGGAGTGGCCCGTGACCAAAGCCACCAAAGCGGTCGCTTTGGGCCCCAAATAATCAAGGGCCTCATGTTTCTTATTTCGTATGTAACTTTCGAAAAACTAATTATACTTTAAATCAATGTCAAACATAATTTAAGGTGTAGCTTAGTGGTAAAGAGTTTAGATCTTGGGTAAAAGGTCGAGGGTTCTATTCTTACTCTTTGCATTGCCGAAATTTTATTTAATTTTTTTCTCATATCCATTGTATGGGCCCCCAATTTTTAATTTCGCTTGGGGCCTCCGATATACTTGGGTCAGCCCTGAATACACCACAGTAAATTAATGTTTATGAGCATTCAAGTTTAACTAACAAACACACCTTCTTCAAATTATTGAAACTATATAGTCGATCCAATAAACAATCTAAAAGAATGGCTCCCATAATTAAATAGTTTATACATGTACCTGAATCATGTTAGGTTCTTGAATCTCCATGTAACTTCTGCAAAAATGAATGCTCCCAATTCAGGTCTTCAATCTTCAATAAGCTCAAAATCAAAGCAAGCAATCTGATCAAAACCCAAAGCAACAAATCATTAGATCATAGTCAATCCCTTCTTCCCCCATTTACAACAGTTTGGTGAAAAATACAACAAAGAAAGAAAGAGAGATGACCTAAAACTCAAATAAATCAAAATCCTAAACCAATTTAAGTGGAGAGGTAAACTCTAAATAAAATAACTCAAAACCCTAATGTGATTGTGCGTGAGAGAGACAGAGAGGCGTAGAGTCAAAATCAACCGTGTGTTTGTGTGCGTGAGAGGGAGAGAGAGAGAGAGGGAGAGAGAGAGAGAGGGAGAGAGAGAGAGTGTCTGGAGGAGATGAGATAGTATGGGAGGAAGGGCTTGACAGAAAGCGTGAGAATGAAGTTTGGGCGGGAAGATTGGGTTGTTTGTGAAGGGTATCTCGCGAAAGATGCTGTTTGTTATAATCTTCACCCTCAGATGAAATATAATTAGATCTGGACCATCCGAATTTGAAATTTTAGATCCTAGTCATCCAAGATAAACTTGTGAGGATAAATCTGAGCCATTGGGAGGAGGCAAAAAGATACCCTCCTCCCTTATTATGTAGATATTTTAAGATATCCCATATAATATTTTTACTATACTGAAATATTAGGAAGTATCAAATAATAGAAACTAATAAGATATTAGGAACTACTAAATATATTAGAAGCTAGTAAATATATTAAAAAATTAGAAACTAGTAGTTTTGTAACTCTATAAATAGAGTCTTGTATTTCTTTTGTGATCAAAGAATAAAATAAAATTCTTTGATCATTTTGAACTCTTTCTACCATTAAATTAAAATATAATAATCCTAACAATCTCCCCCTGACATATGATTTTTGTTAAACTATGATAGACTATCGGACTAAGACTTATTACATCTTGAGCTTTGAGACGGGTTTAGGATGGTCTCGTTGTTGTTTAGTTTTTGGTGGTCTTCACTCTTCACCACATATCTCGTCCACAACTGTCAGGAAATTTTCCTACTGTTTTGGTATCCAAAAGAACATAACTAGAGATTTAACACGAATTGAAACAAAATGTTTGAAATACTATTGATCTACTTGGAATAAACCACTAAACAGAATTTCACAATATATATGTGCAAAGTAACATAAAACACAAATTGTCAACAACCTTTGGTTGGAGTGGTAAGAGGTATAATCTTCCACTTCGGAGGTCAAGGGTTCGATGACCATTCAAAAAAAAAACATAAAACACAAATTACTTGTTCACAAACCATGAACAAAAAATTTATTATTGTTTGTACATAAGAGAATAGTTTGATGAGCAGAGGTCGGTAGTCATACATATAAGCAAAATAGACTTCTCTATCGTATCGGAATATTCTTGCTGTTGTGGAAACGATATAAGGTATTTGATCAATATCGAATCACATGGTAGTGTAATAGGCCCATTTCTTGGCAGTCCAAACTCTTCTCTAGACATTCTTAATAATTCTCTAAAGATAATGTTATTTAGATATTCAAGTGGAACAACAAAACGATTCTTATCGATAGTGTAAAAGTACCATTTATTAGTATCATTGGGTAGTAATGATATTCTTGTTCTTCTTTTAATAGCAACCTTCTTTTGCCATTTCTTTGCCATTGAGACAAGGCTCTTTGGGCCAATCATTTTGAGTTAGTGATCTTTAAAAAGAAGAAGGGGTCTAAAGAGAAAGAAGGTATAGGGAGAGCTAGTGATCTTTGGATTGATTTTGAGTATGTGTATTAATAGATGGGCTTACATGGTGGTGGAAACTTAGGGATGGATAGAAAGAAAGAGGGCAAGGTAATTGGGGGATTGGGTCATGTTTGGAATTAGTTGAGGAAACAAAAACAAACATGAGAATAGGGGTGGGAAATGGACCGGACGGGTAGTCCACGGTCACTTACTCTTCCGGTCCGGGCGGAACGGACAAATACTCAATTTGTCCGTTCGGACATTCGAACAAATCGGACAGTTACTTGACAAAATTTGGTTGTCCGTTGTCCGTCCGTATCCGCCTAAATTGCCGGACAATCCGGGTACCGGACCGGTCGGACTCGGGCACAATGTTGCTTTTTTTTTACTTTTTTTTTTTTTTTTTTTATGAAGAAAACATAGCATAACTAAAATATCCATACAAAGTACTAACATATAGCTTTAACAAAAGAAGGTAATACATTCCATATTTTCGTACTATCATTCCTCCTGCCCCATTTAGCTACGCCTGAGTATTGCCTTCCCGGTTGATAAACGTAAAGATAATACCATCAAATTTATCCCTGAGCTCTTTAGCTTGTTGCATGATCTTGTAGATTGCCAGTGGAGACTAACATTTTGTCCGTTGATAAAGTGGATAAGCGTTTGGTTATCACTTTCTAAATGAACGTGGTTAATGTTCAAATCTAAAGCCCATTTGATGTTGTAAAGTATGGCAATGCTTTCACATTCTTCCGCATTCTGACCTCGTACAGAGTCAGCCGCTGCAATAACAAAAGCGCCTGTTTCGTCTCTGATGATACACCCAATCCCTGCTGGTTCTGAGCTTTTGGAGAAAGAAGCATCAACATTAATTTTAAGATATGGTATCGATGGAGGTCTCCATTTTTCCAGTTTGGTTTTTTCCCTGCAAACTTTAGGTATAAAGGGTTCGATCTTAATAGGCGTGATGGTATTGGCATTTATCCTATCAATGATCTGTCTAGGATTTTGTTTCGTTTTGGAGAAGCTGTTTTCACATCTTGCTTTCCATAAAAACCATAGAATTTTGGCATATAGTAGACCAATTTCCTCATCTAGTTTTTTCCATTGGTGTATCCATTGGATAGTAGATATAATATGGTCTGTTCTTACCTGATAATTAAACCAAATAGCTTTAGCAAAGGTGCAATGAAGCATAACATGGTCTAAAGTTTCGTTTTCATTACAGTTAATACAAGAGAATTGGTTACCAATGTATTTACCTATTTTTTCCTTTACTGGTAGAGCATTAGTACAACATTTCCATAAAAATAATTTGACTCTAGGAATCGTATTCATGTTCCATATGAAGAACCAGTCCGTTTGATCCTGCATAAGGTTAGTATATCTAATTCGCAGAGAATTATACATAGATTTAATTGAAAAATTACCAGATCTAGTCAGCGCCCATCTAGGAATATCCTCCTGGTCACTATGTATGTTAATGCTCAGGATAGCATTACAAATTTCAGTGTTGAAACAACAATGTAAAATATTAGTATTCCAAGTTTTGTTATCCATTAGTTGTGAAACTCATTTGAGATTAATCTCATTGTGATTCGTGATAGGCAGAGGGTAATCCGGAATCCAGAAGTCCTGCCAAATATCAATATTGTCACCTTTGTTGATGTCCCAGAAGATCAAATTCTGCATATGAATAGACTGTTTGTTGATGGATTTCCAGATTCAAGAATGGTTAGGTTTGGGAGGAGTGGGTTTAAACGAATTCGGAAAATATTTTCCTTTAAGAATTTTAACCCAAACTGCATCAGGAATTTTGATAATACGCCAATTGATCTTGTTCAGAAATGCCTGGTTATCAAGAAGAGGGAGACGAATGCCCAGACCGCCAAATTTGCGAGGTTTGCAAATGGTGGCCCAGTTAAGCGTATGAAAAGTTTTGGATTTTCCCCACCAGAAGGTCCTTTGAATGGACTCAATGCTATTGCAAATGCCTTTAGGAATTTGCGAGGTTTGCAAATGGTGGCCCAGTTAAGCTTTTTTTTTTACTTGAATGCCTATAAAAGATATTCATTAAGATTTTACCCAAGCAAAGTCGATAAAACATAATCCCACATTGTAAACTTAGTCTTTCCATGCATATACGTGTAAGTATGTAGTCTAAATGTTAACTATATCAATTGATTCGCATACACGTGTAAGTGTGTAGTCTAAATGTTAACTATATTAATTAATTATAACTATCTATATATGATTAAAATGTCTAAGTAAGTCGAAAATATCAATCGGTCGGGCTTACCGGCCGGACTCGGGCGGAATGCCGGTTGGAGCCTCTTGTCCGTGTCCGTCCGACTAAATTTGCCGGTTCGGTCGGGTAGTGTCCGTCTCGGACACAGGACGGCCACGGTCACATCGAACTCGGGCAGATCCGGACTCATGGGCCTTTTTCCCACCCCTACATGAGAAGTCATATATGTGAAACATTGGCATTCATCTTCTATTGGTGGGAAAATTTAACAAACATAGCACGTTTTAAGTTCTAAAGTTCGGTTGTTCTTATGTCATGAACTACGAACATGCAATAAATAAAGTTAGGTGGTCAGTCAAGATGAAACATAACAAAAAAACAAATGTGTATCGTAAACGTCTTCACAACGAAGAAAGAATCTAAAATGTACAAATTCTCAATTCTCTATACTCTTTTACACACCCATATACGTAAAATTTCTGTAAAAATACAAGATCACAATACCTACCTATGAATGTCTCGATTATAATTTGGAATCGAGCTTTTATCACTCAAGCCTCTGTATAACCCTTCAGCTGTCTCATATAATCACTAAGGATCCACATTCTAGTGTGAATTTAAGAAGATGAGAGAGAGAAAGAGACATAACCACAAGCTGCTAATAATGTAGTGTTGGGGCTGCTTTAAATCCTTGAGACGCAAATCCATGTGCAGAGGGAAATATTGCATTGCGTGAGGAAGTGAACAATTGGGGCATGCTGACTAAATGTCACATTAAGTTGGGTCCATATGCCTACTTGTTGCCTGCCCTAGTTAAATATACTGTTTTGGAATTTGGCTTGCCCAAGTATACCCCTAATTTAGGCAATTTTAAGCACTTCAATTCAAACTTGGCAACAAACTTAAAAAGAGGTTCCCCAATCCCAAAAAAATCACTTTAGAGTTTTTTTCCCGGCCTCAGAATCGGTATAAAAAGTCTGGTTAGGGACTAACTTGTCATGGTTGAGATGGTTAACGCTAGGTTCTGTGAAGATTTTACATCTCGTGGACTAATTTGTCATGTTTGAGATGGCTAATGCCTGTAATGCTCTCTCCGAGTCCAAGTAAAAAAAAGAAAACATTGTTACTTAATATCCTGTATCAATGGTTTTTTTTAACACAAGTGATTCTACTAAGAATTTATGGCTATATGGCCAAAAAACGACTCCTAGTAGAACTTTTAATCCTCTCTAATCTTATAAAGAGTTTAAAGACCAAATTATTAATACAAATAGATATCTAGTCCATTTGGACACATCTAGAGAGAAAACACAAATCCCTAGAATACCAGTTCATTTCTAGTATCTAAACTAACCTTCTATCTATATAACAAAACAGATTGGTTGTGACTGGGACAACCTGACTAGGACAAAGAAAGGGAAAATTTGCCGACTAGATTGTCTTATGCTGACTGGGTCAAAGCCAACAAAGTTGAATCTAACCGTTTTTTTCGTTTGAACTTTAATCTTGACCTTTAGATTTCTTACATTCTAACCAAAAGATTAATTTATTCACCTTCTCCATAAATCATCAATTTGTCTTAAATCAGTTACAATTTTCTTAATTTCCCCTCTTTAATCCATCTGCACAACTGCTGTATTGATTGCTCCATCTCCAATGAATTTATTTCAATTATTCTCAGTCTCTTCAATTTCTCTTCAACACCCCACTCAATTTTGTTCTTCACTTTGACCGAGCCTCACTTATCCCTTTCTCTTCATAACACACGGCCCGAACACCACAAAAACGCAAAGAAAAACTGAAATCAAAAAGTAGATAGAATCATTCGTTTCCTCGAAGTTTGAAATTACTTATTAAACAATTCTAAAACCATAGCAAAGTTCAATTGAAGATTTTTTTTCTCCCTATTGAACCAATGACATACTTGGATTTATTTGGTTGGTTTTGCAATGGTCAAGTTCAATTCAAAATACTGTGAGCTCCAGCTGTTTGATGAAAGTCCTCAACCAGTTCAGACATTTTATCTTCAAGGTTACTACTTTCTATAATCTTCCGTATAATCAAATTTTTGTTATTAAGGTAATTGGTTATCTAAATTTGATCTTCTTTCGTCAAATTTATATATTCAATATGTTGTTTTGACCTTCATTCACTTTAGTTTTCATTTGTTCATGAAAGAGAGGGAATAACATTCCAAAATGTCTGGTTGGTTGTGGTAGACCAACCCAAAGATGGTAATGAATATTATAAAGAAACATCCGTAATATTTATCAAACTTTTTTCATGATAATTGTCCCAGTTAAATTCGAACGTAGATGACAACGGAGAAGGGTAAATCACATTCATCTAAATTTTTTTTTGTAGAAACATCCATAATATTAATCTAATTATTTTCATGATAGCTTTTTTTATTTCTAAAGTTGTTTTGGCTTTGAGTGGTCTTCAATGTGCCAATTGTTTGTGGTTGGGTGTGACTCTCTCAGAGAAAATTGTGGGAGTTTTTTGCAGGAACTTGTGATTTGCCATACTCATTTGCCACTTAAGAGAAGGCATGATAAAAGGTCTCTTTTCAATACAATCTATACTTTAATTCATTGATTAAATCTCTAACGACTCATTCATTTTTTGCGATTTTAACTTCCTCATAACTTTGTTCCTTCACTTTAACTCTTCGACCGGGTTAAGAAAAGAAATCAGATAGTATTTATGTAATCATATTTCTTTTTATATGATAGATGAGGTTGATATATGATTATCTCTTTGTTATATTTAGAATGAAGCATCAGATTTGCGAGACTTAACGTATGTTGTATCTCATTTTGTTCAGATTACTGTTTCACTATAGCATAATGTATCTACTCCGACGTGAATAAGTTGTATGTTGATCTTGCGAGGGCTGGTGGTTAGAATTGCGAGTTTTACCAATGTTGTCTTGATGTGTTTGAAGATTTTAGGGTTTAGAAGAAGTAATTTTCCATGAATAATGATCTTTAGTTTTTGTTATAATTAATAAAGGTAGGTATCACCAAAGATAATCATATAATACATTTCAGTATATGGATCATTTATAAGGTACTAAAACTAAAAAAAAAATCAATTTTTTTTAATTATTTTAATGTCTTCTGCATTTCAACATTTTTCGACGCATTCGTCATAATTATAGTATGATCATATTTTTATGACATGTGTTTTCAAAATTAAGCATGGAAACCATGGATCATCAGGAAGAATGAGGTTGATATTAACCAAGGTAAGTTTGTCTCACATTCACACATACATTTTTCTTTAAACACTAAATTTGATTGGGATCTTTCATTTCTCACTTGAGTTTATTCAATATATCTGTTAATGTTGAATAGATTCACTTGGAGTTCAAGCCAACAAGGTTAGAATTGAGTTTAATTGTGCAATGTTATATGTTAGCTTCAGTTTTCTGTGTTACTACACTGGTCTTTGATAAAGTGGAACCAAAGTGTTCTATTTTGATTGTAAAATGATATATAGATTAGGTTTAAGAAAATTTTGTTGTAAATTTGAGACGGTTACTTTGAGTGTATATCGATAAATAAATTTAAAATTTGCACCTATTAGCAATAGTTTATATCAAATAATAAGTTAAATTTAAGATGAAACTTTTTTGTTGAAAGGGTTTAAGATGAAATTGATTGTAAATATGAGTGTGATACTTAACTTGTTGTATGTTGAATCTCTACGCAGATATTGAATGGATTTCTGGGTGTGTAGCATATATTGACATGTGGTTTGTTTCTTGACTTTTTTATATGTTGATGGTGATTATGAACATGAATTCGGCCAGAAATGGTAACGAATAGTTGATCCGACCCCGTTATTTTATGGGGAAACAATAGAATACAATTTCAAATATGCACTTCAGAGGAATATGCAGGTTATGGGTAGTTGATATATTGATGTTTTAAGGAGTAAGATGTAATAACGACACTTGGTAGTCGTTGTATTAAACTATTTCGTCCATCGATCGAAGAGTTGGAGGAGGTTGTTGCAAGTAACTTTTTAAATCCAGTTTTTGACTTCTACCATTGTAAGATATGCTACACTCATATATGTCATTTGACTATTCAATATTCATAGTTCGCAAAGTGTTACTTTTGTGTTTTCATTTTATTGCATGTTACTTTGAATTTCAAACAAACTTGTTTATGTCCCTTCTTTGAAAATTCCACGTGTTACGGCTAATATGTTTGAGTTATATAATTATATAAGATTTGTGATATAAAAAAAGAATTTGGCCGTGCCCATTGGGCACGGGCTATACCTAGTATATATAAAAACACATTTAAGCTCAAACTAACCAAATATCTTTTCCATTTTTATCTCCTGTTTCTCTCTCCAATCACGTTTCTAAATATATAAAAACATATTTAAGTTCAAAATAACCAAATATCTTTTCCATTTTTATCTCCATGTTTCTCTCTCCAATCACGTTTCTAAACAAAGAAACCGTGATCTTCATCATCTTTTTGTAACGAAACCTTCTGGTTTTATCTTTCTCTATCTCTCTCCATCTTAATCGTCTGAAACTATCCTCCATTAAAACGGAAACCTTAGTTTCATAATCGTTTGAGTTGTTGAAATTATCTTATTCATTGTTAATCAGGTAAAACACAAATCAATTTATAAGTTTTCAGATTATGTTTCAGTTTATTATAGTTGATTATCTCTCTATAAATCTTAATCGACTGAAAATCTTCCATTAACTTGTTTCATATTCATTAGAGCTTTTGAAAATCATCATCTTAATTGTTAATCAGGTAAACAAAATTCTTCTTTACTGATTCTGTTTCAAATCGAGTAAGTTATTATTGTCTTTTTCTCTCTAAATATTTCATTAATGATTTTGATCTTGATGAGATAATCCTTCATTACTGAATCCTACAAATCGAGTATACAGATTGTTGCAATCAATCATCATATCAGATATATATAGATTTGTAGATTATGCGAAGTATGATATTCACATTTTTCTTCAGATCTGGTTTTCCATCCGTACGGATTTATGAAACGTGATTTTTCGTACGGTTTCTCATAACAGTATTAACATTACATTTACTTTATCTTAAATTACCATAATTTAAAGTAAATTATACAAACATCTCCTCTACTATGTTTTTCAAATTGAGAACATGATATATGTATTTTCTGACAAAATATATATACTTTATCACGAATATCATGAATATTATATTATTGTCCATAAATTATACGAATATCATGAATATTATGTATGATTTTGACACTCTCGCTGCGTCATTAAATGCGTCAGGCAATTTATTAGCAATCTCTTGTAGATGTATTATCCTTTGTACTTCAACTTCAGATTGATTAGTACGAGGATCAAAGTGAGACAAATTTGGAGTAAACCAAGAAAGTTCCTTTTTAGTAATATTTGCTTCAGGCAAATTTACTCCCCTTAATGGCGGGAAAATTGTCTCATCAAAATGACAATCGACGAAGCGTGCAGTGAAAGTCTCGCCCGTCTGGGGTTCGAGATATCGAATAATAGATAGTGTATCGAAACCAATATATATTCCTAGTCGGCGTTGAGGCCCAAACTTTGTGCATTGTGGAGCTGATATAGGAACATATACAGCACATCCAAAAATACGCAAATGAGATATGTTGGGCTGCTGGCCTTGAACATATTGCAAAGGTGAATATTGGTTATTTAAAGTAGGGCGTAACCTTATCAAGGCGGCAGCATGGAGGACTGCGGGTCCCCATGCAGTGGCAGGTCACTTCGTCCTAATCAACATAAGTCTTGCAATCAGTTGGATATGCTTAATGAATGATTCAGCTAGACCATTCTGAGTATGAACATGAGCTACAGGATGTTCAACATTAATTCCAACTGAGAGGCAATAGGAATCGAAAGTACTCGATGTAAATTCTCCTGCTCAATCTAGACGAATCGACTTAATCGGATAATCAGGAAAGTGAGCTCGTAAACGAATTATCTGAGCTAATAACTTTGCAAACGCCTGCTTCCGAGTCGAGAGCAAATTTACATGAGACCATCTAGTTGATGCATCGATTAATACCATAAAATATTTAAATGGTCCACACTGCGGGTGTATAGGGCCACATATATCACCTTGAATCCTTTCCAAAAATTTGGGAGATTCGATATGTACTTTTGTCAGGGATGGGCGAGTTATAAACTTTCCCAGTGAACAACCTGTGCAAGTAAAATCTCTATCTATCAGAAACTTCTGGTTCTGAAGAGGGTGTCCCTGGGAGTTCTGTATTATTCTACTCATCATGGTAGAGCCTGGGTGTCCCAGTCGATCATGCCAAATCTTATAAGTATTTGTATCGTGCAACTTCGGGTTAACAACGACATAGGATTCGACTGTTTTAATCTCAGTAAGATATAACCCAGAAGAAAGAGCTTCAAGTCTTTCTAGAACACGCTTCTGGCATGATATACTTGAGGTGATATATAAATATTCTTTCTTATCCTCAGACCCAGTTTCGACGTGATACCCATTTCGACATATGTCTAGGAAGCTCAACAGATTCTTCAGGGATCTGGTCGAGTACAAAGCGTCGTCTATAATTAGTTTAGTATCACGAGGCAATATTATAGTAGATCTTCCGGAGCCTTCTATAAGGCTTGATGAGCCGGCGATAGTAACCGCATTTGCCTCAAATAATTTTAAGGTCGAGAAATATTTTGTATTTCGAAGTATCGAATTTGTGGTCCCACTGTCTGCTACACAGATATCTTCACCACCTTTGGATATGTTTCTTCCAGAATCCACACCTTTTATAAAATTAAACAATATAATATTGATAACTATTGTAAAAGAAAGTAAATAATTTACAATACCAAAAATAAACAAATCATAGTTAGATAAATTAACATATTAGTTAGTAAAATCAAATATATGATTAGATCGATTGATTCCTTCAGGGAGACAATATCTTATACACAATGGTGGATCAAGCTCTTGAGATTCATCTCTCTAGCTTCAGGCTTCAAAGATGCTTGATATAAATCCACAAAGTGTTTTGTCGTACAACAGGTACGGGACAAACAACTAAGCATTCTACAGCTGTGACAAGCTTCTTCCCGAACCTTCAGAAGGTTATTCACCTTATCATTCTTAGGTTCGGTACTACATATTGAGTTTATCTCTTTTCCCACTTCAGGTGGGTTACATATTGGTGGTTTCTTCCATAACCATTTCCCATTTGTATTTTTCTTTCCTTCCATAATCATTTCACAATATTGCAGGTGCTTCAGGCATAGCTGCAGACCCAGTAGGTCGAGATTCATGGTTGTGTAACAGCAGCTGGTTGTTTTCTTCGTTTAAAACGAGACAATTAAGAAAATGAAAATACTTGAGAAGACGACGCTCTCGATATTGAGTCTGCAGGACTATATCCGAGGCGTGAAAGGTGTTTAGTGTTGTCAATCACTTAATCATATCTAACAATATCTCCTCATAGATAAATCTAAATCTGTAATAGGAGATTAGTATAGGTTAGTTATAAACAAACCAATAATTTAAATGTATACCTTTCACCGGGCAGAGTAACTGCTTAGTTGTTCAATCTTTGGCGTCGACAAACGGACAGAGGAACATCTAGTTGTTCGATCTTTGGCGTCGACAAACTGACAGAATAACGGCTTCTCAGCTGGCTAGAGGCTCGTGCTAGTAACGTGTAATAAATAGGGTTATTTCCCTAATGGCCCCCTACTTTGTGACCAGCTTCCCGCCTGGCCCCCTACTTTACGAGAAATACCCATATGGCCCCCTAAAACCGTTAACTTTAACTTTCCGTCACTCTCTCTCCTCCATCTCTTTTTCTCTCTCTGCCATGTCACGCCAACTCATCTGTTAGGCCACCTCATCACCTTCTCCGGCAGAGGTCGCCGGCCGGCCAAATTTCCGGCCGGCGACCTTCAAACTAAAAAAAAAAAAATTTTTTTTTTTTTTTTATCTCTCTCTCTCTCAGAACTCCGGCGAAGGAACCCTTCGCCGGAGTTCGTCTGTTCTCACGAACATAAGTAGCCAAAGGAACCATTTCTTTTGCCCTCTTTGATACACTACAAGATCTAGTTAATTGTTGTGTAATCTCTTCTAGCTTCCTAAGAAGCTCGGCACGATCTTCCTCAAGTAGTTCCACTCTATCAGACCCACTTAGGTTGTTATGATTATTCATCATACCTCCATTGCCATAAGAAGAACCTGGTTGTCGATAATTAGGATAAGACGAACCAGGGAAACTCACATTATCAACTACACCTCTTGCAGTTTTCCGATTAGCTGTCATTTGATCTCTTTCATTTGACCCATAATCAAGAACTTGCTTTGATCTCCTATACCCAATTTGGTGTTCAGATTCCCTACTTTCATGCTTAACTCCAACCCCATTATCCCTGTCAATATTCATCTCGTGATTGTTCCCCATAACCCGATTTTCGACTAGATCTTTGCTAAAATGCCTATACTTATCACTATATCTAGTTTCCTGCCTTGTTTTCCTTGGAAAATATGGTGAAGCTAGAACACTGTCCCTATTGGAAGAAAAGGAATTTTCTTTCTCTCTCTTCCTAGGTTCTAATCCATTTCTCTCTCTATCTAATACCTCTGAAATCCCACTCAGTTTAAAATCTACCCTTTTCTCATTAGATAAACCCTCAAATTTCTCAGAACTAACTACACTACTTTCTTCATTAGATTTCTCCATTGATTCATTACTTGAACATAAAGATTGTTTCTCTGCTGTTTGATTTCAACACAAATTACATAAAACCCAAACTCAAAATTACTCCCAAATAAACAACTGAAGAGAAAAAAGGTAGTGTTTAGAGAGAGAAAGTATGAGAAATTAGTTGCTCACCTTGAAGAAAAGCACCACATCCACCACATTTATAAACAGGTTCATTTGGGATTTCTTGAAGAAGATTTTGACACTTAGGGCAACGAACAAGACGAAGTCTTGATGCTTCCTCCATTTTTTTCAAATACCCACCACTTAGCTGAACTGAGAAAAGAGAAGGAAACCCAAGAATTCCACCACTTAGATGAACTTCTAAAAAAAATTTTTTTTTTTAGTTTGAAGGTCGCCGGCCGGAAATTTGGCCGGTCGGCGACCTCTGCCGGAGAAGGTGATGAGGTGGCCTAACAGATGAGTTGGCGTGACATGGCAGAGAGAGAAAAAGAGATGGAGGAGAGAGAGTGACGGAAAGTTAAAGTTAACGGTTTTAGGGGGCCATATGGGTATTTCTCGTAAAGTAGGGGGCCAGGCAGGAAGCTGGTCACAAAGTAGGGGGCCACTAGGGAAATAACCCTAATAAATAAATAGAGTAAAAAGGAGATGGAGAATAATAGTTATATCTTAAAAGTAACTTTTCATTATCCACTAATGTAAGGGAGAGAAAGGTTACAATTGAAAAGTAAGTAACACTAGTGGTATGAGGGTCTATTTATAGGACACAGGGAGGTGAAATGGTGAATGCCCTTGAGGTGCTTATAGTCGGCACACCTCCATAAGCCAAACCGACCCTTTGCTTATTCCCCAAGCTTTGTTTATCTCCAAGCAAGGCATAATGATTGACATCATATACTTTCATTTAATTGAACCTCCTCTATCCACTTCTAATAGGCCGGTGAGATGAAGCATAAAATTGAACTAACAACACCCAATTAATATTAAGTCTGTGGGCATCCACATTAGTAAATAGAGTTAAACTATTATGTGGGCAGCCACCTCCTTATAACAGTTTTTTGTTTTTTGGGAAAATGTTTCAGGGTTTTATTTTTGTTGTAATTGAGTTGTATGAATAATGTTTTTTTTTTTTTTGTCTAAACAACCCATATCAAGCTATCAAAAGAAAATCTGCCCGAATTGTAATGAGATAGAATCTATAGAACATGCTATCCTTCACTGTCCTCTGGCAAAAAAATATTTGGTTCTATTTTAACATAATTTCTGAAAATATTACATCTGTTCGAGATTGGATTTTCTCCTGGGAAATAAATGACCAAAAGGCTTACACAATTAACAACATTCATTACGCTACCATTATGTGGAACATATGGAAAATTAGATGTGACCATTGCTTTCAACACGAAATCAACAAGCTAGACACAATTATTACCATCATTACGACTTTCCCACAAATTCAAATAGTGAATGAAACAAAAACCAAAACAGAACAAGGAAAATGGATCCCCCCTGAAACATCCTTATTAAAGATCAATGTAGATGCATCTTTTATAGACACACAAAGTATCACAGGTATCAGCCTGATCGTCCATGACAATGAATCTAAATTGGTCGAAGCTGCATCATACACCTCAAGAAGCAGAAACGCGGAGGAAGGTGAGGCAATTGCGATCCTCAAAGGAATACAATGGGCAGAATCTCATGAATATAAAAAAATCATTATCGAAAGTGACAACATCAAAATCATAAAATATCTTCAGAAAGGAAAGAATAATATTCAATGGCAATCCCTAATACACATCAAAAGAATCCAGGAAATAAAAAGGAGGTTGGAAATAGTTAAATTCTCTCATACAAGCAGGAAATTCAATCAAGCAGCGGACAAATTGGCAAAATGGGCAAGAAAGAAAAACAGATCGAAGGTTTGGAAACAAGTACCTTATTTTCTTTGCAAGTTGTATTGTAATAGAACTCTTATTTCTATCTAATATATATTATCTTTCAACAAAAAAAAAAAAAAAAAAAAAGCTATCAAAAGAAAAGGTAATGACAAGCTCCAAGAAGCTAAGTAAGGGGAAGGGAGGAAAGGTTTATTTTGTATTTCTATACCAAAGAAGTCCACCGTTCACATATTGACTTCAGCACTTGTAATTGACATCTATATAGAAAAACAAACATTGACATGTATTACAAAAGAAATATTATCAAGTAAATTTGGTGTGATGCTTACATCTTCCTTGTCTTGAGAGCTTCAAAGCGAGCAGCGAGTGTTTCATAATCTGGTAACTTAGGATGAACACCAGGAACCGAATTCCTTCGATATAAATCTGGGTTCTCTCCTAAACCTCTTTGGTCATCGAACTTGGAAGCATCATTAGATGAGGGTACTTGTGGAGGAGCCCTATTAGGTGGAGGAGCATAGTTTCCAACATAAGGTCTTTCAACCTCAATCTCTTCATCACAGTCTGAATCTGACTCGTCTGACTCATCAAACTGTATATTTGAACGTACATTGTTCGTGTTGTAGCTGTGCCTCCTATAGACCCTCTTGTCTTCGTCCGATTTCTTGTCCATCATATAATCAGATCTATTGAAACCATTAGATTCATCATATGGCATAGGAGAAATTGGGGAACTATCTAATGAATGTTTCTTGCTCGAACGATTCTCCCCACCATCAACTCTGTTGCTGAAATCATTTGTCCTCCGCACATCATAAGTATCACGGTTAGCTAGATAAGCAGCAGCCTGTGCAGCAGCAACTGCTTTCCCTGCTGATTCTGCAGCTGCTTTAGCAGCTGAAGCCATGTCTTCATAATGCATAGTATTTGTCTCTCTAATATTCACTGATCTGTATGGAGGAGCACAAGACATAAATAACTTTCAACAAACACGATCGTGCTTCCCAATTTCCAAGAATAAGCATAGTTCTGCATAGCGTTTCAGAAAAATTATATAGTGCGCAATATACCTGTTTGAAGATAGGTTTTGTTCAACATGCTGTGATGGTACAGGTTTCACAGGCATGCTTGCGGCACTAACAAATGTACGAGGACCTTCCTGTGTAATAGTGATGTTTAAAAAGCATTCATGGTGTAAATGTCAAAATAGCAGTAATGAGAGAGAGAGAGAGAAAGAGAGTGAGAGAGTGAGAGGGAACTAACAAGAAGCTCTTCAGGTGGCTTGAGAAGCTCCTGCTCGGACTCAGTTGTATCCCACTCAATCTGATGCTCCTTCGCTATTTCTTTCATGAGCTTCAACTTCACTTCACCAGTAGGTGATCGTACTGATAATTTCTCAATGAGCTATAAACACGAAAATGAACTTAGTACATAATAAGCACTTGGATGAAGTTGAAGCAAAAACAAAAAATTGAAGAACCCATTCAAAAGAAGTCTGTAGCTCTAGATGATTCTCTTCTCCATTTCTCACAGCACTTAACTTGTGCTATAAAAAACAACCAACCAACAAATCGACAAGCTTACCGTACGGTTAACACCACAATTAGGACGAAGATCTATAGCTGCTGAAACGAACTCTCTTCCATATTTCTTTTCAAAGATATCACGAATTTTCACAAGCTCTGGTATATCTGAGCACCTTGGAGATGCAAATATTAGACTACAAATTCCTTCTTTCAGATCAGCTGGGCATTCCCTGAGATAATATAAGTCCCATATCAAAACAAAGTGGCTATAAGTTCTATAGTGCAAAATAAGGATATCGAAGTAAATCTTGAATATTACCTTTGCTTTGATATAATTGAAAGCCGAGCTACAACAAGTTCACAAAAAAGCTCAATTATCTCATTTGCTGCCATCATATTTTGTTCTCTTATAACGTGTTCAACCTGAAAAGAGATTTAAGTTCTCAATACACACATAATTTTACTTCTCACTGTGTCAATAACGGATAGATTGAATGTTCTTTTGGGTTTGACTGTTTATTTAATTAGGATCGACAAAAGAGAAAATGAAACTGTGGATGCTAAATATGAGACAGGTCAATTAACATCACCTACACGTTCGAGCCTTCGAAGCTCGTTTTTTATTATCAACCTAGAGCTACCTAGAATTAGTACCAACAAAAGGTAATGCTTTCTTTGTAAGAATTTATTCTTATTTTGGGAATTGAGAAAATCAACCCATTTTCCCTTTTGAAATGGGATTAGGCATATCGATTCGATTCGACTCTAGATATCAAACATGGATTTGCTAGCTACCCGAAACGGGAATCTATCACATTGAGCTACTAGAACCGAAAACATCGGGAGAACTTAACAAGGGTTAGTGGAAATGATGATAGCAGTTCTTAGATAGAGATAGAGTTAGAGTTACCCTGATCCTGGCGGTGGAGTCTTGACCGGATTGAAGAAGCAAAGCAACATCACGTCTCATTTGTCTAACAACAACTTCTCTCTTGTTCCTGAGCAATTTGATCCTGGCAGTAGCCAACTTAGCCATGGTTTTACTGTTTCCACATTGAGAACAAGAAAAGGAAAGATTAGGGTTTTGTTATTGAGAAAGATCAAGTGAGAAAGAAAATGAAAGTCTAACCATTTGGAAGATTTGAAGCCTCCGCCCAAGAGTGAAATTCCGAAGTTCACAAATTTCTTCCATAGTGACACCATAGCTTCACCACAAAGCAAATTTAGTAAGAGGAAAGATAGAGAGATATAGTATCAAATAGAGTGATGAAGAAGCTGATGGTGTCTTGTATAGGGACCCTAGTTAGTATATAGGGGCACAAACTTTAGAGTAGGGGTATCAAACCTTTTGCTAACACCACATTGAAATAATCCTTCCTTTTAGGTAGGGAGTATTATTTTTTAAAACGTACTCGGTATTACGTATAAAATCCCAACTTTGTTAAACCCTAAAATCTCGCTCTTCTTTGTCAAAAAATAGGAAGCCCTTTGTGGACAACGCTCTTCTTCTAAGAAATGAGTCTCGCCTTCGTCTGAGAAAGGGAAAAAAGAAATTGTGAAGAAAATGGAAATGAATACAAAGACAAAGTTGATAGACTGAAGATGACGGGGCGGCAATAGGGATAGTGATTGTGGTGATAAAAAAGGTGGAACTAGAATTTAAATTAAAACAGATTGAAATTCAAATTAACTTTTTATTTTGTTTCTAAAGTCTGAATAAATCATTTTGGGTTTACTTAGGTACGGAAATGAAAGATGAAGGTCAGTCGTAATTTTGGGAGGAAGGAAAATGAAAGGGGGGTCAAAGATGTCCCTCTACCATCCTTATAGGGACATCAAATAAAAATGCTTCAACTTTAGGTGCCCCTTTACACTAAGTAAGGGTCCTTCTACATGAGTGAAGCAGATAGGCTAAAGTAACGGTAATCTGACATAGGAAAGAAAACGCTTTCTATTCTCTATTGGGCCCACTCCTTTCACCGACTTTTTGTCTTAGAAAAGAGAGCCGTTACTCCGCGCTCTTCAGATTTTGACACCCCATCTGCCTCGGGGTGTAAGATACGTCCATCATCTAACGGCTAATTTTTTCTATTACCCTAGATTCTTCACATTGGACGGTTAGATAATGACGTTCCAATACCTACCTATGAAAGTGGGTGTACAAATCTCTTTCAATTTCAGACATAATGAATCCATTGAAATGATAAGTTTCCCGATTGGGATCCAGATGAGAGACCATATCAACATCCTCCAGAGGGGGAAGATCTAAAGGCGCTCCCCATGATTGGTATAGGCCTCCCAATGATGCTGTGCGCCTTTAGAATCTCCCCTTAATAGGGGCGGAAAGAAATCTGAGATGTCGTATCCGTCTAGGACCATAGAGGACCAAATTCATGGGAGGGAAATATGGAATTTGGGAGGCCGAAATCAATGTAAAAACTGGGTTTTATACACAGAAAGAAAAGAAATAGAGAGCATTTTAGTCGTGACAAGAGTAAAGAGTAACACTAACCTTTACCACATATATTTTATAAACGTAGTTTATTTAATCCATGGGCATGATCCAGGCATTCTTTGTGATTGCCTTCTATGGGAGTCCATACGTCAAAGTATAATCGACCCTTAGAAACAGCTATGCCACATGGGCTTGACGTCGGACCGTTGTTAATAACATGGATTTTAGTAGCATCTTAAACCTAGATAACATAATCGAAGGCTGACGCCCTTACCTTCTTATGTTCCCAAGATTACAAATATTATTGATACGATAGGTTTTTATTGACATCGGTTTTCAAGGCGATCCTTATACATTGTCTAACCTCCAATGTCAAGGTAATCGAATTTAAGAACGACTAGATTGAGCTCTCGTCGATCAATCTTGGAGCTTATGTTCGGTTCTTAGTCATTTAGACAGTATTGATTTGCCTATTCTTCCAACCACCTCAACCAATTAACCCAAGAGAACCAAGCCTTTCAAGTTCAATAGGACATTGATGACCAACTTTGACAGCCACCCTTTCATTATGTAGCATAACCTTATGTCTTCACTCTTCTAGTATTCCTCAAACTTCTGACTTATAAGCTCTCATGGTGGAATAAAAATGACCTTGGAGAGAGAGAGAGGCGAGTTGGAGAGAGAGAGGTGATTGGAGAGATATGTGTGGAGGAGAGGAAAATGAGGTGGAATTGAAGTTTTCTTTTTGATTTTATTTTGAAAAAACAAATATAGAAAGGGCAGTTAGGACATTTACTTGAAAAAAGGGGGCTATATTTGAATTTACAGAAAGAGAGGGACATAAAGGAAGCTGTTCACAAAGTAGGAGGCCAAATAGGAATTAACTATTTATTTTTCTTAAATTATCCCATATTAAAGCTCACTTTCTTTCTGAATTTCTCTCAAACTCAACGACTTTCTCATTCGTTCTTTCTCTAAACTCATCGACTTTCTCGTAACTCATCATCTTCCTCTCATCTTCTTCCTCACTGACTCATCTTCTTCCCCTCATCTTTTTCGTCATCGACTCAGCATCTCCACACCGAATATGACTCTCTTTTTTTTTTCTAGACATGGTCCACTTATCTTCTTCTCATCTTCTTCTTCAGTGACTCGTTTTCTCTCTCTCATATTTTTCAAACTGAGTTTGTTGATCTGATTTATTTTGGAACAAAGAAGATGATAAAAGAAGAAGATGCAGTAGCTCAGATATGTTTTTGAAATGTGGAGGAATACGAGCCTTCATCAAAATGCAGGAAATTGAAGCTTCATCGATCTTATTTTTTTTCTCTCTTACTTGTTTATTACATTAAAGTTTGTAGATCAGATTAGATTTGGTTCATGAAAAAAATATTAGGGTTTCAGAAGTTTGTACTTGGATTTCTTTTCATTGTCCTTCAACATTAGGTCATGAAGAAGAAGAAGCTTCGTCGATTTAAAAGAAAAAAAAACTTTCATTCTTTTTTGTTCCAGATTACCTATGGAGCTTGCGAAATATGCAAACTGTCTTTGCATTGTGTAAACAGAGTTTGCAAGATTTTCTAACCAACTTTCAATTGTGTAGCCCACGTTCGCAAGATCAGCAAGTCGGTTTTCGTTTGACAAATCGAGTTTGCAAGATCTGCAAATTGAGTTTGCGAGATTTGCAAATCCAGATTACAAAAAGAAAATGAAAAAAAATATGGTTTTTTTTCCGAAACTTTTCTTTTTGAGAAAAAAAATATTGAAAGTAAAACTTCCTAGAAAGATACCAAAAACCCTTTCTAAGAAAATATATTTTATCAAAATAAATTTTCTAATGCAAGAGTTTTATGCATATTAAGTTCAAAAATTAGAGATTAGTTACACAAAAAGTTAATTTAGTCTTTATAAAATATTTTGACTTCAATAATAATTATGAAATTTTGTTGTTTTTTACCCATCTTTTAATATTATTTTGACCTAAACACCTTTTTTTTTGTTGAAATTTTGACCTAAACACCTACAAGGCTACAACTCTTATTTAAAAAACAAGGGTCTGCTTATAACATCACCTGGCCCTATCTGGCTACAGTTAGCCACTTAGCCTCAACAATTATGACGGTGGCCTTAAAATTTCCAAGGGCCATTGTCAGTTCCCCAAGTTACAGTTGGGTGGAGCCAGAATTGGGCCCATTGGAATGCACATTTTCATTCCGGGAGCGTCCTCCTCTTTTGGCTAAAAGGAAACCATGTGTAAATAGGCAGGAACCTCTTAATAATAATAATGAAGATGATGATCGAATATGAGAAGCCGAGAGGGAGAGAGTCAAAACCGAGATCTAGAGAAGAAAAAAGAAAATAATTTTCTATAATTTTTTTTTTTTTTTTGATGAACTATAATCTGTATTCAGTATAATACGAGTTTATTTATGTTTTTGTTTTAATCTTTGTTTAAGTTGTTATCTAAATTAAATTTCTATAAACACTACTATACTTATTAAGTCTTGAAGCTTAACTTTGGTGAACTAAAGCATTTTTGTCCTGTGAAACCCGGGTTTTCACCCTAAGTCGCGTCGCCTGGAAGTCCCGTGTAGCCGGTGAGGGCATTTTAAGGGATTGGCATTAAAGCGTTGACAGTGATCAGGCAAATATGCTTGGGCTAACTAGAGCTATGTCTAAAAGACAAGATAAGGCTAATAGTAGCTATAATAAAGAAATTTTGATAAAAGAAAATTTCGAAAAAAGTAATTTAAAGGTCCCAAAAACAATCACATGGGATCAGGTTAATTTACCTGAAAATTGGATACTTGAAAAGGCTAATGAGCCTGTTAAAAAAGATAACCGTGAACTCGAAGAAATCAAAGAGTTCCCTGACGGTGATGTTGAAATTGTCTTCTCTAATCAGAGAATTGCAAGGCTAAAATTAGAAAGCCTAAACAACAAAGTTATTCCAGGTAGAAGTTCTACTTCGTCAGTTCCAACAACTAATTTTGAAAAAATTTCTGGAACAAAATTTACCTCTGACGGAGTAAACCAACCTGAATATAGGGTTAATTTACCCACTTCTGAAATTAATAGTGAAAGAACATCCCCCACTCCTTCTGATATGGGTTATTATAGCCTTTCGCCTATAACGATCCATGAAGAAGAAAAATAACCTTGTAATCTTGAAAGAACAATAAGAATAAAATCCTTTTCCTCTTTCCATATTTCTCCACTCACTTCCTCCACTAACTATTTCTTTCTTCCACTACCTTTCTTCTTCCATTAACTATCTTCCACCCATGATCCTGTAAAGAATGGTATCAGAGCCAAGTGCGTAGGGAGGTATGTAATCTATCATAGTATTTTGTTTCTTTAGTCTGTTCTCATAACAGAAGGCCCCTTCCCAGGCTTTTATGTAGTCGAAGTAGTTGAACCAATATTTGTCCAACTCTCGTCTCCCAGCTCTGGGTATTTCATGATATTTAAATAAATCACCCTGCCAAATTTCAGGGGTAACAACTTTCTTGATAAAGGCTTTAGAATAAGCCCATTCTGCGCCTGACCTTATGACCGAATCAAACTCTACTGATTGAGTCACTTGCAGAATTGCGCAATAAAAATTGTATTCCTTGGGATAAAGGAATGGGTCCGCTGATTCCCGAAGATAGAAGGATGAAGCTTCAGCTGGAGAAAGATGAGCATATTTTAGCTCAATAGGCGCTATCCATATAGTAGTGTACGGAATATATGGATAGATATATTCGTTAGTCTGATTAGACTGAATTGCTGCTAAATAAGCATCTTCTCTTAATTTTAACTCCGTAGGAGTCGCCTTTAAGGCTTCAGCTTTAAGCTGTTCCGTTGTTTTAACAATCATAGTCTTATAAGACCGAGAACTTGCGCTTGAGGGAGAAACTGCAAATTTAGCTTTCCCTTTGCCATCATCAGGCTTTTTACTCATGACTCTGCAAAAATTCACGAGTTAAGAAATCAGGTAGTGAATTACTACTTCCTTTGATAAATTCAATGTCAAAATCAAACACAGACAATATGCCTTGCCATCTAGCAAAAATTTGTTTTGATGCTATATTTTTAACATCCTTTTCTAAAACATCTTTGGCTGATTTACAATCAACCCTGACCAAAAATTTTTGGTTCAGTAAATCGCTTTCAAATTTTTGTATGCACAGAACTATAGAAAGGATTTCCTTTTTAATTGTGGAATAATTTTTCCTTGGCCCTTGCCATATCCCTGAAGTAAATCTCACTAGGGTTTCTTTGTTATTAATCCTTTGTTTAAGGATTCCACCATAACCTAATTCAGAAGCATCAGTTTCAACAATTTTAAAGGCTTCTGGATTAGTAATGGCAAGACAAGGGATTTCCTTAATCTTTAATTTTATCTTTTGGACTGCTTCTGTATGAATATTAGTCCAGTCAGGAGGATTTTTCTTAAGCCTGTCAAATAAAGGCTTAGCATCAATTGCTAAGTTTTTATAAAAGTCAGAAATATAATTAAGACTTCCTAAAAACCTTTGCAATTGAGTTTTTTCTTTGATTTCATCTGGAAATTTATCCGCAAAAATAATAGCTCTATCAATGGGGAAAATAGTCCCTTCTTTGATGGTATGGCCAAGAAATCTTATTTCTGTTTGAAATAATTTGATCTTTTTTTCTGACACAACTAAACCAGCATGTTTGACAGCATTAATAAATGCTTGAAGATGTTTAAAGTGTTTATCTATATTTTCAGAAAATACTAGAACATCATCGATATAAACAATACAGAATGACGTATAAGGACTAAAAATGTCATTCATTATATTTTGAAATTCTGAAGGGGCATTCTTAAGCCCAAAAGGCATCACGTTCCACTCATAGTGGCCAAAAGGAACTGTGAATGCAGTTTTGTATCTATCCTTTTCATCGATCTGAATTTGCCAAAACCCAGATTTCATATCAAATTTGGACATAACTTTGGCTGAAAACAGCCGATTTAATAAGTCCCTTTTATTAGGGATTGGATACCTTATCCATCTAAGAGCTTTGTTCAAAGGTTTGTAATTAATTACAAGCCTAGGAACACCTCTTTCAAGTTCAGCAGCATTTTCAACATAAAATGCAGGACAACTCCAAGGGCTGTATGATTTTCTAATTAAACCTTTGAGTAATAACTCATCAATCTCTTTTTTGCAAATTTCCAAATGGCGAGGCCCCATAGCAATAGGTCTAGCCTTAGTGGGAATTTGCCTTTCATTGAAGTCTGGCTCATAAGGCAGACTAACAATATGTTTCTTTCTTTCCCAGAAGGCATTGGGGATATCAGAACATATTGTTTTGACAATAAGATCATAAAGATCATTTATTTTCCTTTGAATTAAAGGATGCTTGATTTTTTCAGTAATTTTCATGCAACTGATCTCCTGAGATAAGGAGTTAAGAAAACTTTCTTTTCTCTGAATTTTCTTTTGTATTAAATCAATCTCGTGATAACGAGGTTTAGTAACGAAATTAAATGTAATTTCTTGAGAATTAATAGAACTTGTTATACCTTTCTCACTAATGCTTTTAATGGGATATAACATGTGAAGAAAAGGATTTCCCAAAATAACATCATGAGAAAGATTCTTTACCATTATAAATGGCATCTCTAAACAAATTCCATTATTGCAAACTGCAGTATTTTGTAGCTTGTAATTTACAAGCATTTTTCTACCATCTGCAGCATTTAAAATTTCAGTAGTTTTTGAAAAATATCTGGAGGGTATCAATCCTTCATTGATACAGTTTAAATCTGCTCCAGAGTCTACCATGGCAATTGCAGAAAGAGTATATTCTTTATGAACAATGATTTTAATTTTAATATGCCATTTATGGGTAATAACCCTGTCTAACATATTAACATATGTTAAAGATTCATCCTTCAAAGATTCTTCGTCTTTTGCAGATTTCTCTTTAACAGATGTTAAAGTATTTAATTTTTCCTTTAAGGAATTCCATTCTTCTTCATCTGACTCATGATCAGAATCAGACTCAGAAGGAATAGTTTTATCCTTTTTAATTTCAAGAGAAGTTACTCTAGATTTAAGAGTATTAATTTCTCTTTTAAGAACTTTGACTTCATGCAGTAATTCATTAACGCGAGAAGATTCTCCAGGAGTTTCTTCTTTTGTTGAAGCCTTAGCTCTTTGTAAAATTTCTTTTAGACTATAAGTCTCTGGTTCTTCAAATTTTAACCTTTTGTCACCTTTCTTTCCATTGTATTCTTCTAAATATTTTTGAAGCATTTGTCTTTTAACAATGGGATCAGAAAGTTGATCAATAAGGTCAAGGATGAAATTATCCTCTTTAGTTAAAGGAAATAGACCATTTGCCTGACATAAGGCTTTGTAGTAATCACAATTTCCTTCGCAAGAGTCATCTCCAGATTCTTCTGTTTGATCAACAGATCCTTCTGACGATGATTCTTCCACTACCTTTCTTCTTCCATTAACTATCTTCCACCCATGATCCTGTATAGAATGGTATCAGAGCCAAGTGCGTAGGGAGGTATGTAATCTATCATAGTATTTTGTTTCTTTTTTATTTATGTTTTGTTCTTTAATTTCTTTTAGTTTCATTTGGAGAAATATGGAAAGAGGAAAAGGATTTTATTCTTATTGTTCTTTCAAGATTACAAGGTTATTTTTCCAGGTAAAATGAAAGGTACTCTTACAAATGAACTGAGTCTCCTTATATAGGCGGAGCTCTTTACAAAACAACAAAATAAAAAACGTAAGCAATGACATAATATAATTGCTTTTAGAAAAGTAAAGGAATCGCATCATTGCTGGTAACAGTAATGGAATCGCATTATTGCTGGTAACAGTAACCCCGGGTGCTCATTGGGCCCCATCGCCAGGTTATTAGCACTGCTAAAGCACGATTCTCTATAAAAGATAACTGGCATTTTATGCCGACACCTTAGAATGTGAATATAATAATATTCTTCTTTAGACAAAATGCTTCACTTTAATAAAAGCGATCATGATTGAGATTTTAGACTCTTATGCAAATGGGTCCTGAGAATCTTGCATTGAGTCATCATCTTCAGTTTCTTCATCTTCATCAGATGAGTTGTTTAGAATTTCTTTCAACTGCTTCTTTAGATCTGACTTTGATGATGAAGCGAGCAGTTCTTTCAGAAGATCCGAGACATCCCTTTTAGGAGCCTTTGGTGGAGGCGCTGGTTCAAATGAAATAATTCCCTTTACAGAAAATATTGAATCCTTAAAGAATTCAAATTTATCCCACCATTTGATAAGAATTCTTCTTCCCAAATAAGGGACATGAGATACTGTTATTTCAAATTTTTTGATAGGACAATTTGCAATAATAACGTCCCATCTAACTATCCATGGTACCTGATAATGAGCTGCAAAGATAAGCTCGGGATTTTTTAATGAGGGGTTTGATTTAATAAAATCATCAAATATACTCCTGACTTTGTCAGGGAAAATTATGGGGTGTGATCCCCAAGTGTAAAACCATTTAATAAACCACTGTGGAAGATTAGTGGTGTTGAAATCACGAAATTGAAGGAACCAACTATGTTTCTTTAGTCTGTTCTCATAACAGAAGGCCCCTTCCCAGGCTTTTATGTAGTCGAAGTAGTTGAACCAATATTTGTCCAACTCTCGTCTCCCAGCTCTGGGTATTTCATGATATTTAAATAAATCACCCTGCCAAATTTCAGGGGTAACAACTTTCTTGATAAAGGCTTTAGAATAAGCCCATTCTGCGCCTGACCTTATGACCGAATCAAACTCTACTGATTGAGTCACTTGCAGAATTGCGCAATAAAAATTGTATTCCTTGGGATAAAGGAATGGGTCCGCTGATTCCCGAAGATAGAAGGATGAAGCTTCAGCTGGAGAAAGATGAGCATATTTTAGCTCAATAGGCGCTATCCATATAGTAGTGTACGGAATATATGGATAGATATATTCGTTAGTCTGATTAGACTGAATTGCTGCTAAATAAGCATCTTCTCTTAATTTTAACTCCGTAGGAGTCGCCTTTAAGGCTTCAGCTTTAAGCTGTTCCGTTGTTTTAACAATCATAGTCTTATAAGACCGAGAACTTGCGCTTGAGGGAGAAACTGCAAATTTAGCTTTCCCTTTGCCATCATCAGGCTTTTTACTCATGACTCTGCAAAAATTCACGAGTTAAGAAATCAGGTAGTGAATTACTACTTCCTTTGATAAATTCAATGTCAAAATCAAACACAGACAATATGCCTTGCCATCTAGCAAAAATTTGTTTTGATGCTATATTTTTAACATCCTTTTCTAAAACATCTTTGGCTGATTTACAATCAACCCTGACCAAAAATTTTTGGTTCAGTAAATCGCTTTCAAATTTTTGTATACACAGAACTATAGAAAGGATTTCCTTTTTAATTGTGGAATAATTTTTCCTTGGCCCTTGCCATATCCCTGAAGTAAATCTCACTAGGGTTTCTTTGTTATTAATCCTTTGTTTAAGGATTCCACCATAACCTAATTCAGAAGCATCAGTTTCAACAATTTTAAAGGCTTCTGGATTAGTAATGGCAAGACAAGGGATTTCCTTAATCTTTAATTTTATCTTTTGGACTGCTTCTGTATGAATATTAGTCCAGTCAGGAGGATTTTTCTTAAGCCTGTCAAATAAAGGCTTAGCATCAATTGCTAAGTTTTTATAAAAGTCAGAAATATAATTAAGACTTCCTAAAAACCTTTGCAATTGAGTTTTTTCTTTGATTTCATCTGGAAATTTATCCGCAAAAATAATAGCTCTATCAATGGGGAAAATAGTCCCTTCTTTGATGGTATGGCCAAGAAATCTTATTTCTGTTTGAAATAATTTGATCTTTTTTTCTGACACAACTAAACCAGCATGTTTGACAGCATTAATAAATGCTTGAAGATGTTTAAAGTGTTTATCTATATTTTCAGAAAATACTAGAACATCATCGATATAAACAATACAGAATGACGTATAAGGACTAAAAATGTCATTCATTATATTTTGAAATTCTGAAGGGGCATTCTTAAGCCCAAAAGGCATCACGTTCCACTCATAGTGGCCAAAAGGAACTGTGAATGCAGTTTTGTATCTATCCTTTTCATCGATCTGAATTTGCCAAAACCCAGATTTCATATCAAATTTGGACATAACTTTGGCTGAAAACAGCCGATTTAATAAGTCCCTTTTATTAGGGATTGGATACCTTATCCATCTAAGAGCTTTGTTCAAAGGTTTGTAATTAATTACAAGCCTAGGAACACCTCTTTCAAGTTCAGCAGCATTTTCAACATAAAATGCAGGACAACTCCAAGGGCTGTATGATTTTCTAATTAAACCTTTGAGTAATAACTCATCAATCTCTTTTTTGCAAATTTCCAAATGGCGAGGCCCCATAGCAATAGGTCTAGCCTTAGTGGGAATTTGCCTTTCATTGAAGTCTGGCTCATAAGGCAGACTAACAATATGTTTCTTTCTTTCCCAGAAGGCATTGGGGATATCAGAACATATTGTTTTGACAATAAGATCATAAAGATCATTTATTTTCCTTTGAATTAAAGGATGCTTGATTTTTTCAGTAATTTTCATGCAACTGATCTCCTGAGATAAGGAGTTAAGAAAACTTTCTTTTCTCTGAATTTTCTTTTGTATTAAATCAATCTCGTGATAACGAGGTTTAGTAACGAAATTAAATGTAATTTCTTGAGAATTAATAGAACTTGTTATACCTTTCTCACTAATGCTTTTAATGGGATATAACATGTGAAGAAAAGGATTTCCCAAAATAACATCATGAGAAAGATTCTTTACCATTATAAATGGCATCTCTAAACAAATTCCATTATTGCAAACTGCAGTATTTTGTAGCTTGTAATTTACAAGCATTTTTCTACCATCTGCAGCATTTAAAATTTCAGTAGTTTTTGAAAAATATCTGGAGGGTATCAATCCTTCATTGATACAGTTTAAATCTGCTCCAGAGTCTACCATGGCAATTGCAGAAAGAGTATATTCTTTATGAACAATGATTTTAATTTTAATATGCCATTTATGGGTAATAACCCTGTCTAACATATTAACATATGTTAAAGATTCATCCTTCAAAGATTCTTCGTCTTTTGCAGATTTCTCTTTAACAGATGTTAAAGTATTTAATTTTTCCTTTAAGGAATTCCATTCTTCTTCATCTGACTCATGATCAGAATCAGACTCAGAAGGAATAGTTTTATCCTTTTTAATTTCAAGAGAAGTTACTCTAGATTTAAGAGTATTAATTTCTCTTTTAAGAACTTTGACTTCATGCAGTAATTCATTAACGCGAGAAGATTCTCCAGGAGTTTCTTCTTTTGTTGAAGCCTTAGCTCTTTGTAAAATTTCTTTTAGACTATAAGTCTCTGGTTCTTCAAATTTTAACCTTTTGTCACCTTTCTTTCCATTGTATTCTTCTAAATATTTTTGAAGCATTTGTCTTTTAACAATGGGATCAGAAAGTTGATCAATAAGGTCAAGGATGAAATTATCCTCTTTAGTTAAAGGAAATAGACCATTTGCCTGACATAAGGCTTTGTAGTAATCACAATTTCCTTCGCAAGAGTCATCTCCAGATTCTTCTGTTTGATCAACAGATCCTTCTGACGATGATTCTTCCTCAGGATTATCTTCTGCAATAGCAGCTACTTTAAAATTTTTTCCTTCTTCATTAAGAAGTAATTTTTCAAGTGACCTCTTAAGGCCTTCATCAATATTCAGACTATTGATTTTCTTTTTCATTCTACACTTATTAGCGTAGTGGCCAGGTTTCTGGCATTTCCAGCAGACAGGGATAGTCTTTTGCCGAGAATTATTCTCAGGTTCAGACTTCCTTTTCTTTCCTTTAAAAAATTTTTTCTTTTTCTGCTTAGGAAAATACTTCTGCTTGGCATAGACCTTATTAGTCCTTTTCCCTCTATTTTCGATAGAGGTTCCAATAGGTGGTAAGCCAATTTGCTCACAAAAGTCCCCTATAATTCTTTTTCCAAGGACCTTTTCCTTTTGGATTTGTCTATGTAATTTTATTTCATTGCATAAATTAATGCCTTCAGCAACCACTTCTGAGGCTAAATCCCCATAAGTGTATTCGGAATAAGGAATAATTCCATTGTGTCTTTGCTTAATACGATTGCGTATTTTTTCCGCAAAGAAATGGGGTAGTCCTGATAAGAACTTCTCTTTCCAAAAATCATTTTGACTATCATGCCTGGTGAAGACTTTTGAAAAGAATACGTCTTTATACCATTTGAACTGAGATAAGTTCTGACATTTTAAATTCATCAGTTGCTCTTGAGATCTGTCAATAAGCAACGATGTAGTGCCAATAAAATGTTTTGCTATTGTATACAGAAGTGTATTAACACAATCTGTAACCTGTACAGGCTGATTTTCTCTAACTTCTGTTTTAATAGCCTGTGAAATATGTATTTTGGCTTCTTCAGGAAGGTAGAAATCCCACCATCCTTTCAATTGACCAGTAAAGCCTTGAGTTAAGGCTTTGGCAATATTTTGATCAGAATTTCCATGTGTTTTACAAGCAGTTGCATACATAGTCATGTAGTGCAATACCGTTTGTATTTGGTATTCTGACATGCCATCTATATTCCATTCATTAATGGATTTTCCATCAAATTGAACAGTCATGAATTCATCATGTTGTTCTAATTGAAGATCTACAGGTGTAGGCCTATGATAATAGGGCTTAGCAGGAATATTATAAGCCATTTTCTTCTTGTAGGAAGATGCAAGCTTATTTACTTGAAATTCATTATTTTTTTGTTCTGATAAGAACATATTCTCCAGAAGATTGATTTTATCTTCTGTCTTTGAAGAATTTTCTGCTTCATCATAAGAAGCATCAGAATTATAATCTGACTCATGTGTCTCTAGAGGAGCACATTCATTGTCTTTGATTCCAAGATTTTTTAATCTTTTCATAATCTCATCAACCATTTCGGAATTCTGAGGATCCATCTTGAAATCAAAGTTTTCAGAACTCATTGGTTTGAATAAAACCTTTTCTTCAAAAGTAGTTTCTGAAATTTTAGAAACATTTGAAGCCTTTTCTTGTTTTTCAAAATCAATATTTTTCTCAATTCTATTTAATTGATCTCCCATTGTTCTGAGAGTTAAATTTGTAAAATTGTTTTGTTCAACAACAGCCTCAATGTTGTCGCTTTTCCTGTAAGGAGTTGCTACAACTTCTTCGTTGTTGATTCTTATTGCTAATTGGGTTTCCGGAGGATGAACACTTCTAAAAACTTTTCCATTTTTAGCAATAAAATTCTTATAAGAAGCTTCAAGAGAAAATATGAAATCTTGATCCTCGAAGTCAGGAAATTTTTCATAAGCACGTTCCATAAAATTAAAGAAATCAATAACTTCTCCATTTTTTATTAAAAATTTTTTATAGCGAGAAAACCATCTTTCATGACTCTTAGAGTCTTTAGCAAGGGAAAACCATTTTCTCTTTAATTTGTTTTCTTTGGAATAAAATAATTCCTTTGGAAGTCCCCTAAAAGGAAATTTAAATTTGAATTTTTCTTCTTCATGGATCGTTATAGGCGAAAGGCTATAATAACCCATATCAGAAGGAGTGGGGGATGTTCTTTCACTATTAATTTCAGAAGTGGGTAAATTAACCCTATATTCAGGTTGGTTTACTCCGTCAGAGGTAAATTTTGTTCCAGAAATTTTTTCAAAATTAGTTGTTGGAACTGACGAAGTAGAACTTCTACCTGGAATAACTTTGTTGTTTAGGCTTTCTAATTTTAGCCTTGCAATTCTCTGATTAGAGAAGACAATTTCAACATCACCGTCAGGGAACTCTTTGATTTCTTCGAGTTCACGGTTATCTTTTTTAACAGGCTCATTAGCCTTTTCAAGTATCCAATTTTCAGGTAAATTAACCTGATCCCATGTGATTGTTTTTGGGACCTTTAAATTACTTTTTTCTAAATTGGTTATAAACAAAGTAGTAGACCCCTTTTGATCTTGTAAAATATTTTTCATCTTGGGTACTACGGTGTTCATAACTTTATACTGAATCCTGTAAATAAGGATTATGTTTTCAGCTCCTTGCATCATATTAAATCCATCAGATTTAATGTCTAAGCAAAGAGAGTGCATAATTGTGGGGTCGTTTAACGACAGTGTAAAATTTGGAAAACACGAAAAGAATATGGGTCCGTCACAAAGACTAGACTCCACAATTCCAAGTAATGAATCGTGAAATTTGTTATGCCTTTTATCACGTACGCAAATAATTGCGGACGTGTTTAAGCCTAATCGGGTAGCAGGTTTCAAACCTACTTGAATTAACCCGACATGCAAGAATTTGAACTGTTGTTGTCTATGTTTGTCAATCAAATTTTTTGACAACAACTGAAATGAGTTGTAACCCTCAGTTAAGGGTATAGCCTCTTCTACAGTCTTTATGATATAATCCGAGGCGAATTCAAAAGTTCCTTTCTGTTTATAAACAGAACTCTGAACTGGTAAATTCCAGTTTTGTAAGGTTTTTTCGAAATTTTCTTTTATCAAAATTTCTTTATTATAGCTACTATTAGCCTTATCTTGTCTTTTAGACATAGCTCTAGTTAGCCCAAGCATATTTGCCTGATCACTGTCAACGCTTTAATGCCAATCCCTTCAAACGCCCTCACCGGCTACACGGGACTTCCAGGCGACGCGACTTAGGGTGAAAACCCGGGTTTCACAGGACCAATATGCTTTAGTTCACCAAAGTTAAGCTTCCATTAACTATCTTCCACCCATGATCCTGTATAGAATGGTATCAGAGCCAAGTGCGTAGGGAGGTATGTAATCTATCATAGTTTTAGTTTCTTTTATTTATGTTTTTAGTATATTAGTTTCGTTTATGTTTTTAGTATATCTTTATTTTAAGTTGTTTTAAGTTTTATTTAGTTTTTGTTTTAATCTTTGTTTTAGTATTTAAGTTGTAGTTCATATTAAATTCCTTTGTATACTATTATACTTATTAAGTCTTGAAGCTTAACTTTGGTGAACTAAAGCATATTGGTCCTGTGAAACCCGGGTTTTCACCCTAAGTCGCGTCGCCTGGAAGTCCCGTGTAGCCGGTGAGGGCGTTTGAAGGGATTGGCATTAAAGCGTTGACAGTGATCAGGCAAATATGCTTGGGCTAACTAGAGCTATGTCTAAAAGACAAGATAAGGCTAATAGTAGCTATAATAAAGAAATTTTGATAAAAGAAAATTTCGAAAAAACCTTACAAAACTGGAATTTACCAGTTCAGAGTTCTGTTTATAAACAGAAAGGAACTTTTGAATTCGCCTCGGATTATATCATAAAGACTGTAGAAGAGGCTATACCCTTAACTGAGGGTTACAACTCATTTCAGTTGTTGTCAAAAAATTTGATTGACAAACATAGACAACAACAGTTCAAATTCTTGCATGTCGGGTTAATTCAAGTAGGTTTGAAACCTGCTACCCGATTAGGCTTAAACACGTCCGCAATTATTTGCGTACGTGATAAAAGGCATAACAAATTTCACGATTCATTACTTGGAATTGTGGAGTCTAGTCTTTGTGACGGACCCATATTCTTTTCGTGTTTTCCAAATTTTACACTGTCGTTAAACGACCCCACAATTATGCACTCTCTTTGCTTAGACATTAAATCTGATGGATTTAATATGATGCAAGGAGCTGAAAACATAATCCTTATTTACAGGATTCAGTATAAAGTTATGAACACCGTAGTACCCAAGATGAAAAATATTTTACAAGATCAAAAGGGGTCTACTACTTTGTTTATAACCAATTTAGAAAAAAGTAATTTAAAGGTCCCAAAAACAATCACATGGGATCAGGTTAATTTACCTGAAAATTGGATACTTGAAAAGGCTAATGAGCCTGTTAAAAAAGATAACCGTGAACTCGAAGAAATCAAAGAGTTCCCTGACGGTGATGTTGAAATTGTCTTCTCTAATCAGAGAATTGCAAGGCTAAAATTAGAAAGCCTAAACAACAAAGTTATTCCAGGTAGAAGTTCTACTTCGTCAGTTCCAACAACTAATTTTGAAAAAATTTCTGGAACAAAATTTACCTCTGACGGAGTAAACCAACCTGAATATAGGGTTAATTTACCCACTTCTGAAATTAATAGTGAAAGAACATCCCCCACTCCTTCTGATATGGGTTATTATAGCCTTTCGCCTATAACGATCCATGAAGAAGAAAAATTCAAATTTAAATTTCCTTTTAGGGGACTTCCAAAGGAATTATTTTATTCCAAAGAAAACAAATTAAAGAGAAAATGGTTTTCCCTTGCTAAAGACTCTAAGAGTCATGAAAGATGGTTTTCTCGCTATAAAAAATTTTTAATAAAAAATGGAGAAGTTATTGATTTCTTTAATTTTATGGAACGTGCTTATGAAAAATTTCCTGACTTCGAGGATCAAGATTTCATATTTTCTCTTGAAGCTTCTTATAAGAATTTTATTGCTAAAAATGGAAAAGTTTTTAGAAGTGTTCATCCTCCGGAAACCCAATTAGCAATAAGAATCAACAACGAAGAAGTTGTAGCAACTCCTTACAGGAAAAGCGACAACATTGAGGCTGTTGTTGAACAAAACAATTTTACAAATTTAACTCTCAGAACAATGGGAGATCAATTAAATAGAATTGAGAAAAATATTGATTTTGAAAAACAAGAAAAGGCTTCAAATGTTTCTAAAATTTCAGAAACTACTTTTGAAGAAAAGGTTTTATTCAAACCAATGAGTTCTGAAAACTTTGATTTCAAGATGGATCCTCAGAATTCCGAAATGGTTGATGAGATTATGAAAAGATTAAAAAATCTTGGAATCAAAGACAATGAATGTGCTCCTCTAGAGACACATGAGTCAGATTATAATTCTGATGCTTCTTATGATGAAGCAGAAAATTCTTCAAAGACAGAAGATAAAATCAATCTTCTGGAGAATATGTTCTTATCAGAACAAAAAAATAATGAATTTCAAGTAAATAAGCTTGCATCTTCCTACAAGAAGAAAATGGCTTATAATATTCCTGCTAAGCCCTATTATCATAGGCCTACACCTGTAGATCTTCAATTAGAACAACATGATGAATTCATGACTGTTCAATTTGATGGAAAATCCATTAATGAATGGAATATAGATGGCATGTCAGAATACCAAATACAAACGGTATTGCACTACATGACTATGTATGCAACTGCTTGTAAAACACATGGAAATTCTGATCAAAATATTGCCAAAGCCTTAACTCAAGGCTTTACTGGTCAATTGAAAGGATGGTGGGATTTCTACCTTCCTGAAGAAGCCAAAATACATATTTCACAGGCTATTAAAACAGAAGTTAGAGAAAATCAGCCTGTACAGGTTACAGATTGTGTTAATACACTTCTGTATACAATAGCAAAACATTTTATTGGCACTACATCGTTGCTTATTGACAGATCTCAAGAGCAACTGATGAATTTAAAATGTCAGAACTTATCTCAGTTCAAATGGTATAAAGACGTATTCTTTTCAAAAGTCTTCACCAGGCATGATAGTCAAAATGATTTTTGGAAAGAGAAGTTCTTATCAGGACTACCCCATTTCTTTGCGGAAAAAATACGCAATCGTATTAAGCAAAGACACAATGGAATTATTCCTTATTCCGAATACACTTATGGGGATTTAGCCTCAGAAGTGGTTGCTGAAGGCATTAATTTATGCAATGAAATAAAATTACATAGACAAATCCAAAAGGAAAAGGTCCTTGGAAAAAGAATTATAGGGGACTTTTGTGAGCAAATTGGCTTACCACCTATTGGAACCTCTATCGAAAATAGAGGGAAAAGGACTAATAAGGTCTATGCCAAGCAGAAGTATTTTCCTAAGCAGAAAAAGAAAAAATTTTTTAAAGGAAAGAAAAGGAAGTCTGAACCTGAGAATAATTCTCGGCAAAAGACTATCCCTGTCTGCTGGAAATGCCAGAAACCTGGCCACTACGCTAATAAGTGTAGAATGAAAAAGAAAATCAATAGTCTGAATATTGATGAAGGCCTTAAGAGGTCACTTGAAAAATTACTTCTTAATGAAGAAGGAAAAAATTTTAAAGTAGCTGCTATTGCAGAAGATAATCCTGAGGAAGAATCATCGTCAGAAGGATCTGTTGATCAAACAGAAGAATCTGGAGATGACTCTTGCGAAGGAAATTGTGATTACTACAAAGCCTTATGTCAGGCAAATGGTCTATTTCCTTTAACTAAAGAGGATAATTTCATCCTTGACCTTATTGATCAACTTTCTGATCCCATTGTTAAAAGACAAATGCTTCAAAAATATTTAGAAGAATACAATGGAAAGAAAGGTGACAAAAGGTTAAAATTTGAAGAACCAGAGACTTATAGTCTAAAAGAAATTTTACAAAGAGCTAAGGCTTCAACAAAAGAAGAAACTCCTGGAGAATCTTCTCGCGTTAATGAATTACTGCATGAAGTCAAAGTTCTTAAAAGAGAAATTAATACTCTTAAATCTAGAGTAACTTCTCTTGAAATTAAAAAGGATAAAACTATTCCTTCTGAGTCTGATTCTGATCATGAGTCAGATGAAGAAGAATGGAATTCCTTAAAGGAAAAATTAAATACTTTAACATCTGTTAAAGAGAAATCTGCAAAAGACGAAGAATCTTTGAAGGATGAATCTTTAACATATGTTAATATGTTAGACAGGGTTATTACCCATAAATGGCATATTAAAATTAAAATCATTGTTCATAAAGAATATACTCTTTCTGCAATTGCCATGGTAGACTCTGGAGCAGATTTAAACTGTATCAATGAAGGATTGATACCCTCCAGATATTTTTCAAAAACTACTGAAATTTTAAATGCTGCAGATGGTAGAAAAATGCTTGTAAATTACAAGCTACAAAATACTGCAGTTTGCAATAATGGAATTTGTTTAGAGATGCCATTTATAATGGTAAAGAATCTTTCTCATGATGTTATTTTGGGAAATCCTTTTCTTCACATGTTATATCCCATTAAAAGCATTAGTGAGAAAGGTATAACAAGTTCTATTAATTCTCAAGAAATTACATTTAATTTCGTTACTAAACCTCGTTATCACGAGATTGATTTAATACAAAAGAAAATTCAGAGAAAAGAAAGTTTTCTTAACTCCTTATCTCAGGAGATCAGTTGCATGAAAATTACTGAAAAAATCAAGCATCCTTTAATTCAAAGGAAAATAAATGATCTTTATGATCTTATTGTCAAAACAATATGTTCTGATATCCCCAATGCCTTCTGGGAAAGAAAGAAACATATTGTTAGTCTGCCTTATGAGCCAGACTTCAATGAAAGGCAAATTCCCACTAAGGCTAGACCTATTGCTATGGGGCCTCGCCATTTGGAAATTTGCAAAAAAGAGATTGATGAGTTATTACTCAAAGGTTTAATTAGAAAATCATACAGCCCTTGGAGTTGTCCTGCATTTTATGTTGAAAATGCTGCTGAACTTGAAAGAGGTGTTCCTAGGCTTGTAATTAATTACAAACCTTTGAACAAAGCTCTTAGATGGATAAGGTATCCAATCCCTAATAAAAGGGACTTATTAAATCGGCTGTTTTCAGCCAAAGTTATGTCCAAATTTGATATGAAATCTGGGTTTTGGCAAATTCAGATCGATGAAAAGGATAGATACAAAACTGCATTCACAGTTCCTTTTGGCCACTATGAGTGGAACGTGATGCCTTTTGGGCTTAAGAATGCCCCTTCAGAATTTCAAAATATAATGAATGACATTTTTAGTCCTTATACGTCATTCTGTATTGTTTATATCGATGATGTTCTAGTATTTTCTGAAAATATAGATAAACACTTTAAACATCTTCAAGCATTTATTAATGCTGTCAAACATGCTGGTTTAGTTGTGTCAGAAAAAAAGATCAAATTATTTCAAACAGAAATAAGATTTCTTGGCCATACCATCAAAGAAGGGACTATTTTCCCCATTGATAGAGCTATTATTTTTGCGGATAAATTTCCAGATGAAATCAAAGAAAAAACTCAATTGCAAAGGTTTTTAGGAAGTCTTAATTATATTTCTGACTTTTATAAAAACTTAGCAATTGATGCTAAGCCTTTATTTGACAGGCTTAAGAAAAATCCTCCTGACTGGACTAATATTCATACAGAAGCAGTCCAAAAGATAAAATTAAAGATTAAGGAAATCCCTTGTCTTGCCATTACTAATCCAGAAGCCTTTAAAATTGTTGAAACTGATGCTTCTGAATTAGGTTATGGTGGAATCCTTAAACAAAGGATTAATAACAAAGAAACCCTAGTGAGATTTACTTCAGGGATATGGCAAGGGCCAAGGAAAAATTATTCCACAATTAAAAAGGAAATCCTTTCTATAGTTCTGTGCATACAAAAATTTGAAAGCGATTTACTGAACCAAAAATTTTTGGTCAGGGTTGATTGTAAATCAGCCAAAGATGTTTTAGAAAAGGATGTTAAAAATATAGCATCAAAACAAATTTTTGCTAGATGGCAAGGCATATTGTCTGTGTTTGATTTTGACATTGAATTTATCAAAGGAAGTAGTAATTCACTACCTGATTTCTTAACTCGTGAATTTTTGCAGAGTCATGAGTAAAAAGCCTGATGATGGCAAAGGGAAAGCTAAATTTGCAGTTTCTCCCTCAAGCGCAAGTTCTCGGTCTTATAAGACTATGATTGTTAAAACAACGGAACAGCTTAAAGCTGAAGCCTTAAAGGCGACTCCTACGGAGTTAAAATTAAGAGAAGATGCTTATTTAGCAGCAATTCAGTCTAATCAGACTAACGAATATATCTATCCATATATTCCGTACACTACTATATGGATAGCGCCTATTGAGCTAAAATATGCTCATCTTTCTCCAGCTGAAGCTTCATCCTTCTATCTTCGGGAATCAGCGGACCCATTCCTTTATCCCAAGGAATACAATTTTTATTGCGCAATTCTGCAAGTGACTCAATCAGTAGAGTTTGATTCGGTCATAAGGTCAGGCGCAGAATGGGCTTATTCTAAAGCCTTTATCAAGAAAGTTGTTACCCCTGAAATTTGGCAGGGTGATTTATTTAAATATCATGAAATACCCAGAGCTGGGAGACGAGAGTTGGACAAATATTGGTTCAACTACTTCGACTACATAAAAGCCTGGGAAGGGGCCTTCTGTTATGAGAACAGACTAAAGAAACATAGTTGGTTCCTTCAATTTCGTGATTTCAACACCACTAATCTTCCACAGTGGTTTATTAAATGGTTTTACACTTGGGGATCACACCCCATAATTTTCCCTGACAAAGTCAGGAGTATATTTGATGATTTTATTAAATCAAACCCCTCATTAAAAAATCCCGAGCTTATCTTTGCAGCTCATTATCAGGTACCATGGATAGTTAGATGGGACGTTATTATTGCAAATTGTCCTATCAAAAAATTTGAAATAACAGTATCTCATGTCCCTTATTTGGGAAGAAGAATTCTTATCAAATGGTGGGATAAATTTGAATTCTTTAAGGATTCAATATTTTCTGTAAAGGGAATTATTTCATTTGAACCAGCGCCTCCACCAAAGGCTCCTAAAAGGGATGTCTCGGATCTTCTGAAAGAACTGCTCGCTTCATCATCAAAGTCAGATCTAAAGAAGCAGTTGAAAGAAATTCTAAACAACTCATCTGATGAAGATGAAGAAACTGAAGATGATGACTCAATGCAAGATTCTCAGGACCCATTTGCATAAGAGTCTAAAATCTCAATCATGATCGCTTTTATTAAAGTGAAGCATTTTGTCTAAAGAAGAATATTATTATATTCACATTCTAAGGTGTCGGCATAAAATGCCAGTTATCTTTTATAGAGAATCGTGCTTTAGCAGTGCTAATAACCTGGCGATGGGGCCCAATGAGCACCCGGGGTTACTGTTACCAGCAATAATGCGATTCCATTACTGTTACCAGCAATGATGCGATTCCTTTACTTTTCTAAAAGCAATTATATTATGTCATTGCTTACGTTTTTTATTTTGTTGTTTTGTAAAGAGCTCCGCCTATATAAGGAGACTCAGTTCATTTGTAAGAGTACCTTTCATTTTACCTGGAAAAATAACCTTGTAATCTTGAAAGAACAATAAGAATAAAATCCTTTTCCTCTTTCCATATTTCTCCACTCACTTCCTCCACTAACTATTTCTTTCTTCCACTACCTTTCTTCTTCCATTAACTATCTTCCACCCATGATCCTGTATAGAATGGTATCAGAGCCAAGTGCGTAGGGTGTAGTCCTAACTATTTTGTTCCAGATTACCTATGGAGCTTGCGAAATATGCAAACTGTCTTTGCATTGTGTAAACAGAGTTTGCAAGATTTTCTAACCAACTTTCAATTGTGTAGCCCACGTTCGCAAGATCAGCAAGTCGGTTTTCGTTTGACAAATCGAGTTTGCAAGATCTGCAAATTGAGTTTGCGAGATTTGCAAATCCAGATTACAAAAAGAAAATGAAAAAAAATATGGTTTTTTTTCCGAAACTTTTCTTTTTGAGAAAAAAAATATTGAAAGTAAAACTTCCTAGAAAGATACCAAAAACCCTTTCTAAGAAAATATATTTTATCAAAATAAATTTTCTAATGCAAGAGTTTTATGCATATTAAGTTCAAAAATTAGAGATTAGTTACACAAAAAGTTAATTTAGTCTTTATAAAATATTTTGACTTCAATAATAATTATGAAATTTTGTTGTTTTTTACCCATCTTTTAATATTATTTTGACCTAAACACCTTTTTTTTGTTGAAATTTTGACCTAAACACCTACAAGGCTACAACTCTTATTTAAAAAACAAGGGTCTGCTTATAACATCACCTGGCCCTATCTGGCTACAGTTAGCCACTTAGCCTCAACAATTATGACGGTGGCCTTAAAATTTCCAAGGGCCATTGTCAGTTCCCCAAGTTACAGTTGGGTGGAGCCAGAATTGGGCCCATTGGAATGCACATTTTCATTCCGGGAGCGTCCTCCTCTTTTGGCTAAAAGGAAACCATGTGTAAATAGGCAGGAACCTCTTAATAATAATAATGAAGATGATGATCGAATATGAGAAGCCGAGAGGGAGAGAGTCAAAACCGAGATCTAGAGAAGAAAAAAGAAAATAATTTTCTATAATTTTTTTTTTTTTTTTGATGAACTATAATCTGTATTCAGTATAATACGAGTTTATATATGTGTAGCGTGTACATAAGAAATACTTATCAAATGTAAAAGATATTAACAAACTTGATCTAACTTATCCTAGATGTGTTTACACCATCAAGATAGGCAATGAATCACGGGTAGCCGAGTCCAAGCGGAGTCGCGTAGATGATTCGGTTGGGTTCTAGTACCATGTATGTTTTTGGTTGTTTTGTCACCCCTAGGGTTGTGTTATAACAGGAGACATGTGAAAGGATAAGGATTTGGCAAGTTTTAAGGGAGAATAATTCCTAGAGGAAAGAACCCACCAAAGTCTAGAGATAACAAACTGTAATGAAAACAACAAAACCCATACTTCCTAGCGTTAAATTTTTTTTGGAAGGCACTTCCTAATGTTTTTCAGATAAATTCTAGAATGGGAATGGCCAAGTATTTGTTTTTTTTTTTTTCCGAAAGTTACCTTTTACCGTATAATTTTATGAGCTTGGTGAACCAAATCAACAGACATATAATTAATGAGAGGACCTTACTAGACAAAATCTTAATGTGATGACAATAATTCAGATCGTGGTTCTGCCAAACCAAAGGTAGCTGACCCATTATTGCTTCTTAAATGATGCATGTTTATGCTAATGAATAAGAGGGTTTTGTCTTGGAAATTTGTTATCAATCCTTATAAGTTTGTTACCATCTCGTACACAATCAAAAGATATACAATTACGGCTGAATTGTTTTATAGGAGGCGGTAGTTAAGTCGGATATTCACAAACATTCATAGACTTCATGTCTATGTATATTTTCATCGATAATGGAGAGTTATTGGATTCTCTTTGACATTTCTATTGAGATTGTGTATAGGTACTTTCATTGACTTTCGTGGACTCCATTGACAATTTTTTCGTTGCCATTATATGGACTTTCATGGACTTCATTTCAAAGCGTAATGTATTTATTTGTGATAAAATACAAAATTAACCAATATTAAATTATCATTATTCGATATTAAAAATTATCATTAGTGGTATATTTCAGCGAAATGTCAATGTAAAAATGTCACGAAAGTCGCTCATTTTTTTTGTGGATAAACTTTGTTATGTTTTACTCTAGAATCCACAAAATAGCTATCAAGATCCTGTTGTTTCTCTGGTATTATGAAAAACCAGGGTTATGTCTTCCTGTTTTAATAAAAACAAGGATATACCTTCCTGTGTCTTTCTGAAATAAATTCAGAGATAACTTTTATGTCTAAAACTTAAAAAATTAAAACCAGTATAATCAAACAAAGATTAATAAAATAAAAAAAAAGGTTAGAGAGAGAAAAGCCGAGTCGAGTTGTCTCTTTCCTTAAGACAGTGAACACCCTGGTATTAGTACTAAAATCAGTGAGATGTTTGTCTCCCAGGATACAACGGCTGTACCTTTCAGTATGACGACGAGAGTACTTCGTTTCTCTGAAAGCGTGCGAACTTAGAACAAGCAGTAAGAACGACAGATGAATTGACTTCTTAAACTCTAAATGCTCTTAACTTTGAATGCTAAAATTTCGTATTTCGTTTGCTGGATTCTGTTTGGTATTTATAGAAGTATTGGTGACACTTCAGACAGGTGCCTTAGAAAAGAATGGATGCTTCCCAACAGTCATATTTGTCTGTTGGTTTTCGGGTGCCATGTTGACCGTCAGATCTTAACGGATCTATTAAGATCTCGCGCATTGAATGACCACCGTTAGATCATCAACGGATCTATCTTAAAGAGCGCCAAATATCCTGACCGTCAGATCATATCTATGATCGTAAAATCCAAGGCTCCAATCGCTCCTCGCGAAGTGCAAAGTGCGTGCGGGGGCCTCAAAAGCGCCCAATGCGCCCTAAACGCCCATTCGCCCACGCCGCGCGTGCGCGTGCATGGTTTGCGTGGTGCAAACCACGTGAGTCACCTTTCTATTCTAAAGAACATACCAGAAATATATGGAAGGTTCTATATAAGGAAATAAAATGTTTCCTCCTTCATAAATGTGGTACTAACTCAAAATCCCGGTTTTGAGTTAATGGTACCCATACCAAACGAATTTTGTAATAACTCACTCATACGGAATCGGATTTGGACAAAATTTGAGTCTAAATTTAATAGCTCGACGAGACAAATCCAACTAGACGTCTTGATCGAGATTCCGATGAATATAGGTACCTCAAATTAAGGAAAAATCGGTCCAGCTCCTTTTGAGCTAAGTACCGATTCCAACAGATCCAAATCCACCAAAGCTCATAAACTGACAATTGTCACCGACATTTATAGACTTTGAAATGTCCCTCGGACATTTGTGAACTTTGAAATGTCTCTCGGACATTTGTGAACTTTGAAATGTCTGCGATTGAAAGCCTCACACTTTAACAGACTTTAAAATGTCCCTGATTGGATGTGTCTGACATTTGTGGGCTATGAAATGTCACCGAATGTTTGGATTGACTACCCCTCAAATATTTTTTTTCTAATTTAAATTATCATGTTTGTACTTTGATTTAAGACATTTACACCTGTGAAAATAGTCTCACATGAGAGAAGGACTGTCTAACAATCAAGAATATAATGTCCAGGTCTTCTCCACTCATTCTAATTGGTTTTGAGTTGGATGACCACAAACTTAACATGGTATCAGAGCTAGGGCCACACGTCATACGCTTAAAATCCACACGTGCTCCACGTTACCCGAAAAAAAAAACACGTGTTAGGCTAACCATGCCACACGTGAAGGGCGTTAAGAATAGTCCGACATGGGAGAAGGGTTACCTAGCAATCAAGAATATAATGTCTAAGTCCTCCCCGTTCATTGTCAATTGGTTTTGAGTTAGATGACCACAAACTTAACAACCACCCTTATAATCGAGTTCCTCGTTGATGGTTGAATTGTTTTAATAGTTAGCATGTTTGTTTTCCAATCTAAATTATCATATCTGAACTTTGATTTATGAAATTCATACTTTTAAAACCAATAACTGAACTTTTTTCTTCTCCTCCTCCTTTTCCTCCTCATCTTCTTTTCACTTCTTCAAGATTTGATTTATTTCTCTCTCTTTCAGAATCACAAATTTCTCGATTTAGTGGCTCTATCAAGAAACTTACTGAAGATGCCTTCTACTTTTGAGTATATTACTTTCTTAATAGGCTTCCCACCTGATCGATCATTCAACTGGATTTACTATTTCAAAGTTTTCCTTTCGTTTCAGTTTTCTTAAACCCTTGCCCGCATGTCTCTTTCTTTCAAAAATAATAACCTTGAAACCGAAATCATAAGTTGCCTATCATTGGCTAATCTAACAATAATAATAATCATACACCAGAGTCGACCAAGGGTTCAACAAAAAATTCTCCCTGAAAGTGAGAGATAAAAGGAGAAAGAAAGACTGATAGAGGGTCGTGGAGTGGTTGGTGCTAGTAATGCGGTGTGGTCAGTACTGATGATGGTGGTGCTAGTGTGAAAGTGAAGATGAAGATAGAGCAACATGTTATATTTTTATTTGATATATTTCGGATGTTGGACTTCCGTCTCAAACTTGTTTAAAAGATTGAAATGAGTGGCCTTCTATTTCACCCCTTAAAATATCTAGTCTATTCAGGTAACATTTGATATGTGGTTAAACAACAATTACAAATCTGAAATCTGAATTAAAATCCAACCTGAAAATTCAGATTTTAGATCTAAACAATTAAAAAAAAGAAGCCTTATTATTACTCTTTGTAAACTAGATTTCACTATTACTCAAGGAATAAAGGCTTCCTAAATCATAAACAATAATTTTTTATATAATAATAATAATAATGGTATATATAAACTAGCAGACCCATTAGTTAACCTTAAATCTAGCATGTAAAGCAGAATATTGCAATTTTTTGGGCTCATCTTTTTAGGTGAAAATGTGGAGTTGTCTTTTCTAATTCCATGGTTATCTCTCTTCGATGAAGAAATAAGAATGGGGTCGGTGGGGAGAAAAAAACAATTATTTTGTCTGGTCACCGCGTTTTCGTTTAAATGTTTGTCCACTTCTTTCCTCCTTTCCGTCAAATATCCCATTCCCCCTTCAATTGGATAACTATTGAGTTTATTTCTGACAAGGCCCCTAATTTATGATCCACTAAACTTTTGACCCCTTATAATAATATGTTATTTCAGTAATATATTGCGTTAATTCCATTTTGGGCCCCAACTTGTTACCAACTCACATTTTCGCTCCCGTTAGTGTTTGATAGTTAGGTTTGCCCCCGAGAATCAAAAATATTTTAACTTTTTTTCTTTTCGGAATTACTATTGAGGGCCAAAATGGAATTAATTTCAAAAAGTTGTATAAACATTAACGTCACCTCATCTCTTAATCTCTCTTTTAGTTCATCTCCTCTCTCTTCCACTTCATCTTTCTCACCACCTCATCATTTTCTCCAGTGAAGGTCGCTGATCGGCAATTTTTCGACAACCTTCAAACTTAAAAGAAATTTTTTTATTTGTTCTTCTTTCTCTTTTTTCTTCCTTCTTTCCTCTCTTTTCTTTTTCATCTTTTTCTCTCTTCTTCACTTTTCTCCCCTCCTCTTTCTGCTCACTATCTCTCCGCCCCCTTCGTCGGAGATGTGAAAATCTAGACGTTCAAGGTCTGGGTTTTCCAGACCTTTGTCAGTCTTGTTTTCCCATACCTCTGGCCGGCAAAGGGCTCCCCCTTCGCTAGAGAGAAAATAAAGAGAGATAGTGACAAGAAAGAGAAAAGAAGGAGATAGATGAATAAGATAAAGCGAAGAAGAAGGGAACGACAAATTTCTTTTAAGTTTGAAGGTCGCTGAAAAAATCGTACGCTGGAGAAGATGATGAAGTGACTAGAGAGATAATGAACTGGAAGTGAGAAGGAGAGATGAGGTGACATTAGTGTTTATAATTCTTTTTGGAATTAATTCCACTTTGGATCCCAAGGGTAGTTTTGTAAAAAGTTGGTTATTTTTTGGCCATTGGGGACTAAATCGAACTGCTTATGAGGGAAAAACGGTGAATTTGTCACAAATTGGGGGCTAAAACGAAATTAACCCTCAAATTTTTCTTACTCAACTTTAATAGTCAATTTTTTCCCTCTTTTTTAACCTGTGTATAAAAAGTATTTTTCTCTCTATCCTCTTTTTTTCTTACTAGCTAGTCAGGTTAACTCGTACGGAAGGGTCGTCGTTAACAGCTTGCAGCTCATTTTCGTTGACTCTTATAAAAAATAAAATAAAATTCAATCTCTCTACTTTTCTTCTTTTCACCACCCCAATCATCACCATTTTCTCTCTCTCTCTGGTTGAATTAAGCTTCAGGTCGAAGCTTATGTTGAAGCTCAACAAAACATTCAAATACGTAGCTAGAGAGAGAGAGCGGTGATGATGATGGTGGTGGTGGTGGGAGGAAGAAGAAAAAAGATAGTGAGGGAGCAAGAGACTGAGAATGCAAATGATGATGATGTTGGTAGTGGTGGTGGTGGTGGTGGTGAGAAGAAAAAAAACCAGTGATTTTTTTGTTGAAAAGGTCGCTGAAAATGATAAGCTGGTCGTTGCCGGCAGCTCTTCTAGCGACCTAACTCGGCCAGTAAGAAAGAAAATAGGATGAGAATATGATTATAGTGGCCAACATTGAAAATTGGACAAATATGGGGGTCACATAGACCCAACTATTCACAAATTAGAGTTGGAGGCCAAATTAAAATTAAGGGTTATTTCCCTAATGGCCCCCAACTTTGTGACCAGCTTCCCGCCTGGCCCCCTACTTTACGAGAAATACTCATATGACCCCCTTCGTTATAACACCGTCACTCTCTCTCCTCCATCATGTTTTCTCTCTCTGCCAACTCACGCCACATCATCTGTTACGCCACCTCATCACCTTCTCCAGCAGAGGTCGCCGGCCGGCCAAATTTCCGGCCGTCGACCTTCAAACTAAAAAAAAAAATTATTTTTTTTTTCTCTCTTCCTCTCTCTCTAAAATTACTCCGGCGAAGGCAGACCTTCGCCGGAGTAATTTTAGAGAGAAATTTTTTTTTTTTTTAGTTTGAAGGTCGCCGGCCGGAAATTTGGCCGGCCGACGACCTCTGCCGGAGAAGGTGATGAGGTGGCGTAACAGATGATGTGGCGTGAGTTGGCAGAGAGAGAAACACATGATGGAAAAGAGAGAGTGACGGTGTTATAACGGAAGGGGGCCATATAGGTATTTCTCGTAAAGTAAGGGGCCAGGCGGGAAGCTGGTCACAAAGTTGGGGGCCATTAGGGAAATAACCCTAAAATTAACCCCTTAACTATTTTTCTACTGTACTCTCTTAAATTCCCACTCTTTTCTATCTTTTCTTCTCTTTAAATAAAGTACTTCTCTCTTTCTCTCACTCTACTTCACTCCTCACTCCTCTGCCCTAACACAAACCCCCAATCAATGATGTCTGCTCGCATTTCTAGTTTGTGCTTCTTCTTCTTCTTCTTCTTCTTCTTCTTCTTCTTTTCTATCTTTCTGATTTCATCTGCATCAGCTGCTACAAAGTGTAGTTCTCGTTGTTTGCATCAAAGCAAGGCTGCTTACTTCACCTCTTCCAAACCTCTTTCTTGTAAACCCTCTCTCTCTCTCTCTCTCTCTCTCTCTCTCTCTCTCTCTCTCTCTCCATCTCTCTCTCTCTCTCCATCTCTCTCTCTAAATATATATTCGACCCAGGCGATGTTTGATTTGTGAATGCTAATTTAGATGACGACCCATGTTTTATTCTTGAAAGTTTTTTAATGGGTAAGATTTTGTTTGTTGATTGATTGCAGCTGGAGCTTGTGGGTATGGACCAATAGCTCCAAACTTCAACAATGGCTACCTTGCAGCTGGTGTTCCTTCTCTGTTTAAAGCTGGAGTTGGCTGTGGAGATTGCTTCCATGTATGATTGAAACTTTCGGATTTAACTTCTTTTTACTTTCCTTCAAAAAAAAAAAAAAAAAAAACTTCTTTTTTACTTGTTTTTCCATCAAACCTATTCAAATTGGTATTGTGTTTTGACAGATAAGGTGCAAGAATGAGAGATTGTGTAGAGGAGAAGGGACAAATGTGATATTAACTGATATTCATAAAGCCAACAATGAAACAGATTTTGTTCTAAGTGATAGAGCTTTCATTTCCATGGCTAGTAAGGGTATGGCTCGTGAGCTCTTAGGTCAAGGGATAATTGACGTTGAATATAGAAGGTAATTACTACTTACAACTTTAAGGTGAATTTAGTTTCTTTAGTGTTTTTTGTTTAAGGTTTCAATTCTCACTTGATTTCAGTATGATATTTGTCTGATTTGGACTAATTTTGGTCAACTTTGTTAAGTTTGTCGTCATCCAACTCATAATCAATTGGCACTGATACCAAAGGTCTCACTTAGCAATGAGTAAAAGAGGACCTAGACATCATATCTTGGTTGCTAGATCATCTTACTCCCATGTGGGACTATTCATACACGCCGCGTCATGTGTGGCGTTTTTTTTAGCTAACACATGTTTTTCTTTCTTTACGAATGACTTGGTGCACGCGTGGCTTTTAAACGTGTGAGACTTGCTCTAATAGCATGTTAAGTTTGTAGTCATCCAACTCAAAACCAATTTAAACGTGTGAGACTTGCTCTAATAGCATGTTAAGTTTGTAGTCATCCAACTCAAAACCAATTGACAATGAGTGGACATGACCTAGACGTTATATTCTTGGTTGCTAGATCGCCTTCCTTCTAGGACTGTTCTCACAAACTTCACTCCGATTAATGAGGATATCTGGTTGAATTTAGTTATAATTCTATTTTTGGGTTGTAGATATGGTAGGATAACACCCAAAAAAAACAAAAAGAATACATCTATGTGGCACTCAAGAAATGATTGATCCATTATCTTAAAATTATAGAAATGTACATTACTCAAAGATTATCAGTTCATGTATGAGCCACTTGACAAGTTTCGAAAATTTGGGAGTTCTTCCAAGTTTGTTTAACTTTTTTTTTGGCTTCCAAATAAGTCAGATATATGAGCGAGTTGGGTACAAATTAATCATACTCAGACGAACCACTGATTGTAGTTGAATATGAATGCAGGATACCATGTGTGTACCAGAACCAGAATTTGTCGTTGAGAGTGGAAAACACAAGCAAGAAGCCAAATTATTTAGCAGTAACTGTTTTGTACCAAGGTGGCCAAACGGAAATCCAACTCTTGGATGTCCTCAAGGTAATCAGGAAATATGTTCGATCAACTAGGTGTTGACGTTGCAGTGTTGGTAGTCTCGGGTTTCTCTCCCTCTGAAAACTAGCTCAGGACGGGAGGTTTTTCCTCACACTTGTAAATTGATTATCTGCCCCTTCTAATACTATAAGGGATTATCCTAACAATATCCCCATTAAACATCAGGTTTATTTCGATAAGACTATGGATACGAGACTTACTATTTCCTTGGATCCGATACCAATGTTGGGTGTCTCGGGTCCCCTCATAGTTATGGACTTATCACTTGCCCGTCCGGCTACTGATGTAAAATTGTCTCAATAATTCAAATTTGTATTGTTATTTGCAGCCGAGTTCGTCAAGTGGGAGTTCCATGCATAGGAATTTTGGGGCAGTGTGGGATGTGAGTCCAGTGCCAGAAGGACCACTTTTGTTCAGGTTGTTCTTGATAGGAGGATATGATAGAAGAATGGTTTGGACAAAGAAAGGGTTGCCTGCTGACTGGAAGGCTGGGGAGATATATGATTTGGGTGATCAGATAAATGATGTTGTTGATGCTAGGGATGGTTGCAGTCCTTGTACTACCTAATCTATCACCCTAGATGGGATTACATGATCTATTATTACTAGTAAGTTCTTAGAGTACTAAAAAACAATGGTGTTGTGTGTTTGTGAGAAGTCAATCACAAAATAAGAGAGAATGGGTAGATCATGAAGACAATGTATCTTGTTGTTAGGAGATATCTATTAATGAAAATTTAATTTAGTACTTACACTATTACCTCTTCTAATTCTGCTTGTGTTAATGGGTATGACAATGTACCAGTTAGATGATGTCCATTAATGAAAGGTTAGTACTATGCTACTACTATTACCCCCAATTTGCAGGTGAATATGGGGAAGATAAGAGGCAGAAGCGAGAAAAATCCCTAATTGTAATATATGATGAGCTATAATTTTCTCCTGCAATTACCCAATGCTCGATGGATGTCACAGAATTTGCAGAAAGTGTTTTCTTGATTCAATCCCAAAATATTATTCTTATGTCTCTCTGCATGGTGTCTGTGGAAATCTGGACAGTTGTAACAATTTCCAATTTAATCGGTTTACAAGAGCTGAACCTGTCTTCACTCTCGGCTAACTCTCTCGACACCACGGGTCCATTGCCCAATGTATGGACTCCATCACCATCTGGCGTTATCAAACTTAATGGACCGTTGACGGAGCTTCCACCCACATAAGGCAGCCTGTTCCGCAGTGACCCGCACGCATGATGGATCTTTCATCTGTTCTTGACCGATACTTCTTCAGCCAAAGAATGTTAGACGCAAGGTTTCCAACAGGGTATCCAACTTGCCATTCAGGTACAATATCACAAATTCATAATCAAGAGAGATTCCTGTCTGTGGTTAGAGCTCCAAATGGTTTTATAAATGGGTAGTACTTGAAGAGGGTTCCAGAATTTATCATACCTTCAACTGCTAGACTACGCAGGTTCCTAACTTACCACATATGAATAGTTTTTCATAACTGACTGCTGGATCGAATTAGGTTTAGTTTCTCCCTGTTTTGACACAAAAAGACAGTCAGATCACAAAAGAAGTTTTTTCATCACTAAACTTCAGATTGCGAACCCACAGCTATGTTGTCCGTTGTATCAGCACAGAGAGCTATTCAATTACAAAGTTGCAGAAGTAGTAAACTACACGTGGAATGCAGTTGAAGAGAAAGGGTTCTGTTATCATGTGAACTTTTGAAGTTTCAAAGTAATACGATATTACATGTAAATCTGAAAGAAATGATAAGATAAGCTTTGGAGTAACCTAATATAACCTTATTATACAATCCAAATTTCGTCTTGCTCTATCTAGAGACCAATCCCTTTGTCATACGACCCTAGCAATTAAGGGTAGAATAGACACCCAGGTGGGACTGGTTAACAACAAATTTCGAACTCGTGATCTTGCTCTTAACTATCCTTCACGGTGCTTGTACAATGTTTTGACCAAGTAATTAGTTTTAAACTATTACTAAATGAATATTAAAAGCAGTGAAACAACTAGGATGGGTAATTGCAGACAAAAAATTTAGCTTCTATTAGTGTATTTAGTTCATTATTTGGTAAAGAAATCACCTCCGATGATAAATAAGACGTACATTTAGTTCATTAAAACACCAACATAATAACCTACAATATCAGCAAGAGCAAAATTGAATAGTTGATTAAGAAACAAACCATCTAAACAACTCTTTGATCTTTAACTTTCTTCAGCCATTTGAGCTCACTCTCCAACGCCGAATAAGCAGCAACATCTGTTAAACTCTTACTCTCGACCGCGTAATCAAAAACTTCATACGCCACCGCAATTCTATCGTCCCTACACAACATTCTTACAAATGTAGAAAAAGAAGCTGGTTCGAGCTTCATCTCAATAGATTTCATTGTTTCATATAACTCCAATCCTTTATCGAGTAATCTCGATTTACATAACCCATGAAGCAATGTATTATACGTACACGAATTCGGAGTACACCCCTTTTCTTCCATCTCTCCTAATAGCTTCAAAGCTCCAATAGCTTCTCCTTTCCTACACATTCCATTCATTAATGAAGTATATGTAACTGTATCTGGAAAATGACCCATTTCCGCCATTATAGCTAAATACTTTTTAGCTTCATCAACTCTTCCAACCTTTGATAACCCAAATATCATTGTATTATAAGTAACCAAATCAGGCTCAATTCCTTCTTCTTTCATCTTCTTATAAACACCAATTACTTCACTTCCTCGATTCAATATACAATAACCTTTCATAATTGTATTATAAAGAAAACAATCAGGTTTAAAACCAGCTTCCCCAAGAACTCCAAGCAATCTTGTCGCCTCTCGAAGATTCTTACTATTACAAACATTATCAATGAGAATTGTGTAAGTAACAAGATCAGGTTTTAAAGATACTGAATTCTGCATATCTTCAATAAAATTGTAAACCATAGGTAAAGATCTAGTTTTGCATAAATGTCTAACAAGGAAATTATAAGTATAAAGATCTGGTGGTGAAAATTTTAGTGATAATTCCTTGACTAATTCAATAGCATGTTCTTCACGACCAATGGAGCAGAGTGAACGAACAGCTAGATCAACGGTGACATGATCAGGAGGGAACCCATTATCGACCATTAAATCTAGGGTTTTATGGACGGTTGAGAGGTCAGAATCAGGTTGAGATTTGCAGGATTGAGTGAGTAAAATGTTGTAAGTTGAACGATCAGGGGAGAAGGAAGGGTGTTTCTTGGTCATATAACGAAGGTAAGAGAGAGAATCATCAAGAGAGGAGATATGAGAGAAAGATTGAAGGAGGGTATTGTGGTGGCGGATATCGAGTTGAAAAGAGGATGATGAAAGAAGGGAATCGAAGGTCTTTTTGGCATCGGAGAGACTTGGGGAATTGAATATGGGTCTTGTGTTTTCAGGTCTGATTAGGGTTTTAGAAGAAGATGATTTGGGGGTTTTCTTCTTAGGGTTTTTTGAAAAGGGGAAATGGGGACGATGAGTGGGAGTTGGAGTTTGCGGTGGTTGATTTGGAAGGGAAGGAGCGTTCTTGAGAAAGGAGAGAGGAAGTTGTGATGGTCTCATCGACGGAGGAATCTTCCCCATCTTAGAGTCTTCTTCTTCTCCGATGGGTTGGTTAAGTTTTCTGTACTCGCCTGAAAGCTTTTACGCGCGAGTAAGGTTCAGGGTTTTAGGGTTTTAGGGTTCAGGGTTGGTTAAGTCTTCTTCTTCGTCATTTACACACGGTATGAATGAAATTACAAGTGCCCCAATCTTTCAATCGTATTAGTATATGGGAGCGCTCATAACATTTCTCTTTCTCTTTCTCTTTCTCTTTGGTGGAGCTCTGAAGTGGGAAGTTATAAGACACTCCTAGTTTTACCTAGGCAATCCGTCTAAAAGCACCACCAACAAATTGGGGGGTTTTACCAGGGCAACCCATACTTGTACAATCCCAATTTCTCAATAACTGCCCACTCAAACAAGACCGGCCCTATAGCCCAACATGACAATGTATCACATCTTTGATGTATCAATGCCAAATGTAACAACATATGTAGATCGTAGTCGACTTCCAAAAAAAAAAAAAAAAATCTCAATTTCTAAAAAGTAACAGGTAATAAAGAAGAGGATATACAAGTGAAAGTCGAAGGGGTTCAAAACCCTGGTTTTGATAGCCAGAGGGGGTTTCAACCCTCGTCATCTCTCCTATGATCATCTTTCTTCTCATCTTCCGTTTCTTTCTTTGTTTATTCAAATATTAGCGGTATGTGTAACAAAGACAAGAACTAGGGACACCATTTCAATTAAATCGGAAAGATGCTTATGATTTTGATGTTCGTTCGTCGGTGTTCATCCTAGCGACGAAAAACTGAGAGCAATACTTTATAAGGCTAGCTCTCGATTTTCCGTCGGTAGGAGAATTATCGATGTCATTTGAACTCAATCGGAAAGATGTTATCGGACTTTGATGTTTCGACGGTAGTACTCGACTATCGGTGAAAAAACTGAGAGCAGTATCTAGCTCTCAATATTCCGCCAGTAAGACAACTACCGATTCCATACGAACAAAGTCAGAAAGAGGCCTCTAATTTTATTTTTTGCTCGCATGCACTCCTCATGCGGATGGAAAGTCGAGAGCAATGTGAAAAAAATAAAAATAAAAATGAAAAACAAAAATGTAGATAAATAAGGTCAAACTTTCATTCATATACATTTGTCAACAGCCGAACATTTACTTGCATGTATAACTTCATTTGCTATCGACAACTTAGTTGACTAACACAGTCTCGCGGTTTTAGAAAATTAGAGCATCTCGGTCGAAAAACCAATCCTTTCACAATTAAGTTTTAGTCGAGATTTGCTACCATTGAACGAGTTGCTTCACTTGCTTACACAAATGACAATTTTGTGTTGTCCACCAATGCTCTACACCATGTTATAAGTGCTTCCAGACTTTCAAATACTTTGTCCATCTCAGATAACTTAGAAAGATTTATAAATACTATGACCTATTTGTTTAATTTGGACACCTTGATTTTCACTTATAGGTGGTTCATTCAAATACATTATTTTCGCTTGAAGATGACACATTCACGTTTTAAGATAATGCATGTTCACTTATGAGTGAGGCATTGACACTACCTTGAAGAAATTCTTGACCTCTTAATCTGAACATTCTTCACTAACTGTACCACCAAAGTCCCAAGAATGGGTAAAAGAAAACTTGGTGGCCAAATACTTGAGAAGTGATTATCCATTTATCCTCCATGATTTGGGGAAATTAAAAAAAGAAGTGGTTATTCACTGTCAAAGGTCGGATGCAACAAGCCGACATATGTTCGCTCATCCATAGGAAGCTTCAGATTGATGGGTATATATACCTACCAGACTGGTATGTCCGTTAGGTTCCTACATGAAATTTTTCACTTTCCAACTAAAGCACCACTTTCATTGAATTCTTTTTCCGGATCAAATAAAGAATTTGAATTTTTTCCTTTTCCCGTAAGTTTCACCATTAAAACACCAATGCAAAGCTTCAACAACAAAAAAAATGATATTGAAATATGATAATGACATGGTTTCGGTGTTCCTACAGATCAAAAAAATTGAAGTGGTGGGGGTAGAGTGTTATTTATAAAAGAGTTAATGGAGGAGGGATTCATGGGTTTCGGGAGTGGTAAAGGAATTTGGGTTTTTTTTTATCAGTTAGAATCTGAGTGACCAAGTAGTGAGTGTGAGTAAAACTTTACTTGATCAAATTAAATACACCAAGTGAAGTTAAATGTGAGGGTTGCTAGTAAAAATGGTGAGTGTATACAAAATTTTGCATCTCAAATGTGAGGGTCGTTTTATGAATGCTTTTATATCTTTATTATATGCTGATTTTAGTAAAAAAATTCGTGAAAATATTCAATCGTATTCAGCAGTTGAGTTAGCCTACAGGAACACAGACTTATCTATACTCGATCCAGTGAAAGAAACAACAAGCGAAAAGAAACATCAAAGAGACATATTGAAGTACTACCTTTTGTCACGTTCCATTATTTATAAGCAGTTTCAAGTAGAAAAAGATAGAAGAATGACAAGATTTTGAAGTTTAGATTTCTAGACTAATATGAAGCAACATTTTGTAAGCCAGAATTGAAAGGCCTTTGACGATAACAATCAAGGTGGTCACCAGGGCTCACACCAAGTAATTCACAATATCTCAAGTAGAACCCAATCCTATCCTTAACATAGTCATTTTCGCCTTTGTTGCATTCGATTCCGCCGTTGATTATGTTGGTAGTGACTCCGTAACCTGGCAATCGTCCCGCATCGATGTCGCCTATGGATGGAATCCATTGTCCAGTGATTACATCATGACAAGATGGTTTTGGGGATTGAGGAGTCATCCAGAACCAGAATGCTGTTTTGAAGGAAATGACTGGGTCTTGGGCTACCAAATCTGGGTTGCTTAGGAGATTTAAATTTAAGGCTTCTCCAGCTTGTCCATAGTTGAAGTTCCTGAAAGAAATCAAGGGCAGGTATAAGGGGGCCCAGGTTCTTGCATGACAAGAAAAACTCACTCAAAACTTCATTTTTACAACCCTAACATTTTGTACAACTTTCAATTTTGTAAAAAGAAGAGGGAAAAAGAAGATTGTATTTGTCTGTCTAGCTGGTGGAGTTATAAGTATTGGGTGGTCTTGGGCCTCTTTCACCTCATTAACTATGTCAAGAGGAGAGATTTTTCTTCACACTTATTAAGAGACAATCGGCCACAAGAAATGTGTCGATTTTATAGCAACACTATGTCCTCTGTCAGCGTCCTCTATGCATTCTTTTCGTTTTTTTCTCAATCTTTCTCTCTCGTTCGAGAATGATTAGATCTCAATAATGGGCCCATGGTTTCGTAAAGAGATTCTTAAGAGCTAGGGACCATTTCAAATACCGACAGGTTGTATCCTAGAATAGTTTTGATACATTTTTCACTTCATTTTTGAAAAAGAAAGGAAGAAGAGAACAATGATAGCATGAAGACAAACAAACTATATATTCATGACTAGATATTTTTACCAGGAAAGTTGGATGGGTCCTCGACCAATATATGTTTTACCGGAGGCACATGGCCACCGATCTTGACTATTTGGATCGCAGTAAATACTTCCTGGGAATCGTTCTGTGACAAAACAATAACCCCATGCATATGACCCACCAGGAGCATCCCAACCTGATCCCCCTGCAGTACCACATCAACTAATATTAGCCGGAGATTTTTTTATGATGGATGCAGTTACTATTACGTACCGGTAGTTTCATGAGAAGTTTGAGCTAAGAAAGCTGCAACCTCTCGCTTTCGTGTATCGATATCCCCTATGGTAGAAAAATTGGTAAAAGATTTTGAGGCCTCAATAAAAGCATCATAAGTGTAGAAACTCCCTTGACAGGCAGGATCACTCCTATACTTGAATATTTCTTCGAAAAGTGATCTGCTGATAAGAGAGGTTAAATCATCGCCTCCACTAGGTGGTGGTGGAGGAGTTGGTGGGGAGGGGGGAGGGGGTGGGGATGGAGGAGGAGGTGGTGGGGATGGAACAGTGGGATGACATTGGCTCTGACAGTTACCCTCATCGCAGTAGAGAGAGCCGCTGCCACAATAACCCCAATTACTGCAACAGAGATCGCCGGGACAGAGAGCACCTCCTGCTCCACTTCCACATTCTCCATCTCCTAGAGAAACTCCTACTAAGGAGTTTATCAAACTCAAGATTAAAAATAGATATGAAAATCTCATTTTTGCTACTAAACTCAACTCTCTTACTGCCTTATATAGAGATGAGAGAGAGAACTACCATCGATGAGTAATGAGTTGATAAAAAAAACGTGTTATAATATAATAACAGAAATCGATAGTGACCAATAATATTGGCACATGGTATAGAATTGATATGATAACCCTTTAAGACTATGTATTATGACATTAACCACGTTCTAATTTAGTATAGAAGAGTAAGTTGATTTTCAAAATTTTCTAATTAAACAGTCAATCAAATAGTGTATGCACAAAATCCGTTTCAACCCAGATTTCCAAATAAAATACAATAAAATAGGATAGCAAGAAAATGAATTCTATCTCAACAAAAAAAGAAAATGAATTCTTAGGTAGTGCCACAAATATGGCTTCAATGCACTTGGATCTACAACTTCAGTGGGATATTTCAACGAAAAAAAAAAAACAACTTCAGTGGGAATTTCAAAGCTAATCATGTGCCAATCTAGATAACTTTCATTTCTAGATCCGTGATTCCGGCCAAAACACTCGATCTTGGTCAATTTTACTGGTCGATTTTTTTTCTCTATGTACCCTTACTTTCCAAAAACATTTACTGCATGTCTTTATTTCTTTCTTGGCCACCCAACTACCATCATAATTTTCCTCTAACTACCCATCTCTTCTCTTTCCACCACCAAATCTCTTTTTCGTACTCAAAGATCATTCATTAATTTATGTGTTTTCACATCGAGAACTCTCTGCAGATGGCCAGATGGCAAAGGGACTTCTTACTTCCCACCACCACCACCACCACCACCACCACCACCATCTCTTATTCCTCTTTCTCTCGTAAATCACCAAGTTTTCTTATTAAGATTTAAAAAACATACTAACAAGAAATCTTTTTTTTGTCACTTTCTTTTTTTGAGTTAAACTAGAATTTCATTCATATGAAGGAATACAATCCAACAAATTACATGGTTTGAGAGTTAGATGTCGTAAGTTCGTGATCAAGAAGTTGATACTCTGAGCCAAGTTCTCTTAGTCCCTCTCAAAAAACCGCATAACCAGGGCCGTCCCTGAGTTTTGTGAGGCCCGAAGCGAGTTAGTAAAGTGTGGCCCCATATATATGTATATATATATATATATGTGTGTGTGTGTGTGTGTAGACCTCCAAACTCCTCAAACGTTTTTTTTTCATAAAAGATCAATCAATTTTTAGCAAGAATTTCGTAAGTAAGTTTGGATGTATTTGAAAGCTATGTAAGTTTGGATGGATTTGAACGTATGGAGTTTTCACAAATATACAATATCTACACGTAAGTTTGCACAAGTTAGCACATAGTTGTATAGTTCCACAAGTAGTTGAAGTCTAGAAAAGATTCACATGCCTTTTTAACCAATTCCAACACAAAAATGGACTAAATATCTTGTATATACATAGGTACCCAAATATATTGACTAAATCTGCAAAAAAATCCTACCGAGTCCTTAGTACTAAGAAGTCTTCCCAACTTTAATTAGTGGTATTCAATTTTCTTAAATAAACTTGTGTTTTTCATAAATGAATTTTTTCTTTCAATCCTCACGCATAAGTTAGTCCAAGTTACCTTTATTATACTAACTCAGATTATCAGTATCACTGTCTATTAAAAAAAAATATTGTCTTTCATCTTGACTCAAATCTTAAGAGTTTCGTCAACAACTTCTATTTAAATTCTCGAGAGTGAAAAAAAGAGGAGGAAGGAGAGAGACATGAAAAGGATATGGAGAAGAGAGAAAAAGAAAGAGAAAGGTGATAGAGATGTGTGTTCGCGAGACCTCCCTAAAAATGACAGCTTACAGCTCTCTACCGCGTAAGTCATATTTTAGACATGAAAATAGTTTAGAATATATAGAAAGAATAAGAAAGAAAATATTTTGAAAAAAGAAAGAGTAAAAAGGAAAAAAAAAAAAAAAAAACTAACATAGTGGAATTATAATTTTGGACCAAATTTGAGTATTAGATAAATATAGGGCCAAATTCTACGGTGAGTTACAATTTACGGCGAAATTGTAATAAAGCTAATTGAAAAAGGAATTTAGCTACACGTGATTCGTGAACCCAAGAGTATAAACGTGGGCCCGTATGTGAGAGTAAAATGACCTTCTAGACTTCTAGTCTAATAATGGGCCTTACTTGATTCATTTTTTCTTGAGGCACCCTTTTTTTTTTAAAGTTGCAAATGAAATGTGGCCCCCAAAATTATGTGGCCCAAAGCGAGGCTTTGCTCGCTTTGGGCCAGGGCCGGCTCTGCGCATAACCATGACCATCATCATTCAAAGATCTCTATGACTCTCAAACCATCAAGTCCTGACACAAATTTCTCCTTTCTCTGATGACGGGCACGCCGACAATGAAATTGTTATGATGGATCCATCATCTTTAAGCCGAGAAGAATCCTGTTAGTGTTATGGAGGTTGATGATGAAGAAACTGTTAGTAAATATATTTAACCTTACATGCTTAAACTAATCATGTTATAAGATGATTATGATGAAATCAAATAACATGAACAAGCATACTTACATAAACTCCAAAAGATTCATAGAGATGAAACTTAATCACGGAAGCGTACCTTGATCCATAGCTTGAAGATGGTTGGGTAGGGTTGATCTTCCACTTAGTTCTTCTTCCTTTAGAACCTCTCTTGTGATGAAGGGATTTCACACTTTAACCAAACTTGTAGAGATTAGGGAAGAAGCCCAAATGGGGACCATAACCCCTATTTATAGACTTTTATTTCTAATTTGGCCCCTCATCAAATTAGAAATCACTTAATGGTCTCTACACGTTTATTCCATGACACTTTGATACCTACTGATCAAGTCAATCCATATTAGACCACTTTACGACTTGACAATTTACTGAGATAGCCATACACATGTCTATACATATGTGAGCCCACATATATTGGAATTTCTTCCAACAATCTCCCACTTGGGCCACATATGCTATCTAGAAATGTGTACATCCTTATGAGCTCAAAATATGCTATCAAATATTAGGTATCCCAAACAATCTGGTCCATCAGTTGTGCTAGTATGGGATTAAAGTGACTTTCGTAACATTCAATCGTCACTAAATCCATCAGTAGTCACACATACCAACATAACCAAATGACATAGATCAATCATGGACGCGTAGCATGGAAATTACATGCAATGTGATCTTACCATGTCTATTTCCAACTGGTCCTACCGAAACTTTATTGAGATCGACCTTAACATAATATCACAGAGTGTAAAATAACTGAATACCTTATTTCTGCAGAAAATATCCAAAACATAGAGCAATGTCTAAACCTTATTACCATATAGTGATATAACACCAATGAGAACAATGTTCTCATTAAACACCTTCGGTGTCAATCCCTTAGTTAGCGGTTCCGCAATAATGGAGTTTGTCTTAATATGCTCTATAAGAAACCCACTCTATTTTCTTTTATTCACAACCGAGAACTTTAAATTTTAGTTCTCATTGTTGTTAATATGAAACAGATGCAAAATAATTGTCACAATATGACTTTAATGATATTTTAATACCCTTAGAATGACATTTTTAGTGACAAAATACTGCAATCCTAATCCAAAATTGGATGTCTTAAAACTGCTACAAGTTTCTATTACATGATCCAAAAGAAGCTATGAGTGTTTAATTAACACTCTTCCTAACATAGCTCTTTCAGTAAATAGACGAATGTAGCCTTATACTGATTTTGTAATTATTTGCATCCACTATAGTCGGAATCAAATGCTTTATGATCTCCCAGAGGATCCGACTTCTTGTATGTGAGCATATAATCTTTATTTCTCTGTTAGTATCTGAAAACCCTTTTGACTGCTTTTCCAGTGATCCATTCCAAGATTACTTACATATTTGCCTAACATAACGACAATGAATGCTATATCTGAACGTGTACAAACTTGAGCATACATCAGAGTCCCAACTGTTGAAGCATAAGGAATCTGTTGCATTTCTTTAATTTCCAGATTAGTTTGAGGGCACTGGTTTAGACTAAATTTGTCTCCTTTAGCGACTGGGGGGTCTCCTGGTTTCGACATATAAAACCAGGAATACCAAGTTACTCCCACTGCACTTGTGATACACACAATCCTCAAAACCAAATGAGACTACAACTTGTTGAAATTTGTAGTACCACTGACGGGAAGCCAGCTTGAGCCCATAGATGGATTTCTTTAATTTGCAAACCATATATTGTTTCATCAATGTCTCCATTGAGAAACGCCGTTTTGACATCCATTTGATGTAGCTCAAGATCAAAATGTGTTGCAAGTGCCATAATTAGTCTAAAAGAGTCTTTCAAAGAAACCGGAGAGAAAGTCTCTTTATAATCTACGTCTTCCTTTTGAGTGAAGCCTTTAGCTACAAGACGAGCCTTATATCTCTCCACATTACCTTTTGAATCCCTTTTGGTTTTAAAAATCCATTTGTAACCAATGGGTTTCTTACCTTCAGGTAATGGGACAAGATCCCAAACTTGATTGTCTTGCATTGATTTGTATTCTTCATTCATGGCGTTGATCCATTTTTCAGAGTTAGAATCCTGCATGGCTTGACGAAAGTTGATTGGATCATCTTCTGTCAATCCACCAGTGTCCTCATGTTCTTGGAGATATACTACGTAATCATCCGAAATGGCACTTCTCCTCTCTCTGTTGGATCTCCTTAATGGCACTTCCTCTTGAGGTTGTTGAGTTTGTTCTTCAGGAACAACTTCCTGAACTGGAGTGGGGAGTTGTTCAACATTGTCTTCTAAGGGTTCCAAATCTCCTTCTTCGACAATCGTACGCATTAAGATTGGTACATTGTCAGAAGTAGTAGTAGGGATCACAACCGATTCCTCCTCAAAGACAATATCTCTGACCTTATATCTCCCCCCAAACTCAACATCCTCAAAAAATACTGCAGTTTCCGTCTCAAAAATAGACTTTCTTGTGGGATCATAAAATTTGTAGCCCCTAGATCGCTCCGAGTATCCAATAAAGTAGCTTCTTATTGTTTTGGAGTCCAAATTCTTTTCGTTCGGCCTATAAAGCCTTGCCTCAGATGGACATCCCCAAATAAGTAGATGCTAGACTTGGCTTTAGCAACTGCTTTAGATGGTACTCTATTAAGGATTTAAGCTGCTGTCTTTAAGGATGTATAGCTTATCATAAGCACTTAGGGAACCAGTACCACACTTATTTGAATTTAAAGAAAGACTAAACTGATTGTTTCCAAATGAACAATGATAACCAAATTTGTCCAAAACAGAAACTGAAACCAAATTTCGTCTGAATGACGGTACAATAAAAGTGTCTTTCAAATCCAAATAAAAACCAGTTCCTAATAATATCCTGAAATGGCCCGTTGCCTCGACCTCTACTGCCTGCCTGTCTCCCACATAGATGTATCTTTCACCATCAAATGGCTTTCGGTAGCTCAGACAACCCCTTCTTGGCACGCCAAGTAGCATACTCGGTACATTCTTTCTTCATGTGCCCAGGTTTTCCGCAAAAGAAACAACCGTTTTCTTCCTTAGGCTTCTTTTGCTCTGGACCCTTAGCAGCTTCATTATCCTTATTCCTTTTCTTGCCCTTCCCTTTTGAGGTACTGGTCAAATGAGCACTTTCAGAGTTCTCATGCTTCACTCTTTCCTCTTCTTGCACACAGTTTGAAATGAGCTCATTAAGAGTCCACTTCTCCTTCAGACAGTTGTAACTGACCTTAAATTGACCAAATTGTGCAGGAAGATAATTCATTACCAAATGCACGAGTAAGTCCTCAGATAGCTCGAGCTTCAGTGCCTTAAGTTTGGAAGCAATATGAGACATCTTCATGATGTACTCCCTTATGTTTCCCTTGCCTTTATACCTCATAGAAGTCAGGTTCGCCAAAAGCGTTCCTGTTTCTGCCTCATCGTTCTTTTCATACCTTTTTTCGATTTCGGCAAGGAAATCAATGGCCTTAGTTACCTCAGCAGAGATTGCGCCTCGAAAAGCTTCTGGAATGCCACGCTTAATGATCATGAGACTCATGCGATTGGAGCGATCCCACCTCTCATAGTGTCTCCTTTCATCAGGAGAACTATCATCCGTAAGAGGGGCAGGTTGCTCCACCCTAAGTGCAAGATCCAGATCCATGCAGCCCAGAACGATCAGAACGCTCTCTTTCCAGTCCTTAAAGTTGTTCCCATTGAGAATGGGAATGTTGTTAGCATTCATTGGTATATTTGCAGCAACTACACAGAGAATAGACATAATAAATTTACATGTTCACATCCTAACTAAAGTGAGATTTAAAATTTAAACAATAACTAGATACATAGCAGAATACCGAGCACAACATTAGCATCAAGTCTTTGGACAGTAATACTAATTTGTAAGTGGTATCTCTGTTGCAGTAATCAAACATAGACGATAAATCCTGTCAAACAATAAGTCTATCTTTGGACCAACTCATTATTCACATGGACACCTTACAATCATCTCACATTTATCACCGCAGGTGTATATGTAGTTCGGCCAAATATTAAACTACCTTTGGGTCGACTTAATACCCGCATGAATTTACATACACACGACCTACTCCAACATTGTCATTGAACTAATCTACATAAAAGAGGTCACTTTGGCGACATTTTACTTCAATTAATTCTATCGAATGTCGGATATTGTTTGAGGGATATATCAGTTATTAGTTGTTTAAATTTTACAAAATAAATGTTCAAAAACAACTTTTAATTTGGTCTGCAATTGACCCAGTCAGATCGGTCTGACTCAGACCGGTCTAACACACTGACATGACACCTGACTCGGCCCGATTCAGATCTGAGTCAGATCTGTCTGACTCGGTCCGAGTCAGATCTGAATCAGATCTGTCTGACTCGGTCCGAATCAGATCTGTCTGACTCGGTCCGTTGGACTGCCCACGTTCCATGGGCACTACTTATCCCCACTTTAATGTGGGGATGTTACTGTTATAGTAACCCCACATTAAAGTGGGGTTGGGTAACGCACCCCGGTTTCATTCCCCACTTTAAGTGGGGAATGAATGCCAACCCTTTTTTTTTTTTTTTTTTAAATATATAGGAACTATATAAAAAAAAAAATTTATCCCAAATTTTGACATATAATTTGTTTAAACCAATATCAAAATTGTATTAAAATGTGATTTCGCCGAATCTATAAAACTTTCAATCCGAATATGTAAGATCAATATGTCTTAATTTTATAAAAAAAACTTTGATCCTTAAACATTGAAATGGAACCAAATCACATGCTATACATATTTATATGTCAAGATAACCTATCTACAAACTATCCGAACTTAATTTTCATGGAAGATCATGATAACCTTAATTTTTATACATAACAAAACCTTGTTATATGTTCATAAGATAAATCAAATACCATAAACTCCTAAATCTCTCAATGAACCTTAAAATTGGAGTGGCTCTAGATACCAATTGTTAGTAAATATATTTAACCTTACATGCTTAAACTAATCATGTTATAAGATGATTATGATGAAATCAAATAACATGAACAAGCATACTTACATAAACTCCAAAAGATTCATAGAGATGAAACTTAATCACGGAAGCGTACCTTGATCCATAGCTTGAAGATGGTTGGGTAGGGTTGATCTTCCACTTAGTTCTTCTTCCTTTAGAACCTCTCTTGTGATGAAGGGATTTCACACTTTAACCAAACTTGTAGAGATTAGGGAAGAAGCCCAAATGGGGACCATAACCCCTATTTATAGACTTTTATTTCTAATTTGGCCCCTCATCAAATTAGAAATCACTTAATGGTCTCTACACGTTTATTCCATGACACTTTGATACCTACTGATCAAGTCAATCCATATTAGACCACTTTACGACTTGACAATTTACTGAGATAGCCATACAAATGTCTATACATATGTGAGCCCACATATATTGGAATTTCTTCCAACAGAAACTAGTCGGGGTAAGTGATGAAGGCCGACAAAATCACGCTTGATCGCACCACAACCGTCTCTCTCACACTCCTTACTGAAAACTTCCTATCTATAGTTAGCCACATGGAGGATTGGTTTCTCTTGTCAAGGAGAAAGAGATGATCGATCAACGTCAGGGGAACCGTTACCTATACCACCATCCTCGTCTCTATCTCTTTGTTCTACTCCAACATGATAATATTAGATCTAATAGATAATATACAAATAAAGAGGAAATCCCGGCATAGGGATCCCCCCTTTGCCAGAAAAACTTGAAGATCACGAACTCAGAGAGAGAGAGGAAGTTACGAGATAGAGAGAGAGAAAGTTATGAGAGAGAGAGAGGTTATTTTATTTTTATTTTATTTCTTTTTTTTTATTATTATTTGTCACTTTACGTTAGACTCCAAGAGTCATTACATTATAGGGCATGAATATATCATGTAATGGTGGCCAACAGAAATGTCGTCAAAAACAGACTGACATCACTCGTTTATAAGGCAACACGACACGACCTGTCACGGTTAACTGGATCGTGGAGGGTCTGAGATTTAAAGTCTCAAACACGTCAACCATGCCCCGTTAGGAACGAAAGCACGACCTGCCACGATCCGGGTCATTCCTAACTCGCCACGACCACACTAACTAGTTAGAAAACGGGTTATTTAATTAATAAAGATACCACCCACATTGTTATAATTAGTAAGAATATTACCCTAATATAAACAAACAAAGTATTTTACTTTGAGTTGTAACCAATTTTTTCTTTACAGGGTTTAGTTGATCCATACTTGAAGTTCTGAGAAAATGTTTCTTTGGAGCTTGCTTTTATAACTTTTCCTCTGTGGTATCAACTTTATCCCTCTTTTATGTGAGACTGACTCTTTTTCAACAAATAAACCAACAAAGGAACAAAAATTTTGTGCTCGAACAAAACGCACCATGTTAGAGTTGAAAAAAGCAAATATTAAGTGTTGGTGAATAGGTGTGGGTGGTACAAATCGGGAGTTGAACTCGATTTTGGAGAGAGAATAATGGATATAGATAAAGAAATTTTGGAGTTTTAAATTGGATTCTTCAACTGCAACTTTTTTTCTTGAGAGTGGGAGAAGGACGTGACAGAAAGAGAGCGTTAAATAGTTTCTTCTAACCTCAAGAATTTGTTATATACACCTTAGTACACATATTTTAGAATTTCTGAGTTCCATCTAAACAGGTGAGACTTTCAAACGGGCAAAATTGGGAGTAAAATAATCTTTAAAAATTCTCAAAAATTTATGGGTTCGATTTTAGGCTAAAAATTCTAGATTTATGATTAAAAAACAAAGAATAATACGTCACTTAAAGGTTCTTACAAAATCCTAAACAATAACGCTGAATTTTAAAGCTTTTAATAAAATTCTGAACCAATAATTATGAATTTCAAAGTTCTTAAAATTAGGCCGCGGCTTTAAGGAATAAAGAATAATCTCCGGGGAATAAATTCTCTAGGGAATTCATGCTTTTTGTTCATTCTCAGAGGAATATTTATTTTAGTCCAAAAATTTACTCGATCAAATATTACCTCCTAATCTTCATCTTCTCTATCACCTTCACCACCACAATTTCCCACCACCACCATTGCCACCTATTTTCTCTCCTCTCTTCTTTTCTTTCACTAAATGTTACATTCTCTTTTTTACAATTATACTTCATTATAATTCCCATCATCCTTTATCCCTAACTTTCTTCTTTATAACTTGGTCCAACTTTCTAAAGAGAGAAAAAAAAAATCCCTAAATCTTTTTAATGAAAACTTCACATCTAAGTTAGCCGAAGAAGTCCGACATCAAAGATATGATCATGGTTTAGAGAAAGTAGCATAGGTAACCCTAAGAGAACTAGAGAGAGAAAAAAACTAAGAGAGAACTAGAGAAAAAAAACTAAGAGAGAGAAAAAAAACTAAGAGAAACCAACATCATAGATATGATCATGGTTTAGATAGTAAACTAAGAGAACTAGGGAGAGAAAAAAAAACTAAGAGAGGGGAGAAAGAAGATGAAGATTAGGGATCAATGTCTGACTAAATCAATTTTTGGACTAAAAATCAGATATTAATCGACTAAAACTTTATTCTCCGGAGATTTTCTTTTATTCCCCAAAGCAAAGCCGCGGCCTAAAATTAACGGTAAACTTTAGAATTCTTAAAAACTCTAAATTTCTAATAAAAGTTCTGAATGAATAACCCACACTCAATCTTTTTCAATTTTGTTTACTCCAAGTTGATAAATCATTAGGTGTGTTGGTTTAAACATCTCACAGTAATTTTCTTTCATCACTCTGTCACCACCTAGTAAAAATTCTGGTTTTGCCTTTGATTATGGCACCGTCTCACATCAACTATCCGCATTTCGCGTGATTCTAACATCCGCAATTTCGATCATTTTCTAATTAATTACTTCCATAAACTTATCAGCCAAAGCCTTCAGATAATATATACATATAAAGGTTGTAACGCGTGGTAATTAACCATAAAAAGATAGTTAATTTTACATCTCCCGTTTACCTGATAAGAGTGTAATATGTTCTTTACAGGAGAAAATAATTTTCCTAAGTAGCAGGGAGCGATTTTTTTTGGCAGGTCAGTCCCTCTATGCTAGCAAGTAGCAGCATTGTTCACTACCATTCAATAACCTAAAGAGTCTTGAGCCCAAGAAGAAAAATTAAGGGCAGATTGTGCTCGTCTGACAAGGGTCGAAGAAAGAAGCTCAAGATGGAACCTTGTAATTGCCAATGGGGAAATCTAATTAGGTGTAGTTGCTTGAGAAGGGAATGTCCACCTACTGGAGGTCCGGCCAACCATCGCCATCTGCTGGTCGTCTACACTTCGTAATTACCCTTTACCAACAATATAGGTTGAATACAAAGAAAGATAAAGGAAGCTTATAAGTTAATATTTCCTTCATGTATTTCACCTGGATATTTTCTGATGGCATAAGCTATTCCATTGATTCTTCACCAAACAAGAGCTACCTATTCACAAATCTCATTAACCACATAATTAAATGAGCGGAGCGAAATCTCATTAAGCCATCGATTTTGAGTTACTAACACACAAGCCCGAAACGTGTATGTCAGCGTGCGACCCATCAATCTGTTAGGAGGCATATATGTTCAGTGTACTATTTTCTTTCACACTCAAATCTTATTAATATCAAGAGAATTGCCTAATCAAAGAGATGTAGTTCACATGGTAGTCTGGTAAAGAAAATAGAACTATAGAAGTGTCGAACAATACATCAACACGAAAAGTTGCACGTGGTTGACCTAGCATGTCAAACATTGAAGTAGAACTATAGAAGTGTCGAACAATAGTTAATATAACCAATATAGGGGTCAAACTAACATTTTCAGAAAGATATGGGGTCAAGCAAGAAACTGGTTATGGCTTGCTTGTTATAAGCGAGCAGCAGCTGACCGTGAATGAGCTCCCCTTTGTTGAAAAATACTCAGGAGGTGAGATAGGCCAAACACAAATATACAAATCTAGCTATATTTAATCTCAATAAAAGAAGAAACAAGCTAGAAGAAACAAGCTAGAAGAAACATAAAAAATAAAATAAAAACATACATCTCCAAATACTACTTTATTTCACCTTCTCTTATTTATAAGCAGGTTCGACTAGACCAGCTACTAGAAGCATGAGAAGAGTTTGAAGTTTACATTTCTAATATGATGCAACATATTTGAGACCTAAATTGAAATCCCTTTGGTGATAACAGTCAAGGTTAGGACCAGGGGTAATATCAAATATTTTACAGTATCTCAAGTAGAACCCAATCCTATCCTTGCCAGCATCATTTTCGCCTTTGTTGCATTCCATCCCTCCATTGATTATGTTGGTAATGACTCCGTAACCTGATTTTCGTCCGGCACTAATGTCAGCAGCCGATGGAGTCCATTGTCCGGTCACTACATCATGGCAAGATGGTTTTGGGGATTGAGGAGTCATCCAGAACCAGAATGCTGTTTTGAAGGAAATGACTGGGTCTTGGGTTACCAAATCTGGGTTTTTGAGGAGATTTAACTTTAAGGCTTCTCCAGCTTGTCCATAGTTGAAGTTCCTGAAAGAAATCAAGGGCAGGTATAAGAGGACCCTGGTTCTTACATGACAAGAAAAACCCACCCAATAATTCATTTTCACAACCATAACAACCTTAGTTTGACAACTTTCAAATTTGTGATAAAAAAGAGATAAGAAGAAGGTGATGAAAATGGGACGTCGACAGAGAAGATCTGACCGAGAGAGAGGGAGAGGAAGAACATGCTAGGGAGGGTGTTTCCCTCAATTTCTCCATGAGGATAATTAGTATTTTGTGGGTATCTCGTACCTCAAAAGCTGAAAAGGCGAGGTTTTTCTTAATACTTATTTAAGTGAAGGCATGCCCCTTCCACAACCAATGTGGGATTATCCTAACACTCTACTGTGTTAGTCTACTTCATTTTTCTCATATTTTTCTCCTCTCCCTGAGAATGATAGAGCAATATAGAGTGAGGGGTACCTAATTTATAATCACTATTCATTATTCATCTATATATTTTGTTTCTAAGGTTAGCTACGGCTAACCAGAACTCAAGCCTTGTTTGTGAACCAAGTCAAAGGGTGGTGGTTTCACAGACAGGTTCCTAAGAGCAAGGGACCACTTCAAACACTATATATTGTACGAAGTCATAATTTTGATGCCTTTTAACATTAACGATCCATGAAATTCTTTACCAGGAAAGTTGCATGGGTCCTCGGCCAATATAAGTTTTACTGGGGGCACATGGCCACCTTTTTTCACTGTTGGGATCGCAGTAAATAATTGGTGGGAATCGTTCCTTGATAAAACAATAACCCCATGCATATGGCCCATCAGGAGCAGCCCAGCCTGGTCCCCCTGTACCATCACATAAAATCAAGGGTAAGATTTGTGCTCTGCTGTTTATAGTAGAGAAATATACATATAAACTGCCCTGTCAAGAACACAGGTAATATCTCTAAATGCAAGAATCTATATTTACCAGTAGTTTCATGGGAAGTTTGAGCTAAGAATGCTGCAACCTCTCGCTTACGGGTTTCGGTATTCCCAACGGCAGCAAATTTGGTAAAAGATTTTGAGGCCTCAATAAAAGCATCGTAAGTGTAGAAACTCCCTTCACAATTAGGAGGATCACCCCTATGCTTGAATATTTCTTCGAAACGTGATCGACTAATAAGAGAGGTTAAATGGTCGCCTCCACTAGGTGGTGTTGGAGGAGTAATTGGTGGCGGTGGTGGTGGTGGGGATGGAACGGTGGGACATTGGCTCTGGCAATTATCCTTACCACAGTAGGCAGAGGTAGTACCACAATAACCCGATTTACTACAACAGAAACCCTTTGCACAAAGAGGATGTCCAGGTCCACATTCTCCATCTCCTAGAGAAACTCCTGCTAAGGAGTTGATCAAACTCAAGATTAACAACAGATGGGAAAACCTCATTTTTCTTCTTGTTATACTCAACTTGGTGAGTACCACTATATATATACCTATTTAGAAAGAGACTTGAGAAAGAAAAGATAATTTATGAGTTGATATGAAAAACGTGGTATAATATAAAAATACAAATGGGGAGTGGATAAATGATATATTAGTATATGGTAATAGTCTATAATTGATTTGGTAAGATGATCACGTATTGGCGCAAGTAACACGTTAACTGCAATGGGCACCTACAAATTAAGCGCAAGTTTCGAAGTTCATTATATGTCTAATGAGCAGAAAGTCTAGACCGAAATTGGGCTGAAACTTAAGGTGGATGGCAGGATTTCCTTTCGTGCTCTTCTCTTGATTGTTTCGGCGAAATCTGACCATCTCCTAAGATATCCACTGATCTTCTTCACTTGTTTTATCATTTTTATATTGTTATTCGAGCTAGGTGACTTTCATTTTTAATAGGTCCTGTGGGTTCTTTATTTTAATTGTTTTCTCTTCTTATCTCCATCCATTCTAAATGTTCTTCATATAGATGAAAGTCCACTCTTGTTTTATTTTTTAATCTCTTCGAGAAAAACGTGGAAAGAGAAAGTGAATCAGGAGAGAGGAAGTATTAACAACAGTAAACATACTCTATCTTATCCAATAATAAGAGAAAATTAAGTTCAAAGGATATATCACATGTGATTTCTTTTTTTTTTTTAAGCAAACCATAACATCTATTCTATAGAAGTAATATGAGATTATGAGTTACAGGCACGTTATGGTGATCCGAACTACAGTTAGGAAAACATATACAGACGCATAAACCTGATTTCCTAGAGTTAATAGCAAGGTTATGTGGAGTGCTATATAACTTTCGATCGACAAAACCAAAAGAAAGAGAAGTGAAAGTTGCAGCTAGCTTTCTATTCTCTTTTAAAACATGTTTTGCCCGTCCAATGCACCGAGCTTTGGTTCCCATTTAAAAAGCTAGAGACATTGAGTGAGTCTCCTTCCAGAAGTAACTTCCTGATGCCATAATTTCGAGCCCACAAAATGTCATGGAGGGCAGCCTGCTCTTCCCCTTCATCTACTGATCTGGCCTGGAGGGTGATTGATTCACTTGCGACTTGTCTTCCTGTAGATTCCGTTACACAAAAGCCAAGAAAGTATTAAGAGGGTTATTTAAAAAATAAGGGGTGGTAGTGGATAGAGAATTAGAAGGACATTCATGGAAAATATTTCGTAGATATTTTAAGACATTTCGAGATATTTATCTATAGACAAAATGTCGTTATAGATATTTCAAGACATTGAATTTGTGGACAAAACATTTTGGAGGCATTTAAGACATTTGGTTCATAGACAAAATATCTTGTTGACATTCCAAGACATTTGGCCCATATACAAAATATCCTTGAGACATTTCAAGATGTTGAGTCAATAGACATTTCAACCACTTTGGCAACCAGATGTTTTTTTTTTTGGAAGTCGACTACGATCTACGTATGTCGTTACGTTTGGCACTTGATACATCATAGATGTGATAAGCTCGATAACCGCCCACTCAAACACTAACAGAACCGGGCCTATAGCCCAACAAGACCTGGCCTAAAGCCCAACAACATTATTTACACCCTAATAACCCCAATTCAAATAACAAAAGATTCCACCTTCTCTGGGATTCGAACCTGGGACCTCCAGGGAGGTCTGGAGTTTATGTCAACACCTTGGAACCACTTGGGCTACCAATTGTTGACGGCAACCTGTTATAACTAAAAGTCACGGAAGCTATCGAACCTATCCTAGAAATTGATCCGATTATGAAGAGTAATCGAAAAGCTAAGTCAAAATCAAATATGCGAACAGAATTTAACGAGGTTCGGCTTTAAAGCCTACGTCCTCGGGCGAACAAGAAATCTTTATTGAAGGATAGATGAAGACGACTCACACAACCCGCAAGTTCGTCCCAAGATGGTACCGTATAGTAATAACCTTCTATACTAAATCTTCGACGACCGAGAAATTTAACACCGCTCAAAAAACTATGAAAAATTTCTCTCACTCTTGCTCTCTCTCTAGCTCTCTAAAGAAGAGTTGTGTTTGTTGTTGATGATGATTAGATTGGACCCAAGACCCCCTATTTATATTATAATATAAGCCGGTGGGGGAACCAAATTTTGGAAACCAATTCCAATTTAGAATTGGAAACCAAAACTAAACCGCCAAAAATTGAAGCATCCTAAACCGCCTCCAATTGCACAAACCGCCATAGCCAATTTCCAAACCGCCTCTGCCTCTCACAATTCTCCACCTCGTACACAATTTGATACACCTCAAATTTTGGACGAACACCAGGATACTCCTTGTAAGATATATCTGCTTCTTGTAACTTCATCCGACTGCACCATATGACCATGGCTGCCTACGTACCCTTTTATAGGATCAAGCCTACCGTAGTTCTACCAATCCTTCACATAAAGTTTACCTTGTCGCCATTACGCCCTTTCGGGCAACTTAACACGAGCCGATTTGTAGCAATTCCAGACAATGCTGAAACTGGCTACACGTCACCACTTTAGTCAACATGTCTGCGGGATTCTCATCTGTGTGTACCTTCATGAGAGAAACATCACCTTCCTCTATGACATCTCGTACAAAGTGATACCTGACATCGATATGCTTAGTGCGAGCATGATGAACCTGATTCTTCGCCAAGTGGATTGCACTTTGACTATCACACCATACATCTACGCACTCCTGCTTAATCCCCAGATCGTCCAGAAGACCCCACATCCACAATGCTTCCTTCACACCCTCGGCCATAGCCATATACTCGGCCTCCGTAGTAGATAACGCAACTGTAGATTGTAACATCGATTGCCAACTAACTGGAGCACCATGTACCCTAAATACATAACCAGTAGATCGTCTTCTATCTAGATCGCCAGCATAATCTGAGTCAACATAACCGCTTACCTGACATGTGTCTCCACCAAAGCACAAACCCGTATCAGTAGTACCCTTCAAGTACCTCAAGACCCACTTCACAGCTTCCCAATGTGTCTTCCCCGGATTTGCCATAAACCTGCTAACTACATTGACCGCCTGTGAAATATCTGGACGAGTACACACCATAGCGTACATCAAACTGCCAACTGCACTAGCATACGGTACACGATCCATATGATCCTTCTCCACCGTAGTAGTGGGAGATTGTTTTCCCGAGAGCCTGAAGTGTGGTGCCAAAGGTGTTGACACCGCCTTCGCATTCTGCATCCCGAATCGAGAGACTACTCGTTCGACGCAATCTTTCTGATTCAAGTACAGTTTCTTACTTGACCGCTCTCTCTTAATCTCCATTCCCAGTATCTTCTTTGCAGCGCCCATGACTTTCATCTCAAACTCTTGACTGAGTTGAGATTTCAACTTATCTATCTCCACCATGCTTTGAGAAGCAATAAGCATGTCATCTACCTACAAAAGGAGATAAATAAAGTCACTTTCGCGAAGCTTCTTGATGTATACACAACAATCATAGTCACTTCTGCGAAAACCATGCTTTAGCATGAAAAAATCAAATCGTTTGTACCATTGGCGAGGGGATTGTTTCAATCCGTAAAGAGACTTCCTCAAACGACATACTTGATTTTCTTTACCCTCAACCTTGTATCCCTCAGGTTGAGCCATATAAATTTCTTCTTCCAAATCTCCGTGCAAGAAGGCGGTTTTAACATCGAGTTGTTCCAGCTCAAGATCACTATGAGCAACAATACTCAATAGCACCCGAATAGAAGTATGTTTCACGACCGGTGAGAAAATCTCATTGTAGTCGAACCCTTCTTTCTGTGCATAACCCTTGGCCACTAGTCTTGCCTTATACCTTGTACCCTTGATCTCGGAAGAATCCTCTTTCTTCTTGTACACCCATTTACAACCAATAACAGACTTACCTTCGGGCAATGGGACAACCTCCCATGTCTTGTTCTTGTGAAGAGACTCCATCTCTTCTTGCATAGCAGCCAACCAACTCTCTCTTTCCTCCGCGGTAATAGCTTGTTTAAAGGTGACCGGCTCGTTGTCTTCCACCGAGAGTGCATATTCAACCAGATTTGCCTGCCCGTAATGCCTAAGAGGTTTGTCTGACCCTAACCTCTGTACCGGCTTATATAACCGTTTCGGCCTAGTGTGTACCGAAACATCCTGCTGTTGTTGTTGTAAAACTTGTGTACCTTCCCCTTGAACCTCCTCATGATCGGGTTCATCAATTTCCTCATCCTGAGTATTATCCTGATGCTCCACCTGATCATGATTCCTAGAAACCCGTTGGTCTTCGGCTTCTACTTCCACTACTTGAGCTTTAGTAGACCCAACATCACCACAACTAGGCACCGTAGCTTTCGCCATAGCTACAATAGATGACTCATCAAACACCACATCTCTGCTGATTACAAACTTCTTGTCTTCCGTACACCATAGCCGATAACCCTTGACTCCTGTAGCATATCCTAAGAAAATTGCCTTCTTTGCTCTATTGTCAAGTTTGTTACCTTTAACATGGTAATAGGCCGTACAACCGAAAACCTTAAGTCTCCCGTAATCTGCATTTTCACCTGACCACACCTCGTAAGGTATGCCGCCATCTAAAGAAGAATGTGGAGACCTGTTCACAATATAACAAGCTGTAGCAACAGATTCTGCCCACCATTCTACGCCTAATCCCGAATTGGAGCGCATACATCTAGCCTTCTCAAGTAGTGTACGGTTCAATCTCTCTGCGACTCCATTCTGCTGAGGTGTGTTTACTACTGTCCAGTGCCTCACAATGCCTTCCTGATTACAAAACTCCTTGAATGCCCCATCCGTGTACTCGGTCCCATTATCCGACCTTAACGTCTTCAGCTTTCGACCAGTTTTGTTCTCAACCATTGCTTTCCACACCAGGAATGTGTTGAATACCTCATTCTTATGCTTCAGAAAATAAAGCCAGACAAATCTCGAATGATCATCAGCGAATGTAACAAAATACCTGGAACCACCCTTGGAAGGTAACTTTGCCGGTCCCCAGACATCGGTGTGTACGTAGTCTAACACCTCTTTGCTCCTGTGCTTGCTTGTAGAGAACGTCACCCTGTGTGCCTTCCCGAACACACAATGCTCACAAAACTCCATGCAAGGCTTCTTCATGTCCTTCAACAAGCCTTTCCCGCACATCAAAGATAGACCCTTTTCTGACATATGCCCAAGGCGCATATGCCAAAGCCTCGTACTAGCCGTTGGATCCCTTCCACTGATTCCTACTGCTACATCTCCCGTAATTGTTGTCCCCAAAAGTTTGTATAAATTACCGTAACGAGTACCTCTCATTACAACCAAAGAACCCTTAACGACTTTTATGGAGCCATTCTCTATAATTATCTTACAGCCGTTCCGCTCCAACACACCAAGGGAAATTAGATTTTTCCGCAAATCGGGTATGTGTCTTACGTCCGTCAATGTTCTCACCACTCCATCGTGCATCTTGATCCGTATTGTTCCGAGTCCCATAGTTTTACATATACTATCATCACCCAGTATAACTGTACCACCATCTATACTCCTATAGGTAGTAAACCACTCCCTATTTGGGCACATATGGTGTGACGCCCCTGAATCAAGCATCCACTTATCGAAGATCTTCTCAGACACCTCTGTCACCGAGAAACATTCGTCCGCCTCTTCTGACACATATCCCGCCTCTTGCATCTCTTGTTTCTCCTTGTAGCCTTCGTTCTTTTGCTTCAACTTTCTCTTTGGACAAGCCGCTTTAAAGTGGCCAAACTCACCACAACTAAAGCACGTTTTCTTGAAAGAGCCTCTAGATTTGGATCTAGATTTCCCGCCCTTTCCCTTTCCCCTTTCATTACTCCTCCCCCTCGTTACAAACAACCCTTGTGTTTGATCCTTGTCTACTCCACCCGACGCCATACTGCTAGTAGCAACCTTACGAAGGTCATTCGCTAATAGCGAATTTCTCGTCTCTTCCATGCTTAGACTATCACCAACAAGCATCAAAGTTTGAACAAGGTTCTCATAGGATTTAGGCAATGAAAGTAACAATATGAGGGCTTGGTCCTCATCCTCAACCTTAACATCAATATCCTTCAAATCTGAGATAATCCTGTCAAACCTATTCACATATTCCTGAATAGAAGAACCCTCTTCCATTCTATATGTGAATAATTTGGATTTTAAGTAGACCCGATTCGTTAAAGTTTTCGTCATGAAACTGCTTTCTAGCTTTAACCACACACCCGCCGTCGTTGTTTCTCCGTCTACTAGGAACGCCACGTCCCTCTCAAGACACAACATAATGGTAGCCCGTGCTTCGAGATCTAACTCCTCCCAATCCTCATCTGACATATCTCCTGGTTTGTTTCCCGTCAACGTCTTGTGTAATTTCTGCGAGATTAGCAGATTCTTCATCTGCATCCGCCAATAAAAAAAATCGTTTTTCCCATTGAACTTCTCTATCTCATATTTCCCTGATTTGACCGTACCACTTCTCGATCCCATCTTCTTATTCGTTCAATCTCAACAAGGCTCTGGTACCAATTGTTATAACTAAAAATCACGGAAGCTATCGAACCTATCCTAGAAATTGATCCGATTATGAAGATTAATCGAAAAGCTAAGTCAAAATCAAATATGCGAACAGAATTTAACGAGGTTCGGCTTTAAAGCCTACGTCCTCGGGCGAACAAGAAATCTTTATTAAAGGATAGATGAAGACGACTCACACAACCCGCAAGTTCGTCCCAAGATGGTACCGTATAGTAATAACCTTCTATACTAAATCTTCGACGACCGAGAAATTTAACACCGCTCAAAAAACTATGAAAAATTTCTCTCACTCTTGCTCTCTCTCTAGCTCTCTAAAGAAGAGTTGTGTTTGTTGTTGATGATGATTAGATTGGACCCAAGACCCCCTATTTATATTATAATATAAGCCGGTGGGGGAACCAAATTTTGGAAACCAATTCCAATTTAGAATTGGAAACCAAAACTAAACTGCCAAAAATTGAAGCATCCTAAACCGCCTCCAATTGCACAAACCGCCACAGTCAATTTCCAAACTGCCTCTGCCTCTCACAGCAACCAAATGTTGAAGAGAGAGATATTGGACGAAACAAAAGAGGAAGAATACTTGGTAGAGAAATGCTATAGCGTGCGACACTTTTAGACCTACACCATAGCGACCCAATAGCAGAGTGCCGCGTGGATGGAAATCACTTTTCACGTTGAATTTTCAAACTTTCACCTTTAGCCCGTCAAAGTCATACGTTTCAACTTATGTCCCTGCCCGAGTGTTAATCTGGACCGTTGTTTCTTTCAACGGTCCAGATCTAAAACAAACCAAACGCCTCACCCTAATCGACAGAACTCACTTCTTCTTCCTCTCTTTCTCTCTAAAAAACCATGAAAGGTACTGTCACTAATTGTTGTAACCAGTATGAGTCTCATATTTTGTTCTCAATTGGAAAAATTTCATGATCAAGGATCTACTTCCATTAATCAATGGAAACCCCTAAATGTGAAAACCCCTAAATGTGACCAAAGCTTCAAATTTGGGTAGAAAGCAATTACTGCACTTTAACTTCTATGATAAGCACATATCAAGGGAGAAAATGAACTTGATTAGTTGTGGCTGAACAGTTTGAAGTCAATTAATGAGAAGTAGGTCATTAATTTTGATGAGTCTGGATAATTTTGAAGAGTAGTGGTTTTGGAGTTTGAATGAAGTGAGGTTTTCATGTCCACTGGCCTTTTCTTTTCTTATATAGCATTAATCAATTTATTGGTGAAATCACTTGTGTGTGATCATCTTCATTTCAACTTTTGAGGATTTTTCCATCATTTTTAGAGAGAGAAAGAGAGCGAGAGGAAGTAAGTTCTGTCAATGTGGGTGGGGGATTTGTTTTAGATCTTGACCGTTAAAAGAAACAACGGTCCAAATTAACACTCGTGCAGGGACTTAAGTTGAAACGTATGACTTTGACGGGCTAAAGGTGAAAGTTTGAAAATTCAACGTGAAAAGTGATTTCCATCCACGCGGCACTCTGCTATTGGGTCGCTATGGTGTAGGTCTAAAAGTGTCGCACGATATACCATTTCTCTACACGTGTAGTTTTGGGAAGCTGTATAGTTTTTAGATGGGGGTTATCTGGACCGTTAATTCGAATTCAAATTTAGATGGGTATATCAAAATGGCGAGAAACATCAGAAAACCCCAAATCAAGAAAAGCACGCGTGCTTGGGGAAGAGGAGAGACATCCATCCTTCTCAATCGTCATAGTGAATGAAATGAAGAATGGTGAAGATGAAACCCTAGCTGCAGGAGCGAGATGGAACCCTAACTGCAGATCGAGATGGAACCCTAACTGCGGGAGCGAGATGGAACGACAGGTATTGCGGAAGAGATATCAAGAAAGACAATCTTATTTAGAAAGACGATGATTTATGAATTTTGATTCTTCTTCTCTCCCCTTTACTCCCGATCACGAAGGACAATCTTGTTGAAAAACATGTCGGGTGTTGAGGCGATTTCTAAATCTTGACATAAGGAAACCCTAATCTAGGTTTCTCTTCGCATTTGTAAGTATATTTTTTGCCCTCTATATAGCGATCAATTATCAATAAGTTTTATGATTTATGAGTTTAGTGGATAACCCTAAGTCCACAAATATTATATGAGAATGGATTCCCTATCGGCATTTCCTCTATAATCTTGCACCAAACAACTCTATAATCTTGCACCAAACAACCGTAGAGTAGTGGAAACTTACAAGGTCATTACAAGTTTTACTGTTGGATTTTCTGCCGTTGATTTTGTTATTCAACTATTCTTAGTTGTTTCCTTTAATCAAACTTGAAGTACTCAATTAGACCCAAATGCACCCGCTTTAAGGTTTTTCCTTAAAACTGAATTTTGATCCATTGTTCTTGAAGCATTTTTCACTGAAATTCATGCAAAATAAGATTGGCAGCTGGCGATATTCAAAATTACAGTTGGTAATACTTCATATTGGTGGTTAAGTATCTTCTAGTGATGCACAAAGTTTATATCGTTCAATAATTCTTGTTCCTTATGACTTTTAATTAATTGAGCGAATCCATCAAAATCTGCTTTATTCGAGATTATGGTTGGCATTATCCCTAGTTAGTTCCATGTTGGCTTTCGATAACTTGGTTTCACCTTTGTGTCACTATTTTGTTCATTTTATTTTAATTTTATTTTACAAGTTTTTAGTGTCAAGTCCTTCATAAATCATAATACACCACCAAGTTACATGGCTATTATTCGAGAATAGTATATGCAATATATTCATATTGGCGGTCACACATTATTGCATGAGTGCAAGTCACTCAAAGATGTTGGGTAATGCACGATTACGTTTCGAATCGGATTACTCTAAGGAATAATTGTATCTTGGTGGTTATTGTGAATGTGAAGGTTTTTTTTTTTCCAATTTTTGACTGCTTTTATTTTTTAGTAATAATATTAAAAGTTTGTAAATTTCGTAAGTATCTTCATACATCGTGTTATGGCACCAAGAGATTGTGGGTACTATTTGGAAATATAGGTTTGAATCAATTTAACTACAAATACTGGTTGGTTTAATCTTGTGCTTATACGCATGATGTGTGGAGATGCTTATTTTATTTTTGTTCTTATTTTCCAATTTTTGTTTGCTATCATTTTCGTGTCAAGTCCTCCCACAGGCCATAGTACACCACCAAAATACGTGGGTATATTCGGGGATATCAATTGCAATAAATTAATATTGGTGGTTACACATTATTACATGAGTTCAAGGAACCTAAAGATCTACGACAACGCAAGATTAAGTTTGAGTGGACTTTATTCACATTGCATTGAGCAATATTTGTATTTTGGTGGTTACAGCTGATGAGGAGGTTTTTTTCATTTTTTATTGATTTTATTTTTTAGTAATAATATTTATAGTTTTTAAGTTTCTTAAGTATCTTCATACATCGTGGCATGACATCAAGAGATTGTGGGTACTAATCGGAAATAAAGGTTGGAATTGTTTTAACTACAAATACTGGTTGGGAGTTGGTGTACTCTTATGCTTGTGTGCATGATGTGTGGAGATGCTTATTCTATTTTTTGTTCTCATTTTCCAATTTTTGTTTGCTGTCCTTTTAGTGTCAAGTCCTCTCACAAGCCATAGTACACCATCAAAATACGTGGGTATATTCGAGAATATCTTTTGCAATATATTAATATTGGTGGCCCCACATCATTGCATTTGAGTTCAAGGAACCTAAAGATCTATGACAACGCAAGATTAAGTTTGAGTGGACTTTATTCACATAGCATTGAGCAATAATTGTATTTTGGTGGTTACTGCTGAATGTGGAGGCTCTTTTCATTTTTTACTGATTTTATTTTTTAGTAATATTATCAATAGTTTTTAAGTTTCTTAAGTATCTTCATACATCGTGGCATGGCATCAAGAGATTGTGGGTACTAATTGGAAATAAAAGGTTGAATTGATTTAACTACAAATACTGGTTGGGAGTTGGTGTACTCTTGTGCTTGTATGCATGATGCGTGAAGATGCTTATTCTATTTTTCTTTTCTCATTTTCCAACTTTTTGTTTCATGTCCTTTTAGTGTCAAGTCTTCTCATAAGCCATAGTACACTATCAAGATACGTGGGTACATTCGAGAATATCATTTGTGATATATTAATATTGGCGGCCACATATTATTGCATGAGTGCAAGTCTCCCAATGATGTACGGTAATGCACAATTAAGTTTGGAATAAACTCTATTTGGATTACACTAAGAAATAACTGTATCTTGGTGGTTAGTGGTTACTGCTGAATATGGAGGTTTCATTTTTTACTGATTTTATTTTTAGTGATGATACTATGGTTTGTAAGTTTCGTAAGTATTTTGATACATTGTGGTATGGCACCAAAAGATTGTGGGTACTATCTGGAAATAAAGTTTGGAATCAATTTTAATACAAATACTGGTTTGGAGTTGGTTGAGAATAGCCTTTGCAATGTATCATATTGGCGGTTACTCTTAAAATCTCAGTTTAGATTATTATAACAGTAAGCTACGAAGTAATGTGGTTGACATTTCTTTCTTTACAGATAGTGCTTGGACAGTTTGGTCGCAATTGTGGTTACACGTGTGAAGCAAGAATATGTTGATTGTATTTTGTTATAACTTTTTGTTGGTTTATGTCCTTATTGGTATTTTAAACTATTCCAAATTTAGATAGGTCTCCTCGTAGTTATTTAGATTTACCCAACTATGGTTCACGTGGCTTTATCTGAAAGTATGTCTACACATTACAGAAAGCTGCCTAGAAATGTGGCTATGAGATAAGGTGGTCAGTAGACTACTCAAATTGTAATAGCCAACACTTCAATATTATATTAGTGTTAGACTCATTGTCTATCATTTTATAATTTATGCAACCAAGATACTTGGGCTATACTCAGGAGGCCAGGAATTTGATCCGTAATATTATATTGGAGCTTACTGATATGCTGTGATGCCGTTTGGCAATTTAACAAGCTATTAATGCACATCAATTATAAGCTATCAAGTAATGTGGGTTAGTGCAGGATCTATTCTAAATTATTAAGGCTATAGTTTGTCGTAATGACCAGCAACTGCACGTACATGTGATGTTCGAATTTGCTTCTTTGCAATTAAGGTTGGCACTCACTCTTGTCGTGGCGGATTTGCATTGTGAGGTTAGCGACTTAAGAAATGCTGATTATGGATTCTGTGGTTGTTTGTTTGTCTTAATTTCACATATATTCTCTGATTTGGGCTTCTAAAAGTAAATTTTTTGGATTCAAGCAAGTATTGTTTCTGTAAGGCACTAAGGAAAATAGTCATAGCCTCAGTTATCTTTTCAAATGTATCTAATTATGCAAACCAAAAGGGTGATGCGCTCTTTGTTGAATAATGGTGGTGATTTCAGGTCACCTCGATTGCGCAAAGATTTCGTATGCTTAGTTGAAAACTTATATTCTGGATCCACTTTGTATTAAGATATCTTGATGTCAGCAAAAGGCCAACACATGAGACAGTAGCAGGTACACCCTCAACACCGAGTATCAAGTTCAACGCTTGTTCATGAAACTAAAAACTCATTACATTGTTGTTACGTTCAAATTTGTTCCTTGAATTAAAACATCCAATGAAAATTTATGTTCTTTATTTGGATGACATTATGAGGGTTTTTTGCGTCTACCAAACTAAAAACTCTTCACATTGGTGTTACGTTCAAATTATTATTACACACAAGTGGGAACTTATTTGCAACCTTTTGCTACTAATTAGTTGGTCGAGTTCAAACGTTATTTAAGACCTTTCAAAAAAAAACTAGTGACAGTGGTTTTTCACCCTTTAAAAAAAGGTTTGTTGTGCTTTAAGCCCCTGACTTTATTTTGTTAAAAACAATGGAGCTTGCCTTAACAATGACAGACGTTGCCTTCCAATACTTACCGCAGGTAATTTGTTGCTTTCTCTCGCTCTCTCTCTTACGCGCACACACACACACATGTCACACACACAAGCAGATGCCTTTTTCATTCACCTTTAGATAAGGATAATTTTTACAAAGATGTGATGGAGAGACGGTTTCGCAGTCAGGTTATCATGAGATTTTAGAGGAGTTACTTGTTTATTTCATTCAGCAGGTAAATCTCCCACAATTCCCATAAATACCTGGCTCATAATACTCTTGAAGCTGATATTATTCTGTTTCCCATTAATGCGTGGCTCAGAATTCCCGGATAAGCTGATATCTTGTCCAGTGGAGTTTGCCCACCCTGCCACACACAAACTCAATAGAAAAGATAAGTTAGAAAACAAAGATGTCGGATGTACGACTAAGTTCAGAGCTTTGTTTAAGCTCAGTATGTGGGCTTCAAGACTATGGAACATTATTTCTATATACCTGATTTTATGATTTGATTCGTCAAACTTCAGAACTTCTTAGAAAATGTCAGCTCCTAGTTCATATACCATACCCATCTCATTTGTAGCATTATAGCTATTGAAGGAATCGATTTGCAGCCTCAGATTGAGGTAAAAGCTGAAGAACATGTATGATAACTTGCTTCTTTTTCTTGTTAAAATTTGTTGCTGGAGTTCACTCAACAGATTCTCTTATGTATGGGACAAGAAATAAGATCTCTAACACATTAATCTCTTCTGAACAAATTAGGGTCGTCAATTTCAGTTCACATAATTAGAGCTTTTACACACCACTTGGAACTTATTTGCATCATTTTGCTGCTATTAGTTGGTCGAGCGCAAATGTTATTTTAGACCTTTCAAATGCAAGTGACCGTGGCTTCTCACCATTTAGAGAAATGAGTTGTTATGTTTTAAGCTCTGATTTATTTTGTTAAATAGAATGGAAATTGCCTTGATGAAAAATGACAGATATTGCTTTCCAAACCCAATCGCAGATAATATCTGTTGTTATTTATCTCTGTCTCCCTCTTTCTCTCAATCTCTCTCACATGCAGATGTTTTTTATGCACTTTAAAATGTGGGATGATAATCTTTACAAATATGTAATGGGGAAGGTTTCTCAATCTAGCGATCATGAGTTTTTAAAGTGGTTGCATGTCTATTTTATTCAGTAGGTGAATCTTCCACCAATTCCATAAATATCTGGCTCATAATACTCTTGCAGCTGATTCTTGCGTGATGTTCAATTTGATCCATCCGATTGTTGCAGTGGAGCTCCCCCCCTCCCACGCACAAACACAATACAAAAGAGATAAGGTAACAGCACAAAAGATATCCAACTAAGTTCAGTATGGGCGCTTTCAGACAGTAGAACATTGTCCCTTTACATCTGAGTTTATATTTTAATTGGTCAAATTTCTAAATTTCTTAGAAAATGTCACTTGGTAGCACTACAGTTTATCTGGGAGGATAATAACTTGCTTCTTTTGTTAAAATTTGTTGCTCGGGTTGACTCAACAGATACTCTTTTGTTAGGACAAAAACGGGTCCAACCCATCAATCTGTTCTGGATAAATTAGGGTTGTCAATTTTAGTTCACGTTTCTAAAGATTAATATAATTAGGCAACATGAGCAATTAATTGGAACTATGTGGTGTTTAGAACTACTAGTCCATTGTAAGATGACGAAACATGACCACCTTGGGACTAAAGAGGTCCACATGGATGGGTGGACTGGGTTTACTGTTCACACGCAAAGACGAGGTCTTCCTCAAAATATTTGAACAGGATTACTACTGTGATAGTAATGAACTAACAGTAATACTTTGGTTTGAAGTGTAAACTACTGAACATAGTTGTTATTAGTCTGCTTTTAGAATTATTATTCAGATTTTTTGTGTTCGCGTGAATTGCAGTTGAAGAAAAAATTGTGCGAGTTCTATTTGTATATGTGGTGTGATTTCCATGATCTGTACTCCTACAAATTAGTATTTGATGTGGCTTCCGTTGAATGTGTATATACACAAAATTACTATTTGACTGGTTTTGTTTGGTTTATTCTTAAAGAAGTTTTTGGTAATAGTATAACTAATCTTTTATATGATTGCATGAATACTGTGCAGAACTAGTGTCCAATGTGTGTTTATTCTCTGAGTCAGATTTGAAGCCTGACCTTATCTCTGAAATTCTGAATTGATTCACAATGTCTGACTCATCTGATTAATTGCATTAGAATGACAAATACGAGTCAAATTCAAATAATGAGGAAAAAGACTTTTGACTTTTACATAGTAGTTGCGAGTAAAGGTTCATGTAATTGCCTGTGTAGTATACATATTTAGTGTTTTGGTCTGTAACCACAGTGAATCATAAATTAATATTTTGGTGATTGAGTAGTAGAAACTAGAAAGAACTAGTATTTTGGGCTGCTTACTATACAACATTTTTTTGGACGGATTTGCTTATATAATTATTTCTTTGTCTTCTAAACGGGTTTTCATTGTGTGAGTGCATAACGAGACAATAATTTATGTTATTGTACACTTCAGAATTATGCCTTAAATTAGTACTTCGGTGTGTTTTACATATAATATTAGTCTTTCGTGTGAATTGCATTCATCTGTTTGCATGCGTATTTGGGTTGTTTGTAACAGTACTTATCAATGTATTATCTTTGTTTGTATTGTGAGGTTAGCGACTCAAGAAATGTTGATTTGTAGGGATTTTGTGGTTGCTTGTTAGTCTTGAGTTCACTACGCATATTTTCTGATTTTGGGCCTCTAAAAGTAAATAATTTGGGTTTTAAGCAAATTTGTTACTATTAGGCATTAAGAAAGTAGTCACAGCATCTTAGTTATCTTTTGAAATGTAACTAATTATGCCAAGTAAAGGGGGATATACCCTTTGTGGAATACTGGTGGTGATTTTGGGTGGCCTTGGTTACGCAAAGATTTCGTATGCTTGGTTGCAAACTGATATTCTCGATCTACTTTGTATTAAGATATCTTGATGTAAGCAAAAGGCTTGCACATGAGAGAGTATCATATACACCCTCAACATTGAGAATTAGCTCAACACTTGTTCATGAAACTAAATACTCTCTACATTGTTGTTACATTGCAAATTGGTTCCTTCAAAATGTGAAGTTCCTTGAATCATATCTCCCAATGAAGATTTAAGTTCTTTGTTTGGAGGACATTATGAGGGTTTAGACTCTTCAAATCCAAGTGATAGTTGCTTCTCACCTCTTAGAGAAATGGTTTGTTATGCTTTAAGCCCCTGATTTTATGTTGTTAAACACAAATGAGCTTCCCTGGATGAACAATGATAGACGTTGCTACAGGTAATCTCTCTCCCTCTCTCACACACACGCAAGTGCCTATTGATGCACCTTAAATGAGGAAGGATAACTTTTACAAAGATGTGATAGGTCTATAGCAGCCTCTTCCAAGTCCTTCTCTTTCTCTATTCTAATACCCTTATGATCTACAGAACTGATCCTATTAACTCTTGCTCTGTAGTTGATAATCTTATGAAAGTAGGCAGAGTTTCTATCCCCTGCCTTGAGCCACTGCACCCTTGATTTCTGTCTAAAACTAATCTCTTCCAAACTAAGGAGCTTATTGAGTTCCACCCTAGCCGCCTTTCTTTCTTCCACCTCCTGACTGGATAGGTTACGACTCTCTTCCAGCTTATCCCACCTCTCAATACTTACTCGAGACATTTCATCCTCTCGTTCTTCTTACGAAATTTGTCTTTAGACCAGACTTTGAGTTTAGTCTTGGTAAACTGAAGCTTGTTCCAAAGAATTTCACTTCTAAACCCACCATCTTGCTCCACTGCCCACCACTCTTTGATATTATTCAGGAAATCATCCTCCAGCATCCAAATGTCCTCAAGGCGAAATTCATTGGGTTTTAAAAGTGATCGATAGGAAGATGTGTGAGTTTTTGTGGCACGACAAGGAATCAACTAGAAGAATTCATTGGGTAGCGTGGGAGGCTATTTGCAAGGAGTTGGAAGGAGGCTTGGGTATAAAGAATCTGAAAAGTATGAATGATGCTCTACTTTCTAAGTGGCTGTGGAGGTTTGCCCAGGAAAAATCCTCTCTTTGGAGGACTATTATATCTGAAAAGTTTGGGTGCCGAAAAGGAGGGTGGGATCACAGTAGCATTAGGCCTTCCTTTGGACGTGGAGTCTGGAAGGGAATTGCAGCTAGAGCTAAAGGGCTTTAGAGAATCATGAAGTGGAAGTTGGGTAATGGGAAGCAGATCAGCTTTTGGGAGGACGTGTGGTGTCTCTCAATACCTCTTAAGGAGAGATTTCCAGCTGTATACCACATTTCCTCGTCTAAAGAGGGGTCTATTTTCAGCTACTACAGCTGGGAACTGGGGACATGGGACATTAGAGTTCGAAGAAGGTTGAATGATTGGGAGATCCCTATCATCTCCAACTTGCTAGGTGTCCTTGAGCCTTTTTTTAAACCTTCGGCTGGGATAGAAGACTCGAAGGTTTGGACCAATGAAGACAAAGACGCAATCTCAGTTAAGCAATGTTATTCTAGATTGAGCAAGGACATCGATAGGGTAATCTCGAGTTTTGATTTTAAGTCTATTTGGTCTAGCCGTATCCCTCCCAGAATCAGTTTCATTATTTGGGCTGCAATCTTGGGTAAGTTGCCCACGATTGATAATCTTCAGAAGAGAGGGATGTTGATCCCAAATTGGTGTTCTAGATGCAAGAAGTGCGAGGAATCTATTCCCCACCTATTTTTGCATTGCGAGGGGGCTTCGAAGCTGTGGACTTTCTTCCTTCAATCCCGTAACTTCTCTGGGTGTCTACCTTACTCCTTAGCACAGCTCTTGGAGCAATGGGAGAAGGTACCAGTTAAGAAAACTAAGAGAGATCTTTGGAATCTGGTTCCCTATGCCATATGTTGGTCTATTTGGAAAGCAAGGAACAATGGCATTTTTAGAGATTCGTGTTCGTTGGCTAGGGTGGAAAAGGAAGACGTGCTTGGCGTCCTCTTTTCATGGAGTAGAAACATAGGATGGGCTACATCGTTCTCTTATTTAGATTTTGTCTCTAGTTGGGGGGATATCCTTAGATGATGTAACTCTCAAGAGTCCCCTCTCTTTTTCTTTCTTCCTTTAGCTATTCTTTTTCCTCTGTAACCCCCTTTTTCTTTCTTCAATATTAATTCAAAGTATTCAAAAAAAAACAAAGATGTGATAGGGATGGTTTCTCATTTTGGTGATCATGAGCCTCTAAAGGAGTTGTTTGTCTATTTAATTCATTCAGCAGGTAAATCTCCCAGGAATCGCAGAAACACCTGGCTCATAATATACTTTTGAAGCTGGTAGTTATGAAGTTTCATAATAAATTATATTGGTACCTAAAAAGTGATATTTGTTTGTTATGATTCGATCCGTCTGTTGTTGCAGTGGAGCTTGCCCACCCTCCCACCCTCACTCACTCACACAAACACAATGCAAAAGATAAGTTAGAAACTCAAAAGATATCTGACTAAGTTCGGAATAATTTTGTCTAAGTTCAGTTTATGGGCTTCAAGACTGTGGAACATTGTCTCTTCACACTTGAGCTTATATTTTGATTGGTCAAATTTAAGAATATAAGAACTTCTTAGAAAATTTTAACTCCTAGTTCATGCATCACACCCATCTCATTTGGCAGCACAACAGCTTCTCGGGAGCATAATGGCAAAGTTGTGAGCTGTTGAATGACAAAATTGATTCTCAGAACTGGTAAAGTTTAAAGAACACGTATAATACTTGCTCATTTTTCTTGTTAAAATTTGTGCCTCGAGTTGGCTCAACAGATTCTTTTCTATACAGGACAGAAAGTAAGATTTCTAACCTCTTCTGTATAAATTAGGGTTGCCAATTTTAGTTCAAGTTTCTAAAGAATAAGATAATTAGGAAAAATGAGAAACTAATTAGAATTATGTGGTATTTTGAATTAGCCCAATGTAAGATGATGAAACATGACTAATTTGGGTCTCGAAGACCCACATCGATGGGTCGACTGGGGTTTACTGTTCACAGGCAAAGATGAGGTCTTCCTTAAAGTGATTTAGACTCCTTATATGTGGGGGTTTACTCTGAAAAACACCGATTGATGAGAGGATGGAAAAAGTATCAAGATATTTGCCTCATGTTTGAACAATCAAGACTAAACTAATAGTAATGAGCACACACTTCTTATTATGTGTGTATGCATTCATTCTTCTTAGAATGTAGCTAATTGTGTTTGTTTATGAGTACATCTATATGATAGTCGCGAAGTAACGCTAATACTTTGATCTGAAGTGTAAATGTCTGAAACATAGTTGCTGTTAGCCTGCTTCGATTGTGTGACCGCATAGTGGAACCATAATTTATGTAATTGTACACTTGAAAATTATGCGTTAAATTAGTATTTCGGTATTTTTACATATAATAATTAGTCTCTTGTGTGAAATATATTCGTTTATTTCGGATGTGTATTTTTGGTTGTTTGTAATAGTATTTACCAATGTAGTAGCTTGGTGTTGTGTGAGTGGTATGGGCCGAAATTAACATGTGCCGAATTAGCATTTTGATGTGCCTTCTGTATTTTATTATCGTTATTAGATGAGTAGTTAATACAAAATTAGTAACCGGGTGTGTTCAATATTGTGACTTTAGTATTTTAGTTTGTTGTATTTGTATGCTTCATAGTATTTTGGTGTATCTTATTTCGTATTTAGTGTGCTGCCACTTTCGTATTTATATGATTATTAATGTTTTGTTTTCAACATTTTGTATTTTTTTGGCATATGTTGTCCATGGACATTCAGTGGAAAAATGTAATGAATCCATGGATCGACGACTGAAGGTTAGAATCCATAACATGACAGTGATGTTTGCAGTTAAAGAAAAGATTCATAAATAGTACTATTGGCATTTGTATGTGGTATATGTCGTATGACTGCCGTGTTCTTTACTTATAGAAATTAGTAATTGTTGTGTCCTTGCGTTGAATGTGTAATTTTCATAAATAGTGTTGTGATATTTTCGTATCTCGCTGATTTTGTTTGGATTTTTTAAGAAGAATATTTTAGTATACAAAGCTAATTTTTATTGTGTTGACCAAAAACTACACCTGGGCCCTCGACGATAAAATGTCCATTGAGACGTCAAGCCCAACTCGGCTCGCTTGTCCTTGTTTGGGCCCAGCCCAGAAGTCTCTTAATGGGCCCTCGTCGACTAGACCCTAAAACTCGTGTCAAAGCCCAATCACGTGCAAAGAGTTTCCACATGCACAAAACTCCACACGCCCGAATCTCCACACGTCTGGCGCTCGACACGTTTATATCTCCACGCACCACGTGTAAGAGATTACTTAATGAAGAGATCCTCTACATGTCAAATATATCCATAATGACAAAGATCTCAGACTTGGTCAACGTAACTCCAGCAACGAATATCCCCCCATTAATGAAAGGCATAACATGGTAACGTCTCACCTAAATAAAGAGACCATGTACATGCACACGGAGAGTCATTACCAGAGAACATGCACAACCGTTGTGCATGTACAACTTGTGCACACATCACCACATCCCAGGTATCTTGCCATGCATTTACTCTGTAACGGTCAAGCCTTTATTCTCCCCAACGGATCACTCCTCAAGCCTATATAAAGAGGAGCACTTTCATTTCTCAGGACATCGAAAGCAGAGCAAAGCAACTCATACTACTTATTCTTCTCCACTCGCTCTCTGTTCTTCGACTGTCCTTGAGACATTTTGCATACAAGTTCACCTGGTTCTGGTCGTCGACACCATTAGACGCCTCAAGGGTGTTAAAGCTTATCCTTGCTCGACGCTTCCTGTTCGACGCTTCCTGTTCGACGCTTCCTGCTGGACGCTTCCTGCTCGACGCTTCCGGCTCGACGCTTCCTGCTCGACGCTTCCAGACGTCTTCGAGGAGATCACAACCTTCTTCTTGCTCGACGCTACTGGTAACATCTACTCTCACACTTCTGATCATTTCACTCCCGTAGATTCGAACTCCGGTCATTCTACGAGCCTAGCCACTCTCCGATTATACATCAACGGTTATACCCTCGGCTTTTCATTTATTATTCATTGTAATACTTTGCTGACTTGACCGTCGGAGGGCCATTCGCAGGCACCATCCCGGTGTCCCCCAAGTCTTCACGGGTTTGTTCGTGTTTGTTCACTTTATTTTGCAGGTTTCTTCTAGACGTTGTTGGTGCCCATCAATCAAGAATTCGACGTTTGGAATTCCAGAAGACGTTCACGCTTCCGACCTTCTAACTTCCCACCCGTAGACTTCTCATCCTCTACAGTTTGGCGCCCACCGTGGGACCTCGGCAACTAACAACGAAGACAACCAGCCAAATGGAAGAGAACATGACATCTGCTCCTCTTGACGTTTCTGCTCAACTTGCTGCACTTACCGCTCAAGTACGAGAGAACTCTGAACGCTTCAAAGCATTGGAAGAAGAGAACCTGTTGGTTAGAGCAGAGAACCAATTACTCCAGGAAAAAATTACTGAACTTTCTATGACGACTCCAGGAGGTTCCAGAATTCATACCTCGAGAAATGCCAGACCAGTTCCTACAAGTACAGAAGAAGCAGGCCCCTCGAGTCAAGAAATTCCTGTAACAGTTGGAGGATCAACTCCAATCCCTACCGCTACTCCTGTCACACCGTTACGTGTCTCCTAGCACACGCATCAAACTCTTCCAACTACTACACCCTTTTACTCTTCTCTCCATATACTTTACCTACTATGTCCTATGACAAATGGATCAACTCAAGTTAATGTATCTTCTGATTCGCTTCCGTTTACGTTTACAGGTACTCCTCTAGAACAGGCAATGGCAAAGAAATTAGCAGAGATGAAAGCATTGATTACACGTATTCCAGGAATGCCCACTCCTTTCAAAAAGAGTCTTCCTCACAGCTATGCTGACTCGCCCTTTGTCGACGCTATCGCGTTGGTGAAGATGCCAAAGAAGTTTTCTTTCCCGAACATGAAGATGTATGATGGTACATCTGACCCAGATGACCACATTGCCTCTTACAAACAGAGGATGTTCACAGCAGCTATTCCAAGAGACCTGCGTGAAGCCTGCATATGCAAAAGTTTTGGGTCTAGTCTCATCGGACAAGCATTGCAGTGGTACACGAACCTCCCAAATAACTCGATTGCATCATTTGCTCAGTTGACGGACACCTTTGTCGAACAATTCGCCAGCAGCAAAAAGTTAGAAAAACTTTCTGGTGACTTGTACCGAGTCCACCAAAGAAGAGGAGAAGCACTACGTGACTAAGTGGGAAGATTTAACAAGAAGAAAGTATCTATCCCTTATTGTAACCAGGAAACTGGTGTAGACGCCTTCAGAAAAGGTCTTCTACCAGATGGAGAGCTTTACAAAGAACTCACAAAGTTCAACTACATTACAATGGAAGACGTATTAGCAAGGGCGTGGGTAGAAATTCGTTGGGAAGAAGACGAAGCCCACCGAAACAGGTCATACTCGTATGAAGGAAGAAACAGTGATCGACGCTCTAGACAGTCCGATAGAAGGACAGATCGTCGACATGCAGAACCATATCCAACATCCAGAGGACCCTTGTCCCGGGAGAACAGGAAACCATTCAGCACCCCCTCTGGGCGTCCAAGTGATAAAAATCAAGCGCCTGTTCGCTCCAAAATTCCAGAATACAATCTCAACATTGAACCTGCCGAAGTGATCGCTGTAATGAAAGGAATAGGCAATGTAGTAAGATGGCCCGCCAAGAAAAAAACTCCTAGTGATAAGAGAGACAATACCAAGTGGTGTGAGTTCCACGCTGACCACGGGCACATGACCGCTGATTGCATAGCCCTTCGACTAGAAGTAGCTGAACTCTTGAAGAGAGGTCACCTCACTGATCTATTGACAGATAAAGGGAAAAACACTATGGCCCAAAGAGATGTTCATCCAAAGGAACCAGAGGAACCAACTCCAACAAAAACATGTTTGGTTATCACAGGAGGATCAGAAGTAAGCGGAGTCAGTCATTCAGCCGCCAAAAGAAGTGCTCGTATCGCTGCCAACCCAGCTGCTCACTCACCTAAAGCCTCTTCATGTGCCTTCACTGATCAAGTTCTTTGCTTCCCTGACAATGAAGCATCAGGGCTCGTCAACCCTCATCATGACGCTCTCGTTATCTCACTCACTATCTCGAACATCTCTGTTAAAAGAATACTTGTTGATAATGGTTCATCTACTAACGTGTTGTTTTTACATGCATTGCGAGGAATGGGACTGGAAGAAACGAGTATATGTCGCCGACCCACCATTCTCATCGGTTTCAGTGGCGAGCAAAAGTACACGCTCGGCGAAATTTCTTTACCTGTTTTTGCAGGTGGAATCAACATCAGTACAACCTTCGTAGTACTCGACAGTCCCTCGGCCTACAACATCATACTTGGACGTCCTTGGATCCACAACATGAGGGCGGTCCCATCAACCTTCCACCAAGTTATAAGGTTCCCTACTCCGTGGGGGGTACGTGAAGTCAAAGACGAACAGAGCACGTCTCGAAACTGCTACAAAAACACCTTGAAGACGCCCAAAGCTCCCTTATAACAATTACAGACAGAACAACTACTCCATAGTGACCCATACAAGCCAACTATGGAGGAGTTGGATGAAGTACAGATTCACTCAGAGCTAACAAATCATAAAATACAGATCGGTTCAAGACTGAATCCTACGCTCAGAGAAAAGCTTGTAGAATTCCTCAGGCTTCACCATGACTGCTTCGCATGGTCACACGCTGACATGACAGGTATTGATCCGCAAGATATAGTTCATAAATTACAGGTTGATCCGAGCTTCCCTCCGGTCAAGCAAAAGAAGAGAAAGTTTGCTCCAGAAAGAAACAAAGTAATCAACGAAGAAATTCAAAAGTTGATCGACATCGGCTTAGTTCGTAAGGTCCACTATCCTGACTGGCTTGCTAATGTAGTAGTGGTAAAAAAGAAGAATGGCAAGTGGAGAGTGTGTATCGATTTTACCGACCTCAACAAGGCGCGTCCAAAAGACTCCTTTCCATTATCACATATTGACATGCTAGTCAACGCTACATCTGGACACGAACTCCTTAGTTTCATGGATGCCTTCTCCGGGTACAATCAGATCTTGATGCATCCTGATGATCAAGAGAAAATTGCCTTTGTGACAGAAATAGACATCTTTTGCTACAAAGTAATGCCCTTCGGCTTAAAGAACGCAGGAGCCACTTACCAGAGGCTCGTCAACCGAATGTTCGCTGAAATGATAGGGGATACGATGGAAGTATATATAGACGACATGTTGCTTAAGTCATTGGAAGCGGAACAACATCACGATCACCTTCGCCAAGCCTTCGACGTCCTCAAAAGGTATAACATGAAACTAAACCCTGCTAAATGTTCATTTGGTGTTTCCTCAGGAAAATTCTTAGGTTACATGGTGACATAAAGAGGAATCGAAGCCAACCCAGAACAGATACAAGCAGTCATGAACATTCCATCTCCCACTTGCATAAAAGACGTGCAGAAGTTAGCAGGGAGAGTCGCCGCACTCAGTCGCTTCATATCGAAATCTTCTGAAAAGTGCTACCTTTTCTTCGCCACCCTACGCAAGTCAAAAAACTTTGAGTGGACGCCAGCATGCGAAGATGCACTTCAACAACTCAAAGCGTACCTGCCCTCACCACCTCTACTCTCAAAACCCAAAGAAGGTGAGAAACTTTACATTTATTTTGCAGTAGCGGAGACAGCAATAAGCGCTGTGCTGGTACGAGAAGAAGATAAAAAACAACTTCCAGTCTACTACGTGAGCAAATCACTTCTAGACGCAGAGACCCGATACAACCGGTTAGAAAAGCTTGCCCTTGCACTGGTTACTGCTGCTCGTAAACTCAGACCTTATTTCCAGTGTCACTCAATAGTGGTCGTTACGACATTTCCTCTAAAGAATGTTCTCTACAAACCTGAACTTTCTGGACGTCTCACCAAGTGGGCAGTGGAGCTGAGTGAGTATGACATTTCATACCAACCAAGGACCGCCATCAAATCACAGGTATTAGCTGATTTCCTTGTTGATTTTTCACCTAACATACTAATACAGGCAGAGAAAGAGTTGTTGTGCTTAACCGACAAAAGCGAACAGAAGTGGAACCTATCAGTAGATGGTTCAAGCAACATGAACGGTATAGGGTTGGGGATAGCTCTGACTTCTCCCGAAGGAGATCTAATACAACGAGCTATCCGTTGTGCATTCAAAGCAACAAACAATGAAGCTGAATACGAGGCGCTTATAGCTGGGCTTACACTTGCAAAAGAAATGGGAATCCAGAGATTAGACGTTAAGTCAGACTCCCAACTCATTGTCCACCAGTTACAGGGAACTTATCAAGCACGTGACGCCAATATGATTGCATACGTTGCTCACATAAAAGAATTACAAACGTCCTTCAAAGAAATGAACACAACAGATACCTCGTCTAGAGAATGACCACGCTGATGCGCTCGCTAACCTCGGTTCTTCAATTCAAACAAAGGTAACTCAAAATATTCCTCTAGTTTTGCTCGAGTGGCCAGCAGTATGGAAAAATCCTACTTCAGAGGTAGCCGCTACGGATCAAATCGATAGCTGGATGAATCCCTTGATTCGATACTTGGAAAATGATGAATTACCAGAAGACAAAGGAGAAGCGAGAAAGAATCGTGCTAAAGCTGCCCGATACACCATAATAGATGGACAACTACTCAAGAGGTCATACTCAGGACCTTATCTCAAGTGTATCACCCCACAAGAAGCCAGGTACGTCCTCACTGAATTACATGCAGGAGAATGTGGGAATCATTCCGGAGGACGCAGTCTAACAACTAGAGTACTCATTGCCGGGTACTATTGGCCAACTATGAGGTCAGATTGCATTGACTTCGTAAAGAAGTGTGATAGTTGTCAGCGCTTCGCACCCACATCTCATCTCCCCCAGAAAGTCTCAACTCAATACTATCTCCTTGGCCATTCATGAAATGGGGGATGGACATAGTAGAAAAACTTCCTACAACACCTGGACAACGTGTGTACATGTTAGCTGTGACGGACTACTTCACCAAATGGATTGAAGCAGAAGCATTCCACCAAGTTCGAGATATAGAGGTAAAAAGTTTTATTTGGAAGAATGTCATTTGCAGGTTTGGCGTTCCAAAAGAAATTGTGACCGACAACGGTTCGCAATTCATTAGTTTCGACTTTCAAGATTTTTGTAAAGAATGGGGGATCAAACTAAACTTCTCCACTCCGAGATACCCCCAAGCTAATGAACAAGCCGAATCTTCAAACAAAACAATCATGAATACAATAAAGAAAAGACTGAAGAAGGCCAAAGGGGCCTGGGCAAATGAACTACCTGGAGTCCTATGGGCATACAGAACAACTATGCGAACTCCAACAGGAGAAACCCATTTCTCTCTCGCTTACGGCTCAGAAGCCGTCATACCAGCAGAAGCAGGTCTTTCGTCTACTCGTTACCAATGGACGGAAGAAGAAAGCAATTGGCAACAACTCAACCACAATCTTGACATGCTCGATGAAATTCGTGATATGGCAACTATTAGAAATGCAGCTTACCAGCAGAAAGTGGCACGTCATTACAACAGAAACATACGAACTCGAACGTTTAAGGTAGGAGATTGGGTACTTCGAAAAGTGTTCCAGAACACCAAAGAAAGCGGTGCTGGAAAACTTGCACCCACTTGGGAAGGCCCTATCAGATCACTAAAGTGGTAGGACAAGGCACGTATAAAATTCAAGCACAAGATGGACGTGACATAAACAACAGTTGGAATGCCGTGCATCTCAAACTGTATCATTTCTAAACTTTATTGTTACTTCTTTGTTTTCTCTCCTGCTTGTACATGTACTGACTTAGGCATCGGAGAGTTGGTGAGATTTCCACCGACTATAGCCCCTCAACGGAAATTGTGCAGGTAGAAACATCTTCACACCAGTACACGTTTCACGCTCACAAGAACATGTCGAGAGGAAATGGGAAGTAGTTTCCGCACTCTAAACTCAAATATTTCATCTTTCGCTTCTCTTTTAGTACTTGACTAACTTGAGTGTCGGAGGGTCAATGGCTATGCCATTGACCACTTGTTTCTTCCCCCACAGGAAATCAAGGACACCTCTTGCCGAAGGATAACACAACCTAAGTCCAGCACAAAGTTCAGTACTACACTTAGGCTGGGGGGAGCACACTCATGATGTATTTTCACAGGACAAACAGATGTGGGAAAAAGTAAGCATGAACAAAGAAACAACGAAATGCACGTAAAGACATATGAAGAAGCAACAGATGAAGAAGCAATAAAAACGCATGAAAAGATAACATAAACCAGGTGTGAATGTACAACAAACTCAACTACAAGACAATCCGTTTGTCTGTCTACATTCGCAAACATCGACAAAGTGGCAAATCGATTGCTCATTTTCTTTACATATACTTAGCAACCCGATTGCTCATCTGTTTTACATGTACTCGGCAACCCGATTGCCTCTCTTCTTGTAAAAAGGCTTACAGGTGACAACCTGATTGTCTTGTACTCGTACTACTTGTCTCAATAAAGGATTTCTCGAGGTATTATTTCATTTATGTGTGGATTCCAAAGCCTAAGTTTCTTACTTCTACTCGTCTTTATACGTACACAAGTTTAATATAGTTTACAAAACATAAGTCAACACGACTTATAAAAGGCAACCCGATTGCTCATACAAAGAACACATTCACAACTTGTGTACACAGTATAAGCGTAAACGAAATACTTCATTCAGAATATAGCAAGTGAGAATCAACGTCTCACCAAGTTCAAGTCAAAATACTTAAAATCAAGAATGGAGCAAAAACTCACCCATTCACGAAATCCATCAACTAGTACTGAAACAAAAACAAACGAGCAAAGAAAGAAATAGAGTCCACGACTCAAAAGACATCTCTAGTCAGAGCAAGAATCTATGTAGTAATCAACATCCTTCAGGGACTCATGACGCGCAATCTCCCCCTCCAAGTCCCACTCCGTGTGCTCCTTCGCGACATACTCCTTCATCACCTCCCATCGAGCTACTGCCACGGTATTGTAAATCATCTCTTTAAGCACTCCCGCACACTTCTTATGCGAGATTTTCAGCTTGGAGTGCTTGGCCTCTAACTCCTCATAGCGCCCTTGCATGGCTCTCTCCGACTCTGCGTGGCGACTACTCTCCGCTTCGATCTGCGCGTTCAAAGAACTAATATGTTTCTGGGCGTAGTTCGCACTCATCATCGCCTACAACAAAGAATACGGATGTTAACACATACAAGTCGGGAAGCCGATGATGTAGCAGACGTCTGCTCCAACGCTTTTTGAACTACAAACCTGGTAGCCACTAAGCGCCGTCTGCTCCAACGCTTTCTGAACACCTATCTTCTTAAGATAGGCTTTATCACTCTCAGAAGTTAAGGAGCTAGAAACACGTCGAAGGGAGGATGGATCTTCGAACACCGACATCGAGGAGGAAAAATCCACGTGCATCGCTTCAGAGTCTGCCTCATGCGTATTAACTCTCGAGGAAGAGGGCCCAACACCAGAAGTAGGGGGATGAACGAGCACACGCTCGGGAGACGATTCGACCCTCGGCTTCTTCGTTGGAATTTTCTTCTTGGAGGCCACCTCCTTAGCTGATGGTACCTTCAAACTCTTTCTTGGAGCCATATTTCCACCTGTAAAAAACAAAGGAAACAGCTGAAGAAAACATCTACGCGCGCAAAGGAAGCAGGTAAAAGTCAAACGGTTGAAGAAAGCTGATGCGCGCAAAAAGCAGAACACGTACCCTGTGCGCTTCTAAGAGCTACAGACTCAGTCTCTCCGAAAACCAACCTTCTCAAACTCCTCCTCAATACGGGCTCCTCCCAGAAATTCCAGAACTTGGCTATCTGATCTTCACTAGAAAGTCCGTGCAAGTTCCCGTCTGCCAATTCTACATTACACAGAGCAGATGTCAGAGTAAAACATGTGGAACAAAACATGTGAAACAAAACATGTGAAAACAAAACGTGTGAAAACAAAACATGTGAAAACAAAACATGTGAAAACCAAACACACGAAAACAAAGCATGTGAAAACGAAATCGACAATATGAACAACACTCACGAGCATCTCTCCATTTGAACGAGACATTCCCGTACTCGCGCGGGGCAAACACGCCGTCCCTCTTAACAAAGAAGAACCGACGCTGCCAATTCTTTTCAGAACGTGGCAAACCGACTATAACTTGTTGCATGCTTGGACGGACTTTGAGTTGGTACTGCCTTGATCCATGATCATTTGCTTTCATGAAATAATGGGCGGTTACATCTTGCGCGGTTAAAGGCTCGTTCAGATTCTCCCCAAGCTTCTCCAAAGCCATCAACAACCTCCACGCGTTCGGCATGAGTTGAGTAGGGGCTATCCCAAACCTGACCAACACATCCCTCACAAAACAAGAAATGGGGAATCGTATGCCCGCTTCCAGAAAGTTCTCATAAAGGGCATAATATCTAGGTCGACGCGACTCGACTACAGTTTCATCTGGTCCAGGCGCTCTCATCTTTAGAGTTGCTGGAATTTGATACCTCATCCTGAGGTTTTCTACGCACTCCTCAGTCAGCACCGAGAGTTGTTGTTCCACATCGATCTCGTCATCAGAAGACGAGTCAACATGAGGCTCTCCACCTAAATGCGGAGAAAGCTCAGCGCTACTTTGTTCACGGTTGTATGGGAAAGTCCTGGCCATCCTACGTATCAAAGGGAAAACACACTCAGGAATGCCTCGCACGAGTACAAAACAAGCTAACTGAAAATCGCGTGCAAAATGGAGGCATGTACAAAATAAAGACACTTACGAATCAAGAACGCGTATAGACGAGTCACGTTAAATTGAGGTATTTTCTGTACTACTTACAGGATTGAGCAATTTTTTCTCTTGTGCACAGATACACGTCAGAGATTATACACGCATCCTCCTCATGAGTACGTGTACACACCTCCACCTCACATGTTTACGTGTACAACTATGCGTACTACAAGTTTTACATGTACACCCACACGTGCTACTAATTTACGTGTATTCCCACATGCTTCACCGGTTCACTCGTGCGCCAATACGAATTACAAGTTTACTTGTACTACAACTACTACCAGTTTGCGTGCACATCTACAACTACTCCTAGTTTACACATCCTCCCACAACGGCTACCGGTTCCCGTGTATCCCTATAACCACTACGAGTGGGTGCATAAGTCTACTACAAGTTCACATGCATACGGGAAGTTTCGTACAAGCACTAATATGAAAGAACATGCTGATCGGTAAGACAAATGTAAAATAGCAAGTTCCATACGTCGAAAACAGATCGAAGGATCGAAATTTCAAAAAATGGAAAAATGACTTACTTGTTGAGAATTGGTATGAAGATCACGAAGAACGCGAGGAACAGGAGAAAACCGCTTCTAGAAATCCAGAGCTCTAAAAAATCTCACAACAATGAACTTCAAAGGCCTAAGGACCCCTTTTATAGGGCTCCCAACCCCTGATCAAAGGGCCACGTTGACTCACAGGTCACATCGCCACATGGCAAGATCCTGATGATCCATGACATAAACGCCACCTAGGCTTCCACATGGCAATACTCTGCCAAGTCGCCAAATTCGGTCACCCCGAAAAAGATCTTCCGACGTCGGAGCTCGACAAGAGCGGACTCTCCACGCATTACCCGTCCACAAGACACAAGGTGTCAAACCCCCACGCCGCCGGACGGTGCAGGAAAGGCTTCGTGGAATGAATCCCCGCACTGCTTAGGCAGCGTGAAAGGGGTCTCCACACTGCCCAGGCAGCGTGAGGACGACCCTCGAGTCGCCTCGATTCAAACAAACCTTCAACGTTGTCCGACACCGCGAGGGACATCTCGGAACCTGCCCGACGACGGGGAAGGTCTCCCGGACTTCTCCTCCCAAGCAGGGCTGCAACATTGTTATCTGGGTTTACACAACTAACACAAAAATTATCTGACCAACGAGACCGCTCTCGTTCCCTCTTCCTCATCTACTCTCCAAGAAAATAGACCATTTACTTAGAGAGTGGGGGACAAACTGTGTTGACCAAAAACTACATCTGGGCCCTCGACGATAAAATGTCCATTGAGACGTCAAGCCTAACTCGGCTCGCTTGTCCTTGTTTGGGCCCAGCCCAGAAGTCTCTTAATGGGCCCTCGTCGACTAGACCCTAAAACTCGTGTCAAACCCCAATCACGTGCAAAGAGTTTCCACATGCACAAAACTCCACACGCCCGAATCTCCACACGTCTGGCGCTCGACACGTCTATATCTCCACGCACCACGTGTAAGAGATTACTTAATGAAGATATCCTCTACATGTCAAATATATCAATAATGATAAAGATCTCAGACTTGGTCAACGTAACTCTAGCAACGAATATCCTTCGATTAATGAAAGACATAACATGGTAACGTCTCACCTAAACAAAGAGACCATGTACATGCACACTGAGAGTCATTACCAGAGAACATGCACAACCGTTGTGCATGTACAACTCGTGCACACGTCACCACATCCCAGGTATCTTGCCATGCATTTACTCTGTAACGGTCAAGACTCTACTCCCCCCAACGGATAACTCCTCAACCCTATATAAAGAGGAACACTTTCATTTCTCAGGACATCGAAAGCAGAGCAAAGCAACTCATACTACTTCTTCTTCTCCACTCGTTCTCTGTTCTTCGACAGTCCTTGAGACATTTTGTATACAAGTTCACCTGGTTCTGGTCGTCGACACCACTAGATGCCTCAAGGGTGTTAAAGCTTATCCTTGCTCGACGCTTCCTGTTCGACGCTTCCTGCTCGACGCTTTCTGCTCGACGCTTCCTGTTCGATGCTTCCGGCTCGACGCTTCCTGCTAGACGCTTCCAGACGTCTTCGAGGAGATCACAACCTTCTTCTTGCTTGACGCTACTGGTAACATCTACTCTCATACTTCTGATCATTCACTCCCGTAGATTCGAACTCCGGTCATTCTACGAGCCTAGCCACTCTCCGATTATACATCAACGGTTATACCCTCGGCTTTTCATTTATTATTCATTGTAATGCTTTGCTTACTTGACCGTCGGAGGGCCCTTGACAGGCACCATCCCGGTGTCCCCCAAGTCTTCACGGGTTTGTTCGTGTTTGTTCACTTTCTTTTGCAGGTTTCTTCTACACGTTGCTGGTGCCCATCAATCAAAAATTCGACGTTTGGAATTCCAGAAGACGTTCACGCTTCCGACCTTCTGACTTCCGACCCGTAGACTTCTCACCGTCTACAATGATTGCATGAATTTTGTGCAGAAATAGTGTGTGATGTTCGGTTTTTGTTTGAGTCAATTTTGAAATCTGATCATGTTTCTGAAATTCTGAATTGACTCGCAATGTCTGACTTGTTGGATTGGTTACCTTTGACTAGTAACGTGAAATGACCCTTGACTAATGCAAGTCTTCAAATGACTCGAACAAGTCAAATTCAATGAACAAGGAAAAAACACCTTAACTTTTATATAGTTGCGTGTAAAGTTTCGTATGATTGCAAAACCTATTTAGTGTTTTGATCTGTGACCACAGTGAATCACAAATTAATATTTTGGTGATTTAGTAGATTGAACTAGTATTTTCATTGTGTGAACAATAATTTATGTAATTGTACACTTCAGACTTATGCATTAAATTAGTATTTTGGTGTTTTTACATATAATCGTGTGAACTATGTTTGTTTATTTGGATAGTATTTTACCAATGTAGTATCTTGGTGTTTGTGTGAGTAGTATGGATCAAAATAGTATTTTTTTTGTTCATTGTATAATTATTATGTTCTTAATTAGCATTTTGATGTGCGTTTTAAATTTATTTATTTTTAATCGTTATTGGTTGAGTAGTTAATACAAAATTAGTAAATGGGTGGGTTTAATATTGGGTCTATGGATCAACGACTGAAGGTTACAATTTGGTGTATTTTGTATTTTAGAGATAGCAGTATCATGGTTTATTTTGCATTCTGTAACTGTGTGCTAACATTTTTATACCTATATACCTATTAGTATTTTAATTTCAGCATCTTGTATAATTGAGTGGGCATCTTAATTGATGTTTGCACGAGCATATACTGAATTAATGTTTCGGTTTCATCTTGTATTTGTGTAATCATGCAAAATTAGTCTTCAGGTGACGTTCGTAATAATGTGGTTGAATAGTATGTATTGTTTGTTTAGTCTCCTTGTAGAATTAAATTTTGTGTTGTGGTTGGCTTCATTTTTCAATTGGCTTCAGTGTCATCGTTTTATAAATTAAGTTTTGTATTGTGGTTAGCTTCATATTTGTATTGCCTTGATGAGTGTCATCGTTTTATATAGCAAGAATTTAACTCTAGAGATTGCCTTGATGAGTGCTCCTATGTTATCATCATAAGTATGATATTAAATGCACCTAAAAATTAAAATGTCCAAGGTTTATTGCAGGCATTTTGTAGTTTAGGATAACGATGTCTTATATATTTGAAAGTGAGAAGCTTTATAGGCAATGCCTAAACATCTTAAAGCCAATATTACCCCAAATTCGATCAAAATAAATTGACTATGTTTAATTAGAAGCAATATCCAAACATGTGAAAACCATAGTATCTTTTCTTCTTTAGGCAAAAAGTCACCGACCAAAGTTTGGTTGGCGACTTTAAATTATTTTTTTTTTTAAATTTCTTTCTTTTTCTCTTCCTATTCTCAATCTTTAAACTCTTCGGCGAAGGGGAGCTCTTTGACGAAATAAGAGAGGAGGAGAAGGAAGAAAAAACTTAAGGTCGCTGTACTTCGACCGATGATTTTGTCGAAATAAGAAAGAGAGAAATGGGAAAGTTCTCGGCCAGGAAGGTCGAGACTTCACACGCGACTGGCCGGATGCGTCCTAGAGGCGTCCCGACCAGTTTTTAGCAACTTCTAAGTTGCATCCAGCTTCCAATTTATTTTATTTTTCTTTTTGCTTCTAAAGTTGCTGTCCCCATGTATTTAGAAACTTTTAAAATCCAAAAGTTGATTTCAAACGATTTCTAAAAAGTCAATGAAGAACAATTCTTTTGAAAACACTTTACAATACCGAAATCAATCAAAATTGAATCTTTTGAAACTCTTTTCAATCATCACCTTTGAAAATCAATTCGAAAACTTTTAAATCACATTCAAAATCATCAAATTGAAGCCTAACACTTTTAGACATATCTATCTAACCAATCATGAATAAGTCCGAAACTTAACAAAAATTAGATTTTTTGCAAGAGGCTCTGACACCACTGTTGGATTGTGGTGTCACCTAGTGTTCTAAGCAGAATCTCAGATATCTCATGTCTAACACTATTATGGTCCCAAGATCATCATGGATAAGCTAATAATTAACTAAGAGTTAAAATTTACCTTTAGCGTTAGTTTTTCGTCGAACCTTTCCAATCGAATGCGAAGACCAAGAGATCTAAGTGTTGTTCCTCTACTCAAGACACCCGAATGATCAATTTGATCCCCCACCTTGTAGCTAGCTAGAATTCCAATGGTGGTTTGATTAGAAGAACACTTTTTGTTGAAGACTAGTTAGATAGCTTGGGAATTAAGTCACTTTCTCTCTTTACTTGATGTTGTAGAGTAAGAAAGCTTCTTGAGAAATTCCACACCTTATTCAAATCCCTAAGAGACATTATATAGAACCCTAAGTTAGAGTCTCACCCTAATTAGGTTTCCTAAAAACTCCTTTTGAATAAGATTAAGGAAATAACAAAAAATATAAACTAGTTTCTATTTCTTGATTTCCTTATTATTGGTCGGTCATATCAAGCCCATCTTGGGCAGATCTGGAAGGCCCGTATAGGGCCACACGACCAAGCTTGGTCGTGCCCTTTTGGTCCCCAAATCACCTTCTTTGGTGCCCGACCCAAATACCCTTCTTTTCGGCCTTTTGTGTTATCTTTGCATAAACTTCTTTTAGGCCTATGAGACATGTTTATGGGACTCTCCCATGATTATATGTCTCATCCCACTAGTTATATCATCCGATGAAATAGACATTCTTATTTGTAACCCGATGTAGGAGCTGGTCGAAGTTAGCCGCGAATTACTCCGTAATTCGACGATCGTAGTTGGTTTTTAGCTAAACACTACGACCCCTAAATCGTCCGGGCTTGATGATCTTCGTCATCAATTTTCTATCTGACAAATTTTGCGCATTGCATCTTTGGTCGAAGGACATCCCCTCACAAAGAAGGTCTGGTTCGTCGCCAGATCTAGCAATGCTAAGGTCCATGGAGACCATTACCTGATGAAAAAAGAGGGTTTATTCTTAAAATTGAGAAGAAGAACAAGTCCTTGATCTTACATTCATATCTTGATTTCATCACAGATAAGGCTAATGAGATCAGGAGAAAGAATCAAGATCATTCGTTGTATACGAATTCTCGAGGTGGATGTGGGTCTTTAGATTCTCGTGGGCATCCATTGAAATATGTTCCTTTCAAACACCCAAGTACTTTTGATACACTAGCTATGGATCCTGTGAAGAAATTTGAAGTAATTGCGGATTTAAAAGATTTGGCAGATGCTAAAATGTTTTATCAGAAAACAGGTAGAGCTTGGAAAAGAGGGAATCTTCTTTATTGTTGATGTGACACGAAAATGTCACATTTGAGGCGCCTAACTTAGACTAATTAGTCCTTTTCGAGTGTTATGAATAATATTTTATGTGTTTTTCTTGTTTAGGTACCATATTTGGAGCTAAACATGGAATTCGGAATAAAGGGGGCGAATTATCACTATCATTTCATGTGCCCAAAATGAGAGAAAAAGACTTCAAGCAAACCATATGAGAAGAGGAGTCAAAGACGAGCCAAACGGTGAAAACGGAAGTCAATTCCGAGTTCGGACGGGGAAGTTGTGAAAGAAAGAAGTCGAGGTTCGGTCTTAAAGCAAGGATTCTATGAAGGCACCCTCCTTTGGTTATAATTCCAGAAGGCACCCTCTTGACTTCCAAGTGAAGATTAAAACCCAAGTCTAAAACCCAAGCCCAAAGAAGATGAAAGAAGGAAGAGATTTTGGAGGCACCCAATGGACTCAAGTTTGAGTCAAAGTCAAGGTTGACTAAGTCTAGGGTTTGAGTCAAATACACTATTCATCTTCTTCCTTCTTGATTGATTCATCAACAACCAAGAAGGGGAGTTAGAGAGAGGAGGCTAGGGTTTGAGGGCTCTTGGAGATCTAGGGTTTCAAAGAGTTGCTAGAGAGAGAAAAGGAGAGAAGAAGAAGGTGGCCGGCCAAGCTAGGCCGGCCAACACTAGGGCCGGCCTAGCCTTGGCCGGCAGCTGCTCGGGAAGGATGCACGGGAGGCTAAGGGACGCGCACACTTCACGGACTACATGGGAGCTGCTCGGGATCCACAGCACCAGCCGGCAGCAGCAGCTTGGGACGCAAGGAAGCTGCTGCTCGGGATTCACAGCACGGCCGGAACAGCAGCTGTCCGGAACTCGGCAGCAACTCGGGTCCAATGTTCCAAGCTCGGGAACGTGCGGATGTAGCTCGGACTGTTCATGGGACGCGACTGTAGGTCGGACATGCTCGGGACAGCAGCTACCGGCTCGGGAGAAGCTTGTGTTGGCCGGATTTTATGCATTTTTGGCCGGAAACTTGGCCAGATTTTCTGATTTTTCCGGCAACCTTCTTGATCCGAAACCATGGGGCTTTTACTTCTCATGTCCTTGGCTAGCTTCACATGTGATTTGATTTGATTTTGGGCTACAAATTTCTAGAGAGAGAAAGCTAGGTTTAGCTTTAATGGAGGTTTGTGATAAATGGAGAAGATGATGGTGGTCGCTATGGGGAACCCAGAATTTGCTAAGGGGAGATCGGCTGCACCTTAAAGACTCAAATTTTCCGACGAACCTAGCCTTGAACCATATCGGAAAAGGGGGATTCTCTTATCATTTCCTTTCCATTTCTTATTCAATCACCATATTTAGCTAACTTTAGTTTGTCGATTATATGAGATGAAATGTGATGAATTCGTGATTATATTTAATATGATTTGATGTTTTGATTATAAATTGATGTTCATTTATTTCGATTATCGTTTTGATCGTATTTTCATGTGTCTTGTCAAGCACTTCGCATAGTTAATAGACGAAACGAAGTATTCGATATCGATCGTAGTCTAAGTCATGATTTCATGTGTCTTGTCATGCATTTCACATAGTTAGGCGACTAGACAACACTTTCGATGACTCGGGATTAACCGATTTAGACGTTTGTTTGACTAAGTATGATCTCCGGATATACGTAGTGCTTATAGACATCACCTTAGGAGTCGAACATCGATTATACTTAGGAACATTAGATCGGACCATACATAGTTGTAGATTTGTCATTATGGATTCCCGGTTCGACACCTCTATCACTTATTTGTTGCCCGAATCGAGTCTTATCTGCCTCCCGACTCTTGTTCCTTCGACTCTTCTCTCGAATCTCTCTCGCCCATTTTACTTTTATCGTTTAATTAGTTTATTTGTTTTCTTTATTGCTTATTCATCAAAACCCCTTATTAATGTTTCTTCTTTTCCTTTTTAGTTTAAGTTAGCGTTTAATATCTAGACCGAGGGATAAGACCCTTCGATATCCAAACTACCTTCCTATCCTTGGATCGATCCCGGCTTTGCCGGATTACTACTTGATACCTCCGCTTGGGTGTGCAACCTTTTCGGGTGCATCAATTGTCCATCAGGAACAGGTAAATCAAGTATGATAGCAGCCATGGCTAATTATCTTGGTTATGATATTTATGATCTTAAATTGACTGAAGTTAATACTAATTCAGAGTTAAGGAAGTTTCTAATGAAGACAACATCAAAACCAATAATTGTTATCGAAGATATTGATTGTTCCATTAATTTGACTAACAGGAAGAAATCTAACAGAACCCATTAAAAATTCACCTAAGACTCTAAGAAATGGGTTTGGTTCAATTAGTGAAGAAGGTGAGAATTCAATTACCCTTTCAGGGTGAACCAGACCTCCGGCGAAGACTCCACTTCCCTGGAGATCTAGAGAACAGAGAGAAGGGAGGGAGAGAGAGAGAGAGAGAAAAAAAAAGAAAGAAGAAGAGAGAGAGAGAGGGAAGGAGAGAGCAAAAAATAATTTTTTGTATGCTTGAAGGTCGTCGGCCGAAAAATTAGTCGGCCGGCGACCTTCGTTGGTGAAGACGATGAGGTGACAGAGAGAGGTGATGAGATGGAGGAGAGAAAAGTGATGACTAATTAACAGACTTATAACGGTAACTGAAAAATGAGACTATCTGGATATTTTTGATAAAGTAGGGGGTTAGGCAGGAAGCTGGTCATAAAGTTGGGGTCTACTTAAGAACTAGTCCAAAAAAATTAAAAATAAAGAGAGAGAGAGAGAAGAAGTAGATCTTAAAAGATCATAAAAAGGTGTGAGCAAGGTTTCTCCTTCTCTCATATCCACAAATTCCTTCCATACAACAAGATATCCAACCAAATTTGAGTCTTCATTTTCACACCTACTTTTTCTTTCACTACTACTTTGAGAATTAAACTTGAACACTTGATACAATACTGCCCACGTTGAAGAACTCATCCCACACAACACCACTAAATTCCCTTCAAACTCCGTGTTCAAAGTAGCCCTTCAAACCAAAATCTATATAAAAGTAAAACCCTTTACAGAGTTGTTTGAGAGAGAGAGAGAGAGAGAGAGAGAGAGAGAATGGCTTCAACAAGCAACCCACTTCTATCTTCAACCTTCTTTGATGCCCAATTTTACTACTCACCCTTAACTCCAAAATCAACCAAATCTTCATATCTCTATCTACCCATTTCATCTAAAAGAAAAACCCTAATTACAAAAGCCATTCTCAACAACAAGAACCACAATTCAAACACTCTTCAATCCAAAACCACTTTAGCTGCATTAATCTTCTCCTCTGTTTTACAAACCACCCAATTACCAGCTTTAGCAATTGACACAATTAATACCACCACCCAATCTCCTCCCCAACCTATACTTCAACTTGAATCAACCAAACCCAATTCCTCAAATCCCTCATCTTTATCTGACAATCTTCTTCTCACTGCTCCAAAACCCCAAACCCAATCAACATCTGATCTCCCAGAGGGTAGTCAATGGAGATACAGTGAATTTCTCAATGCAGTGAAGAAAGGGAAAGTGGAGAGAGTTCGGTTCAACAAAGAAGGAGGTGTTCTTCAACTCACAGCCATTGATGGTCGTCGAGCTTCTGTTACAGTTCCAAATGACCCAGACCTCATTGATATCCTTGCCATGAATGGTGTTGATATCTCTGTCTCTGAGGGTGAAACTGGCAATAATCTCTTCAGTATAATTGGTACTTTTTCTCTTACTGTTATTTCATTAGTTATGAGTATGTATATACATGGGGTTCTTGAATAGTTCCTTCATTATTAGGTTATGACAGGAAATTCGTAGTGGGTTGAAACAAATTAGTCTTAAAAGTAATCTGTTTCTTCTTCAATCTTCATTAATGCCTGTTTTAACCACTAAATGGCTGTATGAAATCATGAACCTCAGTAGTTCATGTGCAATTTTTACGCCTCAAATTGAATTGAATCTCATTAGTTTCACAAGGAAGAGAGTCTAAATTTTCAATCTTCTTGTTCAATAGTTTGATAGTTAACTCTAGCTAATCTCGTTTGTCAATAGTTATGTTTACCAATCAATGTCAATTAGTCCTAGTTAATTAGAGGGAAGAATACATACTTTCTCCACTAATTTTTGCCACATTTAGCTGAATATTAGTAATTTTGTAGGTAATCTGTTCTTCCCGTTGCTTGCTTTCACTGGATTGTACTTCTTATTCCGACGGTCACAAGGAGGACCTGGAGGTCCCGGAGGGCTTGGTGGCCCGATGGATTTCGGTAGGTCAAAATCCAAATTCCAAGAGGTTCCAGAGACAGGAGTATCTTTTGCAGATGTCGCCGGTGCCGATCAAGCAAAACTGGAGTTGCAGGAAGTTGTTGATTTCTTGAAGAATCCTGATAAATATACAGCCTTGGGGGCTAAAATTCCAAAGGGTTGTTTGCTTGTTGGGCCTCCTGGAACTGGAAAGACCCTTTTGGCTAGGGCAGTTGCCGGGGAGGCTGGGGTACCTTTCTTCTCATGTGCCGCTTCGGAATTTGTTGAATTGTTTGTGGGTGTTGGAGCTTCAAGAGTTCGAGATTTGTTCGAGAAAGCCAAGTCAAAGGCACCATGTATTGTGTTTATTGATGAGATTGATGCAGTGGGAAGGCAACGAGGAGCTGGAATGGGAGGTGGAAATGATGAGAGAGAACAGACGATTAACCAACTTCTGACAGAAATGGATGGCTTCTCGGGCAATAGTGGGGTGATTGTTTTAGCAGCTACAAACAGGCCGGACGTTCTTGATTCAGCGCTGCTACGACCTGGAAGATTCGATCGACAGGTTACTGTCGATAGGCCTGATGTTGCTGGCAGAGTAAAAATCCTTCAGGTTAGTTCAAGAACTGTAAGAGTGTAAATAGACTATAAAAATGGTGGAACAAAAGATAGTATCAGTAAGAAGGGAATATCCTATCTTACTATTACTTTTTTTCCTTCTTCATTGTTACACAGCTGTTACGCTCTTCACAACAACTATAATCTATTTCGCTTGATTCCGGATTTTACCAAGCCTCAATAATTCAAATTGTTAACTGGAAAGTGAAACATTTTAGAACATGTTGTCTTCTAATTGTAGCAATTTGGCCTCTGAACACAAATCTTTCTTCAACGTCATTATTTATAATTTTCAGGTTCATTCCCGAGGAAAAGCACTCGGGAAGGATGTGGATTTTGATAAGATTGCAAGAAGAACCCCTGGGTTTACTGGAGCTGATTTGCAAAACTTGATGAATGAAGCAGCCATTCTTGCAGCCAGGCGTGAGCTCAAAGAGATAAGTAAGGATGAGATTGCGGATGCACTGGAGCGGATTATTGCTGGACCTGAGAAGAAGAATGCAGTGGTTTCAGAGGAGAAGAAGAAATTGGTAGCTTATCATGGTAATAATAATATACTAGATTCACCCCTACATGCAAGTAGGTTATATATATTGTGAATCGAATATGATTAAATCCTTATTCGAATCCAGCAAGGAGAATAAGTTTTTCTCATTCTTCCTCTAGTAATTAAATACGAACAGGAATCAAATTTTGAATAACTTTTGTGCATGTTTGCATTTGTGACAGAGGCTGGGCATGCTCTTGTTGGCGCACTTATGCCGGAATATGATCCTGTTGCCAAGATCTCCATCATCCCACGTGGCCAAGCCGGTGGCTTGACCTTTTTTGCTCCAAGTGAAGAGAGACTTGAGTCTGGGCTATACAGCAGAAGCTACTTGGAGAATCAAATGGCTGTTGCTCTAGGGGGCAGGTTTGTCTTTGCAGATAATAACTCATAATACAAAAATTTCTTAAAACGGGTAAAGAACTAAAGATCATAGCTCATAAATGAAACTCTCTTATTTTCTGTGGATGGTGATCTATGCAGGGTAGCAGAAGAAGTGATATTTGGGACTGAAAATGTTACTACCGGAGCATCAAACGACTTCATGCAGGTTTCTCGCGTGGCAAGGCAGATGGTAGAGAGATTTGGTTTTAGCAAAAAGATTGGACAAGTTGCCATCGGCGGAGGTGGTGGGAATCCCTTCTTGGGACAGCAAGTAAGTTGATAGATGAAACTATTTCTTTGGTTTTGCTTCTTGAATGATGTAGGTGATGTTTGTTTTTCTCTAAGTCGGATCTGAAATTTTACTCGACGTCTGTAATGGCTCAAGTCAGGTTTCAGATTGTTGGTAATTGTTTGACTCCTGTGAATGGCTGATTCGGGTTGATTTCGGGTCCACTTAATTTTAAACTCTTCAGATTTAGATGAGTCATGCGGGGCAAATTCAGACTATGAAATGACACAAACACCACTGTAGTGTATTTTGCTTTCGCAACCCACACTGTGATACATTCACTGTAGTTTAGTTAGTGATCCATGCATATCTCTCTTGTCCCCACGCACGAGTAATTTGCTTAATGATCTTCCTATTTGCAGATGTCAACCCAGAAAGACTACTCAATGGCCACGGCTGACATTGTAGATTCAGAGGTGAGGGAGTTGGTGGAGAAGGCATACTCAAGAGCTATGACACTCGTTACAACTCACATCGACATTCTCCACAAGCTTGCTCAGCTCCTCATCGAAAAGGAAACTGTAGACGGGGAAGAGTTCATGAGCCTCTTCATCGACGGAAAGGCTGAGCTCTTTGTTGCCTGAAACTACTATGAATTTATGTGTATATGAATATAGTTACTTCTTAATTATTTGTTTATTTGAATGGAGAAAATATACACATACATTAGTGTTCAAGAACAACCGTTTCTATCTGTAAGACACTTCTTTTCTCTGATTACACGACCCTGTTTGCCCTCGGATGGATAAAATGTAGAGAGAGAGAACTTCAAATTTGTCATTGGGTCTCATACTAACAACTTTCCTCAACCTTGTTCAGTTTCTTCAAGTATAATTCAGTTATACATGGGGGTTTCTGTACAAACAAGTACATTAAACAGGACAAAAGGAATGAAGAACCACTAAATATTACAATCTCCACAGGCTAAATAGCGACTTGTGTCAAGCTAAGATAGCTGGGAGCAGTATATACACGTCGTCATCTTATCTTTTTATGAAGCTTTTGCTCCTTTTGACCAAGCCCCAGATCGATATTGTTTTTGGCAGACGCACCACTATCCATCCAAAAGGCATCGTCATTTATTGAGCTAGAGGTGGCACCTGGCTGAAACTCTCAACCATTATTCTAATTCGCCAGGATAAATAGAACCAAGATGAAGCTGTAACGCAAACACGTTAGTCTTAAAGCTAAGAAACTTTTGTCTCTCGGGAACCTCTGTCTTCTTCAATACGTACCAGTAACTCCTCGTATGCTTGAACTGAGTTAGCAGTGAACCTTTCCATGGAGTCAAAAATCTGGGTAAGCCCTGAAGATAGACTACTACTACTGGTAGTTCTTCTAGCCTTGTTCCCCGACACCATAAAGATCTGTTTCTCCAATGCCTGTACTGTTCTCTGCATTTTCTTTTCTTCCCTCACTATGACTTTTTCTCTCTTATCCTTATCGATGCTCGACGTCAACCTGTTACGCATCTCTAGACTATGCTGTTTCCAGAGCTCAAGCACATTCATGCAAAAACCCCACATAGCATCAATCACCTCTTCCTCTGAGATTCTACCCATGGCTTGTGCCCACTGGTGACAGATCACGAAAATAGGAGGTGCACCAATACTACTAGGGGAAAACGGGCGTACTCCATCAACAGTTTCTTCAGGTTCGTAGAAAAGACAGTTCAAAAGCCAGCTATTCAAGGCTCTGACATAACCCTTTTGGGCTGAGATCCATTTGAAAAAACTTAGAGTCCAGCTCAGCATCCCCTCTTCAAGTTGCAATGTAGCCTCAAGGTTCGCATCACTAAGCTTTCGGTTGGAAGCCGAGGCATCTAAGTTTTTGGCTTCAGCTAAAGCACCACATTGGCTCTGATGACATTCAAGCATAATTTTCCACATTCTAACTAGCCTGAAACATAAGCCATAAATAGATGTCACCAATTAATAAAACATGAGAAAGCAAAGGAAATCAAAATGGTAAATAGAAGGAAAAAACCGACATACACGTTAATTAATTCCTTAATCTCTGGCCAGAGCTCTTCATCTCTCAACTTATTTATCTTTATCGATATCTTGTCAACAACCTGGATTGCGATTCTTATCTTTGTGGATAGCGTCCTGACTAGTGTCCTCGTCGAATCAATTTTAGGATTCTCGGCACCCTTTTCAACCAAACGCTTCAATTGCTTGGACTTCCTCTCATGCGTTACCCTCATCTTTTCCTCGCTCTGTAAAACATAACATGATAAGTAACTCATCCGAAAATTAAATTCTCCACAGCCCTCGATTACATTCACTTCTCATAAAAATATAAGGCATGGCAATAAATCCATATGAATTCAGGTATCTGCATATGCACGCCATTTGCATAATAACTCGTTGATATGAATCAGGGTACCGAACAATCCACAGCATTGGGGCATAACGACCTATTAAAATGATCTGGGTACAAAGGAGTATACCTTCACTTCTGCATAAAGTTTTTTCTCCCAAATGTAAAGTTTTTGCAGTGTTGAAGAAATCTTTGATGAACTTGTTCCTTGGTTTTCCTCAGAGCCCATGTAAGAGGAACTAGCTATCTCTGCAGAGGCTGAGGATTCCCGGTCTTTAGATGTAGAAGGCTTTGAAGATACCACTGATAATGAAGGGGTAATTGAATGCAAAATCTTTGACGACGCTGAAGTAAAAATTCAGGAAAGCAAATTACTTATGCTCAAGAATAATAAATATCAATTTATCTAAACGCGGAACCAATTATAGAATCTCTCAATAAACTGTAATTTTAAACTGAAAGTTCAGATATTGATTCTGTTTCCTACATCTGTATTCTGTACATCGTATAACTGTTTGCAACTTGTGATATTTGATTTTAGGCCCTGGTCACAGTTGACGACGTGTTTATAGTCCACTTACACTTGGGCCTCAGCGGGTTGGGATGTCAACATTCTTGATTTTCAATTTACGATCTTTCTAATTTTTGCAATATTAAATCAACTAATTGACCTTACATAAAATAAGAATCATAAAAATCTGCTAAATAGAGAAATAAATCGAAAGAAGGTAACAACTCTTACCTTGATAAACCGCATTTCTCCTTCGATGTTGAAGGTGTCCTACCTCTAGAATCTCGGAGACTTCGTCTGCGGACTCTGCAGCTCTATTAAAGTGAGCTCTTATTTCTCTGATAACCTCGTGAACCCCTCGAGCCTTAGATGTAGACACGCTGCCTCGCTCCTCTGATCGAGTTTGAACCACAACCTTATCCACCAAATTCACATCATACGGGATCTCCTTTCCAGCAGATGCACTTGGCCTTACCTGGTAAAACGCCTCCCCCAAGTTTTCTTTCCTTATTTCGTCAACCACCATTTTAGAGTGATTCATACCACCTCCATCACTGAATTTCTGATGACCGTGAACTTCCTTCACTACCTCATCATGGTAATACTCATCTTCCAAATCAGGTATCCCTTCTTCTTCCCTCACGTCCTTCGAATTACGACCAGGTGTAGCTGGTGGATAATACTTCTCAACTGTCTCAAAAGGGTTTAGAAAACCCCAAGGTGAATCCCTAGGTGGGGAAGGTGGTGGCGGAGGGGGTTTCGAAGACGACCCAGCTTGCACCGCCAGAGGAGGAGACGACCCATAAGCTGGCGGCACCGACCCATAAGCCGGCGGTACCGACCCATAAGCCGGTGGTGCCGACCCATAAAAACCATAATTGGAATAAACAGGAGGATAATTACTATTATTATTGTTATAGTAAGAATAAGGATTAGGGTTTCCCTGGTTAGGGTAAGCATAAGGATAATAAGTAGATGAATCTTGAGTCATATGTACAGTATCTGGACTCATTGGACGTTGCTGATAAACAACAGATTGAGTTGTTTGATTCTTCATATAATTCATTGACATAAATCTACCACCAGTTTGGGTTTCAATTTCTTGTTTATTATGTAAAGGTGATGAATTTCCAGAATGATGAAGAGATTCATCATCTTCATCATCATCATCATCATCTTCATCATCAGAATGAAATTGAATATGAGAACCAGAACTAGAGTGAGAGTGATGATGATTATGATTTTTATAATCAAAAACAGGTGTGGGTGATGAAGATAATTGAGTAATAACAGGATTAGAATCAACTTTCTTCTGAGGAGGAAGATTAATAACAGGTAAAGGTAAAGAATTATATCCAACCATATCTTGATTAAAAAATCGGTCAAGAGATAAACCAATTTCTTTAAGAGAATTGATATAATTTATATGAGCATCAGCAAGTGAATACCTTTGTTGAATTGCTTCTTCAAGAAACCGACATCTTTCACGGCATAGAGTCACAGCTGGTAAATCATCAAGTTTGGAGGTACCACAACCCATGACACAAAACCCTAGAAAAAGAAAGTACTACTTATTTATAAAGTAAGAGATTCAAGATAGAAGAATTTTGGTCTGTGAGATCAGATATCAAGAAGAATTACAGAAGATAAGAATTCTTGAAACTTTAGGTTTTTCTTTTTTTAGTTAGAGAGGGAAAGATAAGGGAATCTTGACAGCTACTACAAGACTAGGAGAGAGAGAGAGGAATGGGGACTATTGTAGTGTCGATCATGGTTGTAACATATTTGTCTGTAGCTTTCTTTACCTTTTTATTAAAATTGTCTCTCCAAAACCTGTTTATACAAATAAGTGGGTAGTTAGTGGTTTAGTACTTCGGAGGAGATATCAACTTCACTAATCCCCTATTCCCTCTCAACAAAAAAATATCCCCTGTTCAACTACCAGTGGACATTTCAAAATGGACGAAAGTCTAGAGCATTTACTTTCATATATTTTAAATTTCCCAAGAATTTGAGATATTTAATGGGGGTTATTTAAATTTTGTGTATGCTGGACGCACGAATAGTGTCTATGGAGATTTGTAGGTTTTGGATTTTAATGGATATTTTGGTAGATTCTAGTGTAAAAAATGATAATTCCAACACAAGAAATCCATTTTAGGTACATACTTTTTGGGCCTAGTAGTTTTGCTTATGTTTGATTTAAGGGAGGTATCAATTTAAGGTACCCGTGTCTTCAGGGGCAGACCGACGTAGGGACCTGTGGGGTCACGTGCCCCCACATGTCCAAAGCTAATTTACATTTGAGGTAGAGGTCCCTCTTGAAATAAAAAAGTTAACCTCCATTATATCACTAAACAGATCTTGACTCAGTGGGGGAGAGCGTTTCTTACGCATTGGACAACATGAGTTCCATCCCCACAATCAGTCTTCATTTTTGTTTTTGGTTTTTTATGGCTAAATTTGTTTCTGCTCCCTAGTTCGTAATCGATTATCGTTTGGTCCTCGTATTTCTAACTTTTGACACTTCGTTTTAGTCTTCATTTTTGTTTTTGGTTTTTTATGGCTAATTTCTGCTCCCTAGTTCGTAATCGATTATCGTTTGGTCCTTGTATTTCTAACTTTTGACACTTCGTTTTCAAATTATTTTTATTTTGAGTCTTTTTCTCTTTGTAAATTCAATATGTTTCCCCTTAACTTTGTTAGAGCATTTCTTTTACCATATCATTATTAGGGCTGTTATATGGTATGTGGTTGCCCATATAATCACTGGCTATGCAAAGGGATGTGGATGCCCATAAGATTATTGGTTTAGTATATGTTTTGGGTGCCTTTAAGATTATCTTCCTCTTGCCAAACTCATATCTATTGCAGCCCACCATTCCTATAATGCCACCTTGATGTGGTGTCATCTTGTGGTAGTTCCACATGAGAAGTGTCATTGCATGGGAGCTTAATATGCAAAGTGTCATCTTGGTTGTGACAACACATCATGCGAGTGACAACACATGAGGTTATGTGTCACCATTCTACAACTCCATATGCAAAGTGTCATCTTGGTGGTCACAACACACCATGCAAGTGACAACACATGGGTTATGTGTCAACTTCCTATTACTTCTCCCATCCTATAAATAGATGTACTTGGTGTATTGTTTGTATGAGTTTGTAAGAGATAAGTTGGTAAGAGATGGAAAAGGTTTGGAAAGAATTCATCTAATAAAGTTTGGTTCAAGTTTATCTCTTTTGTTTTAGTATAGCTCATTACCTATATCTCTTCCCCTTCTCTTTAAGTTGCATGCAAATATCGATACACATTGAAGCAAATAGACCGACAATTTACAACACGTTATCAGCACGAGTCTCTAGCTAGCTGAACGAAGTCGTTACTCTGCTCCGTTACCTAAATCAACATAAGTGAAAAATTGAACAAACTAAGCCGCTACTCCGTCTAGTAAAAGGTATAATATTTTAATTTATATTTCATAATGTCTAACCTTGCTAGACTTGAATTTGCAGCTCTAGATATAACAGGTAAGAATTACATAGAGTGGGCAGTCGAAACTAAACTGAATCTAAAATACAAAAATCTCCTGAACACTACTGAAGAAGGGGATAATGCATGATGAAATGTTACGGGCTCATGCTTTAAGCTTTTTGAGACGTCACATACATGATGACCTGAAGTCAGAGTATTTGTATGTGGAAGATCCCTTGGCTTTATGGAATATCTTAAAAGATAGATATGATCACCTGAAGATGGTCATCCTTCCAAAATCTCGAAATGATTTTATAAATCTTCGACTACAAGATTTTTCTTCCATTTCTGCTTATAATTCCAGCCTTTGTAAAATTGTTTCCAGACTAGAAGTGGGAGGAGATATTATCACTGATGAACAGATGATAGATAAAACATTGAGTACGTTCCATGCCTCGGATATTGTCCTGCAGTCACAATACCGAGAGCGACGTTTCTCTAAATTCTCCCAGTTACTGACATGTCTTTTGGTCAATGAACAGAACAACCAGTTGTTGTTGCATAACCATGAATCTCGACCCACTGGGTCCGTACCTGTGCCTGAAGCACATGCAATATTGTCAAAAGATTATGGAGGGAAACAAAATTACAAAGGGAAGCGTGGTTCCGGAAGAAACCACCAACGTGGATCCCGCACGAACAAATGGGAGAGAAACAGGCAAACCCCTTACCACCGGAAGTGGGAAAAGAGAAAAAATTCAAAGAAATATGCAGCGAGAAAGCCTGATAAAGTAAAGGGTAAAAATAATACCCCTCCCAAAGCTCGTGAAGAAGCTTGTTACCGCTGTGGTATGGAAGGTCATTGGTCCCGTACCTGCCGAACGGCGAGACATTTGGTGGACCTATACCAAGCATCTCTGAAATCTAAAGCTGCACCAGAGATGAACCACATGGAACTTGATCACCATTGTGTGTTGGAGATTATCTCCCTGAAGGAGAAAACCAAACTGGTGATATGTTTAATATTTAGTGTATTAACTTTTCTATCTATTATAATGCTATATTATAATAACTTTTGTCTGTTAGATATTAGATAATATATTATATATACCTGTAATAGTTTTTTTATGTTATAAATAGTTGTGGATTGAATCTTATATTATATTATTAAATGAAAAGGTATGGATTCCAGAAGAAACATATCTAAAGGTGATGAAGATAGCTGTCTAGCAGACAGTTGGACCACAAATTCGATACTTCGAAATACAAAATATTTCTCGACCTTAAAGTTATGTGAAGCAAATGCGATTACTATCGCTGGCTCATCAAACATTATAGAAGGCTCCGGAAGAGCTACTATAATCTTGTCCCGTGGTACGAAAATAACTATTGAGGATGCTTTGTACTCGGCTAGATCCCTGAAGAATCTATTGAGTTTCAAAGACATTCGTTTGAATGGGTATCACGTCGAGACTGGGTCTGAGAATGATAAAGAAATTTATATATCACCTCGAGTATATCATGCCAGAAGCGTGTTTTGGAAAGACTTGAAGCTCTTTCTTCTGGGTTATATCTTACCGATATTAAAACAGTTGAATCATATGTCGTTGTCAATCTGAAGTTGCACGATCCAAATACTTATAAAATTTGGCATGATCGACTAGGACACCCAGGATCTACCATAATGAGTAGAATAATACAAAACTCTCAGGGACACCTTCTTCAGAACCAGAAGTTTCTGATAGATAGGGATTTTACTTGCACTGGTTGCTCACTGGGGAAGTTTATTACTCGCCCATCCCTGACGAAAGTACATACCGAATCTCCCAAAATTTTGGAAAGGATTCAAGGTGATATATGTGGCCCTATACACCTGCAGTGTGGACCATTTAAATATTTTATGATATTAATAGATGCATCAACTAGATGGTTCATGTAAATCTGCTCTCGACGCGGAATCAGGCGTTTGCAAAGTTATTAGCTCAGATAATTCGTTTACGAGCTCAGTTTCCTGATTATCCAATTAAGTCGATTCGTCTAGATGGAGCAGGAGAATTTACATCGAGTACTTTTGATTCCTATTGTCTCTCAGTTGGAATTAATGTTGAACATCCTGTAGCTCATGTTCATACTCAGAATGGTCTAGCTGAATCATTCATAAAACATATCCAACTGATTGCGAGACCAATGTTGATGAGGACTAAATTACCGGTTACTGCATGGGGACCTGCAATCCTTCATGCTGCCACCTTGATAAGGTTACGTTCTACTTCGAATAATTAATTCTCACCTTTGCAATATGTTCAAGGCCAACAGCCAAACATATCTCATTTGCGTATTTTTGGATGTGCTGTATATGTTCCTATTACAGCCCCACAACGCACAAAGTTTGGGCCTCAGCGCCGACTAGGAATATATATTGGTTTTAATACACCATCTATTATTCGATATCTCCAACCCCTGACGGGTGAGATTTTCATTGCACGCTTCGTCGATTGTCACTTTGATGAGACAGCTTTCTCGCCATTAGGGGGAGTAAATTTGCCTGAAGCAAATGTTACCAAAAAGGAACTTTCTTGGGTTACACCAAATTTGTCTCATTTTGATCCTCGTACTAATCAATCTGAAGTTGAAGTACAAAGGATAATACATCTACAAGAGATTGCTAATAAAATGTCTGACGCATTTAATGACGCAGCGAGAGTGACAAAATCACATATACCTGCTGCAAATGTTTCAGCAAGGATAGATGTCCCTGAAGGACAAGATAAAAATACTGCAGCAAATGAATCGTCCAAAACACGTCTGAAACGTGGACGACCAATCGGTTCTAAAGATATAGTTCCCCGGAAGAGGAAAAACCAACCACAAGCAAGTAATGTTCTAGAAGAAACGAAAAATACACTCCTAGAAGTGGGTAAAACCCCAGAAGAGGCAGTAGCTCTTGAAGAGCATGAGTTATCTCCAAATGAAGAGATATCTATAAATTATGCTTGTAATGGTAAAGTGTTGAATCGAGATAAAATAATCATCGATGATATATTTGCACTTTCAGTGGCCACTGATATTATCACTGAAAATGATGATTATGAACCACATTCTATTGAGGAATGTCGGAAAAGGACTGATTGGGTAAAATGGAAAGAAGCAATCCAGACAGAGCTGAATTCACTGTCAAAACGTAACGTTTTTGGACCTGTAGTCCTGACCCCCAATGATGTAAACCCTGAGGTTTCAAATGGGTATTCGTTAGAAAACGGAATGAGAATAATGAAGTCATTCGCTATAAAGCAAGACTTGTGGCACAAGGTTTCCTGCAGAAACCAGGGATCGATTATGAAGAAACATATTCTCCAGTTATGGATGGAATAACCTTTCGATATTTGATCAGTTTAGCAGTTCTGGAAGAACTCGAAATGAACTTAATGGACATGGTCACTGCGTATCTATATGGAAAGTTAGATACTGACATTTATATGAAAGTCATTGAGGGATTTAAATTGCCTGGAGGCAACCCACGTACCATGTATTCACTAAAGCTTAATCGGGCTTTATACGGATTGAAACAAGCAGGACGAATGTGGTACAATCGTCTTAGTGAATATCTGATCAAAGAAGGTTATGTTAATGATCTCGTTTGCCCATGTTTATTTATCAAGAAAGGAGATGTTGGATTCGCGATTCTTGCAGTATATGTTGATGATATCAACCTTATAGGAACTCCAGAAGAGCTCTCTAAAGCAGCAGAATATTTGAAGAAAGAATTCGAGAGGAAAGATCTCGGGAAAACAAAATTCTGTCTTGGCTTACGAATTGAAAGAAGCACAAGTGGAATACTTGTTCATTAAACATTATACACTGAAAAAGTCTTGAAGCGCTTTAACATGGAGAATTCTTATCCGCTTAGTACTCCCATGGTTGTTAGGTCTCTCGATGCTCTGAAAGATCCATTTCGACAAAAAGAAGAAGACGAAACACTCCTTGGTCCAGAAGTACCATATATGAGTGCTATTGGTGCATTATCATACTTAGCTCAATGCACTAGACCGGACATTACTTTTGCAGTAAATCTATTGGCCAGATATAGCTCTGCACCAACTAAGAGGCATTGGGTTGGAGTAAAGCAAATTCTAAGATATCTGAGAGGAACAACTGACATGGGATTGTTTTATTCAAAGGACTTATCCGGTGGTTGTCAAGTAAAAGGATACACAGATGCCGGTTATATTTCTGATCCGCACAAAGGGATTTCTCAGACAGGTTATGTATTCACAAGTGGAGGTACAACTTTCTCATGGAGATCTAGTAAACAAAGTATGCCCGCTACTTCATCTAACCATGCAGAAATTATTGCCCTCCATGAAGCAACAAGAGAGTGCGTATGGCTTAGATCCATTATTGAACATATTAGAAGCTCAAGTGGTCTTGATTCAATCACAAAATCTCCCACAGTCATTCACGAAGATAATTCGGCTTGCATCGCTCAGATCAGAGAAGGATACATCAAAGGCGATAGGACTAAGCACATATCCCCTAAGTTATTTTACTCACATCACCTCCAGAAGAATAATGAGATTGATATCCAGAAGATACAATCATGTGAGAATTATGCTGACTTGTTCACCAAGTCTCTGCCTACTACAACGTTCAGAAAACTGGTAGATGGCATCGGAATGAGACGCTTGGATAACCTGATGAAGTAAGAATACATCGTTCCAAGATATGATATTCATCAGGGGGAATCTATTATCATGTGCAGGTTCATGTATCGCCATCTACGCTCTGTACTCTTTTTCCTTCGTCCAGTTTTTGTCCCAATGGGTTTTTCTGGCAAGGTTTTAACGAGACAGTATTTAGCGTATCCAACGTAACTCGGAATCTATTATTTGTACTATTTTCCTTCATCAGATTTTGTCCCACTGGGTTTTTCTGACAAGGTTTTTAATGAGACAATTATTCCAAGTGATGGTCATCCAAGGAGGAGTGTTATATGGTATGTGGTTGCCCATATAATCATTGGCTATGCAAAGGGATGTGGATGCCCATAAGATTATTGGTTTAGTATATGTTTTGGGTGCCTTTAAGATTATCTTCTTCTTGCCAAACTCATATCTATTGCAGCCCACCATTCCTATAATGCCACCTTCATGTGGTGTCATCTTGTGGTAGTTCCATATGAGAAGTGTCATTGCATGGGAGCTCCATATACAAAGTGTCATCTTGGTTGTGACAACACATCATGCAAGTGACAACACATGAGGTTATGTGTCACCATTCTACAACTCCATATGCAAAGTGTCATCTTGGTGGTGACAACACACCATGCAAGTGACAGCACATGGGTTATGTGTCAACTTCCTATTACTTCTCCCATCCTATAAATAGATGTACTTGGTGTATTGTTTGTTTGAGTTTGTAAGAGATAAGTTGGTAAGAGATGGAAAAGGTTTGGAAAGAATTCATCTAATAAAGTTTGGTTCAAGTTTATCTCTTTTGTTTTAGCATAGCTCATTACCTATATCTCTTCCCCTTCTCTTAATTCTATTAAATTGCATGCAAATATCGATACACATTGAAGCAAATAGACCGACAATTTACAACAAGGGCTTCTTTTTTTATTTAATTTTCTTATATATACATATATATATATATATATTATTTCTGTCTATTTTTTTAAACTTAGTCACCTTTCTCTTTTCTTAACTTCTTTAAGAACGTAAAATGAGGTGATAATTTTTCAAGATAGCGACTCTCATTTCATTGAATTAAAATTTACAAGTAATTTTTTTAGAATTCGAATGTTTATAAAACTAGTTATTTTTATTAAGACTATAGTCAGTGCAACTCACAAGTTAACAATAGTCGAGTTGGTTGAAAGTGTAGGTAGAAGTGTAGGTAGAAGATACATAAATCAATTGCTTGAATGTCATATCGCGATTTTTTGACAATTAAAGCTGTTTTTTGTAATCAAAAGTGCCCCCACAACAACAAAAAAATTCTGGGTCCGCCACTGCTTGTGTTTCCAGAGTTAGAAATAGAGGTGGTGAGATTAGGGTTTCCAGTGAGTTGTATAAACTAAAAAAATCCTAGAGATATCTTTGTTAGTTGTACTTCAATCATAGTGGAAATCATCGCATCATTGTTTATTGTGGAATACGCTTCATCAACTGAACCACATAAATCTCGTGTTTTGTGTGATTGTTTACTTTCTTTTTTGTGTATTGTTTGTTTTTGTCAAAAGGAGAATTCCAACGCAAAATGATTAACATTTCTCTCTCCATAATGTTTAACAACAAAAATTATGATTATAATAGGTGGATTCTTTGGGCCATTCTTAAAAATCTCAAGGGAATAAAGACTTAAAGAGTTTTTTTTAGCCCAAATATTTGCTAAGTTATATTTTGCTGCTTAATCTTCATCTTCACCTTTCCTCCACTATCACAACTTTCATGTGCCACCACCATTTTTGACAACCGGACACCTCAATGTCTCTATCTCTCGTTCTCTCTTTCAATGTGCTTCATCAAATGCTTTAAAATACGTTTTAAGGCCATTGCCATAAACATTCTAGGGTTACTAATTAGGTGGCCTTTTTAGCTTTCCTACATATCCCTCAAGTCACTTGAAGTTGTTTATAAGAATAAAATTTCGATTTGAAGTTATTAATACAAATTGAATATCTCCATCTCCACAAATTCTCTTTTTTTTTGCTTCTTCATGGTTATAAATTCGTCTGCTACATACTCCATCAGTGTCTTCAGAAATATTAACGTGTGATCACCTTTTTCTTACGAAATTTTCTGTAATAATCAGCTCCAAATTCATTCATGTTGTCTTATTTAAACCAAAAATAAATTGAAATCAAAGATTGACATATGGGAAAGCGTGAGTTCAATTTCAATTCTAGGGTTTTGATCCTTTTAAATGGTTTGATCATTTGTGGTTAATCTTGAATTACATACCGTTCATGAAAAGCCTAATAATTGATTACTTTTGGTTTATGAAGCTCGTTTGTTCACGTTCAGATTATTCTGAATTTTATTGTTGACTAATCTTCTACTTACGAAAAGTTTACAATGAATAACGAGAAAGAGGGTGACAGAGAGACAATTAGAGAGAGGGAGAGAGGGGGGGGGGGAGAGTTTGACATTGAGGACAGAGAAGGAGAGAGAAGGATATAGAGATGAAGATTAGGAGGCAAAATAAATAAGAAAATTAACTTTTGGATCTTTACTGAAAATGCCACCTTAATCAAAATCTATTGACTAAAGTCTTTATGCCTCGAACAATTTTCATTATTCTCCAAAGTCGCGGCCTTATAATAGTAAGATAATTAAATGAAAATTCCCAATGAGATCATCAATGAAAGTCCATAACAGTCTATCCATAACAGTCTATACAATGTCAATTGAAATATCAATGAGAATCCATGAATGTCCACAGACTCTCCATTGTTAATGAAAACGTACATCGATAGAAAGACTATGAATGTTTGTAAATGTCCGGATTGGCTACCCCAACAATTAGGAGTGTTACACGCTTGATCCTCATTGAAGTTGAAATCTTTGAGTATTTCATATTTATTTGTTTTACATGTGAGCACTTTCTTAGTAGAATCACGCTCTTTTCTAATATCTTTTCTTAATCTTCTGATGATTTTTTTCTCTTATGCAAATTTTGAGAAAGACGATACATAAAATGTTATCACTCGGATGATTCTTTTCTTAATCTTCTAATGATTCTAGAATCATTTTGCATAAATTTATTGTATATATAATGCCATTTCATTGGGTGTTTTGTTTGAGTTTGATTTCACTCTCAAATATTACATTTGCATCGTCTTATAATTGCACACGAGATAAATATATTAATATGTTGGGTTGGTGACTAAAGAAACTATACATTGTAGAGTAAGTTCTATTATTGGTCACAAATGGTTATAATTTTTATTTTACGTTTGTTATGTTTCCATCCTTTACAAGATTGATATGTATTAAGAATTTTACTATTCTTTTGATTCATTCCAGTTTTTTATTTGTACACGTGAGATGATGCAGTTTATCAGAACTTCAATGTCAAACTCTTAAAGTATTCGAAGATAACACCCGTGTCACCCGCGTTAGAGACACGGGTTATACCTATTTAAAGCACTATGAGTAGTGGTGGGAAAAAGACCCGGAAGACCGTTACCCGATCCGTTCAATCGAGATAAAAAGTGCCCATGGACACCCGATGGTCATAACGGTCAGTGCCCGACTGACCCGAAGAATTGGCGAACGGTCACGATCAAATTCTCTGTCGAAGGACGGCCCGCTAACCGACCAACCAATATGATTCGTCCAAATACCTAACCGGTATTATTGACCGAATAGCCCCACCGAATAACCCATCCTCGTTTTCAGAGGTTATAGGCCATCAGGTTTTTATAGACTTGTGATGATCGTTGGATATAGAAGACCAAACAGACCCCAAAGGCCGACTCTTTATAAACACCCCACCCCCTAAGTAACCTTAATTCTTTTTTTCTCTCTTTTCTTTCAAGGTCCACGTAAGTAAACTTAAATTCCTAACCTAAACGGTTGTTGGCTACAAGTCTTGGGACTCTCCATTCTCTCTCTGATTTCTGCATCTAGATTAGAATGTTTGATCAACTTAGTTCTTTTCCCTCTCCATTCACATTGTTCCCTCTCTGAATCTCTCGATCTGTTCAAAGGTTTTCATCGAGCACCGTACTATGAAGGTCTTTATAACTTTGTGTTATGGTTTTCTCTAAATCTTTAGTCCTTATTGGTTCGATTCATACTTAGTTACTTATTGCTTTCATTCATACTTACTAGTTCGATTCATATTTGCTGTTTGAGGGTTGCTTCATGAGGATTTGTTGTTCGATTAGCACATGTCTTAATTATATTTTGCCAAATGATGATCAAATTTATTTATTTTAATGATTATTTGTGTTTTGTTTTTATTAATATTTTTCATTTGTAACTTATAATTTGTAATTTTGTTTATGCGGTATGAAGATGAAATTATAAGTTTCTATAAATGTTTATTGGAAACCCCGAACCAAGATCGTCCGATGTCCAACTGGCTGGATAAAATAAATGGGCTTGGACGGTCAATAGACAAACAATTCTTGAAAGTGATCGACCGAGACCGCCCAAATAAATAGGTCGTCACCAACATTTTATGTATGAGTCGACCGATCTGATGAAGTTACGGCCGGCCCAGACCGATTCCCACCACTAACTATGAGTACACTAATTAATTTTAAGGGTCATTTTCTGATTGGCCTCCTAAAGTGTGACAGGTTTTCAGCACGACCTTCTATGTTTGCATAAATACCGAGATGACTCCCTTTTGCTTTTTGTATGCATTGACTAAACAATCAAATGTTAGTTAACAAATTGCTAGTTACAGGGGCCAAAATGATATGTTGGACGAATATAGTGGTCAAAATGGCTGGTTGGTAAATGTTGGGGCTAAAGTAGAAATAGCCCAAAAGGACATCTTATTGGAACAAGAAAGTTCTGGAGAGTCCGGTCTTTGTAGCCAAGATTGACCCGGTACAGCCGCCATGGCCCCTTGACGGTTTTTGTCTTGAATCTTTTCTACGACTATCTTATTGGCCTCTTTTCTCTCTCTTCTCTTTCCCATTCATTTGTTTGTTGTTCTTTCGTCTCTTTCCCAAATGAGATGATCCAGGAGAAACATCTTTTTAACACATAAAATATATATACATCGCCCAAGACCCTTTCTAAGGGTTGATTAATATTGTCGACAAATTTATGTCTCTACAGGGCATGTCAATATTATCAGTTCCATTACTTGCAATCCAACAGGCGGAGTTGGTACTCGTTGTACAAACAAAATGATTACCCAAAAACTAATTCAATATTACATCTTAATAATGGATATTCAGTTGTTATTTGGAAACTACTTGGGTTGTTACATTGGTTTTATATTATTGGCAATCTTGCATTAACATTTGCCTGATGCCAAAAGATAAATTTTTCTGACTCATCTTTTTGGCCAAACACTAGTTCAACTTATATTCTAGTTCTTGGAAATTGCCTTGTCTTAATCATTTACTATTAGTCACCTCTTTTTTGTTTTTGTTTTGGGTTATTTCCCTAATGGCCCCCTACTTTGTGACCAGCTTCCCGCCTGGCCCCCTACTTTACAAGAAATACCCATATGGCCCCCTTCCGTTATAACACCGTTACTCTCTCTCTTCCATTTCTTTTCTCTCTCCTCCAACATGTTTTCTCTCTCTGCCACCTCGTTAAAACCAGCCACATCATCGTCTTCACCGGTGGGGTCGCCGGCCGACCAAATTTCTGGCCGGCGACCTTCAAACTTTTTTTTTTCTCTCTCTCTCTAAAAAAAAAAAAAAATTTTTTTTTTAAAAAAAAATATCTCACCTCTCTCTCTCTAAACTCCGGCGAAGGAAAACTTCGCCGGAGTTAGGTCTGTTCATCACGAACTAAATGTGATCTACCAGAGTTAGTCAAGAAGGATCCGTCGTGTCCATCGAATGCGGCGGAAACCTACTTTATACTAAACTTCCGATACAAGTTACGTGCGCCCGATCCTATTCCAATACTGGCTCTGCCCGTGTTTATAAGAACTCGATTTATGATGCATTCCCTTTAGATATGTAACAATTTGACTTTTGAAAAATTATTGGTTCAAGTAACGTCGAAAGGAGATCAACCTATAATCACAACAAAAAAGAAATTATAATATTTGCCTAATGTTTTTTTTTTTTTGGTGAAAATATTATTTGCCTCGTGTGAACGCTTAAATTCTCCTTTCTCTTATGAATGGTTCTTTTTCAAGTGCTAACATGACAACATTATTGAAGATCTAGCCACCTGGGAAGTACAATTGGGCAAGGACATCAATATCTGGGAAGATAACTGGATCCTAGAAATTAATGGTCCTATACATAACAACAATCAATCTAGTCTGAACAAGGTTTCCCAACTCATCACGAATAACAACTGGAATGACGAGGTCCTCAATGCTAACTTTGATACAAGAACTCAAAACCATCCTAGTGAACAGTGACGACAAAGATCAAATCAAATGGAAGCTTACCGATTCTGGTAAGTTCACAGTTAAATCTATGTACCAGCACCTTAGCACCAACAATATCACTCAGGAACCTATCTCGCAGAACTGGAAGTTCATCTGATCTCTACCCACGGTCCCACGTATAAAGATCCTCATCTGGAAAATATGTACTAAATCTCTCCCAGTTAGAGAACGAATCGGAAAATACATTGACAACAACCTGCATTGCCCTAACTGTACTAAAATAGAAACCATTGAACATGCTCTTCTGCACTGTGCTCTAGCTAAAAACATTTGGTTTCACTTTAATATTATCTCGGAGAACATTACTTATATCTCTGATTGGATCTCCTCTTGGGAAAACTATTCCAATCTCTGTTACACCAGTGAAGATATTCACTTCGCGAATATTCTTTGGATTTTATGGAAAGTTAGATGTGACCACTGTTTTCAAAATGAGATGAACGATCTAAATAAAATTATAAAAATGATAGTATCTTATCCGAGAAACAACAAAATCACCGAGAAAAAGAAACAAAAATCCAATGAAAAATGGCAACCTCCGGGTTCTCAATTCATAAAAATTAATGTTGATGCATCTTTTATTAATGTAACATCCAATGTGGGAATCAGCTTAATAGCACACAACGCAAAATCCAAATTCATTGAAGCGCAAGTGAAAACATCGAGGGCGAGAAACAGTGAAGAAAGTGAAGTTATGGCAATATTACATGGTCTAGAATGAGCGAAATAACAGAATCTAAAGTCAATAATCATCGAAAGCGACAACATCAATCTTATTAAACATTTCAACAATAAGAAACATTCAGTCCACTGGCAATCTCTGATCCATATCAGAAAATCGCGCGAAATCAGAAGAAACTTCGAAATGGTGCAATTCAAATATACCAAGAGAGAACTCAACTCACAAGCAGACAAGCATGCCAAATGGGCCAGAAAGAAGAATACAAGTAAAAAGTGGATGTTCCTTGTATTTTAGTAGATAAATATTGTAATAACGTTTTTATTAATTAATGAAAAGCTAGTTCAACAAAAAAAAACATGACAGTTTCTTCTAATTTTTCTTCTTACTTTTCTTTTTCTTTTTTCTCATTACTATTTGTAGTCCATGTATATTTCTCGAATTGTATGTTATTAGGTCTTAACCTTTGCAGCTTCATAATCAAAAGATCATTATTTCAAGAGTCAACCCTGAGAGGTAGCTCAATAGTTGAATCATAGACTTTTTTTCTTTTTTTTTGATGAAAGTTGAATCATAAGTTAAACAAAAAAAAAAAAACAGTTGAATCATAGACTTATTTTACAAAGATTGCTAGTTTGAATTTTCTCAAAACTATTGAAATTCCACTAATTATTTAAATTCTATAACTAGACTAAGGTGCATGTACATGTGAGTTACCACCCCTCTTATATATAGAGAGAGAGGTAGTGGTTGTATATTTATAGTGGTATATGATTCATACAAGAGAAGATAAAGCCCGCCCATTTACTAGTGAGGTATATATAACTTTATTGACTTAAAAGAGATAATTATGTGGAGTCACTTCTAGGGTAATGCAGCAATCACTTTGTGTTTCCTTTCAAAATTTGGGTACCATCCCAACACAAATTATTTCATCAAAAAAAAAAAAAAAAAAATCCCAACACAAATTATCTGTCATTTTACTGTTTTTTTATTTATTTATTTATTTTTTTTTTAATGTCATTTTACTGTTTAATCAACATGATATTATTGATTATTGCTTCTCCCTTTTGATGAGTTATAAAGTGAAAATAGTGTTAAATAAATTAAAGTGGGTCTTTGGCTGCCTCACTACAAAAATGTGACCCCTTGCTATCTAGGAGTCACTCCATTAGCATGATACGAGTTCAACTAATTTGTGAGATTCTAATTGGTAAATGTTGATTACGATCTACAACAAGAGAATTTCGGCGAAAAGAATGATTCCCTTCGTCGCAACAGTGAATATTGAGAGAGAGGAAGTCAAAATTTTAGAGAGAGAGGATAAAAAGATTTGGTAGAGGAGAGAGAGATAGAGTCATTTCACTATTGTCTTTTATCTTTCTCTTCCTCCCCCTTCTCTCTCTTCCTTCTTCTCTCTCACTTTTCCTTTCTCTATCTCTCTCACCCCTTCTATATTTGTTCCAATGAAGGGGAAGGTCACACTTCGCCGCAACGCCAATCTAGTTTGGGAGATCAACCAATGTGAATTGTTTTAGGAATTCTCCCCAAACCAATGCCAGCTAGTTTGACTGAAAATCTCTCAAACTAATTTCTGATTTAGTTCGCAGAAAATCTCCCATACTAGATCGATGTCTCGACGAATCGACCCCTCCCCTTTGCTCGAACAAATAGAAAGCAGGGGATGAAGAGAGGAAAATAAGGAAAGATAAATGGTGGTAGTGGTGGTTGGGGGAGAGAAAACACATTGCGGGAGAGGGGTAAGAGAGAGGTGAGAGAAATGGTGGTGTTGATGGTTAGTGGAAGAGAGAAAGATCTGGAAAAAATATTACAGTACGCCGACAATAACAGTTTGATGATTGTGACTTTGGGGCATCCAAAACATTCCACGGAGAATAAAGACTTTGGTCAATGAAATTTGACCGAGTGGAAATTTTATTTCGAGTCCACAAATCAACTTGTTTGATTTTACTCTTTAATCTTAATTTTCCATCTCCGACCACCACCACCATCACCAACTCCGACCACCACCACCACTATTTCTCTCTCTTTTTCCTTCCTCCTCTCTTTCACTCTCTCTCACTCACACACACACTCACATTTTTTTTTTATTTCTTTCTCTCTCTCGCTCTCTCTCCCTTAAAATAGCCAATCTGATTTAGGGGAATGCTTCGAAGAGTGGGCGAAAGAGAGTGAGAGGGGGGTGGCACCAGAGAGATAGGGAAGAGAAGGAGAAAGATAGTGGTAGTTGAAGGCGGTCGTGTCGTAGTCCCCAAGCTGCAACTTTTTTTCCTTCTTGCACTTCACGGTTGACAAGAAATTAGGTACTTGGTGCCCTTAAGAAATTTTAAAACATAAGTAACCTTTTACTCGTAATTCTATGGGAGATTTGCTGTTTGGACTCCCTGTCGTATAATTGACTTGCTGTTTGGACTCCCTTTTTCCAGAGTTGCACTTTGAACTCCCTTTTGACGGAATCACCTGAGAATATTCCGTATCTAAAATTATACTTTAAAACATCCCTATTTTACCCTTATATAATAATATTGCACTTTAGACTCCCTAGTTTATTTAACTCGTCTTCTTCCTCACAAACCCTAACCACTTAATCACCCCATCTTGGTAATAAACTCATTTCTTCTTCTTCTGTCTTTAATTCGTATTTGGAGTCTCATAAGTTGAGATACCTTCAATTTTAACATCTTTCTTCGTGAAAATGCAAAATTATTCACAAATCAACCATATTCACCATGACATTAAACATCACAAAAAATTAACCAGGCTTTTTTCTTCAAAAGAACAACTTGTGAATTAAATCCTGCTTTTGTTTTAGCATAAGAAGTGTCTTTCAATGTTAATGGTTCAGAGATCCCTGGTTTGAAACTTGTTGATCTCTTTCATGGAATTTATTTGCATCCCTTTGATTGCCAACTCGTGAAGGAGGGGGGTGGGGAACTTGCTTTTAGGATGTCAATGTCAAGCGTTTTTTGGTATTACACAGAACATTGGACTAGGGCTAGGATTGACTAGGTGTAACAACAATGTTGGCTTTTAACAAAAAAAAAAAAAAAACAACAATGTTGGGATTGATTAATGAATTAGGCACTTTTTTTATTGAGTTCACTGGAGATGGTGTGGTGATATATGATTTTTAATACTAAACCAATTGTTATCTTCAATAATCAATCAATAGTTAAAATTGAAGGTATCTCAATTTATGGGACTTCAAGTGAGAGTTAAAAGATAGAAAATGAACTTATATTCAAATAAGGTGATTAAGTGATTAGGGTTTGTGAGAAAAAAATGAGTTAAAAGATAGAAAAGAAGATGAGTTAAATAAATTAGGGGGTCAAAAATACAATATTAATTATACAAGGGTAATCTAAGAATCTTTTAAAGTATTACTTTAGATACGGAATATTCCCAGATGATTCCGTCAGAAGGGAGTCCAAAGTGCAACACTGGAAAAAAAGAGTCAAAACAGCAAGTCAATTATACGAAAGGGAGTCCAAACAACAAATCTCCCTAATTCTATAAATTTGGAACATAAGGTTTTATTAATCTTTTCACTTCAGATTTGGAGTATGATAAAATTAGGACAAAAAATTGCCAGAGTACTTGTTTTTCAATAACTTTCAACGACCAGTTTCTGATAAAATTGTTAAAAGCACTTTCATTCAAAGTAAGCTCTCCCACTTTTATGTTCGAAATAATAAGTGGACCCAATTAATTTGTTAAAAAACAATTTTCTCTCTAAACTCTTCAGTGGACAAATCTAAGGTGCTGTTTGTTTTTCCATTTTTATGTCTGAATCTGAATTGGCTGAATGAATTGTCTGAATTGAATTGGCTGAATCTGAATTAGTTGAATTTTTTTGTAAGTTTGATGTTTGTTTTTTAAATCTGAATTTTGAAGTCTGAATCAATAGTTTTACATTTATACCCCTATTTAATAATTTCCCATAAGAAAACCTAATTTCACAAAAAACCAATGTTTTTTATCTCTCTCTAATAAAAAGAAAGAAAAACCCTAACCTCTTGAACGTCTTTTTCCCCATCTAGTTTCTCTCTCTAAAAATGGAGTCACCTGCTACTACGTATAGACTCCGACCAAAATCAAAATCATCTTCACCAGATGAATCTCAATCTCCAAACCTGACTACTCCACAGAATTCGATTCAACTCCCTCAAGGAAGCAGAAATCAAGGGTTTGTCAAAATGATTTAGATTAAAAGAAGAAACACTAAAAGAACCCAATCCCGTTGAATGATTTTAATGATTTCGTTAAAGTGGCAAAAGATTTTAACCCTCAATCAAAGTGGCAAAAGAAACCCTCAATCAAACTCCCAGAGAAGTAAGGGTTTCAATGATTCTAACCCTAGTTTTAGGATTATTATTTCTTTCGATTCAATCTTCCTTTCTTATACTGATTTTGTTATTGACTTTTTGATTAAGGTATGAACTATTGTTTGAGTTCTTTAAAAGCATGTTGATTTCAATTAGGTTACTTCTATTGAGGAAGGAAATGACTTCCTTTACAAATATTTCTCCAGAAATTGAATCTTTAAAGAGATGGAAGGATAGAGTGGTGGTGATGGGGGTGGTAGTGTGGTCGGTGGTGATTGATCGGTGGTGCCTAGTGGTGGTGGTGTTGCAGTCGGAGGTGGAGGTGGTGATGGTTAGGTGAAGAGGGAGGAGATAGAAATAATTTTTAGATTTTACAGGGCTAAAGAAGTCATTTTGTATATTTCAGATTCCTTCTATTTTCAGACTTGTTTTAAAGTCTGAAAAAAATGGACTTTATTCAACCCATTTCAGACCTCAAGCCATTCAGCAGAACTTTCAGATTTTGACAAAGAAAAAAAGCAAACATCTGAAATCTGAATTGGACCCCAATTCAGATTTCAGATCTGAAAATTTTAAAAAACAAACAGCACCTAAGTTTGATATTCTCAGTGGTTTTTATATGATTTTCTTGTATTAAAATTAATCGGGGATTCTTCAATTCCTGAAAGATGATGTTCTACCATTTTTTGTTTAAATTTTTGGTCGAATCACTCATTCCTGTGAAACATAGGGCATGCCACTGTCATCTGAACAATTTAGTTGATTTTGCCAAAGTGTGAATGATCAATTATGGCTAGACAGTACGTTCAGACTATTTCTCGGCAAAAAATTGGCGAATCTGACCCCGTTTTGGTTCACTAAGTCGAATGAACCCTACCGCCACTACTCAATACGTTTGTGGACTCTAGCCAATTTTGGGTCACGGCAGAACACTAGAGTTCAAATAGGTGGACTTGACCAGATTTTGTGAACCAAAACCGGCTCGAGCCTATGATTTGGGGACGCCAATAACCGAGATGGTCAAAGCAAATTTACCATAGTCAAAAGGGCGGAGGAGTCGCCAATCATACAAATGGTGGCACTTTTAAAACCACCCATGTCCGAGAAGGATTAGACTGAACGAAAGCAACTCAACAAAAAAATGATACTATGCCCGACCCCATCTCGTGACGAAAGTAACTCACTGAAAAATGATACTATGCCCGGCCCATCTCGTGCCAAATCCTAGCGGGAGTATGTTGACAGCCCATCACCTCAAATATATTACTTCATTTTTTACTTGGAAATCATTCTTTCCGCTAAGATTTTAATGGTGGATTTTGATGAAGGTGGACGACGGTGCTGACAGTACACTGTTAATGGTAGATGTGATGCTGTTTGTGCTTTGACAGACTCCCACATCCTCCCAAGCTCGCCTCGGTCTGAAATATGATTCTTGTGATTTATCATGTGAGGGTTGTCCTCTGGAAGTTAATGCAGCAACACAAACATTAGCAGCCAAACCAAACTCTATCCCCAAGTTGTTTACATCTTGGAGAATCATCCCGTATAAAACGATCTGGTTTACCAAATACATAACCTATATCCGCAAACGTGTTGAAGCATTTAATATTTGCCTTCCATCCTTACAATCAAGTGGCAGAAACAATAGCGGATGATGGGATATCAGGCTATCAGCTAAATCAAGCTGTGGTAGCACATCCTCCTCAAATCGATTAATAAAGTTATTCAGCGGTTAAAACCGCCTAACAGATCTTCTCTTTCATGTTTTTTCTGCCAAACGTGTAAGTTGAAGAGTCCCGTAAAATTCTTCCTTTCCAGAGAGAGTACCTCAGTACTCTTCTGATAAAAGGCCAACCATATTTGCTGTTCTGTACAAACTTATAGCATCAACCTACCCTAGAAATTGGACTACCACCCAAGCAGCTTCTATTAGCGATTTCATTCGTAACATGTGAAAAAATCAGGCAGCAATTCTACTTATAAATGAGGACGAGACCATAAGTGTAAATAATGGTTTGGGCAAATGCTAACCTTCAAAGAAGAGGCCGAAGTCCTTGAAACCCACCGAACCTTCAAAGAAGAGGTAATACTCCTCCATCAAGCCATCCTCACATCGAAAAGCTCTCCTGAAATACTCTTCCAGCATCTGATACTTGTCTATTACCCCTGCCTCCTCCATGCCATTTAAACTCTGCCCTGGTGGATGTGGAGTAAAATTATTAATAGATGTGATGGGCAGAATATTCAATTCATAATAAACAAAAAACTAGCGTAAATAACAGTAGCCCCTCTCCATACATTTTCTCGGATTAACTTGGCTCAGTTTCATAGTTCGACAGCGCAAGCAGGATCATGCAGAGCCTTCTCCGGCGAATAATGTCTTTTACCTATAATAACTCAAACACAACTGACTTAAGAACTACGATCCATAATCCCCCGTACCAATCTTAACCAACAAAAGGAAAGGCAAAGGGTTCGTGTCAAGATTCAAAACATCCATTTGAAGAACTCTTCTTTATGTTCTTATCCTTACATCAATTAATAGGTTAACATTAACTTAAGCCTAAGAAATACAAAGAGTAAATATCATTCTGGATAGTTTTCAATTAGTAACCACAACAAAAACGTCAATTTGGTAACTCGACAGTTTTTCTCGAAGTAGTTAAAGGCCATTAACTGTGATAATATGAGCCTGAAATTGTGCCGTATAGCAGAAGACCCTTCATCTTTCCTTCTTCCTTGTATATTCTTCATAAGACAGCTAGATTAACTAGACATTTATGTACAGATTTGGAAATTATGTTAGTTCCTCCGACGACATGTTCAATGCAGAAGTATCATCTCAATTGATTATAATGGGTAAAAGAATGCTCGGATGTGTCTGATGGAAAACTGGGACAAAAGGTGTAAGCTAGAAGCTACCATATTTCAGTCTGAAAGCAGCTCTTCCAACTCCAGCGGTTCTTCGTACTTTTCCAACTCGTCGTAATCAGTATCTGTTGCATTAGTCCTTTCTAGAGGGTCATTCTGATTTTCCCAATCTGTATCAGGCCAATCTGGTTGCTCATCGTCATTTGTTTCTCCGATATCTTTGCTCTCCTTCTGACTAGTCTTTGTTTGACTCTGATGACCCAAATCTTTTTTCGCATTGGCCTCGGATTTTTCACAGATACATGCTGACGGGTTTTCATGAAATTCACCTCTACCAGGCCTCACCTCATTTGGCTCTCCCATAAAGCCTCTCTGATGCGCACGAACCCGAGAAGAAAATGCTTCCCACTTCATGTCAGTCCGGTTCAAAAACAAAGAATATAGTTTCTTAGCATTCGGACGAATTGTTCGTTTATGTCCGAAGTATCTCCTGCAAACAAATAAGCCAAATAAAATTTCACAAGTACGAGTTTGAGTTAACTGTTTCATGCAAGTAGAAGAAGTCAAAGGTATTCATACCTTCGACCAGCTAAGATTCTAGCCATGTTTCCATTGTTATTGGTCACAAACACGTCACTCTCATCACATACTATGAAATCGAGGGCAGCCATACGGGAAGAAAACGCTGAGAATTGTGCTAATTCCTCCCTCTTGGCTATAGTATCCTTTGAATGAAAATTGGGGAAGAGTGCTTTTAAGGGTGCTAATGTTTTCTCTCCTCCATATACTTCACCCGATGCCACATAAATGTGCACATCACTACCAAAACCAAGTGCTCGGAGCATAAGACCAACCTCCTCTGGCGTGAGTGGGCATCTCCCGCGCCTACGTTCCTTGTCTGGATTGTTCGACTATAGATAATTTAAAATCATATCTTAGCAATGTTTTGTCTTTAATTAGGAAAACTCAATAGGCACCTCGGATATAAGAACTTCCTATTTGTCAATAACATCGATTTCCAGGCACCGAAATTTATTAATTTCGAAGGAGCCTGGGATCCCTCCAGGGTAGTGGGTTCCCACGTCACTTGGGTGCCCCATGGGCCCAAGTCGAAGGCGCTTTGGTGTACATATATCTAATGGGGTGCCTATAGAATTTCCTCGTTAAGTATTGCATAGCTTCGAGCAACTGTTCAAAGTGCACATTAGTGTATATTAAAATAGAGTGAGAGACTTACATGTAAAGTTTTCCACCTTTTTCTTATCGCACCGAGTTCTCTCTTTTCTTTTTCGCCTCCACCATAATAGCATCCAGAGAATGCTAACATATCAGGTTCAAACCTGTTTCAAAAGAAACATCTGACTACATCACAAGATTCACGACACTCTCATGTAATAATAGGTCATTTGTAACATTCTTTGGGAAGAAACAATGCATTTACGGAAACTGTAAAAATATGTTATGTTGATGGGTGATCAAGCCACATGGTGCAAAAGAACGAGGTGTAATTTAAATTAAACAAGCACTGAGGATCAATTAGCCATGTAACTAAAATCTACCTGAGGTGGAGGGCAATGAAATGCCTATTTTTTCTCCTCATCCGCATAACTAACTTTTCACCCATTTCACGTATAGAATCAGTAAATCTCAAGGCATGGTAGTTCACTCTACACCTCAGCTTTTGGAAATCTTTATCCAGCTTATTTGCAAGCCTGTAATCAAACTTTGTTAGGTGCACAGCCTGTATCACAGAAAGGAAGCCATTTCAACAAAATGAGACTTCTTCGGTTCATTGATTAAATCCATTTTAAACTCCATAAGTAGATCTAGTATATCCAAATAAATTCAAAATGACAAACGAGAAAACTGAAAGTTGAAACCATGCAGCTTTGGTAGAATTTGAGACTCACATGCTTTTTCAGAAGAACAGGTAACACACGGTTTTTGTAGCATTTTGCAGTGCATTTCCTCGGAACACGCATCCTACGTGGGACCACAGTTTTCCCTCCTTTTGCTGGTATTTTCTTTACAATCTTAACATCGTTCGAGAGAAACGATATGAACCAATCAACATTAAATATCTCGCTAAAATTGCTGCAAAAGAAAAATCACTCGGCTCGATATTTTACCCTTCAGATAAAACAATCCAAACTTCTTAACTGCAAAACTGAACAGAATTATAAATTGGCACATAACAAACCTAGAGTCCTTCCAGAAAGACTTCACATCCAGATTTGGAACGACAAGAGTAGCGTTCAAAATGCGGGCTGCAACAACTGCATCTGTTATCTGTAAATGTAATACGATAACTATTTTTGAACAAGAGAAAGAATGATTAATATGTTGGAACATACATGTACAAAAGAAAGGAAAAAAAAAATTAATATGTTACATTGTTGCAGATACATCCTCCAAGACAAAATAAAATCCCTATACGAGAACAGAAGCATCCAATTCTGAATCTTGGGCAAAAACTAGTCATGTAAGAATCGCCACCTTAATATTGAAAAATCTACCATCTCTCCCTTTAAGATATCTCTATAACTCTATTAGGAGCCTTCCATAAAACCCATGACTATCTCACTACTTCTAATGGTAGAGAAGAAGCAACTAATCATCTTTGTGAGAATAGTCCCACACGGGTAGATGGGCGATCTAGCAACCAAGAATATAATGTCTAGGTTCTCTCCACTCATTGTCAATTGGTTTTGAGTTGGATGACCACAAACTTAACAATCATCTTCTTCTTTGTGCGATTGCTTGGAGAATGTGAAATTCTTTAAAGTAAATACATAAGTTCAACACTAAAACCTAATGAAGGAAGTGAAGTATTCAACCAAAGTATTATCTACCACATATCTGACTGTAACTATTAGTGGCGTAAAACAGAACTTTTCTCATTCCCTCTTCTCCTATAGACATAGGGTTACGACTAAAGAGAGTTTTCACTTATCAGGAAACTGAATGAAGAGTTCTCACTCAAGCAAGTCCGTATTTGTAGTAATGGAAAGTTGAATGGTTCTTCATAAATACAACAAAGCTTTATGAACTATATTGTCTTTGAGCTAAAACACATTACCCCTGTCCGTTGCTGATTCAACCCTCCACTAGTTGAGATCATCAAGTACCGATTTGCGACTGTATTACCTTCAGCACCTGTAAGTAAGCATTTTAAGGTGATTAAGGAATTAGAAAGATGAAGTTGAATTCTGACAGATCAAACCAAACTTATTTAATCTAACAAATACCATTAATGGGTAATAGAAAAAGGAAGAGATTGATACTCACTAATATACTTTGTGGTGGAACTACTACAACCATAATAGAATTTCGATAAGCTCGAACTCCATAGATGCTCATCACCTAAACTCCTTCCCCTAATCTACAAAAACTTAAACCTTCAATCAAATTGACAAAAGATAAAACAATGTAGATCCAAATTGAATAAAAATAGAAACCCTAACCGGAACATTGTAGACATTGTCATTATTGTCTTGGATCTCATCCTCATTGAACTGAAACAAAGTAAACCCAATTATAATTAGATCTTTATACACAAGAATTATTGGAAAAATGGGTGAAAGGTGGAGTTTTACAGATTTGTGTTGGGGATGACGGTGATGATGAACATTATTATCTATAGGAGGGGAAATGAAGAAGGATATTAGAACGATTATACTGAGAAGAAATGCAGATATTGCTAATATCAGAAACCTAAGGTGATAACGATTCCAATGGCGCCGTCGTAACAAGGCCATGATCTCTCTCTCTTCTTTCTCTCTCTAAAATTCTGATCCTGCCCTGCTCTACTTCTAGGTGAATGTGGGAAAGGGGAGACTTAAATCCCTTATTAGTATCTCCATTATCCTCTGTGATCCTGAGTCACTGCTTCTATCTCTCTCTATACCTACCGTGATCTGCCATTTTCTCTCTCTAGAATTCTCTCTCTCTCTCTCTCAATCTGATGCCGCAGGGCGGATAAGTATCTTCTAACGGCTTCAGCTAATCTCACTAAACTTTCTTGGTGCAATTTTGCACGGTAGTTACTATAGGCGCCCCATATTTTTGTTTTTGGCTCTCGCCCCGAGTTATTTTTTTTTTTTGGAAATTGACTACGATCAGTCATTACATTGAGGGGTTGGGCAAACGCCCCAAAATGACCCCATAAATATGAACGAAATTCGCGTCAGAAAAAAAAATGAGGGGCAGGCCCATAGTGTCAGGTTTCACATTTAAAAGACAAAATCGACCTTCTGAATTTTGGTATTTACAAAAATACCAATGAAAAATCCCGTAAAATATTCAAATTTTTTTTAAAAGTCTGACGCCCCTCAGTTTGGAAATGACTGATTAAGGGAACCATCCCATATCCATTAATCACTCCGCCACACCTCCTTCCAAAAGCAACCTCTTTTCCAAAATCACTTTTCTTCCCAATTCCAACTTTCCTTTTCTTCTTCCTCTCTCTCTCTCTAGAATTTTATTGTTTCTTCAAACCAAAATTTAATAATAGATCTGAATAATTCAACATCAAACCAAAATTTTATTTCTTCGTTCTCTCTCTAAATTTTTTGTTGAAATCTTTCTTTCCATGTTTCAGAACAAACCCTATGAAAACAAAAGGGTAAAGTGAGCAAATCCTAGGAAGAAAGAGGCAAATATGACTAACTTTATATTTTCATTACGGTAGTTTATCATTGATTTCCTAGTAGTTTATCATTGATTATTACTTAAGAACCCTAAATTTAAAAATATTTCAATTTGAATTTTTAAGAATCCTAAATCTGAAAAAACTTTCGTCCTCATTAAATTTAAGAACCTTAAATCTGACAAAATTTTTCTGTTTCATTTTTATTGGAGAAACCTAAATCCGACAAAACTTTTTCGTAAGTTTTTTTGTCAGATTTACCTGAAGATAACTTGAAACGAAGAAATAAAATTTACAGGACAGGAAACTTTTGTACTGAGAATTATCTTGTATATCTATATGAATTCAAAGAAGATGAGGTGATATATCCTGAAGATAACTTGAGGACGAGTTCTTTTGAAGTGGAAGGGACTGATGTAGGACAACAATAAAAGTTGGAAAGGTTTTGTTTTTTTTTTTGATGAAAGAGGCTAATGCCTAAATTTATTAGCTACTCGAGCTCAGAGAAATATTTGTTCTATCATTCGTCAATTGACTTACAATACATCTAGGAGTTATAGTGATTTCCATAGTCTGGTTTAAGTTTAAATTAAAAGCATCCGTAGCTAACAAATGAGCTGCCTGATTTGCCAGTCGCGGACAAAACAGAAACAAACAATTTCTAAGTTTCCGAGCTTCATTTTTTATCTCCATAATTATTGGTCCGATTCTCCAAGGCCCATCTTCAGGGTTTGACAAGCATGCTTTAATGACCGACAAACCATCTTCAGCTTCCAAGTCTGAATTTATGTTTTCATGTTTTTTCTGTTTTGTTTGTCAGTTTCCTAGGTTATTTATTGTTTTAGTAGTCCCTAGGTGTCTTTGATGCTATATAAGCAGTTCTAGTAAGTTGTAATGGGCATTCTGTCATTTGATCAATTATAATTTTGAGTTTCTACCCTATATTCTCTGGTGGACTCCAGAATTCTATCAATTCTAAAATTTATCTGGTAAGTTTCTTTATCTTCAAGCTTACGTTGCTAAGTTTGTTCTTCCTGCTGCGTCAGCATCAAACAATCCATCCTAGCCAAATAATGATATACTTAACATACCATGACTTACCCAGACTATTAATTGAGCATCTTCGTGTAGTAGAGTCATATGCATGAACATTATAATATCAAATGATATGGTGACTCCCAAAGCTAAAAGAGTCGATTTTTTCTAATAGCTAGGTAACATCCACCAAAAGAAAGAACACTCCTGTATCGCAAACTAAGATGAATCATGTTTAAAGCCAAGATTGTGGGAGTTTTCACTTTCAAAAGTTACGTATTTTGTCTTAAAGAAAGCTCTGGTAAACACCATGTGTTGGTTTAGGTGAAAATATTATTATGGCATTAGTCACTTCACTCACTAGAATTCAAAGCAAGTCCGAGTGGTGCAGCAGAATAAATGAACAACTATGACGTTAGTCATTCCCCATCCACTCCATGGGTCGGAATACTCTAACCTCCCATCTCTTTTGTATCCCATTTTGGGTAAACTTGACTGGTCGCTACTATTAGGCTAGCCACGAACCGAAACATAATCGTTGACATAAATTTACGGTCAGTTGCAAAAGTGAAAAGGGGACCAACTCCTTTATAAGTTGATCAATCATTAGGGATAACACGTTCCAGACAATTCCACCACCATGTTATCATGCAACTCAAGCAGTCACCACGTGATTACGATTCACACAAAATTCAAACAACTATAGAGACAAACCATAAATCTTTAGCAAACTATTTTAGTAACTCTTTCGTAAAATAGATTCATCTTACAAAACTGAAAACATCTATACAAGTACATTTATGTCAATTCATAGAATAGAGATCATTAAAAACAAGATATTTATCTACAATGGTTTATATACATATATATATATAGATATCAATCGGTGATACCTATGCTTCACGTAAGATTTAATGTGCCTCCAATATTGTCTTGAGGAAGCTTCATCTCATTCGAACTCCCTACCGTAGTACTACTAAACTATAAAGATAAACAACCATTTGACAGTTACGTATATGTCAAGAGTTTCCCTACAAAGCAATAATGCATAAAATACATGAAACTAGACTAAGAATATCATATCGGTCCCATAGAGTTCATTGAGTCATTTCACCAAAAATTTGAACTGTATATTATAAATCATGTAGTCAACCCAATAATACAAATCTATAACTAAGAACGTGTTTGATTTTGCACTTATTAAGCGATTTTCACTTATTAAGTGTGGGCCTACAAATTTTAGGTCGTATTTTTTACTTAATAAGTGAAAATCACTTCTAACTGATCGTGAAGTAAGTGGAAAATAATAAGCTCTTACTTAAAGCTTATTTTATTCACTTAAGAATGTTTGACTTTTTAGCATTTGAAAGTGTTACCACTTATTAGGTGATAATCACTTAATAAGTGATACCAATTGTAAGTGCTACGTCGTTTCATTTCCATCACGTCTAAGTGCAGGATTTTTTTGATTGTCTCTATATTGACCTTACATTATTTAAATGTTAGCATTTCATCTCATTAATCTTGTGGTTTAGTTAGAAAATAACTAAGGTGTTATTTGTTTTTTTTTTATGTCTGAATCTGAATTTGCTGAACTGAATTGGCTGAATCTGAGTTGGCCAGGGACGGAACTACAGCCAGGCCAAGAGGGGCCATGGCCCCCCTTGACTGGCTGCAAGTTCCATTAAATAGCTACTAATGGCACACTCAATTAATATAAAGAGAATTAAAGTCAAAACCAAACAGTTAAATGGTATGGGTGGAATGGTAGAGAGATGTGAAGGCCAAATTAGAGAACACGAGGGATTGGGTTCAAATCCTTGGACCGTCTTTTACTACTAACTTTTTTGAGGGTTTTGGTTTTTCTTCTTTAATCAACACCCATCAAAAACCAAATCTTGTTAATACTTTTTTTTTTGATAAATGTTTGAATGAAATACCTTACTAATCAATGACATCAAGTTAAATTTATCTCATAAATCAATTCTTATACTTTATGGCCTTAATTAATTTTATCTCATAGATCAATTCTAAACAAACTTTTCATATTTCATTTATGTTTTCCTTTGTTCAAGTAAAAATTCAAACTCCAATTTTTTCTTTCGAAGTCTTTTGAAAGGACAATTTAAATGAAACAATTCTTTTTATATATTTTAGTTTATTATAACGGTCACACTTCTTACGCCCGACAAGTTGTAAGTATGAATTAAATTGCGCTGTAAAATTTAAATAATCAATTTTGTTATATAATTTTATAAATATTAGAAGATATTATTATAATATTGCCCCCCCTCGTTTTCCAAACCTGGTTCCGTCCCTGGAGTTGGCTAAACTATTTTAGAAATTTGATGTTTGTTTTTTTATGTCTAAATTACTAAGTGTGAATTCCTATTTTGACATTTATACATTTATTACATGTTTTTGAAAAATAAAACCCGAACCCTAATGTTTCTCACCCCTACCTTATTTATAATACCTTATTTATAATAACAAAGACAAAATCCTAAAATTCCTTCCTCTCTCTTTCTCATCCATCTGTCGCCTCTCTCTCTAAAAAATTACCCCTCTCTTTCTCATCTCTCTGCCGCCACTCTCTCTCTCTCTCGAAGAGAAAGCATCCGGCGGCAATGGAGGTTCGACAATAAAGTCCGCCAAGATACAAACTCTCTCTATTCTTCTGTCTCTTTATCTCATTCACTTTCTTTTTTTTTTTTTCTCTCTCTCTCAGACCTGAGATGTTAAACCTTCGCTAGATCCGGTGAGGGTTCATCTCCCTCTGACCATATCTCTCTAAGAAGTTAAAGATCTAGCAAGGGTTCAAAAGCTATGACCCTCGCCAGATCTGATGGTTTATTCTTTTATTCTTTAGTGGTGATCCTTTGTGGTGGCGGTCGATTACTGGTGGTGGCGACATATGGTTTCTGGTGGTGGTGGCGGTTTGGTTCCTGTTGTGGTGGTGTCGGTCTAGTTCCCGATGTGGTGGTGAGGGGATTTATTTCAGTTGGTGGTGGTGGTGGTTTCATTGGTGGTGGTGGTTTCATTGGTAGTGGTGATTTCAATGGGTGGTGGTGGTGATTTCAGTGGGTGGTGTTGGTGCTCTAAGTGGTTGTGGTAGTAGTCTCAGTAGCGGTTGTAGTCTCAGTGGTGGTGGTGGTTGTCTCGATGGTGGTAGTGGTTGTCTCGGTGGTGGCGGTGGATGTCTCGGTGGTCGCTGTAGTTGTCTCGGTGGTGTCGGTGGTTGTATCGGTGGTTGCGGAGCTGAATAAAATAGTACAGGATAATGTTTCTAAAATTTATGGGGGGTATAAACGACATTTAACACATTTCAGCCATGGACCTCTATTTTCAGACTTGTTTTGAAGTCTGGATATAATTGGTTACTTTTCAGCCAATTCAGACAATGACATAATTCAGACAACATTTCAGATTTTTTTAAATAAAAAAACAAACATCTGAAATCTGAATTGATCCCAATTAAGATTTCAGATCTGAAAAGTGAAGAAAACAAACAACACCTAAGGTTTACGAATACTTTGTGTCAAAAACATAAATAAAAAACTATTGGAGAATGGGGTCACGTTGCCTCATGAAGTTCGGATGGTTTCTATGATTAATGAAGGAGGGGAGATGAGAAGAATCTAGGAGAGAGGTTCAGGTGAAGGATGAATAATGAAGAAGATGAGGTTTCACTAAAGCCATGAAAAATTATACTTATGAATTATGTAAGGTTTTTTATTTTATTTATGATTCTATTGATTATGATTATATTAGGTGAGGGACAAAGATGTTTTTTTAGCCCTAATGAAGTAGTGCAAAAGAATAAGCTCCAAGTTGGAGCTTACTGTTTTGTACTTCGCCGCTTGCACACCAAATAAGTGAAAATCACTTAATAAGTGAAAAAATCAAACACCCTCTTGATGATATAGAAAATGGTGATCGGTTGAATATCGTCAATAAGTCAAGAGAAGACCAAAAGTCCAACGGGCCACCCTTCCTAAAGCAACATGTTTGCTCAACCGAAAGAGGTATGCCACCTAAGCCCAAAATCGGGAGGTCGGCAAGATTGTCTTAGGAGCTCCAACCCTGCTCTGCTGCAAATACCACCAAGTCTGCTTTAGGATTCGCGAGAAGAGCAGAGGGTCCACGTAAGTAAGGCCGATGCCTTAAGCCCTAAACATGGGAGGGCAAAAGCGCGCCTCACGCTTACCGACTTAATCCCGAATCTTCCCAAAGATATCAGTTGGCCAAGATCTTAAGTATTTAAGTAAGTTGGCTTCAAGAGTTCTCGAAGGAGGTAACATCTCTTAGAGAATCTTTCAACTCGGCAGGATATATAACAAGGAACCTAGAAGAAAGGAACTTCTAAATATCCAAGATACGAGATAAAATTAAAGAGGAAACCCTAAATCTCCCAACTATTAAAGAGTAGTCTCCACCCTGACCGATGGATCTAAACTGCTTCATCAACACCGTCTGTCAACAGTCGGTCTAAAGCAACCTATAAAAGGGCACCAAATCACCTCGAAGAAGGTACGTTGCATCCAAGAATTCCAAGGTTCATTTAGTACTCATTCTTTAACTACAAAGGGCAATCTGACTGTCTTGAGCGTCAGAGAGGTTTCCGAACGCTTTGCCGGTTTTCTCCCCAGGTTTTTTAGGAACATGAATCAAAGAAGTAGAATCACTCATTCAGACGAGATTCAACATCAAGTCTATTTACTCTGACTGATTTCAGGATTGACAAATTCTGACATCAACACCTCTAACTTTGTAGTGCTAAAAAGATATTTTTATCCTTCACTCAATATAACAATGACCAATGTTATCATAACTAAACACAAAACCTTAAATAATTGATAGTACAAAATTTCTTTATGATTTAGCAAAGATTCCCTTGACCACTCATCCTTAACCAAAGCTTCTATTGTAGATTCTTGTAATTTTTCTTCCTGCAGTAATCACGGAACCACTCAAACTCCATGATGCAACTAATGGAGATGTCTTTCAATCAAGATGACAATGTGATTAATTTATCGGATAGGATAAATGATGAACATCGCCAAGTTCAGTTATTTTTTATATCGTAATGTTTAGCAATAAACCTACTACGATCTGCGGCCTGTTTAGATGACTTGTGGCTCACGACGATTGAATCCTATAATCTGTTACACATAAAGAACGCCAACTTGATGAAAGATATGATTAGAGGGAATGGAGAAAAAGTTACGGATTTGATCCGACAGAGGATGCCTAAAGGGTCGACTAAAAGTCGGTTCATTCAGATTACCTGTGGCTAACGACCAAATCCTACAACTAGTTACACATAAAGAATGTCGACTTGATGGAAGATATGACTAGAATGAATAAGGTAAGTCGCGGATTGGATCTGCATTAAGATGCCTAAAGAGTCGACTAGAAGCCAGACCTAGATAGTAAGGATGGCTAGGTCAGGCGCCCTAGCCAAAGAGTAAATGCATGGCTCAGTTCAAGTGTTTGGCCGCCTAGCCAGAGTCCCAAGCTAATGCGGGACTCTTCTAGCCGCACCCTTGTGGGATTCCACAAATGAGGAATAATTCCTCATCTTGGAATCCTAATTCCATTACGATTTTGACTTTAGAAGTCTTTAATAAAGGATTTAAATAAATCTGAAAAGGTGAGAAAATTGTTTGTCTCTATCTCTCTAGCTACACTAGAAGAAGATACAAAAGAAATAACAATTCCAATAAAGCTATCTAGTTTTTCAAAAGGATTTTAATTTTCACCGATAAAGAAGGATAGTCTTGGATCGGTTTAGCTAACATAGAGATCAAAGATCAAGTCGACTGCCGGTGTCTGGAGTTCTAGATCTTCGACAAAAGCAATCAAGTTTAGTATGTAAACCTATCATTCAGTATGTAAATGTTGGCATTTCCCAATTTATAGTAGTGGCATGAACAATAAAATTTCGAGGAGTTAAATTTCAGCTTATTGTATTGAATTTCTTTTACTGATCTATTTGCCTCTATCAAGCTCTCCTTCGCTTCTGCTATCATGTGATGGTATACTAAACTTCTCTCAATCTCTCTCCATCTCTTCTTTATAAATTTTGTTGAGGACGTTAGCGGTTAGATGTTAATGATATCACAAATATAAAACTTTTTAATTGTTAATCTATGTCCTTCAGTGTTTGTGGACAACTGTGACTGAGTAAAAGTATAAATGTCAATACAATAATTCAGACATGACAATTTAGATTGAAAACCAAACCTTTCCCATGTGAAATACACTAATGTCTTCTCGAGACAGTTCATCCTTCCTGGTTGGTCTTCTTTTGTGAGATTTTAACATGGAAACCATTTCCAAGTGAAAGAGCGGGAGTTCGAGCTGCATCTCCGCCTTTGATTTTGGTCCAACTGATTATCATCAACCAAACGAAAACAGTTAAATGAAAGCCGATTCACCCAATAAATTGAGGCAATTGTATACTGTGATAGTAATCCCACATAGATCGATAGAAGAACCTCATAATCAACAAATATTATCTAGGTTCTCACAACTAGTTTTTAATTAATTTTGAGTTAGAAGTTCACAAATTTTATGATATATGTTACCTAAACTTCGTCACCATAACATGGAGAAACACGGCCAGAAAAGCCTTGCTGAATTCTGATCCTGCACAATTCCTCGATCCTCCTCCAAATGGTATGAAACTCTTGTGAAAGTTATTTGATCCAAGATCCTAATATATTTTTAAATTTTAAAAAATTAAGCAACATAATTAACATATCTAAATACTGTGAACACCATCCAATTGTGCAATTAGAATGCTAAATATTAGCTACCTTGTTCCATCTATGGGGATTGAAGGTGAGGGGATCTTTGTACTTGTCTGGATTCATCTGAAGAGCTGAAGGAACAACCATAATCGTCCAACCTTTGGGAATTACATATCCTGCATCAAACACTACTGATTATATAATATTTTGAAAGGAAAAAATAATTATTGTTATAATTACGTGGATATAAAGATGGTTGGTACTTATATTTCATAAACTACATCTTAGTATTTGATTCTATAAGAAGAATTATTGAGAAGTGCTAAACTCACTTGGAGTTCGACATTCTTAATGTATTTATCGCACAATTATATTCCCGTTCAAATCATTAAAATTTAGGAAAATAGTTTATGATGATATGTGGTTGGGAAGATGACTTATTAGCTTCTGAGTCCAATTCTGGCAAACGAATTTAAAGTAAAGAAGCATTTAAAAAGATTATTTATATGGCAGACAGAAAAAAGGAATAAGCACGTAAGTAATAAACTTCAAGGCACATAACTAATCGTTGTCACTTGGATAATATTTTTCTTCAACTGAATGCACTAGGGAATAGTATAATAAGATTTTAGGATTTAGCAAAGCATAATGGGAGTGTTGTGACTAAAATTTTTGAGGTGTGTGTCGATAACTCGTAAAACATAATACTAATTTTTACGTCCACCGTCCTTTTGTGCAGAGGTAGGACACCCTCTCTTAGAGCATCTCCAATGCAAGACTTACAAAAACTCTAAAAATCATATGTGTCAAGTGTGAAAAGTGGATCTCTAAATGGTCTCTTTCCTATTTGGCCATTTAGAGATACTCTATTGAAAAGTCTTTTCCAATGCAACACTCAAAAGAAACTCTAAAAACCTATATTTTGGTATAAAATTAATTGATTTGCTTATGTGGCACTTAGAGATCCTCAAGAGGACACTCTAAATTTAGCCGAACTTTGTTTTGACGAATTAATGAATATAACGATGGTCCATGAGCAGAGAATGAACCACGAATTAATGAGTTGGTGTTCTAGGGTGAAGATGATGGTGTTCTAGGGTGAAGATGATGATGTTCATAGAGAAAAGTTGTGGAAATGCAAACACCATCCAATCAAAGAAAAGAAGTAGTAGATTGTCCAACTTGTCTAAGAAATCGCTTAATCACTCGATGCCCAAAGTGTGCTCAGATTGGTCTTTGTTCTTTTGGTTCTTCAATTTCATCTCATCTTCGTTAGATTTCATCGGTAAGGAAGCAATATTGAATTCAGAGGAACTGGTCGAATCTCATCCAAAAGAACCACCTTTTCAAATATCAAATTATACTGCATTAATTCAAACAGTAAAGCCGACATTTTCAGATAAATTCATTGAAGAAGAAAGAGGAATCCGACTTCCGGCTAAAGGATACCAAAGTTATCATCTATTTGGTATGTTTTCAAAATGGATAGTTAATCGAAGAAATTTAACGGAGAAGATGAAGAAGAATATGATATATCGATGAAAAAGGAGATTATGATGATGAAATCAAAATCAGTTGGAAGTTCTGATAACTCGGATCCTGAACAACTTCCAGTGAATGATATCAAATTGAAGCAAAAAATGAATCAAACTGAGATGGATGAGAGTTGGAGAAGATGTTGATCGATCAGAAGAAGACATGGAAATTCTCCAAGCAATCACTGCTAGGGAAACCAAGATTGAAGATAGGTGAGAGAAATGACCTAAATACCCTTAAGGGAGGAGAGCGAGCGCAAGTTTTGTAGAGGGCGAGTAAGAAACGGGGTTTCCCATCCAAAAGGTGAGAATTTTTTTGACAATTTGCACACATTTTTTTCTCGTAAGAAATAATTTTTCTTACCCACAGTGTCCAACCAAACAGTGGAAAATTGATTTTTCTGAGAAAATAACTTTCTTACTCACATTTTCCCACGTATCAAACGGACCCTTAAGAAGGTTTAAGATGGACAATTGCAATCCAATTAGTACACCAGTGGAAGTTGGTCTGAAGCTGCTTCAAAATTCAACAAAGAGGTAGACAACACACTATATAAGCAATATTGGGTTGTCTTATGTACTTGACAGCCACATGGCCAGATATCATGTATGCAATGAGTTTGATTAGTAGACTCGTGGAGAATCCAATTGGTTTGAGTCTAATTGGTTTCACTAATAGTGATTATGCGAGTTATTCAAATGATAGAAAAAGCACATCAAGATATAAATTATGATGGGATCAGGTGCAATATGATGGAAGTCAAAGAAGCAACATATTGTCACTTTATCGACTACGGAAGCAGAATATGTAGTTGTTGTTCTTTGTGCCTGCCAAGCAATTTGATGAAGAAAACTACTTGACGAACTGCATTGCAATTCAGATGCAAGTATGTTGATATATTGCAATAATGGTTCTGCAATTAAGTTGTCAAAGAATCATGTTCCACATGGAAGAAGCAAACACATCGATGTGCGGTATCATTTCTGCGAGCATTTTGTGCAAGAAGATATTATTGATGTAGTTTACTACAGAAGTGAAGATCAAATTACAAATATTTTGACCAAGCCTCTCAAGTTAGATACATTTGTGAAGCTACGAAAGTTAATTGAGGTTTGTTCTATGGAGATTACAGCTTAAAAAGCATGTTAGAAGGGTTACATTAGAGTTGAATTAGTCAATACAACTTTGTTTCGTTTAAACTAATGTCCGAAAGAACATTTAGTTTAAGGGAGGTGTTGGAGTTTGAATTAGTCAATAAAGTGTTAGAGTATTTTCTAGTGAGTTAATTTGACTAATTATTAGTTAAAGAGTAATGGGCACTGAGTAGTCCTGATTTTTAGCTGAGTTTGTTTCTTTGTTTCTATGTAAGTCTATTTAAGTAGTACCCAACAACTAATAAATATGCTTTTCAACTCATTTCTGATTATAATCTACAAATATAATGTAGTCTTGCCTTACAGGATCTCTCTTGAGCATAGTATAACTGTTAAATGACTGTTTTGCTCTTTTATATTTTAATAGGAGTATATCGTTATTTGGAGTTCGAATGAGAGGAGTAAACTATTTTTTGGTTCTTATGAATCTTACTTGGAATACGGGTATTTGGATGTTAATTTTTGGGGGTGAACCTATTTTCATAAAGTTTCCTTAAAATAATTTTCTAAACATTTGTGGTTCATGTGAAGCTTTTTGAACTATTTGTGAACTATAATCATGTGGTGACTGAATTGCTTGAGTTGTGGGATTAAATTGTTGCGGAGTCCTCTAGACTGTGTTACATGTAATGATTATTTGACCCTGGTACTGGTCGGTCCCCCTTGTTTACTTTCTGTTATAGAGTAGCCATGAAATTTGTCAAGGATTACACGCCGATTCGTGGCCAGCCGTGTGGAAACGACAATTCCAGTTTCCCTAGAATGGGACTCGAGAGAGACGGTAGTTTGGGGTAATCGGACCATTGGAGTAATTGGGGGATTGACCAACGCCATGTTTGATTATTTATTACGCTAAGTCATTAATGAGTGTGGTTTGACTTTTGATATGATTTGTGGTCCAGAGTTACAATGTTTTCACCTAAATGAGATAGGGTGTTTACTCGAGTTTTATTGAAGACAAACAGGTAATTCCGAAAAATGATATCTCCTAAAGGCTTAGATTTAAATAAGATTTGCCTTACCTTGAAATACAAGATTGTTCTTCTCTTCAGGTAGATATTATTTGTTAAGAGGACTGTGCTCTTGTAGCTTTGAGAATTATCAAGATCATTTAATATTATTATATCCTGCATATGTTTAGGTATTCTTTGAATTTTCACATCTACTGGATAAAAGATGTTCTTTAAGACAACATAGTTTGGGTAACTCATGATATATTCGAAGTGTATCACTGTTTGGGTGAGATTGATTATTTGATGCGTATGGAGATCACAAGCTAGCTGATGGCGATGGTGGTAAAGGGAGAGTTACAAATGTTCTTACCAAGGTAGAGATAGATCCATGTGTATACTACAACAATCAACTATTTAATAAGACACTACTTGTCTACCCACTAGCAAAGGCTTACCGGTTCTTCCTCACTTAATGATAAATGGCCCCTACTGAGTGCGTATTCAGTCGTGATCTTGGTAAGCTATTTAAAAGAACGACCTGGCTTAATTGTTTTGCTTAGTGCGCATAATGTATCTCTATACTAATATATCACATGTTACTATTTGTATATCAAAATAATGTGTGTGTTGTTGGTAGGATGCCTTATTGAGCTAATTTCGAGTTATCACAGTCATTCACTTTTTTTAGATAAGTATCGTTGTGTTTTTCTTGTCTCATGTTGTTTAAGTTCGACACAGTTTCATACTATTATTTATTTATGTTTCTTATCACAACGTCAATACAATGAAAATGTAACCTATAATAGTCTAAGATCTCTCTCACTTATTTGTGATTGTGCACCCGTAAATATTATGCACCTTCTCACTTGACTCGGATGTGATTGATTGGTGAGGTTAGACTATCTTTGTCTTTGTAAAAATTATTTTCGCTTACACATTCTTCGAGAATGTGATGGTGTACTTTTTAAAACGCTTAAGATTTTCGGTTGCATTTATTCTTAATTTCTAAAATTGTGATGAGAGTTTGATTTAGGTTTATACTAGAGACTTGTTTGAATGAGACTTAAACTATGTTCTTCTATAATCTGTCATGACAAATCGTGAGTCGTAACACAGAACATCACATGTCGCGGACACCTCAGAATTGATTAAATGTAATCATATGGACTAAAACAAAGATGTTATTATAATCGACTACCAAAAGTATATTTAACTATCTTATTTAAATGAGTACACACCTCTTGTTGGGATATCTTTGATGACCTTTCTTAATATGCCGGGAGCAACGCTTGTCATTCTCAGTATTTCATTGATAACCTGAGAAGATTATGATTGGTAATGATTTAATAGTGGGAGTTCACATGCATTGTAAAAAAACATGATTCGAATTTTGGTTTTTCATTATAGATGAACAAGTTACCATGTAACTAATTGATCTTAACATCAACAATAATGGAGATACTAACCTGAGGAGTAAATGTCATGGATTTATATTCTTTCCATGTAAGAAGAGAACCCTTGTCTTGCCTGCTTCTAAGAATCGCCTCATGCTCTTCCTAATCAATAAATGTAGAAATTGAAGTTGATATATTGCTAGCTACACCAGTTTTTGGAAACGATTTTAGTTGTGGCTATTAATAATAATTTTTTTTTTATTAAATGTAATCATAGGATTGTTGTAAATTGCTCAGCAAATACGTTTTTTTAAAATTGTAGATGTCTCACCCTAGTGAAAGACAAAATGTGGTGCTGGCTTCTAACACCCTTTCATAACGATGTAGTTTATGACTTGATGCCAGACTTTGAAGTGCTAAATTGAATCGTGTTGATCAAGAAGCAGTGACAAACCAAAAGGTTTTGTTTGCTGGAGAACTTTTATAAATTTAATATCATAGTAGAAGCATTATATCAATTAATTAACTAACAAGACTTTAATTTTATATATATATATATATATATATATATATATATATAGCTGTGCCATCATATCCTCATCGCTAAATAGTATCACGTGTCTATATACATATATAATATATATATATACATATATACATAAAATGTTTAACTTATGTAGCCCATTTTAGTGGACCCAATGGGCCACAACTCGCTTTGTAACCAATCGACCCCTATGAACGGGCCCTTTGGCCTCTTTTACTCACTTTATGAGTTTCATAATTTTATTTATTATTTTTCTACTTTACCCCCTCATCACTAATTGGTAATTGAGTTTACACCCCCTTAATCATTAGTAATTGGATTTACCCCCTTGAACTTACTATTTGTGACAAAATACTAAGTTCATATTTGTCGTAAAGGAATTGGAATCATAAATTAAATAATCAACGGATAAAATAAGTCATTCTTGACTAAACCGAACACTGAAGACAACACAATTACTAAAATCATATTATTCGATCATTATTCTTGGTAGTCATATTCAATGTCCACACGTCAATATCGTCTGAGTGTTCTGAACAAAATTAATAAATTAAATGGAGATTACTCAATCACCAATTTGTTGAAAGGGGTAAACTCAATTACCAATTAATATTGAGGGGGTAAAGTAAAAAAAAAAAATCCTTTTTATTTATTTGTTTTTCAAGTTTTAGGTTTTCTTAATCTTAGAGCATCTCCAATGCAACACTCAATCTTAGAAACTCTGAGTGCCACCTAGGATTTTTAGAGTTTTTTCTTAAAACTCATCTCCAATGCAACACTCTATTTGGATCTCTAAGATCACATGTCGAGGGTGGAATAGAGATATCTCAAGAAGACACTCTATTTCTAGAGTGTCCTCTTGAGATATCTCTAATTGTCCAACTCATCGATATTTGATTTTCAACCAATAGAAATGGAGTCTTCTATATTTTCTAAAATAACTAATTATTTATTGACAAAAATAACTATACCACATAAGTAAATAAGATAAGTTTAGAGTTTTGCATTGGAGACAAAAAAAATTGAGGATCTCTATTAAGGCCACCTAGGAGTGAGAATCTCAATTGGAACTTGACACATAGGATGAATAGAGATTTTTATGAGTTTTGCATTGGAGATGCTCTTAATGTTACTATTTTGTTAGCTCATAAACAAGTTGTTTCCGTTTTTAGTGATCAAATTTCCTAATTAGTTTAGTATTAGCTTTCTCTTTTGCATAAACAAAGGCTTCTTAGTTTGTTATAGAAATTATCCAAGAACCAATTATCAACCAAAATCTTTAATTATTTCAAGTGATTACTATTTTATCATGCTTTTCATCATTTATACTCGTTAGATTTTTCTAGTTTAAGATTCTACAATCTATATAATAAAACAGAAGGGAAAACGATGGCTGGGACAAACATTCACATTGTCTAGAAGCCCTTCTCAAAATTTAAAATATAGTCCTTCGTAGAAATAAAGTTACCTATTTAAAAACAATAATCATTTCATTCTTCGAAATAAAATAACTAATTTAAGAAAAATAGAAACAAAATAAATTTCAAGGGTTAAAAAAAGAAATTAAAATCTCTTTCTCAATAAAATAATAACTAATTTAAGAGAAAAGAAACAAAAGGAAATAATACCAACAAATTAGGATATCCAGAATATAACAACATTAAATATGGAAAGTCGAGTGAAATTAGGGTTAGAACTTCGTCACATTTTGTCCGTGCCCTGGGGCACGGGATATACCCTAGTAGATTATGAAATTGGATTGAGTTTTATGATTCCTGATCATCGGCTAAATTTATAATATTGAGGAAATTACAGAAATATAAACATATCAAAGAGATAAATATTGAAGGAAAAAAAATAAACATAAAAGGAATCCCAATCTACGATATATTGGTTTATTCTTTGAAGTGTGATTTTCTTTCTGTAGGTTTCTTAGTCTCTTTGTCTTTTACTTTATTAGATTTATTGACGGAGGTCTTAATGTATTTTGAGTTAAACCATTTTTGTTTGGGACTTGACAATTTGTGTTTACTCGTTTGTATTTTATTGAATTTGTCTATTGACGAAGAAGGTTTGAGTATCGCCCGTGATTTGAGAAAATAACTAAAAAATTCGGGGTACAAAACTTTAAAAGAAAATTGTAAATTTTGACAAATTTTCTGGGGCGCAAAATTTTAAAGGGAAACAAATCATCTTTATTTTCTTCCTCATCTTCTAAAACCAACTCCGCCACCACCACCAATTTTCTCCTTTTTTTCTCTTCTTTTTCTCTTCTTCTCTCCTTCCACCACTACCTCCATTACTACTATTCTTTCTCAACTCCTCCCTCCAATCTTCTTTCCCTCTCTCCTCAATCCTATCTCTCTATACTCAATTCTCTCTCTATCTAATCCGGAGAAGCGAAGGAAACCGATCTGGTTACTGATTTGGGGGACACCCGAACCACCCCGATTTTGAAAGAATTCAATTCTATCAGATTAATATTAAGCATGATTCTAGACTTAAAGGACTCATCAAAATGGAAGATATGGTATTTCTGTTTATTCCTCTTTCTTTTTCTCTTGATTCATGGATCTTCATTTTACTTCTTTTTAATGTAGTGTGTTACTGAGTTGTAGACGATTAATCTTGTTGCAATTCATACTTTGGCAGATTACAATACTCATCTGCTTGAGTCTTGATTCAATTTACAACAATATCATTGATGCTCATCTTCTGGTAAGTTGATTTATGATCTTTAAGTTTTGATTTCTTTTCTATTAACTTTCGTTCTTGGATTACAAAGTTTTGAGCGTTTTGTTGTTAAAATGTTGTTCAGAAAACAACAAGCATCTTATTCATTTCTTTACTTGTGAAGTATATGGGAAAACGATTGGAAGCTCTATTCCAAAGGACCGTCCTTTACGTAAAGGTCTAATAATCAGAAAGTATGAGTAATCAGGTGGTCTAGCATAAAACTCCAAGGACATTGAGATCGATTACTAATATGGTTACCTCAGGTAGGTTAAATAATAATCATGTCAAACGACCGTAGAACTACTAGAGAGGGAAGAAGAAGGGAGAGAAAGATGAAGGAGGTGAGAGAGAGAGGGAGGGGAAGAGGAAGAAACATAGAGAGAGAAACAATGGTGGTACCGGTGGTTGAAGGTGGGAAAATTTTTTAAAAAAAAATAAAAGTTGTCGGCAATGGTTGTTTGTTGGAGACCATTACTGAAGTAAAAAAAATAGTAGTGAAGTTGGGGGAACAAAAAGAAAAAAGCAAAATTTTCACTTTGAGTTATTTCCCTAAAAAATAAATTGGTCAACTAAAAGTGACCAATTTTTTTACAGAGTCTTATTATCCTGGAAAATATTCCTATTTACCAAAACGTTGACCTTGTTTATGGATCTTTAAACATGTCATGTGGTCCGAGTATGAAGTATTTTACCAATGACTATTCAGACCTCTTATACCTATTATTAGTCTTTTTAATTTTTATAGTTTTTGACCTGAATACTATTTATGAAATGTTAGTGTTTTTTTCGCTTATTTCAATAACATTTTGAGCTATTTAGTTAAAACATCTTAGACTGACAAACAAGTGGTTGGAATAAAGGTAGTACGGTCAAAACAAACAAGTGTTATTTGTCCATAAAAATGTATTTTTGATTAATTTTTTTTTACAACAAATTGTGTATTTGAATTGACAAAAACAAGGTACCTCTTTCTTAACAGACAATATGTTTTGCACAACAAACAGCTGGTCGGAAACAAACAATAGTACAATAGAAACATATATGCATTTTTTTTTTTGCATATACATGTTTCTAATTAATTACCTAAATAAAAAATATGTATTTTAGAAAATATGTTTGTGACAAATTGTAGTTTTTATTTACCTAGAAAAAAAATTAAAAAGTAAAAATGACAATATGAAAACCAAAAACAACTGAAAAAAGTAAAAGTAAAATTAGAGAACCAACAACCATTGTTATAAAACCAGAGGTATATTCTGTTTTCGAGCAGGATATAATCATTCTAGATTTGTTATTGTGTTTTTCGTAATTTCGTCTGAATGGACTAGACAACTATTTTGAAATACAATAGATGTTTCTTCTATTTTCAAATTTGAAGACTAAACTACCAATAGTCCTATATACTAATGACATTATAATGCTCTGTGTAACTAAGGTTTTTCTTCGAAGATGTCTACGAGGTAATAAATTAGTTTAAGCAAAAATACTGACCGTTAATTCAGCAACAATAGAAGGAGCTTCTGTTAGCAATGTCAATCCAACGGTGAGGGTGGCAGCAATGGTCTCAATGGAAAGAAGAGACCCAAATATGAATATAACAACCAAGTCCTTGGTCACAAGTTCTTCTTTTTTCATGGTTTCCAGTGCTTGATCAAGCATATCTCCATAAAATTTCTTATCATCACAAGAATTGATTCTCTCATTCACAATATCCCTCACCATGTCCAGTGCTCTCTTTTGATCCTAAATTAACAAAAAAATTGTGGTGTTAATACAAGACCAACATTATATCCATTCAAAGTTGTGGGCTAATTTCGGTCTTGCTCTTGAGATATGTGAGAATAGGCTATCTTAACCGAGAATATAATATCTAAGTCCTCTCCGCTCATTGCCAATTAGTTTTGAGTTGGATGACACAAACTTAACAAGATGTGAATAACTCGATCAACCTGTTTGACCACCTTTAGTTCACTAGTTTCAATTTGACCTCCTTTAACATTTAAGGGTTAGAGAGAGGGAAGAAGATCGGAGGAAGAACAAAGAAGGGTAGGTCTAATCCGAGGGCACACCCTCACTCTTGGGGCTCCCACAGACTGGGGCAGTCTGAGGGCACTCGAACTGGGCCAAATCCGTACTGGCTTGAACAACACGAACTCCCGCCAGTGCGAGCCCACAGGATGTGCCAAGAGAAGGGTCGCCCAAGGGCAAAGTTACAAGGCACCTATAGAGGCACCCAAAAAAGAAAAGGAGTTCGGAGCGAAAGGAGCGAAAGGATTTCTAACTGTCCCTCTCCAGTTCCTTCACATCATGGGCCACCCATCTTTTCTCATCCTCATTGAGAGGGTAGAGGAGAGTCAGAGTGACAGAGAAATTGTAGGTTTAGTTAGTTTAATGTAGAGGTCCAAACGAGGGAATCGGTCACTTTCTTCCTTTATTACTTCAAATTATAAATGTATTAAGTTGTACCTTTAAACATCGGTGGAAAGCTGTACCAGGGACATTCAGAGGAAACGACATGAGACCTCGTAAGAAGTCAACAAATAGATCACTCATATTCGTGGACGACTTGGATGGATCGTAACTGAATAGTTGCTTCGCTGTTACATCGAATACCATCTGTCCACGTGCATGTGTGAATCATGAGAAGAAATGTAACTAAACAAAAGGACCACCACATAACTTTTAAGACAAGATTTACAAAGTCAATGTGTATTTGAGATTATAAAAGACATACGCTTGCAATTGAAGCCCTAAGCTCAACAGAAGATTGAGTTGACCAAGACTGTAAAGATTGGTTCGCATGTACTTGTATCTTAGATAGAAGATTATCTTTTAAGGTCTCTATGCCAAAGTGATCTAATAGCAAGTTTTTGAAGTATTTGTTAAGGAAAGTAACAGCCAAAGCACCATTAATGTCCCCAAGTAGGGCAGCAAATGAGTCCAAGTACCAGAACTGCACCAACTTTCCTTCTTGTTGGAAGATATAATTGCTGAACTCTGGGTCCGCCGATACAACTATAGGTCGCCCCGCCAAGCTAGTCTTAAAAATCGGCCCGTATCTGCCAATTCATTATCAAATCGATCATTCATAGTCACAAACTTAACATATATCGTTCACTCATGGTAGTTAATTACCTGGAAATTCGCTTCTTGACAAAGGAAGGCATATCGAGGGATTTGCTCGGGATGAATAATTGAATGCTCTCTCCAATGAGAGGGAAACCCATGGAACCAGGAGGTAGTTTTCCACCATTAATGCACTTTGGATTGCTCCATCTATACCAGTAATGTGTCAACCAAACTAAACCTAAACTTATCAAACATAACCCCACAGACCAGATGTTGATTTCAGTAATGATGTCCATGATCATATATCTTAAATGAGAGATTATCAAATTTGGATGATTACCAATAATTTTGGTGTTATATATAACGAAGTGGAAGAATAATTAAGCTGGCCGACTACTTCTCCTCACGTGATTAATGAATTAAAAAAATAAACGTGTGAATCACACTTGTGGGTTGCATCTTGCATCAATCTTTTGTATACAATTTTTCAAACAACTTTATTAATTAACTTATGCAGCATGGTTAACAAAAAGTCTATAAATCTAAAGTGCAGTAAGTATTTAAGATTGATTTTTTCATTGCAGATGGTTTAAGAGCTGACGCGTTCGTTAAAACTCATGTATTTATCGTCAATTTACGTGTGCTGATGTCTCAGTTTGATAAATCTAATTGAGGGGTCTCATCAACCCCACTCAAAGCAATATTAGGTTCTGGACTCCAAATGCTATGCTATTATTTATAAGCACCGAGCCAATCTGTAAATTAGGAGACCAAAACTACCTTGAATTAGGAAAATTGTTGAATCGGACACGTCTCAAATTGGAAATTGAAATTTATATAAGGTATCTTGATGTAAGTTCAAATTAGAAGACCATAACGTTCAGAAAACGTACATAGCCCCTTGTCTCAGTTAGCCATGTTATGGGGTCATTTGTTGGCAATTTTCAAATTCAAAAGTGGCCAGTGATTTGTCGTGGTGGAGGATGAATGGGTGTCATGCCCATCTAATTAAATTGGATACATCCCATGGGAGTAGATATCTCCACATCCTTTCATTTATTATAAATAAAGTGACCATCAACCCTTCATTTGGATCGAACGAAATTCTGTGTCATTCTCCTGCTCTCACATTCTAGCATTTGTTATTAACAAAGTCATTTGGTTTTCATATTATCAAGTTATTTGGAATTTTGGAGTTATTTTTTATTTGGCATTATCAGTTGATTAATTTCCAGAGTGTTCTTGATCTTGGCCAAAGCGTGCATACTTTGAACCGAGATAGTTGTAAAGACTTCATCGTATCCTGAAGGCAAAATTCCATACCCGTTGTGTACTCGTGGTTTTACCAGAAGGGGGCGAATTTCTGTCTAAAAGAATCGATATAATCGAGCTTTGAAGTTTAGTGTACAACATCTAATATCTTTTTGTTTTCCATTTCAAATTAGTAGTAACAAAGTTTTTTTCAACAATTTTTAGACAGAAAATCTCGCTTAGTTTTGAAATGGAAGCATCAACATCATTGACTCAATCTCTTCGCGTTATGAATGAAGACTACACACGTCTTGAAAGTTTCAATGGAGAAAATTTTACAAGGTGGCAAGAAAAACTACGGTTCTTTCTGACTTCAATCAAATTATTTTATATAATAGAAGGGGTTCTTGACAAAATTTCTGATGAGACTCCTGAAGACTCTTCTGAATTACGGGAAAAACGAAGGAAGCGAAAGGAAGACGATTTTCTTTGTCGTGGTTATATTCTGAATGCCTTGTCTACTTCTATCTACAATGCTCATCGTTCAATTGATTCTGCCAAAGCATTATGGGAAGCACTGGACAACAAATACCGCATTGAAGAGGCAAGTAATCAAAAATTTTTAATTGATAATTTTATGGATTTTAAGATGGTTAACAATAAGTCTGTTATGCTTCAAGTTAATGAATTTTTACTTATTGTTAGCAATCTTAAAAATGCTGGAATTTCTCTTATGGATGCTTTTCTGGTGGGGGTTATCATTTCTAGACTACCCCCATCTTGGAGCGACTATAAGAAAAAACTCAAGCATGACGAAGAAAATTATTCGTTAGATTTTCTACAACGTCACCTTCGTATTGAAGAAGATTCTCATATTCGAGAATTAAAAGAGACCCAAACTGATTATCAACCTAAGGCTAATTGGTTGAAGAAGGGAAATCTGAGAAAGATTCTCTAAAGCCTAGGAAGGATAAAAAATTTAAGAAACAAACTCCAAAGGACAAGAAGAAGGTAATTTGTTACTATTGTAACAAATCCGGCCATTATGCTCGTGATTGTCACTCAAGAAAGAAAAATCTTAAAGGACAAGCAAACATGGTCGAAGAAAAATTTATAGCCACAGTTTCTGAAGCCAATACAATAGATGCCGACAGTGGTTGGTGGTACGACACAGGAGCTACTATCCATGTCTGTAATGACCGTAATCTTTTCAAGACTTACGAAGTTGGCGGTGACGGAACCGATATTAAAGGAGCCAATAATATCCGTTCTAAAGTCATGGGATTAGGAACTGTGGAACTCTTCTTTACATCTGGAAAGACTCTAACTCTTCAAAATGTTCATCATGTGCCCGATGTGACTAAGAATCTTGTATCGGGAGACCGTCTTAATAAGAAGGGGTTTAAGATGGTGTATGAGTCTGATAAATTTGTATTGTCCAAAAGGGGCACATTTGTTGGTCAAGGGTACTCTTGTAACGGAATGATTAAGTTGAATCTAATAAATAATAATTCTTCGGTTTACATTGTTGATTCTGTTAATTTATGGCATGGTAGATTAGGTCATGTTAATTATGGTTCTCTTCGAAATATGGAAAAATTAGGCTTAATTTCTAATTGTGATTTTAATTCTACTAGTAAATGCCATGTTTGTGTTCAAGCTAAAATATTTAGAAAATCTCATAAGTCTATTGTTAGGAATTCCAATTTGTTAGACATAATTCATAGTGATGTGGGTGATTTGAAAAATCACATAACTAGAGGTGGCAACAAATATTATGTAACTTTCATTGACGATTGTTCTAGATATACTTACGTATATCTAATGAAAAGTAAAGATGAGGTCTTTGAAAAATTCATAATATTTAAAGCGGAAGTTGAAAATCAACTTGATCTTAAGATTAAAATTTTAAGATCTGACAGAGGTGGTGAATACTATCCAAATGAATTTATTAAATTCTGTCAAACACATGGAATTGTTCACCAAGTCACTGCACCTTACACTCCTCAGCAAAATGGTATTGCAGAGAGGAAAAATAGGACTATGATTGAGATGGTCAATGCAATGTTAATTAGTTCTGACTTACCGTTATCTTTATGGGGTGAAGCATTATTATCAGCATGTTATATTTTGAATAGGATTCCCTTAAAGAATAAAAATGTGACTCCCTTTGAACTCTGGTTTAAAAGAAAACCTAATTTTAGTAGATTAAAAGTTTGGGGCTGCCTTGCATATGTTAGGAAACCAGACCCTAAGAGACCAAAATTAGGTGTTAGAGCCTACAAGTGTGTTTTTATAGGTTATTCGCATAATAGTGTGACATATTGATTCTTAAATCTAGACACTTTTGAAATTATAGAATCTGTAGACGTAGAATTTTTTGAGAACTTGACAAGATCTAGTGCTAATAATCATAATTTAGTAGATCCCATAAATTTGTCTACTTCTGAGTCTACCACTGTTGACACTAATATGAATGAACATCCAAAGTCTCGTGAACTTCCTGAATTAGAACTAAGGAGAGGTAAGAGGGCTAGAACTGGACGTTCATTTGGTCTTGACTTCATCACTTATCTCATAGAAGGTGATAGAAGTGAAGTAACAGACGTTACAAAGTTTGTTTTGAATATTGATAATGATCCGATTAGCTTTTCTGAAGCTATGAATTCGAGAGATTCTAGTTTTTGGAAAGAAGCTATAAATGATGAAATGAATTCTATCTTATCAAACCAAACTTGGGTATTGTCTGATTTACCTCCTGGGGCTAAACCTATAGGATGTAGATGGATATTTAAGAAGAAGTTAAATCCTGATGGTTCCATAAATAAGTTTAAAGCAAGATTAGTTGCTAAAGGCTTTAAACAGAGGCATGGTATTGATTATTTTGATACTTATGCACCAGTGGCACGTATCTCCTCAATTCGTGTGTTGATTGCCCTTGCCTCAGTTCACCATTTAGTTATTCATCAAATGGATGTGAAAACAGCATTTCTAAATGGTGACTTAGAGGAGGAAGTTTATATGGAACAACCTGAAGGATTTATTTCTCCAGGCCAAGAAAAGAAAGTTTACAAGTTGGTAAAATCTCTTTATGGTCTGAAGCAAGCGCCTAAGCAGTGGCATGAAAAGTTTGATCATATTGTCCGATCAAATGGGTTTGTCGTTAATGATGCAGATAAGTGTATTTACTGTAAAGTAAATAAGTCTAGTTGTGTACTTATTTGTTTGTACGTTGACGATATGCTTATTTTTGGAACTGATCTATCTTCTGTTGAAGAAGCAAAGAAATTCTTATCATCAAAGTTTGATATGAAGGATCTTGGGGTGGCTGATGTTATCTTAGGAATTAAAATACTAAGAAAGGATAATGTATTGGCTTTAAGTCAAACACATTACATCGAGAAAATTCTGAAAAGGTATGATCACTTTGATCATAAACCAGCTTCAACTCCAATGGACCCCAATATTAAATTACTGAAGAATACTAGTCGTGCCCAAGCTCAACTTGAGTATGCTAGTGTTAAAGGTAGTCTGATGTATGCGATGCACTGCACTAGACCTGACATAGCCTACGCTGTCAGTGTACTGTGTCGATTTACGAGTAATCCAGGACCAGAGCATTGGAAAGCTATTTCTAGAGTGCTAAGTTACCTGAAAGGAACCATAGATTATGGTTTACATTTTAAAGGAGACCCCGCTATATTAGAAGGATATAGCGATGCCAGTTGGAATAGTATTGAGAAAAAGTCAAAATCTACCACTGGATGGATTTTTACTTTAGGTGGTGCTGCTGTGTCTTGGGGATCCAAGAAGCAGACCATAATTTCTGATTCAACTATGTTGTCAGAATTAATTGCATTAGCAGATGCAAGCAAGGAAGCGGAATGGCTTAGAAATCTGCTAGAAGAAATTCCCATATGGAAGAAGCCATCTCCGTCAGCCATGATAAATTGTGACAACCAGGCAACACTTTATAACGTTGCAAATAAGACCTACAATGGCAAGTCGAGACACGTGAGTCTCAGACATCAATTTGTGAGACAATTACTCAAGAGAGGAGTAATTACAGTCGACTATGTAGAAACAAAGAAAAACTTAGCAGACCCATTGACTAAAGGACTTCCTAAAGTAATGGTCTCGGTTAAGAATAAAGAAATGGGACTCAGGTCTGTGAATGAAGGTTGATCGCCTTTAACGGAAACCCAACTTATGTCTTGAAATAGATAGGCAAAGTTCAACGGGTACCAACAAGTTAAAGCTTTCGCGATTATGGAATACTAGCATTTTATATTCTCCCATTTCTGAGCTAGTATTGGTTTTCTACAAGACAAAGGATGGATGATAAATCCTTAATAAGTCCTAATCTTTAAGTGGTGCCTCGCGGAAACACCTCAAGTGGACTTACCTAAGTGAGTGTGGAGATCAGGCCGTCTCCTAAGAAAATAAGACCGTTTTCCGAAGAAGACTCATGAAAGGGATATTGCACATGGCCATTAATGTGCGGAGTACGAACACTTTGATTCACCGAAACAAGTATGTGCGATGGCTCCGGTTTCATCACTAAAGGATTCTTGGTTCAAGATACGTTCACCATAGCATTCTGATAAAGCTTTGAGTTGATTGCACTAAGTGAAGGTTCAAATCCACAAGATACCTATCATGTATGTACAAGTTTCTACGATAATGCCAAAAGAAATTTTTTTTTATTTTATTCCAATGTCAGTTTCATTTTATTTTGTCTTCAATATCTTGTTTTGTTGTGTCTTTTAAATTTTTGAAAATGGTGGGGGATTGTTGGCAATTTTCAAATTCAAAAGTGGCCAGTGATTTGTCGTGGTCAAACAGGGAGGATGAATGGGTGTCATGCCCATCTAATTAAATTGGATACATCCCATGGGAGTAGATATCTCCACATCCTTTCATTTATTATAAATAAAGTGACCATCAACCCTTCATTTGGATCGAACGAAATTCTGTGTCATTCTCCTGCTCTCACATTCTAGCATTTGTTATTAACAGAGTCATTTGGTTTTCATATTATCAAGTTATTTGGAATTTTGGAGTTATTTTTTATTTGGCATTATCAGTTGATTAATTTCCAGAGTGTTCTTGATCTTGGCCAAAGCGTGCATACTTTGAACCGAGATAGTTGTAAAGACTTCATCGTATCCTGAAGGCAAAATTCCATACCCGTTGTGTACTCGTGGTTTTACCAGAAGGGGGCGAATTTCTGTCTAAAAGAATCGATATAATCGAGCTTTGAAGTTTCGTGTACAACATCTAATATCTTTTTGTTTTCCATTTCAAATTAGTAGTAACAAAGTTTTTTTCAACATCATTTGGGAATTAACCATTTTTTAAGTGTCTAAATCTGACTTATCTTACACGTTCACAGATCCAAAACAACCTAAATGAGCCATTTGGATGAGTTAGATATTACAATTGAAAGAGAAAAAATATTATAGAATCGGACTCAAGTCAATTTAACCTTCCGAGTGGAATCCATATCAGAATTAGAAAAAAAACACCCTCTCAATTGATAAGAGCAATTTTATTTTGGCATAGCCATGATGGTTGACTTAAATACAGAATATAGGATTATCTAAGATATCTAGTTAAATTGATCAACGAAATTAGCATAAATGCTCTTCATTCGATGGCAATAGATATTTGGTTTTTATTAAGCTTAATATGGACGGTAACTCTAGCTTATTTCGCTCTTTCTGATATTTTAACTTCATACCCATCTCCGATTGAAAGAGCAGGGGTTCGACTTAGTTGACCTGCTCCTCTGACTTTGGTGCAGCTGCGAATCATTGAGCAAGTAAGAACACGATAAAAATAATTTGACATATCTAACAAAGACTAAAATTATATAAATAAGCTGACATTTAATCCTTTTTGTACGTAGTTTATCCTAATTTATTAGTCAAGGTATAGGATGACTGATGGTACCTGAACTTAGTTACTAAGACATGAAGAAACACAGATATAAAGGACTTGCTAAACTCTGCTCCAGCACAATTCCTTGATCCTCCTCCAAATGGTATGAAACTCTTAGTAGAGCCACTTGACCCAAGGTCCTTTTATGTTTATGATCAATTACAAAAGAGTTATGAAGATATAATGTGATAACAACAGTTTTTTAGGGTTAAAAGTATTCTCACATTCCATCTATGGGGATTGAAACTTAGGGGGTCCTTGAACTTGTCTGGATTCATATGAAGAGCTGAAGGAACAACCATAATTGCCCATCCTTCTGGTATTACATATCCTACATCATTTAAACAACTCCCACCATTATCATGGACTTATAATACAGCTCATAACTATAGCCACCGAGAGCGATGCTAAACGCTCTGAAAGAATTGGCCGATCCGCAGGCCAAAAGCCAACGTGGCTGGCTCCCGTTGGACGGCCCCTTTCTCTCTCAGAGAGTCTCACCAAAGTGTGCCCAATGGGAGATGGCTGAGTCGGCTTTCAGCCAGTTGTTGGCCCATTTTTCAAGCCGTTTAGCATTTTTCAACGAACAAACTCTCAGCAACCTACGCGATAGGATATTGTCCAAGATTAGGACTACAAGATATTGGCTTCATAATTACAGGCCAGTCCAGGCACTGAGCACTTCTACGAGTGATGTGGTACCACTATAACTTCTATAAGAAAATCAAGAAATCGCGAATATAAATATACTAAAAGTACCCTTTAATTTTAATATTTTCTTACCATTTATATGAATATCTTTGATGGCCTTTCTTAATATAAAAGGAGCAACACTTGACATCCTCAATGTCTCATTAATAACCTGTATTTCGTAAATATTAGTGTTTTAACAACTAACGACGAGTTCAATTTCTATATAATGAAATCCTCAAAAAAAAATGTCAATAACTAAGTAGTTACAAACCTGAGAAGTAAAAGTCATAGATTTATATTCTTTCCATGTAAGGTGTGAATCCTTGTCTTCCCTGCTTCTAAAAATTGTCTCATGCTCTTCCTAATCAATGAGAACAAGGTTAGTTTATAATTATATAGCGGGTATTGACGGTTTGTAACTGTTGGCAGTATTATAACAAATAATTGATAATATTACTGACGGTTTCAACCGTCGTCAATAGTGTTCATTTTGGTAGTGACATGTCACATGTTAGAGATGGTTCAGGTTTGTGGATAGACCAACTGTTGCAAGTCGATGCTAAGATGACGGGAATGAGTTGTTATTTGACTTTGAAGTTTGAACTTTGAATTGATTTGAGTCAAATTTTATACTGTAATATTTGTCTTCGTCTAATTTGCGATGTCTGACGTGTCTGAATGACATATTTGTAGCTAATAATCTAATGAGCTCATAGTACATACTGACCATTAATTCATTGAAGACAGATGGATGGTCTATCAGTAATGTCAACCCCAGTGTGAGCGTGGAAGAAATCGTCTCTATGGCTACGAAAAAAAGGGTAAACAATATGAAAACAATCAAATCGGTCGACAAAAATTGCTCCATTTTCGCGTCTTCAACTAGTTGACAAAGTAAATCGTCGTAACCACCCTTCTTATCATCAGGAAGATTGAGTCTCTCATTTAGTATATCCCTCATCATGTTTAGTGCCTTCTTCTGGTTCTAAGCAATAATCATTAAACAAGAAAAGTTAGCTAATACTCTCATATTATCTACTTTGATTTTACTTGTAACTTAGAACAGTAAATTAGATGCATCTAGTGTGTAGTACCTTCATACTTTTGTGGAAAGCTGTCCCAGGAATGTTCAAAGGAAAAGACATGAAACCTTGTACTATGTTGGTGGAAATATTACTCATTGTCTTAGAGAAATATGACCAATCATAACTGAAGATGTGTTTTGATGCCAAATCTAATATCATCTGTGTACATTAACCACAGCCATTAGGTGGTTAATTCGAATTTGGCTCCTAATTTGTAGCCAACTTAAAATTTGGTCCTCATATTGTCCTGTATTTCATTTGGACGCCAGGATCATGATTATGTTAGTCAAGATTAACAGTCAATATTTTGTTTCTCTCTTTACCCCCATTGTTTTAAAATTATTTCTTTCATGTCCTTTATTATCTCTCTGCATATTTGCCAGATTTGGTTGCAGGAAAAAATCGCCGACAACGATCAATCTGACAATACTGATGACTTAAAAAAAAAATCTCTCTTCTCCCACGACCACTGAATTCTTTCTATTTATCTTCCTCATCTCCTTGTCTTCTTCATTTATCTCTCTCTTCTTCATTGGTCTCTCTCTCTCTCTCTCCCTTTTTCTCTTGTTCATATGTCCTTCCCCATCTCTCTCTAAGACTAGACGAGGATCCCTCATCTGGATTAATCTGGGATTTACCTAGACGAGTGTTCAACCTCGTCTAGGTTGAAAACGCAGATGAATCCAAACAAGGGATGCATCCCTTGTCTGGTTTTCGAGAGAGAGAGAGAGAGAGAATCAGGCGGAAGTAGTGGTGAGAGGAAGCAATAGAGATCGAAAAAATGGTTTTTGAATGTCATCAGCACTTGCAGACTGACTGATATTGACGACCATTGCTGATGAGTATGGAGAGAAAAAGACATGAGATAATTAGTCTTACAGCGGAGGGTAAAAAGGTAAAGAAAGTATTGACTGTAAGTTTGAGTAGCGGAATCATGGCTTTGTGCCCAAATTGGAATACTAGACAAATATAAGGGTCCAATTTTGTTGTTGTTCACAAATTGGGTGCAAAATTGGAATTATTCAAGAAGATTTTTTTAAAATCAATATTCAGGTAAATTTGATTAATTGGACACATACACTTGAAATGGAAGTTTTAAGTTCAATAGAAGCTTGAGTGGACCAAGAGTGTAAATATTGGTTTGCATGAACTTCAATTTTAGAAAGAAGCATTTCTTTTAAAGATTCAGTACCAAAGTGATTCAAGATCAAGTTTCTAAGGTACTTGCGAATCAAATTAGAAGTTGTAGCACTAGCAGCTTCCCCAAGAATGGTAGTAAATGAATCCAAATACCAGAACTGCACCAACTTCCCTTCTTGTTGGAATATATAATGGTTGAATTCCGGGTCCGTTGACACAACGATTGGTCGACCTGCCAAGCTAGTCCGGAACAGTGGCCCATATCTGCCAATATGTTAGCTAGTCAATATATGCGTTATGCGTACTGTATGTAAGATGGTGTTTTCGGAAGGACGTATTCAATAGCTTAACATATTTGAGGACTAATTTTCAAATAGTGTAAATTTTAGGAGGCTCTTCAGCATTCTGGCAAAAGGGAAGGACTAAACTGCAGCTGAATGGCAAAAATCATTGGAAATTAGCCAAAATTCGCTTTAAATTTTTTTCGGTGAAAAATGATTAATCAATTTTTTTTAGTCTTCAGCTCCCCATGTATCTCCATAATTTGCAATAGCTTTGCAAGATTTTGCAAACAACTTTGCAAGAGGTTTGCAACACCTTGCAATAACTTTGAAAGAAATATTTAGTTTTTAACCAAACAAAATACAATTAGGGCCCATACAATTATTTGAGATTTTAACCAAAAAATATAAATGTTTAATTTTTTACCATAATAAAATAACAAGAAGATACAATAAAAGATATCAAATTGAGAAAAGAATACTACTGTAGGATACGATAAAGAAAGAAAGATAGGTAGGTAGTTACTTGGAGATTCTCTTCTTGACGAAAGAAGGCATGTCCAAGGACTTGCTTGGGATGAAGAACTGAATAGTCTCTCCTATGAGAGGGAAACCCATGGAACCTGGGGGTAGTCTTCCACCATTGATGCACTTTGGATTGCTCCATCTATACCAATAATGAGTTAACCAAACTAAACCTAAACTTATTAAGCATAAGCCAATAGACAAGATGTTCATCTCCATCTTATCTTATATAATTGAAGTGGTGAAAGACCATATATATAATATCAATTTTTTATAGAGGCTGGTCCTTGGGATCTATACTAATTAATATAGAAAAATGATATATTAGCCTCCATATAGTTGATGTCGACAAATGACATAAAAACAGAAAAGTCGTGCCGTCTGCGAGTTATGAGACGGTTCCAAAGTGGGATAAGAGCCACGAACCGAGAACCATTAATCGTGGCCTTTGAGAATAGTCCCACATGAGAGAAATGATAACTAGCAATCAAGAATATAATGTATAGATCTTCTATGGTCATTACGAATTGGTCTTGAGTTGGATGACACAAACCTAACAAAATCCCAGCATATTTTTCTTTTCCTTTGTTTCACTCCTCACTCCGCCAATCGAGTAAACCCCAAGAGCACTTGCCAAAGAACTTTAGCACGAAGGAACCCTGGAAAAGATATCTTCATGCTCCTTATACCCATAGTGAGAAAGTCAATGATGGTGGTTATGATGGATGTGGCTGCTCCATTTCCGTTTGAAATGGTGAAGAACTTCAGCCAAATACATAGTGTAGATATCCATATGGCGTGTCTCCAAAAATCTTGTCTTTGTTGTTACTTGTTTTTTAGTTTGGTGTTGTTTCTTTCAAACTAATAAAATGAGGTCAACTTTCCTGATTGAAAAGCAATGCTATCAAGTTTCATGTAATTTTTTTTTAATGTTTTTAGTGCTCGATCAATTTGTGTTACTTATCCTTCATCCACTTTTCTCCATTTGAAGTCCATATATAACATAACATAGAGCATTGTTTTTTAACTGGATTCAATATTAAGATTGTAGTTATTGTTCAAATTTGAGCTGACAATAGTGATTTGAACGATATTTCATATAGAAATTAATTTACAGAGATGGAAGCAAAGAAGATCTAAAACTAATGAAGAACACGGTGGTTTGGGAAAACAAGAAAATTTTATGGAGTATAAAATTTAAAGGGAAATTGTGTATTTTTCAAATTTTGCAGGAGTATATTATTTTAAAGGAATATTGTGGATTTTTTCTAATTTTAAAGGCAACAAAACTTCTTCTTCTCTCTCATTTTCGACCAATCATCTCCGACCGTCAACGCCATTTCTCTCCTCTATCTATCTTTCTTCCCTTGCTTCTTCCTCCTCTCCTCCCACCATCACTTTTCTTTTCTCTCTCCCTCCTCTCTTTCATCTGTCTAAATATTTCGGCAAAGGAGAAGGTTTCAGGATTCCCAATCTAGCTTGTGAGAATCCAAAAAACCAAAAGAATACTGGTTTAGAGGAAATCCGTCAAATCAATAAGCTTAATGGTTTGAAGGGTAAATCCCCAAACCAGTAAGCATTCTTGTTTAGGGGCTAAATCCCCAAACCAGTAAGTATACTGGTTTGGAGGGGAAATCCCTTAAACTTGTAAGCTTACTGGTTTGGGAAACTCCACCAAACTAGTAAGCATACTGGTTTAGGAATTCCCCTAAAACCAATAAGCCTACATGTTTGGGAAAATTCCCCAATCAAATAAGCTTATTCGTTTGGCGAAAGTCCCTCCCTCAAATCAGTAAGCACTATCGGTTTAGGGGATTTCCCCAGAAAGTAAGCAGTACAGCGTTTGGGGGACTTTCCCAAAACTAGATAGGGATTTCGGGTAAGGAGTTTCTCCCGTTTGTCGAAATATTTAAAGAGATAACGAAATGGTTATGCCTTGGTGGTGGTCGAAAACAAAGAGAGAAAATTTGAAACAAAAAAAAAAGAAAAAAATTTAACCTGCAATGGTCGTCTACAAACGACCGTTGTGGTAATGGGTGCAAAATTTCAAAGCGAAACAAAACTCTTATTCTTCCTCATCTTCTACCATCAACACCAAATCCGACCACCACCACCATTTCGCCCCTTTTTTTCTTCTTCTCTCCGTCCACCACCACCTCCATTTATCCTTCTTGTCTCTCTGCACTTCCGTTGAGTCTCTTGAAGCATTATAATGCACAATCAAGTGAGCTATAACCATTTGAGTATTACATTTAGCACCTAAAGTTCTAGATTCCAGATGTGGCTTCTGGATATATATATATATATATATATAAGCATCTCCGATCTATGTACATAAGGACATTAACATTATCAAATGCATTGACGACAATATCAAGATTCTCCCAGAAAGTATCGCCAAAGACGTTTTTTTGTTTCAGGACTTGCACGATTCTGCAGAGCTTCAATATGGACATGTGGGTTAATGGCACTAGCTTCTGAAGCAGCAACAATAAATTTTCCTACCTTATGTTCGAATCTCGGAGTCCCTTCAAAACCGAAACGGTTTGGGGATCCCTCTATTTTAGTATCAATTGGTCGGGAGAACCCCCAACTGATGTACTTGTTCGGGATTGTCCCAAACCAATGTTGTTTTCCGAAGATATTTCTTTTGCAGGAAAATGACTAGAGAGAGAAGAGGAAGGGAAAGAGAGAGGGAGGAAAAGAAAGAAAGAGGGAGGAGAAGAGATCGAGAGAGAGAACAAAAGAGAATGGGAGATCAAGAGAGAGAGAGAGAGAAAAATCAGGTGGTGATGGCGGTGGACGTGGAAGAAGAAAGATTCTAAAAAGAAAAACTGAAAGTTGTCGGCATGGTCGTTTGTCGACAACATTATCGGAGTGAATAAAAAGTGATGGTGGAGATGTGGAGAACAACAAGGAAAAAGAAAACTATTTCACTCAAAATCGTTTCCCTCTAACGATCAAAAAAGAATTAGTTAATTAAAATTAACAAATTTTGACAAAATCTTTACTGTCCCAAACTTTTTTTATTTCCCCAAAACGCCAGCGATATAATGATAACTAAATTTACTATACAAGTAAATGGGCCTTTAGGATTAACGCTTTCTGTGTTTAATCTTAACGGTTGATTTTGATGAGATTAAAAAATGAAGGAAGCCAATAATTATGCTGGAATCAATTGTAGGATTACCAAAATAACCCTTTACTTCCATAGCTTTTCAAGTGTTATTTTTTTCTTCTTTTTTTTTTATGAGATATAAAAGAAAGAACTCAACATTTTTACAATACACTACTAATTAAGCGAGGAGATAAAAGATGGTGCTACGTTCCAAATTTTCCTCTGGCTCTTATTTCTACCCATTTAGCAAGGGCATCTGCTTTGGCATTGCGTTCCCTGGGACCATAGCTGAAGATGAGACCCGTAAATTGATTCTTGAGCTCTAGCACCTTTGAAATGATTTGTCTGGATTGCCAGTGCAGACCATCACTTTGATCGTTGATGAAGTTAATTATGTTAAGATTATCACTTTCAATGTCAACATGTTGGATTTGAAGTTGGATAGCCCAAGTGATGCTGTAGTGAATAGCTAAACTTTCACATTCTTCTGTATTTTGTCCTCTGACTGTGTCGGCCACTGCCATGATGAAATTTGCATATTCATCATGGATTATACATCCTATTCCAGTTGGTGCCGTAAGTTGCATGAAAGAGGTACCTACATTAATCTTGAGAAATGGTGTTGATGGAGGTCTCTATTGTTGTTGTCGTGGTTGTTTCCTACATTTGTTAGTAAGGTTTGATGCAATTTTGAGTGGCGAGGTTGACGTGTTGTTAGTTCGATCAACCATCAGAGAAGGGGTTTGCTTAGTGGAGTTAAAGTAGTTTTCGTATCTAGCTTTCCAGAGAAACCAGAGAATTTTAGCATAAAGAGTAGTAAATTGCTCACCCAAATGTTTCCATTGTTGAATCCATTGTTGTACCGTGGTTAATTGTTCAGACCTTACCTGGAAGTGAAACCAAATTGCTCTGGCGTAGTTATAGTGAAGCATCACATGGTCTAAAGTTTCATTTTCATCACAGTTAATACAAGTGAAAAGATTACCGATGTACTTGCCAATTTTGTCCCAAATTGGTAGACTGTTCGTGCAGCATTTCCAGAGGAATAGTTTAATACGAGGTATCGTATTCATGTTACATATAAAGAACCAGTCATTTGTGCTATGCATAGACTCATTGCTACCCGTTCGCAGATAATCATACATAGATTTAATAGTGAACTTACCTGATTTAGTTAGAGTCCATATCGCTGCATCCTCCTTTTCAATCTGCAAGTTAATGCTTAAAATCGCACTACAAGTATCATTATCAAAGCAGTTGTTAATCGCATTAATGTCCCAGGTATTGTTAGTTATTAGTTGGGCGACCCATTTGAGATTAGAGTTGTTCTGGTTGGTGATAGGGGGGTGGGGGGTGATTGGGTATCCAGAAGTCATGCCATATGCTGATGCCATATGCTGATATGAGTTCCTTTGTTAATATCCCAAAAAACTAAATCCTCTACCTGACTAAACTGTTTACTGATTGCCATCCAAGGCCAGGAGTGGTTTGCTTTTGGTGGTGTGGGTTTAAAGGTTTGTAAACGGTGAGAAGTCTACGGGTCGGAAGTCAGAAGGTCGGAAGCGTGAACGTCTTCTGGAATTCCAAACGTCGAGTTCTTGATTGATGGGCACCAGCAACGTGTGGAAGAACCCTGCAAAAGAAGGTGAACAGACACAAACAAACCCGTGAAGACTTGGGGGGACACCGGGATGGTGCCTGCCAAGGGCCCTCCGACGGTCAAGTCAGCAAAGTATTACAATGAATAATAAATGAAAAGCCGAGGGTGTAACCATTGACGTGTAATTGAAGAGTGGCTAGGCTCGTAGAATGGCCGAAGCTCGAGACTACGGGGGTGAAATGATCACAAGTGTGAGAGTAGATGTTACCAGGAGCGTCGAGAAACTTTGATATCCTTGAGGATCTCTAGAAGCGTCGAGCAAGAAGGTAGTTTTTACACCCCTGAAGGCGTCTACTAAACCAGAACCAGAAGAACGTGTCGAGAGAAGGAGATAAAGCGTATGGGGACCAGGTAACAGGTATGCAAATGTCTCAGGAACAATCAAAGAACAGTGAGCGAGTGGAGAAGAAGAAGTGGGGTTTCTCTTCTCTGCTTTCCATCCCTCGAGAAACGAAAGTTCTCCTCTTTATATAGGTAAGAGGAGTGATCCGTTGGGAGGAGTAATGACTGACCGTTATGGAGTAAATGCATGGCAAGATACCAAGGATGTGGTAATGCGTACACGAGCTATACATGCACGACGATTATGCATGTTCTCTGGTAATTACCCTGAGTGTGCATGTATATGATCTCATATTTATGTGAGACGTTACCATGTTATGCATGTCATCAATGAGGCGATAATTGTCTCTGGAGTTACGTTGACCAAGTTTGAGATCTTTGTCATTATGGTTATATTTGACATGTAGGGGATCTCTTCATTAAGTGATCTCTTACACGTGGTGCGTGGAGATCTAGATGTGTCAAGCACCAGATGTGTGGAGATTCGGACATGTAGAGTTTTGTGCACGCGGAAACTCTTTGCATGTGGTTGGGCTTTGACACGAGTTTTAGGGTCTAGTCGACGAGGGCCCATTAAGAGACTTCTGGGCTGGGCCCGAGAGTGTTGCGCTGGGTTTGATGTCTCAATGGCACGCTAGCGCTGAGGGCCCTGGTGTGGATTTTGGTCAACACAGTTTGTCCCCCACTCTTTAAATAAATATTTTATTTCTTAGAGAGTAGATGAGTATCTGAAGAGGTGGCATCGTAAGTTGGATATTTTTCGTGTTAGTCGTATGGGCCCAGATAACATTATGGCATTGCCTTGTGCGGGTCAGTTCGGGAACTTTGCCCGGAGTCAGTTCCGTAGATCCAGGAGCTTTGTGAACGCGATGTGGGCCCTTCGTGCGGCTAAGTGGGGTTGGAGGAATCTTCCACGTTTCCAAGAAGCGTGAAGGGAAATTTTTTACCCGCTGTCTGGCAGAGGGGAGGACTTCATACTTTGTCTGGCAGCGTGGGGATCTATTCACGCTGCCTGGGCAATGTGGGAAATTCGTTTACGCTTCCTGGTAGCATGGGGATCCCTTCACACTGCCGGGGCAGCGTGGGGATCTCTTCGCGCTGTCTGGGCAGCATGCGGATCTTTTCACGCTGCCTGGGCAGCATGGTGAACTCCTCCACACAGCTTGGCAGCGTGGGGGTCTTCTTCACGCTGCATGGGCAGTGTGGAGGCCCTCTTTTGTTCGTTGAGAGGTCACAGAATTGGTCCCTTTGTTGCTCTGGGATGCGGCGTTGTCCGCGCGGAGTTGGTTCTGAGCCAATGATGTAAGGACGCAAGGGAGGTCGACATTTTCAGGGCGTCAGCTTGCGTCAGAACTCTATCTGTACTTGTCTGGCATGCAGAGTGTACCTTCTGTCATTCCTTGGTGTCGAAAGTTCTTTGAATTTGGCGACTTGGCAAACTTGCGACATGTGAATGCCGTGAACCCGTTATTTCGTATTTTTCTTTCCACTTAATATGTTTGTTGATACTAAGACTTGTAGATCTTGACATGTATACTACTTTTCTTATGTATGTGAACATGTAAACTTATAGTGTAGGGGAATAACCTAGTGTATCTCATACACCTAATTGAATAGTGTTGGTAGCGGAATCTCAAACATCATATGTTTAACACTAATTCCAGGATCTATACATGAACATACCAATGAACTAGATTGGAAAGAAGATTACCTCTTAATCGCTTTCCCACGAACTAAATTCCGATCAGTATTCGGAAGATAAGAGCTCCAAGTGTAGCTCCTCTACTTGAGACACCGAATAATGACTTGAACTCCCTCCTTTCAGTCAGCTAGGACCTTCTTGAAGGTTGAGATGAAGAACTCCTTCTTCTTGACTAGATACTTGAGAAAACTCCTTTTCTCTCTCTCTCTCTGAGATGTATATTCTGAAACTCTTTCAGTTAACCCTCTCAGTTGTTGAGAATTCAATCTCCCTCTTTAGGTTGTATAATTAGGTATATATAGAAATCCCTAGAAGAGGTATTAGACTCAGACTAGGATTCCATAAACCTAATTATTAGGCAACACCCAAAATACCCTCCATTGGGTCTCTTTAGTGTGGCCGGCCAACATAGCCCTTTATGGGCTTCCTTGGCCGGCCCACTTAGGGCCTAGCCGGCCATCACATGGCCGGCTTCCCTAAAGCCATTCCGGGCCTCCCTTTTGGGCCCGGACATGTTTGTCTCTTCGGACTTCTCCGAATCTTTCTGGACTTATCAATAACGGACCCAATCCACTTATTTGCCATTATCCATCTAGTCAATTCTCTCCGTTCAAATCATTATTCTGTTGTGTAACCCTTGTAGGATCCGGTCTATGTTAGCCTCGAATCAACTCTTGATTCGACGATCGTAGTTGGCTTCTAGCTAAGCATTACGACCCCTAATTGGACCGGACTAATGATCTTCCGAATAAGGTCATTAAGATCCTAATAGCCAAATTGCACGCATTGCATCCTTGGTCGAAGGACACTCCTTCGGAAGGATACCATTCCTTCAGACTTTAGGCATCATATCCTTCAGTCTCCCACTTGTACTTAGAACAAGTGCAATGCTCGATTCCCATGTTTTTTCGTATCTCATCTGATATGTCATATTTATCAGACTCTCTTGATCCCGAGAACAACTTCCAATCCAAACGATTAACTCTTAATCCGTTTGAGCACGGCCATGCATTTTTCAGTTATTTCTCATCAAGTGGCCCGGAGATACTTTATCCTGATTTTACTCAGGAAAACATAATCCATTCTTGTACTCCCACTCAATTTCATGTCTATCCTGTCTCCCCCAGTATGCCGCTTTTATAACCACTTTTTACGGATGGCGTTTGACGGTACCAAAGTTCGACATTCCTTCCATAAACTGAGTGAGTACTCATGTTTTGAGGAATCTCTCCAATTTGCTTAAATGAGAGTTATGACATCTTATAACTTCAACTCTTGAAGTACTCTCATTCGGCGGGTTTCCAGTGTATCAACTATACACCCATGAAGTTGACCTTTGAATACTCCTATTCCCATAGCCCAAGAAACAGCGCTATCTTGTCAATCACTTATGCTAGTCTTCATAAGTCATTATTGTCCATCTAATGACCTGGACTAGGGATAGTAGGATGATGTGCTTCCATGTTCACTTAGTAGGGTTTCTTTCATTAGATCACGTATCTAATAAACCTACCTGGAACACTCCATCCTTTTGGACTGTCGTCTAAATTCTAAACCACAATTTAGATGACGAAATAAACCCAGTTTATTTCGGATAACAAGAGTTTGTAAAACTTGAGCACCCGCGTGAACTCCTTCACGTTCTCAATTTTACAAGTCTTCTTAGGATTCTCCACCTGGATCCTAATTCCTTAGACCCGAGCATCTTATGATCGTTCTAAGGTGACAGTTTAGTTTCCTTTTCACTTCGCTTTGTAATTATCTTGCTTCCGAACTCTTCGTAAGCTGTTATGATAATATCAGTTTTCTCCCACTGAAATTAGCACTTCCCAAGTTCTAATTTTACTTTCTTATCTAGTAGAGTTAAGTAACGACTCCCAGCATGGAAAACTCTTTCCCATCTGTTAGCCCTTCCTAAAAGATTCCTATCTTTATTTTCGGAAGATTACTTTTATGACTTTCTTCAATCTTCTGACTTGTATGGGCGACGACATCTTTTCGTACTCCAAGTGCTTTTTAGATGTTCGGGTAAACAACAATCATCTCATGATCGTTCTTATGTTTTCTAACATAAGTGTCTCTCCTGTGTTTATCACGGGAGTTGGGTAGAATTTCTCTCCAAGAGAACTTCTTGTTCAGATCTCTTCAAAACTCCTTTTGAACGAGTCTTTATCATCCTCCGGTCTATCTCCATAGACTTTTGATGCACATGGTTAATTCACCCTCGTCTTCTTGTCCTTTCTTGTATGTCTCCTACATACAGGACCTGAAACAACTCTTGTTTCACTCCCACTTACCTTCTTGTCTCACAAGATTTAACCATTCTTACTCTTAACTCTTTGGATTTCCGATCCAATTTCAGAGTGGTTTCTGCTATAGTTCTTTTGAATCTTCTAAAGATTCTTTGGGGTTTTTGAGCAACCTTCTTAACTTCTTAAGAAGTTTCCAGGCGATCGTCTCTTTGAACTACTCAAGTCGACATCCCTTGTCACGTAAGCCGAGTAACTCTTACTCTCTTTCGTTTTAAAGCCGAGTAACTCTTACTCTCTTTTGTTTTAAAGCAAGTAACTCCTTACTTCCTCTTGTTGCTCTTTATCGAATCCCATTCGATTTTTCCTCCCACTTGTCTTCTTAGAAGGACCCTCCTTTTAATGAAGACACCATCGAGAGCAACAATCTCATTGTGTTCCGATGATTGGCGAAGAAACCCCGTTCTTCTTCTTGAAAAACTTATGTCTAACACGCTTTAGACATTAGAATAATTGACCATTTTAGAACTCCTTCTAAAATAATATCCATATCCAGATGGACTCAATTATTCACTATAGCTTTTAGGTTTTTAGTGGTTTGGCAGATACATATTAGACTTTGTGTTTTGGAAGACCGATGACTATCGAACTTATGATCTCATCATATTCTTTAGTCATCCAGACCCAGTTCTTGATTTTGGATTTGTTTCTAAAACTTCTCCACAATCAAGTCTTACGTCCATTCTAATCACACTAATCGCAGACTTCCATGTCTAACATTATTTTCTACGATTAACTGAACTCTTGTACTCTTACAAGATTTAGAATGACTAAGTCGGATCGTTCGTTAAAATTACTTAAAAGTTAGATAGGCTCTTTTGAGAACATCATAAAATATCTCATATTTTATTCACTCCCATAATCTCATTACAGAGTCAATGTTCTAAAAAGAAAAAGAAATACTAAAACTACTTTAAAGTATTGCCTATCGAGTCTATGATCCTTCTTGAGCTTTTCCAGCAACTCTTGCCTTCTCAGCTTTCGACAGGTTCATCTCCTCTTCAATAAATACTCAGCTCCCTCTTGCTCCTGTCATTCATAATGATAAGAGTCTTTTTAGGTATCGCATACCTTGAGGAATGTGTATTTAATTGAATAACTTTTAATAATTTTTACCTTGACCGGAACTCCCAGCTCCGTCGTTTTGTTCTTCCAAGAATCGCGGGCAATCTCTTAATCGAATATGAGATGTACTACCGCACACAAGACATCTTTTGTTAGGAAGGATAGTTCTGGGTCTTGGTGCTTTCCTGCCCATTCTCCTGCCAGACGGCTTCCTTCTCCTAACGTCTTCCGTTCCCGTATTTACAGTCTCCTGAATTCCTAGAATCTCTTCTAGAGTTTCAGGGGTGCTGAACCCACTTTCAGCAACTTCCAGAATCGCCAGTAGACTTTCGAAGGATACCCGTCCAAACTTATCCTCAAAGTTTGCTACTACATCCTTAAACCTTTCATCCAATGAATTCAGGATGATGTCAACTGCCAGTTCGACTGGCATAGGAGACCCCATCCATTCCATGTCTTTGAAGTGATCAATCATTTCCAAAACATGATAACGAACGGGTTTCCCTTTCTCCAGTCGCATTCCCAGTATCACCATTGTGATTCTAAATCTTTCTATTCGACATTGTGTTCTAAACACTTCTCTTAGCCGTCGAATAATGGTGTATGCCTCCATTTCAATGAACATATCTATATATTTTCTTTCCATGGTCATTAGCATTAAACCAGTTACTGGCGCTGACTTCCTTCGAATATCGTCTACTTGCTTACGTTCTTCATCAGAAGAAGTTTCTGAAAGCACGGGGATCGGAATGTCCAATATTTCTGCGCTTTTTCCTAGAACCTTTCTCAGGTTCCTCTCCCATTGAACGAAGTTGGTATCGTTCAATTTCTCAAGTATGGTGTAGAGGTTGAAGATGTTTGTTGTCATAATTAAACTACATGTAAGAAACGCGAAAGTGATTAAACTTGTTATCCTGGCAATTTTTCTTAATTTGCCTATATTATTCTACTTTTGTCGTCCCCTTAGAATAATATAATTCCAAGATCCCATTCCTGTGAAGCTAAGCGTACTTTGGCACTGCCCTTAACTTCACCCTCCTGGGTGAGTAACTCCTTACTGATCATATCTCATATGACTCTTGGTTAACGATTTAAACATTAAATCGTCCTTTAGCCTCGAAATCCAAAACCCTTTTGCTGACTCGTTTGAGAATAACCATTTAGACATGTAGATCTCTTCATAGATCTACCCGTATTGTCCCGAGGTAAAAGATGGCACCCTGCTTTGGCATGACCCACCATCGATGAACAAGGGCTCAACAGGTGTCTTAATCTGGGTAGGCTTTACTCAAAATTCTTTTTGGGACTTATTACGTAATTTATCAAGTTGCGTTACTGTGAACTCTTGCATAACCATTCATGATTTATTAAGTAAAAGTTTATGTGGGTTTGCGTAATGATTTGTTAAATCTTAGTATTACCCCTTAAAAGATCCCATCTTTTAAGTTTATTTCTTGTTCGCCTATGGTTCGATTGGATTCTTATCCAAGAACCTCTATTGACTACTCCCACTTGAACCATGATCTCATCATTCAGTTCGTCAATAGAATCTAAGACCCTATACTCTAAGTATTATTCGGGCACAACTCCTTGCGCTTAGAACAAGAAACGATAATCCTATCTAAAGGTATACTATTCTACGCAATCACATACATCCATACATACAATAATATGACAATCATAATAAATAAAGTATGTATCCTAGATTCGTTTCTAGGTTTTGCTATCGCATAGCTATTTGTGGGAATTTGTGACATCTCTATGTCTAATGTTTCTAAAGTTTCGTATTCTCAATACTAGACTAGAACATTATGTTTCTTCCTTAATTGTTTCCAAAATCAAAATAAGGAAAAACTCTGTTCGGGTTCTCCTCTAACCCGGGTCTATTTCGGAAAAAATTATGCTCGGAACCGGGAGAAAAGTCTGAAAAACTCCCTTTCAGATCATGGCCTAAAAGACCCTTGAGTCCTACTCAAAAAGATCTGAGTCAACCCTGGTCAAAGTCCCTTGACTGGTCTCTGGTCAACTCTTGACTCAGCCTGGTCAAGGTCCGGTCCTAGAGACAGCACCTTCCTGCCGTGCCTTGTCTCTCGGGCAGACGCGTCCTAGCCCAGCTAGACGCTTCTGTCCTAGGACAGACCATAGACATCTCGGGTGAGATGTCTAGGATGCGTTCTGGTCGCGTCCCAGACGCGTCCAGACCATCCGGTTGCCTTATATGCCTCTCGGATGCTTAATCCGAGAGCTGTTGGAACTCCCAGACGCGTTCCAGACGTGTCTGGTCTCGGGACAGCACACGTGCCATCTCGGATGTTCGGTCCGAGATGCACCCGTGCTCCACAGTCGCGTCCCAGACGCTTCTGTGCTCAGACGGGGAGGCCATCCTATCTGGGATGCCTTCTGGACGCGTCCAGACGCGTCCTAGACGCTTCTGGATGCTCCGGTCGCATCCGAGTTGCGTCCGGAAGCTTCCAGTCGCATCCGAGATGCTTCTGGTTGCTCCAGACGCATCCTGGATGCATCTGGACACTCGTCCAGTGTCTCGGTCCTAGACCGAGACTCTAAATAGGTTCCCTCGAGCGCGTCCCAGACGCGTCAGGGATATCCGAGACGCTCCTGTCTCGGAATCCTATTCCGTCTCGGACTGGGATGTCCCAGACGCGTCCCACGCGCTGGGACGTCCGAGACCCCAGAGTCTCAGACTCCTAGTCCGTGTTGGACTGGGATATCCCAGACGCGTCCGAGACGCTCTGGGATGTCCGAGACCCGAGAGTCTCGGACTCCTAGTCCAGCTCGGACTAGGATTCCCGGTCCTTCACGGACTGGGATTTCCAGTCCGTGTCCTTGTCTGTCTCGGACTGTCTGTCCGAGACGTGCTGGTCCGGCCCGGACGCGTCCTGGCCGGTCCGGCCAGTTGGGTTTCCAAACTTTTTGGAAATTCCAACTGTTCCAACTAATTTTTCTTTTCTTTTCTTTTGTTCCAGCTGCTGTTAGGTACTGTTTTTTATCAATTCATCAACCAATCTTCATGGTTTTGATGATTTTTATCAAAATTCTAAAACCCTAACACTTGTTTATGAAAACTCTTTTCATAAAACTATGTTTCTAGTGTTTCTTGGTCATGAATCTCATCCAAAACCCTAATTTGATCTCATCAAACTTATGTTTAAATCTCTATTCAAACATTAAAACACTAATATCTAGTTGTTCAAGTATGAATCTAATTCATCTAGTCAAAGATAGTTCATGCAAACGGCTCGTGATGCCACTGTAGGGGAATAACCTAGTGTATCTCATACACCTAATTGAATAGTGTTGGTAGCGGAATCTCAAACATCATATGTTTAACACTAATTCCAGGATCTATACATGAACATACCAATGAACTAGATTGGAAAGAAGATTACCTCTTAATCGCTTTCCCACGAACTAAATTCCGATCAGTATTCGGAAGATAAGAGCTCCAAGTGTAGCTCCTCTACTTGAGACACCGAATAATGACTTGAACTCCCTCCTTTCAGTCAGCTAGGACCTTCTTGAAGGTTGAGATGAAGAACTCCTTCTTCTTGACTAGATACTTGAGAAAACTCCTTTTCTCTCTCTCTCTCTGAGATGTATATTCTGAAACTCTTTCAGTTAACCCTCTCAGTTGTTGAGAATTCAATCTCCCTCTTTAGGTTGTATAATTAGGTATATATAGAAATCCCTAGAAGAGGTATTAGACTCAGACTAGGATTCCATAAACCTAATTATTGGGCAACACCCAAAATACCCTCCATTGGGTCTCTTTAGTGTGGCCGGCCAACATAGCCCTTTATGGGCTTCCTTGGCCGGCCCACTTAGGGCCTAGCCGGCCATCACATGGCCGGCTTCCCTAAAGCCATTCCGGGCCTCCCTTTTGGGCCCGGACATGTTTGTCTCTTCGGACTTCTCCGAATCTTTCTGGACTTATCAATAACGGATCCAATCCACTTATTTGCAATTATCCATCTAGTCAATTCTCTCCGTTCAAATCATTATTCTGTTGTGTAACCCTTGTAGGATCCGGTCTATGTTAGCCTCGAATCAACTCTTGATTCGACGATCGTAGTTGGCTTCTAGCTAAGCATTACGACCCCTAATTGGACCGGACTAATGATCTTCCGAATAAGGTCATTAAGATCCTAATAGCCAAATTGCACGCATTGCATCCTTGGTCGAAGGACACTCCTTCGGAAGGATACCATTCCTTCAGACTTTAGGCATCATATCCTTCATATAGTACACGTGAACTTGGAGTACACATAGGTATACACGTAGATTGGTAATGCGCGTAGATGTACACTTAGACTTGGAGTACACGTAAGTGTACGCGTAGACTTGTAATGCGCGTAAAAGTAGACTTGGAGTATACGTAGGTGTATGCGTAGACTTGGAGTACACGTAAGTGTATGCGTAGACTTTGTAATGCGCATAGAGGTGTACTCGTACTCATAAGGAGGATGCGTGTATGATCCCTGGTAGGCGTTTTGTACGCGTATACTGATGGTTGGTGGCAGTTGTGTAGTCGCTTACATATGAATGTCGCTGGTTATCTACATCTGTTCACAAATGAAATAAACTTATTCAACCTTTAAGTAGAAAGGAAAATACTTTAAGTTAATGTGGTTCGTCTGTACGTGCACTTGTTTTGTAAAAAGGGATGGTGTGTTTACTCCACGCGAGTATGGGAATGTTCCGTTCAAATTGCGGGATGCTTGTGAGTTTTGTTTGTATGATCAGTTTGTCTCCACATGTGTATCTCCATATGTTTGTTTTCACATGTTTCACATGTTTATCTCCAAATGTTCGTCTTCACATTTTGTCTTCACATGTTTCACATGCTTGTCTTCACATGTTTGGCTTCATATGATGTAAACTCGTAGTACGCTTAGGTGCACACTTGTAGGTGTACACGTAAATAAACTTGTAGTACCCGTAGGTGTACACGTAAATAAACTTGTAGTACGCGTAAACTTGTAGTACGCGTTGGTGTACTCGTAAACTTGTAGTATGCGTAATTGCACACGTAAACTTGTAATACGCGTATGTAAACTTTTGAATGAAGTACTTCATTTATACTTATGTTGCATATACAAGTTATGTATATATTTTTTGGTACGAGCAATCGGGTTGCTTTTTGCAAGTCGTGTCGACTCGCGTTTTGTAGATGTAAACGTGCACACATAAGTGGGTTAGCACCTAAAAAAATCCTTTATTGAGACAAGCGAAATTTTTTCGTATGCCAGTTGAGTACAAGACAATCAGGGTGTCACACGTAAACCTTGTATAAGAAGAGAGGCAATCGTGTTGCCGAGTACATGTAAAAACAAGTGGACAATCGGGTTGTCGAGTACATGTTAAAACAAGTCGACAATCGGGTTGTCGAGTACATGTAAAAACAAGTATGCAATTGGGTTGCTGAGTACATGTAAAACAAGTGGGCAATCGGGTTGCCGAGTACATGTAAAAACAAGTGGGCAATCGGATTGTCGAGTACATGTAAAAACAAGTGGGGCAATCGGGTTGCCGAGTATATGTAAAACAAGTGGGCAATCGGGTTGCCGGGTATAAGTTGAGAAGAGGCAATCGGGTTGCTGGTACAAGTTGAGAATAGGCAATCGGGTTGCCGCCCTGTCGATGCTTGCGGATACAGATAGGGAGAGAGAGACAAGCGGGTTGTCCAAGTTTCACATTGTTTCTGTTATTTCTTCATGTGTTTTATTGCTTCTTCATCTGTTGCTTCTTCTTATAATTTTGCATTCACTCTGTTGTATCTTCGTTTGTGTTCGCTTTTTCGTTGCATGTCCTCATGCTTGTTTCGTGAAAGTATCTCTAGAGTATGCCTCCTAGCCTAAGTGTAGTACTGAACTTTGTGCTGGATTTAGGTTGTGTTATCCTTCGGCAAGAGGTGTCCTTGTTTTTCTGCGGGGGAAGAAACAAGTGGTCAATGGCATAGCCATTGACCCTCCGACGCTCAAGTCAGTCAAGTACTAAAAGAGAAGCGAAAGATAAAATGTTTGGAGTTAGAGTGCGGAAACTACTTCCCATTTCTTATTGGCATGTTCCTGAAAGCGTGAAACGTGTACTGGTTTGAAGATGTTCCTACCTGTACAATTTTTATCGGAGGACTATAGTCGATGGGGGTCCCATCGACTCTCCGATGCTTAAGTTAGTACATGCACAAGAAGAAGAGAAAACAAAGAAGGAACAATAGATTTTAGAAGTGATACAACTTGAGATGGACAGCATTCCAACTGTTATTTATGTAGGGCCCATCTTGTGATTGAACTTTGTATGTTCCTTGTCCTACCACTTTGGTGATCTGATACCGGCCTTCCCAGGTCGATGTAAGTATTCCAGCGCCGCTTTTTTTAGGTTCGAGTTCGTATGCTTTTGTTGTAATGACGTGCCACTTTCTGCTGGTAAGCTGCATCTCTAATGGCTGCTATATCACGAATTTCGTCGAGCATGTCGAGATTATGGTTGAGTTGTTGCCAGTTACTTTCTTCTTCCGTCCACTGGAAACGGGTAAAAGGAAATCCTGCTTCTGCGGGTACGACGGCTTTTGAGCCGTAAGCAAGTGAGAAAGGGGTTTTTCCTGTTGGAGTTCAAACAGTGGTTCTGTACGCCCATAAGACTCCTGGTAGTTCATCTGCCCAGGCGCCTTTGGCTTTCTTCAATCGTTTCTCTATTGTGTTCATGATTGTTTTGTTGGAAGACTCAACTTATCCATTTGCTCTGGGGTATCTTGAAGTTGGGAAGTTTAGTGTGATCCCCCATTCTTTATAGAAATCTTGGAAGTCGAAGCTAATGAATTGTGAGCCGCTATCAGTCACAATTTCCTTTGGAACTCCAAACCTGCAAATGACATTCTTCCAAATAGAACTTTTTACTTCTTTGTCTATAACTTGGTGAAATGTTTCTGCCTCAATCCACTTGGTGAAGTAGTCGGTTACAGCCAACATGTATACTCTTTGTTCAGGTGCTGTAGGAAGTTTTCCTACTATATCCATCCCCTATTTCATGAATGGTCAAAGAGATAGTATTGAGTTGAGACGTTCTGGTGGGAGATGAGATGCAGGTGCAAAGCGTTGACAACTATCACACTTCTTCACGAAGTCAACGCAATCTGACCTCATAGTGGGCCAATAGTACCCGGCAGTGAGTGCTCTAATTGTTAGACCGCACCCTCCTGAATGGTTCCCATATTCACCTGCATGTAATTCAGTGAGAACGTACCTGACTTCTTGTGGGTTAATGCACTTGAGATATTGTCCTGAATATGATCTTTTGAGTAGTTGTCCATCTAAGATGGTGTATCTGGCTGCTTTAGCACGAATTCTTCTCGCTTCCACTTTTTCCTCAGGTAGTTCATCATTTTCCAAGTACCGAATCAAGGGAGTTATCCAGCTATCGGTTTGATCCGAAGCAGCTACCTCTGAGGTAGGATTTTTCCATACAACTGACCACTCGAGCAAGACTAGAGGAATGTTTTGAGTTACCTTTGTTTGAATTGAAGAGTCAAGGTTTGCGAGAGCATCAGCATGTCCATTCTCTAGACGAGGTATCCGTGTTATGTTCATTTCCTTGAATAGTGGGAGTTAACATGCATTGTAAAAAAAAATGATTCGAACTTTGGTCTTTTCATTATAGATGAACAGGTTACCATGTAACTAACTTGATCTGAACATAAAACACAATGAAGATACTAATCTGAGAAGTAAATGTCATGGATTTATATTTTTTCCATGTAAGAACAGAATCCTTATCTTCCCTGCTTCTAAGAATCGCCTCATGCTCTTCCTAATCAATAAATGTGGAAATTGAAGTTAATATATTGCTAGCTACAACAGTTTTTGGAAACGATTTTTAGTTGTGTCTATTAATAATAGTTTAGTTTGATTAAATGTAATCATAGGATTGTTGTAAATTGCTCAACAAATACGATTATTTTAAAAGGTCGCGGCTTTGGGGAATAAAGAATAATCTCCGGGGAATAAATTCTCTAGGGAATCCATATTTTTTTGTACATTCTCCGGGGCATTCTTTGTTTTAGTCCAAAAAGTCACTTGATCAAAGATTGACCACTGCTCTTCATCTTCATTATCACCTTCACCACCACAACTTCCCATCTTTTCTCTTTCCACTCTTCTGATCTCTAGATCTCAAAAGCCTTTCTCCCTCTAGATCTCTCACCCCCGCTCTCACTCTAGGTATCTCTCTTTTCAATAATCAAAGAACAATCAAAACCAGTCTAACAATATAGAACAAAGCTGGATATACGGATCTAGTAGTATCAACAAGTTTAATTTCATAAACTCAAATTGATGTAGAGAGAAGACAGATCATCCCTCATAGATTACTATCACTTGCATCCTCACAACCATTTACTCTCTCTCTCTCTATCCCTCTAAGAACTTTCTCTCTCTAAATTATATTGGAAGTTTTGAAAGAGATAGGGGAAAGTAGACTGAATTATTTAGATACCAAATTGTTTGGCAGAGTCCTAGCTAACCATAGAGTTGTCTTTTCCAGCCTGAATTGAAACTGTCTTCTTGTTTGCCAACCCTAAAATTTCAAAATCGATCACATACTATTACAGCAACAATCAAAATGAAATAAGCATTAAAGCTAAAACTAAAGTTTAACCGAATATGAAAGAGAAACCCTAAAAAAATCTACCTGAGTGAGTAAAGGAGTTGATGTTTTAGAGATTGTTAATCTCCTTACTGAATAATCAAAGCTTCCCTATGTTCATGATTCAAGAATCTAAGCTTCCAGGGTTTGAACATCATAAGTGTCAGATTCTCTCTCTTCAAATAAGGTTAAATGGTGAAGAGTAGATGAATGATGATAGGTGGATGAGCACGGTTAGAAAAGATAAATATTAAGAGGCAATATTTGATTAAGTTATTTTTCGGACTAAAAACAAATTATGTCACTCAATCGTTATTTTTCGGAAATTGAAGTTGATATATTGCTAGCTACAACAGTTTTTGGAAACGATTTTTAGTTGTGGCTATTAATAATAGTTTAGTTTAATTAAATGTAATCATAAGATTGTTGTAAACTTCTCAACAAATACGATTATTTTAAAATTGTAGATGTCTCACCCTAGTGAAAGACGAAATATGGTGCTGGTTTCAACACCCTTTCATAACAATGTAGTTTATGACTTGATGCCAGACTTTGAAGTGTTGAATTGAATCGTGTTGATCAAGAAGCAGTGACAAACCAAAAGGTTTTTTTTGCTGGAGAACTTTTATAAATTTAATATCATACTAAAAGAATTATATCATATAATGATATATTAAACAAAGTCTCAATACTACTATACAGGAGGATCTAAGACCATTCCTCATAATTCAGTGGATAGATCATCTGAGTTCGATTTTTCTACTATTCCTTGTGGAATCTGTAGGAGGTGGGGGCATTTTGCCTCAAAATGTCGATATAGGTATTCACCTGATGAATCTAATCGATATTCACATAGTCAAATTGAAAATAGCAAACAGCAAAAGGGAGCTAATCAGCAATTTAAACCGAATAAAGGTAATTTTGCTGGGATTCATTTGTATGAAAGCTCAGGAGATGTCAAAGTAGACATGATTGAAATCAGTTCTCCTACTGATGAGGAATTATATGAGTCAAAATTTGACTATAATTCAGAAGAATTTACATTTGAAGAAGCAAATATGGTTGAGATTTTGCACTCAAATGACACACCTATTTCTGAGGTTCATCACACTGTTACTGAAATGGTTTGGTTGGCTGACACTGGTGCAACTAGCCATATGACTAATGATGCATCTACTGTCACTAATCAGCAGGAATATAAAGGTTCAGATTCAGTCATGGTTGGTAGTGGACTTTCCATTCGTATTGCTGCTACAGGTAATGCTCAACTTCAAACTTCTTATACCTTTGATTTGTTCAATGTGTTATATGTTCCTAAACTTAAGAGAAATTTGTTGTCCATCTCTAAGTTTACACGTGACAATCAATGTTCTATGAAGTTTACCCCTGGGGTTATCAAATTAGAGATCTCTGGTCAGATGATATATTGAATGAAGGAAATGTGAGAAATCATTTATATCCTATTGTTTTTGGTATTGCTGATGATATGCCTAAACATAGCTATATGGTTTCCTTAGCTGCTCCTTTTTCTATTTGGCACACAAGATTGGGACACACTTCAGACACTGTTATTCATCTCTTATCTAGAAACAAATTGATTTCTATTCAAGATAAACCAGATAAGAGCTTATGTCATCCTTGTTCACTGGCCAAGAGTAAGCTTTTGCCATACTCTTTATCTGAAAGCTTTACTGATTCTCCTCTATATCTTATTCATTGTGATATATGGGGGCCATCTCCACAGCTTAGCACTAATGGTGAAAAGTATTTCATTCTATTTTTAGATGATTATAGTAGATTTTTGTGGATATATCCTTTGAAATTCAAATCAGATGCTTTGAAGTACTCTAAATTGTTTAAGACTTCACATGAGAATCTCTTCTTCACATCAATCAAATATTTTTAAAGTGATGGAGCCTTAGAATTATCTAGAGGAGAGTTCAAAGATTACCTTGATTAATGTGGTATTCTTTTTAGAAGTTCATGCCCATATACTCCTCAGCAAAATGGAAGAGCTGAGAGAAGAAATAGGCAAATATCAGAAATGGGTAACTCCTTAGTGTTTCAATCCAGCTCTCCTTTAGTGTTTCAACCAAGATCTCGGTCTGTTCTTGAAGAACAGATCTCGGTCTGATCTTCAAGAACAGACCGAGTCTGTCTAGTGAAGAACAGACACTAGACAGACCCAGATCTGTTCTTCAAGAATAGACCACTCCGACGAAGGTCTCCCTTCGCCGGAGTAATTTTAGAGAGAGAGAGAGGAAGAGAAAAAAAAAATTAGTTTGAAGGTCGCCGGCCGGAAATTTTGCCGGCCGGCGACCTCTGCCGGAGAAGGTGATGAGGTGGCGTAACAGATGATGTGGCGTGAGTTGGCAGAGAGAGAAACACATGATGGAGGAGAGAGAGTGACGGTGTTATAACGGAAGGGGGCCATATGGATATTTCTCGTAAAGTAGGGGGCCAGGCGGGAAGCTGGTCACAAAGTTGGGGGCCATTAGGGAAATAACCCTAAAGAAATAGACGTGTGAATCACACTTGTGGGTTGCATCTTGCATCAATCTTTTGTATACAATTTTTCAAAACAACTTTATTAATTAACTTATATGGCATAGTTAATAAAAAGTATATATATTAACGCGGTAAGTTTTTAAAATTGAGTTTTTCATGGGAGATGCTTTAAGAGCTGACGCCTTTGTTAAAAGAGTTACTAACTTTTATTTGGCTCCCTATTTTGTGACCAGCTTCTTTTATGGCCCCCTATTTTCTGTAAATTCATATGGCTCCCTTTGTTGATGTAAATGTCCTACCTACCCTTCCTATAAATATTTTTTCAAAATAAAATTAATAAGAAAACATAAATTCCACCTCACTTCCCTCTCCACCACTTATCTCTCTCCACGTCGCCTCTCTCTCCAACTCACCTCTCTCTATCTCCAACTCACCACTCTCTTCTCCAACTCACCACTCTCTTCTCCAACTCACCATTTCAAAAAAAAATTATGTCACCTCTCTCTTCAAGTCACCTATCTTTTCTCCGACAAATGTCGCCGGCGAGAAAATTTTCCGGCCACCAACCTCCGAACTTTAAAAAGAAAAAATCTCTCATCTCTCTTTCTCTCTATCCACTCCGGCGAAGGAAACCCCTTCGCCGGAGTTCTGGTCTGTTGAAAACAGACCGATCTGGTATGTTCTTCAACAGATCTGTTCTGGTCTGTTGAAGAACATACCTGAACTCTAGTTAGAGAGATAGATGAGAGATTTTTTTTTAAGTTTGGAGGTTGCCGGCCGGAAAATTTTCCAGCCGGCAACCTTTGTCGGAGAAGAGATAGGTAGGTGACTTGGAGAGAAAGAGATGTCATAAAAAAAAATTTGAAGGTCACCGACCGGCGACCTTTGTCGGAGAAGAGAGTGGTGAGTTGGAGAGAGAGAGAGAGAGGTGACGTTGAGAGAGATAAGTGGTGGAGAGGGAAGTGAGGTGGAATTTATGTTTTCTTTTTAATTTTAGTTTGAAAAAATATTTATAGGAATGGTAGTTAAGACATTTACATCAAAAAAGTGGCTTATATTTGAATTTACAGAAAATAGGGGACCATAAAGGAAGTTGGTCACAAAGTAGGGGGCCAAATAGGACTTCACTCTTGTTAAAACTCATATATCTATTGTCAAAGCAAAATTAGGTTGTGGATTCCAAATTGTAAAAACTATTTGTATAATCGATGAAAATATTAGTACTATAGGTAGACAAATATCTCCTCAACAAAAAAAAAAAAAAAAAAAAAAAAAAAAAGTAGACAAATATATTTTGTATTGATGAAACTTATATAAGTTATACACTATTTATCTTCTCTGTTTTTCCTATCTAAAGAGATGAGAAGTGAGGGGGTATTTATAACCCTTCTCAACATTGGCAATGATTAACACGTAAGGAACAAGGTGGAAGGAAATGAGATGCCTATAAGCACCTCGTGCTTGGCACCTCATGCTTGCATGAGAGAGGTGGATATTATCTTCCATATTGGTGGCACCTAATGAAGAGATAAGATATGTTATGGGCTAAAACCAAATGCCCCATAACATATGCTTGCATAGGGCAGCCACTTAAAGTCTCATAACACTCCCCATTGGATGACCATACATGTTTCTGTAATGATAGCTTTACTATAATTGTGTCAGTATAACCCAGTAGGACACAAATCTGATAAAGGAAAAGAACACAATGCTGAAAAATATGAGACGATGGTAGTACGCTTTAGCTGCCTCATTAAAACCTTGACAGAAAAACTATTTGGGATAAAAACTCGACGAGGAAAGAAGAGCACAGAGTGCAGAGATATCCAAAATTAGTGATGCGGAAATCTTCACATGATAATATTCTCCCCCTGATGAATATTATATTGTGGACCGATGTAGTTTTGCATCATTAGATTATTTAAGCTTCGCATTCCGATGCCTTGTACTAATTTTCTGAATGTTGTAGTAGGCAAAGACTTGGTAAACAAGTCAGCATAATTCTCACATGATTGTATCTTCTGAATATCAATTTCCTCATTCTTCTGTAAATGATGCTAGAAAAATAACTTAGGCGAAATGTGTTTAGTTCTGTCACCTTTAATATACCCTTCCTTGATTTGACTAATGCAAGCCGCATTGTCTTCATAAATAATGGTAGGTGATTTTATAGTTTTAGAAAGATCACATGAAATTCTAATATGACTGATAATAGACCTGAACCATACACATTCTCTGATAGCTTCATGAAGAGCAATAATCTCTGAGTGGTTAGAAGATGTAGCGGGCATACTTTGCTTACTTGATCGCCAAGAGAAAGATGTACCGCCACTGTTAAAAACATAACCTGTTTGTGAAACTCCTTTATGTGGATCAGAGAGATATCCTGCGTCAGTGTATCCTGTTACTTATGAATCATCGGATGAATTCTTCGAATAGAATAACCCCATGTTAGTAGTTCCTCGAAGGTATCGAAATATATGCTTTACTACCATCCAATGTCCCTTTGTTGGTGCCGAACTGAATCTGTGACTAAGAAATTTACTGCAAAAGAAATATCAAGTCTAGTACATTAAGCCAAATATAATAAAGCACCGATTGCACTCAAATATGGTACTTCAGGACCAAGTAGTGCTTCTTTATCTTCTTTAGGACGATAAGGATCTTTTACAGTATCTAATGATCTAACAACCATTGGAATACTAAGAGGATATGAAGTGTCCATGCGAAATCTTTTCAAAACCTTTTTAGTATATAAATTTTGATGGACAAGAATGCCATTTGTACTTCTCTCAATTTGTAAGCCAACGCAGAATTTTGTTTTTCCAAGATCTTTCATCTCAAATTCTTTCTTCAAATATTCAGCAGCTTTTGTGGCATCTACAACTGTCCCAATTAGATTTATATCATCGACGTACATTACAATGATAGTGAATCCAGTATACGATTTCTTAATGAATACACATGGACAAATAGGATCATTTACATATCCTTCTATGGTCAAGTATTCACTAAGGTGATTGTACCACATTCGCCCTGATTGCTTTAAACCATATAAAGCTTATTAAGTTTTAGTGAATACATGATACGTGGTTTTTCCTCAGGTAATTTGAATCCTTCAAAGACTTTCATATAAATATCAATATCTAAATTTCTATATAGATACGCAGTAACGACATCTAATAGATGCATATCAAGTTCTTCTTAAGCTGCCAGACTGATTAAATATCTAAATGTAATTGCATCCATAACAGGAGAATATGTTTCTTCATAATCTATATCAGGGTTTTGTAGAAACCCTTGTGCCACTAGTCGTGCTTTATAGCGAACGATCTCATTATTTTCATTACGTTTTCTTACAAAAACCCATTTGAACCCAACTGAGTTTACATCCTTAGGTGTGAGACCATTGGTCCAAAAACACTACGCTTATTGAGTGAATCTAATTTTTCCTGAATTGCATCTTTCCATTTTGATTAATCGGGTCTTTGTCGACATTCCACAATCGAGCGTGGCTCACAATCATCATTCTCTTTCATAATTGAGGTTGCCACCGCAAAAGAGAATACTTCATCGATAATTGTTTCATTTCGGTCCCACACTTTTTGTGAACATTCATAACTTATAGAGATTTCCTCATTGTTCGGTATCTCTGCCTCATCAAGGGTTTCACCCTCTTCAAGGGATATTTGTTCAGAAAGTGTGGTTGTATCATTAATAGTCTCTTCTAGAGAACTATTATTTTGTGATTGGTTCTTCCTCTTTCTAAGGATAGTATATTTTTAGAACTAATTGGTCGTCCATGCTTCTGACGTATTTTAGATGACTCATTCGCTATAGCAGTTTCTCCTGGTCCTTCAGAGGGTTTCACCCTCTTCAAGGGATACTTGTTCAGAAAGTGTGGTTGTATCATTAATAGTCTCTTCTAGAGAACTATTATTTTGTGATTGGTTCTTCCTCTTTCTAAGGATAATATTTTTAGAACCACTTGGTCGTCTATGCTTCTGACGTATTTTAGATGACTCATTCGCTATAGCAGTTTCTCCTGGTCCTCTAGGAATATTAATTCGTGCACGAGCATTAGCGGCTGGGATATATGATTCCATTACCCTTGTTGCATCATTAAATGCATCTGGTAGTTTATTTGCAATGCCTTGCAAATGTATTATCCTTTCTACTTCTAGCTCAGATTGATTGGTATAAGGATCAAGATGAGATAAACTTTGTGTACTCTAACACAATTCACTTTGTTTGCTATTCACTGCAGACGAATTTTCTCCCCCTAATGGCGGGAAAACTATCTTGTCAAAATGACAATCTGCCAATCTTGCAGTGAAAGTGTCACCTGTTGTAGGTTTTAGATACCTGATAATAGATGGTGAATCAAAACCAACATATATCCCCAGACGCCGCTGAGGTCAGAATTTTGTCCGTTTAGGAGGTGTAATTGGCACGTGCACGGCACATCCAAAAATACGCAAATGCGCTATGTTTGGTTGATGACCCAAAACAAGTTGCAAAGGAGAATGATGACCATTCGCTGTAGGGCGTAGGCAGATCAAAGCAGCAGCATGTAATACTGCAGATCCCCATGCAGAAACCGGTAACTTGGTTTTCATCAACATTGGACGTGCAATCAGTTGTATATGTTTTATGAATGATTCCGCTAGACCATTCTGTGTATGAACATAAGCTACAGGATGTTTAACATCAATACCAACTAATATACAGTACGCATCAAAAGCCTTTGATGTAAATTCGCCTGCTCCATCAAGGCGTATGGACTTAATCGGACATTCGGGAAAATGAGCTCGTAATCGAATAATTTGAGCAAGCAACCTTGCAAATGCATTATTACGAGTAGACGGAAGATTAACATGAGACCATCTCGCAGAAGCATCTATCAATATCATGAAATATCGAAACGGTCCACATGGTGGGTGAATAGGACCACATATATCTCCTTGGATTCTTTCCTTAAATTTAGGAGATTCGATATGGACTTTTGTGTGAGACGGTCTTATAATTAATTTCCCCAATGAGCAAGTTGTACAAGCAAAATCCTTGCTTATTAGAATCTTTTGATTCTGTAGTGGGTGCCCCTGAGAATTTTGAATTATTCTACTCATCATGGTAGATCTCGGGTGTCCCAAATGGTCATGCCAAAGTGTCGTCACACTTGGATCATAAAACTTCTGGTTTATGACAACATAAGATTCAACCGTTTTTATCCTTGTAATATACAATCCTGAAAAGAGAGTTGCTAATCTCTCGAGATCATGCTTCTGGCCCGAAACAGTTGAAGTAATATACAAATATTCTTCATTATTTTCATCTCTAGTCTCGAGGTGATAACCATTTCGACGTATGTCTTTAAAACTTAACAGATTCTTTAAAGATCTGTTCGAATACAATGCATCGTCAATGGTTAACTTCGTACCACTTGGTAGTATTATAATCGCTCTGCCAGAGCCGTCAATGAGACTAGGTGAACCAGCGATAGTATTCGCATTAGCCTCATACAATTTCAGAGTCAAGAAGTACTTTTTACTTCGAAAGATAGAATTCGTGGTTCCACTGTCTGTCAGGCAAATATCTTCATCATCTCTCAAAGACGTACTTCTAAAATTCATACCCTAACGAACAAAAAATAAACATAAGATATCGATAGAAAACATGTAAATTTTATATATTACATTGCTATACAATAGTCAAAAAGTAAAACATTAATATAATACAAAACTTACAACAACTGGAAATATTATAAAAACACTACTAAGGAAAGTTACGAATTCGATCAATCATTTCGTCAAACTCATCATCGAGTAATTGATCGAACTCATTACTAGTAAGATTTTCATATCCACTACCATAGATATCATTTTCTTCGATGGGGTACTGCAACAACGATGCGGCTCTATTCAGATTAATCCCATAATCTGTGACCTTTGACACGGTCCTGACTTCAGTAAGATGTATTTCAACATCGTCAGTTAAATAGTCAGATACATTCAATCTTTTGTTATGATGAGACATGAAAATGTCCCATCTGAATCTCTTAACTAAGGCTAGTTAGCCCAATTCGGGCAGTTACTCTGATGAATTGTGTGTTTCTTTTGTCCAGGTGGCTTTACAGAATTGAACTCGGAAAACGGATAAAATCAGGATAAAGACACACTTGAGGGCATTTTGGTCATTTGAGAATTCTGGTAATTTGCCCAACATTGATGATCGGGTGAAAAATATAGTCCAAGATGAGCCGGTGGGTGAACACAGAAGTGAAATCGAAGTCTGGGTGCGAAAATTATAGCAAGTCAAAGTTAAGGTCAAAATGAGCTGACATTTGGTCAACATGGATCTCTCTAAAGACACGTGGCACAAACAGAATGGAATTACCCAAGAATTGAAGAGGCCAACAAATGTGCAAGTTTGTATCCAAGAACATTGCCTCATTGCAATTAAAGTTAATATGGGGTGTATTTGGCAACTAAGCGTTCTATCGGGAGACTAATTAAATTTGGAATAACAAGGTTAGTTGGGATTGAAATCCAAATCAAAATTAATAGTCATTCTTGCCCACGTGAGGAAGAGTCACATAATCCGTTATGGCATCATTATGAGGTCATCAACTAATTCTTTGCTGCCAATTTATTTTGTGGGCTCCATCGTAATATCCTTAGTGAAGATTTACAGAGGAACTAAAGTGGGAACAAATCTATAACCGGTTGCTTTCCAAAATTTGTGGGGATTTCTTATTCTTTTGGTCTTCTTATTCTATCAACAACTTAACTGTTCTTAGGGGAATAAATCACAACAGATAAGGAAGAGCTAGAGATTTCGAAAATAAGCAGAGAAAGAAAGATGGAAATCAACATAGATTGATGGAGTATTCGGTTCTTTGAGAGAGATCTCTTTCTTTTAGAAGCAGAGAGAGAAAGATATCATTTTCCATCTTTTGGAAAAGATTTCATAACCAACCAAGATATGGAAAGAAAGAGAGATTTCTGATTGATTTCTTTAGAGGGGTTGCTGATATTTTCTTCTTCTTCTACTTCTATATACAAGATTGAAACATAGAATCATGGAGATATTTTGTTACAGAATAGAGGGAATCAATCTCTTTTCTAGAGATTTTCTTGGATATTTCAGAGAGAGATTGATGGCATGATCCAGGATATTATCGAGATTAGGAGGATTGGTTTGGTATTTTTACAGAGAGGCAGTGATTGAAAGAGGGGACTGAATTTTTCTCCTTTATAAATTCAGAAATAGTGAAGACAGGGAGATCTCATCTTTAATCGGGGGGACAGCAACTAGGACTTTGATAAAAGAATTGTCTCTGAGTTCTTCTTCTCTGAGCTTCATGAATATCTAGAGAGAGAGAGAAGAAGAACAGTAGAGAAGTTTCTTCCCTTCTTCGTTTTTTTCTTTGCTGAGTTCTACAGAAGAAAATAGAATAGAGAGTTGGAGATAGAGAGAACTGTAAACAGAGAGAGGACCGTGTTTTCATTTTCTTCTTTTAAAGAGAGAATTGTAGAGAGAGGCAGAATTTTATAAACTATCTTCATCTTCTTTTAACATAATTTAGTTTTGGTGAAAAGAGAAATAAAGAGAGAGTACAGGAGTTCTTAAATCTTTTTGTGAGAAAGAGATTAAAAAGAGTGTTGCTTTGAGTTTTTCTTTGTGTCTTTGTGAGAGGGATTCGATAAAAAATCATCGCACTCCGTCACCTCTATTATCATCTCTCATCAGCATTTTACCATCATCATCCTCATTAAGGAGCAAGTTGGAGATTTTTATTTGGTGATCTTCTTCACCTTTATATTTGATTTTGTAATAAGCTCATTTGTTTACAATTGCCATGATGATGATGATTTTGTGTAGCGAAGTCTCTATCCGACTAAGGTTTATGAGGAAGTCTTAACATATCAATAGTGAGACTCTTTTCATGCTTTAATATCTTGAAATGTTTTAACCGAGTAATACTCAACTCCAGGTGTCGATATACGAAGATCTCTTCATTAGCTATGCTTTATAGTTTGATGATTCATGTTTAGAATACATCTTTAATGGGTCATACTTACAAATTGATAGTTAATCGTTGCGACTTTGACATTTCGAAGCTTTGAGTTTAGACTTTAGTGATTCCGCTTTAATTTGATTATTTTCCGAGAATTGGTATGATAGGTTACCAAGACTTGAGTAATACGAGAGATATGCATGATTACGTGTCATTAGTATGTGTTAAAATAGATTCTAAAATCCTAGGTTATCTCCTCCATTAAGTCCCTTGTATCATAGCACTTGTTTTCTTTAAGTTGTTTGTTATTTTATCACCAAAAACCAATTTACAAAGAAAACGTGTTACTTCCAAGTCTTAGAAGAGGTTTAACTAGTCTCTGAGGAACGAACCGGTCTTACCGGAATTATTACAACTTGACACCCGTGCACTTGCGGGTGTAGACCTATTTAGGAAACTTTCTAGGCCCATCATGTTACATGAAGAATCATTGACTTCGATATAATTTGTTTCTACATTGGCAGTATGTTTCTTCAAGGATGCTTGATAAAGATCTATTAGATGTTTAACAGTCCTACATGTTCTTTGCCAATGCCCTGTCATACCACATTTAAAACAGGGCTCATTCTTCATTTCAGAAGGTTCATTTACCACCTTCTTCCCTTTATTTTGCCGATTATACAGCTTGTATCTGTTACCCGAGTTATTTGCCGGTAATCTCCGGCCGACGACGACATCACGACGTCAAATGTGCCGTTAGGTCAAACGTTAGTTTGGGTATTGCCTCCTTTGGATACATTGCTTTTAACCATTTTAGGAATTGTCTTTAGCAAGCTTGCCTTTAACAAGTTCGGACATTGCCTATAAAATCTCCCTTCTCCTAATTTGAATCAAGTAGTTTACTTTGATTTATGTTAGGAGAATAGTCGGTTGGGTGCTTATAAAGGCACCGGGCCAAATGGCTGTAAGCGGACGGGTCTATAAGTATTGGGTCCAACAACTATTTTTTTCTATAAGCACCAGGCCGATCTGTAAATTAGGAGACCAAAACAGCCTTGTGTAAGAAAAGAGAATTGTAATGATTTGTATTGATTTTCATAGCTATTACATAAGATCTTTATAAGGAGTAGTATAAGAGAGAAGTTTAAGCAATTGGACAATGTGGGACTAACTATTCTAACATTCCCCCTCAAACGAATGACTTTTGCTAGGGAAAAATTCATGAAGTTTGCTAAAATTTGTAGATGTTGACTTGGTATTGATATGGAGACATCATTGTGAGGTTGCTAAGTTGTTGTTCTTTGTTGTTGTTGTTATCCTTTGTTGTTGTTGTCGTTCTTTGTTGTTGTTCTTTGTTGTTCTTTGTTGTTGTTCTTTGTTGTTGTTGTTGTTGTTCTTCGTTGTTGTTGTTGTTGTTGTTGTTGTTGTTCTTGTTCTTTGTTGTTTTTCTTTTCTCCATTGGAAGACCATTTGAAGAAAAGTTGGCGTCATTGCCACGTATTTTCTCTTTTTAAAGAGAAAGCGGACAATTATAACCCATTGTCCGGTTGTGGGTGGAGATATACTCCTTGCTTTCAATCAGGGGTGGAACTATGTGGAGACCAGGCAGGGCAGTTTCCCGGCCTGATCTCCATATATATAACTCAAGCTCCCAATGTTCATTACAGTTACTTTAGCTCCAGTGGTGGAGTCTCTATCATTCCATGGCAATGACACGAGTTTAACTCCCACTGCTGCCCTATTTTTTTTTGTTTCATTTTGGTTTCAAACTACTAACGGACCTAATTAAGTGACTAATTGGATATCATTGAGTAATTATAATATAAAGATCTTACATGAATGATTAATAATATGCGAATTTTTTCTTTAAAATGTATAATCGTTGATAAAGAATCTACCGATATTTTGGTACTCCATTGAATTATCTAATGTTATGCCAATTTGTAAATCCAAGTTAAAAAATCACTTCTATTGTTTTGGTTAGATTATTAACTTATAAAATGAATGTAAAAAATCATGATACGAAAGGATGTGCGCCCTTAAAAAATTGTGTTGTATCTTCTAAGGCCATACACATTACAAGTAGGAGTTTACATTATGCAGACTTTATAGGCTTGCCCTACCTAACATGAAATCCTGGTTCCGCCCCTGCTTTCAATAGCTCTCACACATGATTATTACTCCATATAAAATGCAAACCGTTGATCTTATGAATTTATCATTTTTCAACCACTAGCAAGCACCATTCTTGATCCTTCCCACTTCAATTCTTTTCTAATTTTTTCTTATCTCCTCTTCATATGATCTTATGAAAAACTAATGGAACCAAGTAAATTACTAAAGAAACAAACATTTGAGAGTTCTCATCCTTGATATAAAAAGTATGAGCAAATCAACTAAGAGAATTAACTATTTTTCCATAAAGGAACCCACAAACATGTTTTCAATACATCAAAATAAAACTATCTTTGAGAATAAGCATGATTTATTTGATACATTCTATCAAACAGTTAATGTGCATCATATTGTAATCAAGATTTTGGACAACTATGACTATAGTTTCAAGATGAACGTGGGGTATATAACTATGCTTAGAAAGAAATCCATGAATTCTTTTTCCCATCTCTAATAGCTTTTTAATTTCTCTCAAATAGAACTTCATGGACCATTGATACACATAGATTTGATGTTGTGGAGAACTTGACATTTAAAATGCTTGAGATCATTGAAAAGTATATCATGTGATTTCTTCAACAAATCACTCATGTTTTGATCTTTCTTCTTCTTGTTAATTTCCATCATTTTCAAATACTATTGAGAAAAGAATTGAATAATGACTTGAATTGAAGAAGAGAACTACTCTTATTTGAAAAACAAATACTAAATTTGAAACATAAAAGCTAAAAACCGATAAAAATCCGGCGGACGGTAGCCATTAATGGACTACCGCCGCCGGTAAGCGGAAGACTCTATTGACTAACCCAAGAAAGAAACCTAGAAGCTCTTATACCATGTAAGAAAAGACAATTGTAATGATTTGTATTGATTTTCATAGCTATTACATAAGATCTTTATAAGGAGTAGTATAAGAGAAAAGTTTAAGCAATTGGGCAATGTGGAACTAACTATTCTAACACCTTGAATTAGGAAAATTGTTGAATTGGACACGTCTCAAATTGGAAATTTAAATTTATTTAAGATATCTTGATGTACGTTCAAATTAGAAGACCTTAACGTACATCGTTCCTTGTCTCAGTTAGCCATGTTATGGGGTCATTTGTGAAATAGCCCTTTTTTAAGTGTCTAAATCTGACTTATCTTACGCGTTCAAACCATACAGATCCCAAACAACTTAAATCAGACAGTTGGACGAGTTATATACCCCCTCTGACCCAAATTTTATTGTGTTTCTAATTTAGTGCTTCATTTTATTTTCAATAGTTGGTCACTTATGGAAAGTGAAGTGAGATAAATAATACCCTACCATAATTCCTTGAATTGCAAAAAGGATATACTAAATTAATATGGGTAAAAATGGGAAAGCAAAACTTGTGAAAAAAGTTGTATTTTCAAAGTGGGACTCTTAATTTGGGACGGAGGGAGTATTACAATTCAAAGAGAAAAAAATATTATAGAATCGGAGTCAAGTCAATTTAACCTTCCAGTGGAATCCATATGAGAATTAGAAAAAAAACAAGCACCCTCTCAATTGATAAGAGCAATTTTATTTAAGCATAGCCATGCTGGTCAACTTAAATACAGGAATATAGGATTATTTAAGATATCTAGCTTGATTGATCAGAACCACATTAACATAAATGTTCTTTATTCGATGGCAGTAGATATTTGATTTTTATTAAACTTAAAAATGGACGGTAACTCAAGCTTATTTAGCTCTTTCTGATATTTTAACATCATACCCATCTCCGATTGAAAGAACAGGGGTTCGACTTGGTTGACCTCCTCTGACTTTGGTGCAGCTGCGAACCATCGAGCAGGTAAGAACACAAAAAAAATGTCTTGGACATGAAGATTAAAATTAAATAAATAAACTGATATGGTACCTGAACTTAGTTACTAAGACATGAAGAAACACAGATATTAAGGCCTTGCTAAACTCTGCTCCAGCACAATTCCTTGATCCTCCTCCAAATGGTATGAAACTCTTAGTAGAGCCACTTGATCCAAGGTCCTTTTATGTTTATGATCAATTACAAAAGAGTTATGATCATATAATGTGATAACAACAGTTTTTTAGGGTTAAAAGTATTCTCACATTCCATCTATGGGGATTGAAAGTTAGGGGGTCCTTGAACTTGTCTGGATTCATATGAAGAGCTGAAGGAACAACCATAATTGCCCATCCTTCTGGAATTACATATCCTACATCATTTAAACAACCCCCACCATTATCATGGACTTATAATACAGCTCATAATTACAACCACCGAGAGCGATGCTAAACGGTCTGAAAGAATTAGCCGATCCGCAGGCCAAAAGCCAACGTGGCTGGCTCCCGTTGGACGGGCCGTTTCTGATCTCTGACCAAAGTGTGCCCAATGGGAGATGGCTGCGTCGGCTTTCAGCCAGTTGTTGGCCCATTTTTTCAAGCCGTTTAGCATTTTTCAACGACCAAACTCTCAGCAACCTACGCGATAGGATATTGTCCAAAAGATATTGGCTTCATACTTACAGGCCAGTCCAGGCACTGAGCACTACTACGAGTGATGTGGTACCACTATAAGAAAATCAAGAAATCGCCAATATAAAAATACCGAAGTACCCTTTAATTTTAATATTTTCTTACCGTTTATATGGATATCTTTGATGGCCTTTCTTAATATTACAGGAGCAACACTTGACATCCTCAATATCTCATTAATAACCTGTATGTGGGTAAATATTAGTGTTTTAACAACTAAAGACGAGTTCAATTTCTATATAATGAAATCCTCAAAAAAAAAAAAAGTCAATAACTAAGTAGTTACAAACCTGAGAAGTAAAAGTCATAGATTTATATTCTTTCCATGTAAGGTGTGAATCCTTGTCTTCCCTGCTTCTAAGAATTGTCTCATGCTCTTCCTAATCAATGAGAACAAAGTTAGTTTATAATTATATAGCGGGTATTGACGGTTTGTAACTGTTGGTAGTATTATAACAAATAATTCATAATATACTGACGGTTTTAACCCTTGTGTAGCTAATAATCTAATGAGCTTCATAGTACATACTGACCATTAATTCATTGAAGACAGATGGATGCTCTATCAGTAATGTCAACCCCAGTGTGAGCGTGGAAGAAATCGTCTCTATGGTTACGAAAAGAAGGAGAAACAATATGAAAACAATCAAATCGTTGGACAAAAATTGCTCCATTTTCGCGTCTTCAACTAGTTGACAAAGTAAATCGTCGTAAGCACCCTTCTTATCATCAGGAAGATTGAGTCTCTCATTTAGTATATCCCTCATCATGTTTAGTGCCTTTTTCTGGTTCTAAGCAATAATCATTAAACAAGAAAAGTTAGCTAATACTCTCATATCTACTTCCATTTTAGTTGTAACTTAGAACAGTAAATTAGATGCATCTAGTGTGTAGTACCTTCATACTTTTGTGGAAAGCTGTCCCAGGAATGTTCAAGGGAAAAGACATGAGACCTTGTCCTATGTTGATGGAAATGTTACTCATAGTCTTAGAGAAATATGACCAATCATAACTGAAGATGTGTTTTGATGCCAAATCTAATATCATCTGTGTACATTCACAGCCATTAGGTGGTTAATTCGAATTTGGCTCCTAATTTGTAGCCAACTTAAAATTTGGTCCTCATATTGTCCTGTATTTAATTTGGACGCCAGGATCATGATTATGTTGGTCAAGATTAACCGTCAATATCTTGTTTCTCTCTTTACCCATTGTTTTATTCTTTCATGTCCTTTATTTTCTCTCGACATATTTGCGAGATTTGGTCGCAGGAAAAGATCGGCGGCAACGGCCGATTTGACGATACTGATGACTTTCAAAAAAGAAAATCTCTCTTTTTCCTCTTCCACATTATTCTTTCTATTTATCTTCTTCGTTGGTCTCTCTCTCTCCTTCATTGGTCTCTCTCTCTCCCTTTTTCTTTTGTTCATATGTCTTTCCCCATCTCTCTAAAACTAGACGAGGATCCCTCATTTGGAGTAATCTGGGATTTCAACCCTAGACGAGTGTTCAACCTCGTCTAGGTTGAAAACCCACATAAATCCAAACAAGGGATGCATCCTTCGTCTGGATTTCGAGAGAGAGAGAGAGAGAGAGAGAGAGAGAGAGAGAGAGAGAGAGAGAGAGAGAGAGAGAGAGAGAGAGTGAGTGAATCAGGTGGAAGTAGTGGTGAGAGGACGCAAAAGAGAGATTGAAAAAATGTTTTTGAATGTCGTCGGCACTTGTAGACTGACTGATATTGACGACCAATACTAATGAGTATGGAGAGAAAAAAGACATGAGATAATTAGTCTTACAACGGAGGGTAAAAAGGTGAAGAAAATATTGACTGTAAGTTTGAGTAGCGGAATCATGGTCTTTGTACCCAAATAGGAATACTATACAAATATAAGGGCCCAATTTTGTTGTTGTTCACAAATTGGGTGCAAAATTGGAATTATTCAGGAAGATGAGTATGAAAACCAATATGCAGGTAAATTTGATTAATTCGAGACATACACTTGAAATGGAAGTTTTAAGTTCAATAGAAGCTTGAGTTGACCAAGAGTGTAAATATTGGTTTGCATTAACTTCAATTTTAGAAAGAAGCATTTCTTTTAAAGATTCAGTACCAAAGTGATTCAAGATCAAGTTTCTAAGGTACTTGTGAATCAAATTAGAAGTTGTAGCACTAGCAGCTTCCCCAAGAATGGTAGTAAATGAATCCAAATACCAGAACTGCACCAACTTCCCTTCTTGTTGGAAGATATAATGGTTGAATTCCGGGTCCGTTGATACAACGATGGGTCGACCTGCCAAGCTAGTCCGGAACAGTGGCCCATATCTGCCAATATGTTAGCTAGTCAGTATATGCGTTATGTGTACAGTATGTAACATGGTGTTTTCGGCAAGACGTATTCAATAGCTTAACATATTTGAGGACTAATTTTCAAATAGTGTAAATTTTGGGAGGCTCTTCAGCATTCTGACAAAAGGGAAGGACTAAACTGCAACTGAATGGCAAAAATAATTGGAAATTTTCCTAAACTCTATAAGTTGTTTTTTTGTGAAAAATGACCCATCAATTTTTTTTAGTCTTGAGCTCCCCAAGTATCTCCATTATTTACAATAGCTTTGCAAGATTTTGCAAACAACTTTGCAAGATGTTAGCAACACCTCGCCTTGCAATAATTTTGAAAGAAATATTGAGTTTTTAACCAAACAAAATACAATTATTTGATTTTTTAATCATAAAATATAAAGTTTAGACTTTTTACCAAAATAGAATAACAAGAAGATACAATAAAAAATATCAAATCGAGAAAAGAATACCACTGTAGGATACGATAAAAAAGAAAGGTAGGTAGGTAGTTACTTGGAGATTCTCTTCTTGACGAAAGAAGGCATGTCCAAGGACTTGCTTGGGATGAAGAACTGAATAGTCTCTCCTATGAGAGGGAAACCCATGGAACCTGGGGGTAGTCTTCCACCATTGATGCACTTTGGATTGCTCCATCTATACCAATAATGAGTTAACCAAACTAAACCTAAACTTATTAAGCATAAGCCAATAGACAAGATGTTCATCTCCATTCTTATATAATTGAAGTGGTGAAAGACCATATATATAATATCAATTTTTTATAGAGGCTGGTCCTTGGGATCTATACTAATTAATATAGAAAAATGATATATTAGCCTCCATATAGTTGATGTCGACAAATGACATAAAAAATGGAAAAGTTGTGCCGTCTGCGAGTTATGAGACGGTTCCAAAGTGGGATAAGAGCCACGAATCGAGAACCATTAATCGTGGCCTGTGATAATAGTCCCACATGAGAGAAATGATAACTAGCAATCAAGAATATAATGTATAGGTCTTCTATGTTCATTACGAATTGGTCTAGAGTTGGATGACACGAACCTAACAAAATCCCAGCATATTTTTCTTTTCCTTTGTTTCACTCCTCAATCCGCCAATCGAGTAAACCCCAAGAGCACTTGCCAAAGAACTTTAGCACGAAGGAACCCTGGAAAAGATATCTTCATGCTCCTTGTACCCGTGGTGAGAAAGTCAATGATGGTGGTTATGATGGATGTGGCTGCTCCATTTCCGTTTGAAATGGTGAAGAACTTCAGCCAAATACTTAGTGTAGATATCCATATGGGGTGTCTCCAAAAATCTTGTCTGCTTTGTTGTTACTTGTTCTTGTTGTTACTTGTTTTTTTAGTTTGGTGTTGTTTCTTTCAAACTAATAAAATGAGGTCAACTTTCCTGATTGAAAAGCAATGCTATCAAGTTTTATGTAACTTTTTTTAAAATGTCTTTTAGTGCTTGATCAATTTGTGTTACTTATACTTCATCCAGTTTTCTCCATTTGAAGGCCATATATAACATAACATAGAGCATTGTTTTTTAACTGGATTCGGTATTAAGATTGTAGTTATTGGACAAATTTGAGCTGACAATAGTGATTTGAACGATATTTCATATAGAAATTTATAGAGATTGGAGCAAAGAAGAACTAAAACTAATGAAGAACACGGTGGTTTGGAAAAACAAGAAAATTTTAAAGAGTATAAAATTTAAAGGGAAATTGTGTATTTTTCAAATTTTCTGGAGTATAAAATTTTAATGGAAAATTGTGTATTTTTTCTAATTTTAAAGGCAACAAAACTTCTTCTTCTCTCTCCCAATCATCTCAGACCGTCAACGCCATTTCTCTCCTCTATCCATCTTTCCTCCCTTGCTTCTCCCTCCTCTCCTCCCACCGTCACGTTTCTTTTCTCCTCAGTCTGGCTTGGGGGAATCCAAAAAACCAGAAGTATATTGGTTTAGAGGGAATCCCCAAATCAATAAGCTTAATGTTTTGAAGGGTAAATCCCCAAACCAGTAAGCATTCTTGTTTAGGGGGGAAATCCCCAAACCAGTAAGCATTCTTGTTTAGGGGGGAAATCCCCAAACCAGTAAGTATACTGGTTTGGAAGGGAAATCCCTTAAACTTGTAAGCTTGTTCGTTTGGGAAACTCCACCAAACTAGTAAGCATACTGGTTTGGGAAATCCCCTCAAACCAATAAGTCTACATGTTTGGGAAAATTCCCCAATCTAGTAAGCTTGTTCGTTTGGCGAAAATCCCTCAAATCAGTAAGCACTATCTGTTTAGGGGATTTATCCAGAAAGTAAGCACTACAGCGTTTGGGGGATTTCCCCCCAAACTAGATAGGTATTTCGGCGAAGGAATTTCTCCCGTTTATCGAAATATTTAGAGAGAGAACGAAATGTTTGTGCCTTGGTGGTGGTCGAAAAAAAAAGAGAAAATTTATAACAAAAAAAAATTACCTGCAATGGTCGTCTGCCAACGACCGTTATGGTAGTGGATGGCGGGGGAAAGAAAGAAAAAGATCCACAAAAATTTACTTAAAATTTATTGTTTCATTGAAACAGAGGCCAACACATTAACGTGAATTGAATATAAAAGGTCGGTGCTTTGGGAAACAAATTTTTTTCTTGGGTACAAAATTTTAAAGGGAAATTGTAAATTCTTATATATTTTCATGGGTGCAAAATTTCAAAGCGAAACAAAACACTTATTCTTCCTCATCTTCTATCATCAACACCAAATCAGGCCACCACCACCATTTCCCCCCTTTTTTTCTTCTTCTTCTTCTCTCAGTCACCACCACCTCCATTTATCCTTCTTCTCTCTCTGCTCTTTTGTTGAGTCTCTTAAAGCATTATAATGCACAGTGAGCTATAACCATTTGAGTATTACATTTAGCACCTAAAGTTTCAGATCCAGATGTGGCTTCTGGACATACATATAAGCATCTCCGATCCATGTACATAAGGACATTAACATTATCAAATGCATTGACGACAATGTCAAGATTCTGCCAGAAAGTATCACCAAAGACGTTTTTTTGTTTCAGGACCTGCACGATTCTACAGAGCTTCGATATGGAGATGTTAATTAATGGCACTGGCTTCTGAAACAACAACAAAAGATTTTCCCTACCTAATGTTCGAATCTCGGAGTCCCTCCAAAACCGAAAGGGTTTAGGGATCCCTCCATTTTAGTATGAATTGGTTTGGGGAACCCCCAACCAATGTACTTGTTCGGGATTGTCCCAAACCAATGCTGTTTTCCGACAATATTTCCTTTGCAGGAAAACGACTAGAGAGAGAACAGGAAGGGAAAGAAAGAGGGAGGAAACTAAAGAAAGAGGGAGGAGAAGAGATCGAGAGGGAGGAGAAAAGAGAATGGGAGATGAAGAGAGAGAGAAAAAAAAATCAGGTGGTGATGGTGGTGGACGTAGAAGAAGAAAGATTCTAAAAAGGAAAATTGAAAGTTGTCGGTATGGTCGTTTGCCGACAACATTATCAGAGTGGATAAAAAGTGGTGGTGGAGATGTGGAGAACAACAAGGAAAAGGAAACCTATTTCACTCAAAATCGTTTCCCTCTAACAATTAAAAAAAATTAGTTAATTAAAATTAACGAATTTTGACAAAATCTTTACCGAATTTTTTTTATTTCCCCAAAGCGCCGGCAATATAATGATAACTAAATTTACTGTGTTGGTATGAAGAATGGTGTGAAACTATGAACTATCAACTTGACAAGGAAATGGGCCTTTAGGATTAACGCTTTCAGTGTTTAATCTTAACGGTTGATTTTGATGAGATTAGAAAACGAAGGAAGCCAATAATTATGATGGAATCAGCTGTAGGATTACCGAAATAACCCTTTACTTCCATGGCTTTTCGAGTGTTATTTTTTTTTCTTCTGAAATGCAAATTACGTTCAACAAAGAAAAGTTACTATAGGCCCATAATGCTACGAAATGAAATTACAGGGACAGAAAAGTAACTAAGTTAACAAAAGGGTTGAACTAGCAAAAGTCAGCAATTTTGTGTTAATTCGGTATGTGCAAAGTTGTGCGCCACTTTGTTGTAAATTCTCTAGCAGTATTAGTAAGAGCAACTCCAATGTATAGGGGGCTGGGGCACCCAATTTGAATTTGGGAGCCCCAGCCCCTTGCCTCCAACCCGGGAGCCCCATGCTCCCGGGCTCCCAAATGGGAGCCCGGGCTGGGGGCTCCCAGCCCCCAAAATATGGCCGTTGGGAGCTCCAACGGCCATATTTTGGGGTGGATCCCCTAAAAAGGGGATCCACCCCACTTTATTTTGATTTTTTTTTATTTTTTTTTAAACTAATTTTTTTTTTAATCTTCTTATTATTTGAAATACTTCATTTTTAAGTATTTTTCTCTAATTTTTAATTTTTGTGTTTATCTTTTTGAAATTATCTTTCTTGAATAATATCACATTTTAATTCATAGTCGAAATTTAAAATCAAAATTTCGCACACGTACTTCACACACGTATATTATTTTGATTTGGGAGCCCCTGCTGGGAGCCCAACGTTGGAATTGAGCAAAGCCCCGAGGCTCCCAAAATTCAGGGGCTCCCAAAATTGGGAGCCCGAGCCCCCACATTGGAGTTGCCCTAACCAAGGAAGTGCGCAAGACCGGGCTCCCAATCATGTACCAACTACGCACTTTTTAAGGTGCAATATAATGAATGACGGTCAAATTGATTTGATGTAAATTTTAATCATAATCCAAATGTACTATGATATTTATTAAATTTTTTTTTTTGATGAAAGATGATATTTATTAAATTGATCCGCACTTTAGCTGTTCTTTTTTCAAAGAGGCAAAGCGTTATCCGTGGTACGGGGGAGGCAACAAGTCAAAAATTACAATGAAACATCATTGAATAGATAAAATGTGAAGTGTGAGAATTACTTTATGTACCAAGTAGACATTAGTTTAGAGAAATGCTATAGCATTTTTTTTGGGCCTCTTGCATACTCTCTTCAATTGTTCTTTTTCTATTATTGTCTCTACGATTTGAATGAGAAGACTACGCATTGAATGAGCTTAGAAGTCAAACTCGAAATAATTGTACGACTTATCTTTAATTCTATCCCACCTAAGGTTAACAAGTGGTAAATTAGAGTTCCTCTAAAATATCGTCATGTTATTTTATAATCAAATAGACCAAAGAACGCGTAAAGAACACAACTTTTTAGAATGAGCTTTTTGTGGAATTCAAAAATTTGCATAAAAGAGATTTCACATATCTCCGCTAACTTCATCTATAATTCTTATGAACCTCGAACTTTGGGTTCATTAAGGTAAAGAACTCCAAATACGGTCTTCAAGCTTCTCATCTAGCGGTCGTGCCTTAGGTTAATGAAAAAGCTACCACCATAAATTGCGAGCAACACAACATACCATTGTTGGTACAATTGTTCAATCTTCCCAACCAAACGAAGGTAGTGAAATCTTTGAATAACTTGATGAGAGATGAGAATGATGAAGAGGCAAGACTAGTGGGTGCAAGAGGAGAAGTCTTCCAATTTGAGAGCTTACCCACAGCTGACTAGTAATTTTAGTTTTACCGATCAACCACTCTATGGTGACGTAGAATATATAGGTAGAGAACAAATTACCCACCACAGATACGCTTTTATTATTACTGTAAAAATGATTTTGATATAGTTTATACACTTGATGTAGGTAAATAAACAAAATACAAACGGCACTGTTGTGAGAAAAAAAGAATTCAAGTTCTGAAAAAAAAAATACCCTCTTCACACAGGACCAACAATCATGAATGGTAATCCAATTTATTAAGCAGCTAGGTAGTAGTTCTAGCTAGCTAATATCAAGTGATTAATCAAGATTAGCTATAACAGCATCGACAACTTCTTGTGTGGTGCTATGTCCACCGAGATCTTTGGTTCGATATTTTCCTTCTAAGATTACTTGCTTTACAGAAGTCTCTAATCGATCAGCAAATGAAGGGAATTGAAGATGTCTAAGCATCATTGCAGAAGATAGCAGGAGAGCTACTGGGTTTGCTTTCTGCTGTTCAACCAGCTTATCGTTCCCAACATTCCCTGCTGAAGCACCTTGCTCAAAAACTGCATGATCTGCACCCACATTTCCTGCATTTGTGTTTGATTTGATTAATACACGTACATAGATTTATTTCCAAAGTGATTGATAAAATGTAAGAGTTTCAGAGGTAGAAGAATAGAAATGTGAGGCACTTAGTCCCACATTGCTTAGGACTTCGGAGTACCTTTCTGACCTAGACAGCACACCTTGTGTTACACATTAGTACATTACCCTTGGTGTTTTGGGGGAGTTCCGTACCTATATTGGTCGGGAAATTTTAGATACACTCACCAAGTGCAGAAGCTTACGGTGGTGGTCTAAGAGGCTCATGCCATGCAAAAACCTAGGGGAAGTTCTATAGGCACCCCAGAATTGCATATATGAACTCTTGAGCCCTTTCATTCTGGAGTCTCGAGAATTGCATATAGGAACCCTTGAATCCTTTAATTCCGGAGTCGAGGTCTCTGTAATTTGTGGATTTGAACAGAATCTAAGCTCTTCCTAGTGAAGTGGCCACTACCTTGGGGTGCTCACATGAATCCAAAATCAAAAGCGCTCTGGTGTTAGCATAACCTTCTACCATGTTGAGCTAAGCTACTTGGGTGGTGCTTGAATCAAGGACAATATGGTTTTGGGACAGGTAACACATCTTCCCATGTATGCATGAATGTAGGTATGAACAAACATAAGAATATACATGAAAACATATCTCCAGTCTAACGGGGTTGAGACTTTAAGAGGACTGAAGGAAACAAAATAGAAAATGAAAAAAGAGAAAGGGTTGTACCTCCTGGCATGACACCAGTGCCTCCAGCAATACCAGCTGCGGTGTTTGCCACTAGATTTCCGTAGAGATTTGGTGTGACCTGAAAAATATGATAGTGACTCAGATGAGCATGAGTGTTATGTATCACGAATGTTACTTGAACGGTTGAACCAAATTCATGTACACGTATATACCTTTCTATATGGAATTATACAAGTAACATTGAATCTAGTAATAATATAACTTCAATTGCAACGTGGACTGTTTCATAACATGAATATAAAGAGTTTTAGCAGAATACATGCTCCAGAGACAAATATGTAAAAGAAAGAAACGTATGAAACTAATGATTCTGTTTTAAATTTGACCCACATAAATTCTTCCGCTAAAAGGTCATAGTTCGATATATAACAAGGATAACCCCACCCTTTCCTCTATATCTTCTTACAGGTAACAACTACATAGCTAGTTCCAGATGCATCTATGATGGAAAAAAAAAATCTGGAGAAGCAGTTTATTTATGGAGATCACCAAGCATCAGAGAACAGACTATAAACTACATGCTTGACTCTTCTGGATTAATTAATATGTTGGTGAGTAAATTACTAGGGTTTTGATTTACATCCTTTGCAGATTATACCCTCCGGATAAACTTTCCAATAGTTGTCTAGACCGGAATATCAATACCTTATTGGACTATACAATGTCAGAGGTATTCTTATGCGGGAAGAAAGGAAAATAAAAATTCAAATATATGTCAACAAGTAAAGAGAAATCTGCAGTAAAAAAGACCTTTATAGATCTACTTCAGAAAAGGAACAAAAATGTGGATCATTAACATACCATGACATCAAATTGCTCGGGCCTTGAGACAAGTTGCATACAGCAATTGTCGACAATAATTTCATTATATTTTATTCCTGGATATTTTGTCGCAACCTCTCGGCATGATTCTAAAAACAACCCATCAGCAAGCTTCATAATGTTAGCCTTGTGCACCGCTGTTACTTTCTTTCTGTTGTTTAGGTAAGCATACTCGAAGGCATATTGTGCAATACGCTCTGAACAGAACTTTGTTATCACCTACCAAATCATATGTAAGTAAATAGAATTTGAAACTTTAGTTAAATTTTCTATGTTTAAACATTAAAATCTCTGTAAAAGAATATTATCTGTACCTAAAGACATAAATTGATGCATTGTCAACTTGTTTATCGAGTTTTAGTAAGTATCTACATACACCATGACAGCCTCGACATCAAAAGAAGTGACAAAACCGATTTAGTAAGGTGCCAATCCTAAAGTTCCATACAGCAAGAAAAAAAAATTGGCCCAACAAGTCATAGCAAGTTTAGGCAGTTAAAACCAGCCAGTATATATGCTTTCTCCTAAGCATTTTTCCACTTATTTATATGAAGTATATACATGCCAGTTTTTGTGTCTACTCTCCACACAATCTGCATGTGCTTCCGCTACATATCACAAATATAATCTCGAAGCCGAAAAGAAACAAACATCAACTTTTGTTCCTTAGAAAGTTATCTTGATTCTTAAGTTCATACTAAAGAACAACACAGATTGCTTATTATGGGCCTCAAGCAAGCTCGAATAAAACTACAATTTCAAATCCTCATTCAGAATAATGGAAGCCAATGAACCATGGTTGTACTTTATTTTTCTCAATCGAAAGTAGATAGTGGTACTTGATGTATGATAGATAATGCACAATGTCTGGTAGAGTTCCCGATAGCTACTTCATGTTAGACCCACAATATTATTTACTAAACTTTCTCTCTCTCACACAGACACGGTAACTAACCAAGCCTCTGCAGTTATCGATATTGTCCTCTATTGTTGCCACCCAAGCCCAAGGGTAACGGGTACAGAGACTTCTTTCCAGAAAAGACTCCGCGAGCCCACCCAAGCCTCTGCAGTTATCGCAATTATAGCCAAATCCCCTATATGAAATTACACTCGCCTAGTCCTACACCCCGCCATGATTTTTAGAGAATGTGATTTCAATATAATGAATAAAATAGCAAGTCTAACAATGACATGCTACTAATTTGATCATTTACCCTAAAAAATACTCAATTAACTAACACAAACATGAAATTGTATATAAGAAAAATGGTACCTTTAGACTCTCAACAACACCAGGAACAACCTCATGTTCCAATCCAGAGTACTCTCCCTCTGTATTCTCACGAATAACAACGATATCGACATTCTCATGCCTGGTAGGTAATCCAGGAAGATTACAACAATTAACCAAAGAAGCAAACAAATCAAGTTCTTTCCTCATTTGAACATTCAAAGAACTAACACCACCACCAACAGGAGTAGCCAATCCACCTTTTAAACAAACTTTATTCTTCTTAATTGATTTCATTACATCTTCTGGTACTTCTTTCATATCACCATGAACTTCAAATTTCTCAAAATAAACAGGTGCGTGCATAACTTCCATTACCTGTTCGACTGCTCCAGTTACAAGAGGACCAATTCCATCTCCTGTAATTAGGGTTACAGCTCTAGGTGCACCATCTCCTGGACGAGGCATATAAGTTACCGATCTCTTTGAATTGAGACTTGATCCACATATTGATGATGATCTTTGAAGAATTTGTTTCAAGATCGGTAAACTTCTTCTTGCCATTAGATCGATTTGATTTCAATAAATTTTTCCCTTCTAACAGGATTGACGATCAATCATGAAAAATTAGAGAGAATGTTATGCGCTGTTGGTAATTAGGGTTGACTTATTAGAATCGGTCGACCAATCAAATAAAGGTGTATTAGTTGTACTAAAATTAAAAGTGTAGGTAGGTAAACCAGAATTAATACCGGTACTGTCAAGATCTATTATTATTGAGTATTGTAAACCGTTGGATAGAAAGATCGTGAGCTTTGGATTCACGCAATTACAGATTCCTTTCTTGATATAGGCTCGTCATTCTCTAGTTGGCCCACCTTTTCGGCCCTTTTTGTCTCTAGGCACCCATTTTGAAGTTGAGATTTTTTTGGTTTTGTATTGTGAGGAAATAAGAAAAGTTTTCGGAGCGATAAGTTTTGAACGGAAACAAACTATTTTGTTTCCTCCAAACGTCACTGTAATTATTTTTCAGTTTTTTAATCTTTATTTTTCCTTTCTGTCCTCCACTAGAACTCCGACCACCTCTACCATACTCCAGCGACCTCCACCATAATATCGACGATCACCACCAACGAATCCTCTTTTCTTCTCTCTGCTCTCTCTGTTTTTCTCCCCTCTTTCCCTCTATATTTTTTCCCTCTCTCATTCTCTCTAAAAAAAAATAAAGAGAGAAACGAAAAGAGAAGAGAGGGAAAAAGGAAACAGAGAAAGAGAGGAGAGAGAAGAGAGAAGGGAGAGGAGAGAGAAATACGTCACCTTTATGCCGGCGACTTGAGGGTGTGTTTGGTTCGTGCTTTTCGGATTTTCCAGATTTTTTCCGGAAACTTTTCTTGTTTTCTGATGGGCCTAAAAGGTCTCCACCCGCAAGTATACGGGCGTCAAGTAATAGTTCCGGTAAGACCGGTTCGTTCCTCAGAGACTAAGTCAAACTAAATTCTAACCTTAAAACTATTGAGATTTAAAAATGGTTTAATGGAGGTAAAATAAAAATAAAATATAAAACTCAAAAATAAATAAATAAATAAGTCGGTATTCAGAAAAAGGGAACCTAGGTTTTCGAATCCGTCTTCCTAACAATTCCAACGACAATTTAATTTTGATCTAATTAGAGAGTTCTTTATATAACTCAGGTTTTAGTCCATGAACGGTCTAAAAACCCGAAAGATTTTATCGTTAAAATAGTAAAAACTTTAATAAATTTATCGAGAAAATAATTATTATGACTTCATCTAAAACCCTAGATAGAAAAGATTTAGCTACTCATGCTAGAAACGATAAATATTTGAATTAGTATAAGAAAAAGAAGAAAGAAACTTAACTTTTCTGCGATTTTCCCACCAAACAGAGTCTAAGGAAGTGATTTCCTTCTGATTTTCTGAGAATTCTGCCAAACGCACCCCTAGGGAAAACGATTTTCTCGTCTTCCCGGAAATATTTTCCTCTCTGAGAAAATTATTTTCTCATCTTCTTCAACTTTCTTTCTCTCTCTAACCTCCTGTTTCTTTCTTACTTTCTACTTATAACTCTCTGTAATCTCTTTATCTTTATCTATTCTATCTCTCTCTCACCAAGAAAACAGAATATAAAAGGAAAATCGAAAACAAAATAAAAGTAATCGTTCATTACAACCGAGTCTCTCTCTCTACAATATCTCTCTGTCTCTCTCTCTAACTTTCTCTCTTCCTCTGTAATCTCTCTCTCTCTCACTAAGAAACTAAGATTACAAAAAGAGAAGCAAAAATCAGAAATTAAGAAAACTCAAAAATGATGAGCTCTCGGTTATATCTCTCTCTCCTCTGTTCTTTTCTCTAAAATCATCCTCCCTTCTCTCTGCTTCTTCTTTTTGTTTTTATAGACGTGAAGACAAGTCGAATATCTCCTCTAACCGACTCTCAATTCAGTTTCATCTTCCTCCAATCTCGGCTTCCCGATTTCCAGCTCTATCTCTCTCTCTGCTCGGGTCTCTCTCTTTCATCTTGTTTCGGTTCTTAACCGTGACTGTTCTCCTCAATAATCGAATCGAATCGAACCTCTCTTGCTCTATCTCTAGGCTTATGTTTAAATCTCCTCAATCTCTCTCTCGGTTTCTCTCTCTAAATTTTCTGTTTTTGATTTGAATTTGATAAGAGATTTGAGAAATAGGAGGAGAGGATAGAGGGAAGGCATTTCACGTACTGTTAGGGGATGGATGATTCTGTGCTTCGCGGGTAGCCAACAAAATGGTGTAGTGCACGTTCACATGGAGCCACGTAATGCTGAATTATGGTGGCCATCGGATCCTGGTGGAAATACCGTATTAACTTACGTCCGGGACTATTTTAGCGGACAACCTAAACAATCTCGTGACCCGTCCTTTACTGACTGAACGTAGCCCACAACTGATCTGGACCGTCTGATCTACTTTTCTCCTGCGTGCCATGTGTTACTGACTCATTTGGTCAACTAACTTTGACTTCAACTTTGACCTTGCCTAATTCGCTCGTCCGGATTCCGATTCGACTTCCGTTTTCGTCCACGGACTCGTCATGGACCCCTCTTCTCATCCGAGCATCAACATTATCCAAACTTACCATGCTACCTTTGTCACCAAATGATCAAAATGCCCCTAACATCAATTTCTCCCGATTTCGCCTGTTTTTCACACTAAACTCCGTAAAATACACCTGAGAAAGAAAATCAAGCAGTTCATAAGAGTAACGGCTCGATATGGACTAACTAGCTCCAATTAAGAGATTGAAATGAGGCATTTTCATGACTCATCATTTTCCCAAAACACCCACATTTACGAATAATATGATGTTACTATATGTAGAGTACTTCTTTTTTTGAACGCAAAGAGTAGATTTATCGTCCATTGAGTTGGGTTTAGAAGCTCTATTTATAATTATAATAGAATTATTACAATATGAGGCTATAACCCGTGTCCGATGGTCATAAACAGTTAATTAAATTTGTAAGAGAAGGTAAAATCTCAACCCTTGGAGATATGTTTGGGAGATGTAATCACAAGCGTTCGAGATAAGTTTCTGAGGTGTAATCTTAGCCATTGAAGAAGAAGGTATATTCTAAAGTAGAGGTTGAAGTATGGGCTTCTGGGCCCCCTAGGATGACCCTAAGAGTATCCGTATGGCATTTAGGGGCCAAAATGTCTTAATCCAAATACTTGATGTGTTGCATATTATATTCATGATGTGTCAATGCCATTGAAATGTAATGAATCTTGGAGTCCAATCTAAAAAAGAAAAACACTTTTAACTTCATTTGGTTTCGTTAAACCACATATTAGTAATGTTTGAAATCAGAATAAGGACAGGCTTTGTTATTTGATGTCTATATTTGCTCTTTTAGTGTCTCTTTTAAAGAAAAAAGATTATCTAAAAAATAATATTATTCACAAGAGTCGAGCCTTAGGCTTTAGATTCTCTAACCAACTACTTTACTAACTCTACTGCTCAAACAAACTTGATATGTATAATAATACAATCTATATATAATCATTATAATAATCTTATATAAATTGTGGGCCTCCTAAATTTGGAGGTATAGCCTCGCATGGGTTGCCTAGGTCCAAGGCCTGACCTGTATGAAATTGAAGATAAGAGTAAATATGTTGAAGATGGTGGGGTGCGGGGGATGGGTGCCTTGGGGAAAAAAAGAAAAGTTTCTTTTGAAAAAAGTTGAAAACCCAAAAAACACACACCAAACATACCCCTCAAGTCGTCGGCATAAAATCGCTGGCCGCCGACGTCTTTCTCTATCTTCTCCTCACTCTCCTCTCTTTTCTCTCTCCTCTCTTTCCCTCTCTTTTCCCTCTCTTCTTTTCCTCTCCCCTCTTTTCTTCTCTCTCTTTCTCTGTCTAAATTCTCTAGAACTTAGTGAGAATATGAGAGAGGGAGAAAAGATAAGAGGAGAGAGGGAAAGAGGATAGAGAGAGAGAGAAAAGAAAAGAGAGAGAAGAGCCAACCGGATTTAGTGATGATGAATTGGTGATCGACGACATTAATGGTGGAGGTCATCGGAATATGGTAGAGGTTACCGGAGTTCTAGTGGAGGTGAAAGGGGAAGAAGAAAGAATAAAAAAAATTGAAAAATAATTAAGAAAATGTTAAGTGAACAACAGATTTTTGACAAAATCCTTGACTTGATGAGTCGCACGGGTAAAAGAACAGCCAAGATTAAAGTTAAACTTTGAAAAAACTGTCTTTTAGTGAAAGTGAGTCTTTAAGTCAAAAAATTTTGTCAAGAGTTTTGTCATTGGCTCCCCAAATAATTAAGGGTGATGTCAGAGGAAACAAAAAAAATTTTCTACACCCAAAACTTATTGCTTCGAAAACTTTTCTTATTTTTCCAGAACACATTATTTTTAAATAGAAATGAATTAGTTAGAAACAAGTTAATTGGTGAGAGAAACTTGGAAATGTCAAATGGGCAAAGTTGGAAGTGAAATTATGGAGTCGTTATTGTAGGGAGCCAATAACTAATGGGCTCATCTTCAACAAAAAAAAAATAACTAACGGGCTCCAGTAGGAGCCAACTTTAGTTGGCAAACCCTAGAGCATGTTTTGTCCTTTGGCATTTAAAATATATCTTCTGAACCAAAATAATTTTGAAGAATCATCCCATTCTCAGCCGTCGGATTAAATTATGACCGTTGCAGACGCTCCTCTCTTCTTTATACATTCAACTCTGCCCATTCTCTAAACCCCATTTCAATTTAGAACTCTAGAGAAAGAAACTCCACAAACTCAATTAGAGAGAGAGAATGCCGAAGATGAAATCACCATCTGATCGAAAACCCCCACTTGCTGAATCCGTGAGTCGACTCAGTTCTCGCTCTATCTTGCGCTCCAAGACTATCCATACTTCCCCAGGTAAATATCCTAAACAGAAACCCTAAATTCCCATTTCAGCTTGTTCTTTTCTTTCATTTTCATTTTCAAAATCAATCTTTAATTTATTGTCAATTTAGTTTCTTAAATTTACTTTTATGGCAAATTCAGTTACTTCGATCAAAACCCAAGTCTCAAAGCGATCTATCAGTCTTCAAGAACCAGAACTCCGACCAGAATTTCATTCACTTTCATGCGAATTCCAAGCTTTGGAAAAGATGATAAAAGATGAAATTAGGGAAAATTATGATATGGGTAACCCTAATTTTGGTAATTGTTCTAGTGTAACTCCATTTGAGAGAGGAAAATTTTATGATGAATACTCTGCTAGAAGAAATGATAGATTGAAGAAAAGGAAATGTGAAATAGAGAAAGAGAAAAAAACTGTTTATAATAGTCTTGGTGTTAATGTTCAATCTGTGAAGAAAACTAGGGTTTCTAAAAACTTAGAGAGTTTAAGAAAATCAGTTCCGGATAATTTTACAGTTACTAGGTCTGAAAATACAAGATACTCTTTGAGAAGCAGCACGAAAGAAAACAAGAAGCCGCTTTTGGTTACTAACTCGGATAAATCTGTTAATGATGGTGAACGAAGCAGAGTTGGGACTCGACGAGCTCGTCAGATCTGAATTTCATATACATAGTCTTTTCTTTGGGTATGATGGGATTGAATTTGTATTTGAGTCAATTTCTCATTGCTTTTTCTTGGAATTTTGATAGGTTTGTGCTTGTAGGTTTAGTAGATATCATTTGAAATGGGGATGATATGGGTTTGTTGTTGTTAAATGTTTTAGTAAGAAATATCATTTGAACTGCTTTGCTTGAGATATAATGTCTAATGACTCTATAGTTGTGTGATCTCAAAAAAGAACCTCTATCAAAATTCTGCCGTCTGTGTACATCTCTACTCGGATTATGCTGGAACTTGACGGGCCAGAGTATGTTGTTACGGTTTTTTTTGAGAAGATGGGTTTCATATGACGAGTTAAATTTTTTAAGAGATTCATTAAGAGGGACAAAAAGAGTTGGTTAGGAAATAAAAGTTGTTGGTTTTGCGTAAGTTTATAATAAGTTGCGGAAAATTAAGTTATCTTGTTCTCTTTTTAGAGTTTTGTATGCATATAAATTAAAAGCCATTTTTAATCATCCGTGGTGATATTGGTGGTGGTGGTAGTTGTATGGTGTTCGAGTCGTGGTGATGATAGTGGTGAATGTGGTGGCTGAGATGTGATTGGGGTATTGCGGTGGAGGTGGTAGTGATGAGGTGGGAGCTAGAGGTACGATTGATTTGGTTAAAGTATAGTGGACGTGTGGTGGCGGTTGAGGTGTGTTACTAAAAGTATGATGGTGGATGTGGTGGTGATTGGTGGAGGAATGGCCATGGTGATGGTGGTGTGGATGATGTGGTGGCTGAGGTGTGTTAGTGCAGACATGATGGTGGTGGAGCCACGGGAATGGTGGTGGTGGAACTAAGTGGGTGCCAGGTAACGTTTTCGTGGTGGTGTAAGTGAGGTGATTGTTGTGGTCGTGAAAGTGTAATAAAGGTTTAATTCCGTAGAGTAAAATTCCTATATAGGTTGAACTCCTATAATTTTAGTAAAAGGAAAAAAGAAAAAAAAAATTAAACGAAATTCAAATTTTAGCTCCAAGTGAAGTAAGATATTTCACCTTACCAAAATAACTTATTTCTTTCATAAAAAAAAGGTAACTTTATTTTCTAACTATTTAGGAGTAACATGTACATAAAATAGCATTATTTTAGGCCAGCGCTTTGGGGAAAGCTAATGGTGCGTTTGGTTGCAGGATTCATGAATCCACGGATTCATGAGTCCTTGGGATTCATGATTCCACGGATTCATGAATCCAAATGGTTTCTTTTGGTTTGTTTGGTAACCAATAAGAATTCTAGGATTCTTGATTCCTTCATTTAAAATCCTTTGGTTTGTTTGTCTATTATATTTGGATTCTTACAAAATAAGATTCTAATTAAAATAATATCCTTCAAATTCATGAATAATATCCCAAAAACAAAATCTCATCCAAATATTGTCTCTTGGTAACTGAAATTTCATGAAACCTTTTTTTTTCACGAAAATTTCAAAAATAGTTAATTCTTTCTACAAAATAATTATTTCAAAAATATTATTTTTTTTCAAAATCATTATTTTTTCGAAAATTATTATTTTTTCAAAATCATTATTTTTTTCAAAATCATTATTTTTTCGAAAATTATTATTTTTTCAAAATCATTATTTTTTCGAAAATCATTATTTTTTTCAAAATCATTGATTTTTTCAAAAATCATTATTTTTAAAAAATAATTTCTACAAAATAATTATTTTTCAAATATCATTATAGTGATTTTTGAAAGAAAAATGATTTTTGAAAAAAATAATGATTTTTGAAAATAATAATAATTTTTGAAAAGAATAATGATTTTTGAAATAATAATGATTTTTAAATAATTATTTTGTAAAGGGAAATAAATTTTTGTTGATTTTAAGTTTGAAATTTAGGTTTATTAATCCAAAATCCTAGCAAATCCTAGGGGGTAGGGTGAGATTTTAGTCCAATACAAATTTTGGAATTAGGAATCCTTAGGATTCAAGAGTCCTAGGATTCTTGGTAGCCAAACAGACCAAGGATTCATGATTCCTACCAAATTCCACTTTTGATAGGAATCCTACTTAGGAATCCTGCAACCAAACACACCATAAATAGTTTCCGGGATTTGAAATTTTAAAGGGAATATAAAAAATTTTGAAAAGTTTCCGGGGAAACATATTTTATGGGGAATATGATTCAAAATAAAAAACTCTCCCCCTCACCTCCCTCCACCTCACCTCACCTCCCTCCACCTCATCTTCTCTCTCTCTTCTCCGATAGGTCGCCGGCCGGAAAATTTTCCGGCCGGCGACCATGAAATTTTTTTTTTCTCTCACATCTCTCTCTCTAAACTCCGGCGAAGGGGGTTTCCCTTCGCCGGAGTTCCGGTCTGTTGAAGTCGGAGTTTAGAGAGAGAGAGATGAGAGAAATTTTTTTTTTTTTTTTCATGGTCGCCGGCCGGAAAATTTTCCGGCCGGCGACCTATCGGAGAAGAGAGAGAGAGAAGATGAGGTGGAGAGAGAAGCTGAGGTGGAGGGAGAGAAGTGAGGTGGAGAGAGAGAGCTGAGGTGGAGAAGCTATTTTGCTTTCCCCCTAAATAAAATTGTCAAACAAAATTGACCAAGTCTTCACACCCCGGAAACTATTTAGCTTTCCCCAAAGCGCTGGCCTTATTTTAGACATCTCTATTACAAACACAAAAAGTTTGCAATATCACATTTTGTGACTCAAATAAGGAAAATTTTGGTTGCCAATAACAAACGTAATTCTTAAGTGGACACAAACCTCTTTGGGTGTAAAAATAATCTATTAGTTTTTGGGGACAATTGTATTTTTCTTTCTCTCTCTAAAATTCTTACCGCCATCACCACCAAGATTCGAAGCTTTTCTTCCTCCACATCAGTGACGGAACCAGGACTAAAGATAAAGGGGGGCCAATGTAATACGACTCATTTGTTACCAAGAGACGACCTTTATATACATTTTTTGAAATAAGACTCGTACCACCGATTTTTTTTTTTTATGAGAAATTAACTGCTACAATAAATCAAAATGAACTGGTACTAGAAAGAAAACTCGGGAGGGAGTTAAAATTATGATTTTGTTTAATCTAATTGCTTCTATTGTCCAATCAATGTGAATGATTGATCTATATCTCACACTCAAAAAGAAAATTATAATTTCTTGATAAGGTTTTCAACAAAAAAAATACAGTCATTGTTTTTTAAATTAAAAAGAGCCTATTAAACCTTATTGGTATTAGTGACTCGTTCATCAAAAAAATAGCAGGGTCATAGTAAATTAAGAAGTCTTAAAAAACTAAGACTATATTTGAAAATTATGCCATCTCAAGGGATTGAACCCGGATTACTCACGTCATAGCTAGGCAGTCCAACCAAAGAGCCTATTAAACCTTATCGGTATTAGTTACTTATTCTTTATACTAATAGTAGGGTCATAGTAAATTAGGAATATAATGCAACTCTCTACGGCTAGGCCGAGGGGGGCCATGGCCCCCTCGGACCTAGCTGTAGTTCCGCCCCTGCTCCACATCAACACCGATTCCATTAGGATCAGACTATATGTCTACTAAAATTGCCAATTTCTCGTTTCTAGTATTTATGAGATACATTACCATGTTTTTTTTGGTTTCCATGTCTTTTTGTGGTTTGGACATATGATTTATCCTTTTCAATCAACAATTAATCAGATGGTAAAATCTTTAATTGTGTTCACTGATTAACAATGGATTTGATCTTCTGTATATTGAACAAATCACAAATACATATTTTAATTATACAATCTACATCTCTCTATACACACCCATATATTTCTAGAGACAGAGATTTTTAGAGAGAGAAGAGGTGAAATCATGCATACAATATTTCCTCTCTAGATCTCGATTGTTTTAGAGATATAAATCGTTGAAAGAAAATCTAGGTATAATGTTTTAGAAGAACTTGACAGAGAATTCGAAGGAAGAAGAAAGGGAGTGTCGGCTTTTCTGGATTTGACTATGAAAGTTTTGGGCTGAAGTAGAATGAAGCTCACATAAAAAAAAAAGTAACTAATTGTGTTTGCATCCAATAATGTTGTCCACGTAAAAAAGAATTGATTGTCCGTATATTGCGCACCAAAATTTTAATCTGATACTTGACAAATTTTTATAGTTTTTACAAAATGCAACAAAATCATAGATGTTTTCGGTGACAGCAAATACTCAAGGTAAAACATCAAAATGCAGAAAAATTGAGTTAGGTGCTGTTTGTTTTTTCATTTTTTCAGATCTGAAATCTGAATTGGCGACCAATTCAGATTTCAGATGTTTGTTTTTTTTATTTAGTAAAATCTGAAATTTTGTCTGAATGAGTTAGAGGTCTGAATAGGCTGAATAAAAGCCCATTATTTTCAGACTTTAAAACAAGTCTGAAAGGTAAGCCCAATATCTGAATTATATTTAATGACATTTTTAACCCTGTGATTTTACAAAAATCCATCCCACTTTCAAGAATTTCACCAGCACCATCACCGGCTAAAACAACCACCACCATCGGATAAAACCACCACAACCAAAATCAAAACCACCACCACCACCAAAATCAAAACCACCACCACTACCACCATAATCATAACCACCACCACCACCAAAAGAGTAATAACCTAAAACATAAAAACCCATGCAAAACTTTAGGTTAAAAGACTGTATCCATCAAACAAAAAGTTGATCTATCAATGAAAAAACAAATGAACAATCAATATAGAATTGCTAGTCAGATGAAGTTTACATATATACAGTTCAACATGACAAGATAAGAAAGGGGGTTGTGGGTATAATAAGATGGACTATGAAGAAAACCCTAGTTTCCATAATCCAGCCGCCATAACATTTACTTATTTGCAGTAGGAATTATCAGCAAACCACCCTAGTTTCCATAATCCTACCGGACCGCCACCATCGACCACCACAAACACCCACGACCACCACCAAAGAGCAGGTATTTCGTTAGGTAGAAAGAGATCGGTCGGTTAGATAGAGAGAGAAATCGGCGTGAGTATTTGGTTCCATAAGAAGAGATCTGGTGAGGGTCTTCGATGAGAGAGAGAGAGAGAGAAATCTGGCGACTGTGAGGGAGAGAAGTAGGAGACGGAGATCTACTCCCTCTCAAAATCAAAACACATAAAAAAAAAACCCTAAAATTTTAGGGCTTTTATACTCCTTATTTTACCAAGACTTCGGGACAAACATAGAATTTTTTTATTTGTAAGGGATATAAAAGTCAAAAACCTATTCAGACCTAACAATTCAGATTTGAAAAACAAACATCTGACTCGTATTCAGATTCATGCATATTCAGATTCAGTCATTTCAGTTCAGCAAATTCAGATTCAGAAATTTCAGATTCAGACACAAATGAAAAAACAAACAGCACCTTAGATCAAGACTGACAGATCGAGTACCTTTTTGTGGCAACCTTATTTTGTAAATCTTAGAATATAACACCAACATTATCTTCTACATTGTACCTTTTTTGAATTTTTATCTAAAATTGCAATCCAACAACAGTCTCAGAATCAGTTCATCTTTTTCACTTTCACATCACATCTTATGCAGCAAACAAGTTACACCAGTAAGCAGAACACTACCCATCCTTACATTTTACATATACTCTGAAAGAATGAGAACACCGAAGCAGGAGCTCAATTACATTCGATAAATTATGACGAGCAATAATGGATAAGAGGGGCACAAGAATCATGAATCCAGAGTAACCGAAACCACAACAGCTTCTAACAGAAAGAATATGATCCATCGCGCTTTACTTACAGATATGGTCCTTGTATGAAATCTTTGCCAAGCTCTCAGAGCTTCATCGAAGTGGGTTGAACATTCATCAAATTATATATTGTATGACGATGAAGCCTCACCTGAACCATATTCTCCTCTTTATGTCTAGGGTTGACGTAGTTGCCTAATCTTTGGTCACCCATCTATTTCCACGTACTTGGTACCCACTATAACTTTGATCGCTGCTTTCTCCACCACTCTCTGCACTTGTATATCCTGATCTTCGACGATGGTGTTTCTTTGGCCTTGTATAACCACTGTCACTAAAGCTACCATTCAAGAGTGGATCGTCTATTCCACGTATAACTCTTCTTGTTGGTGATGATGAGCTTATGCAACTATCGTCTTTGGTTCTTCTCTTCTCTTTGTCGTTTCTTTTTATGTTCTCGGAAATCTTGTGTAGTTTCTCGTTGATCCTTGTGAAACCTTTCTCCATAGGCTCCACCGCTTGGGTTACAGTGAATTTAACATCATTCACGATCTGTGTTATAAGAAAATATACAATTTTATGATCTATTTTTCTCTCTCGTGACTCGTGTCTAATATACGTTGCAATTAGATGGAGAAAATAAAAGGTAAATGAAGCAACATCTCAACTAAATATGGGCCTTGCCGAATCGGAGACATAGGTCCTCTGCTAATTATTCTAACTGGTGATTAAACAGCAACCATTGCAATGCCCCACACCCAGATTGTAGGCACTAGGGACGTTCATGTGACTCCTGGGCAAGACTGAAAACAAGCAGATGCTTCCTTGTAAATCCAAGAGGCCGGTTTGATTTACAAAGGAGACCATACCGCATTTTAGTCTCTTTATGAGTCGTCAGGATGTCCCAAGTGTACGGGTGCATAGCGTTAGAAACAAATGTTCAACCACCCGTGAGTTAAGTTTGTGCTCCCTAATGCAGTCTTCTGAATAACTACTTAAATACCCAAATTACTTCACATTTGCTTGATTGTACGCCATTATAGAATTATAGAAGAATTAAGTAGGGGAGAAGAGATCTTACATATCCACCTCCACCGAAGACGACATCCTTAACACTTTCTCTGAGGGTCATTCCACTCTTTATGTCAACATCAGGTTGGGGTAGTCGTAGCTTTGTGGGTCGCTCACTATCCCTAACCTCTTCTGGATCTAAAGGACAATCTGCAGAAACATAGTCACCAAGGACCGAAACAGTCCCAGTGAAGGCATTCCCCATTAACGCGTATGGCTTGGCAGGGAAGACATAGAGATGAACAACAGAAGCAACGGCCATCTGTGCTGGAAGAACATATAGTATTGTTAAACTTCTCAAGATTGTGTTTGGCTCAACACAGATGAATATTTCAAAGAACAAAATTTTAAGCAGTCAAAATCTCGATGATAAACAATAATTAGACCATGATAATGATATTAATAATAAAGTGGGTAGCTAACTGCAGGGAATATCAACAAAATACCTCTATACAAATGATGAAGTCCTGAATGCTTGATTTGAATTGCAAACCCTGAGCTATTGGACTTTTGAACAAGCCTAGTTGATAAAGGAGGGCAACTGCTATACCTTGCCACCATGTCAAAAAGACAATTGATTTAAACATCAGAAATTTGGCCAATGGCTTTATGTGTGCCAGTTCATCTTTCGTAACCGTATAAAATTGAACCAAACAGTACAACGCCCATGACTGACTGAAATTGAGGACCACTGCAATATAAGGGTACCTACAAAAGTTGGAAAAAGCAACATCAATCAGAGTTTCTTGCAAAAGACGTACATAAATTAAATGAGAAACAGTTTCATTAATAGGTGCACTGGGGGAAGCTCTTTACAGAAAATGTAAATTTAACTTCTTTTGTAGTAACTTTTTCCCTTTTCTTTTCTTGCAGGTGACTCGTATTGGAGGCATACTCTTCTTGGTGAAAAAAATAGTCCAGTTTAAAGAATGGAGAACAATAATAAATTCAAAATGCATTTTACTGAAAACAAACAGGGAAAGATTAATTCAACGTATACTTCTTCCTTAGATCTACAAATAGTTTTTCCATAAGCTAACTTACCTTCTTAACTCAAATTTTCAAAATAAGCTTACTTACCCGCATTTCAACTTAAACTCGCCTTCACAATACACTCCAAATGCTTCTAGAATAACTGCTAAAATAGCACTAAAACTCTTTATTAGCATCTGAAAAAAAGGAATAAATAAGATAGGTTACACAAAAGGCGACATGACATGGTTTTATAATTCATAAAGATGAAGGAAAATGAATTATTCAGGGAAGGCATACATATTGAACAATTCCAAACTTCACAACTTGGTAAAACCATTGACCTAATTTCCACGGCTTCAAGAAATATTTCATCGGGAAAGGATGTGTGATAACTCCCTTCTTTTCAGCAGTATGTTGTATAAGGGGTGTTTTGGAACTTGCACGCCCTTCTCTCCTCATGAATTCGATGGTCCTCTCTTCTCCACCTTGAAAGAAAACAGATTCACAACTCAAACAAACTCAACCAAGGCCATATTTAATCAGATACATGTAATCTTACATAACAAACCATACATCAACACTTCATCAGTACAATTGCAGCCTTCATTCTCTACCGAGAATATGTGTGCCTACCGAGAACAGTGAGATAGGACTTGTGAACCACACTTAAATTTTAACCCCAGATAAGCTGATGGTGTACTGTGTCCCAGGATACTAGCCTTTTCTATCCAGATGAAGACCATTCAGCACAGCTTTATCTACTGACCAATCCTGGGTGAGTAATCCCATGTTATACTATCATTTTCAGTAAAAATTTTCATAAAACCGCTTACTATGGAATGGCATAAGGTTTGTAAGGAGAATAGAAAATAGTGATCACTGTACTCTATGATCTGGAAATTCCGATGTATAAATATATATACCTAACTGTAATGGTAACTGGTTCACTGCATATAAGGTTCCCATAAATTCATGCACCTTCATGCTTACATGTTAAAAGCCTTATATTATAAGTACCAACAGGCTGAATGTCGCAACCTTAACAACTACCCCAGAAAGTTGCATTTCTGGCCATTTAAATATCAGACACCACTTTATCAAGACTCTTTTGTTTTGACCTAACTTAACATTATCTACTATTTAGTATTTACAACATTCTTGAATTCTTTGATGGTATATTTCTTGGAACCACCAGACAGAGGCAGCCATCTCAGCAATCTCAACTCCATGTTTCCTTCTTTTGCTTATAGACTAAATTTATAACTAATCCAATTTGAATCTTAAGATAAAATCATTGGAGCTCTTTGGAGAGGCATACCCAAGCAAGCAACGAGGTATCTTCCAAAACAATACATGGCAAAGGCCTCATAGCAATCACGTAGAATCTCGAAGTCAACACTAAGTGATGGTTCCGCCAAGGATATAAACTGCACAGATTGATCATTATCAGTATGGGATATTGGTGCTTAACAAAACGAACGAAAGGGAAAATGAATGAGCTCTGTACATGCATACTATTTCAGTAAGCACTATGCAGCAAACAAAATATGAGGCACAAAGTATATCACCAATTTATTTTGGATTCTCTGATCACTATTTATACATAGTTTCATATGGATAAGAATTAGAAATCTTACCGATTCAATGGAATAGCAAGGAACCATTAAAACCACTCCAAGCAAAAACTTTTGTTCCTGTGATAAACAAGAACCAGAAGTGTTGAACAGCGAAAAATGAATAATTTAACTAAAGATCGAACACACATAAATATGAACCAAAGGTGAGTTTGGAGGAAAACCTCGGGATTCTTATACGCTGAAAGGTGCTCGAATACAAGGTATAATGAACAAGCAAGAGTTATAAGTACAAGGGTTCCAGCAGTAATCGCCGCCCATGCTGGCGGAAGATAAGACAGAGTGAGGTGGAGATACTCGATCATCATTGTTAGCTTTAATAACTACTGCTTGGGCTAGTTATCGATGGATAGCTACCATAATGAAATCCCAGAATCCCAAAATTAGAGTTCCCAATGATAAGAAGCATGGTTTGCTATAAGTAGAAACATATGATCCGTAACCTGCATAAAAGATAATCAGCACAAAAATTGGAAGTTGGAACCGCGAATCTCCTGAATTTGCAATCGAACAGTCAAGCCTCTGTGTAAAACTAAAATCACGAAGCCAGAACTATAAGTTGATTAATTATGAGGTTGCTACGATCACTTAGATTTTGATTGAGTGTATTATGACACGACTCGGTAGTCGGTGCCATTGGTGTTAAGTCATTGATTTGAAAACAACTATTTCTCATCCAATATGGGGGAATTTAATTGAAGTTGTTGCAAAATTATTTGAGAAACAAAACCAACACTCATGAAAAAACCAGATACACTTCATTTAAACTCCATCAGTTGGAATCACAATATTAAAAAATCAAGCTTAGAGGAGATCAGAGAGGTTCAAATCAACCGGGGCAGCGGAACCAGTTCAAGTCCAAATGGTAATCAGGATTGAATTCAGAAAGCTCTAATAAACAGAAATCTAATCTCTTCTTACTTACAAATTCAATTCTACTAAATACAAAACAAACTAGAAAATAAAAAGAATCAGGATAGCTAATTATCAAATAAATATAACATTTGACTGGAATTTGTGACAGAATAAGAAACATAGTGAAATTGATAGAAGTATTGGACGAAATTGAATACGATCAATCAAGCTCAAAAATTATTTCCAGAAGAAAGAAATTTATTGAAGAAAATTCAACAATTAGACGAATCGGGAACTCGAATTTGAGAATACAATAGATTTTAAATTCTTTAAAGGGGAAAGAAGGTAACCTGGTAGACGAGTTTGACCAAAGACGAAACCCTAGTTCTTCACCTCTGGTTCTTTTACGTTCTATTTCTCTCTCTTGAAAGTCTTTCGTACTCTCGGGTTTGATTAACGGATATCCAAAAGGAACATTATTCCTTTGGGAAAATGGGTCAAACGACGCGATAATTAAACCCATTTTGTCCAAATGACCTCATAACTTCACAAGTACTAAATCCATCAATTACCCCTTTGTTTTTTGGGTTATTTCCCTAATGGCCCCCAACTTTGTGACCAGCTTCCCGTCTGGCCCCCTAAATTAGCAAAAAATACCCATATGGCCCCCTTTTTCCGTTATCTTTAACTGTTCGTTACTCTCTCTCCTCCATCTCATTTTCTCTCTCTGCCAAGTCACCTATCACGGTCACATCATCATCTTCTCTGGCATCGGTCGCCGGCCGGTTAAATTTCCGGCCGGCGACCCCAGCCGGAGAAGATGATGATGTGGCATTGTAGGTGACTTGGCAGAGAGAGGAAATGAGGTGGAGGAGTGAGAGTAACGGACAGTTAAAGATAATGAAAAAAGGAGGCCATATGGGTATTTTTGCTAATTTAGGGGGCCAAGCAGGAAGCTGGTTACAAAATTGGGGGCCATTAGGGAAATAACCCTTGTTTTTTATTTAGTAAAAACAATATCCACCACCTTGTGATGCAGTGGTTGGACAATCCCACTTCCGATAAAGCCAGTGTGGGGTTCTGGCTCTCAATTTTGGGAGCCCCGAAATTTTGTCTCAATTCCAACGTCAGCCTCCCAACAGAGGCTCCCAAATCCAAATGATGTATGTGCGCGAAGTACGTGTGCGAAATTTTGATTTTAGATTTCGACTATAAATTATTAGATTTCGACTATAAATTAAAATGTGATATTATCCGAGATAGATAATTTCAAAAAGATAAACACAAAAAAAAAAAAAAAAAGAGAAAAAAAAAAATTCAAAACTAGCTCTAAACATTTTAGGGGATCCACCCCATTTGTTACCGTTGGGAAACCCCAACGGTAACATTTTGGGGTTGGGAGCCCCCAGCCCGGGCTCCCATTTGGGAGCCCCGAAGCCTGGGGCTCCCAGCCCCGGGGCTCCCGGGTTGGGCGTAGGGGTGGGAATCGGTCCGGACCGGTCGGTATCGGACTCTAACTTCATCGAACCGGTCGACTCGGACATAAACTGTTGGTGACCACCTATTTACTCGGGCGGACTCGGACGGTCACTCTCAAAAATTCTTTGTCCATTGACCGTCCAAGACCGTTTATTTTACCTGGCCAGTCGGACACCGGACGGTCTCGGTCCAGATTTTCCAATAAAATTTACTTAAATTAAGAACTTTATTTTTATTACCACAAACAAAATTACTTAGAAATAAAGATGTTTAACCAAGAAATCAAAAATAAATATAAAAAGGAAAAAAACACAGTTGATCATCATTTGACAAGATATAATTAAGCCATGTACTAATGTTTGGTCTTCTAGAGGACTGTATGACTATAGCCAACGACCATCATATATTCATATGTCTATAAAATTCAACGGTCAACTTCTAAAAATGAGGACAGTTTAGTCGGTCAACCTATTCGGCCACTCGTACCGGTCGGTTATTTAGACGGTCTATATTGGTCGGTCGGTTAGCGGTCGGTCCTTCGACATAGAATTTTGACCGTGACCGTCCGCCAATTCTTTCGGGCCGGTCGGACACTGACCGTTATGACCATCGGGTATCCATGGACACTTTTTATCTCGGTCGAATGGGTCGGATAGCGGTCTTCCGGATCTTTTTCCCACCCCTAGTTGGGCGCCATAGTATGGGGGCTGGGCTCCCAAAATTTGAATTTTGGGAGCCCAGCCCCCATACACTGGATTTGCCCTTAAGTTCATGAGCTAGACTTTGACAGACAAATTATGGGTCCAAGTCCAAATGCTAATGGACCCTTTCATATAAAAAATATAGAGGTAAAAAAGAAATTGACACGTAAATAAACAAAAAAATAATTTTAAGAAAACTCCTAGCATAAGGTTGTCTTTAAAGCTTTGTTTCATTAGGTGAAAAGAATCCGATATGAAAATCGATATTTTTTGCGAAGAAAGAAAGAGCAAATTCGATAAACAAGACTTTATAGGCAATGCCTTTTATTGTTCAAGGCAAGGTATTTTGCAAATTTGACTTGGTCAACTCCTTGTGGCCAAGCTTGGTTAAAGGCAATACATTTGAGAGTTATTTTCACCCACCCCGTAAATCAAGTAAATAACTAATTAAATCCTTTTGGAATCAGAACTTAGACAAATTCAACAGGTTTTCATGGGGTCAGAAGGTTTTCGAACGAACTTTATATGTCTTAAAGAACGCTTTGCCTTGCTATATTGAAAATGTCGGCAACTGAGACTAGTCGGCGGACTCGGGACTAGGATTAGTCGCTAATAGTCGTATTTACACGGGACTAGTCGTATAATATAAATATATATATTTTTTTGTATATGTAATTACATATAAGCATAAATTCACACCAACTAAAGTATTCTACAACAATACTAGATTAAACGCTATGAAATCAGTCAAAAAATACTAAGAAATCAAACCACTATAACTATATTCTAATTATAAACATGCTTTCAACATTAAAAGACTAAGAAATCAGTCAAAAAATGACTTTATTGTTTCAAATCAACCAAAAAATGAACAAAATCAGTTCATTATATGAAGTATATAACCTTAACGATCAAACTAAACTTACTAATTTGTGTTAGTAGAGAAAAGTCACCAAAAAACAGTATATAAAGGATAAAACCAATTCATAATGAGTATAAAACACTAAATATTCAACCCTAACAAGTCAAATCTAATTGTCAACAAGTTCTACAACATTAATGAAGTATAAACCACTAAAACTTAACATTAATTTGTGTTGTTATTGAAAAAAGTAGCAACTTATGATTTCTATAAAGAGTAGTTAAAAGTAAAATGAAGAACATAGAGAGATAAAATTATTAGAAGTCTTGTTTGGAGAAGAAGATGGGTTCAAATCAACTAGAATCTTGTTTGATTGATGTTTGGGGATGAGAAGATGACTGAAGAAGCCAAAGCTCAAACCTTAGAGCAGTCTTCTCGATGGAAAAGAGGAAAGAAATAGTTGTTGTCCTTATAAATCCCGACTAGTCAACTCGACCCCAGTCGGTTCGAGTCGGGGGTTTAGGCGAAACTAGTCCCGACTAGGGTTTTAAACCCTAGGCGAGTCGGCAAAGTGGCGACTGAGGAGTAGTCGGGGACTACTCCCGACTTTTTCAACATAGTTGTCTCGTGCAATGGAGCCAAAAAAGATAAAGAGAATGGGTTTACTTACTGTATGAGTCGGTGTCTGATGATACATAAGATGGTCAACCGTTGACTGACGTCAAGAAGTCAAGAAGAGACCAGAAGCCCAACAGGTCAACCCGTCTCAAGGTAACAAGACCGCTGGGCACGGAAAGACCTGCCACCTAAGCCAACAACTGAGAGGTCGCCAAGATCAGCTAAGGAGCTCTAACCCTGTTCCGCCTAAAACACAACTAGGTCTGCCTTGGGACTCTCAAGAAGTATAAGGGGGTCCACGTAAGCAAAACCGATGCCTTACACCCTAAATTAAGAGGACAGAAGCGCGCCACACGTTTACCGACTTAATCCCGAATCTTCCTAAAGATCTCAGTCGGTTAAAGATCCTAAGTGTTTAATTAACTTGGGCTTCAAGAGTCTCAAAGGAGGAAACATCTCCTAGAAGATCTATCAACTTAGTAGGATACCAACGAAATATCCTTAAAAGTAGGAACTTTTAATTATCCTAGATACGAGATAAACCAAAAGATAAACCCTAACTACGATCAGTAGTCTAATTCTGGAAAGATGGATCACCAATGCCTCATCTACACCGTCTATCACAACCGGTTTAATTCGGCCTATAAAAGGGCACCTCATCACCTTTACCAAAGTAAGTTGAATACATTTTACAATGATCACGTTTACAGACAACTTCAGTAAGTACCTATGAGACACTTGCCATATGCAATTACAACTACTTCATTACGTTTACAGACAACTTCAGTAAGTACGCGTACTTGTTCCCAATGAAGCATAAGGTGAAACCATTTGAGATGTTTAAACAATTTCAGAGTAAAGCAGAGAATCAACTTAACAAGAAAACAAAAGTCATCTGATCCAATTGTGGTGGCGATTATTTGAGTCAAAAAGTGGACGATCATCTACGGAGTTGTAAATTGTTTCCCAACTAACTCCTTCCGGAACATCTCAAATAAATGATGTGTCTGAAAAGAGAAATCAAACACTGTTAGACATGGTTCAATCTATGATGAATCTAACCAGTCTTCCGACTACTTTCACTGGATATGCTATAGAAACGACCGCTTACACACTAGACCAAACTTCGTCTAAAGTTGTAGAAAAGATAACATATGACATAAGGAATGAAATCTAAAGTTATCTTTTCAAAAAGTATGAAGTTGTGAAACTTATGTAAAACATTTAATAGGAGATAAGCTAGTACGAGTGTAAGATAAATATTTCTTTGTGGGTTACCCAAAAAATATTACTTCTACAACCAAGTAGACACAAAAGTGTTGGTTGCTCGTGATAGTGTCTTCTTAGAATAGAAAGTCATTTCCAAGAAAAAAAGTGGGAGTAATATAAACATCGAATAAATTCAATCTGAGCAACAAACTGACATAAATATACATGCGTTAGTAAAGTCGGTACCTGAGTATAACAACTCTTTGGGAATAAACTGAAGGTAGAATTGCAACTCAAGATAAAAAAAAAATGAGACTACCATACAAGTCGAAATGGATTTGCAAGAAAACTCACAAATAGTAAATAGTACTTAACCTTTTGCTCAAGTACCGTAAGTCAGAGATGATTGAAATCTATTTCAAAGGACAAAGTTCCTACTGTTAGAAGATAATGAGCCTAGTACCTAGAAAAAAGTTGTGACGAGTCCAGTCTCAGAATAATAGCTTAGAGTCATGAGATCTCAAATGGAATCGATGTCGTACAATCAAGTTCAGATCTTGGTTAATTTGCCCAATTGGGCAAAGTTTATTGGATGCAAATGAATTTTCTAACGAAAAAAAAAGCGAGGATTGAAACGTGAACGACTTCATAACTAGACTAGTGGCTAAAGGACAAATAGATTCATGACATAGACAATGATACGAGTCTTTTTCTCCAATCACTATGCTTAAGTCCATTAGGATCATACTGACGATTACCGCTCATATGATTATGAGAAGGGAGGGGGCTAAAGGCCCCCCGACATAATTGATGTAGGCTCCAGAGTAAACACAAATTGTGGTCCCGTGTGTAATCCGGGTCCTACAACAATTATGTGGGTGGCCTTTTAGCCCTCCCCTTATTAAATTTGAAAAATACATGTCGAATCCACCTTCTTCAAAAGGAATTTGAAAGATTCCTCAAAAGGAATTTGAAAGAGGATGTGTATGTCATACAACCGAAGGGTTTGTTGATTTCAACTACGCTAGTAAAGTTTGCAAGTTTTAGAGATCCATCCATTTATGAATTGAAACAGACCATTAAGAGAATCTTTATTTCAAAGAGGCAATCAAATGGTTTGATTTCCTTAATTTGTTTTTCTATCTGTATGCAAAAAGAGATAGTTATTTGTAAAAAATGAAATAGTTGTTGGCAGAAAATATCAACTCTGTTAAATAAGATTCACTTCCTATATGTTTCTTCCCTAAAGCCAATGAATTGATGTTTTTTCAATAATTGTTTGCAAAATCAAATTGTTTTATTCTACAAACACTATATGCAAAGGTAAATGGTGCTCAGCAAAATCAAACACTTGTTCGCAAAAGTTAGCACTCCTTCCTTAAGCAAATAACTATACCAGTTCCAGGAACACTTAGTTCAACATTAAAATTTATTCACATTAAAACTTCTCAATGCTATTGACAACCAATACATGAAAGCAAGTACGTCGCTTGTTTGCCGTAACAGTAAGATTCGAACCAGGGTCTGGCCCGTGGAGAAACACTCATGCTAAAACCAGTCATTGTTGTGATCCCTTGAGAACAAGGATCCAATTTCATATTCTACAATTGGCAGCTGCGAAAAAGTAAAAAGTGTTCCTTAGCAATTGTAGTTAAAATACCATGTTTCCGAGGCAAGACTCCTAAAATTTCAAAAAGAGAAGGGATAGACAACGATTCAGCTAAAGAGAAATTATTTACCACAGTAAACAAACTGGTTGAGGTCTAGGGTTACCCTGCCTTGCTTTGCTACATCGAACGAGTTAAAAAGATTCCTGCCAATATTAACAAGCCTCATAATCCGAAATTGCCACAATCAAATCTTCGGTGTTCTTTTTTTGGTATCAACAAATATAGACTAAATAAACCGTATAATAGCTGAAGTTTTCTTTTGAAATCATACCGAGCCGATTGTAAGAATATAGAAAGTGACATAAAGTCGTCCAGCCTAAACCTTCCAGTTTTGTTTTGATCGAAACTCTGAAAATGGTAAAAAAAGATCAGCAACTTTCAAGAAAAATAAGCACTTCCAATTTCCTATTAAAATGCTGAGTTCCCACGTGCTCCTGCTAGTAGTTCATGGTGATTCGCAAGTAGGAATGTCGGATTTCTTTCTATAATTTACTACTAGAAGCATGATTCAGTGATAAATCTACAATTTTAGAACTTATATGCTTAAATTCAAAAGGTTTACCTCACAAACTGTGTAGAAAGCAGGAGAGTCAAGGGAGAAACCAACTTTCTTCAATGCCTGTAAACAAGGTTAACAAGATGAAATAAGTTAATGTCCATAAATAGGGTAATTGACTTTTAATAGCTAAGAGAGTGAAAATAACTGATCAAAAGCAAGAGAGAACAGCCATTGTGAAACCATCGAAACTAAGAATGCAACAGAAATATGTGAACCACCACCGCATATGCTTGCTTATGAGACCATATGAGCTATGTTGTTGATATAGTGATATATCGCTGACATTTCCTTGATGTTATCAATCACCCACTCACCAATATGAAACAACCGATATGCAAAACTATCTTATACGTCAATGATATGTTGTGCAGTATATGCAAATAAAACCATGCCTTCTTTCAAAAGATTTGCAAATAAAACCCAATATCGACTACTTATCATTACAGTATTCAAATGTTTATATACTAAGATGTGAACAGATATCACGATATCAGCATCAACCCCCAAATATCCGTAGAGAATAGAGTTATGAGGGTTGAATAGTATGAACACTATCCTCAACGTTGATCCGATATTTTCTTTTTACGATTGTCAGTTACACTTTTGGAATAAAAAAAAGTATCATAATAAATCGTTCGAGAAAATTGTTTACAATTAATATTATGCTTAATTAGACTGAAACGGGAGCAGATACTTCAGCTTCTGGTATTTTTCATTGACCTAGATAAAAAGGATTTCAAAACTTCTTGGAGTTGGTCGATGAATATGACAGCTTTGGGCACTTTTCTTTGGTAGTTATGGGGTTGATAAACAAAAAAACGAGATAAGTAGTGCAAAAAAGCAACCGCAGAAGCCCTATGGTTATGTATTTCTATTGTAATGTTTAACACCTTTGGTAATTTCATTGTAATGGCTGATAAAATGTATGAGAATTCACATAAACTCAATGTCAAGTAATGTATCAGCCACATTACAAGCATCCTTTTAGTGCATTAAAAAGAATACCTCGTAGACATCATCGGTACCAAGAAATCCACGATCCCTGTATAAACCAAGAAACATAGATATAGCTTAAAATTGTACGCAGACGAACATGGGTACAAAAATTACGAAATCTTTAAACACTGATAAAAGCATATGCCAAATAATATAATATCAGTGGCTTTCTAAGAAGTAGTATATCACCTTTCTAGGCCTGCAAAAGCTTGTTGGACCTGCAAACGCATCAAACCAAATAACTTCTCACGAAAAAAGTTAATGGACATAATTTCTCCTTATTAATTTTCATTTTTTGAAAATGAAACTTTTATTCAGTTATCTAGGAATTACATCCAAACATCTTACATGACCTTGATTACACGAAGAGAACAAAATGAAAATACAACATGATAATTAAAGGCCATAGCAAAACCCTTAAGGCAATAGCAAGACCCTTAAAGGCCATAACAAGATTCAATATCCCCAAAATTCAAACGTCACTTCCCTTTAAAAGAAGATGATTACATTCCAAAAATCCCACGTATAATCATTTAAATTCTTAGAAAGTATTTTTTTTTTGAATTGTCAGCGTGCCTCGAACCCTTGAAGACTAAACCTAATGGCTCTTTGATTTTACTTGTTCATGTGACTTTTTCCAAGACCTTTTTCACAGTGGGTCTCAATTATTTGGATATATCGTTCTAAAGCCCCTGAGTTTAATTCTAAGATTTGCCACAGTGGGTCTCAAACTTATAAGCTTGAAGTGAAACACTTACCTTAATAAGAAATTTATTAAGTGCAACAAATTCTGGAAAAGAAAAACCAACGAATTAATTAACTTCAAACCAAATAAATCAGAATTATAAAAAAAAATTAATTAATTAATTTCTTCAGCTCCCATGAGTAATTAGGTTAAAGAAGGCATATAATAATGATCTTTAGCTAAAAAGGCAGTATGAAATTTATCAATTTTCTTACCTTCGAAGTTCATCGTTCCATTCTTGTCGTAATCATACATTCTGAAAACACAAAAAACTCGAAATTTCAATTAGCAAATTCGATTGATTTGTACTGAACGGAAGAACACATAAAAGTTACTATTAATTCAAAGAAGAACCTGATCATCTGCTGAACAACCGAGATAGAGAATTCTAAATTTCCGACTGAAAAAGCTATCTGATTTTCAATTTCAAGCGAGAAAACGATAAAAACAGGAGAAGTTTAGGAAATTGAAATTTAGGGATTCAAGTGAAATAGAGATTGAAAAGAGAGAGAGAGAGAGAAGAAGAAGAAGAAGAAGAACCTTGAGTTGAGTAGCGGTGATGTTACCAGAGTTGTTTGAGTCAACTCGATCGAACCATTCTCTCAGAATCGCCCTATTCTCCATTTTCGCGGAAACTTTAGAAACTCAAGCACTCAAGTACTCAACTACCAGTTCAACAAAAAAAAAAAAAAAAAAAAAAAAACTCAACTACCAACTCAGCTAAATGAACTCTCACCAAATCATGTAAATTCTCTATTAAATGTATGTATAATTATCCGAGAAGCAACAATAATCGTATGCAGGATACAAAGGATTGGTTTTTCATATGGAATCTGAACAATATACTTCCGATAAAACTATTTCTGTGGAATTGTTGTACGAATAGTCTGCCAGTAAAGGACAAGATAGGGAGATATATTGGTAATGTTTATAATTGCATATACTGTGATAACGATGAAACTCTAGACCATGTACTGTTACACTGTAATTATGCTAGAGTGATATGGTTTCAATTTCAGATCAGGACGGAGCAACTAACTACAGTTAAACTGTGGATTGAACAATGGAAACAACTTGACGAAGAACTGGTGACCTTATATACTAAAATCCTTTGGTTTATCTGGAAAGCTAGATGCGAAAATTATTTCAACCCTACAAAACAATCACCAATACAGATGATCCACCGAATCAACAATACGTCCACAAAATCTCTTCAAATTGATACAACTTCAACTAATAAAAGCAGAGAGAAACCAAGGCAACAAAAATGGAGACCTCCATAGACACTAATTTTCAAAATCAATGTAGATGCATCTTTTAAGCAATTATCAGAACTAGCAGGTATAGGTTGTATAATTCATGACGAAGAAGCAAACTTTATCATAACCATGGCAGATACAGTCAGAGGACAAAATGCTGAAGAATGTGAGGGCTTAGCTATACACCACGGTGTCTTATGAGCAATACAACTGCAGATCCAATATGTACACATAGAAAGCGACAACCAAAACATCGTCAACTACATCAATGAACAAGGTGATGGATTACACTGGCAATTTTAACAGATCATCTCAAAAGCTATAGATCTCAAGAATAAATTTACAGATACCAAATTCACGTATGCTCCGAGAGAAGTCAACGCCAAAGCAGATGCTCTAACCAAATGGGGTAGGAAAAACAGTCAAAAAATGTTTGGAATGTAATACCAGTTTTCATTTCCGCTCTTAGTTAGTAGTTGTTGTTTGTGTTTGTTTGGACTTGGTTTTAATATATTTCATCAAAAAAAAACTCAGCTGTTATTTCAGATGGATCAACGTTCCGATAAATGTTACGCTTATATATAACGGGAGTAGTTATAACAATTTTTGGGCCTGAAGATGATCACAGTTTTAACGAGGGCCAGTATCAATTAGGGGGTCGATATTAAGGTGAGGAAATGGCCGAAAGGCCCAAAATTGGGTCCAGTCCAAACTCGGTCAAAAATGTAAAGCAGGTCCAATGCATTAGACGGAGAGATGAAATTTCTAAAACGCCCTTCTTCTTTTTGAAATTGGCGAAACTGGCATAAAAATTTCCCGGGAAACCCGAAATTTTTTGAAAAACAATCTGACGCACATCCCATCAGACTTTGTACTTTCCAGAAATTTACATCATTGCCACCGAAAAATTCTCGGGAAACATGAATTTTTCTGAAAAATAGTCTGACACGCCTGACATCAAACCTTGTACTTTCGACGAATTTACAGAATTGCCATTATAAAAATTACCAACCTGCCATTTTCGTTTTTTTTCCAGATTTTTTTTTATATTTTCTCTCACACATATTTCTCTCTCCAATCTCAACAAATTTCTCTCTCTTTACGTTTCTCTCTCTTTAAATTTCTCTCTCCAATCTCAACAAATTTCCTTCTTTTTTCCAGATTTTTTTCTTATCTCTTTAAAATTAAATTTTCCTCATTTTTGATAATTTTTCATCGATTTGTTTTCATATATTATTCTTTTTATAATTGTTTTCATATATTTTTTGGTAGTTTTTCATTAATTTGTACAAGGGAATTTTCTTGTGTACCGGGAATTTTTCTGTGTACTAGGAATTTGGTTATGTACTAGACATTTTTGTACTGAGAATTTTCTTGTTTATTGGAAATTTTCTTGTGCGTCGGGATGTTCTGTGTATTGGGAATTTGGTTATATACTAGACATTTTTGTACTGGGAATTTTCTTGTATACCGAGAATTGTTCTGTACACTGGGAATTTGGTTATGTACAAGACATTTTTGAACTGGGAATTTTTTTGTGTACCGAGAATTGTTCTGTGTACTGAGAATTTCGTTATATACTAGCCATTTTTGTACTAGAAATTTTCTTGCTTACCGGAAATTGTTCTGTATACTGGCCGACTTTGAATCAATTTATTTTTTTATTTATTTTGTTTCCAAATCTTTTCAGATTTTTTTTATTTTCTTTCAAACCTTGAACCAATTTCGAAATTTTTCCTCCAACTTTCCAGATTTATTATTATTATTATTTTCAGATTTCTCTCTCCAATCTCTACATATTTCTTTCTCTTTTAAAATATTTTTCTGTTTTAGTAGATAATCTCTCAAAAAAGATAGAGAGGGCAATAATATAATCGATTTTGGAAGATTTGTAAAGGGAGATGACGATAAATCTTTGAAAAAGAACATAAAACTTTTAGAGAGAGAAAGAACTGAAAACTTTGATGTTTTTAGAGATTGAAAGAGATGAAGAAGATAAAATGTGAAACAAAATAAGAATGATGAAGATTTTTGGGCGTATAAATTAGAAGAAAGAAGGAAGTGAAACAAAATATAGTGGGCAGGATCCAAAAAATTTGGCCAAAATTTCGGCAAAAATGACGCCATTTTTTAAATTTGAAAAAAAATCTGAATGTTTTTCTGTCATCACGTCATGTACGGGAAATTGCGTCATGTACGGGGAATTAATTAACCCTCTGTCGTCGCGTCAGATTGTCCGGAAACACGAAAATGTCCCGTGCAAGGGCAAGAAGGGGAGGCAAAAAAATAGGAAAAATTCTATTTCTCTAACATTTGGACCTGCTTCACATTTTTGGTCAAGAAAGGATTGGGCTCTCATTTCCCCCTCAAAATTTGGATCACTCACTCATTTTTTTGTATTAAGGTGGGGTAGTGGTTCAGGACATTGGGGTACATTTCCATGTCCCTCAATTTCCATGCTATTGGTCGGAGACGTTTAAAACGTCTCGTAATGTCTTTGTTATTCGTTTGAGACATTTCAAATGTCCCGAAATGTTTGTGTCATTCGTTTGAGACATTTCAAATGTCTTGAAATGTCTGTATTATTCGATTGAGATATTACAAATGTCTCCCAGTGTCTATGTTATTCGTTTGAGACATTTCAAATATCTTCCAATGTCTATGTTATTCATTTGAGACAAAAAAAATTACGTACATTTTAAGACAAATTGGCTTCAGGGACGTTTGGAGACATTTAAGTGTAAATTTAGAGAGTTTTTAGAGAGATGATGTCTTTCAAAATGTGGAAGACACCTTGGGACATTTCGGTAAGGAAGATAATAAAAATTATTATTATTATTATCATTATTATTATCCTAAAATTAGATTAATAATATACAGTAATACAAGAAAATTTAATAATTTATATATTCCTATATTATAATAATATATTATTATATTATTTCTAAAATATTGTATTATATTAACAATTAAATATCCACCAATTTCCCATGAATTTCCGCAGATGTCTACAAAAGTAAAAAATAATAATTTTGAAGTATTAATAAAAATTTGTTGTTTTATATGATAAGAAAACAATAATAATATCAAATGTCTATCAATGTCCACTGATATCCACAGATGTCAACGAAAGTCGAAAAATATATTTGAAATATAACATAAATATTTTTTTCATGGTAAGATAATATTAAAATAATAAATATCCACCAAATGTCCATCAATGTCAATAGATATTCATAGATGTCTACGAAAGTCGAAAAATATATTTTTGAAATATAACAAAAATATTTATTTATATGATAAAATAATAAATATTCACCAAATGTCCATCAATGTCAACAGATATTCACAGATGTCTGCGAAAGTCGAAAAAATTATTATTTCATATGATTAGACAATAATGATAAATTAAAATAATAAATATTTACCAATTGTCCATCAATGTCCACATATGTCTATCGATGTCTACAAAAGTCGAAAAATATATATTTGAAATGTTAGTACAAATATATTATTTCATATGATCAGACAATAATGATAAAATTAAAACAATAATTGTCCACTAATATTTGTCCATCAATGAAGATGATGATGATGATGATAATAATAATAATGATAAGAATAATAATAATAATAATAATAATAATAACAATAATAATAATAATAATAATAATAATAATAATAATAATAATAATAATAATATCTACCTTACATTTTGCTTATGGACTCAGTATCTTGAAATGCCTCCACGGCATTTTGTCTATGGACTAAATGTCTACAAGACATTTTGTCTACGAACCAAATGTCTTGAAATGTCCCCAGGACATTTTGTCTACAAACTCAATGTCTATAAGGATATTTTGTCTATGGATAAATATCTCGAAATGTCTTGAAGTGTCTACGACACATTTTGTCCATGAATGTTCTTCTAAATCCCTATCTACTACCACCCCCTAAGATTTGATGAGCGCTTAGGGTCTAGTCCTAAGTAATTTCAAGATTATAGTATTATCAGCGGGTAAGAGCATCTCCAACGCAAACTCAAAACAAATTCTAAATGACTTATGTGTCAAATCTCAATTATAATGGCTAAATTGACTGTCTCTGATTCAAGTTCATCTCCAACGCAACACTCTTAAAAATTCTAATAGTTACACATGTCACACATACATTTAATAGGAAAAAGTAAGTGTTTCTTATTAAATTTAATGACTATGATACTTAAGATACTAACGAGATCTAAAAAATAGAGTTTGTAATTGAGACGACATCTTCAAATTAAATGTTTCCACATCATCTTAAAATCTCAATTGAGTTTATATTGAAGAGATTTTTTTTTAAGAAAATCTTTTTAAGTCCTAAATGGCACTTAAGATTTTAAGATTGAGTTTTAGAGCACCTCCAATGGGGCGCTCAAACTCTAAAACTTAGAGTGTCACTCTACTAGACACTTTATAATGATGTTGACCATTTATTAATAGAGACTCTCAAGAGAGACGCTCTAAAATTGGATTGTCTCCTTGAGACTCTCTAAGTGTCACTTTAAAATTTTAACCAATAGAAACCCTTGCTTTTTAACTACTTTTTATTTATTGAATTGAAGAGTGAAATGTGCATTAAGTAGAGGTTTTAGAGATCTCTATTGGAGACAAATCTTTTTTTAGAGTGTCTCTATATTAACAATTAAGAAAAGAATCTTCGTTGACACTTGACAACTAGACTTTTAGAGTGTTTGTAAGAGTGTCCCATTGGAGATGCTCTAAATGTTTAACAGAATGGATAAATCGGGTCTAATACTGGATATACCATGTAATAAGAACGAATTGAAAATAAATATTTAATAAGATCAATTTGAGTTTTATTTATATAACATTAGATCTAAAATACAAAAGTTAGAGAGAGATTTGAACATATAGTTAAATTATGGGATTTAAATCATAAGTTAATTAAATATACTTTGCAACAAAAAGAAGTTGAGATGGTCCAAATAATAAAAAAAATCGGGGTACAAAGATTTGGGTGTAAACAATTTTTTTTTTGAGTTATTTGTTTCCTCCAAACACCACCACAACCCTAATCTTTTTTGAGCTACTTCTTCCTCTCTCACTACCACCATCAACTCCGACGATCTTCCCCACTAATTCCTGCGACACCTCCACCATCTCCGGCAACACTTATCCCTCTCGCATTTCTCCTTTTTTTGTTTCTCTTATTTCTCTCTTTCGCTCCCTTTCTTATTTTCTCATCTATGCTCTGGCGAAGAAGAGGCCCCTTCACCGGAACCCTCCTCTGGTTTTCCAGACGAGGCTCGATCGGATCTAGAGTCCAGGCGAATTTCAATTGGATCTAGAGTCCAGGCGCAGGATTCCGATGAAGGTGCCTCCCCTTTTGCCGCAAATTACATAGAAATGAAGAGGCACAGAGCAATGGACAGAGAGAGATAAGAAAGAAAGAAGAGAGATAAAAGAGAAATAAAAGAGGGAGAGAGAGATGAGAAGATAAGGAACTCCGATGAGTTTCGTCAGCCGATGACTATAACATCGACATAAAAAGGAGCGTGTGTTTGGGGGAATAATTCTAGTTTTCCACCCTTTGATATTTTATTCCCTAGACATATTTCGTATTTCCACAAAACATCGTCCTATACGATAATATACAAAATATAGAATTGTCGAGAGATTTCCACTACTTCTGAGTTTTGAAGAAAAATGCAAGTATAAGTTACTCATATTAGGGAAGTTAATTACGGCTTCCCAGGCATGGCGTATTCCAGCGAAGTAGTTTTAAAGAAAAATACACCTAATGAATTTGAGGGTTTCGTTTAACAAGAAATTCCGTCAACACTCCCTATAGATTTTAAGTTAAAAAGACAAGTTATAGTTTGTTTGGTTAAAAACCCAACATTTGTATTTTGTTTGCTTACAAACTCAAATATTTGTATTTTGTTTAGATAGAAGCCAATATTTGTTGCAACTTTCCTGCAAGCTGTTGCAAACCTCTTGCAAGCTGCTACAAACCTGTTGGAAGTTGTAGCAAATTTGTTGCAAACCTCTTGCGATTTGTGACAAATTTCTTCCAATTTGTTGCAAGTTGTTGTAAACCTCTTGCTAATAAGACCAAATCCTTGATAAGATCAAATCTCTAATATTGTTCATATTTTATCACAATCTTATATTTTCGATATTGTAATATTATATTTTCGATATTGCATCTTGTATTTCTGTAAAGAATTATACTGTTACCATGTAATACCGTTAACAATAATATATAAATTCACATCGGTTTGCCTAAGAAAAGCAACCGAGACTTCTCAATCTTTCATGGTATCTCAGCTTTAAGGTTTTTAATGGCTGCAGCAAACACCACCACCACCTCCTCTGATTCTGTTGATCAACAACAGCCCACCCACCTCTCTCCCACTATCACCATTCCCTCTCTCACAAACTTGGTCCCTCTTGTCTCGGTTAAATTGGACCACACCAACTTTCTCACATGGAAGAAGCAAGTACTTCCCATCATGAAGTCACAAGACCTCTTCCATTTCATTTCTAATGATGCCACACCACCACCACCTCTTCTCCTAGACGATGCTACAAATCAGCATATTCCAAATCCGGCATTTCACCATTGGCATCGAGTAGACCAGACTTTGATAAGCTGGTTAAACACCACCTTATCACCGTCAGTTCTCTCCCAAACACCGGAGTTTTCAACAGCCAAAGCTCTCTTTTCTCACCTTGAGTCTACCTTCTCAGCGCAAAATACGACACGCAAGTCTCAACTATTACTCCACCTTCAGACTATCCAGAAGCACACCATGCCGATGACCGAATATGTGGGTAAGATCAAAGAAATCTCAGATGCTATTGCTGCCTCCAACGCAGCAGTCCCAGACACTGAACTTGTCCTCCATACTCTAAGAGGACTAGGCTCAGACTACACCTCATTTGTGACTGCCATTGAGACTAGGGAAAACCTCCCAACATTTGCTCAATTGTTGCCTTTATTATTTTATCATGAGATGAGGTTATCCCAACAACAATCTCAATCTTCTTTGGTTCAACCATCGGCTTTGGTGACAAAAACCCAGCAGTATCCAACTCCTACTCGTGAAGGAAATCAACCACGGTCTTCTAGTTCTAGTTTCTCTCGCCCTGGATTTCGTGGTGGAAGGAACGGTCGTGGTCGTGGTCGTGCTAGATCTACTTCAAACCCAAATTTTTCTGGTTCCTTTGGTAATCAATCTCAAATATCAATACTTGGCTATCCCTTCGTCTCAAACGGATCTGTTATCTGCCAAATTTGTGGGCGGGCAGGGCATACTGCCCTATATTGTTATCAACGACAAAATCAAAATTATCAACCTAGTGATGTTCCCCAAAATTTTTCTGCATATCAAAATAATCCCTATTATGATCCAAGTGTCTATGCAAATTCACATCGGTTTGCCTAAGAAAAGCAACCGAGACTTCTCAATCTTTCACTTGCAAGCTGCTACAAACCTGTTGGAAGTTGTAGCTAACTTGTTGTAAATCTCTTGCAAGTAATTGCAAACCTATTGCAAATCACGAAAAACACGTAGAGAGTTGAAGACTATAAGAAATCGAGTTATCCTTCACTAAGAACAAAAATTCTATAGGGAGTTTTGACCTACAGGGAGTTTTGACCGAATTTCTCTTCATTTAAAGAGTTTATAGAAAGCCTTGCAGCCTAAAGGGATTATTAGGAATTGGAATGTAACAAGTATCATAAGCATTTGAGTACCAAAGAGGACGAAATATAAAATTGCAGACATCAGAGCCAAATGAAAAACATTATCCAACAAAGTTACCAATAAAATCCCCTCAGTACCACTTTCTTATTACCAATTTGTATACCAACATTGTGCAAACAAGAACATCTCAAAACATTTCCCAAACAAGTAAAACGGACAACAAAACAACAGATTAAGTGTACGAATATATTGGTTCTCTGTAAACAACCAAACCAACAACAAAAACAACACATCAAGCTATATGGGTTTAGGGTTTAAGTTTCAGGGTCAAAAGAGATTTTAACCTTAGTCGGTAGCAGCTTAAGTTGAACAAATTACACCGTCCATACACCCAACGAGTCGACATCGGTTCTAGGGAGTCGTCTCTAATAGAAATAGAGCCGGTACAGTTTTTGAAGTATCTCCAAACCTAAATGCACTATATTTCCTGTGCACTCCTGTAAGTTTCCCAGTTGCTGCATTCTGATGGAAGCTAACCATCAATCTTGAACATTCACTATTATACACAAACAAACAAAGAAACGAGATTCAGTCGATGAACTAGTTCTTTTTATGAGGATTGATAGAAAACAAAAATAAGGATTACTTACAGAAGTTGATCTTCTGAATACTTAGTATGAGATTCGATCGTCTTACTCCAATTGCGAGAGTTAGTAATAGTGCATTGAGCAGTGTAGATGGCAGATGCAGCTAAGAGAGAAGGTGGGTATTTGAGCATTTCATACTCAACCAAAGATAGCTCAATTATGAAGAAGGTGAGAAGCTCAAGCTGTGACTCAAATTCAAACATTGGTAGAGAAAGAGAGAAGAGTTCAGATAATAATTTCATTTAGATAAAACCTGAATCGTCTGAATCTGAAATCTGACTCGAGGTCTGGATTGACTTGAGTCAGATGACTCGGCTGAGTGTCTGGTTGAAGTTGACTTTAGGTCTATCTGATTCAGACGCCGAGTCAGATTCAAATAATGAGAAGAAAAAAAATCCTTTAATTTACCAACCTTCTTATCCGATTGAGCTGCCTTGAGAAACCTCCTCATGAACACATATGGTGTTGGGACAGACATATTGAACTGCAAAGTGTTGACCATCAATCTCTCCTGCAAGTAAACAGAGAGAGAGAGAGAGAGAGAGAGAGAGAGAGAGAGAGTTTAAATTGTTTACTATTTGAAACCAAAATCAATATAAGATTATCAAGGCGAAGAAGTATACGAAATTACCATGTCGAGAACTTCTTTCCTTGTGTAAGCGTTGTCCGATAACAAAACAAGATCTCGTACAACGGGTACGGTGATTTCCTCATACTTACAAGCCAAAAACATTGCAGTAACACCAACCAACTGAAGTTTCTTTCTTAAAACAGTTTGACGTTCTAAGAAACGATCGATAAGATTGACAGTTAAGAACAAAGTCTCATCCCTGAGCTCGAATTTGTAGTGTACCTATTCGATTGGATCAAATGGTTCAGCATCTATTATACATAAACTCATCTAGGTGATCAAATATCAATTGATACTTGTTATTGTGTTCGAATTAGTACGTACCTCAATTAACCAATCAATTAGAATCGCTCTCATCTTTCCATTGATGTCATCTTGTTGTTCCATATAAGTTGCTGAAACACAGCTAGAAATCTACAAAAATGACCTATTAGAACTGAGAAAGTAATGGCAGCATGCAACTAGATGGAGCAAAGAGTTAGAGAGAGTATGCATACCTCAGCTTTTCGGTAGTAATCATAGATATCTTCAATGTACTCAACAACTGCGAGAGGGTTTTTCACATCATAGCTATCGATATCAATTACGGGTTCTCCTTCTATATCGACCATTTCTACTTCTTCCTACAATATAGATTATAACTCATTAAAACAATAGAGAAAACTCGATACCCATTTCACTAGTTGGTCATTGACAAGGTAACCTCGGAAAATATACCATTTTATTAGCTATCTTATTGTCATCAACAGAGTTTTCGGATTCACTTGGGTTCGAAATTGGTTCAACTGGTTCCTTACTTTCCTGCAAAACTCCACAATCCGAAAATGATTAGTTCGACAAGCACCTCTAGAAACTGAAAAGTTTTGGGAAGAAAATACCTCAGGCTTTGGAGCCGGTGACAGGGCTTGCTTCTTCGCGATTTGTTCGGCAAATTTCCTACAAACAAGCAAATAAAATCAATCAAATGAAGAAATTGAAACAATTGAAAACAGAAAAAAAATAAAAAAATGAAAAAGAGGAGTTTTATTTATCTAACCTTGTAATTGGTCTATGGACTGGAAAGTTAGGATCTTTATCATTGATTTCAGGTTTTCTGATAAAATGTTCAGATTGGAATTAATTAAAAAATTAAAAATTAAAAAATGGGAATAATCAGATTAGGGTTTTGATGGATTACCCTGAGAATTCTTTTTTCACCACAGCTAAACGATGAGGTAATACTCCTACTATATTACTGCTAATATCACTTAATGCCCTTCTTTGATGTCTTATTTCAGATACCATTTTTTCTTTACCTCTTTGAATACCACCTCCTTTAAAAAATTTCAAGAACAAGAAAAACCAATTCAGATTTCATAAGATCTTAATCTGAAAATTCAATCTGAATTCATGCCGCCAAAAAAAAAAATTTCAAAAATTGATCAATCCGAATTATGGGTTTTTTACCTTGAATATTATTAGTTTGTCCAACTCCAATCGCATCAAGATTGTTCTCATCTGATCTAACCATTTTGATTGTCTAAAAGAAATATCAAAAGAAAAAAAAGAAACCAATAAGAGAGAGAGAAAGAAATCAAAATTTGAGATGTGATTGGAATATATTATAAACCCTTAATCTATATATTACCCAGATCAAGAAATTCAAAGATCAAAAGAAAGATGAAAAGAAAAAATTAGATTAAGAAATCAAAGGAATTTGTTCTTTTATAACCTAGAAGTTTGAGGACTCAACCTTGTCTTCTGATTTCAAAATTTTTCAAATCAATCCAATATGAGAAACCCAATCTGGCAAACATAAAGAAGAGAGAGAGAATCCGATTGGAAGAAGCAACTCAATCATTAATCTTGGAGTTTCTCATTTTAACTTCTCTCTTTCTTATTACTCTCTTTGTCTCGGTTTCAATTGAATCACTTTTCTTTTTTGAAATAACAGCTAGTTGATATAAGGTATTAGATTTTCATAAAATAATAGTTTTTTTATGAGATTTTCATAAAATAATAGTTGGATGACAAAAAGAAAAAAAAAAACTAAAATGGTTACCAATGTTTTTATCAAACAAACAAATGTTACCGGTATTATGAATGAGTAACGACCGTTTTGCTAAAAGTAGAATCTTTCAGATAACATGAAAAAGTAACATTGAGAAGTCACGTTATTCTTTGTATTTATGTAAGGTACACTTTTAAGATATCATCAGTCACGTCCAATTAATAATTTACATTTACTTATTTAAGTTACAGATTGCGTGAGGTTCATTCATTCAATTTATGGAAATATCAAGTATCTGATCGTCTTTAAACTCTAATTTTTAAATTACAACATATCTATTGCGCATATACGCTTCTGGAAACACAAAATTAGTTATAAATTATACTTAGTAAAAAAAATTCAAATCTCTTCATTAATAGCAAAGATTCAAGTATTTCTAAACAAAATTGGAAAAAATTGATGTCTTATTTTAGGAAAAACTCTATTAAAAATTCATTATTGGAGAAAAGAAATCACATATATAGAAAATTGAAAATTTAGTAGAATCATTATTGATATATTCAAATAGAGATTGATGACCTAGGAACAAGTGCACCCTTCCTTTTACCATGTATATCACTTTTCATACACCATTTTCCCACGTCTATTTCTTTGTTAATGTTGCATTTTACCCCTTGTTTCAAATACAAAAATAAAAAACATATTATGCCCAACCGACTCTTGCTGCTTTCTCCCCATGGCATTAGCCAAATCAATCAAATTCAGCTCATCACCATCCACTTCGCAAATATAGCTATCTTCCACTTAAATAATCATCATAAGACCAGCTCCCGATATTGGGAGAAATCCTCCAATAACGATTATATTTCCCTACGATAGTTCTTACAGGAGCAAAAACCACTCCGTTGATAAAGCAGCCGGTATAAAACTTTAAGAAAGCAAAGAGTAACAAAATTGAAATAGAAAGATCTACCCATTACCATGCCCTTTGAACAAAAATACAAATGACATCACATCTATCTAAACACAACTAAATCTGATTTGGTTCAACAAAAAAAAAACTAAATCTGATTTGGAGAAGAAGCACAATAAATCATTCATCTAAGACAAGAATATCAGTAATTTATATATATGTGGGTTCAAAATGAATCAGCTACATCAATGATTCATCTAACTTTAACATGAATCCTCTGACTAGAAGTCTAGAACAACTAAAAAAGTTACGAATAATTTACTGATGACTATCTGACCTCCTCCTTCAGCCATTGATGGTCTTCTTCACAAGAAAACCTGAATCTTCAAACCACCAAAACAAAGTTTCAAATCTTGCTGAGTTTAGAGAGGGAAACAGAGACTTTGCAACAGAAAATCAACCAACTTGTCTTGTACTTTTTAGCTATGTAATGTCCCAAACCCAGATTCTCAGGTCGCCCGCCATAAAAACCTAAACTTAATACATTTTCCCGCAGAATAGTAAACACAGTCGATGTACTGAAGTGATGACTCCGTATCAAATATGAAGTTCATAAACAACCATAAATTAACTAAAAGAAAGTTTATTAAGTTCTCACTTATCAAAACTGAAATGATGTCTCCACGTCATCGACACGAGGATCAGAAAAAAATAATAATAACTAATTAAGAGATGCAACTCTAAACAACTAACTATATAGTAGAGATGAAAGACAAATTTTGGGTATAAACAAACACTCGCTTTCGATAAGAAGAGCTGAAGAAGAAAAGGGAATGAAAATTTGCGTGGGTTTCTCTCACGCGCTCAACATAGCATTGATGTAACGATTTCGGTCCTCGTAGGGGTCTAAATCAAGTTGTTCTACAAAGACAGGTGTAGTCCAACTATTGATATAATAATGGGGTGAATGTCCAAATCTCCCATTTAAAAAACAGATTTTTTTTTTCAAAAACAACTAGTTGATATAAGTGGTTGATTTACATAAATAACAGTTACAATGACAAACATAACTAAAATGTCTACCCAAACTAATACCACTAATGGAACTCACTTTGTTACCATCCTTTGGAATATATGGAAAATGCGATGCGATAACTGTTTCCAGAATACTATTAATGATATTAATACTGTTATTACTGCGATCAAAAGCTTTCCGGAAAAATTAAACCTCAAGGTGAAAAATAATAGAGTTTAACTAGAAGACTGGAAACCTCCAGTAGACCCTTATCTTAAAATCAATGTTGACACCTCATTCGTGTCTGTTGAGGCTTCCATCGGCACGGGGCTTATAGTCCACAATGGGGAATCCAGATTTATGGAAGCACAGGCCTCCACAGCTAGAGCAAGAAACAGCGAAGAAAGCGAAGCGTTAGCTATACTTAAAGGACTTCAATGGGCAGAAGATCATAATCAGGAATACATTATCTTAGAAAGCGACAACATCAACCTCATCAAGCATATTCAAGATCGTCGACATTCCATACAATGGCAATCAAAAGTATATATGGATAGAATTAGAGAAGTCATAGATAGACTAAAGCATGTTCACTTTAGCCACACCAAAAGACAGAAGAACGAGCAAACCGACAAATTAGCAAAATGGGCGAGGAAGAAAAATAGATCCAAGACCTGGAAGAATGTACCTTCTTTTTTAATTTCTAAGTATTGTAATAGCTTTCTGATTTAATTTATATGGATATTTCAACAAAAAAAAAAAACATGAAAATGTAACATTGAAAAGTCACGTTCTTCATATGTACTTAAGTTGTAAGGTACACTTTTAAGATACTACAAGTCACATCTAACTAGTATCTCACATTAACTTATTTAACTTGCATAAATTTTGCGTACCGTACATTCATTCAATTTATGGAAATATCGGACAACTGTCTTTAAAACTCACATTAATTTTAACAAAATTGAAATTTGACGTTCATTTTGAATAAAATCTGTAGAAAATCTTCTGGAATGACTTGTATACTTTATCTACCCAAGAAAGAGAAATCACACAGGAACACAAGATATCGATTGCCCATATAAACGTCTAAGAACCCAAAAGTTAGTTATAAATTATACTTAGTAAGAAAATTTAAATCTCATACCCTAGTAGCACAAATTCAAATATTTCTAAATAATAATAGAAAGAATTTACGTCTTCTATTACGCAAACGCTACAACAATTTCACGGTTGGAGAAAAGAAGTCACATTTAAAAGAAATTGAAAGTTTAGTAAAATCATTATTGATATCTGCAAAAAAATTACATAGGTTATTGTCCTTTATAATGTTATTTCTGTTAACACACTTAAGTCTCAAGTCTTAATCACTATGATTTCAATATTGAACTTAAGATTAGAGTAGTAAAATAAGGAGATTAGTGTAATCAAACAAAAGGGAAACACTTCAATAGTATAGAAATTACTCAAACATTACCACCATTTTCACTCTTTGCTTGATGAGAATTTGTGTATCAGAAAGATCTTTGATTTAACTTGCTGAAAAACATCAAGTACTACGTCAAGGTACCGTCGAACTGAAAAAGTTTGGTTCTCCCATATGTTTTCGTAATTGATAAGATCATGAGTTGCAGATAAATGAGCTATAAATTATGACACCCGCTCTTGATCCTCCTCTCGCTATGGTACCAACAAATTCGAGTCAGAAGAGAGAAAGCTGAGAGATAGACTATCCATTCTATCAATAAACTGAGCAAAACCGAGTTGGCTCTAATATACTACCATAAGCATATATAGTTTTTGTTTTTCTTTCCGTCCCAATGGTTTGGATGACAAGAAACAGTAAATGTTATACCGAGCTATAAGAACTTAACAAATTCAATTCACTAAGTATTTTTTCATGCAACACAAGTTACGATACAACTGGGTAATTTTGTGAAATAATCAGGAAAGTTATTTTCCTTGGTCACTCACTGCATAAGGCTTTTGAAGACATTTATGCTTAGTTTCAGATAAACTATATGAAATATATAAGCAGCATTAGCAACAACGCAACTTTGAAAACTATAAGCTCTAATATTATATACAGTACCTTTGTGATGCATTGACATGATGTATGTGGGATAGAACCGAATTCCACAACAGAAAACATCACTTTGGGCATCCATGCATAACTCCATCTGAATATATGAGAGCGTAGTTTGATGATTCTCCTACTCGAGTCCGCTCATTCTTCTTATCCTTAGTGAATTCGACCCGTTTCTTCAAGCCTCGTACAAATCTTGAGCTTTTTGCTCTGAAATGGTGCTATCAAGTATCTTCCCAATAGTCTGGATATACATTTTTCTGTGGTTGCAGCATGGATATGCTTCCCTGACCCCATCCTTTTTGTACCCTCTTAAGAACTTTCATGGCAAGTCCACTTCCGTCATCTCTGCAAAAAGAGTTTATAATTCATACATTAGTCGTTTCACGGTTAGATTATAGTCATAAAATATCTTCACATGTACATATGTATGTATATATATATACCTGTGCAATATTGTCTGCCATTCGGTTCCACCAAGGCCATCTTTGTCCTGCTTTTTATGGTTCATTTGAATCTCGTGAGATATATTTCGGTAAATCTTTTTACTTGATTTTCCTTCCGAGGCTAGATCCATCATAGTTCTTGAAAGTTCATCAGCGTCGTGTTTATTTCCCTTCTCAACTAACCCATCAATTACCGGCATAAACAATGCAGGATCAAAAACATATCCTTTGTCCATTATCCTACCAAGTATCTTGCGGGCTTCATCAGGATTTTCGTTCTTGCACAGATCTTCAATCAGATGCTTAATTGAGAAAACCCCAACATTGAAGCCTCTGTCCATTGCTGCTTCAAATATCTTCTTCGCCTCTGAAACTTTCTCTCCAGCAACTAACTCATTAAATATCAAGCCGTATAACGCTTCTTTGTGTCCACAAATACTTAAACCAATTTCAAAAACCTCTTGGGCTGATTCAAAATCACAAACCTTAGCAAAAGCATTGATCAATAATCTAAAAGAAGAAACATTAGGAAATACATGATTTTTCAACATTTCATCTAAGATCAATGTAGCATCTTTTGTTCTTCCTTCTTCACACAAAGAACTAATCAGATTATTGTAGGTAAAAACATCAGGAGAAAGCCCTCTTTCTTTCATCTCATCTATCACATTACAAATTTCTTCTGTCTTTTGTTTACTTTGTAAGCCCACAATTAGAGAATTATAAGTTTGAGTACTAGGGTTGCAACCTTTCTTTTCCATGTCTCTGAGCACCCTAAACGCCGAAGAAATCTTTCCTTGTTTACAGAACCCGTTTATAAATGTCTGGTATATAACTGAATCAGGATTCACATTCTTTTCCATCATCTCAATGAACTTCTTCTTAGCTTCATCCAACCTCCCAACCTTGCATAAAGCATCAATTACAATGGAATAAGTGATCAGATCGGGCACACATTTCTTTCCGTTATTAGTATTATCTACTAGCCCTATAAATGAGTTTCCTAGATCACCAAGGGAAGCACTTCCATGAACCCACATTCCATCTACAATCTTTATTGCCTTATCCAACTTCCCACTTTTACATAACCCATCGACCACGATATTGCAAGTCACTGTATCTAAACTAAATCCTCTTTCATTCATTCTCTGCAACAATTTTTCTGCTTCCGGGATTTTACCTTCTTTCCACAGACTCTTCAGCAAAATGTTACAAGTAAAAGAGTTTGGGTAACATCCATCACGTATCATCTCATGAAGAATATTATTGGCTTCTAAAAGCTTCCCTTTAACACAATGACCATGAAGTAAAGCATTATAAGAAACTATATCTGGTGACATTCCATTATTTCTCATCAAACCCATGATTGATCTAGCATCAAAGATCATCCCCTCCTTACAGAAGCCGTCGATAAGGGTGTTATATGAGTAAATTGTTGGGGCTATGCCCTTCTCGAACATTTCTTCTAACACTAACCTCGCCTCTAATAGTTTACCATTCCTAATCAAACCCGACAACCATATATTATAACTCTCCAACTTTGTGAAAAGACCGTCTCGTTTCATAGACTCTACCAAATCCTTTGCTTCCTCCAACATCCCTGTCTTAGAAAACCCATCTAGCATTAGATTAAACGTGATAAGATTTGGTTTGGGTAGCTCCAAATCCTCATTCTTTTGCATATCCATAAATATTCTAGAAGCTTCAAGAACCTTTCCCATGCCACATAAAGCCGAAATCCTACAATTGAAAGTGACAATATCAGGAAATAAACCATCTTCCCTCATATTCTCTACCAGTTTCTCGGCTTCGTCAATCCTACATTCCCTACAAAAGCAAGAAATTAAAGTGTTATAAATAATCTGATTCGGCGAACATCCCAAACTCCTCATCTCATTTAGAATCTTCAGAGCTTGTAAACCCAACCCCACTTTACAATAACCACCAATCAAAATCCCAAAACTAAACGCATTTGGCTTACAACCTTTAAGAGACATTTTATCAAACAAGTTGTGGGCATCTTCTAGATGACCTAAATTACAAAACAAAGAGATCAAAAGGTTAAATGTATAAGTTTCAGGACGAACCCCAGCGACAAGCATATCTTTATATAATTCAGAAACTAGTTCTGATCGGTTTAATTTAAGAGATGACTCAATCAGAATGTTGTATAAACGAATTGACGGAGGTTCAGTTGGAAAATTCCTCCTAAGGGATTGAAATTGTGACAGAGCTTGATCCAAGTGACCCAATTTTGCTGTTGTTTTAGATAGGGAAATTAGAGAAAGACGAGAAGATTCGGGAGGTAGAAACAGAAGGAGTTGATGAAGTTGATCGATTTCTTCGAACATTTTGGCGCGAATAAGAGTTTGGGTAATGGTGGGTATTACCGATCGAATAGAGGGTATGAAGGAAGGAGAAGAGAGAAGATGTTTGAAGAGGTGCCATGAGAGAGAAGGATTATTGTTGTTGTAGTTAAGAGCTTTGATGAATTTGGTAGTTCGATCCATATGAATATGAGTTTTGTTTGCCCTAATTTGAAATTTGGTTGGTGCTATTCACAAAGGTATGGCGGGAGAGGGGTGAAATAGATGAACTTGGATTCAAGCGTGAAAATGGGGCCAAATTGGAATGAACCGAATTTCAAATTTTAGGGTTTAAATGCCCCTTTTTTTTTTTTTTTTTTTTTTGTTGAGAAAGAGAAAAGAAACGAAAAAACCAAAAGAGAAACTAGCCCAACGAGCACGCCTCCCTGAACGCTATTTCTGAAAGCCACATCCTGTTTCCTACATGCATTCTGCCCCATTTAGCTAGCGAGTCTGCTTTCTTGTTCCTTTCTCTCGGAATGAAATTGAATACTACATTCCCGATCTCCCGAGCCAAAGATTCTATGATGGATATGAGCTTCTCCGATTGCCATGCTACTGATGATGGTTGCTTATTTAGGCGCCTGATAAAGTTGAGGTTGTCATTCTCAATACGGATATCTTGGATATTATTATATTTTGCCCACTCCAGCGCCTTGATGATCGCCAAACCTTCACATTCCTCAGCGTTTTGTCCTTTGATGAAATGCCCCTTGCTATCATTGGCATAAAGATTTTTTTTTTTTTTTTTTGTTGAAATTGGCATAAAGACTCTACCTCCCCGTATTTTTATTTTGGAAATGGACTAAAGGGTCGGATATTTTTTTTCTTAATATGGACTACGATTTACGTCAGTTATTATATGACATTAATTCATCATCAAGATGTGATAAGCATGACAATCGCCGAAATTAAATTACGAATAAAAGAGGCCTAAAATCTAACAACATATTAAAGAGATCTAAAACCCGACATACTTATTATTTATACCTTTAATAACTCAGATTCAATAACCATAGATTTCACCTATTATGGGAATAGAACTAGGACCTTTAGGATTTTGGAATTTATGTCAATACAATCAAATACTTGGGAACCAAGTGTTAACAGGATTAGAGGCATTTATACGTCATGAAGAGATGATACAAAGATACATCAAAATTAATGAATTTAATGTCCTATATCCATCTTAAGGGGCTTAAAACTCATCAAATCTACATTTACTTTATTTATGTCTAACTTCAATAAATCCTGGATTTGCACTTTCAAGTTCCTTCCCATACTTGTAAGTAGGTCTGGTGGGCTGATATAACTTAGGAAGAAAGTCGATTTACGCGAAAATAATTTGGTCTAATGAATAATACAACATACAAAATAATGAATGTAATGTCATATATCCATCCTGAAGGCCCTTAAATCCATCAAATCTACATTTACTTTATTTGTCAAACTTCAATAAATCCTGGATTTGCACTTTCAAGTTCCTTCCCATACTTGTAAAGTAGGTCGGGTGGGTTGATATAATTTAGGAAGAAAGGTTGTTTTACGGAAATAATTTTGGTCTAATGAATAAGAAGTTTACTAATGTCAATATGCTCATTTAGGCCAAAATGATTTGGCCTAATAACGAAAAATGCCACAAACTTTGTCTATCTATGTGGGTGAATACAATTTTTTTTTTCACATAATGGCTGAAATTCTCTTCGTTATATGTGAGGCGTCTGCGGGTCAAGAATTCAAGGGGACCAGACCGTTACCGGAAGTCGGACCTTCACCTGTTAATATTATTACGGACACCGACGACGTCTTTGGGCTTATACTGTTGACAAGAAACAAAATACACGTGACCGTAAGATCCCTGGGACACCGGGATGGTGCCGGCCTAACGGGGCTCCGACAGTCAGATTAGTAAGCTTGCAAGAGAAGTAATAGATACGCGAGTGATATCCTTAGAATGTTACCGTTAATTGGATAATAGTCGGAGTTTAGGCACGACTCGTAGAGTGGTAGGAGCTCAATCTCTACGGTTTGGTCTGACTTGGTTGGGGAGATAATATGACAGCCTGTGAGGTCTGTCCTTGACCTAGGCAGTCCTGGTGAGGTTTTCCTTGTTCGGGGGTATGTACCGTAAATAAAGTGGGAAGTTTCAAGGTCCGACCTTGTATCCTTCGTATGTAGATAATCACGTGGGTGATGTAAAGAAGGTATGACCTCTAAGAGAGAAAAAGTAGCTTGCCTACTTTGATCGTCATGAGAGAAAGATACACCCTTCTTTGATAGGACGGTCGCGCGGCCATCCAGGATAGAGAAAGATAGGTCGTCCTTCCTTGACAGAACGATCGTCGAGAAGAGAGAAAGGTAGGTCGTTCTTGATAGAACAGTCGTCTGGTCACCCTTCCTTGATAAAACGGTTGTCCGGTTATCCGGTTGTCCAGGAGAGAGAAAGATAGGTCACACTTTCTTGACAGAACGGTCGTCTGGTCGTTCAGGAGAGAGAAATGTAGGTCGCCCTTGATAAAACGGTCGTCTGGTCGCCCTTGATAGATTGGTCGTCTGGCCGCCCTTCCTTTATAGAACGGTCGTCCGGTCGTCTAGGAGAGAGAAAAATAGGTCGCCCTTGATAGAACAGTCGTCTGGTCACCCTGATAGAACAATCCTCTTGTCGTCTTGGAGAGTGAAAGGTATCTCGCAAGAGGTTTGGACCATCGACGATAGAGAAATTAATCGGCTAATTGCTCAGAGTTGGATGTATTAGGTGATCACTCACTATGTTTGTCGATGATCAGATGGTCGCCCTGTATGAGAGGGAGATTCTCTGTTGGTTGTGTTGTATATGATCCAATATTTGGGTGCCCGATGTATTTTTTAATCGCCAGATGATCGAGTGTTTCAGTGGGAAGTTGGATGATAATGTTAAGGCTGTACTCGGTGTGTTTTCCAATGACCAGATGATCGGTATCATCTTCTTCTTGGTCGTGGTGTTGGTGGTCGACTGTCACCTGGCGGTGGGCTCGTCTTCAATGTGGTAATGCATGGAGCTGTCATCATTAATACGAATATTGTAAGCCCTTAACGGATATATTCGGGATCTTGAATGACCGTAACGTCCCCCCAACAGATATACGGAGGGAGATCTGCTAAGGAGGTGAGGGCGGACCTCTTTATCCAGGGCTAGATGCGCTTCCATATTTTGGCGTTGCTTCGGGGTGTTAGAAGATAAATTTGTCCGGCCCATTAGCCATTAATTCATGAACTTGGTCACCGTGTAAGCCCATTAATCATGGATTTCTGGGGGCGCTTTTGGTGACCTATTTTGTCCTATACATTATACAAATGATATATATTTTGGGGTTTTTTCTTTTCATTTCTTTTCAACCAAAAACAAGTTGTCTCATTCTCCCCCTCCCCCCTCGTTCCTGCACCGTCGATTAAGAGAGAGAAAACCATCTCCTCTTCACGAAGTAGAAACTATTTCTCTTATGGAGTGTCTTCCTAGAAAATCATTTGCATGATCTCCACCACTATAAAAGAAAGTTATATGAATAAGATTCAAACGACTCTCAGTCTCTCTTCTTATTTGTTTACACAAGTTAATAGAAAGACGTGGAAAACAGACCAGAAAAAGGAGAACAATTGGGCATTGAGATTGACAATCTATTTTCCCCTATCTCTATAACTATATGAAAATAACAGTGATTTAATTTTTGATGATCTGGTTTTTTATGGTTTGGTTTTTTTATTTGTCTTTAATGATATGGTTTATTGATCTGATCTTTGTATCGTTTTTTTAAAGTAGATCAATGATGATCTACTTTTGTTTTGACTTTTGTACATGTTTTTGCACCGGTTTAGTGTATTAATGATGATCTACTTTTTCTATAAATAATTTGGTTTTTCGATAATGCGATTTATGTATTGGTTTCAAAGTTATGGCTAAGATCTTGTTTCTGGTTTTGTTTTTAATCTCATTTATATATAATAATAATCTTGTTTCTGATATTTTTTGTATCTATGTTGCAGGTCTTATTTCTGATAGGAGGGTCGACTGTTTGTTTGATTTAATCATTTTGCTTCATTCTTGTTTAGCTTGTGGTTGAAAAAGATTACATAGATCGTTGTTAAAGATGGAAGAAATGATCCCAAATGCCTGAAGACTATTGTCTAAGATCTTATTTCTTTTATACACACAATTGTTTGTTTTTTATAAACTATTTTTAAACTAAAATGCCCGAAGACTTGATGCTAGAATCAAGAAGAAAATATGCCAAATGCCCCATAAATATGAAAAGTAGAGAGTTGAAAAAGAAGAATTTCATGGAGTCAAATGGCTCAAACAAAGAGAAAACAGTTGTTTATGATCAAAGAAGTAAACAAGCCTATTTATACAAGGACTCAAGGAAATAAATAAGGTAGTTGGAACATCAAAAGAAGTTGCAGCGTCGACCAATCATCATAAATGAAGGCTCGTCTCAAGGAAACCCCTTTAGACCGCTGAAAAGTCACAACGTCAAAAGAGCAGAGATCTCCTTAAACGACCTCGGAGCTCTGCGCTCACCTCTGCCCAAAAATGTAATTATGCACCACCAACTGAAGTCTTAATGATGTTACTTCTTTGAGATTTCTCAAAGGTTGTAACATTATCAAAATCAACGATCAGCAAACCCAACATTAATGCCTCAGTCACCTCAGGTCGAGGCCCCCTCGTGCATAATGCCTCAGCAAACCCAACATTATGCACCACCAACTGAAGTCGTAATGATGTTACTTCTTAGAGATTTCTCAAAGGTTGTAACATTATCAAAATCAACGATCAGCAAACCCAACATTAATGCCTCAGTCACCTCAGGTCGAGGCCCCCTCGTGCATAATGCCTCAGCAAACCCAACATTATGCACCACCAACTGAAGTCGTAATGGTGTTACTTCTTAGAGATTTCTCAAAGGTTGTAACATTATCAAAATCAACGATCAGCAAACCCAACATTAATGCCTCAGTCACCTCAGGTCGAGGCCCCATCGTGCATAATGACTAAATCTGTTCTGGGAACCTTAGATAAACCAAGGAGGCAAGATCTTTTGCAACTATTTCCCACTACGACACCTAATCAATGAGCGCTACACTCCTCATCACATCAAGCAACGTCTGAAACGACAGTCCTCCTAGATAACGATAACACTTATGGACCCGCAACATCATCATCTTTAGACCAACGATTCACAAAACTGCGCTCTAAGAGCATCACCAATGGTTGGCACCAAAAAAATCACCAAAAAGGAATCTTCACCAAATTATTTGGGTGTTTTCAATTTTTTGAACCCAAATACAAAACTCTAAAACTCCCACCAAATCACTATTCATCACATCAAATTGCATTTTTATCATTTTTTAATACTCATTTTTTTAAATATAATAAGATAACAATTAATTTATTGAAATGGTAATTTGAATTATAAGACTTAAATTACAAATTAAGACATTTTATTGTTTTATGGGGACCAAACAAAAATATTTTATGAGGACCAAATACAAAAATTAAAATGAATAGGGGGATTAAAAAAGAAAAATAATTTGAAAAATGATCAAATATAAAGTCAAAAATGTGGCACCCACCCATCCTACCATTTTGGTGGGATGAACAGTGACCAACCATATTTGGTTGGTCGCTGTTCACAGCCCTGGAAAACAATGGTGTTTTGCAGGGTTGTTGGGTTACCAAATCCCTCCATAACGGCAAATAATGGTGTTATGGAGGACGGTTGGAGATGCTCGAAGCTCACTCAACTTAGAGAGGGGGCTAAATTATACGTGTCAAAATGTCGTATCTGAGCTAGTAAGGCGAAGAGCCTCTAAAATTGCCTTGGATGGTGGGCATGACCAACTCGGCGAAGCACACCGACGACCACGATTTGTATGGCCCGTAAATTTTGTCGTAATAGGCAAAACTAGTCGACCTCCAGAAAGCAAGGCCAACCGACCTCTAAGACTCAGAAGCAAAAAGCCCATTTGCACGCCAAACCATCCAACGACTCCGACTCATCTTGCTCACACACTTTAGCCAACAAGAATTATGGATCTAACCAATTTTCATCCTACCACCTAGAGATCATCCCGCGAAAAACGCACATCATAAGGTTGCAGTAGGTATTGCAAGCTTAGAAACGAACCCGTCGGAGCACAACTAGCTTCCCGAGCTCGGCTACTTCGTAACCATTATGAAGGACCGCCACTGGGGGTGAACCTTCCTCGATGTCTATCACGTATGCCAGAACGGTCTAATTACGATATTTAAAGATACCCCTCAACAGTCTGATTGAGACCTTTAAAGATCTATGGTTCTCACCTGGGCGTTTCATTTTAAGGTCTCTATAATCGGCTTGTGCCATTATGGCCCCCTTATCCTTATATAAAGACGACGAATCCACAAGAGAAGACCCTCTTATTCAGATGTAATCTTCTACAGTCTAGAACTCTTCCCTCTTGAAACACACTGCACCTCGAATTCTCTCCGAAAAGGATTGCATAGTCTCGTTCTCTCATCACGTATCTAGAATGCTCTCATTAAAACCTTCAACATGGTGTACCCGAGAACCACCTAATCACCATTAATGCATTTCTCCCAAAGACTTCGGGTTTCTGCCCACTTATGACAGAGTCGAACACTGACCCTTCTACGAGCCAGATTAACCTCAGACGACAGTGACTTCTCTTTTTATCTATATTTATTTTACTACTTTTAATATACAGTCACTAGCTAGACCGTCAGCGTCCATTTAGCTGGAACAACTATGTTGTCTTAGGGCCTCACGATCTCTCTTATGTTTTTTTGTTGTCGATTTCTTCGTTATTGTCCTCAGTGCTTGCAAATACAAGAACTTATTACACAAGACCAATTGAGGAAACTACCTGTTGATCTCGACCATTGACACCTTGATGCCTTTTGACTATAGACACTTTGGACCGCCTACAACGATAGGTACTGTATGGGCCAAAATACGTCACCAGGAGCACCCCTAGAAATCCACGATTAATGGGCTCACACGGTGACCAGACTCATGAAGTAATGGCTGATGGGTCTGGCCCATTTATCTTCGGGCACTCCGAAGATAACGTTGAAATACGGAAGCACATCAATCCCTGGATAAAGAGGTCCGCCTTCACCTCCTCAGCAGACCAAAATACGGAAGTACATCCCACCCTGAATAAAGAAGTTCGCCCTCACCTCCTCAGCACACCAAAATTCGGAAGTACATCCAGCCCCGGATAATGAGGTCCGCCCTCACCTCCTCAGCAGGCCTCTCTTCGTATATCCGTTGGGAGGCGTTACAATCATTCGAGATGACAATATACCGAATATACCCGTTAAGGGGTTACAATATCCATATTAACGGTGACAACTCCGTGCTTACCACATTGAAGACGACAACCCACCACTAGGTGACAGTTGACCAAGAAAGACAGTTGACCACATAATACTATATATGGATCATCCGGCCATCGACTAAGACATCCAATGACGGATAGCAACACCCGACATCTAATTCACTTGCAATCAGCTAACCACTTATTTCCTCCCTCACATCGATCATCTAAACCTCTGACAGGCAACCATCGACTGCTACTATCACCATCTCTCCAAACGACCACTTGATCAAGCACCTGGCGAGTGATCTTTCTCTCTCCTGACGACCACCTGATTAAGGAAGGCGACTGATCTTTTCTCCCTCCACACGACTAAGGGGTGCAAGCACTTTATTTCACTTGGCGACCCGAGAATTAGGCAAGCATACACCTGGTTTTATCACCTTCTCTCCTAACGATCGTCTTGCTAAGATAACATACTCGATAGCTCAAACTCTAGTAAACAATTCCTATTTACTATTTTCTAGGTTTACTGACTTGACCGTCGAAGCCCCCTTAGGCTGAGACCATCGCAGTGTCCCCTGAGATCTTACGGTCACGTGTGTTCGGTCTCTCTTGTCACTGGTTAAGCCTAAAGACGTCGTCGGTGTCCGCAAAAATATTGAACAGGTAAAGGTTTGATTTCTGGTCAATGACCCGGTCCTTTTGACATCATGACCTGCAATTTCGTACCCTCACAGGTACATGCACAGTTCTAATTATTGTAGTTTTACCAGCTTGTGAGATTAAACTTTGTTTCTACATGGTGAGACGAGATGTAAATTTTTCATGGCGAAAGCATATGATTATACGCGGGATCTGCGATTCAATGTCATATTTCCATATACTTTTTCTTTTTCCTCCATAATGGCTACTCTGGAGTAATAATGATCAGATCTCAAGTGTCTTGAGGTACAAACTTAGAAACCAAAATGAAAGATTTGTGAAAATTTACCTTTTCGCATGAGAAATGTGTCTAGTTGGCGTGTATCTCAAATATGTATGATATTAGATTCTCTAATCTTTCCATAAATCACAAAATTTACCATTGTACAGTCTATATCATTCATAATGCTTAATTAGAAGCAAAATTGTCTAAGAAGTAGAACCCTAACTAAGGAGGTATAATAAAACAAAATCATTGACATAATAAATGTGCAGTTGCTGCAACTAAGAGATCTCTAGATATGAAGATGGTGAAAACTTGTTCATCTGATAAACGTTGTACAATCTAAGATTGTTCATAATGTTTGATCAGCAACGACATTGGGTGGAAGTTCAAACAAAGAGGTACGTTAAAACTTTTGACCTTCTAACTTGTTTTTTAGCAACAATTTTTACGTAGATATGCAATGTTCCTTCAGTTTCCTACTTTCAAATCAATGACAATCCTTTTTGTCTTGTTTTTGCAATGGATATGAACCGTCACATGATTTCTCTATTTATTGATTCAACTCAAGCAATTCAAAATTTATCCTTCTGATGTTTCTATATAAAATTTAATGAAGCTGATGATACAAAACATTTTCACCTGCTGACTATCGTCGATAAGTCAAGAAAAGACCAAAAGCCCAATGGGTCAACCGTCTCAAGGAAACATAACCGCTGAGCCCAAAAGAGGTCTACCACCTAAGCCGAAAGTCGGGAGGTCCGAAAGATCATCTTAGGAGCTTCAGCTCTGTCCTGCCTCCAATACAACCATGTCTGCCCTAGGATTTCCGAAAAGAGCTGAAAGGGTCCGCGTAAGTAAGGTCGATGCCTTAAGCCCTAAATATGGGAAGGCAGAAGTACGCTACACGCTTACTGACTTAATCCCGAATCTTTCCAAAGATCTTAGTTGGCCAATATGTTAAGTATTTAAGTAACTTGGGCTTCAAGAGTCTCGAAGGAGGAAACATCTCCTAGAGAATCTATCAACTCGGTAGGATATCTACGAAGGATCCTTGAATATAAGAACATCTAAATATCCAAGATATGAGATAAAAACGAAAAGGAAACCCTAAATCCTCGAACTACCAAAGAGTAGTCTCAATCCCGAATTGTTCGGTTCTTAACCGCTTCATCCTTATCATTTATCAACAGTCGGTCCAAAGCAACTTATAAAAGGGCATTGCATCACCTTCAACAAGGTACGCTCCACAAGAATCAATCAATACTCTATACTTTAACTGCAAAGGGCAATCTGACTGTCTTGAGCGTCGGAGAAGTTTCCGAACTCTTCGCGGGTTCCCCTCAGGTTCTTAAGAGCAGAAGCGGAAACCATAGAAGCAGAATCATCCATTCAGAGAGATCCAACATCGAGTCTCATTATTCCTGACTGGTAGCCAGATTGACATTTTTTACATAAACAAGTGGCGTTAGAAGGAGGGTTGACACCAGCAAAACCATTAATCTGGTAACCCGAATCTCCGTCCAATTCTTTACAGAATTATTTTTACTACTTTGTGCAGACTCTGCTCCAGGATGTCTCCACAAGAGGATACTCACAACGAAGCTGGGCGTTCTCGTGTAGAGGAGTTGATGCTCGAGGTCGAACGCCTTATGGAAGAGAAGCTTTACGACGACGAAAATATACGAAGCCTTCGGGAAAACCTCTTTAAGGCTAAGGAGGAAATCAATTCTCTTATGAGAGAAGAAACAGACAGAGAGAAGATGGAGAAAGTAAAAAACCTCACTCGAAAGCACTTCTCGAAACCAGCAAACGCTTTCACGGAAGCCCTTAGGCAACAACAAAGGGAAAAAGAACAGGCTCGAGCCGAGGAAATACGACGCTACTACCACGAGCCATACATCCCTAAATTTGTAGGAGGCGAATTAGAAGACACTCGAGATCTGAGGATGAATGACATACTCCTATACCAAGTGGTAGAGCTTACTAGGCTCTACAAAGAAAGAAATGCCCCAGCAAGGGCCAAGATAAGCTTGCCACCCTTGAGCCCTGAGATATTAGAGGCTCAAAGGCCCAAGAATTTTAAATGTCCGAACCTCGACAATTACGATCGAACTGGAGATCCCATTATATTCTTGAGAAATTACGTTTCATTAATGACTCTGAGCACGACAAACCAGTCTGTATGGTGTCTGTCGATAAGGCATGAAAATGTCTCATCTGAATCTCTTGACTTTAGCTAGTTAGACCTCATTTGGGTACACAAATAGCTTATATTAGGAGCTTCTCTGTAAGTCCATAAATGAAAGCACTTTTTAATAATCTATCTGAGTCGTTTGGTACGCTACATAAAAAGTGTTTTTATATCTTAAAAAGTTAGGATGTGACATTTGGTACAAAAAATGTAATCTTCGTACTGTAGTTATTAAACAATATGCTTATATCATTATATTAATTAAAAGATATAAATATCAAAAACTAAAATAATATAAATTTTTCATTTTTCATAAACACATAAAGATCAAAATTTGAGAAATTTGAACCCTATGTAGTGGTGATGGTGCTCAATGGTGGTGGACGTTGTGGTGGTAGAATAATTGTGGTGGTGGTGGGAGTTGCGGCGAAAGAGGTGGAGTGGTGCTGATAGAGTTGCGCCAGAGGTGGTGTGGAAGTGGTGAAGTGTTGGCGATGGTGGTGGAATGGTGGCAAAGGTGGTCGGGTGATGGTCAGAGGTGGTGGAGTGATTGTGGTGGCAGAGGTGGTGGGATGGTTGTGATGGTGGTGGTTGTTTATTGATGGTGACAAAAAAGATAAAAATTTTGTTTTATTTTCATAGCTAGCTTTTAAAACGCAACTATAAAAAAGTCACATAATCGTGGCTTCCGTTTTTTGAAGAAAATGGGTTTTTCTAGCTTAAAATAAGCTACACAGTTTTTTGAACCAAACGCGCAAAGTTTTCAATAAGCGTTTAAAATATGCTAAAAGCTGGATTTTAGATTTTTTTTTTAAGTGAAACCAAACAGGGCCTTAGTCCATTTCAAGAAGTTACTTTTATGAATTGTTTATTTCTCTTACTCCAGTGTCTTATAAGAAGTTATGCGCGAAAAACAGATAAAAACGGGAGAAATACACACGAGGGGCATTAAGGTCATTTGGTGATATGGGTATTCTGATAATTTTTGGCTAATCTTGTAACTTTTCTAGATGTTTGCTAAATTTAAATGTCAACATGCTGCTATGTTTTAGCACCACACATTTAGTTTCGTACTTGTATGTGCTCTCATCGATTTGAGATATAGAGGTTTGACTTCATCATGCGTTTGCTATTTTATGTCATAAACTGGAAAAATGAGAGTAGAGTGGCAGAAAATTTTTCAACATTTTATTGTATCTTTATACTAGTTGGACGAAACCGAAAACATTATTTTGTTGCAAGATTATTTTGAAAAAATACCATGCAAAGTTGCGAGATTATTTTGAAAATTTCTATATTTTAACACCAAACATTTGATTACGTGTTTACAGTCATGATGTCATGTTCAATATTACTCAAGTATTTCTAGCATTTTACTTATACAATACAGGAAAACTTGTGGATTGACTTCACCATGCTTTGGTGATTTTACATAGAAAATTTTGGGTAGAGCACGAGACATTTTTTTCAACATCTTTATGGAATCTATAAACCAATTAACCGAAATCTAAAACATAATTTTGGTATTCTAGCAAGTTGCAATATAATCCCATAACTCTTCTAGATGTTCTTAAATTTAACATGTCACATGTTTGCTATGTTTTATCACATAGCCCGTTACAAAAACTAACAAATTATTAACTTAGACTATGTATCACCATGTATAGTTCGATTCATTCAGTAACCACCACGTCAGTTGGCCCCTCTTCATTTGTACTTGTTTGTCCAGTCTTCAGTTGGCATCCCTTTTGGTAAATGTTTAGGGTTGGATTTGACCACAAGTATTTCCATGTGTAAAATCACATAAAACCCACAAACAGGCTTCTGAATGTTCAAAATACAAACCAAATCAACATAATGAATGTAGAAATTATAAAATGCTACTAAAATAATGGGTTAATATTCTTAAAAGTTCAAAAGACTTATGCTTCTCCTTGATGGTTATCAGTAGGCTCTTTCAGATTCTCCACCTCTAATTTTGGCTTTGGCTTGAATAGTAGAAGCTCGACATGCACTTTTCAAATTATGCTAGTAAATATTTTGCATTGTCCGAACACCTTCTTGCAGTCTTATGCTCGAAGATCATAAAATGGTAGTATGTCTGTTTCCTATTGTTCAAACAATAAACAAGCAGTGTCCCATGTTGACCCATGCTACGATCCCTTGGACCGGAGTACAACGAAAAGCGCATATTCTTTGCGTTTCTTTACCCAAGTTCTCCTTTAATTTATCTTGAAGATGGGGCCGAATGTTTGACTCGGAGAATTTTCAATTTATCATAGTATGCTTAAAAAATGGCAATAACCAGGTACGAAATCTAAATATGAGTACATTATATGTTATTGGACACTAGAAATTGATGCGGCGCATAGTAGGCAAGAAATTAAAAGTATAGGATCGTTCCTCTATGATTGATTAAAGCAAACGAAATTTTATTCAATAAACTAAGCTCGCTTAACAATGAACATAAAAGGTCTATTTATAGGTCATCCAATCCCTGACTTGTTACTGTCCCACTTAACATAAAATCCTAATGTTATTTTGTCAACTGCATCATCATCCCCGGGTTGGACAGAATTCGATCTCGAATTCAAATCGTCCTCGTCTGAATTATCTCCACAATATTATAATAAGTGCTTGACATTAAAAGCATTAAAGGAGCGCACATGACTTGGCAATTTCAGACAATACACATTCGGATTAATCTTCTCAAGTATCTCTAGTGGTCCGATTTTCCTTGCTAATAACTTGTTATATTCGCCTACCTCATACGCAACATTTTCCTCTGCGTTCATCCTATAGTGAACTCTATTCGATATAGTCGCACTGGGACCTCGATTTATTAGATGTTGAACATCCCTCAACGGTGGTAAACCGTCAGGTAGATCAATCAACACATATCCAACATCAGTTTGTTCAATCTTCTCAATGAACAACCTCAGAGATAACAAATTTGAACTTTCACCTTTCTCAGTTGTAGACGGAATCTTTCTACTTGGTAGCAATATGATTTTCTTCTTGCCAAAGAAAAAGCTGTAAGTGTTCTTTCAACCATCATGTAGAGCTGATCTATCAAACTGCCAAGGTCTGCCCAATAATAGATGACACGCATCCATAACGACGACATCACAACAAACTATCGCGACATTGTGTCCCAACAGAAAAGGAAATAAGACATTGTATGGGCCAAAATACGTCACCAAGGGTGCCCCCAGAAATCAACGGTTAATGGGCTTAGATGGTGACCAAGCCCATGAATTAATGGCTAATGGGTCCAACCCATTTATCTTCGGGGACCCCAAAGCAACGCCAAAGTAGGGAAGCACATCCAGCCCTTGATAAAGAGGTCCGCCCTCACCTCCTCAACTGACCTTCCTCCGTATATCCGTTGAGAAAACTTTACCGTCTTTCATGGTGAAAATATCCCGGATATACCTGTTAGGGGAGTTACGATCTTCACATTTATGATCACAACTGTATGCGGTACCGCTTTAAAGAGACAGCTCATCACTGGGTAACAATCGACCCAAGCCACTATAAGTTGACAGAACGAAGATGATACAGATCATCTGGTCATTGACAAACACACCGAATACAAACTTAACACTATCATCCAACTTCCCACTAAAACACTCGATCATCTAGTTATCACAAACACACCTGACATTCTTCTAGCATTCCAATTCCCGAGCGAGCAACCGATCACTTTCTCTTTCGTCGATCGTCCAAACCTCTGCGAGATACCTTTCTTTCTCCTGGACGACCAGACGACCGTTCTATCGAGGAAGGGCGACTTATCTATCTCTCTCCTGAAGATCATAGTAGGCAAGTTACTTTATCTCTCTTAGAGGTCATACCTTCTTTACATCACCCACGGGATTATCTACATACGAAGGATACAAGGTCAGACCCTAAAGCTTTCAACTTTATTTACGGTACATACCTCCGAACCAAGGCAAACCTCATCAGGACTGCCTCATTCGAGGACAAACCTCATAGGTTGTTACATTATCTCTCCAACCAAGTCAGTATATCCGTAGAGATCGAGCTTCGACCACTCCACGAGTCGTGCCTAAACTCTGACCATTCTCCTCAACGGTAACATTTCAGGAATATCACTCACGCATCTATTACTTCTCTTGTAAGCTTACTGACTTGACCGTCGGAGCCCCCTTAGGCCGACACCGTCCCGGTGTCCTAGGTATCTTATGGTCACGTGTGTTTTGTCTCTTGTCACAAGTTTAAGCTGTGTTGAACAAAAACTACACCAGGGCTCTCAGCCGTAGAGTGCCCATTAAGACATCAAGCCCCTCGTAACGCACTCGTACTTACTCGGGCCGAACCCAGAAGTCTCTTAATGGGCCCTTGTCGACTAGACCCTTAAAACTCGTGTCAAAGCCCAACCACGTGCAAAGAGTTTTCACGTCCATAAACTTCCACACGTTCGAATCTCTACACGTCTGGATCTCCACGCACTACGTGGAACAGATCACTGAATGAAAAGATCCTCTACAGGTCAAATATACCCATGATGACAAAGATCTCAGACTTGGTCAACGTAACTCCAGGGACAAATATTCGCCCCATTGATGACATTTATAGCGTGGTAACGTCTCACATAATTATGAGATCATGTACACGCACACTCAGACTAGTTACCAGATAACATGCGAAACCATTGTCCATGTACATCTAATGTCCACGTCACACTATCCTAGGTATTACACCATGCATTTACTTCGTAACGGTCAGCCTTTACGCTTCTCAATTGATCACTCCTCATGTCTATATAAAGAGGATCACTTCCACTTCTCAGAGAATCAAAAGCAGAGCAAAGCAACTCCTGCTTCTTCTTCTCCACTCGCTCATTGTTCTTCGATTGTTCTTGAGACATTTGCATACAAGTTCACCTGGTTTTGGTCGTTAACACTGAAGGATATATGTCCTTGGAGTCTGAAGGTATATCCTTCCGAAAGAATACCCTTCGACCAAGATGGCAATGCGTACGATTTGGCTCATAGGATAATGATGACTTTATTGGAAGATCAATCAATCCAGTCCAATTAGGAGTTTTAATTCTTAGCTAGAAGCCGCTTACGATTGTCGGGTCACTTCAGTTATCCGCGCCTAATATAGACCGAATCTTACAACGGGTTACACATAAGAATTGGTAAGTCGAACTTTGATAAATAGACTAATGGTAACTAGTATATAGATGGATATGATCCAGTCTAAGAGATAAAAAGAATCGGGCTCGAACGAGAAGTCCGAAAAGGGCAAAAACCCACTTTTTGGGCCAACAAGGGACTCCCTTAAAGGGAGAGCCCTAGCCGGCCATATGTGGGGTCTGGGCCGACCAAAACAAGCCCATTAAGGGCTGTTGTGGCCGGCCACACTAAGGGGAAACCCTAATTAGGGTTTAGTCCTAATTGGGGAATCCCAGTTAGTTTTATACTCTAACTTATGCTTATCTTTTCTGAATGGACTTTTAGGATTCCTTATTTGAGTGGAACTCTAAGGTAATGCCTATATAAGGACCAGTTATGAGTTCAAAAAAGGTGTGGAAATTTCTCTGAAGAAAATCACTCTCTTCAGACAACTATTGGAGAGAGAGGATTTTAGAGAACAAGTTCCCATTCTACCTATCAAGTCTAGAAGAAGCAGTTCTTAACCTCAACCTTCAAGAAGGTTCTAGCTGACTGAAAGAAGGGAGTTCGAGTTATATAATTCGGTGTCTCAAGTAGAGGAGTTACACTTGAAGCTCTTTATCTTTCGAATACTGGTCGGAATTTAGTTCGTGAGAAAGCGATTAAAGGTATTCTTCTTCCTTCTAGTTCATAGTTAGTTCATGTATAAATCTATAACTTAGTGTTAAACATTAGATGTTTGAGATTCCGCTACCAATACTAGTTAGATATGTATTAGATACATGCAATACCCTACAGATACTACAAGACACCTCAAGGGTATTAAAGCCTTCTCCTTGCTCGCCGCTTCCAGAGATCCTCAAGGAAAGCAAAGCTTCTCGACGCTATTGGTAACATAGTTAGTTCATGTATAGATCTATAACTTAGTGTTAAACATTAGATGTTTGAGATTCCGCTACCAACACTAGTTAGATATGTATTAGATACATGCAATACCCTACAGATACTGCAAGACACCTCAAGGTTATTAAAGCCTTCTCCTTGCTCGACGCTTCCAGAGATCCTCAAGGAAAGCAAAGCTTCTCGACATTATTGGTAACATCTGAAGCTCACACTATCTCACTCCCGTAGACTTGAGCTGCGACCATTCTACGAGCTTGACCATTCTCCGATTACACGTCAACAATGACACCCTCAGCATTCTGTTTATTATCCTTGATTAGACTACCTCCATTATAGAAACACCTAATAGCTTGGTTTTTTCTTTATATGCTTGAATAATCATCATAACTACAATACAAAACCCCAAATTAGAGAAAGACCTAGATTACAGATTGAAGGATATATTCCCTCGGTCAGAATGAATGGTATCCTTCCGAAGGAGTGTCCTTCGACCAAGATGTCAATGCGTATGATTTGGCGAATAGGATCTTAATGACCTTACTCGGAAGATCATTAGTCGGGTCCAATTAGGGGTCGTAATGCTTAACTAGAAGCCAACTACGATCGTCGGATAACTTCGGTAATCCGCGGCTAACATAGACTGGATCCTACAAGGGTTACAAATAAAAGTGATGGTTTGAACGAAGAGAATTGACTAGAAATAGACTGGCATATAAGTGGATTGGATCCATTATAAGTAAGACCAATTAGTTCGAAGGAGTTCGAATAGAGATAAACACATCCGGGCCTTAAAGGAAGACACGGGGAGGCTTTAAGTGGGCCGGCCATGTGATGGCCGACCTAAGCAAGGGGCCGGCCATCTCATGGTCGGTTAGGCCCTAAGTGGGTCGGCCAAGGAAGCCCATAAAGGGCTATGTTGGCCGGCCACACTAAGGGAACCCTAAAAGGGTATTTTGGGAAAATACTTATAATTAGGCTATATTAATCCTAGTTTGGGTCCATTACTTATTCTAGGGATTTCTATATAAGGTTCTAGCTAACTGAAAGGAGGGAGTTCAAGTTATACACTCGGTGTCTCAAGTAGAGGAGCAACAATTGGGGCTTTTATCTTTCGAATACTGGTCGAGATTTAGTTCGTGGGAAAGCGATTAAGGTAATCTTCTTGCTATTCTAGTTCATTGATATGTTCATGTATAGATCCTGGTAACCTAGTGTTAACATATAGATGTTTGAGATTCCGCTAACAACACTAGTAATTAGATGTATTAGATACATAAAAAAACCCTACAGTGGCATCGGGGTAATACTAAGATTTAACAAATCATTACGCAAACACACATAAACTTTTACGTAATAAATCATGAATGGTTATGCTAGAGTTCATAGTAACGCAACTTGATAAATTACGTAATAGTCCCAAAAAGAATTTTGAGTAAAGCCTACCCAGATTAAGACACCTGTTGAGCCCTTGTTCATCGATGGTGGGTCATGCCAAAGGAGGGTGCCATCTTTTACCTCGGGACAATACGGGTAGATCTATGAAGAGGTCTACGAGTCTAAATGGTTATTCTCAACGAGTCAGCAAAAGGGTTTTGGATTTCGAGACTAAAAGACAATTTGACACTCAAGTGTGAAATTAGTCAACCAAGAGTCATAAGAGTATGATCAGTAAAGTGTTACTCACCCGGGACGACGAGTTAAGGGCAGTGCCAGTCCTTTATTCAAAGTCTAAAACATGTTAGACAAAATTTATTCGAAAGAAGAATAACGGGGTTTTCTCACAAAATCATCGACACACAATTAGATTGTTGCTCTCGATGGTGTCTTACTTGAAAGAAAGAGTCTTTCACGGAAGACAAATGAAAGGAAAATACATATTCGAATGGTTTCGAATAGAACAACAAATAGGAGCAAAAAGGTTACTCGCTATAATGGGAGTAAGGAGTTACTCGTCATGAAACTTCTTAAGGAGTTAAGGAAGTTTAACGAAATTTGCTCAAAAACCCCAGATGGGTCTTAGAAAGATTCAAAAATACTATAGCAGAACCACTCCGAAATTGAACTGTGAGTTTAAAGAGATAAGAGTAAGAATGGTCAAGTCTTGTTCGACAAGAAGGTAAGTGGGAGTGAAACAAGTTAGTTTCAAGTCCTGTATGTAGGAGACATACTGGGTTGAGAAGACAATAAGATTTGTCGAAACAGTTAGAGAACTGACTCAATAGGACAATAGACGAGGTTACATTAATTTGGGCATCTAATTCTATTATGATAAAACAAAGAGATGATAAGACTCGTTCAAAAGAGTTTTGAAGAGATCTGAATAGAAAAACTCTTAGAGAGAGATTCTACCCATCTCGCATGATAAACTGCCAATTTGGAATTTGGAAATTCAGATGAGCAAAAGCAAACATGAGAGAAACACTTATGTTTAAAACATAAGATCGATCATGAAGATGATTGATGTTTACCCGCACATCTGAAAAATACTTGGAGTACAAAAGATGTCGTCACCCATACATGTCAGAGAACAGCCAAGAATGCTTAGAGCACCCAGGATAAAGTCTCCGAAACCATAGATTGAAGACGGTCATAAAAGCAATCTTCCGAAAATAAAGATAAAAATCTTTTAGGGAGGAAAAACAGATGAAAAGGAGTATTCATGCTGGGAGTCCTTGCCTACTAGATTAGAAAGTAAAATTGGAACTTATGAAGTGTTGATTTCAGTTTAAGAAATTGATATTATCATAAAAGCTTACGAAAACGTTCTTAAGCACGATAATAATAAGCGATGAGAAAACGTAGCAAAACTGTCGCCTTAGAATGAACATGGAGGATGTACGGATCTAAGAAATTAAGATCAAGGTAGAAGATCCTAAGAGACTTGTAAAATTGGGAACGTAAAGGAGTTTACGCGGGTGCTCAAATTTTACAAACTCTTGTTATCCGAAATAAACTCAGTTTATTTAGTCATCTAAATTGTGGTTTAGAATTTAGACGACAGTCTAAAATAATGGAGTGTTCCAGGTAGGTTTATTAGATACGTGATCCAATGAAAGAGACCTACTAAGTGGACATGGAAGCACACCATTATATTATCCCTAGTCCAGGTCATTGGTTGGACAACAATGACTTAAGAAGACTAGCATGAGTGATTGACAAGATAGCCCTGTTTCTTGGGCTATGGGAATAGGAGTATTCAAAGTCAACTTCATGGATGTATAGATGATACACTGGAAACCCGCCAAAGTGAGAGTACTTCAAAGAGTTGAAGTCATGAATTGTCATAACTCTCATTTAAGCAAATTGAAGAGATTCCTCAACACATGAGTACTCACTCAGTTTATGTAAGGAATGTCGAACTTTGGTACCGTTAAACGCCAGCCGTAAAAAGTGGTTATAAAGGCGGATTACTGGGGGAGATAAGATAGACATAAGATTGAGTGGGAGTACAAGAATGGAATATGTCTTCCTGAGTAAATTAGGATAAAGTATCTTCGGGCCACTTGATGAGAAACAACTGAAAAACGCATGACTATGCTCAAATAGATTAAGAGTTAATCATTTGATTTGACAGTTTGTTCTCGGGATCAAGAAAGGCTGATGAATATGACACATCAGATGAGATACGAAAAGACATGAGAATCGAGCATTGAACTTGTTCTAAGTACAAGTGGGAGATTGAAGGATATATTCCCTCGCTCAGAAGGAATGGTATCCTTCCGAAGGAGTGTCCTTCGACCAAGATGTCAATGCGTACGATTTGGCGAATTGGATCTTAATGACCTTACTCGGAAGATCATTAGTCTGGTCCAATTAGGGGTCGTAATGCTTAGTTAGAAGCCAACTACGATCGTCGGATAACTTCGGTAATCCGCGGCTAACATAGACCGGATCCTACAAGGGTTACACATAAGAGTGATGGTTTGAACGGAGAGAATTGACTAGAAATAGACTGGCATATAAGTGCATTGGATCCATTATAAGTAAGACCAATTAGTTCGGAGGAATCCGAATAGAGATAAACACTTCCGGGCCTTAAACGAAGACCAGGGGAGGCTTTAGGTGGGCCGGCCATGTGATGGCCGACCTAAGCAAGGGGCCGGCCATCTCATGGCGGGTTAGGCCCTAAGTGGGTCGGCCAAGGAAGCCCATAAAGGGCTATGTTGGCCGGCCACACTAAGGGAACCCTAAAAGGGTATTTTGGGGAAATACTTATAATTAGGCTATAGTAATCCTAGTTTGGGTCCACTACCTATTCTAGGGATTTCTATATAAGGACCTAATTAGACAACCTAAAGTGTGGGTTTTTGAAGAGGTGAAAAGCCAACTGAAAAGAGTTCAGTAAATACATCTCAGAGAGAGAGAGAAATGGAGTTTTCTCAATAATCTAGTCTAGAAGAAGGAGTTCTTCATCTCAACCTTCAAGAAGGTCGTAGCTGACTGAAAGGAGGGAGTTCAAGTTATACAGTCGGTGTCTCAAGTGGAGGAGCAACAATTGGGGGCTCTTATCTTCGGAATACTGGTCGAGATTTAGTTTGTGGGAAAGCGATTAAGGTAATCTTCTTTCTGTTCTAGTTCATTGATATGTTCATGTATAGATCCTGGTAACCTAGTGTTAAACATATAGATGTTTGAGATTCTGCTAACAACACTAGCAATTAGATGTATTAGATACATAAGAAACCCTGCATAGAGAAACATTGGGAAGTTATAGAGAAGATAGAGTAATACCTAAACTGTAGATAAAGATTGATAAAACTGTGGATGGGTTTTCTTAACAGAGATTCTTCTTCTAGAATGGCAGAGGTACAAGTAGGGTTGGGAATCGAACGAGCTCGGTCAAGTTCAGACATTTGCGGTGCGGACTCGGGCGGATTGGGCTCGAGAATAACAAATCCGATCGGGCTATCGCCAATTTTGGGGAAGACAAATGTTACATATTGGTGCCCGTGGCCCGGTTCTACCCGCAACCCCGCTCAGGCTCTAGCGGGCACAAACAGGCGGGTCACCGGTTTTTTGAATAAAAAAGTAGTTCATTAAAAATATCCAAAAATTAAACTGAATTTCATAGGTATCCCCGCTAATTGAGACTAGACACCCAATGAGAACTGAGATAGTTGATCTTTAACTCATTCAAAATTATCAGCCAAGTTGGCATTGATAGCCATTTTCAAACCTTAATCACAGTTTTCAAATCAAAGTTACACCATTATTGAAGTGGTACCAGTTATAAGGGGATAAAGTTTCACAACATATCTAACAACTCAAACGGAAAAGGTCTTAGGGTTTCTATCTTTAATGCATCTATAACTTATCTTAATATCCATTCTTGATTCACAACATGATTTATCTTAAATGGGTAAAAAAAAAGGGAAAAAACTATCTTCTTGACAGAGTCTGGTTCGGTTTATCCTACTAGTCGAAATGATATTGATCATGTTTGATATTGATCATGTTTCGGTAAAAAAATTATATCTGATTCTATTTTTTTGAGATCTATTAAGAAATTTCCATCAGAAGAATCCTAATCTGTTTTTGTTTCGAGCTTGACAGCTTAATAATCCTTCATGGTTGTGTACCACCTCCGATCCACTGCCAAACCCCACCCGAGTTCTGCTCTGGGTAGTTCCATTACCCATATCTCGTTCAAAGGTGGATTTCTGGTTCCTGAGTAGCTGTAGTTCATCCTCTAAGGTTCGGTTATGGAGTGTTAGTAACTAACGACTAAAGAGAGAGGGAGAGAGACTCAAAGAAGTGAGAGAAAAGAAGAGGGCAGTGGGGTTTGTAAATAGAGTTAATAGGTCTGGGGGGAGGGGGGGGATTTATAGAGGTGGGAACCTAGGGTTTTAGTTTGATCCCTTTTGATCCAACAGCTGGGGATATGTTAGCTGTTGGATCATGTATTAGGACTCGGGTATGTAACGGGCGGACATGCTGCTAACTAATGGGCGGACGGGTAGCGGGTAGGATTCGGTCGGCTGGTAGCATACTGCTATCTGGCGGTTGTAATGGGGCGGGACTCGGGTATGAGGCCTTACCCGAGTCTCCCCCACTTCCACCCAATATAACATGTCGGGTATGCCCGCGCCGGTTCTTCTAGGTTGTCGGGTCTCGTCGGTCCGGGCGGTTAGGGTTGGGTTTCGGGTTTCCGGATCGTTTTCTCAACACTAGGTAAAAATATTACGATCCTTCATCTACATCGTCTTCTGCGATTTCTTCAGAGAGATTGATTTCTTCAGAGAAAATCGGTTTCTTATACTTCTTTTAGGTCTTCTATAGTTAAAGACTTAAAAGAAACTCTCGGTTTCTTCAACGAGGTAAACTATGGACAATATTCTTCGGGTTATAAGATTAGAGAAACATTCCTTTAAACCGAAAAGGAAACTGAAAAGACTATTTGTATCTTCTAATCTGGGTAATTTTTTTCTAAACTTGAGATAAGTTGGGTAGTAATAGAGAAAAAAATACTCCAAATAAATTTATTTTCTATTTCATATTATCTTTAGGTTCTAAATCCACTGTCCCTGCGATTTTGAACTTAAAACTCATCCCCATATTTATTATGCGACGTTGTCATATACACGGGAGTATAGGTCACACCAAATTGGGAACACACGTGTTCAACTATGTGTCGTTTGGCAACACAAAGATAAATAACTTTTTTTTTTAGTTATTTAAGCTGAACAAGTTAAAAAGTTAGTTTGGTAAGGCGAAAATTTCTAACTTCACTCTATTTGAACGTATACACAAATATTTCTTGAGTAACTTCTTTTCTTGCCTAACTTTGTTCCGCCACGACGCCACCACACCTCCACCATCACCGCCACGACGCCACCACTGCCATCGATCATGCCTCTACCACCACCGCCATTGCGCCACCACTACCACCACCACATACTTTCATCTCCACCACACACCTCAACCACCACCACTATCGTGGTGCCTCTATATTTCAACGACCACCATAATACCACCACCACCGCCACCACCACCACCACCGCCATACTTTTACTACCACTACAATCATCATATATTCATATTTCCACCACCATCACAATACATCCATCACCATCACAATACATCCATCACCATACCTCCTCAAACAACCACCATACTTTCACCCACCAATACCATATTTCCACCACCATAGCTTCAGAACCACAACCTCCATATCACCACTACCGTCATATTTCCTCCAGCACCACACCTCAACCACCATTCTATCTCCATCACCATCATAACCATATCTCAGCCACCACCACCACCTACGCCACCATTTCCCTAAAGGTCCAACATCACTACCACTTCAATCACTATGCCCGGAGTCACTAACACCTCCATCACTTTTGCCACAATAGTCATCATGAAATCGATGAGATGAGTTAAAATGAATTATCTCCATGAAAGAAGGATATAAATAGGAATTAGAAAAGTAAGTGATGTTGCCAAGTTAATACTCAGTTTAATCTTTTTTATAAGTAACTGTCTTTCCAAATTTACTTTTGATATAATTTTACTTCATGAAAGCAAAAAATAATACTACTAGAAGCAAAGGATCCTTTTACTTTTGTTTTTCAAACAACACCTAAGTTTCTTCCAGGTACTACTAACTGAAATTGCCAGGAATCTACTTATGAGCACACAAGGGCTAAACGCCTAACTAGGCCTCCAATAGGAGTTTTGGAAAACAAATCTCGTACATATAACAAAAGGTCCAAGTTAATATGTACTGTAACACCTTACAAATACTGTCATTATTATTATTATTATTATTATTATAGGTGCCCCTTTGTGAAACATTATATGTCATGGACTTTGGAGCAGTCGAAAAAAGAAGCCGGGTATAATTGTTTATGTCATCTAGCTGTTCACGATCTTCAGTTTCAATCAAAACAATCTTTTTATGATTTTTTGTTGTAAGTCTTGGAGTTGCACTGTCTCATAACAAAATCTGGAGATTGATATTAACAAAACTAGAATTAAGATTGAAGTTGTCGCTGACTAAATTTGATAGTACTCTTGTGCTTGCATATTTATTTGTTTATTGAATTTGTATATGTTAACTTATCAATAAAATATCAGATTTAAATTTAGATAGCGCGTAAAATAAATAAAGAAAAACTCTTAAAGTTATATTCTTAGCTCTTAATAGTTAATTGCTCAATTTGTGAATTAATAAAACACATCAATGCATTTCTCTTAAATGTTGTTTTAATGAGAAATTTAATGGTTAACGAGTGGGTGTCATAAGTGCTCTACATGTTCCTTAATTATGATTAACATAAGTTAATCTGGATTCTTTATTTCACTTGGGGTCATTAATGAATGATTCTCAGCTTGATCTAATCACACCTTGCTTTAATGCGAATGGCAGATTGAGCTTATTAGAACATCTACAATGAGACATTCAAACTCTAAAACTTTGCCGCTTAGGATCTTTAGAGATTTTGTTAAAAAACATTCTCAAATTGGACACTCTAATTGACACTCCTATGTTAAAAAACATGATAATGTGGAGGCATCTAAGAGCATCTCTAATGCAAAACTCAAAAATATCTCTATTTATCCTATGTGTCAAGTTCCACTAAAGATTCTCACTCCTAGGTGGCGAAAATAGAGATCCTCAATTTTGTTGTTTCCAATGCAAAACTCTAAACCCATCTTATTTACTAATGTAGCGTAGTTATTTTTGTAAATGAATAATTAGTTATTTAGAAAATATAGAAGACTCGATTTTTATTGGTCGAGAATCAAATATTGATGAGTTGGACAATTAGAGATATATCAGGAGGACACTCTATTTCTAGAGTGTCCTCTTGAGATATCTCTATTCCACATTCGACACTTCATCTTAGAGATCCAAATAGAGTGTTGCACTAGAGAGAGTTTTTAAGAAAAAACTCTATAAATTATATGTGGCAGTCAGTGTTTCTAAGATTGAGGGTTGCATTGAGATGCTCTGATATAGGGGCTCTCAAGAGAAACACTCTAAAATTAGAGTGTCTTGGTGAGACTTCTCTAAGTGTTACTCTAAAATTTTAACTAATAAATTTTTTTTTTTACTACTTTTTGCCTATTAAATTTAAGAGTGGAATGTGTACTAAGTAAAGATGTTTTAGAGATCTCCATTGGACACTTGACACTTGGGAAAAAGAATCTTAACTCAGCTCTTAACTTTCAAAAAGAAGTGCAGCAGGAGTAGACAAAATTACCTCAACCTTATATAAAGATAATGGATGATGTGGGCTTAAGCCCATCCAAAACTAAGCGTATATGGGACTAAGTATTTGGGCCTAATTAGCATGTTACTAAATTAGGTCTTCGGTACATGGACTTTCCTCTAGTGTATTTGGACTCAATTTGTAAAGCGACATTAGTCTTTTTAGTACGTAGACATTTTTTTTTAAATCGCCATTCATGCATAATTTTATATTCACTACAAAAATTGGGGAGCGGCTAAAAACACCCGAAAAATTGTTGTTATCGTCTGGGGAGGACATTGACTAAGGTCAATCTCCTTTAACCCCGTATATCTATTGGCACCCGTCTGAACCTTAAGCTAGGCTTCGGACTGGTCAACCTATACCTTTCTTTGGGTCTCAAACTGACCAATCCGAAAACTTAGACAAGATCTCGAACTGGCCAGTTTGAAATCCCCGAGAATATTCTTGATGGTGGTTTTGGATCAAAGGGTTTGGAATGAAGGTTCTTTCTCTCTCTAACTCCTCATCATGGATTAAGGTTGGTGTAGAATCAAGGTTCTTTCTTTGATGGTTTTACTCTCTTTCTCCCTCAAAAACAAGGTTCTTTCTCTCTCTAAAATGAAGTTCTTTCTCTCTTTAGCTCTTTGTGGATTGATGATGATGGGCATGAAAACAAGGTTGTTTTCATGATGGCATGATGATGATGGTACGAAGAAGAAGGAGATAAATAAGAGACGAAGAAGATGAAAAGAAAAAAAAATAGGGGGAGTGAAGGCCGGATGGGTGCCTCCCCAAATAGGCACCTAACCATACTGGGTGTTAATAGGCACCCGGTGTGAATAGCAATTCACAATCGTATCATTAAATATTATTACTGAATCACTTGGATTTTATGAAGATTTAGAGCATCTCCAACTCAAAACTCAACCTTAGAAATTTGGAGTGCCACATATGACTTTTGGAGTTTTTCTTTTGAATCTTCTGTAAGAGCATTCCCAATGGGTCACTCTAACAAACGTTCTAATAGTCCTAGTTGTTAAGTGTCAATGAAGATTCTCTTTCCTAAATGTCAATACAGAGACACTCTAATTTTTGTTTTTCTCCAATGGAGATATCTAAAATACCTCTACTTAATGCACATGTCACTCTTCAATTCAATAGATAAAAAGTAGTAAAAAAGCAAGGGTTTCTATTGGTTAGAATTTTGAAGTGGTACTTAGATAGTCTCAAGGAGACATTCTAATTTTAGTGTATCTCTCTTGAGAGACTATTAATAAATGCTCCACATCATCATAGAGTGTCTAGTAGAATGTCTCATTGGAGACGGTTTTTCAACAAAATCTATAAAAATCCCAAGTGGCGCTCGAAGTGTTAGAGTTTGACTGTCCCATTGGAGATGTTTTAATAGCATCTCCAATGCAACACTAAATCTTAGAAACTCTAAGGGCCACATATGATTTTTAGAGTTTTTTCCTAAAAACTGTCTCCAATGCAACTCTCTATTTGGATCTCTAAGGCCATGTTTGGCGCACGGGAATGGAATGTGATTCCCAGGAATCACATTCCCGTAACGTGATTCCTGGAAATCAGATTACTGTAGTTTGATGTTTGGTTTGACCAGGAATGGGAATTTGATTCCTGACATATTCCTAATTAGATGTTTGGTTCATATAGGAATAAGAATGTAAATATTTGTAAAAGTTCACTTTTACCTTTACTTAAACTACATATCAACTTTTTTTTTTTTGCATAAAATATACACATCAACTTTGTTGTATATTAAGATCAGCATTATTTTTTCAAATTCGTAGATATGATATAATAACACGATACATCAAAGGGTTAGAATTTAAAGATAATAAATAAATGTCTTAATAAAAATTTATCTAAAATAAAATTTTGTTCGTAAACCTAAATAGAAATTTATCTAAAATTAAATTTTGTTCATAAACATAAATAGTACTTAGTAATACTAGATCCTACAAAAAAATAAAATTGGTAATTCAATATTTTGTTAAGGATATATTTGTCAATAAATATTAATATATGTGATTCCGGGGGAATGGGAATCACAAACCCACCTCCCCCCTGGGTTTGCTATTACCCCTCTTTGTGGGAATTACATTCCCCGGCCCACACCATTCCCGCGAGCCAAACAATGATCTGGAATGTGATTCCCGGGAATCACATTCCATTCCCACGCCATTCCAGCGCGCCAAACATGGCATAAGATGGCGTGTCGAGGATGGAATAGAGATATCTCAAGAGGACACTTGATTCATTTTCAACCAATAGAAATCTAGTCTTCTATATTTTCTAAATAACTAATTATTTATTTACAAAAATAACTATGCCACATAAGTAAATAAGATAAGTTTAGAGTTTTACATTGGAGACACAAAAAAATTGAGGATTTCTATTTCCGTCACCTAGGAGTGAGAATCTAAATTGAAACTTGATACATGAGATAAATAAAGATTTTTTTTGTGTTTTGCATTGGAGATGCTTTAATGTAAAAGATGACGTGTCGAGGGTGGAATAGAGATACCTCAAGAGAAAACTCTAGAAGCAGAGTGTCCTCTTGATATGTCCCTAATAGTCCAAGTCATCAATATATGATTTTGAACCAATAAATATCAAATTTTTATATATTTCCTAAATAACTAATTGTTTCTTTACAAAGATAACCATACACATAAGTTAAAAAAAAAAAAACAAGTTTAGAGTTTTGTGTTGGAGACAGACAAGAATTGAGGGTCTTTATTTTTGTCAACTAATAATGAGAATCTCAATTGGAACTTGACAAATGACTACCTGAGATTTTTTGAATTTTGCATTAGAAATGCTCTTATATTCTTTGTTATAAGAAATGGCAGTGATGCTCTAGGGAAAACTAAATATCTGCTTTTATATAGTAATACTTATTTCTAAACTAACTCTTGTACATCAAATTAAGGTTTAATATATCTTCTTTGGTGTGTTTATATGAAAATAATAATTCTTCCACAGATTTAAGTTGATATTGTTATTTTCATAAAGGTAGTAATCTAATTGTTCTACAAGAAGTGTCAAGTGTCAACACTAGAAGATACATATTAACTGGTATGAGAGCAATAATTATTTTGACCTTTAGGAACGTTTGAATCCCAAATAGAAGAATAATAAAAACTTTTCTTCTACATTAAATAAAATTCTACCTTAACACAAGATAATCTTAGATCGGCTCATGGCAGTAATCCAATACTATTGGCTTAATTCGTGTTTAAAATCATATTAAAAACACTAATACATAATTAAGAGAGCTTTTGTATTGATGAGAAGAGACATACTTATATTAACCTGGCTTTTGATTATAATAATAGGCGTTGAAGCCGAGGATTAATTCTATTGAATTAGTAGTGAAATGCACTTCGTATCACATCAACCAACATATGTCATCTACACCAAATCGAAAAACTAACATATATTATTCATTAAGAAAAATGGTTGTTTGGGTCAAAAAAAAGTTATTCACAATAACTAAAAAAACAAATAACTTTTTCTATTAACTAGAAGTTGTCTAAATATCATGGATAATGATACATAAAATTTAAAATAATAAGGTAAATTATCAATCAGGTAATTTTCTAGTTTTTATGGTTCCCAAAATATCTTTGCACATTAAAAGTCACTTTATCTCTAAAAGATCATAAAATGACAGGGTTTGTTCTTATCTTCTTCTTCAAATCTTCGAATCTTCTTCTGCATCTTTGATCGCCAATGGATTTGATGATGAACTGTGTAAGTGGATTAAAACTAGAACTTGTATTGAATGAATTCTATTGGTTAGTATTACAGGGTGTTTAATAAGTAGTGTGACTCTTCATGAATTGGAATATTCGATGATTTGGAGATTGCATCTATTGAAATGGTGTGTTATCGTACTGGTAATTGTTTGTGGTCGGTTTTGTTGGGTCCCTCCGTATAATAAAAGGACTTTTAGTTGAAATAGGATTTCCCTTATTCCTTATTTGGAAAAAAAAATAGAAACTTCTATTTTTTCAAGCCTAAAAAGGAATTCCTATTTCTATTGGTAAACCTCCCTATTTATCATTATAAAATGAAATGAAAGGGAAGAGATTATTCACAACAACTTTCAGAACAAAGAGAAGTCAGAGAAGAGAGTCTGAAGTGGTTCTTTCAAGAGATATAGAAAGAGAAGAATATTGGTTTGAAGGAAAGAAGATTATTAATCTTGTGAAGCAATTTAGTTTGTGGTTATCTTCTTCAGCCTTTGGTAATCTAGGATTTGTTCAACCCCTAAGGAGTAATAGATTTCTATTTCTTTGTTTCTTTGTTTCTTTGTTCAGTTTATCCATCATAGTTTTGGTGAAGAATTGTTATCCAAGATTGTCAATGCCCTATTGCTTTAGGGAAGAAATGTGTAACCCATTATTATCATTATAGTGGAAGATTTCTGGACTAGGTCCCGTGGTTTTTTACCTTCTATCTTTAGAGGGATTTTTGCCACGTTAAATAATCTTGGTGTATCTGCTTTTACTTTTACATCGTTTATCTTCATATTCCGGAACAAGTTAATTAGGTTATTTTTCCTAACAATTGGTACCAAAGCTCAGGTTGGATTTATTGTTCAAAAATATGAAAGTGAATACTAATCGTATGATTAGTTTAGATGGAGAAAACTATTTGATGTGGAAAGCCAAAATGGAAGATTTGTTATATTGTAAAGACCTACCTGCACCCATTGAAAATCACGGTAAAAAACCGATGAAGATGGATGAAGAAGACTGGAAGGTATTAGATCGAAAGGTTGTTGGATTTACTCGACAATGGGTAAAACCCAGTGTTTTTCATCATGTATCGACGGAGACTTCTACTTTTAGTCTTTGGAGGAAATTAGAAGAATTATATGATCAGAAGACAGCTGCCAAAAAGGCTTACTTGTTCAGAAAGCTAGGAAAATTACAATATAAAGAAGGAACCTCAATTTCTAAACACTTGAATGAGGTGAAAAGTCTAGTAAATTAGCTTTCTACAATGAAGTTAGTTTTGGATGATGAGTTGCGGGCCTTACTTCTTCTAAATACTTTACTAGATAGTTGGGTGACATTGGTGGTGTCTCTTAGCAATTCTTCTCTTGATGGCATAATGCGTATGGATCACGTAATAGGTAGTTTGTTGAATGAAGAAACAAGAAGGAAATCGTCGTCAGACGAGTCTCATTCAGAAGCACTTGTTACAGAAAGACAGAGGAGAGGTAAAAGTAGAAAACCTCATAACCGTGATAAGTCAAGGGGGGACCAAAACCAAAGAAAGAAGTTAAATGTTTTGGTTGTGGAAAAACGGATCATTACAAGAGTGAATGCAGGGATAAATCAAAGAAAGAAAATAAAAAGGATGATGAAAAACAAGATAATGTTGCAGCAGTTGCATCAGGTGATGACATTATCTTACTTTAAGGTTTGGAGACACTTGCTTAAGTATGACTGAGTCAGAACTAGAAACAACATGGTTGGTTGACTCAGGTGCTTCGTATCATGCTACTTCATGTAAGGATTTCTTTAGATCTTACAGAATTGGTGACTTTGGCAAAGTCAGGATGGGAAACATGGGTTTCTCAAAAATCGTAGGTATTGGATAAGTGAATATTGAGACTAGCACATGGAGTACATTGATTCTTAAGAATGTGAGGCATACCAGATCTTCGATATAACCTAATTTCTACAAGAGTATTAGATGATGAAGGGCATCATAGTCAGTTTGGTGATGGAAAGTGGAAACTCACAAAAGGGTCAATGGTGATAGCAAGAGGGAAGAAGTTCTGTACTTTATACAGGACTCAAGTAAAACTATGTAAAGGAGAATTGAATGCAGTTGAAAAATCCTTCCACTAAGAAGTCTCGGGCACATGAGCGAGAAGGGACTTCAAATCTTTGCTAAAGGACAAGACTTACCGAACATGAAAGGTATAAATTTAAACACTTGCTCTCATTGTTTAGTAGGAAAACACCATAGAGTTCCCTTTCAAAAGAATGCATCTAAAAGAAAATTCAGTGTTTTGGAGCTCGTTTATTCTGACGTTTGTGGACCTTTAAAGGTCAAAACACTTGGTGGTGCTTTGTATTTTGCTACTTTTATAGCTGATGCTTCAAGGAAAGTTTGGGCATATGCCATAAAGACCAAAGATCAGGTACTTACAGTTTTCAAAAATTTCCACAACATGGTAGAGCGGGAGACAGGAAAATCATTGAAGTGTATTCGCAATGACAATGGAGGAGAATACATCGGGTCGTTTGAATAGTATTGCAAAACCCATAGTATTCAACATAAACAGACAGTTCCCAAAAATCTACAACAAAATGGTGTAGCAGAACGCATGAATCGCACTATTGTGGAGAGGATCAAATGTATGCTCTCAGAAGCTAAGCTACCTAAAAGCTTTTGGGGTGAGGCAATGCGTACTGCATGTTATCTGATCAATTTATCACCTTCAGTACCATTATATGAAGATGTAGTTGAGAGAGTGTGGGCTGGGAAAGAAGTCAGTTATGGACACCTAAGAAGATTATTAGAAGTAGAGCATGAGAATGATAGTAATGATTTTTAGGGTATGCAGATGAGAAATTCGGATACAGGTTATGGGATCCAGCCGATAAGAAGATTATTAGAAGTAGAGATGTGGTCTTTCTTGAAAATCAAACTATTGACGACTTCGGGAAAGTTGAGAAGCATGAGAATCATAATAATGATCTAATTGATCTAGATACACATATCTCTTCTAAGGTTATGCATGATAATGTAGGTGAAGAACAAAATCATGAAGATGAAGCTCATGAAGATGTTCCTATGAGTGATGATGTTGAGCAGTGAATGGAAGTTCAACATGAACCACCAGCTGAATTGGGAAAATCGACAAGAGAGCACCATCTACCAAGTATCCTCCACACGAGTATGTAATGGTTACAGATGATGGAGAATCGTAGTGCTATGAAGAAGCCATAGATGATGCACACAAGAAGGAGTGGTTGAAAGCTATGCCAGACGAGATTGAATCCTTGCATAAGAACAACACTTTTAAGTTGGTTGAAAAACCTAAGAATAAGAAAATTCTTAAAAATAAGTGGGTGTTGAAAATCAAGACCGAAGAAAGAAATTCACAACCACGGTACAAGGCATGCCTAGTGGTGAAAGGATTTTGGCAAAGGTTATTGATTTTGATGAGATTTTCTCCCTGGTGGTGAAGATGTCTACTAGTATTGGGATTGGCTGCAAGTATGAACCTAGAAATTGAACAACTAGATGTCAAGACCGCTTTCCTTCATGGTGACTTCGAGGAAGATGTGTATATGGAACAACCAACAGGGTTTGAAGTTAAAGGTAAGGAACACTTAGTTTACAAGTTAGATAAGAGTTTATATGGGCTAAAACAAGCACCAAGACAGTGGTACAAAAAGTTCGAATCGCTCATGAAGGATCAAGGGTATCACAGGACGACTTCAGATCATTGTGTTTTAGTTCATAAATTTCCTAATGGAGATTTGATTATACTTCTGCTTTATGTTGATGATATGTTGATTGTTGATCAGGATGCTAATAAAATTAGCAGGTTAAAGAAGGAACTAAACAAGTATTTCGATATGAAAGACTTGAGTCCAACAAACAAATTTTTGGCATGCATATCTCTCGTGATAGAAAAGCTGGAAAACTTTGGCTATCACAAGAAAGGTACATTGAGAAGGTTCTAGAAAGGTTCAATATGAACAAGACAAAATGAGTAAGTTGTCCATTAGCTAGTCACTTCAAGTTGACTCGTGATCAGTGTTCATCAACTAAAAGTGAGAAAGAAGAAATGGAGAAAGTTTCTTATGCTTCAGCTGCAGGAAGCTTGATGTATGCAATGGTTCGTACGAGACCGACATTGCATTTGTAGTTGGAGTAGTAAGCAGATTTCTTGTCAATCCAGGCAAGGATCATTGATTAGCAGTGTGGATTCTGAAGTAACTTAGAGGTACGTCTAAAGCTCGTATATGTTTTGGTAATGATAAGCCAGTATTAGTCAGTTACACACATGCAGACATGACAGGAGATGTGTACTTCAAAAGGTCCACATCAGGCTACCTATTTACATTTTCAGGGGGAGCAGTGTCATGGCAATCTAAATTACAAAAGTGTGTAGCTTTATCTACTAAAAGGACAAAATATATTGCCATTACAGAATGTTGCAATGAGGTGTTATGGATGAAGAGGTTGTTAAAAGAACTTGGTATGAAACAGGATAACTATGTTATTCATTGCGATAGTCAAAGTGCCAACCACCTCAGTAAGAATTCTAGTTTTCATTCCAAGTTCAAGCATATAAATGTGATATACCAATGGATCCAAGATGTTCTTGAAGAAAAGGTGTTGAAGATCGAGAAAATCCATACTGACGACAATGGTTCAGATATGATGACAAAACCATTACCCAAAGGCAAGCATGAGCTAAGTAGCAGTGTTGCAGGTTTGGGGGTGGTAGGTCCCTCTTCATAAGTCGGAAGGGGGAGTTAGTTGGGGTCCCTCCTTATAATAAAAGGACTCCTAGTTGAAATAGGATTTCCCTTATTCCTATTTTTTCAAGCCTACAAAGGAATTCCTATTTCTATTGGTAAACCTCCCTATTTATTATTATAAAGGGAATGAAAGGGAAGAGATTATTCACAACAACTTTCAGAACAAAGAGAAGTCAGAGAAAGAGAGATTTCTGAAGTGGTTCTTTCAAGAGATTGAAAGAGAAGAATATTGATTTGAAGAAAAGAAGATTATTAATCTTGTGAAGCAATTTAGCTTGTGGTTATCTTCGTCAGCCTTTTGTAATCTAGGATTTGTTCAAATCCTAAGGAGTAATAGATTTCTATTTCTTTGTTTCTTTGTTCAGTTTATCCACCATAGTTTTGGTGACTAGTTGTTATCCAAGAGTGTTTCTGGACATCTTGAAGAATTGGTCAATCCCCTATTGCTTTAGGGAAGAATTGTGTAACCCATTATTATCATTATAGTGGAAGATTTCTGGACTAGGTCCCGTGGGTTTTTACCTTCTATCTTTGGAGGGATTTTTGCCACGTTAAATAATCTTGGTGTATCTGCTTTTACTTTCACATCGTTTATCTTCATATTCCTGAACAAGTTAATTAAGTTATTTTTCCTAACATGTTGGTTATGACATGGGATATCCATGGATTCAAGAGTCAAATCTTTCATCAATATCTTGTTCAAGCTTCATCTGGGCTTCGAATGATGTTGTTAACAGAGAAGATTGAAAAGACAATGGGGTAATTGAGTTTCCAGTCTGCGAAAATAGTGATGGGAAGCACAAAATGTGATTGTTGCACGTACAACGTCCGTGTCTAATTGTTAGCTATGGGACTTTAATTTTTTAGAAACTGAATGTTATTTATTGCAGAGAAAAAAATCAATTTTTTTTACATACCATCAATATAAGAGGTAAACTAAACTGGTGTCTATTCATCAAATTCCTAACCCTAATTCTTCGAATTTTAAAAATGATGGCAAGCTTAGCGGGTAACATTTCATCTCTTTATAAAGAACCTAACAAAACCATAATGTGGTACGAAGAACGAATTCTGGTAGAAACAATTATCTCTAAGATGTGTCTCATTTTATTTAAATGTTAAAATAAATTAAATGTAGATTAAACGGAGTTTTAAGGTCCCTTAGATTATCCTCCAAAAACTACTATGGTCTTTAAGGACTCAAAATATCTCACATGAGATCGTTATAAATGTTTATCCCAGTGACTTTGGAAATTTATGTCAAAAAAATATCCTTTCAAGTGTTTGAAACTCAAACTTTCAATAAATAAGGCTGCGACTTTAGGGAATATAGAAAATTTCCGGGAAATAATTTTTTTTGACGAAATTGGTCAGCGGAGATTGACTTTTCTATTTCTATTTGTTGCTATAGGGCTCCCAATTTTGGATGTTCTAAAAAAATAAAATTTTAGAAGATCCCATAATAGAATTTAGGAGGAACTTTTACAAACTTAAACAAAATCTTTTAAGGCCCTAAACTCTAAACTCCAAGTGTTTTTTCTTTTCTTCATCTTTTTTTTTTGAATTGGTAAGCGTGTGCCTCGAACCCTTGATCTTTAGGTTGGAAGACTTACCTCTTACCACTTGAGCCAAGGGTTGTTGGCCTTTTCTTCATCTTCTTCTCCGAAGCTTTGTGTTTTTCTAATCATTAAACTCTAAAAACATAGAGAACAAACCTAATATATTTAGAAGTGATAAAAATATGTTTGAGGCTCAAAATTAACTGATTTTTAGGGTTTAGAATATGTTTACCTCTTTGGGGAGGATTAGTGGATGAAGAAACTTGTTTTGGATGTCCCACGAAAGATGTATTAAGAGCTTCAATAGATTTTGTTTGATGATTTCTATGGTTTAAAACATTTTTCACGACGTACGTAGATCATAGTCGTCTTCCAAAAAAGAACATTTTTCACTCTTTATCTCTCTAACTTTGTTTCTGAGTTCAGAGAAGTAAGGGTAGTAGGGGTTAGAGGTTTGGGGAAGATAAGTAAGAGGACTGATAGAAGTGCATGAAAAGGAAGAACAAAAAATTTGACTAGAAGTTATTAAGGATATGAATAGATAAGTTTATTTCAAGAGAGGAAGAAAAAAAGAGAGAGAAAGAAAAAAAAGAGAAACTTTTTTTTTTTTCCGTACTTCCTCAAAGGGTGCTTCTAAAGGCACCGGGCCAAAAGACTGTTAGCATCCGGAAATTTTATTGACTCGGGTCAATAGCCATTGACCCGAGTTCTCTATAAGCACCGGTTTTTAATGTGGGTGACACTCACCTTCATTTGCTTCTTCCATCTTCTTCTTCCAAAATAAAAAGAATACCAATTAATTTTTTTTTCAAAACAAAAATCATGTGTGCTCATCTAGATAGTGTAAGTAAAAAAAATTCATTTTTTCTAATTTACTTTATATTCCTGTTAGTAAATACACAAAATTGAAAAGAATGGGTCCACTCTCTTCTTCCTTCTTCACCAAATTTCATCCACAAAATAAACTCATTTTCTCTCCTCTTCCTTCTCATGTTCATTTTCATTCCCTTCTATATCCCCTTTGTAAATGTAGAAGAAAGATTGCAAGATTCAGAAAGGTAGAGAGAGAGATGAGAATAAGAGTTTTTAGAGAGAGAAAGATGAAGAAAACCTTGCGAGAAGTAGCAGAGGAGCTGGTCATGGTCGAGTTCACGAGAAAGAGAGTGAGGATTGGGATGTTTTTTAAGCCCCGGATCAGCTGATCCGTTTGGACCTCTTAGGTCCCGGATCAGCTGATCCGTTTGGTCCTCCTAAGTCCCGGATCATCTGATCCGTTTGGTCCTCCTAGGTCCCGGATCAGCTGATCCGTTTGGTCCTCTTAGGTCCCGGATCACCTGATCCGTTTGGTCCTCTTAAGTCCCGGATCAACGGATCTGTTTGGTCCTCTTAAGGCTCGGACTGGTTCAGTCCGTCCGATAGATTTTGTTTGATTTTGTGATAAACGGATGGAGTGTTAGGGTTAAGTTGGCTTTGACTGGTGCCTACATAGTTGAACGGTGCTAACAGAGAAATGAGCAGTTGGGCCTGGTGCTAATAGAGATGGATGCTAACAGCCTTTTGGCTTGGTGCCTTTAGAAGCACCCTTCCTCAAATATTCCCAAACATAAATTTCCAAAGCATTTATCCCCATAAATATATTTTTTTTTATTACAGCGTCCATGAATAAAGAGCATGAGGGAGTTGAGTCGGATTTGGAGGAGTTTGTGTCTCTCCGACTCGCGGGAATATAGGATCTGGTACTAGTATCTAGGGCGCAAATAATGTAGTATCTTGGAATATTCTACCTTCATCCACACCAATGATTCCTTCCAAGTGGTGGCATTTCTTACTTCACTCAATCATTTTTATCCAAATAGTATATATCCTCTATATATTATAACTCTATAAGCATGTGAAGTTCTTTTTTTTTTTTAAAAGAAACTGCCATTAGAAAAAGTTAAAGATATTTCAAGTTGTGGGGTTCGAAACTAGTAGCTCGCGCTCCCACGACCCAAGGCACACGGCCTCGACCATCTAGCCAAGTTCTACTTCATGACATCAATACACACGGTCGCTTATATATAGCGTGTAAACACATTACTGTAAAAAAAATTCCAAATGCTTATTAGACGGATTCGAACTCAAGACCTCACGTTCCCAACACCTACACCTTCACGACTAAGCCAAAGTCTTTTTTGTTGGTTTCCATGTACCGATTCAACGAGTTGACTCAGCGAATCTATAACCGAATCACTGGTGAAACTGGTTACTACTTTGATTTTATTTGTAAATCAATCAAAAACACTTTCTTTTCAAATTAATGGAGAAAAACTAAGGAATAGAACAACTCAATATCTTTCGTATTTCTAACCGATAATGTCTGTTATCTAGAACAGATGATTCTTAGTCGAATCTCACTATCGATTTAAGATCGGAAAGAGGAATTGTATCCTTCTGTGTTTACTGATTTATTACTTAAAAAAAATCAACACATTCTGATTTGAAAATTCAGAATGTCTTTGATTAAGAAATCAGATAGACTAAAAAGAAAAATCGGATGATAAGAAGAAGAATAATTTTTAATCGAGACGAGGTATTCCTCTTTCCTTAAGTCAATTGACGGCCTGTATAGTACCAAACAGTTACCGGCGTTTGTCTCCCAGGATACAACGATTAACCTTTCGATTCAATGGTACTTCGAATCAGAAAGCAGTCGAACTTGAAAGTATACTAACCTCTGACTTAATGCGAATGGACCGGACTTCCTTCTTATGAAACTCCTTGAATACTCTATCAAATGATCTTCTTAAACTCTCTAAAATGAACTTCTAATAATGCTTGATGCTCTGGAAAAAACGGAATAAAAATTTGGAGTTCATTCGGGTCCTATAAATAGGTTTCGAATAGACACATGCATTTGGGACATTTCTGTTGGTTAGGGGACGCATCTGTTGAGAACTAAAAGTGACGCATCACTTCATTCCCTACAGTTCTCGTGTCGGTTGAGATTTGGACCATCAGATCGCTCTCAAAAACTCGGAAGTAACGCCATCCATTGGATCTTGAGACGTATACCGAAGGTAGCCCGACATCTGAAGCAAAACATTCGTTGGATTGAGGTTCGGGAGATGTCCCACTTCGTGCTCGACACGGGCTTAACCAGATCCGTTGGATCTTGCGCATTTGCGCGGAGCGAACGCCGGCTGTCTGATCTAGCCGTGTTCACTTTGGTAAATGGTCCCCAAACCAACTTTTCCTTATTGCGATTTAGTTCCTAAATTAACCAAAAATCGATCAAACTTCAGACTTGAATATCTCATTCATCCGGAATCGGATTTGAGTGATTCTTGAGTCTAAACTTAAGAGATCGACGAGACGAACGCAATGGCGTGCTTAGTTTCTGAGTTTGACGACTTTAACCGATCCGAAATCGGCTCTGGTTCTAATAATCCCCCATATGAATGAATATTCGAGATTTCCTATCATGCAGACTTACTAGACTGACACACTGACACTAACAGAGGTTAGAGGCGGAATTTTGCTGCATCGGAATAGATAGCTTGCGGCTTTGAATCTTCCGTAGTGAGTAGCCATCGGGTTTACAAAGACCTTAGTGAACTATGTCTTGAACTGGGTCCCATGAGTTGTAAACCAACGAGTAACTATCACACAGCTAGTTCCTTACTTTCAAAAGTTCTCGGTTGTGTTCATTTCGGCCCTGAACAACCTGGTTTTCATGTGTGCTCTAGAGAAGTCGGCTATTACGACCTTCTCATAGAACCGGCGTCAGCTCGCACACATATAGGTTATCCGTAATAAGGTATCCTGCTATACCTCACGTTAGAATCAAGTTCTAAGTTTTCGGATTCATTAAAAGCTTAACGCTTAACCTCTCATTGCAGACAACACTGACGTCATCCTAGGAATGGGTAAGAGATAAATCTCTTTCAGTGTTCCGTTCGAGTCAGTATATAACTTCAGTTTTCCCGTTGAACCTACATCTTGGGGTCTCCAGTCACATAGGTTGGGTTTCCATTATGACTTTACTTATTTACTTTAAGCAAAAATCCCATTCCCCTTGATGAAGCAATTACTAACTCTCTAGGTAACCCTTTTGTAAATGGATCCGCTAGGTTATCCTTAGATTTGACATAATCTACTGTTATGACTCCTTCTGAGAGTAATTGCTTTACGGTGTCGACGAATATGTCGTGACTTACCGTTATACATTTTACTATGTGATCTTGCAATAGCTGCCTTATTATCGCAGTGTATATTTATTGCAGGCACCGACTTAGTCCATATAGGAATATCCTCCGGGAAGTGTCGCAGCCACTCTGCCTCTTCTCCTGCTTTATCCAGAGCAATGAATTTGGACTCCATTGTCGATCGAGCTATGTATGTTTGCTTTGAGGATTTCCATGATATGGCCGCCCCACCAAGTGTGAATACGTATCCACTAGTTGACTTGGTATCATCAGTATCTGAGATCCAGTTGGCATCCGCATATCCCTCTAATACTTCTAGATATTTGGTATATAATAGCCCATACTCTTTTGTCTGTCTCAAATACCTGAGTACCCTTATTATAGCCGTCCAATGTTCTTTACTTGGATTGCTATTAAACCTACTTAATTTGCTAACAGAATAGGCTATGTCTGGACGTGTACAATTCATCAAGTACATTAGACTTTCGATAATCTGTGAGTACCTTAGCTGGTTTGCTCCTTGACCACGATTTTTCATCAAATGCACGGCCGGATCTATCGGCGTCCGAGCCAACCTCTTATCATTCTTGCTAATTTTTTCTAGAATTTTCTCAACGTAGTGAGTCTGAGATAATTTTATCCCAGAAGAGCTTCTAGATATTTTTATTCCGAGAATGACTTCAGCTCGACCTAAGTCTTTGATCTCGAAATTCTTCGACAAAATTTGCTTAGTCGTTTTTATGACATCTATATTATCTCCCATAATAAGCATGTCATCTACGTACAGACATAGGATTACACATCCTTTAGCAGTGACCTTAGTGTAGACGCACTTGTCACACTCATTTATTTTGAACCCATTTGATAACATTGCTTGATCAAATTTCAAGTGCCACTGCCTAGGAGCCTGCTTTAAACCATAAAGCGACTTTGCTAACTTACAAACTTTGTTTTCTTGGCCGGGTATCACAAACCCTTCTGGTTGAGTCATATAGATCTCTGCTTCCAATTGTCCATTTAAGAAAGCTGTCTTGATGTATTTCCAGATTGTGGATAGATGCTATCGCGATTAGCAATCTTCTTGACGTGATTCGAGTAATAGGAGAGTAAGTGTCGAAATAATCTAGACCTTCTCTCTGTCTGAATCCTTGAGCCACAAGTCTGGCTTTATAATTGTCGATTGATCCATCCGTCTTTAATTTCATTTTGAAGATCCATTTGCAACCTAAAGGTTTGCAATCTATCGGGAGATCTACTAACTCTCATGCGTGGTTATTCATAATGGACTCAATCTCACTGTTCACTGCCTTTTTCCAAAAAGGAGCTTCTGGAGTTGACATAGCTTCTTTGTATGTCTGAGGCTCACTTTCTAACATATAAGTTAGAAAATCAGGACCAAAGGTTTTTTATACCCTTGCCCTTTTACTCTTTCGAGGCTCTTCCGACTTGTCCTCTACTAGATTTTTATCTCTTTCAGAGATTTCTGTATTTTCTTCGTTTCTGACTTTCTTTAGAGATTTTTCCTCTGATATAGATTTACATGGAAATATGTTTTCAAAGAATTCGGCATCCCGTGATTCTAAGCTTGTATTTATATGTATATATTCTATTTCAGATTTGTGAACCAGGAATTTATATGCACTACTATTTTCTGCATATCCAATGAGTAGATGGCATCATTTTTTTTTGTTGAACGAGTAGATGGCATCAATAGTTAGCAAGAAATGAACATGTCCTAAATATTATTTAGGGTCCTTGATAAATACTTTTTTGTTAATTGTTACATCAAAGTAAAGTCTCACTTACTGATTTCTATTTCTTTTATTTTGTCAAAACTCTCTAGTTAGAACAATTTCTAAGTTGTTTTCCGCCCTCCACATTAAGAGTTGGAGGACACAGATGTAGGGTTTTGTGTATCCTATACACTATCTAGTGTTCTAAGCGGAATCTCAAACATCATATGTTAACACTAGATTTCCCAGGATCATATGCATAAACTAATCAATGAACTAGAAGAGGGATAAATACCTTAACGCGTTTTGCCCTCGAACCATTCCAATCGCGTGTGAAGATCGAGAGCTCCATGTGTAGTGCTCTACTTGAGACACCGAGTGAATAGACTTGATCTCCCTTCCTTTAAGACTGCTAGGACATACTAGAAGGTTGAGACGAACTCTTCTTCTTGACTAGATTGATAGAACGGGAGCTTTTTCTCTATATTCCTCTCTCTCCACTAGCTGTATATTGAGAGAGAGAGAGAGAGAGAGAGCTGTATATCTTTCTACCAGAGAAAAATCCACACCTTTTCTGTTCTCAACTGACCTAATATATAGACAAACCCTAATTAGAATCTCATACAGATTAGGTCTTTCTATTTTTGGGTCACAGAAAAGATAATTACCAAAATACCCTTTTGGGGTATTCTGACAATCCCTTAAGTGTGGCCGGCCAGAACAGCCCACCATGGGCTTTCTATGGCCGGCCCACTTACTCTGGTCGGCCATCACATGGCCGGCCTAATGAGCCTTCCTTCGGGCTCCCCTTTTAAGGCCCGGTTCTTTCTATCTTGTTCCGAATCTCCATTCGAACCCTTTCGGCCTTTCCAGTTGGATCCCATCCATCTTTAGCCTGTTCCCGTCTAGTCAAGTCTCTCCGATCAAGTTAGCACTCTTATGTGTAACCCGTTGTAGGATCCGGTCTATGTTAGCCGCGAATCAACTCCTTGATCCGACGATCGTAGTTGGCTTCTAGCAAAGCATTACGACCCCTAATTGGACCGGGCTGGGTGATCTTCATCGTGTGGTCATCGTTATCCTAACTGACAAATTGATCGCATTTCCACCTTGGTCGAAGGACACTCCTTCGGAAGGACATATCCTCCAGACCGAACGGATATATCCTTCAGTCTGCCACTTGTACTTAGAACAAGTGCAATGCTCGATTCCCATGTCACTTAGTGTCTCATCTGATACGTCATACCCTTCAGACTTTCTTGATCTGGAGAACAACTGTCAATACAAATGATTAACCCTTAATCCATTTGAGTGTGGCCACACATTTTCCAGTTGCTTCTCCTCAAGTGGTCCGGAGATACTTTATCCTAACTTAATATGAGGACATCATCCAGTCTTGTACTCCCACTTAACTTCATGTCTATCCTGTCTCCCCCAGTACTCCGCCTTTATAACCTCCTTTTACAGCGCGGCGTTTGATGGTACCGAAGTTCGACATTCCTTACATAAGATGAGTGGAGTACTCATGTTTAAGGAATCTCTCAAATCTTGCCTATGAGAGTTCGTGACGTTTTTCAACTCCTTGAAGAACTCCCATCTTTGGGTTATCCAGTGTGTATTCCCCAATCATACACCCATGTAATTGACTTAAATACCATATTCCTATAGCCCATGGAACTGCGCTATCAGTCAATTCCCATGATAGTCTTCTTGAGTCATTGTTGTCCATGCAATGACCTGGACTAGGGACTCAATAATGAATCTATTCCATGTTCACTTAGTATGGATCCATTCACCAGATCACGTATCTGATAAACCTACTTGGAATGCCTCATTATTTTTGGATTGTCAATTAAACACTAAACCATTATTTAATGACAGAAATAACTTATTTACTTCTTTTATTGAATGTAGCTAATTGATTACATGAAACTCCTTTCATTAATCCAATTACAACTTAAAGCCATTCATCGATGCGCTTTATACCTACGCCCCTTCTATGACTCTCATACTTGGGCTGAGGCAGTGGTTTAGTTAACGGATCGGCAACGTTGTCGTCCGTATCGACTTTGCAAATGACCACATATTTTCGCTCAATGATTTCCCTAATCACGTGGTACTTCCTTAGGATATGTTTTGATTTCTGGTGTGCTCTTGGTTCCTTAGCCTGGGCGATAGCTCCATTGTTGTCACAATATAGAGTAACCCCATTTTCTGTGCTAGGAACGACACCAAGTTCGGAGATAAACTTCTTTATCCAAACTCCTTCCTTAGCTGCTTCCGAAGCGGCAAGGTATTCTTCTTCTGTGGTAGAGTCTGCTACAGTAGTCTGCTTTGAGCTTTTCCAGCTTACTGCTCCTCCGTTTAGACAAAAGACGTAACCCGACTGCGATCGGAAATCATCTCTGTCCGTTTGGAAGCTCGCATCCACATGGCCTCCACGATTAGTTCATCTTTCCCGCCATAAACCAAGAAGTGATCCTTTGTCCTTCTCAAGTACTTCAGGATATTTTTGGCTGCGGTCCAGTGTTTCTCACCTGGATTAGATTGGTAACGACTACACTTGCTCAGAGCATATGAGACGTCTGGGCGAGTGCAGACCATGGCGTACATGATTGATCCTATTGTCGAGGCATAAGGAACCTTCTTCATGTATGCTAGCTCATCAGGATCTCGGGGACACTGAGTCTTGCTTAGCGTCGTGCCATGTGTCATGGGTAGGAAACCTTTCTTAGAGTCTTCCATCTTGAACCTCCCAAGAACCTTATCGATATAAGTCTCTCGACTGAGTCCAATCATCCTTCTCGATCTATCTCTATAGATCTTGATGCCCAATATATATTCTGCATCTCCTAGGTCTTTCATTGAAAAACACTTCCTTAGCCACTCTTTCACGGAGTTAAGCATAGGAACGTTGTTTCCAACGATCAGTATGTCATCTACATACAAGACCAAGAAAACTAGGTTGCTCCCACTAACCTTCTTGTATACACAAGATTCCTCTTCATTCTTCAGAAAACCAAACTCTTTGATTTTCTCGTCGAATCGAAGATTCCAGCTCCGACTTGCTTGCTTCAACCCGTAGATGGACCTTTGAAGCTTGCAAACTTTTCCAGCATTCTTGGAATCCTCAAAACCCTCAGGTTGTGTCATGTACACATCCTCTTCCAGTTTACCGTTCAGGAAGGCGGTTTTGACATCCATTTGCCATATCTCATAATCGTAATGAGCTGCAATTGCTAGAATAATCCTAATGGACTTAAGCATCGCGACAGGGGAAAAGATTTCTTCGTAGTCTATCCCTTGGACTTGTCTGTAACCTTTTGCCACGAGTCTAGCTTTGAAAACGCTCACGTTTCCATCCTTGTCTGTTTTCATCTTGAAAATCCATTTGCATCTGTTGGGTTCTACTCCATCGGGCAAATCAACCAAGTTCCAAACTTGATTCTCAGACATGGATTCCATTTCGGATTTCATGGCTCCCAGCCATTTTTCGGAGGCTGGGCTCGTCATAGCTTCTTTGTAGGTGCTGGGTTCATTATCCTCTATCAACAACAACTCTCGTCGTTGAGATAACTCAATCAGCCTTGCGGACCTACGCGGGGCTTGAACAACAGGTGAGACACTCTCAACTCCTTGAGGGTTCTCCTGCGAATCACATTCGCTCTGCGCGGGAGGATCTCCGAGATCTACCATCTCTTCCTCTCTTTCGTTTTCTATCGGCTCAGAATAGTTAGGAATCGCGACTTCTGACATCGGTACAACGGTGTCAATTTGTTGCTCGGATCGAACTTCTTCGATCTCTATATTTCTCCCACTTGTCTTCTTGGAAAGAAATTCCTTTTCAAGAAAGACACCATCACGATCAACAAACACTTTATTCTCTGATGGGTTGTAGAAGTAATGCCCCTTTGTCTCTTTTGGATAACCAACAAAGAGACACTTGTCTGATCTTGGTGCTAGTTTATCTCCTTGTAAACGTTTTACATAAACATCGCAACTCCAGACTTTGAGAAAAGACAACTTTGGAACCTTTCCAGTCCATATCTCATATGGTGTCTTTTCTACAGCTTTTGACGGAGCTCGGTTTAGTGTGAAAGCAACCGTTTCTAGAGCATACCCCCAGAAAGTGTTAAGAAGATCGGCTAAGTTCATCATAGATCGAACCATGTCCATCAAGGTTCGATTTCTCCTTTCGGACACACCGTTCATCTGAGGTGTTTCTGGAGGAGTGAGTTGGGACACTATTCCGCAACTCCTAAGATGATCCTCAAACTCTTGACTCAAATATTCACCACCTCGATACGATCGAATGGCTTTTATTTTCTTGCCAAGTTGATTCTCTACTTCATTCTGGAATTGTTTGAACACTTCAAACGATTCCGACTTATGCTTCATAAGATATACGTAACCATATCTAGTGAAGTCATCTGTGAACATTATGAAGTAGCCATAGTTACCTCTCGCAAGTGTACTCATAGGTCCGTATACATCTGTATGTATCAGTCCTAATGGTTCACTCACCCGATCTCCTTTCCCCTTGAAGGACGATCGTGTCATTTTGCCCACTAAGCATGGCTCACATGTATCGTACGATTCTAAATCACACGATCCCAGAAGTCCATCTGTATGAAGCTTCTGCATGCGTTTCATGTTAATATGACCCAAACGACAATGCCAGAGATAGCCTTGGTTAGAATCGTGAGTACGAAGCCGTTTCATGTCTATGTTCCGGATTTCGTCTTCTATGTTCACAACATGCAGACCATTACGTAGTTTAGCACTGGTATAGAACATCTCACCTTTGTCTAAAGAACAACACTTGTCCTTTATTATAGCATGATATCCCTCTTTGTCTAGCACCGACACAGAGATGATGTTCCTTGAAATAGTGGGTACATAATAGCAATTATGCAGCACTAATATCAATCCAGTCTCTAAACTAAGCTCATAGGTTCCTACAGCCACAGCAGCAACTCTTGCCTTATTTGCGACTCGTAGAACCATCTCGCTCTTTGTCAGATACCTGACCTCCTTGAGCTCATCTAATTCCGAAATTATATGTGTTCCACATCCGGTATGAAATACCCATGAAGGAGAGTCAGCCATATCTGTCAAATTGACCTCTATAACATAGGCACCGACTTCCACTTCCCTTTCTGGTATCTCTATTTCGCTTTCTTTATTCGAAGCATCGAGAACTCTTCTCTGATCTTCCTCCCAATCTAGAAAGTCGTATAGATCTCTATCTAAACGTGAACTAATACTATATGCCATCTCTACTCTACAGAAATAAAATAAGGATTTTGCTAAGTACTACATTCAATGTTTACGCAAAAACACTTTTTGCCATATTATTCAATGAAAACCGTCCCCCATTGAATAATCGATTCCAAGATCCCATTCCTGTGGAGTTAAGCGTACTTTGGCACTGCCCTTAACTCCACCCTCCTGGGTGAGTAACTCCTTACTGATCATACTCCTATTACTCTTGGTTGATGAATAACACTTATGTGTTCAATTCATCCTTTTGCCTCGAAATCCAAAACCCTTTTGCTGACTCGTTGAGAATAACCATTTAGACATGTAGACCTCTTCATAGGTTTACCCGTATTGTCCCGAGGTAAAAGATGGCACCCTGCTTTGGCATGACCCACCATTGATGAACAAGGGCTCAACAGGTGTCTTAATCTGGGTAGGCATTACTCAGAATTCTTTTTGGGGACTTTTACGTTTTTGTTTGCATGCATTACTGTGAACTCTAACATAATCATACACCACATAAAACGTAAATAAGTAAATGCGCGCGAGAAAATAAATCAAGCAGACATGATCCTAGTATGGCCCTTAACCTAAAAGATCTAATCTTCTTAGGTTCTTGCTTGTTTTGCCTCTGTTCGCCTGGATCTCCATCCTCGAACATCCATTGAATTCTCCCACTCGAACCACGTTCTCATCCTTTGGATCTTCAATGGAATCTATTTGACCCTTAACTCTAATTACAAGACTCAACGATTCGCAGATCGTATAAAACTTGAAATTAAATTAATTACATCCGGCATCCATCCGTGCTTAAAAACAAGATAGAACAATTATATGGCCATACTAGAACCCGCATTCACATTCATACATACATAATAATATGACACTCATAAAACACCCAAGTATGTATGAGATTCGCTTCCTTAGGTCGAATCTAGGTTTGCTATGTTCGAGATAGCTATTCGGGAGATACTACCGACATCTCTATATCTAACGTGCCTTAAGTCTAATTTTCTCAAAATTCTGACTAATGGCTTGTTTTGGTTTTATCCTAAAAGATTATTAAATCGTTTTGGAAAACTCCGTTTTAGGCTTTTGATTGGCCCGGGTCGCTTTCAGAAAAAAAAAATATGGTCAAAGTCGGAAGAAGAAAATAGAAACCTCCCACTTAAGTCAAGGCCCAAAAGACCCGAGTCAAACTCCAAAGACTTAAGTCAAACTTGGTCAAGGACCCCTTTGACTAGACCAAGTCAAGTCACGGTCAAGGTCCGAGCCAAGGTCGGACCCGGATTGGCACGTACCAGAACGTGCCAAGTCCCTCGGGTGGACGCGTCCTGGCCCTAGGCCAGACGCTTCCCTAGCCCACAGACGCGTCCTAGACGCTCTGTCCAAGTTTATCCATCTCGGACTCCCAGTCCGAGACGGCTCCTGGTTTCACCAGACGCGTCTGGAATGAAGGGACAGTCCTGGTCGCGTCCGGATTCTCAATCCGAGACACGTCCGGACTTCTCTGGTCGCGTCCAGAAGACGCGACCTCACGTGATAGACGCGGATTTCTCGAGATCTCTGTCCGAGACGGTCTCGGACTCCCAGTTCGAGATAATCTCGGATGCGTCTTCCTGTCTGAGAGAAACTCGGACGCGTCTGTCCGAGACGGTCTCGGATTCCCAGTCCGGGAAGGACTAGGACTCGTCCTGATCAGTCCGGCGCACCTTCTCCCTTCCAATTTTTCGATTCCAACCAACTTTTCCTGCTGTTTTTAATGAAATTCATCCAAAAACCAGCAGATTTTGAAAACTCTTTTAAATAAACCATCTACTTTGAAACTTCCTTTTGAAAACTCTTTTCAAAAACTCGAAATTTTAAAGTTCTCCCATTGAAACACTTTCAATTTCTATCTGATTACGTCTAAATCTAATTTAAACTAATCAATTTCATGTTTAAATCCCTATTTAAACATAAAATCATCTAATCAATCAAGCTCGAATCTAATTCGACTAGTCAGAGATAGTTTCATGCAACCGGCTTGTGATGCCACTGTAGGGTTTTGTGTATCCTATACACTATCTAGTGTTCTAAGCGGAATCTCAAACATCATATGTTAACACTAGATTTCCCAGGATCATATGCATAAACTAATCAATGAACTAGAAGAGGGATAAATACCTTAACGCGTTTTTCCCTCGAACCATTCCAATCGCGTGTGAAGATCGAGAGCTCCAAGTGTACCTCCTCTACTTGAGACACCGAGTGAATAGACTTGATCTCCCTTCCTTTCAGATCTAGGACTTACTAGAAGGTTGAGAAGAACTCTTCTTCTTGACTAGATTGATAGAACGGGAGGTTTTTCTCTATATTCCTCTCTCTCCACTAACTGTATATTGAGAGAGAGAGCGAGCTGTATATTTTTCTACCAAAGAAAAATCCACACCTTTTCTGTTCTCAACTGACCCAATATATAGACAAACCCTAATTAGAATCTCATTCAGATTAGGTCTTTCTATTTTTGGGTCACAGAAAAGATAATTACCAAAATACCCTTTTGAGGTATTCTGACAATCCCTTAAGTGTGGCCGGCCAGAACAGCCCACCATGGGCTTTCTATAGCCGACCCACTTACTCTGGTCGGCCATCAGCCCATCACATGGCCGGCCTAATTAGCCTTCCTTCGGACTCCCCTTTTAAGGCCCAATTCTTTCTATCTTGTTCTGAATCTCCATTCGAACCCTTTCGGCCTTTCCAGTTGGATCCCATCCATCTTTAGCCTGTTCCCGTCTAGTCAAGTATCTCCAATCAAGTTACCACTCTTATGTGTAACCCGTTGTAGGATCCGGTCTATGTTAGCCGCGAATCGACTCCTTGATCCGACGATCGTAGTTGGCTTCTAGCAAAGCATTACGACCCCTAATTGGACCGGACTGGATGATCTTCATCGTGTGGTCATCGTTATCCTAACTGACAAATTGATCGCATTGCCACCTTGGTCGAAGGACACTCCTTCGGAAGGACATCTCCTCCAGACCGAACGGATATATCCTTCAATAGAGTCATACTCCTAAAAGATATTGACACTTCAAAAAGAATAAACTATATCGGATTAAACATGTTATGATCAATGAAAAAGAAACCTACAACTCCTATTTAATTAGATCACATTTAGATCATATTTAAATTAATGAAAAAGAGTCCTTCGACTCATTGCTGGTTGATATGCAATTTTATATCAAAAAATGATTGTTGGACCCAAAATAATATATTGTAGGGTTAATTTAGTATTGGTCCCCAATTTGTGACTAACTCACTGTTTCGGTCCCATAAGTGTGTGGCAGTTCAATTTTGTCTTAAAAGACCAAAAAAATTTTAACTTTTTCCAGAACTACCTTTGGGACCAAAGTAGAATTATTACAAAAAATTTAAAAACATAAAACTCACATCACCTATTTCTTTCTCCTACTCTTCACCTATTTGTAAAGTAAAACGAGGTACAACGAACTTCAATACCAAGTTAGACCAATATTTTTTTTTTTTGAGGTAGTCAGACCAATACTAAGTCAAACGCAATACGTGTGTTATCAACACTCGCAAGGTGAACGGGTTGATCCAATAGCGAGAGTTTGTTAAAGAGAATTTGATGTCGAGCTTTGACCCTTGGTAAATATGTCTACAATTTGCTTCTGCATAGGTATGTTGTTTTGACCATTTAGTTTCAAATTGTTAGAGGGAAACAATTCTTAGTGAAATTTTTTTGCTTTTTTCTTTTGTTCCTCCAACCCCGTCATCATTTTTTCTCCTCTCCGGTAATGGTCACCAGCAAATGACCAATGTCGGCAACCTTTAAATTTTTTTTCAAATCTTTCTCCTTCGTCCACCACTCTCGACAACCACCATTATTTATCTCTCTTTCTTCCTCCTCCTCTCTCTTTCTTCCCCCCTCCTTTTCTCTCTCTAGCTTTGTCGGCGTAAGGGAAGAACCAAAGTGTAGTTTCATGCTTAAAACTATTTTTATTTCAAATCTTAGTTTCATGCCTAAAACTTCTTTTATTCCAAACCCTAGTTTCATGCCTCTAATTTCAGGGGCGGAGCTACAGGTGGGCTTGGCCGGGTTGCAGCCCGCGTCTTCCTACGTGTAACTTCTATTTTACGTTGAGTTCCTTGACTGAGATTAACTGGCACCTCACATGGAAAAACGTTGAGAATCTTGGCATTAGGTCTTGTATTCAATTCCCTCTCCCGCCTTGTATTGTTTTTTTTTTTGCATTAGGTCTTGCTTTCAATTCCCTCTCCCACCAGGTATTGTTGGTTTTTAGTAAATGTTTTGACATCAGCCATAACATAAATATTATTATTTTCACTAATTTAACTTTTAATTTTTGTGTATTTTTATTTTTCTTCTAATACCAAAATATTAAAAAAAAAATTGTTCTAAGATTCTTATTAGTATTAAAGGAAAATAGTTTGCTTTTGTAAACAAGAGAGAGATATGGATCCAATATTACAGTAATTGTGAAGTTTGAGCCAAAAAATATATACTTTAATTAAGATTTGTTTCAACAATTTTTTCCAAATACAAACGTCAGCTAGCACTATGATTGTGATCATTTATATAAATCATTTTTACATGATATTTTTCGAGTAGCTATTAAATTCGATAGGTATTGTATAGAAATTAAAATTTTTTTTGAACCCTTCATATAAATTCAGCCATCCCCTACTTCTATTCCTGGCTCCCATCCCGCTTATATGCTCATGGATTTATGAGGACAAGATGACAAACCCGTTTCATGTTGGTCAATGGTCACCGATCAGCAGTTGCAGGTAGCGATGAAAGGGATTTTAGAGGGTCTCAAAGATGCTTCAAAGAAACCAAGAAATTAAGAGCATCTCTAATGGGACACTCTAACAAACACTCTAAAAGGCCTACTTGCCAAGTGTCAATGGAGATTCTCTTTGCTAAGTGTTAATATAGAGATACTGTTACGATAATTGGAGTTTAATATGACCGAAATCAAGTAATCAATAAAAGCAATAGGAAATAAAGAACAGAACACAGAGATTTACGTGGTTCGGTTGGTGAGACCTACGCCACGGCGACAACATCGCGATAGTTTCCACTATGATAAGGAAACAAGTTACACAAGAGACTCATGAGTACTAGACTACTGATATCTCCTAGGGTTTTAGTTTATATAGCCACTAAAACCCTAATTCCACTGCCTCACCGACTCTCTCTTTCTAAAATCGAAATACATATGGATATGCTAAAACTTATAACCGAGATAAGCCTAGCTGCGCATTCCAGCCATGTCTCGGAGATCAACTTTGCCTCAGAGTCCTGCTTCGCATACCAACATTGTCTCAGCAATCAGCTCCGCTAACGGGCCCAAAATTCGGCGCCGAGACCTTATAAGCGGGTTGGCGGGTCGTAAACCGGATTCAATATCAACACATATTCAAGACACTTTCAACAAATCTCCACCTTAACTTGAACCTCTTGACTTAAATCTGCCACCATCATAGCTCAGTGCCTCTGAGCTGTCATCGCTCCAGCACCCTGCTAAAGCTTACCATCTGCAAATCCCAATCAAGTCTAAGCAATGCTTAAACTTGAAAGTTGTAACTGCCTTGGTCAACATATCTGCTGGATTATCTTCCGTAGACCTTCTTCATTGTGATCTTCCCTACTTCAATCACGTCCTTGACAAAGTGATACCTGACGTCAATGTGTTTAGTTCTCTCGTGATACATTTGATTTTTGGTCAAATGAATCGCACTCTGATTTGTCACAGTAGACTTCCGTCACCTCATGCTTCAGGCCCAAATCACCAACTAAACCACTGAGCCATATTGCCTCCTTCACCGCCTATGTTGCTACCATGTAATCAGCTTCCACTGTAGACAGGCTACTACCAACTGTAGCACCGCTCTCCAACTAATGGAACTCCCACAGAGGTTTGAACGTATAGCCCGTCAACGATCTCTTCCTATCAGATCCTCTGAAAAATCTGAATCTACAAGTTCAACTACCGAACTAGAAGTGTCAGTCCTTCTTTCGTAAACCAGACCAACGTCTGCAGTTCCTCCCAGATACCGCAATATCAATTTCACAGCCCGCCAACGACCTCTCTCAGGTCTGCCTATATATCTGCTTACTACACTAACATTATGTGAAATATCGGCCTTGTGCACACCATAGCATACATATTGCTTACCTACTACACTTGCATAAGGCACCCAAGACATGTACTCTGTCTCTTCATCAGTTGTCGGTGACAGTTCGCCCGAAAGCTTGAAGTGTGCTGCGAATGGAGTACCGACAGGTGTTGCCTCAATCATACCAAAACGTTCCAACACCTTCTCGATGTACGTTTTCTGAGACAAGAACAGTTTCCCAGCAGATTTGTCTCTCCGTATCTCCGTAGCCAATATCTTCCTTGAGGCACCCAAGTCTTTCATTTCAAACTCACCCTTTAATTGATCTTTTAACATGTGGATTTCCGACATATCCTTGCAAGCTATCAGCATGTCATCCACATATAGAAGTAAATATACATAAGAACCATCTGATAGTTTCCTGTCATATACACAACTATCATATTTGCTTCTATCATAACCGTTTTAAACCATAAACGTATCAAAACACTTATACAACTTGCCTAGGAGAGACTGTTTCAATCCATACAAGGATTTCTTCAGCAAACACACCTGGTGTTCTTTCCCCGGAATCTTAAACCCCTCTAGTTGACGCATATAGATTTGTTCCTCCAACTCCCCATGTAAGAACGCAGTCTTAACATCAAGTTGCTCCAATTCCATATCATACAAAGTAACCACATCAAGTTGCGTTGTAAGCGGGTTGGCGGGTCGTAAACCGGGTTCGATATGAACCCATATTCAAGACACTTTCAACATACACTCTAATTTTTGTTTGTTTCTAATGGATATCTCTTAAATAACTTTACTTAATGCACATGTCACTCTTCAATTCAACAGATAAAAAGTAGTTAGAAAGCAAGAATTTCTACTGGTTAGAATTTTAAAGTGCCGCTTAGAGAGTCTCAAGGAGACACTATAAAATTTGAGAGTCTCTATTAATAAATTTTCCACATCATTAGAGAGTGTCTGGTAGAGTGTCCCATTAGAGCATCTCCAATGGGACACTCAAAACACTTCGAGTGCCACTTAGGATTTTTAGAGTTTTTGTTAAAAAACCTTCTCCGATGGAACACTCTATTTGACACCCCATGATGATGTGGGAGCATTTATTATAGAGACACTCAAGAGAGACTCTAAAACTAGAGTGTCTCTTTGAGACTCTCTAAGTGCCACTTTAAAATTTAAACCAATAGAAACCTTTTCTTTTTAACTACTTTTTCCTTATTCAATTTATAAGTGACATGTGTACTTAGTAGAGAGATTTTAGAGATCTCTATTGGAGATCAAAAAAATTTAGAGTGTATCTATATTAAGACTAGGAAAGAGAATCTTTATTTGACACTTGACAACTAGACTTTTAGAGTGTTTATTAGAGTGTCCCATTAGAGATGCTCTTAGAGAAGATTTTTGAACAAAATCTCTATAAATCCTAAGTGGCACTTTAAATTTTAAAAGTTTGAGTGTCCCATTGGAGATGCTCTAATACCCCCCAAGCCCCCCCACCACTCCCCACAACACACTTACTACAATTTTACTTGAGAGTGCAAAAAGATATGGTTGATTTAAACCGATAACTTTAACCGAACCACCATAAACTTTATTTCAACTGCAGTTTAATGAAGTGATGGGATTATAATAAACTGTGAAAAATCAAGTTGTCTTATTCTCCTTGTAGGTTATGTATTTATACAAATAAAACTACCAAAATAAAAGGATCATATCTTGGTCCAGAATAACAAGAAAATATACATGTATAACTATTTTCGTAAAAGCTAAGATATTCCTAAATGCATTCCTAAATACAATAGTTTCTAATATTCTCAATACTACATTCCTAAATGCAGTATTACCAAATATTCGCAATACCCCCCCCCCCCCCCCCCCAAGTTGGAGCATGGAGATCGCGAATGCCCGACTTGCTAAGAAGAAAATTGTACTGATGAGTCCCCATTGTCTAAGTAAAAATGTCAGCGAGCTGCAAGTTGGACGGAACAAAAGATGGAGCAATAGTACCAGCAAGCAGTTCATCGCGAACTGTGTGACAATCAACTTCAATATGTGTTCGTCCTCTCGTGAAAAACCGGACTTTGAGATAAATGTAGAGCCGCTAGACTATCACAGTGAAGAGATATAGGTTGTGGTTGTGACACGCCAACGTCTGTGAAAATGGCTTTTAACCGCTTCAATTCACAAGTGGTCATTGCCATGGACCGATATTCTGCTTCAGCGGAAGAGCAAGACACCATGTGTTGTTTCTTTGTCTTCCACGAAATGGGTGAATCACCAAGAAAAACCACCCAACCAGTAAGAGACCTTCGGGTGAGTGGGAAACCAACCCAATCTGCATCACACGATCCATGTAGCTGCAAATCACACTTGCTCTTCAAATGGATACCTTGACCTGGAGTACCCTTGAGATAAGGAACAACCCGTAATACCACCTCCCAATGATGTACTCGAGGTTGAGATAAGACGTGCACACTATATGATAAATTAGGTCGAGTAAAACACGGATATATCAACCGATCGACCCACCAATCGACGATAGGGTTCTGGATCATCAAGCTCTTAACTAGTAGATATGGCCAATTGATGATTTTGTTCCAAGGGGACACCAGCTGGTCGAGCTCCGAGCAGTCCGGCTTCAGAATTAATGTCAAGCTTATATTTGCGTTGACACAACACAAATCCATCTGGACCAAGAGCAACTTCTACCTCCAAATAATATTTCACAGTACCCAAATCTTTCATGTGAAAGAAATTACTGAGATAATCTTTGAATTTCTGAATATCGTTAGAGTGACTGTCTGAGATTATAAGATCGTAAACATATACTAAAACGTTAAGAAAAACTGAACCACGACGTAGAGTAAATAAGGAACAATCGGAATACGATTGAAAAAATCCGTATTTCTTCAAAGCAGCAGATAATTAAGCAAACCAACATCGTGGTGCTTGTTTCAGCCCGTAAAGAGATTTCTTGAGTTCACAGACTTTCGTCCCACTCTCCACCTGAAACCATTGAGACATCTTCATATATACATCTTTTGTGAGATCACCATGGAGAAACGCATTACGTACACCATTTGATGTACTTCCCAATTCCTTGCAGCTGCAACAACAAGAAATACCCTCACAGTAACCATTTTAGCCACATGAGCGAATGTTTCCCTGTAGTCAATTCCTTCAATTTGATGATTTCCAAAAATCACTAGCATGACTTTCAATCTCTTAATAGTGTCGACGAAGTTATGTTTCATCTTGTAGACCCACGTACACCCTAGAGCTTTCTTTCCCTCAGACAATTTTTTGATTTCTCACGTCTCATTGGAAACCAAAGCATCAACTTCATGACGCATGGCATCCCGCCACCGGCTATCTTTGACCGCCTCAGAATAGTGAGTAGGTTCTCACTCCACTTTCATAGCTGCAAGAAAATCTTTATTTCGTACAAAAAATTTATCGCAGTTCACATAATTAGTTATAGGATAAGGACTACCTAAAGGATGTCATGATACTAGTGAAGTAAAGGCAGATGGACTAAATTTCCTGGTTGCACTAGTTACATAATCACGAAGTCTAACTGAAGGCTCTCTTTTTCGTTTACCCCTGCCCAACTCTTCTTCATCTACTCTTAGATTGAAATCCGTTGGCGCATCTTTTGGGCCAATCGACTCCGTTAAATCTGCCTTTGCTTCGGTGCCCCTCAATATCGAAACTGAAGTCTCTTCTAAATCAACATCGACGGGTTCAACTATCAATATTTCTAGATTAAATGTGTCAGCAAAAGGAAAAGTTCCTTCAGAAAGCACCACATCTCTGGATACAAAGAAATCTTTTTTGTCCAAATCATATAAACACAAACATTTTTTTCCATACGGGTATCCTATAAAAACACACCGTCTACTTCTACTGGCAAATTTATCTCATGTCCTCACATGTGCATAACATAACGAACCAAATATTCTCAAGTGTTCATATGTGAGTTCCTTACTGTACGATATATTATAAGGTGTTTTCCCGTTCAACACTAAAGACGGAGTCCGATTTATCAAATAACCTGTAGTTAATATGCATTCCCCCAAAAATCAATGGGAAGCGATCCTTGAAACTTAAGATCTTTAGTCACATTTAAAATATGTTGACATTTCCTCCCAACTCTCCCATTTTTGTGAGGTGTTTCAGCATAGGATGTTTGAAATACAATTTCTTCATTTAGAAAGTATTGAAGTAGGCATATAAATTCCGTTCCATTATCACTTCGCAATATTTTTACAAGTTTCTCAAATTGTCGTTCAACCATTGAGAAAAACATTCTCTTTCTTATCCACAAGTAAGTAAATCCAAACAGCACGAGAAAAATCATCTACTATTGATAAGAAATATGACGCACCACGAGTTGATGTTTTCTTATAATGACACCACAAATCACAATGAATCAGTTCAAAATACTAGATGTTTTATTCTCACTAATAGGAAATTTATCTCTACTTTGTTTTGTTCTTTGACAAACATCACAATTCTGCTCAAGCTATTAATACTACTAATACTTTGTTCAAAGACAAGTTCAGGAACTAACTTTGTCAATTGAAGTAATGGATGAACCAAACGTTTGTGCCAAACATCAATATGCGTCGTTTTATTTATCTTCAAAGCTCGTGCCTTCTCGTGGTCTGCCTCAAAAAATAAAAGTCCTTTGCATCTTTCACCCGCACCAATCAGCATCCTCGAAGTGAGGTCTTGTATAACACACAATTTTTTAGTGGATCCGACAAAATAATCATAGCCACCGGTTAACTGTGAGACGGACATTAAATTACAATTCAAAATGGCACATATAAGACATTTTCCATAAAAAGTTTCTGTCAAGAATGATAGTTTCTTCTTTCTCGGCCATAGTCACACTTCCGTCCGGCAATTCCACGACACATGAGTTGATCTCTCTCACATCAAGAAGATCACCAAAGGTTACTGTCATGTGGTTAGAAGCACATGTGTCTATAATCCAACAAACATACTTACTTGTCATCTTCTCAGTTGTAGCAAGTTTTGCTTCGTCTAACATCCCAAGAAGTTGTTACCACTGTTCGGGGAAAATTCTGGTGGTATTATTGAGTCCTTTACCTTATTTATTGTGATGTTCGGTAGAGTCAGTCTGAACAACGTTAGCACGATGACCACCTCGATAACTTCGACCCCCTCGAGTACTCGATTTACTCATTCCTCGTTTATTTCCTTTGCCAGAGGTCGATCACCCCACCATTCTGAATATCCATTTAAGGCAAAATAACTCTTCGATTCATGTCCAACCATCTTGCAATATGAACATACCAAGCTGGATTTCTCGTATCCATCTGATCGTGTTTTGATCGAAAGTGCCATGATATCTGCTCGTTCATCCTTTCCTCGAGAGATTGTTTTGACTCGCTCTTATTGAATCAAAGTTGAGTAGATCTTTTTCAGATTAAGAAGTGGATCTTGAGCTAAGATGTTAGATCTGACTGTGTCATACACATTCTCGCCTAACCCCATAAGAAATGAATGCACTTTTTCTTCTTGTTTCTTGTCCAAAATTGACCTGATATCACATGTACACCTTCCACACTTGCACGTTGGCAGTTGTTTATAATTTCCGAGTTCATCCCAAATTTTCTTGAGTCGACCATAGTACTCTACAATAGTCATACCTCTATGCTTGCAACCAGCAAGTTCAGATTTCAATTGTTGAATTCGTAGTCCAGTCGTGATAGAAAACTGATCTCGAATGTCATTCCAACGAACTTATGCTAGTTCCACGTGTGAGATTGTAGATCGCAACATTGGTTCAATAGTATTACGAATCCAAGAAACCAATAATGAATTAATCGTCCACCAATCTTCATAGTCACCCGATTTTTCATCTGGTTTCCATTATCGTTCCGTCAATGAACCCAAACTTCTTTCGAGCTCTCAAGGCCGTTCTGAATGAACGAGTCCATTCATCATAGTTCTCTCCTTTAAGTTGAACTTGAGTGATCAATAAATTTGGAATATCAAGAGAAGTGATATCATATGGGTGATATCGTCCTCCTCATCTCACCAATAGGGTTACTCCTACAGTTGGCCATGTTTGAATTCTCAAACGACTATGGCTCTGATACCATAATAAATTACGAAAAATTAAGTTTTCTTATTCTCCTTTAAGGGTTATGTATATATACAAATAAAACTACCAAAATAAAAGGGTCTTATCTTGATCTAGAATAACAAGAAAGATGTACGTATAACTATTTTCCTAAAATCTAAGATACTCCTAAATACAATATTTTCCTCATATTCTCAATACTACATTCCTAAATACAGTGTTATCAAATATTCTCAATAGATTATATAGAGAGAAGATTGAGGGATAGAGAGAAGATGATAGGGAGGAAGAGAGTAAAGAAGGATAAATAGAGGTGGTAGTAGTGGAACGAGAAGAGAAGAAAATAAGAGGGAAAACATAGTTGTGGTGGTGGCAGGAGTTGGTGGTATAAGATGAGGAATATAAAGAAGATGTTTTGTTCCCTTTAAAAATTTTCACCCCAAAAAATTCACATTTTCTCTTTAAAAAATTTCATCTCGAATAGTTATCTATTTCCTTAAAGGGCCGACCTTAAAAAATAACCATCAATAAAAGTGTTACTTAAACTGAGTGGATTTAAAGGAACATTTTATTAAGTTGTCAAGATTAAACTCGAACTGGCGTAAGCTTAAAAAAATAAAACGAAATGTTTACAATATCTTTAGTTTTTTTTTTGTTGAAAGTACAATATCTTCAGTTTATAAATTAAAATTTTGTAGGATGAGGTGTATTTCTTTGCTTCAGTCACCCTATAATATATATATTATATATATATATATAATGCTTCAGTCACCCTATAATATATATATATATATATATATATATATATATATATATATATATATATATATATATATATATATATTTGTGTGTGTGATGTTAGAATCCACACTTCCACTCTATAAAAATAAATTTGAGTTCTTTGTTTATTATATAAGATAGACATTTAGCCACAATACGTTAGCTATTGGTTATTATTAATGACTGTAGTTTTGGGAAATAAAGAAAAATTATGGAGGATAAATAATTAGTCAATAAACATTGATTTATAGAATATATTATTCTTTCGGGGGATGGGTTTTAAGTCCAAAATCGCATGATCAATGAGTCTAGAGACCAAAGATAATTTGAAATAGAAAATAAATCCACTCAAAGTAAATTACATGTCTATCCTCTCATTCTCTTTTACTACCTAACCTATCCTAAGGTAAAAGAAATAACCTAAAATAAAATATACCACAATATTTAGAGATTCATTAAATGATTTCCTCAAAAACAAACTTTCCTTCTGGAAAAAGAGTTGCCTTTTCCATTTAGCATAATACTTTGTTTAGATTTCTCATTTATATTAGAGAGAGAGCATCGTCACTTTCTAATACACAAATTAGATTCTGATTTCATTCATCATCGACGCCCAAATCAAACCGAGGGAAAAGGTGAAAGCATTGAGTGAGAGAGATAGAGAATCGATTGTTGGTTTCATTCATCATCTACAGTAGTGAAGAGTAAGTAAATTGCATTTAGGTTTTCATCCTTTTGGTTGTTCCTTCAACTTTTCTTATGATTTAGATTGATTTTTACAACACAAAACGAATTAGGTTTTGATTTGTACAACTTTTCTATGATTTAGTTTTTTGAAATTGATCAGCTACTAAGAAATTTCTAGGGTTTAGTTGTTTCAAAGTGGATTAATGAAATTTATTTTTAAAACCCTAAATCAGTTCACAGTGAAGAGTAAGTTTCTCATGCAACAAGAAATTTCTAGGGCTTAACTCTGTTGTAAAATTTCTTTGAAAAAATAACATCTAGAGCTTAATCTCTTAATAAAGTTTAGTTACTACTACATCTTCTCTAAAAATTTTAATTTTAGTCCGACAATTTTAGGTTTCTATCAAATTTAGGTTTTTGTATTGTAGTTATAATGATTCTTTCAAGCATAGTTTTAGATTTAGAATATAGTAACTTTCAAAAAAAGTTAATATTTTGTCTAGCATTATGAAGTTTCTTATAAATTTTTTCAATGGTTACAACTCAAATCTGATTTTTTGACAACCATAGAACTTATATGGTGTAACATGGTTAATAGTTCCATAATATATCGGATTGCATAAACAATTTCCTTTTTTTCGTCTAGCATTTTTGAAGTTTATCATAGAACCTTTTAATGGTTACTACTCAAAACTAGTTTCATAAAAAAAAACTGACTTGTTTGACTAACATTTGTTAGTTTCTTATAGAAACACAAAAATTGTGGCTACCCAAACTTGTTTGTATGTTATTTTGGTTAACACACATTCGTGACTAGTATATATGTTTTTTGTTAGTCATTTTGCAAATTCAGACAAATGGTAAGATTCAAGCTTCAGACCGACAAGAAAGTCGATTGTCGAACTTCGGTGGCTGTAAAGGATGGTGCAACTCAAAAATCCGAGGTCAGATAATTATGGAGAATTAAGTGAAACTACATTGGGCAGTGTTTGAGCTTTTATGCTACTTCAACACTGATAAAAAGAAATTTATATTTGGAAGAGTGGAGTTAGAATTTACTCCTGTGGATGTCAAAAATGCTAGTAGAATGTAAAAAAATGCTAGTAGATTCATTCAACAGATGCTAGTAAAATGTAAAAAATGCTAGTAATATCAATAAGATGCTAGCAAAATAGTATTTGCTTTTTAAATATGCTCCTGTAACAAATTCATTCAAACAGATGCTAATAGAATGTAAAAAATTCTATTATAATCAATAAGATGCTAGCAAAATAGTATTTTTTTTTTTTAACCTACTGTAACAAATTCATTCAACAGATGCTAATAGAATGTAAAAAATGCTATTAGAATACAAAAAATGTAGCAAAAACAATTTCACTCTATATGATTTTTTTAGGAGATAAAGATTGTAGTAATAGGATTTCAACATTCACTTTTTACCAAAAAGTGATAAGAAAATATTACATTTAAGTTTTTGGTTAGGCTAAAATAATTTTTTTAAGAAGATTGTAGTAATAGAAATTCTGTTAATAGAGATTTATAGATTCTAACGATCAACTTAAGTTGGACATACATCACAAACGAATTTGTAGATGTCTAATTTGGTCGAGGTAGAGATAAAAAGCAAATCACAAATTCATACTTTCTTGAAGTTCAAAGAACATAAAGTTACAGAGAGAGAAACTCGTTTTTGGGAGAAAACATCTCGTTTTAGGTAAATATCCATTAATTTGGTAGGTTACATTAGACAAATACAAGTTTTGGAAATAATATATTTTCTTGAATTCAAAGAATATAGAGTTACAGAAAGAGAAAAACGAATTTTGGGAGAGAGAAACTAGTTTTAGGTAAATATATATCGATTTGTTAGGTTACTTTAGAAAACTATAAGTTTTGGAAATAAAGATTGACATTAAATATCCACCATAAATAATCTTTCATAAAATTTATGGAAAGAATAATTTTATTAACTCAACCATTAGAAACCTTTGGTTTACCAATGGTTAAAAAATATTTATGAAAGGGCAAAAATGAGAGAAAATTAAAGGATTAGTGCATGGGGCCCACCAAATAGTTAATTTTTGGACTTATTTTACATTTTCGGTTTATTTTGGTTTTATTTTATTTATTGATTTAGGAGTGGATATATGACTCATTACCCCCCCTATTTATGGACCTTAAACTCAAAAATCCTTATTCTTTCAATCCAAAAATTGACATAATCAAACATTCTCCCATAATCTTCATCTTCTCTTTCCCTCCTCTCTCTCATTCGTTTTCTTACTTATTATCCTTCTCTCTCTCCCACTGTCTCACATTATCTCTTTCTCTCTCTCTCACTATCTCTTTCGCGCTCACTAGCTATCTCGCTGTCGTTCTCACTCTGGATCTCTCTGTCGTTCTCCCTCTAGATATCTCTCTCTTTCATTGTAGATCGCTCTCATCTCTCTCGTTGTAGACATATCTCTTTGTAGATTAGTTTCTCGCATATTTATCTCTCTTTCTCGCATCCCCTATGCTCCCTCATCTCTCTTGCGATCTGTATAAATCTCTCTATGGAGATCACAGAGTTCGTGGCCACGAAAAGTTTTGTGGTCACGAAATGGTCAGGGCTACGAAATGTTTTGTGGCGACAAAATTCTCAGAGGGTTTCGCCTGAAACTTAGTGTCTGTGGGAGAGAGAGAGGGAGAGAAAAAAAGATAAAGAAAACAGAAACAATGAGAGATCGATCAAGAAACAATGAGAGATTGAAAAAGGACCAGTGAGAGGTCAAGAAACATAGATGGTGAGAGCAATAGAAAGAGATAGTGAGAAACAGAGAGGGAGAGAGGGGGAGACACCAAGAGAGAGGGTAATAGTGAGTGAGAAAGGAGAAGAGAGAAGAGGTGGCAATGGTGGTTAGAATGGTGGTAGTGGGAAGTTGTGGTGGTGAAGGTGATAGAGAAGATGAAGATTATGATACAATGTTTAATTAAGTTAATTTTTTAAGTTACAAAATAATATGTCCACGAAAATGTACAAAAAAAACATGGGTTTCCAATAGAATTTATTCCCCAGAGATTATTCTTTATGTCCGAAGCTGCGGCCTTATTAATTTACTGAATTATAGATTCGTAGACAATTTGCTTAATCTAGTAGGGAAAAGACGAGATTATGGAAGTAAACATTCTCGTATTTATTCCTACTGCACTCTTTAATCTAGTTTATACTGGTTTTTTTATTTGTTATTTACGTAAAAACAATCGGTCAAAATATTTAATTTGAATGGAACTTGACTCTTTAGTTCTTAGTTATTATTGAAGAAACGAAAGGCTTTGCATTCTGGGGCTTTAAATGAAATGAGCGGACTAGAATGAGCAGCATATGAGATTTGATAGGATGGTACTTTCAATAGAAATTTATATAACTATTCTTCAAATTAACTCATGAGCTAAACCTAATGTGGCTCTCCATATCTAGATCATCTTGTGAGAATAGTCGCACATGGGAGAAGGGTGATGTAGCAACCAAGAATACAGTGTTGAGGTCCTCTCCGCTATTGTCAATTGATTTTGAGTGGGATGATCACAAACTTAACTAGTATAAGACACACATGATAGGCTTAAAAGCCACATGTACGCCACATCACCTAAAAAGAAAAAAACACGTGTTATGCTAACGTTGCACGTAAGGGGGCGTGTGAGAATCGTCCTACATGGGAGAAGGGAAATTTAGCAACCTAGAATATTATGTCTAGACCCTCTCTAATCATTGTCAATTGGTTTTGAGTTAGATTACCACAAATTTAACGCATCTCAACTACAGTTTTTTTTCTTTTTTCTCGCTTGTTTATTTGAAGTGGTCGGTTGCTAATTTACTTCGGAGTAAAACTCATCCTAACCTAAAGAAAGACAAATTTGATTTCTTATGAAAAATATCTTTACCTACAAATTAAAAAATTAATTAAATTTGAACAAACAAATAAATAAGACAAAGGAAGAAAAGTGATAATGATAATGATGGAAACAACCAAATCTACAAAATCCCCATTTTGAGGGGTTATGGGGTGTTTATACGCTTAAATATGGTCTTTGGTAAAGGAAGAGCGATATCTGGTATAGGCAGTGCGTTATAAAGGTCAATTGATGTATTTGCTATTCTTTTACCAAATTAGTTTAAGGAGAGCGCTATAAGGATCATTTAACAAATAATACCAAAATATAAGGACTTGAATAAAAGTTAATAATAAATCTAATATTTCATTTACTTATCGTTTTGTCTCACATAAACAAACCAACTCTAATATTGATCACTACTATCAACATCACTATTAGTATTAAAAAGCTTGCAAGATACATAAGTTTATTGTCTTCGTTTACAAGCTTTTAATGATGCCTCAAGATCTCACGGATGAGGAACCACCTTTAATGAAAAAGGAGGCAACCTACATCAAGAAAGAAGAGTCATTTGACATAAACGAAGACATCGACTTAAACGAAAACATCGACTTAAACGAAGACGTCGACTTAAACGAAAACATCGACTTAAACGAGGACATCGACTGAAAGGAATATATCGACTTAAACAAAGACATATATAGTGAAGATAATATGTCTCACGTGAAGAAAAATCTTTTTCTTGTCTTCCTCTATGGTTGAACAAATATTTTTAGGATTTTAGGTCATTTTTGTTCTAGTAAAGGATTTTCGGTTGGGTCGAATAAAAAAGACAGCAAATTTCGGTCGGCTCGGCTGAAATTTGTCTGTTTTTCATCCACCCTGGATGAAATTTGTCTGTTTTTTCATCCTCTCTGGACAAAATTTGTTGAAATTTTCAATGGTTCTGGATGAAAATTTTCATTATCTCCTTGTTCGTATCGTTTGTTGCAATATTGATTCTTGAAATCTTCCAAAGTTACTGTAATCAATGTTAAAATCCTAAAAATCAATAGAGAAATCAAGCAATAAAAAAAGATACGAATCCTTCTAGGGAGATGAGTGTTGTGTTAGTTCTCTAGGATTAGGGTTTCCATCTCTATCTCTCTCTCTTTGATCCAAACAAACAGATTCAGGGGTTTCTATCACTTTTGCTCGAACAGGTTTCAAGGGCTTCTCTTTTGAATTTTGATCGGACATAGTTTTAGGAAAGGACTAATGTTTTATTTTAGGATACTTTGAAAAATAGTGGTTATCTCTCCCTAACTTAAAATGTCTGCTCTCCCTATCTAATGCACTGTCTTTACTAAACATTATTCTTCCTATAGTAAAGGCCTTAAATATAGATATCAAAATGAGAAACCATAACAAGAAACCCCACTAACATAAAGGTGTTGATGTGAGTGATAATAAGCCCACATCCAAGTTTCTTTAAGGCAATTAAAAAAAAATATATATATTTCTTTCAGCCTTATCAACAAAGAAAAAAAAAGTTTCTTTAAGGCTTGTAATACCTTTAATCGTATTTACCACAACAACAAATTTACCTAACTATAAAAACGAATAGGTACTATCTCTACTTTAAGAAAAAATCACTTTGTTAAAAATTAAAGTTTGAACAGGTGAAATGAGAATGATATTTCAAAATCTTCTAAACAAATATTTTTATCTTACTTATCTACTATCTATTTGTGAGTTCAGTGCAGATCTTATTCAACGATTGAGAGCACCCTGCTCTCGTATTAGATTTTTCTCTTTATATATACTTACATATGTCATTCTCTCCACAATTCTTTCTCCCCCGCCCAATATGACTAATATTCATTATTATTAAATAATGCATAGAAGAGATCAATGTAGTATTGGATAGACCACGATTAACACATGGAACGCAAAGACGATCATGCAAGGAAGATCATGATTTATCATGACGTTTGTCTCAATCAACACAAAATCCATCCGTCTTGTATAATAGATTATATTAATATAGTTCTATTTATTTACAAGTGTGATAAATTTTATAGGAATAACAAATATAACTACTAAGAAGTTTTTTTGTTGAAAGTACTAACTACTAAGAAGTTGCACTCATAAAGATGAAATCTAGAAGCTTATTTTTATATTTTTATTCTTTTCCTGATTAAATCTAACAATAATGAAGATGAAAATGGATTGCTATTTTTTTTGGTGCAAATTGGAATACAGTTCAACTGTGTCTTACGTTTTGATAATAGTCAACACTCGTAAACACTTTAACATAATTTAACTGTTGTCTTTTAGATGTCATACAGGCCCAAAAACTTAACATATGACTTGGACAATTAATATTGTTTTACAACCTAAAAGATGGAGTGCCTTTGACTCCTTACACATAAAAGAAATAATCATGAATTCTTACATCACTAGTATTAATACCAACTGTTAAGAATCCAAAAAATTGAAAAGTTCAATAGTTCAAACTAATTTTCTCAGCAGATCTCAATCTTAACAAAAACAAAAAATAATAATTTTTTAAACAAAAATAAATAACTTGATAGTTGGATGATGAAGTCATCTCCTGGGTCCCACTCTGAAAGCAAAGTTACAAAATCAACTTTATTTCAATGATTTATAGCCACTGGATTTAAGTACTTTCATTTTAACCATGAGATCCAAATGATATGACTTTATGTTCCAATTTTAACTTATGTGGGTCCACAGAATATTGAGTGCCAAAATATTGGATAGCTTACGTCATATTTACACGTGGCATTATGTCTTTAGCTGGAAAAGAGAATCTAACAGGTGACACCCCACTATTAAATAACCCAAATAGCTGGGTGGAAGTAGTAGAGAATCTTGTAACAGAGGAAGAACCACAATACCCATTACCCACCCTCCTCCAATTTCTCTCTCTAACTTGTGAGCTTTCTTTCTCTCTCTATCTCTGAGTTTTGGGTTTTGGTCTTCCAGTTTCTAGTGTTGCTTCAAATTGGGTGTTATTACAAACACATAAAGTTACCTCAGACAGTGTCAGAGGAACTACTGGAAAAAGAAGTTATGGAGGAATTAGAGAGATAGAGAGCTGAAATTCTTGAGAGAGAGAGCGAGTCAGAGAGGATAATAAGTGGAAGAAGAAGGTACATGCTTTAAATGGAATGAGATCTTTATGATGTTCTTACTTATAGGACAAAAATTGAGGTAAGTTTGAGTCAAATCATGAATTACCCATCTTCTATTGATTGAAGATTCTCTTTTTCTCTCTCTCTCTCTAACTGCTCTGGGTCCTGTCATTTATGAACTTTGTGTATTATGGAAGAGGGTCTTTTTTTTTTAATTTCAGTTAAGTGTAGTTTGGAGTTCTTGTTTTTCTGGTTTGCTATTCAGATCCTGAGGTTCTTTTGGACATGGGTACCCTTAACTCTGACATGGGTAACTAAATTCCTAGTTAATCATGAAGGGAGTTGTTAACTTTTAGGGTTCTTGTTGTTTTTTATGTTTGAAAATTTCCTTCACTTTCCATCTGAATAGTTTCTGATTGTTATTTTTGAATGTATCAGATTGGACTTCTCAAAACCAGAAAGGAAAAAGAACCCAAACTGGAAATCCTCGGTTTGTTCATCTTCTACTATATTTTGGTTTGGATCCAAAATAGTCCTAGTTATGATGGGATTTTTTTAAAGTAAAACCCATAAATAATGGAGGATGGGAGATTTCCATCGAATACCATGTCGGCCGATACCAATTCGAACGTTGATTTCGATCTCATGGATGAACTCTTAGCAGGAGGTTGCTGGTTAGAGACTATTTCAGATCAAGGATCAGATTTTCTGCAACCTCCTAGTTCTTCAAATTCCACCAATTTCTTCAATTCTTCAAATTTCATTTTGCCTACTATTTCAGAGTCTCTAAATCCAAACCCACCTCAAGATAACAAACAACAAGATACAGAAAGGTCAATTATCCCAAGAATTCCTACTTCCATTCAACCTCAGTCAGTTACTTCTATCGGTACTCGATATTCAAATCCAAACACCATTCAAGATGCAGAATTTTCTGGTCAATCCGAACGTAATCAGACAGAAGGAAGCTACGAGTTCTCAAGAAGGTTGTGGATTCCACCGGATTCAAACTCGACTTCTCTTTCTCCTGTGAAAGAAAGGTTGAATCTGGCTCTTGAACACATAAAAAATTCGATTAGAAATGGAGATGTTCTTATTCAGATATGGGTTCCTGTGAATAGAGGAGGCAAACAATTTCTTGTTACTAGTGACCAACCATTCACTTTAGGTCATAGTAGTCGTAGGCTTTCAAGTTATAGAAGTGCCTCTATGGAGTACCAATTCCCAGCCGATGAGGATTCAAGCGAGTCAGTAGGTTTACCTGGGCGTGTTTTCTTGGGGAAGGTACCTGAGTGGACTCCCGACGTTAGATTCTTCAGTAGTGACGAGTACCCACGAATTGATCATGCTCATAGATATGACGTTCGCGGAACTCTCGCCCTACCCATTTTTGAACGAGGTAGTAGATCGTGCTTGGGTGTTGTAGAGATCGTTATGACCACTCAAAAGATCAATTATCGTTCTGACCTCGAAAATGTTTGCAGGGCTCTAGAGGTTTGTGATTTCTCTTACTTCCGTTTTATGGAGACGATACTTAACTACGAAAGTAACTTTACGGATCACTCATAAAAGATCTGTCGACCCTTCGTTCATAAGGACGAAGAAAGAAGTCAATAGAGCCTTTATATTGCTTCACCACTTGGGCAAAGATACAGTCGATAAGGACTACCTACACATTGCTCTAGTATCGTACTTTAATTTCTCTAATGACCAAACACATTGTATTAGAATGTGAAATTCACTTCTCTTTATGTGTTTTCACCGAGACAAACTTGTTTCCTTGTTGCAGTCAGTTAATCTGAGGGGTTCTGAAGGTGCAAATCCTTCCATTATAAAGGTAAACAAAATCCAAACTAAATAAATCAAATTTATCAATTCCGAATTATATTCTTGAAGTCATTCATGGGAAGGATTGCTTCTTATCAGGCACCAAACATATCCTACCAAGCTGTTTTGCCCGAGATTCTAAACGTTATGAGAGCTGTCTGTGAAACACATAGATTGCCCTTAGCTCAGACTTGGGTCCCGTGCATTTTACAAGCCAAGGAGGGATGTCGACATTCAGATGAAAACTATGTTCGTTGTGTCTCAACGGTGGACTCTGCTTGCTGTATAACCGATCCTCAAATTTTGGGTTTCCACGAGGCTTGCTCCGAGCACCACCTTTTTAGAGGACAAGGTGTGACTGGAAGAGCATTCACAACAAATCAACCATGTTTCTCTAGTGATATAACCACCTTTAGTATGAAAGAATATCCTCTCTCTCACTATGCTAGGATGTTTGGTTTGCGAGCTGCAGTTGCTATCCGTCTACGAAGCATGTATACTGGGTCGACTGACTATGTTCTCGAGTTTTTCTTACCTGTAGATTGCCTTGAAACTGAAGATCAGAAAAAGATGCTTAGTTCTTTGTCTGTTATTATACAAAAGGTTTGCCAAAGTTTACGGGTCGTCACGGATAGTGAGCTTCAAGAAGATATTATATTGATTAACAATGAATTAACTAGCCCTTTAAATCATGAACCAAACAGAGAAACAGTGCCAAACTTGGGTCCTTCCGGATCGAAAGAATCTTCTCGTGACGGATCTTCATGGATAACACAATTGATGGAGGTCCAACGAAAAAATAAAACTGTCCTGAAAGAGGAACCAACTGAAGGATTCAAAGTAACAACTCAGTGGGATAGCCCTGACCCGGGCTTACAACAGGGGCAACCATTAGATTCGGGTATCAGAGACCCTGGAGAAAGCGGTGGAAATTCTTCTTTGGGTGAGCATAGATTCTCGAGAACAGGAGAAAAGAGACGGACCAAACTAGAGAAAACTATCAGCTTGCAAGTTCTTCGGCAATACTTCGCTGGGAGTCTAAAAGATGCAGCAAAAAGTATTGGTGGTAAGTCAAATCTCTCATGTACAAGATTTCTAAGTTCTTTATCTAGCTATTTAATTGTTGGAATGCATCTTACGTTGTGCTTAAGTCTGAATTGAGAGTCGATTGTACGAAATAATCTGAAAAGACTATTTTGTTTATTACTAAAACAAGCTAGACTTAGATTTAGACAAGTCAGACTCGACCTAGTCAGATTCAGACAATAAAAAAAGACTACCTTAGCTTGACTTTAGTGTCTTGGTAGTCAAAAGATATAAAAGCTACATCTTTGTTCTCATTCAATATTGTTTAACTTACATGGTTATTTCAATTCCAGTTTGCCCAACTACTCTAAAGAGAATATGCAGACAACACGGGATAACTCGATGGCCATCGCGAAAGATCAAGAAAGTAGGTCATTCTTTGAGGAAACTTCAAGTGGTCATGGACTCAGTTCAAGGTGCGGAAGGCGCTTTCCAAATCGGATCCATTTATGCAAATTTCCCCGAATTAACCTCTCCAAAACTAACTAAACCACAATCAAATGATCAATCAAATCTGTCTAACATACCAACTACGCAGGGTGGGTCAAGTCCTCAGGCTCCTGCATCAAAATCATCTTCCTCGTCCGGCAGTCAAAGTTCTAGTTCAAGTCTTTGTTGTACAAGTTCTAAACAACAAAATCCTCTACTATCCAATAACGAAGATCCTTCAATGGTGGAAAATACTTGTGGCCAAGAAGATTTCGGGCTTCTAGCAACATCCCATAGTCAAAGATACCTCTTCGAGCATCACAGTCTCGATGAGTGCCTCCCTCCTTTACCTAGTAGTAGTCGTGATAAAAGTGCTCTTAGAGTTAAAGTTACCTACGGGGAAGAGAAAGTTCGGTTTAGTATGCAATTTAGTTGGACACTTGGAGATCTGCAACTAGAGATTTCGAGGCGGTTTCTAATAGATGATATGAGCAAAATCGATCTTAAGTATTTGGACGATGACTCGGAGTGGGTTTTATTAACATGTGATGCTGATCTTGAAGAATGTATGGATATATATAAATCATCTCAGACCCAAACACTTAAACTCACTGTCCATCAAACTTCTCACCCAAATCTTGGAAGTTCATTTGGTAGTAATCTTCCATAACTTATTCCTACTGCAATCATAATGCACATGTAGTTCAACTTCAAGCTCGTCGGATTTTGGATTTAGACATCAGGAGTTGAGATTCTGGAGATGAACCCGAAACTCATGGATGTTTATAAACAGACACCAGAAGCAGGTTTGATGTTTATAGTTCCGGACGGAACTTATTATTATAGATAATTTGTGTTGTTGGCTTATAGTATCTTTTTTTCCTTGTTTAGTTTGAGAAGTTAGAGATATGAAGATGAGGAGAGGAATAGAGCATAAGTTTTGAAACGCTCTATTGGGTTTGGTGGATAAATCATCATCATCTTCATTTTCTGTACCTATAAACTATGTTAAGAACTCTGTAACTTTGGTGATTGGAGAGGACACAAATATATATATATATTTTAGTGAATACTTAATATCTTTTGGAAGTGTTACTTAACTTTAATCTCATATTTCACTAATCTTCATTGTCTAGTTTCTACTTCTTCTATTGATGTATCAATTGTTAGTCCTGCATATGGAATCCTGAGATGAAAGTAATAGTAAAAACAGGATGGTTGTATGCTGATTTCTTGTAATACATTTATACTAGTAGGTGTTATGACAATTGGGGTTTAATGTGATCAATAACGAGTAATCCAAGAAAAACAATAAGAAATAAAGAACAATCAAGAACAAAACACAGAGATTTACGTGGTTCGGTTGGTGAGACCTAATCCACAGCGACAACGGCACGATAATTTCCACTATGATAAGCAAACAAGTTACACAAGAGATTCGTGAGAATAAGACACAGATATTGCTGATGTCGAAAATTTGTCTTCCGTTAGATCAACATGAAAAAGGGAGTTGATGCATGACAACCTCTGTTATGTGTGATTACTCCGTTGTGTTGGGTGTTGTTCTGCCTAGTGTTCCTGCTTCCAGCTCTGCTTCCTGCTCTGCTTCCTGCTCTGCTTCCTGCTCTGCTTCTCTTTATTCCAGCTCCTTGTTCCTGCTCCTTGCTCCTGTTCCTTGCTCCTTGCTTCAGCTCCTTGCTCTTGCTCCTGTTCGTCTATTCCCGAGGGGGGGGGGGGGGGGGGGAACCTGCAAAGGGTTCAAAAACTGCTCCGACGCTCAAGCAAGTCAGGGTAATGAATATCGATTGATCATTTTGGGGGGCGAGTTATGAGAACTCTGAGTTTCTTGTGATCTTTTTGGGGTAAAGAGATCGTGTCCTGTGAAGGACGATGTGGGGGGCCTTTTATAGGTGATATTAGGCCGACTGTGATTAGTGGCGGTGGTGAGGCGGTTGCCGTCAAACCGAAGGAGAAGTTTCCTCTCTTGAGTATCTAGGGTTTCTCTTAGAGTCTATCTCGGATCTTTGATAAGTGGAAGTTCCTAAGTTCAAAGATTCTTCGTAGATATCTTGCCGATGTGATAGACTCTAAAGGAGAAGTTCCCTCCTTTAGATACGTGGAGTCCAAACAGGCTTAAACACTTCGAGATGTGTAGCCGACTGAGATCTTTCTAGAAGTTTCGGGATTAAGGCGGTAGGTCGCTTGGGCTGCTGCCTCCCCAGTTTTGGCGTGACACTGGCCGAACCTGTGCCGACTCCTCTTACTCCTTTGAAGACCCCAGGGCTGATATGTCCATGCCATGGGCGTTTTGCAGGGTTGGTTTCTTCTGGCCGACCTCCCAGTTAGGAGAGTATTCGGTGGACCATCAGGGGCTCAACTGTCCTGCTACCTTAAGCCGGGTTGACCCAATAGACTTCAGGTCTGATCTTGACTCTTCAGACGTTAGTCAACGTCTGGACATTTTGTGCGTCATCATGAGTCTCGCCACTCCTTAGTCGAAAGTAATGAGACTGGGGAGTAGAAGTAACTCGTGTGTTTTAAACATTGAAGACCCTGAAGTCAAGGATTTTACCTAGACCAGAGCTGTTTCGCGAAGCTTGGTCTTTCTTTTGGTTTTCCAAAGCGGCATGTTCCTGAGCTCATTTGTACCGAGCTGGTAGAGACTGTTGATGGTAAAACCTCTTTTCTCTAAGGTTGTATTCGCCAGAAATGATTCAAGTTGTGTTTGCCTTGGACGTGTGGTTTGTTCTCCCGAGACACGTTTCGACTTCTGCTCAAGCAATTAATTTCTTTTCCATGCGTGATTCCGTGACGTCACGTATTTGATCTTCTGATCACGAGTTTTCGGCGCTGATCTTTTGGGTTGTTGTACACGGCAGTTATTTCAGCATGCGCGGACACGTGGTGCCTTGTTAGTGGGAGGTCTGACGCGTCTCCTCGAAACCCACTAATATCGCCTCGAATCTGATCAGTCTTGAGCTATGCGAATCTTTTGGTCATTATTCCTTTAAGCGTTCTCGAGATGTGTTTGGTCTTCGCCTTAATGACCCTTCATCTGTTTTCAAGAAGTCTCTTGGTTATTTCTTTCCAGTATAAATAGCCTACTTTGGTTCTTTAACTCCTCATCACCAAAAGTTGATCAATAGTATCCTTTCTTTCACACTATTTTCCAACTCTTTTTCCTTATCTCCTATTTCTACCAAAGATCCGAGATGAGGCCTCTGTTCGATTTCATACTAGTTACCTGCTTGAAGGGTGTTTTTCTGACAATGGAGACAGTTAAGGGTAACTTTTCCGGTAATGGAGATAATTACCCAGGGTGCCACTCCGAGTCTGGCCCCAAAAAAGGTGGTTTGGTTAGGCACCGCTCTCGATTTGGCTTTTGGTTGAAGACTTCTTCTCTTCGGGCAAGGTTTCGGAGATCCCAACTCTTTAGAAAACGCTTCTTGCGCACAACCTTTCTCAGGATCTACAAGATATGGATGATCGCAGTGTAAGTTGAGGGGAGATTCCAAGAAGCGTTGAGCTCTGCCCATTCTCTTATATCGATTACTGCTGATTCCTCGCAAACCATTTTTGCAATGAATCTGAACGTCTTCGGCTACCTTAATTGTTCCAATTGTAATTTCTTCTATAATAGACCTTTATTAATAAGATCTTCTATCTCCGTTTTTGATTGCCGAATTGTTTTCGTATGTGGTCTTTTGGTTTCTGCTCATCCTACAAAATTAATTAGTTATCAACGTTAACACAAAACTTAGCTTACTGATGTATTTTCCCTAAACTTACTAAGCATACTCCGAATGATCGCTCCTTCACAAATTATAATTTAGACTTATTCTAGCATGACCTAGGCTTACTAATTCCCTCTGCGAAATAGAACCCAAATTAGCGTAACTGCATAGCTTAGAATGATTTTCGGGTCTAGACTTTGCCCCTGATCATGGTCGCTGCTCCCAGAGTTGTTTTTTGTTGTCTTGAACTCAACTAGTTTAGCTATGACTTCTCCTTGGACCCCTGGTCGTTGCTTTCGCTATCAGGGTTGGTTTCGTTGGCTTGAGCGCAACTAGTTTAGCTAGGACTTCTCCTTAGGCCCATGGTCGTCGCTTTCGCTACCAGGGCTGGTTTCGTTGGCTTGAGCACAACTAGTTTCACCGAGACTCGTCCCGTATCCCTGGTCGTTGCTTCCGCTATCAGGGCTGTTTTGTCTGCCTAAGCACGACTAGTTTCGCAAGGACTTCTCCTTATACCTTCGGTCACCTTTGCCAGTGCTGTAGGTTAACTAAGACTTCTCCTTGGGATCCTCAGTGGGGATCGCGTTTCACTCGAGTAAAGTCCCTTGTGGCTCAAGCCAACAAAACCAGGGGCCTAAGGAGAAGTCCTAGCTAAACTAGTTGCGTTCAAGCCAACAAAACCAGCCATGGTAGCGAAAGCGACGACCAGGGGTCCAAGGAGAAGTCCTAGCTAAACTGGTTAAGTTCAAGCCAACGAAAAACAACCCTCGGAGCAATGGGCATGATCAGGGACAAAGTCCAGACCTGAAAAACATTCAAAGCTATGCAATTACGCTAATTTGGGTTCTATTTTGCAGAAGGAATTAGTAAGCCTAGGTCATGTTAGAATAAGTCTAAGCCATTCTTTTTGCAGGGGCGATCATTCGGAGCATGCGTATTAAGATTAGGGAAACTGCATTAGTAAGCATAGGATTAATTACATTGACTGCTTGTTTTGGTTTATACATACATATATACTATAAAAAAAAGACAGGGAAACGCCATTCACGAACAACAATGGCACATCGGAAGAAGAGGAAGGAGCAGCAGGAGGACCGCCAACGACCACCGAGGCTTTGATAATCACGGCAAGTAACCGACCACCCCCACGACGGCGAACCAAAAATCCCACGGCCGAAAAAAGAGCCGGTTCAGAAGTGCTCGTAATACCAGTCAAGGAGTAGACCAAAGGGTAGAGGGGCCTAGCCATAAGCAAGGTAGAAAGACGATCCTCATTCAGCAAGTCTCGAGGACGAAGAATATCAACAAAGCCCTCACCGGCCACCTCCATACAGAAATTTTCGATAGAAGAGTCGTTGTCACTCAGAACCATGTAGAAAGCGACCCTCATGTCACCACAAGGAAGAGTCCCGCTAGCCATTAAAAGAGCCATAACAGGTATGAAGGAATCAACATTGCCCTCAAGCCTATTTATAGGATAGGTGGATCATCGTGAACTTGCGGGACCACCGAAGAGTCACAATAAATGGCCGCGAATAAGGAGTCGAGAATAGACAGACCTAAACACAGGGAAATAAAAAAGAAGCATAAAAGCCAAAAGGTAAATTTTCATTAATTCTTAAAAGGGGCCTATTACAGAAGAAATTGCAGAAAAGGACACCGGAGCTACAACAGGCATTCAGGTCTATTACAGAAGAAATTGCAAAAACTAAAATCCTCAAAAAGAAGCCGAGGGCAAGCAAAAAACCAAAGAACGTGAATGGCTAGAAGAGCAGTCAAGCAATTCGGCTGGAGAAAAACTGAGAAGTTAGCAGGTACCCCTTTCCAGAAGAGCTGCCAAGGCAAGAAAACAACCGAGGAAAAAATAACCCTTTTGTCATCATCACCTTGCCCTGAGCACCCCAGCAGAAGGCATCACCGGTAACCCTACTTCCTTGTGGAACCTACCAAAATGGTACATGGGGTCACCACGGCCATTATGGAGGAGTCCACCCTTAACTATCTCCATCGTCAGAAAAAACATCCTTCAAGCAGGTAACTAATATGAAATCGAACAAGAGGCCTCATCTCGGATCTTCGGTGGAAGCAGAAGAAAAGGAAAGAAGAGTTGGAAAATAATGTGAAAGGAAAGATACTTTTAATCAACTTTTGGTGAAGAGGAGTTAACGAACCAAAGTAGGCTATTTATACTGGAAAGAAATAACCAAAAGACTTCTTGAAAACAGATGAAGGGTCATTAAGGCAAAGACCAAACACATCTCGAGAATGCTCAAAGGACTGATGACTAAAAGATACGCATAGACTGATGACCAAAAACTTGATGGGCCTATAAAGTTTCCTAAATAGGTTTACACCCGCAAGTGCATGGGTGTCAAGTTGTAATATTTCCGGAAAGACCGGTTCGTTCCTCGGAGACTAGTTAAACTTATTCTAAAACTAGGAAGTAATAAGATGTTTCAAATGTTTTGATTTTGGTTTTAAAATGAATGAAATATTAAAATAAAATAATGGAAATGAAAATAAATACAAATGATAGAAGGAACTCAAATGGGGGAGAGTCTAGGATTTTCTGAATCCGTCCTCCTAACAATTCAAACGATAATTTATTTAGATTTAATTAGTGAGTTCTTTATATAACTCAGATTCTAGTCCATGAACGGTCTAAAAACCCGGAAGATTTTATTATTAAAAACAGTAAAATTTGTTAATCAATTTATAGAGAAAATATAGTTATGATGAACTTCATCTAAGACCCTGGATAAAAGAGTTAGTCACTCATGGCAAACAAGATAACATTAGCAAGTATGAAAATAAGAGATAAAGAGGGAAGGAAAACATAGATTTACCCCTCCTTCGTTGTTAATCTTTCGTTAGAGGTGTTTCACTGTCCTCCTTTTACTGTACTTCATCTATTCGTCTCTTCTGAAACATCTTTCTACTCTATAGATGTTGCAAGGGATAGAGAAAACTATGTCGAGTAATCTTCATTAGGAATTCAAATTGCTGGCCAACGAGTAATCTTTAAGAGGAATTCAGAGAACTGGAATCAACAAAGCAGATAATAGTAAAAAGCTCATCAAACAATTACTAATCTTTTTTCTGTTTTTTTTCTTTACCTTTTAGTTCCCGTCAAATCTACATATGAAAGATATACGTTTTCTTAATTGTTTGCTCCCTGAATTAAAGCTCATGAGAAACATAAATTTCCCATTAAATAAGAATAAGAGTTTCACTATATGTTTTAAAGGATTAAAACATGTAAACCAGAATTTGTTGTGAAGGTGTTTGATAAAATGCTTCAATTAACTAGAATGTGGGAAAGAAGAAGATGTTTTTGAAGGAAAGAAAATTAATAGTGGTAGTATTAGTCAAGATGATCAAATTGTTTTTGAAGATGATAATAGGAGAACCCAGACATATCCCAATCCTCTTCATAATAAAAGGTAAGTCACTAAGTTTAGATCAAACTAAATAAACATAGATTTTGATTTTTGGTTATGAATTTTTTTTTTACTTTTATTTTCTTTTGAAGTTTATGCTGTAACTGATCAAATTTTCGCTGCATTCTTAAGTGATTATTGTTTTCAGAATTTACAAGTATCTGTTAATCTTGCAATGTAAATCAACTTTTCTTCGAATTCGATATCAAAGTTCACAGATAATAAATCTTCCAAGGCGTTGGAAGGGGAAATCGCGCAACAAGTATGTGCCATATGTTTTGGCAATAACATCAGGAGCAAATGGTAATTGTTGACTTTGACATTTCATTATCTTAAAGGTTCTTCTTTAGTTTTGGGCGATAAATCCAGTAGCTTCTTCTATTTCTTGGAGTATGCATCAGAAACAAAAATCGGTTCCCGACATATCAAGTCTTTCATGTGACGACTTACAGAAAAGTCACCGGTAATCTAAGATTTATTTCATTCCATTCAGTAGTTCTTCTTGATTTCACCTAATATATATGAATTACTAAACTCATGGCTTGATTTAATCATGGAGGCTAATTTGATATTTATTTAAATTAGAACATGAACATGATGCACACCTTGCATTGGTAAGTAACCATTTACTAACTAAGCTCTCACCTTTTAAGCCACCATAGTTTCATGAGTTGTATTTACACGCTATGCATGTGTGAACCTGTCATATTGCCTAATGCAGAGATTCATCACATTAGAAGAACCAAACAGTGCACCTTATGCTTGAAGAATTAGAGCAACATTATGCAGCATCAAACAGTCATAAATGGTTTTGGAAATCAAACTTATTAACATTCCCGTTTTAATAGTAATCCTTATTTTTAATAAAATATAGATAAGAATCATAAGATTTTCTTGACATATTTACCTTCAAAATCTGAGCAAACCTATGCAGCATCAGTTCATCTAAATCTAGCCAAGTTGTTCAAACCGCTTATGATTCAATATCGACGAAGATGAAGAAGATTTACCTTCGACGATGAGTTTAGACTCAAGTGAAGATGACCGCGCTGAACAAAGATTAATCTAAAATTTGTATGAGGTAATTGTCTTTTATTATACCTATTGATATAGTCTATGATTTCTGTTGATCATTTCAAATGAATTTAGGGATCTACGCAATGTAGTTACAAAAAAGTTTCTCGCTGTATAAATTTTGCTGAAATTGGCAGATTTTGGTACTGATTCAAAGCTAAGTAAATTGAGCTCTTTTAATAATTTCTTAACAGTTAACACATAAACCTTGATCAATGTTATATACTCTTTGCCTTGCGGATTTTATATTCTCACCTATCACTTTCAGATATTACGCAGTAGTGTTTTCATTAGCTAATATTTCATTCGGTATGAAATCAAATGGAGCAGCTTGTGGAATGGAGTCATATGGGAGCAACTTTATGGAAATTAAAATCTAATACCTACTTTATGTATCTTCTTCATATATGCTTATGTATATACATACATATATATATCCATCTTATTCAGAAACCATGAAAGTTGTTTTCTTTTTATTCAGAAAGAGGGTGATGAGGCAAAACGAGATATTGTAGTATGAAGGTTGCAGGATATGTTGAAAGTTGTAACTCACGTCATGATGGTTAATGAGGTGCGGTTGGTGAATTGTGTTTTTTTTTTCGCATTGTAGTCAAGTAGTCAACATGAAATCTTCAACTTTATGGGAAAAACAATATGTTTCACCATTTGACATGCTTACTTTTCTTCAGAATTTTTCAGTGAGACGGTCTAACTTGACCACGATAACAATGATTCAGCTCGTACAAGAACTATTTGCAGCCACTGACCCTAAAACCTGCGATTCTTTTCAGGTACATCATTTCTCCCTCATTCTCTTAATTTATCTTCGTGAGGATTGCTTTCTCCTTACACTATTTGATGTCCCAACAAATTTTGAAGCCCTGTAGGAGGATTGCTTTCTCCTTACATGCTCCTTATGAATTAGAGGATTAAACAACATAACATTATAACTCCATTATTTAAGCATTAGGTCGTGTAAACAAAGATTTGTAGTTGAAAACGATCAGGAAATTTGTTTATTATGTTAGTGTATGAGATTAAGCTATGAGCTCACATTCTCACAGATAGAAGAACATGTTTTAACAATAGATTTGCAGAAAAGTCCACCGATCAAGTTCTAAAAGCTTTGTCTCCAAATTGTTGAAAGTAAATGAATAGCTTGAAGGTTGTTGCTCCATGATCTCCATCTTATCATAAGAAAGTGTGGAACAACAAATACCCAACAACTCCATAAATCTCCCTTTTTCCGTCACTATTACAGATAAAAAGAATAACTAATTGATTCATCCGATCGGACCTTCTATGTCTCTCTTATCTATTATATTTATCAGGTAGAACTGCCCAATTTTGGTTTTCATCTATATATTTTGATCTTCTATTCATCTATTGTTAATGTTTGGAACAGATTGACACCGTCGAAAGAAAAAATTACATTACAGAAATTTGTGAGTTTAAGTTTTGAAGTATAATTGAATTGATATTCCAATATCTCACCATCTTCTTGTCTATGGGCAAACTCATTGATTTGTTACTTTTCTTTAGGGCGTGCAAACGTAATTTATAGATTTTTAAAAATTCAAAATGTGCACAATATTCTTGGACTAGAATACCAATTTTCTCATGGGGAAGGGGTAGTGTAACCTTGCTTGAACATTTTATTCATGTTATTCAACCAATTTGGGCCAAGATGAATCTTGGATATTGAGGTATTCTTTACCACGGAATCAAGTACTTCATGCTTCACGTATTAGCATATTGGTGTAGGATAGTTATCAGGTTGACCTCGAGTTTGAGAAAGCTTCATCCAAAAGTATAGAAACTAGAAACTGAGTCTCCAGTTATATTGCATCCTTTTTAAAACAATAATATTTTAATTTTCTTAAAACATGTTTCTGTGTCAACATGTATCATTTCCTGAAATAGTTTGAAATTTCTGATATTATTTTTGTTTTAGCTATAAAAGATAGAAGGTTTTGTGTTGCCATTAGATATGGACTATCAAGAATGTGCAATAAAGGCGAGTGCTTATAAGCGGTATATCCTTTTCGAACTTCAACCACTTCTTAGTCACCTCCATTATTTGTTCTATTTCTTCCTTGACTTTTTTATTTTCATAATCGTTAGTTTGTAGTACAATTTTAGTCTATTCTTTTGAACCAATTTAAATTTCTATTAATAAGTTCAGATTTACTTATGTTCACCGTGTCGGAGGCACGGGCCATACCCTAGTAAATACAAATGATACAAGGAACTCAAATGGGGGAGAGTCTAGGGTTTTCTGAATCCGTCCTCCTAACAATTCTAACGACAATTTATTTAGATTTAATTAGTGAGTTCTTTATATAACTCAGATTCTAGTCCATGAACGGTCTAAAAACCCGGAAGATTTTATTATTAAAAACAGTAAAATTTGTTAATCAATTTATCGAGAAAATATAGTTATGATGAACTTCATCTAAGACCCTGGATAAAAGAGTTAGTCACTCATGGCAAACAAGATAACATTAGCAAGTATGAAAATAAGAGATAAAGAGGGAAGGAAAACATAACTTTCTCACTAGAAATTGTTTTTCCTGCTGATTTTCCACTCGGACAACCAAACGTGCCCTAAGAGAACAGTTTTCTCATCTTCCCAGAAATTATTTCTCTCCGGGAAAATTGTTTTCCACAACAGACTTTCTCACTCTACTGTTTTCTCAAACTTCTTCTCCAACCTTCTTCTCTCTCTGTTCTGTTGTAAATCTCTTTCTTTCTTTTAATCTTCAACCAGAGAATCAAGATAAAGAAGATTGAATTTATAATTGATAATCAAATAGACAATAATAATCTTTCTCTCTCTACAATTATTCTCTCCCTCACTCTCTGTTTCTCTATCTCTCTCTTTCTCTCTCTAACTCTCTGTTTATTTTTTCTCTCACAAAAATAAAGAAAACAATAGAAGAAGAAAAGATGATTATGGTGGTAGGTATTTGATTCTCCAATGAAAGATGATGATGATGAAGTCGTGAGCCCCTGTTTCTCCTCTCTCTCTCTCTCTATAAGATATGTAATGAAGCTCAAGAGAAAAAAAAAAGAGAAGTAGAAGAACTCTGATCCCACTCCTCCAAAACCGAGCCCCCAACCGAGATGTCATCTCTCTGTTTCAGTTATACATATATAAAGAAGAAGAAGAACCAGCCCCTCTCTCCAATCGAAATCTTTCTTTATTTCTTTCCTCTTGTTCTCATTCTCTGTTTATTAAGAGAAAGTAATATCTCTTTCAATAATATCATTCCCTCTCTTCTCTGATTTTGTTGTATATCCAGTTATAAACTCCATTTCAAATCCCCTCTCTCCAACTTTCTCTCTCTGGCAATATCATATGATAATGGAAAGTATGCTTGCTTCAATCAATCCCTACTGAAATATTTTGTTTCTTCAATCAATCTCAACTGATTTCAATTTCCTTCTCTCTCTTTTATTTCTGATTTTATAAACAACTTTCTATTACCCATCTCTCGGTTCTCTCTCTAAAATTGTTTTGAACAGTTTGAGAGAGAGAGAAAACCGAGATTGGCATGAGAACGATAAAGGAAGGAGATAGGAGTATTGACCAATCAACGTGTCCTTGCTGGCAACAGGGGATGATTCGGTGTTGTGTAGAGTATCAAAGAACGGATACAACGTGCTTTGCAGATTGCAACGTGTTTGTGGGGATAAACAATATGTTAGATCCAGAGGGAACGTCGACTTATCTTGCAATGTAGCACACGGGATCAGGGCCTCAGAGGATCCCGATTGTTGTTCCACCTTGGCCTAACACTGTACCGAAAAAGTTCAACTTGCGTCAGATTGCACGCCACGTGTAAGCTTTACGTTAACCCGAACTTCGACTCGCTCTATCTTTCCCGTCCGGACTCCGATTTAACCTCTGCTTTGGCAGGTGGATTCGTCTTGGACTCTACTTTTCAACCGAGTACTAAAATTTCTAAAAAACCATAATCTCCAAATGACCAAAATGCCCTCAAGTGTGTCTTTCTCCCGATTTTATCCGTTTTCCGCGCTCAATTCCGTAGAAGACACCTGGACAAGAGAAACAAGTAATTCATCAGAGTAACGACTCGAATTGGATTAACTACCCCAAGTTAAGAGATTCATATGAGACATTTTCATGGCTCATCAACTGATGACTAAAAGATACGCATATCTCGAGACTGATCAGATTCGAGGGGATATCAGCGGGTTTCGAGGAGACGCGTCAGACCTCCCATTAACAAGGCCGCCACGTATCCACGCATGATGACGAGATTGTCGTGCGCAGTTACCTAAAGGATTATCGCCGAAAACGCGCGATCAGAAGATCAAATCTATGACGTCACCAAATCAGCAGCATGGAAAGGAAATGAATTGCTTGGGCAGAGGTCGAAACGTGTCTCGGAAGAACAAACCACGCGTCCATCTGACCAAGACAAACACAACTTACATTAGTTCTGGCAAATACAGCCTTAGAGAAAAGAGGCTTTACCATCAGCAGGGTCTACCAGCTCGGTACAAATCAGCTCAGAGATATGCAGCTTTGGAGAACCAAAAGAAAGACCGAGATTCACGAGACAACTCTGGTCCAGGTAAAATCCTTGACTTCAGGGTCTTCAATGTTGAAACACATGAGTTACTTCTACTTCTCAGTCGCATTACTTTTGACTAAGGAGTGGCGGAACTCATGATGATGCACAAAATGTTCAGACGTAGACTAACGTCTAAAGAGTCAAGATCAGACCTGAAGTCTACTGGGTCAACCCGGCTTAAGGCGCCAGGACAGCTGAGCCCCTGATGGTCCACCGAATATTCCCCTAACTGGAAGGTCGGCCAGAAGAAACCAGCCCTGAAAAACGCCCTTCGCATGGACAGATATCCCTGGGGTCCTCAAAGGAGTAAGGGGGGTCTGCACAGGTTCGGCCAGTGTCTTACGCCCAGAACTAAGGAGACAGCAGCGCCAAGCGACCTACCGACTTAATCCTGAAACTTCTAGAAAGATCTCATTCGGTTACACATCTCGAAGTGTTTAAGCCAGTCTGAACTCCAAGTATCTAAATGAGGAAACTTCTCCTGTAGAGTCAATCACGCCGGCAAGATATCTACGGAGAATCCTTGAACTTAGGAACTTCCACTTATCAAAGATCCGGGATAGACTCTGAGAGAAACCCCAGATACTCAAGAGAGGAAACTTTCCCTTCGGTTTGACGGCAACCGCCTCACCACAACCACTAATCACAGTCGGCCTAACATCGTCTATAAGGCCCCCCACATCGTCCTTCACAGGACACTATCTCTTTACCCCAAAAGATCACAAGAAACTCAGAGTTCTTATAACTCGCCCCCAAAAGGATCAATCAATATTCATTCTTTTACTACAAAGAGCACCCTTACTGGCTTGAGCGTCGGAGCGGTTTTCAAACCCTTTGCAGGTTCCCCCCCCCCCCCCCTCGAGAACAGATGAAGAAGAGCAAGAGCAAGGAGGTGGAGCAAGGAGCAGGAACAGGAACAAGAAGTAGGAGCTGGAATAAAGAGAGCAGAGCTGGAAGCAGGAACATTATGCTGAATAACACCCAACATAACAGAGGAACCATACATAACGGAGGCTGTCATGCATCAACTCCCTTTTTCATGCTCATCTAACGGAAGGCCAATTTTCGACATCAGCAATACTAGTAATATACGGATGGCGATGAATGCGACTATTTTATGGCATACATGGAAAGCGAGATGCAATTATACCTTCCAGCAGACTACTATTAACCCAACTCAGGTAATCGATCAAATCCGAGCTTTTACCAGGTTAAATAAACTCAAACAAAAAGATCATTCCAACAAGGTTCTAGTCTCTTGGCGACCGACCCCCAACTAATCCGTTTGTCAAACTTAATAAGAATGTATTGTTTATTTATATTAATGAACCGGCATGCATTAGTACCATCTTTTATAATGATAAAGCTACATTCTTGCATGCACATACCAATATTATCCATACTAGATCAGCGGAAGAAGGTGAAATTATAGCAATAGCTGAAGGAATCCAATGGGCGATCACTCACAACTTCGAATTCCTCCACATCGAGAGCGATAATCTAGCTATCATCAATCATCTGAATGACTCTAACAGTCTCATCCACTGGCAAACGAAAGAACATGTCTTAAGGATCAAGTATATGCTCTCATCTGAATGAGTCCAACAGTCTCATCCACTAGAAAACTAAAGCACATGTCCAAAGGATCAAGTATATGCTCTCACTATTCTGTAGCACCATCCTTTCTCATCTACCCCGCAAAAGCAATGTTATGACAATTGGGGTTTAATGTGATCAATAACGAGTAATCCAAGAAAAGCAATAGGAAATAAAGAACAATCAAGAACAGAATACAGAGATTTACGTGGTTCGATTGGTGAGACCTACTCTACGGCGACAACGACGCAGTGATTTCCACTATGATAAGCAAACAAGTTGCACAAGAGATTCTTGAGATTGTGCTACTTGCTGATGTCAAAAAATGGCCTTCTGTTATATCAGCATGAAACATGGAGTTGATGCATGACAGCCTCCGTTATGATAGTATATTCTGTTATGTGAGATGGGATTCTGCCGGGTGTTCCTGCTTCCAGCTCTAGTTCTCTGTTTCCTCGCTCCTACTCTGTGCTCCTTGTTCCCGCTTCTGACTCCTTCGCCTTGCTCCAGCTCCTTGCTTTAGTTCATGTTCGTCAATTCTCGAGGGGGAAAAACCTGCAAAGGATTCGAAAACCGCTCCGACGCTCAAGACAGTTAGGGTGTTCTTTGCAGTAAAAGAATGAATATTGATCGATCTTTTTGGGGGCGAGTTATGAGAACTCAGAGTTAATGGTGATCTTTTAGGGTTAAGAGATCGTGTCCTATGAAGGACGATGTGGGGGACCTTTTATAGGCTTAAGAGGCGGTGGCGATTGTCGTGGAGGGAAGTTTTCCGTTTGTGTTTATCTTATATCTTGGATAGATGGAAGGTCCTAAGTTCAAGGATCTTCCGTCGATATCCTGCTAATGTGATAGATCTTCTGGGAGAAGTTTCCTCCTTAGACGCATGAAGTCCAAACTCACTTAAACACTTCATGATCCCTAACCGGCTGAGATCTCAAAAATATTTCGAGATTAAGTCGACAGGTTGCTAGTGCGCTTCTGCCTCCTCAGTTCTGGGGGTAAGGCATCCTCCGAACCTAAGTAGACCCCCTCATTCTTCTAGAAACCTCAGGGCTGATCTATTCATGCTGAGGGCGTTACAGGACTGGTTTCCTCTAGACGACCTCCCAGTTAGGGGAATGTATTGTGGATCGTCATGGATTCAGCTGTTCTGCTGCCTTAAGCCGGGTTGACCCAGGGGACTTCAGGTCTGATCTTGACTCTTCAGACAATAGTCAACTTTTGGACATTTTGTGCATCATCATGAGTCTCGTCACTCCTTGGTCGAAAGTAATGAGACTGAGGAGTAAAAGTAACTCGTATTTTTTAAATAGGGAAGACCCTGAAGACGAAGGGTTTACCTGGACTAGAGTTGTTTCATGAAGCTTAGTCATCCTTTTGGTTTTCCGGAGCTCCGCATTCCAGAGCTGATCTGAACCGAGCTGTTGGATGTGCTTTCTTCCCCAACTGTGCTGATGGAGCTTTTCCATCACAATTCTTTTTGCAAGAATTGATCCAAGCGATGTTTGCTTGAGTTGATGGACACGTGGTTTATTCTTTCGTGACACGTCTTGATTTTTGCCCGAGCAATTGATTTCCTTTCCATGCGTGATTCTGTGACGTCACAGATTTGATCCTCTGAACACACGCTTCCGGCGTTGATCTTATGGGAACTAGCGCGTTTCCTCGAGTTCTGCTAATATATCTTCTGACTTGGTCAGTCTTGAGCTGCGAGTATTCCTTTAGTCATTATGACTTCGAGTATTCCCGAGGCGCTCCTACTTTTTTACTTTAATGACTTCCGTCTGTTGAGAAAGTTTTTTGGATTTCTTCTTCCACTATAAATAGCTTGATCTGGTTTTTAATTTTTCAACACTTAAAGACCTTTTCTTCACTAATATTTTCGATATTCTTCCTTAGCTTCTATTTTCATTGGAAACTCCGAGATGAGGCCCCTGTTTGATTTCATACTTGATACCTGTTTGGTGAGTGTTTTTCCGGTGATGGTGACAACTGAAGGCAACTTTCCCGGCGATGGGGATAATTGCTCGGGATGCCAATTTGGGTCTTGCTCCCAGAATGGCAATGGGCTAGGTGCCATGATGGGTTTGGCCTTTCGTCTAACATTTCTTCTTTCCAGCTGAGGTCTCTCCTTTTTTCCTTGAGGAAAGATATTTCTAGAGGTCGACCTGCGGCCATCCATCTGTGGGGTGATGTTCCGAATAGGGGGATTCTTCTCTCGATCGCGTTGTTGGTGTTGTTCTTTTGCTCTTTTTTCGTGCCCACAACTGCTTTTTCTTTTATTCTCGCAATTTCTTCTGTAATAGATATTTTCCTGAGTATTTAATAAGTGATGATGCATAAAATGTCTGGACGTTGACTAACGTCTGAAGAGTCAAGATCAGACCTGAGTCATTAAAGTCAGGCCGGCTTAAAGCAGCAAGACCGCTGAACCCCCTGATCATCCACCGAATATTCCCCTAACTGGGATGTCGGCCAGAAGGAACTAGCCCTGCAAAACGCCCTTGGCATGAACAGATCAGCCCTGGGGTCTTCAAAGGAATAAGGGGGGTCCACACAGGTTCCGCCAGAGTCTTACGTCCAGATTTGGGGAGGAGCAACGCTAAGCGATCTAGCGACTTAATCCCGAAACTTCTAGAAAGATCTTAGTCGGCTACACATCTCGAAGTTTTAAACCAGTTTGGACTCTAAGTATCTAAAGGAGGAAACTTCTCTTCTAGGGTTTATCACACCGGCAAGATATCTATGGAAGATCCTTGAACTTAGGAACTTCCACATATCAAAGATCCGGGCTAGACTCTAGGAGAAACCCTAGATACTCAAAAGAGGAAACTTCCCCTTCGGTTTGACGGCAACCGCCTCACCACCGCCACTAATCACAGTTAGCCTAAAATCGCCTATAAAAGGCCCCCAACATCGTCCTTCACAGGACACGATCTCTTTACCCAAAAAAGATCACAAGAAACTTAGAGTTCTCATAACTCGCCCCCACCCCCCAAAAGGATCGATCAATATTCATTCTTTTACTGTAAAGAGCACCCTGACTGGCTTGAGCATCGGAGGGGTTTTCGAACCCTTTGCAAGTTTTCCCCCCTCGGGAACAGACGGACAAGAGCAAAGTGCTGGAGCAAGGAACAGGGAGCAGTAGCAAGGAGCAAGGAGTGAGGAACAAGATCCAGGAGCGGGAACAAAGAGAAGCAGAGCCGAAAGGAGGAACACAGAGCTAATCAATCCCCACCATAAGGGAGAATTCGAACATAACGGAGGTTGTCATGCATCAACTCCCTATTTCATGTTGATCTAACGGAAAGTCATTTTTTGACATCAGCATTTGGCGCTAGAATGAGGGGCTCTCTCCGGCAAAATCATCAACGGTAACCTGAATCTTATTTAGCAAACTTTTCAGACTAACTATATCCCTGAGTCCCTCAGGCAAACATATCTTCAGGGGAACACACCCCACGCGGGTCACCACATAGATTCCGCAGCACAGTCGAGCTCATGGCTGAGCTTGAGCAAGTCAAGGTTGACTTCCTCCGAAGGGATGAGGAGGCAAAACAAGATAAGGAAAGCCTCCGCAAGGCAGAGGTGGCCAGGAAAACAACGACGCCAGAAGAGAGAGAATAACTAATCAGAAGATACGCACAGAGACTTTTCTCACCCGGTAATGCATTCTCTTTTAGAACCCTGATTTTACAACCTGGCGACCAGATGCGCTTGGAAACAGCCTAGAAGATTACGGAGCATTAGATCTCCACCGACCGTACATCTCTAAAAAGAAGGGGGTCGGCGAAAGCTGTACGGACGACCCAACCGTCTGCGATGTGCTCATACATAAAGTAGCAGAGTTAACTCGAGAAAGAGAGAAGAAAAGTTGTGGGGATAAGCAGTAATCCACCAACCCCCTCTCTGCCAAAGAGATTTTAGAATTTGAGAATCCAAAGAACTTCAAGTTTCCAGCACTAGATCATTACAATGGCTTGGAGGACCCGGCGGTGTTCATCAACAACTACACCGCAATAATGAACTTATACATGACCAATCAGAAGGTATGGTGCATAGTCTTCACTACAATCCTAAAAGGACCAGCCCAGGCGTCGTATCAAGCGATGGCCCCGGGATCAGTCAAATCTTTTGGATAACTCGCCCAGGTCTTCTGCGACGCTTTCCGAGGAAGCACCGCGATCAAAAGAAAGACCGATTAGTTGTTCAACGTGGTTCAAGGAAAAAGCGAGACCTTGGCAATTTATTGGCAGAGGTTCCGAAACCTCATGGTGCAGGTCCCCGACCTGGAACCAATGGTTGCTTTCGCCGCCCTATTGAGAGGCCTCAGGCAGGATGATGTCATCAGGGACATCTCTGACAAGGAACCACACCCTGGGAGAGCTAATAGAGAGGGTGCAATAATTCATCAGGAAAGAAGAAAACTACCAACAGATGAAGGAGGTGGCAAACATCCCGTATGAAAGCGAACCGATCCGAAAGAAAGAACAAGAGGAAGTCAGGCCTCACAGGGAACGAGAACGAAACAGAAGACCCAGGTCTGACTTTGCCACCTATACCCCGTTGGTTAAAGGCAGGGAGGAAACTTTGCAGATACTCGTAGAGAAAGGAAAAGAGGAACTTCCCAGACCCAACGATGATAAGGAGGAGTTCGGGTTCAGAGACATGACCGCGTGGTGCGTCGTTCACCGAGGCTACGGTCACAAAACTGACAATTATCGACATCTCAAAAACCTCATCGAAGAAATGGTGAAGAAAGGTGAGCTGGATAGATACATCCGGAAGGAGCAACACAACCTTACGAATACAAGAATAAAAGGTCGTCAAACAGAGCAGGAATCGGGTATGGGCTAGATTCCGACGAACAGAGCCCGACCATCAAGAAAGAAACCAAAGGCTTAGAGGCACCAACCGGGGTCATGAGAAACATCAATACTATCTCAGGAGGACTGACTCTCAGCGGAACTACCAAAGGAGAACAACGCAGATATGCCAACGAGGCGAAACACCTACCAGTTCTGTTTATCAAACCCAGTGTGGAGACGCCACCCATCGTCTTCACTTACGACGACCTAGTGGGGGTAATAACCCCCCACGCGGACCCACTGGTGATAACGGTAGTAGTAGCCAATTAGAGGGTAGGGTCCTAGTCGACACGGGAAGCTCGACTGAAGTTATGAGCCGAACATGCTTCCAGAAACTCGGGGTAAGTCTTCACCATCTCAAATCATATAAGTCTTGCTTGACAGGGTTTGGCGACCTGTTTGAGTTCATACTTGTTACCTGTTTGGTAAGTGTTTTTCCGGTGATGGTGACAATTGAAGGAAACTTTCCCGGTGATGGGACAATTACCTGGGATGCCAATTTAGGTCTACCTCCCAAAATGGCAGTGGGTTGGGTGCCATGCAAGGCTTGGCTTTTCGTCGAAGATTTCTTCTTTCTGGCTGAGGTCTCTCCTTTTTTCCTTAAAGGAAAGATATTTCTAGAGGTCAACTGGTGGCCATCCATCCATGGGGTGATGTTCCGAATAGGGGGATTCTTCTCTGAATCGCGTTGTTGGTATTGTTCCTTTGCTCTTTTAATGTTTTCGTGCCCTCAACAGCTTTTTCTCTTATTCTCACAATTTCTTCTGTAATAGATCTTTTCAGAGTATTTAATAAGTGATGATGCATAAAATGTCCAGACGTTGATTAACGTCTGAAGAGTCAAGATCAGACCTGAAGTCAATAAAGTAAGGCCGGCTTAAGGCAGCAGGACCGTTGAAGCCCTTGATGGTCCACCGAATGTTCCCCTAATTGGGAGGTCGGCCAGAAGGAACCAGCACTGCAAAACGCCCTTGGCATGAACAGATCAGCCCTGTGGTCTTCAAAGGAATAAGGGGGTCCACACAGGTTCGGCCAGTGTCTTACGCCCCGAACTGGGGAGGCAGCAGCGCCTAGCGATCTGGCGACTTAATCCTGAAACATCTAGAAAGATCTCAGTCGATTACACATCTCGAAGTGTTTAAGCCAGTTTGGACTCTAAGTATCTGAAGGAGAAAACTTCTCTTCTAGGGTTTATCACACCGGCAAGATATCTACGGAAGATCCTTGCACTTAGGAACTTCAACTTTTCAAAGATCCGGGATAGACTCTAAAAGAAACCCAAGATACTCAAAAGAGGAAACTTCTCCTTCGATTTGACGGCAACTGCCTCACCACCGCCACTAATCACACTCGGCCTAACGTCGCCTATAAAAGTCCCTGCACATCGTCCTTCATAGGACACGATCTCTTTACCCTAAAAAGATCACAAGAAACTCAGAGTTCTCATAGCTCGCCCCCCCAAAAGGATCAATTAATATTCATTCTTTTACTGCAAAGAACACCCTCACTGGCTTAAGCGTCGGAGCGATTTTCGAATCCTTTGCAGGTTTTCCCCCTTCGGCAATAGACGAACAAGAGCAAAAAGCTGGAGCAAGGAGCAGGGAGCAGGAGCAAAAAGCTGGAGCAAGGAGCAGGGAGCAAGAGCGAGAAGCGAGGAATAGGAGCCAGGAGCTGGAACAAAGAGAAGCAGAGCTCAAAGCAGGACTTCTCCTTAGTCTTCTGGTCGTTGCCCTCGTTACCAAGGTTGTTTCATCGGCTTGAGTACGACTAGTTTAACTAGACTTCTCCTTAGGCCCCTGGTCGTTGCTTTCGCTACCAGGGTTGTTTCGTCGGCTTGAGAAAAAATAGTTTAACTAGGTTTTCTCCTTATACCCCTGGTCGTTGCCCTCGCTACCAGGGTTGTCTCGTCAGCTTGAGCACGACTAGTTTAACTAGGACTTCTCCTTAGGCCCCTGGTCATTGATCTCCCTACCAGGGATGTAATCCTAGGCTTGAGCACGACTTGTTTAATAAGGACTTCTCCTTGCCCCCTGGTCGTTGCTCTTGATAAAGTTTCTACTTCTTATAGTGTCGTACAAACGAGTTTATACTTCATCTCTGCGATCTAGCGGGTTCTAGGAGACCTCGGGAGTGTTAGTATCTTTCTTCCTAAAGGCAAGCTTGAGGTGTTCTGCATTCCAGGGGTGAGTGAGGATCTTCCCTGACGTGTTTTCTAGTCAGTATGCTCCGGGTGCTACTATCTTGACTATCTTATAGGGTCCTTCCCATGTAGGAAAAGCTTGGCTGGCGAGGTTTGGAATTTCTCCACAGCATGTCTCCTGCATCGAACTTCCTTATCCTCATGTGAGATTTGTGCTGCTTTGTCATTGTGTCCTTAAAGGCCAGGTTCCTTAGTTCGGACCTCGTCGATCAAGTCCAACTGCTCTAGCATTCGCTGCCCATTAGTTTTGGGGTCAAAATGTTTAACTCTTAGACTCGGCTTTCCTATCTCGACCGGTAGCACAACGTCCATACCATACACCATTCGAAAGGGTGTTTCTCCCGTGGCTCTCTGTGGCGTGATGAGATAAGTCCACAACACATTAGAGAACTCATCCACTAAGTTCTTGTTTTCGTGACACTTGGTTTTAATGTATTTTACCATATTTTGTTAGTTACCTCGACTTAACTGTTTCCGGTTGGGTGCGCTGGGCTGACGTAGGCTGGTTTGATTCCGTGTTCTGCGAGGAAATCATTGATTGCCTCGTTGTTGAATTGAGGCCCGTTATCCATGACTAGAATCCTGAGAATCCCGAATCGAGTTATCACGTTGTTCCACAGTACGCTGACAATATCCTCCATTCAAGTTCTGGTCAGTGTCGCCGCTTCCACCCACTTAGTGAAGTAGTCCACGATGACCAATAACATCTTCTTTCCTCTGGTTCCTACTGGGAAAGGACCTACCAGGTCGATTCCCCACTGCGCGAAGGGGCATGGACTTACGATTGGTGTTAGCTCATTAGGATGTAGTCGATAATCATTGGCATGCTTCTGACAAGGCTCACAATACTTGGTGTGCTTCATGCAGTCCTTCAGCATCCCTGGCCAATAGTATCCAGCCAAGGTTAATTGTCTGTGCAACGTTTTAGGGCCCGCGTGGTTCTCGGCGGCTCCTTTGTGTGCTTCCGGCATCACATATTCTTGTTCGTCCTTCGCCAAACAACGCCGGAGGGGGTGGATTAGGGATTTTCGGTACATGAGTCCTCCAAGTAAGGTGTATCCCGAAGCGTTCTTGCGGACCCTCTTAACTTCGTTGGTGTCCTCAAGTAACTTTTGCGTTTGTAGATATTCGACGTATGGTCACATCCACGTATCCCCATGTGCTACCCTGATGGCCATCACCTCTACTGCTCTGTCAATAATCCTTTCTCCCAGTGTTTGGAAGATCACACCAGGTTTGGTGTCTTGGCCTTTAATCATTTTGGATAACGCGCCCGCCAGTGCGTTTTCCTCTTGAGGGATTCTAGTGATGGTAAACTTTGTGAAGTGCCGGATTAGGTCTCTAACTTTTTCTATATATTTCACCAAGTCGGTTCCTTTTACTGCGTAGTCCCCGTTGATGTGATTGACGACGAGTTGGGAGTCGATATATACTTGGACAGGCAGCTCTGGCTTTTAAGGCGAGTCTTAATCCCGCCAGCAAGGCCTCGTACTCGGCCTCGTTGTTCGTTACGACGAACCTAAACTTGGTCATTTGGAAAGTTTTCTCCTCCTCGGGGATGATCAACACAGCTCCGGCTCCTTTCATAGCTTTGCTTGATGCCCCGTCTAGGAAGAGTGTCCAGACCTGCTCTGGTCCTACATCTGTCGCCACGACGGAGCACTTAATTATAAAGTTCGCTAACGCCTGTCTTTTTATTGCAGTTCGAGGTACGTACCTGATATCGAATTCACTCATCTCTACATTCCTGAGTGGTTGGTCGGTCTGTATGACCATTGTGTGAGCCTGGAAGTAGGGACGTAGCTTCTCGCTGTTAAGATGAGTGTGTAAGCCAGTTTCTCTACGGTCGAGTGATTCAGCTCCGCTCCACTTAACACCTTGCTGAAGAAATACACGGGGTGCATCACCCCTTCTACCGTCTTGATTACTGCCGCTGACACTACTTCCCCTGAGGTTGCGAGGTAGACAATGAGCTCGTCTCCGGGGTTGGGGCTGACCAGTAGGGGTAATCCCATCAGGTGCGTTTTTAGGCTCTGGAACGCTTGTCCTGCTTCAGACGTCTATGCAAAGTCTGCTACGTTTCGGAGGACCTTGAAGAAAAGGAGAGCCTTGTCTCCCATTTTACTTAGGAATATAGCGAGGGAAGCCAGTCTTCCTGTTAGTCTTTGGACATCCTTTCTATTTCTCGGGTTGGGCATGTCTTTTAATGTTGTGATCTTGGTTGGGTTGGCTTCTATTCCTCTATTATTCACCATGAACGCGCACTTTTCGGGATTCAGCTTCATGTTGTAAGCTTGAAGCCTGTCAAAAGTGATTTTGAGGTTCGATATCAGATCATTGCGGACCCTGCTCTTCACGATCATGTCGTTTACGTAGCATTCGACTATATTCCCGAATTGATCTCCGAATATCCCGTTGACCAGGCGCTGGTACATAGCTCCGGCATTCTTGAGGCCGAAGGACCTCTGTTGGTAGCAATATAACCCTCGATCTATCAGGAAGGCGGTATGCTCTTGATCGGCCCACTGCATGGCTATTTGATGGTATCCTGCAAAAGCTTCCATGAAGCAGAGTAATTCGTGGCAAGTTGTGGAATCTACCAGCTGATCGATAGACGACAGTGGAAGGCTATGTTTCAGGCAGGCTTTATTCAGACAGGTGAAATCCATTCACATCCTCAACTTACTGTTCTTCTTTTTCACCAGTACTACGTTGGACAACCATTCTGGGTGTCGTGCCTCCGGTATTACTCCTGAGGCAAAGAGCTTCTCCACCTGTCTCTCAATTTCAGCCTGCTTGTCTGGCGCAAAATTCCTCTTTTTCTGCTTCACGGTTTTGCTCCCTTCCATATTGTTGAGCTTGTGGATGATGATGTCGGGGTTTTTCCGGGGACCTCGTCTGTTCCGAAGGCGAAGATGTGACGATGCGCCTTCAGGAAGCAGCTCAGTTACTTCACTGGTTTTTTCCCCGATCTGCATCAGTACGGCGAGGTCTGATGTTTTCTCCGCTTCTTCCTCCTGGACCTTCTCTTCCTCGGGTCTCTCGACCTTGGACCAAGGTTCCTCTAGGGAGGGCTGCTCCACTACTGGTTATTTGGTGGCGTCACTTTTTGGGGACATTGTTGTCTGGAAGAAAACAGTTAGTTTTGAAAAGGTAATAGAGAGGATTCGGGTTACCGAATTGATGACTTTACGGGAGAGACCTCCTCCTTCTACCGCCAAATGTTGATGTCAAAAAATGGTCTTCCGTTATATCAGCATGAAACAGAGATTTGATGCATGACAGCCTTCGTTATGATAGTATATTATGTTATGTGAGATGGGATTCCGCCGGGTGTTCCTGCTTCTAGCTCTGGTTCTCTATTTCCTCGCTCTTGATCCTTGCTCTAGATCCTGACACCTTCGTCTTGCTCCAACTCCTTTCTTTAGTTCCTGTTCGTCGATTCCCGGGGGGACCTGCAAAGGGTTCGACAACCGCTCCGACGCTCAAGACAGTCAGGGTGCTCTTTGCAATAAAAGACTGAATATTGATCGATCCTTTTGGGGGGAAGTTATGAGAACTCAGAGTTAATGGTGATTTTTTAGGGTTAAGAGACCGTGTCCTGTGAAGGACGATGTGGGGGACCTTTTATAGGCTTAAGAGGTGGCGGCAATTGCCGTGGAGGGAAGTTTCCCCTTTGTGTTTATCTTGTATCTTGGGTAGATGGAAGTTCCTAAGTTCAAGGATCTTCCATAGATATCCTGCTGATGTGATAGATCCTCTAGGAGAAGTTTCCTCCCCAGTTCTGGGCGTAAGCGACTCAGATCTAAAAAAATATTTCGGGATTAAGTCGGCAGGTTGCTAGTGCGCTTCTGCCTCCCCAGTTCTGGGCGTAAGGCATCGACCGAACCTACGTAGACCCCCCTCATTCCTCTAGAACCCCAAGGCATGATTTATTCATGTTGAGGGCCTTACAGGGCTGGTTTCCTCTAGCCGACCTCCCAGTTAGGGGAGTGTATTGTGGATCGTCAAGGATTCAGCCGTCCTGCTACCTTAAGTCGGGTTGACCCAATGGACTTCAAGTCTGATCTTGACTCTTCAGCCGTTAGTCAACGTCTGGACATTTTGTGCATCATCACTACTAATATCTCCTAGGGTTTTACTTTATATAGACACTAAAACCCTAATCCCACCGCCTCACTGACTCTCTCTTTCTAAATCTGAAATACACATGGATACGCTAACACTAATAACCGACATAAGCACTGTTACGCATTCCAGCTCTGTCTCGGAGTCCAACTCTGCCTCACAGCCCTACTTCTCGTACAACCCTGTCACAGTAATCAACTCCGCTAACGGGTCCAAAATCTGCGGGTCATAAATCGGGTTCGATATCAACCCATATTCAAGACACTTTCAACAATTCTTCACCTTAACTTGAATATGCTCATCTTGACTTAAATCTGCCACCATCATAGCTTAGCGCTTCTGAGTCGTCGTCACTCCTGCCCTGCCAGGGCTCAACATCTGGAAATCCCAATCAAGTTTAAGCAATGCTTAAACTTGGAAGTTGTAACTGCCTTAGTCAATATATCCGCTGGATTATCTGCCGTAGAAACCTTCTTCATCGTGATCTTCCCTTCTTCAATCACGTCCTTGATAAAGTGATACCTAACATCAATGTGTGTAGTTCTCTCGTGATATATTTGATTTTCGGTCAAATGAATCGCACTCTGGTTGTCGCAGTAGACCTCTGTCACCTCCAGCTTCAGGCCCAAATCACCTACTAAACCACTCAGCCATATTGCCTTCTTCACCGCCTTTGTTGCTTCCATGTACTCAGCTTCCGTTGTAGACAGAGTTACTACCGACTGTAGCACTGTTCTCCAACTAATGGCACTCCCGCAGAGTGTGAATGTATAGCCTGTCATCGATCTCTTCCTATCAAGATCCTCTGAAACATCTGAATCTACAAATCCAACTACTGAACCACAAGTGTCAGCCCTTCTGTCGTAGACCAGACCAACGTCTGCAATTCCTCCCAGATACCGCAGTATCCATTTCACATCCTGTCAATGACCTCTCTCAGGTCAGCCCATGTATCTGCTTACTACACTAACAGCATGTGAAACACCCGGCCTTGTGCACATCATAGCATAAATAATGCTACCTACTGCACTTGCGTAAAGCACCCGAGACATGTACTCTTTCTCTTCAACAGTTGTTGGTGACAGTTCCCCCGAAAGTTTGAAGTGTGCTGCCAATGGAGTATCGACAGGTTTTGCCTTAGTCATACCAAAATGTTCCAACACCTTCTCGATATACGTTTTCTGAGACAAGAACAATGTCCCAACAGACCTGTCTCTTCGTATCTCCATACCCATTATCTTCCTTGAGGCACACTGGTAAGAAGCGAAAGTGCATTTGCAGTGATAATGGTGGAGAGTATTCTGGACCATTTGATGCTTACTGTAGGGAACACGGTATTCATCATCAGAAGATGCCACCAAGACTCCACATCTGAATGGGTTGGCTGAGAGGATGAACAGGACGATTGTCGAGAGAGTTAGGTGTTTCCTTTCACAGTCAGGCTTGGCGCAGACTTTCTGGGGAGAAGCTTTGAGCTCGGTTGTTCATGTGTTGAACCTGTCACCCAGTGCTCCGTTGGAGGGTGATAGTCTAGAGAGGGTATGGACCGGTACGGATATTTCTTATGGTCATCTGAAGGTCTTTGGGTCTAAGGCGTTTGTCCACATCTCCAAAGATGAAAGATCAAAGTTGGAGTAGAAATCGCGACAGTGTGTGTTCCTCGGTTATAGTCAGGATGATTTTGGGTATAGATTCTATGACCCAGTGGAGAAGAAGCTCATCAGGAGCAGAGATGTTGTGTTCACGGAAGATCAAACGATTAAGGACATTGACAAGTCCGAAAACCCAACTCAGGGTTATGAAGGTTTGATTGATTTGGATGTTGCTCCTTCTACATCTGTAGATGGTCATGTCGAGGTTGAGGTTCAAGTTGATGCACCCGGTGCTGATGCTCCCACACAAGGAGATGGTACTGGTGGTCATGGTGACGATCATGATGGAACACCAATTACTGAGAACCTCCCTACTGTTAGGAGATCTGAGAGAGGTCTGAGACGTTCGACAAGGTATGATCCTAGTGAGTATGTGTTACTTATTGATGGAGGAGAACCTGAAAGCTTTAGCGAAGCTTTGGAAGATGAACATAAACATGAATGATGGAAGGCAATGAGAGACGAGATGGATTGTCTAGAGGAGAACCATACGTTTGAGCTAGTGGAATTACCTAAGGGTAAGAAGGCATTGCTTAACAGGTGGGTGTATAGAGTTAAGCATGAGGAGACCATGTTGCTCCCTCGATACAAGGCTAGGTTGGTTGTGAAAGGATTCAGCCAAAGGAAGGGAATTGATTTCGATGAAATATTCTCTCCTGTTGTGAAGATGTCATCCATTTGGGTTGTAATTGGATTAGCAGCGAGCCTTGATCAAGAGGTGGAGCAAATGGATGTAAAGACTGCTTTTCTCCATGGTGATTTGGAGGAAGAGATTTACATGATGCAACCGGAAGGCTTTGTGAAGAAACGCAAAGAGGACTACGTTTGTCGCTTGAAGAAAATCCTTTATGGATTGAAACAGGCACCGAAACAGTGGTATAAGAAGTTTGAGTCAGTTATGGGGGAGCATGGTTATAACAAGACTACTTCAGATAATTGTGTGTTTGTTCAGAGGTTTGGTGAGGGTGATTTTATCATCTTACTGTTGTACGTAGACGATATGTTGATTGTGGGGAGGAATTCGAGGAGAATTCTGGAGTTGAAGAAGCAGCTCAGCAAGTTTTTCGCCATGAAAGATTTGGGTCCAGCGAAGCTGATTCTTGGTATAAGAATTGTTAGAGATAGAGAGAACAGGTTGATTCACTTATCTCAGGAGAAGTACATTGAGAAGGTACTTTAAAGGTTTTGCATGGATAAATCTAAAGCTGTCAGCACTCCTCTTGCTGGACACTTTAGATTGAGCAGTCAACATAGTCCGAGTACAGATTCAGAGCTGGAAGTTATGGAGAGGGTTCCATATGCTTCTGCAGTTGGTAGTTTGATGTATGCTATGGTGTGTACCAGACCTGACATAGCTCATGCGGTTGGTACTGTTAGTAGGTTTCTTTCTAATCCGGGAAAGGAACATTGGGCTGTAGTGAAGTGGATTTTGAGATATATTCGAGGGACTTCTGGTTTGAAGCTTACTTTCGGAGGTGATGGGCCACTACTGGTCAGTTACACTGACGCTGATATGGCTGGGGATGTTGATTCGAGGAAGTCTACTTTAGGTTACTTGGTAACATTTGCAGGGGGAGTTGTAGCATGGCAGTCAAGGCTGCAAAAGTGCGTTGCACTTTCTACCACTGAAGCTGAGTTTATAGCCGCAACTGAAGCTTGTAAGAAGTAGCTGTGGATGAAGAATTATCTTGAGGAGATCCGATTCAATCAAGATAAGTATGTATTGCTTTGTGACAGTCAAAGTGCAATACATCTCGGCAAGAATTCGACGTTTCATTCGCGTTCGAAGCACATCGATGTGGGGTATCATTGGATAAGTGATGTGGTTGCTTCCAAGGAGTTAGAGCTGGTTAAAGTTCACACAGACGATAACGGAGCTGATATGATGACGAAGGCTCTACCGAAGGGGAAGCTGGAGGTCTGCCGAGGGATAGCGGGGCTGGTTGTTCAGGTTTTCAAAGGGACAACAGGGCTGGCTAATTACAAGACTGTCAAGGATAGCAGGACTGGATGTTTCCAGGGCTGTCAAAAAGAAGCAGGACTGGTTATTCAGGGCTGTCGGGGGAAAAGCGGAGCTGGCTGTTTCCAGGGAAGTCAAGGGGACAACGGGGCTGGTTGTTTCTCCAACCTAGTCGGAGGGGGAGTTTGTTGGGTTTTTCTCCTAGTGGGGAAACCTAGTTGGGTTTGGATTAGGAAACCAAACCCGGACCCAAGTCGAGCTTCTTTGGGTTGGTTACTTAGGTCGGTGATTAGGGTTAAGCTATAAATACTTCCTTAATCTTAATTAGAAGTAAGTTGCACAATTAGAAATGCACAAGGGAAGATGGGAGAGAAGAAGGTTGCCGAGAAGAGCAGGGTTGATCTGTTTCAGCGCGCACAGTCTTCGTTGTTCGGAAAATCCAACGGTGAGTTCTTTTTTTATTAAGCTTATTTGCAGCGGTGTTCTTATCATGTTCATCTAGTATTTGTACAGAGGGATCGTTGATTGGTCGTTGGAATCCTAGTGAATTTAGGATCGTTTTAGACTGAATATTTATGGGTTATTTTAATCTTGTTTGTGAGGTTTTTTTCGTGCTTCTTCGTGTTTGAGATTGATTCTTTTTTGGAAGGGTCTAAGTCTCGGGTATACGTAGTCTGTAACTATTTTGCTTATTATAGTTGATTTGGTTGGACTACGAGTCCCGTGGTTTTTGCTTCTCACGTTGAGGAGGTTTTCCACGTTAAAAATCATTGTCTTATTTACTTTCATTTCTTTGTTTATTGCTCCCACATATTCTTCTGTATTATCCTCGTAACTAACACAAAGGGAAAAACTCTTGTTTCCGCTGCGCCTAAGTGCCCGTTTTTCCCAATAATGGGTGATTTAGGTTTCGGATATTTGTGACCAATGGGCAGGTACTAATTAGAGACTGCTAGCTATAGAGTATGCGTACGATTCACTATGATATTGGTCTCAACCTTATTGAAGGTCTGTTTGCAGACCTTTTATGATCTGTGAACAGACCATCTAGATCTGGTGAACCAGATCTGGTTCATCAGATCTAGAGAGAGGGAGGAAAAACTTAAAAAAAAATTATGTTTGAAGGTCGTCAGCCGGCGACCTTCACCGGTGAAGAAGATGAGGTGGCGAGAAGGTTAGGTGGCAGAGAGAGGTGATGAGATGGAGGAGAGAAAAATGATGACTAGTTAACGGTGTTATAACGGAATCTGGAAAAGGGGGCCATCTGGGTATTTTTGAGAAAATGGGGGCTAGGCAAGAAGCTAGTTACAAAGTTGGGGGCTTTTTGAGAAATAACCCTATTATGTTGACTGGATGGAAACTCTAACTAGTAGTAGTGGTGGTGGTGGTGATGGTGGTGGTGGTGGTGGTGGTGGTGTCAGTGGTAGCGGAAACTCAACGGAAAGTTTGATGCACCCGAAAAGGTTACACACCCAAGCGGAGGTATCAAGTAGTAATTCGGCAAAGCCGGGATCGATCCAAGGATAGGAAGGTAGTTTGGATATCAAAGGGTCTTGTCCCTCGGTCTAGATATTTCAAGCTAACTTAGACTAAAAAGGAAAGGAAACAAAGATAAATGGGGGTTTGATCGAATGAGGTGATAAGAGAATAAAGCAAACAAGTAAAATAAACTAAACTAAACAAAAAAAGTAAACGGGCGAGAGAGATTCGAGAGAAGAGTTGGAGGAACAAGAGTCGGGAGACGGTAAGACTCGATTCGGGCAACAAATAAGTGAAAGAGGTGTCGAAGTCCGGGAATCCATAATGATAAACCTACGACTATGTGTAGTCCGATTTGATGTGTCAAGGTGCAATCGATATTCGACTCCTAAAGTAGATGTCTCTAAGTACTATGTATATCCGGAGATCATACTTAGTCAAACAAACGTCTAAATCGGTTAATCCCGAGTCACCGAAAGTGTCGTCTAGTCGCCTAACTATGTGAAGTGCATGACAAGACACATGAAATTATGACTTAAACTACGATCGATATCGAATACTTCGTTTCGTCTATTAACTATGCGAAGTGCTTGACAAGACACATGAAAATACGATCGAAACGATAATCGAAATAAATGAGCATCAATTTGTAATCAAAACATCAAATCATATAAAACATAATCACGAATTCATCACATTTCATCTCATATAATCGACATACTAAAGTTGGCTAAACATGGTGATTGAATAAGAAATGGAAAGAAAATGATGAGAGAGTTCCCCTTTTTCGATGTGGCTCGAGGCTAGGTTCGTCGAGAAAAATGAGTCTCTAAGTGTAGTCGAGCTCCCCGTAGCGATTTTCTGGATTTCCCTTTAATAGTGCACTTTGGGTGTCCCCGAGCAAAAATCAGATTTCCCCATAGCGACCACCATCATCTTCTCCATTTTCACCCAAACTCCATTAAAGCTTCATCAAGCTTTCTCTCTCTAAAGATTTCTTACCCAAAATCAAAATCAAACCCATAGGAAGCTAGATCATAGCACGGGGAATAAAAGCCCCATGGTTTCGGATCAAGAAGGTTGCCGGAATACACAAGAAAAACCGGCTAAAGAGATGAAGATTCAGGCCAAAACCCTAGGTTATCCGGCAAGAAGCTGCTGTCCCGGCAAGAAGCTACTGTTCCGAGCCGTTCCCAGCAAGTTGCGGCCGTCCTTGCAGCTCCCGTACGCGTCCCTATTGCTGTCCCGTGCATGAAAATCGCGTCCCGAGCTGGTGAGCAACCGGAGCAGCTGCTGTGTGTCCCGGCCGAGCCAGCAGCTGTGCGCGTCCATGGCTGTTCCCGTGTAAGCTGCTGCTCGTGCACTATTGCTGCCCTGCCGTGCTGCTTTGCACCTTCTCCCGAGCAGCTCGAGCTGCTGCCGTGCAGCCCGAGCTGCTGCCGGCCTTGAGCTTGGCCGGCCTTGCTTTGGCCGGCACTCCTCCTTCTCCTTCTTCTCTCTTTCTCTCACTACCAAACCCTAGAAAACTTCAAAAACACCCCAAGAACCCTAGCCCTTTTCTCTCTCCCTTCTTCTTGGTTGTTACTTGGTGAAGAAGATGATGAATAGTTCTCACTTGAATAAAAAACCCTAGACTTAGTCAAGTCTTGACTTGGACCAAAAAGAGTGCCCATAGAATCTCTATTCTTCTCTTCCTCTTTGGGCTCTTGGGTTGGGCTTCTTTCTAAAGCAAGGGAGTGCCTTCATCTTGTCTCTACATTTAGAACCAAGGGGGTGCCTTCATAGAATCCTTGTTTCAAGACCGAACCTCGGCTTCTTTCATTCACAACTTTTCCGTCCGAACTCCGAATCGACTTCCGTTTTCACCGTCAGACTCGTCATTGACCTCACTTGTTGTTTGACTTCTGATATTGACCAAAATGACCAAAATACCCCTGGTGCTCTTTTCTTCCCTTTTGCCGCATAAGATGAAAATGTGATAATTCGCTCTCTTTATTCCGAATTACACGCCAAACCCCAAATAAACTACCTAGCAATGAAAACACATAAATAATTAGAAATAAAACTCTAAAAGAACTAACTCATCAAAGTTAAGTGACCTAAATGTGGCATTTTCACGCCACATCAACATCCCCAAACTTAGAATTTGCTAGTCCTCGAGTAAACAAACAAAACAAGACAATAAAGTAAACCTAGCTCACTTTCGGAGGACTCCCGGTTGCATTTAGCGTATGCAACAAGCCTTTAAACCCTTAGGTTACCCCTAAAGGACGAGTTTTGTCTCGTGAGGGTTTCCAGTGAATACACCCACAAAGTTCTAGATTTCCAAGAGACATAAGGGTTCAACTATCGATGTAAATAAGGTGATGATCAACAAGTGAGAGACTTAAGTATGTCAAACATATGAACCAAACCAATAAACACAAAAGCATGCTAAGAGTGTCCTCACTAATAGTTTTATACTCACATGTAAGTATCCCATCATCATGAGTATCATCCAAGGCTAAAGTAACAAAACCTTGTTTTCTATCATAGCACATTTCGCCTCGACTTTAGCCTCACAGTCATACGCTCTTAAACATGAAATCACTCAAAATCGAATCGTAATGGTTCACTTTCAGGTGTGAGCATGGAATAAACTAAACTCAACACAACAAAATTAAATGAGGATAACAAGTTATAAAACGAAATGATCTCTTAGGAATGGAAATAACTACTAACGGAATGGGGAAGCTCACTCACTCTTCTCACCCACTCTACCCTCTAATAATGTCTCCTAAAGGTCAACGGATACAAGTGATGGAATGGAAGATGATGAAATCCCGAGAATGTCGACGCCTTCAACGATAAAAGAACACTCAAACAACCTTTAAACTTAACTTCTTGCATTGAATACTTTATTTTCATAACACTTACACAAACACAAAATAACACATAACCAAACTTTCTTTTTTTTTTTCTTTCTTTTTTCTTCATTTTCACTTTTCTCTTTTTCTTTTTTTTTTTCGTTTTTTTCGTTTTTTTTCCTTTTTCACTTTCTTTCCCTTTCTTTTCTTTTTTACACACATACCCAAACACCAAAACAAAAGTACAACTAGTATTCTCAACAAATCACCTTTACTTTCACATTTTGCTTTCACATCCTTTTTTCTTTACTTTTCATGCCTTCATTCCCGAGAGTAGTAAGATGAATGGATGGTGGAGTATCCGTTTTCCTAAAGTTGACACCATTATCGGGTTTCATGGACTACAAGAGTAAGGTTTATTCGCTATCCTGATGTCACTCCTAGTGGCTAAGGAAGTTAAGCTCATGAGATCGTCTAAGCTCTATTAAAAGTTGCGAAGTTGAGTAGCTCTTCATTCTACTCGGAGTTAGCGCGGAAGAGTACACTCAAAGGCAATAAAAAGGCTCAGATATCTCACATGGGTTTAAGTCTCCACTAATGACTATTTTAGGTCACTTAGAAGTGTTCCTTCTTCCTTAAGATGATACTCACATGATAGCACACGAACACTAAAGGACTCAACATTCATGAAAAGACTAAGAGCATGCATAAGATTTATCGAGAAAGAGCCATATGCATCAACATACTTAAGAATACAACTAGTATCATACCAAATCTACCCAAAAAAATTTCAAATTTGGTCAATTTGTTGAACCCTCTTGTCTTTTGAAATCTAAGGTCATGATGTCATGCGACTAAATGGTCGTATCCCCATCCCCAAACTTAAAACTAACATTGTCCTCAATGTACTAAGCATATACTCACCAAAAGATAAGAGGTACAATAAGTTAAAGAGAAGAGTGGAAGGATATTACCATAGCCGACGGAGATAAAAATTGATACTACCAAGACTTATGTATTCGAGTTCCAAGTTGATGATAAGCCCATCGCCATCCCCAAACTTGGAACAAACCACGTCCCAAAAGTATACAAAGTGAGAAACACTCCTAACACATCAATATATAACATAAGAATGAAGCATAAGCATGACAACATAAAAATGACCACTCACGCAGGATCACTCGATTGCATCGAACCATGCAATTAGTCATTGATTCTCTTGCTTTCACAAGAGCACGAGTTAGGTCTCGTGGAGGGTTTTCAGAGATGATACCCACAAACATCAAACCCATCTAAATAGACCAACCAATCATATAACAAAAGACGAAATATTTGGGGGTCTACCCATACGAAAGTTTTAACTGGTAAAAACCGTCTCACAACAATGTAATGGTATGGGTTTATACGTGAGATGACAAAAAGTAAAAGGTAATCCCCAAAATTGGATGACGACAAGGCCACAAAGTTTGACATAATAATAGGGAGGACATGCATTTCACTAAAGGGATCTACGTATGTATGAGATATTGGTTTAGATGTCGAACTACAACTTAAGGATTTGCCCATAAGGCTCGGGACTAAGTCAGAAGTTTCCTTAAGTGAAGGTTCAACCAATCGTTTAAACATTATTCTCGTCTCGATATCATACGTGTCCTTAGAGAAATCTATAGCTCCGCTTAAGAGGGCATCCACATCTAGCCATCTTTACTAGCTACAAAGATCTCAGGTAACAAACTAGTCATGTCGTTATGGTTCTCCTGAGCACTAGTAGTATTGTCCCTCTTAACTATCAATGCAAGCATATTCATATCACGAGTAGGGAATAATTGTTTATGAAAAGCGGAATGAGGTTCATCAACTAGTTCAGACTCAGATTTCGACTTTAAAACCTCGTTATGTCCATCTCCTCTCTCAGAATTTGTAAGATCCTCGGGTATGTCTACCTTCATAGGAGTATCCAAGCTAATCATTTCATCACTTCCAAGAATGAAGTTGGACTTAACATTAGCACTAGGTGTATTACCCTCACCTGTACCCTTGAGATTTGTTGGAGTTTGGGGTTGCGAGACCCTTTTCTCGATGTCTTTCAATTCTTCCTCCATCTCTTTAAGGGCGTGCAAGGTGTTTTGGCTAATCTGAGTTTCTGCCTCATAAAATGATTTCGAAACATCTTCAAGAGTCCTCTCATGATGAGACGCATAAGAACCAACTAAGGGCTCTTGAAGATTCTCATAATCATTGGTAAAGACATCACTCCTCGAACCTACGGGCTTCATATGAGTGTTTACGACATTTGTGCATCCTAGTGAGACATCTCGACAAGGAGAAATAGCAGGGCATTCACCCGATAGGTGTTCTCGACTTGCACAACTGCTACAGACACTATCAATCACCAAATCACCATCATGCATATCTATAAATTCTTTCCGAGCCATGTAGGCAATTTTATCTTCTACTTCTCCGTTCTCCTTTAAAAGGCATATGCCTCCTTTTGAGTAATGGTTTCCTTCGGCTATATCTCCGTCACTCTTAACGGGTGTGTCCCAATCTTGGACTTTCTCCGCTAAGAGGTCGAGATACTCCCAAGCCTCATTAGGATTTTTACTCATAAACTCTCCGTTGCACATCACTTCCACGAAGTGTTTCATTTTAGAGGTCAGGTCATCGTAAAAGAAACCGATGACCCTCCATATTTCATAATTATGATGTGGACATGCGAGAAGGAGGTCTTTAAATCTCTCCCAACACCCAAATAAGGTCTCCTCTTTGTGTTGCTCAAAGTTCATAATTTCTCTTCTTAAGGTGTTGGTTCGATGAGTAGGGAAGAACTTTTTCAAAAACACCCTAGTCATCTCATCCCAACTTCTTATAGTCCTAGGCCTTAAAGAATGAAACCATATCTTCGACTTTTCTTTTAATGAAAACGGAAATAATTTGAGCTTAGCGATTCCCTCAAGTTCTCCATTGATTGGGAGTATCGAGCAAATCTCATCGAACTCTCTCAAATGAAAATATGGATCTTCATTCTCTGGGCCTCGAAATATAGGAAGTAATGGAATAATCTCAGGGTCTATGTCTAAATTACACTCATTACTCGGAAATATGATGCATGAAGGTATGCTAGCCATATTAGGTTCAAGGTAGTCTCTAAGACTTCTAAGTGGTCGATGAACCTTATACCCATCATTCAAACTATCATTCCCATAAGCATCCATTGAAGCACAATTAAAGCAAAATGCAAGCAATCACAAGTGTTCAATTCAACTACTACTATCAATAATAGACAAGATACAAATGCACTTAAGCCGCTCAAATAGGTAAAGGTTAGGGAACGATACTAGAGGTGGTGTTCGTTACCACACTTTGATCCTCTTCCCTTTTCTTGTCTCTCCCTTTATATCCCAAACTTGTTAGCTTTCGTCCTTTAGAGCTCTTTGGATGAGTACCTTCGAGAAAACAACAAAAAAAATGAAAAGAAACTACGAAAAATAAACAAAGAAAACGTCTAAGTAAATAAGTAACACTAAACTAATGAACAAAACGACAAACGATCTCCAAACTACTAGACCTATCCCCGGCAGCGGCGCCAAAAACTTGATGCACCCGAAAAGGTTACACACCCAAGCGGAGGTATCAAGTAGTAATCCGGCAAAGCCGGGATCGATCCAAGGATAGGAAGGTAAATGGATATCAAAGGGTCTTGTCCCTCGGTCTAGATATTTCAAGCTAACTTAGACTAAAAAGGAAAGGAAACAAAGATAAATGGGGGTTTGATCGAATAAGGTGATAAGAGAATAAAGCAAACAAGTAAAATAAACTAAACTAAACAAAAAAAGTAAACGGGCGAGAGAGATTCGAGAGAACAGTTGGAGGAACAAGAGTCGGGAGACGGTAAGACTCGATTCGGGCAACAAATAAGTGAGAGAGGTGTCGAAGTCCGGGAATCCATAATGATAAACCTACGACTATGTGTAGTCCGATTTGATGTGTCAAGGTGCAATCGATATTCGACTCCTAAAGTAGATGTCTCTAAGTACTATGTATATCCGGAGATCATACTTAGTCAAACAAACGTCTAAATCGGTTAATCCCGAGTCACCGAAAGTGTCGTCTAGTCGCCTAACTATGTGAAGTGCATGACAAGACACATGAAATTATGACTTAAACTACGATCGATATCGAATACTTCGTTTCGTCTATTAACTATGCGAAGTGCTTGACAAGACACATGAAAATACGATCGAAACGATAATCGAAATAAATGAGCATCAATTTGTAATCAAAACATCAAATCATATAAAACATAATCACGAATTCATCACATTTCATCTCATATAATCGACATACTAAAGTTGGCTAAACATGGTGATTGAATAAGAAATGGAAAGAAAATGATGAGAGAATCCCCCTTTTTCGATGTGGCTCGAGGCTAGGTTCGTCGAGAAAAATGAGTCTCTAAGTGTAGTCGATCTCCCCTTAGCGATTTTCTGGATTTCCCTTTAATAGTGCACTTTGGGTGTCCCCGAGCAAAAATCAGATTTCCCCATAGCGACCACCATCATCTTCTCCATTTTCACCCAAACTCCATTAAAGCTTCATCAAGCTTTCTCTCTCGAAAGATTTCTTACCCAAAATCAAAATCAAACCCATAGGAAGCTAGATCATAGCACGGGGAATAAAAGCCCCATGGTTTCGGATCAAGAAGGTTGCCGGAATACACAAGAAAAACCGGCTAAAGAGATGAAGATTCCGGCCAAAACCCTAGGTTATCCGGCAAGAAGCTGCTGTCCCGGCAAGAAGCTACTGTTCCGAGCCGTTCCCAGCAAGTTGCGGCCGTCCTTGCAGCTCCCGTACGCGTCCCTATTGCTGTCCCGTGCATGAAAATCGCGTCCCGAGCTGGTGAGCAACCGGAGCAGCTGTTGTGTGTCCCGGCCGAGCCAGCAGCTGTGCGCGTCCATGGCTGTTCCCGTGTAAGCTGTTGCTCGTGCACTATTGCTGCCCTGCCGTGCTGCTTTGCACCTTCTCCCGAGCAGCTCGAGCTGCTGCCGTGCAGCCCGAGCTGCTGCCGGCCAAGGCTCGGCCGGCCTTGAGCTTGGCCGGCCTTGCTTTGGCCGGCACTCCTCCTTCTTCTCTCTTTCTCTCACTACCAAACCCTAGAAAACTTCAAAAACACCCCAAGAACCCTAGCCCTTTTCTCTCTCCCTTCTTCTTGGTTGTTGTTTGGTGAAGAAGATGATGAATAGTTCTCACTTCAATAAAAAACCCTAGACTTAGTCAAGTCTTGACTTGGACCAAAAAGAGTGCCCATAGAATCTCTATTCTTCTCTTCCTCTTTGGGCTCTTGGGTTGGGCTTCTTTCTAAAGCAAGGGAGTGCCTTCATCTTGTCTCTACATTTAGAACCAAGGGGGTGCCTTCATAGAATCCTTGTTTCAAGACCGAACCTCGGCTTCTTTCATTCACAACTTTTCCGTCCGAACTCCGAATCGACTTCCGTTTTCACCGTCAGACTCGTCATTGACCTCACTTGTTGTTTGACTTCTGATATTGACCAAAATGACCAAAATACCCCTGGTGCTCTTTTCTTCCCTTTTGCCGCATAAGATGAAAATGTGATAATTCGCTCTCTTTATTCCGAATTACACGCCAAACCCCAAATAAACTACCTAGCAATGAAAGCACATAAATAATTAGAAATAAAACTCTAAAAGAACTAACTCATCAAAGTTAAGTGACCTAAATGTGGCATTTTCACGCCACATCAAAGTTCAGAAAACCCCCAAATTACTTCAAACTTCGTGGACCCTACCAATTCTTTGCCTAAATTACGGAAGGATTTACCGCCGCTGCTACAAAACCTTCCTTCAGAATCTCAACCCTAGCTTCTCTCGTTCTACGTTTTCCAGGACTTACGAGAAGAAGATACGACTAGTTCTCAAACTTATATTAACATTCTAAAGGCACCGTCAGAATTCCAATGTACACTTTCTAAAGGCACCTCCGGACTTTCTTACGACCCGACCAATCTCTTAAAAAAGCTTAATCTCAAATGTGAAAGAATTGATTCTTTTCCATCAGAAAAGGTTTAATTTTCCCATCTTACCTTTACCTACGCACTAAAAATGCTCGTTAAGTTTATACTGAACAAATCTGTTTTATTATGACCACAGACTAAAAAAAGGGGGGCTTTTTAGATAAAAAGAATGATTCTAGAACTTGAAATTCCAAGTGCAAAAAATTTTTTGGAACAAACTCATATTTGACATTATTTTTCAGTTCAATCTTTATATTGTATAATAAGAATAGGACTAAATACATATTATTAACAGAGATTGTAGTTTTACATACATGATATACCTAAACAATTTTGTTTGCCGACAGATTATTTAACTTAACACCATCTTTTTTTATAATCTTACTATGGTGAACCTGAACACTTTTGTTACATCAATACGATTAGAAGAAGGTAAATTGTGTAAAATGTTCTTTCCTATTTCATGTTGTTTATTTACAAATTTTCTACTCAATATTACTAGTCATCAGCTGATGTATGAACTTATGAAGAAGTTGATGTTTCATTTTCTTGATCTTCGATGACTAACGTCCGTCTTGAAGGTGGACCACACAAACTCAGGATCACCTGCCCAAAAAATCACAATTCATATTTATTACTACGGTCTACACAATCATATTAACTTCTATCGTCCGTCATTGGCTGATTTTGTCACGCATGGTTCCATTGAGCCCTAATCTTATGCTCGACTAAGTTCACACATGATGCGTGCAAATCCCAAGGAGTGGGTCAGGCATAGGATTCAGGCAGTATACACTTGGCGTTTGTAACTTGGGTCTACCTAGTATTCATCTGGATGTTTCTTGTTTCTGGGTATTTAAAGGGAAAGGAAGTTGAATAGACTTACGGGTAGAAAAACAAGTCCATGCAGAAAACCTATTATGACCAACGCCAGGTACATTTGAAAGTAATAGACCTGCAAAACATAGAATATTGAGACGTGAGGCACCGACTGGCGGTAATATTGATGCTAAATTTGAAGGATCAAGTGTTAAATCAGAGACCACAAAAACTTCTGATTTTGCAAAGCGGAGGACGATCACTCCAACAAGCTTTGTAAGTGTGATTCCACTGAAAAAATACAGATGAAAGATTTGTAACAAAATCGTTATACGAAAGTAAGTGACATAAAGTGAACTCTAGATGAAAAAGCGGTAACATAGTGCAAATTTGCAGCAAATTAAAAGAATTAGAAGGGCTCAATTATGGCACCATAATTTCCACTTTTCCGTGTCAAAATTGGGACACTTTCTTCTTGTGAGGAGTCCCCCAGTTCTTGTATGTGGGCCGCGTTGGTGATCTTTTTCTTGGTTCTTATTCTTGCATTATTGTATTTTTCTATGCCTTCTGACATTTTTTAATGAAATGTTGCCTTCGTCAATGTTTTTGAGGTTGAATCGGGATACTAACATGGTATATCTTTTATAATTTTATGTGAGGAAGCTTATTAGTCTAGAAAGCGCATTTGCTAGTAAACAACTCCCTATTTGTTCTTAAATTTCCCTTTCGCGCCTCTTAATATATTTGGCACTTCCAGAAACACAAAAAAGAGTTAATGAATGAAGGGTGATGCTGAACCTGAAGACCGAAGCTCCCATTGTACCCAGGGCCTCCTTGGCTCGTTGCCCTCTATCCCCACTGCTTATCTGTGCAGAAGCAAAACTTAGTTTCTAGAACAGTGGATCAGATCCTTAGAGTTCTTTGAGAGCTAAAAAAGGTTGACGTCTAGCGAAGGACGCTGGGGTATATAGAAAATGAAAATAGATATAGATTATAGGGTCTCTAGGAATAAAGTAATAGCCAGGAGGTAAAACTAACCGAGAACGCATGTGTAATGTGCACACAGAACTCAACAGCAATCCCTATTGCCATTACAAGGTTCACAACCGAGATTGCATTAAGTTGGATTCCCAGAAATGCCATCACGCCCTGCAGAACTCAATCTTATTATTAGTCCATTTCGGGACTTGAAAGCATATAAACTACTATAACAGTAACATAACCAAACTATATGCAAAGAATGTTTACCATGAGATCGATGACAATCATTGTCAAGACAAGTAGAATGATAGCTGAACTCCATAAACTGGCATGCAGAGGAACAAATTAAATCAATAAATATGGAGCTACCATATAATTAAAACCAAGAAAAGATCAGATACCTTCCGGTGATAATCAGGCAAACGACAAACACAGCAGCTGTCGAACGAAAAAATTTAGAACATTTAGCACGTAATGTGAATAGGTGAAGTAGATTTCAAACCCGAAAACAGAATATCAAAACCTGCTAAATTCATATTTCACAGGACAAAAGAAAATCAAGGCCACATACATCTCAAAGAAAAAGGAAACTAACCTAGAGCTGTGGCAATGTTTATCAAAGCTGTGCTCCAGATATCAAGGTATTGCTCAAAGAAAATATAAAACATGGCATATGGAAACACTTCGATCTGCATCAGAAAGGTAAGACTTAGTGCGGCCAATGAAAAGAAATACATGGAATGCAAATCAATAGCTATAACATATTTCTTTTGGATCACCATAGTTGGTGCAGCCACTATGGCTATAAAAGAATCAAGATTACTGCTGCTAATTAACAATTTTGGCAAGAACTGGCTAATACACTAACAAGCTTCTTCACAAAGGTTTGTTGTACACTAATCAACATCACTAGCCCAAAAATAAGTAACAAATTTATCACTGAAAATCTTTATTTTGTTCCTACCAGAAAATGAATTCTCAAAGGGTTGATTTATCATTTATTTATTCGTTACCAGAATATGATGATGAGAACTAGTGATTGGCCTCTAGTTATTATGATTGGTTATACACTTACATTCAGTGATTTGGACACTCTTGAGCTGAACTCCCGTGCAGCGCGCATTGAATTTACAAAGTCGCTCTGCGAGAAAGACCATGCAGATTTAATTAAGTGGAAGTAGATTCCATTCATATAATTATAGTAATACTTTTTTGATCAATTAATTAAATGTATACATTCGTACCTGTTTGTTAAGTGGAGTGTGATATGTACGGAATTCTGATGCTTGAATAACACCTTTCTCATAACCTGAAAAGTTGATTTAAGAAGACAAGAGTCTATACACTGTACACCAAGTTTAATATCATCTCCTAAGTCCGGTAGAATCTAGGATTTTATTTTATGGTATGTAGGACCAGATCTGAAAATAGCTACTTAAGGCTTTAACTATAAGAATATATAATGACATTTGGGGCCACTAAAGTACTACAGATCGAGGTTATTTTAAGAGGGCACACACGAACATGACACTGAACAGAAAGCTTATCCTCACATTAGTGATCAATTCAGCTATGTAACAAGGTTTTGATAAGAAATTGGGCCGGATGCCAAATTCTTGTTGGTCTTGGTTAAAACGCATGTAGAAGTCGATTTAGGCTTAGGCTACCTATTCAAACCTGAGCAAACTATGTGCAGATCTTGCATACGTCTGCAAACGCTGTATGTAGATAACTGAAGCCTAAAAAAGTGATGGATCCTTTTACTTTTAGAACACTGAGATGATACCTCCAGTTTGAGGATTAATTCGAATACATTACTAAGGGGGGTTCACGAGAGGTTTAGCTAATGTAAAATGACGAACCCATATATGAAACGAAATTTCAGATATAATCTGATATAAACACAACAATGTCCAGTGGCATAAATAATTCACTTCCATAATGGTAGCCAATTAATCATATGGTCGATGAAATCTGGGCTTGTTTGACTGCTACTGAAGAAAAAGGTTACAATTAAGTGCTGTCACATCAATGTAGATCATACTAACCATTCAAGTCCACGCTGTGAGTATATGCCCCATGGCCACCCTTGGCACAATCAGCCGAGGGTAGAGAATTGAGGAACCATGGAAGTTTATCCCTAAATTGTGCTGTTGTTGGACGATCATTGTGCAAATCTGAGTGGCGGAAGCACTGCAATAGTGAAAACAACTATTATTTCTTGAGACCTTTTCCTCGAAGTTTACATTCTCTAGAAAAAGTAATCCTATTTTAATATGATTGTAACCCCGAAATAAAATAAACCCAAGAAGAAACCAGGTAAAACATGCTATGGACTTGTAAAGTTTTGAAAATGAGATTACCGTGGTACAATCTTTGCAAACCCCACCAAGACCACAAGAATCGTCATCAGGTGAACAGCAAGGAGGCTGCAAAGGCATATACATCTTTTTGGTAAGCCTAGGCACATCCTTCATAAATCAGTATTTACAATAGAAAGTATAAAATCGCAACCCATTGCTAGAAAAATACCAGGACCATGAAAACTACTCCCAAGAAAATGATCACAGAATGTAATGTGACGTAGAGATAACTTTTCTCAGAGAATACAAACTGATAGCTTATGATGGTAAACAATTTTCACAGTTCTTCAAAGAAATATATCAAGAAGTAAGACTGCAAGAGTATACCACTAAAGAATGATTAAAGTTGCAGGCCAACCAGATCCATATGAAACCTCAAATTGCTATGCACCACTAAGAAATATGTACAGGCATCAAAAGTATATTCAGAAATTGGTTAGCTATTCTACCAGTCATACATATCATCTGATAGAATTAATGTGTCAGGGGATATAATATATAGCAAAGACTACCAACGGAACTAGAGCATTCCTTGTCCAAATTTCAAGCAAAGAATAATAGCGGAATTGGCATTGTGTACGGAGAACATATTGCTGGAACTCGGAATAGTAGGTAAAATCATCGTATTATGAGAAAAGAGTAATTAAAGCAATAATCTTCCTTTGTTTTAATTTTATCTTCAATTTGAGGCAAATTCGAAAAGGGAAAGAGTAGAATTTTACAATTGAGTACACTGAAACATGGGAAAGTTCTAAGCTAGATGGATCGCTCTTTGCTAGATATGCAAAACTAGACAAATGGGGCCAAAGACTCCACCCGGATTCATACAAAACGATTGCATGAGATCCTTACCCACTCAGCTGCCTTCATCTCATTTTACCCATTTGACAAACAGAATAAGACGGCACGTACTCAGAGTAGCAACTCAATGTTGAAGTACCACACCAAATCCAAGCAATTTCTTATTTTAAATTATAAAAAGGAAGTATGTGCCTCCAACAGGGAAGCATGACAGGGTAGTTTAAATACTTCACCTGATCATCTGGTGGGCAGTAAGTCCCATTTGTGAACTTACGACAGCAACCAAAAGCTTCTGGAGACATCCATACTAGAAAGTCATCAAGCCAGGAAGCTGCTGGCTTAGCTATGTAGCTTGATTCTGGTACTGAAGATGCTCTTGCTATCTGCAAAAGAAATAAAACATAGATAACTACAGATATATACATGGTCAAAACAACATAAGAAAGTTAAAGCGTGCTCATTGAAGGGAAAAAACGAAAAGCTAATTAGCTCACGCATTTTTTTCAGAATTTTTCATGTCTTCTCTTCATTGACACATTTAGTCTTTAGAACATGTATCCATACCGAGGAATGAAATTTCGGTTTTGGTGAAAATTCCGGTAGACATGGAAATGAAAATATTTCGGTCACTTCAACCAATATATTTCGAAATTTGTCTCCTTGACAAGGCATTTTTAAGAGAACTTTAGTTAAATTTCGGTTTCGATGGAAAATTTGATAGGCATGGAAATGGAAATATATTCCTTGCTCCATACAGCGTACCACACATCCTCAGCATATAATCGGAGGTAACAAAGTACACTACAATAACTATCAAAAAAATGAGGTTTGAAATATATTCTGTTACAAAGGTAGTACTAAAGATTCAAGTTTACAGTTTACAGTTGTTACTTCCCTTTTAACAAGAGAATTTCAGTTATTACTTATTACTCATATCACAAGTCAACTAAATTGATTCAGCAAGGGAAGTTCTTGGTATATGTACATTGTACAGTGCAATAGATATTTCAGTCTCAGGACTATCGAGCAAGACGCCAACTGCATAATCAGTTGTAGTATTTTTCAAAAAAAATCTAATAGCTATCACTTACCTCGTTGAGTAGAGAGTTTGAATCACAATGGCTGATTGAGCATAGCTGGTTAGTTTGTTCTGATTCTGAGCTGAGCACGCAGGTAGATTGGAATTAGTACAAATCGACCAGGAAACTTCAACTAAACAACCACATGAACAGAGACGCAGAAGTTTTAGGATTCCATTGCAGAAGGACAAGAGAGGAAACAAACGTGACTTAGGGTTTCATACCCACCCACTCTCTCTCTCTCACATACACACACAGACATCCTTCCCATTTTGTTTAGATTTTAGTTTTGTTTATTTTGTTTTACTTCAATTTTGACTCCAATTAGGTTTTAGAAGCTCATTATGTTTAGAAAATATTAGTATTATAGGTAATGGCTTGGTTTTAGATAGAGTTCAGCTTTACAATAATATTTTGTCTTGATAGATATAGAACAATTTCTTAAATTTCAGCTTAATTTGTTATCAGTAGTGATAGTAAAACTCCGTTGTAGCTTCCCCAATGAGTTTATCAATGCCTTCGATATTTTCTTGTGAAACAATACCTGCCCAAAAAAGCAACCGACGGCACAGTTGCAATGGATGACGAACGGCCAAGGTCAGATAATGAACAACGACATGCTACAAATCCGGCGACAAACATGACACGATCGAAATTTAGAGTAGGTGCACGAAATAACACTTACAACTATTTCCTGCATAGTTTCCATCGACATGATCGAAATTTCCACCGAAAGTGTTGGAAATTTCAAAATTTCCACCGAAATGGTTAGAAATATCGAAATTTCCACCGACATGATGGAAATTTCAACCGACATAATAGCAATCTAGCAAAAAGAAACATGAAAAACTAATACTATAAACATATCTTTTCCTTCATCTTTTTCATCTTCATTTCTCATAAATATCTCTTGATTCTTATGTTATGTTTTTAATGGTTTCTAAATCTATTTGAATTATTTATGCCCGGACTTGGCTGCCTAAATTGATTTTATTTTAGAAACACCCATGATATAACTGTGTAATTGACGATACCTTCTCAAACTAACATAGTTTGTTACCTATTAACTATTATCAGTAAGAATGTTATATTTTGGGTGTTAAAGTCAAAAAGTTATTCAATTTACCCCCCGACGTAACTGTGTAATTGTTAATACTCCTCAAACTAATAGATAATGTTAATCCATTAGAAACATCATTTTTATGCTTCATTATGGTTTATACTTGTTATACATTATTGAATCATATTTCTATCATTTTTGTAGATTTGTAAGATTTCCACACTGACCGAAACATTTCCACTTTAGGACCGAGCAAAATTTCTACCGAAACCGAAATTTCATTCCTTAGACACAAGTAGCCACTCTCGAACACCAAAATCCAATAATAAGTCATTCCAAAACACCTATATGAAGAAAATCTCACTTTAAATCCACATATTCTGCATAGGGGGAATCACATTGATGGAAATCCCGAGGAAACAAGCTAGCCAAGTAGAGACAGTGAAGCCTCACGGAGAGGGCATTCTGACAAAGCCTGCCCATAAAACACCAAAACTGCATTCGAACAATCGCAACCAAGACAAAGTGAAGACGAGCCGTGGAACCCTACTGTTGTGGACACACCCAAAATGTTCAACAAAGCACCTGGGATGCAAGCGCTTGGTCCAAGCTCGCTAGCGACCAAATGCACATCAAACCTGGTCTCTTGTAAGCTCTTTGAAGGTGCCACCATTCATGGAATGATTGACTCTCAGCCTAGACTAGATCCCCGAACAGCAGACAAAAATGTCCCCAGTTCCCATCACATTCTCCAAGGTCATGTTGAAGGCACCCCACTTACTTTCAACTAACCTGGTGCACCACAAGACCAATCAAAACCATCTCAAAACACAGAACACCGCCATGACCCTCATAAGTATTATGTTAGGCCATTAGGGGCATCCTTACTAAACACAATGGTCTTTCCTCCACCCTACCGTTCGTGCACCCAATTATTTCACCGACCCCACCCTGTGGACCACTTGAGCCAACACAAATAGCATTCTAATGTCATAACCAACCTCCACATGCTTCCATGGGTCAACCTCAATATATTTCGAGATTTATTTCGTGTATCTATTAGAATCAAATCGGTGTTATGCATCCTCTGACTCTTCTAGTCCCATCATGGTGAATGACGATGCAGCAGGCCTACGATCGTCAGACACATAAGCCAGGTGATCATAATTCGTTAGTTCAACAAGAGTTTATTCAGGCATGGGTTCAGCTGTCTCTTCAAGCGCCGACTCCACTACCTAGAAAACCCAACTTACCGGAGGCACGGGTTCCTTGTAATGAGGTTGTGTGAACAGCTCATGTTTGACATAGACAACTAAACAGACGGCAAAGGGGTTAAGGTCGGATACAGGTTAATCAAAAAACGAATCATGCACCACCTAATCAGAGAGGTCCCACAAGCAATTCTCAACCATATAATGGACGACTAACAGATGAGTCAGGAGCAGACCACTAGAGGCGAGATTACCATCCACCTCCACCACCACCCCTTCCAAAAGGTCGTCAAAGACAGGTAAATTATTTTCAAGCTATGGCCTATCTTTTGCAATTTTTACAGCATATCAGGGAGTGGATGTCAGATTAAAGGTGCCTGAGTTTGACGAAACAAAAGTGGGGGTGAATTTGCTGACAGGCTTAATAAAGTGGAAAAAATACTTTGTTGTAAAAACTACAGTGATCCGACTAGTGCGACTCTTGTTGAGACCCGAGGTAGTAGTCTTGCCTAGTGGGATTCACTTCAGAGACATATAGACCAGTCTGGTTTAGTACCAATTACTGAATGGTGGAATTCCTCCAGAAGAATCACAGAATAGAGCTACATGTGCAGCTTGGTTTGCTTGGACAATACGAGCGTTCGGTTACAAAATTTACTGATGAAATCATACTTCTTAGAACACGTAAAATATCTGAGATGATGAAGATCAATACATTGGGCGTCACTCCTCAGCCTTATCCTTGAATATACTGAAAGAGTTCAATATTGTCCACTCTGAAATTCGTACTTCGGCAGACGCTATTCAGCTCCCTCTTAAAGCTGAAAGCAGCCTTTGAATGGCGGTTTTCCATCAGACTCGTTCAACCACAAGCAACACGAACACTCTAACTGGATCTACGGGTAAGTGCTTAGTTGTCATGTGATTGGGCATATTGCAAGTAATGCAGATACAACAGGCATTCCTCTCTAAGTTCGAGGTGAAGTTCCTTCAAGCCAGAGAGGATGGTGTGCATTAGGGGTTCATACCCCACCCACCAGGCCCGTGAATAGGGGGTGCGGGCAGGGCTCCCGCACTTGCCCCCCCCCCCCCCCCCCCCCTCCCCCCTCCCCATCACCACCACAAGTGGCCCATTTCAATCAAGGATATATCATGCATACATAAATAAAGATGCATAATTGAACATAAAAGTCTATCAGCTCAATTGGTAATACTGCTGAGTGCTGAATTCCATCCAATAACCTGGGTTCACGTGGCCTTCCTTTCATATTTTTTGCCGGTTTTGTGTAATGTGGAGAGTACTAGTGCTATATCAATCCTTATTTCTACTTTATTAGACCTCTTTAAATTATTTTTAAATTTTTGGAGTGTTTTTTTTAGCTTTTGAAGTGTTTTTTTTAGCTTTTGAAGTGTTTTTAAAGCAAATATAAATCTAAAAGTATTAAACTTTCAACAATATGTAAGTACATACGTAACGATCATATTCAAAATATCGCCTTTAGCTTCTATTTTGTATGTTCTATGAATAAATGATTTTCTTCCCTTCATTTAGGCTAGCCATGGTCAACAAAAGTAATCCACATGCCCCTAGCTATTTTGGATAATTCGTGGATTAGATGACCAATATGATATTATATTAAAATGAAAAGTTCCATGTAAGTATAAAATTATTATGTTATTTGTATATCTAAACTTACAATCTAATATAAAATAAACAAATTTGTTTTTGCTCACAAGTGATTGCGGATTCAAAAACTAGATTTCCTATAAAAAGGATATTTTGAAATGAAAAATTCCCTACGGATACTTTCTTAAAAACACAATTAGTTGCATCTGTGTTTTTATCTATCTAATAATCTATTTTGTTCAATTTGTCCTAAACTTTTTTTTGTACAGTAGACCCAGATTCAAATTTGGCACGAGGCCCCCAAATTCTTAGCCACGGCCCTGCCACCCTCTCTCTCTCTCATCTTTTAGATTTTAATTCCTTTTAATTTATTTTAGTCAACAATATTTTAACTCTGAGTAGGCTTTAAATCTCATGAGGTTTAGGATATATTAGTACTATACATCAGTTCTTAAGTTTCATACCCCCCTCTCTCTATCTCATCTTTTAGATTTTAATTCCTTTTATTTTGTTTTAGTTAGTACAATTTTAACTCTGAGAAGGTGTTAAAATCCCATTACGTTCAGGATATATTAGTAATATAAATACGTTGTTAGGTTTTAATTTTGACCTTAGAGTTCAGTTTTTGAAAAATAATTATTTTCTTTTGATAATTGAACAGTATTAGATTAGTAATAAAAAAAAAATTTAACTTCAGTTTCTTATCCAAAATTTTATTAAAATTCGTTATAACAAGCGGTAATAAACCTCCTTTGAAGCTTCCGCCAACGAGTTTACTTCACGAAGTCTGATCTAAACAAGATATTAAAATTCGGTAGACATGGAAGTTGAAATATTTCGAAATTTATTTCTTTGACAGGGCATTAATAAGAGTTACTTTGTTAAATTTCGGATCTGAATGCTGAATTGACCCTTCTAACCTACTACGACTCTGTTAACTATTTTTCTAATATAGTTTTCTTTGTATTAACTGTTATTGATAAAGGCCCCATCTACAAGTAAAGAAGGAAACAATGTACATCCAAAGAAACTAAACATTAGGTGTATGAATTGTAGTTCTTGTCTAGTTCATGTTTATCGAGGGAAGAGCGTCATCACCTCATTTCCCATTCTAAGCGCTCAAAAGACTCCATCAATTAATTCCACATTTTCTTTCAACCACGGAATAAAGAGGTGAAAACAGATAGGATTGACAAGGCTACCTGTAATTGTAGTTCTTCACCACAAAATATAATGGCGCGCCTATCCTGAGATGCTCCGTGACATTACTGAAATATCCCTGTACGTGACCAATTACATCTGAGAAGAATACAGAAAGGAAAACATGATATATCTGATAAAACACAAACACAACATATCTGGAACTTACCTGAAGATACGAGTCCCGGGGAAGAACAACCTTTTGTTCCAACCCAGGTTCAATCCTTGTGCATAGTGCCTATAAGGTGTGAAGAAAATCAGGTAAACTTTAACAATGGTCCAAGATCATCAGTGAAAAAGGAAAATACTGATATTGGAGGAACAACTTATGGAGAGCCAGCCAGTGTCATAACTCTTAATCCCGAGAGAAAATTTCATGAGAGAACCATGCATTGTTAACTTATTATGTTACATGTAAATATGTCGCGACTAACGACTACAACAGTTAGCCAAAAACATTCTCAGCCAGTTTAATCCATTGGTGTTAGGACTACATTCCGCTATTCCACAAAGTGGTTCAGTTCAGTTTCGTTCTTCCTAATTGGTTTCTGTTAAAAGGAATATTTTTAATAGATGTTTCAAAAATTTGGAAGTTAAGAAAACTTTTATTTCAAATCTATTGAATAAAGAATCAGAAGCATAGTAGCTTTCCTTTAAAATTAATTTAATTGTGTTGCTCAGGGAAACTTCTCTTCTTGACAATACTGGACTCTACATTATTCAAAGTTACATTCTCTGTGAACACTCTCATTGTTTGTTTTTACTAATCCTCTGTTTCCGTCAGTGATCCTAATTCAATTTATACAGATCAAAAGAGAAAGATAGAATAACAATCAAAAACTTACAATGCTTGCAATAGCAAATCCAGCGAAGACAGCAACTACAACAATTTTAACACCCCAAAGACTAAGAAAAGGTGCGTGAATTTCCTGCAAGGAAGAAAAAAAGAGCTATCAATAGAAAGGAAGGCAAACAAAAGGGAAACGTGCATGACGTATCTAACTAACTTATTGGCTCAAATAAGCAAACGGATTTCTATATACACTGTAGCAACTTATGTTGCTTCCCGAGGACATCTTTCTTGTTGAAGTGCCTTACATTCACAACTAAAATGGTTTCAGCTAATTGCTAATCTTCTTCATCCTTAACAATAACAAACTGATTCTTAGCTACTAACTAAGAACAAGTCAAATAGACGGACAATGAAAAGCTAAAGCCAGTTTCCTGAACTTTTGTGGAGTATCAAGGAGTATAGATTCAAGTATTGCAGTTTCTAAGTTCTCCATTATTAACCATCATTGATCTTTATCTACTAGGATTTTTTTGTTCTGTAATGTCACGAAGTTCAAAAAATGCATACCGATCAAGTTAAGTTACACTGCTTCAAGGCTGCATGTGTTGAAACGTATAAATGTTCCACAATGCTGACAATGTCCACGTATTTCAAACCGAATTCATGCAAGAACTAGCAGATGCATGGTGTGAAAGAAAATATAAAAGACCACGGCATGGAGTCCAAATGATCGCATTACCTTGGCGCAACCCAATGAAATTCAAATAAAGAATGGTTTCGCTCAAGGGGAAGATATAGCTACTGGAATTTTGGAATTAGGTTAAAAGTAGCAATTCGATAATGTTTCTTTTGAAGTTTGAATAGCCGCAGAGAAAAAGAACATCTTTATGAAGGCCTACCTTCATATAGCGCGTCAGCAATCCAGGTTTTCTCTGTCCAATACCTATATTTCCTTGAGATATTTTCTTCAATTAATAATCCATCTCAAGTTATAAGAATGGTAAATAAAACACACCAAAGTGCTACACTAGTATAAAGGAATGCAATTCAAGTCAGTAAGTATACGTCAACATTCAAGAAGAGACTTCTACCAGTTACCTTCATCAGATTCCCGGGGAGATGAATAAACTTTTATGCATGGGAAACAGTCAACCCGGTTATCTTCAGTACGTGAGAAGTCAAAAACTATCAAGGCAACAAAAGCAGTAACTTGCAAAAGGAAATCCAAGAGAACAGCCAATGCTGTAGAAAAGAAAAAGTAACGGAGAAAACAAAGTCAGCTAAACGACTTCACGTAGTTCCAAAGATAGACAGTAAAAAAGATCAAAAGCTTCAATGTGAGGTATAATATCTTTGACCTGCAAACATGGAGAAAATTCGACAAGCTGGCATGGAAATGAAACTTCCTACTGCAAATGCTAAAACCTCTGAAAGACTAGCTAGTGTTATGGATGGGCCAACTTCAACAAGTGCATTACTTATTCGCCCTTCTAAAGGTAACTCCACCGGCTGCCGTTTCACAGCATGTACCAGGATGCACATGTTATCCACTCCCACCTGGCACAAAATTGCAGATGTATGATATTGCTCATAGATGTCACAATGAGCCAATTATGAGAAAAGTACATAAATTAATAAATACATTGTGAAAGATGTAAGGACACTCCTCCAGAGAGGTTTTCACGAATGAGGTATGAAATATGAATACAATAGTCTCGTACAATAATTTTCACAATTATATCAAGTGTTTATTAATAAAACTATTCAAATTTAATCTACTTTATTTTGTACTAGCAGATTCTTACATAGATATCTCCATGAAAGATTCGAAAACCTACTGAAAACCCAAAAGCTTGTTCTGAGATACTCATTAAGCTGGACAATTTTAGACACAAAATAACTACAAAATAATAAGACCCCCCTTCAATACCATCTCGCATATAGAAAATGATAAATACCTACGGAATATGGACCCTAATATGGATGACCATATCAGAAACCATAACTAGGTGCCTTGTTTGCTGAGTAGAAAAAGGTTAATAGAGGGATATTCTTTAAGAGAAAAGGAACTTACTGCTAGCACAAGGAAAGGGATGACTTCCATTATGATTAGAGTAGATTTAACTCCGAGAGCACTGAAAAATCCGACAGATCCAAGGACAGAGAGCATGACCACCACTACCCCTGAGAGACCAAGCAATACCTGGAACCCAATCAAAGAGATCGACGTATTTGCATACAGATACATAATATGTGAAGGCAAGTAGCCAACAAAAGCTCTATGAAATAAAATAGAAAAAATTACTGAAGTGCATACAACAATAATTGCTAAGTGCTCGGTGCTCATAAAGTAAGACCTTACGGAAGAGCAAAGGTCATACCTTAGACGAAATGAAGAGGGAGGACAAGTTAGGTGTATCTCCCAAAGTCAAAGATATGTAAGCAAACATCACAATATAGCTAATCTGTAATCAAGTAAGAAAGAACATGCTGTCAAAAGGAAATCTCTTAGAAAGTATGCACTACCAAGGAATCGTCACTCATTAACCGGGAAATTCTAACTCGCCTACTAAGGATCCTAGAAGTTCTAATCTGGTCTCTATAAAAAGACAATAGATGAAAACTGTGATCAATTGGACAACAGGCCAACTTAGTGTATCATTCGAAAAAGGTAACCTAAAGTGTAGATAGTATTCTTCACTATAAATACTGGGAAATAAGTGATTGTGCCTTCGTCAAGAATTTACACCAATATCATTTTAGGATAATCTGAAGATTAGCACGAATCCTCCACTAAATACTCACCAAAATGGTAATAGCATCTGCAGTACTTTCTCTTGTCAGTTCATCTTGGATAGAGTTTTCTGACGAGAAGGAGAGTGTAAGATTTCTGGCCCTAACCAGTGGCAGTAACTCTTCCTGTTGGACAAAAATGGAATTAAAATCTGTAATCACAAACAATTACCCAAGTAAAAAATAAGTAAATAACATCATTTTGAAGTATCAAGTAACAAAAATTTACTGTAGTTCATCACATATTTGCAAATCTGGACTACATAAACAAAATAAAGTGCAGTGTAATATTTTCTGTAAAGATGCCAGTCTATCTAAGAACCACAAATACGTACTGTAGCCCTACATAGAGTTAAAATGTGCAGCAAAAGGTAACATAAGAAAGAAAAGATATGCTTTACTACAAGCAAGGTACTATAGTTTAATTTTTTTGGTGAATTTTGCTCACCACAATGAGAAATATGAATGGAAATATTATCTAACTTTCAATGTGAGGATGATCTTTAAGAAGAGAAGATCGACATCCTAAAAATACAAAATTCTACTCTGGGTTTATTCTGGAATGCTTATTAATTCGAAGGGAAGTTTCATAACCAACTTTGTGTTCATGATCCACCACTTGGTTATCTAGATAAAACGCCAGAAAACAGTACGGGAGATAGGCTAAATGAAAATGGAGAATAAGGTATTTAAGTAGCAAAGTAAGCGAACCTTCACTAAGTGAATGAAGGCCTTTTCCCAAGCAACTGCCTTCCCGTTTCCGTTGCCTGTTTCATCAACATTGTTTACCACCGGGTACGTCACTATGAATGCAGAAGCCTGTCATGAATCATACACGGAATTACTCGGTGATAAAACTAGGTCCTACCTCTGATTACTACTAAATCAGTAACTTCAAGGATAAAGCTTAGTCATACCTCTGAATAGTTGCTCCCGGAAAAACCCCCTAGTGCTGTGCTAGGATCAAGAGGGCCCTTAAATGCACTCAAACATGTTTCCGTAGAGGTAAAATGCTGAAGATAGAAAATTATGGTAAGTGACTGTCATTGGTCTTTAACACTTCAAAACTTTAGAACTAAATATATACCAAGACAATATTGACTACAATATTAAACCAACTTACCAGAAAGCAATACTCAGCATGATCAAGCCCGCCATAATCATCATATTTTTCAGGGTCCATTTTAAAATACTGTAAACAGAAATCAGATGTATATAGAAGAAAATAAGATGCAATGATGTCTTATACAAAAGACGGTAAAAAGAACTTATGAAATATCATGAAGAAACATTGAAAATTTGATGATTCACGACATATCAACAATGAGTCAAACAATGTAATAATCTTTTGAAGACAGCTTTGCACAAGCCATCAACTAACTAGATAGCAGCTAACAGAGACACCCTCGTAATAGAAAACTACCATACAAATATACTGCTTTCGACATCCTGAAGCTTGCACATGCTAAGAAGAACAGATATGAGTTAACGCAGATGCAAGGACTAATACCTGCAGAACACTTTGAGTCGCACAGTCACTGCCAAGTGGCTTCAAGCAGATGTCGGTCAAAGATACCAAAGATCCAGAATAATTTGCACGAAGTCCATCAACCTGTAAATTTTAAGCATAAAGAGGAGCAATATGTCATTCGCACTATTTAGGATTAAAGAAATCTTGTATATGTTGGAATTAGGTAAAAGCTAGTTAAGATAAAACAAATTGGTAGGTTAATTCATACCAAGAATTATATTTGACAAATTATAATAAAAACTCAGATTACCTTCTTTTGTACTTCAAACATTAACTGAATATTGTCATCTGTGACAATACTAGGTGCCTTTCCATGTTCATTTGGAATAGTTGCTAATATGAGCTGCAATAAAAAAAACCAGCAAAAATTAAACACTGAACAGTTCGCTTTTCTTATTTGCTTTGTACTTTTCCAGTTCTTTTACCCATGAAATGAAGGTTTTCTTTGAACAAAACAAGTGATAGTGGCACAAATTACTTGCGATTCAAAAACATTCACAAGAGAAAGAGCAGCCAAAAGAGAAAATAAGATTCATCACCTGTTCAATTCTGTAGAAAGGGGCCAAGTGGGTGTCAAAGAACTGTTTCTCCTCTGCAGCTTTACTTCCATGCCCAACCCATAACTGAAACAGAAGTTCTAATACTTAAGAGAATGGCAACATTTGAACAATAATAAGGGGTACTATCACGAAAACATAAAAATGGAACTTCAGAGTTCATTGGAGCCAAATTAAGGAATTTTTAACAAGTTTGTACACAAAATTATATGTTAATGGATTTTCAAAAATAACAGGTTAATAACCCTCATGCGGAATTATCAAACTCCATTTTTAACTTTAAAGGTATATCTGCAGGGGCGGATCCATGGGGGTGCGAGGGGGAGCGGCCGCACCCCCTCGATCCTCCCGTAAAAAAAAGTATAAGTAGTAGTAATAATTTTTTGTTTTTTATACATCTAGTTATAATGGATATGTATATAACTATGTGTGTAGAAGACACAAAGGAGGGTCTGGCGTGATGGCAAATCGCGGGAATTGAAACTACTTGACCATGAGGTCATGAGTTCGAAACTCACTTTTACTTCTTTTTTTTGAAGTGCTCTGTGGCTTTTAAATGTCTATTTACAGCAGCGTGCACAGTTATGTCGAAATAATAGAGTGGCCTGATGGTAGTATGGACCGCCTTCTGGACATGTAACCAAATTTGCACGAGTTTGAGCCCAATTGTCCCCTTTTAGTATTTTTTTTTTTTTAAATAGATTATATTCAAAAACCAACTTATATAAAATCAATTCAAATATCTTAAACTCCTACAAACTTCAATTTATCTACCATAAACTCTATAAACTTCAATTCATCTACCATAAACCCCTACAAACTTCAATTCATCTATCCTAAATCCCTACAAATTTCAACTCATCTACCCTAAACCCTACAAACTTCAATTTATCTACCCTAAATTCTATAAACTTCAATTCATCTACCATGAACCCCTACAAACTTCAACTCATCTACCCTACAAACTTCTATTTTATCTACCCTAAACTCTATAAACTTCAATTCATCTACCATGAACCCCTACAAACTTCAATTCATCTACCCTAAATCCTTACAAACTTCATTTTATCTACCCTAAACCCTACAAACTTCAATTCATCTACCCTAAATCCCTACAAACTTCAATTCATCTACCCTAAACTCTATAAACTTCAATTCATCTACCATAAACCTCATACAAGCCCCAATTTATCTACCCTAAACCCCTACAAACTTCAACTCTAACCATAAATCCTACAAACTTTAACTCATCTACCCTAAAGCTTAAACTCTATAAACTTCAAATCATCTACCATAAATCCTATAAAATCCAATTCATCTACCCTAAACTTCAATTCATCTACCCAACCATCCAACTACACAATTTTTTTTACCTCTATATATATATCTCCCATTTCTTCATCTCAAACCACACTAAAATCACTTCTCCTCTACTAAGTTCTCAGCTTGATAATCACATTTACAATATGAGGCAAAATGACGATTTCTCAAATTTAGACGGAATTGGAGTTCTTGCTAGAATGTTGGTGGAAACTAAGATGGAATTGGAGCTCTTGCCGGTTGCAACTGCCTCTGTTGAAAGAGTTTTTTCATCTATGAAGCTAGTTAAAACACACTTAAGAAACAAGATGGGTGATGTGTAACTAAATGATAGTTTAGTAGTCTTTATTGAGAAAGAAGTTTTTAGTGAAATTGACAATGAGTCGATTATGCGAACATTTCAAAATATGAACTCTCGTAGAGGTCAATTCCGTCTGTAATCGTTGATGTATCAATATAATTAATGAATATAAGTATTTTATTAAGTATTGTGTTTGCAAAAAAAAGTTATTTAGGTATATAAATCCGCACCCCCTAAGTGAAAATCCTGAATCCGTCCCTGTATATCTGCTAAATAATATTAGCTTAATAAAATAAATAAAGCATTTACTAATATTAGTATAATAAAGTAACACGAACACCCATTTCTAGGAATATAAAATCCAACAGGAAATCATAATAAAGTATAGCCAACACAAATTTTCATTACCCATGCAAGAGACAAGCTCTGCAAATCACAGTTTATATACTCCATTGAATTAACTCACAACTATCACAATGCAATACCTTGTCAGGTCGTGTTTCCACCTCGAAACGTATAAGACCTATGGAGAGTAGAAGAACAACAGCTAACGATGAAAGCAGCACAAGAGTCGGGTTTTTAGCAACCCAAGTTCCATATCTCCTGGAAATGATAATAATATTGGGAGACATAAATTAGAAAGATCATTAGGTATTTGTGGAACCATCATTCATTGCGTAGGCATTACCTGTAAAAACTGGACATGTAGCCTTCAACAACAGAAAGTTGGAACCCCTTCATTATGGGAGGATGTTCTTCAAGCATCTGTGATTATTTACTTAGAATAATCATTTATTTAGATACATCAAAAGAACCATACACTGATTTTGTGGTAGTTAGCCAACGCAAAACCTATGAAATTTATTGCATCATGTAAGAAGTCCATCTCTCGCTATTTGCCCTTCGAATGTTGGACGATCACTGATAGACTTTACTGACTACAATCTAACTCAAACATATATTTCCACCAAATGTAATAAATTGGCAAGAATGATGGGTGTCTCAACTAATCAGACTTCATCCTTAATACAAACAGCATAAATGGAAGTCTGTTCATGAAAGAAATGAGAAAGTTTGTCTGCATTCCGAGAAGCAGGTCTTCAGGGCCAGAGTATGAAATGGAATGCCAGGAACATATTTTATTGCATATCACCTCAATTAACAGGTACCCTTAGTGAAAAAAGAATTAATTGCATGTCAGGAGGCCAAGACAGAAGCTAAAACTTGGTAACAAAATGGAAAAGAATAACCTTTTTTTAATTCCAAGAGATTGACGTACTTTAAAAATTGAAAAAGGACTTCACCGTCAGAGCACCATATTTAAATCACAGACCTTGGTCATTGTATATATTCAAAGAGATCAACGTATTTTAAAAATTGAAAAAGGACTTCACTGTCAGATCACCATATTTAAATCACAGACCTCGGTGATGGTAAAGACATCTTTTTACATGAGATACTTCACTCTGTCAGGAAGGAAAACAATAAAAGAAAAGATGACAATGCGCTAACAGCTAGAAAGTAGGACCTACCTGCACAGGGTGCATACCAGCTTTTTGCTTGTGAAAAGAGTGGATTTCACCTTCATCCATTTCATTCAATAATGGTTTCATTTCAGATTCAGAGCTCCTTTTCTCTCTTTTATGAAATAAACCCCATCCGAAAAACATAGAAACTAGAACAATATATACAATGGCCAATGAAAAGTCAAGGCAATTGACCTGCATCGTCAGAGAGTGAACAGAAGTTATAAAATAGTACTCAATATCTGGAAGGCCACAAAAGCTACATAATGTAATGCATGTTTCTTGGTATGTAACTCTGTGAGTCTGTAACTACATATGGAACCCAAGTTATCGTAAATCAATAGAATACACCACAGAAAAAAAAAAGTAGGATTCTTATTTCATTTCCTGTTATGCTATTACCTTCAAAAACCCACTCCCAATAGAGCATGAATGTTTCTTGTGCGGAGAGGGAGGGGTTGAACTAGAGCATGTTGGAGAGGAAGGACAATCACCACAAGAACAGCCAAGTGAATTATCACCACATGAATAAGCAGATACATTCATAGGTTTCATTCCAGATGACTCGGGAGCAGTGGACTGAAACTTCATGGCATACGGTGATCCAGGTTCATAAAGTTCCGCTTGCCGCCCAATAAACGCAAACCACTCTATAAGACCAATCAGAAGTAAAAACATCATCTCAATTAGAAGATAGTCCATCCATATATAAGAGCACCTTACAGAATCCATCCACAACCACAACTGCTTGCAAATGGCAAAGACTATTTAACAGTCTTTGAAAAGCTCTAGAGCCCCACATCGACATTTTAATTATTTTAATCAAAATAAAACTTTGCAGCCCACACTGTCATCAGCAGCAGTTGAAAAGTAAGTAGTGTAAGACTCTTAGGTGCTGTTGAATGGAAAGACGAGATTGCAGTCTCCAAGCTTAGCTATAAGGGAGCAATCCTAACAGCTAACCCATAAATTATGATATACGCTGGAGAAAGCAGCTAAAACTAAATTTGCAACTTGCAATAAATACTAGGAAACCACCAGAAGGTCCAGAACCAAATAAGTGCTGGAAAACATTTTTAACACAAACAGATGGATGAAAACCAAACAAGTGTTCTTAGACTATATGTTTTCTTTTTGAAAAACTGAATGGAAGTTTTATTAAGGAAATATAGAAATACAATGGATAATCAGGAGAAACAAAAAGGAAATACAGTAAATATCGGTTACATGATACGTTACAATATCCATGCATCCCAATTGTATACGAAGTCAGATTATGTGATCGTATTAGTGTTTTCTATCATCCTTGACCATAGGAACAGAATCCCTTTGACATCTTCTACTGCTAGTGTGACTATATGAGATCCATTTACTGTATAAAATGTCTGTCATGACTCACCTTTAAAATTTGAAGCACCAGCACCAATAAATTCTATGGCTCGAGTGTTCATGGTCCCAAACTTCACATCCTTGCAAGAATTAAATAACTCTTCCCCAAAAGCATCAGTTACATAAAAGTCAATACCATCCACCGTCAAATTTTTATTAACCTAAAATGAGACAAGTTAAAATTCATTTGATATGTTCTCTGGATAAGCATCTTAAACTAATAGAAAAGTTAATCTAAAAACATCTCGAGTTAGAATAAAACTTAGTAGAGGAGTGCACATAAAAGGCGGGAGCTTAACAACAGATATTAGAAAAAACATCAAGTAAATGCAATTGAAATCAGACCCTTGATATTATCTTTCAGAAGGAAAGAATTCAGTTACCTAATGGCTAATGCTTACGTGCCCCTATAAATCATAGAAGTTCAGTGAATTTTATGATAAATCAAATCCAGTTTGAAGTGTTTATGGAGCACCCATAGAGGAAAGGAGTGAGAACCATGTCACGGGTTTATTGATGCTTATGCTCATCATGTCAAGGGTTGAACTCAAGGCCAAAGGTAATAACATCTCTAATGTAAAACCCAGAAAATACAAAAATAAACATTTATTAGTCCTATGTGTCACGTTTTATTTGGTGATCTCCAATCAATTTGTGCCTACGAGACAAAATAGATATCCTTTAGTTACTCTAAAACTCCAATGGAAGTCTCTAAAGATACTTCATTAGTGTAAAGATGTCACTTGACAACTTGATAGAAACAAATTAGTAATTAAGAAGTTACAAAGGAGTTATAGGAACCATGGGTTCGAACTTCTAACCAGATGGTGTAATCTCATATCCTGACCTTTGAAATAGAAGTCACATTGATGAATTGGCTTTGATTAGGAGAACAGGAAAGTTCACAGAATAGATTCAAGAAGTTCCTCAAGCACGCTGGGCAGCCTACAAGAAACGGAATTGCCTGCAAACGATTCAATGCTGTAAGTAGAAAAGAAATATGTTTGTGTCCAACAGTACCAACAAAAAGAAAAGAGCAAACAAGATGGAAAACACCAAAAAAAAGAACCTTCTAACATCTTTTATACCTTTTAACTTATAAGATCGACATAAAACTAACATCGGGTCTAATAAATGCCAGGATGAAGCAATAAATGAGCTACAAGAAACTTGATATAGATGCTGATAAACAATTCTAAAATTCAGTTACTTAGATTTATTTTGAAGCTTACCTTAACACTGGAACGTAAACTAGAACATTACAAGTCCCAACTTTGAAACTTTAAGAAATAAAACACAGTCAGATAACTCGTAAAACATAAGAAACAAACCAACTTGTTTTCAGTTCCTTCACATTCAAATGAGTTCCATTTCCAACACATTATTTTTTTACTAACAGTGTTAACATGATACATTAACTTTTCTGTCGCAATAAATAAAAAGAAAACGAATAGTATCCTAGCTCAGAAACATATAAAATAATCATCAATAAGTCATAGATGTATAACAGTCTTACTTGTTGAACTTGTGAACGTAGAGTATCAAACTGAAACTCAGTACAACAAACATTCCCAGTGATTGTTGGACACAAACTTTGGATCTTTGAAGAAAGCAGCTCATCTGGCTGCCAAATCATATCAATTAAAGAAAGGAAAACATTATTTTTTCTAATAACCATAAAAAATTGACTACAAAATTCATGTAAAATGGCATCTCTAGCACTAGCAGGGTTTTTTTCCTTTAATATAGAAGAGTCTAGCATTTGCACAACGCTAACACTAACAAATGTATATTTACTAAAAGTATCACAACCATGTATTGTTGTTGGTAATACGTCGCTATATTCGTTGCAACCATAACAAATCTTAGAAACTAAGTAATACCTTAACAGCAGGAGAACCGAATGGGCAGTTCAAAATTTTTCCATCACTTCTTTTTCCACAAGTATCATACATTGCACAATAATCTTTTGAATGTAATTCCCTGACAATTTTGAAAAACCACAGGTAATAAACGATAATTTTCAGATTAACTTATATTGGAAATTCTCATTTGTTATACGTAATTAATTAACATCAAGTAAACATTTGGTATCCCAAATGGTGGATAATGTTGACATAAACTCCAAAATCATGGAGGTCGCAGGTTCGATTCCCGGAGGAGGTGGATTCCATGGTTTATTGAACTTGGGTTATTAAGGTATAAATAGAGTTGTTGGGCTTTAGGTCATAGTTTAGTTGGGATATAGACCCGTTCTTGATAGAGCTTGAATAAGGCAGTTATCGTGCTTATCACATTTTGATGTATCAATGCCATTGTAATGACTATCGTCGATTGTAGTCAATTTCCAAAAATAAATAAATAAATTAACTTCAGTTTTGGAAATTATATTACTTGGTTGTGCCACTGGCAGTCAAAATGAACCCTGAATCAGAAATCTCACTGTTCACTGAAGGTATAATCGTTGCCTGAATACAAATATTAGATTATACAATTAGATAACCCTAAAAATACCAATAGTATCACTTCAATCAACTGCAGTAACTAAAGTCAAACCTGTTCTAATTCTCATCTAATTCCCAAAATTACTGAATTAAGAAATTGGAAAACGAACTTTAAATACATAAAACTAAAATCAACAAAACCTGTAATAAGATCACAATCTCGGTTTAGAAATGCCTAATATTGACCTAAATGATAAAACTGCAAAAAATGAAAACTTGGAAGAAAAGGAACCAAGATAACACCAAAATCACATAACCGAGTATCTCATCAAAACATGAATTCAATATATTTGAGAAGAATCGATTAAATCGTAACACCGAAAGCATCAGGAAAATCGAAAGCAAGAGAGGTGAGAGAGAAGAAAGAAAAAAGTAAAACGAATGGATGATCATAAACAAAGAAAATACGAAATGAAGATGAAATTGATATCAAATTCTTACTAGTAAAAGAGAGATGGATATGAAAAATCCAAGCATTTTTCTCTGAAAGAATTTCATTGTGGTTGAAGAGCATCAGGAAGGTTGGTAGAGGAAGGAGAGAAACCAGAAGAGTAGTTACTGAGCATATAAGAGTCAAACCGCCTATTTATTAGAGGTGTCCATTTAGTAACCCAACCCACCGAACCAATCGGTTGATTTGGACTGTTTGGGAACACATCCAATGGTTTCTCGATTAACCCCTCGTCACCAATTGCAAATTGAGTTTACCCCCTCAATAATGGGTAATTGAGCTTAGAGCATCTCCAATGCAACACTCAACTTAAGAAATTCAATTTGACACACAGGATTATTTGAGTTTTTAACAAAAAACACTCTCTAATACAACACTCAACTAGAAACTCAATATGATGTGGCAACAATAAATATTGAGATACTCAAAAGAAAACTCAATTCTTGTTGTATTTCAATTGGTCCACATCATCGTTTTATATATTAAAATAAGAAACAAGAATAAATCTAAAGTAAATGTTGAGTTTTTTTTTAGTGTTGCATTGGAGAAGAATTTTGAATTGAGTATCTCAATTGTGCCACCTAGGAAAGAGAAACTCAATTCACACTTGACACATTGGATTAATTGAGTTTTTGTTGAGTGTTGCATTGGAGATGCTCTTACCCCTTAGATTTACTATTTTTTACAAAGACACAAAGGCTGTTTTTGGCGTACATAAAATAAATCTACCAAGAGCAATTATCCTTCAATATGATTACTCGTAGTTATGCCACCTTATTTTATTTCGTCGTTAATATGATTAGCAGAGATGGATTTTGTTTGTACATTATTCAATTTATGATTTTGGTCACAAAGTAGGGGGTCATATAGAAATTAATTCTTAAAAATTTACCGTTTTTTTTTAAGTTGTCGCAAATCTTTTGCAAATGAGTTGTCATATTTTTGCAAGCATTTGCCACAATTTTGCAACGAGTTGCAAATAGAAAAAATTGAACAAAAAGAATGATAGAGACTTGGCACGATGTACTTTGTTTTCTTGTTAATCTATATTCTAAGAATGTTTTAGTTTCTTAATATAATATAATATAAGAGGTTCTGTTTCAACACCATAAAAAAAAAAAAAAAAAAAAATGATAGGGACTTGGGGAGTTTCACAAAGATTTCCCCAAATAAGTATTAAGCATCTCTCTTCAGCGGTTTGGTGTTTCTCGATTTACAAGCCCATGTATTCCCTCTTTAATTCCATCAAACCACCTGCATCCCCTTCCATTCTATTCCCTGTTTTACGTTCATTTCTTAATACTGTTTGGACTGTTTGGGAACACATCCAATGGTTTCTCGATTAACCCCTCGTCACCAATTGCAAGTTGAGTTTACCCCCTCAATAATGGGTAATTGAGCTTAGAGCATCTCCAGACTCCAATGCAACACTCAACTTAAGAAATTCAATTTGACACACAGGATTATTTGAGTTTTTAACAAAAAAACACTCTCCAATACAACACTCAACTAGAAACTCAATATGACGTGGCAACAATAAATATTGAGATACTCAAAAGAAAACTCAATTCTTGTTGTATTTCAATTGGTCCACATCATCGTTTTATATATTAAAATAAGAAACAAGAATAAATCTAAAGTAAATGTTGAGTTTTTTTTTAGTGTTGCATTGGAGAAGAATTTTGAATTGAGTATCTCAATTGTGCCACCTAGGAAAGAGAAACTCAATTCACACTTGACACATTGGATTAATTGAGTTTTTGTTGAGTGTTGCATTGGAGATGCTCTTACCCCTTAGATTTACTATTTTTTACAAAGACACAAAGGCTGTTTTTGGCGCACATAAAATAAATCTACCAAGAGCAATTATCCTTCAATATGATTACTCGTAGTTATGCCACCTTATTTTATTTCGTCGTTAATATGATTAGCAGAGATGGATTTTGTTTGTACATTATTCAATTTATGATTTTGTTATCCCATGCCAAATATGTCCTTAGTAGTTTTGCCAAAAATTCTAAACTCAAGGGGTAAGCTCAATTACTAATTACTAAAGGGGGTAAATTCAATTACTAATTAGTATTGAGGGGGTAAGCTCAAAAAACCCAAAAATCAAAACCAAAAGGTTTGGTCGGTTTATGGATTTGTTTGGCAGGTAACCGAAAAAAATCAAACCAAATCATTTATTATGTAAAAATATGTAATTGGGCACGATCTCGGTCTGTTCTTCAAGAACATACCTCCGACGAAGGTCTCCCTTCGCCGGAATGTTAGAGAGAGAGAGAAAGAGGAAGAGAAAAAAAAAATTTGGTTTTAAGGTCGTCGGTCGGAGAAGGTGATGAGGTGGTTGGTTTTAACGAGGTGGTAGAGAGAGAAAATATGCTGGAGGAGAGAGAAAAAAATGGAAGAGAGAGAGTAACGGTGTTATAACGGAAGGGGGCCATATGGGTATTTCTCGTAAAGTGGGGGGTCAGACGGGAAGCTGGTCACAAAGTAGGGGGCCATTAGGGAAATAATCCTAAATATTAATATATGTGATTCCTAGGGAATGGGAATCACAAACCTACCTCCCCCTGGGTTTGCTATTACCCCTTTTTGAGGGAATTACATTCCCGGGCCCACACCATTCCCGCAAGCCAAACAATGATCTGGAATGTGATTCCCGGGAATCACAATCCATTCCCACGCCGTTCCCGCGCGCAAAACATGGCCTTAGGGTGTAGGATGAGATTTTGGGACAATGCAAATTATGGATTTATGAATCCTTAGGATTCAAGAGTCATACGATTTTTGGTAGCCAAACAAAGCAAGGAATCATGAATCCTACCAAATCCCATTTTTTATAGGAATCCTACTTAGGAATCCTACAACCAAACACACGATTATTGTATTATAACCGCCATGTTGGAATTTGCATTGTGAGTACAAAGTCTAACCGTACTTCTATTCCTGAACAACTGGATCACGAATTTGGAACTCCGCCAGGAGTGTTCACTTGGCTGGAGAGATCCACAAAAAAAAATAGTGTGAGGGAGAGAGCCCGACAGAAAGAGTTGGAAAACCAGCAAGAGGGAGAAAGAGAGTGAGCAGAAAGGGAGGGAAACGAATAAAGAAAGAAAGAGAGAAATAAATAAAGAAAATGAAAGAGAGAAGAGGTGGTCAGTGATGGGAAATAGTGATGGTGGTTGGAAGTTCTGGTAGCGGAAGAGAGGTGAAGATGAAGATTAGGGAGTAAAATACAATCAAGTAAATTTTTTAACTTAGAATTAAGATGTCCCTAAAGTCAATCTTAATTGACTAAATCTTTATTCCGTAGAGAATTTTATGATGCCCCAAAGTCGCGACATATAATTTTCCTCACCCAAAACCTAACGAGAAATTCTATTTATCCCTCCATTTGGTCTCTCCCCCAACCCTCCACTTAACGTGGTGACATATCACTTAAGCGTGGAATAAATGAGAGAGAATGGTGAGAATATATGCTGAATTGATATGTCGCCACATTTGCGGAGGGCAGAGGAGGGACCAAATGGAGATTTTTGAAACCTAAACCTTTCGGCTCAACTTTTGAGAATAAAAATATATTCAATGTATGGAAAATAAATCAGCAAAAGGTAAACAGAAATGATCACATTCAACTTGGAGACCAAAACACTAAATTCTTTCACGCCAAAGCCATTAATCGGAATCGGAAGAATCGTATATCCGCCATCAAAGACAACAATGACCACTGGATCCAAGAAGCCTCGGATATAGCCAATGTTTTCTCGGCCAATCTGCGTAACATCTCCACCACTGAAAACCCTTGCTGTCCTAATGAGATCCTCAACCTTTTTCATGCTCAGATCACCGATAGCCAGAATCTTGTTCTCACTAGCACCCCTACGGAGAAGGAGATCCACAATTCAGTCAAATCCCTGAAACCAGAGGCGGCTCGGGTCCGGATGGTTTCCCTCCGTTTTTTTACCAGTCTAACTGGAATACAGTAAAACCGGATATCATTCGGCTGGTCTCTGAGTTCTTCCATCATAACCACCTGCCTGAGCAAGTCAATCACACTCACATCTGCCTTATCCCCAAAACCAAAACCCCCCAGTCGACGGCCGACTATCGTCCCATTAGCCTTCTTAACACCACTTACAAAATCATTACTAAGATCCTAGCTAATCGTCTCAAAACAATCCTTCCTCACATTATTTCCCCGTTTCAAGCGGCCTATGTTCCGGGTAGGCAGATCACGGACAATATTATCATCAGTCAAGAAGTGGTCCATTCGTTCAAACTTTGTAGAGGAGCAAAAAGTTTCTTCGCTCTAAAACTCGACATGTCCAAAGCCTTCGATCGCGTTGAATGGTCGTTTCTTTCAGACATCATGAGGAGTATGGGATTTGACCCAAAGTGGATTAGTATGATCCATACGTGTCTCTCCACTTCCACCATGGCGGTCCTCATTAATGGTAGGCCAGGCCCTACCTTTAATGTCAGTAGAGGCATTCGGCAAGGTGATCCCCTCTCCCCCTTCCTGTTCACCTTGGCCATGGAAGGCTTGAGTCGTCTACTGGAATCGAATCATCTGAACTCGCCTTTCCATGGCTTTCCCATTCCTGGCACTAACATCAATCTCAAACATCTCCTCTTTGCCGACGACTGTATTATTTTTTGTCAGAATTCGTTAGTCAACATCTCCTCGCTGCAAAATATCCTTGATATCTTCTGTCGGGCGTCGGGCCAGATGATTAATTACAATAAATCTACGATCTTTTTCTCCAAAAATACCCATCCGAAATTCAAGCGTATGATCATTCGCAACTTTAAAGTGCATCAATCCTCCAATCTCGATAAGTACCTGGGTACTCATCTGTTCATCAATGCCAACAAAAAGAAAGTCTTCTCGACCCTGATCACCACTCAAATCCAAAATAAACTCTCTAAGTGGCAATCCTCTCTCCTCTCTCCGGCTGGCCGCTCTGTTGTTATCAATACAATAGCAGCGGCCGTTCCCCGATACCAAATGCAATGCTTTGCCATTCCGAAAGGCATAAGCAATCGCATTGAAGTTCTGCAAAGAGCTTTCTGGTGGGGAAAAACTCGTTCCATCCATACCATTAACTGGTCCACCATCTGCCTCCCAAAGAAGCTGGGAGGTTTGGGTTTTCGTTTCCCGCACCTCGACAACCAAGCCTTTCTCAGTAAACTAGTCTGGCGCCTTTTCACTGACTCCGGCTCTCCTTGGGCGGGGATCCTCAAAGCCAAGTACTTCACCAAAGAGCACAGACCAAAAACCGCGAAAAATAATCACTCGTGGCTCTGGAAATCCCTAGCCAAACACGTTGAGATAGTAACCAATTTAACTTTTTGGGACATCAATAAGGGCACGAATATTAATATCTGGCATGATTACTGGATTCCCAATTACCCTCCACCCCTCAGTAACCCTATGAATAGTACCCTCACGATTGTCTCTCAGTTAATTACTAATAATACGTGGAACTTGACGATCTTAAACCAATGCTTTACTCGTGATATATGCAATGCTATTTTAAGTATCAATTTACAGGAACATATGCAGGATATCCCCAGATGGTCACTTACCAAGACAGGTAAATTCTCTATCAAATCTATGTATTACTATCTCCGCACAGAACATTACCCGGTTGAAAATAAGGAGTGGGCCTTCATATGGGACATGCAAATACAGCCAAAAATCAAACTATTCCTTTGGAAATGTTGTACGAACAGCCTACCGGTTAGAGAGAAAATTGGTAAGTATGTGGGAAACAAATTTAATTGTGAATTCTGCCCACAGACAGAAACTCTGATTCATATGCTGTTACACTGCGATTTGGCTCAGGTGATTTGGTTCCATTTTAATATCTTGTCCACTAATATCACTAATCTTGTTGACTGGATTATTTCGTGGAAATCTCTTGACGATCAAATCGGAAATCTTTTTGCTAACATACTTTGGCAGATTTGGAAAGCTAGATGTGATAAATGCTTCTCCAACATACAAATAGTACCAATGAAAATCATAGACCAGATTAAATGTATGGCCCTTGCCCCTCTGACTCAATCCACCAATAGCAAGATTGATAAAACTACTCCTTGGGTACCACCGGCTCCACCGTTCAAAAAAATCAATGTCGACGCCTCTTTCATTACAGCCCAGGAATTAGCAGGGATTGGTCTTATCATGCATGATGACAGAGCGAACTTTGTCGCAGCAATGGCTTGCAATGTACGGGGTCAAAATGCGGAAGAATGTGAAGCTTGGGCGATCTTTAAAGCTCTCCAATGGTCGAGAAAAAAGAACATTCATTATGTACATATCGAAAGCGACAACAGTTGTCTAGTGAAGTGGCTCAACAGGGAGGCTTCGGAGATATCCTGGCAATCAAGCAAAGTCCTCGATAAAATTCTTCAGATGGAAGCACAATTCACCAGGGTGATCTACTCTCACATCCACAGAGAAGGCAACTACAAAGCTGATCAACTAGCCAAGTGGAGTAAGATTTATATAGGCTCCTGGGTATGGCTATCTTTATCGGACCTTCCAGCAGTGTTGTACCAGTGTTGGTCGTAGTTCTGTCGGTCGGCTTGGTGTTCGTTTATGCTCAACAAAAAAAAAAAGGGAAAAAAAATTTTACTATCATGGATCCAGGAGTTTAGTACAAGGTCGGCTGAGCCCACCACAAAAAGAAATAAGAAACAAAAAATCAGAAACAGTAAACAACCAAAGAACTTAAGCATCATCAGCGCCAGCATTCAGTTCGTCGTCGATCTCCTCCTTCTCATTGGTACCATCACCATCAGCTTCATTGAGCTCATAATCAACGCTCTCTTCTACGTCAACCGAATCTGAATCTGAAGTCATGTAAATTTCCCGATGAGCTAGAAGATCATTAGCATAATGTTTCACCAATCAGGAGCCATCCTCTTGAAGGCACCAGGGTCTGCTGAGCTTTGATATGCAAGTAACCATAATCCCACCCGTTTCGGAAGCCAATGACAACCTCCTCCTTAACTTTCATTGGGAAAGCAGGTGATGTTCTTCCCTTTGCCTCAAGATGAAGGCCAACGTTAGATAGAGCTTCCGCTCTCTCTCTCTCTCTCTCTCTCTCTCTCTCTGCTTCTCTGCCAACTCCAGATCACGTTTCATATGTGCGACCATTTTCTTGGACTGTTCAATTGTGCGTCAAGCTCGTCTCTAATAGACTAATCTGATCCAACTCCTTCAGAGTTAACCTCTCCCCCTCTACCTTCGCCAACTCAATCACTAACTTGCTTGAATGCTCCATACTATCTGCCCTTTCTATCTTGCAAGCATTCATCGAAGTTTGGGATTCATCTCTTTCAGCCTCAGCTATACAACAAGCATCTTGATCAAAGCTAACATTTTTCATTTCCAATTTTACTACAGTATTGTTTTCAAATCTCACATCTTTGTTTCTTTCTCTTCTCAATTTTCTTACTTTATCTTCTTCCTCAATCTTCATCTTCTTATTCCCTCAATCTATTTCTTCTCACTACTATCTACATGAACCATATGGAATAAATGGCTTCATCACATGGTTCAAGTAACAGAAATTTCATTTCTTATCTCGATCTTCATACAGTCATGCAACTCCTCAACAATTGAGAATACCTCTTGAGATTGTCTATGAGACCAATCTCCAGCAACAAACCTATGAGCCTCATTATCCACATGAACCAAGCTGTAACCTGACACTACCTTCACACCTTTCTCTCTCATCATCCTTCTCATACTCGCCGCTTCCTTCCATAACCCACTTGATGTATACATGTTTGATGCTAGCAAATAACCAGCCGAACTCATTGGCTCTAGTTCAAGAACTCGAGCCACTGCTCCTTTGCCAATCTCACTGTTCCCATTATAATTCCTACAAGCACTCAATAATGCACCCCAGACACTAGCACCATCTTTAACTTGTTCGGGCACTTTTTTTATCAAATCTAGTGCGCTCTCGGTAAATCCAGCCCGTCCTAACATGTCTACTATACATGAATAATGTTCAAAGCTTGGTTTAAATCCTTGTTCATTAGTCATCTTCTCAAACAAAGACTTGCCCTCTTCGACCAACCCACCATGTCCACAAGCTGATAACATGGAGAGAATAGTAACTGCATTCGGCTTTAAACCATGTGATTCCATCTCAGCAAACAAAGAAATTGCTTCTCTCGCTCGCCCATTCATCCCATAAGCAGATATCATAGCACTCCAAGACACTATATTTCTTTCAGTCATTTTCTCGAAAACTTTTCTCGATAAGTCTATCTCCCCACATTTAGAGTACATATCTAGTAAGGAAGTTGCTACTGCTACTTCTGCTGCCAACCCACTTCTAATTGCTAAACCATGAGCCCACTTGCATCTTCTTAGCTCAGCTGAAACAGCACAGGCTTCAAGAAGACTTAACACAGTAACAGAACTGAATTTCTCTTGTACCAGAACCATCTCTCTGAAGAGGTTTATGGCTTCGTCCGTCTTTCCCGAGCTAGAAAATGCTGAAATCATTGTGCTCCATGAAATCATGTCCCTTCTCTCAGTCTGTTTGAACAATTTCCAAGCAAGTTCAACCATATTGCATTTCGCATATGCATCGATCAAAGAATTCACAATCAACTCATTTAAATTGAATCCTCTTCGAATAACTCTTGAATGAATAGACTTGCAAAACTTTGGTTCTACAAGATTCTTACATGACTGAAGAAGAGTGACCAAGGTCACTTCATCAGCTTCAATTCCATTTTTCCCCATTGAATCAAACAATGCGAGAGCTTCTGAAAACAACTCATTATGAACAAATCCAGATAACATGGAATTCCAAGAAACAACATTCCGCCGAGGCATCTCGTTAAAGACATCAAAAGCAGATTTTACGTACCAACACTTTGAATACATATCAACAAGTGAATTTCCTACAAACATATCGAAGCCGAAACCTCTTCTAAAAACATAACCATGAATTAACCTTCCTATATCAATGTCCTTTTCGTGAGTACAAGCTTTAAGAACACTCACCACGGTAAGCTCATCGACTAGTTCAAACTCCTCACCCGAAAACATGGTTTTAAACAACTTAAGTGCAACCTGCCCTTCCCCATTTTTCACATACCCTCCAATCATCACACTCCACGACACAACATCTCCTTCAGGAATTTCATCGAACAATAACCGTGCAGATTCCATATCACCTGATTCTGTATACAATGACAATAAAGAGTTCTGAATTGAAGCAGAAAATGAAAGAACCCCACTCCTGACAAGAAACCCATGAAAACTAAGAATTTGTTTGGTGTCACCAATATCACGAAAAGCTTGAAGAACAAGAACCAATGTGGATATATTTGGTTCAAAACCTGCAATTCTTGCTTCCAGAAAGAACCATATACCATTCTCCTTGTTATTATTATTATAAACACTATTTTGATTAAGATGACCATGAATCACAACATTCCATGAAACAGAGTCCTTGTTCTTCATTTCTGAAAAGACACCCATTGCTGAATTGATGAACCCACACTTAATGTAGAAATCCATGGTTGAATTTCCAATAGAGGTGAAGGATTCCAAACCTTGTTTTAGAATACATGTATGAATAGAAGAACCATAGTTGAAGTTGTTGAGATTTGTGCAAGCTTTGAGTACAGGAGGGAACAAGTCTGGGTCTAAATGGAATGGATGAACTTCAGTAGTTCTTCTCATTCCCTGATAATGGGTAAGTACTTCCAGCCATTTTCCTTTGGATGATGAATCTTGAATCCAAAATTTCCAGTTCTGGGTAGCCTTTGAAAATGGAGAAATGGGTGGAAATCGCATCCTAGCTGATGCATATTCAGTGGGGACTTACTGGATCAAAGCATTCAATTCTACAATCCATGGATGGCCGGTTAACTCCTAGTAGGAAGGTAGTGTTTGTTTTTTTCGGAAGTCTGAAATCTGACTTGATGTCAAAATTGACTTGAGTCAGACTTAAAGTCTGAATTCAGTCTGTGTTTGTAAGAACGGAGCCGTCTAAATGGTTAATCCGGAGCCGTCATGGATATATTAACTACTCAAATAAATCGAGAAAAAATAAAAACATTGTTGGTCTAAATAAAATACTAAATATCTTACTCGGTCGAAGATGAATCAGCTAGAGACAAGTAAGATTTCGATTTGATTGGTACAGAGATGAAACAACTTCCCTAACATCCACATGTTGGGTGATGGGGATTGTTGATTGACTTTAGATACAAATATTACAAGTAAACACGGCAAAAAATACTAGACCAATCATTGAAAGTCCCTGAGAAAAATGCAAATTACTTCCCAAAGAATGCTAGACACTTCTTCGATCACAGGTAGTAACGATAATCTTTATATTCCAAATATTAATGAATGAACAATTACTGAACAACAACTCTCCCATACCAAACCATTATAATGTCACTGAAAAGGAACAGATCAAATCTTAAATAACTGTGTATCGATCGACATATATATAATCACGTACACAGTTCTCACTTAGAGAGAAAGTGTGCAGATTATCAGTTTTTTTTCAGTGAGTGCCCATATCCACGAGGTCTAGCAGCAGTATCGCCGTGCAATGGTGATTGTTGGTGAGCTTGGCTCTGGTTCTGGCGATGGTGGCTGCTAGAGGTGCTGCTGGTCTCCTTCGGAATAAATTTGATAGCTTGGATCTTTTCCAAAGACTCGACAACTTCTTTCATAGATGGTCTGTTCTTTGGATCTGAAGCCAAACATTTTAGACTAAGTTCACCTGCCTTTAAAACACCTTTAGGAGGATATTGTCCTTCTAGTTTATGATCCATTACTTGTATTAGTTTTCTTCGGTCGAGTAGAGATGGCTTTAACCAATCAACCAAATTATGTCTTCCACTTGGTCTCTTTGTGTCTGCTGCCCGTAAACCTGTTAGCATTTCTAGCAAAACCACTCCAAATCCATATACGTCGCTTTTCACGTACAAATGCCCTGCTCATATTTGACCAGTATATGCATTCATTACAGACGTGTACATTTAAAGAAGAAGAAATGGAGTACATTTATTTCAAAGAAGATTATGAATCATGACTTTGACCAAGACAAGCCTTCGAAGAAAGTCAAAGGCAAAGGAAAAGTAAAACTTGTTAGTTTTTTAATAAGGTGACTCGAGATCAAGAGGGTAACTATTAAGTTTGTGGGAACGTAAAACCGTGGGCATAGATTCCCTAGACATTAGATAGACTTTGACATGAGACTTCCTTTTGTGTATACATCACTAGCCTATCACGAGTGTTTTATTGGGTGCTTGTGGACCCTGTGTCGATCTGGTGCCTATTATAGAAGGCTTAGCTCTGATACCATATCAAGTGTGGGGCATCCAACCCAAAATGCAATAACTAGAGAGGCCCTAAAAATAGTATACTTGGTCAGGATGCTTCACTTTGTCTATGTGAGACTATTTTCACACGAACAGCTAAAATCACTGTCTAACTGAGTTATAAATACCAAGATATCATGGTACGGGATTTGGTTTCTTCGAAGAAATCCAGCTTTTGGCCTTTTGTTCTTTTTAAGTTGGCCCAAACCAATAAAAACTTCTCAAATCTTAACTAACAAACCTAATCGACGTTTAGCTAGAAGCATAGTAGAGTTCGACTTTTGTAATTTTATATAAGAGCCCACAAATCCAAAAAGCTAACATTTCCCTACACAATTATTCAAGGCAGCTTAATTACCTGTAGCAACATACTCAGGAGCTGCATACCCATATGTACCCATGATCCGTGTTGTCACATGTGAGTCACCAGCTGAAGGACCGTTTTTCGCAATCCCAAAATCTGATAATTTTGCATTGAAGTTCTACAGCGAAGGAAATGAAAAAAAAACATCAAATTTCATAACTCGATTGTGTTACCGAATTTCCTTCTTTTAATAGCAATATCAAATTAAATATATTACCGCATCCAGCAAAATATTTGCAGCCTTGAAGTCACGGTAAATGATTTGCTTTTCAGATGAATGTAGGAAAGCAAGACCTCGAGCAGCACCTATTACTATCTTGAGCCGTAAATTCCATGAAAGCGGTTCCACAGTTGAAACCCCTGAAAAGACAAAGATGTACTTATAAGAGGATGACTAGAAAACATCAGATAGAGAGTTGAAATCTATTATTCTACTTCCATGCTATATTTAAATCGTACTTCTAAATAGGTGGTTTTCTAAGCTTCCTTTTGACATAAATTCGTATACGAGTAAGAGCTCTGTATCCTCCCAGCAGTATCCCAACAGCCTCACCAGGTTGGGATGATAAAGTCTGCCTAAAAAATCCACCTCAGACTGCACCAAAATGATCAATAAACGAAATGGAGATTAAAAGCAAGACTAACATCATTAGACCACTAACACTTGTAAAATAAAACATTTTATTCAAAGATTAACTTTAATAAAGATAAAATTGTATTATTAATTTAACAGAGAGAGAGGGGACGGCAAAGTATTGACAAACTATAGGTAAACAACGACAAGTTGGTGGAATTTAAGCTAGCGCATTGAAAACCTATCATCACTTCCTTTCAGCTTTGACTTCGCAAAAAAAAATTTAGGCGAATCCCACAAAAAGGAAAATTTCTTAGTTTTTAATGTGGTAAACTTTTGTAATAATCTTTTGACTGATTGAATATGAGAGCTGACTTATCCTTCTACTCTCCAACAAGAAAACCTCTGAAACTACTACTTGCTCCATAGTAAAACCATATCCAACCATATGCGACTGAGAAATAAGAAATTCTCCTCTGCCTTTATGAGTTTTTCGCCTCTTAGATTGAATAAAACATTTAAGATGGAAACGGGAGTCAAAAAGCTAAAGCCCTCTATACCCCCTTAGTGTTCATCACAAAATGCATACTTCATCAATCTCAAAGGCGCTACAAGCCTTAAAATGTGTTTACCAAAATGCTAGTAAAACCATGACAGTAATGCATATTTCTGAGAACAACCGTGTAATTATAAAACTCAAAATAGCATTTCTATTGTTCGCCTATTTAAAGAGAAATCTTATGCGGTCTAAAATAGTTAAGAGAAGGACTCTTTCGGAAGATGTATGTGTTCAATAACTCATCATTGAAGATCCATTAAATAGAGATAGAATCAAAATGAAAGAAAAAGTGAACAACAACCAAGTAAAATAACCAATCTTATCAACCAAAATAACTAGTTAAATAACATATCCTGAGAGGCCTTCTATTTACTACTAAATATGCAATTTCATCCGACTAAACCTTAGTAAGACTTTAATAGTTTACGTTCTTTCCTTTTTTAGTTCTGACTTGCCAAATTTGACTTGTTAAATACGAAAAAAACTGATAGCTATTTCGGGCAGATTTGAGATAACCTTGAATCGTAAGTAGACAAATTTGTAGAGCATTAATATGATAAGCTCTGTTAAGTTTTGGTCATCCAACTCGAACCCAATTGACAATGAGCGGAGAGGACCTAGACATTAGATTCTTGGTTGCGAGATAGACCTTCTCCGATGTGGGACTATTCTCACAGGTTCAATGATTTTGAACTATTGAAAGTCAACTTGAGAACTCAAAGTGAGGGGAAATAGAGAATGGGGTTTACCTGCCACTCTTGAAACCCTTGGACGCTCTCTGATTTTAATTTCTTGACAGCAACAACCTTACCAGTACCAAATTTTGAAGGTGCATGAGTCCTCTCATCAATATAACCCTTAAAAACTTTCCCAAAACCTCCTTCACCTAATAAATTATCAGGTCTGAAATTTCTAGTTGCAGTCTTCAATTCTGCAAAACTAAAAACTCTTAGGTTTGGGGTTGGCAAGATTTGTCCATCTGGGTATGCTTCATTAACACTTCCACTTGCTGAAGAAGAAATACTATTATTTCCATCACTACTCCCAGAAAACCCAGTTTCGTTGGTATTGGTCTTAGAAGTTCCTGTTACAATTTTAGTGAGAGAAACAAATTAAGAACCAAAAATTTAATAAGAGAAAGTGAGAAACTCAAATCATAAGAAAAAAAAGTTAGGAGTACCTGGGGTGGCAGTTCCAGTGTTGGTTGGACTTTGATTAACAATCGGAGAACCCATACAATTTCCCATTTCAACCTACCAATTTATGATATCTTAAAACCGATTAGTGATCATAATTATGGGTTTCTTTCTTCAACTAAGTTCTTTGAATTTGTTAAGATGTGGAGAAAGAGAGAGACAGAGAAAGAAGAAGGGTAGTGGAAAAACTTGGAATTTGTTGATTTATAGACCAACAATTGATTGGAATGTTGGAGACTTTTTCTTCCTTCCTCATCTTCCTAGTGTTTGGCTTTTCCTCTGTTTCTTTTTTTACTTCTTGAATTATAAAATTACAGAGCCCACCATATACCAAGACCCACAAAAGTCAGAGATCAGAATGTTGTAAATTTTGCTAATGAATTAACTTAATGCTAACCGTTAGTTTAAGGGACCACACTTACTTTCAAAGATGGGTTACTTCCCAAATGGCCCCCAACTTTGTGACCAGCTTCCTGCCTAGCTCCCTACTTTATCAATAATTTCCGTATGACCTCCTTTTTCAGTAATCTTTAATTTCCCTTTACTCTCTCTCCTCCATCTCATTTTCTCTCTCTGCCACATCATTGATCACGCCACATCATCGTCTTCCCCGGTAGGGGTCGGCGGCCGGCGACCTTCAATTTTTTTTTCTCTCTCTAAAAAAAAGATTTCCTTTCCTCTCCCTCTCTAGAACAGATCTAGAGAGAGAGAAAAGAAAAAAAAAACAAAATTTAGAGAGAGAGAGAGTGAAGAAATTTTTTTATTGTTTGAAGGTCGCCGGACGGCGACCCCTGCCGAGGAAGATAATGATGTGGCAGAGAGAGGTGGTGAGATGGAAGAAAGAGAGTGAAGAAATTTTTTTTTTAATTGTTTGAAGGTCGCCGGCCGGCGACCCCTGTCGGGAAGATAATGATGTGGCGTGATCAATGATGTGGCTGAGAGAGGTGGTGAGATAGAAGAGAGAGAGCAACAGTAACTAAAAAAATTGGGTCATACGAAAATTATTGATAAAGTAGGGGGCTAGGCAGGAAGCTGGCCACAAAGTTGGGGGCCATTTGGGAAATTACCCTATGGAAAAATTGGTTGTAGTCCCCAAAAGTGGGGGTTAATGAGATTCTGCGTCCGCCCGAACGTGTACAGGAAAGTAGGCGTAGGTCTAAAGCGTCAGTTTGTACTTTTTTTCCGACATTTTTCTTTCCAGTTGTGCATTTTTTTTCTCCTTTACCTGTACAATGTACATTAACAATCAGACCTTCCTTTTTTCTCACTAGACGCGACAGATCTTTCTCGGCTAACGCCGTAACATTCTGAAATTCTTTCCTGCAAATTATCAAATTCAATTGTATTAGTAATATTCATAAATCAAATTTCAAATTATAAGAGCAAGTTGCAGAGAAGAAGAGAGAGGGAGAAAAAAATAAAACCATATTTAGTGGAGAAAAATATATGTGCGGGTGAGGGGAAGTGATTTATGTAGTTAGATTGTAACCGATTTTCTCCCCATTAATTTCTCTTCCTCCCACGATTCCTCCCATAATTGTCAGGTATCTAGTAAATGTCAACAATATCGTTGCAGTTAATTTGTAAGAAGCATAACATCTAATACAAATGAGGGTATAAAAGTGTAATGGTAGTTTCAAGAAGTTAGAACTTAATTATTGACACTAATACCCCTCTATTGTAACTCGATTTACACGAAAGGATTCTATATCATCCGTCGGATGTGATCCCAACCAAATCTCTAAAATAAAATAGATGGTCAGACTTATCCCCTGGATAACCGACTGAGGTGTTTTAATATATAGGATTTCTCTCTATAGTTTCTTCATCATTTCTCTCCCTAAAATTTTATCTACAAATCAATGAAGCAAAAGTTAATAGGATTTTGAGAAGATTTAAAGGATTCATCAACAAAACTACATGAAGTATTTCTTAAATAATCTAGATTTTTTTTTTCTCAAACAAGTTTGGGTTTCTTTTCTTGAAAATATTTGGAGGTTTTGTACCAAATCTCTATTATAAATTTCCAGTTTTAAGATATTGGTATTACCTTATTTCGAAATGTACAGCAAATAAATTTCGGTAAAATAGTTTAAGTTTTGGAAGGAATGTATAAAAACATTTATTATGTATTGTACATAACAAAATTCCCTATAAATTTTTAGTAAAATAGTTTAAGTTTTGGAATGAACATATATGAAATTTCACTATGTATTATACATAACAAAATTCCTTATAGTTTTTCAGTAAAATAGTTTTAAGTTTTGGCTGGACTGTATAGGAAATTTTATTATGTACTGTACATAACAAAATGTCATGTCCACAATGTCATGTCCACCGCCCTTTGGTGTAACGGTAAGGCATCCCTCTTAAGCCCTTGGGGTCGAACTGGGTGGAAGCAGTTTATCCCCAAGATTTATCCCATGTAATTTAGGCACTAAATAAAGTAGTTGTTGTCGGCCTTCAGGCCTCTTTAATCATTAGTTTAACTTAAGCCGTTATCGTGCTTATCACATCTTGATGATGTATCAATGCCTTGTAACTTTAACGTAGATCGTAGTCGATTTCTCAAAAAAAAAGTGTGTCCTATAAGGTTTCATTAAGATAATTTACATTTTGTAAGGAATGTCTATTTTATTATGTACGGAACATGACAAAATGCCATATAATTTTCAGTAAAATAGTTTAAGTTTTGGAAGGATGAATCTTTTGTAAATAAAAAAATGTACAGTACTTAATAAACACGGGTTTTTCTTTCATGGATGACACATTTGTAATTTTACCAGAAAAATAAGAGAAGCACGAGATTCTATTTCATGGCAAATCTGTAAATATTGTGTAAAGTACACCAAGTTTTGTAAGTGGAAGCCTAATGGTGTTATTGAGTTGGATGTCTCTAGTACTCCTAGGGAATTGCTTGATATTGTTAAAGATGATAGGAATGGCAAGATTAGACTAAGGAAATGTTGGCACTGAGTGCTTGTAATCTTTTTATTTTGTTGCTTTTCAGCTTGTCTTTCCTTTGGGTCTGGGCCCTTTAATCCCAGCTTTCCAATGCAAAAAAAAAAAGTTTTGTAACATCAATTTTCTAAAATGATAGGAAACTGTTGTGTGGACTTATAACGAAATTTTGTTTTGGACGGGATTGGGTTCTCAATAATGGGTTGATTTTAGGGCTTTGGTCTAATACCCTAACAGATATTGTACGATTCAGTGTATTAAAATATTCTTCAAACGCTTTAGTTATTTGACTTAAAATAATATTCAAAATAACAAAGAATAATAAAATTTTCTATTTTTTATTCAGGTAACAAATTTTATAGAGGCTATAATATTTTTTAGGTAACTGATTCTTTAAATATTTTTTTTTGAGAAATTGTCTACGATTTACGTTAGTCGTTACAAGACATTGATACATCATGAAGATGTGATAAGCACGATAACCGCCTAAGCTAAATCAATAATGAAAGCTATGTTTTAAAAAGCGGCGCCTAGGCGTCGATCACACGAAAAGCGGCAGTTAGTCGATCGACTAGGGCATGAAGCCCTAGACGATTTCAAAAGGCCGAGTAAATCAACGATTTTAGCCGCCTAGCCCCGAAACAGCTAGGCGGCCAGTCCCCGACTTAATCAATTGGGTTAAAAGAAAAATCCTAATTTCGTTAAGGTTTTTCTACGTATCTTTATCAATCTCGTTGATAAGTATAGGCGGAGAAAAAAAGAACATGCTGCTACAACTTTAGATAGAGAATCAGAGGAAAAAAGTTTCAGCATCAATAATTTTAGAGAACGTAAGAAACTTTAAAGAGATGATTAGAGGAAAAGAAGAGTCCGATAACAGTCTCGAGCTGTTTCGATTTCAGTTTGCTCCTTATCGACTTGATTTCTTTCTCTCTCTTTCTCTTCCTCTGTCCAATGTTCTCTCTCTCTCTCTCTATGTACGTCACACCATCAGCCATGCTTGTTTCCCCCTTCTTTCTCTCTCCTGCTTTTGTTGGCGTTGGAAACCATTTTCAACTTTTTTCTTTGATCTGGAATAAAAATGTTTTAGACCCGTAAAGAAAAGGTATATATGAATCTATAATATATATATGTACATACATATATGTAATGTTTTAGACCCATAATATACATATGTATATATATATATAATAGGAAGAAATTCGACTAGTCCCGATGACATCACGCCTGGTAGCTAGTTCCCAGTTGTCCGACTAGTCCTCGTTTCTGATTTTTCGAGCTTAGAATGGAAGAGACCTAAAGCCCAACAACATGAAAGAAACCTAAAGCTAGATAAACTTATTACATTATTTATACCTTTAATGTTCAATAAACATCGATTCCGCCTCTTATGGGAATCGAATCTGGGACCTCCAGAGTTTTGGAGTTTATGTCTCTTTTTTTTCGGAAGTTGGATTTTATGTCAACACTATCAACCACTTGGGCAACCTAGTAAATACATAATTTTTTATATTAAATGTAGTATTTTAATAAAATTTATATATTCAGAATGTATGTTTTATTAGCTTTTTAACAAGATCTACTTTTAGTACATTCTTTTTCAAGAAGATCCAGAAAAATGATATCTTTTTCCTGTTTTTTGCAAACTGTATTTGCAAATTTTGGAAACTCTATTTGCTAAATGTAAACTCAATTTCTAGATCTTTTAAGCTTGGTATGCAAAATGTTCTTGCAAATCTGACTTGTTGGTCTTGCAAACTGGGTTTGCAGAATGAAATCTCGGGTTTAAAAATGCAAACTTGGTTTACATAATATTGCGAATTCCATTTCCAGTACACGAATTCCATTTGCAGACCTCAAATTTGATTTGCGGAACGCAAATTTGATTTGTAGATCATACACATTCCATTTGCATAGTGCAAATTCAGTGTGCAGATCTTGCAAACTCGATTTGAAGAATGCAAGTTTGATAATAGTTTGTTCACATTATTTCATAACAATGGATTTGAGGAGAAATAAGAGGAATAAAAAATTGTTCGAGGCAAAACCGATATTGCTCCTACCCGTTTTGATCTTCGTCGATATGAAACTTTACACTCAAATCCCTTTACATTCTCTAAACTCAGATCTTATAGACAAAAGTTCTTCACCTAGAGCGAAAAGAGCCAAGTCTCATGATTTTAAAACAGAATTGGTTAAGTAGATCTAGACACACCCTTTTATCATTTCTCCCTTTAGAACCAAATCTCATGATTTGTGTATAGACTCCCTTGGTTTTTAACATTAGAGCATCTCCAATGTAAAACTCAAAAAAAGTCTCTATTTGTCCTATGTGTCTAGTTTCAATTGAGGTTTTCACTCCTATGTGGCGGAAATTTAGATCTTCAACTCTTTTGTGTCTCCAATGCTCTAAACTTAATTATCTTATTTACTTATGTGTCATAGTTATTTTTGTAAAGAAATAATTAGTTATTTAGAAAATATAGAAGACTCGATTTCTATTGGTTGAAATTCAAATATTGATGAGTTCGAGAATTAGAGATATCTCAAGAGGAGAGTGTCCTCTTGAGAAAACTCTATTTCACCCTCGACATGTCATCTTAGAGATCCAAACAGAGTGTTGTATTGGAGAGAGTTTTCAAACAATGACTCTAAAAATCTTATGTGGCATTCAAAGTTTCTTAGATTGAGTTTTGCATTGGAGATGCTATTAGGAACATGTGTTCTAAAAAGACACTCAAAGTAGCGTTGAAAGAAACGATGAATTTATTGTACAGTTGTACTTGATTTTTGTACCATATTTCATTTTTACATTATGGCTTAATTATATTTAAACCTTCCATTTTCACCAGCGGATTGTTTTGGTCACCCAATTGTGATTGAGCGTCCATTTTTGCCTCCAATCATGTTTAATCTTCTGTTTTCGCCTCACATCACTCCTACTTCTCCATTTTTTCCTTCGTCTGATTTTATATAATTATTTCTTCTCCAAATTCTTTTAGATATCTTACTTCCGTATCTTTCCTCTACCTAATCTCTTTTCTCTATGTCATATCCCTTCCTTTACTTCAATAGTCGCCTACGTAGTTGCGGACCTTTCTTTCTTCTCCTACTCTTTCAACTCTCACCACGATCACCAACACCAGTGCCTAATAATTTTTTGTTGAAGAGCTTCAACTGTATAAGGTTAGAATTTGAAGCGAGAAATTTAAGCATTTCACCTTCAAGACAGTAATCAAGAAAACCATGTGAAGTTAGTGCCAATTTAATGAAGTTCTAGGGCTCTTTCCAGTATGATTTTTCTGCAACGCGTCGAAACTAATCAAAAGTTGTCAAATTTCCAAGACTTTCTAGTAATACTCCAAAGAGACAATTAGGTTGATGTTCTCCAAAAGGCCAACATTATCAAGGGATTTTGCTGGAAAGATAACTGTTTAAGAGATGTAAATTTTTTAAGAAATCAAGTTTCGTAAAAGAATTTGTACGACGGGAAAGGGCCTCCTTTGTCTGTGAATAGGTGAATCGCCCCCTTCAGTGACAAAGAGTTGAGAGAGAAAAAAAGGAAGAGAGAGGGATAGAGAAGGGTGATTGGTAAGGGGAGCTGAAAATTGTTGCTGGGGAGTTGTAAAGATTACTAAGGGGAGATGGGACTTTTGGATTATTATTTTAAAGACTTTCTATGTTACAGATTTTAAATGTAAAACTAATAATCTGTAGGACTCAAGTGTAATATAGTCAAATATCTCAGAAATAACAAAAGAAAAAAAAAAACACTATCTTCTTCTTTCCTTCATTCTCTCTTCTGAATTCGACTCTCCCAATTTTTTTCCGGCTTCTCCTCTTGCAGTCTTTTTCCTTCATCAACTACGAGTTTCCGGCGACTTCTACTCAAGTATTTTCCCTAATGAAGGAGACATCACCAAAATCTTATGAGTTTTTCTTCCCCTTCTAATTTTTTGGGTTTTACTGAGTTTTATATCTAGGATTTTGATAGGAATGCGTCAAATGATGTTAGTTGCTTATTTTGTATTTCCACTTTTTTCTATACTTAATATTGTTTATTAACATAAAAAACTATTTCTAGGGTTTTAGTGAGTTTTATATCTAGGGTTTGGTAGGAATTTGTCATAAAATGATGTTAGTTGCTTATTTTGATTTTCTCATTTTTCTATACTTAATATTGTTGTGTTAGCATGAAAACTATTTTTAGAGTTTTACTGGGTTTTATATCTTGGGATGTAGTGAGTTTTATATCTAGGGTTTTGGTAGGAATTTGTCATAAAATGATGTTAGTTGCTTATTTTGTTTTTCCCCTTTTCCTATACTACAACATGTTATGCACTTAGAAAGTTTATGTTTGTTTTTGCAGAACAAGCGTAAACTTTTAGATAACATGGAAGCTTGTGGTGGCGGAGACACAAACAAACCGATAAGTCTGAATCGTGGAAGAAAATGCAAGACAATCTCGAAAGCATACACCAAAATTCTGCTGAAAAGGGAAATCAAATCTCAAACGAAGAAGATGAGGGTGATTCAAGCGATGGGGCGCTCAAGCGGTGAGGATGAAGATTACTAGTAAAATTGACAATAGTATATATTGGCGAATCTTTTTGTGACTATTTTGTGGAGAGATTTAATATGTTATGTCTCTAATGTAATCATGCTATTCACCAAATTTCATAAATGGGAAGAAACTTTATTAATGTGCCTAGTTTTTTCATTTTTTAAGGAAAATTTGTTGTTTTCACGTTATTTTTATTTGCCTAATTTTCTTCAACTGGGGAGAACGTTGTTGAAGAAAATAACATATATATTGGTTCCGTAGGGAAAACTTACTGCTTTCACGTTTTTTTTGCCTAAATTCCCTCAACGGGGGGGGGGGGGGGGGGGGGGGGGGGGGGGGGGGTAATTTGTTGAAGAAAATACCATGTATATGCAATTCCCTACGGAAAACTTACTGTTGTCATGTCTGATTACCATATTTCCCTCCACTGGGAGAAATTGCTTGACGAAAATTTCTTACACATATCAATACAAATAAATTGAGTTGAGCAAAAATTAATATAAAATTTTTATAAAATGAGACATTATTTCTTTATACTTGATATCTTCAATCATAAACAAAAAAGAATCTTCAAAAAAAAAATTGTGAAAAATATGTTCGCAAAATGTACCAATGAGAAAAACTAATTACAATATTTCATCGTGACTCCTTTTAAGATCTCATTCCCATTTCTTCCTTATACAAACTGATCATCTCATTGAGACATAAGAAGCAACATCATAAATATCTCGAGACATAATAAACATAGGTATCCAATAGAAGAAAGTGAGAATTAATAAACTAGTTGTTTATTGGAAATAGTTATTGTGTAACTTGATTATGGAGAAGAAAAGAGAGGTATTGTTGTTGAAATATTTAGGATTTAAGAAAAAATAGCAAAGAAAAAAAATTACTATTGAAGTTTTTTTAATTTTAACTTGTGTAATTATTTTTTTCTGATCCTTCTATATTTCATTGTTTATTTTTAAATCCAAAAAAATAGTTCTTAATACCAAATTGGTACGGGGAGCTGTAGTACAAAAAATTGATTTTGTACTACAGCTCCTCAACAACAACTTCCAACTCCCCTTACAAATCGCCTAGAGAAGATGAAAGACAAATGGAAGAAAGAAAAAGAAAAAAAAGTCAAAGGCATGGACGGGGACTCAGACAGGGAGACCTTCTTTCACCTTACCTCTTCATTATTTGCATGGAAGCTTTCAGCAGAATGCTCCTTCAAGCTCAAACCAGAGGTCAAATACAAGGTTTCAAAATATTAGAATCTTCCCCTATTATATCACATCTCTTGATGACTGCCTCCTTTTCCTCAAAATGGGCATTCCCTCTGTCCATCATTTACTGGACCTTCTTAAACAGTTTGGTCATATTTCTGGGCAAATGATTAACTTCCATAAAAGTGGAATCTTTTTTAGTTCTAATGTGCACCACAAGCATTGCAGGATAGTTTCTAGGATTCTCAAGGTCCAGCCTATTAGACATCAAGATCCTTACCTAGGAACTAACATATTCATTGGCAAATCTAAAGTAACACCTTTTCTCCCCCTGCTAGACAAGCTTCACCAGAAGTCGAGTACTTGGAAAAAAACCTTATTTCTCAGGCTAGAAAAGGAGAATTGATTAAGTCTTCTCTTTCAGCTGCCCCAAGATACCAGATGGCTATTTTTAATCTCCCTTGCAAGATTAAAAGTAACATCACATCTCTTTAGAGAGAATCCTGGTGGGGAACCAAATCCAACTCTAGGAAACTATACTTACAAGGTTGGTCTTCAATTTGTAAGCCTAAAACCATGGGAGGTCTGGGATTTCGTAATATCAATTTTAATACCCTTTATCTCAGAAGTAAGCTCAATTGGAACATTAGAACTCACCCAGATAGCACATGGGTTAAATTCATGGAAGCCAAGTACATGTACTCTTCCAAAACCCAGCTCAAATGCCCTCCAAATTCTTCTTGGGCCTTGAAAAATATTTACAGAAATCAGGAGCAAACAGATAATCTGATCCAATGGGATATTGGAGATGGAAACCAGGTCAATATCTGGACTGACTCTTGGATTCTTGGAGTTCAGACTCTAGGACCTAATATGCATGATAGGGGATACACTCGAGTCTCTCAGCTCATAACACCTGAACACACCTGGAACCAACAAATCTTAACCTTCTATTCTCCCCAGAAACAATCACTAAAATCCTTTCCATCCCTCTAACCTCAGAAAATGACACTAAAAAATGGAAACTAACCCAACATGGTAATTTCTCAGTGTCCTCCCTCTACAAGCATATGATTCACATCTACTACTAAGGGGTCTGACTTTTGGAAACCTTTGTGGAAATTGAGAGTTCATCCTAGAATTCTGCTTTTTCTTTAGGAACTTGCTCAAAACATCCTACCTTTAAACATAATGTTGAGCACTTATATGGATAACATGCAACTACTTTGCCCCCTGTGCAAAGAATCAAATGAAACAGTTACCCATTTAAGCCATGAATGCAGAATCACTAGAGCTTTAATACATCACTTTACATCCTCACAACAGCTTCATGTAAAACCAACAACGTTTGCTGATTGGTTTACAAGCTACCATAATCTTGACAACTAGAGTGAACATCCTAACTCACTCACATCCTTGGAAACAGTTTCAGCTATACTATGGCACTTATGGAAACATAGATGTGATATCATCTTTAAGGAAAAGCAGTTTAACATGGGTTTTCTTATAGCTTCCATTAACAGTTTCCTCTGCACCCAAACTGCTACGATTAAAACCTACAAGCTAACTCAGACATTTACTACCCAATGGTGTGCTCCTCCTGAAGGAGCTCTGAAAGTTAATTATGATGTTTCTTGGGACAAAGACTCCCTGCTCACTTATATTGCTATTGTAATTACTGATTCCTCAGGTACCCAAGTCGCAAAAGAATCAGTCCTCTACAGCAGCAGATCAGTAAACGAGGGAGAAGGTAAAGCATACCTGCATGGGGTTAGGTGGTCTAAGGAGCATGGCATCAAAAAAGTAGTGATAGAAGGAGATTCTGTTAATGTGTGCAACTTTTTGAATGGGAAGAAGAACTTAACTCATTAGACCTCAAAGCACTCTCTCAAGGAAATTAGAAGTTATGTTGCTCATTTAGATAATATTACTTTTGTGTATGTTGATAGAAAGTTCAACAGTCAAGCTCATAATCTTGTTGTTAACTCTAGGAAAACAAAAACTTGTGTCTCTACTTGTTTTCCTTCTTGTGCGATATCTCATTGCAACATCAATGACCCGGTTATAACTCTTAATCAATAGATGTTATTTTGTCTCAAAAGAAAAAGGCAGAGACAGTAGTTGGTTGTCGATCCTAAGTTGGCAAAAGTTCAAATAGAAAAGAGAGACGAGGATGAGAGGGATGAGATGGAATAAAGAAACAGATTAAGTGGAAAAGAGTAGGAAATAAGAGAAAAATGGTTTTGAAAAGAAACAAAATAGTTAAGTAGAACATAAAATTGGGTCGGAGGTCCAATTTTTTTTAAAAAATTAAGTTATAAAGACAAGTTTAGCTTTTATTTGTTAAAAATCTAAAATTTGTGCTTTGTTTGGTTAAAATTTAAAAAATTTATTTTATTTGCTTAAAAACTCAAAACTTTTTGGAAAGTTCTTGGAAGGTGTGTTGATCAAAATTCACACCAGGGCCCTCAGCGCAAGAGTGCCCATTAAGACGTCAAGTCCAGCGCAACACTCTCGGGCCCAGCCCAGAAGCCTCTTAATGGACCCTCATCGAATAGACCCTAAAACTCATGTCAAGCCCAACCACGTGCAAAGAGTTTCCACGTGCACAAAACTCCACACGTCCGGCGCTTAACACGTCTAGATCTCCACGCACCACGTGTAAAAGATCACTTAACGAAGAGAGCGTCTACATGTCACAGATGCCTATAATGACATAGATCTCAGACTTGGTCAACGTAACTCCAGAGACAATTATCCCCCCCATTGGTGCATGCAAACGTCTCACATAAATATGAGACCATGTACATGCACACTCAGAGTAGTTACCAGAGAACATGGACAACCGTTGTGCATGTACAGCTCGTGTACGCGTCACCACAACTCAGGTATCTTGCAACACATTTACTCCGTAACGGTCAGTCTTTACTCCTCCCAACGGATATTTCCTTACACCCATATAAAGAGGAGCACTTCCACTTCACAAGATATCGAAGGCAGAGCAAAGCAACCACCAGGGACGTATCTACTTGAGGGCCAGGAGTGGCCCTGGCCCCCCTCACCCATAAACCTTCCCACAACTGCCACATTCAAACTCCATGATAAATCTATCTTTTACTTTATTGGCCCCTCCCCTCTTAAGCCTTAACCCAACTATCCCAACCCAAATTCAGTCTAAAACTTAAACCCCAATTTAAATCTCTATCTACCAATTTAAACCCCTACCACCTAATGACCTAATATTACTCCCTAAAATCCACTGTCCAAGAGTTTAAGTTTCTGTATTTGAAATTTCAATTGTTGTTATTCCAACTTTCTGTTATTTTAATATTATTTTAAGTTGCCATTATTTCAAGTTTCAATTGTTTTTTTGTTGTTAATTTGTATTGATTCCAATTGTAAAGATAGATCAATTCAAGTAATCTAAACTTTAACCTTTCATTATCTAAAATCGACTGTCTCTCGATTCGTAATTCGAAAAAAGATAAATTTATCAGAGATTTGAAGGAGCGACGACTCCATTTTAATACATCAAAGAAAAAACTAGCACGTATAGTAGTATCTCATTATTTTATTTTATTTTTGTTAATCTTTGTGGCTTAATTGATATTTTTTCAGTGATAATTTTGAATGGGATGATACTTTTTTAAGTGGTAGTTTTGAATGGAGTAGAATTGATATTTGTGTCTATGATTTATTTTTATATAAATTTTTCAAAAGTTCATTGTTAGAATGGTTCGGCCCCACCCTAACAAAATTTCTGGTTCCGTCCCTGGCAACCACTACTTCTTCTCCACTCGCACTTTGTTCTTCGATTGTTCTTGAGACGTTGGCATACGAGTTACCTGGTTCTTAGACTCTTTCTCCCCTTTACTTGACACGTTCATCTTGCTCTGATCGTCGACACTACTAGACGCTTCAAGGGCATTAAAGCTTCTCCTTGCTCGACGCTTTCAGTGATCGTCAAAGGGATCAAAGCCTTCTCGACGCTTACAGAAAACATCAAGGAGATCGTAGCTTCTTTCTTGCTCGACGTTGATGGTAACATCTACTCTCACACTTGTGATCACTTCACCCCCGTAGTCTCGAGCTCCGGCCATTCTACGAGCCTAGCCACTCTCCGATTACACGTCAACGGTTACACCCTCATTTTTTCATTTATTATTCATTGTAATACTTTGCTGACTTGACCGTCGGAGGGCCCTTGGCAGGCACCATCCCGGTGTCGCCCCAAGCCTTCACGGGTTTGTTTGTGTCTGTTCACCTTCTTTTGCAGGTTTCTTCCACACGTTGTTGGCGCCCATCAATCAAGAACCCGACGTTTGGAATTCTAGAAGACGTTCACGCTTCCGACCTTCTGACCTCCGATCAGTAGACTTCTCACCATATACAAAAGGCGTTGTAAAGTGTTGAAAGCTCTTGCGAATTTGTTGCAGGATGTTGTAGTACCTAAGGAGTTAAAACAAAAAAATTATAGGGAACGAAAATTAAAACAAAAAATTTAGACAAATAACAAAATTGAAAAGTAAAGCTAAAAGTGGAGGCTAACAAAGAGAAGTCCATAGACAAATGAAAAATCAAAACTGACTCATTTGTCAAGAATCGAAAACCAAAACAAAACTTTCTCTTATATTCATTTATTTTTATGATGCTCGTGGTGGTCTCTCGTGGAACCCTATGGTACTTTTGTCACCAAAAAAGATAATAGTGACGCAGACCAAAACATTATACAATATGAGATAATACAAGGTATCCAGTTACACACTATATAATGCTTGTTCAAAAAGACATCTTATTATGAAGAAAATATCAAAAAAGCCGGACGAAATATTAACGTTCACAATGGTTAATAATCGTCAATAATTAATCTATTGTTATTTATACTATAAATTATGATGCCCAATATTTATTGATAGATTAATATGTTATCACGGGGGCAACCTCTTAGATTCTGGTTAAATAACAAAGATCAACGTGAGTGTGGAATATAGTCATATAGTAGGAAATTTTTCATGGAAAAGTAGCATTGACCTCAAAATATAGCAAGGTTTTGATTTGGTTGTCATTGTTATGAGTTATGACTGTAATTTTGACTTGGTCTGACATTCTTAATTATGGCAAAGTCTTGGTTACTTGTGGAGGAATAGGGTTCCTTTTTGTCTATGTCAACAACAAAAAAAGGGTTCCTTTTTGTAATTAAATGTGTATTGTTGGGGTCAGCCATCTTGACATTTTCTTGAGACTTTTTATGATTTGGTCAACAAAGGTAGGGCCCAAAAAATTTAAGGGTTATTTTCTAAATGACCCCCAATTTTGTGACAAGTTTCATGCCTAACCCCCTATTTTAGCAAAAATATTTATATGACCCCCTTTTTCAGTTACTGTTATAACACTGTTATCTAGTCATCACCTTCTCTCTTCCATCTCATCATCTCTCTCTGCCACCTCACCTTCTCGCCATTTCATCGTCTTCTCCGGCGAGTGTCGCCGGCCGGCCAATTTTCCGGACGGCAACCTTCAAACATAAAAAAAAATAATAAAAAAAAAATCTCTCTTCCTCTCTCTTTCTCTAACACTACGACAAAGGGAAACCTTCGCCGGAGGTCTGGTCTGACCATGAAAAGACCAGATCTATTCGTGGACAGATCGGATCTGGTCTGTCCGTGAACAGACCAGGCCTCCGGCGAAGGTCTCCCTTCGCCGTAGTGTTAGAGAGAGAGGCGAAGAGAGAAATTTTTTTTTTTATGTTTGAAGGTCGCCGACTGGAAAATTGATCGGCCGGCGACACTCGCCGGAAAAGACGATGAAGTGGCAAGAAGGTGAGGTGGCAGAGAGAGATGATGAGATGGAGGAGAGAAGGTGATGACTAGATAACGGTTTTATAACGGTAACTGAAAAAGTGAGTCATATAGATATTTTTGTTAAAGTAAGGGGCTAGACAGGAAGCTAGTCACAAAGTCGGGGGCCATTTAGGAAATAAACCAAAATTTGATAACTGTGGTGGTATGGACATTAAAACCTATTCTGCCCTACCTATGTGGATCCAATGATTTGGGTCACTAATAAATGGACAACTAAATTTCTTAAGTGGACAACTGAACTGGGTGTAAGAAATAGGTGGCCAAGACAACCAAATTTAAGGGTCTAAACTGAATTTTCCTTTTTTTCCATCTTCATCACTATTTTGACCGGCGACTAAGCTGCTTTCACCGCCTACCGCCCCTTATTCCGACAAGCATAATGTTCTCCGACAACTATTAATATATTTGTATTCTTCCAACTTCGTCATCTCACTCTTGATCTTCATCACCACCATCACATCATCTCCTCTCACTCAACCTTCTTTCTTTTTCTTCAAAAAGCGAATTAGGGTTTCAGCCCTTTTAAGCGTTGAGGTTTAAATTGAAGAAGACATTGTTGTGATATCTTATGCAAATCATTTTGATCAAACATCTTCATCAACTTTTTCTTTTTGTTGTCAATTTCATGGTTATTATGTCTTCATTTCTTTTACAAGATCATTAGTCAGATATCTGGCCATTTACGTTCATCCCTTTACACCTATTGATAGATTAGGGCAAATTTGCAACGAAGATTACTAGTAAGTGTCAATACCAGCATTGTTTTATATGTTTTGTATCAATAATCAATAAATTTGTTCTTCCATTTAAAACATATGGGTGTATTAGGGTTTCAAATGATCTTGATTTTGGTATATTTAAAACTGGGTTGTGGCTAGTAAAAATGGTGAAGAACGTGAAGAAGAAAAAGGATTTTAGTTTTAGATCCTTAAATTTGGACTATTTCAACAAAAAAAAAAAGATTCTTAAATTTGGACGTCTCGAACAAATTCTTCTTACACCCAATTGAGGTGTGCATATAAAAGATTTAGTTATCCATATATTGACAGTCATGATTTGAAAGAAGTCCTTTTTCTAGATTGTACACATTGCTATTTGTGGAATGGGAATATATCCTCTCATAGTTTGAACAAAGTCATTTCTTTAGCACGTTCTTTGACATTTCATTTCTCTTTAACCATTTCTTTACTTGAAAAAGCCTTATCCCTGAGTATAAACATGCATTACTATTAAATCCCTTATGGGTGAGTATAAATATGCATTATTATTAAAATATTTTGGCTTATTATTCTTTTTTTCTATTGAGAGGAGAAACTGGTCAGCAAAGGAAACAAACTTTTCTTCTTAAACTTTTAGCAAATGGAAAGGGTTTTTTTTATGGGTTACAATGCCTCGATAAGAGAAATCGATCTTTTTTCTCTTTAAAGTCTAGATACTAGAGGTAGAATTTCCAAATAATATTTCGGCAGTTGGATTAGGGGGATGAAGATGAAGTGATCAGATTATGTTTCCAACTGCAAAAAGTAAGCAAATGAGACAGTGAGAGCAACTTCAAAAATTTACATATAAATATACTACAGAAGAAATAAGTACAGATTACTACATTTTTCATTTTGGAAACAGGAAACCTTCATTCTGAGTAGCACTTAATATGGTCAAAGATACAACATTGATGATCAGATGCAAGTACAACCACTTTTACCTCTATTATAACTGTTGAAGGTTTTGACTCTTTGTTTCTGCATTTCCCGGTAGGCCTGATGACCACGAAACACCCGATACACATTTACTAGGTGCCTTGAATAACCAAAACATCGGATCATTCTCATGGAACAACATTCTTGTTTCTTTGTGAAGGAGATGGTGGTGGAGTACAACGTGGACCATACGTAGTAGCAGTTTCCGAGGCGGTGTACGGTTGAGAAGCTAAATACTCGAGTGCTACAACAAGATCACGTACCAGTGGTCTAAAATTCGGTTGTTCTTGTAAACACATTGAAGTTATCGCAACTGCATGGTGAAAACATCGTAGAGGAAATCTACCTTGAAGTAGAGGATCAGCCAACTGAAGAAACTTCTTCCTGTCTTTAAGGAACTGTCGAGACTGAAATGCAAAAAGAAATATGTTAGCGTGTGCACTATGCGCAATTGTTGTTACAGGAACTAACTGTGAGAAAAACTAAATAACTTCCAGGGTTATCCGACTCATTGCCAATTAGTTCCGAGTTGGACGTCCACAAAATTAGTACTAACTTATATCATCCGGACCTCGCGGGTTAATTTCAGCTCAATTACTAGAACCTGATTAGGAAAACCAAAAAAGAACACTTCCAAAAGCGACAAATAAACTAAAGTGCCAGATTAAGAAAATCTACTTACCCATGAAACTAGATTCTGCTCTTCCCGAACCCTAGCAAAGTCAATTGCTTTCCGCCCAGTTATAAGCTCCAGAAGGACGACACCAAAACTATAGATATCGGACTTGAGCGTCAACTTGCCACTCATGGCATATTCTGGCGCGCAATAACCATATGTCCCCATAACTCTTGTTGAAACATGAGTGTTGTCACCAACAGGTCCCAGTTTAGCTAGCCCAAAATCGGAGAGCTTGGGATGGAAGTCATTATCCAATAATATATTTGCCGATTTTAAGTCACGGTATATAACAGGAGGGTTGGCTTTGCAGTGCAGAAACTCGAGTCCCTGGGCTGCACCAACAGCAATTTTCATCCTTGTGTTCCAGTCGAGTGGCTCCTGGTTAGGTCTGAGCCCTGAAAATAGAAGGCAAGTTCAGAGTATTCACTAAAAACCTAATAGAATCAGGTTCGTCTTCCCCCTCCTTCAAAATATTATCAAACTTCAAGCATGAGCACTCTTTATAGTGTATAACATAATGAACAAGAGAATCAACAGTTCGTTAGAAGGATCAAGTGCCATAGAAAACATAATGTGTTTCAACCCTGAAGTATAAGTTGTGAAATATAACAAGAACGGCCAAAACGTATTGCAACAAATTCTCCAGTTACTGAAAATCTGAATAAAAATAATGGTGCTAACCAGAAAAATCAAATCTCATCATCATCTCTTTTTAACATTTTCCACAAGATGTGCAATTCGAAATGAGAGCTTTCCAGACAAAGACTCTGGTTTCTTATGAACAATACAAGGTCAAAGCAAAAGAGAAAACAAAAAAGAAGGAAAGGAAGAAAAACGACTACAAAGGTGATATAACTCTTCAACACCTAAAGAATTTCTCACTTTGAGATACCTATCTTTCTATCCAAGTATGCACTTAAGAATAAGAATTATTTAGTTCATTTAAGAATTGGATAAGTTTAGATGGAAATAGTTTATTTGGTCCTCAACAACAGGCTGCTCCTTTCCTATTCTTCTAGAAGCAGTTAGAGTTAGAAACAGTGTTTTGATTAATAAATTACTAAATCTGCATGTAGGAATATTATGTTCTAATGAATTACTCTTGAAACAATTAACAAACCTTCTATTACTTAGAAAGAAAAATTGCAGAGAAATAGGATATTGATGAAAGAAGAAAATGATAGTAAGAACTATGTGATTAGTGAAACTAACCAAATAGATGATCTTCCAAGCTACCCATCGGCATATACTCGTAGACCAGGAGTCTCTGATCTCCATCAGTGCAGTAACCAACCAAACTTACTAGATTAGGATGGTGCAGCAGGCTTAACATGAGAACCTCAACGATAAATTCTTGGTTACCCTGAAGACTATTCTGATCAAGTTGCTTGACTGCAACAATCTGCTTGTAAGGAAACAAGTTCCGATTCATCAAGAGGTTTCTAGCGTTTTCAATGTAAATTAACATGCAAAGCCAGGAGTAAATCTGCAACTCAAGCTTGGAATGCAGCTAAACTTCAACTAGATCTAGCACTTCTAGCCTCAACAAATAGTAACTCAGATGTATGCATGATTGGGGAAAGAAGGGATGAACAAAATTCAGAGCTCGAACATCACTCAACCATAAGAGATATATCAAAATCACAACAGGTTAGATCAACAATTGAAGGTTCCTAAATTGCTCTGTCATTTTTCTTCAATGGGTAAGTAAAAATTCACCAATTTCAAAGTGTTAACAAGTCAAGAAAAAGTTCTTCAGTTTATGTCAGATTTGGGGTTTTGAGTTGGAATCTATCACAATTCAAACAAAAAAAAATAGAAAAAGAAGAAGAACTTGCCTGTCCTGTTTCCAAACTTCCTTTAAAAACTTTTCCGAAACCGCCTTCACCGATCAAATTAGTAAGCTTAAAATTTTTGGTAGCAGTAGCAAGTTCACGAAATGTGAAACTTTGGGCAGCACTACTAACTGGAAGGTTTTTATCCTTGCTTCTACCATTGAATGAAGCTCTTCTTTTGCCATCTCCTGTAAAGATCACAACACATCTAAAGGATTAAAAAACCCTAAAACTTCTAAAACTACACATAATTGGGAGCTACATTTTGATCTGTAATTAGTACCATTGTGTAATGATGCCTTTCCACTCCCACTTTCTGCAAATTCACCCAACAATTAGAAAACAACAACAACTCATTCAAATTTCAACAATTCAGATAATGAAGACGGAAGAATAGATAGATATATAGAGAGAGAGATAAATACCTGAAGAATCGTCGGTTGAATAGCGAGAACTATTGGATCTTCTGATTCTTGTGCTATCTTCAATCTTGCTTACTTCCTTACGATGAGAACTTATGCAAGAAAAACAACTCATCTGAAGAACCAATAGAAAAACAAATCCTAACCCTAATTCATAAAATTCAACCGGATTACAAATTCTATAAGAACAACAGCAGATGAACGTTCGAACACCAAAATTAGACCTAATATTGCATGGAAATTAGAGTTTCATTACCAATAGAAGGGAAAAAAGAAACCCCCAAAAAATGAGATCTCTCGTTCAAAGAACAGAAACTGAAACCACAGGAATTTAAAATCAAGCGGAGAAAACAATTAAATTATTCAAATACGTACAAAAACTAGAAACAATTAAAGTTTTTTTGACAAGTTGAAGAAAATAATAATAGTAAAAGTAACGGATGAAAACCATTGAAGAAATTTTGAACGAAAAAGCACTAAAATCGATGGGAATGTGAGGGGTAGAGAGAGAAAATCGGAAGAAATGAGAATCCGAAGGAGAAATAGATAAGAAGAAGAAGGGAGGGAGGGGGAATTTCATTTTCTTCGTCCTAATTAAAGAGAAATGGCAGCTCAGCATTTTCTCCATTTTTAGCGCCAGTTTTGTCAGCATTGCTAACTCATCTAGTCATCTTTCTCTCTCTAAGTCGTCATCTTCTTCTCACTCTCTCTCTCTCTCTCTCTCTACCTATACAAAATTCTGTGGGCTGACTTTTGTGGTCATGGCCTCATGGGCCAGATCTGTAATTTAGGTTTTTTTTTTGTTGTAAGGATGTGTAGTTTAGGTTAATTGTTAGATTATTGTCATTCACTTTGTAAGTTCCGGCGTAGTGTTTGAAGCTTTAGCAATTACTGATATTGTGCTGGTTTTTAATACCTCAGGTCGAAGTCCAGAGGTAAGAGGTTTTGTTATTGACAAAGGCTTCACGAGTCCACTCAAAAGGCCTCGACGAAAACAAAGACACTGAGACATGATTCGCCTTACCCATCGGAGTACGCAACGACACCGCTCTCCCCACACATGTATGATTTTTCCCTCACTTAGCCACATCCACTGTGGTGTGAGGTTTTGTTCTTCACTAGGAGGTCTCGACATTCAAGGCTAACAATTATACATGCATGATAATCCGGGTGATACTTTTGTCGACATCTCTATGCCACATACGGACTTTAAGTCTTTATTCGAAGAATTAGACTAATGGTGCGTCTTGGTTTTGACTTTTATGACTTCTAAAATCAATTTTAAGAGAAATTTTGTTTGGGCCTATGAATGACCCGGGTCAATTTCAGAAATATTTGGTTGGAAACGGGAGAAAATCAAATAAAAGTCCCACTAAAATATTGGTCTATATAATAGCTCGAAAAGGCCCGGGACAAGTCTTGACAAAAGCCCAAGACTTAGTCCCAGCTTTGCCCTAACAAGGCCCCTAGCATGGACCGGACATGGTTCGGCCATAGGCCGACATGTCCTGGTCCATGCTAGTCGAGGCTAGGACGCGGGTCTAATGGCCCAAACACGTCTGACCAAGACCAGACCTGCTTTGGATGTCTCGGGTAAGACCAAGACATTCTAGAGCTTCCCAGACGCGTCTGGTGGAGTCCGGGTCTTTTAGGGTCTCGGTCTTGGAGACGGAGACCAACTCAGACTCCCTGGACGCGTCCTAGACACGTCCAGGAACTTCTTGGAAGTTTTCGAGACGCGTCTGCTGGAGCCGGTCCGGCCAGGAAGCTTCCAAATGCACCCTGACCGGTTTTTTAAGAGTTTCTAAAAACTCCAACCGTGTTCCTCGTTCCTTTTTTTTCTTTTGCAACTTGAAGTTGTTGTTTCCCACTTTTAGAGCACTTCTAAAAATCAAATTTTGTTTTTCAAAACTTTCTAAAACAATGAAAAATAACTCTTAATCTAAACAAATTTGGATCAAAATTGATGTTTTTGAAAAATTTCAAAGAACAATTTTGAAAATCAACTTGATTAATCTTTAAATCACATTCACTGTTATCAAATTGACATGCCCAAAACACTTTTAGACATAACTATCTATCTAAACTAGCATAGATTGGTCCGGAACTTAACCAAAATTAGCTATGTGTAAGAGGCTCTGACGCTCACTGATGGGTTATGGCGTCTTCTAGTGTTCTAAGTGGAATCTCAGACATCTCATGTCTAACACTAGTATTCTCAGGTCTCATGCATAAGCTAATAATGATGAACTAAGTAAACTATTTGAATAAATACCTTTATCGCTAGTTTTCTCTCGAACCTTTCCAATTGCTTTGAGAAGAGCAAGAGCTCCAATTGTAGCTCCTCTACTTGGAACACCGAGCAATCACCTTGTTGCTAGCTAAAACACCAATGGTTGTTATATGAAGAACACCTTCTTCTTTGACTAGATAGATAGTTGGGAATTTTTTCTCTTCTTTCTCTACTTAATGTTGTAGAGGTTGAAAGCTTCTTGAGAATTTTCCACACCTTATTCAAGTCCCAAAGAGACATTATATAGAACCCTAAGTTAGAGTCTCACCCAATTAGGTTTTCCAAAAAGTCCTTTTTAATAAGATTGAGATAATAAAAAATAGAAACTACATTATATTTTCTTTTTTCCCTTTATCGTGGGCGCCCCATGCAAGGGTTTATGGCCTGATCTGGGCGGACTCTTATGGGCACCCTATTTTGCATGGTTGGCCCCTCTTGGGTCCAAAACATCTCTTTGGTGCCCTGGCCCAAAATTCCTTCATTTGGGCCTTTTGTTCTATCTTTGCCTAATCTTCTTTCAGGCCTTTTGGACATATCTTATGGGTCTCCCCATGTATATATGTCTCGTCCCTCTAGTCATATCTTCCGATCAAGTTGACACTCTTTGTGTAATCCGTTGTAGGATCAGGACGAAGTTTGCCGCAAATCGCTTCGCGATTCAGCGATCGTAGTTGGTATCTAACTAAACATTATGATCCCTAAATCATCCGGACTTGATGATCTTCCTCATCAATTGTCCTATTCGACAAATTGCTCGCGTTGCATCCTTGGTCGAAGGACATCTCCTTCAACATGACTGTTGGGCTCCTACGAACGACCAATTTTTTTTTTTTAAATCTAATTAGTTTTAATTATTTTGAACTTCGATTAGTCTTAATTTTATTTTATACTCTAATTAAACTCACATATTACCAATAAAAATTTTACATATTTAATTAATTGGTTAGGTAGAAACGTGAGAAATAAAATATGAAAATTTGATTTTTTTTTTCGAAAATGGTTTAAACACGTGTTCTGCAAATGCATGAGATCACACAACATTTTTCACACACCTACGAAAAACCAACACACGTATTTGGCCCAAACACAATTTCGCCCTTAAGCATTGGAGTTGATATTTTGAAGCTGAACCCTTGATTTAATTTTAGGCAGAAACATGGTATTTTTGGGTTGGAGATAGGGCTGGGAAAACGGTCCAGAAACCCGATATCCGATCCTAACCGCCCGGTCCGTTATGACTCGACGCCCGACTAAAGCCCAACTCGGGTTTACCCAACCGGTGTTACTGGGTTAAATTGATTGGGACTCGGGTAAGGTCTTTTACCCGTTTCTTCCGCCCGTTCTGACCACCCTTTTCCTCCGCCCGACCACCAGTGTAAGTTTATGATCGAACGACTGGTATATATAACCGCACCTCTTGCTTCTTTATCTTTAAGACCAAAAGTGGGAGAGTAAAAAAATTTGGAATCGGCTTGATTACATTTATGGCCTACAAAGGGCTTTGTTTTGGAAAGCAAAGGAAGAAGTTATATATAACCTCTCCAATTTCTTCTTTATCTTTACCACCAAAGTGTGAGACTAAATAGTTTGCGAGCTTAAAAAATTTAAGCAAGTGGGAATAATTCGAAGGATAAGAAGTTTGGCAAGTGGGTTTATTTATATCTTCCTCACCCAAAAGTATCATGTATTCTTTCTTTAGTCCCACATCGTTGAGACAGAAAAGAAAGCGGCTCAAGTAATAGTTATTTATATCCTATTCTAAATGTTAAATCTCCTACCCAAAAGTATCAAACTATTAAAAAAAAAAAAATTAACATGTGAACTCGCAACCCGCCGCTCGCGACCGCCAATGCCCGAGCGGGCTCACTGGCATGACAGTGGCGTGGGCATTCAAATAGGTGAAATAGTCCGCCCCGATGTTTCTGACTGACCCTATCAGACAAAAGAAGTTCGAACCCGATCCGTGAAACGGGCCTACTTGCACTATAAATTGGGATAAACCTAACGTTGAACAATAAAATTTCACAAATTTCCCATAGCCTTTTTTCTGACTCTTGATTTCGAGTTCAAAGGAGTAATATTCAAACTGATGCGATCTTCCTTCGGAAACCCCAACGGGGGCTTGAAAAACCCTTAGCGGATACGTTAGGGTTAAGCATTGATTCTTTCTCGATTGCAATGGCGGTATTATCTCCTCTGAGAGATGAAACTGAGAAAACAGAAGATGTTTCTGATGATGATGATGACATTGAAGTTCTTAGAAGAGCCTGCGAATTGGCTGGTATAAACCCTAACGAAATCAACGATAACTCCACCGCCACCCAGAACAACCCCGCTGCCGCCGCCTCTTATGGGGATTCTGAGAGCGAAAGTGATGACGATCTTGAATTGGCTAGGAACATAGAAAAAAGGTTCTCCGTTCCTGGTGATGTTAATAGACCACTCATACTGAAACCTCTATGTTCTTTACCTCCTGTTGCTTCTGATGACGATGAAGATGATCTTGAAACGCTCCGTTCTCTTGAGAAGCGATTCCCCAAGTACGATGCTGGTAAGTTTCTGCAATCCCTGGTATTTCTTTATCAATGAATTCACATTTTTCTTTTGAAATTTAGTTTAAGGTTCACTAGGGCATGAAAAATAAGAAATTTTGGTAACAGAATGAGAAATTGGGTGGAAAGTTTGGTACTTTCATGCTTTATTTTATCAAATAGTTTAATTTGGATCCGTAAGTTTTCTTTTCAGGTTATGAGTTCTATTATCGCTTGTAATTCACGTTACTTCTTTTCTCACATAAATTGAGTTGTTTTTCGAAGATAAAAAAGCTAGCTTTGACATTGTTTTAACACCAATTACGTGGATGAGTCGAATGGGTATCACAGAAACAAATTATGGTTGTTTGATTCAACAAACTTGTAATCTTGAAATATGAAAATCAATTTGTAACCATGACGTATTTGGCTAATAATATGTACAAACTTATATGAGCTCGGGAGTCCATACTAAAAATTAACGAAACATTACATAGTCGGAAATACAACCTCCCACTTATTTGTAGAATCCTTTTTTCCTTAAATGAGCTCAAACATGTCTAATTCTTTCTCAGCTTAAAAATAAACTAAGGTGAGTATCTCTACCTAAGTATTTGCAGAGTCTATTTTATCTCCCCTGGTAATCACCTTTTCTATTGCTTCCCGGATGCTCCATATGGGGCAAAAGATTGCAAAGATGCTTTCTTTCTTGAAGGACATAAACTTTCCCCTAAAACTTCAATGAACACTGCACATTCTTTGAAACCATCCAGATCATCTTAACGACTTTTTCCTTTTTATTAGTTGATGACTAAAACGGAGGACTTTAGCTTGCTATTACTTAACAACCTTAATCATTAGAATCTCGCAAGTCAGAGGACTTGAGGAGCTTTGTGATATGAATGTGTGTCTCAGTTGTAAATGATGAAAACACCTATAATGAAGAAAAATTGAAATGCTCTGGTCTTCGACATCGGTGTGGACATTAGAGAATGAAAATATGACAACTATTTCCTTATGATTTCTAGGTGAATTCTTAATCAGTATCCCATGGTTGGGTGATCCAACTTTCAGGTGACGGGGAGAAGCCCTTGCTGGTCTTATTTCCTACGAACATAATCTGGCGGACTAGTTGGCTATGTTATATCTTCATCTCTTACATGTTTTATCCGTGTTGAAGCTTGTACTTAAGACTTTTTTCAGGTAACACGTAATATGAAGTTCTTCTGGCTAGATTTTCACTCTTTAAGTCTTGGTACCTCCATATCCTTGATGTCAGCTTCTCCTATACTTTACCTCTCTTTTGAAGAAACTTTTCTATCGTGACCATCACTTGCAAAATCAAGTTCTTTATGGTTTGCAATCAAGTATCTGTTTGTGCTATAGTAGTTACTTTTGTTAGTATCTTCCCGCTTCTATTTAATTTTATGATGTATATACTTATGCAAGATTTGTAATAGATCTCTCCTAGCTTATATCTTCATACTTTAATGCAGGTCCCCTGGAAAAGAACCCAGACAGCAATTTAAATATACCCCAACCAGTTGGCGGCACTGAAGTATCACAGGATCTGGAAACGGCTAGTCCTTTGTTTACTGAGGGAAAAGCTGAGGCTCGGCATGAAGACCTCTCCTATTCTGAAAAAGCTTGTAATGCAGATCGGGCTTTGGACTCTTGTAATGAAACAGGTTTCCAGAACCAACCTTCTAATTTCATCGGGTGGCACGAATCGGAAGCCACAGGGTCATCTGCGGTGTCAGCGAAGTGTTCAGGATTTTTGAACCCTGAAGCTGCACGTGTGTTTCTTGATGCCATTAAGAAGAATAGGTCATGTCAGAAATTCATCAGGAGTAAGCTGATACAGATAGAAGCAAGAATCGAGGAGAACAAAAGACTTAAAGAACGTGTCAAAGTCCTGAAGGATTTCCAGGTCGCATGCAGAAGAAGAGCTGGACGAGCTTTATCACAAAGGAAGGATGCTCGTGTCCAATTAATTTCAGTTCGCAAATCAAGGAAATCTCGTAAAGTAAGTTAGTGTTTCTTGACTTTGCTTTATGTGCAAAGTAACTTCGTATACCTTGGAGGCTTGGAAAAGCAAAAAAGTTGTTCTGATGCGAATTTTGAGATTTCCCCCCATTTTTTTTTAAATTTGAATGAATATATTAAGCGAATGAGGAAAAAACTGTACAAGCAAAGAAAAGAAGAGAAATAGAAGTCGTACATTTCGCGACACCCAAGCTTCACTACATCAGTAAAAGGAAGATTTCTAAAAGACTCTAAGTTCCTTAACCATAGGAAGACTGTTCCTTTAATATCTTCGATATCCACTGAACTCGAGCATTTTCCTCCTTGAAAATCTTGTTGTTTATGTCCTTCCAGATGTTCCAAATGATAGCTGCCAGGATTAAATGCCAGGCCATCAGTCTGTTTTTCCTCTTCCATAGACCTTCCCAATGAGCCACCATATGCCTGATACTATGTGGCATACACCCTTGTATGTTCAGAGAGTTGGTGAAGTAGTCCCAAAGCTAAGAGGCCACTTTACACCTAAGGAAAAGGTGGTCTGAGGATTTCCCCCCATTTCACAACTTTATGTTATCTTATGGTGTGACAATGTAAGGTTGTGGTTACATCACTGTGCTCTTTTTTGTAGAAGTATCCGTAAAATGATGTTATGACACTACTTTTATTAGACTAACTACCTTTGAGATACATAGTGGACCGGGCGTTAATTAAAAGTAGTATTTCTCAAATTCAGGAGTATATTCCTTCAAGGAGATAGTATTAATTCTAGTTTTATTACGTTTCTTTATGTGTGGTGTCTAGTAACTTACTCATGTGAGTCAGAATTCCGTTTTAGTATACAGGGTCCTTAGAGGCTTTCGTATTTTTGTAGTGGACATGTAGGTTTTGTTTTATTATGTGTGAGGATTTTTACAGGACGCTTGTTAATACTGTACTTATCTGCAGATGAATACGAAGTTTCCAGCCATGTACTTTGGTCCAATTGAGAATTCTCATGCTGCTAACTATAGGATGGTGTTGCAACGATCCCCAATCTCTTTTATTAGGCAGCGTTGGACGGATGCGGATAAGAAAAATCTCTTGGAGGGAATAAAACAACAATTTCAAGAAAAGTTGCTTCAAAATTCAGTAGAAGCTTATAGGTACATCCCATACAGATTAAGAATATTTTCCTTTTGATTAAATTGCTCATAGCATATTTATGATTTATATAATCTATGTTTCTGTTGCAGCACCAATGATGATTCAAATGTTTTGGATGCCATGATCGCATCTATTTCAGAATTTGAAATAACACCTTCAAATATTAGAACTTTTCTGCCTAAGGTTGACTGGGAGCGGTTGGCATCCACATATCTGACAGGCCGTTCTGGTGCAGAATGTGAACAAAGGTAAATCATTTTGTTCAAGAACTGATTCCCTTGTGTCTTTCATGTTTGCCTATGCATGTGAAATTGTTTCTATCTTTGTTTATTTGTTTCATTTACCGTTTGCTTAGTACCAATGTTACAATCCCTCGTGCTCTATCAACCATTGTTTCACAGTTCAAATGATAGTTTCTTTGTTTATTGCTTAAACTTAACCTGGCAAAATAACGCAACATGGAATTCGCTGATAAGGGCCTATTTCTGCTGAGTGCTGACAAGAGAAACTGTTCTTCACTGTGTTATTTAACTTTTTGAACTATATTCCTTGTGCTCGCTGTTTATGTATTCTGAACAGTCATGGATATCATCGCTAAGAATTCCTAGAGAAACTTCAGAGAAGATGTTTGGTTATTGAACTGCTAAGTCAAACCTGCTACTTCTACAGATGATATGATGTTTAATACTGTGCCTCACCCCTTATATTGAGGACATATGACTGAACATTAACACCACACACCGTGTTCTGCGTTGTACCCGTTGCCGTTTTGTGCAAGCAATGGTCTTCGCGGAAGGCATCAATTGTTGAACTTTAAATTTCAGTTCAAAATGTCTTGCCTTCAAGAATTTGCTTTTTGGAGGCTTGGTTTGTGAAATAAGGGAAGAAGTTATAATAACCCTTCCCCTACCTTGATCTCTTTAATCTTTATCACAGGTAGTGTGGGACTAAAGAGTAGACGAGAACAAAAGTTTTGATATGGATGGGAAAGTTCAAATACCATGCCCCACACCTCTTTGTCATTAGTCTTGCCTGTGTGGGACTAAAGTATATAATGAGATGAGCCTTGGGTTTGATGGGGGGCCCTCAACTTCTTTCTCTGTAGACCTACTGATGTGAAATTGGTGTTTGATTTGGGGTTTTAAATACTCAACTAATACTATTTTAAATACTCAAATACCCAACCGATTTTTTTATGGCTTGACATGTTTGCTATAGTAATGTCGTGAACAGGTTGTTCCCGTGCTTGGCTCATGTCGTTCTATGGGTCCGTGCTGGCACGGACCAAGGTGGGGTGTGTCGCCGACCCTAATTGGTTTGGGATAATGGGTATGGGACCTCTGAGTTCTAGGCCCATGACGTTCATCCAACGAGCCGTGCTGTGCCGTGATCCCTTTTGAACGGGCCATGCCGGTCCATTTGTGGTTCGGCCCGACCCGTTGGCCACCACTATTCCCTTGCAAGATATAAATCTGACATGTACTCTTTAAGAACTTATATGGTTCTTTTAAATAAGTTAGTAGTCCCTAATTAAATTCTGCACTTACCTAATATTCTGAAAGGGAAAATCATTGAAATGTCTTGAGAAGCAAAATGTTCAGATTATTGTTCCTGCACTGAAAATAGCATAACGTCCACTTCACTTGCATGCCTGATACAGTGATTCTGAGAACAAGCTCTTCTATTTCATTGGTGTTGTTGGTATGGTATTGTGCTAATGATACATGCTCTTATTTCGTCCTCATTAGGCACTACGATTTTGAGATAATTTTTTAATGGTGGAACACCATTAGTGCCCATTGGTTATTTATGCATCCTATGTCTTCTATGTCACACCTCACAAGTATAGTTTAAGTCGTGCTAAGTTTATCCCACTCTAATCCCTCACACAGATGGTTGAACAATGAAGATCCTCTAATTAATCAGAAACCCTGGACCAAATATGAGGATAAAAAGCTTCTGTTCACTCTCCAACAACAGGGGATATATAACTGGATTAACATATCCATGGCGTTGCGCACAAGCCGAACCCCGTTTCAGTGTTTGGCTCGTTATCAGCGAAGTCTTAATGCAAATATTTTGAAGCGAGACTGGACAAAAGATGAGGATGATCAACTGCGTGGTGCTGTAGAGGCATATGGAGAACGTAACTGGCAGCAAATAGCTTTTAATTTGGATGGGCGGACAGGTACTCAGTGTTCTAATAGGTCAGTAACATTCTCTTTGAATTCATTTTGAGCTAAATAAAGTTTTCCAATTGACATAGTAAAGGGAGAGTTTTCTTTATTATTATTGTTATTGTTCATTGCAAATTGCAGTACTTCATTTATGTATTTTAGTTCTGTTATGTATTCTGCCATTCACTCGAGTTCATGTTTGATAGAGTTTCACTACTCCAAGGAGAGTTGTTTTATTAACACTCCATCAAACACATTTTGATTTGATTGCGTTAATCAGTTCGGGTTTAGCACTGGTCATGCAGTGTGTATTACTATAATCTTCCATATGGTAATGATGTTGCCTCATAAAAGTAGTTTAGATTTAACTTTACGAGGAACCACTTGTAGCTTCGCTGTTTCCTGCGTTTTGACAATTGCGGTTGATATTCTAGTGTAGGTACTTACCTGATTCAACATAAGAACGCTTAGTAACGGGTACCTAAATAGAAGGCAGAATATTGTTTCGAGAATTGAAGATGACTTTTTTTCATTAATGTGCAACTAATGGGTCTCCCGTCTTCATAATCCTTGTAACTAGGATGAAATGCTTTCTTTCGCTAGCTCCTATTCTGTGAAAATAACGGTTTTATTGTTGTAGGATACTTCAAATAATATCCCTTTCTTCTCTTTGTTAGTATGTTATTTGAATTTGTATTTTCTGTAATATTTTTGAGGCAGATATGCCTCTAATAATGGTCATCTTGATATGCAGATGGTACAAAAGCCTTCATCCTACTAGGATAAGGGTGGGAAGGTGGACAGTGGACGAAGATAAACGGTTAAAAGTAGCTCTAATTCTTTTTGGAGCTAAAACCTGGCAGAAAATTGCTCAATTTGTCCCTGGTCGAACTCAAGTTCAATGCAGAGAAAGGTAGGGTATAGTAAAAATGTGTCAAGTTTATATCAAGTTCATTAGACAAAATTATGAAATGCGTGAATTTGGTGCTAGGTGGGTGAATTGTTTAGATCCGTCTTTAAATCTGGAGCCGTGGACCGAAGAAGAAGACTGTAAATTGAGAGCTGCAATAGCAGAATATGGACATTGCTGGTCTAAGGTTGCAGCATCTGTCCCTCCACGTACGGATAGTCAATGCAGGAGGTATGTATTTGTGAGTGTGTCTGTTTTTATATTGTTCTTTTTAAGCTGATCGATCGTAGAATTTAATGTCTGTGTTTGTAATAAATTGGCCGTAATACTATTATTTCTTCGATTTGATTGAGCAGGAGATGGAAGATTTTGCTTCCACATGAAGTGCCTGTGGCCCAAGCAGCTAAGAATATACTGAAAGTTGCTCTTATTTCAAACTTTGTCGATCGTGGAGCCGAGCGACCTGCTTTGGATCATTTGGACTTTCTCCCGCTACCAGGAACAAAGTCCATTACTGGACCTGAAAATGGATTAAATATTGAAGATGGAAAGAAGCGCAGGTATGCTACTCAGTCCTTACCCTTTAGGTTCTTTCCCCATTGAAGGATCTGAAGTACAAATTCTTGTTTGTATTAATTTTGTACATGTGCAGAAGGAAGGCAAAATCTAGGAAGATAAAAGATGTTTCTTTTCGGTAAGTCTTATATTCTGTTCCAGAATTGGTTACCTTTAAATTAAAAAATATTAAGTTGTTGGTTTCTTAAACATTAGTTACTCATGTAACTGCAGTGAAGCTGAAACCTGTGATGGAGAGAACTTAAGAATAACAAATGGTGATGAGAATGTTGAGAACTGTGGTGAGGATGGTGCTGTTTTAGGGAAGAGGAAGAGGGCACCTTATAGGAGGTTGAAGAGGAAGCAAGGCGCTGACAATCAAAATATTCCAGTACCGCCCGAAGATTCAACAGTTTTAATGATAATCGGTGACGACGATAATATTGAAAAATCCGTCGAGAATGGTACTGTTTCGAGAAAAAAGAAAATGACACCTAGGAGGTGTTCAAAGAAAATTCAATCTGCTAATCAAGCTCCAAGTGATCCTAGTTGTTCTTCAAATATGATAACTGATAATGGTGATATTGTTGAGAACTGTGGTGGGGAGGGCATTGTTTCGAAAAAGAGGAAAATGGCTGCTAAAAAATCTTTAAAGAGAAACTCATGCGATAATTCACTTCCAGGCAATGAAGTACCCGAAGAGTCAACAACTGTAAGTACATCTAATGGTGATAATAATATTCAGAACGGTGATGAGAATGTTACTATTTCCCAAATGATGAAATTGGTACCTAAAAAGCGTCAAAGGAGGAATCAATATGCTAATCCTGGCACGCAAGATAGTCAATTAACTGAAGATTCAACTAATGTTAGGGTTAGAAATGGTGATGATACTATTCAAAACTGTGGCGAGGATGCTAATATTTTAGGAAAGAGGAAACAGACACCTAAAAAAAAGAACCAATGTGCTAATCCAGTTCCAGGCACCCAAGATAGTCAACTAACTGCAGATTCAACGAACTTTAGGGTTACCAATGGTGATGATAGTAATCAGGACTTCCCTCAGGATGGTAATGTTTCAGGAAAAAGGAAACATGCACCTCGAAAGGCTCGAAAGGGCAATCAACAGGGGAATCAAGTTCAAGGCACTCAAGGTAGTCTAATGACTAAAGTTTCAACAAATCTTACGGTTACCAGTGGTGATGACAATATTCTGAACTCTAGCGAGCATAATAATATATCAGGAAAGAAGAAACTGGCACAGCGAAAGCCTCAAAAGAGGAGGAATCAAGATGCTAATCCAGTTCTAGGCACTCAAGATACTAATCCAGTTCTAGGCGCTCAAGATACTAATCCAGTTGAAGGCGCTCAAGATACTAATCCAGTTCTGGGCGCTCAAGAGACTAATCCAGTTCTAGGCACTCAAGATACTAATCCAGTTCTGGGCACTCAAGATACTAATCAAGATCTAGGCACTCAAGATACTAATCCAGTTCTGGGCACTCAAGATACTAATCCAGTTCCGGGCACTCAAGATACTAATCCAGTTCTAGGCACTCAAGATACCCTATTACCTGAAAATGCTACAATTTCAAGTATAACTAATGGTGATAACAATAATCAGAACCATAGCAAGGATGGTACTATTACAGAAAGGACGAAACGAGCACCTCAACACAGGAGTGAAGAGGCTGATCCAGTTCTAGGAACCCAAGATATTCCGTCATCTGAAAATTCAACAGATATCCAGAACTGTGATAAGGATGATATTATATTGGTAAATGAGAGAACAGCTCCTCTAAAGCAGTATCAAAGGAGGAAGCGAAATACTAAATCAACTCCAACTGACCAAGATGCTCCATTATCTCGTGAAAATCAACAGATATAAGGGCACTAGATGTTGTCACTAATACTGTTACCTTCAGTGACTATCGAAGAAGAACATCGATAACCAGAAGGAAGGTATGCCCAATTCTAGTTGAAAGAGGAATACATGAATTTATGAAGCAGTTTAGGACGACAACCAAGATCTGCGTCCTTGCTTCCTGACCTTCTATAGTCATCAAGGTTCAGAAGATTGGTGGGGATTATAGTTACATTGTGGGTGAAAATAGTACAAAAAAGAACTTTGTGAATGAGATAAAACTTGGGTCCTTCATAGTCTTGTCAAAACACTACACCGCTGAATGGAGCAGGACATATATTCCAAAATAGCAGTTGAAGGCAAAAGTAGTTGTATTAGTGTTTGTGGTTCAGTGTACTCAGTAGTCCTGGGAAGGAGTTTTAGGTCATGCGACGGTACTTAAGTTATATAGTTTTATGTGGAAGTCGAAGATGTAACAGCTTCGGTTTTGGTAGGGGAGTTAGAAGAAGCTGTCCCATCCGATAAGATATTTTGAAGGAAGTCTGCATAAAGTGGGTGTGTTCTTGCTTGGAATTCTTTGTTGAAGTAGTCCTAATAATGCACAAATTTTCAGTCCCAAGTTGGATAACTAGTGGACTTGTTCTTGTTGCCGAGAGAACACAGGTTCTATTTCCTGAGAGCAGAAAACATCAAATTGATCCTATGGTTTTTTCTTTTTTTCCTGTGCAAAAAATACACATATATCCGAGTAAGATTCAGAGGTATAAGAAACAATTATTATGGGAATTTTAGTTAAATTATTATGGGAATTTTGGTTAAATTATTATGAGAATTTTAGTTACTTGTATGATTTTGAAACATTAGTTTGATAAATCCAATATCTACTTGGTTTTCAATGCCTTCTTGGTTTTCAATGCCTTTTAACCAAAAAAAAATGCCTTTTTGGTTGGCTAAAGAATTGGCATGTATCTTGTTGTAGCATTCCAGGAGGTCAGTTATATAGTCTATTGGCTCGAAGCCATTCTTTCCCCCACTTGAATCGGCCAGCTCAATGCATTATGGGAGAGGAGACTGCAATAAAGTGGCTGTACAAGACGATAACTCCCTACACAATCCATTAAGGGAGAGTCTCCTCTCCTCGTTCGGTACATGGACGGGATATGACTTCACATCATTGTAAAATGAAGTCTCCATTGGAGGTATCTCCTGTTCGATACGTGGATTGGAGAATTTCCTCTTCTGGTTCGATACGTGGATGGGATATGGCTAACTTCGTTGTAAAATGAAGGCTCCGTTCCTAAGCTCTGGAAGTTTGTCTTCCTTCCAGCGGCCAAGGTTTCGTGGCAGCATCCCAAATATCAAAAAGGAGAAATTAGAACACTGATAAAATTTATAGAAAGATGACAATCTTTTTTAAATGGATTTTTGATATAGCTTATTAATATTGATTTCAAAAGTATATGGATTTCCACCGTAAACGGACATATTTTTGAAAGCACAACGGGGAATGATATTGAAGAGACATGAACATACCCTTTGCAAATGAGATAGTATAGTGGATTAGTAGTTCAACTGTTATCTATGTGACGTATAAGAAAAACAGTAAGAAAGTTGAGTTGCCTTCGTTATAAACTTTTACTCAAACAAATCACCTATGCATCAAGCCCAAGTTTCATTGTTGTGGTCCAAAACAACAATAGATTGAGAAAGAAATAGTGACTTGTTGATTGATACTCTAATCACTTACTGGGTAGAATGTGGAAAAATAGCACATTGTCAACTTAGTATCTTTTCATCATTGAACTTTACATTTCCTGGTTCATCAAAAAAAAAAACTTTACATTTCCTCTTTGGTGCTTTGGATTTAGGCTTACCAAAACCACAAAGAAATAAGTGAGACACATCAACTCAAACCTAGAAAATTAAGCTTAAATAATAACACACGTAAAGAAATATATATAAAATTGCATTTATCTCTTTTTTTTCAACATACTTACAAAACATTTTACAATGGTATTATTGTTCTTTTGAGGCAGTTTCTCTCCCCTTCTTACCCTGAAAAAGTAAGGTCACCTTGCGTCCTTGAACTGATAATTATCTTTCGGCTAACCTAGGGGTAGTACAGGAATATGCACCTGTTGTCCATCAACTAAGCCTTTCAGCTTGATCTTAGGCCCTGGCTCACCCTACGTGGACAGACCTTGCGGAGGAACCCTTAGGTTTTCGGGGCATTGTATTCTCACCGATATTTGCGTTACTAAAGCCGACATTCTCGCTTCCGCTTCGTCCACACCTGCTCGCGCGGGTCCTTCCCTGCGGAACACTCCTCCACCGATGCATTTTTACATTCCACAGCTTCGGCAGATTGCTTAGCCCCGTTCATCTTCGGGGCAAGAGCGCTCGATCAGTGAGCTATTACGCACTCTTTCTGGTGCATCCTATCCTACTATTTGTACTGCGATTGATTTGATATTATAATATGGGCCGACCGGCGTTTTTAGAGAGAGAGGGCAGATTTAAAATAATAAAAAAAAAATTTAGAGAGAGAGGAGAGAGAATTTTTTTTTTAATGTTTGAAGGCCGACGACCGGAAAATTGGCCGGCCGGCGACCTTCACCGGAGAAGATGATGAGGTGGCGTAACAGATGATGTGGCAGAGAGAGAAAATGAGATGGAGGAGAGAAAGTAACGGAAAGTTAAAGATAACAGAAAAAGGGACCATACGAGAATTATTGCTAAAGTAAGGAGCCAGTCAGGAAGCTGGTCACAAAGTTGGGGGCTATTTGGGAAATAACCCTTATAATATTTCAGATATTAAAGTAGGTAAAGCACAACCCCTCTGCTTTTATCTTCATGCATGGTCCGGGTCGTGGAGGATAAAAACGCTAGGACATGTACTCGGCGTGATATGGACCCTGTCAATCCTCTCTCAAAGAGTCGTTTCGTGGTCCAATATATGAAGCATAAACAGGACATGGCACGTTGTCCACTAGTATCCAACGCCAACTCTCTCTCTCTCTCTCTCTCTCTCTCATAAGTCATAACTCAGCTAAAACATAGAACTTCCAAGACAAGAAAACCCCAAGAGTCAATAGTTATTTAAGAACAACCGTGATACACATCCCGACACGAAATTCGACCGAAACCCGATAGGATGACGTGTCGGGCTGTGATCTAGAAAGTGAAAGTTCACTTTCTCTCTCTAGATTACAGCCCCACACGTCACCCCGCTGGGTTTTGTGCCGGGACGAGGAGCAGTTTCCATTTAAGAATTATCACTTCACTCAGGGGCGGAGCTACTTGAGGTTATCTCTGGCTGCAGGGAGGGGTAAATTTGTAAAATAACACACTAAGTTAAGACAACTCCATCTTCTTCACCAAACCAGATCCCGTCCCTCGTCACAGTCCATGAAGATGGCTATAGCAAGAAAATAAAATAGTCTATTGCTGAAAATTCATCACAATAAGAGAAGTTTTTTTCATTTATTTGGTTTTTCTTCAAATTTTTCTCCAAGAAATTATTTGATTTTTCTTTTTGAAATTGAATATAGTCATTACAAAAGCATCGATACATCATTGATACATTATAGATGTGATAAACACGATAAATTGAAATCTTAAAGAAACGGGCCTAAAATCCAACTAAACTACATGCTTAATAAAGTTCATCTAACTATATTAATTTAGGGTTAAGTCTGGCCAAAGAGATGGGTTTACATGCTTTTAAATTGAAGGGGGTTGTAAACCTAAGGTGGATTTCCACGTGGCTTCTATCAACCGAGATCGAAAACCCACACGTACGGCTGGGATATTACCACGTCACCCATTACCTATTGCCGAGATTTTACAATGAAGTGGCGCATAATCACAAGGTTACTTTAGTCTTTTCACAGTTTTGTCAGACTGAAAAGATCAAAATGACCTTGGCTTGTAAGGGATAGTACACTTGGGAGTATACTTTTGGGAGTCCCCCGTTCATTTTCCAAAGTAAAAGGACCTGAGTATAAAGTAAACTTAAAAAAAAGGGTCTAAACAATGCTTTGAGTAAAATAATAATTTTCTAGCAGAGTCCAAAACTTCACAGAAAGGTCTAACATTTTTTTAAGCAACACGTCTCATGAGTTCAAATTAAATATTTATTTTTCATCAATAATCAGTTTTTAAAACTTCAGTTGTTTACCTAAAAACCAGTTGAAAAGTAGGAAAATTAGGTCATCCATACTAAACCCTTATTCTGTTTGTCTTCTAAACTCTCTCTCTTTATTAACCCTTACTTCCCACCACCATATCCCATACAAATTCTTGAAGCTCATCCTTACTTCTTTACTTCTTATCTCACTTTTCAATAAAAAAACCCGAAAAACCCATCTCTTCAAATGTGTTTTGGAGGATCAAAAATGGGATTAATGGCAGTTTTGGCCACTTTTCTTTGTGCAGGAATAGCCACTGCTCAAACAGCTCAATCTCAATCAAGTTGCACAAGTGTAATCATTAGTATGGCTCCATGTCTAAACTACATTTCCGGAAACTCGTCAACTCCGTCATCATCTTGCTGTTCTCAACTCTCTAGTGTCGTAACTTCGAAACCAGAGTGTCTCTGTCAAGTTCTTAATGGGGATGGCTCGTCGTCAGGAATCACCATTAACAAGACTCAAGCTCTACAACTCCCTAAAGCTTGCAATGTTCAAACTCCACCTATTAGTAACTGTAACTGTAAGAATATTTTACTAGCTTGGGCATAACAAATTTCATTTTACAATAATATTTTCAAAGAAATTGAAACAAAAATGTTTCTAATATTTGTTTAACATTTTCTTTTTATCGTAAAACAGCATCTGGCTCGCCGGCCGGTTCTTCAGACTCTCCGACAAAACCAACAGGTACATGATGTTCAAGATTTGTACATTTCTATTTCCTTTGAAGGTTCTAAGTCATTTTGGGGCACATATAAGGTCTCAAAATATATTACTATCAATTTCATATTATACTAAAATATATAAAAGCACCAATTGATAATGTGTGTAGTTCTTTATCTTAAATTGTCGTGTTGATAATGTCTGTGGGGGTTACAGGAACGGGAACAAAAACAGTTCCATCAACCGACGGAAACTCATCGGAAGGAACTCTTCCAACTATGCACTTCACTCTGCTCGTTGTCACTCTTATTATTGCATCGTATGCTTCAACTTGAGCATGGGGTCGGTTCGACGGACATGTACGGTTAGACAGTGATGTATGGTTCTATTGTTTCTTTTCTTTGTTCTTGTCAGTGGTTTGATAGCACGGATTTGTCTCATTTATATAAAGAGAGATCCTGTCAGTTGTTTTCTTTAATTTCCCTTTCAAACGAGTGATGATTCTTAAATGTTTTCTTCTCTATATATATATAATAAACAACTTATTTTTTTTTATCTTTCTGTATGAGCGGCTCATATTTTTTTTGAGACAACTGTAAACATTGTATTATTTATATGTCAAAAGTTACAGATGAGAAAGCAAAGTTACAATGAGGGAGTTAATAGCTGAAAAGTATAAAGTGAAACTCAAATCCCTTTTGTTAACTGTAGTGGCTGAGTCATAAGCCGTCGAGCAAACCAACTCGTTTGTAGCAGTTTTTCGACCATCCTTCATAAGTGGAAGAGTAGCAACGAGGTCCAATAAACTGGTGTGTAGCATAATAAGATTCCATTGCAACCCATCCAAGCTCGAGCATGAGATCTCAAGAAACCAGCACGTACCACTCTATAAAGCTTTCGAGCAAATCAGTCCAAATTTGTCCCTGAAACACAAATAATAACACCTCCCAAGTAGGGTGAAAGAGGAATTTAATATCTCCAAAGAAGAGAATCAAGTTCCAGACAACGGAATCATCAGACCCAGGGGTACCCTCTTGACTTCTCTCGATAGAGAAATAATATCCAACTGTCTGTCAGAGGAAGAAAAATTGAATACCTGGTTAGGGTTGCTGGTCCAGTTCAAGTCGAAAGACTTAACTGAATCAGTTAAAAGAAGTAGCAAGGCTACTAAAGGTGGAGAGAGTGTGAATAAATCTGTATTCCATGACAAATAACGAACAAATCTATATTGAAGAACCATTAAAGAGATGTATCCAGCTCTAGAGAAGCAAACAGTTGTAGCAGTAGCTTGAGCAATATAGGTGACCAATTTACCAGGGTCAAATGGTCTGCCCAACACGAATAACCCGCACGCCCAACTACATGGTCCAGGGTCAAAGGGGTGCCCCAAACAGTAACATATATAGGCCCAAGAACTTGAAATTAAGTTGGGCCCAAAAAGTGTTAGGAAACAATTGTTAAAGGAGAGACCCAAGATTGTATTTGAGTGGACACATGTTGAGATGAGACAATCCCATTCATTATAAGACGTGTCAACTATAGGAGAAAGGGGAGTTTTGGGATTGACATGTGCGACGGTCACCGGAACCCTCACCATTCTCTCCTTTAGGCCGGAAAAGCGATGTTCAGGACTACCTGATCTTGGATTCAAAACACAGTGAGAGGAAGTACACATAGCTTTAAGCTCAAAGTGAAGCATACAATCCAAGAAATCACCCACACAAAGAAAAATTGGCCGGAAATGATTATTGCTATCTGAAACTTTGAGCTCGGCGGCGAGAAAACCATGAAGGTAGAATTCAAACAAACTTAGAATTAAACACTGATCTACTACCATCCTACTAAGCTTAAGAAACAAACCTTCTGAAAAACACAAAACAAGACGATGAAGATATACCTAATATAAAGAAAGAAGGAAGCACTCTTTAAACTCTAATACTCTAGATCTTGAAATAAACAGTCTTATTGAGGTGCTGGTGAGAGATAATAGGTGGTAGAGATGAGTACAAGAGAAACCTAGTAGAAACCTTTTTAAAGGCAAGGTAAGCCATTTCCTCCGATCAAAAGACCAAGGCACAGAATAACTTCTAAAAGACTGACCTGGAATGGACACAAGAAACTTGAAATTTTTGGTACCTATAAAGGATTCTTGAGAAAGATTAGACATAACTCCTTACCCAGATGCTTGCTTCCACCGTTTTTTTGTTGTTGAAAAATCTAAAATCCTGGTAGGCATCCTACAACAATTTGAGCGGCTCATATTTGATTCAATTTCAGACATTAGATGCTTATACCACATGTAGAAAAAAAATAAAAGAATTTAGCAATACCCCCTCACTAATGTCGTAGCGATACCCTTTTTTAATTGGATACTAGTGAAACCCCCTTTTTTCTGCACTTAAAAGTACGACAATAACCCTACACTTATTATATTTTCTTTTTTCCCCTCTCATATCACTATGGCCGACATAACACTCTTAACTTTAGTCTCCCATGAATTTTTCTATCTAATTTATATGTTTGCGGTTGACATAACACTCTAACTTCGATCTTTGCATAAATTTTTCTATCTAATTTGCAAGTTCAATAATAATTTATCTTCTAACTTTTTAATTTTTCGTTCAATTCATAATTTTAATTTGCATTTTTTTTATTTTTTTAATGTTTACGAGTTATAATTAATACAAAGAACGACAGATATCAGGAGGTCTTCTTCAAATTGGTTACTCTCGGAAACATAAATTTTAACGTAAAACAAAGAACAAATGAGATGTTAAAATTTTTCTTTGAATTATACGATTTTTATTTCGAATTCTTGTGATGTATTAAACTTAAATTTTCCATAAATGTTGTTAGTAAAGTAGAAAAAAGATGGATAAGAGAAAAAAAAAAAATAGGTATGAGAAGTGAAGATACGTCGGCAAAGCATACCATCGAACCGGTATAAGAGATCGAAGAAAAAAAATAGATAAAATAACAAGCATAAGGGTAATGATAATTGGACATCAGTAACGAGGGGAGTCGCTAAATTGTCGAAAAAAATACTAATCATTTTCTAATGTGAAATCTAAATGTGTAGTGCTTGGGGTGTGACAAGATTACTTATTTGGGTTAATTCTGTTTTGGCCCCCAATTTGTGACCAACTGATCATTTTGACCCTCAATTATGTCTGGCAGTTCATTTTAGCCCCATTATGTGTCTGACAGTTCGTTTTGGCCCCCCATTTTTTGACCAACTTACTAGCTTTGTCCTTGTGGCGATTCTGTAAATTCTTTTGTTTTTGTTTTTTCTTTTTCTAAATTATTTCTCTCTCGCCCTCTCTTCAATTTACCCCTTCTTGCTATTGCCACTCTTCATCTACCACAACCATCTTCTATCCTATCTAAAATCTGAACAAAAAATTCATCTCTAATTCTCCATTGTTTCACCTTACACCAGATCAACCATGAACTCAACAAAATCAGTGATTGGAATTCAAATCGAGCTTAGGTTTGAAAAGTCAGGCGGTTTTGAATTTATTTTTACAAAAAAACAATTTAATCGAAACTTATCATGGCAAATTTGAATCATCCAACTTCAATACCAGACCCGCTGCAAATCTCTAAACTTAAACACCATATTTAGTTTTTTATGGTAACCTCGTGTAAATCCTTAAACCTAAATACCCTGAACCTAAACACCATGTTCAGTTTTTTATGGTAACCCCATGTGAATCCCTAAACCTAAACACCCCATGTAAAATCCGATGCAATTTAGTCGAAACTTGTTAAAAACCATCTTCAGTTTATGATGGAAACTCCATGTAAATCCCTAATACCAAACACAAAATTTAAATCCCTCAACCCAAACACACCATGTAAACCTCAAAAGAAAAACTCATCCAACTTCAATACCAGCCCCGATGCAAATCCTTAAACCTAAACACAATGTTTAGGTATTTATGGTAACCCCATGAAAATTCCTAAACCTAAACACTCCACGTAAACCCCAAATGAAAAACTGACTCAACTTCAATATCATGCCCGATGCAATCAATTGCCCTTTAATTTTCGGTTTAAAGTTTTCCTTAAACCACTTGTCATTCCGATGAAGAAACCAGACATCTTATTTGAATAGATAAAAGGAGATAGAGAAAAATTTGGGTTCAGTTAGGGGAGAATGAAGAGAAAAAATACAGTCAAATATAGAAATAGAGTTTTAGAGAGAGAAACTATTAAACTTTTTCTAGGAATCATCTACTCTGGGAAATAAAGAATATGCACATGAAATGAGAAAAGATGTCAATGATTGATGAAGATGAGATAAAAGAAGATGGTTGTGGCCGTGGAGAGAGGCGGGAGAAAGAAGATGTAAGTTGACGAGAGAGAAATAAGTAAGAAATACAAAAAAGAAAAAAGAAAAAAAATAATTTACAACATTGCTACAGGGCAAAATTAGTAAGTTTATTAAAAATTCGGGGCCAAAACGAACTACCGGACACAATAGGAGGCCAAAAATGGCCAGTTGGTCACAAATTGGGGACAAAACGGAATTAACCCTACTTATTTCCTATCATTTATTATTAGGGGTTTCGTCCTTCAATAGAGTTGGGGTTTACAAGAGGAAACAATCGTTTGACCAGAGGGCATACATTCAATCCATGGTGGAGGTAAAATCCATCGTTTATTGAATTGTGGCAAGAGGTTAAATAAAGCAAAGGTAATAATGGACTTTCATTCCACCTTAACATAAGGGTCTTTATATGACCTTTAAGCCGTAAATGTCTTCAAATATGGTAGTTATAGGATTTATTCATTTCATGTATTTATCCATGATGTATCCACGTCATATTGAAGGTAATGATTCTTAGAGTCCAATGTCAAAAAAAAGAAAAAAAATTAAAACATTAATATGAGATTTGAACTTTCTAGACATTAGACATAATGCTCATGGGGGTTGGTAATTACAACTTCTCTCACCAGTTTGTGTTTGTTGTCGTCTCTTTTCACGTTCTTTTCTTTTGAACAAATTGGATTAAATTAGAGCAAAGAAAGAGTTGTGGATAAATTTAATAGAGATTGGAGAGGACATGAGGGATTGTAAAGAGATTTAGATTAGAGAGAGTTCGATCGAGAAAAAAGTTTGATCTAAAGAGAAATAAGTCGATCTAGATTTTAATCAAGATTGAGTTTTATAAATCTATAGTTTCATGGATCACACATTCCATTGATCTAGCTTTGCATTCGTACAGGGTGTAATTAATCTTGTTGACATTGTTTCGTGTGAGTAGTTAGAGAGAGGGGGGGGGGGGGGGAGAGAGAATTTGTTGCAGCTTGAGAGACAAGAAGGGTAAGAAGAGATAAGAGAAAGTTTTGTTGTGGATTGAGAGACGAGAAAAGGATGAGAAGAGAGAGTTCTCCAACAGATTGAGAGACTAATGAGGGTGAGAGACATCAATTTTTTTTAGAAGGGTGAGTTATAAAACCGTTTTCACAACTTAATTTCTGGTGGCAACTCCATAATTTATCAACCTTTTCTACCAACTGTTTTTTCCACGTAAACCGATTTCCACATCTTTATATTTTTAATGGTTCAACCACACAGTGAAAAATCGATTTCTCGTAATAACTAATTATTTTCAGCCGATCTTCTCTTATAATAAAAGAACTCACTAACTATTTTCTGCTTATGCCTTAATCGTTATTTTGTTGAAAAATAATTGTATTACAGTACATCACTAAAGAGCTTTAGTTGAAAATAATTATTTTGTTCCTTTTTCTCCCTCTCCTTTCTTCCCCTTTCTCCCTTCTCTCCTTTGTATCTACTTATGTCCCTCTTGTTCCTCCTTCCTAATTTATATCTTTTCCTTCCTCCCTATCTTATGAATGGGGTAGCCTGGCGAAAGATACCCTGATGGCGGATACCCTGATTTAGTATATACCAACCTTCTTGAGTGCCAACTGATTTGGAAAAAGCAAGCAAACTCTGAAAGATGTTTTATGTTTTTTTTAACATCTTCTCCTTGAAACACCTTGTTCGAAATTATGTAGTTCTTGATAGATCATTTTTTTGGGATACAATTTAAGAAGGTGCTTGAAGAATCAAGCAAATGACATGAGATTCAAATAAATGGTAATCAACACTAGATATGATGTATTCACATCGTGAAAATTCATGAATTCACCATCAAATCTAAGACACTACAGTAGCAAGAGGACATCGAGAAGACGAAATGAATAGTTTATCTTCGCTCAACAACTTCCGTTGTACTTTACGTTTGTAAGTTTTTTTTTTTTTTGAATTGTTCAGCGTGTGCCTCGAACCCCTGACCTCCAAGGTGGAAGGTTGTATCTCTTACCACTCCAACCAAGGATTGTTGGCCTTTACGTTTGTAAGTTCCGTGTTGTAATTTACTTCTATAAATCTCGTGTTGTACTTAGAGGAGTCATTGAGTCAAAAATCTCATGATCATGTAATGTTCTAGATTAGTTTCATTCATATGAATGATATTGGTGGTTTAACTCAAAACGAAAGTAACTAAGGAAAAGGGTGACTTTTTTTTTTTTTTGTTAAAAGGGAAAGGGGTGACTTCATCAACAAAAAAAAAAGGGAAGGGGTGCGTTTACGAACATCTTTGCCACGCCTAGGCGCGTCAATAAGTCTAATCCAAAAAAGAGAAGGGTATAAGAGGTATTTTGTCACACAAATATTAATAACCGATTTCATCCCAAATTTCTCTCTTTGTTTGCTCGAACGAGCCACAGACAGTGTGAGTTTTAGATTCATTTGAAATTTAAACCAACTTTTTAAATTCTCCCTCATTTTGATTTTTCTAGGGCGAATTTCGAACTATCTTTCTGTATTTTAAGATTGTTTTCATTCTTCTTCGTGATTTAGAGACTTGTTATTTGAATTGTTTTGATCTTTGAATTTGATTATTAACAAAAGTGTGAGAAATGGCGGGACAAAATCCATCTTCAAACGTAGATCTTTTTGATGCTTACTTCAGGAGAGCAGATTTAGACCAAGATGGTAGAATTAGTGGAGCTGAGGCTGTTTCTTTCTTTCAAGGTTCAAATTTGCCCAAAAATGTTCTTGCTCAGGTACTGATTAGTTATTCTTATATCTTCTAATTAGGTTTTAAATACCCAAGTTGAGCAGTGTTTTATAACACAATAGATTTTATGTTTAAGTTGTTTAACTTTGTTTGATTGATAATTAAGTGGTGATTATGTATGGGTGGATAAATATCTTTACTCCACTTAAAAAGTGAGTGCTGATTTTGTAGCTGATGTCTAAATTTGTTTGAGTTTTAGCTCTTCTTTGGATAAGTTGAAGTAATTGAGAATGACCCATATTATGTAATTTTAGTATGAAAACAAGGTTAATTACAGCAATGAAGATGAACAAAACGAGAAACTCTCGACAATTCTTACATTGTTTATCTAATATGCAGATATGGATGCATGCTGATCAGAACCGAACTGGTTATCTCGGAAGGGCAGAATTTTATAATGCTCTTAAGCTTGTAACTGTGGCACAAAGTAAGAGAGAACTAACTCCAGATATTGTCAAAGCAGCATTGTTTGGACCCGCTGCAGCTAAAATCCCGCCACCACAAATAAATCTTGCTGCCACTGCTGCACCACAGAGTTCTACTGCCCCTCAAATGGGTGCAGCTGCTGCCGCTGCATCCCAAAATCATAGCTTCCGAGGGCCACAAGTGCTGCCGAATATGAGTGTGAATCAGCAGCAGTTTCCATCTCAAGCAAATCAATATATGAGGCCACCAGTTCCCACTGCTAGTGGCTCCCTTCAAACACAGGGTGCCCCAGGTCAAGGATATTCTGCACGAGGCACAATGACTCCACCACATCCTGCCAACTCAAGTGTTTCTACTGATTGGCTTGGTGGAAGGTCGGGTGGCCCTTCACTAGATTCAAACTCTCAAGTCCCAAATAGAGGCGTTACTCCTTCGATGGGTCAGGATGGGTTTGGGATGGGCCTATCAGGATTAACCAGTTCATTACCACCTAGACCACAACTGAGCTCTGGGCCTACACATTCAGTTGCACCAAGACCGCAACTATCTAAGGATTCTAAAGCATTGGTTGCTTCCGAAAATGGGTTTGCATCTGATTCCATTTTTGGTGGAGACGTGTTTTCTACTTCCTCATCACTACCTAAGCAAGATGCATCTTCACCCACTTTCTCTGCAAGCACTGCACCTGTCTCTTCCTCCATTATTCCAGTATCTACTGGGGCTCAATCTTCAGCTAAGCAAAGCCCACTTGATGCTTTACAGAGCACATACACTATGCAACCTGCCGGTACGCAGCTTCAGCGTACGCAATCGGATGCTAAACAAAACCAACAGATCCCAACTCAGAGTACTTCTACAGAAGTGTCATCTGGTATTTCAACAGGAGCCGGAAGTTCATCTCTCAGCCAATCCCAGCCTCCATGGCCTAGGATGACTAAATCCGACATCCAAAAGTACACTAAAGTATTTGTAGAGGTAGACACAGACAGAGATGGGAAAATCACTGGTGAGCAGGCGCGAAATCTGTTCCTGAGTTGGAGACTTCCAAGAGGTAAGATTTGGCTGTTCAAATCTCAATTTTAGAGGCATTGATCAATTTTATCAATTACCATAAGAGATATTGAGAACTTCTGAGTATAGTTTACCTGATGCTGTTATGTGCTTAACCAGAAGTCTATTTCATTTGTTTGTGTAATATAAGCTCTTACATTTAGCAATATAAATATTTAGTTTAGCTATCCAGTACTTTCAGCATACCATTTATTCGTGGGGACTTGATTGGAACCAGTACATTTGAGTTTGGGTAAAGTTGTAGTGCTTGAACCAATTTTGTAACTATCGTATTGAAGGATACAACTAGTTGAGAACCTTTTTGTTGTAGTAGATTCTACTAGATGTTGTTACATCGTACGAATAAAATTCAATGCGTTGTTGTTGTCATCAAAGAGTCCATATTAACAAGTTTGACACAAATTTATGGTAACCATCTGGTGTTCAGACCATGATCGCATAGCAGAATTTTAAAACTAAATCAAATTTCTTGTTCCAGACATTGTCTTCCCCTTACTTCCATATTAAAAGTTTGGAGTAGTAAAACTACATAGTACATAGTTTGGTGTGATGGACATGATATCTGTAATTGCATAGCCCTTAATGCAGGTTAATCATTAATTTTAGACCATACACATTTAATCATGTAAAAAAACAAGGAATCTAAATCAAATTTCTTGTTCCAGACATTGTCTTCCCCTTACTTCCATATTAAAAGTTTGGAGTAATAAAACTACATAGTACATAGTTTGGTGTGATGGACATGATATCTGTAATTGCATAGCCCTTAATGCAGGTTAATCATTAATTTTAGACCATACACATTTAATCATGTAAAAAAACAAGGAATCTGAAGAAATATCTATTTGTTATTATTATTATGTGCTGTCAAGTGCTTTTAATGCTGTAGTCTCCATGTAGATTGCCTAAGAAGAATCTATTTCGGCTAATGTTCTTGGTTTTGTTTTTTAGCAGCTTTTTTATTATTATTATTATTATTATTATTTTTTATTTCTGAGGTATCTTGTGCTGTGGTACATAGAAAGATTAAACCATTATATCTTTCAACAATATGCTCATTCTACTATTCTTATTTTCGTCATGTCAGAGGTCTTAAAGCAGGTGTGGGACTTATCTGACCAGGATAGTGATAGCATGCTTTCGTTGAGGGAGTTCTGCACTGCACTCTATTTGATGGAGCGATACAGGGAGGGGCGTCCTCTTCCAGAAGCACTTCCAAACAGTATCATGTTTGATGAAACTCTTCTGCAACCTGCAGGTCAACCTGCAGCTGTATATGGAAATGCAGCTTGGGGGCCCACTCCTGGTAAGATTTCAGATTGTCATTCTCCAAGAAGCTTCATTTATTGCTGGGGTTTGGATTCATCTTTTTCCCTTGATTAGGGATGCAACAATATCAAGGTATGCCTGGTTCACGGCAAATGATACCTCCCGCTGGAGTCAGACCGCAAGGCCCTCAGATTCAAGTTCCATCCTATCCTCAGGCTGATAGAGGAGGGCAGTCCAATCAACAAAAGTCAGGAGTACCTGTATTGGAGAAACACCTTGTAAACCAACTCAGTAAAGAGGAGCAAAATTCACTGAACTTCAAATCTGAAGAGGCAACAGAGGCAGATAAAAAGGTCTTATTTTGTTGTTTTTGTAAATGCTTTACTAGCTATCTTACTCATTCATCCGCTTATCTTATGTTCTGCTAGTGTTCCTTTATGTATATTGAAGTTTTGGGCTTTTGATATTTCTGCATCAAAACGTTCAGACTTTCTGGTTGCAGCATTTTAATGCAAAATCTCGAAAAGTGTTACATAACTTATTGGCTAGACCGTGAAATATTTCATGACAAACCAAAGTATCGCAGCCATAATATTTCCACATTTCCACATAACGCTTATAAAAGATTACTTTGAAGTGGCTGTTCTTCAGCTTTTCACCAACATTAGTGTTATATGGAGCAGTTACTCAAGATCTGTTTTAGTTCTAGTTAATTGTTTGAAGAATTCTTTGAGTTATAGTTGTTTATTTTACTTATTTCGTATGGTCAACCTACACAGTAGCTTCCACCATGTATTATATCACTTTCTGACTAGTTCTTTTTGTATATTTGAAGGTAGAAGAATTGGAGAAAGAGATTTTGGGTTCAAAAGAAAAGATAGAATACTACCGCACTAAGATGCAGGAACTTGTGAGTAAATTCTTTTTTCCCTTTCCTTGAACTAGAAATTCTTCAAAATATTATGAGGTGTTTAGCTAAAGCCTCGCATCACACAGACGTGAGAGCCTATACTGCACATTTATTCTTAATAAGTATATCATTTACATATTAAATCCCAAATTATAACAATTCATTGGAAATTGAAATGTGATGGACCTTTAAACTATGAGTGCATAAATGTATTAATGTCTTGTTCTAATTGATGAATTTTTTTTTCTTTTGAAGCCTCTCCTCGTCCAAGGATTATTTTGTTCATTTGTTTCAATAATTCCGATGAGGTTGCAGACAATGTGAATTCCAATAGAATTTTTCTTGTTGATGTTCAAAAAAAGGGTCACTTTCTTGATAGGAAATTCTATTTCATCAGTAGGCCTTCAGTAGTAGCTTAGAAGTGTCACAAAATGCCTTTGTAGGTTAAGATGAATTGCATATCAAATATCTATTCACCAATGTGAGCCCCATTATTTGATTCGGGTTTTGGTTTTTGTTTGGCATGCTTCAATGCGAAGAGAGTACTTTTTCTTTGTACCTTTGCTTTCCATAGGTCTTCGCAGTGAAATAACATGATTTTTCATTCCAACCTTGATAATAGGATTTGACTGTTGAGAACTTTTCTCTCCCGAGGTCCAAACTCTCGTAGTCTCGTTCCCACCCCCCATCCCTAAGAATTTCGTGAAGTTGAGCTATAATAGTAGTCATACCATGTTCGCTTCTTCGTAGTCTGATATTGTATTTCTCCTACCTAGCTACCGTCTTCTGATTGCATCTCATTGTGGATGTTTGATCAAGCCCAAGATTTGTCCATAAAGGGCCTTTGTCACTCCAGCAGTCTTTGCAATACCTGGATCTTGTCCCCTTTCCCTTGTTTGAATTTTATAAATCTTTGGAACACAAATCTTCATTTGTACCCATATACGGTACTATCCCAGATTCCCAGTGGAACCTCCTTTCAGTTTCTAGTGGACTTGACTCTTGTGTTGGATTTTGGCTGATCTTGTACAAGAGACAATTTTGAGAGGGTAACAGTATATTTCTATGGAAAAACACATTCTTATCCTTATGTATAGTCAATTCAAAGTCATAACAGTCTTATGCGGTAGTCGTGGAGATAAGGGTGCAACTGTTGGACCATTCAGGAATCAGGATATTTCATTAAGTTGGGATGTATCAATAACATGGATTACTTAATATATCGTGGCACAATAGAAAATCAAGTGTTATATTGTTTTAGTTGACAAGTCTCTGACCAATTTGGTTCAATAATGTAGCAAAATCTCTTTTAGGATATTTGATCTTTGAGATAGTCACTACTTGGAGTTACTGGGTTGTTTATGTAATATGGCTTACTGATTTTGACTTATCTTGTGATGAACGGTTAACAATCAACTACCACGTTTACTTGATTGTTATCTCTTTGTTGCCAGGTTTTATATAAGAGCAGATGTGATAATAGGCTTAATGAAATAACAGAGCGGGCCTCTGCTGATAAAAAAGAGGTACCTCTTCAAAACCATGACAGGCATATCCTTTTTGTTGCTTAAATTTTTTTCATTTTTTTATATCGTTTGTAATTTTGATTCAGGTGGAGTCATTGACTAAGAAATATGAAGAGAAATACAAGCAAGTTGGAGATATAGCCTCCAAATTAACTATAGAAGAGGCTACCTTTCGTGATATTCAGGTAAATCAACAAAGTTCCTGCATAGAAGTCCTGAAGTGCTCCCACTGTTTCGCCTCATTTGTGAATAATAAAGTGCTTTAACTTTCAATTCCTTTTCTTTTCTTCAAGGTTTTCGACAATTGATTTTCCTACATCAATATTATTCATTTGCAGGAGAGGAAAACGGAGTTATACAATGCAATTGTAAAAATTGAACAAGGTGGCAGTGCTGATGGTATTCTCCAGGTATTTAATATTTAACTATGATGTATCACTAGAAGCAATCTACGAATTTGTATTATTCCAATATCTTGGTGGTCTGTCCAGGTTCGCGCAGATCGTATACAAGCAGACCTTGAGGAGCTAGTGAAGGCACTGAATGAACGTTGCAAGACATACGGGTTACGTGTTAAGCCAACTGCACTAGTTGAACTTCCTTTTGGTACGTCTGTTCGATATTTACTTCTTGCGTATCCTTTGTAACCTTTCTTCCATTGAAATTGCATCTTTAATTGCAATTTCTTTGTCTTGCCTGCTCTGCTATTAATTCTTGTTTTTGTATGACTATTGAATTCCTATTATTACGGTATCAGACTTATTTGTGGATTGTTAATAGGCTGTGGTCTTATTAACTTAGTTGATATCGTGGGGATTTTAAATTTATGATATCAATGTTCCTTCATAGTCAGAATATTTAACTGTTCCACAAGGGAGTGATTATCCTCTGAGCTTCCTTGTTTCTCCTCTCATCGGTTTTCCGTATTAGTGGGTGTCGTATAGTTTTAGTTGTGTGGAACTGTTTTATGTTTCTGGAAGTTAGAAGTGAAGTTTAAACGGATTCAACAGGTGGACTACCTTATATTGGCTATAAGATTTATTTTGGTTACCATTATGAACTAGATGATACTATGAGATATACTGATCATACTACTGATTTTATTATTTGAATAAAATGAGTTGAAGTAGCGGTAGTAATTTGCGATCAAATTATGTGTTTATTCCTGTCACGATTGTTGTGTTTTTTAACATTGTGTTTCAGAAATGGATCGATTGGTTATTCTTTATGCCATGTGATTGTTTACGGGCTTTCTCATATTAATCCTTCTGTGTCTGTTAAGGCTGGCAACCTGGCATCCAAGAGGGAGTGGCTGATTGGGATGAAGACTGGGATAAGTTTGAAGATGAAGGTAAAACAGACACTAGTTTGCGGTGACATGTTGCCTTGTTTTCTTTCTGTTTTGTTACATGGATACCTTTTTTCAGTACAATCTTCTTTTGCTACATCGGACACTTGAATTCTCTTGTTGGAAACTAGTACTTGATAATTGGGTATAATGTGAGGTTTCTGGTTTTGTACGTACATCTTCTGTACTTTACACAGTCCTGTTAGGATCATAATATACGACTCTAGGTGAACGTATTAATGTCAGAATGGTTAAAATAAAAGTAAAAATTCTTTAAATTAAAGAAAATAAAGGACTTAATGACTAAGAGAAGAAATATGTCTAGTTCTGGTCTTTTTCAGTTACCATGTCTGATAGCTCACACCAGAGTCACATACTCCTGCGGGAACATCCGTGCTAGGATCAATGACATATCTATTCTGAAATTCATCAAATGTCTCTCGTGAGGGTGCCAGGTATGCAATGCGACTGACTTCATGAGATCCACTTTCAGGATTTACGTTTGTCAAGGAGCTCACACAAGATGTGCAGAACATTGTAGCCCCTCCGAAAGAGAAATCTGTTTGGAAGGAAAAAGCTTCTGCGGATGAAGTTTTGCCTGTAGATTCATCCTCAACTGCTGATAGCAAATTCGACAAGCCTAATGGTACTATCCCGCATTCTAACGAGGACGAATATCATGCTCATAGTGAAGATGAGTCGGCAAGAAGCCCATCTGGAAGTCCAACAGGAAGAAGTACAATGGAGAACTCGTCCGAAGATTTCCGAGACACTCATGTGGAGAAGAACGAAGACGCTTCGCCTCGTGCCAAAGAAAGATACAGGTGTGGCTACTGCTTCTTGTGACTACTGTTTTTTTTTCATTTAGCTTTTGTCTGCTTTACATTGATTAATGACCTTAAAAAGAAGCATTTGATTGAATCTCTTATACACTATTTTTATTAATTAAATTTTTTGTTTTTGGATTATAAAAAATTAGCCATTTATGATTTGAGTTCTCTGCTTGTGCAGTGACCACGGTGGTGCGGAATCATTTATTTCTGGGGACAAAAATTTCGACGAACCTACTTGGGGTACATTTGACACTAATGATGATACTGACTCAGTATGGGGCTTTACGAAGGTGAGTTATCTTTTAAGCATTCAACTTTGCAGTCCATGAATAACAAATTGCTATTTATTCGAACTGACAGGTGGAGCATGTTATCCATGTTTACACTATGTTATACAGATACACAGTGCCTTATAAAATATATCTTCAGGTGTAATTCCTCCATTATCAATTAACTTTGACATGATATTATTAACCTTATTGTATTGGAACATTTTTGGTTCTTTGGCATATCTGAAGAAGTGTGCAAGTTCGGGAGCTCTTTCTAGACTTGACTTAATCCACGAGATATCTTTCGTTGGCTGAAATAATGAGTCGGGATTTCCTGCTGGCAGGGATGCCTGTTTTGTATGCTCTGTTCCCATTTGAAGTTTCATTATAGTGGTTGAGTAAAAGAGTTTAAATTGTCAAACATGTTAAAATTGGAGGTTGTCAAAATGGTCAAACTTAGATCTCCTATTTGTGAAAACACATCTTGGATGTTCATTTAATATGCAAAATTGATGTTCTCAATTGCCCCCGGTAATGAAGGTTGTTTATTATATAACCTCCTGCTTGAGAGATGTCTATCTATAGATTACGAGGTTTGCTTATGCGCTGATACATTATTTACGAAAATTAATCTACTTCTAATGCTTTAGAAGCTCTTTATGCTGATTATTATGTTGCATTTTTTGTCTGTTAAGCTTAATATGGCCTATGTAGTGTCTAGAATATTTATGGTATATTACACTATTTTCTCTATATTTCTTACTAGTTCGGCTATTAATTTGTTATAGGAGTCTGATCATGAGAGAGACAAGGAGAGTTCTCTCTTCGGCTCTAGCGGCTTTGGTCTAAATCCTATAAGAACAGAATCACCTCAAGGGTCCAGCTTATTCGGGGGAAAGAGAAGCCCATTCAATTTTGCAGATTCTGTTCCAGCCACCCCACTCTTTAATTCAGGTAACTCTCCGGCGAGATACAGTGAGGGGTCTCATGAAGAGCACCTCTTTGACAACTTCGCCAAGTTTGATTCATTCAGTATGAACGACAATGAATATTTTCCTCCACAAGATAACAGAAGCCTTGCAAGGTTTGACTCTGTTCGCAGCACCATGGAGTCTGAACATAGTCAAGGGTTGCCCTCTTTCGACGATACAGATCCATTTGGTTCAAGTGGTCCCTTTAAGATATCATCAGAAACTCCAAGAAGAGGTTCTGATAGTTGGAGTGCTTTCTAGTTTGGTAATTCAGGACAGGAAACAATTAGTTTCTCTCTTTTCCTCACTCTACGCCTCTCGACAGAGTTCTTCATCTAGAAACAGTAACCAGATGGTCGTGCTGTTGTTTCTGATTCTTTTATCTCTTGGCTTGGGGGGTTGGATGTTTTCTTCATCTTTTTTCTTCTTTCGATTTGGGAAACTATCTTGATAGTTACTATTGAAATTTCTTTATATCATATATATTGTTTTTTATTTGGAAGTCAGAATTTGGGTTTTTTTTTGTTTGGCTGCTTTCATTTCTCCTTTTTACTCAGACTGGAATTGAAATGAGGATGATAAAAGTGGTAGAGAGTGGCTGATGTATCTAACCAAATCTTTGTTGGGTTTTGCAAGCAGAAGAATTGCGCTCCTAAATGGTGTTTGGTGCACAGGAATGCACATAGGATCACATACAGAGTGAAATAGGATTCTCCCAAACCGAGGGAGTGGGACAATATGCAATTTCTTTTCCTTTTGGAATTGAAAGTCATATAATCTACCGAAAATATCAATCTCTATCAATACTATTCATGACTAAACGAATAAGTATACTACCATGTTGCTCTTAATAATCATATTGAAGACTTGCTATTGCTTTCTTAGTAATAACATTTACTTTTGCACGCCAATATGATTCTTAAAAGCTACTTTTAGAATTCAGGAATGATAGAAGTTGTAGGCTGATGGATGTAATTTAGTTTTAGGCCAGCGCTTTGGGGAAAGCTAAATAGTTTTGTGAAGACTTGTAAAAAATTGGTCAATTTTGTTTGACAATTTTATTTAGGGGGAAAGCAAAATACTTCTCCACCTCAGCTCTCTCTCTCCACCTCACCTCACTCTCTCTCCACCTCACCTCACTCTCTCTCAACCTCACCTCTTTATCTTCTCCTATTAGGTCGCCGGAGAAGACAAAGCGGTGAGGTGGAGAGAGAGTGAGGTGAGGTGGAGTGTTTTTTTTTTATTTTCCCGGAAAATTTCTAAAATCTACATATTCCCTTTAAAATTTCACACCCCGGAAACTATTTAGCTTTCCCCAAAGCGCTGGCCTAGTTTTAGCACCACATCTAGGACTATCAAATCTTGCAATTTTCTTAGGCGTTTAATGAAATCTTAGGTGTTTAATGAAATCATGGCTCCTGCAAGATTTCATTATTAGATGGAAACCTAACGGCTTCTTCAACCGTATATTGTTTCTACTATTGATTTTGGTGAACTTGAGAGTAGTTAGATATCTTCCATGTATCTCATATTCTCAGTTCTACTTGGCCACCAATTTGTACACATTTTAGGGGTTCCTAGAGAAAGTGGAAGTTTAGTGTGTTATATGGTGGGATCAAGTAGGTGGTGAGAACTAATTGCATTTGAAAGGAAGATCTCGTGCTTCTTTGCTGATGGAGAAAGAAAAACAGAACAAAACAAATCATTCTTCCCTTGATTTGAAAAAGAATTGCTTGCCATGCATTAAATAAATCTAGGTTGGTCTGAAGACTTTTGCTTCCAAGCGTTTAAGTCTGTGATCTCATCCTTACGACTTTGAGAGCTATAAATTTGCATACATTTTTCACATTTTCATCATCTCATCTTGTAACATCTCCATTGTACAAGTGTGAGAAAGATAGAGAGATCAAGAGAGTTTGTAAGTGTGAGGGTGACAGAGTGGTAGCAAGATTTTGTAACTGGAGAATGCACTAGATTTTGTGTGCGGTAACTCTGAAAAGTTGTAATGCGACTCAAAGAGGGCGTAGGACTTGCTCCAAAGCTCTATAAGTCTTTTGTGTCATTATTCTTCATCTGTTTCGTGGTTATATTGTATTATTCACCATTGCATCCTAAAATTGTGGTATTAAAAAACTCCAAGTAGACTCAAAATGAACTGTTGGAACTGACTGTTGATCGAACTTTTCTCTTCTTCCTGTCTCTTTCACTCGAAACTGTTGGAATCGGAGCCATTTTTGGCTCGACCCGACTCATCAAACTCAGAAACCGAACGCGCCATTGCGCTCGTCTCGTCGAGCTCTTCAATTTAGAGCAAAGAATTACTCGAATCCGATTCCGGATGACTGAGAAATTCGAGTTTGAAGTTTGGATGAAAAAACGGTTAAGTTAGGGTCTGAAACGTCAAACGGGACAAGTTAGATCAGGGGCTGTTTGAGCGAACCACGCGCATACAAATCTGGACGGCACGCGTTCGATGCGCGGGATTTGGCGCGATCTAACGGTCGCGCGTTCAGGTCTTCGGGATGATGTCGGGAGGCGCCCAGAAACGTTGGATCTGAGCGATCCAACGACGCGGGTCTTGTCCGCTTCGGGCAGCCAGTGGGCTAAGCCCAGATCTTTGATCTAACGGTCATTCTCGCCATCTGTTGGGCGCGCGTCGGGACTGATCTAAGGGTGCGCGTTCCTTCCGAGAATTTGACCAAGATCTGACGGTCTATAACCCAACCGACCATATAACTAACTCAGATTTCGTTTCAAGTCCACAAAATGAAGTGATATGTCCCTTCAACCCAACAGACACATGTATCCATTCAACTCCTATATAAACCAACCAAACCCACTTCATTTTTCATCAATTCATTCTCTTCTCTTCTTCTTTTCTCTTCTAACAATTAGAAGTTCTGGTTTGCCTAGAATATCTAAGAGTTAATTCCTATATGGCCCCCTACTTTGTGACCAGCTTCCTTTATGGCCCCCAAATTTCTGTAAATTCAAATATGGCCCCCTATTTTCATGGAAATGTCATAACTACCCTTCCCAATTAATATATTTTCAAAATAAAATTAAAAACAAAATCCTAAATTCCACCTCACTTCCCTCTCCACCACTCATCTCTCTCCAACTCACCTCTCTCTCTCTCCAAGTCAGCACTCTCATGAAGGTCGCCGGCCGGAAAATTTTCCGGCAGCGACCTTCAAACTTAAAAAAAAAAAAAAAAAAAATTCACTCACCTCTCTCTCTCTCTCTCTCTCCAAGTCAGCACTCACATGAAGGTCGCCGGCCGGAAAATTTTCCGGCCGGCGACCTTCAAACTTAAATTTTTTTTTTTTCACTCATCTCTCACTCTCTCTAAAAATTCCGGCGAAGGGGGTTTCCCTTCGCCGGAATCTGGTCTGTTGAAGGGAAACCGACCAGATTCCGGCGAAGGGAAACCCCCTTCGCCGGAATTTTTAGAGAGAGAGAGAGAGATGAGTGAAAAAAAAAATTTAAGTTTGAAGGTCGCCGGCCGGAAAATTTTCCGGCCGGCGACCTTCATGTGAGTGCTGACTTGGAGAGAGAGAGAGAGAGGTGAGTGAAAAAAAAATTTTTTTTTTTTTTTTTTTTTAAAGTTTGAAGGTCGCCGGCCGGAAAATTTTCCGGCCGGCGACCTTCATGAGAGTGCTGACTTGGAGAGAGAGAGCTGAGTTGGAGAGATAGGTGACGTGGAGAGAGATGAGTGGTGGAGAGGGAAGTGAGGTGGAATTTAGGATTTTGTTTTTAATTTTATTTTGAAAATATATTAATTGGGAAGGGTAGTTATGACATTTCCATGAAAATAGGGGGCCATATTCGAATTTACAGAAATTTGGGGGCCATAAAGGAAGCTGGTCACAAAGTAGGGGGCCATATAGGAATTAACTCAATATCTAATTAGGAAGTATTTCTAGAAGTTCTGGTTTGACTAGAATATCTAGAAATGGAAGAAAGAAGTTTTGAGTGAAGTGATAACCAAAGGTCGTCTAGAACATCAATTCAATTCACTTTCTTCTTCTCTTCCCTTCTAACAATTAGAAGTTCTGGTTTGCCTAGAATATCTAATTAGGAAGTATTTCTAGAAGTTCTGGTTAGACTAGAATATCTAGAAAAAGGAAGGAAGAAGTTTCAAGTGATATTTGAATTTCCGAAGCATATAGAAGATCATCCGCATTAGTCCAAGAGCTCATAATACTTACAAAGGTTCGTCCGCTTTCAGAATAAAGAAGTACCATCTTAAAACTCTGAAAGGAAAGTCGTTGTATCCCGAAGGCATACACCCTAACGTTTGGTACTGTTACGGGGGTGTAAAATGTCTTAAGAAAAGAGAATTTATTCTTGCCTCGACTACACTAACACCTATCTCGGTTAGTCCGAAAGAAGGAATATTGATAAATCATTATTCCTTAATAGTTTATCTCTCTATAAGTTAGAGAAAGGAAACTCTGTCTAAATCAAGCCAAGACAGAGAGAAATCGACTTATCGATTGATAACCAGAGGAACAACAATCTTAAGACATTTTACATAACAATTATTTCTCTGGTTATAAGATTTTGATCTGGGTTATTTTCTGTGTGTTTCAGAAAAAATGGCAAGAACAAGAACAACCCTACGGGTTCTTCAGCCTAACACCACATACGTGGAAAACCCAGAGATGTTCAAGGGAACTAACTTCGCTCTGAAGCGGAAGCGTCCATCTTAAAACAGAGGCAAGTCGAGGAAAAGGCAAAGGCCTGTCGAATGCTACAAATGTAGAAAGCGAGGCCACCTAGCCAAAGATTGTCACTCCACATATGACAATCAAGGGGAAAAAGCCGATTACCAAGCTTCATTAGCAAAAGACACCGAAAATCGGAATCACCGTCTAATGATTACTGAATTCGAAAAGGCGTTTGATATACTTCATAAGATGAACCTCTGTGCAGAGGTACATGAAGATAACCTGGTTAACAACCAGAGATGGTGGGTCGATTCTAAGACAAATCATCACGTTTGTAGTGACAAAAGCCTATTCTCTTCCTATACAGAGGTAGCCGAAGGAGAGACCTTATTCAAGGAAAACGGTTCGACCACCCAAGTCAAAGGAAGGGGAAAGATCGTGTTAAAATTCACTTCCGAAATAGAGGTGACTTTGACCGATGTACTCCATGCTCCAGACAATCAAAAGAACTTGATTTCTGGTTCCCTTTTAAGTGAGAACGGGTTCAGATTAATCTTTCTGTCAAATATCGTTATCATATTTAAGAAAATGATGTATATTGGAAAGGGCCACTTATGTGGGGGGTTATTTCAATTAAATGTTACCCATGTAATGCCGAAGACACCTATTATTAATAAAATTAATAATTATTCGTATATTGTTGAGTCCTCCAATATTTGTCACGAAAGATTAGGACATGTGAATAATAAGTCATTAAAGAAATTAATGAGCTTGGAGTTAAATTCCGAAACTCGAAATTTACTCAAGACGTACATGTCAAACATGTGTATAGTCAAAAATGACTAAATCGTTGTTCAAGTCTTTAGACTTAATTCACAATGAACTCTGTAACCTAAAAACGGTTCAAACATGAGGTGGAAAAAGGTAATTCATTACCTTTATCGATGACTCCACTTGTTCCTGTTATATTACTTACTAAAGTGTAAGGATGAAGCAATCGAAAAGTTCGAGCTTTATAAAATCAAAGTAGAAACTCAACTTTGTAAAAAGATTGAGGCTTTGAGAAACGACTGAGATGGAGAGTATGAATCTCCTTTCGCCGAGATATACGCCAAGAATGGCATAGTTCATCAAACGGCGACTCTTTTTGTATAGTGAAAGCACAGAACATTAGAAGGGATAAAACTCGATCAGTGGAGATTAAAAATCGATGATCAATCTAATCTCAATGGATTTTGTGAAGTATTTCACTAAAAATCTACTACTAGCCATGAACAGAAATAAGGTTCAACCCATGGTGACCATGAATGTTGACTTAGTTGATGACTCTTAAAATATCTTCTCGACAACAGAGACATCGAAAAACTAATCGACACCTTGACCACCAAGTATCGACATAAATACTGGGTGTGAAACCGTCTATCGAGAATACAGAGAGCGATCAATGATGAATACATGATCCTAAAGGTTCAATTCGATGACGAATCGAAGAAGACAACCACATAAGCAATCGAAGAAGTGTGTCAAGACAAATGTCAAAACCTAAACGGTTTGACAAGGTCGATGACAGAATGTTCTCGTTATACAAATAGTTACGAGACGATGAACTGTTCGAAAGAAATCATCGGTCTGAGATAATGAAAAATTCTGTGAAACATTCTCGAATACAAAGTTGACGGAGAATGCAAAATTCTGAAATTAAACTTGTCTTCGAGAAAGTAAGTTATTTCGTATAACATATTCAGGCGGTAAATAATATAATTCTCTAGAAGGTTCTTAGGCCTGTCTAAGAATTACAAGGAATCCTCAGATGTGTTAAACGGAAGGACCTTGGCTGAAAGATCTCGAAATCAGGAGCTATTATAAATAAATACTTAAGTCTTTGTAAGGAGGTCCCTAGTTCTGTATCATTACAGAATAGTCCTTATAAATCCTCATGGCAACCTAATCTTCTTGGATAGACAAGAGAATTAAGGTTGATAAGACGTAAAGTTGAATATTACATCATTCGGTCTAGACGTGACTCGAATAGTAAATTCAAGGGTCTTGGTAAGATTTTCGATTCAAGAGTATGAACGAAATCTAGAGACGATAAAGGACAAAATAGGGAATGATAACTTTGATGATCATGCGATAGTTTAAATCTATCAAGGGAGTATATATGATTAAAGACATATAACTTAAGAAAGAGTTAAAAAAGAAACTCACCTTGTATTATATCTCAAGGTTCTAAATCATCATGTTATAGAACAAAACTAAACACACTACACTAAAGAAATTGTGTACGAAAGTAGTTTTGTCAAAAAAAAGAATCCAATGGTTACCCTAGAACTGTGGGGGGAAATATTGTTACATATTTGAACGGTACCCTATATGGAATATTATAAGATTCTTCCCAAGTTGACGAATAAGAGAAAATACTCTTGAAATGTGGGGGGAACCAAGAAGGAACCAAAGAGCCAGTTAAAAATAAATAAAATGGCATATAGAACTCCAAATTCTCCTGAAGATATAACATCATAATGACGTGAGAAGAGGGAAATTATGGAGTACCTCGGAAATCAGATTAAACCAAAAAAGAATGATTGGTCGATAAGGTTTCATTGAGTTAAGAACTACAGTTATATTCACTAAATTGTGACAAGAGTCAGAAATCAAATGTGTGAATATAAGTGATGACGTGAATGTCTAATTCACTCAACAAATCTGGAAAAACACAAATGGAAAGAATTTCTCTTCCTAATCCTAAACTAAGTAACGAGATTCAACCGTGAATCAACTATTCAAAATAACAGACGATAGTAGTTAGGAATAAGAAAAGTGTTTGAGAAGATATGATTCGATGCTTTTCCAGATTGAATCGTTACTCATGATTGATAATATAAAGTGCATGGAATGGTAGAATAACCACTCAAAAACCACGATAAGCATAAATACTTGAATTTAAACAAATTCAAGAAAGAGTTATCAGAGTAACAAATAGTTATTAGGTATCTGAGCAGACTCGTATTAATTGGTTGTACATATCATAAAGGAAAATGAAGATATGTGGACAACACTCGAATCTCAGATACAAAGTCTAACAGTGGATATGACAAACCACTAAGGGCTACGATATCACAAAATCCTCAGAGGCAGACGTGCATAGCTGGATCAACAATGTAATCCTAAAGGCCTTGATGGATACATTGCTTTGGAGAAAGCAAAGGAAGTAGGTGAACTTCCTGGAGGATATTTGTTTGTGATTGAAGCCAGTGCACGCAATAAACCTAAGGAGTTGTTGCGTAGGCACTAATACGGTAAGTCTAGAGAATTCAAAATAAATAGACTAGCACCGTAAAGCAATTGCTCTCAAGGAATGCATAAATTAAAATTATGCTCAATCCTAAGTTACCTGGTGGATCCGTAAAGAACAAGGGTGAACAAGAGAGTTGAAATTGCATCATCAAGGGGAATGTGGCAAAAACGCCTAAAGTAAATGAGTAAAGACATGGTGAAACCCTACCTAGATGACTGGAGATCCCACGATCTAGGTTCAAAGGGCAACTGAAGCTATATCCTGACTCGACAGTAACACTGTAAGAGACTTTTATCTCTTACCCATTCCTAGGATGAAAACAGTGTTGCCTGCATTGAGAGGCTAAGCATTAAGCTTTTAATGAATCCGAAAACTTAGAACTTGATTCTAACGTGAGGTATAGCAGGATACCTTATTACGGATAACCTATATGTGTGTGAATTGATGCCGGTTCCGTGGGAAGGTCATCTAGGCCGACTTCTCTAAAGCACACATGAATTCGGGATTGTTCAGGGCCGAAATGAACACAACCGAGAACCTAAGTAGGTAAGGGATTAGCTGTGTGATAGCTATTCAGGTTTACAATTTCCAGGACTCAGTTCAAGACGATAAGTTCACTGCCGTCCTTGTAGACCTTGTAGTTATTCAATAGGAAAGGTTCAAAGTCGAAAGACTACCTTCTTCCGATGCAGCGAAGTTTCGCATATGAGCTCTTTTAGTGTCAGTATGTCAGTATAGTATGTTTGTATATAGTAAACCTCGAATTTTCATTCATGTGGGGGATTGTTGGAATCGGAGCCATTTTTGGCTCGACCCGACTCGTCAAACTCAGAACCTGAACGCGCCATTGCGCTCGTCTCGTCGAGCTCTTCAATTTAGAGCAAAGAATTACTCGAATCCGATTCCGGATGACTGAGAAATTCGAGTTTGAAGTTTGGATGAAAAAACGGTTAAGTTAGGGTCTGAAACGTCAAACGGGACAAGTTAGATCAGGGGTCGTTTGAGCGAACCACGCGCATCCAAATCTAGACGGCACGCGTTCGATGTGCGGGATTTGGCGCGATCTAACGGTCGCGCGTTCAGGTCTTCGGGATGATGTCGGGAGGCGCCCAGAAACGTTGGATCTGAGCGATCCAACGGCGCGGGTCTTGTCCGCTTCGGGCAGCCAGTGGGCTAAGCCCAGATCTTTGATCTAACGGTCATTCTCGCCATCTGTTGGGCGCGCGTCGGGACTGATCTAAGGGTGCGTGTTCCTTCCGAGAATTTGACCAAGATTTGACGGTCTATAACCCAACCGACCATATAACTAACTCAGATTTCGTTTCAAGTCCACAAAATGAAGTGATATGTCCCTTCAACCCAACAGACACATGTATCCATTCAACTCCTATATAAACCAACCAAACCCACTTCATTTTTCATCAATTCATTCTCTTCTCTTCTTCTTTTCTCTTCTAACAATTAGAAGTTCTGGTTTGCCAAGAATATCTAATTAGGAAGTATTTCTAGAAGTTCTGGTTTGACTAGAATATCTAGAAAAGGAAGAAAGAAGTTTTGAGTGAAGTGATAATCATAGGTCGTCTAGAACATCAATTCAATTCACTTTCTTCTTCTCTTCCCTTCTAACAATTAGAAGTTCTGGTTTGCCTAGAATATCTAATTAGGAAGTATTTCTAGAAGTTCTGGTTAGACTAGAATATCTAGAAAAAGGAAGGAAGAAGTTTCAAGTGATATTTGAATTTCCGAAGCATATAGAAGATCATCCGCATTAGTCCAAGAGCTCATAATACTTACAAAGGTTCGTCCGCTTTCAGAATAAAGAAATACCATCTTAAAACTCTGAAAGGAAAGTCGTTGTATCCCGAAGGCATACACCCTAACGTTTGGTACTGTTACGGGGGTGTAAAATGTCTTAAGGAAAGAGAATTTATTCTTGCCTCGACTACACTAACACCTATCTCGGTTAGTCCGAAAGAAGGAATATTGATAAATCATTATTCCTTAATAGTTTATCTCTCTATAAGTTAGAGAAAGGAAACTCTGTCTAAATCAAGCCAAGACAGAGAGAAATCGACTTATCGATTGATAACCAGAGGAACAACAGAAACCCCAGGGTTCGGAAAACCCTAGGTCGAAAGATCAAAGTTTATAATATTTAACTACTTTGTTGTTGAAATTTAGAGATAAGTTTATTGATACTCACATTGATGAATTCCTTGAGCTAATTTCCAGTTTAGGGTTTAAATTTTAAGTAGATACATTTTTTATGGATGAAAACTTGCAATTCCCTTATAATTGTTACACATTGTAGTTGAAATGGAGAATCATGGGTTCAACTAGGAGAGTATAAATTGCTCCTATGGTCGTACTGCACACGGCACCCGAGTCCAAGAGTGGACATGATCACATGAGCCCCCGCGACCCAATAGGGTGGAACCCACCCGTCCCGCTAAGTGTTAGTGGGCAGGCTCGGGTAAGAACTCTTATGCGCGGCCATGTTATGCCCGCCCACGAAAATACTGCCCCCCCCCCCCCCCCCCCCCCCCCCGCGTATGGTGTTCTAGGGCTATGCTGCATATTATCTGAACATTAAGAGCTTGCTTGACCTGACATGTAAATGATGTAATAATACGATTGATATGATAAAGGGAAAGACGGTGAAGGAAACAAGGAAGACGCTGAACATCAAAAGTAAATCCACTGGGGAGAAAGAATAAGAGGTCAAGACAGAGCACTGGTGGGCGTTTGAGAGATTGAAATATACGTGTAGCCCTCTCTTACTCTCATAGTTGCATAGAAATTATGAGTAATAGTAGTACTGGTGAATGTGTTTGTTAGATGTGTAGAGAGGGTCTTCTTCTGTATTTCGAAAACAAGATAAATGGGGAGTAAAGTTTTAAAATTTTTGAAACTCAATAATTTTTATTTATCCAAAAAACCCCTTAGTCGAATTGTCCGAGACCGAATTACCTGAGTCAGTTAGCGGGTTTGGGCGGGCAATGACGCAAAGGAAGTTCAGAATGACTCACGTTGATAACCCGCTTACCGAATAGCCAAACATTATACATGCCCGTCCCACCCGGTCCGAAGCATTAAGCACATGCAGGTGCCCATACCCCCACCTCAAGGTTCAACAACCTATTGATGGCTCCAGAAATTTGGACAGTGTAATCTTATCATTTCCTATTAGGTTATTAGAAACCCTAGACAGGTATTAATATTATCTGCTACGGTGCTACCATATAGTCTAGTCTTGATCGGTCTTTGTTATTGTTTTGAACAGAGTAGGGTATTTTCGGTATTTCACCTTCTGTAACATTCTTTTTTTCTAATTTGTGGACCGAAAGGGTTGGGAAAGTTTCTGAAATTCCTATGTTTAAAAAGCTCTTTACATAAATCCCCATGTTTTATTTATAATTACATATATCCCCATGTTGTGTTTGAATTAACAGAAATCTTGGTTAGTCGTAAGCCTGTCAATGGATATCCGAATATTCGACATCCGATCCGCATCCGTATTCGAATTTCAAAAAAATATCCGAAATTTCGGATTCGGATGCGGATTCGGATATTCCTTATCGGATATCTGCTTATCGGATATCGGATACGGATACACTCATATTCGATCCGATAAATATCCGTATCCGATAAGTAATATAAAAAATTAATAAAAATTTAAATTTAGTCATAATAATATATAAAATGTATGGTTGAGATTTATTGTTTAGATCTAATGGTTAAGAATTTAAAGAACAAATTTGAAATTTTGTTAAAGTTTCGGATATCGGATATTATTCGATATCCGTTAATATTATCGGATTCGGATTCGAATATTGATCTCTAATATCCGTCGGATAATTATCGGATTCGGATATTCGGATAGCTTATCGGATTCGGATACGGATATGCCTATATCCGATCCGATAAGCTACCGTTTACAGGCCTAGTTAGTCGAAGTGTAATTACAAATAAGCCCATTCGCTAAATAAACATTTTTTAAAACAACACAAAAATGGGCGCCTTTAACAAAACGGGAAGGCGTTTATACCATAAACCCACCTCCCTTAGACGGTTACAACTTACACCTATCTAACAGAAGCCGAATCTCCTTCCGTTGGGAAAACCTCAATTCGAACTAGGGTTCCATGAACAAGTAGCTTTCAAATCGAACAGAGTTTCCGATCGAAGTGTGAATCAAATCGAACTAGGGTTCATATTGAGTTGTCATCTCTCCTCTCCAGCTACTCTCTCTCGTCTACCTTCTGTTGTCTCGTTTCCAGGTACTCTCTCTCTCCGTACCCCATTGGATTGGTTACATTTATAGCTAGGGTTTTATAATGGGTAACTTGAAGTTCATATTGAGTTCATATTTGAAGTTCAAATCGAACTAGGGTTCCTATTAAGTTCATTATTGAGTTCACATCCATTGAATTTTATAATCTAAATATTATACTTCTAAAATTTCTTAATGTGTGGACAGTGGAATATTAAGCATACTTATGAAATGTTCATATTGAGTTAAGATTAATTCGAGTTCATATTCCACTGAAATTCTCTGAAATTTTGGTACTCTGAAATTTGATTCATATTGAGTTAAGATTACTTTGGTTCTCTAACCAGGTCCTGTATCTCTCTCATCTCTTAATGAATTTGATCTCTGAAATTTGCATACGTGAGCTCGATAAACAAAATGGAAGTTTCGTCATTGATTTGTGTATGGAGATGTATGTTTTATTCTTGTGTGAGGATGTTTATTTGCATACATGACTAACAGGGCCCCAATTGGGAGTAAGGGTAGTCGAATGGTTGAAATGCCGACTTTAATGCCCAAGAAGTGGAGTTTTTAGGTTGGTTTCATGGCTTTAAATATGAAAATATAAGGTCAAAAATGGTCGAAAAACCGCTCTATTTTGATTTGATCTTGTCCCTTCATTTTGAAAACCTGGTTTAATCTGTAAATGATTAGTAAAAGGTGGTTTAATCTGTAAGTGAATTAGTAAAAGGTGGTGTAAAATGTAAATGGGCAAGAAAGTAATGTTGAAAAGTTTACAGTTAAATCTAACAGAACATAGAGATATATGTAATTATAAATAAAACATGGGGATTTATGTAAAGAGCTTTTTAAAACATGGGGTTCAGTAATTCTCCCTAAAGGGTTTTGGTTTCAAACATCTGAATTCGATTTCAGCAAGGGGTTAAGAAAGATTCTACCTTTAATTTCCACTTTCTCTCTCATTTCTCATGGATTTATGGTGACAGTGGTGAGGGTTTGAAGTCGACAACAACAAGGATTTGAGCATAATTTTATCTTAAATCTTCAATTTCTCTCTGATTTGTGGAGTACTCCAGCGTTGGGGATACTCAGATTTCTGGTGAGTATTGGATACTTGCTTAGTTGCTTTGATTATATTCATTTTGATGTGTAAATTGATGATTCTCTTTGAGGATTGTGGAGATGATTTAGGTTGTAGCCCAACTGTTTGATGAAATTCCTATTTTAAGATTTTTATTGCAGACCAATTGAATGTTGAAAATTGCAAATTAAAAAACTTCAATCAATTGATGATTATTCTTTATGAACTATGATTCCTACTTTCTTATTAGTCATGATTCTTAGTCTCTTAAATAAGTTCAAATTTTGACATATTATCCTAAATATAAAATATTTATACTGATCTGCCTAAAAGAACTAAAATTTCCAATTAACTTTCTTTGTAGTGGTTTCATCCTTTGATATTATGAATCTAAATTGAAATATTAAGTACTTCAATAGGAATGAGTGTTTGTCTAGACCATGATTATAGTTTTCTTTCATGAAGGAAAAGACAAAAAACAAGGAAATAGATTAATGGATATTAGGGTTTATTTGGGTCGTTTTGATGTGGACAATTGATCTGGTTCAGAGGTCCAGATCGAAAAGAACTTGAGAGACGGAGTGCCAATTCATGCTTTGTGCAAGGACCTGAAAATAATATTCTCAAAAACTGATCTAACGTTCCGCCAACAACTCGTCATCTCTGATTCAACCCCCAAGTGGGCAGCCATCATGTGTTTTAGGTCTGGGATAGGTCTAACTTTCCGCCCTTTCACGTATATTTAAAATTTTGTGGAAGAAGTTAGAGAAGATATATACAAATATATGTATATATATATATATATATAAGGCCAAATTTTGTTTGTCTAAGCTGTAGATAATTATTTAAGGTCTACACAGGTTTGCAAAAAATAAGGTTTGTACAGTTTCGCATTTATGAAGTAGATCTGTACTAATTCGTATGGGGTTATACGGTGTGACACGTCTTTTTTTTCTAAGCCTGACAGAAAATTTGATAACCGTCCAATTTCAGAGTTTGTATATTCATCTCACTCATAAACTATTCGAAAGAACCAGTTAAATTTTAGTGTAGGGAGAAGGGTATTTATTGATCTCTTCCTCATCCACGAGTACTAGTAACCGAAGCGTCCGACATTGAGCGGTAGCCACCTATTAACTAGACGCCTCTTAGCGGGGCTGATTTGAGCTCTTAAGCTTCGTAGAACCGCTACCATTTTCTCTGCTATTTTCTTCTCTCTTATTCTTCACACCTCAACCAACTATAGTTCTCACTGCAAGTCCCATTATTCTTCACTTTTCTTTTCTATTATTCTTGCTTTCATTACTTTGGGGTCTTCTCTTAAAGGTTTTGGGTTGATCAAACAAAATATGAAAATATATATATTGTTTTCTATTTCCATGTTAAAAACTACCCCTTATATTGCACCCAGTTTTATGGAAGAAATGTTCATGAGATATTTATCTTAATAACCCATTTCTGTGGTTGGGTTTCTTCGGGAGAAGTGAGTGCCCCTTTCTATTTACTACCCCTCTCTCAATGTTATCTCCTCTTCACCTGTTTTCGAACTACCAATTCTCTGTATTACATGTTAATATTCTAATGATTTCAAGGTTTATCATTACGAAGGAACAATGACAACTTCACCAAGTTATCTTTATGCTCATTTATAAGCTAAAGCCATATTATTTTAAGACGAAAAAATAACATTTTTGTTCAATTTTCTTAATGAATGGTTTGTTTGAATTGATTTATTACTTCATTATTTATTGTTTATGTTTTGGGTCTCTATGAGTTGATTCTCTGAGAACACTAAATAATGATTTGCATATTGATCTTCTGTTTAAGCTACTTCCCGGAAGCCAAAACGTATTTAAATGAAGTTTCATAATCAAGTTTGTTAATTGAAGCAGTTCCTTATTTTCTTATCCTTATCTCCATTTGGCCTCTTTTAAATCTTTTTAAGGAATGGACATGTTGTTGAAGAAATACCAACAGAAGTACAGAAAGGTTAGAGATGAAATGAGTAGATGGGACCAACTCCAATCTCGCTTGCTCACACAATTTAGAAATGCATCAGCGATATTCGATAGATTGCCGGTATACATAATAATTATTGAAAAATTTCTCAATGGATTCATGAAACATAAATGTATTTACTTGTTTTATTCTTATCAATGATCAGGTGCTCGAAGATCCTAAAAATTTTCATGGTTCTTTGGGGTGCATCGATGGCATCAGAGAGACGCTTCTTGGGAAGCAAATGATGACCTTGGAAACTACTCTCCGTTCCATGGATGAAACAATGTAAGCTACTTCTATGCTTCAAGAAAGTTCGTTAGTTTCTATTACATGATGTTTGAGTTTTATAATTTCTAATCTATAGAACTACGAAAACGGATGTGTACGTTTTCTAAGTTCAACATCAATAGCTTCATCTGTAATTGACCATCCTCTCAAGTATAATATTGTATTGATTGAAGATTCCAGGGAAGAGTTTCGTTCTATTGTTGTATCATTGGGGAAAATTGTTAAAGATGGTAGAGAGTTGGTCAAAGGAGGATCCGTCACATTGGCTAAACAGCAGATACAGTCCCAGGTTGGGATTAGACCGAGCATTGCATATTGTATTGAAGGTCTTGGACTTCTTCAAGAAATGCATCACTCTGAGTAAGGCTTTCTTTTCTTTAAAAGGAAATCCTCGATATTTTTGGTATTTGATTAATTGGGGTTTACTTTAAATTAAGAACTCAATTTCTGATTTAGGTACCTTCTGAAGTTATCAGTAGTTTCAACAATTCCTTCACTTATGTTGAAGAAGCAATCTTGGTATGTGATTGATTTGACTCTCTTCCCATATTTCTTACTGTTTTTTTAGAATTCAGTTAAGTTACTATAGCCCCGGATCATGTTCGCATTTTCTTTATCGTTCCCTTGAGGTAAATGAATTTGTAAAAAGTTGATGTTTACAGTGGGAGTGATCTGGCTTTGCTTCAACAACTCTTACATGATCAACCCAATATACAGAAAGGAGAAGGTGAGATCTAAAAGTTTGTAATTTTGAAACATGAAACATACCAATTTTTTACATCATTTTTTGAACCCACTGATATTACTTTCAAGTTTTATCTAACGAATTTGTGTCTTTGTTTTGCAGTTCAACAAATATTTGATGTCATATTTGCAGATGAGATCTGTTAAAGTTAAGATAAGAAGCAGTTAATGGGGGTGCTTTTGTTTTTAGCAAAGAAAACATCAATGAAATCGTTTCATTTTATTATTTTTTTGACAAAAAATGTATTTTATTGAATTGGGCTTCTTAGTTCTGATCGATGTAATAAAGAGAATTTAGGTTATCTTCTCTCTTTGTGTCTTCGTTTGATCTTTGGGTAGTTCTTAACTCATGATTTGTGCAGGTTGTTTTTGAGCTTTTTTTTTTTGAAATTATATGAACTAATCTGTGTGATTAGGAAAGCAGAATTGAGTTGGTAGAGTAGTGCAATACGGGTAGTGTTACTGCTAGTAGGTATAGATTTTTTTTTTGTTGTTGAAAGCTAGTATAGGTTAGATATCGAAAACCCCAGTGGAAATTGAACTTGTATTTCAACCTTAAGGAATTTGCGGTATCGGTTACTGATTTTCTAACTTTTAATCTGACATTTTCTAACTTTTAATCTGACAACAAGCTGAACGTTTTATATGGGAAGCTCAATCAAATGACAGTTTTCAACAAAACAAAAAAAAAATCAAATGACAGTGGGCACTTCGCAGGAACATTCCATATGAAGTATTTTTTGTTGCAATTTCCATATGAAGTCCGAAAAAACAACCTAATGCAACTAATGCAAATGGCCGGAAATGGAATTTTAATGTGGTAAATTCATAAGGAAAATGATGCTATGCCTGGCACAGAACCCGGTCGAATCCCGACGAGGTGACGTGTCGGGCTATGATCTAGAGAGAGAAAGTACACAGTATCACGGTTGAATTCATAATGTGATACTTTAGTATTTGATTTCATAGGGAATAAGAGTGTTATTATTTTGTGGTAATTATTTGATTGACGATTTTATTTTAGATAGAGGAACTGCAACCTATTCTCCCCGTTTGGAATCCTCTTTTATAGGAGGGACAACTATTCCCTTGTCCCTCGGTTTAGAATCCCCTTTTAGGACAAATGGCATTCCTAATTCATCTCTATTTGCTAAATATAATATCGTAATGTTATTGGTGATTCCATTCATGCATGACATTTGTGTTCTAACAATTTGTTGGGCTAACCTGGGTTCAACAAAAAAAAAACCAAAACCAAATGGAACCTGACCTGATCAGTGTCTGGCCGAACTGATTGGCTTTGTCTAGTTTGCCAGTTGGATTAGGCATGTCAATGGTCAAGCCAGGGTAGGTCCCGACTGGCTCACCCAAACATATTTCGAGAAAACAAATAAACTCGGATAACACTGTAGCTGACGTTTTATATTTATTTAAGTGTCTAATTTATTTATCTAACGAAAGGTTCCAAAGTTAACCCCTAGACTTCTCTCCGTAGAGAATCTATATAATAATATTACACCTTAAATAACTCAAATTCATTAAGAATGGATGTCACTTCTTCTGGAAATCGAAACTGAGAATTTCAAATTTTTGGAGTTTATGTCAACATTATCAACCACTTGCACAACCACAAATCATTTTCAAACAAAATCAACTTTACGAAAAGGGTGTTAAGTTAAGATTTAAACCGAAATTACTTATCCTTGTGGATCGATTCTGAACTTCCGAATTTACTATAACTTGACCCCGTGCACTTGCGGGAATAGACCCATTATGGGTCTAACAAAGGGGCGACGACTGCACCTAAATCACATATATTTTTTGACAATCCTAGCTTCTTAACTTATATCTTTCTTAGAACAGGTAGCGCTGGACCGATGCATGATCAAAATGACTGGTTTTTCATTTAGAAAATGAACACGATACCTCGTATAAAACTATTCCTATGGAAATGTTGCACGAATAGTCTACCAGTAAAGGACAAAGTCGGTAGATATATTGGTAACTCTTACTCTTGTATAAATTGTAATGAAAAATGAAACTCTAGACCATGTGATGTTACACTGCCACTACGCTAGAGCGATATGGTTCACTTTTCAGGCCAGATCGGAACAATTAAGCACGATAAGCCTTTGGATCCAACAATGGAAAATTTTGGATGAGGATACAACTACTTTATAATGCCAAAAATACTATGGTTTATATGGAAAGCGAGGTGCGAAAAGTGTTTTACTGCCAATAAACAAACCCCTCTAAAGATGATCACAAATATCAACAACACCTCAACCACGCTACTCAAAATCGAAACTATTATTACTAACAAATGCAGGGATAAACCACAACAACTAAAATGGAGATAACCTCCATCGACACCATATCTTAAAGTCAATGTAGACGCTTCCTTCACGCAACTCACAGAACCAGCAGGAATTTGATGCATCATACATGATGAGGAAGCCAATTTCATAATAGTAGCAGCAGACATAGTTCGGAGTCAAAATGCGGAAGAATGTGAAAGTCTAGCAATTCACTTTAGCATACTATGGGCCATTCAACTGCGAATCCAACATGTTCACATAGAGAGCGACAATCAAAACATAATCCAGTACATTAACGGCCAAAGTAATGGTTTACACTGGCAATCCAAACAAGTCATCTCTTAGTTTCTTACGCTCAAGGATCAGTTCACAGATATTATCTTCTCTTATGCTCCCAGAGAATGCAACACCAAAGGAGACGCTCTAGCTAAATAGGTAAGAAACAATTGTCAGAAAAGAATCTGGAATGTTGCACCATCTTTTATTTCTGCTTTAAATTAGTTTCTTTTGTATGGATGGTTTGGTTTGGTTTTTAATGCTAGTTTATTTCATCAAAAAAAAAAACTTATATCTTTCTTTGTCTTCTTGTCGTTTATTACTTGTTACTTCATGTTGAGCTAACTTTTTTTTGTCCATTATAGGATGAAATTTGTGATGAATTTTGAGGTTATGTACATGTTTGATTCTATTAATGAATATTAAATCTCATGCTCTTGTTTCAAATAATCATTTTGACCTTTCTTCATATGTTATGTTATACACCTTATATAGTTGATCGACTAGGCGATGTATATTAATTTGGATTTGTTACCTTAATATAATTCTATGTGATATGACATTCAACTCTTATAGTGGACATGTTATTAGGAGAACCATCTGAGTGGAACACATAGAACGGATAAAATTTCTTTTTCTTTTTTTGAAAGAAAAAAAAACATGTCTATTTTGTTCGAACAAAATAATAGGTGGTATATGAACTAAACCGCAGGAAGCCTACTAATACCCTTAATTAATGTCTTATAACTAAATATTTTTTTTCGAAGATAAAATTGTCGTGAACTTCAACCCTTTTAAAGTAAATAAATAAATATTTTTAATCAAATTTAATTTATTAAATATGTTTATAAAATAAATTTATAAACTAATTATTAATTATATATCATTGATTAAGTTTTAATATTTAATTCTATTTGCAAGAAAGAAAAAACAATTAACTTTTTTATAACTAAGGTAAAGTATGTTTAATATATTAACTAAACAACTTAAAAATAAAAAGTTTTAATATTTAATTCTATTTGCAAGAAAGATGACTTTATTAACTAAACAACTTAAAAATAAAAAGTTTTAATATTTTATGTAACTAATCATCAACTCGATTTTGTAGAACTGAACAAAAAAATCATATAGATTGATCAGTTGGGACAGGGGTTTCAAATGTTCGGGTTGCCATCTTCATCAGGTTATAATGGACGGGAACAAGGTCGCCAATCTCGGGTGATGCATACAATCCATCTTCATCAGGTCACCAATCTCGGCTTCTTACTGCTTTTACTTTCTCTTGCGACAATTAGGTTCTCAACAATTTCACTCTTCATCTGTGTATGAATCCTCATGTTAATTAAAAGACACTCATGAACTGTTTGATAAAATGTCTCAAAGACATTCATTTTCTATATCTTTTGTTTGGAACTTCAATCTTTTGGTTTTGCTTGAGTATCATATCTAGGTTAACTTTTTAATGAAATTGTGTCAGGAAGTAATTGTTTTTTCTAGTTTAAGCTTGCTGGCAGATCTAGGTTAACAACTTTCTTTATATCTTTTGTGGGACAACTAAATTCCGGTTCAAGTTTGCGTTCAGTCGGTCAGACAGAGATGAGGTTTTTTTTTGTTTATGGTAAATAATTTGTGCATATGAGAGAGAGAGAGATAGAGATGAGAAATGGAGGTTTTCTTTGAATTGATGAGAGAGAGTTTATAAACACAATCAGGAGAGAGAGACAGAGACGCACTAAAGAATTGGAGGAGAGAGAGAGCGTGTTTTGTGTGAGAAATCGGTTTTCTCATGTTTTTGGTGAGAAAATTTTCCACCCTTTTTGCCAACCTTTTTTTCTAACGAGAAATCGACTTTCTTACTCTTTTAGCTCTACCAAACAGTTGAAATTCAACTTTTTCGGGAAAACGACTTTCTCAGCCACGTTTTCTCACGTATCAAACAAACCCTAAGTTATTTTTTTCTTTATAAATGGTGTTTTCTCTCATTTTTTCAGTAATATCTAGTTTTAAAATAAAAGTTTACTAACTTAAGTTTGATTATTTTTTATAGGCTCGCAACCGCAGTTTTCTCTCATATTTTAAGTAATGTCTAGTTTTAAAATTTAACATGTTAACTATTTGAAGAAACATCTCATTTAAGTTTCAATCTAATATGAACCCAAACCATTAGAAAGCACCCGAATACCCCTTTAATTAATGTCATGATACCTGCGTTTGGAAGATAAAATTGTCGTAAATTTTAAACCTTTAAAACTAAACCAATAAATGCTTTTAATCGAATTTAATCTAATAAATATGTTTATAAATAAAGTAAATATATCAATCAATTATTAACTATATATCACTATCACTGATTAAGTTTTAACATTTAATTCTATTTGCAAGAAAGAAAAACAATTAACTTTTTTATAACAGAGGTAAAATATATTTAATACGTCAACTAAATGTTTAAAAATAAAAGGTAAAGAAAATTTTTAATGAATTTGAAATTTCCGTCTAGGTGAGGGGATTTTATAGTGTTTCACAATCTAATTTAGTTGTTAAGAAGATTTTTTTTTATTGTGTTTGAAGGTTATAGGAAAAGGGAAAGTCTTGGGCATATGAGATTGTAAATTTTTTTTGTTACATTTATAATTAATAAATTCTGGGATAAATGTAAATACAAAAAAGAATTTAACTCATTTAAAAATGGATTAGTAAATGCTTTTAATGGAATTTAATGATTTAAATATGTTGACAAAAATAAAACAATTTTATAAACCAATCATTTACTCTATATCACTCTCATTAACTAAATTTAAACATTTGATTCTATTTTTTTTAAACAATAATTAAATATTTTTAACTAAGGCTAAGTATATTTTACGAAAAGAAAAGTATACTTTTACGAGAACTAGAAAAATTAAATAAAAGGTTGAAAGAAACTATAATAAATTTGAAATTTTCGTCTATATAAAGAGATGTTATAGTGTTTCAGAATTTCTTTCGTTCGTTGCGAACATTCTTTTTCTTTGTGAGCTTCAAGGTTATAGTAAAAGAGAGGAGTCGTAGTCCATTTAGATTGTAAAAGTGTTTTCGAATATTTAGGGCTTATAAAACACGGGATCAATACTTTGAAGAAGATAAGAGTACACCAAATATCTAGTTCAACGTATTTTTACAGACTTACATGGTGATGACGCAGTACCACATTTTTTTTTTGAAATATATAATATTATTAATTCACAAGAGTACTATCACAATACATATTAACCAAGAAGTAAGGAACATTTTTTTAGATTTTCGATCTAATCTTCTTTCGAGCCTATTTCGCAAGCTTGTCTACTTGAGTGTTGGTATTGCGCTTGATGTGGTTGAACTTGACGTTGTCAAGTCTATTTCTGATTTCCTTGATTTTTCGGATGTGAATCATCGATTGCCCGTGAATCTTGTGCATGGGATTTTTTTAGGTGTTATATTAAGTTTATGTTGTCGCTTTCCACTATGATTGCCATGTGATTATTTTCCTCTGCCCATAAGAGACCTTGAAGTATCGCAATGGCCTCACTTTTTTTCGTTGTTTCTTGTTGGTGTCGTGTTTACTTTAGCTTCCACAAATACAAATTGAGCGTTGTGTACTATCAGACTGGTACTAATAATCGTATCAATATTTATAAAAGATGCATCAACATTAATTTTTTTAATAGGTACAGTAGGAGGTTGCCATTTTGCGAAACTAGCAGAAGATGGTTTTGATTAGATTCTACTGGTTTTTGGAAAGACCGTTATAAGATTTATGACATAATTAGTATTATTGATTGTATGCTGGAAGCAATGGTCGCATCTAGTTTTCCATATGTACCAAAGGATTGTAACAAAATGTATATCGTTCGATGTGTAACTGATTTCATTCGGAACCTGCCATAAAAGTATCCATTTTGATACAGACTGAATGTTAGTAGATACAATGTTAAAGTGAAACCATATATTTTTCGCTAAGGGACATATAATAGAGCATTTTCAATAGTTTCAATTTCCTTACAATTTGGGCATGCGTAAATTTTCCTATAAACTTACCTATACGCTCACGAACCGGGAGAACTTTCGTGCATATTTTTCAAATAAAAAGTTTAATTCGTGGAACCGTTGGGATAGACCAAATGAAGTTCCAATTGATGGATGGGAGAGCTTGTGGATTATGGTTGAAGTTGATACATTGATTTGACTGAGAAATTACCAGATTGAGTAAGAGTCCATTTCATTTGATCCGAGCCTTCTCTTTGGAGTGGAATAGCTTTAATAAGATTTCGAGTGGGTTCATTAAAGTTCTCACTAAGGATAACATCATTCCACCGATCATTGGAGATAAGTTGCGATACTATGACTAGATTCGAGTTATTTTTAAGAGCCTCTCTGTATGTAAAACTTAGAAAAAGAAAAGAATTGGTTTTAGATATTTCAAAAGTAATACTTAAATACTTAAAATAGGCAAAAAAGCAACGAATATCTTATCATGGTAAACCTCTGGTAACCAGACATTCATTGTTCTACTCGTTGCGAGATATTGCCCAACATCTTGTGCATACGACCACTAAAAAGACATCCGAAAGGAAAAATGTACGAAATTGATTAAAAAAAATATTCCAAAGTTAATAGTGTCTCTACACACCTACTTACATCCCATTACAAATATTCTGACAATGATATTTTTGTTTACGCATAACTCCCAATAATTCAAGTTTGAAAATAATGTCTTAACTGTAAAGGACTAATTCTTGCATCATAGAAACTAAAACAAGACAGTAAACTCTACGCCTTGTTTATTTTGGACAGTTGATTGTCAATTGACGATCTGAATTATAACCATGGCAGAGGAGAAATCTACAAATACACACTTCGACTTGATTTCATATGGCAGACCTATCAATTATCGGAAGAATTCAATCGTGCTGAATAGACTTTTTGGTCGTTTGACTAATTTACTCATCATTTATCTCGAAGGGGAACAAACAACGAATTTGACCCAAGGCGTAAAATTATCGAGACATTATACATCAATGGATCTTCAAGTGTAAATCTCAAAGGTGCAGGGGCAAAGTTGATCTTACCAGAAGGCAACAAGACATATCAAGCTATTTGATTTTGGATAAGAAAAGAGGAAAGAGGGAAAAAGACAACACTGAACAAAGAAGGCAAGTAGTAATTTTAGAGTTGGGATTTGGAGTTTTGGGGGTAGAGAGCTTTAGAGAGAAGGACAAGAGAAGAGAGTTGTCGTTCAAAGCTTGGCCGACCGACACAACAGTAGCTCAGGCTAAGGGTTTTCAACACCAGTCGCAAGAAGATGTTAAGATCAGCTTGCGTTGCTCAGGATTAAGCATCAGCCGCACGGGCCAAGTGAAGGGTTGCTAGGGTTTTCAAGAACAATGAGCAACCGAGACTAAGAACCATCCGGTAAAACAGCAGAGGAATAACTCGGGTGCGGTTATTCTTTGTCGGATCTTCAATTCTTCGCCGAATCTTTACGCTTCTTTTTAGCCAAATTCTTCTGGTCGTCTTATTAGGCCTATTGGGTTGTCCTTAGAGTTATTTTGCTTGGCTTGGTTGTTAACTTTTTAGGGAGAGAAAGCTTGGGATTTTGCTTTTATGGAGTTTTAGTGATAAATGGAGAAGAAGGTGCTTATTGCTATAGAGCCCTTAATTTCTGCTCAGAGGCACCTACTTTTGCACTACTAAAGGGTATCCAGAATTTTGCTAAGGATGATCGGTTATGAAAATGTCTCATATAATTCGTTTAATTTAGACAAGTTAGTCCATTTCGAGTCTTTATTATAATAAAATGATTGGTTTGCTTGATTAGGTGTATTTTATGGGGTTCATAGCGAAAAACAGATAAAAACGGGAGAAAGGTACACAAAGGTCATTTGGAGTCAAGGGTATTCTCAAAATTCAGCCAATACTAGTACATGGATGAAAAGCAGAGTCCGAGACAAGCCCGTAGCCAAAAGCGGAAGTCAAAGCGGAGTACGGACGAGAGAATAAAGTAGAGTCAAAGATGAGGTCAATGTGAGTTAACTAACAGGATTATGTCGGGATACTTCTGGTGCGCGGTATACCACGAGACGACGTGTCACAACATGAGAGTTGCGCTACACCTTAGCTTGTCCGCCGCAAAACACTGAATAGTGCCTATTGGCCTCGAGATTCAATGCAACACGGAGCAATATAGTTTTGTGTCCCCGAGCGTCCTAAGCGTCCAAATCCGCATCTTTTTTAATCTGATGGCTACTGCTTGTACCACTAGATAACCCATGATCCCGGCTGCACCGTAGTCTGAATTTCCGACGAGATAATCCAACCGCCATGCACTTTACCAAATGAGTATGTGGGGTTATTTAAAATTACGAAAGTGTCCCTCCTTTTGGTCCAACCTCATTTCTAGCCTATAACTAATAGACAAATGATCTTCTTTTCACCACAACTTTCACAAAAGTAACCCAAATATCTCCATTTTACCCTTTTCAACTTTATCTTTTAAAACCTTACCTTATAAATAAGAAATTAATACCTATCATTCAAGCTAGACTTGATATCCCTCTCAATTTCGTCTTATCCGTATCTTTCCTCTTACCTACTCCCTCTTCTTTAGTTCTAACCCTAAATTCTATTTTCTTCTACTTTCTTTAGCCATCTTTATCTCTTCTTCTCATTTTCTAATTCTTAGATCTAATTTGTATTTCTAATCTAGTTTCTTCTCTCATTTCTTTTTTACAATATATCTCTCTCTAATTTCTCTTCTAAACCTCTCTTCTTTCACATATTCTTAAGCAATAAAAAGTGTTATTATTTAGATTTTGAGCATAATTTGGATCATATTTGGAGCAAGGATTTGATTTGTTAGGTGACTTCTTTTCTTTGTCTCATTTATTTCCATGTATTTTATTTTGTCGATGAATATGTCTTTGAATTCAATGAGTAGCTAATTTTATATATAGGATTATAGAGGAAACCCATACTTGATCTTTCTTGAGATGTGTTATTGATTGATTAAATCCTTTAATTGAGCTTCGATATCTATTAGTTGTCTTGTCATTTAGATGTTATCTTATTTTCTTTGCTCATGCTTCATAATTAGACATCTCATACTTTCGTTAAGTAGTTAGATGAAATATGCTTGTTAGACCATGAATAATAGTTAAAGAGTATAGCCCTTATATGATAGTAAATTAGAAATACATGATTATGAAATGAGTTTATCAAGAATATCTTCTGAAATTTAATTAGTCCATTATATTAGATTTTGAGTTATATGGAAAAACGATTAGTTAATTAAGTACATGTGTTTAGGGAGTGAATTTATGTGGTGGAAGCGAAAATCTTAGATCTTCTCATATTGCTTTTATTCTTCTTTAGTCTATTGTTGTTTGGTGGGTGATTTGGGAAAACAAAGAAATAAATTATCCGGGGTACAAAATTTTGGCTGGAAACAATTTTTTTTTTTTTTTCTCCAAACACTACCCACTTTTAATGTTTTTATTTTCTTCTTCCTCCTTTTCCTTCTAACAACCATCAACTCGCGACAACCATTAGTTCCGACGAAAATAACTCTGACAACCATTAATCTCGGCGAAAATAATCATATCTTTTTTTTTCTTCTCTCTCTCTTTCCCTCTCTCTCTACTCTTGGTCTAATTTTCTCAATTGGAAGAACATCAGGTCTATGAAGAGAGAAAATCATAAACATATGACAAACCTAAAACCAATTACTTTCACCATAGTTAACATTGTGAACAAAGATTTATCATCTATATCAATAATTGATGAATCAAATACAATCCCATTTCTTTATTTATTAGCTAGGTCATGAAGGTAACTAGCTTTTCGAGCAGAAACCCTAATTTGACAAAGTTGATTAGGGTTTAGGGCAATAACAAATTCAGGAACAACACTAGATTCATCACCACAAAGAAAAACAAATCGAGTGTAAATTGAATGAAGTATCAGATTCGAAAGCGAGATGCTGATATAGTATACTTTTAGTTAGGATAATAAATGGAGGATGAAAAGAATCAAAAGTTGGAGGTTGATGAACATCGATTACTCAAGCTAGAATTGAATCAGATGATCTAAGATGACGAATAGCGGCTGAGAGTTCACCTTCGCAGGAGAAGAACTTCAACAATTGTTATACCTCTAAGCGTCAGAGTTCGACCTAATTTACTTGAAAATGGATTGTTCTTTGCATTGAGGAAGGGAGAGAGAAACAAAGAGAGAGAACAAAGAGAAGTTCGGTTATTTTTTGCCAGCGACACTTAGGGTCTGTTTGGTGCATCTTTTGGGTTATTTCCCAAATGGCCCCCAACTTTGTGACCAGCTTCCTGCCTGGCCCCCTACTTTAGCAATAATTCCCGTGTGGCCCCCTTTTTCGTTATCTTTAACTTTCCGTTACTCTCTCTCCTCCATCTCATTTCCTCTCTCTACAAGTCACCTATCACGCCACATCATCATCTTATCCGGCAGGGGTCGCCGGCCGGCCAAATTTCCGGCCGGCGACCTTCAAATATTAAATTTTTTTTTTTATTTCTCTCTACTCTCTCTAGAATTTTTTTTTTATTCCTCACCTCTCTCTCTTTCTCTCTAAAAACTCGCTAGGTCTGTTCACGAACAGAACAGACCTAGCTCCGGCGAAGTGAAACCCCTTCGCCGGAGTTTTCAGAGAGAGAGAAAGGTGAGGAATAAAAAAAAATTCTAGAGAGAGCGAAAGGAGAGAGAAAATTTAAAAAAAAAAATTGTTTTTGAAGGTTGCCGGTCAGAAATTTGGCCGGCCGGCGACCCCTGCCGGATAAGATGATGATGTGGCATGATAGGTGACTTGGCAGAGAGAGAAAATGAGATGGAGGAGAGAGAGTAACGAAAATTTAAAGATAATGGGAAAAGGGGGTCATACGGGAATTATTGCTAAAGTAGGGGGTCAGGCAGGAAGCTGATCACAAAGTTGGGGGCCATTTGGAAAATAACCCTATCTTTTTTTAGTTTTCCACCTTTTCCCCGAAAACTTTTATTGTTTTCCCAAATCAGCGACTAAAAAAATGCTAGATACTTTTTTTTTTTGAGAATTCGACAACGATCTACGTTCGTCGTTACAAGGCATTGATGCATCATAGAGATGTAATAAGCACGATAACCGCCTAATTAAAACCGAGAATGAAAGAGGCTTAAAGCCCGACAACGAAGAGGCCTAAAACTCGAAAAAGTATTACATTATTTATGGCCTAAATTACATAGAATAAATCTTGATGGCAACTGCTTCCACCGAGACTCGATCCCACGACCTCGTGGGCTTAAGAGGGGTGTCCAACCGTTACACCAAAGGGTGGTGGATAAATGCTAGATACTTGAAACATAGGGTTGCTAGCTTAGTCCCAATTTTGAAACGGAGGATTGGGTGAAGGATCCAAAAGGAGGCCCTTAATAGGATTCCCATCCTAGGTAGGCAAAAAATAAAAAGCAGGTCCAAAGTGTCAGGTTGGGAAAAAAATGACGAAATGGCCCTTAAAAAACAAAGTATTTACGGTTTATGCCATCGAAAATTACAAAATTGCCATCAAAATTTCTCGGGAAACGATTTTTTTCTGAAAAAGAATCTGACAACCCGTCCATCAGAATCTGTACTATTCAAATATTTACGGAACTGCCACCGAAAAATTCTCGAAAAACGAAAATTTTTTCGGGAAATTATTTTATTTACTGGAAATTTTTTTCTGTACTAAACACTTTTGCTGGGCGGGAATTTGAAAATTCGTAAAAAAATTTGAAAATTTGGGCGGGAATTTGAAATTTCGTTTGAAAATTTCAAATTTCGAAAAAAAAGATTTTGTGACCGGGAAATTATTTTATTTAGGATTTTTGAGTTTAAGGTCCAAAAATAAGGGGGGTAATGAGTCATATATCCACTCCTAAATCAATAAATAAAATAAAACCAAAATAAACCGAAAATGTAAAATAAGTCCAAAAATTAACTATTTAGTGGGCCCCATGCATCAATCCATTAATTATATCTCATTTTTGCCCTTTCATAAATATTTTTTAACCATTGGTAAACCAAAGGTTTATACTGGTTAAGTTAATAACTCTTTCCATAAATTTTATGAAAGAATATTTATGTTGGATATTTAATACCAATCTTTATTTCCATTAACTGCATAAATATTTATCCAAATCAGTGGATATTTAACAAAAACGAGTTGCCCTCTCAAAAAACGAGTTTCTATATATGTAACTCTATATTCTTTGAATTTAAGAAAGTATAGTATTTCTAAATCCGTTGTATTTGATTCAAGCAACCTACCAAATCAATGGATATTTACCTAAAACGAGATGCTCAATCCCAAAAACGAATTTCTCTCTCTGTAACTCTTTGTTCTTTGAACTTCAAGAAAGTATGAAGTTTTGATTTGCGTTTTTATCTCTACCTCGATCTAATTAGACATCTACAAATTCGTTTGTGAGGTATGTCCAACTTAAATTGATCGTTAGAATTTATAAATCTCTATTACTACAATTTCTATCACTACAATCTTCTTAAAAAAAATTATTTATTCTAACAAAAAATTTATATGTAACATTTTTTTATCACTTTTTGGTAAAAAGTGAATGTTGAAATCTCTATCAATTCAATATTTTTTTCATAAATTTTTTTTTATAAAGTGAAATTGTGTTTGCTACATTTTTTGTATTTTACTAGCATTTTCTACATTCTATTAGCATCTGTTATGAATTTGTTACAATAGGTTAAAAAGCAAATACTATTTTGTTAGCATTTTATTGATTCTAATAGCATTTTTTACATTCTATTAGCATCTGTTGAATGTATTTATTACAGTAGGTTAAAATCCAAATACTATTGTTCTAGCATCCTATTGATTCTACTAGCATATTCTACATTCTATCAGTATCTGTTGAATGAATTTGTTACAGTAGGTTAACAAATACTTTTTAGTAATTAAAATGTATAAGGTGAAATTGTTTTTGTTACATTTTCCGTATTCTACTAGCATTTTATCGATTCTAGTGACATCTATTATGAATTTGGTACAGTAGCTTATGTATGAGGTATGCTCATTTCCTACCCACTCTGTCAATCTCATTGATCTCACATGTAGTTGCGGTAGGTGGTCGATAGATGGTAGCCCTTGTCAACATGCCATGTTGTGCATCAAGAATTATGATGGTGATACGACAAGTTTTTTTGATCATTTTCACCAAACAAGCGTTCGTCAACAATTATCAATATTATGTCTACCCAATACCAAATCATGATGAGTCAATGGAGTACAGCGATGAAACAAGAACACTACCTCTGTTAACAAAGAGAAAACCGGGAAGACCAAGGACAGTAAGAAGAGAGAGCTCAGGAAACATACCCAAAAAAATGAGAGTTTGCGGTCGGTGTAAAAAACCGGTTTATCACAATAGTGCCTCATGCACGGTAGCTATATAATAACTAACTTAAATTTTGATTATGCAGGTTTACTTATTCTGCTAGAAACATAAATATTCTACTTATGTCTTTTATATGTTTAGAGAATTTGATCAATGTTACCAGATTATCGTATTTAAACAAGAGGATTTTCTTATTTCCTATTAAATTTTATCAATGGTTACGATATTATCGTAGTTATAGTCATATGTATTTGGATCAATGTTTCAGTTGGTATTATGATTTGGCTAGAGTAAGTTACAAAATGTCGAAAAACTGAAAAAATGCTGGTAGTGTTGGTAAAATTTTGTCAACATCTTACTGGTATCTTTGTACCCATTGGACCATGCTAGAAAAATTTGTTTGATATTTCTAGCAATTTAGCAATTTTCATTACAATCAAAGCAGGTTGGTTTTAGCCTTTGTTATATTTTAATCAAAATGTCCAGATTTTTTATATATTTAAAAAAGGAAACTATTTGTTTTCTTAGTTATATATGTTATCAATGGATTCAGCATTAAGTGTTTGAGTTCATCATGCCTTTGCCCTACCACGTAATATAATTGTATAGTTTCAGTAGTGTCCAAGAAATTTGAGTAACATCTTTATCGTATCTATAAATCTGTTGAACGACATCTAAAATATAATATAATTGTGGTATTATAGAACATTGATAAATAATCCCATAATTGCTCAAGATGTTATTCAAACTTACAACATAAACATGATTGCTACATTTTATCACGTAGCCCGTTACAAAATACAAGTTAAAGTACTTAAACATTTTTTCTCCATATATCCTTCGATTCATTCAGCAACAACCAAGTTAGTTCACCCCTCTTCCTTTGCGCTAGTTTTGTCCAATCATCTTTTGGCATCTCGTTAGGAAAATGTTTATAGTTCGATTCGATATAAAGTTCTTCCATGTGCAAAATTACATACAACCCACAGTCAGGCCTGTCAAAGTTCAAACAACAAACCAATTCAACATCTTTGGGTTGTAAGTTTGTAACCATGTATGCGTTTCTATAAGAAACTAAAAAATGCTAGTCAAACAAGTCATTTTTCTTATAAAACCAGTTTTGAATAGTAACCATTTCAAGGTTCTATGATAAACTTCAAAAATGCTAAACAAAAAAATGACATTGTTTTTACAATCCAATTTATTCTCTCATTTTTCTCCCATATTACACCATGTAATGTTCTATGGTTGTCAAAAAATCAGGTTTGACAAGTAACCATTGATAAAGTTTTATAAGAAACTTAATAATGTTAGACAAAATATTAAGTTTTTATTGAAAGTAATTATATTCTGGATCTAACACTATGCTTGAAAGTCTACAATACAAAATCCTAAATTAGATAGAACCCTAAATTGTCGGTCTAAAATAAAAAAATTTAAGCAGAAGATGTAGTAGTAACTACAATTTATAAAGAGATCAAGCTTCATATGTTATTTCTTCAAAGAAATTACACAACAACAGAGACAAGGTAACCATACAAATTTTTTGTTGCATGCAAAAAAGAAACATACTCTTCACTTTGAACTGATTTAGGGTTTTGAAAATAACTTCCACTAAACCACTTCGAAACAACTAAACCTTAGAAATTTCTTATTAGCTAATCAATTTCAGAAAAATAAATCATAGTTAAAGTTGTAAAAATCAAAACCTAATTCGTTTTGTGTTGTAGAAATCAATCTAAATCATAAACATAGTTGAAGGAACAACAAAAATGATGAAAACCAAAATAACTTACTCTTTACTATTGATGGTGATGAACGAAACCAACAATAGATTCTCCCTCTCTCCTACTCGATGATCTCCCTCTGTTAGGTTTATTTTGGGCGTGTTTAAGATAAGAGTTTCCTTCTCTCTCTCTCTCTTCGATTTAATATTTGAGGAAAAGACAACTTTTTTTTTTTGGTTATTTTTTTGAAACAGAAAAGGCTACTTTTTTTTTGTTATGCTAAACGGAAAAGGCAAATTTTTCCAGGAAAGAAAGTTTGTTTTCGGAGAAATAATTTAATGAATCTCTATATATTATGGTATCTTTTATTTTGGGTTGTTTTTTTTTTTAACTTAGGATAGGTTAGGCAGTAAAAGAGAATAAGAGGATAGACATGTAATTTACTTTGAGTTGATTTATTTTCTATTTCAGATTATCTTTGGTCTCTAGACTCGTTGATCATGCGATTTTGGACTTAAATCTCATCCCCCGTTTTATTTACTGGAAATTTGGGCGGGAATTTGAAATTTCGTCCAAAAAAATTTGAAATTTCGTCTAAAAAAATTTGAAATTTTAGACGGAATATTGAAATTTCAAACAAGATTGAAAATTGTAATTTTTTGTGTACGGAAAATTATTTTATTTACCGGGAAGAGATGGTTTGCTGGGTGGGAATTTGAAATTTCGTTTGAAAATTTGAATTTTTCGTGTACTGGTAAATTATTTTATTTACCAGTCAGTTTTTTTTTTCATGAAAACGTCAGCATGTCCCGTCCAAGGGCAAGAAGGGGATAAAAATAAAAAAACTGACATTTGGACCTGCAACTAATTTTTGATCAAGAGTGGATTTTTTTTGGATTTACCCCCCAGATTTTGGACCTTTTGACTCAAAAATCCATTTTGAAACCCAAGTGAGCCAAGAAATTTCAGCAATGTACGTATGATGTCTAAGGTGGTGTTTGTTTTTTTTTTAGGTCTGAATCTGAATTGGCTGAATCTGAATTTGCTGAACTGAATTTGCTGAATCTGAAATTACTGAATTATATTACAAGTTGGATGTTTGTTTTTTAAATCTGAATTATAATGTCTGAATTAAGACTTTGACATTTATACCCTTATTTCGTACTCTAAACAAACAAAGCCTAAACCTTAATTTCTCAATCCTCATTTGGGTGAAAATAAAAAGGAAATTAGAACCTAAACCTAATCACCATCTCTCCACCGTCTCTCTCTTTCTCTCAAACTCCCTCTCTCTAACAGATGGAGATCGATGGAGGTCTCTCTCTCGGCAAGTGAAACCCTCTCTCTGTAATCGATCTTCAGTTTTTTTTTTTTTTTCTCTCTCTCTCTCTCAATCGGCGAGTCAAAGAGACGTCCTTCATCATCAACCTCTTCAACACCCATTTCATGAACAGTTTGGGTTGGTGGTGGTTTTGGTAGAGGTGGTTTCTGGTCCAGTGGTGGTGCGTAAATGAGCATCAACAATGGTGGAAACACATCCACCACCACTAGTGCCAACTCGCCAGTATTTGAATAAACTAAAAGCTTCCATGGCTGAAAGAGCCAGTGCAGTAAGTGTAGGATATTGGATTGGTTGAGATGAAGAGGTATGAGCTTTTTCTAGGGTTAATTTTTTTTTGCATAAAATTTCTAGGGTTAACTTGCTGAAGTGAGAAAGGGGGTTTTTTAGGTGGTTGTTTTCTAGGTGGTTGTTAGGGTGGTGGTTGTCTTGGTGGTGAGTTGTTCCTGTCTCGGCGGTGGTGGTGGTGGTTTGTTTCGGTGGTGTTGTGGTGGTGGTGGTTTGTTCCGGTGGTGGTGGTTTGTTCCGGTGGTGGTGGTGGTTTGTTCCGGTGGTGGTGGTGGTTTGTTCCGGTGGTGGTGGTGGTTTGTTCCGGTGGTGGCTTGTTCATGTGCTGGTGGTGGTAAAATGTTGGGCTATATGAGAATATGTGTAATTTATAGGGTTATTAGTGTCATTTAACTCATTTCAGATTTGGGCTTCTGTATTCAGACTTGTTTTGAAGTTTGAAAAGTGTGAGCTACTTTTCAGCCTTTTCAGACATGAACACAATTCAGCCAACATTTCAGATTTTTTAAATAAGAAAAACAAACATCTGAAATCTGTTTCAGATCTGAATTTTTTAAAAAAACAAACAGCACCTAACGTTAAAACCTAACATAACAATCCTTTTCTCTCTCTCTCTCTCTCTCTCTCTCTCTCTTTCTCACACTCTCTCTCACTAGGTTCACAGCACAAATTCCATTGAGTGAAGCAAACTTGCGGCCATGGCTCCAGCAAATAAGAAGATGAAGACGAAGAAGAAGAGTAAGTACAGTCTTGAAGATCTTAAAACCCTAGGTCAACAACTTCTCTCATCAAAAGCTTACATCAATAACCTCTCTCTTCTTCTCACTTTCGTCTCTCCTTCATCTCGTGAACCTCAACATGTTCTTGAATCCATTCTATCTCTTCAATCTTTCTTCATCCCTCTCCTCCCCGACCTCCCTTCTTCTTCTTCTGCTAAGTCTTCAGTAATAGGCGAATCATCTAAAGACCCTGATTTTGTTTATAGAACATGGCTTCGATCGAAGTTTGATGAGTTTGTTATATCTCTTATTGCTATTACTGTTTCTAGTCAATCTGATGAAACCCTAATAGTAAGTTTCATCTTCCTTTTCCTCTTCATTGGTTTTTCTTTCATTATTCTTTGGTTTAACTTGTTTATCTAAATGTTTGAATTTTCAAATGTGTTTGTATTAGGATATTGCTTTGGATGCTATAATGGAATTTGTGAAGTTGGGAAAAGATGGGAGGTTTCAGTTTGCTATATATCGCAGGTTTCTCAAGACCATAGTAAGTTCACACATTTCCGGCAAGAACAATTCGATTTGGTGCCTCCTTCTCTGTTTCATGTTTGATAGTTATTTAAGGTCCATTCAGCTTTACCCTTTGATTCTTTCATACTTTTGGTGATTAATTAGTTGTTCATCAATTTCAGGTACATTCAACTCTACCCATTGACTCTTTCCTTGAAATGCTTGCTTCAAAGTTCTTTAAATATGTAGATGTTCGGTACGACAATTTTTCTTTGGTTTTTGGAAACTGATGTTTATATGATGAGAGTCTTTCTTTGATTATGATGTCTTCATCTAATATACTAGTGATTTTATGAAAGTTTCTCTTAGTGTTAGTTTGTCAAGCAAAAGCTTAGAGCTTTGAAATTATTGATTCGTATTACTTTAGAGACCTCTAAAATGATAATGAACAAGCTTTTGACACATCAAATATTTCCTGCTGCAGTTATTACACATACATTAGCATGGAAGAACTTGTTAAGAAGTTGGAACCCACAGGTACCCACTCCATGTACATTGTTGTGTTAAATTAGGACATGATGTCTTATTTATAGCGTTTTACATGAGTCATATCTTAAATCGTTCAGACTCATATGTTCTCTTCTTTCAATTTCACCTTTTTTTTGTCTCTTCGTTGAACTTGTTTGTTCCTTTCTGTGTGAGTGTAGATGATGGTGAACCTATTTCTAGATCAAGGTCGGTATAGTATTGTTCTCTCTCTCTCTCTCTCTCTCACACACACACACGCGCGCGCGCACACACACACACACACACACACGGCGCATACAAATTGTATTTGTTTAGCTGTGTTTATCATTTACATGTTAAGAGTTAATACCTAATCTTACTAAAATCTTTTATTTATGAAGCAATGCTGAACTTGTCATTCGCAAGATCCAGTATACTTTGTCACACATCCCTCCTCTAGTGAGTGAAGAAGGGGAATCTAACTATCAAATGTGGAGCAAGTTAGGTGTGTAACATTATTATCTTTGTGCTTTAACTTTCTTGGAAGATTTCTTTGAGCACGGTTTGTTGATTGAAAAAGACGAATGCCGCTTTAAGTAGGTTGAAAATTTTTCTAGTCTATCTTGATGGTTCTGGATAACTTTGTATACATCCCAGATCTTTGGTTGAACAACTCTTGTAACATTTTCTCCTAATGTACTTAATTCAGGATTGCTGTCTAAAGAAGATAATGGTAAAAGTTCAGATGATCTTCTACATGTGAAAGATAATCAACAGAAGGCAAAGAACCATAACAATGGCGTAAGTTCATTGTCTGCTTCAACTATTTTTCCCAATTTCCCTTAAGATTGTGAAATTTTGCACCCTTTCTGCAATGAACTTACTATTTGTTTGAGAAACTAAATGTCTATAAATTTCGAAAAAAAGATAAAATATTGTCTGTCACAAAAAATTGTCTACCAAAGGAAGAGGAATATATATTGTTGGTACTCACATCACAAGGATAATGGACCTAATGGTGGATACAACTTGGATATACCCATATAGGTCATTATTTGTGTTTGGTTGTAAAGGAATCCCCACATAGAACCTTTAAGAAATCTTCACGAAAATATTAGCAAAAATTCCTTAGAGGCAAAGATGTCTGGCTGTCAGGAATTATTAATCATTTGGTGTAAGTGTTAATTGAACAATTCTAATACCTAAAATTCCTAGGTTCAGAAGTACAACTTAAGTTTTATGGTCATAAACTTATGTTCAGATATCTCGTGCATTTGTGTGCAAGTATGAGTAGAAACTAAAACCAGTGAAAAACAACAGTTTCGTGATTTTGTAGTTTCCTTCATCTCTTAAACCCATGCTTTTATGGTTTATGATTTCCTCGACAAAGGAGGAATTTTTGGTTTTTCTGGCATCTGAAAGTTTGATGATTATTAGTGTTTCATTTTTCTTTATACAGGTCCTATCCACATCTCGAATTGCCAAAAAGGTGAAATCAAAGTTCACTGGAGCATGGTTGTCATTTCTTAGGTTAAAACTCCCTCTTGATTTGTACAAAGAGGTACGCTTTACAGATCCTTCTATGTTGATGCTCGTTGATTAATGCTTGATGAGTTATGTCCTTCCACGATTTCATTGATTGATGTTCTTTTACCCATCTACAATCCTTAAATTGTTTCAACTTTGGCAGCTAGAGATATTTTATTCATTTTTCTATTTGCAATTCGATGTTAGGATACTTCCATAGAAATCTAGGATTTTTGAGGTAATGCTTGAATAAAAAAATCAGAAAGCAAATAAGCGGAAATTAACAGTTACTATAAGCAGGTGAACCTCAAATCAGGATTAGGAAATACTGGAACTTTATCAGCCTGATAATTGAAAATATACTATAGTCTACTACATATACACTCTATTATAAAGGACGGTATAATAGAAGTCATGGGGAAAGTTATCACCTATTTATACTTTTTTCCCACTACTTAATGTCTAGTGAAGGTTTACTAATTACTCGCGTTGGCTTAGGATGATATTTGTTTGTAAAAGTATTTTGTTTCTCTTTTTAAAAATAAACATTCTCATGCTTTACTACTAACGACATCACCTGTTACTCAGGTTCTTGCTACTCTCCATCAGGAGGTTATTCCATATCTGTCAAACCCCATAATGTTATGGTAAGCTCACACCTTATTTTTGTTAAATATTTGTGTATGGATATGGATTCTTGAACTTCCTCGATATTGAGTAAAACCTGATCTTTCATTTCACAATGTGCAGTGACTTTTTAACGACATCATATGACATTGGTGGTGTTATAAGTGTGATGGCTCTAAGCAGTCTCTTCATTCTAATGACGCAACATGGCCTAGAATATCCCAAGTTTTATGAACAGCTTTATGCATTACTGGAACCTTCTATTTTCTTGGCAAAGCATCGTGCCAAATTTTTTGAGGTATTAGTTGCTGTTTGGTTCCTTGAGTGAACCTTGTTTTATCAGTAAATGACATAATGACTGTAGCGTATAAGAACAGAAAATCTAGAAAAAAAACAAGATCTTATATCGAACATGCATATTTGTTGTGTAACAAATACAATAAAGAAGCCGATAATTGACTTCAATAATTAACTATTTTGACCAAATAGCTTGATTGAAGTTCTATTTTGTGTTCACTGCCTCAAATATTTTTGAACTATATGCCTTCTGTAATCTGTAACATAACTTTCCGTTGATGCAGCTTCTGGACTCTTGCTTAAAGTCTCCACTTCTTCCAGCATATTTGGCTGCTGCATTTGCTAAGAAATTGAGTAGAATGGTGCTCGTAGTACCTCCTTCTGGATCATTACTTATTATTGCTCTCATTCACAATCTTTTGCGGAGACATCCTTCAATTAATTGTTTGGTCCATCAGGTAATCCAACACTTTTTACCTTTGAATAACATCAATCAGTACCCTTGCGGGTTGGGTTAGAATTTTGTAGTGGTGCGTTTTATTGGTCTTTTGGTTTTCATACTTGGGATCGATGCATGTGCCATGAGCCCATGATTGTTAGGTCCTAGTGTTGAACCATCTCTGACATTGTTTATTTTATTCGTCTGTAAGCTGCTAACCTTATAGTCTCTTCAATCATACAATTTGTTCATCCTTTGTAAGATTTGCATGCTAAATCTGATACGCCTGGTGACATCTTGTACTTAGTTTATTCTGGAATTTTTACATGCTTTTCTCTTGCTCTGAATAGTTTCCCCGAATTTTTTCGTGGTTGAGGAAATTTCTAAAACCTTTCTGCTTAATGAAATAATAAAGCTCTGTACTTCTGATTTACAACAGCAAGCTGATGATCAAGATGATAAAGATGTCTCGACAGAAGAAAATGAATCAAAAACTGCTAAAGAGTCCGATGCCAGCCTAGACACAACCAGTAAAAGACTAGGCATTGATCTTTTCGATACTACAGCGAAGGATCCTGCAAAGTCTAATGCCTTGAGTAATTCTCTATCCTACTTGTTATAACTTGATTGTCTTGCAGTGATTATATAAATAATTTCTATTGTGGGTACATATATTTATCTATATATTGTGTTCTTTTTTTGAAACTTTGAATGAATATATTAAAGGAAAAGTATTTACAATGCTGTGAGGACATCTACGTAAATATTGTTCTGAACTAATTCCCCAAACATTTGAAAATGTTTTACAAATTTCACAAAAGAAGTATCAAGCTGATACTTGTGCTTGGAACAGGAAGTTCTCTCTGGGAGATAGATACCCTTCGCCACCATTACTGTCCAGCTGTTTCAAGGTAATCGTGTTCGATCAGCGACTCTCTTTACATATTATTGATGTTAGTCTCATTAATTTTATTATTCCTATTGGAGATGTTATCAGTACTATGTTCTTACACCTTTCCTTTTCTAGATTTGTGATGTCACTCGAAAATGACTTAACAGTTAGAGCCAAAACTACTGAACTTAATGTCAAGGATTTCAGCTCCGGTTCATACGCCACGATATTTAGAGAAGCGGTAAGATCATATTATGTCATTTTTATCTTTCAGAATATTATCACCGGGCTGAGTTCATAGGACTATAGTTTCAGTTTACCCATCTCAGAGTCAATTATCTATCTCTTGTTACTTGGGGAAGATCGAATTATCCGAGTTTTTGCAAGTCTGATCGTGCCTAAAACTGAACTAAAAATCGTTCCTTTCGTTTAGATATTTTGACATTCATGACGCTACTCAAAATCGACTATATTCTAAATGTAAACTGCATTTGGATGGGGTGAGTCTGCTTCTTTGCCTTCATTATTGAATTATTCAAATTTGAAATTTCAGACAGGAAGGAGGATAAAACAAGTCCCACTGGCATTCTATCAAGCTACTCCAACGTCTCTCTTCTCAGAGTCTGATTTTCCTGGGTGGACTTTCAAACTCGACGACAGCAAAAAACTTGAAAATGGGAATGCTGAAAGTGAGGAAGATGGTCACAAGTCTGCAAAGCGACAGCGGGCGGAAAGCTCTTGAACTTAATCCAAATGCCATTGTGGGCCTGAAATTTTGTACTTTAGTAGCTTTTCTTTTTCTTAATGTCGAAAATATAGTCAATTTTGTATGAGAAAATTACCGATATTTAATGTTGCAGGTGTTATTCAAATGATATAACATTGCAGGTGTTCTTTAAATGATATTCGAGTTTTCGATACCTTTTAATATTGTGCGCCTGAGTACTAGTTAAAGAAAAGACTAGGAAAACGGTTTAAGAAGGCGGAAGAGTAGTTAACATGTCTTAACTGCCGATTAGTATAGTGTTTTATGAGTTTTGATGGCCTTTAAGGGCTTTTTCAATCTGTTTAGTCACAAATCTTACTAGTTTTCGAAGAATAACAAAGTTACAAGTTTTTTCCTGTGGAATATGGAATGGGAAGGGGAACTTCTCCAAAGATTGGACATTAAAGTTATGGACGTTATGTTATGGTGAAGGTATTATGTTATAAACAATTCAAATGTTAATTTATCAGGGAGGAAGTAAAAACTTGTATGTAATAATCCCCCAACATATTCAAGGAAATTTGATACGACATATTCATGGCAAAATTGGAAACAACGGGTGAAATGGACGGCAACAGTTGTCCAAGTGGTTGATATGGTTGACACAAACTAAAAAACTTTGGAAGTTCCAGGTTGGATTCGAAGAGGAGGTGAAGTCCCATAGTTTTGGAAACAATTTATGGAGTAAAAAATTGAGCAAATGATGAGGACAACCTAACCAGATCAGAGGAGGTGGCGCCACCAGGTGACGATTGCGTTATGGAAATGGTTAAGAGTAGTTGGGTAACCGGTTTAGTCAAGGAGACAATTGGCATTAGGGTTGGGAATCGGTCCGGACGGGCAGTCCACGGACAGACTTGATCCCGGTCCGGACGGAACGGACAAAAGTCCACAGTGTCTATTTGGACTGGCGGACTAAACGGGCGGACTAAACGGAAATTTCAGCTCGAAATGTCCGCCCGTGTCCGTTTTATCCATCCGGACATGCCGGACACCGGTCGGTCGGGCTTCGGGTATTCAGAATTAAGAAAAATACAAAGATGCGAAAATTTTGGAGTTTATTGAAGGCTGAAGACCTGAAGTTACAAATTAACAAACTATACAATTGGAACTATACTACTTAAAACAAACCATAAAAGTTTTTAGTCGATTAACTCATCATTTGGCACACTTTGGTCATGAGGTTGAGTATTGTAGAACGACACTAAGTGTTGATGTATAGATTAAAAACTTTGACACGCCATTATGTTGCCACTGAATCCGACCTTTAGTCGACCGATGACCCTCATAGGCTTCAAAATTTCAATCAAATATCAACACAAATGCCGACTTCAAATCAAACTCATGAAGCCCAACGGCCTGACTCAAGTATCAAACCATCAGAATCGAGAGTATGAAGATCCAACAATACTGGAGCTCCATACAAAGTAAAATTCAGAAAATTACATATTTAAAGTCAGCAAAAAAGAGCACAACAGCAGTGCTGCAGCTAGCAACAGAAAAAATCTATCAAATTTAAACACTAAGTAGTGAGAAGCAGTCTAAACTCTAAAGTCAGCAAAAAAGTGAAGATCCAATCCAGCAAAACAACAATTAGCACAAGAGAGCTTCCATCAACCATCCAACACCAGTAGGAACAGACTTAAGAGAGCAACAGTGAGCACAACAGCATTGGGCTGCCATCAACCCATCAAACATGCAAGCAAACAAAGAGAGGCAATAAGATTGACAATAAATGAAATGAAACTAAAAGGATGAAAACATTGAAGAGAAAGTAACCTTTTTTCAAGCTCGACTTGCTTGTGTCGTAGGAGAAGAAGATGAAGTTTCATCTTCATCGTCCTTGTACTTAGCCTCATCAAAAGGGTCCAATGGCTTAAACACATGAGCATACCTAACCCTGCACCAGTCTTTAAGAACTACACAACATTCTAACATTTCTGGTGTCAAGTTACTACGATAATTTCCGAGTATTCTTTTGCCCATTGAAAATGCCGACTCAGAAGCAACAGTCGACACCGGAACAGCAAGTACGTCCCGAGCAATAGTGGAAAGAACATGATACCTTTTCTAATTTTCTCTCCACCAATTGAGCACACTAAATTTAGACATATCATCAATAGCTGGTTCAGGTTCAGATTTATACCTGTAAAGCCCTTCGGAGGCAGCAACAAGTGGGTCTCGTCGACCTCTATTAATACTCTCCCAAAAGATACCACGACCAGAGGAAGTAGGTACAACAGAAATAGGCTGAGAAGAAGCAGAAGTATTAGCAATAGAGGATTGTAATCTATCATTCATAGCAGCAGTGTACTCAGCAAAAAGTGCATCCAAATGACCCATAATTTGGCCCATTTGAGTCGGAGTACACTTAAGAGAATAGGCAGATGAAATAAAACAATCATAAAGAGCATCCAACACAAGCTCGACCCTAGTTTTTATCCTCTGATCGAGTACACATGCAATACCAAATAAAGTAGGAGTTCCCTCCCAATACTTCACAAACTTAGCCTCCATGGCAGCCACAATCCCACCAAACAAAGGGTTGTCTCTATTTTCTTTAAAAACAACACCAATCTCAAGCAAGTGTTCAAGAACATGGCAACTGGTAACATACGATACACCAGAAAAAAACTTGGTTGCTTCATAAAAGGGTTTCAAAAATTTACATAACAAATCAGCATATAACCAATCTTCGGAAGTCAGAGGAAAATGACAACTCCTATCAGACAGGAAAACAGTAAGTACGTCCTTGTAAGGGAGAATTCCACTTAACATCAAATAGGTGGAATTCCACCTATGCTTCACATCTAATTGTATTTTTTTCTTCTTCATACCAAGTGAAACTCATAGAGTATTAAACTGATCAGTACGTGGATCATTGACCCTAATAAACTCCATGTTACTTTTCAAATGTTGTAACATTTGAGAAAACTCAAGAACTTTCAAACCATCTTGCACAACCAAGTTAAGAATGTGACAACAACCTCTAACATGAAACAAGTCACCATGAAGAGGTAAATGGGGTAGAAGACTCCTTAGCTTAGTAATAGAAACATAGTTTGAACTTGCATTATCCAATGAAAGACAAATTAGTCTATCTGTTATTCCCCAATCAGAAGCCAACTTCTCAAGCAAAAGTTGAGAAATATTATCCCCACTATGAGTTTTGTGCATTAAAGTGTACGCTAGGATTCTCTTTTGCAAATTCCAATCAGAATCAATAAAGTGGCCAGTAATGGACATGTAATACAATTTCTGATTCGACTTCCAAAGGTCAGAAGTCAAGGAGATCCGGCTAGAAGAGGCCTTCAACATAGTTTTCAGATTTTCCTTTTCTTCATCGAAAAAGAATTGTAGTCTGTTTCTAAGAGTGCCACGAGAAAACCTCGTATATGAAGGATGAAAACTATCATTGATAGTATATTCCACAAATCTATTCTCGACAAATGAGAATGGAAGTTCATTCATGACGGTCGTCCTAATCATGTTGTCTCGAGCTCGAGACTTAGAATACTTAAAAGTAGTCATAAGGCCTGTTCGGTCAGAAGACAAAGTGGACCGTTTCAATTCAACCTTATGAACTTTGGCACACTTATCATTATGCCTACGAAAAGGTGTTGTGCCATGATCAGACTTAGGATCTTTTATAACTCCGCATAACTTGCATCGAGCCATTTCCTTTTCTCTTTCAGGGTTATTAGGGTCAGGCACATTAAAAAGGTCCCACCGTTCCCATACATTAGAAGTTCTCTGTTTTTTTTTTCTGAACCTTCAGATAATGCATCAACTGCAACAGCAGCATTAATAACAGAAGGCACAGTAACTGGAAGAATACATATTATTGTTTTTTTTTGTTGAAAGTAATACATATTATTGTTTTTCTTTGTTGAAAGAATACATATTATTGTTGCTAGTACTTCTTTTATCTTTTTTTTTTGTTGTTGAAAGGAAATACATTAACATTAAGAGTCTATTACAGTATCCAAAGTACAAACACAAAATAACAATACATAAAGTAGTAAACCAAAATAACAAAGCTGAAGAAGTGCAGAAAAGAACTTCGCTTTGTATAACATTCTTCATTCTGTGAGTTGCAAGGCTGGCTTCTCTTCTTAAGCATGAAGAAAACTTTGATCATGAGAGTCCGTCTGGTTGTATTAAAGATAAAACCCTTACCTAACTTCTGGTAACACTTAACATGTATTAAACATACACCCATAGTTTCAAGAAGAAACAAAGGTGTCTGCAAGATGGAACCATAGAATGATTCCGGGGTATCCCGCCAGTATTCTCCATATTCAGAGACCGTATCTGATCGAATTCTACAAAGTAGACACAGGTCAGACACCTGGAAATTGAGATCGCCGTTATAGCCCAAGTATAAATACTCCGCTAATCCGACAAATGCACGCAATAAAATTGCGAAGAAAAGGGGAGGAAGTGAACATGTTACAGAAATAGTCAACATGGTTAAATCTATAAGGTCACCACAGCCCAATCCTATCATCAAAATGTGAGTAAGAGTATAAACAAGAGAAACTTCATGATGAGGATAGAGATTTATATTCGAAGTCTTGTGTCGGCCTGGGTCAAACGGAAAGTTAAGATGAAAGAAATTTATTTCAGACCTGATTGAAAGGCATAAGGGTTCGGCAAGAGGATGATTAGTGATCTTAACCTTATGCCAGATAATCAAGATGAACACGAGCTTAACTCTGCTCATAGAACTAAGATCGTACAGCAACAAAAGATAAACGATAATAAAAAATAAAACCGGATCTGTGATTAAGGATAACAGTGGAGAAATTATATGCTACTTGAAAAGTATACGATTAAATCGATATTGTGTTGTAGAACCTTAAAGTACAACTGCCTAGTAACTATTAAAAGGTGAAAAGGGGGAAATACTGCCATGATTCAAATACGAGTCAACTCCAACCACCGATTTTCGCGGCACACTGATGTTGTTGGCTCTTAGTTCATGTTCCTGGTTGATGAAAGTGAGATATTTATTGCTGATTTTTGTGTTTGAGGCTTTGATTTGATCTTTTTTGGAGTAATTTGGTAATCTGAGTTAGAATAGCTAGTTGCATGTGAGTTTTGTGGTTAGATTGATAGGATTTGAATGGAGATTATTGAGATTTAGGGTTTTCGTTTTGGGTGAAAAGGGGGTGGAAAACGGGACATTCTCTCTCCTCATTCACTTCTATTCCCTATCTATATGGTAACTAGTACTTCTTTTATCATTTGATATTAATATACCATTTTCATTATTTTTGTTCATAAAATAGAAACCACCAAAACGTCTATGAAAATTGCTCATTTTTTAATTGACAAATCTAACTATTTTATTTTTGACATTAAAATCCACTAAAATGTATTTCAACAAAAAAAAAAGAATCCACTAAAATGTCAATGAAAGTCCAAATCCACCAAAGTCCATGAATCTGTAAATGTCTCTGATATTGGTTCCAATGTCACAATGCTTAGAGCATCTCCAATGCAACACTCAACTTACAAAACTCAATTTGACACATAGGACTACTTGAGTTTTTGACAAAAAACACTCTCCAATGCCACACTCAACTAGAGTCTCAATATGATGTGGCAACAATAAATATTGAGATACTCAAAAGAAAACTCAATTGTTGAGTTTTCTTTTGAGTATCTCAACATTTATTGTTGCATCTCAATTGGTCCACATCAACATTTTATATATTAAAATAAGGCCAGCGCTTTGGGGAAAGCTAAATAGTTTCCGGGGTGTGAAGTTTTGGGTGGAAACGAAAAAATATTAGAGATTTTTTTATTTTCCCTAAACAACCAAATCCTTTTCAGCTTCTTCTTCCTTTCTCTGGCGACTCCACCATCTCCGACGACTCCATCTCCGGCGATAATATTTTTTTTATTCTCCTCTCCATCTCCGGCGAAGGGGAGGAGCACCGGAGGTCTGGTTTCCAGACGAGCCTGGTTTGAACAACCAGACGAGCCTGGTTTGAACAACCAGACGCGTCTGGTTTGAACAAACCAGACGAGCTCCGTTGTTCAAACCAGACGAGCTCCGGCGAAGGGGCTCCTCCCCTTCGCCGGAGACATTGAGAAGAAAGATAGAACAAGAGAAGAGAGAGAAGAGAGAGAGAAGAAAGAGAGAAGAGAGGGAGAAGAGAGAGAAAGAGAAGAGAGAGAAGATGATGAAGTCGCCGGCAACATCCGCCCGACGACTTTTTCCGGCGACATTAAAGGGGTGTTTGGTTTAACTTTTTTTGTTTTCCACCGTCTTCCCTGGAAACTTTAATGTTTTCCCCAAAACAGTGGCCTGAAATAAGAACCAAAAGTAAATCTAAAGCAAATGTTGAATTTTTTTGAGTGTTGCATTGGAGATGAATTTTGAATTGAGTATCTAAATAGTGCAACATAGGAAAGAGAAACTCAACTCATACTTGACGCATTGGATTAATTAAGTTTTTGTTGAGTGTTGCATTGGAGATTAGGGGTGGGAATCGGTCTGAACCGGTCGGTATTGGACTCTAACTTCATCGAACCGGTAGACTCAGACATAAACTGTTCGTGACCACCTATTTACTCGGGCGGACTCGGACGGTCACTCTTCAGAATTCTTTGTCCATTGACCGTCCTAGACCGTTTATTTTACCGGGCCAGTCGAACACCGGATGGTCTTGGTCCGAGTTTTCCAATAAAATTTGATTCAATTCAGAATTTTATTTTTATTACCACAAACAAAATTACTTACAAATGAAGATGTTTAACCACGAAATCAAAAATAAATATAAAAAAAGAAAAAAACACAGTTGATCATCATTTGATAAGATATAATTAAGTCATGTACTAATGTTTGGTCTTCTAGAGGACTGTATGACTATAGTCAACGACCATCATATATTCACATGTCTATAAAATTCAACAGTCAACTTCTAAAAATGAGGCGAGTTTAGTCGGTCAACCTATTTGGTCACTCGTACCGGTCGGTTATTTGGACGGTTTATATTGGTCGGTCGGTTAGCGGTCGGTCCTTCGACATAAAATTTTGACCGTGACCGTCCGCCAATTCCTTCGGGCCGGTCGGACACTGACCGTTATGACCATCGAGTTTCCATGGAAACTTTTTATCTCGGTCGAACGGGTCGGATAGCGGTCTGCCGGATCTTTTTCCCACCCCTAAATGGAGATGCTTAGAGGAGAATAATTGGGACGGTGAAGAGAAATTTTTGGGGTGAAGGTAACCCAAGTCCGAAGTAGCACTCAAAGCATCTCCTATGACTATGTTGATATAAATCCGATAAATCAAAACTGAGGCGAAGTTTTGTTCATCGGCGGCAAAATTCGAAGCTGAAAACGAAAATGTTGCAGAATAAATCATTCGTCAGAAAAACAAAGCAAGGCAAAGTTTTAAAGGTAGTGTTTATCAATTTCCATTTCCAAACCCTAAACCCCAAATTTCTGTTATTATTTTCTTCTCTACTTGTTCAAAGATTTTAAACTTTCTCTTTCACTATTGTTATTGTTGTCGTTAAATTCCAGGTTGTGAGGGAACATTACTTAAGAGATGATATCTATTGTGGAGCTTCTATATGTAAAGTTTGTGATAACAAGGAACCTCGTTTAACTTCATCTTCTTCTTCTTCTACTATTCTCATTGTTGATACAAATGTTGTTCTCAATCAGGTAACTTGCTTTCTTTTTTCCCGAGGGACTTCTTCTTTTTCAAAGATTTAGGTTTTATGATATTTTTGTTTTGATATGTTTCAGATTGATTTGCTTGAGAATCCGGCTATGGATGATGTTGTTGTTCTTTCAATTGTGTTGGAAGAAGTGAAGAACAAGAATTTATCTGTTTATAATAGATTAAGGACTCTTTGCAGCAACTCTCTTCGAAAATTTTTCGTCTTTTCAAATGAACATCATAAGTGAGCTGAAATTTATATTAGTTATGTTTTTAGTTCAATTTTGTTTGAAGTTTGGGCAAATTTATACTTTAGTTTAATCTTGATAGGGATACATATATCAAGGCCATGGTTGGGGAGAGTCCTAATGATAGGAATGATAGAGGTAAGTTTGGTTATGTCTCTTGTTAATTTCATCATCTTAATGAAGGATATCATGTGGAAGGACCAAACGAAGTTGTTTAGTAAAATGTTAATAAATTGATTCTATTATTACTATGTTCAAATGGTCATGATAAAGAAAAAAAATGAAACCTTTTACTGGAAAACATAGTTTTTGTGGAAGCTATTGATAATTTGATATAAGTCTCATAATTGACAAGATATTTTGATGAGACTCTTTTGTTATTCAGCAATCCGCGTTGCAACTGATTGGTATCAACGCCATCTTGGTACTAGTGTACGCGTCTTACTAATCACCAACGATAAGGAGAATAGGAGGAAGGCGACTGAAGAGGGCATTGCTGCAGAGACAGGTATCATACTAAGTTTCTTTTTGCCATTTCATTTGGCTCCCCTATCAAGTCCTATCTCTCATTTGGTCTCTTATGACATTATTGATTATTTTCAGCAGTACAATGTTAAGAAGTTCACTTGTTAATTATCCCTGTTTTCAGTCGAAACGTATATCAAATCACTAGATCGACCAGATTTACTGGATCTAGTTGTGCAACCAATCTCTGGAGATGTAGAAATGGAAGAAGTTGAAGATATGAGACCTTCAAAGAGAAAAGCCATTTATACCGAGGTATGACTGTTTTCAGGTGCATCTAGTTTCTTTTTTATGGTACATTGCCATATTGTTGTAACTTCTTGTTGTTAAATTCTACTTCTTTAGATTGGCAATGGATAAAACCTAATGACCTTTGCTTAGTCAGCTAGATATTTTATCTCGGTTATAAGAGTTGTCTCATTTTCTACTCCAGCACAAACCCTTGTCAGAAATTACTTCTGGCTTGCATCGTGGAATTTTTCATCAAGGAAAACTTCGTGTCAACCGCTACAATCCCTCTGAGGCCTATGTTGGCAGTGAGAGCATCGGTGAAATAATAATTCATGGACGGAGTAACATGAATAGGGCTTTTGATGGTGATATAGTGGCAGTGGAGCTCTTGCCAAAAGATCAATGGCATGAGGGAACGTCTCTTTCGTTAGCGGATGATGGTACGCTGAACATATATTGAGAAATTTCATTCCAAATGTTTACATTTTCAAATGAAGTCGTTTTTGACAATGAAAGCAAGTTTTTGCCAAATGTTATTTTCACTTCTGTTATTGTCGTTCATGGCATGCCGAATTGTATGTCAAATTGGTGTAGTGCCTATAACGTTCATCTGTGAGTTGTAATTATTGGTGATTGTTATCTTGACTCTGTCACGTTTCTTCCATCCGAGAATATTTTCATTTATGTCAATCCAATTTATTGATAAACAACTTTTTTTTCCGTATTACCGTTAAAAATAAATTCAGATAATGGAAATTTATAGATTAAACCAAATTTGTTTTTATAAGCAAGCACTCTCAACTATTGTGGTACTGGTTGGTTGAATCATTTTATGGTTGTTATAGTTCACTATATTCTAACTAGACCAAGGTAAAAGATTAAACTAGATGTTATATCAAGTTATCGAAGTGCTTTTGGTATCCCATATTTTGTTGCCAGTGTGGGGAAGTTTGCAAAACGATGTTGGAAATACTTTTTCTTGGTATGTCTTCCAAGGAGACTTTTTAATTGATCTTGGTTCCTTGTTCTGCTGCCTTTACTTTCAGAGGATGAAGAGGAAGATGTCCATTTAGTTCCAAACAGCGCTGATGATGCTCCTAGAAATATAAATGTTGCACAAGGTTCTTCTGACACGGATGTTGGTTCATGTCGTACATCTGGGCGTGTTGTTGGTATTATAAAGCGTAATTGGAATTCGTAAGTCAATATTACTTTTATATTATATTTTTCAAATAAAATTATTTATATATCTTGGGTAGACTTTTCTGCATTTTTATAGTCAAGTACTAGAGTCGGAAACTTTGTTGATATTTCGTTTCATTTTTTACTTTTCAAGAATTATTATACTTTACAGAGCAGGTATTTATTAATGTTATTTTGAAAATGTAAAATATTCCAAAATCCCAGGGTATGTGTTTAACTTTTGTTTTCGTTGTATCAAACAGACTTGCCCCATGAGTTGATGCATTTAACGTAGTTTTACAATCGAAAGGAAAACATCCAGTTTCAAAACTTTTTGACTTCTATCTATATTTTAGTATATTTAGACAAACATTCTTGGTTTATAGTTACATGATTTCCTGCAGTTATTGTGGTTCTTTGGAGCCAATGCCGATGCCGGCAGCTACTGGGGGTGTTGCACATGCATTATTTGTATCTAAAGATCGTAGAATTCCTAAGATTCGGATTCAAACTCGACAGCTTGGTAATCTTTTAGATAAGAGGATTATTGTGGCTGTTGATTCTTGGGATTATTTATCTCGGTATCCATCTGGTCATTATGTACGAACGATAGGTGAAATTGGTGACAGAGAGACCGAAACTGAGGTAAACTGTAAACTGATTCTAGTTGTGTATTGAATCCTTGAATTTCTATGAAGGCGGATCTTTCTCTATCATTGGTGAATAAAATCTCCCCCACAGATAAGTTGGCCAAGTTTACAATGCTTGGTATTCAAAGGTTTTCTTTTGACTGAATAATCGTTTTCATTGTCAGGTTGTCTTGATCGAGAATGATATAGATTCTAGGCCATTTTCTGCACAAGTACTGTCTTGTTTGCCACCTTTACCTTGGTCAGTGACGTCGGTAGATCTAGAAAATCCTAACAGGCAAGATCTTCGGCACTTGCGTGTATTTAGTGTTGATCCTCCAGGTATGGAACTGTCTTATGTATTGTGCTTTTCTTCTTTGAATATCCCCACATTTGTTAACCCATTATAATAACAATTCTAAAAATAATTACCATTTTATTATTATTATTATTATTATTATTATTTATTTACAATTTTTGCTACTTTTGTTTATTATTTTGTTGTTGATGCCCTTTTGCAAGTGATCTATGAATTTCTTAAATGTTACTTCTAAGAAGTAATCTTAAATCTTAATTTACAACACCTCTGGTTGGTGCAGGCTGCAGAGATATCGACGACGCACTTCACTGCACACCCTTATCCAATGGACATTTTGAAGTTGGAGTCCGTATCCTATTGCACCTTTCTTTTTAATTATATCTTTCTCCGTCTCTTTTTAAGAAATATACCTCTCTCTGGACCTGAAAGTCGCCAGAGTACTACGTACTCATCTTCACATTTTTCTCTTTTCTTTGTGACCTTGTTATTTGTTGTAAAATTTTGAAGCCTCTATGTGAATCTTAAACAACATTATACAGATATTGCTGATGTCACAAATTTCGTGCACCCTGGTACTCCTCTTGATGATGAAGCTACACAAAGGGGAACATCAGTCTATCTTGTTGAGCGCCGCATCGATATGCTTCCTAAGCCTCTAACAGAAGGTACATGTTCTTTTGGCTACACATGTTACACATACCAGTATTGAAGAGTATATCAATAAGTCTTTTTGTTACTATGTTCTTTGAAATAGTAAGTTTCTTTTTGCAGATATATGTTCTCTTCGATCTGACGTGGAGAGGCTGGCCTTTTCTGTTATTTGGGTATATGCTTTAACCATTTTAGGTTTCTAGATAATATGGACTAAAAATAAGTAAAATATAAAACACCTCATTTCAAAAGCATGATATATTTTCAGATATGGACGTTGTGGTTCTCTGCTGCAAAAAAATTTGGCTGGAATGATTCTTAATACGTTCAACATCACATATATGATGTCGGTTTAAACTCGCTTTCTAGGGATGGTGCGCTCTGGGTTTTTTTTTCAAAAGTAATTCGCAGTTTAAAAAAATAAATGGATGCCTTCTCTTGAGTTATTCCTTCTCCGAAATTGAATTTAAGAAAGAGGTCGATTTAGGGTTCTGTAGTCATGATACCTTTTGATTTTGATAGAGTCAGGGGTCTAATAATGACCAAGCGAGAGAAATTATTACAATGTAGTGACTTCTTCAACATCCTACCCTAGCATTGTCTTTATTCATGTGTTCTTTCTTTTCAAAGCTTCGAACAATTTCCTGAATTGGTTTTTATGTAGAATAGTTTGTTGTCGTGGACTTACATTTGTATTTCCTCTGATTTCAGGAAATGACACCTGAAGCAGAGATTATTTCTACTAAATACACAAAAAGTGTTATCAAGTCCTGTGCTGCATTATCTTATATTGAAGCTCAAGCCAGGATGGATGATAGGTGGTTAACTTATGTTCTTTCTTCTTCTTTTTATCTGTTTTTCTTGGCATTCTTTGATAACCCCGCATTTTCAAGTTCAATTTGCACTGTTGATATTCCTAAGCAATTCGAGTTAAACTTCGCCACTTAATATTATAAGGACATTCCGGATTATATTACATAGTATTTTACTTATGCTCCACTTTTCAACTTTTGAGAAAAGCAACCAAGATATCAGCACCAATATCAATCAGTTGAAACAACATTAACTGTATACTTGGATGCAAACTGATATTCTTTTCCTGCTTTCCTGATTTAATTAATTTCCGTTCGCCGATGTGAACCAGTAGTCTCATAATTTTTCCTTTCAAGTTCTGTAGCAGTTCATTTTCAATATCCTTCTCAGTTCTTTCTCTAACCATTGTAAATTTCATTATATGACATTTGCAGCCGCCTTATGGACCCATTAACTACCGATCTGCGAAATATGAACGCATTAGCGAAGGTATGCTTGTATGACAGTTGAGTGGTGCTTACTTACAGTTTTATTATGTGGAATTCCATATCATATAATTTTAACAAAATGTTAATACAGATTATGAGGCTCAGACGTATCGAAAGAGGAGCTCTAACTCTAGCTTCTGCCGAAGTTAAATTCCAAATTGACACTGAAACCCACGATCCTATGGACATTGGTATGTGATTTTAAGATAAATAAAATGCGGTAGTGCCATAATGCCATTAGTTCCACATGTACAACGTAACGTAAGTAACTACTGTGGCTGAAATTTGCTTACCCTTTCTAACTTGTGATATGAGTACATGTGATTCAAGTGGCACTCATAAATAAGAAAACTCCCATCTATTAGATAAGAAAACTCCCATATATTAGATAAGAAAACTCCCATCTTTCCATGCTCGAAACCTTTCTTTGAGGCAAAAGACATTCCAACAACCACAACATGTGCTAACTGAATGCTACCCAAAGCTGTCTGCAGTTGAGTTGAGATATATCATATATTTTGCTTCAGAATGGGGAACTTCTTGGTTGCCCGATCCCAAATCTGATAGGCTCAGTAGAATAGTCCCATATGAGAAAAGGGTACTCGAACCGAGCATACAACATCTAGATCATCTCAACTCGTTCCCCATTGGTTTTGAGTTGGACGACCACAAACTTAACAAGTTACACTGCAGTCTGCGATGTTGTGAATATATTTCTCAGGATTAATATCAATTTGGGTGTATCCCAAACTATGGATCTCATGTTACGTTTCTAGGACGACAGTAATTGAATGCTAGAATAAATAATTATTTGTTTCCATCTCCCCTTTGACAGTATGTCGTGAAAGAGTGAGTTTCGGCATAGTTCTCTTAACTTCTACCTGCAAACGATTTTATCCGTAGACTCATAGAGCTCATGGTCCTTTCGTATAGGTTTTGTTATTGTGTACCACTGCCGTTTCTTGGAAATTTACGAAGTGTACATCCTGAATGTGCAACTGATAAGGCTATTGCTTCCGTTTAATACTTCATACTTTGCTTCTTGTAGTTACAAAATGGTCTGAGATTTCATTTCATATACTATCACCAGTACAATGTATTGCTTAGATTTACTTCATTTATCTATTTATTTCTTAATTCTACTGGTTTCCACAGGAATGTATCAAATTCGAGAGGCTAATCAGATGGTTGAGGAGTTTATGCTTGCTGCTAATATTTCAGTTGCAGAAAAAATCTTGAAACATTTTCCTGTGTGTTCACTACTCAGGTACAGTGCTAATTACTTACCTCGTCATGCTACACACTCTGAAGGTTTGGTTCTGTTGCGTTTTGCCCTACTGGGAAATTGATTGGTAGACTTGAAGAAGCAATCTTTGAAATCAATTTTTTTTTTAAAATAACTATTCCATAATTTCATTGGTGCACATTCAGGTAAGATGACCTATACACAATGAATTCAAACAAAAATTAGTGGCTATATGCCTCTTTCAGCCTAAAGGAATTGTCCACTTTTCTGAGCTTCTTTTGTTATTCTTAATATGTAACTGAACTTAGTTTGACATGGATTCAGGCGTCATCCAAGTCCAACCAAAGATATGCTTGAGCCTTTGCTGCGTACTGCAACTGCTGTTGGTCTGGGATTGGACGTGTCATCTTCAAAAGCTCTCGCTGATTCACTCGATCGTGCTGTGGTAAGATAAATCCCAGTTCAACAATATCCTCCAAGCGTTACTTAAAGTGGTCAACTTCATAATGTCTTTTACGTTTTAGAAATGGGTATCTTCCGTTTTATCATCAGAAGTTGTCTATAATTGAATAAATTTACTCAAATATAAAAGATATTCTACAGGCTGATGATCCATATTTTAATAAACTTATCCGGATATTAGCAACTAGATGCATGACGCAGGTAAAATTTCCACACATAGCACAACTAAGCTCTAATTACAATTTAGACTCGTTTTTTTTAGCGTTTCTGACCTGTTCATTTTTTCCCTGGTTTACACATTTAGGCAGTTTATTTCTGTAGTGGGGATCTCACTCCTCCAGAATTCTTGCATTATGGTCTTGCGGCTGCTCTTTACACTCATTTCACTTCTCCAATTCGAAGATATGCAGGTTAGTAATTAGCTTATCAATAAAAATAAAATTTCCGGCCTTAAAAACGCCTTCTGATATCATATGCATCTTGTACTTGAGATTTGATAATCCGAGTTGGTAACCTTCACTTTCGTGCAGATGTCATTGTGCACAGGTTGCTTGCCGCAGCTTTGGGGATTTACAAGCTTCCACCAATATTCCAAGACAGGCCTCGACTTACCAGCATTGCTGACAGTAAGATAATGTTTCTGTCAAAGCCTTTTTTTTACTTCTTGCGCACAGAAGGCCATAATATAGTGCAGATTCTTGATTCCCCTTTCCTCGAGTTTATGTCACTTGTTGCTATGCACATTACTGATGCTTGCCATATTCCAAATTATGTTTTTTTATTCGTTTCAGTTTTTCAGAATTTACTAAATCCAAATTATGCATATATGGCTCTTTCCAGATTTAAATTATCGTCATAGGAATGCCCAGATGGCAAGTCGGACCTCAGTTGAGCTGCATACACTCATCTTTTTCAGGAACCGGTGTGTTTCACCTCATCTCATCTCTCTCTCTCTCTCTCTCTCTCTCTCTCTCTCTCTCTCTCTCTTATATCTCTGTCGTCTAAATCTCTTTTATATATGTCTCTCTCATCTAAATCTCTTTTATCTCTCTCTCTCTAAGTAGAATTTGTCTTTTTTCTTGCAGGCCTACAGATACTGAAGCAAGAATAGTGAAGATAAGATCCAACGGTTTTATTGTCTTTGTGCCCAAGTATGCTTTCTATAATTTCTTTTAATCTTTTCCTCACAACCATTTAAATGGCCAATGTATCAAACTACGGGAATATTATGGGATTCTAATACTGCACTTGAGAGAAACCAGAATGTACTACAGTAATATACTAATATATTGATAGGAGGCGAGCTCCAATTGCTTAAAGCAATTAGAAGTTTAGCCCAGCCTGCTGCCTGCTTCAATCGCTTAAAGCCCGAAGGAGAAGACTAACCTGCGAACTGAACCATAATGTCGAAATACATATTTGTAAAATAGCTTGATGCCTGACCCTTGAATGTCTTCTTATATTTTGAAACTGATGACTATAACATTGTTGAAATGTCACAGGTATGGTATAGAAGGGCCAGTGTACTTAACATCGAGAGAAGTGAAGGGTGGAGGAGAATGGTTTGTGGATGAGGAGCATCAGAAGGTAAGGAAGATGGATGGTAGCATTAGTTATAGCGTTTTACAAGCAGTCAGAATTCACATGGAAGTTGTCGAACCACAACCCAATCGACCGAAGCTCCAACTCACTCTCATTTAGAAGATAAGTATTCATACTCCCCTCAAAACTTGTTCAATTGAAACAGAAGAAATCAATACATGGAATCCATAGAAAGTTTTTATAGTTTCGGTAACCTGCAAGTAAAACTTCAGTAAGTAGTAATCAGCTCCAACCCTTTTGTCTTATCACAGGGTTGAAGTATACCACCTAATTAATATGTATTCTGTTCATCTTACTGAGAAGTTAAGTTTATCGTAAGAATTACGAAATTGCATTGGAAACCACGGCAAATTCTGTTTCAGTTATCTGCTAGCATTTGTTTGTAGCATTGTACCAGAAATTACAGTTGTTTATATCATGCCGAGTTTGCGATATGCTTATACCAGGTTGGAATTGTATTTTCTCTCACTCTCTATACTATTTTTTTTTGAGAATTCGACTACGGTCTACGTTAGTCGTTACAAGGCATTGATGCATCATGGTGATGTAATGAGCACGATAACTGCCTAATTTAAACTGAGACAGAAAGAGGTCTGAAGCCCGACAAATTTTTACATTATTCATAGCCTAAATTACATAGGATAAATCTTTGATGGCAACTGCTTCCACCGAGACTCGATCCCACGACCTCATGGTCTTAAGAGGGGTGTCCAACTGTTACACCAGAGGATGGTGGACCTACTACTATTATTTCTATTATTCCCTTTGAAGTTATTCCGTTGTTTGGCCTGTTATGGCCGGCCTGCAGTTGTTTTTGTATGGTAAACTACACAACACTTTGCTCAACAAGATGGGTGTGGCGGAATGAAGTAAACCAAGAAAAACAATAAACATTACTAAGAACACAGAGATTTACGTGATTCTGATGGTGAGACTTGCTCCATGTCGAATAACGACGCAATGATTTCCGCTATGATAAGAAAACAAGTTACACAAGAGATTTTGTAAGAATGAATATCTTATTCCCAAGGTTTTAGTTTATATATACCACTAACGCCCTGATCTCACCGAGACACTGCTTAACCGACTCTCTTTTAATTTCCAAAATATAAATGAATATCGTTAACATTAGTAATGACATTAACATGAGACTTGCTTAGCACACCAACCCTGTCGTGGAGATCAACCTTGCTAAACGAGTCTAAAATTTCGTGCCGAAGCTTCCAAGTGGGTTAGCAGATTGCAAGTTGGGTTAGATATCAACCCATATTCAAGACACTTCAACAAGTTCAAAATCAAGTCTAAAAATTCGTGCCGAAGCTTCAAAGCGGGTTAGCAGATTGCAAGTTGGGTTTGATATCAAACCCATATTCGAGACACTTTCAACAACTTCCATATCAATTCTAATGACACAGGAAGCTTCTCCAATTCTTCAGAATCATATGTATAGTCAAACAACTATATTCACACTTGAAATGACCTCATAAAAAACTCGTCATACAAATCGACCGTTGTAACTTATGGTTAACCCTTACGACCCTACTTAACGTAAAATTGAGGCTCTTTTTTTTTTGAGAGAAGGCATTGGTACATCGTGAAGATGTGATGAGCACGATAACCGCTTTTATTTAATGTACTTTTATAATATGCTATAGTAATGTTGCTTATCACGCTTGGTCGAGCCGCTCTGACCTTGAAAAGAACGACGACACTAGCTTGAATCTTGTCTGAGCTGAGAGTAGGCCCGTGCCTGCTAAACCCGGACTGTCCCACTATATTCAAATTTCAAAAAAAAAACATTTAAAAAAATAAAATAAACTAATAACTTACCGAACAAACATAAAAGATAGAAAATATAAAAGATAAGAGGTAAATTACAAACTCACCAAATAATAAATTACAAATTTATCGAAAATTCTTATGGGATATATAAATTATTACAAACTTACTCGAAAATAAGATATATAAATTACAAACTTACCCAAAAATAAATCACAAATTAACTTACCCAAAAAATTACATTCTCTAATCTTTAATCCTTAGTATTTTAAGAGAAAATAAAGATCTTATGAGATGTAATTGACATTACTTAATCTTTAATAGTGATAAAAAAGTGAGTCTTGTCTGACTTTGCCCCAACTCGGGCTCACTATCTGACGTCGGGCCGGACTGATCTGTCGGGATACCCAGGATAAAACTTGGATTGGCTTTGTGACGCCCCAAGCCTTAGCAGTTATCCATATCGTCCTGGCTTTTACCACCACAAGTCCAAGCCCACACGTACGGAGTTTTGTTTTTGGCGAAGGCTCCACAAGCCCATCCAAAGGATCGATACTTACTAAGCTTGAGCTTGCACTAATAGCTCAGACTTCGAACACCCACATCTAAGAATCATCGACTCTGATATTACTTGTAATGCCTATAACTCAGGCTTCGAACACTCTCGCGAGCGATGTGAAATATCACAACCCCTCCACCCTCAGCGAAGAATCGTCTTTAGCTCAGATACCAAGCCCTTAGCAATTATCGATACTGTTTCAGCCTTTACCACCCTATGTCCTAAGCCCACAGGTACGGTGTTTTGTTCTTGATGGAGGCTCCACGAGCTCACAAAAAATGTCTAGGTACTTACCATACTTGGTCGTACACTTATAGCTCAGACTCCGGACACTTTCCCGAACAATGTGGGACTAACACAGACCTGACCCAGATAAGCAACAATGTTCTATACTGTAGTATTTGTGTTGTACTTTGTTTTTGTTAATTATTGTGATTGCAATTTCTTTCTATTTGGTATATAATTTCACCCCCTTGATTAATTTTAGATTCACCACTAGTTATATATATTTGGTGTTTCTGATATTGCTTTTCAATTTATTTCCTTGGTAAAAGTATATAGCTATACCAATAAGCCATCTTAGTAATATCACTCATCAGTTGCTTCAAACGTAATTTATAACTTAAACAAAGTCAATAATTAAAATTAAATTAATCGAGGGAGAATATTAGTTAAGCTAAACTGTTTATTAAAAAAGGACAGTGTTCTTGATCTCTTTGTTTAAACAATTTATCATGGCAACTATTCGCATTAAAATAATATTTGCTCCTAGACAAAAATATAATTCCAGAGTCTGCATTTTTTATATTTTAGGCAGCTCATAAGTCATAAGCTAATCATGTTATTAATAAAATAGATTTCATACATGTTAACTTGAGGAATCTCTGTTAGCAACTACAGTAATTTCATAGTACATGTTGCCAAATTCTCTTCTCATGAATGTTTGAATGGAAACAAAATGTTGTGGAAGTAGGTTTAAACTTGGGTCCATTAGCTATTCTTTTGGCCAGCGCTTTGGGGAAACCTAAATAGTTTCCGGGATGTGAAGACTTGGTAAAAAATTGGTCAATTTTGTTTGACAATTTTATTCAGGGGAAAGCAAAATACTTCTCCACCTCAGCTCTCTCTCTCTCCACCTCACCTCACTCTCTCTCCACCTCACCTCTATCTTCTCCGATTAAATTTTCCGGCCGGCGACCATTAAAAAAAAAAAATTTCACTCTCTCTCTCTAGACACCCCTTCGCCGGAGTTTCTAGAGAGAGTGAATTTTTTTTTTTTCCGGCTGGCGACCAAATCGGAGAAGACAAAGAGGTGAGGTGGAGAGAGTGTGAGGTGAGGTGGAGATAGAGTGAGGTGAGGTGGAGAGAGAGTGAGGTGAGGTGGAGATAGATTGAGGTGAGGTGGAGTGTTTTTTTTATTTCCCCTTAAAATTTATTTCCCCGGAAAATCTCTAAGTTGTCAAAATTACATTTTCGCTTTATTTAGACAAAATAACATTCTTTTACCTTTTATAATACCCTTTTTGTAATATCCAAATATCATTTTTACCTTTATGTTTTTAAAACGACATTTTTACCCTCGTATAATAGCAAAATGACAATTTTTACTCTTATGTGGTATGAATGACAATTTTACCCTTTTATACTAGTAAAATCTCTTTCTTCTTTATGATCCATACATTGTCAAATTTTTATTTTTATCTTGTTTTATTAACAACTTGATATTCTAACTCTTAAATTAGCAAAGTGACACAAGTGTAAATAATTTTGACAACATAAGGCTAAATATGTAATTTTGACAACATCAAGATGAGAATATAATTTTGACCGCATAAAGATTAAAATGTAATTTTAGCTAAACCTGTCAACGGATATCCGAGTATTCGACATCCGATCCACATCCGTATTCGAATTTTACAAAATATCCGAAATTTCGGATATTCCTTATCGGATATCAGATACGGATACACTAATATTCGATTCGATAAATATTCGTATCCTATAAGTAATATAAAAAAATAATATTTATTCATAATAATATATAAAATGTATGGTTGAGATTTATCATTTAGATTTAATGGTTAAAAATTTAAAGAAAAAATTTGAAATTTTGCTAAAGTTTCGGATATCGGATATTATCCAATATCCGTTAATATTATCGGATTCGGATATTGATTTATAATATCCGTCGGATAATTATCGGATACGAATATTCGGATAGCTTATCGGATTCGGATACGGATATGCCTATATTTGATCCGATAAGCTACCGTTTACAGGCTTAATTTTAGCAACATAAAGATAGACTTTATTTTGAGTTGTCTCATTTTAGTGTCCTATTTCTAAAAGTTAGTTGTCAACCAAAATAATTTGATGGAATAATAAATGACAACCAAACGAAAGAACTCTTTAACCCTAATTCCAAATCGAGATCTCCATCTAGGTATTGTGCCCTCTCTAGAGATAACTCTCTAACCCTAGTCCCACACTGAGACCTCGACCAGTCTTAGAGCATCTCCAATGGGACACTCAATCTCTAACAATTAGAGTGCCACTTATTGTTTTTTGAAGTTTTTGTTAAAAAACCATCTCAAATGGTACACTTTATTAGACAATCTAACATGAGGTAGACACATTTATTAGTGTCTAGAAAGAGAACCTCTAAAATGAGAGTGTCTACTTGAGACTCTCTAAGTGTTACTTTAAAATTCCAACCAATGGAAAACTTTGTTTTCAACTACTTTTTGCCAATTGGATTGAAGAGGGACATGTGTATTACGTATAAAGACTTTAGAGATCTCCATTGGAGACCAACAAAACTTAGAGTGTCTCCCGGGAGTTTATCCGGCTGACATTGTTGAAGGATTATAAGTTCATCCTGTAGGACCCAAGGCGAACTTTCAATCGCTATCTCCAACTCCGTCGCAGTGCAAAACTTAATGAGGAAGTGATTGTCCTTGATCTCAGTCATGGTGAACTTGTTTGGTCCGTGTATAACCCTGGATAGCCGAGACATAGCCTATCCAATCTCTATCTTCTTGGAACTTTGCATCCATATAACACCATATTTAGTAACATTCGACTCTCCCGTCGGAAGGTCATCTCCTTCGACTGTAATAGGAGTCTGATCGTTTGTCGTTAAAGCTTCAAATTGATTCAGGAATTGAGTGTTCGTAGGATCCATGATAGTGTAGAACTAGCGAAACAACTTGGAACAAAGTACTGAAAACAACAAGGAGGAGACTAAATCTCACTCGGGATCTCCTAAAGAGCGACAAATGGTGGATTCACTGCTTTATTTAAGCATGAATCGAGAAAAAACCCTAGAAAAGGGCTGAGAACCGCTCAATAACCGTGAGTAAAGTAGAAAGTAACTGAAAAAGTGGAAGTTAAAACACTTTATTTTAAAAATTCGCCACCAAAATAGGAGGCTCCGGCAGAACACACCAAATTGTAACTGAAAACTCCGCTGCAGAGCTATTTATAATGTATACTTTAATAACCCAAGTGTAGAGTGTCTCTATATTAACATTTAGGAAATAGAATCTTTATTATTGACACTTAGGATTTATAGTGTTTGTTAGAGTACCCCATTGGAGATGCTCTTACCAAATAGACTCTTAGTTCAAGTGAATCAAACCTTGGCAGCGAGGTCTGATGCTATTTGGTGTAGATTACACGCACAACTTCCGACTTTGTCAGCCACACATAACCAAGATGTATACAACACTTAGGGATACAAAATGACGATAAAGTTTCAAATAGTTAATCATCTCATACAACAATAATTCGGTAGCATTTTTTCATACACAATTTTTCCATCTCAAACCAGGACCACTGCCCTCCAACTGACCCTGCTCATCTTCCTTGTCAAAATTTTTTCAGCATATTTCCTAGATCTTTTGAGATCGTTTGTGCAATATTTTGCAAATTGTGCACATACCTCTCAGTAGAGCAAACATCAAGGTTGTCCAAAGCCAATACCTTCACCTTTTCCATTACATCCTGCGATCTCAAATTGATACTATTAAATCGGTATCTGCTTCTTGGAAAACAACAGTAATCACACAAATAACAAGCCCTAGAAATGCCATGACAAATAAAATTGGCAATCTCACACCAAAAGCAGTTTTCATTTTGAAATAAAACCTATTCTAGTATTACCTCAAAGCTCTCTTCAGTGTCTTCTAATTTTTCTTCATCTTCCACAAAATTCTCTTCACATTTTTCCAGCTCATACCAGACTCCATTTTTTACGTCATCATCATCAACAATGGCAAGATAGTCAACCACCTTCTCAACATCTTCCGTCTGTTCATAGATCACACGGCAGACGACCACAAAAAGATGATAACAAACTACACATAGATGTTATAAGAAAACAGAGTTGAGGTTAACAATACCTTCTTTAATTTTCTAACAGTCGCATAAATTTTAGGCATATATGCGTAAGAAGCAGCCAGATAGATCTCCAATTTAGCATTGCATGAAGTAATTAAATCCTAAAGAAACATAAAGATATACATTGTCAAAAATACTACCAAAAATAAAATCAGACAAATCTTTATACAATTAAATAGATTACCTGCCAATGCTTCATTTCCTTATCTACCTCTTCTTTCTTAGATTGGTCGGTACATCGATCATTACCTTCGTAAAAGGGTCCAAAATGGTCAAGCAAAGGTATCAACTTACTCCCTAGATTACTAAACATATGCTTCAGACCTTCATCCTTGCCTCCACGAGGCAAATGAGGCAAATCATCAACGGTATTGATAAAGTTTTCCGCAACTTGCCTATAAAGAACAACATCCAAACATAGACATGATAAACACTCTTTACACAGTGTAATCTGTATTACAAGAAATTAATTACAAGAAATCAATTAGGTTTGATACATCATAACTGCCATGACATTGTCACATAAAACCCTAAAACGGATAGAAGCTAACTAGATGCAGAGTCAGGTTTCAGGTGGGATAAAGAAAACAACCCTAATTTGATTAAGGAGAAGAAGGATTTCAATTAAAAGACCTGATTGATCGTTGGTTTAGAATTGGGGGAAGGTTCAGCAAAACAAGAAAAAGAGGTTCTAAAGAGAAAATGGCTTAGAATTTGAAAAGGAAAAAAAGAGGTCAAAATCAGATGGTTATAAAACCCTAGATATCCATCCATACCTGCACTCCTTAGATAAAATAAGAAGAGTATCCATCAGTCCGTCAAGATATTTTCCCCTCTCTTCTTTTGGCACTTCATCGATACATTTCGGTGGCTGGTAAACAACTTCGCCCTTCTCCTCCATGGTTTCCTCTTTTCTGAGACTTCTTTTGTGGTAGAGAAGAGAATTTTAGGGTTTCCCCTTCCCAGTTCCCACCATCACTTATATCTAGAGGTGCTCAAAAGGCCGGGCCGGTCCCGGGTTCCGTACAGGCCCGGACCGGCCTGGCCCGTACGGAAAACGGGTCAGGTCAACCCGGGTTCTGTCCCGGGCCCGGGCTGGGCCTTTGTTTTGGGCCCGACGGGCTAGGCCCGGCCCGGAAAAGCCCGGATTGAACCCGGCAACTTGTTTTTTTTTTTTCTATTTTTCTTTCTTTCTTTAAATATTTCTATTCCTCCTAATCATTTATATCCTATTTAGAAAATATAACAAACTTAAATTGGAGAAGAAATTTTTGGTATGCTTTAAAAAATCTTATCTAAAAATAAATTTAGTTAAGTTGTTGAGTTAGAAAGAAATATTTATACTTATGTTAAGGATTCATATCCTTATGTAAGTTTAGAAATTTTCCTTTTTAAGTTAGAGAATATAAAAAGAATATAGGTATGTTTCATTAAACCATTTTTGTGTAAGTTTTGGAATATCTTTTCTTTTCGAGTAAGAGAAGAAATTTTTAGTAAATACTATAAATATTTTAAGTAAGTTCCATTTTGTTTTAATTTACTTTAGGTAAGTTCGATTTTTTTAGGTAAATAGTCATTACTTTAATACTACGTGATAAGTTTTATTTCTTTTATACGTTTAACGTGGATCATCGATTTCCATTGAATTTTATGACGTGGATTGTTCATATGCTGGATGAGATTGATGTTATCACTTTCTATGATTATCAACTGCTGGTTGTTTTCTTCTGCCCACGTGATTCCTTGCAATCGCCATTGTTTCGCTTTCCTCGCTAGTGCGAGCCCTAGTTGAGGTTACTTTTGCTTCCAAGAATTTTGACTCTGAATTATGCACTATCAAACTAGTACCAACGTTAGTATTTATAGTAGTATAAGATGCATCTACATTAATTTTCACATATGGGGATATTGGTGGTTTCCATTTCTCCATTTCTAGTTTAGCCACGTTCTTTTGCATTATAGAGATTTTGGGAAAAGCCATAATCATTTTATTAATCGAAGTCGTATTGTTGATCGTGTGCTGAAAGCAGTAATCGCATCGAGATTTCCAGATGTGCCACAGTATAGTAACAAAATGGATATTATTATCAGTGTAATGAAGTTGCTTAAAATCCTGCCAAGATAATATCCAATCAGTTAATGAAGTAATATTGGTAGATATGATATTGAAGTAAAACCATATATTTTTTGCAAGAGGACAATGTAATAGAGCATGCTCAATAGTTTCAATCTCGTTACAGTTAGGACACTCTAGATTATTATCTATATATTTGCCTATTCTGTCTCTGACGAGAAGAGCTTTCTACAAGTCTTCCAGATAAAAAGTTTGATTTTAGGAACGGTGGGTAAGGACCATATGAAATTCCAGATAATCTGGGTCTCTGGTTGGGGATTATCAGTAATATTGAGATGGTTGTACATAGATTTGACAGTGAAGTTACCAGATTCTGTTAGGGACCATTTTAATTGATCAGTACCCTCAATCTGGATGGGGATAGATTTGATCAGATTTTGAGTGGGGGCGTCGAAATTGGCGTTCAGAATAACTTCATCCCAATGCTCATTATTGATAAGTTGAGAAATTTTAGTGAGCTGAGTTTGACTAGAGTTTAAGAGCGGACTGGTCAAACCGAGAACCCAATTATCAGACCAGATATTAATACTCTCTCCATTTTTAACCTCCCAAGTGGTGAGGTTATCAATTTGATCGAAGTGCTTGCTGAGGATTTCCCAATTCCACGAATGGTGATTTTTTGCGGTGCCTGGCTTAGGAATTCGGATAATATTTGGCTTTTAAGAATTGAACCCACAGAGCTTGAGGTTCCGTCTTGAGCCTCCACACCTGTTTATTAAGAAGGGTAATGTTGTCAAGATGAGGATTGTGGATGGTCAAACCTCCTTTGTGTTTAGGCTGACAAATATATGACCATGCTTTGGTGCATATACCTTTAGACTTTCCCCACCAGAAAGACTTTTGTAAAGTCGCTATGCGTTTGCTTAGGCCTATAGGGATGGCAAAGCATTGCATCTGGTATCGGAAAACGGCTGCAACAACTGTTGAGACAACAACTGTGCGACCAGCTTGAGATAAAAACGAGTGATTCCATTTGGAAAGCTTGGCTTGAATTTGCTCGAGAATGTTGTTGAATACTTTGGTTTTCTAGGCTCCAATAAAGAGTCGAGCCCCCAGGTATTTCGCGGAAGTGGAAGCGTATTTGACTTTCAGAGAGCACGTCATGAGACGCTTAAATTTGGGGTGAGAGTTTTTCGAATAGATTATGTTGGATTTTGTAGATGGTCTGGCCCGAACTAGAGCAGAAGATATTTAAGATATTCTTTAGATTGTGAATATTATCGATGGAGTTTTTGCCAAAAATTATACATTCATCTGCAAATAGGAGATGCGAGATGGTCAGGTTAGGATTGTTCGTGGGGAACCCCAAAAAATTGCTATGGCTAAGATTAGAGTTGAGAAGGCGACTAAAGCCTTCCATTGGCAGGGTGAAAAGGAATGGCAAGAGGGGGTCTCCTTGCCTGATTCCTCGAGATGGATGAAAAATAGAGCCTGGTCTACCATTAATCAGAATAGACATGGAAGCGGTGGACAAGCAGGTGAAGATCATATTCAGCCAGTGCTTAGAGAAGCCAAGATTACGCATGATCTAGATAAGAAAATGCCACTCAATCCTGTCAAAAGTTTTAGACATGTCGAGTTTGAGGCCAAAGTACCCCGTAGCCCCTTTCAATTGTTTAAACGAGTGAATCAGCTCTTGATCTATGATGATGTTGTCAGAGATTTGTCTCCCGAAAATATAAGCTGCTTGAAATGGCGAAATTATATGATTAAGGTTGTGTTTTAATCGTTCTGCCAAGATCTTGGTGATAATCTTATAACCCATTATATTTGCCTTCAGAAATCCCCTTTAGCCCCAAGACTGAATCGCTATTAGTTTATGGACGAATAGATAAAGAAAGAGAATGATGGTGGTGAACAAGAGATTGAAACTATTTTTATTTTTTTGGTTGATGGTCGTTGAAATGGCATGTCAGCCATTATCGCAATCCTTTTTGTTGAGTAAGAAAGAAAGAGGACTAGTTCAAAAAAAAAAAAGAGGACGAATATGAAAATGTTCTTGGTAAGAAGAATAATGGTTAAAATTGTGATGCAGATGGTAACGGAAGTGTTATTGCGTTAAAGTAATGGAGTCCGCCATTAAAACTATGATAAACTAACTAAATAAATTGATAAAATACGATAAACTTGATTAGTAATAAACTTGATTGATGAATATTCGATTGATGATAATAAAAGACGACCTAGACTCTCTTATATAGAGTTTTAGACAGAAATAGATAAACACGAAATCACTAAACTCTAGTTTCTTTGATTGCTACTAATCCTAATCTTGGAAACTCCCAAACAAATAAAATACCTAAACTTGAAAATACCTAATTCCTAAACTTAGGTGCCTTGACAGTGAGACCCGACTATGCCATGGCTGAGAAGCCCATGCCGCTAAGGATGGTCTCCATCAAATCGAGTAACGAAGACTAACATAGATATTGGAAAGCTAGAAAAGTATGGAGGCTAATAATTCGATTTGGTCACAAATGGGGGTCAAATTGGAATAAACCTAACCTTAATGTTGTGGGTTAAGTCCAATTTGAACCTCAATTTTGAAACAATAAAAAATTGTTGCCCCTTGGTTTGTCAATGGTTCATATTCAATTGGTTCAACGCCGTCATTTACCTTAGCCAAACTTAATAATTAATAAGTTCAACAAAATAAAAAAAATTAATAATTAATAACTATCTTTTAGCCCGTCATTTCAGAAGAATTCTTTTCTATCATATATTTTTGTCGCCCAAAAAATGTCGTTAGCAGCGGCCAGATTGCTGCTTGAGAATTTTAACAAAAGAATATTAATTTGTCTACTCTTTTCCTCCAAACCACCACCAATGTCGCTATCGTCTATTTTTTCTAAAACTTACACGTACACAAGCACACACACTCTCTCTCCGTGTCTCCTCTCTCTTTGTCTCTGAAGCTGTTATTGAAGCTTCAATACAAACTTCGGAGAAACATCAAAATGGAGATAGAGAGAGAAAGTGATCGGGGTTTTGAGAGAAAGAGATAGTTCTAGGAAAAGAATGTGTTTGTCTTTCGTTTTTCCTTTGCAAATGTTGATTGAGCAAGAGGTGTTCTTGGTTTTTTTATTCTAGGGCAACCATGCTTGAATCTTTCTTGCAGAAAGGGTAGAACCGCAATTCCTCTTAAAGAGAACGATGTTGTCAGCGAGTCAACCCAGCATGAACTGTATTTCAAATGTAAAAAAAAATGGGAGGCGCCAAAAACACTATTGGGAGATGCCTTTAAAACTTCTCTCTCTGTATGGGAGGTCAAGAGTGTCAAATCGTCAAACTTACTTTTCCTGCCACATCATTAATTTAACACATTTATATGCAACGGGAAGAAAAAAAGTCCAGTCTATTTACATAAAGAGAGATTTATTCCAACCGTCAGATGTGATCTCTATCAAGGTCCCAACAAAAATGGACGACGAGACTTATCCCTCCTCTAACCGACTGAATTATTTTATTATAGGCCGCGACTTTGGGGCACAAAGACTTAATCAATCGTATTTGACTTATAAGATATTTACGTTTTAGTCCATAAATTCAGTTGATTGAATTTTGCTCCCTAATCTTTATCTTCTCTTCACTTTCACCACCAGCATTCGACCGCCGACCGCCAAGGCCGCCTCCTTTCTCTCTCTCTCTCTCTACAAGAGTTTGGTCCAGCAGATCAAAAATCTTCTAACAGAAGACTTCTTCTTTTGTTTATTTTTCTAAGATGAAGATCAAAGCTTTTTCAGTGGCGTTAGAGATAGACCACCTCGTATTTCTCGTTGTTTAAGGTTAGGGGAGATTTTATAGGGCCTCCTCATTTTTGTTAAAAGGGCCCCCTCAATGATAATTTACCAAGTAAAATAGTTCATGGGGAGGCCTTTTAACAAAATTAGAGAGGCCCTATAAAATTTCACTTAAGGTTATTCATTTGTTTCTCTATCTAGTTGATATCCTTTGTTTGCAGTGTTAGGGTGTTTGATTTTTGCACTTATTAAGTGATTTTCACTTAATAAGTGCGGGCCGGCAATTTTAGGCCGTTTGTTTTTTCACTTAATAAGTGAATATCACTTGTAAGTGAGGTCAAAGTAAGTGCAAAAAAGTAAGCTCCAACTTAGAGCTTATTTTTTTGCACTTACTTTCTAAGTGCTAAAAAATACATTTATATCCTAACCGAATATAATAATTACCAATATAATTATAACTAAAAAGAAAATCTTAAACAATTGATAAGTAAAAAATCTTTTTATGACTTTATCAATGACCCTTTTCCTTCTTCACCCATCCTTCACCTAAGCTTTTCTCTTACATTTTCTTCACATCTCTTCCCTCATTAATCACGGAACCACCTAAACTCCATGATGCGACGTAAGTTCTTTCTCCTTCATAATTTTTAATTACGGGAGGTTAATATTTTCAACATAAAGTATTCATAAACCGTAATTCTCTTGTATCCGAACTCGCGAGCATAATGAATTAATACGAAATGCTTATATGTAAATACTTTAAGGTCAAAATAGACAATTTTTCATTTTTGTGGAATTTAGAATTAATATAAAAACAAAAATCAAACACCTAGAAGTGATAGAAAACAAACCTCATATCACTTACTAAGTGATTATCACTTAGTAAGTGGTAGCACTTATAAGTGCTAGAAAATCAAACACCCTCAGTAAGGACCGAAGGGAGAGAAAGTGTTTGGGTTTGAATGGTTGATGATTCTTCAACAAATCTTTTTGTTATTTCTGGAATCCATCTAAAGGATTTTGAAGAGAAGTTATAAAAAAGATGTGGGGTTGAATTAGTTTTATGTTAGATTCTTCACTGGTGATGTTTTTTTTTTAATTATATTTGGGAGATTTGAGACTGGACTTTTTTTGCCTTTGATTGTGGATTAATGTGTTCGCAAATTTAGATTATAGGGTTTATGTGAAACCATTTTTGTTTATCTGACTTCAATTGTTACTGTATATATATGATAAATCTATTCGGACTTCTTGAACGACCGTGAGATAAACCGGCTAGATTAACTGAACTTGAATAATCAAGTCGGTGGTATTGGTGGTGGTGTTTTTTTTTTTTTTTTGTTGAAACATTGGTGGTGGTGTTTGGTAGAAGGGATAGTAATTTTAAATCTCTTCGTTGTTGATTTGGAAGCTAAAATAGTCATTTCTCTAGTTTGAGTGAAGAATTGAGCTACATGATTTTAATTTGACATTTTTTTAGGGTTTGTGAGAGAAATTGGGAAAGGAGTTTTTGGAAGAAGAAGAATAAGTGAAACAAAGAAAGCTCGCGAGGAGTCAGGGAATTGATAAAACATTTTAGAGAGAAATAGAAGTGGTATTCCTATGGATGGGAATGAGACCGAGAGAGATAGAAGCAGTGAAAGAGATGGAGAGAATCATCTCGAGAGAAGGAGATTAGGGGCCGAAAATCAAAAGATTTAATTTTCGGACTAAAAATGAATATGTCCCTAAGCCCAATATAGTTGACAAAAGTCTGTATGCCCTGGAGAATTTTCTTTATTCTCCAAAGTCGCGTCCTTATTATAATAGATGGCTGTATTGAATTGATCTCTGCCACGTCATTAATTCATCACCTCTCCTTCCTACAAGAAGACAAAAAGTTGGGGAAACACATATGTGCAGTAAACCATCAGGTAAATGATCTAACACTCTAAACCCCAAATAAATTAGTGACTTAAAGAAAAATCTCGAGAGAATAAAGACTTAGTCAGTTATATATGTTGGACGGAGTTAGTACCAGTGAGGAAGAACAATGTTGGAATTCTATCCCCAAGAAGTAATAGAGAGACCCCAATTGTTTCATTGCAAATACCTTTCCAAGATCAGTAACCAATCTGGTAATCAAAACCCCACTTGACCTAATGAGTATAATATCATCTACATAGAGAATGAAGATCAATAGATGGTCATTTATATGATACACAAACATTGATGTGTCTGGGGAACTTTGTACAAAACCCAATTGGATAAGATAAGTGGTTATCCTTTTGAACTAGGCTCTAGGGGCCTGCTTGAGCCCATAGAGAGATTTGTGCAAATGACATACCAAATCAGGTTGTTGAGGGTCTTTAAACCCATGAGGTTGCTTCATATCAACATTCTCTGTCAAATCTCCATGGAGGGAGGCATTTGACACATCCAGCTGATGAATAAGCCATTGATGTGTAACAGCAAGTGTGAGAACCGCTCTTATAGTCTGAATTTTGACAACAAGACTGAAAGTTTCTTGATAGTCAAGTCCTTGCTGGTTATAACCCTGGGACACAAGCCTAGCTTTGTATCTCTCTAGAGAACCATCTGACTTGTATTTCACCTTACATATCCATTTACTCCCACGAACATTCATTTGAGGTAAACTAGGAGTCAAAGTCCAGGTTGGTTCTGAAGGAGAGCTTGGTATTCTGCCCTCATTGCTTGAAGCCAGTGCTCAGATTTAACAGCCTCCTTATAGGGTTTGAGCTCATGAATGAGAGAGATAGTAGCTATTTAGGAAATAAGTAGAACATGAGGAATACTGAAGTGGGTCACATGATCAGAAATGTCTTCTGGTTTGGTGATCCAACTCTTAGGTCTTGTCTGCATATGACGAGTATTCGCATTTGAGAGTATGAAGAGGGTACGGAAGGTTCACTTAAAGATGGTGAACTATCTGAAGTGGGGAAAGGACAAATTTCTTTAATGGCAATTAAGAGGAGGAGGAAGAAGAAGAGGTGGATGGGACCTCTTGATCATTTAAGGAGTAGTCAGTACGATAAGAAGGGATGGATGGGATTGAACTTGAAGCAAGAGGTAGTAAGGGCAAGATGGTATAAACCAATTCCTTGTCTGAGGATGAAGTAGAGATGGGAGTGGTGTTTTCAGCAAATGGAAATGAGGACTCATCGAATATAACATGTCTACAGACATATTCTTTGTTAGTAGACAAGTCAAGGCATTTACATAGCCTTTATGAGTGGGTTGTGCCCAATGAACACACATTTGGCAAACCTATGACTTAGTTTATCAATCCTGACATCTCTCTTTTCAACAAAAAAAAATCCTGACATCTCCTAAATATGGGTAACAAATTGATCCAAATACTTCAATCATAGAATAGGGATTTGTCTATTCTTTCTCCCAGCTTTCCCATTTGCTCTGAAGTATAGGGACAAGAGCTTTTATATAGAATGTCACATTTGTTCAAATTCGTCTGAAACTCTCCCTTGGCCAACTGAGACGCTCCATCACTTTGAAAACACTTATGGGTACTGAAAGTAACTTTTGCTTTTGAAAATGTCGAAAACCAAGAGTATCTGATCTAAACTTTATAGGATATATGCAAAAGAACCTACTGAAATCATCTATGAACAATATGTAGTACCTAACACCTATTTTTGTGGTGACAAGAGTTGGTCCCCAAATGTCACAATGAATGATTTCAAGAGGACATGCTCTTAGACAATGGGAATGGCAATCTCTGGCTTTTTGCATTGGATATTGCATTGTGGATTTGTTCGTATGACCTTTGATATTAAATAGTATCCCCTTAGCTAATCGTAATTTATTTTGTCTAACCTCAGTGAGTTTGACCAACTCATGGTTTCAACCACTAACATTGTCTGTCCTCTTCATCAAAAAAAAAAAAAACATTGTCTGTCATTCCTTCCATGACCCTAACTAAAAGTTCTGAAATGATAATTGAATTTTCTCCCGCTTCCCTTCTCATTTTTCACTCATCATGTAGGAAAATTGGCAAAAGAAAATAAAAATTTTAGGTTAACAGGCCAGTACATAAAGAAATGTGAAAATGATGAATTGATTCTAAGTCGAAATTTTGTGCAACTACGCACTGTATGATGGCAGCAATGTATGACAGATTTACTACCCAACCACGCGCAATGTTGTGGATAGACTTCCAGACCAAGATTTATTTGGCTCGTGACAAATTGGTTCGGGATTTATAAAAGTCCTCTTCGTTCTCTTAAGAGTGTTGAAGCAGACGACCAACCATATAGAAGCACAAGTAGGAACTAGGGAATAACGCAAAGAGCTACACATTGTAGGATTCAACCCAGAAATCCTTAACCCACCAACCCACTTGAGAATAAACAGACCACCACTATAAGCTGACTTGGGATCTGATCCGCGACAAAACAACTCACATATGATCCCTGGTCAAGTTAGAGGGATTCCAATTTCCAACCGAGTATCGGCTAGTTTAAGAACCTAGCTTGAGCTGTGGCGGTAAATACAACTGTTCTGTTGTAGTGTTTTGGAGCCCTAACGTTTTTTTGGTTGTGGAATGGGAAATGTTTTAGGATTTGGGCATAAGATGATTGTATTATTGTCACACGTTACAAGTACAACATGCAAGACGGCAAGAGACCTATAATGGAGGTCAGTTACCAGAACTAATCATGATGAAATAAGTAAACGAAGACATGAAATTCTGCAACAATGGTGTTGCAGGAATGATAAAGTAAATACCTTCTTTACCATTTATGATCAATTTTTATTCCTTTTTCATTGCCACAAGGAATAGGCTTCAGTCGTTTGTCGCAACTTCCAGTTGCCCCAGTTCTCTCGTCAATAGTATTAGTGCGCATCCAAGTAGTCTTAGTCATGAGACTTCCTTCTCCATGTAAGACTATTCGATGTATCCACATAGTAGAACAATCGTCGACTTGATAAAGAGCCTGAACAAACATAAACAATGAAACAATAGATTTATATCAATCACAACTGTTGATTTTGGAATATTAAATAATTGCCTGGGTCTGACTCCTACGAATCTAACTTATCCTAGTCAGAGGCACAATAGTCGTCTTAGTAATTCAAGGAATCAGGCTACAATCCAAACTTATTTATGTTTTGACTCAAATGGACCCAAAATGCCCAAATTAAAGTATAAGTCACGAGACAGACAAAATCAAGCATGTTCAGTCTTCGGTCAATTCAGATCACGAGTCATAACTCCAACACGAGTTAGAGAAAAAAATACAAACCCTATTTAAGCACACGGTGCAACTGCATAGGGTACATAATTCACTAACATAACCAAATCGACACAACAAACTATTCTTATAGCACCAAAAAAAAAATTATTCTCTTCACTTTCGGATTTTGCACTATTTTCTATTTTCATGATTCCAACAACAATGATTTGCATAATAAATATGACCTACCTAAATGTACTGTGTTGCCTTTAAAGGAGACTTAAGCAGTTTAGTAAGGAAAAACTGTGGACCTTGTATAGATGTAAAACCTACCCTATAAGAATGTTGATCATGCATGACAAATGAGAACCCAGTCGTTAGAAAAGCAGAGATGCATGGCCAAACTAACTTACACAGGCAAACAATTAAACGATATAACCTGTGGTGACAAGACAGAAAAAGCAGAGTAAGAACAATTTCAGTCATAGTAAGAGAGTCCATGGCAACTTACCAAAATCATTTGATCTTGTTGATAAATTTGCTCTTGTCATTTTATGTTGCAGAGGGTTCTTTGAGAAATGATGATGTTATTGTTGCAACCAGAGAGATGCAGAAAGCTAACTATTTCAGCTTCGTGATGTTGCTAAAAATGGTGCTATTAGATAGATTACCAGATAATGTCACATTCTTGATGCCCCATGACCGGACTTTATCGAAGATTTCAATACCGGAAAATGCAGTTGGTGAGTTTTTGTCGAGACACTCAATTCCTTCTCCTCTGCTATTCGACTACTTAGAACATTTTCCTACTGGTTCGTTGATCCCAGCCTCGAAACAGAACTTCATGCTTCAAGTTTCTAATGGTGGAAGGAGAAGCTTTCGTCTCAATAATGTTCGGATTACTAGCCCTAATATCTGCACTGCCGTGATGTCAATCAGATGTCATGGGATAGATGGAGTGCTTCTCTCAGAATCTGAACAGAACACAACTACACTTCCTTCACCCACTTGTATATCGAGTCCAAATAATGGGCCAGCGGCTACTGCAAGTCCATCACCACCCTCGCCACCTTCATCGGGAACCCTCAATCTGGTTCCTTCAATCGCCCCAATGCCCATTAATTTCGACACAAGATCGAAGAAATCAGGATGTTCACGACTGCTTGCTTCAATGCTACTAGCCTCCATTCGAACCTGTGTGATACTAGCACTGGTAACAATTCCAAGTATAGGAGACAGCATTTTGGAACTTATGTCACAAAACTTATCCAACTAATTGATCTAACTTGAGATTTAGAACATACTTCTCATTCGAATTTGAGCTGCTATGTTGCTGTTGAAATCAAAAATCATACCAGGATAAAAAAAGAATGTTATAGTAAATCAAATTAGAAGTTCGCATACTTTATTGCCCCCTGCTTCCTGCACAGAAAGTCTAAAGTCAAAATGTCATGTTTAAGAAAATATATAATATTTGATGAAGCATCAACTAATAATCAAATTCTGAAATTGAAATGTTGTAAGGGAACTCATAGGTTCTATAAAGCACTAATCGACAGATTAGACAAATTTAGCATCAGTTGTTGTTCAATGGATACATGACATACAGGAAAAGAAAACAGTCTTCCAACTGAAAAAAAGACCTACTTAATCAAAGCACACAAACCTATAGATTATTGGTTCTCTCTCCTACAGTACACAAAACATACACCATAAAATAGTACAAAGACAGTAGAAAATATTAGCTGTCAAGCTCACTGCAGCAGAGAAGCACAAAGGTCCCAGCTACTGTGGCCGCATACACCCCTGACAGTTAAATATTGGTCGAAATGACAAGAAAAAGTCACAAGTATAAACCGACACGGTGACTAGAAAATTCAGCTTTAATGAATTTTGAACATCATTCTACTAATGGGTTAGAGTCTGCCCATATATACGGGTCTCCGAATCAGTGTACCACATTTCAGTGGCCACTCTGCAATGATTCCCCTACTTGCTGATCCTTGTCGCTCAAATATTGTTCATTCCTGACTTCGGATCCTTTGGGGTTTCCTCCAAGTCTCTCCTGCAAAACAACAGCCCGTGAATAATTTCAAGAAAAAGGTTTCGTTGGTAGAGCTAGTCTGTCTATCTCTCTGAGTCTCGAGTAACATGGAACTTCTAAGAAGATGGTAACAGTGAGAAATACTGGGATACTATACCATATAATACTATTCAAACAAAGGGATGCAAGGAATCAGATGATGCAATCATAGAATCACGTCAATGTGGAACAAGTATAATCGAGACAGAGACCAATGTCACATGGGGATCCCTCTGGTATGTGGTGCAGGAAAGCGTATGTGGTACGCTACCACGTTCATTTTGCACCTCTTTGGTAAAACATTTTGGGCACCAGGACGTTTGAAAACCCTTTCCTAACCATATATATATGTGTGTGTGTGTGTGTGTGTGTGTGTATATATATGTATTTCATCATTAATGCACAGTATATACCTAAACTCAAACGATTATATCCACAAAAAGGTAAACTCTTAAATATTTTAAAAGTCAACTGAAATTCTTCTGGTTAACCACTAAACTAGCTGATAATCCTTTAGAAATTTACGAAAATCTTGGAATATTAAGGTTGCATTGTGAAATGCTAAATATGAAAATATGAAATCGCAATACTATCTTAAAGCTGGAAGTGAGATCCATAATGTTGTTGTATGCGAGGGGATAGAGTTTATGCACAGACGCAGACCCTAAGTAGTTTGGCCGACCCACCCGAGTAACTCCTGGATCAGATCAGGACTCAAGGTAACTGAGCCAGTCCTCATGCCTACCTCCAAGTCAAGTATTTCCCATGAGGGAGAGAGAGAGAGGGGGAGAGAGAGAGAGAGAGAGAGAGGGAGAGAGTTCTTCTTAACAAGAAAGAAAGATAAGGAGCTGCTGCTGTAAAGGAGCTAAGAACAACAGCTGCAGTGAAGTAGATGCAACAACTTATGGCAGTAGAAGTGAATGCAGCAGTTTACTGAAGTTGTAATAGCAACATCTTGCTGTGCAACAGCTTTAAAAACAACTCCGCTTCTTTTGTTTATATAATTAGTAGATATATATATATAAATAGTTTCTAAGGCGGTCGATCCCGACTGGGGGGTCGAGATCATGGGGTAGTAGATCCTGCGTCGATCTCATCCCCACATACTTAGCACTGGCCATGATTCTTGTTTGCAAGGTTCAATTTCAGATTTTCTTTTCACTAAAACTTGATGCTTTCCTTTTTAAAATTTGTGGCATGCATCGTGTAGAATCAGAAAATGGGACAAGCCTCTCCTACAGTCACAAGAATTATTGAAAACTTCGATCTTATATTATATAATACAGTATGTATATTGTATAAATCTGTAAATATAATACGAGAGAAAATATAGGTTACTTCAGAAAAAGCAACTGCTAGATATACTCCACCTTGAGAGACGTGTTCTGGGAGAGAAGCTGTTCATACTCGCTTCTCATTCGACTAACATCTGATTTGAGATTGGAGTTTTCGCCCTTCAAACCTCTACACGTTGAGCGAGCTCCTCACATTCGGCCTGAAACTCACAGCAACAAGTCAAGAGTCAACAAACCATGAAGAAAACAACGCCAGACAGAGCGAGAATAAAAACATATAATGGCACACATCGTACCTGCTTACGTAACCTGGAACGACGGGCTGATTCCCTGTTTGACTGCTTTCTTCTCTGCCTTTTAAGTTCTCTTTCATCCTGAAGTCAACATAAGGTGCATTAGCAGGAAGTACATAAAAGATAACATAATCAGATAACTTTTACAAGTAGAAGCATGCCTTTGTAATAGTTCCTTGTCCGTGCATTTTCTTTTCTTTCTTTGGAAATGTTTGTCTATGTACTCGTATTAAATGTTCACAGGTAGGTGTGGACAGTAAGCCGAAAAGAAATAAACAATAGTACTTCTCAATGCATGTCTCAACCATCATTTTCCAACTCAAATTCAAAAGAAAGGGGTGTCTTTTATCAGGTTGAAAGAGCTGACAAGGCCAGGTCTCAAGTGGTATGACTCACGGCGATCAATAACGGAAAGAGTTGACGTCTTTGGTAATTGAATAGGCCCCCAGTCACACAGGTCAAAATTGGCTGAGCACCATACTAAAACCAGTACCTATTTCTTACTTTATATGTGAAGGGGAAACTGTGTTTTTCATCATCAAATGACCTCCTTAACCAATTGCAGCGTAATATCGAAGATGATTATTAATAATATCCTTTGAAGACTATAACTCTTTATTTGTAAAATTTCCAAGCATGAGAACATGAATAAGTCATAAAACAACCAGTGCAACTTTAATAGCGTGACAAAAGTCGTAAAGAGATTTCTCCCAATGCAAAATACAGAGAAAAGAGGAACAACCTCGTGGAGATTATTTTCTTTACCTCTTTTCTAATGAAAATTGTGAAGAAAACAAAAATGATTGGGCAAAAAAAGAGAGCTTTATTCTCAAGCTTATTGACTAAAGAGTAATTAATGGGAAGACATTAGTTTCCGAAACGTTCAAGCCCGCCATAAATGCTGGGCAAAGTAAAATTCCTTGATAAATAGAGATGGACGGAAGTTCACATTTCAACCCCTTAAAATCTAGGATCTAATCCTCATGTTTACAGTTCGAGCCATAATGATTTGCTGAATACCTTATACTTAAGAATGTAAATACAAACTGCAGCAGAGCTGCAGGAGAATGAAACACTGACCATAAATAAATTCTCTATGTCATCACTTCTAAATTGACCTATAGCAAAAAACAATTATGGCCCTACATAAAGATGGTAAAATGTATAAAACCTCACAGCTAAGTCCAAGATTATGTATAACCTGTATCCAATGCTCAGCTGGACCACCACCCATAGGAACCACTGTTCCAGTAACAGGTGCAGGGACTTTCCCACGTGCTGGAGGAATAGCTGATGGAGTTGGAACTCCCCAATAGTCCATCCCGATATTTAAGTTGGTGGTTGGACCAGCAACACCTCCAGGAAGAGCAGCTGGTGGCATGGGCATCATAGGAATTGTTGTATTCAATACCGAATTTTGTGGAGTACCAGATACTTCATTACGGGAGCCAGGGGCGGAACTGCCATTTCGAGATGATTCACCTGAAAGGAAAGTAACGGTAATTTTGTTACCTGTAACAACGATGATTATAGCCATGATGACCTATGAATCAATTACGAGTATACCTTCATCTTTTCCATTGTGTGCCTTATGTTGGGAATCCTGCAAAAGAGATAAAAGTATGAATATGGCATATCTGGACATAAAGGATGAAATCAATATTTAGGTGCTTTGAACATCCTCAAAGTTCATGTCAGATCAGCACTTAAAGCTATCCAACTTTTGCTTATTAGGGCCCCCTGCTATTGAGCATATTGTTAGAAAATACCAATTTGACCCTCATCAGCACGGTGCCAGATTTAGTCAAAAACATGTTACATCAAGTGTGTAGAACAAATTATGCATTCATACAAAGGGCATGGCACATAAGTACGTAACTGATTTGAGTAGTAGAAAATCATACTCTGGACGAATTCCAGTCCCCAAACAAGTTTCAAGCCACCAAAAGAACGGGTCTCTTCACATAGGGATACAGATGAAAAAAAGACATTTATGAACCATCATCGTCTAACTATATCCTGGTCATAGAGCACACTTGATCCTAAAGAAAATACCCAGTAAGATATATAATTAAAGGCTTCTACTACCTCCTCAGTGACCTTTACTCCGACCCACTAATACCTAGCCTAAAGAAAAAAATACTGATAATTAGAGCAATATAGATACCACGGCGTCAAGTCGCAAAAACTGAATAACTTACATTCTGGGAATTGGCATCACTTCCTTCACTTGAACCTCCACTACCACTCTCAGCACTGCAGATTTCAGGTTTTGATTCATGTACCAACTAGATTAGTCACTATAAATATTTGAGATCATAAACTTTTCATGGTTCTCTGCGAAGAAAGTTTAGCACACCTTTGTGAATAAGCTCCATTAGCAGAAGCTCCTGATGTTTTACCCATTTCATTATTGCTCTTGCCTGTAAGCATATTCAAACTGCCTAAACTGTCTTTTGATCTCTTGAGTGGACTTTTGCCATCTGATGACTTGGCATCTGCTTCGGCACCACCAGGCATAGCTCCCTATATAGAAAATCTCACGTTACTCTTCACATAGTCAAAGCAATGCAGGTCTTATGAGTCACAGATAAAACTAAGATTTGGATCACTCACAGAAACTTCAGCAGTGCCATTTGGAGACGGCATAGCGTAAGGACTGAAAGGAAGTGACCCCTGTGTAAAATTTAAGTGTCACCATGGATTAGCATAATTGACAATTGCATATTGAGCAATGCGACCTCTTAGACATGATAAGATAAAGGCAGTACCGGAGGCATAGATGGATGAGCATAAATTCCTCCATGGGGATACATTAAATATGGCGGTGGTGGGGTCCCATATGGAGGCATAAGATGCTGCAAAGACCATAACTTTCATCAGCGACAACTAATAGTAACAAAATACAGAAGTAAGCTGCCTTATATTTTTAGCTTTCCAATATATTATCAGAAGTCAAGCAGAACCACAATATTGCTCGTCATGCGTCATATTGAGAGCGATCAACAAAATGATGAAAAATGAACAAATTGAGCACCACTAGCTACCCAGAGTAATTCCTAAGAGAAGCGCCCTCCCCAGATAGGAGCCACTAAATTAACCTTCTGCTAATGACAAATAAAACCCAATGCATATAGGTATTTTCTACAAAGATATTCTAGACATTTCTTGTTTTCTTGAAAATATACTCCAAACCTATCATTAACAGTACATCTGCTTTTTATTAAGTGTAGAGAAGATTTGACCAAACAGAGCACCTATTCCATATGCAGATGAAGCATTATTTTCAATACCCACAGCAATCACAAAGAAAGTGATGCAGAAGAACTCAAGCTTGGTTCATACAAAGACACTAAGTTGCATAAAGAGATTGAATGTTTTACAACAACTGCACAACAAACCAAGGTCAGATGTTTAAGCGAAACCCACCATACTGCGGAGTTTTGGGGCATTAAGCCAGAAAACCCTCCCGCTATAACCCAGGTAGAAATCTGGAGAGTTTATTAAAAAAACTTTAATAGGTTTTTCTTTCTTCCCATCCACAGTTACCTTTTTTATCAATAGAATTTAGACCATGATGAGCAGCCATGAGATAAGATTTATCAAATTAAACCATTACGTAAATAAACAAATTTGTCTTCAATCTACTCATCAACGTTACATATCACTATTGAAATACTAAAGCTATACCTGAGCTCCCCACATATAAGGATGAGCTTGGGGACTAGATGCAACTGATGAATGAAAGTATCCAGGTGGTGGAATCGGGGAATAAGCCTATTTCCAAAACAAAACCAACTTTAATGAACAATAGATAATAGAAAAGTTAAACAATAGAAAATGCCCTTTAGGTTGCCATTAAAAAAAAGTGTTACTAAGATTACAAATCCAGTAAAGAAACCACCTGAAATCCAGACCAATCTGGATAAACTGCAGCAGCAGTAGTCGCCGGAGGTTGCTGCTGCTGTTCCTGAACAATAACATCAGCAATAACACAAGTAATTGGGTAAAGGAATTCAAATGGAACTGATACGAAAACTACTAAGACGTTTATATATATATATATATATATATATATATATATATATATATAGAGAGAGAGAGAGAGAGAGAGAGAGAGGGAGAAGAATAAATCGACCTGCGAATTAGATGGTTTTGACGCCTTAGACGTTGAATCACCCTCGGCGCTCCCCATGATTCAACAACACCCCCCTCAAATTCTTTCAAGAAACCCTACAAATAATGGATTTCATATCTAAAGTGAGAAAATCACAAGAAACCCTGGATAATACAAAATGAACAGATTTTAATTATACAAGAGTAAGAATTTATAACCAAATTTCAGTCATTTAGTTCAAATTCATTAACATTAGACAACCAATACTAACCAATTCATGGATAAATCAGCTAATAAATTAGGGCAAATTTCACAAGACGAGTTAACTTAGCCCTGGATTTCGAAGATCAAATGAATCAATGAAGCTTGAAAGATTAGGGTTTTGATCAAACTAAACTGCGTTTCGTTCTCTAGAGAGAGAGAGAGTACGAGAACGCAATAGAAAAAAAACCTCTCGTTCTCGTCAAATTCAGTAGCAGCTTCGTCCCCAATACGGTCCACGATAAAATGTCTGCCATTCGTATCTGAATGACCGCATGAATACGTGCGTAGAAGACAATTCTATAGGCACCCTCATTTGGCTATAGGCACCATAGTTCCTTTTAACTTATGCTTTTTTCTCAGAATGCATAGGTTTGATACAAGACCAAGAAGCCACGCCACCCCCATAGCTATAGTGGTTGGATCTCTCTTCTCAGGCTCATGAAGTCTTGAGATCGTGGAAGCAGTTTATCATCAAGATTTACCAAGTGTAATCAAGACAATAAATAAAATAAAGGTAACAATAGACGGCGGTTATAGTGGTCATTGATGCTTCATATTATATTCATGATGCAGTAACGCCATGTAAATGTAATGACTCTTGGAGTCCGATGTCAAACAACAAAGAGATTGAGGACCAAACACCTTACCACTTTGTATGGGACAAAATCCTAAATAGATAGCGCTTTTAAAAATCTACAATTAATGGCCTTATGCACTAACTGCACCCATAAATTAAGATATAAATGGACTTAACCCATTTACCTCTAGGCACCCAAAGTAACGGGAAAATGTTTGTGTCCGTGGACGTGTCGCCGTCCTAATAAGTATCTAGACTCGTATACTAGATAGAAGGTCAATACCGAGGTTTGTCGTTATTTTTTTTAGTGAGAAGAACGTTCGTCATGATCATCTTGCACAATACTCTCTCCAGCTAATATGTCTCTTGAAGGCGTTACCGATATCCATATTCAAGATCACAGTTGGCCAAATAACTCTCGCACGATTCTTTCCCCTAGTATATCGTTTACAGGCGTTATCACTATTCAAGGCGACAACTAATCAAATGACATTGTACGACAAGGAAAAGTCCATGAGAAAAGGGACGACTACCTTATTTTTATCTTCTCCCACTTTTATTCTCTCTCGTACATCATAGAAAACGACCGCTCTATCTTCTAAAACAAACAATCAATTTTCTCTCTCATACATACTTATAACGGTTGTAATCTAATTTTCCACGGAAAAAATCAACCGATGCGGTATTTCTCTCTCATACATACTAACTCTTGAGAAGCCATCCACAAGGAACGGTAATTTCTTTTTTGGTGCAACATCCCCTTATCACTTTCTCTCTCGCTTAGTAAGTCAAGCAAACACTTAGGCAGGCAATATCAATTTCCTTCTCCAAGACGACCAAAGGGTGCATGTACATTATTACTTTCTCTCTTAAGACGACCAAATGGTGCAAGTACCTTATTACCTTTTTTTATGACCCTGAGATGGGTGTTTGGAGGAAATTGGTTTTGCTTTAACATGACTCGTGACAGTTTCCTCTTGTTCAGGTTTCAGAGGTTTTTTTCCTCCACATCCTCAGAATTTGATTCGTCCTCCTCCTCAGATGGGTGTTTGGAAGGTGCTTCTGTTGGAGCTGGTTTGGGTTTTGGAGAGGACATATCTTCGTCTCCCGAATCTGATTCATCATCACTGTCGTCATCGGAGTCAGATTTCTTGCTCAAGTGATTAACTTTTCGTGAGGGTTCATTGGAATCCTCATCTTCTCCTTCATCACTTTGTTTATTTTGTTCTTCTTGATCATTAAATGATCTTACTTCTTCATCATTAGATTTTACTTGTTCTTGTTCATCATATATCAGAAGACGAAACATAAAGTGTTGAGAAAAATCACCACTCCAAATAGGTGGTCAGTCTAATTAGAGTTTTTTCTTCAATGCGGAAAACCAGGATCTTTGATGCAATGGTGAATAAATAGAACATAACCACAAAGCAAATAAAGAATAATGACAAGAAAGATTCATAGAGGTTCGGAGCAAGTCTTACGTCATTTTTCAACCGCACCAAACTAATCCACTATGAATTTGAAGTTACAACATACCCGAGTTACCGTACACAAAGACTAGTGCACTCCCTAGTTATAAAATATCTCACTACAACTCTCTCACCCTCACACTTACAAAGCTCTTTGTTGATCTCAAACTCTCTTTCACTCACTCACTTATACAAAAGAGATTTGAGATGGGATGATCAAACTTGAGAACGGGATGGCTATTTATGGCTTTCATTTACCTGTGTGATCAATACAAGCCATTAGTGTTTGGCAACAAAGTCTTTACTCACCCCATTTCATTAAATGCATGAGATACAATTTCCTCCTCAAATCAAGGGAGGAAATCATTTCAAAGACTTTCCTTCTTTCATCACAGAAGGGTGAGAAAAACACATGCTTAAACTATTTGACCCCACAACATAACAATCTCTCACTTGAGGTCAAGAAAATCTGTGACTGGGAGTTGTAGAATATCCACTTTTATCAATCTACTTAGATTAGTGCTAACACAACCTTTTTTATGCGGCTATCCGACTCTCTCAGACCGAGAGACCTACCGAAGCCTTGCAGAGCATCAACTTTTCAATTCTGACCCCTTTGGTTAACATGTCTGTTGGATTCTTCGAACCAAGAATCTTTTTCAATGATAGCTCACCATCTTTCTAGAAGCGACCAGATGAATGGTAACGAATATTTATATGTCTTGTCCTTGCATGATAGGTTGAGTTCTTGGCAAGATGAATAACACTCTGACTATTACTGTACAAAATACTATTCTTCTTCTCATGCCCCAACTCTACTAACCAACCTTTCAACCATATTATCTCTTTGTTTGCTTATGCCACTGCTACATACTTTGCCTCTATTGTTGACAGTTTCACCAGCTTCTGTAACCGCGAGTTCCAACTCACTGCAGTTGATCCCAAAGTATAAACATACCCAGTCGTACTTCGTCTTTTATCAAGGTCACCTGCGAAGTCTGCATCTACATATCCGCTTAAAATATGATTTCCCCGTCCATAGCATAAAGGTATATTAGTGGAACCTCTCAAGTACCTGAGAATCCACTTCACCGCTTCCAAGTTTTGCTTACCAGGATTGTTAGGACACCTACTCATTACTCTCACTACATGGGCAATATCTGGTCGTGTGCACACCATAACGTACATAAGACTCCCAATGGTCGATGCATATGGCACACCTGCCATAAACTCTTTGTCCACATCTGTCACGGGACTCTCCAACTTGGAAAGCTTGAGGTGTCTTTCAAATGACATGCCGACTGGTTTGGCACCCTCCATATTAAACTTCCTCAGAACCCATTCAATATATTCAGCTTGACTGAGCATAAGTGTACCCTTAGACTTGTCTCTGATGATTCTCATGCCAATAATTTGTCGAGCTTCACCAAGATCTTTCATGGCAAATTCATGTGTCAATTGATCTTTCAAATTCTTGATTTCATGGAGAGATGTTTCAGTCACTAATATATCATCAACATACAATAATAGAATGATGTAAATAGAATCAAACCTTCTAACACAACGACAATGATCTGCGTTACATCTTGAGTAGTTATTTTTTAGCAAGAAGTTGTCGAACTTCTTATACCATTGCATTGGGGCTTGTTGTAAACCATACATGCTTTTTTGAAGGTTGCATACCATCTCATCCTTTCCTCCTTCAATGAATTCAGTTGGTTGCTTCATGTAAATTTCTTCATCAAGGTCTCCATGAAGAAACGGTGTATTTACATCTAGTTGTTCAAGGAAAAGATTTTCTGAAGCCACTAGACCAAGGATCACTCTGATTATTGTCATCTTCACAACTGGGGAGAATATTTTATTGTAGTTTATACTTGGTTTTTACTGAAACCCCTTCACTATTAGTCTCGCTTTGTAGTGTTTACACAACTGGCGGAGAATGTTGTCTTTACATCTAGTTGTTCAGACTTTCTCCAATAAACCCGCTATTTCTCTAAAGCCTTCTTACTTCTTGGTAATTTTGTCAACACCCATGTGTCGTTTTGCACAAGTGAGTCAATCTCGTCTTTCGTGGCAAGCTCCCAATTGTTTGAGTCCTCATCCTGTATCGCTTCATCAAAATGCTCTGGCTCACCATTATTTGTCAATAACAAATGATCCATCGCATTAGCATATTTTAGATTCGACTTTAGTACACGTGATGATCCCCTTGGGACAAACACCGTAGATGTCTCGGTCTGAACACATGTCTGGTCCTGTGGAGCTGGCGGAGAAACTCCCATTGCTTGTGGAATGTCTCCCTATTGCATCTGAGATTCCTCTTCACCTGGAGTCTCTGCATCAGACATAAAGATGGAGATCAGAATATGATTTGAAATCAAATGCACCTAAAGAGTTGAAATCAGGAAACTCCAAATTAAATTATGAACAATAGGGTTTAGATATTTGGTTTGCTAAAGAAATCAGAACCATACATGCCCTCAATTGATTCCTCTGAACCCTGATCACAGTAAAATGAAAACTTTAAGCAGACAAATGAAAACCACAGAGAGATTTAGTTGAAATCAGAAAAGTTAAAAAACCTTCAATGATTCATATGCAACCACTGTCACTGAATTAGTAGACGAACTCGAGTTGATTGAAATTGAAGAGAAAGAGGCAAAGTCATAGAAAGAGAGAGATAGTTATCCAATCAAAGGAAGGGAGTTTTCAGGATCTGATATCTGACTTCTAAAACAAATTTTTTCGGTTCTCAAGAAAGAAGAACTAATGTAGTAAAAAAATTTGCGAGACTGGAATCGAAGAGACATTCGTTAAAGTTAGGGTTTTGATTTTCTCTAATTAGAGTTCTTGTTATCTTAGGGAGTGATTTATTCGGTTAAAATTTTGCGATAAAGACTTGGGGGAGAATTTCTCAACTCCAAGAGGTAATGGAGAAAGTGTGAAGTGAGAGAATGACAGAGAGAAAGAGGAATGAAATGCACTAAACTTAATTACAAACAAGTTTTTTTTTTTTTTTTTTTTTGAGAAATGGACTACAATTTACGTTAGTCGTTACAAGGCATTGATACATCACAAAGATGTGATAAGCACGATAACCGCCTAAGTTTAGCCATGGACGAAATAATTCTAAACCCAACAACATGAAAGAGGCCTAAAACCCGACAAATTTATTACATTATTTATACCTTTAATAACCCAAGTTCAATAAACCTTTGATTCCACTTCCTTTAGAAATCGAATTTGTCTTCCAGAGTTTTGAGATTTATGTCAATACTTTCAACTGCTTGAGCAAGCAAGTGTTGACCCACTTGGACATAAAGACTTCGGAAATGCTACATTGCCCTGTTGGGTTACCTATTGGATGACATATCCAGTTAGCTTGTTGACTGGATTTTGTTGAAAAGTTGACTCGAGAATCTGGACGGTTAAAAACAAATGGTCCAGATTAAACTCCCTTCAAATTTACAGAATTAAAGCCAAAGCAGTTTCGGCGCTATGTTATCTTCTTCCATCTGAACTCTCTCTAGGTTTTCATGGCCGTTTAAGACTCGGTGTTGTTATATACGCTTCACTTCCTTCAAATTCAGTCTTCATTAAGAAGATCACAACCCTAATCTAGCAAAGAAAGACGCTCAGACTCGAATAGTTATGTTAGGGTTATGAGATTTTAAAAAAAATTCCTAAATAATTTGTGAGTGTCTTCTTCAAATTGTTTCAAGCTTATATGTGTAATATTCCAAAAGAAATCTCAATTGATCTTGAGTAGTTATCTTCAATTAATTTTATTATTTACCAATAATGTAATTGAAACTCTTCAAAAACCTTATGTAAATATTCAATGATTTAATCTTCAATTAATTCTTTATTGATCTTGTGTAGAAATTCTGAATGATCTCGCGAATATTGTTATTTAATTCTTAGAAAATATCTCAAGTTGTCTACTAATGGAAGAGATAACTCCAGCGAGAGGGAAAGAGTGAAATGGCGAGAGAAAAAATTTTGGCTGAAAAACCTAGAGAGAAAATCTCTTACGAAAGTGAATGTGGGTTGAAATTTGAAGGGAGTTTAATCTGGACCGTTTGTTTTTAACGGTCCAGATTCTCGAGTCAACTTTTCAACGAAATCCTGTCAGCATGCTGACTGGATATGTCATCCAATAGGTAACCCAACAGGGCAATGTAGCATTTCCGTAAATTAATTGGAGTGAACTTTTATCCTAACGCTTTGTCAATTTTTTATCCCAGTCATGTATCAACTTTTGTATAAGAACAGAAAATGTAGTATGACATACTAAAATATCTTTGAGTTTGTGCTATTTCTGTACATAATCAGTAGATCCAAAGTCATAATAACTAACTTTCAACGGAAAAATATAATTTTTTTAATACTCCATTATATGGATATATGCGATGTAAAGCAATAAAAGTGTTACAATTAATTCAATAAGAAAGTTCTTTTTGTTAGTATTGTGTGTAAATATACATAGATATAGTGATTAGAGGTAATTTCTAAAAAGGTCAAAATAATATTGAAAATGAGTAGAAAAGCACAAAACATTTGAAAATTATTATTCAGGTCAAAAAGTGTTCAAATACTAAAATACCCTTTTTTTGTCATTTTGTGTAACTAAATTCTTTTTATTTTTCTTTAAACTTTAAATCGATATAACTTTTGTTTGAGATGTCGGATTTCTATAAAAAAATATATATTTAGAAATGATTTTTCATTATCTTTCTAACAAGATCCACTTTCAATATTTTTTTTCAAAAAAAAAACCCAGAAAAAAACGGCGTTTTTTCCTTTACGTTTTTCTGCAAACGTGTTTGCAACAATCCGTTCTGCAAACGTGTTTGCAAAAGTCCGTTCTGCAAACGTGTTTGCAACAATCCCTTTTGCGAACGTGTTTGCAAAAATCCGTTATGCAAACGTGTTTGCAACAATCCCTTCTGCAAACGTGTTTGCAAAAATCCGTTCTGCAAACGTGTTTGCAAAAATCTGCTCTGCAAACGTGTTTGCAACAATCCGTTCTGCAAACATGTGTTTACATAATGTAAATTGCGAACTGTGTTTGCAAGCTTTGCAGACTCGATTTGCAAATCGAGCATATAAACTAAGAGTGTGTCTACAAAATCTTGATTTTGAAATTGCTTTCTTAATTCATCATATAGAATGTAAATGTTTTTTAAATGCAACACAAGAAAACATCTGAATACATCATTTGAACTTAAATCTTGATACACCCCTTACTTAATTCCAACCCCAAATACACCCACAACCGGTAGATTGTACCAAACAGAACCAACAATAGATTATTCATCAAGGCATCCCGACCACCCTTTCATCTATCTATTAAAAACAATGGATTTTCTCTTGTCAACAACTTCCTTATCCTATTGAATTAGCAAATCCTTCTTCAAATCATAATCTAAAGACGCACCAACGGGAATGCTTTGTTTTCAACCTTTATAATCAAGTGATAAAAGATCCCCAATGATACAAGTAAGAAACCCTAACAACAACCTTTACATCTTTCTTCTGCTCAACTGCAACTAATGTTGCACCACCACCACCATAGGCGGCAACAATTGTTGTCAATTCCTGAAGTTCCTTCAAAGACCTGGCAAAAACACTATCGCATGACAAAGCCAAAACTGTAAGAACATGTTGGTATCCAAAGTCCAAAGAAGTACATGTAAAAAGTATAAGAAACATATGTTCATGCAACCAATCAACCATTTAGTTTGGAGGCAGACACATAGATTTAAACGAGGATATGCGTTATATTATACAGGAAGCCTGCTTAATGGAAAATGAACGGAAGAATGAGTGACCATGTAACTCAAAAGTATCATTATAGGACAACGGTGTAAGACTCTCTAAGCAACAAGGGTTGTGAACATGAAAAGTTACAAATGCGATATGCAAGCAAAGATACCGTAAAGGACTCCAAAGTCAAACATGTCAACTTAAAAGTATAAAGGACAACTAAAAATCCCTTAAATATGAGGTATTGATGACGAATCAGGGATAGTTTGACAACCTGCACAACTGCTTTCTCTCCATCAACTTCTAGGACTTGACCACGTCTGGTAGTTCCATCTCCCAAGCGAATATTGACAATCTCCTGATATCTGGGACCCTGAAACGATTAAAAAGTAACGTCAATGACACTGCACACCACGTCACTGCAACATAAGTAACAATAAAACAGAATAACCAAAAGGAAAATGCAAATAGTATACCTTAACTTTTTCTAAGATAACCAATGGTCCTGTAACTCCAGAAACAGTTTGTATTCTGAAATTCACAAAGAAAATGATGATTTCATCATCAGTGATCCATGTTATATTAACTCAAATATATGAAGTGAGATAAAACACGCACTTAGCATACAAAATATAGTCAAGGTAGTAGGTTAATCCTTCTCCTTAAGTGATGAATAACCAGTTGAATAAAAAATAATTTTACATAAGCTCTTCACTTGGGTAATCTAAATTCAGAAGTAAACATGGCCCAGGAGATTCTACTTCATAATTTTGAGTTCCGAGCGACTAAAGATCTTATAAAACTGAGACAGAAAGCTCCCTCTCCAATTACCAACACAAAAGGCAGATAGAAGTATATAGGATATATGAAATATCATGAGTCCAAACCGATGATATCAAAAGAAAAATTTTAACCCGCAATAACAATGAAAACAGTATAAAATGTGGATATACAAATAGATCTAGTAGGCGATTTTTCACCTTTTTCAAGATAACACGACTTAATAGTTTGAAAAGAAGTGTTATCGAGAACTTACCCATTCCAATCTCCAGAGATCCCTCCTCCGAGTCATTTGTAACCCACCCATCTTCAAGCTGATAACCTAAAGAACTTTCATAGAAAAGATTTCGACAAAAGACTCTGCCTTGTATAACCTCAAATTAGGTCTCAATTCGATAAAGTTTGTAAAGATAAATAAAACATGAAACTTAAGCTTTCTTAACCAAAGTGAACCCTTAACCTAGGCATAGTCTACTCAATGAAGGCAAGGGATGAGTCTCAGAAGTTAATTGTTAAAATCAATTTTTTCTGAACAAAGGAAATAAAACAGGATCTAAAGCTTTCCCCTAAAAACTCCAAAATTAATTATTTCAAGAGAAGAGAACAAACCTGAAGAAATGCCTAAATATCAAAAATCTAATTCAGGTACCCGATTAAACAAAGGAAGCAATGGAATTGATCGTCCAACTTAACCAACCAAAATTAGCAAATTCGAACATCAAGAAATCAAGTTGCAGGAAGTGCGTTGAAAGATTGATAAGTTCCTGAGATTAAATGAAACGATAAGATCTTAGAAAATTTACTTACTTTTGGTCTGTTAGAGCAATAGAAGTGAGCGGTGAAGAGAGAGAGAGAGAGATCTGATGGACAAGAAAAACAAACCAAACAACACACCAATCTGAAGAACCCTAGAAAAACTCCTAAAACTTCCCGCGTTCATAAGAGATAGGTAGTGTGATTTAGTGGGAAGGTTATTTTAGGAACAATATTTTTATAAAATGACCTGATTGATAATTTGTGATATTATTTTAAACTTAAATAACAGTTACCCATAATAAAGTTGACAAGTTTGATTATTTAAAAATGTTGTTGGCTTTTTGAGCTATTGTGTATTTTATATTGACCTAAATAGCCATTTTCTCTAGTGATTATTAAGAACAATAGGATTATAAATGAATGAATTAACAAATGCTTTATAAACGTAATTGATCTTTTGTTACAACTACTCATGCCTTATATTTGCTACGACCAAAGTCATAATAACTAACTTTCAACGGAAAAATATAATCACATTTTGTTATGGATGGTCTTGTAGCGAAAAGCCAACTTTTTGCTATGGACTAGGGGTCGTAACAAAAAGTTCGTAGCTAATGGTATTGTGACGGCAATATCTATTACGGTACGTCGTCCATAACAAATGCTCAATTGCTACGAATTTTGAATTATCTGCTACGGTTTTTGTCCATAACAAAAGGACGTTTATTTTGTAGTGGTCGGACCTGTATGTAGACCAGCCTGGGCTCTAGCCCTGGCTAGATTTTAAAATTTATATCCAATATTAATATTGTACTAACAGAGGTAAGTACCTCTCATGATTTCATGTTTCCTCTTTTGTGATATGGTAGGTGACGTTGGTCACACAGCTTAAGAGCCATCTTTGCCTTGTTGACAGAAAGTTGGATTTGTCTAAAAGTTAGACCATTATGTCTTGCTCATTTTCATTTATCTGATGTTGTCCAGTGATTCCGCTACTAATGGTTCAGACAAATGTTTTACTCTTATTCCTAGTACCAGATACCTGGCCTTGTTCATGATGCAGTCATTTTTCTTGATTTCAGCGTGCCGCATTGCCGACATCTCAAACTTTTTGGACAGAGAAACAGGAACCATGGGATGTCAGTTCTCATATTTTTCTTTAAATTTATATGTTGAAATGGTTATTGGTTCTAAATATGTGGGTAAACCTTAACTTATTTAGTACTCTTTCATATAGTACTTGAAATATTTCATCTTTCCAGTTTCTCTTCTTTACTGGTGGAATTGTTTTTTTGACTTTATTATGAGTGGATCAACTACACAGTTTGTTTTGCATCTTTTGGGAGTGGGTAACTGTTAGAACTAAAAGTCGCGGAAGCTATTGAACCTGTCCTAGAAATTGATCCGATTCTGAAAATTAATTTAAAAGCTAAGCCAAAATCAAATATACAAACAGAATTAACAGGGCCGGCGCTAGGCCGCGGTGGGCCTAAAGCGAACTCTAAAATTGAGGCCTTTTAAATAATTTAAAATTTGTTTTTATAAAATTTTGTTACGTGTTTCTATTAACAAGGTGTAATTGTTTTTAAGTTAAACTGTTCGTATATGCGAGCAAATTTTTGTAGACAATTTCGAACAGCTTTAAAACAGTCTTTTGTTGAATAAAAATATAAAATTTGAGTCAATTTTAATATGAAATGCATACTAATTTCAAATAATCTTAAAAATTAGTTTTTCAAGAACGAGAGATCATTATTATGGTACGTACTATAATTCGATTGGTATGGAAATTTTTAAATATTAGGTTAAAAGGAGCAATTCTTTCTCATAGATAATATAGTTTGATCTAATCATGTATATGATAAGATGTAATTCAAAAAAAAAAAATGTATATGATAAGATGTAACTGCCACAAAGATGTCGTATGAAATAAACTTTGCAATACTCTTTTATTTGCAATTATGTAGCACATTACCATTCATAAATATTTTGTTCACTTAAAATCTCAACTAATGATGGACAAGACAATAACTTAAAATGCGACAAATCAATGTTGATATACATATAACATATAAATGGAAAAAAAACATATAAATAACAAAAATACTTGCTAGAAATCAAATTCAATCTGATGTGTGTTGATCGAGAGATTTTCAACAAAAAATACATGATCAAAGAGGAATCGTAAAATAAATAACTGAACAAGATATTTATGAAAAAAATGAGTTTGAGATATAAAAGGGCAAAAATATGAAGATGGTGGGAGTTGAACTCAAGACCTTTTGAGTTCCTCATAAAAAAAAAAAGACCTTTTGAGTTCTAAAACCAGGGGCCTACCAATTGAGCTAAGTGATAACAGTTAGGTATGTTGTGTTTAGTTCCATATATGTCTTTCTTGGGGCCCTCTTGTGTATTCTAAAAATTGGGGGCCCAAAGCCACCGCTTTGGTGGCTTTGGGCCTAGGCCGGCCCTGAGAATTAACGAGGTTCGGCCTAAAGCCTACGTCCTCGGGCGAACAAGAAATCTTTATTGAAGGATAGATGAAGACGACTCACACAACCCGCAAGTTCGTCCCAAGATGGTACCGTATAGTAATAACCTTCTATACTAAATCTTCGACGACCGAGAAATTAAACACCGCTCAAAACTATGATCAAAAATTTCTCTCTCACTTGCTCTCTCTAGCTCTCTCTAAAGAAGAGTTGTTGTTTGTGATGTTGTGAATTACAAGCACTCAAACCCCCTATTTATATAGGATATCCACCGTCATAACAAGCCACATAAAAAAGAACTTTGGTTTCTAAATTTTGGTGCCAAATTTGGAAACCGCCTATATCCAAAACAAACCGCCTCTCATCAATTGGAAACCGCCAATTGACACAAAACCGTCTTTCTCAATTTGGAAACCGGCCAACGTGGAAACTGCCTCTTACAATTCTCCACCTCGTACACAATTTGTTATACTTCTAATTTTGGACGAACACCAGGATACTCCTTGTAAGATATATCTGCTTCTTGTAACTTCATCCGACTGCACCATATGACCATGGCTGCCTACGTACCCTTTTATAGGATCAAGCTTACCGTAGTTCTACCAATCCTTCACATAAAGATTACCTTGTCGCCATTACGCCCTTTCGGGAAACTTAACACGAGCCGATTTGTAGCAATTCCAGACAATGCTGAAACTTGCTACATGTCACCACGTTAGTCAACATGTCCGCGGGATTCTCATATGTGTGTACCTTCATGAGAGAAACATCACCTTCCTCTATGACATCTCGTACAAAGTGATACCTGACATCGATATGCTTAGTACGAGCATGATGAACCTGATTCTTCGCCAACTGAATCGCACTTTGACTATCACACCATACATCTATGCACTCTTGCTTAATCCCTAGATCATCCAGAAGACCCCACAACCACAATGCTTCCTTCACACCCTCGGCCATAGCCATATACTCGACCTCCGTAGTAGATAACGCAGCTGTAGATTGTAACATCGATCGCCAACTAACTAGAGCACCATGTACTTTAAATACATAACCAGTAGTAGATCGTGTTCTATCTAGATCGCCAGCATAATCTGAGTCAACATAACCGCTTACTTGACATGTGTCTCCACCAAAGCACAAATCCGTATCAACGGTACCCTTCAAGTACCTCAAGACCCACTTCACAGCTTCCCAATGTATCTTCCCCGGGTTTGCCATAAACCTACTAACCACACTGACCGCTTGTGAAATATCCAGACGAGTACACACCATAGCGTACATCAAACTGTCAACTGCACTAGCATACGGTACACGATCCATATGATCCTTCTCCACCGTAGTAGTGGGAAATTGTCTTCCCGAGAGCCTGAAGTTTGGTGCCAAAGGTGTTGAGACCGCCTTCGCATTCTGCAGCCCGAATCGAGAAACTACTCGTTCGATGTAACCTTTCTGATTCAAGTACAGTTTCTTACTTGACCGCTCTCTCTTAATCTCCATTCCCAGTATCTTCTTTGCAGCGTCCATGTCTTTCATCTCAAACTCTTGACTGAGTTGAGATTTCAACTTATCTATCTCCACCATGCTTTGAGAAGCAATAAGCATGTCATCCACATACAAAAGGAGATAAATAAAGTCACCTTCGCGAAGCTTCTTGATGTATACACAACAATCATAGTCACTTCTGCGAAAACCATGCTTTAACATGAAAAAATCAAATCGTTTGTACCATTGGCGAGGGGATTGTTTCAATCCATAAAGAGACTTCCTCAAACGAGATACTTGATTTTCTTTACGCTCAACCTTGTATCCCTCAGGTTGAGCGATATAAATTTCTTCTTCCAAATCTCCGTGCAAGAAGGCGGTTTTAACATCGAGTTGTTCCAGCTCAACACTGTGAGCAACAATACTCAATAGCACCCGAATAGAAGTATGTTTCACGATCGGGGAGAAAATCTCATTGTAGTCGACCCCTTCTTTCTGTGCATAACCCTTGGCCACTAGTCTTGCCTTATACCTTGTACCCTTGATCTCGGAAGAATCCTCTTTCTTCTTGTACACCTATTTACAACCAATAACAGGCTTATCTTCGGGCAATGGGACAACCTCCCATGTCTTGTTCTTGTGAAGAGACTCCATCTCTTCTTGCATAGCAACCAACCAACTATCTCTTTCCTCCGCGGTATTAGCTTGTTTGAAGGTGACCGGCTCGTCGTCTTCCACCGAGATTGCATATTCAACCACATTTGTCTGCCCGTAATGCTTAAGAGGTTTGTCTGACCCTAACCTCTGTACCGGCTTATATAACCGTTTCGACCTAGTGTGTACCGAAACATCCTGCTGTTGTTGTTGTAAAACTTGTGTACCTTCTCCTTGAACCTCCTCATGATTGTGTTCATCAATTTCCTCATCCTGAGTACTATCCTCATGCTCCACCTGATCATGATTCCTAGAAACCCGTTGGTCTTCGGCTTCTACTTCCACTACTTGAGCTTTAGTAGACCCAACATCACCACAACTAGGCACCGTAGCTTTCGCCATAGCTACAATAGATGACTCATCAAACACCACATCTCTGCTGATTACAAACATCTTGTCTTCCGTACACCATAGTCGATAACCCTTGACTCCTGAAGCATATCCTAAGAAAATTGTCTTCTTTGCTCTATTATCAAGTTTGTTACCTTTGACATGGTAATAGGCCGTACAACCGAAAACCTTAAGTCTCCCGTAATCTGCATGTTCACCTGACCACACCTCGTAAGGTATGCCGCCATCTAAAGAAGAATGTGGAGACCTGTTCACAATATAACAAGCTGTAGCAACAGATTATGCCCGCCATTCTATGCCTAATCCCGAATTGGAACGCATACATCTAGCCTTCTCAAGTAGTGTACGGTTCAATCTCTCTGCGACTCCATTCTGCTAAGGTGTGTTTACTACTGTCCAAGGCCTCATAATGCCTTCCTGATTACAAAACTCTTTGAATGCCCCATCCGTGTACTCGGTCCCATTATCCGACCTTAACGTCTTCAGCTTTCGACCAGTTTTGTTCTCAACCATTGCTTTCCACACCAGGAATGTGTTGAATACCTCATTCTTATGCTTCAGAAAATAAAGCCAGACAAATCTCGAATGATCATCAACGAATGTAACAAAATACCTGGAACCACCCTTGGAAGGTAACTTTGTCGTTCCCCAGACATCGGTATGTAGGTAGTCTAATACCTCTTTGCTCCTGTGCTTGCTTGTAGAGAACGTCACCCTGTGTGTCTTCCCGAACACACAATGCTCACAAAGATAGACCCTTTTCCGACATATGCCCAAGGCGCATATACCAAAACCTCGTACTAGCCGTTGGATCCCTTCCACTGATTCCTACTGCTACATCTCTCGTAATTGTTGTCCCCAAAAGTTTGTATAAATTACCATAACGAGTACCTCTCATTACCACTAAAGAACTCTTAACGACTTTTATGGAGCCATTCTCTATAATTATCTTACAGCCGTTCCGCTCGAACACAGCAAGGGAAATTAGATTTTTCCGCAAATCGGGTATGTGTCTTACGCCCGTCAATGTTCTCACCACTCCATCGTGCATCTTGATACGTGGTGTTCCGAGTCCTACGATTTTACATATACTATCATCACCCAGTATAACTGTACCACCATCTATACTCCTATAGGTAGTAAACCACTCCCTATTTGGACATATATGGTGTAACGTCCCTGAATCAAGCATCCACTTATCGGAGATCTTCTCAGATACCTCTGTCACTGAGAAACATTCGTCAGGGTCTTCTGACACATATCCTGCCTCTTGCATCTCTTGTTTCCCCTTGTAGCCTTCGTTCTTTTGCTTCAACTTTCTCTTTGGAAAAGCCGCTTTAAAGTGGCCAAGCTCACCACAACTAAAGCATGTTTTCTTGAAAGAGCCTCTAGATTTGGATCTATATTTCCTGCCCTTTCCCTTTCCCCTTTCACTACTCCTCCCCCTCGTTACAAACAACCCTTGTGCTTGATCCTTGTTTACTCCACCCGACGTCATACCGCTAGTAGCAACCTTACGAAGGTCATCCGCTAATAACGAATTTCTCGTCTCTTCCATGCTTAGACTATCACCAACAAGCATCAAAGTTTGAACAAGGTTCTCATAGGATTTAGGCAATGAAAGTAATAATATGAGGGCTTGGTCCTCATCCTCAACCTTAACATCAATATCCATCAAATCCGAGATAATCCTGTCGAACCTATTCAAATAATCCTGAATAGAAGAACCCTCTTCCATTCTACATGTGAATAATTTGGATTTTAAGTAGACTCGATTCGTTAAAGTTTTCGTCATGAAGTTGCTTTCTAGCTTTAACCACACACTCGCCGCTGTTGCTTCTCCGTCTACTAGGAACGCCACGTCCCTCTCAAGACACAACATAATGGTGGCCCGTGCTTCGAGATCTAACTCCTCCCAATCCTCATCTGACATATCTCCTGGTTTCTTTCCCGTCAACGTCTTGTGTAATTTCTGCGAGATTAGCAGATTCTTCATCTGCATCCGCCAATAAGAAAAATCGTTTTTCCTATTGAACTTCTCTATCTCATATTTCCCTGATTTGACCGTACCACTTCTCGATCCCATCTTCTCTTCGTTCAATCTCAACAAGGTTCTGATACCAATTGTTAGAACTAAAAGTCGCAGAAGCTATCGAACCTATCCTACAAATTGATCCGACTCTGAAAATTAATCTAAAAGCTAAGACATAATTAAATATGCAAACAGAATTAACGAGGTTCGACCTAAAGCCTACGTCCTCGGGCGAACGAGAAATCTTTATTGAAGGATAAATGAAGACGACTCACACAACCCGCAAGTTCGTCCCAAGATGGTACGGTATAGTAATAACCTTCTATACTAAATCTTCGACGAACGAGAAATTAAACATCGCTCAAAACTATGAACAAAAATTTCTCTCTTACTTGCTCTCTCTCTAGCTCTCTCTAAAGAAGAGTTGTTGTTTGTGATGTTGTGAATTACAAGCACTCAAACCCGATATCCAACGTCATAACAAGCCCCATAAAAAAGAACTTTGGTTTCTAAATTTTGGTGCCAAAATTGGAAACCGCCTATATCCAAAACAAACCGCCTCTCATCAATTGGAAACCGCCGATTGACACAAAACCGTCTTTCTCAATTTGGAAACCGGCTAACGTGGAAACTGCCTCTTATAGTAACCTATCAATAGCAAAGGTGAGACGATATATTTGTTGGCCTCCCTTTACAGGGAGTTCCCTTAGCATTTTATTATTATATTTACAAATCAAGTAAATAAAGATTCTTTTAATAATATTATTAGAGTATGATTTAGAAATTTAGGATACAAAGTAGTGTTGGGTTTTATGCGTGTTTGGCCCATTTAATGATTGGCCCACTTGCATATTGTAATTAATTGTGAGTGAGCCTCACCCATTCAACACTAGTCAAGACTATCTTGTCTTGTAGCTAGCACATGGGTGGGGCCTACCTCTAGAGGAAAGATGGCATTCAAAGCTTTCTTTCTCTAGATAATTGTCCCACATCTTCCAACTAGTGAAACTAAAGATGCCTTATAATGAGTTGTTTGACAACTCATAGTAAAACACATGATAGAGTAATGAAAGTCCCCCACGCGTGCTCACACATGCGAGGCAATTGGGTTTTTGGCCATTTGGTTCTTTGGGCACTTGGGCCACATGGGCCTTTGGGCACTTGGGTCTCTTGGGTAATGGGTCGTGAGCCCGGAAGCTCGGGGAGCTTGAAGTCAAATTGCTCTTTTGCCACGAAGAGTAGTTTAACTTTGAGCTAAACTCGGATTATGACTAAGTCGGTGGATTAACCTAATCAGTCTTTGAGTCTATCGTGGGGTTAATCTGATTAGTTTCTGAATTTATCTCCCGACTTCTCTATCACTTTTCCTAGGCAGTTAGGGTTTTCTCTGAGGCTATATATACTCGCCGAATCTGAGAAGAGAAAACACACAACTCAAACAGAATGGAATCATTAGTGCAGACGATCTTGATGATCACACTAAATGTCCTGTGTGTAGAAGCTAAACACGCGAAACTGCCCTTTAAGAATATAACAATCAGAAAGATAGAAGTATTAGAACTAGTACACTCAGACTTAGCTGACTTTAGAAACTTAGCTAGTAAAGGAGTTAAGAGATATTACATTACCTTCATAGATGATTACTCTAGGTACGCAAAAGTTTACCTCCTGAAGTCTAAGGATGAAGCTGAAGAAGCTTTTCTGAACTATAAGAAGTAGAAAACCAACTAGACAGGAAAATCAAGAGATTTAGGTCAGACAGGGGAGAAGATATAACTCATCCGCCTGCCACATACTGAACAGAGTACCTCATAGAGGGCTAGACAAGACACCTTATGAATTATGGAAAGGTTTTGCACCTAACCTAAAATTTTTAAGAGTGTGGGGATGTCTGGCTAAAGTGGGTATACCTGACTTTAAGAAAGTCAGTGTCGGACCAAAGATAGTTGATTCTGTGTTTGTTGTCTATGCTCAGAATAGTGCTGCATATAGATTCATGTTGTTAGAAGATGATACAATAATAGAATCTAGAGATGTTGAGTTTTTTGAGCGTGAGTTTCCTCTAAAACTGCCTGTTGAAAATATTCCCATTAATGATTCGTCACTTACTGACTTAACTGTGCATAAAGAAGCACCTAGGAATAACTCTCCTTCTGATCCAGCCATAGATAATGAAGGAGATGAACCAAAACTTAGGAAAAGTAAGAGACGTAGGATAGTGAAAACTATGGCCCTGGTTTCATTACTGCTTTTCTATCTGAAGGTGGTGATTGGCTGAATGATTAGTTTGTTTATATTTTCTTAATTGAGACCGACCCAAAGACGTATCATGAAGCAATTACTTCAGTGGGCGCAAGCTTATGGAAAGAGGCCATTAAGAGTGAGTTAGACTCTATCCTTGTTAATCATACTTGGGAACGGGCAGACTTACCTAAAGGGTGTAAACCCATTAGCAGTAAATGGATCTTTAAGAAAAAGCTGAGGCCAGACGGGACTATAGACAAGTATAAAGCTAGAATGGTAATCAGGGGCTTTAATCAGAAAGATGGACTTGATTACTTTGACACTTACTCTCCAGTGACTAAAATCACCACTATTAGGTTTGTCATTGCATGAGCTGCCTCATGACTTGGTAATACATAAAATGGATGTAAAAACTGTCTTTCTAAACGGAGATCTAGATGAGGAGATTTACATGTCTCAACTAGAGGGATTAGTCATCCTTGGTCAGGAGAGGGAGGTGTGTATACTGAAGAAGTCTCTTTATGGTCTAAAACAGGCACCTAAAAAATGGTATGAGAAATCCGATGATACCATGTTAAGCAATGACTTCACCGTGAATAATTCAGACTCGTGTCTATATTCTAAACATTGTAAGACTGGATATGTCATCATCTGTTTATATGTTGATGACATGCTTATTTTTGGTGCCAATATAGATGATGTGAATGAGGTATAAGCCTTTATGTCATCTAAGTTTGAGATGAAGGACTTAGGAGAGGCAGATGTCATACTAGGGGTCAAAATCAAGAGAACCCAAGATGACATCTCTCTAAGTCAACCTCATTATGTTGAACAGATATTGAGAAAGTTCAACTCCTATGATGTGAATCCTGTGAGAACTCCCTATGACTCTATCACAAATCTAGTGATGTTTCTGATGAATCACACTAGACCTGACATTGCCTTCGCGGTGAATAGACTGAGTAGATACACACATAATCCTAGTGAGGAACACTGGAGTGCACTTCATCGTCTGCTTAAGTATTTCAGAGGCACAATTGGCCTACGAATGCATTATGGAAAGTTCCCAGTTGTTCTGGAAGGCTACTGTGATGCTAACTGGGTCACTGACAATGATGAAGTCAGTTCTACTAGTGGTTATGTTTTTGTATTAGGCGGAGGGGCTGTGCCATGGAAGTCTTCCAAATAGACATCATAACAAGCTCCACCATGGAGTCTGAATTTATCGCTCTTGAGCTGGCAGGTCAGGAGGCAGAGTGGTTGAGGAGTCTCTTGGGAGACATACCACATTGGGGAAGGGAAACAACACCAATTTCCCTTCATTGTGACTCACAGGCTGTCATTGCAATTGCAAAAAATAATGTACTCAATGAAAAAAAGAGACACATCTGGATAAGGCATGTTGCAGTCAGGCATATCCTGAAAAATGGGGTAATAACCTTGGATTATGTGAGGTCAGAACAGAATCTGGCAGACCCACTAACTAAAGGCTTGACGAGGAAACTAGTTCTCAAAACGTCTGAGAGAATGGGGTTGAAGCCCCTGTGTTGATTTTCTATTCCCATGGCGTAAAGCGAAGTTAGCCAGAATGGACCTAGCAGAACTTCGCTGAACGGGTCCGAGTTGGACCCAAGGTTGAACTTGTGAAAGTTCTTAATGCATTTATAGCCCTCTGTGGTGGTCCTATTGAGACGAACTTGATGAATGCACCGACTGATGAATGTGTTCATATCCTTTAGGGCGGTCCTTATGAGACGGACTAGATGAACACATTGTTGCTGATCTTGACGAGGATGAACTCACCAAAGTTCTTAATGGTTTCATGACTCGTGTGAGGAATCAACGTCTACGCTGAGGTAGACTTAAAGAAATCACCTACGTGAGCCCGAGGGTGGAAGGCCACCTTCCATAGAGGACATACAACAGTCTTCTTAAAAACTCATTAGTCCCAAGGTATGTTCAGGGCCTACTAAATGAACATGAACGAATCGCGGAGAACGCAGGACTCAACGGGTATCGTATGTGTTGTGGGGGTCTCAATTAAGAATCTCCAAGTTCAAGAATCATTTCACTTGGTTGTGTTATTCTTGTTGTTGCCCCACTCCACTATTGGTCAATCCAAATCGAAAGATATTGAACAGTTAAGTACATGTCCCACTTGAGCTTAGCAGACATAAGTCTTTGATAGCCATCTTGTGAGGGATTGTTGGGTTTTATGCATGTTTGGGCCCATTTAATGATTGGCCCACTTGCATATTGTAATTAATTGTGAGTGAGCCTCACCCATTCAACACTAGTCAAGACTACGTTGTCTTGTAGCTAGCACATGGGTGGGCCCACCTCTAGAGGGAAGATGGCATTCAAAACTTTCTTTCTCTAGAAAATTGTCCCACATCTTCCAACTAGTGAAACTAAAGATGTCTTATAATGAGTTGCTTGACAACTCATAGTAAAGCACATGATAGAGTAGTGAAAGTTCCCACACGCGTGCTCACACATGCGAGGCAATTGGGCTTTTGGTCATTTGGTTCTTTGGGCACTTTGGCCACTTGGGCCACATAGGCCTTTGGGCACTTGGGCCTCTTTGGTAATGGGCCGTGAGGCCCGTGAGCCAGTGTGCCCGGGTGCTTGGGAGCTTAAAGTGAAATTACTCTTTTGCCACGAAGAGTAGTTTAACTTTGAGCTAAACTCGGATTATGACTAAGTCGGTGGGTTAACCTAATCAGTCTTTGAGTCTATCTCAAACTGAAACCGTGGAGTTAATCTGATTAGTTTCCGACTTCTCTATCACGTTTCCTAGGCGGTTAGAGTTTTCTCTGAAGCTATATATACTCACCGAATCTGAGAAGAGAAAACACACAACTCAATTTCGGCTATCCTCCTCTTTATCTCTGCTTAAGTTTCGAATCCTGCAATCTCTATTATTGTCTCTGTTAGTGCAGACAGAGAAAGTAAGTGGTCAATCCTTGGGAAGTGTTCGGAAGTCAGTAATTTAGCACCCCGGTTACTCCGAAATCACTTTCAAGGCAGTGGCCTCCATACCACGCCACAACGAATAAAGTTTTATCTACTCAACAGTTTCACTGATCTATCCCATTTTTCCAACAAGTAGCACCTATATAGGGGTACAAGATATTTAGCCATTTCGATGTCTTAGAACCCAACCCATAAGGGCTGCCAATACCCTGCAGAGTGTGGGTGTCATGCCCAAGAGCTTATCCTAAAGGTTATCAACATCAAGTTGAAAAAATTTATTTGTAAATTGTATCTACTCTTTTTTTTTTTCCTTTACCCCAAACCAAAGGTTACACAACGAACCCTAAATCTCTCTCAAGAAAGTACCTTAACTTTTTTTTACTAGAAACTACTTATAAAGATAACTTTAAAAACTTACTAAATCCCCTAAAACATGGTAATCAAAACACATATTAATCTTATGACTGTTATAAATCTTTGATTTATGGTGGATGACCACCACACTTTGGTAACTCCCACCACCATAAGTTCTCCACCATTATTTGTATTCAAGCACCATTGATTGTATGTAACTCTTGTATTAGATATGTAACTCTTCAAAGGCCTATATAAAGAGGTCTCTAGCTAATGTAGCAATGTACCTAAGTGTACCAATGTACCATAGTACCAATGTAGAGAATTCTCTACAAACATATGAATATATACAAATCAGGTTCTTCTTGTCTTTATCTCTTGGTCTATATTTTAATTATCTTTCTTCTTCCCTACCTCCTTTATGTTTTCACAACACGTTATCAACACGATTTGCTCTATGTCAAAGGGAAGAAGAAATTATCAAATACTTATCAAGGTGCAAACAAATAAAATATGGGTAAGTTTGGTCAATTGTAATTGGTAAGTTAAAAGGTATGTGGGTTCTCTTTGCTTAAGTTTCAAACTTATTATGTTTACTTATCTCTAACCATTGATTTTGTGATTGTTGAGGCATAGTGAATCATATCTAAAGAATATTAGAATTAAGTAGATGATAATGGTGAAAATGTTGGTATTGCAAACTAATATGAATATCAATGCAATCTATTCAATGGTGAGGTCAAGGTAAATTATGCATCCAATATAAATTGGTATTACTCTCATAACTAATGTTTCATTTTGTATGAATGTATCATAAGAGTATATTTTGATCTGTGAATGAAGATTTTTCCAAAGAAGAAATTTAACCATTAAATTTTGGTTAAGATCAAATTGGAACGTCTATTTGTATATGAGATTGCCAAACCTGGAGTTTGGCGTATATACTTCTTCAAATCTAGAAAATTCTAAATTAATTACTAAAGTAAAAAAAAAATCTCAAAGGATGAAAACATATATCCCTTATGAGTTGGTAAATTGTCACCCAAAAGGGTAAACCCTTCGGAAAAAAAAATTATTTGCACATTCCTGAAGAATGACAAATGCTAATTTTCAGTACTGAAATTATTTTCCGTTGGTTATTAAAGGATTATAATTAAACGGTGATGAGAAAATCTTACACCGAGTTCATATTGAAAATAGAGTGACAAAATTGAAAATCTCATTTTACTATACGAACATATAGTTTGATTAAATTTGACAAAGTTCTTCATGGTGGAAGACAACCAAATTTTACGAAATTGTTTTAAAGAGAATGTGATATCAAAGTTTTGGTTGCACTTGCATTGCAAGTGGTGATGATATTTTTTCGCATCTTTGGACGGTGATGATATTCGCTTTCAAATTACACCTGAAGTTGTATACCCTAAAAGAAAGTGATGATGGATTTAATAAATAAAATAAAATAAAATCACATGAAGATGATATATCTCACATGTAATTAATCACACTTGAAGTTGTGATATTATAACAAATTGCTCACACCTGAAGCTGTGATCAGATAAAAAATTTTGTCCAACGAAAAATATGATATGAAAAAAAAAAAATCAAATTTGCTTAAAGCAATTGATTTTTCCTTCGTCTTTGTCACATCCTTGAAGTATGTGCTCATAAATAAGACGAAAATCTATCGACATTAGGGGGAGGAAGTCCTATATTCAATGTCGTAAAATACTTGAAAATGATCGAGTTTTTCTCATTTGGAATCATTATACGGAAAACTTGCTACCTCGAAATATTAATATTTTTCAGAGCTTAATATGCTTATATCCAGATAAAGGTAATGGAAAATGATCAGAGTTGATCAAAGTGACATATACTCTTTGACCCTGAAGGAATAATTTTTCCTTCTGAAGAGGCTATCAAATTAGAAATGAATGTGACTCATATTCCTAATAAAATCTCCTGAAGAGGATATGTGTAAAAAGAGACACCGACCTTTTACAAAGGCACATATATGAGATCACTGAACTATGTATGCTGTGAAAATTTGAAAAATGAAATAAATCATTTCAGACGATGTATTTCTGATTATAGTAGCTACTGGGAGCATATTAATCCGGAATTACTCTAAGTAATATTGATCAACTTTTGACGAAATACTTCATTACTTGTGGATTTTCTTACAAAATAATTAAGTCTTCGGACATGAAGTCGAAGCACCAATTAAGAATTACCCCGAAGGTAATAAAGTAGACATGTGTAAGAAATGTCCTCTAGTCTATAAAGGATTTGACGTCCACTTATAAAATTTCAATATGAATTACAATTCTCCGAATTATATTATGAAGTATTTATAAATTCTATTGTGACTCCTGAAGAGTTTATCAAAGTTTGACAGTAGAGTATTGAAAAAGATTATTCGAGTAAAGAAAATCTTGAAAATGAACATATTCTGAAATATTAAACGGCTATAAGCTTCAAAGCAACTCATATTGTCTTAAATTATCATATGTCATGAAAATTCAGGTCTTGAAGTACCTAATATAGTACAGACAATACATTATGTGTGTTGTAATGTGGTTTTAGAAAACAACCATCATTCATATATAAAATGTCAATCGCGTTGTACTCTTTTTCCTTCGTCAAGGTTTTGTCCCATCGGGTTTTCCTTGTCAAGGTTTTAATGAGGCAACTATGCGTATTAGAAATTTTTAATTTGTTTAAAAGTTGTAGTCTTTTTTCCTTCGTTCAGGTTTTGTCCGATTGGATGACCACCACACTTTGGTAACTCCCACCACCATAAGTTCTCCACCATTATTTGTATTCAAGCACCATTGGTTGTATGTAACTCTTGTATTAGATATGTAACTCTTCAAAGGCCTATATAAAGAGGTCTCTAGCTAATGTAGCAATGTACCTAAGTGTACCAATGTACTATAGTACCAATGTAGAGAATTCTCTACAAACATATGAATATATACAAATCAAGTTCTTCTTGTCTTTATCTCTTGGTCTATATTTTCATTATCTTTCTTCTTTCCTACCTCCTTTATTTTTCACAACAATGACTACTTTTTAGACTTCAATCATTCTAACGTAGAAACTTATGACTTCTTAAAATACCATTCTAAAATCTAAAATGGAAATTAATTAACTATTTCTAAAACAAATTTGAAAGTTAATAAATATAACCACAAGTACTAGTTTCTCATAGACCACATTGCATAAATTTTTGGTTTCAGCTCATTGTACTGTTCACTATTCTAGGACCAATCATGGCTTGTTACTATTTAGGTCTGTATTAACTTCTACACGCTTCATCTTCATTGCATACTGATATCTGATCAGTTTCACTTTCACCTTTTTCTATTTCGATATGATGTTAGAGCTTAGAGGCGCATAGTGGACTATACAAGGTACGAAATGATGAAAAAGGCACATGAAGCTTTCGATAATCTGGGAGATGGTGAAGAACTGGGACATGCTGAGTGGTCGACAGTGCAGCGATACATTTACTGCTTAAGTAACTTGGAAGAAGATTGTAAGAGGCTGTTTGAATTGTGGTCGTTTTGTAATTGGATGGCGGTTCAATTGGGCAGTTTCAATTGGGTTTCCAAATTGGATGGTTTCCAATTTTGAATTCAATTGGAGTCGGCTAAGCTTTCCTAAGTCCCTATTGTGGTTGGGGGTTGCATGTGTATATATAGGGGGGTTAAGTGCCAACGAAAGCATCAACACAACAACAACAAAACATAACAACTACTCAACATAGAGTTAGAGCAAGTGAGAGAGAAATTTTATTCATTGTTTTGAGCGGTGTTTAATTTCTCGGTCGTCGAAGATCTAGTATAGAAGGTTAATTTCTATATGGTACCATCTTGGGACGAACTTGCGGGTTGTGTGAGTCGTCTTCATCTATCCTTCAATAAAGTTTTCTTATTCGTCCGAGGACGTAGGCTTTAAAGCCGAACCTCGTTAATTCTGTTTGCATATTTAGTTTCTTGGCTTAGATTTTCGATTAATTTTCATAGTCGGATCAATTTCAAGGATAGGTTTGATAGCTTCCGTGTTTTTTTTAGTACTAACAATTGGTACCAGAGCCTTGTTGAGATTGAACGAAGAGAAGATGGGATTGAGAAGTGGTACGGTCAAATCAGGGAAATATGAGATAGAGAAGTTCAATGGAAAAAACGATTTTTCTTATTGGCGGATGCAGATGAAGAATCTGCTAATCTCGCAGAAATTACACAAGACATTAACGGGAAAGAAACCAAGAGATATGTCAGATGAGGATTGGGAAGAGTAAGATCTCGAAGCACGGGCAACCATTATGTTGTGTGTTGAGAGGGACGTGGCATTCCTAGTAGACGGAGAAACAACGGCGGCGAGTGTGTGGTTAAAGCTAGAAAGTAATTTCATGACGAAAACTTAAACGAATCTGGTTTACTTAAAATCCAAATTATTCACATGTAGAATGGAAGAGGGTTCTTCTATTCAGGAATATGTGAACAGGTTTGACAGGATTATCTCATATTTGAAGGATATTGATGTTAAGGTTGAGGATGAGGACCAAACCCTCATATTGTTACTTTCATTGCCTAAATCCTATGAGAACCTTGTTCAAACTTTAATGCTTGTTGGTGATAGTTTAAGCATGAAAGAGACGAGAAATTTTTTATTAGCGGATGACCTTCGTAAGGTTGCTACTAGCGGTATGACGTCGGGTGGAGTAGACAAGGATCAAGCACAAGGGTTGTTTGCAACGAGGAGGGAGTAATGAAAGAGAAAAAGGGAAAGGGTGGGAAATCTAGATCCAAATCTTGAGGCTCTTTCAAGAAAACGTGTATTAGTTGTAGTGAGCTTGGCCACTTTAAAGCGGCTTGTTCAAAGAGAAAGTTGAAGCAAAAGTACGAAGGCTACAAGGAGAAACAAGAGATGCAAGAGGCGGGATATGTGTCAGAAGACCCTGACGAATGTTACTCGGTGACAGAGGTGTCTGAGAAGATCTCCGATAAGTGGATGCTTGATTCAGTTGCGTCACACCATATGTGTCCAAATAGAAAGTGGTTTACTACCTATAGGAGTGTAGATGGTGGTACAGTTATAATGGGTAATGATAATACATGTAAAACTGTGGGACTCGAAACAATACGTATCTAGATGCACGATGGAGTGGTGAGAACATTGGCGGACGCAAGACACATACCCGATTTGCGGAAAAATCTAATTTCCCTCGGTGTGTTAGAGCGGAACGGTTGTAAGATAATTATAGAGAATGGCTTCATAAAAGTCGTTACGGTAATTTATATAAACTTTTGGGGACAACAATTACGGGAGATGTAGCAGAAGGAATCAGTGGAAGGGATCCAACGGCTAGTACGAGGCTTTGGCATATGCGCCTTGGCCATATGTCAGAAAAGGGTCTATCTTTGATGTGCGGGAAAGGCTTGTTGAAGGACATGGAGAAGCCTTGCATGGAATTTTGTGAGCATTGTGTGTTCGGGAAGGCACACAGGGTGACGTTCCCTTCAAGCAAGCACAGGAGCAAAGAGGTATTAAACTACGTACATACCGATGTCAGGGACCGGCAAAGTTAGCTTCCAAGGGTGGTTCCAGGTATTTTATTACATTCGTTGATGATCATTCGAGATTTGTCTGGGTTTATTTTTTAAAGCATAAGAATGAGGTATTCAACACATTCCTGGTGTGGAAAGCAATGGTTGAGAACAAACTGGTCGAAAGCTGAAGACGTTAAGATCGGATAATGGGACCGAGTACACGGATGAGGCATTCAAGGAGTTTTGTAATCAGGAAGGCATTGTGAGGCACTGGATAGTAGTAAACACACCTCAGCAGAATGGAGTCGCAGAGAGATTGAACCGTACGCTACTTGAGAAGGCTATATGTATGCGCTCCAATTCGAGATTAGGCGTAGAATGGTGGGCGGAATCTGTTGCTACAGCTTGTTATATTGTGAACGGGTCTCCACATTCTTCTTTAGATGGCAGCATACCTTTCGAGGTGTGGTCAGGTGAACATGCAGATTACGGGAGACTTAAGGTTTTCGGTTGTAATTGGATGACGGTTCAATTGGGCAGTTTTAATTGAGTTTCCAAATGGATGGTTTCCAATTTTGGATTCAATTGGAGTCGGCTAAGCTTTCCTAAGTCCCTATTGTGGTTGGGGGTTGCATGTGTATATATAGGGGGGGTTAAGTACCAATGAAAGCATCACCACAACAACAACAAAACACAACAACTACTCAACATAGAGTTAGAGCAAGTGAGGGAGAAATTTTATTCATTGTTTTGAGCGGTGTTTAATTTCTCGGTCGTCGAAGATCTAGTATAGAAGGTTAATTTATATACGGTACCATCTTGAGACGAACTTGCGGGTTGTGTGAGTCGTCTTCATTTATCCTTCAATAAAGTTTTCTTGTTCGCCTGAGGACGTAGGCTTTAAAGCCGAACCTCGTTAATTCTGTTTGCATATTTAGTTTCTTGGCTTAGCTTTTCGATTAATTTTCATAGTCGGATCAATTTCAAGGATAGGTTTGATAGCTTCCGCGAATTTTTAGTCCTAACAAAGATTAGCTGCACCCACACAATGTATTAGCACATGAAAATACTGGCCGTTGATGAATTTAAAGGATATGCGGATGCGCCTTTTAAATGGTATGTTCCTGCGTTCTTTATTTGTAAAGTCCTTATTCTTATATCCATCTTTATCTTATCGTTAGCTTGTGACTCATATGTGGTGCCATCCTCTCTACCTTTTATTAAGTTCTTGAACTTAAAAACCGGATATGATCTTTTTTTGGGGAAAGAAACTTCATTCATTTAAGATTCAGATGTAATACTGTTGAAAGTGTCTTGAATATGGGTTGATATCTAACCCGGTTCGCGGCCCGCCAACTCGCTTACAAGGCGCGCCTCTGCGCAGAATTTTGGACCCATTAGCAGGGTTGATCATCAAGGCAGAGCTGGTATGCGAGGCAGGGCTCCAAGACAAAGCTGGTATGAGAAGCAGGGCTTATGTTGTGTCGGTTATTAAAGTTAGCGGTATTCATGTGTATTTCAGGAATTAGGTAGAGAGAGTTGGTAAGGCTGTGAGTCGGTGGTATTAGGTTTTAGTGGCTTTATAAACTAAAACCCTAGGGATACTGAATGTCTAAATCTCATGAATACATTGTGTAACTTGTTTGGTTATCATAGTGAAAATCATCGCGCCGTTGTCGCCCTGGAGTAAGCCTCACCAACCGAACCACGCAAATCTCGTGTTTTCAGTGTGATTGTTAATTTCCTGTTGCTTTTCTTAGTTTACTTGATTTCATTGCAACAAATACAATTCAATAGTTCGGGTGGAATATCTTCAAAGACCCAACAACCCTCTCTATACCAAGATAGAGACCAAGTAGCAAGAATATGGGCAGCCATGTTACAAGTTCAATAACAAAAACACAAAATTATGGAATCAAAAGCTTCCTCCATGATGCTGGGTCACTTTCTTCCATGAGGCAATCCACCAAGGTTTTCGAGTCGCTTTCAACGATAACTTGGTTCAAGCCATTGGACATGTGCCGTTTCCATACCTCTGCTCTGCTTGAATTGAAGTAGTAACGGTTAAAAAGTTTGGATGCTTCTATTTGGTATTGAGATCACGATTTATAATTATTACCGAACAACTTAGACCCCTAGTCGATGAGGCTCCATCAACATTTTCCGGTGGAGGTAGAAATTTCAGTGTAACAATTGGGGATACAATTTCTGTTAAATTGCAACGACGTCATATTCGTTTTGTAGTAATATTGAGTAATGGTGTTCAATATTAATCCCCATTTGTCATTTCTATCTTTACTAGTAATTTCAGTTAGACAATCTTCATATCAGGTCTTCAAGCTGCTTACTGGATAAATGCTTGACGAGCAACGGATAAACCAGACAACAGCAAATATTTTGATGCAATCAGTTAATGAGGCAATTGATTCCGTTTCTACTGATCCTTTATGTGTCTGGAAAGGCCTCAAATCCCACGTCCACTTCCCAGGTTATTATAAAATCTTGCAAACAAGCATTTGTCCACCAAAGTTGTCCACGTATTTTAGTCGGCTAGAAACCGCCTGCTACATTTGTGTTGCATTTCTTCGTGCACACAGGATTGTGTGAAAGTTTATGTTAGTTGATAGACTATAAGACATAAACTAAAATAAAGAACACAATATTTAACGAGGTTCGGTCGCATGATCACGACCTACATCCTCGGAGAAAGCCAGAACAGTTACATACTTTATTATCCACAATTGTGGTGATTCGTTACAATGATTGATTAGTAATCGAATGCTTAAACTCCTAGAACCCGTCTCTTATTTATGGGGTCCCGGGTTTCCTAGTTTCTCCTAACCAAATTAGGAAACAATATAATCTCTACTCAATATTACTATTAAATAGTTACAAGAGATATCCTAAATATATCTTCGATATCTTTCATATCTTCCAATATCTTGGACTCATCTTGATCGTCGGATCTCTTGATATCGATCCGTCTCATCTTCATATATCTTGGACGGTTGATATTTGATATCTTCGGATATCGATTCATCTCGATCCTTATACTCTAACACTCCCCCTCAATACGAAACTTGTGAAGTATCCAACTTGAAGATTGAACTTGGAAACGGTGAATGTTTCTCGCATACGATCGGATTCAAAGCTTGAACTTGGACTTGATTTTTTTGTTTTGTTTAATGTCGAACAAATGATGTTGAATTCTTTGTCTGCAATTTGAACTTGTAATCGCACATAAACCTTATATAATGTTCTTGAAAAGAAAATGTTTCGTGTGTCATATTGATTACAAAACATTACCTAGACATGACACATTAGTTGTTGCAGAGGTATAATATAATCTCACACTTGGATACCATCCATGTTAAGTGACAATTGCCTAATATTAAACCACAAAACATTAACCAAGCACTTTAGCCACAAATGAAAACATGACAATTACCTAACAAAAAGCACTTCCTAGTTTCGGAGAATAGATACAAAAAGGAAAGAAGACAAAAAGGCAGATTATTGAGAAAGATAGTAGATAAAAAAAAGAGGAGAATATTTGTCAACAACTAATCAGAGCTCATTTAGCTATCATTTCTGTTATCTCTTCATGTTTCAATCCTTAAGTGGTGAAATACATTGGGAGCGGAGAAGACCAATAGCGTGGAATAGAAAGGCAAACTTATAACTGTTACGAGACAGAAAATTATTTTTTAATATGAGATGAAAGAACCTCAAAATATAAGTTATGGCGAGTAATGTGAACCAACCACCAACAACTAAAGATGAAGAATGAAGCATATACCTTCTATAACAGTGAAAAAGCAGAGATAGTAAAATAGCTAGGCATTCATCACCTTCTGATTAATTAATACAGAGCGACAGATCAAAGATAGAGAGAATTAGAGAAAGTGAAAACAAAATAAGATATGGCGAGTAATGTGAAATTGTGAACCAACCACCAACAACTAAAGATGAAGAATGAAGCATATACCTTCTAGAACAGTGAAAAAGCAGAGATAGTAAAATAGCTAGGCACTCTTCACCTTCTGATTAATTAATACAGAGCGACAGATCAAAGATAGAGAGAATTAGAGAAAGTGAAAACAAAATAAGATTTAAGACAACATTAGTATCACGTGGATACATTATGTGATCTCTACTTCACGTCCAACACTTTGTCGCTTTCTGTTTCATTAAATTATTAGTCACCAACAAACAAAAACACCTCAAAATAACTGATGCAAACTTACCAGATTGTACATGTGAAGAAACAAATTTTTTCCTCGGAAAAGCCGAGTACAATTACATAACAAGTTACACATAATAAGCAATGTCAAAGAGGGCTAAGGGGTCAACTATAAGCAACTACGTTCCTCTCCAGAGATCAAATTTGTTCTTAGAAAAAGCCAAGTACAATTACATGACAAGTTACATATCTCTAAGTTAACTACACATGATAAGCAATGTCAAAGAGGGCTCCAAGGGGTAAACTATGAGCAACTATGTTCCCCTCGAGAGTACAAAGTTTGTTCCTAAAAAAGCCGAGTACAATTACATAACAAGTTACATATCTCTAAGGTACACGTAATAAGAAAAGACCAAAATCAATATTAGAAGAACAAAAATAAACATCAAGTAATGACCAAACACTGATAAATTAAAAACCAAAATCAGTTGCTAACCAAATTCATTTACTAAGTACTCTATATATGGAGCGTTATATTGGAGAATCAAACGACCAATCACTAAAAAAACCAATAAAAGTCTAACAAAATATAAGTTGGTTATGTATGAAAGTTGAGAAGAGACTAATATATTCAGACAATTACCTTGAAAAAGATCGTTTATGTGTAGCCACCAGCTACATCAATCGAACATATGTTGATCAAACAAAAGATGTCTTCTTTGCAACCAAAGCCTACCATAAAGAAATTATTCGAAATTAGATTCATCCCTAATACGTAATATAGAGAAGGAGAGATATCTCAATTATTGAATGAAGAAAACAAACATACCATACTCAAACAAATTTAACCTTGCAATAAAGAAGTAAAAACTTAAAAATTAAAACCTGACAAACCCCTAAATGGGGTTGTGGTTACCTCTAAAACAAAACAAATATACGAAAACCTTGTATTAGTTGATTCCTCAAGATGATGTACTCAAAGATTCTGAAAGAAAAACATAATATAATCAAGAAAACTATATTATAACCTAACCACACAAAAGATTGAGGTTCAAATCTTCTTTTAAGTACAAAGGAGGTTAAAAGTTATACTAAAAGAACAGAAAACCTTCTTGATCACTTATCTCAATCTGATTCAGTAACAACTTACGTCTTACCTGGTAAAATCAAACGCTATACAAAATTAAAAGTTATACACAACAGTACAACACCAAATCTACAACTGAAAGAACAAGAACATGCACTCATACTTCTGAAACACAAATCAAGTGAAATATTACAAATCATTTTTTTTATTAATAAGAAGATAAGCATGATGGAAAATTTATTCAATGAAATATTAAATTATGAGTGTGTGTTTGTGTGTGTGTTTTTTTGTGAGAGAGAGAGAGAGGAACCTATTCAGGTGAAACCATTGAGGCCTTGTAATGGATGAGATCATTTAGAAAATACCAATTATGGAGTGAAAGAAGCCACAGAGACAGTATGAAAGTACAACCCTGGAAGTTGAACAGTGAAAACAACAAAATGATACAGATACCCACTTAAAAGTCGTTTCAAGAAAATGAAAGAGAGATAAAGGGGGTTATTAGGGTATTAATATTGGGTATTAATTGGAACCGAGGAACGGTTACAATTTAGTTATGAGAAATAAAAGTTATTAGAGAGAGAAATTAGAGGGTTAAATTGATTTCTGTGTTTTCATAAAAAAAAAAAAAAAATGATTTCTGTGAAGGGGTTAAATTGTGGAGAGGAAGATATTAGAAAGAGAAATAATTGTTATAAAGATGGAGAGAGAGATTATTTAAATTAATGACAGGAGTTACCAAGGGATTATTGGTATGATCCAATGGCCACCCTCTTATCGTACTCAAAAGAACGGTCATGATTTATACAACAGATTCTCAACGTTAATCATAATTAAGATAATCTAAAGGTTGATTGACTGTAGCTGATGTTAGAGATTAAAGGTTTTATTTACTTTCCCTCGTTTGGTGGGTGATTAAATTAGGGTGGGTAACGGATTTAAGGGTGTAGATCTTATCAAAAACACAACGGACGAACGAATTTGTCTTTCGGCTTGTCCCAGTCAGCACAAAACATTGTGTTTTGTTATATAGATATATATATGTATAATTTGGTGAGTCAAGCGAGTGAAAATGTTGGGAAAATATTTCTTTTCGTGCAGTGGGGAAGTGAGAATTTGAAGAACAAGCATTCTCTGCATCCTCCATTTACACATGGAAGTACTTTAGGCCTGTATGAACTCCTTAGCAGAAAGCCCTATATCTATGATTTTGTCACTGATTCGGTCCTGTATTGTTTCTTTATTGAAACTGATAGGATACTTTCTGTGCTCAGATCTGATGCTGCAGTTGAAGATATCTTGTGGCGGATACAGAGTGGTGCTTTATGATCTTAAGGTAATTTCTAGAAAGGTCAAAATAATATTGACAATAAGTAGAAAAGAATAAAACATTTGAAAATTATTATTCAGGTCAAAAAGTGTGCAAATACTAAAATACATTTTTTTGTCATTTTGTGTAACTAAATTCCTTTATTTTTCTTTAAATTTTAAATCGATATAACTTTTGTTTGAGATGTCGGATTTCTATAAAAATTATATATTTAGAAATGATTTTTCATTAGCTTTCTAACAAGATCCACTTTCAATACTTTTTTTCAAAAAAAAAACCTAGAACGTTTTTCTGCAAACGTGTTTGCAATCTGTTATGCAAACGTGTTTGCAAAAATCTGATATGTTCTGCAAACGTGTTTGCAAAAATCTGATCTGTTCTGCAAACGTGTTTGCAAAAATCTGTTCTACAAACGTGTTTGCAACAGTCTGATCTGCAAACGTGTGTTTGCAACAGTCTGTTCTGCAAACATAGTAGGCATTGAGTGGTTTTCGCCCACCCCCTCAATGTTTCATGTAACAAAACCATGGCCCTATATGAGGAAGAAAATCATACATATTCATGAAATAAAAATGTACGAAATAAATTCACACATTCTGATATGATGTTTTTATTTATCTCACACAAGTCACAAACATAATCACATTTATACATTCAGTAACACTTCAATACACAATATACTTCCCGACTAAATAACCGAACGAGTAACATCTGTTAAGGGTGTGAAGATGTACATCTTGAAGGATTTATCCGTTCGGTCTGAAGGAGATGTCCTTCCGAAGGAGTGTCCTTCGACCAAGGTGGCAATGCAATTAATTTGTCAGTTAGGATAACGATGACCACACGTAAAGATCATCCAGTCCGGTCCAATTAGGGATCGTAATGCTTTGCTAGAAGCCAACTACGATCGTCGGATCAAGGAGTTGATTCGCAGCTAAAATAGACCGGATCCTACAACGGGTTACACATAAGAGTGGTAGCTTGATCGGAGAGATTTGACTAGACGGGAACTGGCTAAAGTTGGATGGGATTCGACTGGAAAGGCCGAAAAGGTCCGAATGGAGATTCGAGACAAGATAGAAGGAAGGCTCTTTGGGCCGGCCATGAGATGGCCGACCAGAGTAAGTGGGCCGGCCATATAAGGCCCATGGTGGGCTGCCCTGGCCGGCCACACTTAAGGGGATTATCAAAGTATTTTGGTAATTATCTTTTCTGTGACCCAGAAAATAGAAAACCTAATCTGAATGAGATTCTAATTAGGGTTTGTCTATATATTGGGTCAGTTGAGAACAGAAAAGGTGTGGATTTTTCTCTAAGGAAAAATATACAGCTCTCTCTCTCTCTGAATATACAGCTATTGGAGAGAGAGGAATATAGAGAAAAAGTTCCCATTCTATCAATCTAGTCAAGAAGAAGAGTTCTTCTCAACCTTCTAGTAAGTCCTAGCAGTCTGAAAGGAAGGGAGATCAAGTCTATTCACTTGGTGTCTCAAGTAGAGGAGCTACAGTTGGAGCTCTCGATCTTTGCATGCGATTGGAATGGTTCGAGGGAAAAACGCGTTAAGGTATTTATCCCTCTCTAGTTCATTGATTAGTTTATGCATGTCGATCCTGGGCAATCTAGTGTTAAACATGAGATGTTTGAGATTCCGCTTACAACACTAGTTAGTGTATAGGATACACAAAACCCTTCAGTGGCATCACGAGCCGGTTGCATGAAACTATCTCTGACTAGTCGAATTAGATTCGAGCTTGATTGATTAGATGATTTTATGTTTAAATAGGGATTTAGACATAAAATTGATTAGTTTAAATTAGATTTAGACTCAATCGGATAGAAAATTGAAAGAGTTTCAATGGGAGGACTTTAAAATTTGGCGTTTTTGAAAAGAGTTTTCAAAATAAAATTTTAAAGATGATGGTTTTTTGAAAAGAGTTTTCAAATTGCTGGTTTTTAGATGAAGATTCATCAAAAACAGCAAAAAGTTGGAATTTTTTGGAAAATTGGAAGAAAACATGGTGCTGTCCAGGAGACCGGACTGACCAGGACGCGTCCCAGGACGCTTCTGGCCAGTCGCGGACGCTCAGGACGCGTCCCAGTCCTTCCCGGACTGGGAATCCGAGAGCGTCTCGGATTAGGACGCGTCCGAGCTATTCTCGGACAGAAGACGCGTCCGAGAGCGTCTCGGACTGGGAGTCCGAGAGCGTCTCGGACAGGGATCCCGAAGGATCCGCATCAGGCACCTGAGGTCGCGTCTTCCAGACGCGACCACAGAGAAGTCCGGACGCGACCAGGATTGAGAATCCGGACGCGACCAGGATTGAGAATCCGGACGCGACCAGGACTAGACCTTCTAGAACGCGTCTGGGACGCGTCTGGTGAGACCAGAAGCTGTCTCGGACTGGGAGTCCGAGAAGTATAGACTTGGGCAGAGCGTCTAGGACGCGTCTGCGGGGCTGGGAAGCGTCTGGCCTAGGGCCAGGACGCGTCCACCCGAGGGACTTGGTACGGTCTGGAACGTGCCAATCCGGGTCCGACCTTGGTTCGGACCTTGACCGAGACTTGACTAGGTCTAGTCAAAGGGTCCCTTGACCAAGTTTGACTTAAGTCTTTGGAGTTAGACTCGGGTCTTTTGGGCCTTGACTTAAGTGGGAGGTTTCTGTTTTCTTCTTCCGACTTTGACCATATTTTTTCCGAAAGCGACCCGGGCCAACCAAAGCCTGAATCGGAGTTTTTCCAAAACGATTTCAAAATCTTTTAGGATAAAACCGAAACGAGCCATTAGTTGGACTTAAGGCACGTTAGACATAGAGATGTCGGTAGTATCTCCCGAAAAGCTATCTAGAACATAGCAAACCTAGATTCGACCTAAGTAAGCGAATCTCATACATACTTGGGTGTTTTATGAATGTCATATTATTATGTATGTATGGATGTGAATGCGGGTTCTAGTATGGCCATAGAATTGTTCTATCTTCTTTTTAAGCACGGATGGGTGCCCGATGTAATTAATTTAATTTCAAGTTTTATACGATTCTGCGAATCGTTGAGTCTTGTAATTAGAGTTAAGGGTACAATTGAGTCCATTGAAGAGCCAAAGGATGAGATCGTGGTTCGAGTGGGAGAATTCAATGGATGTTCGAGGATGGAGATCCAGGCGAACGGAGGCTAAACAAGCAAAGAACCTAAGAAGATTAGATCTTTTAGGTTAGGGGCCATACTAGGATCATGTCTGCTTGATTTATTTTCTCGCGCGCATTTACTTATTTACGTTTTGTGTGGTGTATGATTATGTTAGAGTTCACAGTAATGCATGCAAACAAAAATGTAAGAGTCCCCAAAAAGAATTTTGAGTAATGCCTACCCAGATTAAGACACCTGTTGCGCCCTTGTTCATCGATGGTGGGTCATGCCAAAGCAGGGTGCCATCTTTTACCTCGGGACAATACGGGTAGACCTATGAAGAGGTCTACATGTCTAAATGGTTATTCTCAAACGAGTCAGCAAAAGAGTTTTGGATTTCGAGGCAAAATGATGAATTTAACACATAAGTATTATTCATCAACCAAGAGTCATATGAGATATGATCAGTAAGGAGTTACTCACCCAGGAGGGTGAAGTTAAGGGCAGTGCCAAAGTACGCTTAGCTTCACAGGAATGGGATCTTGGAATCGTATTATTCATAGGGGGACGGTTTTCATTGAATAATATGGCAAAAAGTGTTTTTGCGTAAACATTGAATGTAGTACTTAGCAAAATCCTTATTTTGTTTCTGTAGAGTAGAGATGGCAAATAGTATTAGTTCACGTTTAGATAGAGATCTATACGACTTTCTAGATTGGGAGGAAGATCAGAGAAGAGTTCTCGATGCTTCAAAGAAAGAAAGCGTAATAGAGCTACCAGAAAGGGAAGTGGAAGTCGGTGCCTATGTTATAGAGGTCAATTTGGCAGATATGGCTGACTCTCCCTCATGGGTATATGATACCGGATGTGGAGCACATATAATTTCAGAATTAGATGAGCTCAAGGAGGTCAGGTATCTGACAAAGAGCGAGATGGTTCTACGAGTCGCAAATAAGGCAAGAGTTGCTGCTGTGGCTGTAGGAACTTTCGAGCTCAGTTTAGAGACTGGGTTGATATTAGTGCTACGTAATTGCTATTATGTACCGACTATATCGAGGAACATCATCTCTGCGTCGGTGTTAGACAAAGAGGGATATCACGCTATAATAAAGGACAAGAGTTGTTCTTTATACAAGGGTGAGATGTTCTATACCAGTGCTAAGCTACGTAATGGTCTTTATGTTGTGAACATAGAAGACGAAATCCTGAACATAGACACGAAACGGCTTCGTACTCATGATTCTAACCAAGGCTATCTCTGGCATTCTCGTTTGGGTCACATTAACATGAAACGCATGCAGAAGCTTCATGCAGATGGACTTCTGGGATCGTGTGATTTGGAATCATACGATACATGTGAGCCATGCTTAGTGGGCAAGATGACAAGATCGTCCTTCAAGGGGAAAGGAGATCGGGTAAGTGAACCCTTAGGACTGATACATACGGATGTATGCGGACCTATGAGTACACTTGCGAGAGGTAACTATGGCTACTTCATAACGTTCACTGATGACTTCACTAGATATGGTTACGTGTATCTAATGAGGCATAAGTCAGAATCGTTTGAAGTGTTCAAACAATTCCAGAATGAAGTAGAGAATCAGCTTGGCAAGAAAAATAAAAGCCATTCGATCGGATCGAGGTGGTGAGTATTTGAGTCAAGAGTTTGAGGATCATCTTCGGAGTTGTGGAATAGTTTCACAACTCACTCCTCCAGGAACACCTCAGATGAACGGTGTGTCCGAGAGGAGGAATCGAACATTGATGGACATGGTTCGATCGATGATGAACTTAGCCGATCTTCCTAACACTTTCTGGGGGTATGCTCTAGAAATGGCTGCTTTCACACTTAACCGAGCTCCGTCAAAAGCTGTAGAAAAGACGCCACATGAGATGTGGACTGGAAAGGTTCCAAAGTTGTCTTTTCTCAAAGTCTGGGGTTGCGATGTTTATGTAAAGCATTTACAAAGAGATAAACTAGCACCAAGATCAGATAAGTGTCTCTTCGTCGGTTATCCGAAAGAGACAAAGGGGTATTACTTCTACAACCTGATGAGTCATGAAAATGCCTCATCTGAGTCTCTTAATTTGGGTTAGTTAGTCGAATTCGAGCAGTTACTCTGATAAATTACGTGTTTCTCTTTCTCAGGTGTCTTCTAAAGAATTGAGCACAGAAAACGGATAAAATCGGGAGAAATACACACTTGAGGGCATTTTGGTCATTTTGTGACAAGGGTAGCATGTTAATTGTGGATAATGTTGATGCTCGGATGAGAAGAGGGTTCCATGACGAGTTTGTAGGAGAAAACGGATGTCAAATCGGAGTTCGGACGAGCAATTTAGGGGAAGTCAAAGTTTTAGTCAAAATCATTAGACCAGGTTAACATAGAGATCTCTGCTACACGTGGCGGGCAGACGCGAAGAAGATCTGACGGCCCAAGTCACTAGCGGGACATATTCTGTCACAGTGGGACGGTGTTCGGGATTTTTTGGTGAGTCATGATTCGGTGCATACGAATGCACAATAATTCAGTAGCTCCCGGTTATCTAACGGTCACTGCTGTAACGGGACATGTGGCATCATCAACAGAGTATGTTGCGCCTTTATTTAGCTAGCCCGCGACGCACGGAATCACCCCCCTGATGACAGCTTATACACAACTCATTGGGCGACATTTCTTGGAGACTTTTCCTCCCTCACTTTCTCTCTCGTCTCTATCTATCTAATTGCAGGTAATATGAAGAAAGAATCAAACCAACAAAGAAAGAGATTTTAGAGATATATTTAGAGAGAGAGGGAAGGAAAGAAATTAAAAACAGATTTTGAAAGAGATTTTTACAGAGAAGGAAAGGGAGATCAATGGAGAGAGAGGGACTGATTCGGTTTGGGCTTCACTCTATAAAATAGAGAGATCAAAGCCGAGAGAAGGATGGAAGATGATATTTTCTTTAAAACAGAGATTGATGATTGAGAAAGAGATTCGGCTGAAGCCAAAGATAGAATAGAATCAATGGAAATCAGAAAGAAATAAGAGCTGGAGATATTTTCTAGAGAGAGAGAGACATATACTCTCTCGGCTGAAGAACGAATTTGGGGAGGCTATAAGAAACAGAGAGCAAGAACTGGTAGAGTATCTCGGATTTGGGGGAGTCAACCTCTCGAGCTAGAAATTACAGAGAGAGAGGGAGATTGGTCATCATCTACATCTCAGTTGAGAAGAAAATTTAAAGAGAGAAATCATCATCTCTCGGCTGGGAATTAAGAAGGCACAACACCATTTCTCTTCGAACCAGGGCCGAGAAGAAACATAACCGACCACCATTAACATCATCAAGCTCTCTTCTTCTTCTGTTTATAATCTTTTTAGTGAGAGAAAAGGTTATTAAGGGAGAAAGAATTATAGAGAAAGGAAACAGAGAGATTGTAGAGAGAGAGAGAGATTACAGAGCTCGGTTTTATAAAAGAATTCATTATCTTCATCTTGTTTTTCTTATTTTCTTTCTTTTGTTCTTCTTCTTTGTGAGAGAGAGGGAGATTAACAGAGAAAATGAGAGAGATTGTTGAGATTACAGAGAGAGGAAGAAAAAAAGTAGAGAGAGAAAGTGGTTGGAGAAGATGAGAAAATAGGTGAGAAAATAATTTTCTCACAGGGAAAATATTTCCGGGAAGATGAGAAAATCGTTTTCCCAGAGGGTCTGTTTGGCAGAATTTGGGGAAAACAGAAGGAAAATCTTTCCCTAAGGCCCTGTTTGGTTCTGAAATAGCGAAAAAGTTAAGTTTTCTTCTCCTTCTCTTTACTTTATTTTCCAATTTCTTTTATTTAATGTCCATGAGTAACTAATCTTCTAATCTAGGGTTTAGATGAAGTCGTAATAATCATTTTCTCGACAATTTATTAAAGTTTGTACCATTTTAACGATAAAATCTTCCGGGTTTTTAGACCGTTCATGGACTAAAAATCTGAGTTATATAAAGAACTATCTAATCAGACCAAAATTAATTTGTCGTTAGAATTGTTAGGAAGACGGATTCAGAAGACCCTAGGCTCTCCCCCATTTGAGTTCCTTGTATCATTTGTAATTATTTTCTTTTCGTAAATTTATTTTTAATATTTTATTCATTTCAAAACCAAAACCAAATCATTACAGAAACCGTCTTACTTCCAAGTCTTAGAATAGGTTTCACTTAGTCTCTGAGGAACGAACCGGTCTTACCGGAATTTATTACAACTTGACACCCGTGCACTTGCGGGTGTAGACCTATTTAGGGTAACCTTTTAGGCCCATCACAACCCATCAGAGAACAAAGTGTTTGTTGCTCGTGATGGTGTCTTCCTTGAAAAGGAGTTCCTTTCCAAGAAGACAAGTGGGAGAAATATAGAAATCGAAGAGGTTCGATCTGAGCAACAAACTGGCACCGTTGTACCGATGTCAGAGGTCGCGATTCCTAACTATTATGAGCCGATAGAAGAGGAAAGAGAGGATGAGATGGTAGATCTCGGAGATCTTCCCGCGCAGAGCGAATGTGATTCGCAGGAGAACCCTCAAGGAGTTGAGAGTGTCTCACCTGTTGTTCAAGCCCCGCGTAGGTCCGCAAGGCTGATTGAGTTATCTCAACGACAAGAGTTGTTGTTGGTAGAGGATAATGAACCCAACACCTACAAAGAAGCTATGACGAGCCCAGACTCCGAAAAATGGCTGGGAGCCATGAAATCCGAAATGGAATCCATGTCTGAGAATCAAGTTTGGAACTTGGTTGATTTGCCCGATGGAGTAAAACCCATAGGATGCAAATGGATTTTCAAGATGAAAACAGACAAGGATGGAAACGTGAGCGTTTTCAAAGCTAGACTCGTGGCAAAAGGTTACAGACAAGTCCAGGGTATAGACTACGAAGAAACCTTTTCCCCTGTCGCGATGCTTAAGTCCATTAGGATTATTCTAGCAATTGCAGCTCATTACGATTATGAGATTTGGCAAATGGATGTCAAAACCGCCTTCCTGAACGGTAAACTGGAAGAGGATGTGTACATGACACAGCCTGAGGGTTTTGAGGATTCCGGGAATGCTGGAAAGGTTTGCAAGCTTCAAAGGTCCATCTACGGGTTGAAGCAAGCAAGTCGGAGCTGGAATCTTCGATTCGACGAGAAAATCAAAGAGTTTGGTTTTCTGAAGAATGAAGAGGAATCTTGTGTATACAAGAAGGTTAGTGGGAGCAACCTAGTTTTCTTGGTCCTGTATGTGGATGACATACTGATCGTTGGAAATGACATTCCTATGCTTGACTCCGTGAAAGAGTGGCTTAGGAAGTGTTTTTCAATTAAAGACCTAGGAGATGCAGAATACATATTGGGCATCAAGATCTATAGAGATAGATCGAGGAGGATGATTGGACTTAGTCAAGAGACTTATATAGATAAGGTTCTTGGGAGGTTCAAGATGGAAGACTCTAAGAGAGGATTCCTACCCATGACACATGGTACGACGCTTAGCAAGACTCAGTGTCCCCGAGATCCTGATGAGCTAGCACACATGAAGAAGGTGCCTTATGCTTCGGCAATAGGATCTATCATGTACGCCATGGTTTGCACTCGCCCAGACGTCTCATATGCTCTGAGTATGTGTAGTCGTTACCAATCTAATCCAGGTGAGAAACACTGGACCGCAGCCAAAAATATCCTGAAGTACTTGAGAAGGACTAAGGATCACTTCTTGGTTTATGGCGGGAAAGACGAACTAATCGTGGAAGGCCATGTGGATGCGAGCTTCCAAACGGACAGAGATGATTTCCGATCCCAGTCGGGTTATGTCTTTTGTCTAAACGGAGGAGCAGTAAGCTGGAAGAGCTCAAAGCAGACTATTGTAGCAGACTCTACCACAGAAGCAGAATACCTTGCCGCTTCGGAAGCAGCTAAGGAAGGAGTTTGGATAAAGAAGTTTATCTCCGAACTTGGTGTAGTTCCTAGCATAGAGAATGGGGTTACTCTGTATTGTGACAACAATGGAGCTATCGCCCAAGCTAAGGAACCAAGGGCACACCAGAAATCCAAACATATCCTAAGGAAGTACCACGTGATTAGGGAAATCACTGAGCGAAAGGATGTGGTCATTTGCAAAGTCGATACGGACGACAACATTGCCGATCCGTTAACTAAACCACTGCCTCAGCCCAAGTATGAGAGTCATAGAAGGGGCATAGGTATAAAGCGCATCGATGAATGGCTTTAAGTTGTAATTGGATTAATGAAAAGGGGTTTTCATGTAATCAATTAGCTACATTCAATAAAAAGAAATAAATGAGTTATTTCTGTCGTTAAATAATGGTTTACTGTTTAATGACGGTCCAAAATAATGAGGAATTCCAGGTAGGTTTATCAGATACGTGATCTGGTAAATGGAACCCTACTAAGTGAACGTGGAATAGATTCATTATTGAGTCCCTAGTCCAGGTCATTGCATGGACAACAATGACTCAAGAAGACTAGCATGGGAATTGACTGATAGCGCAGTTCCATGGGCTATAGGAATATGGTATTTAAGTCAATTACATGGATGTAGATTGGGGAATCTACATTGGATTAACCGAAAGATGAGAGTTTTTTCAAGGAGTTGAAAAAGGCGTCACAAACTCTCATAGGCAAGATTGGAGAGATTCCGTAAACATGAGTGCTCCACTCATCTTATGTAAGGAATGTCGAACTTTGGTACTGTCAAACGCCGCGCCGTAAAAGGAGGTTATAAAGGCAGCATACTGGGGGAGACAGGATAGACATGAAGTTAAGTGGGAGTACAAGACTAGATGATGTCCTCCTATTAAGTTAGGAATAAGTATCTCCGGGCCACTTGAGGAGAAGCAACTGGAAAATGTGTGGCCGCACTCAAATGAATTAAGAGTTAATCATTTGAATTGACAGTTGTTCTCCAGATCAAGAAAGTCTGAACGGTGTGACGTATCAGATGAGATACTAAGCGACATGGGAATCGAGCATTACACTTGTTCTAAGTACAAGTGGGAGACTGAAGGATTTATCCGTTCGGTCTGAAGGAGATGTCCTTCCGAAGGAGTGTCCTTCGACCAAGGTGGCAATGCGATCAATTTGTCAGTTAGGATAACGATGACCACACGTAAAGATCATCCAGTCCGGTCCAATTAGGGATCGTAATGCTTTGCTAGAAGCCAACTACGATCGTCGGATCAAGGAGTTGATTCGCAGCTAAAATAGACCGGATCCTACAACGGGTTACACATAAGAGTGGTAGCTTGATCGGAGAGATTTGACTAGACGGGAACTGGCTAAAGTTGGATGGGATTCGACTGGAAAGGCCGAAAAGGTCCGAATGGAGATTCGGGACAAGATAGAAGGAAGGCTCTTTGGGCCGGCCATGAGATGGCCGACCAGAGTAAGTGGGCCGGCCATATAAGGCCCATGGTGGGCTGCCCTGGCCGGCCACACTTAAGGGGATTATCAAAATACCCCAAAAAGGGTATTTTGGTAATTATCTTTTCTGTGACCCAGAAAATAGAAAACCTACTCTGAATGAGATTCTAATTAGGGTTTGTCTATATATTGGGTCAGTTGAGAACAGAAAAGGTGTGGATTTTTCTCTAAGGAAAAATATACAGCTCTCTCTCTCTCTCTGAATATACAGCTATTGGAGAGAGAGGAATATAGAGAAAAAGTTCCCATTCTATCAATCTAGTCAAGAAGAAGAGTTCTTCTCAACCTTCTAGTAAGTCCTAGCAGTCTGAAAGGAAGGGAGATCAAGTCTATTCACTCGGTGTCTCAAGTAGAGGAGCTACAGTTGGAGCTCTCGATCTTTGCATGCGATTGGAATGGTTCGAGGGAAAAACGCGTTAAGGTATTTATCCCTCTCTAGTTCATTGATTAGTTTATGCATGTCGATCCTGGGCAATCTAGTGTTAAACATGAGATGTTTGAGATTCCGCTTACAACACTAGTTAGTTTATAGGATACACAAAACCCTTCACATCTTACAGTCATGAGATTCGACTTCTCCTTTGAATGCTCCAACCATCATTTTCACCTACATTTTCTCGCTGATAGAAACCATATCATACAACACCCACCAGTTAGTTTCAAATTCATATTTTCTTTTTTTAATAATTATCTTTTCTGCCAGTATTCTCACCTTCCATAGATCTCTCACAGAAAAGCTAGATCTTGAATCAAGGCCTAGCACTTCCCATTTGGCTGTGATGGTAGCGAAGGTATGATATCTGGTTATTAATCAAAAACAAAAGAAACCCATGTTTTAAAACAACTTGTTTTGATCTCATAATTAATTCAGGGCAAAACCCTAGATTCAAAATCAACCAATATTATATTCAGATTCAAACATTGGAAAAAAGGGTATCAAAAATAAGAACCCAAATTCTAAATGTTCTAGAACCGAACAGAAACTTATGAAACTTGTAAGTAAACAAACACAATAACAACTTCCTACCCATAAAACAATGGAAGTTCTAAATCAGATTGGGTTAAAGTTCTTACTTGGTGAAGGAGGATTGGCCATCTTAGTACTAATGTGATATGATCGCACAGAATAAGAAAATCTGTAAGTACAAGATGATATCATGATACACATTGAAAAACCACAAAAAACTAGTTTCATAACAGTGATACACTAAAGCAGGGAGTTTCTTGGAGTTGTAACGAAACAAAAAAGTTAGGACTTCAGAAGAAGAAAAATGAAAAATCAAGAAATTACAACACGAAAAATTAGGATTTCACGCTATAGAATTCAGTTCACTAAAGAGTGATCTAAATTGCATAAACTCAAGTTAGAATCAAAAAGAATTTTTTTTGGGTACGACATAGTTATCTCACATAACAAACTAGGTTAACTATTGAATTCAGTCCAATCTGAACTTGTTTTTCTCCTCATCCTTTTATCAAACATGTGTAGTGCATTAATATGACATTATGGATCTTATTGGCAGGGGTTTGAGTGATGTACCAGTGGTGGAGACATTGTAGAAACTTCCCGATCTAGTTTCTTTGAGCGACCCAAGCAAGATGGAATTGACGGCAATTGAATGGAGTAACATGGGCATAACAACTACTGTGAAGGGTTCCTAAAGTGTTATGATACTTTATGCTGTTAGATGGAATCACAACAACATTGAGAATGAAAGCAGCAAACATGAGTTCCTAAATACTTTATGTTTTTAGATGGAATCACAACAACATTGAGAATGAAAGCAGCAAACATGACTGGCTAAGAATTCTCAAATTATTTCATGGTACAAGTCCAACTCCCACGCAACTCCAACCATATAGCTTCAAGAACCGTCGTCATCAACAAAGAGGAAGGTGAAGACTTTCTAGATTTGTAAGAAACTTAAATCAAATCCACTGTGATCTTCTTATTCCACATTCATTTGATCTGTGATCGGTTTATGGATTTAGTGGAGAAGAATAAGAAGTGGAAGATCAGATGAAGAAGATTCGTAAAGTCGAATAAGAAGATTAAAAAAGAAAATCGAGAAGAAGAAGAATAGAAAAAAAGTGGAAAAACTCTTAACATTTCTGGTTTCTCTCAAGAGATAAAGTCTTAATGGGTAAGGGTATTTTAGGAACGAAAAAAAATAGAAAATGACCTGATTGATAATTACTTATACACTATTATTTTGAACTTTAGGAATCATTACTTATAATATTCTATCAACTTTTAGATTTTTTTTTTTGTTGAACTAAGCAACTTTTAGTTAATAGAGAAAGATGTAGGCTTTTTCAGTTATTATAATAATATTTTGAACCCAAAGAGTCATTCTCCCATGATTTTATCTGTTAGTCACTCACCGTTTTGTTCTCTGGTATATCACTCTCCTCTATAGCAGAGGTAACTTGAAGAGGAGTGATAAGAGTAAATAAATTTGACGTTTACTAGTTAGAATAAATAATTACAGAATCGTTTGGGGTTTACCAGGCACTGATAAAACATCAAGTCTGTTGACTAAAGCATGTTTTTTCTCGCCTGTGTTTACCGGATTTGTGTTCACCATTGGAACCTTAATTTACAAAATTTGAAGTACCTTGATGTTACCTCAAAAGCGGTTTGCTCCCGTACGTGGTACGGGGCTGGTACGCGATACGCTACCATGTGAGTCTTCGGTAAGTTAAAGGTATTTCACTTCAGTATTTCAGTTGTGTTACATTTTAAAATATTTTCCTAAACTATATGAACTCTCTATGATGCATATAGAATAGATATACCTATTCCCTACAAATTCTATCTCCATAAAATTTTTTCAATTAGTCAAGTAAAATCTTTGTAGATTAGTTGAGCATATAGATTTTCACGAAGAACTTAGTTGATTAAGGCCGAAATTTTGGTACGCCATATTGCAGTATCCTTGACTTTTTGGTAATTTTTATTTAATTTTCAATGTTTGTGGTTGTGTTTGCAGGGAAGTGTCTTAGGCATTGCGAAAATCTTGCTTCTCCATATATTTGTAAAAATGGCTATGCAAGATTTGAGATCCCTTGTTGTCGAACAATCAGATACGAATATATTCCTAAGAGGAGAGAATATTGAAATACCATCTCATTCCGTTGGATAACTATTGGAAGGATATATAAAACCGCAAAATGTTCAAGAGGAAGTGGTTTATTCCACAGCAATATTGTTGCGCTCTTATGGAGATCTTATCTCTCTCAATTTGGAACTATCAGGTAACCAAAATATTCAGTATCTCATAAAATTATACATCATCTTATCTCCTAAAACCTCGTAATTTATAAGTTATGTTGTCATGTTGAGCCTACTCAGATTCAGATTGGGCTGGTTGCCCCGACTCGAGAAGGTCTACAGGGGGATTTTGTGTGTTTCTAGGCTCGAGTCTCATCTCATGGAGCTCAAAGAAACAAGCTACTGTTGCCAAATCTTTTACTGAACCAGAATATAAATCATTGTCTACAACAGCTACTGAGTTAGTTTGGGTATCATACCTCACGAACGAGCTGCGATGTCCATTGTCGAAACCCTTTCTGTTGTTTTGTGACAATCTCAGTGCCAAATTCCTTGCTTTTAACCCCATATTCCATGCTCGTACTAAACATATTGAAGTTGATTTTCACTATGTTAGAGATCTGGTTTCTGATGGTTCGATCTCTATACAACACATCTCAACAAAGGAAGAACTTGCAGATGTTTTCACCAAGGGTTTATCACTCGAGATCTTGCGAGACAAACTGATGCAGTTCATCTTTCGTCTTCTCAATCGGTTTGAGGGGGGCTGTTAACAGTAAAGGATGAAGAAGACTCTAGGGTTTTTCGTATAAGAGAACGGCTAGGGTTTGAGAAAAGAAAGCATTTAGGTTCTGAGTTACAATCTTATATATAGCTTGACTTTAGTCAAGTCTACAGAATACTCAGTCAATGGTCAAGACCCAACATATTCATCTATTCATCAAATATTCTGAAGGCAGCCACAGCTGATGCATCAAGATGTCTAAAGGCAACCACTTTTAACCTACAAATATTAAGTGGTTGTTAGTAACTAACTTTGTTAGTAACTAACTTTGTTAGTTAGAATGTCTAATTCTGTTTTCAGAACTAAATCTGTTATAATAACAGATTAATCTTTTTCTCTTTCTATTAGTATAAATACAAAGTTGTAATCACAATTATAGTTTGATTGACATAAAATAGGGTTGGAGAATTTTTTTTACACAGAATATTGGTTTTGTCTGACTCGTCGGCTTGGCTAATTTTGGGTTGATTTTGGGCGCATTTGAGTCGGTCGATTGAGATTTTGACGAGTTGGACGAGTGAGATTCAGACAGTGAGAAAAAAAACATCACCTCGGTAGTTAATGAGTACCATTAATGGAATCAAAATGTTTGCTTGTGTTCGACTCGTGATGTTTGACTAGTTCGAATGTCTGATTTGGGTTGATTCTGGGCCCATGCGAGTCAGATGATTCAGATTCAGTCGAGTGCGAAGAGTCAGATTCAGAAAATGAGAAAAACAAACACCACCTCAGGAGTGGAAGAGTACCAGTAATGACTATGAATATTGATTGGTTATAGGTTCCAAAGAAGCAAGTTTCTGTCATCAAGGAACATGGTATCAAGTTGAGACAAGAGGGAGGATAATTGTATTGGACATGGCAGCACTGGACGCTGAAACTGCACTACAAAGAAGATCAGCTTCGTGGGTCTCAGCTGCAGCGGAACCTCCCAGATCCTTGAGTAAAGAACATGGTGGATTGATGAGTTGGCCAGAGAATACCTCCACAAGAAAAACTACCACGCCAAACAGTCCAAGGTAATTTCATGCAGACTAGTATCGTTCATTGGCGTTATTTTGTTTCACTCCAGAGGTATGAAATCTCGATTTCTGAATAAGCAGTGTTCTCAACCAAAATAACCGCAAAAAGAAAACATAGTCTGTTGAATTTCCCATCGGTAGCCATCAAAACCTGAATATTTCGGCAATTCCAACCGAAGTATGTTGAAATATAGTACTATGGTTTCTGTTTGGCGTTGGCAGTTGGTATTAAGTAAAAGTGCTGTTTCTGAGACTAAGGGGTGGTTTCTCTGTATCAGAAAATGGACAGAGGCTATAAGCAAACACAAAACTTCAAAGTTTCTGAGACTTAAGGCGTCACACAGTCTATCATATCCAAGAGTTCCGTCATGAAAACAGGTACGCCCACTTGTATCTGTCAAGTCAGAAGGATCTTCCACAGCGAGGAAAGACTTCCCACCGAAAGACGGAAGAGCTTCGTGGTGGAGATGATTCCAGTAATGAATCTGGTTGTGAAGATGAACACATTGTCAGAATTGATTTCCCAAGTATACTTTCTTTTCCCCAGCCTGGATGTTTTACATTATTCGTATATAGTAGCATTCTGTTTCTTGTTTTAATGAGTGAAATAATAAAACCGGTAGAGTATGGTTCTATAGCATGCTATTTCTTGCTTAAATGAGTGAAATAAGTAAAACCATAGAATCTGGTTATGTAGTAATGGGTAGGATGTGAATGCTAGTATGGCTATAGAACAATGCCTACTGTATTTCTTTATTTTCCCCTAGTTTGCTTGGCTAGCTTCGTAGCAAACCATGTACTTATTTGATATTTATTTTTTATGATTGAGAGATTTAGATTTTGGGTCCTACACAAGTAAAACTAGCAATTGACTAACTTTGACTTCCAAACTAAATTTATGTTCCATTCTAATCTTTGGTGAAGTCTTGCTCGAATCTAGATTTATAACGTAAGTCCCACATTCACAACATGTGCTGATATACCGATAAAAACACAGGGAGATCTCAGTAACTCATTGTTAGGAAAAAATAACCTAATTAACTTGTTCAGAAATATGAAGATAAACGATGTGAATGTAAAAGCAGAAACACAAAGATTATTTAACTTGACAAAAAACCCCTCCAAGATAGAAGGTAAAAAACCACGGGACCTAGTCAAGAAATCTTCCAGTATAATTAAATAATGGGTTACACAATTATTCACCAAACCTATGATGGATAAACCAATTCTTCAAGATGTGTAGAAACACTCTTGGTGGATAAACTGAATAAAGAAACAAAGAAATAGAAATCTCTTATTCTTGAGGATTTGAACAAATCCTAGATTACTAAAGGTTGAAGAAGATAACCACAAACTAAATTGCTTCACAAGATTAATAATTTTCTTTTCTTCAAACCAATATTCTTCTCTTTCAATCTCTCTTGAAAGAACTACTTCAGAAATCTCTCTTTCTCTGACTTCTCTTTGTTCTGGAAGTTGTTGTAAATAATCTCTTCCCTTTCATTCCCTTTTATAATGATAAATAAGGAGGTTTACCAATAGAAATAGGAATTCCATTTTAGGCTTGAAAAAATAAAAGTTTCTATTTTTTCCCCAAACAAGGAATAAGGGAAATCTTATTCCAATTAGGAGTCCCTTTATTATAAGGAGGGACCTGATAGGCCTAAAATAGGTCTATTCCCGCAAGTATACGGGGTCAAGTTATAGTAAGTTAGTAAATTCGTGAATCGTCCCAAGGAATAGGTAGGTAACTTCAGATATTGAATGCGGGTTTAACCCAATAATCAAGATGTCAATAGCTAACTTAGACTAAAACACACACCCACCCCACTCATAAATTTGATAATTGATTTGCAAGAAATAAGAAAATAAATAAAACTAACTAAACTATCTAAGTGAGAGGCAAGATGATATCTAAGGTAATAAAATCCTCCGCATAATTTCACTTTATAAAACAAACACTTAATTACTTAAATCTCTTTTGTATATAGCATTAATAAGAAGAGGAAGGAAGAAGGAGAGGACTATTAATAGAAGAATAATAGTGGTAGAGAAGAAGTAGTAGTAGTAGTATTAATAAGAAGAGGAAGGAGTTGTAAGAAGAAGACTAGCTACTACTACTAATACTAAAGAGATGGAAGAAGAAGGTATGAGAAAGAAGTAAAAGACAGTAGAGAAAGATGGATTGAGAGGGGTTTCAAGTCTAGGTTTTGATGGAGGAGCAAGTGCTATTAAAAAGAGTTAGGGTTTGTGTAGGGTTTATTGGTAAATGGGTGGAAATATGAGGGTTACTTCTGGAATTCTAGAGATTTAAATGAGAGAAAAACCTCAAATTAACAAGTGTCCCCGGCGGCTAGGGTTTCTGGTTAAATTTTCGGAAGCTAGCATGCTTCGCGGGTAGTGCAATGAGGTGCGGCAGCAAAGAGAAACCGTCGGATGAAGGAAAGCCCGCAACTGGATGGTCAAGGTAGCGCCACGTGGTTGGGAGCACACAAGTTAAGCAGCTACGGGCAACACAGGACAAGAATAAAGGACGGGACACACAGCAACCGTTAAATCTACAAAACACGGAAGGTAGCGGTGACGATTAAAACATGGGATCGTAACCACCGAATTAAGCTGCCTCGGGATGTCCTTAATCACACTCCTAGGATCCATTTCGATGCTCAGCGCTAATACGACAATTGGATGAGATGGCTTTGGGATCTCGACACGTGTCTGTAAGTATACCGCGGGCCAGAATTCTTCCTGACAGTGTACCGAAAATTGACCAAATGTGCACCAAATGTTGACCTGACTTTGACTTCACATAATTCCCTCGTCCGAAATCCGAATTGACTTCCATTTTCTCCTATGGGCTCGTCTTGGGCTCTACTTTTCAACCACGCACTGAACTTGGCAAAATTACCAGAATATCTTTGACTCCAAATGACCAAAATACCCCTTTATATTCGTTTCTAACCGTTTTCATACCTAACTCTGCAAAAGACACCTAATCAAGAAAACCAACCATTTTATTATAATAAAGACTCGAAACGGACTAACTTGGCTAAATTAAACGACTCAAATGGGACATTTTCATGACCCATCAAACATCCCCAAACTTAGATTTTGCTAGTCCCCGAGCAAAACAAAATAAAAGAATAACCTAATTCACTTTCGGAGGAATCCCGGTTGCATTTAGCGTATGCAACAAGCCGTTGAACCCCTAGGTTACCCCTAGTGGACGAGTGTGGTCTCGTGAGGGTTTCCATAGATGATACCCACAAACATCGATTTTCATAAAACAAAAGGGTCCAACATCCAAATCATAGATAAGCATGGTTCACATAGTGAAGGGTTTAAGCATGTCAAAACATAATGAATCAAGTAAAAAAGTTCATGTGAAAGCTAAAGATCTCTTCACTAATGGTCTTACCCTAAAATGCAAGTGTCATACCATAATGAGCACATCTATGTTCTGAAGTCACAAAACCTTGATTCCCAAGTTAGTACATTTCGCCTCGACTTCGGCCTCACGGACATATACTTCAAAAATGAAATCACTCAAGAATGGTTCGCTCGTATGTGTGAGTGTGATCACTTAACTTAAACTCAACACATAAAAATGGGTGAAGACAACATTTTGGAACAAATGATCTTCGAAAAGGAATTAGCCACTAAATAGAGTGAGGAAGCTACTCGCCCTTCTCACCCATTCTACCCTCTAAAAATGCCTTCTAAAGTTTAGCGGATACTAGAGATGGATGACGATGGTGGATTCTCGAGAATTTTGACCTATTCATTATGGTAGAACCTCTTAAGCATCTCAACATTTGTTTCTTGCTTCGAATACTTATTCATGAACAAAAACACCAGCACATATATACAATCACATCACTCACACAAAAGAGCTAACACATGCTCAAACATACACAAAAATCACTTTATTTCACATTTTATTTTTTTATTTTTTTTTTCATATCACTTTTTTTCATTTTCTTTTTTTTTTTCATAACACAAATACAATCAACCAAAACAAAATACAACACACACAACTCTATTCTTGCAATCAACTTTTCATTTCATACTTGCTTTTGACATTCTTCATTCTTTTATCTCATGTCTTCATTCTCGGGATATAAGATGATGGATGGTGATGGAGTATCCGCTTTCCTCTAGTTGGCATTCTCATTGGGTTTCATGGACTACAAGGGCAAGGTTAATTCGCTATCCTAATGTCACTCCTAGTGGCTAAGGAAATTGAGCACACGAGATCAAATGAGCTCTTTTATAAGTTACGAGGTTGAGTAGCTCTTCATTCTACTCGGAGTTAGCGCGGAAGAGTACAGTCGAATGGTAGTTTAGGCTTCGAGCTCTCACATGGGTTAAGTCTCCACTAATGACTACTATAGGTCTCTTAGAAATGTTTCTTCTCCACTAAGATGTCACTCACATGGCACAACACAAACACTAAAAGACTCGACTTTCATGCAAAGGCCATTAGCAATCACAAAACTCATCAACTCGACACATATGCATCAAAATTCTTAAAACTATCACTAGAAACACATGCAAATCTACTCAAAATGTTCAAAATTTTCAAATTTTGGCTACTTTGAAACCCATGGTCATGCATTGGTTATGGTCATATCCCGCATCCCCAAACTTAAAACTAACATTGTCCTCAATGTTCTAAGCATACACTCACCAAAAGATAAAGAGGCACGTCAATCTATAGAGAAGAGTGGAGAGATATTACCATAACCGAAGGAGATTAAAGATGATACTACATATGCTCATGTATAAATAGGTTCCAAGTTGATGTCAAGCTCGCGCCATCCCCAAACTTGGAACAAACCACGCCTTAGAAGTAAAACATATAAGAATTGCTCCTAAAATATCAACAAATATCATGAGAATGAATCACATAAAAGACATGACCACACACAAATCTACCACTAACGTGGGTATACACGATTGCATTGAGCTATGCAATTAGCCTTTGTTTCTCTTGATTTCACACAAGAACACGAGCTATGTCTCGTGAAAGGTTTCCAGAGATGATACCCACGAACATCAAGACCCATCTCAATCGGCCTAACGATCATAAAGCAAAAGACGAAAGATGTGGGGGTCAACCTAAAGAAAACTATATACAAATGATATTCGTCTCACAACTATGTACAAACTATAAAGTGTAGGTAAGACGATTGAAGAAAATAAGCCATCCCCAAACTTAGTGGATGCATGGTCCACTAAGTAAGCATAAACGCTAGGGGCAACGACTAAGATATCGTCAAAAGGATCGACCTATAAGTGAAGGGCTAAGAGGTCAGTCGAAGGCAAAAAGTCATCTACAAGCTTAGTTGATAGAACATCCACTAAGTCCATAGAAATTTTAGGAGAGACGTCTGAAATGTCCCAAAAGGGATCAACGACAGAGTCTGAGATCACGTGAAAGGTTAAACTGGACTCTAAGGGTAAGGCAATAGGCTCAGGGACCAAGTCAAGGTCCATGGTTTCCTTAGGTAAATGGTCCGGCAAACTATCCAACATGTCTCTAGGTACTATGTCATCGATGTCCTCAAAGGCATCTAAAGCCTCATAGTCAGCTATAACATCATGTCTAGCATCTAAGACTGATTCCCTACAAGTGTCGAAAATCGAAAAGTTCAAAATAGTGTCATCCCCAAACTTGTTCATAGAGCCATCATCCTGAATCTCAAAGTCTAATGTAGTCCTATCATGATGAGACGACACATGGTGAGGAAACGAGACAACAAGGTTATATCAGTTTGTTCAAGCTCTTGGGTCTTCTCAGTTGATTCTTCGACATTTAACTTAGTACTAGGGTTAGACGTATTACCCTCACCATCGGACCTAGTACCCTCTTGAATTTGGGGTGGTGAAACCCCTTCCTTGTCGGCTAATAATTGTGAAGCAATCATCTCTAATTGATGATTTAGAGACTCTAATTGATGATTTAGAGACTCAAACCTCTAATGTAACTCTTGTTGCATTTGAATCTGCGTATGTTGAAATCAATCTTGTGTCTCTTCATGTTGTAACATCATTTCAGTCGGACGACTCACAGACTCTAATAGAGATCTATCTTCAAGAGTCTCTTCATGATAAGGCTCACAAGTTTTATTAAATGAAGACTCTTGATAATAACTCTCACCGTACATACTAGGATCATACCTGCCTCTAAAATCATTAGTCTCAGAATAGTGTGGACTATAAGGTCTCTCATACATATTTAGTGTCGGACCATATCTATCACTAATTTGACCATCTCTATACATATGTCGGTATTCTGCTAGTGTCATATGAGATCGATCATGCTCAAATGGTTTATTCCCCTCTCTAATCGAAACATCCCTACACATCCGTTGGTATTCACCTCAGGTCATATCAGGCCGGTTAGTGCGGGGAATCCTCGAAACAAGCTCATCATCATCAACATCGAATGGCCAACCGTTATAAGAACGGGTCATGATCTCACAGTATTCAAAGATGGTAACACACAATCACAAAATGGGAACTAACAATTACAGAACTAAATAATCGCACAAATGTAAGAAGGAAGAGATAAAATGCGATACTATCGACTTTTCGCTTTATTTCAGGATTCCTTCCTTTCCTTCGCTCCTATGTCTCTTCTGGCTATTTCCTTGAAATGGTACCTAAAAAAAATACACTTAAGAAAATAGAAAAACAAATAAAGAAAAAATGTCTAAGTAAGAAATTAACACTAAACTAATGAACAAACAAACAAACGATATCCAAACTACTAAACCTATCCCTGGCAGCGGCGCGAAAAACTTGATAGGCCTAAAATAGGTCTATTCCCACAAGTATACGGGGTCAAGTTATAGTAAGTTAGTAAATTCGTGAATCGTCCCAAGGAATAGGTAGGTAACTTCGGATATTGAGTGCGGGTTTAACCCAATAATAAAGATGTCAATAGCTAACTTAGACTAAAACACACACCCACCCCACTCATAAATTTGATAATTGATTTGCAAGAAATAAGAAATAAATAAAACTAACTAAACTATCTAAGTGAGAGGTAAGACGATATCTAAGGTTATAAAATCCCCCGCATAATTTCACTTTATAAAACAAGCACTTAGTTACTTAAATCTCTTTTGTATATACTCGGGATCCAATATAATGAACTATTTTGATTCCGGATGATGTTCTAGATAAAATAATTTTACAATTATTAATTCTAATTGTCTTCCTTATAGAGATTCGGATTGCTTAACTATTATTCATCATCTAAAAAGCATACTCCATCTAACAACTTAACGAAAGTATGAAATATCTAATTATGAAGCATGAGTAATGGAAAGAAAATCCAATCCATATAGATAAACAATCAATAGACATTAAAGCACATCAAAGAATTTAATTAATCAAGAACAAGTATTACAAAGATCCAACATGGGTTCATTTTCAACCTTAGATTGCTAAGTTAACTATACGTGGAATCTAGAGTAACATTCATTGACATTGTAAAATAAATGAAAATACTAAGAAATTAATGGAAAGAAATCACCAAGAATGTTCAAAATCCATATACTCATGTATCGATCTCCATTTTGTCCAAGATTTGCTCCATTTGTGCTCAAGAATTTTACTCCAAGAAATCCAAGTAATAGCTATTTTATTGCCACCCAAATAAGAAAAAGGAAAGAGAAGGAAGAAATTAGATGTAGAAAGAAGTTGGAAACATGAGATGAAAGGGGATAAAGATGATAGAAGAATATGGAAGGAAGAAGGAGAAGACTATTAATGGAAGAATAATAGTGGTAGAGAAGAAGTAGTAGTAGTAGTAGTATTAATAAGAAGAGGAAGGAGTAGTAAGAAGAAGACTAGCTACTACTACTAATACTAAAGAGATGGAAGAAGAAGGTATGAGAAAGAAATAGAAACGAGTAGAGAAAGATGGATTTAGAGGGTTTTCAAGTCTAGGTTTTAATGGAGGAGCAAGTGCTATTAAATAGAGTTAGGGTTTGTGTAGGGTTTATTTGTAAAAGGGTGGAAATATGAGGGTTACTTCTGGAATTCTAGGGATTTAAATGAGAGTAAAACCCAAAATTAACAAGTGTCCCCGGCGGCTAGGGTTTCTGGTTAAATTTTTGGAAGCTAGCATGCTTCGCGGGTAGTGCAATGAGGTGCGGCTGCAAAGAGAAACCGTCGGATGAAGGAAAGCCCGCATCTGGATGGTCAAGGTAGCGCCACGTGGTCGGGAGCACACAAGTTAAGCAGCTACGGACAACACAGGACAAGAATAAAGGACGGGACACACAGCAGCCGTTAGATCTACAAAACACGGAAGGTAGCGGTGACGATTAAAACATGGGATCGGGACCACCGAATTAAGCTACCTCGGGATGCCCTTAATCACACTCCTAGGATCCATTTCAATGCTCAGCGCTAATACGGGAATTGGATGAGATGGCTTCGGGATCTCGACACATGTCTGTAAGTATACCGCGGGCCAGAATTCTTCCCGACAGTGTACCGAAAATTGACCAAATGTTGACCTGACTTTGACTTCACATAATTCCCTCGTCCGAACTCCGAATTGACTTCCGTTTTCTCCTATTGGCGTCTTGGGCTTTACTTTTCAACCACGCACTGAACTTGGCAAAATTACCAGAATATCCTTGACTCCAAATGACCAAAATACCCCTTATTCGTTTCTAACCGTTTTCATACCTAACTCTGCAAGCGACACCTAATCAAGAAAACCAACCATTTTATTATAATAAAGACTCGAAACAGACTAACTTGGCTAAATTAAACGACTCAAATGGGACATTTTCATGACCCATCAGGACCCCAACAAACTCCCCCTCCCGACTTATGAAGAGGGACCTACCATCCCCAAACCTGCAACACTGCTACATAGCTCATGTTTGCCTTTGGGTAATGGTTTTGTCATCATATCTGAACCATTGTCGTCAGTATGGATTTTCGCGATCTTCAACACCTTTTCTTCAAGAACATCTTGGATCCACTGGTATCTCACATTTATATGCTTGGACTTGGAATGGAAACTAGAATTCGTACTGAGGTGGATGGCACTCTGACTGTCGCAATGAATAACATAATTATCTTGTTTCATACCAAGTTCTTCTAACAGTATCTTCATCCATAACATCTCCTTGCAACATTCTGTAATGGCGATATATTCTGCCTCTGTAGTAGATAAAGCTACACACTTTTGTAATTTAGATTGCCATGACACTACTCCCCCTGAAAATGTAAATAAGTAGCCTGATGTGGACCTTTTAGAGTCTACATCTCCTGCCATGTCTACATCTGTGTAACCAACTAATATTGGTTTATCATTACCAAAACATATACGAGCTTTAGACGTACCTCTAAGATACTTCAGAATCCACTTTCACAGCTAACCAATGCTCTTTGCCTGGATTAGCAAGAAATCTGCTTACTACTCCAACTGCAAATGCAATGTCCGTTCTTGTACACACCAATGCATACATCAAGCTTCCTACAGCTAAAGCATAAGGAATTTTCTCCATTTCTTCTTTCTCACTTCTAGTTGATGGACACTGATCACGAGTCAACTTGAAGTGACTGGCTAATGGACAACTCACGAGTCCATATTGAACCTTCCTATAACCTTCTCAATGTATCTTTCTTGTGATAGCCAAAGTTTTCCAGCTTTTCTATCACGAGAGATATGCATGCCAAGAATTTGTTTTGCTGGACCGAAGTCTTTCATATCGAAATACTTATTTAGTTCCTTCTTTAACCTGCTAATTTTATTAGCATCCTGACCAACAATCAACATATCATCAACATAAAGCAGAAGTATAATCAAATCTCCATCAGGAAATTTATGAACGAAAACACAATGATCTGAAGCCGTCCTGTGATACCCTTGATCCTTCATGAATGATTCAAACTTTTTGTACCACTATCTTGGTGCTTGTTTTAGCCCATATAAACTCTTCTCTAACTTACAAACCAAATGTTCCTTACCTTTAACTTCAAACCCTGTTGGTTGTTCCATATACACATCTTCCTCCAAGTCACCATGAAGGAAAGCGGTCTTGACATCTAGTTGCTCAATTTCTAGGTTCATACTTGCAGCCAATCCCAATACTAACCGTATAGAGGACATCTTCACCACCGGGGAAAAAATCTCATCAAAATCAATACCCTTCTTTTGCCCAAATCCTTTCACCACTAGGCGTGCCTTATACCGTGGTTGTGATTTGTTTCTTCGGTTTTGATTTTGAAAACCCACATATTTTTAAGAATTTTCTTATTCTTAGGTTTTTCAACCAACTTAAAAGTGTTGTTCTTATGCAATGATTCAATCTCATCTTGGATAGCTTTCAATCACTCCTTCTTGTGTTCATCATCTACGGCTTCTTCATAACATTGTGGTTCTCCACTATCTGTAACCATCCCATACTCGTGTGGAGGATACTTGGAAGATGGTGCTCTCTCTCTAGTCGATCTTCTCAATTCAGCTGGTGGTTCATGTCGAACTTTCATTCCTTTCTCAACATCATCACCCATAGGAACATCTTCATGAGCTTCATCTTCATGATTTTGTTCTTCACCTGCATTATCATGCATAACCTTAGAAGAGATATGTGGATCTAGATCAATGAGATCATTACTATGATTCTCATGCTTCTCAACTTTCCCGAAGTCCTCAATAGTTTGATTTTCAAGAAAGACCACATCTCTACTTTCTAATAATCTTCTTATCGACTGGATCCCATAACCTGTGTCCGAATTTCTCATAGGAATTCCTTTTTAGGCTTGAAAAAATAGAAGTTTTTTATTTTTTCCCCAAACAAGGAATAAGGGAAATCCTATTCCAACTAGGAGTCCTTTTATTATAAGAAGGGACCCCAACACTCATTATGGACCTCACGATTTTCTAACGGGTATGTTTGTTCCCTGAAAGACCATTTTGTAGTGGCATTACGAGTGTAGATAGTTATAATATGATCAATGCTCCACTAAGTATGCATCACCAATAGTAGTGGGACTCACTCAGCCGAGAATCCTGCCCGTGTCCAAGAAAGAAAGCCAGTTCCTTATTTCATCGACAAAATTAAATTTATGAGAAGGTACCTACGGTTGACCAACTAAAGAGGAGAGGAATGTACGTAGTCAATAGATGCATCCTATGGAAAAGAGAAGAAGAGTCAGTCAATCATGTGTTCTTACACTGTCAGATAGGTTTAGAGTTGTGGGTGTTAGAATATATGACTGTTAGAATATTTAGTACCACGTTGCACAATAGATAAAACTTCTCTCCTATGTAACTCCTTATAAAGACTTAGGAAATCAATACAAATCAATACATTTCTCTATTTCTTACATGGTATAAGAGCTTCTAGTTTTCTTTCTTGGGTTAGTCGTTTATAGTCTTCCGCTAGTCGGCGGTGGTAGTCCCATTAATGGCTACCGTCCGCCGAATTTTTATCAGTTTTTAGCTTTTATGCTTCAAGTTTAGTGTTTTTTTTTTCAATAAAGAGTAGTTCTCTTCTATTGTTGAAATCTAATCATTCTTCAATACTTTTCTCAATAGTATTTGAAGATGATGAAGATTAACAAGAAGATGAAAGATCCAAACAAGAGTGATTTGTTGAAGAAATCACATGATATACTCTTCAATGATCTCAAACATTTCAAATGTATAGTTCTCCACAACATCAAATCTATGTGTATCCATGGTCCATGAAGCTATATTTTGAGAGAAATTGGAAAGCTATTAGTGAGGGGGAAAAGAATTCATGGATTTCTTTCTTAGAATAGTTATATACTCCATGTCTATCTTGAAGCTATACTTATAGTTGTCCAAAATCTTGATTTACAATATGATGCACATGAAGTGTTTGATAGAATGTATCAAAGGAATCATGCTTATTCTCAAAGATGGTTTTCTTTTTGATGTTTTGAAAACGTGTTTGTGGGTTTTTTTTTGGCAAAAGAGTTCATTCTCTTAGTTGATTTGCTCATACTTCTTCTATACAAGTTGAGAACTCTCAAGCTGTTTGTGGGTCGGTTGGGCCTCTCTTGATGGACTCGGTTGGTGAGATACCTTAACACTCCCCCTCAAGTTGGAGCAGAAAGGGACGTGATGCCCAACTTGCCAATAATCTTCTTGAATGCATCTGCTCCTAGTGGTTTCGTAAAAATATCTGCAAGTTGTACAGAAGTTGGTGTAAAACGAGGAGCGATGATGTGTGCTTTAATCTTTTCCCGAACGAAGTGACAGTCAATTTCAATATGCTTTATTCGTTCATGGAAAACTAGGTTATCGGCAATGTGAAGAGCAGCTTTATTATCACAGTGAACCGTCATGGGAGAAGGATGATCAATACCAAAATCCTTAAGCAGATACTTCAACCATTGAAGTTCGCTAGTTAGATGTGCTAGCGCACGATATTCTGCTTCAGCAGATGATTTAGCAATTGTAGGTTGCTTCTTGGATTTTCAATAGAGTGGGATAGAACCCAACATAGTGAAATATCTTGTGGTAGACCGACGAGTGGAGGGACATCCAGCCCAGTCAGAGTCACAGTATCCAGTAATATGGAGAGAACCGGATGAAGATAGAAGAAGGGCATGGCCAATAGATCCTTTGAGATATCACAGAACGCGATGAGCAGCATCTAGGTGAGTAGTACTAGGCTTCTGAAGGAATTGACTAAGATTATTAACCGCATAACTAATATCAGGGCGTGTGACTATAAGATACAGTAGACGGCCAATTAGGCGTCTGTAAATAGTGGGATCTGGAAGTGGATCACCATCGGAAGGACTGAGACGAAGCTTTTGTTCCATTGGAAATGGAGAGGGACGACAGGCGGAAAGACCTGAGTCTTTAATGACGTCAAGAATATATTTTCGTTGACAAAGAAAGATACCTTTAGAGGATCGAGAAACTTCGATCTCTAAAAAATATTGAAGACGACCTAAATCTTTGAGAGAGAAAGTGGTGTGGAGAAAGGATTTAAGTTTAGAAATTGCAGTTTCGTCATTTCCAGTGATGACAATATCGTCCACGTAAACCAAGACATATAGACTGACAGGGGATGTGCAGAGAGAAAATAATGAATAGACAGAAAGGGACTGTGTGAAACCTTTCTTGATTAGAACCGAAGAAAATTTGGAGAACCATTGACGGGATGCCTGTTTTAGGCCATAAAGTGATTTTTGCAAACGACAAACTTTATACTCCCCCTGTTTGGAAAAACCAAGAGGAAGTTTCATGAAGTCATCTTCATCGAGGTCACCCTAAAGAAAGGCATTGTTGACGTCTAGTTGGTGAAGAGACCAACCTTTAACAACTGCGAGTGAGAGAAGGACTCGGATTGTAACCAACTTTGCGACTGGAGCAAAGGTGATGTAGATTGTTGCGGAAGCGTAAAAGAAGTAGAATTCATTACTAAACTAAAGTAGAAACGGAAAATAATAACGATAAACTGAAAAAACTGTAAAGAAAGAAGATGCAATCAAGGGATTTTTGTTTATAATTCAATTCAATGTTTAACAAGACAGACTGGACTTCTCTTATATAAAGATTATACTTTCCTAGTTAGATTCAAATAAAGAAAGAAGATAACTACTAAGGATACTTTCCTTGATTGCTAGGACTCTAAACATGGAAACCCTAAATATTAAAATCTGGAAACTACGCTAATGTAGTAACCTGGCCGTTAGGCCCACTAATAATCTGGTCGAGAGGCCCACTAGTTGGATGGTCGCCATCATACTCCCCCTCTGAGGAACAACTTGTCCCCAAGTTGGTGTAGTCGTAAATTGACTCCTTCGGATAAAACTGGTAGATATCGCTAGAGAAAGTTCTTCCGGAACCTTTCAAAAAAAGAAAAGATTGGCGGTACCATATACAATGACTTCACCAAGGCAATCCTGAGTTCCCACTTTGCGCGACATGTGCCGAAAATTCGTTGAAGACAAATAAGGACCATATCACCAAATATAATTTGAATCCTATGATGCCAAGAAACTCGAAAAAACAGTAATGGTGCATAAAAGTCCAATAAATTGCGACATCGCCCATCATCTTTTAGTTTGATGAAAGACACCACAATTATTACCGTCTTCGTTCTTGGAAAAATATTTAATGTCGTGCTCCCATCATGTACGTATATGAACTTGGAACGTTTAATAACAACTTGAAAATACCATCTCCCATCATCTTTGAACAAAATCAGTGAAAATACCACATCCTTCTTGAATAATTTTTTGTCATCTTTTAGTTTGATTAAAGATACCATAAAGACAACATTTTTCTTTGTGGGAAGAAAATCAATGAATCTTGTGTCCCCATGCAATACGTAGTCAACCTTGTTTTTTGTCGAAAGAATTAATGTGTCAATAACTAATGCCGTATGGACTTCTTCCTTGAATGAAAACAATCGAGGAATAGAAAAACTTCGTAGGAACAATGTACGATACAGGTGATTGTCGTCTTCTAACTTCTCAATTCTTTTGCAATTGTGAAATACTACAAACGAATCATTGTTCTTGAATTTAAGCGTTGCCACCTCAGTACTCATATCATGAAAATATATTTGATGGGCATCAAGTCCTCCTTGTGTTGTATTTGGATTCAAAAGTGTTCTTATATTATCACCAATAACTAAAGAATTCATTATCAATGGTTTGATAGTACAAGTTTGAAAATCACCCCATGCATGTTCTTTCAAACACATAGAAGTAAAATTAGAATAAGGATCACATACCTGATGCTTACTCCCGTAATAAATTGTGAAAGAACCCAAACCATGCTTCAATAGTACTATCTTATCAAACACGAAACACTCTTCTTCTCGCATGCTCACTTCTATTGGTATTTCCTCTAGATGCTTCAACATCACACCCACCAAACGATACACCTCTTTGACGCCATCGCCTAATAGAAAACGGGAAGCTTCTTTATGTTTAGCGTCATGAATCCAATTAGTTGGTTCCTGTGTTGTATTAATACTTTGCTTTGCCTTATAATAAGTTTCAAAAGCAAGCCAAAGATCAACATGTAGATGCCAGTATTCAACAACTCTATGAATCAAAACCCTGACATCTCCCTTAGATAATTCCAAAACTGATTCCCAAAGTCGACCAAAAACTGGTTTGTGTAGGTGCGTAGGGATTTTATGATTTGAAATTAGAAGTTCTTCATCATCATTGTTCGTCGTCAAAATTGTCTCAAAGACAGTCTTGAATTCATCACCATGCCCACAAACATAAGGTCCAATTATAAGAGGAGCAAGAAGACCAGGTTGTTGTATTGTTTTAATAAACCTAACTATATCATATCTTCCATCAAAATAGTAATTCCCAGGAGCCTCTTCATGTTTATTCCAAAAAACATAAGTATCAGTAAAATCAACTCCTCCATCTTGTATAAGATCTTCCCACATCTCTACAGGACTTAGTTTCAATGGTTTGTATATGTTTGTGAGTATGAAAAGAAATCCGGGAGATCGTTTAGGTACAATCATCATCTCGGGTGCACCACGGATTAGGATGAGTGGTGCGGCAGTAGGGTGCATGGTCACGACAAGAGAAGGTATATATGACACTGAATCAGGAATAGTCGAACAAGACATTGCAGCAGGAAGATTAAAATTCAAATTCCTGGTTTCGAAACAAAGTATCGTGAAAACCTTTTATCTTTATCGAGTGAAGAAGAATAAGAAATTTGTTCCAACATCTTACCCTTTGAGTGATTAGAAAAGTCATCCTCTGACTCAACCTTCATCTGGGATCTTTGAAAGTAACTCCCAAGAGTATACTCAGGCATACCACAATTTCTAGTGAATATTAGATGAATAATATCTTTCTGTAGCTTCGATTGGGTTTCTTTTGAATCATTATCATCTGCTTCTTCATCGTTGGTGATGTTGTCCCGGTTTGGTAATGTTGTCACTGTTTCGGTGGTGATGTTGCCCCGGTTTGGTGTGAGATGTTGTTTCTGTGGTGGTGTTGTCAAGGTTTCGGTGGTGGTACTGTTATGGTGGGATGGTTGTTGCTGTTTTGGTGATGGTGCTGTCACGATATCGATGGTGGTGCTGTCACGGTTGGGTGGTAGTTGCTGTTTCGGTGGTGGTGCTGTCCCGGTTGGTCCGGTTATAGTTGTTTGTTCCTCCGTTAATGGTATTAGTGTTAGAATTCGTCGGAACCAAGAAAACTCGAATGTGTTAGCCCGGGAATGATAGGTGGCGTCGACGTCAAAAATCCATGGTCTCCCAAAGATAAGATGACAATTATCCATGTCTACGACGTCACAACAAATTGAATCACGATAGTGAGAACCAATGGAGAACGAGAACGTGCATTGGGTTCGTACCAATAATTCTTTATGATTAGAAATCCAACCAATATTGTACGGTGTTGGGTGTTCGGTTGTAGGTAGGTGGAGAGCATTGACAAGGCGTTGGGAAATCATGTTCTCTTCGCTACCATTGTCTATGATGAAATCACAGACTTTGTTGTTAATTGTAAGTCGTGATTTGAAGACTTTATTTCTTTCCGGGTGATTTGTTGGTGAAAAAATTTCAGGATTTTGTAGGCTCATGATACCAGCTGATGTAGATTGTTGCGGAAGCGTAAAAGAAGTAGAATTCATTACTAAACTAAAGTAGAAACGGAAAATAATAACGATAAACTGAAATAACTGTAAAGAAAGAAGATGCAATCAAGGGGTTTTTGTTTATAATTCAATTCAATGTTTAACAAGACAGACTGGACTTCTCTTATATAAAGATTATACTTTCCTAGTTAGACTCAAATAAAGAAAGAAGATAACTACTAAGGATACTTTCCTTGATTGCTAGGACTCTAAACATGGAAACCCTAAATATTAAAATCTGGAAACTACGCTAATGTAGTAACCTGGCCGTTAGGCCCACTAATAATCTGGTCGAGAGGCCCACTAGTTGGATGGTCGCCATCAAAAGGTGTCATGGAAATCGAGACCCTCGATTTGGGTGTAGCCCTTTGCTACAAGACAAGATTTATATCGTTCGATAGAGCCATCGGTTTTGAATTTGATTTTATATATCCATTTACAACCGATCGCCCTCTTTCCCGAGGGAAGGTCTATAATGGTCCATGTGTTATTGGATTCTAAAGCGGCGATTTCTTTTTCCATTGCCTCACGCAATGAGATGATTTAACAGACTGAGAAAACGAAGTAGGCTCAACGGTAGTGATAACCGAATTGAGAAAGACCTAGTGAGAGTCTGAAAATTTCTTAAAATTGAGATACTCAGTAAGAGGATATAAAGCTTTAGAATTCGGGTAAGAATGACAAATATAGTCATCAAAATGTGACGGTGGGCGGCGGACGCATGTAGGCCGGTGAGATGTAGCTGGTTCAGCTGGTGAGGGTGCCTCAAGAGAAATTGATGTGGGGCCGTTTGGTGAACGAGTTGGGATAGTAGACATAACAGGGTGTTGCCCGGAGGTGCTCATAGAGGGAACGAAAGACGGTTGGCCCGAGATGTCTTTAGCGGCAGCGGCGATGTGTTGAACCCGTGAAGGTGTACCAATAGGTACATCAGTCCGGTCGTAGGAGGGTGAAGGAGAACACGAATGAGGAGATAGAGATGAGACGGTGGGAAAAACGAATTTGCCATCATCCGGGATGAAGACCATCGGTCGTGAAGGAGTAGTCGGAGGAACCGGATGTGGAGTCAACATCGAGAATTTATCTTCCTGAAGAAGGACATCACGAGATGTGATTATCTTACAAGGGGCTAAGTCGAAGACGCGATAACCCTTTTGATTGTGTGGGTAGCCGACAAAAATTCCCGGAGAAGCGCGGGAATATAATTTGGTTTTGACCAATGGTCGTCGAGTATAACATAGACAACCAAAAACCCGAAGATGATCAAACTTTGGAGGAGATCCCAATAGTTTTTAATGAGGAGAATGACCCTATGATGTGGGTGTGGGCAATTTATTAATTAGATAAACTGCCGTTAGAACACACTCACCCCAAAAAGAGAGTGGAAGATGAGCCTGAAGGCGTAGACTACGTGCTACCTCTAGACCTTGTCTATGTTTTCTTTCGATGATTCCATTCTGTTGAGGAGTATGAGGACAACTAGTTTGATGGACGATACCCTTTTTGCGGAACCAAGATTGGATATCGTTATTCATAAATTCCGTACCATTGTCTGAATGAATGGTCTGAATTTTGGGAATAGGAATCGTTCCTTGTCCGGATTGTAAGTGAGAGATGGACGAATTGTATTGATTTAACACATATCGTGAAAAAATTTTGATTCATCTGAAGGTGTCAGATTTGTTTGACATTAAAAAGATCCAAGTACAACGAGTGAAATCGTCTACCAAAGTTAGGAAATAACGACAACCGGAATGTGAGGGGACGGAGAAAGGTCCCCATAAATCGGCATGAATAAGTTCAAAAGAACGAGAAGAAGAAGTATGACTTAATGAATAAGGTAAGCGTGTAAATTTGGACAAGGGGCAAATTTCACACGGAATTTTGTTGATTGAAACTAACTTCATACATGGAGTTCTTGAAATTAAATACTTAAAAGTAGTAAAAGAAGGATGTCCGAGGCGCCAATGCCATATATCGGAAACATCTTTATTGTTGAGACTAGTATGAGAAACTGAAAATGAACAAATCCTAACATCCGTGCGAAGAAAATAAAGTCCATCATGGATCTCCAAGTCCAATCGTCGCTTTCGTCAATTTGTCTTGAAAGACACAAGAAGTGAAATCGAATGTTACTAGACATCGAAGAGAATTAGTGATATGAGAAACAGAACTTAAATTGATTTTAAATTCTGGAATGTGTAAAACATTATGAAGTAGAAATTGTTTATTGAAAATTATCGTTTCAATATGACTAACTTTAATGCGAGAACCATCCGGACGACGGACAAAATAATTAGATGGGGCATTAGTATAATAAGAGTAGCGAGATAAGTGACAACAAATGTGTTTGGCGGCGCCGGAATCGATAACCCAAGGAGGGGATTGAAAAGAAATACCTGAGAGATTATTAACCGAACCCGTGAGATTAACGCCCGGGTCGGTTTGACAAGGCGCGGTGAGAAGGGTGCCTACAGAATTTCCTTGCTGGCCAAGAAGGGACAGCAGCCCACGGTATTGCTCATTAGATAAGCTTGTTGGTAGAGGCACCTCCATGTTATTTTGGGTTTCGGTGGTAATAGAAACGTTGGTCGCGAGTGGACCCGGTCGTCGGTTCAGTCCGGGACGGCTCAGTGGACCTTGCCGATTCGGGTAACCGTGAAGTTGGAAGCATGTGGCCCCAATGTGACCATGTTGTTGGCCATAAACCGAGAAGAGTCGGAGGAAACAAGAGTCGGGAGGCAACAAATAAGTGAGAGAGGTGTCGAACCGAGAATCCGATAATGATAAACCTACGACTACGTGTAGTCTGATCTAATGTTTCAAGGTATAATCGATGTTCGACTCCTAAAGTAAATGCCTAAGTACTACGTATATCCGGAGATCATACTTAGTCAAACAAACGTTTAAATCGGTTGATCCCGAGTCAACGAAAGTGTTGTCTAGTCGCCTAACTATGTGAAGTGCATGAGAAGACACGTGAAAATATGACTTAGACTACGATCGAAATCGAATACTTCGTTTCGCCTATTAACTATGTGAAGTGCTCGACAAGACACATGAAAATGCGATCGGAACGATAATCGAAATAAATGAATATCAATATATAATCAAAACATCAAATCATATTAAACGTAATCACAAATTCATCACATTTCATCTCATATAATCGACACACTAAAGTTAGCTAAACATGGTGAATGAATAAGAAATGGAAAGAAAATGATGAGAGAATCCCCCTTTTTCGATGTGGTTTGAGGCTAAGATCGTCGGAAAATATGAGTAGTTGTATCCGATCTCCCCTTAGCAATTTTCTGGGTTCCCCATAGCGACCATCATCATCTTCTCCATCTCAAGAACATCCACCATTAAAGCTAACCCTAGCTTTCTCCCTCTAGAAATTTCTTGACCAAAATCAAATCAAACCATATGGGAAGCAAGATCATGACATGGGGAGTAAAAGCCCTAAGTTTTCGGACCAAGAAGGCTGCCGGAAAAGTAAGAAAATCCGGCCAAGTTTCCGGCCAAAAACCTGAAGAATCCGGCCAAATCCACTAAATCTGGGCCAAAGGAAGCTTTTCCCGAGCATAGAGCCGCGCGTCGGGTGCTGTCCCGTTTGCTAGCAGCTACGGTCCCGAGCTAGAAAGTTTGCAGCCCGAGCTAGAAAGCTTGCAGCCCGAGCTGCTGTTCGTACTCGGAGCAGCTGCTGTTCCGGTCTGTTGCTGCTATTCCGGTCTGTTGTTGCTGTTCCGGTCTGTTGTGCGTTTCCCGTGCAGCTCCCGAGCAGCTGCTTGTGCTGCAACCCGAGCTGCTGCTCGGCCGGCCTATGCTTTGGCCAGATCCTCCTTCTTCTTCTCTCTTGTCTTTCTCTTCAAACCCTCTCTTTCAAACCCTAAGAACCAAACCCTAGAAAAGGTTTTGCCTCCTTTTTCTCTCTTGTTTGTTGCTTGATTGTTCAATGAATAAGAAGATGAATAGTAACCTCTCCTCTACTAAAATCCTAGGTCAAGACTTAGTCAAATTCTTTAGACTTTGTTGACTTGGATCCATAAAGAGAGAGTGCCCATAAAATCTCTACTCCTTTCTTTCTTCTTCTTTTTCTTTGTGGGCTTTGGGCTTGACTTTGATTTCAAATTAGAAACAAAGGAGAGTGCCTTCAAATAAAGACCTTGGCTTCTTTCTTTCATATCTTCCCCGTCCGAACTCCGAATTGAATACCGTTTTCACCTTCGGACTTGTCATTGACTATACTTGTCATTTGCTTTGCTTGAAGTCTTTTTCTCTCGTTTTCGGCACATGAAATGATAGTGATAATTCGCTCTCTTTATTCCAAATTACATGTTTAACTCTGAAAATGATACCTAACAAGAAAAACACATAAAATATTATTGATAACACTCGAAAAGGACTAATTAGTCTAAATTAGGCTCTCCAAATGTGACATTTTCGTGTCACATCAGCGGCCTCCGGTGGATATTATATAAATAACAACTTCCTTGATATCTAACCCTAACCGATTTAGGCAGGTGGGTCGGTTAGGTCGGTTGGGCCTCTCTTTATGGACTCGGTTGGTGAGATACCTTAACACATACCCTTTAACACAAGTTAATAAATGATGCATTCCACCTCAGTCGTGAATCAAACAAACCTGTAAGCTCTAGAGTTTTGGAGTAGATTAAGAACCAACTAGCCAAGCAGTTGCTGGATTTGTGATTGTTTATGCTCTATTTTTATTTCACTTCTCTTTTATATGTTTTTATCATGTTGTTACTTGAGTAGTGAAAAAAAATTGCTAATATTTTATGGGGTAAAGAGAAAATCTGCAACGTTTCATGTGAGTTGTGGTTTTTTTTTTTTTTTTTGCTTTCTGAATTTTCCCTCTTCCCTCTATAAAAAGTATGACTTTATCTCTAAACCTTTCGATTTCGTTCAATTACCTTTCAAAATTTTGTATGGTCTCTCTTAACTGTCACATTTTCTCCCTAATTTTGAATAGTATGTTTTACGGGTTTAACAAGATAGAATATCTATATAACAAATGACATAGGTTTTAGTGTCATGACATAACTTGCAATCATAAATCTCATCTGCCAATATCCATAGCTTAATATTCACCATTGGATTTTTTTCACTAATTTAACTACCTCTCAACATATAACTCCCCACTTATTCTTAAAATAACTACATACAATTTTCATCTTAAATTTGTGTTGGTCATGTTAATATTGAGGCAAAAAATAATTTTATTTTCATTTTGGTGGCCAATACATGGTCAACCGTTTTTCTTTTATGGACAATTATCTTATGTGGACAACCAAAATAATTAATTTTTTATATGGACACCAGTTTCTAAGGGGACAACTCTCTATTATTTTTACTCAAGTCCTCTTAGAATTAGATGTATTATTTTACCACCTCCCTCTTTTCTCGTAAACCCTAAGTAAGTTTGGTCTTCTTCCACTACTTCATCTTCATCATCAACTCAAAATTCTAGAGAGAGAATTTTTTTTGGAGAAGATTATGACATCAAACAAAGGGAAGAGAATTGTTGAAGGATATTCCATAACCAGAAAGATCAGATCTAAAAACTCTAAAACCCGTTAAACTTTTAAAACCTAGAAATCAAAAATTTCAAAACCCTAGATTTTTGTACAAACAAGTAGAGTTGCTCGTGCTTCGTGGAAAATCGACAAAACACGAGAGATCTTAATTTATGAGTTTTTGTAAAAAAAAAAAAAAAAAACTGACTCACCAATTTCGTTGATTTCCTACGAAAATTTGGCAAGACAGAAGGAAACTTGCCACGAAAATCTAGCATATTTTCGTAGATTTCCCACAAAATTTTGAGAATTTCTTCTTCACTTCGATTTTTTTCCTTGAAATTGTTTTGTATTCTTTCAAACTACCCAAACGAAAATACAAAATAAAATTAAAAAAGTTAGAGTTTTACCTCATCAATGTACGTAGGGTTTGATTAAAACCCATCTAGGGTTTTATAAAAAACAAAGGGAAGTAGTAGAAACTATAGTTCACTAAAAAACAAAGAAAAGTGGTAGAAACTATAGTTTACTAAAAAATAAGGGAATTGGAGATTGATGATTTTTATCTTCTTCATTCATCTAGGGTTTGATAAAAAACAAAAGGAAGTGGTAGAAACTATAGTTTACTTTTAGTAGCAGTACAAGAATAAGAATAAGACTAAGAAGAAGGAAGAAGAAGATGATGAAGAAGACAACTTAGGTTTTCAATTTTGAACTATTATTTTGTTAATGGACCACAAGTTAGTAACTGTTAGTATTTTATGGAGTTGTCCCCTTATTAAATCAAAGTCAACTAAGTCAACCATAATTGACTCGCACCGGGCCCGAAAATAGTTGTCCATATAAAAAAACAGTTGTCCACGTATTGGCCACCTTAATTTTCAAGAGACGAATTTAGTTGGAATGTGATCGACACTTCTTTTTGTTGTATGGTTGTAGTTTGTCTTCATCTACTACTAACATGATCGACAAATTATCCCGTGGCGGAGACACAGGCTATACCCTACTACATATACATTGTGAAATTAGCCGCACCCACTATACCATAGTCTCTTAGTAATTGACCAATTCCAGCTTTACTATTTACATTTAATACAAAACGAAAATATCAAAATTTATTATAACAAAGACCCAGGAGCATTTCATCAAAAAAAAAAGACCCAGGAGCAGGGGTCCAAATTTTAGCGTCTGGAGTTGTAATTGGGCCAATATGCTCTTATTTTCCACATAACCTCTAGTGCTACTCCTATCCAAGAAGTAATACTACTTAGAGTTACAATTGGACAACAATATCACTTTTTTTAGACTAATAATATTAAGATGTAAGTTCTTAAAATTATAATTACTTTTAGACTAATAATCAATAACCTCAAAGTCAAATACAGGTTAAAAAACAGCAATACTGCAATTGGAATGCCTACCATGGTCCTGCCTCAGATGGGCCAGACCTTTGATTGGCTCAGGATTGGCCTACATAATGAGGAAGTTACAGAGATTTTGGGAAGGTAGTGGTCTCGGTCATCCGACGGTGGAATTTTCAGAGGAAGATGGAGGTGTTCGTCGGCTAGCAAAGTGTGCCTCTGTAAAGTTCTCTAGTTGAGATTGGTTGGTTCAAACTGGTAAGTCCAATAAATACAGTTATGAGTTACCTTGAGAGAAGACCTAACTTACCTTCCATTTGACAACCACCAAAGAGAGGATACCTTTATTATACCTTGTGTAAGACGTTAAATCCCATAAATACAGTTTGGAATATGCAATAAACTTGTAAGAGTTAGGGTGAATATAGTTTGTAGTCCATTAGTTCCGCAGTGTGCATCACACCCAAAAAACAAATAATCATTTTGACGAAAGTAGCTTATCAGTAAAACATCTCATTCAAACATGTTTTAGATTATCCGTTAACGGTTTACAAAACAAATAGGTCCAGGTGACCAAGAGATATTATCTCAGAATTTTGTGCATGATCTGCTAAAAGTATGCATGGTAGATACTTGTAAGAGAAATAAACCTGCTTAATTTCTAGAGGAGCTGGCACTTCTGGAGCCAAATCCTCTCATTCTTCAGGACAATTTCCTACAGCTTTGTCATCATCTCCTCATGTTCCCATTCATCACCTGTGAAGAGTCAAGAATAAGAAAATTAGACAGACAACTCCACAAACAGGATTTTATTCTACTGATTATCAAGTAATTAGTAGTCTAGTATTTATGCATGAATGTGAGCTTACAGGGAATCCTCAAAAAAACCAATTTCATCGCAGTTTAAGGGATTACCAAGATGCTAAAATGTGAAGACAAAAATTGTCAAAGATTATGCATGGTTATGAGCTTATGGTAACATCAATAACTGATCAAACATAACATGTATGCAAACATAGAAGTTTGGAAAACGCAAGCGCTTCCCCTTGGCTAAAGACACTCAAGTTAATAAAAACAAAACCCTGACAACATGGAATTTCTGAAGAAGGCCAACAGAGGCACGGTAAAACAGCTAGGATTGTACAGCTAATGAACTTTTGGGTGGAGAAGACATGTTTGTGCTATTGACATGGGGCTTCTCGGAATTTCTCCATCTAGGACTAATTATTAAATCCCGGTGACCCTAGAAATTCGGTTACTAGTCAAAGTTGCGCAACAAGACGCACCTAGTGGTATCATTCAACAAACAACTATTCTTTCTCTGGTACGCTGTTCTTATTGTTAAGTTTGCACAAAATCAAACTTCTATGACAGATTTAAACAAAAGCAAGCATGATCATCCATTGTCTGCTTCTCAAAAAGTAAACTTCTTATAGTAAATTTACCTAAATTCAACTTATCTATGCATTTCAAGAACCCTCATAAATGTTTTTTTTTATGATTGAAGTTACCTAAGATAACCGTGCAGCTTCTGTGACATGCTTTATATAGTACTCCCCCAAGTAGTCGCGGTCCGGTACTAGTTTTGAAGGCAGCTGATGCTTTTCGTAAATCGAATAAATCTCCATCAAAAGTTCTGGGTGATACGTCCTCATCGCTCGACGTATGTGTGGAAATTTATGCTCCCCAAAAGCATCCTGTAGTGACAAAAAGGTTAAAATACTACTCATTATTACATACAGAAGCAAGGAAGACGAAACAAGAAAAAACCGTTGAGGTAGAAGAAAAAAAAATACCTTGGCTTTGCTAATTATTTCAAAGTAGTGAGAAATGATATTTCTATGATATTTAACTAGAGCAACGGGTGAACTAAAATAATCATCTTCCTCGTCAAGTTTCTGGATTTCATTATCTCTTTTCCCTATTTGGTTAGTTCCCCTTCCTCTTCCTCTTCCACTTCCTCTTTCTCTTCCTCTTTCTCTTCCTCTTGCTCTTCCTCTTCCTCCTCTTGTTCTTCCCCTCCCGACTACTCTTCCTCTACCTCTTTGATATCCATCACTAACTTCATCAACTTGAGTTTCTTTTACATCAATTTTTACTCCGTACAACTTATGCGATTCTTCACAATGATCTTTCAGTGAGGGATGGTAATTCTTGTTCCAATACTTATAGTTGAGTTGGCGAAGAGCTGACGTAAACTCCACATTCATATATCTAGTTCTACACCCACTTATGAAATCTCCATATTTCCTAAAATATTCTATACACATCTTATCATTATAGAAAACTGGGTGTCGAAGTAATAAGGTTAAATCCTTCTGAAACATGTCCCATAAGGCAACATGTTCTGGAGTATTTTCTTTAGTCCTAATAATGAAGAAAAAAATTAGGAACGTAATAACACAATAAGTCTTCGAAAAGAGTAACAAATAAAAGAACACTCGAATAATAAAATGAAACTAACGTACTTAACAAATCTCGAAATTAATTCTTTCGCTTCGCGATTCGTTTCACCTTTCTCCTCGAAGTTGAAAAAAACTTCTAGCAACTTTTTCACCCCAGCAAAGTCTGCAAAAAAAATGAATTTTTTAAGTTGTAAGAAATCAAAGATTCTAAGCTTTATAGGAACAAGGTATGAAGAAACTCAGACTACATTAATGATGATCAAAACAGAGTTATTGTCCTAATATTTATAGTAATAAGAAACTCCAAACTACTTCCTGAATAAGCTCAATCGACTAAACCATTTTCTCCTAAATATACTCCACCAAACTTAGATTTAGTAAACTACTAACTGACTAGATAATGCTCCTGGAATATCTCCAGATTTGACCAAGGACTTGAACACTAATTCATACATAAAAAATAAGCAAAAGAAAAGAAAGGAAACACGACAATAGCACTTAGGTCGTGGAAGAGCTTCGGTAAACACATCAACAAATTGATCATTGGTTGTTATCTGCTTCAGTAAGATCTCTTGATTCAACACCTTTTCTCGAACAAAATGGTGATGAATTTCTATATGTTTTGCGCAAGCATGAAACAATGGGTTACCAGCGAGTTTGATTGTTGCTTTCATTATCACAACTAATGGGGATTTGGTAGTCCATAAGAACTCCAACATCTTGAAGAAGTCTCTTAAGCCAAATACATTCCTGTGTGGCTATAGTTGCTGCTATGTATTCAGCTTTTGTGCTTGAAAGAGCTACAGTCTGTTGTTTCTTGCTGCACCAAGAAACTACAGCAGAGCCAATACCAAAACAGTACCCTGTAGTTGAGCGTCGATCTATGAAGTCTCCAGCCCAATCAGCATCTACATAACCATGTAACGAGAAAGATACATTTGGTTTATAGAGAAGACCAAACTGCAATGTGCGTTCTACATAACGAAGTATTCGCTTTGCTGATATCAAGTGACCAACACAGGGTTCTCCATAAATTGACATACAACTCTAACAGAATATACTAAGTCGGGTCTCGTGATAGTTAGGTAAAACAAGCTACCTACAATTTGACAATACTTTGTTGCATCATCTAGTGGCTCTCCTTCGATTTTCTGTAGCTTGAGTTGTGGTTCCATCGGTCTGGATGTTGGTATTGCATCTCCCATACCAAAACGATTCAACAACACAACTCTTGAGACACAAAATCCATCTGTTTTGACAATTCCTAGGCAAAGGAAAGATAGGGCCTCACCTAGATTCTTCATCTCAAAACGAATAGATAACTCATTACGAAGACATGAAATTTCAGCACTACCATTTCCCGTGATAATCATATCATCAACATATAAAAGAAGTATAATGCACATAGACGAGGTGAACTTGACAAATAAACTTGTATCTGAGTTTGAAGAAATAAAACCACAGAAGATAGATGTTGTGAGATTTGACCATGCCAGGCTCGTGGAGCTTGCTTAAGGTCATACAATGCCTTCTTAAGTCGGCACACATGATCTGGAAACTCTTGTGAGACAAATCCCTGTGGCTGCTCCATAAAGATATTGCGATCAAGTTCGCCATATAAGAATGCGTTCTTTACATCAAGTTGCCACGTTTTCCATTCATTGCATGCTGCCAATGAAATAATAGTTCGTACCGTTACCATCTTAGCAACCGGGCTGAAGGTTTCTTCATAATCCAACCCATATTGCTGAGAAAATCCACGTGCAACAAGGCGACTTTATACGTATCAATCATTCCATCTACATTCTTCTTTAACTTGTACACCCATTTACATGTTATTGACTCTACATCTTTTGGTTTGGGTACTAATTCCCATGTTCGTTTTTGTGTAACGCTTTAATTTCTTCCTGCATAGCAGCTGCCCATTCATTTGCTTCCGCAGATTTTTAAGCTTCTTTATAACACAAAGGTTCATCATTACATGTCAATCCCATCAAGAAACAAGAGGTCGGAGTAGAGTAGTTCAAGTGAACTTCATAATCAGCCAAATAATCAGGCTGCCTTCGTTCTCTGGTTGGCCTTCGACTAATAGTTGTATCTTGATGTTCATGTACTCTTTGTGATGAACTGCTACCCTCTCTTTTTGTACAAGTAATAGGCGTATCTTGCTGATTACGTACTCCTCTTGATGTACTACTACTTCCTCTTTGTGTAGAAGTGGTATCATTAGAAAATGGCTCAAGAGAGGTAGTATTGTTCCCCACATCATAAAACGTGAAAATAACTTGATAATTCATCGAATTATCACGTCCCGAGAGGTAATATATTACTTTGTTTCAGGATTCATACATCGACGACATTTTCTTTGAGGGTCATATCCAACAAAAATGCATTTTCTAGCCTTTGAATCAAGTTTAGTTCGATTAGTTTTAGGAATATGAACATACCAAACTGAACCAAATACTCTTAAGTAATTTACATTTGGCTTAATGTTATAAAGTGCTTCAAAAGGAGATGTATCTTTACCTGGCCATGAGGGCAATCGATGGCCATGAGGGCAATCGATTTATAACATGACAAGAACATTGAATAGATTATGCCCATAGTTCCCTAGGAAGATTCTTGTCATGCAGCCATGACAAACAGACTGCAACAAGATGTGCCAATTTTTGTTCTGCCACGCCATTTTGCTGAGGCGTATTTGGACATGTCATTTGTCGTTGAATGCCATGTTCCTCACAATAAGTAGAGAAGTCATCAGACATATATTCTCCCCCATTATCAGACTGTATACACTTTATGTTATAGCCAAATTCCTTCTTGATGTTTGTTTTGAATTGACTAAATTTTTAAAGAACTTCACTTTTGTGCTTTAGAAAATAGATCCATGTGTAACGAGAGAAATCATCAACGATAATCATAGAATATTGAAGACCATTGTAGCTAGGAATATTGTAAGGTCCTATCAAATCTGAATGGACTAAGTGAAACTTACTGGAAGCTCGACTCATCGATTTCTGAAAAGGAAGTCGGTGAGATTTACCTTATTGGCAACCACTACATACCACATTTGTATTTAAACCTTTAAAGAGAGGTATACCATCAAGTAAATTCTTTGTAGAAATCTGTTACAACAATTGGAAACCGATGTGGCCTAACCGAGCATGCCACACTACATGACTAGTATTCTGACTTGTCTTACGAATATATGCTTCGCTTGCAGATAAAATATATAAGGAATTCTTCCTTTTTTCAGAAAGAAGAACATCAGCAACAACATACTTGAAGTTAAGTATTTGAACACCATCAGGACCAAATAAAACATACTTGCCTGTATCAACTATTTGAGAAACAGAGGCAAGATTTTTCTCTAAAGCTGGGAACATGATACACATCTTCTAAAGATATACCTTTTTCATTCAAGCTATCAGCATTTGCATAGAAATTAAAATGACCTTCTTTTCTTACCGGATGTAAAGAGTCGTCGGCTATTTACAATGACTTGCTTCCCTGCATGTGGGCGAACATCAGAAAGTAAGGTGGCATCTTCGGTTGCATGATGTGAACAGTTTGAATGGAAAATCAATTCCTTCTCATAATCGGTGGGGCCATTAAGATCTGTAGTTTCTGTTGACTGCTCGAGAGAGGCCACACTATTTGATTTCTTTATAACCTCAATAGAGAAACATTGTTCCCACTTTGGCTCATTGGTATCTTTAGTTTCATAAACAATATTTACTTCTTCAGCAACAAGTTTTACTCTACATTTTTCTTTATATGGCCTGGTAATCCACCTCTAGAACATGTCACTTTCATTCGAGAATAACGCTTGATGTGACCTGCCTTCCCAAATCCCACATATATAACAAGTAACAACATTGTTTCTTCTACCACCTTGAAACTCTTTTTCATCACCTGAGACTTGTTTGGAATGAAACATACCTCTCCCTTGATCTTTAGTGTAAAGAACGTCATCCACTTCAGTATGAGGTTTGTTGGACATTTGTTTAATCAAAGCTTCCTGATTTGAGAGAAGATTTTCCAGCTCAATGATCGATGGTTGATTTGCCCACCCTTGAACCGAAGAGATAAATGGCATAAAGTCATTTCGTAAACCTCGAATAAGATAACGTCATAAACGTGCTTCACTAATGGGTTCCTCCACATCCAACTTAGAAACTTCAGAACACAGATTTTTTATTTTCACAAAGTACTCTTGAATGGAAAGGTTACCTTGAACCATTCCAGCAAGTTCGTTTTCTAGAAACTGCAGCCTCATCGTGTTCTTTCGAGTGAATAACCTTTCAAGTGTCTCCCATACTTGCTTTGGTGAGGCCAGATCGCGAATATGCTTGATGTAATCCATGCCACTTGAAGTCCGTAAAGCAAATAAAGCTTTTCCACACTTGATTTCCACTTTCTCCATACATCAACATTATGCGGAGTGTCCTCTGGAATTGCCGTTTCAGCACCAGAAATAAGATCCCATAGATCTTGTCCTTGTAAGTAAGCTTCCATGCACAACTTCCAATAGTTGTAGTTGCTACCGACCAACTTATCGACACCGCTTGAGAAGAACCATTTCCACCATTCATTTTGAGACAACTATTAACAAATACGTTCACTTAGGAATAAAACCAAACACCTTCTCAGCACCTTAGCTCTGATACCAGTGTTGGGTGGTCTTGGGGCTCTCTTACCTCAAGAGCTAGCTCAAGAGGTAAGACTTCTCCCACACTTATTAACACACACCATGCCCCTTCCACGACCAATGTGGGATTAACCTACAAATATCCCCCTCACACATTGGCTCTTAACTTTAATACTTATTGGGTCGAGACTTGTTATTACCCGGGCTCTGATATCATGTAAGAAATCAAAGATCCTAAGCTTTATAGGAACAAGGTATGAAAAAACTCAGACTTTATTAATAGTGATCAAAACAGAGTTACAGTCCTAACATTTATAGCAATAAGAAACTCTAAACTACCTTCTGAATAAGCTCAATCGACTAAACCATTTTCTCTTAAATATACTCCACAAAACTTAAACTTAGTAAACTACTCACTGACTAGATAATGCTCCTGGAATATCTCAAGATTTGACCAAGGACTTGAAGACTAGTTCAATAATAAAAAAGAAGCAAAAGAAAAGAAAGGAAACACGTCACTAGCACTAGGATGCACTAATTTGTAACAATATGTTAATATAAATAACTATAACAAAAATTTATTATAATCATAAACTTACGAAAATTGAGTCCATTGCCATCATAGAGATCACCCATCAGCTTCACACTTACGTTGGGGTCAGATCCATCTTCGCATCTCACAACAACTATATTTTCGAGGCTAAAGTCTTTGTAATACATATCATTTTTCAAAAGAAACGTTAATGCTTTAAAAATGTTTTTAAAAAATTTTAGAATAACACGGGAAGGGTAATATGTATCAATATATAAATTTTTGAATCCGTAGAAATCAGGTCGTTTTTTAAATTCAGCTAACGTACATAGAAAAGGTTCATAAACATGAAAGACTTCATTTTCTATTTTATGTAATCCAAGATATGTTAAAATATTCGGATTTCTAACTATTTTAATCGGATTATCTCTTTTTTGAGCAATTATGTTTTCTTCGCCCAACTTCCCCTCATAGCTGATTGGAGACGTGTCATGCTTCTTGTTGTAGTTAATACTCAGTTGAGTTAGGAGAGCTGTAATCAAATAAAGATATTAATTTTAGTTAAATAGGAATCGAGAAACAACTAAAAAAAATCTGAAACCTGTAATCAAATAAACACGCTCTCTCTCCTTCCACTCTTTTCTCCCTCTCTCTCAAACAATTTCTTTCTCTGATTATGTCTCATAAACTCTCTCTCATCAACTCAAGGAAAACCTCCCTTTCTCATCTATATCTCATATGCACATATTGTTTATCATGAACCAAAAAAAAATTGAAGTCTTTGAGACATTTTATCAAACAGGTAATGGGTGTCTTTTGATTTAACATGATACACAGATGAAGAGGGAACTTGTTGCGAACCCCATAGTCGCAAGAGAAAGCTAAAAACCCGAGATTGCTGACCTGATGAAGATGGATTTGTTGGTGACCTGTTCCCCTCCATTAAAATGGAATGTGTGTTCATCTCCCTATCGATTTGAGGAAGATAAGTGGTGTTTATCTCCTTCTCCCAACTGAGTTTTCTAAACTCCCTCTCTATTGATTTGGGGGGAAGAGAACTGGGCTTTCTAAAGGCACCCATAAAAGCCCATTAAGTGCATAGGTTTTTAAAAGCACCCCAAATTCTCCTACAACCATACCAAACATTTTAATTTCGAAATGTCCTTTTCGTAATGTATAATTTTTTAATAATCGGCATTTAATGAAAAAGTTATATATACATTTAAATTTTGAAATTTATTTCGGGAATTAGTCACACAAAAATATAGTTTAGTCCTAGTAAATATTTTGATCCCAATAATAATTGTGAAATATGTTTTCAACCAAATAAAAATATAAATTATTTGATTTTTATCCAACAAAATATAATTTATCTTTCTATTCAACAATTTTCATCAGCTCATCGAGATATTCTCCCCTTTCTTCTTCTGGTACTTCGTTGATAGATTTCGGTAGCTGGTACACAACTTCGGTATCACCCTTATTTTCCTCCATATGTCTTCTTCTCTATTTGTTCTTTTTAAAAACTCCATGTCTTTTTCTCGCACTCCACTCGTGTTCATTCTCGTTTTGATTTCTCTTCTAAGGGCAACTCTAATGTGGGGCTCGGGCTCCAAATTTTGGGAGCCGCTGAATTTCTCAACTCCAACGTTGGGCTCCCAACAGGGGATCCCAAATCCAAAATCTGTATATGTGTGGTGTACGTGTGTGAGGGTTGTGTTTTAATTTTCACCCATTAAATTTTGGCTCTGATATTTTAAATTTCAAATTTAAAAAAAAAGGGTGGGGGAGGGGGAATTTGAATTTCAAATTTTAAAATTTTGGGGGGAATTTGAATTTCAAATTTTTTTTTACTTTTTGTTCACCTATAAATGCAATCACTTATCCATTAAGTTTTCTACACTCTTGTTTCTATATTCTCTACATTTTTTCTCTACATTCTTTCCATCTTCTCTCTCCCTTCAATGGATGATACTTATGAGTTAGCAAATATGATCATTTAACAAGAGTTAGAAGATAGGGAAGATGATGAATTTTTATTTGGATTGTTGATGGGCCTAAAAAGGTTACCCTAAATAGGTCTACACCCGCAAGTGCACGGGTGTCAAGTTGTGATAAATTTCGGTAAGACCGGTTCGTTCCTCAGAGACTAATTAAACCTATTCTAAAATTAGGAAGTAATAAGATTTTAAAATGATTTGGTTTTGGTTTTTAAAATAAAATAAATAAAATATTAAAATAAAATTACGGAAATGAAAATGAACTCAAATGGGGAGAGGATTCTAGGGTTTAGGATTCCACCACATAAAATCATTTTTAATAATAAATATTTAGTCAAATTAAATCACTTTCTTTTTATAACTCAGAATTTCGGATAATGAACTATCCTAATTCCGGGAGATGTTTTCGTTAAAACCCCGATTAATAATTTGAATATGGTTTCATCAGTAACCCTAGATTAGAAGATTAGATAATCATAATACGAGATTAAAGTACATATAAAGAGTAAAAGAGAAATATGGAGAAAACTAAACTTTCGCTGGAAATGATTTCCTGTCTGCAGCCAAACACACCCCTAAGGGAGATATTTTCCTTTTGTTTTTACTGTTTACAGACAAACAGACCCTTAGGGAAAACGATTTTCTCGTCTTCTCGGAAATATTTTCTCTGTGTGAAAATTATTTTCCCAACTGTTTTCTCATCTTCTCCAACTCTTTTTCTCTCTCTAACTTTCTGTATTTCTCTTTTAATTCCAATCCCAGATAATCAATACCAAACAAATTACAGAAGAAGATTAATAAGATGAAGAAAATGTGAAATAATCCTCTCTGTTTTCTTTAATTTCTCTCTTTCTCACTCTACAATTTGTCTCTTATCTCTCTGTTCACTCTCTCTGTTTCTCTCCTTCTCTCAGTAAAAATAGAAAACAGAATAAGAAGGATAAGAAGATGATGATGAGAAGAGCTTAATGATATCAATGCTCTCTGGATTTCTTTGTTTCAATCCGAGTTATGTTCTCTGTTCCAACTCTTCTTCTTCTCTCTATAAGTTATTGCTTGAAGCTCTAGAGAAGAAGAGAAAGAGATCAAACCGATTGCTTTCGTCCCCCCAGATCCCTTCTCTCTCTCTAAACCTGCGTTTTATAAAAAATACTTTCTGTTCTCTCCCTCTCTATATCTGTGTTGAAAGAATCTCATGAGATCTCCTTCTCTGATCTTCCAACTATTTCTTCAATCCTTCTTTCCTTCCCGATCAAATCTGTCGCTGTTATAATAATATACCTCCAACCGAATTCCAGCTCACTAAATTGATTTGTTTCCAGTCTCTGTTTTCTTTGTTTTTGAAAAGATAAAAGATGAGATAAGTGGAAAGAAAATCACTCAAATATGGGAGCCAATCGGATAGATACGCTGAATAAAAAGGGTGACTTGATGAAGTGCTTCGCGGCTGCTTAATCCTTAGAAAACGAGGTCGTCGGATGCTCAAAACACGGATCTGGGTGGTAGAAGACCTCGGGAGTACGGTAGGTGATTGAGGGTCGCTGCACAGAATCGGGCCCTCAGAAACATATGCTACCGTGCAGCGTGGCCGAACAAAGTATCGTACAGCTCACCACGTCGTTCTGCCACGTCCCTTGTATCCAAAGACGTCCCGAGATGATCCCACTGGTCAACAACATTTGACCGAAACTTTGACCAGTTATAATTTCCAAATCCAGACTCCGATTTGACTTCCGTTTTCGCCGTCGGGTTCGTATTCGTCTCTACATTTCATTTGAGCACTAAGATTTCCAGAATACCCTAACCTCCAAATGACCAAAATGTCTTTAATGTGTCAATCTCTTGATTTTAACCGTAATTTCGCGCTCAATTCTGTAGAAGACACCTGGACAAAAGAAACAAACAATTCATCAGAGTAACTGCTCGAAATTGACTAACTAACCCGAGTTAAGAGATTCAAATGAGGCATTTTCATGACTCATCCATTGTATTTAGCAGAGTTACAGGAAAGGGATCAACGACCACGTTCCCGTCATGTTGGTTCTGTTCCGGGTCATCGTACGATAAATCGTAACAGAAAATAGGGTCATGAACGACTAATGCGTGACTATTTTGTTGAGAATCCATTTTATGATGCTGCTACATTCCGAAATCGATATCGCATGAGTCGTGATTTATTTCTTCATATCCTCAATACGTTGGTTGCTCATAATCACTATTTTGCACAAGAGCCAGACGCCTTCGGCAGATTGGTTTTATCGCCACATCAAAAGATAACTGCGGCTTTGAGAATGTTTGCTTATGCGACACCAGCAGATGCAATTGACGAATACCTTCGACTTGGAAAGACGACTACAATCGATTCACTACGAGAATTTGTATCAATGATCGTCAATGTGTTTGGCCCTCATTACTTAAGGTCTCCTAATGAATTTGACATTTGTAGGCTTTTAACACTTGGTGAAAAACAAGGATTTCTTGGAATGCTCGGTAGTATAGATTGTATGCATTGGGCGTGGAAAAATTGTCCGACCTCATGGCACGGACAGTATACTGGCCATTGCCATAATCCAACAGTCATACTAGAAGCCGTTGCATCGTCGGATCTTTGGATTTGACATGCATTTTTTGGGTTGCCTGGATCATTGAATGACATCAATGTGCTGGAGCGTTCTCCGGTGTTCGATGCAATTGCCACAGGTAAGGCTCCAACTGTTAATTTTGAGATTAATGGTAAGCATCATGATACGGGTTATTATCTCGCTGATGGGATATATCCACAATGGGGTTGTTTTGTTCAAAGCATACAAAATCCGTTAACTCCGCAAGAACAATATTTTACGAGACGTCAAGAATCGGTAAGAAAAGATGTTGAACGAGCCTTTGGTGTATTGCAAGCTCGTTTTGCTATCATCCGAGAACCGGCACGTCTTTGGGATGTAGAAACACTAGGTGATATCATGAAGGCATGTATTATATTGCATGACATGATAATCGAAGATGAAGGACCTAATGTGACTAATGATTTTGGTGGAAGAATTCCAGAAGATGTGTTTGTTAAGGGAAATGAAGAAATCTTTAATCGTCTTGGTCGAGTTACAAGAAAAGATTTGCATACACGATTAAGAGCAGATCTTGTACAACCCTTGTGGAATACTAAAGATCACAACTAGTAACGAAACTATTATCGTTATTTTACTTGTTTTTTCTGTATTTCGATTATGTGTTTGTAGGGAGTTATTATGTATTTCGATTATGTGTTTGTAGGAAGTTATTATGTATTTCGATTATGTGTTTGTAGGGAGTTATTAAGTATTTGGTTTTCAATCAATGGAGTGCTATTTAAAAAAAATACATAAATTTATTGTTTTTTTCAAGCAAAGAAGAAACAAAAAAACAACTAAAATTCATACATAATCAAAACAACTAAAATTCATACATAATCAAAACAACTAAAATTCATAGATTTTCCTTTTTCCAATTTGAGATCAATATCCTATGAATAGCAAGTTGTTCGGGATCCATTTTTGAAGTATCTTTGCCAACCAAGTCTACCCCCATTTGCATCCGTTGAACCTTGTTGTTATCTAGTTGCACGTCTAATTTTTTTGCTTCCACCTCTAATTCTTTATGTTTGTAGTCTATTTGTTTCTCTTGAAGGAGCATATTTCCATTGATAAGTTTATCTCTACTATCTTGTTTCTCCATTTTCTCTTTCCAAAATTCGAGCACCGCGGAAATTTCACTACCTTTGGATTTATCTCTAGCATCCTTGCTTGCTTTTCTTCCAAGTGGTCTTTGTTGGGTTATTGAGGGAGATCCTTTATCTTGGTCTAAAGATTTTTTTTCTTTTGTGTGACGAAGATTGAGATAAGTTTATTGACCATTTGGGATGGTCTTTCAAAAGCCAGCTTTTAGCATATTTTAAGCGTTTATTGAAAACTTTACGCGTTTGGTTCAAAAAAGTTGTAGCTTATTTTAAGCTAGAAAAGCCCATTTTCTCTAAAAAGCAGAAGCCACAATTTTGTGGCTTTTTTATAGCTGCTTATTAAAAGCTAGCTATCAAAATAAAATAAAATATTTTTTTTGTCACCATCAATAAACATCCACCACCATCACAACCACCCCACCACCTCTACCACCACAATCACTCCACCACCTCTGACCATCACCCCACCACCTATGCCACCATTCCACCACTTCCATACCACCTCCGGCACAACTACATCACCACCACTCCACCACTTTCGCTGCAACTCCACCACCATCACAACTATTCTACAACCATCAAATTTTTTTTACAACCACTCCACCACCTTCGTCACCACTCTACCACCATCACCGAACGCTTCACCATCTACCCCGCAACTCCACAACCTCCGACGTAGCTTCACCTTCGGTGAAACTCCACCACTACCACAACCACTTCACCACCATCGCCACAAATCGACCACTCCGCCACCACACTATACCACATCCACCAACCCCATTTCACTACCGTCGTTGCAACTTTACCTCCTAACCACCAACACCCCCTCCATTCCACAACCACCATCATTACCATAACTCCCGCCACCATTGAGCACCGCCATAACACGTCCACCACCATTGAGCACTATCACCACTGCGTTAGGTTCAAATTTTGATCTTTATGCGTTTATGAAAATTAAAAAAATTCTATTATTTTATTTTAGTATTTAATGTTTATAAATTTTTTATTAATATAATGATATAAGCATATTGTTTGATAAATACGAAGATTACATTTTTTTTACCAAATGTCATACCTAGCTTTTTTAAGTTATAAAAACATTTTTTATGTAGCGTACCAAACGACTCAGACAGATTTTTAAAAAACGCTTTTATTTATGGGCTTATAGAAAAGCTCCTAATATAAGCTATGAGTGTACCCAAATGAGGCTTAAAGATCACAACGAGTAACGGAACTATTATCGTTATTTTACTTTTTTTTCCTGTATTTCGATTATGTGTTTGTAGGGAGTTATTATATATTTCGATTATGTGTTTGTAGGAAGTTATTATGTATTTCGATTATGTGTTTGTAGGGAGTTATTAACTATTTGGTTTTCAATCAATGAAGTGCTATTTAAAAAAAAAATACATAAATTTATTGTTTTTTTCAAGCAAAGAAGAAACAAAAAAACAACTAAAATTCATACATAATCAAAACAACTAAAATTCATACATAATCAAAACAACTAAAATTCATAGATTTTCCTTTTTCCAATTTGAGATCAATATCCTATGAATAGCAAGTTGTTCGGGATCCATTTTTGAAGTATCTTTGCCAACCAAGTCTATCCCCATTTGCATCCGTTGAACCTTGTTGTTATCTAGTTGCACGTCTAATTTTTTTGCTTCCACCTCTAATTCTTTATGTTTGTAGTCTATTTGTTTCTCTTGAAGGATCATATTTCCATTGATAAGTTTATCTCTACTATCTTGCTTCTCCATTTTCTCTTTCCAAAATTCAAGCACCGCGAAAATTTCACTACCTATGGATTTATCTCTAGCCTCCTTGCTTGCTTTTCTTCCAAGTGGTCTTTGTTTGGTTATTGAGGGAGATCCTTTGTCTTGGTCTAAAGAATTTTTTCTTTTGTGTGACGAAGATTGAGATAAGTTTAATGACCATTTGGGATGGTCTTTCAAAATTTTATAACAATGTTTGAACTTAAATTCTTTGTTGCCGTTTTGTTTAAACATCGCTATTGCGGATTTTACCTACAAAAATAAAATTTTAAAATTTCAAATGTGTCAAAAATAAATCAAATGTTGTCAAAATGTAATAAGAGTAATTACCCAATCATTATCATTTTCTCCGCTTTTTGGGTTCCTTTGCAACAATGCCAAATATAAACAAAACTTCGCGCATTGCTTGTTAATTTCGCCCCAACGACATTTAAGACCTTTTGGTACACGGTTTTGATTTGTACGTTCGTTGAAGTGTTCGACAATTTTTCTCCAAAAAGTACCCGCTCTTTGATCATTACCAATAATCGCATCGGTGGCAATATGTAAATAAGCATTAACGAGCACAATATCATCATCATTAGTATAACGCTTACTAGAAACCGACGACATTAGCGTTTCATTACAATCAAAACTTTCTTCGACCCTTTCTTCGATCCCATCATTCGATAAATTAACTTCATCAGCAACATTGAAATCGGAGTTCAACATTTCCATATAGACTACATTATGCAAATTGGCATTTGGATCAATTGGAAAAAAAATGATAAAGGAGAAATTGATAGAGAGAGAGAGAGAGAGATAAAATAGATATGAAATGGAGAGAGATGGTAATAGAGTATTGGGGAGGATCCTTTTTAATATGGGATCCACCCCAATACTACCGTTGGGAGCTCCCAACAGTAATAATATTGGGGCTGGGAGCCCCCAGCCCGGGCTCCCATTTGGAAGCCAGGGAGCATGGGGCTCCCGGGTTGGACTCCGTGGGTTGGGGCTCTCAAATTTTGAATTTGGGAGCCCCAGCCCCCCCCCCCCCCCCCATTGGAGTTGCTCTAAAGCTTAGGTTGTTCTTGTAAGAGTGAAGAAGAGAGTGTGACAAGAGTGTACTAGCTACAGAGTGTGGTGGCTATAGAGTCACGGTGTCTTTAGGGAATAACAGAAAAGTTTGTTGAGTGTAACAGACTTGTGTTACTCTCTATTTCTATATAACTTCCATCTGAAGAGCTATAAGTAGCTAACAGTGGGCAGTGGCTTGTAATTTTCATTGATCAAATGAATAAGAAAATCTTGCATCTTCCTGTATTTCTATTTCAAACATTAGCGAATTTTGTTTCTGAGAAACTCGATGGTGCTAATTTTCTAATATGGAAAGACCAATTTGAAACCATATCGATCGGTATTGATTTTATAGGTTACCTCGACCACGACTCCATTAAAGCACATTCACAAATAATAGTTGAAGATGTTAAGTTTGTGGTCATCCAACTCAAAACCAATTGGCAATGACTGGAGAGGACCTATACTTTATATTCTTGGTTGCTAGTTACTCATTCTCCCGGACTATTCTCACACGCCCCTTCACGTGTGTGTTCTTTGAGCCTAACACGTGTGTTTTTTTTCTTTACGGGTGACGTGGAGTACGTGTGGCTTTTAAGCCTATCACGTGTGGGCCTAGCTCTGATGCCATGTTAAGTTTGTGGTCATCCAACTCAAAACCAATTGGCAATGACTAGAGAGGACCTATACTTTATATTCTTGGTTGCTAGTTACCCATTCTCCCGGACTATTCTCACACGAAGATAATGTTGAAATATCGAATCCAACTTACATTCAATGGAGAAAGGCAGACAACTTTGTCAAATCGTGCATGAAAGCAACATTTACAAATCTGTTTCCTAAGATATATAGGATTACAAACATCGAGAGATGTATGAAAATTCCTTGAGTTTCAGTATATTGATCAAGCAATATGAAGCCAAAATCTCTTCTCGTTATGAGCAAATTCAGAGTCTTAAAACAGGTGAATCATCCATCAGTTACAGACTATCTTTGAAAGATCAAAGTACTATCTGACTCTCTAGTTGTTGTTAATGAAAGAATATTTGATAATGAACTGAGTATAATAATCTTGATAGGTCTAGGTAAAGATTATAGACCTTTTGTAATAGCTATTCATTACAGAGAGTCTAGGATCTATTTTCGCCGAATTAAGAACAAGGCTCATTCATCATGAGCAGTGGGTTCAATCTTAGGCTTTTGAAGATGAGGATGCAGCTTTTTCCGTGCTAAGAAACAATTTAAACCTCCAAACCAGTTAAACTCCATTCCTAGACAAGTTTCCTCATATCAATACAATAGAAATTACTCTCCAACTGAAAATCAAAGATCACAAAATACTTATAACAAAGTTTACAAAAAGCAATTCCGGCAAGAGACAAAGCAACAAACTTTGATTTCTGCACCATACCATGTGGTATTTGTCAGAGGAGACAGGGTCTTTTATCCTCAAAGTGTAGATTCAGGTACTCACCTTCTGATGAAACACAATACAGTACAAGTACAATCAACTAACAACAACTACAACAAAAGAGATCCACATCAACTTGTTCAAAATAGACCCAATTTTGCTGGTCTACATCTTTATGAAGATAATACATCTTTAGAAAACAAAGAAGATAAGTCTGATGTGATCTTATCAGAAAAAGAATCATATGTAACCAACTTTGGTTTTCCATCAGATGAATGTGAGTTTGAGGAGGCACATTGTAATAGTCTCATATTGCTCGCAAGAGTGTCCAGAGACTGGGTATAGGTGTATGCTCAAGTTTAGTAAGTACCGAGGCCATTTGCGTAGGCTTGTAGTGCCTTCTCTAAGAACAAAACTCCATAGTTGTGTGAGGTGGTTAAAGCGGAGACAATATCGACAACTGCTAAGACTTTGGGCACTACACACATATAGTTACTGTATTATCATCCAAAAATATTCAAAGTGGTGTTTTCTGAATAGGGATATCATAGTTCTAAAGTCAGCACAAATAAAGCAAATACTTGGTTAGGCAGATACATGTGCAACTAGTCATATGACTAATAACATCTCTATACTACTTAATCAAGAGGTTTACAAAGGCTTAGATTTTTTCATTGTATGCAGTGGTACATGTACACCAACTTGCAACACAGGTGATGCAAAACTAAATACTTCTCATAGTTTTTCACCTCTTTAATGTGCTCTATGTTCCAAATTTGCACAAGAATCTTCCATCAATATCAAAATTTACAAATAATAATCAGTGATATGTGAGTTTTACTCCTTGGGGTTATCAAATTCGAGATCTTTAGTCAAATAATGTTCTTAACTAAGACTCAGTACACAACAACCTTTATCTTTGAAGAAGCGTCATCTGAATCAGCTCAATTGTATTCTTCTTACTTACTTGCTCCATTTCCTATTTGGCATACAATAGATTGGTCACACATGGGACTCCATTTGGTATCTGTTAGCAAGAAACAAAAGCATGTATTAGATTATAAGGATTGAGATCCGAAGATATCAAGTATCAACCGTCCAAGATATATGAAGATTTGGAAGATAATATTTAGTTATCTTGTATTTATCCTAGATAGAGTCCTAGGAAACTAAGATACCCAAGTCACTATAAATCGAAGTGACCTCTATGCATTTTAGATCATTGAGTTACATTGAGTCATCGAGTCTATCAAGTTGTAACCAATCAATCCCACGATTACGGAGATAATATAATACAACCATTTATGACTTTCTCTCTGGATGTAGGTCGTGATCCTCTGACCGAACTACGTAAACTATTGTGTTCTTTATTTTAGTTTGTAACTTCTAATCTATTCTCACATATGAACTTTCACAGCATGGCTCAATGTCTCGGAAAAGTATTTGTCGCTTCTGTTCTCTAGCTAAGAGCAAATATCAGTCTTTCTCCACTTCGGTCTGCACAATTGATGTTCAACGACTTGATAAAGTAGTTCCACAAGCCTGCGACCACTGAACATTTAACGAAAAGATGGTCTGTAGACTCTTCTTCACACTTGCACATGATACATCTATTCGGTATTAAAAAAACCTATGTGCCTTAAGTTGTCCACTGTTGGAATCTTATTTAGCATCAAGGCCCAAATTAGAAAGTTGACTTTTGCAGGGATAGTTGGATTCGAAATAAATAAGCTTATTTCGTGATGAATTTTTAATGAGTTAATTCCTATATGGCCCCCTACTTTGTGACCAGCTTCCTTTATGGCCCCCAAATTTCTGTAAATTCAAATATGGCCCCCTATTTTCATGGAAATGTCATAACTACCCTTCCCATTAATATATTTTCAAAATAAAATTAAAAACAAAAACCTAAATTCCACCTCACTTCCCTCTCCACCACTCATCTCTCTCCACGTCACCTCTCTCTCTCTCTCCAAGTCAGCACTCTCATGAAGGTCGCCGGCCGAAAAATTTTCCGGCCGGCGACCTTCATGAGAGTGCTGATTGGAGAGAGAGAGAGAGAGGTGAGTGAAAAAAAAAAAGTTTTTTTTTTTTTTTTTTTAGTTTGAAGGTCGCCGGCCGGAAAATTTTCCGGCCGGCTACCTTTATGAGAGTGCTGACTTGGAGAGAGAGAGAGAGGTGAGTTGGAGAGAGGTTACGTGGAGAGAGATGAGTGGTGGAGAGGGAAGTGAGGTGGAATTTAGGTTTTTGTTTTTAATTTTATTTTGAAAATATATTAACGGGAAGGGTAGTTATGACATTTCCATGAAAATAGGGGGCCATATTTGAATTTACAGAAATTTGGGGGCCATAAAGGAAGCTGGTCACAAAGTAGGGGGCCATATAGGAATTAACTCATTTTTAATTTGATCTTCTTGGTTCAGTTGAGTGTAACACAATGGTTTACTGATATTATTCTTGAGGTTTAGATTTCCAAACCCTCATATATCGATTTTCTGAAAAGTGACTTGCTCGATGCTCTCCATGAGTTTTACATATTGCTGAATTTCCCAATCATTTAAGTTCCTTCTAGTATAAAACCTTTCAAACCTTTGTATCTGTGAAGATGAAGAGCAAACTTACCAACCGAATTAACTACCATTGAGTATCTTTGAGTGGGTTGATGCAGCTGGGTCTCTGCTAAGGGCACTCACACATATGTGTGTGACTCTCGCGTGTGCTGTTTGAGATTAGTTAGTTATTTAGTTTTGTTGTTAAGCATTGTAACTAACTCTTTCTCTCTTTAACTAACTCTCTCTCGCTAAAGATATGTACTATAAAGAGAAACACAGTTGTCTCTATTCATTCAATGAAAGATTACTTTTCATGGTATCAGAGCCTTAAAGTGTTTCAATTCATCGAAAGTTAGAAAACCTAATTGGGACAAAACGAAATAAATCAAAGAAGTTGGACCTTCCGTCATGAAAGAATCGGAGCCCCAATTTTCTCTTTAATCAAAGAAAAAGAATTGAATCTTCTGCATCAAAAAATCAGAGAAACAAGTTCTTGCCATGGAAACCCTTCAAATCCAAAGCATGGACCCTAATTCAGGCCAGATTACTCATAATGCTAACATTTCAATATTTATTTTTGTTCGATTAGATGGTTCCAAGTAGAGAATGACCTTGTTTGCTACATTGATGGTACCTATGAGGAACCCCTATAATTGGTTATGATTAAAGGTAGAGATGTAGACAATTCAGCTTACCTTTAATGGAGGGAAAATGATAGTTTCGTTAAAGCTTGTATAAAAGCAACATTAAATCAGTCTATAGCTTCTGATATTCTTTGGTTGAAAACAACCAGAGATACATGGAAATACTTTGAGATGATTTATCTTCAAGAATTTGAAGGTAAGAAGTCTTCTTTGAGAAACAAACGTCAGAACATCAAGAAAGACTTGTCTCTATATCTGAGTACTTGAGCAAGATATTGAACCTAGCTGACTCCCTGGTAGCTTGTAAATGATAGGTCAGTGATGGTGAATTGTCTAGAATAGCTTTACAAAGTCTAGGAAAAGAATACTCCCAATTTGTTACATCTATTCAAAATAGAGATGGAGTTCTGAATTTCGCAGAACTAAGGAGTAGGTTGACTCATCATGAGCACAGGTTAAAGGAACAAGGAAGTGATGAGAACGAGTCATACTTTGTCAAGAAATTTCAACATAAAAGTACTATGAGATCACCATTTCAAAATCAAAGATTGATGGGTCAAAATTAAAGATTGATGGGTCAAAATCAGACCTTTGAAGTATCTCACCCAAGAGTAATGAATAGACAAAGTACAAAGCCAAATACCCCTCAACCAAGAAATACCTTCTTTGATTTCGATACTGTTCTTTGTGTTATTTGCTATAAGTGGGGACATACTGCTAGACAATGTAGAATGAGATTCAAGAATTTCTCAGAACCTTCTTCAAGTAAACCAATTCAAAAAACTTTTGCAAATTTACATTTACAAGAGATCGAATAAGAAGAAGAAGAAGAAGAAGAAGAAGAAGAAGAAGAAGAAGAAGAAGAAGAAGAAGAAGAAGAAGAAGAAGAAGAAGAAGGAAGAGGGGGGATGAGGAGGAGGAGAAGGAGGAGGAGGAGGAGGAGGAGGAGGAGGAGGAGGGGGAGGAGGAGGAGGAGGAGGAGGATAGAGAGGGGGAGGAGGAGGAGGAAATGAATAGCAGATACAGGAGCCACAAGCCACATGACTCACACAAAATGAAATCTGAGTGATAGTACACCTTATAATGGTACCAATGGAGTTATGATAGGAAATGCAAAGTCCTTGAGTATTGATAACACATGACAAGCTACTGTCTTAGCTGGTACAACTTCATTCCAACTCAAGAAGGTACTTTATGTACCAAATATACAAAAGAACCTGTTGTCCATTTCCAAGTTCACAAAAGAAAACTTTTGTAGTGTTGAATTCTTACCATGGGGTTTCCTCATCAAAGATTTATGGTCCAAGGAGGTTCTAGCTAATAAACCGATGGTTACTAACCTATATAGTATTGATTTCACCATCAATCCTTATAATACTACTTCAAATGGGTCATAAGAGGCATACTCAATCAGTGCATCAGCCAAGACTTGACATAATAGGCTTTGACATCCTTCAAGAGATGTTATTTTGGGTTTAAAGAAGAACCAAATGATCAAATTAACTCCAAGAGACTTCCACTCTTATTGATATGATCAAATATATCCAGAATAAAGCCACGACTCATAATAGCACCAGTACCCCTCTATACATGAAACAAAAAATCAGGTCCAATGTCTCTCCCACATAATCATGATACGTCCATTCTTCCCCAACCCGTGTTCGAATAAACTGTTAAGCCACTAGGGAGGTCAATAAGTCAAGGAAAGAGCAAGCATCGACAAGTCAACTCGGGTCAAAAAAGCGATGTCATTTAATCCTAGAACTGGGGAGTCGGTGCGAGTATCATAGGCGTATTAGCTCTGTTCTAGTTCTAACTCCAATCGCAGTCGGAGTGGGCAAGTACTTTAATCACGAAACTTAGGGGGTGGTAGAAGCGTGCTTAATACTTCCTCAACTTAAACCCGAATCTAACGCAAGTCATCGAGGGGAAGACACAACTCACACAAAATACAACACACACAACTCTATTCTTGCAATCAACTTTTCATTTCATACTTGCTTTTGACATTCTTTATTCTTTTATCTCATGTCTTCAATCTCGGGATATAAGATGATGGATGGTGATGGAGTATCCGCTTTCCTCTAGTTGGCATTCTCATTGGGTTTCATGGACTACAAGGGCAAGGTTAATTCGCTATCCTAATGTCACTCCTAGTGGCTAAGAAAATTGAGCACACGAGATCAAATGAGCTCTTTTATAAGTTACGAGGTTGAGTAGCTCTTCATTCTACTCGGAGTTAGCGCGGAAGAGTACAGTCGAATGGTAATTTAGGCTTCGAGCTCTCACATGGGTTAAGTCTCCACTAATGACTACTATAGGTCTCTTAGAAATGTTTCTTCTCCACTAAGATGTCACTCACATGGCACAACATAAACACTAAAAGACTCGACTTTCATGCAAAAGCCATTAGCAATCACAAAACTCATCAACTCGACACATATGCATCAAAATTCTTTAAACTATCACTAGAAACACATGCAAATCTACTCAAAATGTTCAAAATTTTCAAATTTTGGCTACTTTGAAACCCATGGTCATGCATTGGTTATGGTCGTATCCCGCATCCCCAAACTTAAAACTAACATTGTCCTCAATGTTCTAAGCATACACTCACCAAAAGATAAAAAGGCACGTCAATCTATAGAGAAGAATGGAGAGATATTACCATAACCGAAGGAGATAAAAGATGATACTACATATGCTCATGTATAAATAGGTTCCAAGTTGCTGTCAAGCTCGCACCATCCCCAAACTTGGAACAAACCACGCCTTAGAAGTAAAACATATAAGAATTGCTCCTAAAATATCAACAAATATCATGAGAATGAATCACATAAAAGACATGACCACACACAAATCTACCACTAACGTGGGTATACACGATTGCATTGAGCTATGCAATTAGCCTTTGTTTCTCTTGATTTCACACAAGAACACGAGCTATGTCTCGTGGAGGGTTTCCAGAGATGATACCCACGAACATCAAGACCCATCTCAATCGGCCTAACGATCATAAAGCAAAAGACGAAAGATTTGGGGGTCAACCCAAAGAAAACTATATACAAATGATAATCGTCTCACAACTATGTACAAACTATAAAGTGCAGGTAAGACGATTGAAGAAAATAAGCCATCCCCAAACTTAGTGGATGCATGGTCCACTAAGTAAGCATAAACGCTAGGGGCAACGACTAAGATATCGTCAAAAGGATCGACCTATAAGTGAAGGGCTAAGAGGCCAGTCGAAGGCAAAAAGTCATCTACAAGCTTAGTTGATAGAACATCCACTAAGTCCATAGAAATTTTAGGAGAGACGTCTGAAATGTCCCAAAAGGGATCAACGACCGAGTCTGAGATCACGTGAAAGGTTAAACTGGACTCTAAGGGTAAGGCAATAGGCTCAGGTACAAAGTCAAGGTCCATGGTTTCCTTAGGTAAATGGTCCGACAAACTATCCAACATGTCTCTAGGTACTATGCCATCGATGTCCTCAAAGGCATCTAAAGCCTCATAGTCAGCTATAACATCATGTCTAGCATCTAAGACTGATTCCCTACAAGTGTCGAAAATCGAAAAGTTCAAAATAGTGTCATCCCCAAACTTGTTCATAGAGCCATCATCCTGAATCTCAAAGTCTAATGTAGTCCTATCATGATGAGACGACACATGGTGAGGAAACGAGACAACAAGGTTATCAGTTTGTTCAAGCTCTTGGGTCCTCTCAGTTGATTCTTCGACATTTAACTTAGTACTAGGGTTAGACGTATACCCTCGCCATCGGACCTAGTACCCTCTTGAGTTTGGGGTGGTGAAACCCCTTCCCTGTCGGCTAATAATTATGAAGCAATCATCTCTAATTGATGATTTAGAGACTCTAATTGATGATTTAGAGACTCAAACCTCTGATGTAACTCTTGTTGCATTTGAATCTGCGTATGTTGAAATCGATCTTGTGTCTCTTCATGTTGTAATATCATTTCAGTCGGACGACTCACAGACTCTAATAGAGATCTATCTTCAAGAGTCTCTTCATGATAAGGTTCACAAGTTTAATTAAATGAAGACTCTTGATAATAACTCTCACCGTACATACTAGGATCATACCTGCCTCTAAAATCATTAGTCTCAGAATAGTGTGGACTATAAGGTCTCTCATACATATTTAGTGTCGGACCATATCTATCACTAATTTGACCATCTCTATACATATGTCGGTATTCTTCTAGTGTCATATGAGATCGATCATGCTCAAATGGTTTATTCCCCTCTCTAATCGAAACATCCCTACACATCCGTTGGTATTCACCTCAGGTCATATCAGGCCGGTTAGTGCGGGGAATCCTCGAAACAAGCTCATCATCATCAACATCGAATGGCCAACCGTTATAAGAACGGGGCATGATCTCACAGTATTCAAAGATGGTAACAAACAATCACAAAATGGGAACTAACAATTATAGAACTAAATAATCGCACAAATGTAAGAAGGAAGAGATAAAATGCGATACTATCGACTTTTCGCTTTATTTCACGATTCCTTCCTTTCCTTCTCTCCTATGTCTCTTCTGGCTATTTCCTTGAAATGGTACCTAAAAAAAATACACTTAAGAAAATAGAAAAACAAATAAAGCAAAAATGTCTAAGTAAGAAATTAACAATAAACTAATGAACAAACAAACAAACGATATCAAACTACTAAACCTATCCCCGGCAGCTGCGCGAAAAACTTGATAGGCCTAAAATAGGTCTATTCCCGCAAGTATACGGGGTCAAGTTCTAGTAAGTTAGTAAATTCATAAATCGTTCCAAGGAATAGGTAGGTAACTTCGGATATTGAGTGCGGGTTTAACCCAATAATAAAGATGTCAATAGCTAACTTAGACTAAAACACACACCCACCCCACTCATAAATTTGATAATTGATTTGCAAGAAATAAGAAATAAATAAAATTAACTAAACTATCTAAGTGAGAGGTAAGAGGATATCTAAGGTTATTAAATCCCCCGCATAATTTCACTTTATAAAACAAGCACTTAATTACTTAAATCTCTTTTGTATATACTCGGGATCCAATATAATGAACTATTTTGATTCCGGATGATGTTCTAGATAAAATAATTTTACAATTATTAATTCTAATTGTCTTCCTTATAGAGATTCGGATTGCTTAACTATTATTCATCATCTAAAAAGCATACTCCATCTAACAACTTAACGAAAGTATGAAATATCTAATTATGAAGCATGAGTAATGGAAAGAAAATCCAATCCATATAGATAAACAATCAATAGACATTAAAGCACATCAAGGGATTTAATTAATCAAGAACAAGTATTACAAAGATCCAACATGGGTTCATTTACAACCTTAGATTGCTAAGTTAACTATACGTGGAATCTAGAGTAACATTCATGACATTGTAAAATAAATGAAAATACTAAGAAATTAATGGAAAGAAATCACCAAGAATGTTCAAAATCCATATACTCATGTATCGATCTCCATTTGTCCAAGATTTGCTCCATTTGTGCTCAAGAATTTTATTCCAAGAAATCCAAGTAATAGCTATTTTATTGCCACCCAAATAAGAAAAAGAAAGCGAAGGAAGAAATTAGATGTAGAAAGAAGTTGGAAACAAGAGATGAAAGGGGATAAAGATGATAGAAGAATATGGAAGGAAGAAGGAGAAGACAATTAATGGAAGAATAATAGTGGTAGAGAAGAAGTAGTAGTAGTAGTAGTATTAATAAGAAGAGGAAGGAGTAGTAAGAAGAAGACTAGCTACTACTACTAATACTAAAGAGATGGAAGAAGAAGGTATAAGAAAGAAATAGAAACGAGTAGAGAAAGATGGATTGAGAGGGTTTTCAAGTCTAGGTTTTAATGGAGGAGCAAGTGCTATTAAATAGAGTTAGGGTTTGTGTAGGGTTTATTTGTAAAAGGGTGGAAATATGAGGGTTACTTCTGGAATTTTAGGGATTTAAATGAGAGTAAAACCCCAAATTAACAAGTGTCCCCGGAGGCTAGGGTTTCTGGTTAAATTTTTGGAAGCTAGCATGCTTCGCGGGTAGTGCAATGAGGTGCGGCTGCAAAGCGAAACCGTCGGATGAAGGAAAGCCCGCATCTGGATGATCAAGGTAGCGCCACGTGGTCGGGAGCACACAAGTTAAGCAGCTACGGACAACACAGGACAAGAATAAAGGACGGGACACACAGCAGCCGTTAGATCTACAAAACACGGAAGGTAGCGGTGACGATTAAAACATGGGATCGGGACCACCGAATTAAGCTACCTCGGGATGCCCTTAATCACACTCCTAGGATCCATTTCAATGCTCAGCGCTAATACGGGAATTGGATGAGATGGCTTCGGGATCTCGACACGTGTCTGTAAGTATACCGCGGGCCAGAATTCTTCCCGACAGTGTACCGAAAATTGACCAAATGTTGACCTGACTTTGACTTCACATAATTCCCTCGTCCGAACTCCGAATTGACTTCCGTTTTCTCCTATGGGCTCGTCTTGGGCTTTAATTTTCAACCACGCACTGAACTTGGCAAAATTACCAGAATATCCTTGACTCCAAATGACTAAAATACCCTTTTGTATTCGTTTCTAACCGTTTTCATACCTAACTCTGCAAGTGACACCTAATCAAGAAAACCAACCATTTTATTATAATAAGGACTCGAAACAGACTAACTTGGCTAAATTAAACGACTCAAATGGGGCATTTTCATGACCCATCAGGACCCCAACAAACTCCCCCTCCCGACTTATGAAGAGGGACCTACCATCCCCAAACCTGCAACACTGCTACATAGCTCATGTTTGCCTTTGGGTAATGGTTTTGTCAACATATCTGAACCATTGTCGTCAGTATGGATTTTCTCGATCTTCAACACCTTTTCTTCAAAAACATCTTGGATCCACTGGTATCTCACATTTATATGCTTGGACTTGGAATGGAAACTAGAATTCTTACTGAGGTGGATGGCACTCTGACTGTCGCAATGAATAACATAATTATCTTGTTTCATACCAAGTTCTTCTAACAGTATCTTCATCCATAACACCTCCTTGCAACATTCTGTAATGGCGATATATTCTGCCTCTGTAGTAGATAAAGCTACACACTTTTGTAATTTAGATTGCCATGACACTGCTCCCCCTGAAAATGTAAATAAGTAGCATGATGTGGACCTTTTAGAGTCTACATCTCCTGTCATGTCTGCATCTGTGTAACCGACTAATATTGGTTTATCATTACCAAAACATATACGAGCTTTAGACGTACCTCTAAGATACTTCAGAATCCACTTTCACAGCTAACCAATGCTCTTTGCCTAGATTAGCAAGAAATCTGCTTACTACTCCAACTGCAAATGCAATGTCCGTTCTTGTACACACCATTGCATACATCAAGCTTCCTACAGCTAAAGCATAAGGAATTTTCTCCATTTCTTCTTTCTCACTTCTAGTTGATGGACACTGATCACGAGTCAACTTGAAGTGACTGGCTAATGGACAACTCACTGGTTTTGTCTTGTCCATATTGAACCTTCCTAGAACCCTCTCAATGTATCTTTCTTGTGATAGCCAAAGTTTTCCAGCTTTTTTATCACGAGAGATATACATGCCAAGAATTTGTTTTGCTGGACCGAAGTCTTTCATATCGAAATACTTATTTAGTTCCTTCTTTAACCTGCTAATTTTATTAGCATCCTGACCAACAATCAACATATCATCAACATATCATCAACATAAAGCAGAAGTATAATCAAATCTCCATCAGGAAATTTATGAACGAAAACACAATGATCTGAAGCCGTCCTGTGATACCCTTGATCCTTCATGAATGATTCAAACTTTTTGTACCACTATCTTGGTGCTTGTTTTAGCCCATATAAACTCTTCTCTAACTTACAAACCAAATGTTCCTTACCTTTAACTTCAAACCCTGTTGGTTGTTCCATATACACATCTTCCTCCAAGTCACCATGAAGGAAAGCGGTCTTGACATCTAGTTGCTCAATTTCTAGGTTCATACTTGCAGCCAATCCCAATACTAGCCGTATAGAGGACATCTTCACCACCGGGGAAAAAATCTCATCAAAATCAATACCCTTCTTTTGCCCAAATCCTTTCACCACTAGGCGTGCCTTATACCGTGGTTGTGAATTTGTTTCTTCGGTTTTGATTTTGAAAACCCACTTATTTTTAAGAATTTTCTTATTCTTAGGTTTTTCAACCAACTTAAAAGTGTTGTTCTTATGCAATGATTCAATCTCATCTTGGATAGCTTTCAATCACTCCTTCTTGTGTTCATCATCTATGGATTCCTCATAACATTGTGGTTCTCCACTATCTGTAACCATCCCATACTCGTGTGGAGGATACTTGGAAGATGGTGCTCTCTCTCTAGTCGATCTTCTCAATTCAGCTGGTGGTTCATGTCGAACTTTCATTCCTTTCTCAACATCATCACCCATAGGAACATCTTCATGAGCTTCATCTTCATGATTTTGTTCTTCACCTGCATTATCATGCATAACCTTAGAAGATATATGTGGATCTAGATCAATGAGATCATTACTATGATTCTCATGCTTCTCAACTTTCCCGAAGTCCTCAATAGTTTGATTTTCAAGAAAGACCACATCTCTACTTCTAATAATCTTCTTATCGACTGGATCCCATAACCTGTGTCTGAATTTCTCATATGCATACCCTAAAAAGATGCATTGCTTGGATTTATCATTAAGCTTTGCTCTTTGATCTTTAGGTATATGCACAAAAGCCCTGTAACCGAACACCCTTAAGTGTTCATAACTGACTTCTTTCCCAGCCCACACTCTCTCAGCTACATCTCCATCTAATGGTGCTGAAGGTGATAAATTGACCAGATAACATGCAGTACGCATTGCTTCACCCCAGAAGCTTTTAGGCAACTTAGCTTCTGAGAGCATACATCGGATCCTCTCCACAATAGTGCGATTCATGCGTTCTGCTACACCATTTTGTTGTGGAGTTTTGGGAATTGTATATTCATGTCGAATACCATGGGTTTTGCAATACTCTTCAAACGACCCGATGTATTCTCCTCCATTGTCAGTGCGAATGCACTTCAATGATTTTCCTGTCTCCCGTTTACCATGTTGTGGAAATTCTTGAAAACTGCAAGTACCTGATCTTTGGTCTTTATGGCATATGCTCAAACTTTCCTGGAAGCATCATCAATAAAAGTAACGAAACACAAAGCACCACCAAGTGTTTTGACCTTTAAAGGTCCACAAACGTCAGAATAAACGAGCTCCAAAACACTGGATTTTCTTTCAGATGCATTCCTTTGAAAGGAAACTCTATGTTGTTTTCCTACTAAATAATGAGAACAAGTGTTCAAATTTGTACCTTTTATGTTCGGTAAGTCTTGTCGTTTAGCAAGGATTTGAAGTCCCTTCTCGCTCATGTGCCCGAGTCTTCTGTGCCAAAGATCAGTGGAAGAATTTTTTTCAACTGCATTCAATTCTCCTTTACACAGTTTTACTTGAGTCCTGTATAAAGTACAACACTTCTTCCCCCTTGCTATCACCATTGACCCTTTTGTGAGCTTCCACTTTCCATCACCAAAGTGATTGTGGTACCCTTCATCATCTAATACTCCGGTAGAGATTAGGTTATATCGAAGATCTGGTATATACCTCACATTCTTCAGAATTAATGTACTCCCTGTGCTCGTCTCAATTTTCACTTCTTTCTTAGGTTTTGATCTCCCCCTTGACTTATCACGGTTATGAGGTATTCTACTTTTACCTCTCCCCCGTCTTTCTGTAACAAGTGCATCTGAATGAGACTCGTTTGACGATGATTTTCTTCTTGTTTCTTCATTCAACAAACTACCTGTTACGTGATTCATACGCATTATGCCATCAGGAGCAGAATTGCTAAAAGACACCACCAATGTCTCCAAACTATCTGGTAAAGAATTTAGAAGAAGTAAGGCCTGCAACTCATCATCCAAAACTAACCTCATTGCAGAAAGCTGATTTTTTAGACTTTTCATCTCATTCAAGTGTTGAGCAATTGAGGTTCCTTCTTTATATTGTAATTTTCCTAGCTTTCTAAACAAGTAAGCCTTTTGACAGTTGTCTTCTGATCATATAATTCTTCTAATTTCCTCCATAGACTAAAAGCGGAAGTCTCCGTCGACACATGATGAAAAACACTGGGTTCACTACAAAAAATAGGTCCATTAGGGACGGCAAAAAACCGTCCCAAAATGGGAAAATCCGTCCCCAATAGAGTATTAGGGACTGTTTGGATCTGTCCCCAAAAGTGGCGTCCCAAATAATATTTGGGACAGATATTGGGACGGATAGCATCTGTCCCAAAACTGTTTCCGTAACAGTTTATGTTTGTCCCTATATGAACGATTACTAGGGACAGCATATAATTGTCCCTACAAAATTTGGTCGTAATTTCTTCTCGTTGGCATTTGGGACAATTAACATCTGTCCCAAAAAATTTGAAATTTCCTCTCGTTAGCATTTGGGACAATTAGTATCTATCCGTAAATATTTGGCGGCAATCCCTCTCGTTAGCATTTACGACAAATAATAGCGTGCCTATAAAATCGCCAGTGATTTTCTACTGCCTGTATTTGGTACAGTTAATATTCGTCCATGCAAATTTGATGGGAGTTTACCGGTCAATAATTAGTGGATACGGAAGAGAAAAAATTCCTTAAAACAACTTAAAAAGCATAAATTCATATTAATATGTTTTGAGAAGTCCTCTGAAGAAATTCACAAGCCTGGACAAAAAAAGGTCGACCAAAATAAGATAATAGACTAATAACTCTTCCACGGGAACATAAAATTCTATTAAAACTAAACTACTCTAACTTCAACCTCCCATCTTGTTTCTCATGTGGTAGGGGAAAATGAAAAACACCATTAACATATCATCATCTCAGCAGAGCTCCATCTTATCCCTGTGTCATGGACACAAAAACAGAATACAAAGAAAGCTATTAGTTTATTACCGTTTCGAAATTTAGCATGGAAAATATACAAACATGTTAAAACTTCTATAAAATTGTTAAAAGAGCAAACATTCACACACAAAATCCTTAAAACCAGTAGCTTCATAATAAGTTCGTCTTTACTGTTCTAGTAATCTAGCGAGAATACTCTCACGGGTCTGTGCGTTGCATTTAGAAGAGAGTTCTTTACATATAACCAAGTCACTGTAATACTGCATTAGATCTAGAAACAGTGGGTCAACGTACAGTCCTTTTTCAGCAAAAGACATAATTCAGATAAATCAAAGGAACCTCGACATCTTCTAAATCCTTCCGTGATAGAGATAACCTAATGAATAATAAATTGCAAATAAAATGCAGCAAATGAAGGCAGTATCTACTAAATATGTGAGGAGATCCAATCGACATAGCCTTCAAATGCACTCCAGTTGAAGGAACTAATGAACTAAACAAAACACCATCAATTGAAACAAACATCTTCCTTAACGGAAATCAAAATGGCGAGCAAATCTGACAACTATAATCAGATAGGGGTTGTAGTGGTTTCCTCATTAGACTCCAAGTCTTAAACAAATCATAATTAAATTGTAACTCCTACCTTTGACTCCAACTTGTATTCCTTAACCAACTAGTGAACTATATAAAACTCTTAAAATGCTAAGAAGATTATAGCTCAATATAGCACTACAGGATGAGGAAGCATATTCAGGATTCAACATGTGCAACTTGCTGAATATGCACAAATATAGATTTCCTTAAAGAAAGGAAAAGAGGAAGAAGATTGGAAGAGATGAAAGAAAGGAGTCGTAAAAAAGAAAGGGGAACACTCTAGAAGGAAGTTGATAATATAGCTACTAGCAATTTTAGTGACCCAACTATCTCTAGTAGACAAATTAAGAGAGAGTTCATAATTTTCACGACTAAGAAGTGACTAGATGGGTAGACAATTTTGACAACTGAATTTTATTTACTTTGAACTAGAAGAATATTGGATAAAATGACAGTTGAGATTATCTTGGCGTGTTTTCCGTTGTGGATTTCATTTTGCATATGTTAGGTAAAGAGTAACACTATAATTCTAGTTAATAAAGAAATTATGAGATCCATATTCAAATAATAGGACAATACAACTGAGGAAATTTCATAATAAAATAAAGCAAACCTGGAAAACTTTGATGAACTTCAACTCACTTCTACGCTTGATTTCAAAACCTTCAGCTCTGTTAGGGTTCCATCGTCATTAAAAACCGCTCCTTAATCAAAACCTGTCCTTCCTTTGAAGCTGGTAAAATCATTGCCTGTGAATCACAAATAAGTGCGAAAGCAATCGCAGTGAGATACGCACAAAAGAAACGTAAACTGAACCATTGGTGGTGTCTAGCTGCTCTATTTTCACCTTATATGGACCATCCACTTCAAATTCTATGGAGCATTCGCTGTGTGTAGTCACTGCTGTAATGTATGTCTTATTGATAGGATCTTCAAGTGTCAGCTCACAAATTGGAACTAATTAACTAATTTTGTAATTTTTTTAATGTAGAAGAGGATGTTGTCGAAACAACTAGTACATCCCGACCTAAATAAACAAAGATAAAAAGATTTCACATCCTCATTATCTGAAAGTGCAAAGTGAAAAATAGATCAGTAAAAGAGGATCCTAGCCCACTTGATACTGGTCATTCGTATTGTTCCTCGCAACATCAACATTAAGCATCACACAAGGGTATGAGATTGTCAAGTTTTTCTTCGGGTCTCTGAAACATATATTCATAAAGAATGTCATGCAAATGAACCAAATAACCCAAATGCAATAAGTTCGATAAAATCTACAGTTTGTGTTTCTGCTATCTCCAATTTGGGTAACAAAGATTGGTTCTAAGAAGAACAAACATAGCTTATGATCACTAAGGAAAATGGAAGAACAAGCAGAAATTACTTGGTTTTGAAGGTAAAGTTCCATGGAAAAGATCCAAGAAGGGCACACCAAACGCCATGGGTATCCAATTCCAGTGGTCTTCCAATTTTGTGGACCAGTACACACGCGTTTTGATTAATTTTTGCCCCAGTTACCCACTATAAGTAACTACACCAGCCATATCATAATTTTTGCCCAAGTGGTAACTTAAAAGTTCATTATCCTTTGTTTTACTTAAAAGTCCAAGAACGTAGCATACGGTATATTTATTTTTCGAAAGTATGATTGAATTAAGAAGGGAGAAACAAGAATCTACAAAGGGAAAGGAAGAAGAAGGGGACTACATTGGGTACACCTCACCCTATGATACTCCCCCAATTCGACACAAAATCAAAATACGAATAAATTTTCGCACATCCTAGCTGTGTAGCATACGGTGTATATATATATATGTGTGTGTGTGTGTGTGTGTGTGTGTGTGTGTGTGTGTGTGTGTGTGTGTGTGTGTGTGTGTGTGTGTGTGTGTGTGTGTGTGTGTGTGTGTGTGTGTGTGTGTGTGTGTGTGTGTGTGTGTGTGTGTGTGTGTGTGTGTGTGTGTGTGTATTACTCCATAGTCCACATAAAATTATCTTGAAGTACAAACAATAAGAACACCGATTAAATAAAAAGACATGGATGGTTAAGTTATAGATACGTGACAAATACAATCGCATATGATATTGTAGACTAATCCGACTCAGTCATATCATATTAAGAGCTACGACTTAGCCATAACCCATCTGAACCTAATCTCAACAAACCATCATTCTTTGCCATAATAGATCTTATCTCTTTTATAATCTAAGGTTGTTTTTTACTTTTTTGTTATGTTTTCTGACTCCAACATTAATTCGGGTTCTTACATTTTCACTAACCCTCATCTTCCAATTCTAGAATGAGTTTACTTTGGGGTTTGTTTCATAAAAATGAATCTAAATACTTCCCTAAAGTTGATATCAAAATCCGTAACACCTCAATAACTAAATCAAACATATGCTCAAATCTTTCATAACGACCTCATAACTATTACCTAAACTAAGTAAAAAACTTTCTGATTTAGGTTCTATTAAACAAGCAAGTCCTATTTTTTCACCTTCCCTGAACCTGAACTTTTCCTTTTTAATGTATTAATTCGTAGTTACTCTCACAACAACTCACATTCTTCTTCGTTCTCTCCCTACTCTTACCTTCGCCTGAAATCCACTCTTAAACTAGATAACTTTACCTATGCATTTCTTATATCTTCTTCATCTTCTTCTTCTTCATCTTCTTTTTGAATTGATGTTTATGTTTAACTCAAATACCCAAAAATTGAATATTGGGATTTTGATTTCATTCTTATATTCTTAAAATAACACAAAATACAAAAGAATTGAATAGTTGTTCAATTAAAATAACACTAAATACTTTTATATCCCCCAACGATTTTGATGGGCCTAAAAAGGTTACCCTAAATAGGTCTACACCCGCAAGTGCACGGGTGTCAAGTTGTAATAAATTCCGGTAAGACCGGTTCGTTCCTCAGAGACTAAGTCAAATTTCAATTCTAATCTTAAAACTATTAGGTCTTCAAAAAGTGGTTTGATTGATAATATAATAAAAAGATAAATAGCAATTCAAAATTAAATAATACTAAAGTTGATATTCAGATAAAGGAAACCTATGAGAAGGGAGAATCTAGGGTTTCAGGATCCACTTTAGCAAATATGACATCTGACTTATACAATTTAGATCTTCTTCTTTTATAACTCAAGGAAGAATAACCAACCTCGGATCATCTTTACTTTTCAGGACACTTACTTTAAAACTTTCAATTTGGGTACATAAAATCACGGGTACTCTAACTATTAGATATCAAACGTAAGCATGATACATTAAAGACCTAAAGCCTAAATATGAACCATCAAACATAAGTATAACTAATGAAAGGGGTTATCGTAAAAGATACGCGAAGAAATCAAAGTATTTAAGTACTTAAAAGAGATTAAGTCAGAAAATCACATAAAACTAAAGCTTAACCTTAACCCTAGATCGGGAAGGTTAGTTACTCCTGCTGGATGACATCATAATAATGATTAAAGAGAGGAAATATAATAACATTAAAGAAAGAAAAAGAATTGGATAAGAAATCACCTTTTTTCACGCAATTTTCCCTCTGCGCAGCCAAACAGAACCTTAGGAAAATAATTTTCTCGTCTTCCCGGAAAATATTTCCTGGTGAGAAAACTATTTTCCTCGACTGGTTTTTTCTTTCTCTCTCGGTTTTCTCTTTCTTTCTCACTCTAAACTTTTTCTTTCTCTCTCTAAACAATAATATAACTCTCTCTTTCTCTCTATAACAGTAACAGAAAAGGAAGAAGAAGAAAAAGATGATTTAAACTTGATTTTATAAATTGATTTCGATCTTTCTCTCTCTACAGAAAACAGTAGTTCTCTCTCTCTTTAACTCTCTCACTCTATTCCTCTCTCTCTCACAAAGAGAAGGACGACAGAAGAAGAAAAAGAAAATAAAAAATTACTCTTTCACTCACTTTCTCTCTCTAGCTCTCGGTTCTTCCTTCAATGGCCGACTCTCTCTCTCTAAACTCTTTCTCTTTCTTTAGCCGTGAGGAGATATCTTCTGTGTCTAGCTCTATCTCTCTTTTATACCCGAGCAGAAACCTCCTCTCCTCCTTCTCTGGACATGGTAAGAATATTAAACCCAACTATCTCCTTGTCGGTTTTCATTCTCTCTTTCTCTCTGGAATTAGGAATCTTTCAGCCGAGAAGATGCAGAAAATATCCTCCATAAAATAATTCCATCTCTAGCTCCCAAAGAAATATCTTCTGTTGAATCGCCTCTTAATCTTTCCCGAATCCAATATCTAGCTTCAATCGAATCACCATCCCTCTCGGTCCCATATCTCTCTTTCTAAACATTTAAAAACTTTCCTTCCCTCTCTGTATAATATATCAGTGAAAATACCTATGGAACTAAAGAGAGAGAGAAGAAGCAGAAAGAATGGGATTGATTTCCCATTGATTTGGGAAATTACCCAATCGGTTAGAGTGGCCTGGCAGTAGAGGATGATATGTTGTTTCTCGACCCATTTTAATAGGTTACAACGAGCTCCCAGATGAGGTCATGTGCTCCGGGAGACTTCCAGCCGTTAGATGCCCTCGGGTATACGTGATATGTTGTGCTCTTGCGCGCTAAATCTAAAACAGCTGAAAATTCCAGATAACACCACTGTGTGACCGACAAGAGCCCTCACTCTATCCAATTCGTCAGATTGCATGCCACGTATATTTAGTTGACTAGTTTTTGGCTCCGACTTTGACTACCTATAAGTTTCTCATCCGAACTCCGATTGGACCTCTACTTTCGCCAGTGGGTTCGTCTTGGACCATACATTTCATTCGAGCACCAACATAGACCAAATAGCCAGACTACCATAATTTCAAAATACCCAAAATGCCCTCAGGAGTGTCTTCCTCTCGGTTTTACTCCGGTTTTCACACTTAACTCCGTAAATGAGACCTGAGAAAGAAAACCAAACAAATTGTCAGAGTAACCGCTCGAACTGGACTAACTAGCCCGAGTTAAGAGATTCAGATGGGACATTTTCATGTCTCATCAGATTTCTTAATTTGAAGAACAAGAAGAAGTGGAAGAAGAACAACCAACCTGGATTTGAAGCCTCCTCGTAGCAGAAACCCTAGAAGCTGCTTGACGCAAAGCCTAGACCCAACAGGAACCCTAAGCCTACAATAGGAAAGAAGAAGATCACCAACAAAACCCTAGAACGACTAACCCTAATATGAGAAGATCAATCTTACTTCCAGTGGAAGAGGATATCGTGCAGAAGAGTCGTGGGGAAGAGAGGAGAGAGAAATAAAAGGGGAAAAACAGAGAAAGAAAAAAAAATGGAGGGAAGGAAAGATTTTGTTTCTTCACTTAGCGCCTCTTTTTTTGAGTCCGAAATTTCCCAAATAAAAACGAGCCCTTATCATTTATTTGTCCCGCCTGCTATTCTACTGGGGACAGATGTAATAAAATTGTCCCTATTATTGATTTATTAGGGACAGACGTAAAAATGTGTGTCCCTATTGAGCGTTTTTTTTTTGTAGTGGTTCTACCCATTGTCGAATAAATCCAACAACCTTACGATCTAATACCTTCCATTCTTCTTCATTTATCTTCATCGGTTTTGTACCGTGATTTTCCATGGGTGCAGCTAGGTCTTTGCAGTATAACAAATCTTCCATTTTTGCTTTCCACATCAAGTAGTTTTCTCCATCTAATCTAATCATTCGATTAGTATCCACTTCCATATTTCTGAACAATAATCCAACCTTAGCTCTGGTACCACTTGTTAGGAAAAAATAACCTAATTAACTTGTTCAGGAATATGAAGATAAACGATGTGAATGTAAAAGCAGAAACACAAAGATTATTTAACGTGGCAAAAAACCCCTCCAAGATAGAAGGTAAAAAACCACTGGACCTAGTCCAGAAATCTTCCACTATAATTAAATAATGGGTTACACAATTATTCACCAAACCTATGGTGGATAAACCAATTCTTCAAGATGTGTAGAAACACTCTTGGATAACAACTCTTCACCAAAACTATGGTGGATAAACTGAACAAAGAAACAAAGAAATAGAAATCTCTTACTCCTCAGGATTTGAACAAATCCTAGAGTACTAAAGGTTGAAGAAGATAACCACAAACTAAATTGCTTCACAAGATTAATAATCTTCTTTTCTTCAAACCAATATTCTTCTCTTTCAATCTCTCTTGAAAGAACCACTTCAGAAATCTCTCTTTCTCTGACTTCTCTTTGTTCTGGAAGTTGTTGTGAATAATCTCTTCCCTTTCATTCCCTATTATAATGATAAATAAGGAGGTTTACCAATAGAAATAGGAAGTCCTTTTTAGGCTTGAAAAAATAGAAGTTTCTATTTTTTCCCCAAACAAGGAATAAGGGAAATCCTATTCCAACTAGGAGTCCTTTTATTATAAGAAGGAACCCCAACACTCATTATGGACCTCACGATTTTCTAACGGGTATGTTTGTTCCCTGAAAGACCATTTTGTAGTGGCATTACGAGTGTAGATAGTTATATTATGATCAATACTCCACTAAGTATGCATCACCAATAGTAGTGGGACTCACTCAGCCGAGAATCCTGCCTGTGTCCAAGAAAGAAAGCCAGTTCCTTATTTCATCGACAAAATTAAAATTATGAGAAGGTACCTACGGTTGACCAACTAAAGAGGAGAGGAATGTACGTAGTCAATAGATGCATCCTATGGAAAAGAGAAGAAGAGTCAGTCAATCATGTGTTCTTACACTGTCAGATAGGTTTAGAGTTGTGGGTGTTAGAATATATGACTGTTAGAATATTTAGTACCACGTTGCACAATAGATAAAACTTCTCTCCTATGTAACTCCTTATAAAGACTTAGGAAATCAATACAAATCAATACATTTCTCTATTTCTTACATGGTATAAGAGCTTCTAGGTTTCTTTCTTGGGTTAGTCGTTTATAGTCTTCCGCTAGTCGGCGGCGGTAGTCCCATTAATGGCTACCGTCCGCCGAATTTTTATCAGTTTTTAGCTTTTATGCTTCAAGTTTAGTGTTTTTTTTTCAATAAAGAGTAGTTCTCTTCTATTGTTGAAATCTAATCATTCTTCAATACTTTTTTCAATAGTATTTGAAGATGATGAAGATTAACAAGAAGATGAAAGATCCAAACAAGAGTGATTTGTTGAAGAAATCACATGATATACTCTTCAATGATCTCAAACATTTCAAATGTATAGTTCTCCACAACATCAAATCTATGTGTATCCATGGTCCATGAAGCTATATTTTGAGAGAAATTGGAAAGCTATTAGTGAGGGGGAAAAGAATTCATGGATTTCTTTCTTAGAATAGTTATATACTCCATGTTTATCTTGAAGCTATACTTATAGTTGTCCAAAATCTTGATTTACAATATGATGCACATGAAGTGTTTGATAGAATGTATCAAAGGAATCATGCTTATTCTCAAAGATGGTTTTCTTTTTGATGTTTTGAAAACGTATTTGTGGGTTTTTTTTGGCAAAAGAGTTCATTCTCTTAGTTGATTTGCTCATACTTCTTCTATACAAGTTGAGAACTCTCAAGTTGTTTGTGGGTCGGTTGGGCCTCTCTTGATGGACTCGGTTGGTGAGATACCGTAACACTCCCCCTCAAGTTGGAGCAGAAAGGGACGTGATGCCCAACTTTCCAATAATCTTCTTGAATGCATCTGCTCCTAGTGGTTTCGTTAAAATATCTGCAAGTTGTTCAGAAGTTGGTGTAAAACGAGGAGCGATGATGTATGCTTTAATCTTTTCCCGAACGAAGTGACAGTCAATTTCAATATGCTTTATTCGTTCATGGAAAACTGGGTTATCGGCAATGTGAAGAGCAGCTTTATTATCACAGTGAACCGTCATGGGAGAAGGATGATCAATACCAAAATCCTTAAGCAGATACTTCAACCATTGAAGTTCGCTAGTTAGATGTGCTAGCGCACGATATTCTACTTCAGCAGATGATTTAGCAATTGTAGGTTGCTTCTTGGATTTTCAATAGAGTGGGATAGAACCCAACATAGTGAAATATCTTGTGGTAGACCGACGAGTGGAGGGACATCCAGCCCAGTCAGAGTCACAGTATCCAGTAATATGGAGAGAACCGGATGAAGATAGAAGAAGGGCATGGCCAATAGATCCTTTGAGATATCACAGAACGCGATGAGCAGCATCTAGGTGAGTAGTACTAGGCTTCTGAAGGAAATGACTAAGATTATTAACCGCATAACTAATATCAGGGCGTGTGACTATAAGATACAGTAGACGGCCAATTAGGCGTCTGTAAATAGTGGGATCTGGAAGTGGATCACCATCGGAAGGACTGAGACGAAGCTTTTGTTCCATTAGAAATGGAGAGGGACTGATGTGACACGAAAATGTCACATTTGAGGCGCCTAACTTAGACTAACTAGTCATTTTCGAGTGTTATGAATAATATTTTATGTGTTTTTCTAGTTTAGGTACCATATTTGGAGCTAAACATGGAATTCGGAATAAAGGGAGCGAATTATCGCTATCATTTCATGTGCCCAAAATGAGAGAAAAGGACTTCAAGCAAATCATATGAGAAGAGGAGTCAAAGACGAGTCCAACGGTGAAAACGGAAGTCCATTCCGAGTTCGGACGGGGAAGTTGTGAAAGAAAGAAGTCGAGGTTCGGTCTTAAAACAAAGATTTTATGAAGGCACCCCCTTGATTCCTATGTGAGAAGCAAAGCCCAAACCCAAGCCCAAAGTCAAGAATACTCAAAGATGAAGGAAGGTGTAGAGATTCTAGGAGCACTCACTTGGGCCCAAGTCAACAAAGTCTAAATGAATTGACTAAGTCAAGAGAAACCTAGGGTTTTTAGTAGTGTAAACTATTCATCATCTTCTCCATTAAGAAAATACACAAGTTGGGAGGAGGAGAGAGAAGGTGGCTAGGGTTTCTTCACCAAATCATCAACTTTTTAGGGTTCTTAGGGTTTGGTTTAGTAGTTGAGCTAGAGAGGGAAAAAGAGAGAAGAAGGAGGGGTCGGCCAAGTTTTGGCCGGCCATCACTAAGGCCGGCCAAAGCTTGGCCGACAAAGTCAATGGAGCAGCTCGGGTAGTGCGGGACGGCTAGGGACATGGTGCTTTGGCCCGGATCTAAGTTTATTTGGCCGGATTTCATGGTTGGCCGGAATTTGTGTTTCTTTGACCGGATTTTTCATGGTGTTCCGGCAACTTTCTTGGTCTAAAACCATAGGGCTTTTACTCCCCATGTCTTGATCTATCTTTCCATGTAATCTGATTTGATTTTGGGTGAAAAATCTTTAGAGAGAGAAAGCTTGGTGAAGTTTTAATGGTGGATGTTCTTGAGATGGAGAAGATGATGATGGGTGCTATGGGGAAATCTGATTTTTACTCGGGGACACCCAAAAGTGCCATATTAAAGGGAAATCCAGAAATTCGCTACGGGGAGATCGACTACACTTAGAGACTTATTTTTCTCGACGAACCTAGCCTCGAATCACATCGAAAAAGGGGGATTTCTCATCATCTTCTTTACATTTATTATTCAATCACCATGTTAGCTAAATCAAGTGTGTCGAATATATGAGATGAAATGTGATGAATTCGTGATTATGTTTAATATGATTTGATGTTTTGATTATGAGTTGATGTTCATTTGATTCGATTATCGTTTTGATCATAATTTCATGTGTCTTGTCATGCATTTCACATAGTTAGGCGACTAGAAGACGATTTCGACGACTCGGGATTAACCGATTTAGGACGTTTATTTGACTAAGTATAATTTCCGGATATACGTAGTACTTATAGACATCACCTTAAGAGTCGAACATCGCTTGTATTTGACACATTAAATCGGACAATACATAGTTGTAGATTTATCATTATGGATTCCCGGATTTCGATACATGAACTCTCGTATTCGGATACTCTTGAAGCATGATTTGAATGTGATGATTGGCTTATTATTTGTTTACATGTGAGTTTAATTGTCTTCATCTAGTTTTATAAACTAGAAGCCTCGATCTTAATCGTCTAATTGACATGAAGTTCGATAATGTTTACTTAGTTGATAATCGATACTTAGTGACGTTTGATCGATTACACTTAATTGGACATATTATGCTTATTAGTGTCATACTTGTTCATTCTCAATCCATTAGATAGTGTGTGTAAGTTTGATAGTCGATGCCTATTGATTGTCATTTCATGTTGATTCTATAACCTTATTGTCATTCATGTATTATAATTAGATATTTCATGCTTTTATTGAATTATTAGATGAGATATGCCTTTTAGATCTTGAATGATAGTGTAGGAAATTAGTTTTATATGATAGTCAATCATACATTCTTGATTTTGAATTGTGTTATTAAAGAATATCTTTCGAAATCTAAATAGTTCATTATGTTAGATTTCGAGTTATATATGACACCTAGGATTGTCAATGTGGGTGAAGTTAATTACATTTTCATGCGAATAAATACATAGTATTTGTCATTGTCAATCTTGTGGATCGAAGTATCCGTCTCACTTAACTTTAGCCCGAATCAACTCTTGCCGTCTCCCGAATCTTGTCCGACTTCTTGCGACTCTTCTCCTGAATCTCTCTCACCTCTCACTTAGATAGTTTAGTTAGTTTATTCGTTTTCTTATTTCTTGCAAATCAATTATCAAATTTATGAGTGGGGTGTGTGTGTGTTTTATTCTAAGTAGCTATTGACATTTTGATTATTGGGCTAAACTCGCCATCAATATTCGAAGTTACCTACCTATCCCTTGGGACGATACTCGATCTTATTTTCAATACTATAACTTGACCCCGTATACTTGCGGGAATAGACCTATTTTTAGGCCTATCAGGGACGACAGGCGGAAAGACCTGAGTCTTTAATGACGTCAAGAGCATATTTTCGTTGACAAAGAAAGATACCTTTAGAGGATCGAGAAACTTCGATCTCTAAAAAATATTGAAGACGACCTAAATCTTTGAGAGAGAAAGTGGTGTGGAGAAAGGATTTAAGTTTAGAAATTGCAGTTTCGTCATTTCCAGTGATGACAATATCGTCCACGTAAACCAAGACATATAGACTGACAGGGGATGTGCAGAGAGAAAATAATGAATAGACAGAAAGGGACTGTGTGAAACCTTTCTTGATTAGAACCGAAGAAAAATTTGGAGAACCATTGACGGGATGCCTGTTTTAGGCCATAAAGTGATTTTTGCAAACGACAAACTTTATACTCCCCCTGTTTGGAAAACCAAGAGGAAGTTTCATGAAGACATCTTCATCGAGGTCACCCTAAAGAAAGGCATTGTTGACGTCTAGTTGGTGAAGAGACCAACCTTTAACAACTGCGAGTGAGAGAAGGACTCGGATTGTAACCAACTTTGCGACTGGAGCAAAGGTGTCATGGAAATCGAGACCCTCGATTTGGGTGTAGCCCTTTGCTACAAGAGAAGATTTATATCGTTCGATAGAGCCATCGATTTTGAATTTGATTTTATATATCCATTTACAGCCGATCGCCCTCTTTCCCGAGGGAAGGTCTATAATGGTCCATGTGTTATTGGATTCTAAAGTGGCGATTTCTTTTTCCATTGCCTCACGCCAATGAGATGATTTAACAGCCTGAGAAAACGAAGTAGGCTCAACGGTAGTGATAACCGAATTGAGAAAGACCTAGTGAGAGTCTGAAAATTTCTTAAAATTGAGATACTCAGTAAGAGGATATAAAGCTTTAGAATTCGGGTAAGAATGACAAATATAGTCATCAAAATGTGACGGTGGGCGGCGGACGCGTGTAGGCCTTAACCATTGAACTGGGATAGCTGGAGATTTGCGTTTTCAAAAAAACACGTTCCTAACTGTGTTTCATTCGATCTGTAAACCATTTCTCAATCTCCCTTTGTCTTCTCTCTTTGTCGTCCTTCCAACTCCTCACTCCCTTTGTCTTCTCTTTTCTGTTAACCATTTCTCTTCGCTCTCCCAACAAAATCGCTCGCCCTAGGGTTCCACTACTTCTCAATCTCTTTATCCCATTTCTAGATTGGAAAACCCTAATCTCTTGTGTCTTGAACTAAGATTATTGTTATAGTGTTTCAGATTTCTAAATTAGGTAAATCTTTGTGTTTTTTTCATCCTTGGTAAGCTTAAAACAACGAAATTTTGATTCACTTTTGGTGGTGGATTTGCTTCAATTCTTCTAAAATATTCAATTCAAGTTTGGTTCTTCCTGAATGATGGGGAAATTGTATCAGTCGACGCCGGAAGGTTGGTATTTTTTCTTCTCAATCTGTTTCTCTGAATGTTTAATTTTCAAATTTTTGGTTTGGTGTTCTCACAATTTGTTTGTGCTTCTTAGAATTTTCATATTTCTCAATTTTGTTTTTCAAATGAGTTCGACATGGTCACATGTTCATTTAATACATTATGAAATGTTCTGTGCATACTACATGTTTGATGAAATGTGTATGTGAATTTTAATACACGCAGAGAATACTATACTTTTCTCATATACATGATGAATTTACTCTTCTTATTTGGATCTTCTCCTCCTCAAGCTATCGTTGAGGGAGTTTTGGATGTTGAGGTCATCATAACCTATATCTAAACTCCCTATCTTTCATAATACATTTTTCAGAATCTGGGGTTTTAGTTCCAAAATAGATTGAAATCTGGTGGGTTAAATGTGATTCTCAAAGCAGACTTCTCTGAACCCAATACAACTAAAAGGGAGAAGGTCGTAAAAGGTAGTAGAAACTGAATTTCCTAAACCCTATGATGAGCTTATAAAGAAAACAACGTTTCTTGACATAATCCATTTTCAACTTGAATCCAGATAGCGGAAAGTGAAGATCTTCCATTGAGGAGCGTCCGGAAAGTCGGTTACAATCTCTCCTTTTGAATTGCAGAATACTACTTTTAATTTTCTATGTTCTGACTCATATTTCTCCTACTTGCCTAAATTTTGGTTTCGCTGTTGTTTATTTTTTACTGGAACTAATGTGTACAGTACCTCAACATCTCTTCCTATTCTTCTCGTAGAGGGTTCACTACTGGAAACCAATTTATCAATAAGCAAAATCGATTGGTAATCAACTGTGTTTTCCAAAGTATGAATGTGTTAATGCCAAGCTTCAAGGGGCATACAACTGTTCCTGTTCATTAATGTAAACATCCTTTTTCACATTTTCCTTTGTGGGTCTTGGCATATTTGTTGTTAAAGTGAAAATGTTTATTCCGTAGTCGTTACCCAATGCTCCGGAAATGGTTATTTGGTAGTCCTTAAAGTAAAAATGAAATAGTAAATGTCGGCATGTCCGGTACATTTGCACTTTCGATTTGGTTTACGTTTAGCATCTTTGTTGTTTTGAAGTGTTTAAGTCAAAATATTTTGGTTTCACAACCAACCCGAATATTTTGGGACTGGGGTTCAAAAGATACTCTGAAGCATCGTTTTTTATTGGTCTGGTTTGATACTCACCTTTACTCTTTTCAGACAATCTCAAATTGACTACCAAACGAGTTACCTGTTTTAGTGAAAGTAATGGACAGTTCAAAATTCAAGAACATGAACTGAATAATAGCATGACTCGACTTATTTACTGCCACAAAAAAGATTTCTGTTCGGTTTGTATATACCTCCTTCATTAACTGATTTTTCTAATGTTCTTCCAGTACGAGAAAAAGCAGCATGTTCACTCTGTAGCACTCGACAAATTTAAGGACATGGCTTTCCTTTCAAATCGATCGTAGACAACTGAAACAATGTTAGGTCTTTCGTCTCCATCCCATGCCATTGCTCCTCAAACTTCTCTGAACCCAATACAACTAAAAGGAAGAAGATCGAAAAAGGTAGTCGAAACTGAATTGCCTAAAGCCTATGATGAGCTTATAAAGAAAACAACCTTTCTTGACATAATTTATTTTCAACTTGAATCCAGATAGCGGAAAATGAAGATCTTCCTTTGAGGAGCGTACGGAAAGTCGGTTAGAATCTCTCCTTTCGAATTGCAGAATACTTTCAATTCTGAACCTATGCTGAATTCATTTGTGCAGATCTGATCAGTTTTATGACATTTCGAATTGCATCTACTTATATATTATCGTTGCAAAAATTTCATGACAAGTACATCAACCAGAACATTAAAACCCAAAAAGAAAATAAAAACATTCTTTAAATTGGATTCATACTTTGGATCTTCTACTACTACTTTTGTTCTTTGCTAGAGTAATCAAGACAGGTGGAGAACCTCAAAGTATCAGTCCTTTGTGTTGAAGGGGCTTCTTCCATTTCCCCGTTGTTGGACTCACTTTCAGTAGGAGACGAAATATCTAAGAACATCCCTCGAGCAACTTGATAGTAAGATTCAGAGAAGTCGTCTTCTTGGGAGGTAAGTTGATGATGAGTTTGATATGGTTGCAATAATTCCAAAGTAGAAACCCGTACAGTTACTTACCAATGAATTATAATGTACTCGATATGGTTGGTAATGTATCAAGTGTCATTTATATATATTATTTTCAGGAATGTAAAACGGGTGATTATGATGTACTCCATATGGTTGGCAATGTATTAGGTGCCATCTGTCTATCTTATTTGAGGAATATAAACCACCTTTTATAAAAAAAAAATTGTTTAATCTCATGTGATGTGTTTGTAAACCACCTGTTATTTTCGTACCACTGTGTGCCTATATGTTATTGAGACCATGTCTGGTTATACATGTTATGCTCAGTATTGTCTGTTGCATAGTTTGTGAGTCTGATGTGTTTTATCTCGACACATTTGTACATAAAGTCCACCTTCTATCCCAATCCCATCATCTGATTGCTTTTCTAAGAAGAACGTAGCTTCCCTTATATGGTTCTCACCTCCTCCCATTTCTCCTGTACACATTGCTCCTATACCCAAATGTTAATCCACTTATTGCAGGTCTTGCAACACATGACATGCGGGAAAAAACTTAAATATTATATTATCCTTCTAAAATCTACTTGGATTTAAATATTTTTTTGTCGTTTCTCTTTCATATGAAGCCTTGAACACATGACATGTGGGGAAAACCTAGATTTCTCATCCAACTCAGCTACAACAGGCAGCATATTTTATATGTTTTAATTTGTAATCCTTCTAACTGATTGTCTTTCTCCACCCTTTAATGACGCATGTAGTGCTTTAGGAAATCGTTCGTGCCGAAGGGACAAGTCATGCCTGGGAAGAAGAAACGTACGGACATGAGGATGATTCTTACGCCCGGATTTTTGTTCCTCTGCTACTTGATCTCCTGCTATACATGTTGGTTCGTATGATCCTCGAAGTACAAATGCGAATAAAGTACCTCAAAAAATGGTTTGCTAATGCTCCTTATTCAGTTACATGAATTCTTATTACTATAGAATAACATATGTATATATTGTCTTCCTACTGTTACAGGTAAATCTGATGCCACTCAATGTGGAACCGGAACAATTTTGGGTTTCTTCACTAAGGTCCATTTGATGACATACTATTACATTTCATCCATAATAATAGAAAAAAACAGAGAAATTGTTGAGATTATAAGAAGAAGACAACTACGGATTCCTGCTATACGTTTTGGTTCCTATGCTCCTCGATGTATTTGCCGAATGAGGTACCTCAAAAAATGGTTTGCTTATACTCCTTACTCACTTACATGAATTCTTATTACTCTACAATAAGATATGTATGCATTATATCCCTACTTTTGCAGGTAAATCTGTTGCCATTCAATATAGAAGTGGACCAATTTCGGGTTTATTCACTGAGGTCCATCTCAAAGTTTGATACCATATTTGGACTAAGTTTTCAACAAATCTTGGTGGACAATATTGTTCATGTTTGGTATGTTATTACATCTTTAAATATTGGTAAATATATCAAAGATTTGTTTAAAACTATAAAGTTTTGAAACATATGGTATTTCACCATCCGTTTCTCTATTTAATTGACCGGAAACGTCTCACTTTCCTTTAAAATCAGTACTTACCATCCCATCTATTTCCTATTTGAACTGACAAGTCTACAATCTCCAATTAATGCACATGGTCATGTATACTCTTAAATTCCTGTCGTCTTCACATAATCTATACTTGTCCACATTCGATTACTTAAGTGTTGTGTTTCCCATATTTCAAGCTGCAAGGATCGAGGATAGGCGTTTCATTTATTTATCTGACTGTGAAGATTATGGAAAACAGCTAGAAGCTTCCTTCCGATGAACCACCCTCGAGGAAAGGTAGTATTTTACCTCAGTTTCCTTTTAAATGATATCTTGGTTAACAATTTTGTGCGTTGATGTTTTTGTTTTTTGTTGAATATCTCGGAAAACAGATAATGTGACCAATTTCCTGAACTTGTCTTATTTCTCTGTTTTAGAATGCCTTAGTTTTTTTAAAAAAAAACCAACATAAACTTTTTACATAAAACTTGCCTTGCGATTCATTTGCACATAAAACTTCAAAACCTTTGGAGATTGAGGGTATAACTATACCCCTTCTATCTTAGATCATGTAATCCTTTTTAGTATTGTTGATTATTATTAAAAGTATATATTCTGATTAACCTCTCAAATTTCTCGATTTTGTAAAATTTATTATATTCCTAATTAACTTATCAAACTTTTATCCCCCATATAAAACTTCGAAAGTAGGATTATTTAAACTTTTTTGCCAAAATTTATCCATTGATCATAAGGTTAAGTTAGTATTACGTTTCTGTAGGGAGATATTTTCTTCCATCTATTTACCCTAAAATTATATAAGTTACCATGTTGTCTTAGTCTCATATCTTACGTCAGTTAGGCTTCAGATCAAATAATTAATGGCCTTTGATAAGTTTGTGATCTATTATTATGATTTGTAAGAAGTCTTAAATATCTCATCTAAAATTACTAATACTTATCTGAATATGGACTAATTGTGATTTAATGTCTTAGTTTTATGTATGTCGAAATTATTGCAATCATGTTTGTTTAAACTATTCTATTTGATGTAATTTGTAGTGAGTACTCTATGCAAGAGATAAATGCTTCTCGTTCAAAGTTCTTGAACCTCAGGATGACTTGGTTAGATCCTTAAAGGATACAATTCCAAAGGAGCTGCAACGTGCGTGCAGTAGACACACAACTTTTAACCTTTCCATTTTCATAGTTTTTAGTTGTGTAATTTTTATTTACTATTCAAAATTCTATTAGTAAATTTGTTTTTTATATATAGATCTCACCGTGCCGGAGGCACGGGTCATTCCTAGTATATATATATATATAAAAGGTCATCACAAATCATTGATAATAAATATTATTGTTTTTTGTGTTGAAAGTAATACATATTATTGTTTTTTTTGTTGAAAGAATACATATTATTGTTGCTAGTACTTCTTTTATCATTTGATATTTATATACCAATTTCATTATTTTTGTTCATAAAATAAAAACCACCAATGTTTATGAAAATCGCTCATTTCTTAATTGACAAATCTAACTATTTTATTTTTGACATTAGAATCCACCAAAATGTATTTCAACAAAAAAAAATGAATCCACTAATATGTCAATGAAAGTCTAAATCAACCAAAGTCCATGAATCTGTAAATGTCTCTGATATTGGTTCCAATGTCACAATGCTTAGAGCATCTCCAATGCAACACTCAACTTACAAAACTCAATTCGACACAGGACTACTTGAGTTTTTGACAAAAATCACTCTCCAATGCAACACTCAACTAGAGTCTCAATATAATGTGGCAACAATAAATATCTCAAAATTTATTGTTGTATCTTAATTGGTCCACATCAACATTTTATATATTAAAATAAGAACCAAAAATATATTTAAAGTAAATGTTGAGTTTTTTTTAGTGTTGCATTGGAGATGAATTTTGAATTGAGTACCTCATTAGTGCAACTTAGGAAAGAGAAACTCAACTCATACTTAGGGCAAAGTCAACGTGCATGGGCTGGGGCTCCCAATTTGAATTTTGGGAGCCCCAGCCCAGCCCGTTGGCTGCCCAACCCGGGAGCCCCGGGGCTGGGCTCTCGGTGGGGCTGGTAGCCCCAGGCTTCCGGGCTCCCATTTTATATATTAAAATAAGAACCAAAAGTATATCTAAAGTAAATGTTGAGTTTTTTTTTTAGTGTTGCATTGGAGATGAATTTTGAATTGAGTACCTCATTAGTGCAACTTAGAAAAGGGAAACTCAACTCATACTTAGGGCAAAGCCAACGTGCATGGGCTGGGGCTCCCAATTTGAATTTTGGGAGCCCCAGCCCAGCCCGTTGGCTGCCCAACCCAGGAGCCCTGGGGCTGGGCTCCCCCCGGGCTCCCAGCCCCAAAACTTTAGCGTTGGGAATCCCCAACGGCTAGTTGGAGACTCCCAACGGCTGTATTGGGGTGGATCCCCTTTAAATTGGGAGCCCCAGTCCATACACGTTGGCTGCCCAACCCGGGAGCCCCGGGGCTGGGAGCCCGAGCTGGGGGGCTCCCAGCCCCAAAACTTTAGCGTTGGGAATCCCCAACGGCTAGTTGGAGACTCCCAACGGCTGTATTGGGGTGGATCCCCTATTAAAGGGGATCCACCCCAATACTAAATATCACCTCTCTCTCATTTTTTCTTATTTCTCTCTCATTTTTTCATCTTTCTCTCTCAATTTTTTCCAAGTTAAACTCCAATTTTTCATCTTTCTCTCTCAAATTCTTCAATGGATAGTCCAAATCCCGATTTCAATAATTTTGGCTATGTAGAAATGTTAAACTCCGATTTCAATTATGATGAAGTTAATTTATCGAATGATGTGGTCGAACAAAATTTTGATTGTAATGAAACGCCAACGTCGTCGGTAAAGCGTTATACTCAAGTAGATGATAGTGTGCTCGTTAATGATTATTTACATATTGCCACCGATGCAATTATTGGGAATGATCAAAGAGCGAGTACTTTTTGGAACAAGATTACCGAACACTTCAACGAGCGTACAAATCAAAATCGTGTAGCAAAGGGTCTTAAATGTCGTTGGAGCGAAATTAACAAGCAATGCGCGAAGTTTTGTGGGTATTTGTCATTGTTGCAAAGACCCAAAAAGCGGAGAAAATGATGATGATCGGGTAATTACTATTATTACATTTTAACAACATTAAGATTTTTTTTACACAAATTTGAAATTAAGTTTTTTATTTTTGCAGTTAAACTCCGCAAAACTATTGTTTAAACAAAACAATGGGAAAAAAAGATTTTAAGTTCTAACATTGTTATAAAATTTTGAAAGACCATCCAAAATGGTCATCAAACTTATCTCAAACTTCGTCAAACAAAAGAAAAACTTCTTTGGACCAAGACGAAGGATCTCCCTCCACAATCCAACAAAGACCACTTGGAAGAAAACCAAGCAAGGAGGCTAGAGATAAATCCAGAAGTACTGAAACTTCTACAACGATTGAGTTTTGGAATGAGAGAAATGCGAATCAGGAGAGTAGAGATAAACTTCTCAATGACGCCATTAATCCGGAAAAAGAAAGTCGACTACCTTAAAACAAACAATTAGAAATGAAAGAAAAAGAATTGGTCATGGAAGAAAAAAAATGAAACGCTAAAGTGACGCAAATGGGGATAGACTTGGTGGGCAAAGATACTTCGAACATGACTCCCGAACAACTTGCTCTTCATAGGATATTGATCTCAAATTGGAAAAAGGAGAATGGGGGTGCATTTCAGTTATTCTAATTAGATCTATGTATGAATTTTAATTATTTATTAAATTTTAATGATTTTAAATATAATAATGTAATGGGTGAAAATTAAAACACAAATTCAACACGCGTACACCACACATGCACATTTTTTGGATTTGGGAGCCCCCACGTTGGAATTGAGACAAAATCCTTGGGTTTCCAAAATTTAGAGGCTCCCAAAATTGGGAGCCCGAGCCCCGCACTGGCTTTGGTTAGACACGTTGGATTAATTAAGTTTTTGTTGAGTGTTTCATTGAATTAGAAGAGAAAATTGGAACGGTGAAGAGAAATTTTTGGGTGAAGGTAACCCAAGTCCGAAGTAGCACTCAAAGCATCTCCTATGAGCTATGAGCCTATGACGTCTATGACTATGTTGATACAAATACGATCAATCAAATCTAGTGCGAAGTTTTGTTCATCGGCGGCAAAATTCGAAGCCGAAAACTAAAATGTTGCAGAATAAATCATTGGTCAGAAAAACAAAGCAAGGCAAAGTTTTAAAGGTAGTGTTTATCAATTTCCATTTCCAAACCCTAAACCCCAAATTTCTGTTAGTATTTTCTTCTCTACTTGTTCAAAGATATTGAAACTTTCTCTTTCACTATTGTTGTTGTTGTCGTTAAATTCCAGGTTGTGAGGGAACATTACTTAAGAGATGATATCTATTGTGGAGCTTTATATGTAAAGTTTGTGATAACAAGGAACCTCGTTTAACTTCATCTTCTTCTTCTTCTACTATTCTCATTGTTGATACAAATGTTGTTCTCAATCAGGTAACTTGCTTTCTTTTTTCCCGAGGGACTTCTTCTTTTTCAAAGATTTAGGTTTTATGATATTTTTGTTTTGATATGTTTCAGATTGATTTGCTTGAGAATCCGGCTATGGATGATGTTGTTGTTCTTTCAATTGTGTTGGAAGAAGTGAAGAACAAGAATTTATCTGTTTATAATAGATTAAGGACTCTTTGCAGCAACTCTCTTCGAAATTTTTTCGTCTTTTCAAATGAACATCATAAGTGAGCTGAAATTTCTATTAGTTATGTTTTTAGTTCAATTTTGTTTGAAGTTTGGGCAAATTTATACTTTAGTTTAATCTTGATTCTTGATAGGGATACATATATCAAGGCCATGGTTGGGGAGAGTCCTAACGATAGGAATGATAGAGGTAAGTTTGGTTTTGTCTCTTGCTAATTTCATCATCTTAATGAAGGATATCATGTGGAAGGACCAAACGAAGTTGTTTAGTAAAATGTTAATAAATTGATTCTATTATTACTATGTCCAAATGCTCATGATAACGGAAAAAATGAAACGTGTTACTGGAAAACATAGTTTTTGTGGAGGCTGTTGATAATTTGATATAAGTCTCATAATTGACAAGATATTTTGATGAGACTCTTTTGTTATTCAGCAATCCGCGTTGCAACTGATTGGTATCAACGCCATCTTGGTACTAGTGTACGCGTCTTACTAATCACCAATGATAAGGAGAATAGGAGGAAGGCGACTGAAGAGGGCATTGCTGCAGAGACAGGTATCATACTAAGTTTCTGTTTGCCATTTCATTTGGCTCCCCTATCAAGTCCTATCTCTCATTTGGTCTCTTATGACATTATTGATTATTTTCAGCAGTACAATGTTAAGAAGTTCACTTGTTAATTATCCCTGTTTTCAGTCGAAACGTATATCAAATCACTAGATCGACCAGATTTACTGGATCTAGTTGTGCAACCAATCTCTGGAGATGTAGAAATGGAAGAAGTTGAAGATATGAGACCTTCAAAGAAAAAAGCCATTTATACCGAGGTATGACTGTTTTCAGGTGCATCTAGTTTCTTTTTTATGGTACATTGCCATATTGTTGTAACTTCTTGGTGTTAAATTCTACTTCTTTAGATTGGCAATGGATAAAACCTAATGACCTTTGCTTAGTCAGCTAGATATTCTATCTCGGTTATAAGAGTTGTCTCATTTTCTACTCCAGCACAAACCCTTGTCAGAAATTACTTCTGGCTTGCATCGTGGAATTTTTCATCAAGGAAAACTTCGTGTCAACCGCTACAATCCCTCTGAGGCCTATGTTGGCAGTGAGAGCATCGGTGAAATAATAATTCATGGACGGAGTAACATGAATAGGGCTTTTGATGGTGATATAGTGGCAGTGGAGCTCTTGCCAAAAGATCAATGGCATGAGGGAACGTCTCTTTCGTTAGCGGATGATGGTACGCTGAACATATATTGAGAAATTTCATTCCAAATGTTTACATTTTCAAATGAAGTCTTTTTTGACAATGAAAGCAAGTTTTTGCCAAATGTTATTTTCACTTCTGTTATTGTCGTTCATGGCATGCCGAATTGTATGTCAAATTGGTGTAGTGCCTATAACGTTCATCTGTGAGTTGTAATTATTGGTGATTGTTATCTTGACTCTGTCACGTTTCTTCCTTCTGGGAATATTTTCATTTCTGTCAATCCAATTTATTGATAAACAACTTTTTTTTTTCCGTATTACCGTTAAAAATAAATCCAGATAATGGGAATTTATAGATTAAACCAAATTTGTTTTATAAGCAAGCACTCTGAAGAACTATTGTGGTACTGGTTGGTTGAATCATTTTATGGTTGTTAGAGTTCACTATATTCTAACTAGACCAAGGTAAAAGATTAAACTAGATGTTATATCAAGTTATCAAAGTGCTTTTGGTATCCCATATTTTGTTGCCAGTGTGGGGAAGTTTGCAAAACGATGTTGGAAATACTTTTTCTTGGTATGTCTCTTCCAAGGATACTTTTTAATTGATCTTGGTTCCTTGTTCTGCTGCCTTTACTTTCAGAGGACGAAGAGGAAGATGTCCATTTAGTTCCAAACAGCGCTGATGATGCTCCTAGAAATATAAATGTTGCACAAGGTTCTTCTGACACGGATGTTGGTTCATGTCGTACATCTGGGCGTGTTGTTGGTATTATAAAGCGTAATTGGAATTCGTAAGTCAATATTACTTTTATATTATATTTGACATAAAATTATTTATATATCTTGGGTAGACTTTTCTGCATTTTTATAGTCAAGTACTAGAGTCGGAAACTTTGTTGATATTTCGTTTCATTTTTTACTTTTCAAGAATCATTATACTTTACAAAGCAGGTATTTATTAATGTTATTTTGAAAATGTAAAATATTCCAAAATCCCAGGGTATGTGTTTAACTTTTGTTTTCGTTGTATCAAACAGACTTGCCCCATGAGTTGATGCATTTAACGTAGTTTTACAATCGAAAGGAAAACATCCAGTTTCAAAACTTTTTGACTTCTATCTATATTTTAGTATATTTAGACGAACATTCTTGGTTTATAGTTACATGATTTCCTGCAGTTATTGTGGTTCTTTGGAGCCAATGCCGATGCCGGCAGCTACTGGGGGTGTTGCACATGCATTATTTGTATCTAAAGATCGTAGAATTCCTAAGATTCGGATTCAAACTCGACAGCTTGGTAATCTTTTAGATAAGAGGATTATTGTGGCTGTTGATTCTTGGGATTATTTATCTCGGTATCCATCTGGTCATTATGTACGAACGATAGGTGAAATTGGTGACTGAGAGACCGAAACTGAGGTAAACTGTAAACTGATTCTAGTTGTGTATTGAATCCTTGAATTTCTATGAAGGCGGATCTTTCTCTATCATTGGTGAATAAAATCTCCCCCACAGATAAGTTGGCCAAGTTTACAATGCTTGGTATTCAAAGGTTTTCTTTTGACTGAATAATCGTTTTCATTGTCAGGTTGTCTTGATCGAGAATGATATAGATTCTAGGCCATTTTCTGCACAAGTACTGTCTTGTTTGCCACCTTTACCTTGGTCAGTGACGTCGGTAGATCTAGAAAATCCTAACAGGCAAGATCTTCGGCACTTGCGTGTATTTAGTGTTGATCCTCCAGGTATGGAACTGTCTTATGTATTGTGCTTTTCTTCTTTGAATATCCCCACATTTGTTAACCCATTATAATAACAATTCTAAAAATAATTACCATTTTATTATTATTATTATTATTATTATTTATTTACAATTTTTGCTACTTTTGTTTATTATTTTGTTGTTGATGCCCTTTTGCAAGTGATCTATGAATTTCTTAAATGTTACTTCTAAGAAGTAATCTTAAATCTTAATTTACAACACCTCTGGTTGGTGCAGGCTGCAGAGATATCGACGACGCACTTCACTGCACACCCTTATCCAATGGACATTTTGAAGTTGGAGTCCGTATCCTATTGCACCTTTCTTTTTAATTATATCTTTCTCCGTCTCTTTTTAAGAAATATACCTCTCTCTGGACCTGAAAGTCACCAGAGTACTACGTACTCATCTTCACATTTTTCTCTTTTCTTTGTGACCTTGTTATTTGTTGTAAAATTTTGAAGCCTCTATGTGAATCTTAAACAACATTATACAGATATTGCTGATGTCACAAATTTCGTGCACCCTGGTACTCCTCTTGATGATGAAGCTACACAAAGGGGAACATCAGTCTATCTTGTTGAGCGCCGCATCGATATGCTTCCTAAGCCTCTAACAGAAGGTACATGTTCTTTTGGCTACACATGTTACACATACCAGTATTGAAGAGTATATCAATAAGTCTTTTTGTTACTATGTTCTTTGAAATAGTAAGTTTCTTTTTGCAGATATATGTTCTCTTCGATCTGACGTGGAGAGGCTGGCCTTTTCTGTTATTTGGGTATATGCTTTAACCATTTTAGGTTTCTAGATAATATGGACTAAAAATAAGTAAAATATAAAACACCTCATTTCAAAAGCATGATATATTTTCAGATATGGACGTTGTGGTTCTCTGCTGCAAAAAAATTTGGCTGGAATGATTCTTAATACGTTCAACATCACATATATGATGTCGGTTTAAACTCGCTTTCTAGGGATGGTGCGCTCTGGGTTTTTTTTTCAAAAGTAATTCGCAGTTTAAAAAAATAAATGGATGCCTTCTCTTGAGTTATTCCTTCTCCGAAATTGAATTTAAGAAAGAGGTCGATTTAGGGTTCTGTAGTCATGATACCTTTTGATTTTGATAGAGTCAGGGGTCTAATAATGACCAAGCGAGAGAAATTATTACAATGTAGTGACTTCTTCAACATCCTACCCTAGCATTGTCTTTATTCATGTGTTCTTTCTTTTCAAAGCTTCGAACAATTTCCTGAATTGGTTTTTATGTAGAATAGTTTGTTGTCGTGGACTTACATTTGTATTTCCTCTGATTTCAGGAAATGACACCTGAAGCAGAGATTATTTCTACTAAATACACAAAAAGTGTTATCAAGTCCTGTGCTGCATTATCTTATATTGAAGCTCAAGCCAGGATGGATGATAGGTGGTTAACTTATGTTCTTTCTTCTTTTTATCTGTTTTTCTTGGCATTCTTTGATAACCCCGCATTTTCAAGTTCAATTTGCACTGTTGATATTCCTAAGCAATTCGAGTTAAACTTCGCCACTTAATATTATAAGGACATTCCGGATTATATTACATAGTATTTTACTTATGCTCCACTTTTCAACTTTTGAGAAAAGCAACCAAGATATCAGCACCAATATCAATCAGTTGAAACAACATTAACTGTATACTTGGATGCAAACTGATATTCTTTTCCTGCTTTCCTGATTTAATTAATTTCCGTTCGCCGATGTGAACCAGTAGTCTCATAATTTTTCCTTTCAAGTTCTGTAGCAGTTCATTTTCAATATCCTTCTCAGTTCTTTCTCTAACCATTTAAATTTCATTATATGACATTTGCAGCCGCCTTATGGACCCATTAACTACCGATCTGCGAAATATGAACGCATTAGCGAAGGTATGCTTGTATGACAGTTGAGTGGTGCTTACTTACAGTTTTATTATGTGGAATTCCATATCATATAATTTTAACAAAATGTTAATACAGATTATGAGGCTCAGACGTATCGAAAGAGGAGCTCTAACTCTAGCTTCTGCCGAAGTTAAATTCCAAATTGACACTGAAACCCACGATCCTATGGACATTGGTATGTGATTTTAAGATAAATAAAATGCGGTAGTGCCATAATGCCATTAGTTCCACATGTACAACGTAACGTAAGTAACTACTGTGGCTGAAATTTGCTTACCCTTTCTAACTTGTGATATGAGTACATGTGATTCAAGTGGCACTCATAAATAAGAAAACTCCCATCTATTAGATAAGAAAACTCCCATATATTAGATAAGAAAACTCCCATCTTTCCATGCTCGAAACCTTTCTTTGAGGCAAAAGACATTCCAACAACCACAACATGTGCTAACTGAATGCTACCCAAAGCTGTCTGCAGTTGAGTTGAGATATATCATATATTTTGCTTCAGAATGGGGAACTTCTTGGTTGCCCGATCCCAAATCTGATAGGCTCAGTAGAATAGTCCCATATGAGAAAAGGGTACTCGAACCGAGCATACAACATCTAGATCATCTCAACTCGTTCCCCATTGGTTTTGAGTTGGACGACCACAAACTTAACAAGTTACACTGCAGTCTGCGATGTTGTGAATATATTTCTCAGGATTAATATCAATTTGGGTGTATCCCAAACTATGGATCTCATGTTACGTTTCTAGGACGACAGTAATTGAATGCTAGAATAAATAATTATTTGTTTCCATCTCCCCTTTGACAGTATGTCGTGAAAGAGTGAGTTTCGGCATAGTTCTCTTAACTTCTACCTGCAAACGATTTTATCCGTAGACTCATAGAGCTCATGGTCCTTTCGTATAGGTTTTGTTATTGTGTACCACTGCCGTTTCTTGGAAATTTACGAAGTGTACATCCTGAATGTGCAACTGATAAGGCTATTGCTTCCGTTTAATACTTCATACTTTGCTTCTTGTAGTTACAAAATGGTCTGAGATTTCATTTCATATACTATCACCAGTACAATGTATTGCTTAGATTTACTTCATTTATCTATTTATTTCTTAATTCTACTGGTTTCCACAGGAATGTATCAAATTCGAGAGGCTAATCAGATGGTTGAGGAGTTTATGCTTGCTGCTAATATTTCAGTTGCAGAAAAAATCTTGAAACATTTTCCTGTGTGTTCACTACTCAGGTACAGTGCTAATTACTTACCTCGTCATGCTACACACTCTGAAGGTTTGGTTCTGTTGCGTTTTGCCCTACTGGGAAATTGATTGGTAGACTTGAAGAAGCAATCTTTGAAATCAATTTTTTTTTTTAAAATAACTATTCCATAATTTCATTGGTGCACATTCAGGTAAGATGACCTATACACAATGAATTCAAACAAAAATTAGTGGCTATATGCCTCTTTCAGCCTAAAGGAATTGTCCACTTTTCTGAGCTTCTTTTGTTATTCTTAATATGTAACTGAACTTAGTTTGACATGGATTCAGGCGTCATCCAAGTCCAACCAAAGATATGCTTGAGCCTTTGCTGCGTACTGCAACTGCTGTTGGTCTGGGATTGGACGTGTCATCTTCAAAAGCTCTCGCTGATTCACTCGATCGTGCTGTGGTAAGATAAATCCCAGTTCAACAATATCCTCCAAGCGTTACTTAAAGTGGTCAACTTCATAATGTCTTTTACGTTTTAGAAATGGGTATCTTCCGTTTTATCATCAGAAGTTGTCTATAATTGAATAAATTTACTCAAATATAAAAGATATTCTACAGGCTGATGATCCATATTTTAATAAACTTATCCGGGTATTAGCAACTAGATGCATGACGCAGGTAAAATTTCCACACATAGCACAACTAAGCTCTAATTACAATTTAGACTCGTTTTTTTTAGCGTTTCTGACCTGTTCATTTTTTCCCTGGTTTACACATTTAGGCAGTTTATTTCTGTAGTGGGGATCTCACTCCTCCAGAATTCTTGCATTATGGTCTTGCGGCTGCTCTTTACACTCATTTCACTTCTCCAATTCGAAGATATGCAGGTTAGTAATTAGCTTATCAATAAAAATAAAATTTCCGGCCTTAAAAACGCCTTCTGATATCATATGCATCTTGTACTTGAGATTTGATAATCCGAGTTGGTAACCTTCACTTTCGTGCAGATGTCATTGTGCACAGGTTGCTTGCCGCAGCTTTGGGGATTTACAAGCTTCCACCAATATTCCAAGACAGGCCTCGACTTACCAGCATTGCTGACAGTAAGATAATGTTTCTGTCAAAGCCTTTTTTTTACTTCTTGCGCACAGAAGGCCATAATATAGTGCAGATTCTTGATTCCCCTTTCCTCGAGTTTATGTCACTTGTTGCTATGCACATTACTGATGCTTGCCATATTCCAAATTATGTTTTTTTATTCGTTTCAGTTTTTCAGAATTTATCTTTTTTCTTGCAGGCCTACAGATACTGAAGCAAGAATAGTGAAGATAAGATCCAACGGTTTTATTGTCTTTGTGCCCAAGTATGCTTTCTATAATTTCTTTTAATCTTTTCCTCACAACCATTTAAATGGCCAATGTATCAAACTACGGGAATATTATGGGATTCTAATACTGCACTTGAGAGAAACCAGAATGTACTACAGTAATATACTAATATATTGATAGGAGGCGAGCTCCAATTGCTTAAAGCAATTAGAAGTTTAGCCCAGCCTGCTGCCTGCTTCAATCGCTTAAAGCCCGAAGGAGAAGACTAACCTACGAACTGAACCATAATGTCGAAATACATATTTGTAAAATAGCTTGATGCCTGACCCTTGAATGTCTTCTTATATTTTGAAACTGATGACTATAACATTGTTGAAATGTCACAGGTATGGTATAGCAGGGCCAGTGTACTTAACATCGAGAGAAGTGAAGGGTGGAGGAGAATGGTTTGTGGATGAGGAGCATCAGAAGGTAAGGAAGATGGATGGTAGCATTAGTTATAGCGTTTTACAAGCAGTCAGAATTCACATGGAAGTTGTCGAACCACAACCCAATCGACCGAAGCTCCAACTCACTCTCATTTAGAAGATAAGTATTCATACTCCCCTCAAAACTTGTTCAATTGAAACAGAAGAAATCAATACATGGAATCCATAGAAAGTTTTTATAGTTTCGGTAACCTGCAAGTAAAACTTCAGTAAGTAGTAATCAGCTCCAACCCTTTTGTCTTATCACAGGGTTGAAGTATACCACCTAATTAATATGTATTCTGTTCATCTTACTGAGAAGTTAAGTTTATCGTAAGAATTACGAAATTGCATTGGAAACCACGGCAAATTCTGTTTCAGTTATCTGCTAGCATTTGTTTGTAGCATTGTACCAGAAATTACAGTTGTTTATATCATGCCGAGTTTGCGATATGCTTATACCAGGTTGGAATTGTATTTTCTCTCACTCTCTATACTATTTTTTTTTGAGAATTCGACTACGGTCTACGTTAGTCGTTACAAGGCATTGATGCATCATGGAGATGTAATGAGCACGATAACTGCCTAATTTAAACTGAGACAGAAAGAGGCCTGAAGCCCGACAAATTTTTACATTATTCATAGCCTAAATTACATAGGATAAATCTTTGACGGCAACTGCTTCCACCGAGACTCGATCCCACGACCTCATGGTCTTAAGAGGGGTGTCCAACTGTTACACCAGAGGATGGTGGACCTACTACTATTATTTCTATTATTTTGGGAAGCGGTTGAGTAGCAATGGTTGCATCAAAAAGAAAAAAGAGTATCAAATAGCAATGGATCTTTTTTTTTTTTGTTAAAAGAAGCAATGGATCTTATTATTAATTAAGTGCGGAGGCAGTCAAACAAGAAACAAACACCCAACCCTAATGTTGGATTTAAATCAAACAAGGATGATGAAGAAGAAAAAACAAGATAGTAACTAAAATTGGTAGGTAGTTTATTTTGTTGTTACATTAAACATTTTATTCCCTTTGAAGTTATTCCGTTGTTTGGCCTGTTATGGCCGGCCTGCAGTTGTTTTTGTATGGTAAACTACACAACACTTTGCTCAACAAGATGGGTGTGGCGGAATGAAGTAAACAAAGAAAAACAATAAACATTACTAAGAACACAGAGATTTACGTGATTCCGATGGTGAGACTTGCTCCATGTCGAATAACGACGCGATGATTTCTGCTATGATAAGAAAACAAGTTACACAAGAGATTTTGTAAGAATGAATATCTTATTCCCAAGGTTTTAGTTTATATATACCACTAACGCCCTGATCTCACCGAGACACTGCTTAACCGACTCTCTTTTAATTTCCAAAATATAAATGAATATCGTTAACATTAGTAATGACATTAACATGAGACTTGCTTAGCACACCAACCCTGTCGTGGAGATCAACCTTGCTAAACGAGTCTAAAATTTCGTGCCGAAGCTTCCAAGTGGGTTAGCAGATTGCAAGTTGGGTTAGATATCAACCCATATTCAAGACACTTCAACAAGTTCAAAATCAAGTCTAAAATTTCGTGCCGAAGCTTCAAAGCGGGTTAGCAGATTGCAAGTTGGGTTTGATATCAAACCCATATTCGAGACACTTTCAACAACTTCCATATCAATTCTAATGACACAGGAAGCTTCTCCAATTCTTCAGAATCATATGTATAGTCAAACAACTATATTCACACTTGAAATGACCTCATAAAAAACTCGTCATACAAATCGACCGTTGTAACTTATGGTTAACCCTTACGACCCTACTTAACGTAAAATTGAGGCTCTTTTTTTTTGAGAGAAGGCATTGGTACATCGTGAAGATGTGATGAGCACGATAACCGCTTTTATTTAATGTACTTTTATAATATGCTATAGTAATGTTGCTTATCACGCTTGGTCGAGCCACTCTGACCTTGAAAAGAACGACGACACTAGCTTGAATCTTGTCTGAGCTGAGAGTAGGCCCGTGCCTGCAAAACCCGGACTGTCCCACTATATTCAAATTTCAAAAAAAAAACATTTAAAAAAAAAAAATAAACTAATAACTTACCGAACAAACATAAAAGATAGAAAATATAAAAGATAAGAGGTAAATTACAAACTCACCAAATAATAAATTACAAATTTATCGAAAATTCTTATGGGATATATAAATTATTACAAACTTACTCGAAAATAAGATATATAAATTACAAACTTACCCAAAAATAAATCACAAATTAACTTACCCAAAAAATTACATTCTCTAATCTTTAATCCTTAGTATTTTAAGAGAAAATAAAGATCTTATGAGATGTAATTGACATTACTTAATCTTTAATAGTGATAAAAAAGTGAGTCTTGTCTGACTTTGCCCCAACTCGGGCTCACTATCTGACGTCGGGCCGGACTGATCTGTCGGGATACCCAGGATAAAACTTGGATTGGCTTTGTGACGCCCCAAGCCTTAGCAGTTATCCATATCGTCCTGGCTTTTACCACCACAAGTCCAAGCCCACACGTACGGAGTTTTGTTTTTGGCGAAGGCTCCACAAGCCCATCCAAAGGATCGATACTTACTAAGCTTGAGCTTGCACTAATAGCTTAGACTTCGAACACCCACATCTAAGAATCATCGACTCTGATATTACTTGTAATGCCTATAACTCAGGCTTCGAACACTCTCGCGAGCGATGTGAAATATCACAGCCCCTCCACCCTCAGCGAAGAATCGTCAATTATCGATACTGTTTCAGCCTTTACCACCCTATGTCCTAAGCCCACAGGTACGGTGTTTTGTTCTTGATGGAGGCTCCACGAGCTCACAAAAAATGTCTAGGTACTTACCATACTTGGTCGTACACTTATAGCTCAGACTCCGGACACTCTCCCGAACAATGTGGGACTAACACAGACCTGACCCAGATAAGCAACAATGTTCTATACTATAGTATTTGTGTTGTACTTTGTTTTTGTTAATTATTGTGATTGCAATTTCTTTCTATTTGGTATATAATTTCACCCCCTTGATTAATTTTAGATTCACCACTAGTTATATATATTTGGTGTTTCTGATATTGCTTTTCAATTTATTTCCTTGGTAAAAGTATATAGCTATACCAATAAGCCATCTTAGTAATATCACTCATCAGTTGCTTCAAACGTAATTTATAACTTAAACAAAGTCAATAATTAAAATTAAATTAATCGAGGGAGAATATTAGTTAAGCTAAACTGTTTATTAAAAAAGGACAGTGTTCTTGATCTCTTTGTTTAAACAATTTATCATGGCAACTATTCGCATTAAAATAATATTTGCTCCTAGACAAAAATATAATTCCAGAGTCTGCATTTTTTATATTTTAGGCAGCTCATAAGTCATAAGCTAATCATGTTATTAATAAAATAGATTTCATACATGTTAACTTGAGGAATCTCTGTTAGCAACTACAGTAATTTCATAGTACATGTTGCCAAATTCTCTTCTCATGAATGTTTGAATGGAAACAAAATGTTGTGGAAGTAGGTTTAAACTTGGGTCCATTAGCTATTCTTTTGGCCAGCGCTTTGGGGAAACCTAAATAGTTTTCGGGGTGTGAAGACTTGGTAAAAAATTGGTCAATTTTGTTTGACAATTTTATTTAGGGAAATACTTCTCCACCTCAGCTCTCTCTCTCTCCACCTCACCTCACTCTCTCTCCACCTCACCTCTACCTTCTCCGATTAGGTCGCCGGCCGGAAAATTTTCCGGCCGGCGACCATTAAAAAAAAAAAAAAAATTTCACTCTCTCTCTCTAGACACCCCTTCGCCGGAGTTTCTAGAGAGAGTGAATTTTTTTTTTTCCGGCTGGCGACCAAATCGGAGAAGACAAAGAGGTGAGATGGAGAGAGAGTGAGGTGAGGTGGAGATAGAGTGAGGTGAGGTGGAGAGAGAGTGAGGTGAGGTGGAGATAGATTGAGGTGAGGTGGAGTGTTTTTTTTATTTCCCCTTAAAATTTATTTCCCCGGAAAATCTCTAAGTTGTCAAAATTACATTTTCGCTTTATTTAGACAAAATAACATTCTTTTACCTTTTATAATACCCTTTTTGTAAGTGTTTTTGAGTTGGAGGACCAAATATTAGTGGGTTAATAAGGTTCTCCTCCACCATAGATGAAATATGAGGTGCAGGTCCAAATTTCAGCTTTTGTGGTATCCCAAGTAAAAAGGTGTTTTGGAAGTTGTGTTTTTTTTTTCTTTTCTCTTTTTACCCTTTTCAAATCTCTCTCTCTAATTAACGCATTTTCTTTCTCTTTCATATTTCTCATTCTCAGTTTCTCTCTCAACTTAATGGGAGATTTACTTTCTCTCTCTAAAATATATCCACTTAAAACCTATTGCTCATCATCTTCTAACCTGATTCAACTTAGAGTTACAAATTGTTGGTAAAAGTATATAATTGTAAAACACTAAATAAATTTCTAATCCAAATCATGAAGTAAAACAAAACCTCATCTTTTTTTTCTCTTAATGTTTTTTCCATCGATTTACTCAGTTTTAAAAGAGTTCAGACCTTAGTTTCTTCTTTCTTGATTGAAGACTGATTAATCAATTTTAAGATCAATTGATAACACCAGAAACTTGTACGAAACTAAACTCAACTTCAAAGTTGAACCACATCTTCTTCTTCTTCTCTTCAAAGCCTTAGATTTACTTTCTCTCTCTAAAATAACTTAATATGAAAAAGAAATAAAACTTTAAAGATAGCGAAAATAGGAAAAATCTGGAGAGAAATTCCAAACTGGAAAAGAATTCTCGGTACAGAAAAAGAATAAAAATAGGAAATATGGAGAGAGAAAATTCCCAGGCTAGTACATAAAATAATTCCCGGTACACAAGAAAATTCCCAGTACATAACTAAATGACCAGTACATAAAACAATTCCCGGTACACAAGAAAATTCTCAGTACAAAAAGTATCTAGTACATAACCAAATGTCTAGTACATAGAACAGTTCCCGGTACACAAGAAAATTTCCAGTACAGAAGTTTCATTCGCCTCATATTTCTATCTTTGTCCTTATTTTGTCAAGGTTGCAACGTGAAATCTTTTTCTTAAACAGAGAGTCAGAGATTAATAGATTTTGGAGAAATTTCCAAAAATTTTATAAAAGGGGAAAACACCATGGAATCATTTGGAGACTGATTAAAGATTTTATACCCATTTTGATCTATCTAACCTTAGAATGCATATATAAACAGAGAGAGAGAGAGAGGTTTCAGCAGGTAATCTTGTAAAATTGATTTGGGGAGGAGAGAAATGGTTAGGTCGGTGGATGTTTTAGAGATGGGGTTGGGCGAGATTGATGGATCGAGTTAGGAGATTGTAACTGTGGGCGTGTGGGTTTATACATTTATAGAGAGAGATGGGAAAAGGAAGTTTGGACATTGAAGAGAAAGAGAGGGAGACTATGTACATACAAAAATTCCAATATAAAAGTGTCACGTACATAACCAAAGGGCCAGTACATAAAATATTTCCCGGTACACGAGATAATTGCTAATACAAAAGTGACCTAGAAATAAAAAAAAATGTATAGTTAATAAAACAATTTCCGGTACACAAGAAAATTCCCAGTGAAAAATGTTTCGTAAGTAACCAAATGTCCTGTACATTTCAAAATTCCCGGTTCATGTGAAAGTTCCCACGTTTCTTTGTCATGTGGAAGTTCATTGTACATTTTTTAGTTTCATTTGTTTCATATTTCTATCTTTTACCGCATTTTGTCAAGGTTGCAACTCTGAATTTTTTTTCTTAAACGTTTAAATTTTTCAATTTAGGAGTTATCCTTAACTTGATCTACGTTGACTATTTTATTTTCTTTACTAAAAAAATTCCGGTACACAAGACAATTCCCGGTACACAAGAAAATTCTCAGTACAAAAGTGTTTAGTAAATAACCAAATGGCTAGTAAATAAAACAATTCCCGGTACACGAGATAATTCTTAGTACAAAAGTGACCTAGAAATATAAAAAAATTGTATAGTACATAAAACAATTTCCGGTACACAAGAAAACTCCAGTAAAAAATGTTTAGTAAATAACCAAATGACCAGTACATAAAACAGTTTTCGGTACACAAGAAAATTCCCAGTACAAAAGTGTTTAGTACATAACCAAAGGCTAATAAATAAAACAATTCCCGATACACAAGATAAATCTCAATACAAAAGTGTCCTGTAAATAAATAATTTCTGATACACAATAAATTACCCATTATCATATATCGTACAGTTACAATGTTTTGTAAATAAATAATTTCCGATACAAGATAAATCTTAATGTAGGTTACAGACTTATACATGGTACATTTCCTAATTTACAGTACATTTCCTAATTTACTGTATATTCCAAAATGTGAGTACATTAGATTATGCACATTTCTAAATGTAGGTTGCAAACTTCTATACGGAGTACATTAGACAATGTACTGCACATTTCAAAACGACATGAACTTAAGGTTGAAATATCACCAAAACATAATTTTTCAACATATACATTCGTGTGCAATACACATGTCTATTAGTAATTAAGCAAAAATACAGTAAATGTTACAAAATACGGTAAATTGTTTCACTAAAATTATTTATGTTTTGGAAGAAATGTATATGACATTTGATTATAAATGGAATGAAACCTGAAAAGAAAAATATAAATCTGTAGATAAATTTGAAACTTGAAAGACTAATATAAATAGAATGAAATATTTGACAAAAAATAATGCAACATCTATCCAAAAAAGAAAAGAACTTTAAGATTTTAAGAAAATATCATACCTAAAATAAAAGAAAAAAATTACAAAGAGAGAAAGTATTTAAAGTACATTTCCTAATGTGGGGTACAGACTTGTACAAGGTACATTTCCTAATTTACAGTACATTTCCTAATTTACTGTATATCCCAAAATGTGAGTACATTAGATTATGCATATTTTCAAATGTAGGTTGCAAACTTCTATAGGAGTACATTAGAAAATGTACTGCACATTTCAAAATGACATGAACTTACGGTTGAAGTTTTACCAAAACATAATTTGTCAACATATACATTCGTGTGCAATACACGTGTCTATTTGTACATAAGCATAAATACAGTAAATGTTACAAAGTACAGTAAATTGTTTCACTAAAATAACTTATGTTTTGGAAGAATTGTATATGACTTTTGATTATAAATGGAATGAAACCTGAAAAGGGAAATATAAATCTGTAGATAAATGGAATTAAAAATTTGACAAAAAATAATGCAACATCTATCCAAAAAAGAAAAGAACTTTAAGATTTTAAGAAAATACCATACCTAAAACAAAAGAAAAAAACTCACAAAGAGAGAAAGTATTTAAAAAGAGGAACAAAAATATATTTGTAGAAAGAGAAAAAATTTATTTTAGATTTGAGAGAGAGAGAGAGATGGAGAGGATGACTGTGGATAATAGAATGTAGAGAGAGAAAGTGGAGAATAAAGTGTAGAGAGAGAAACGTGAAAAGCCGGATTTTTTTATGGCATTTCTGTAATTTCGGGGTGGCAATTTATGTAAATAAGAGTAAAAGTTTCCCTAGTGTTGTAATTTCCCACCATCACTTGATTATTGGACCTGCCCCTCATTTCTTGTGTGCAGTGGGCCTGCTTCTCTTTTTGGAGAAAGGAATGGGCCTTTTGCCCAACCCCTCTTTTTGTAATATCCAAATATCATTTTTACCTTTATGTTTTTAAAACGACATTTTTACCCTCGTATAATAGCAAAATGACAATTTTTACACTTATGTGGTATGAATGACAATTTTACCCTTTTATACTAGTAAAATCTCTTTCTTCTTTATGATCCATACATTGTCAAATTTTTATTTTTATCTTGTTTTATTAACAACTTGATATTCTAACTCTTAAATTAGCAAAGTGACACAAGTGTAAATAATTTTGACAACATAAGGCTAAATATGTAATTTTGACAACATCAAGATGAGAATATAATTTTGACCGCATAAAGATTAAAATGTAATTTTAGCTAAACCTGTCAACGGATATCCGAGTATTCGACATCCGATCCACATCCGTATTCGAATTTTACAAAAATATCCGAAATTTCGGATATTCCTTATCGGATATCAGATACGGATACACTAATATTCGATTCGATAAATATTCGTATCCTATAAGTAATATAAAAAAATAATATTTATTCATAATAATATATAAAATGTATGGTTGAGATTTATCATTTAGATTTAATGGTTAAAAATTTAAAGGAAAAATTTGAAATTTTGCTAAAGTTTCGGATATCGGATATTATCCAATATCCGTTAATATTATCGGATTCGGATATTGATTTATAATATCCGTCGGATAATTATCGGATACGAATATTCGGATAGCTTATCGGATTCGGATACGGATATGCCTATATTTGATCCGATAAGCTACCGTTTACAGGCCTAATTTTAGCAACATAAAGATAGACTTTATTTTGAGTTGTCTCCTTTTAGTGTCCTATTTCTAAAAGTTAGTTGTCAACCAAAATAATTTGATGGAATAATAAATGACAACCAAACGAAAGAACTCTCTAACCCTAATTCCAAATCGAGATCTCCATCTAGGTATTGTGCCCTCTCTAGAGATAACTCTCTAACCCTAGTCCCACATTGAGACCTCGACCAGTCTTAGAGCATCTCCAATGGGACACTCAATCTCTAACAATTAGAGTGCCACTTATTGTTTTTTGAAGTTTTTGTTAAAAAACCATCTCAAATGGTACACTTTATTAGACAATCTAACATGAGGTAGACACATTTATTAGTGTCTAGAAAGAGAACCTCTAAAATGAGAGTGTCTACTTGAGACTCTCTAAGTGTTACTTTAAAATTCCAACCAATGGAAAACTTTGTTTTCAACTACTTTTTGCCTTTCAACAAAAAAAAAAACTACTTTTTGCCAATTGGATTGAAGAGGGACATGTGTATTACGTATAAAGACTTTAGAGATCTCCATTGGAGACCAACAAAACTTAGAGTGTCTCTATATTTTTTTTTTTTTTTTTTGAACAAAACAATTACATAAAACCAAGCGTTTGACCCCATTACAAAAACAGTTCAAACGGAAATAGCCACAAAAGGGTTATAAGAAGAACCCGTTACAAATTCTGGATCAAAATAGAAGAAGCAAGTGAGTGAGCGTCACTATTGCTTGAGCGGTGACAGTAACCCACCTCAATCTGTCTGTACAGCACTACATCTCTTAAAGCCTTAATTTCATGCGTATATCTCCATGGGACATCCATATCAACGGTGGATACTAGGGTAATCAAAACCCTAGCATCGCCTTCCATTATAAAAGACTGGATTCCCATTTCAGCTGCTACCTCCACCGCACAAAACCCTCCCTGTATCTCACTAAACATTGGTGATTTTGGTTCTATTTCTTTAACCCTCGAATGGATCACCACTCCTTTCCAGTCTCTAGCAATGGCGGCACAGGAAGCTCTGGTTCCTGTATATGCTCCATCAAAATTGATTTTGATTTTACCTTGGGGGGGAGGACACCATCTGTTAACCTGCAACATGTTATTAGGTGAGTGATCTAAAGAAAGTTCAGGGATATACCTGAGTGATTCTCTCGTTTCCCACCAGCACCGATTCAGATCCGGATCCTTATGATTGAACAACTTGTCGTTGCGAGTTTTCCACCAATTCCACCAAAGATAAGTAATTTTATACCACTCCTTCTCTTCAATAGGTTTTCTAGTAAGAATACTTGCTAAAACTTGAATGGGATCTGTATCTATGTGATGAAGGTATAAAAGATTGGAGACATTGAGCAACTCTCTGTATTTAGGGCACTCCCCAAAGAGATGGTAAGTATTTTCTTCTACTCCTGTCTCACAAAGTTTACAAATCATATCTGTTTGGATTCTTCTTCCTATGTTGCTAAGGGTCGGTATACCATTGTGGACCATCTTCCAAATGAAATTCTGTATCTTTGGTTCGATCGATTTCATTTTCCAGAATTCCTTCCAAGGGAAATTAGTGGCCTGAGGAGACATTATAGGTAAAACTTTAATTTCTTTGTAGAAAGATTTGGTGTTAAATTTACCATTCTCGGTTTTCTGCCAAATAAGCTGATCCCTTTGAATATAAGGAGATAGTTGAATTTGTGTGATGGCGTTTACTGTAGTAGGATGAAAGTGATATTGTATTAGTGGTAAGTTCCATTGATGAAGATTGGGGATAATCAAATCAGACACCCAAAATATGTTAGTAGGTAGTTGGTTGATCACAGTAGGGATTTTACTATCTGAATTTGGGATCCAAGGATCTGAAGTAATCTTTACTCTTGATCCATCGCCTATTAACCATAGTACATTGTCGAACAGAGTCCCTTTAATATCATTGATGGCCTTCCATAGTTCCGAGGATGTAGTTGGTCCATTTTCATGCCAGAAGTCGTCAACCTTTAAATACTTTGATTTTAATAGTCTAACCCACACTGCATTATCCTCTGTTATAAACCTCCATGTCAATTTGGCTATTAATGATCTGTTAACCTCTTCAATGGATCTAACACCCAGTCCTCCCGACTGTTTAGGGCTAGTGATAATGTCCCATTTTATAAAATGCATCTTTTTCTCCTCATTAGTATGATCCCACCAGAAGTTCCTTTCTATTTTTTCGAGGTCATGGATTACTGTCTTTGGCAAGAGATGAAAACTGCATGGGTAAGTAATATAGGAGGATAATACTGATTTTAATAGAACAGTTCTGCCTGCCTGTGTAGTATATTTTTGCTTCCACCCACTTAGTGCATTACTGAATTTATCCTTCAACCAATTGTAACTTTGAATTTTGTTCCCTTTTTTGAGAATAAGTGAACCCAAATATTTCTCTTGATCTGTCATCAATGGTGCCGAAAGGTGTTCGACAAAGTGATTTTTCATCTCTTGTGGGACTCCCCTGCTAAAGATAATGGAGGACTTATCAAAATTTACCTGCTGACCCGAGAACGCCGAGTATTGATTCATAAGATGTGTGATGGCTTGAAGATTGTCTTTATTTGCTTTTCCAAAAATGATTAGATCATCTGCAAACAGCAAATGTGTGATGCTGGGGCTAAATGTTCTTACTCTGTAACCTGTAAATAAACTCCGAGACTCATAATAATCAAATAATAGAGAGAGTGACTGGGAGGATAGAATAAACAGGTAGGGAGATAAAGGGCATCCTTGCCTGAGGCCCCTAGAGGCCTTGAAATCTCCAATCATCGTCCCATTAAGTTGAATATTAAAACTAGTAGAGTTGATGCAGGACATAATAAGGGCTAGGAGAGAGCCCTTAAGGCCTTTAAAATTATGTTGAGATAGTCCCAATTGACCCTATCATATGCCTTCGACATGTCCATTTTTAAAGAAAAAACCCCATTTTTCGAATTGTTATTGTTCATAGAATGGAGAAGCTCTTTAGTGATGGTAATGGTATCAATGATCTGCCGATTTGGGACAAAAGCATTTTGCGCCCAAGAAATACAATTTTCCAAGAAAGGTCGGAGTCTATTGGCAATAATTTTAGTGATGAACTTGTAGACCGTATTGCATAGGGATATCGGTCTAAAGTCCGAGGCCTTACTCGGATTCCTAATTTTGGGTATAAGGGCGATGGTGGTCTGGTTAATAGTGGGATCGATTGAACCTGTCATAAAAGCCTGCTGGATATAGAGAGTCAACTCCTTTCCGATTAAGTCCCAATTGTGCTGATAAAAGAAACATGGTAGCCCGTCCGGACCCGGACTCTTAATCGATCCCATTGTCAAGACTACCCCCTTTATTTCCTCAAAAGAAGGGATTCTGGAGATATGGGTCAGGTCTTCAGCCGAGATCACCTTAAAACCTGCAAGGATTTCGGTCGGCGGCAGAGAAACATTCTCGGCCGTAAACAAATTCTGAAAAAAGCCAATAAATTCATTAGATATTTCGCCAATATCTTGGGTTACCTGACCTGTCCCTAGAGTAAGTTGTTGGATAGTGTTCTTCTGACGACGTGTGGCCATGGCGAAATGGAAAGCTTTAGTGTTCCTGTCGCCATTATGAACCCATCTCGATTTGGCCCTTTGTTCTGCCTGACAACGTTGTAGATTCTCAAGATACAAAATTTCTTCCTGAATTTTACTTTCTGTATCCAGTATTTCTGCATTAGACGTAACTGCCTGTATGTCCAATAATCTTTTCCTAAGGATAGCCAACCGATTTTTTACAACTCCAAAAGTTTTTCTGCTCCAATGTTTAATCGAGTGTTTGACTAGTTGGGTCTTTTGCGTAAATGAGCCTCCAATATTTTGTCATTGTTCTTCAAAGACCGATCGATAAGCCTCATGTTTAGTCCAGAATACTTCGAATCTAGATATAGTTTTTGCTGGGCTGCCTTGAACTTGAAGCTTAAGCAAAATTGGGCAGTGATCGCTGTTATATCTTGGTAAATGCAATACTCCAGCCTCCGGATATTTCAGCAACCACTCATCATTGCAGAGTACTCTGTCTAGTCTCTCCTTTGTAAGGTGATGTATAGCTTTGCAATTAGTCCAGGTATAGGCTGGTCCATTGAACCCCAGATCTATTAATTTTGCTTCATGAATGAATCTCTGAAAATTATTCAAAAACGGTATATTAGAATTGGCACCCCATTTTTCAGATCTATTAGCCAAGGCATTAAGGTCTCCTAGACAACAGAAAGGGTTAGAGATAGTTCGAATTCTATTGAGGACATTATTCCAAAATGGTTGTCTATTGTGGACCTGCGGAGGTCCATATATAAACAAGATATCCCAATTAGACAACAGATTCGGAGTAGACACAGTAGCATGAATAATATTAGGAGAAGAATAATGTATAGTAAGATTAATGTCTGCCGTCCAATGAAGGAGGAGACCTCCACTACGGCCGACAGAAGGGACTGAAAAATACTTAACTAAATTACATTTATTAAATTGAACAAGCGGAATATAATTAGAAAGTCTCGTTTCGGAGAGGAATACAATAGAGGGATTAGTCGAACCAAGGAACTGAAATAGAGTGTCCTTTGTCGGGGTGTTCCCAAGTCCCCGACAATTCCAAGCAAATAGATTCATTTTGAAGACGGCATTTGGGTTGCCGGCACCCGTTCTGAAACATCAACGTTTTGATGAACTTTATTAGTCTTTTTGAAATGTCTTTTGAGGCGAACTTCAGCCAACGGCATTTCCTCGTCCATTGCCACCAATTCGGAAGAATCCCGTTCAGGTCGACGATGAGTACTGTCATTATCATTGGTGAACAAGTCGTTGGAGTATGTAGATGTAGACGTGACTCCTTTTGTAGTCTGGATCTTACATCGCTTAACCTGGCATAAACTAGAGATTAGATTTCCATAATTAGATCTGATTTCAGGATATTTCTCACACACATTTTCAACCCCAATATTATTGTCATTATTTAATTTAATATTGCCAAATTGGGGAAGAATATCCAGGCCGAAAGAGCCCAGTTCTTTGATAGGATTCTTGGTCGAAAAAGGCATTTTACAGGATTCCGAAAATTTTGGAGTCATGGCCACCATAATCTTATTTCGTTGTTCATCTGTAAGATTTTGTTTAAGGAAATCATTGTAAGCTAACATGGTGTTACAGAATTTAATAGAGTGGCCCATAATACCACAAAAAAGGCAAAACCTAGGAAGCTTTTCTACTATGATTTCAATAGAAACAAGTTTATGATTTGAGAGTTTTAAATTGACTCTCGGAATTAATGGCGAAATGACACTTAGTTCAACTCGAACCCGGCCAAAGAAGCTCCATTTCATAGCCTCTTCAGCCGTTGTGGGAATGAAATTTCCCAAGGTGGAGGCAAGCCTATTTACTATGGTACTGGTTAGGTGGCTAATCGGAATTCCGTGAAATTGGACCCAAAACCAGGCTGACTCAAAAACATGGTCTCCCGGGAGTTTATCCGGCTGACATTGTTGAAGGATTATAAGTTCATCCTGTAGGACCCAAGGCGAACTTTCAATCGCTATCTCCAACTCCGTCGCAGTGCAAAACTTAATGAGGAAGTGATTGTCCTTGATCTCAGTCATGGTGAACTTGTTTGGTCCGTGTATAACCCTGGATAGCCGAGACATAGCCTATCCAATCTCTATCTTCTTGGAACTTTGCATCCATATAACACCATATTTAGTAACATTCGACTCTCCCGTCGGAAGGTCATCTCCTTCGACTGTAATAGGAGTCTGATCGTTTGTCGTTAAAGCTTCAAATTGATTCAGGAATTGAGTGTTCGTAGGATCCATGATAGTGTAGAACTAGCGAAACAACTTGGAACAAAGTACTGAAAACAACAAGGAGGAGACTAAATCTCACTCGGGATCTCCTAAAGAGCGACAAATGGTGGATTCACTGCTTTATTTAAGCATGAATCGAGAAAAAACCCTAGAAAAGGGCTGAGAACCGCTCAATAACCGTGAGTAAAGTAGAAAGTAACTGAAAAAGTGGAAGTTAAAACACTTTATTTTAAAAATTCGCCACCAAAATAGGAGGCTCCGGCAGAACACACCAAATTGTAACTGAAAACTCCGCTGCAGAGCTATTTATAATGTATACTTTAATAACCCAAGTGTAGAGTGTCTCTATATTAACATTTAGGAAATAGAATCTTTATTATTGACACTTAGGATTTATAGTGTTTGTTAGAGTACCCCATTGGAGATGCTCTTACCAAATAGACTCTTAGTTCAAGTGAATCAAACCTTGGCAGCGAGGTCTGATGCTATTTGGTGTAGATTACACGCACAACTTCCGACTTTGTCAGCCACACATAACCAAGATGTATACAACACTTAGGGATACAAAATGACGATAAAGTTTCAAATAGTTAATCATCTCATACAACAATAATTCGGTAGCATTTTTTCATACACAATTTTTCCATCTCAAACCAGGACCACTGCCCTCCAACTGACCCTGCTCATCTTCCTTGTCAAAATTTTTTCAGCATATTTCCTAGATCTTTTGAGATCGTTTGTGCAATATTTTGCAAATTGTGCACATACCTCTCAGTAGAGCAAACATCAAGGTTGTCCAAAGCCAATACCTTCACCTTTTCCATTACATCCTGCGATCTCAAATTGATACTATTAAATCGGTATCTGCTTCTTGGAAAACAACAGTAATCACACAAATAACAAGCCCTAGAAATGCCATGACAAATAAAATTGGCAATCTCACACCAAAAGCAGTTTTCATTTTGAAATAAAACCTATTCTAGTATTACCTCAAAGCTCTCTTCAGTGTCTTCTAATTTTTCTTCATCTTCCACAAAATTCTCTTCACATTTTTCCAGCTCATACCAGACTCCATTTTTTACGTCATCATCATCAACAATGGCAAGATAGTCAACCACCTTCTCAACATCTTCCGTCTGTTCATAGATCACACGGCAGACGACCACAAAAAGATGATAACAAACTACACATAGATGTTATAAGAAAACAGAGTTGAGGTTAACAATACCTTCTTTAATTTTCTAACAGTCGCATAAATTTTAGGCATATATGCGTAAGAAGCAGCCAGATAGATCTCCAATTTAGCATTGCATGAAGTAATTAAATCCTAAAGAAACATAAAGATATACATTGTCAAAAATACTACCAAAAATAAAATCAGACAAATCTTTATACAATTAAATAGATTACCTGCCAATGCTTCATTTCCTTATCTACCTCTTCTTTCTTAGATTGGTCGGTACATCGATCATTACCTTCGTAAAAGGGTCCAAAATGGTCAAGCAAAGGTATCAACTTACTCCCTAGATTACTAAACATATGCTTCAGACCTTCATCCTTGCCTCCACGAGGCAAATGAGGCAAATCATCAACGGTATTGATAAAGTTTTCCGCAACTTGCCTATAAAGAACAACATCCAAACATAGACATGATAAACACTCTTTACACAGTGTAATCTGTATTACAAGAAATTAATTACAAGAAATCAATTAGGTTTGATACATCATAACTGCCATGACATTGTCACATAAAACCCTAAAACGGATAGAAGCTAACTAGATGCAGAGTCAGGTTTCAGGTGGGATAAAGAAAACAACCCTAATTTGATTAAGGAGAAGAAGGATTTCAATTAAAAGACCTGATTGATCGTTGGTTTAGAATTGGGGGAAGGTTCAGCAAAACAAGAAAAAGAGGTTCTAAAGAGAAAATGGCTTAGAATTTGAAAAGGAAAAAAAGAGGTCAAAATCAGATGGTTATAAAACCCTAGATATCCATCCATACCTGCACTCCTTAGATAAAATAAGAAGAGTATCCATCAGTCCGTCAAGATATTTTCCCCTCTCTTCTTTTGGCACTTCATCGATACATTTCGGTGGCTGGTAAACAACTTCGCCCTTCTCCTCCATGGTTTCCTCTTTTCTGAGACTTCTTTTGTGGTAGAGAAGAGAATTTTAGGGTTTCCCCTTCCCAGTTCCCACCATCACTTATATCTAGAGGTGCTCAAAAGGCCGGGCCGGTCCCGGGTTCCGTACAGGCCCGGACCGGCCTGGCCCGTACGGAAAACGGGTCAGGTCAACCCGGGTTCTGTCCCGGGCCCGGGCTGGGCCTTTGTTTTGGGCCCGACGGGCTAGGCCCGGCCCGGAAAAGCCCGGATTGAACCCGGCAACTTGTTTTTTTTTTTTCTATTTTTCTTTCTTTCTTTAAATATTTCTATTCCTCCTAATCATTTATATCCTATTTAGAAAATATAACAAACTTAAATTGGAGAAGAAATTTTTGGTATGCTTTAAAAAATCTTATCTAAAAATAAATTTAGTTAAGTTGTTGAGTTAGAAAGAAATATTTATACTTATGTTAAGGATTCATATCCTTATGTAAGTTTAGAAATTTTCCTTTTTAAGTTAGAGAATATAAAAAGAATATAGGTATGTTTCATTAAACCATTTTTGTGTAAGTTTTGGAATATCTTTTCTTTTCGAGTAAGAGAAGAAATTTTTAGTAAATACTATAAATATTTTAAGTAAGTTCCATTTTGTTTTAATTTACTTTAGGTAAGTTCGATTTTTTTAGGTAAATAGTCATTACTTTAATACTACGTGATAAGTTTTATTTTCTTTTAAGTAAGTTTTATTACAAATAGTTTTATATTTGTAATATTACTTTTTAATTTACTTTTAGGATTAGTTAAGTTTTAATTGAGTTTCATATTAAAAAATAGGAAAAAAAAGGAAAAAAAAAAAAAACAGATTAGCCTGGTCAAACCCGGGTTTGGCCCGGCCCAGCCCGGATAGGCCTGGCCTGGGTCAAGTCACGGTCCCGGGTTGGGCCATAGGTTTAGCCAACCCGGGACCGGCCCGGCCCGGGGCTATTCCAGTCCGGGTTGCTTAGGCCCGGCCCGCAACCCGGCCTGGACCGTTCTATTCCAGGCCGGGCCGGCCTTTTGAGCACCACTACTTATATCTAATCACGCCCACGGACAGCTCCTTTGCCGAGGTGTCGCCTAATAACTTTATGGGTTAATTCCGATTTCCACCCAATTGTGACCAACTATAATAAAAAATAAAAAAAAATTGTTGAACGGTTAATACTATTAAACAACTAGAGTACTTTTACACAGCCTATTACAATATTTATTAACAAGAAAGTAAGGTACATTCTTCCAATCTCTTTCATTTTTTCTGACCCATATTGCTAGCTTGTCTGCAAGTGAGTTGAGGTTCCGAGTAATATGACTGAATTTGAAGCTTCTGATCCTGCTTTTGATTTTTTTTATACGTTTAACGTGGATCATCGATTTCCATTGAATTTTATGACGAGGATTGTTCATATGCTGGATGAGATTGATGTTATCACTTTCTATGATTATCAACTGCTGGTTGTTTTCTTCTGCCCACGTGATTCCTTGCAATCGCCATTGTTTCGCTTTCCTCGCTAGTGCGAGCCCTAGTTGAGGTTACTTTTGCTTCCAAGAAATTTGACTCTGAATTATGCACTATCAAACTAGTACCAACGTTAGTATTTATAGTAGTATAAGATGCATCTACATTAATTTTCACATATGGGGATATTGGTGGTTTCCATTTCTCCATTTCTAGTTTAGCCACGTTCTTTTGCATTATAGAGATTTTGGGAAAAGCCATAATCATTTTATTAATCGAAGTCGTATTGTTGATCGTGTGCTGAAAGCAGTAATCGCATCGAGATTTCCAGATGTGCCACAGTATAGTAACAAAATGGATATTATTATCAGTGTAATGAAGTTGCTTAAAATCCTGCCAAGATAATATCCAATCAGTTAATGAAGTAATATTGGTAGATATGATATTGAAGTAAAACCATATATTTTTTGCAAGAGGACAATGTAATAGAGCATGCTCAATAGTTTCAATCTCGTTACAGTTAGGACACTCTAGATTATTATCTATATATTTGCCTATTCTGTCTCTGACGAGAAGAGCTTTCTACAAATCTTCCAGATAAAAAGTTTGATTTTAGGAACGGTGGGTAAGGACCATATGAAATTCTAGATAATCTGGGTCTCTGGTTGGGGATTATCAGTAATATTGAGATGGTTGTACATAGATTTGACAGTGAAGTTACCAGATTCTGTTAGGGACCATTTTAATTGATCAGTACCCTCAATCTGGATGGGGATAGATTTGATCAGATTTTGAGTGGGGGCGTCGAAATTGGCGTTCAGAATAACTTCATCCCAATGCTCATTATTGATAAGTTGAGAAACTTTAGTGAGCTGAGTTTGACTAGAGTTTAAAAGCGGACTGGTCAAACCGAGAACCCAATTATCAGACCAGATATTAATACTCTCTCCATTTTTAACCTCCCAAGTGGTGAGGTTATCAATTTGATCGAAGTGCTTGCGGAGGATTTCCCAATTCCACGAATGGTGATTTTTTGCGGTGCCTGGCTTAGGAATTCGGATAATATTTGGCTTTTAAGAGTTGAACCCACAGAGCTTGAGGTTCCGTCTTGAGCCTCCACACCTGTTTATTAAGAAGGGTAATGTTGTCAAGATGAGGATTGTGGATGGTCAAACCTCCTTTGTGTTTAGGCTGACAAATATATGACCATGCTTTGGTGCATATACCTTTAGACTTTCCCCACCAGAAAGACTTTTGTAAAGTCGCTATGCGTTTGCTTAGGCCTATAGGGATGGCAAAGCATTGCATCTGGTATCGGAAAACGGCTGCAACAACTGTTGAGACAACAACTGTGCGACCAGCTTGAGATAAAAACGAGTGATTCAATTTGGAAAGCTTGGCTTGAATTTGCTCGAGAATGTTGTTGAATACTTTGGTTTTCTAGGCTCCAATAAAGAGTCGAGCCCCCAGGTATTTCGCGGAAGTGGAAGCGTATTTGACTTTCAGAGAGCACGTGATGAGACGCTTAAATTTGGGGTGAGAGTTTTTCGAATAGATTATGTTGGATTTTGTAGATGGTCTGGCCCGAACTAGAGCAGAAGATATTTAAGATATTCTTTAGATTGTGAATATTATCGATGGAGTTTTTGCCAAAAATTATACATTCATCTGCAAATCGGAGATGCGAGATGGTCAGGTTAGGATTGTTCGTGGGGAACCCCAAAAAATTGCTATGGCTAAGATTAGAGTTGAGAAGGCGACTAAAGCCTTCCATTGGCAGGGTGAAAAGGAATGGCAAGAGGGGGTCTCCTTGCCTGATTCCTCGAGATGGATGAAAAATAGAGCCTGGTCTACCATTAATCAGAATAGACATGGAAGCGGTGGACAAGCAGGTGAAGATCATATTCAGCCAGTGCTTAGAGAAGCCAAGATTACGCATGATCTAGATAAGAAAATGCCACTCAATCCTGTCAAAAGTTTTAGACATGTCGAGTTTGAGGCCAAAGTACCCCGTAGCCCCTTTCAATTGTTTAAACGAGTGAATCAGCTCTTGATCTATGATGATGTTGTCAGAGATTTGTCTCCCGGAAATATAAGCTGCTTGAAATGGCGAAATTATATGATTAAGGTTGTGTTGTAATCGTTCTGCCAAGATCTTCGTGATAATCTTATAACCCATTATATTTGCCTTCAGAAATCCCCTTTAGCCCCAAGACTGAATCGCTATTAGTTTATGGACGAATAGATAAAGAAAGAGAATGATGGTGGTGAACAAGAGATTGAAACTATTTTTATTTTTTTGGTTGATGGTCGTTGAAATGGCATGTCAGCCATTATCGCAATCCTTTTTGTTGAGTAAGAAAGAAAGAGGACTAGTTCAAAAAAAAAGAGGACGAATATGAAAATGTTCTTGGTAAAAAGAATAATGGTTAAAATTGTGATGCAGATGGTAACGGAAGTGTTATTGCGTTAAAGTAATGGAGTCCGTCATTAAAACTATGATAAACTAACTAAATAAATTGATAAAATACGATAAACTTGATTAGTAATAAACTTGATTGATGAATGTTCGATTGATGATAATAAAAGACGACCTAGACTCTCTTATATAGAGTTTTAGACAGAAATAGATAAACACGAAATCACTAAACTCTAGTTTCTTTGATTGCTACTAATCCTAATCTTGGAAACTCCCAAACAAATAAAATACCTAAACTTGAAAATACCTAATTCCTAAACTTAGGTGCCTTGACAGTGAGACCCGACTATGCCATGGCTGAGAAGCCCATGCCGTTAAGGATGGTCTCCATCAAATTGAGTAACGAAGACTAACATAGATATTGGAAAGCTAGAAAAGTATGGAGGCTAATAATTCGATTTGGTCACAAATGGGGGTCAAATTGGAATAAACCTAACCTTAATGTTGTGGGTTAAGTCCAATTTGAACCTCAATTTTGAAACAATAAAAAATTGTTGCCCCTTGGTTTGTCAATCGTTCATATTCAATTGGTTCAACGCCGTCATTTACCTTAGCCAAACTTAATAATTAATAAGTTCAATAAAATAAAAAAATTAATAATTAATAACTATCTTTTAGCCCGTCATTTCAGAAGAATTCTTTTCTATCATATATTTTTGTCGCCCAAAAAATGTCGTTAGCAGCGGCCAGATTGCTGCTTGAGAATTTTAACAAAAGAATATTAATTTGTCTACTCTTTCTCTCTGAAGCTGTTATTGAAGCTTCAATACAAACTTCGGAGAAACATCAAAATGGAGATAGAGAGAGAAAGTGATCGGGGTTTTGAGAGAAAGAGATAGTTCTAGGAAAAGAATGTGTTTGTCTTTCGTTTTTCCTTTGCAAATGTTGATTGAGCAAGAGGTGTTCTTGGTTTTTTTATTCTAGGGCAACCATGCTTGAATCTTTCTTGCAGAAAGGGTAGAACCGCAATTCCTCTTAAAGAGAACGATGTTGTCAGCGAGTCAACCCAGCATGAACTGTATTTCAAATGTCAAAAAAAATGGGAGGCGCCAAAAACACTATTGGGAGATGCCTTTAAAACTTCTCTCTCTGTATGGGAGGTCAAGAGTGTCAAATCGTCAAACTTACTTTTCCTGCCACATCATTAATTTAACACATTTATATGCAACGGGAAGAAAAAAAGTCCAGTCTATTTACATAAAGAGAGATTTATTCCAACCGTCAGATGTGATCTCTATCAAGGTCCCAACAAAAATGGACGACGAGACTTATCCCTCCTCTAACCGACTGAATTATTTTATTATAGGCCGCGACTTTGGGGCACAAAGACTTAATCAATCGTATTTGACTTATAAGATATTTACGTTTTAGTCCATAAATTCAGTTGATTGAATTTTGCTCCCTAATCTTTATCTTCTCTTCACTTTCACCACCAGCATTCGACCGCCGACCGCCAAGGCCGCCTCCTTTCTCTCTCTCTCTCTCTACAAGAGTTTGGTCCAGCAGATCAAAAATCTTCTAACAGAAGACTTCTTCTTTTGTTTATTTTTCTAAGATGAAGATCAAAGCTTTTTCAGTGGCGTTAGAGATAGACCACCTCGTATTTCTCGTTGTTTAAGGTTAGGGGAGATTTTATAGGGCCTCCTCATTTTTGTTAAAAGGGCCCCCTCAATGATAATTTACCAAGTAAAATAGTTCATGGGGAGGCCTTTTAACAAAATTAGAGAGGCCCTATAAAATTTCACTTAAGGTTATTCATTTGTTTCTCTATCTAGTTGATATCCTTTGTTTGCAGTGTTAGGGTGTTTGATTTTTGCACTTATTAAGTGATTTTCACTTAATAAGTGCGGGCCGGCAATTTTAGGCCGTTTGTTTTTTCACTTAATAAGTGAATATCACTTGTAAGTGAGGTCAAAGTAAGTGCAAAAAAGTAAGCTCCAACTTAGAGCTTATTTTTTTGCACTTACTTTCTAAGTGCTAAAAAATACATTTATATCCTAACCGAATATAATAATTACCAATATAATTATAACTAAAAAGAAAATCTTAAACAATTGATAAGTAAAAAATCTTTTTATGACTTTATCAATGACCCTTTTCCTTCTTCACCCATCCTTCACCTAAGCTTTTCTCTTACATTTTCTTCACATCTCTTCCCTCATTAATCACGGAACCACCTAAACTCCATGATGCGACGTAAGTTCTTTCTCCTTCATAATTTTTAATTACGGGAGGTTAATATTTTCAACATAAAGTATTCATAAACCGTAATTCTCTTGTATCCGAACTCGCGAGCATAATGAATTAATACGAAATGCTTATATGTAAATACTTTAAGGTCAAAATAGACAATTTTTCATTTTTGTGGAATTTAGAATTAATATAAAAACAAAAATCAAACACCTAGAAGTGATAGAAAACAAACCTCATATCACTTACTAAGTGATTATCACTTAGTAAGTGGTAGCACTTATAAGTGCTAGAAAATCAAACACCCTCAGTAAGGACCGAAGGGAGAGAAAGTGTTTGGGTTTGAATGGTTGATGATTCTTCAACAAATCTTTTTGTTATTTCTGGAATCCATCTAAAGGATTTTGAAGAGAAGTTATAAAAAAGATGTGGGGTTGAATTAGTTTTATGTTAGATTCTTCACTGGTGATGTTTTTTTTTTAATTATATTTGGGAGATTTGAGACTGGACTTTTTTTGCCTTTGATTGTGGATTAATGTGTTCGCAAATTTAGATTATAGGGTTTATGTGAAACCATTTTTGTTTATCTGACTTCAATTGTTACTGTATATATATGATAAATCTATTCGGACTTCTTGAACGACCGTGAGATAAACCGGCTAGATTAACTGAACTTGAATAATCAAGTCGGTGGTATTGGTGGTGGTGTTTTTTTTTTTTTTTTTGTTGAAACATTGGTGGTGGTGTTTGGTAGAAGGGATAGTAATTTTAAATCTCTTCGTTGTTGATTTGGAAGCTAAAATAGTCATTTCTCTAGTTTGAGTGAAGAATTGAGCTACATGATTTTAATTTGACATTTTTTTAGGGTTTGTGAGAGAAATTGGGAAAGGAGTTTTTGGAAGAAGAAGAATAAGTGAAACAAAGAAAGCTCGCGAGGAGTCAGGGAATTGATAAAACATTTTAGAGAGAAATAGAAGTGGTATTCCTATGGATGGGAATGAGACCGAGAGAGATAGAAGCAGTGAAAGAGATGGAGAGAATCATCTCGAGAGAAGGAGATTAGGGGCCGAAAATCAAAAGATTTAATTTTCGGACTAAAAATGAATATGTCCCTAAGCCCAATATAGTTGACAAAAGTCTGTATGCCCTGGAGAATTTTCTTTATTCTCCAAAGTCGCGTCCTTATTATAATAGATGGCTGTATTGAATTGATCTCTGCCACGTCATTAATTCATCACCTCTCCTTCCTACAAGAAGACAAAAAGTTGGGGAAACACATATGTGCAGTAAACCATCAGGTAAATGATCTAACACTCTAAACCCCAAATAAATTAGTGACTTAAAGAAAAATCTCGAGAGAATAAAGACTTAGTCAGTTATATATGTTGGACGGAGTTAGTACCAGTGAGGAAGAACAATGTTGGAATTCTATCCCCAAGAAGTAATAGAGAGACCCCAATTGTTTCATTGCAAATACCTTTCCAAGATCAGTAACCAATCTGGTAATCAAAACCCCACTTGACCTAATGAGTATAATATCATCTACATAGAGAATGAAGATCAATAGATGGTCATTTATATGATACACAAACATTGATGTGTCTGGGGAACTTTGTACAAAACCCAATTGGATAAGATAAGTGGTTATCCTTTTGAACTAGGCTCTAGGGGCCTGCTTGAGCCCATAGAGAGATTTGTGCAAATGACATACCAAATCAGGTTGTTGAGGGTCTTTAAACCCATGAGGTTGCTTCATAATCAACATTCTCTGTCAAATCTCCATGGAGGGAGGCATTTGACACATCCAGCTGATGAATAAGCCATTGATGTGTAACAGCAAGTGTGAGAACCGCTCTTATAGTCTGAATTTTGACAACAAGACTGAAAGTTTCTTGATAGTCAAGTCCTTGCTGGTTATAACCCTGGGACACAAGCCTAGCTTTGTATCTCTCTAGAGAACCATCTGACTTGTATTTCACCTTACATATCCATTTATTCCCACGAACATTCATTTGAGGTAAACTAGGAGGGGTAGTGGTTCAGGACATTCGAGGACACTCACAGACAAAATGTTCCAGAGACATTTCAAGACATTTCGGGACATTTGTCCGTAGACAAAATGTCTTTATGGACATTTCAGGACATTTGATTCATAGACAAAATGTCTCAGAGACATTTCAAGACATTTGGTTCATGGACAAAATGTCCTGGGGACATTTCAACATATTGAATCCATGGACAAAATGTGTAGTAGATATTATTATTATTATTATTATTATCATTATTATTATTATTATTATTATCATTATTATTATTACTATTATTATTATCTCATCATTGAAGGATAATTGGTAGACATTTATTATTTTAATATTATCATTATTCTCAAACCATATGAAATAATATATTTATACTCATATTTCAATAATATATTTTTCGACTTTTGTGGACATCTGTGGATATCTGAGGACATTGATAGATGTTGATATTTATTATTTTAATATTATTATTGTCTTACCATATGAAATAAAAAAATTAATTAATATTTCTAAATATATATTTTTCGACTTTCGTAGATATCTGTGGACATTGATGGACAATTGGTAAATATTTATTATTTAATATAGTTAAATATTAATATAATAATATAATATAATATAATATAATACAATATAATATAATATAATATAATATAATAGTGATATAATATAATAATAATAATACAATAGTAATATAATATAATATAATATAATATAATATAATATAATATAATATAATATAATATAATATAATATAATATAGTAATATAATAATAAGATAATATTATAATAATATGATTTGATAATAATAAAATTTTATTACCTTCCTCAAATATATAATATAATAATAATAATAATAATAATAATAATAATTATTATTATATTATAATAATAATAATATAATATAATAATAATATAATAATAATAGTAATAATAATAATAATATAATAATATAATAATGTAGTAATATAATAATAAGATAATATTATTATAATATGATTTGATAATAATAATTATTTTTATTATCTTCCTTACTCAAATGTCCCCAAGTGTCTTCCATATTTTGAGAGACATTTTCTCTCCAAAAGCTCTCCAAATTAACACTAAAATGTCTCCAAATGTCCCCAAAACCAATTTGTCTTGAAATGTCCCTAATTTCGTGTCCCGAACGAATAACATAGACATTTGGGGACATTTGAAATGTCCCTAACCAATAACACGGACATTTGGGGACATTTGAAATGTCCCCAACCAATAACACGGACATTTGGGGACATTTCAAATGTCCCCAACCAATAACACGGACATTGGGGGACATGAAAATGTCCCCCAAAGTCCCCAACCACTACCCCCCCTAGGAGTCAAAGTCCAGGTTGGTTCTGAAGGAGAGCTTGGTATTCTGCCCTCATTGCTTGAAGCCAGTGCTCAGATTTAACAGCCTCCTTATAGGGTTTGAGCTCATGAATGAGAGAGATAGTAGCTATTTAGGAAATAAGTAGAACATGAGGAATACTGAAGTGGGTCACATGATCAGAAATGTCTTCTGGTTTGGTGATCCAACTCTTAGGTCTTGTCTGCATATGACGAGTATTCGCATTTTGAGAGTATGAAGAGGGTACGGAAGGTTCACTTAAAGATGGTGAACTATCTGAAGTGGGGAAAGGACAAATTTCTTTAATGACAATTAAGAGGAGGAGGAAGAAGAAGAGGTGGATGGGACCTCTTGATCATTTAAGGAGTAGTCAGTACGATAAGAAGGGATGGATGGGATTGAACTTGAAGCAAGAGGTAGTAAGGGCAAGATGGTATAAACCAAATCTTTGTCTGAGGATGAAGTAGAGATGGGAGTGGTGTTTTCAGCAAATGGAAATGAGGACTCATCGAATATAACATGTCTACAGACATATTCTTTGTTAGTAGACAAGTCTAAGGCATTTACATAGCCTTTATGAGTGGGTTGTGCCCAATGAACACACATTTGGCAAACCTATGACTTAGTTTATCAATCCTGACATCTCTCTTTTCAACAAAAAAAAATCCTGACATCTCCTAAATATGGGTAACAAATTGATCCAAATACTTCAATCATAGAATAGGGATTTGTCTATTCTTTCTCCCAGCTTTCCCATTTGCTCTGAAGTATAGGGACAAGAGCTTCTATATAGAATGTCACATTTGTTCAAATTCGTCTGAAACTCTCCCTTGGCCAACTCAGACGCTCCATCACTTTGAAAACACTTATGGGTACTGAAAGTAACTTTTGCTTTTGAAAATGTCGAAAACCAAGAGTATCTGATCTAAACTTTATAGGATATATGCAAAAGAACCTACTGAAATCATCTATGAACAATATGTAGTACCTAACACCTATTTTTGTGGTGACAAGAGTTGGTCCCCAAATGTCACAATGAATGATTTCAAGAGGACATGCTCTTAGACAATGGGAATGGCAATCTCTGGCTTTTTGCATTGGATATTGCATTGTGGATTTGTTCGTATGACCTTTGATATTAAATAGTATCCCCTTAGCTAATCGTAATTTATTTTGTCTAACCTCAGTGAGTTTGACCAACTCATGGTTTCAACCACTAACATTGTCTGTCCTCTTCATCAAAAAAAAAAAAAACATTGTCTGTCATTCCTTCCATGACCCTAACTAAAAGTTCTGAAATGATAATTGAATTTTCTCCCGCTTCCCTTCTCATTTTTCACTCATCATGTAGGAAAATTGGCAAAAGAAAATAAAAATTTTAGGTTAACAGGCCAGTACATAAAGAAATGTGAAAATGATGAATTGATTCTAAGTCGAAATTTTGTGCAACTACGCACTGTATGATGGCAGCAATGTATGACAGATTTACTACCCAACCACGCGCAATGTTGTGGATAGACTTCCAGACCAAGATTTATTTGGCTCGTGACAAATTGGTTCGGGATTTATAAAAGTCCTCTTCGTTCTCTTAAGAGTGTTGAAGCAGACGACCAACCATATAGAAGCACAAGTAGGAACTAGGGAATAACGCAAAGAGCTACACATTGTAGGATTCAACCCAGAAATCCTTAACCCACCAACCCACTTGAGAATAAACAGACCACCACTATAAGCTGACTTGGGATCTGATCCGCGACAAAACAACTCACATATGATCCCTGGTCAAGTTAGAGGGATTCCAATTTCCAACCGAGTATCGGCTAGTTTAAGAACCTAGCTTGAGCTGTGGCGGTAAATACAACTGTTCTGTTGTAGTGTTTTGGAGCCCTAACGTTTTTTTGGTTGTGGAATGGGAAATGTTTTAGGATTTGGGCATAAGATGATTGTATTATTGTCACACGTTACAAGTACAACATGCAAGACGGCAAGAGACCTATAATGGAGGTCAGTTACCAGAACTAATCATGATGAAATAAGTAAACGAAGACATGAAATTCTGCAACAATGGTGTTGCAGGAATGATAAAGTAAATACCTTCTTTACCATTTATGATCAATTTTTATTCCTTTTTCATTGCCACAAGGAATAGGCTTCAGTCGTTTGTCGCAACTTCCAGTTGCCCCAGTTCTCTCGTCAATAGTATTAGTGCGCATCCAAGTAGTCTTAGTCATGAGACTTCCTTCTCCATGTAAGACTATTCGATGTATCCACATAGTAGAACAATCGTCGACTTGATAAAGAGCCTGAACAAACATAAACAATGAAACAATAGATTTATATCAATCACAACTGTTGATTTTGGAATATTAAATAATTGCCTGGGTCTGACTCCTACGAATCTAACTTATCCTAGTCAGAGGCACAATAGTCGTCTTAGTAATTCAAGGAATCAGGCTACAATCCAAACTTATTTATGTTTTGACTCAAATGGACCCAAAATGCCCAAATTAAAGTATAAGTCACGAGACAGACAAAATCAAGCATGTTCAGTCTTCGGTCAATTCAGATCACGAGTCATAACTCCAACACGAGTTAGAGAAAAAAATACAAACCCTATTTAAGCACACGGGTGCAACTGCATAGGGTACATAATTCACTAACATAACCAAATCGACACAACAAACTATTCTTATAGCACCAAAAAAAAAATTATTCTCTTCACTTTCGGATTTTGCACTATTTTCTATTTTCATGATTCCAACAACAATGATTTGCATAATAAATATGACCTACCTAAATGTACTGTGTTGCCTTTAAAGGAGACTTAAGCAGTTTAGTAAGGAAAAACTGTGGACCTTGTATAGATGTAAAACCTACCCTATAAGAATGTTGATCATGCATGACAAATGAGAACCCAGTCGTTAGAAAAGCAGAGATGCATGGCCAAACTAACTTACACAGGCAAACAATTAAACGATATAACCTGTGGTGACAAGACAGAAAAAGCAGAGTAAGAACAATTTCAGTCATAGTAAGAGAGTCCATGGCAACTTACCAAAATCATTTGATCTTGTTGATAAATTTGCTCTTGTCATTTTATGTTGCAGAGGGTTCTTTGAGAAATGATGATGTTATTGTTGCAACCAGAGAGATGCAGAAAGCTAACTATTTCAGCTTCGTGATGTTGCTAAAAATGGTGCTATTAGATAGATTACCAGATAATGTCACATTCTTGATGCCCCATGACCGGACTTTATCGAAGATTTCAATACCGGAAAATGCAGTTGGTGAGTTTTTGTCGAGACACTCAATTCCTTCTCCTCTGCTATTCGACTACTTAGAACATTTTCCTACTGGTTCGTTGATCCCAGCCTCGAAACAGAACTTCATGCTTCAAGTTTCTAATGGTGGAAGGAGAAGCTTTCGTCTCAATAATGTTCGGATTACTAGCCCTAATATCTGCACTGCCGTGATGTCAATCAGATGTCATGGGATAGATGGAGTGCTTCTCTCAGAATCTGAACAGAACACAACTACACTTCCTTCACCCACTTGTATATCGAGTCCAAATAATGGGCCAGCGGCTACTGCAAGTCCATCACCACCCTCGCCACCTTCATCGGGAACCCTCAATCTGGTTCCTTCAATCGCCCCAATGCCCATTAATTTCGACACAAGATCGAAGAAATCAGGATGTTCACGACTGCTTGCTTCAATGCTACTAGCCTCCATTCGAACCTGTGTGATACTAGCACTGGTAACAATTCCAAGTATAGGAGACAGCATTTTGGAACTTATGTCACAAAACTTATCCAACTAATTGATCTAACTTGAGATTTAGAACATACTTCTCATTCGAATTTGAGCTGCTATGTTGCTGTTGAAATCAAAAATCATACCAGGATAAAAAAAGAATGTTATAGTAAATCAAATTAGAAGTTCGCATACTTTATTGCCCCCTGCTTCCTGCACAGAAAGTCTAAAGTCAAAATGTCATGTTTAAGAAAATATATAATATTTGATGAAGCATCAACTAATAATCAAATTCTGAAATTGAAATGTTGTAAGGGAACTCATAGGTTCTATAAAGCACTAATCGACAGATTAGACAAATTTAGCATCAGTTGTTGTTCAATGGATACATGACATACAGGAAAAGAAAACAGTCTTCCAACTGAAAAAAAGACCTACTTAATCAAAGCACACAAACCTATAGATTATTGGTTCTCTCTCCTACAGTACACAAAACATACACCATAAAATAGTACAAAGACAGTAGAAAATATTAGCTGTCAAGCTCACTGCAGCAGAGAAGCACAAAGGTCCCAGCTACTGTGGCCGCATACACCCCTGACAGTTAAATATTGGTCGAAATGACAAGAAAAAGTCACAAGTATAAACCGACACGGTGACTAGAAAATTCAGCTTTAATGAATTTTGAACATCATTCTACTAATGGGTTAGAGTCTGCCCATATATACGGGTCTCCGAATCAGTGTACCACATTTCAGTGGCCACTCTGCAATGATTCCCCTACTTGCTGATCCTTGTCGCTCAAATATTGTTCATTCCTGACTTCGGATCCTTTGGGGTTTCCTCCAAGTCTCTCCTGCAAAACAACAGCCCGTGAATAATTTCAAGAAAAAGGTTTCGTTGGTAGAGCTAGTCTGTCTATCTCTCTGAGTCTCGAGTAACATGGAACTTCTAAGAAGATGGTAACAGTGAGAAATACTGGGATACTATACCATATAATACTATTCAAACAAAGGGATGCAAGGAATCAGATGATGCAATCATAGAATCACGTCAATGTGGAACAAGTATAATCGAGACAGAGACCAATGTCACATGGGGATCCCTCTGGTATGTGGTGCAGGAAAGCGTATGTGGTACGCTACCACGTTCATTTTGCACCTCTTTGGTAAAACATTTTGGGCACCAGGACGTTTGAAAACCCTTTCCTAACCATATATGTGTGTGTGTGTGTGTGTGTGTGTGTATTTCATCATTAATGCACAGTATATACCTAAACTCAAACGATTATATCCACAAAAAGGTAAACTCTTAAATATTTTAAAAGTCAACTGAAATTCTTCTGGTTAACCACTAAACTAGCTGATAATCCTTTAGAAATTTACGAAAATCTTGGAATATTAAGGTTGCATTGTGAAATGCTAAATATGAAAATATGAAATCGCAATACTATCTTAAAGCTGGAAGTGAGATCCATAATGTTGTTGTATGCGAGGGGATAGAGTTTATGCACAGACGCAGACCCTAAGTAGTTTGGCCGACCCACCCGAGTAACTCCTGGATCAGATCAGGACTCAAGGTAACTGAGCCAGTCCTCATGCCTACCTCCAAGTCAAGTATTTCCCATGAGGGAGAGAGAGAGAGGGGGAGAGAGAGAGAGAGAGAGAGAGAGAGAGAGAGAGGGAAAGAGTTCTTCTTAACAAGAAAGAAAGATAAGGAGCTGCTGCTGTAAAGGAGCTAAGAACAACAGCTGCAGTGAAGTAGATGCAACAACTTATGGCAGTAGAAGTGAATGCAGCAGTTTACTGAAGTTGTAATAGCAACATCTTGCTGTGCAACAGCTTTAAAAACAACTCCGCTTCTTTTGTTTATATAATTAGTAGATATATATATATAAATAGTTTCTAAGGCGGTCGATCCCGACTGGGGGGTCGAGATCATGGGGTAGTAGATCCTGCGTCGATCTCATCCCCACATACTTAGCACTGGCCATGATTCTTGTTTGCAAGGTTCAATTTCAGATTTTCTTTTCACTAAAACTTGATGCTTTCCTTTTAAAAATTTGTGGCATGCATCGTGTAGAATCAGAAAATGGGACAAGCCTCTCCTACAGTCACAAGAATTATTGAAAACTTCGATCTTATATTATATAATACAGTATGTATATTGTATAAAACTGTAAATATAATACGAGAGAAAATATAGGTTACTTCAGAAAAAGCAACTGCTAGATATACTCCACCTTGAGAGACGTGTTCTGGGAGAGAAGCTGTTCATACTCGCTTCTCATTCGACTAACATCTGATTTGAGATTGGAGTTTTCGCCCTTCAAACCTCTACACGTTGAGCGAGCTCCTCACATTCGGCCTGAAACTCACAGCAACAAGTCAAGAGTCAACAAACCATGAAGAAAACAACGCCAGACAGAGCGAGAATAAAAACATATAATGGCACACATCGTACCTGCTTACGTAACCTGGAACGACAGGCTGATTCCCTGTTTGACTGCTTTCTTCTCTGCCTTTTAAGTTCTCTTTCATCCTGAAGTCAACATAAGGTGCATTAGCAGGAAGTACATAAAAGATAACATAATCAGATAACTTTTACAAGTAGAAGCATGCCTTTGTAATAGTTCCTTGTCCGTGCATTTTCTTTTCTTTCTTTGGAAATGTTTGTCTATGTACTCGTATTAAATGTTCACAGGTAGGTGTGGACAGTAAGCCGAAAAGAAATAAACAATAGTACTTCTCAATGCATGTCTCAACCATCATTTTCCAACTCAAATTCAAAAGAAAGGGGTGTCTTTTATCAGGTTGAAAGAGCTGACAAGGCCAGGTCTCAAGTGGTATGACTCACGGCGATCAATAACGGAAAGAGTTGACGTCTTTGGTAATTGAATAGGCCCCCAGTCACACAGGTCAAAATTGGCTGAGCACCATACTAAAACCAGTACCTATTTCTTACTTTATATGTGAAGGGGAAACTGTGTTTTTCATCATCAAATGACCTCCTTAACCAATTGCAGCGTAATATCGAAGATGATTATTAATAATATCCTTTGAAGACTATAACTCTTTATTTGTAAAATTTCCAAGCATGAGAACATGAATAAGTCATAAAACAACCAGTGGAATGATAGAACTTTTGCAAGTTTGGTGGAGGACCTGGGTGAAATTGTAGCAGTTAGTTACGAAACAACACATCTTCTGGATCTTCATTATGCTTGTGTTTCGGTGGATGTTAAGCCCAATGGTTCCATTTCGGAGAGGAAGACTTTATTGGTGGATGGAGAAAGTTATCAAATCTGGATTACAACGGAAGTGGTGGCCGAAAGGAGACAGGATACGTCGGTGTTGTGTTCATCGGAAAATCGGGTCACGGTGCCGGAGAAGACAAAGGGTGTAATTAATGCCTCGAGCCTCGAAAATCAGGATCAGAACCCTACTGCAGACCCTATGGACACAGACATGACGCAGGAAAAGTTGATGGAGACGGGAGTCGTCGAAGGTAAGGAGGACACGAGTTTCAAGAGAGATCCCAGAAAAGGGAAATCAAAAGCCGGTGATATCAAGGAGGTGAGGGAGGAGGAAGTCACCCGGAAGTTGCATGCTATGCCTGACATGCAGGGGATTGAGGTCAGGCCTGAAATGGTGGAAGCTATGACGAAGTTGGTCAATGAGTCCAACAAGTGGACTAAGTCAATCACGTACAAAAGGCTCAGGAAAAGTCACGATATGCACAAGAAGAAGTTATGGTCTTTGGGCAGGGTCCCAACGATTAAAAGGACCATATCTAGAAGCTCTGGGCGCCCCAAGAAAGCAGGCCCAAAAAAGAGGGTTGAGCCCACTACTCCAGTCAACCAAGTACAAAAGGAAAAGTCGGAGTCTACAGGCACCGACGAGGATGCAAGGATGGCCCAATTCTTTAAGATTGCTAAGGAATTAGGGCTCTCCGGTTCGGATGACTATGAAAGGGTCATCAATTTGTTGGTAGAACAAGATGTGGAGTTGAAACACAGCAGGAAGAAGAGAAAGGAAGCTCAGGAAGAGGAGGTTCTAGATACTACTCCTCTAGCAGTTATAAAGCCAGGAGGTAGTCAGGTTTGCAAGTCCAGTGGGAACGAGGAGTTCAGCTATGGTTCGAAAGAAAAGGTGGGTATGGCCATTGTTATTCAGGAGGAGGGGAAGGAGTCTATGTCGGAGAAGAAGACAAGTCCGGGGAAGGTGAACAGGGAGTTGAAGAATTTAACTTGGGGAATGTCAGATCCACCTTCTTCGTTGGTCAGATCGCGTTCAGCACCAAGTATGGGGGAGTTCAAGTTTAAATGCCCTTGAACCTCCTCAGCTGGAACATCAGGGGCTTGGGCAGTCCGGCCAAGCAGTTAGCTGTTAAGAAAGTAGTCAAGGATTTTTCTGTTTCTGTTTTGTGTCTTCAGGAGACGAAGGTAGTATCTATATCCGAGTCCCTTATCAGGGCTGTTTGGGGTAGGGGTAGCTGTGGATGGGATGCCATCCCAGCAGTAGGCTCTTCGGGTGGTATTTTGTGTGTATGGGATAGTAGTTTAATGGAAGTAAAGGAAGTATTTAAAACCTCGCATAGTCTTTCTCTTCACTTCAAAAATCTTATAGACGACTTTGAATGGGTATTCTCAGGGGTCTATGGACCTTGCCAAAGGAATCTTAGGCCTGATTTTTGGAACGAGCTGGACAGTGTCTCAGCCAAGTGGCATTTACCGTGGTGTGTAGGAGGGGATTTCAATGTTATAAGATTTATCCACGAAAAGAAAAGGGGTAGGAAGATAACTACTAGTATGAGGGACTTCGGGGATTGGATTGATCGGAATGGTCTCATGGATCTTCCAAAACAAGGTATGGAGTACTCCTGGACTAATAACCAGAGAGACCCGGTACTAAATGTCCTGGATAGATTTCTCATAAGTGGGGAATGGGAGAATAAATTCCCTAAGGTGGAGCAGCTAATACTTCCCAGGCCAACCTCGGATCATGCTCCTATCCTTCTGAGAACAGAGTTAGTTCCATCTAAACCACCACCATTCAGATTGGAGGAGAGATGGATGAGGGATCCGGACTTCTTGGGTGTAGTCTCTTCCTGGTGGGAGGAAGGCCCCCAAGGATCATCTCCAAGTCACACATTCTGGAGAAAGCTCCAATTCCTGAAAGGAAAATTAAAAGGGTGGTCCAGGGAGAAACACAACACTTTCCATAAGAAATTCAAGTCCTTGCAATCAGATATTGGTTCGTTAGACAAGAAGGAAGAACATCAAAACTTATCCCAGGTAGAATTTGAGGATAGAAAGAGGATGAAAAAGGAGCTGGAAAATTTGATGGCCCAGGAGGAAATCAGTATGCGTCAGAAATCCAGGGCTCTTTGGCTCAAAGAGGGCGATAAAAACACATCTTATTTCCACAAAGTTATGAAATGCAGGGCCAGGCAAAACAGAATTAGTATCATTATTCAGGAAACAGGGGTCATTACGAAAAAGGAAGAGATAATGAAAGAGGCAGTCGCGTACTTCTCCAAAACTTATTGTGAGCCGACGTATTGGAGACCTGGCATTGAGGGGATGAACCTCCCACACCTCCTTCCCGACGAGGCGGATAACTTGGAAAGAAGCTTTACTGAGGAGGAAGTGAGGAAGGCAATTGCGGATTTAGCTAAAGACAAGGCTCCGGGACCTGATGGGTTCCCAATTTCGTTCTTCAGTAGATGCTGGAGCATCATAAAGGAGGAGTTCATGAATATGGTTGTGGCTTTTTCAGAGACAGCTGAGTTGGATTGGAGGTTAAACCAGACTTTCATTGTCTTGATCCCCAAGAAGAAACAGAGCTCTTCCTTCTCGGATTTTAGGCCAATAAGTTTAGTGGGAGGGGTTTTCAAGATCATTTCTAAAGCTTTAGCAACTCGTATGGCGTCGATCATGGACAATATTATCTCACCTTTCCAGGGGGCCTTTGTAGGAGGAAGACAAATCCTAGATGGAGTGATGATAGCGAATGAACTTATTGATTCTAGGAGGAAACAAGGCAGTCGGGGTATAGTCCTCAAAGCAAACTTGGAGAAGGCTTATGATCGCATAAGTTGGGACTTCCTTTATAGCATTATGAATCGAATGGGATTTGGGTACAAATGGAGGACTTGGATCTTCAAGTGCATATCATCATGTACATTCTCGGTTTTGATCAATGGACAGCCATCTATGGTATTCCAGAGCTCGAGAGGAATAAGACAGGGGGACCCTATATCCCCCCTCTTATTCTTACTGGTTGGTGAAGTACTAAGTCAATGTATGCAACAAGCAGAGGAAAAAGGATGGATAAAGGGCTTCCATATCAACACTACCAGCAGAAAGATCAACCATTTGCAGTTTGCGGATGATACCCTGTTCTTTCTTGATGAAGATTTGGATCAGCTGACTAAATTACGGGACATATTGGTGTGGTATGAACTCTGCTCAGGTCTGAAGGTTAATTTGAAGAAGTCATTCATATACGAGGTGATTGAGAATCAGGGTGGCAATAGTAATTTGGGAATCTTGGAAGGTTTTGGCTGCCCTATAGCATCTCTCCCCACTTCCTACTTAGGGCTACCTCTGGGGCATAGATATAAAGCAAAATCCCTTTGGGATCCGGTCTTGGAAAGAATCAACAGGAGATTGGCTTCCTGGAAAGGACATGTCCTGTCGAAAGGGGGGAAACTAACTCTTTTCAAATCACTTATGCAGGCTCTACCTACATATTACTTATCCTTGTTTTCAATTCCGATGGGAGTTCTAAAGGACATTGACACCAAAATGTGCAATTTCCTCTGGAACGGTAAATCAGAATCCAAGAGACTGCACTGGGTCGCATGGAACAAGATAAAACTAGCACGGGTCAAAGGAGGGCTGGGTGTCAAAGACCTAAAGACTATGAACAAGGCTCTTTTATCTAAATGGTTATGGAGGTTTGAGCAAGAGGAGGGCAAACTGTGGAAGGAAGTTATCAGTGTTAAATATGGTGAGGAACCATCTGACTGGGCCAAGAAGACTAAGAACCAATCATATGGCTGTGGGGTTTGGAAAGGAATCCAAAACAACTTGGAAGACTTCAAGAGACTTACTAAATGGAAGGTGGGCAATGGACAGAAGATTATCTTCTGGGAGGATACATGGTTAGGTAATGTGAGATTAAGAGATAGATTCCCTAGCATTTTCTCAATTGTAGTGGAGAAGAAGGCGAGACTTTGCCAGCTGTTGGACAGTGAGTCTGGGGTGTGGAGCATCGAAACTAGAAGGAACCTAAATGACTGGGAAGTCACGGAATACACGGAACTGCTGAGCTCCTTACAAGAGGTGCAGCTAAGCAGTGGCAAAGATTCAAGGATTTGGAAAAGGGAGGAAAAGGAAATGCTATCGGTTAAAGTCTGCTACTCGTTGATGGAACCAGGAGTCCAAATCATGCATCCAACTTTAGTGAAAATCCTTCAGCGAAAGGGTATCCCTCCGAGAGTTGGATTTATGCTTTGGGCAACATTCCTCAACAGAGTACCTACGGTTGATGCGCTAAGAAGAAAGGGCATGATGATCATCAACCGATGTATCATGTGCAAGGAAAGTGAGGAGACAAGCGATCACCTATTTATCCACTGTAAGATAGCACAAGGACTGTGGTCGTACTTTATCAACTCGGCGGGCTTAAAATGGTGCTGTCCGTCATCGATTATAGACCTGTTTGATCAATGGGAGACCTTCCCTAAACCAAGAGGCAGGAAAGAGGTTTGGAATTTAATTCCGGCAGCAATAGTCTGGAGTATTTGGAAAGATCGGAATATCAAGACTTTTAAGGAAGGAAACACCAATTCCAGTTTGGATGTGGAGGATGTGAAGTCTATGATTTTTGGATGGGCTAAAAATCTAAATTGTACTGGCTCTGCCAGCTTTAATGATGTTGTCTTTAATTGGGAGGCGTGGTTTGGTCAACAAATTCACTAACCTCCCCTCTCTGTTCAATTTATTTCGTTTATAATTAATTCAAAGTTTCAAAAAAAAAAAAAAACAACCAGTGCAACTTTAATAGCGTGACAAAAGTCGTAAAGAGATTTCTCCCAATGCAAAATACAGAGAAAAGAGGAACAACCTCGTGGAGATTATTTTCTTTACCTCTTTTCTAATGAAAATTGTGAAGAAAACAAAAATGATTGGGCAAAAAAAGAGAGCTTTATTCTCAAGCTTATTGACTAAAGAGTAATTAATGGGAAGACATTAGTTTCCGAAACGTTCAAGCCCGCCATAAATGCTGGGCAAAGTAAAATTCCTTGATAAATAGAGATGGACGGAAGTTCACATTTCAACCCCTTAAAATCTAGGATCTAATCCTCATGTTTACAGTTCGAGCCATAATGATTTGCTGAATACCTTATACTTAAGAATGTAAATACAAACTGCAGCAGAGCTGCAGGAGAATGAAACACTGACCATAAATAAATTCTCTATGTCATCACTTCTAAATTGACCTATAGCAAAAAACAATTATGGCCCTACATAAAGATGGTAAAATGTATAAAACCTCACAGCTAAGTCCAAGATTATGTATAACCTGTATCCAATGCTCAGCTGGACCACCACCCATAGGAACCACTGTTCCAGTAACAGGTGCAGGGACTTTCCCACGTGCTGGAGGAATAGCTGATGGAGTTGGAACTCCCCAATAGTCCATCCCGATATTTAAGTTGGTGGTTGGACCAGCAACACCTCCAGGAAGAGCAGCTGGTGGCATGGGCATCATAGGAATTGTTGGATTCAATACCGAATTTTGTGGAGTACCAGATACTTCATTACGGGAGCCAGGGGCGGAACTGCCATTTCGAGATGATTCACCTGAAAGGAAAGTAACGGTAATTTTGTTACCTGTAACAACGATGATTATAGCCATGATGACCTATGAATCAATTACGAGTATACCTTCATCTTTTCCATTGTGTGCCTTATGTTGGGAATCCTGCAAAAGAGATAAAAGTATGAATATGGCATATCTGGACATAAAGGATGAAATCAATATTTAGGTGCTTTGAACATCCTCAAAGTTCATGTCAGATCAGCACTTAAAGCTATCCAACTTTTGCTTATTAGGGCCCCCTGCTATTGAGCGTATTGTTAGAAAATACCAATTTGACCCTCATCAGCACGGTGCCAGATTTAGTCAAAAACATGTTACATCAAGTGTGTAGAACAAATTATGCATTCATACAAAGGGCATGGCACATAAGTACGTAACTGATTTGAGTAGTAGAAAATCATACTCTGGACGAATTCCAGTCCCCAAACAAGTTTCAAGCCACCAAAAGAACGGGTCTCTTCACATAGGGATACAGATGAAAAAAAGACATTTATGAACCATCATCGTCTAACTATATCCTGGTCATAGAGCACACTTGATCCTAAAGAAAATACCCAGTAAGATATATAATTAAAGGCTTCTACTACCTCCTCAGTGACCTTTACTCCGACCCACTAATACCTAGCCTAAAGAAAAAAATACTGATAATTAGAGCAATATAGATACCACGGCGTCAAGTCGCAAAAACTGAATAACTTACATTCTGGGAATTGGCATCACTTCCTTCACTTGAACCTCCACTACCACTCTCAGCACTGCAGATTTCAGGTTTTGATTCATGTACCAACTAGATTAGTCACTATAAATATTTGAGATCATAAACTTTTCATGGTTCTCTGCGAAGAAAGTTTAGCACACCTTTGTGAATAAGCTCCATTAGCAGAAGCTCCTGATGTTTTACCCATTTCATTATTGCTCTTGCCTGTAAGCATATTCAAACTGCCTAAACTGTCTTTTGATCTCTTGAGTGGACTTTTGCCATCTGATGACTTGGCATCTGCTTCGGCACCACCAGGCATAGCTCCCTATATAGAAAATCTCACGTTACTCTTCACATAGTCAAAGCAATGCAGGTCTTATGAGTCACAGATAAAACTAAGATTTGGATCACTCACAGAAACTTCAGCAGTGCCATTTGGAGACGGCATAGCGTAAGGACTGAAAGGAAGTGACCCCTGTGTAAAATTTAAGTGTCACCATGGATTAGCATAATTGACAATTGCATATTGAGCAATGCGACCTCTTAGACATGATAAGATAAAGGCAGTACCGGAGGCATAGATGGATGAGCATAAATTCCTCCATGGGGATACATTAAATATGGCGGTGGTGGGGTCCCATATGGAGGCATAAGATGCTGCAAAGACCATAACTTTCATCAGCGACAACTAATAGTAACAAAATACAGAAGTAAGCTGCCTTATATTTTTAGCTTTCCAATATATTATCAGAAGTCAAGCAGAACCACAATATTGCTCGTCATGCGTCATACTGAGAGCGATCAACAAAATGATGAAAAATGAACAAATTGAGCACCACTAGCTACCCAGAGTAATTCCTAAGAGAAGCGCCCTCCCCAGATAGGAGCCACTAAATTAACCTTCTGCTAATGACAAATAAAACCCAATGCATATAGGTATTTTCTACAAAGATATTCTAGACATTTCTTGTTTTCTTGAAAATATACTCCAAACCTATCATTAACAGTACATCTGCTTTTTATTAAGTGTAGAGAAGATTTGACCAAACAGAGCACCTATTCCATATGCAGATGAAGCATTATTTTCAATACCCACAGCAATCACAAAGAAAGTGATGCAGAAGAACTCAAGCTTGGTTCATACAAAGACACTAAGTTGCATAAAGAGATTGAATGTTTTACAACAACTGCACAACAAACCAAGGTCAGATGTTTAAGCGAAACCCACCATACTGCGGAGTTTTGGGGCATTAAGCCAGAAAACCCTCCCGCTATAACCCAGGTAGAAATCTGGAGAGTTTATTAAAAAAACTTTAATAGGTTTTTCTTTCTTCCCATCCACAGTTACCTTTTTTATCAATAGAATTTAGACCATGATGAGCAGCCATGAGATAAGATTTATCAAATTAAACCATTACGTAAATAAACAAATTTGTCTTCAATCTACTCATCAACGTTACATATCACTATTGAAATACTAAAGCTATACCTGAGCTCCCCACATATAAGGATGAGCTTGGGGACTAGATGCAACTGATGAATGAAAGTATCCAGGTGGTGGAATCGGGGAATAAGCCTATTTCCAAAACAAAACCAACTTTAATGAACAATAGATAATAGAAAAGTTAAACAATAGAAAATGCCCTTTAGGTTGCCATTAAAAAAAAGTGTTACTAAGATTACAAATCCAGTAAAGAAACCACCTGAAATCCAGACCAATCTGGATAAACTGCAGCAGCAGTAGTCGCCGGAGGTTGCTGCTGCTGTTCCTGAACAATAACATCAGCAATAACACAAGTAATTGGGTAAAGGAATTCAAATGGAACTGATACGAAAACTACTAAGACGTTTATATATATATATATATATATATATATATATATATATATATAGAGAGAGAGAGAGAGAGAGAGAGAGGGAGAAGAATAAATCGACCTGCGAATTAGATGGTTTTGACGCCTTAGACGTTGAATCACCCTCGGCGCTCCCCATGATTCAACAACACCCCCCTCAAATTCTTTCAAGAAACCCTACAAATAATGGATTTCATATCTAAAGTGAGAAAATCACAAGAAACCCTGGATAATACAAAATGAACAGATTTTAATTATACAAGAGTAAGAATTTATAACCAAATTTCAGTCATTTAGTTCAAATTCATTAACATTAGACAACCAATACTAACCAATTCATGGATAAATCAGCTAATAAATTAGGGCAAATTTCACAAGACGAGTTAACTTAGCCCTGGATTTCGAAGATCAAATGAATCAATGAAGCTTGAAAGATTAGGGTTTTGATCAAACTAAACTGCGTTTCGTTCTCTAGAGAGAGAGAGAGTACGAGAACGCAATAGAAAAAAAACCTCTCGTTCTCGTCAAATTCAGTAGCAGCTTCGTCCCCAATACGGTCCACGATAAAATGTCTGCCATTCGTATCTGAATGACCGCATGAATACGTGCGTAGAAGACAATTCTATAGGCACCCTCATTTGGCTATAGGCACCATAGTTCCTTTTAACTTATGCTTTTTTCTCAGAATGCATAGGTTTGATACAAGACCAAGAAGCCACGCCACCCCCATAGCTATAGTGGTTGGATCTCTCTTCTCAGGCTCATGAAGTCTTGAGATCGTGGAAGCAGTTTATCATCAAGATTTACCAAGTGTAATCAAGACAATAAATAAAATAAAGGTAACAATAGACGGCGGTTATAGTGGTCATTGATGCTTCATATTATATTCATGATGCAGTAACGCCATGTAAATGTAATGACTCTTGGAGTCCGATGTCAAACAACAAAGAGATTGAGGACCAAACACCTTACCACTTTGTATGGGACAAAATCCTAAATAGATAGCGCTTTTAAAAATCTACAATTAATGGCCTTATGCACTAACTGCACCCATAAATTAAGATATAAATGGACTTAACCCATTTACCTCTAGGCACCCAAAGTAACGGGAAAATGTTTGTGTCCGTGGACGTGTCGCCGTCCTAATAAGTATCTAGACTCGTATACTAGATAGAAGGTCAATACCGAGGTTTGTCGTTATTTTTTTTAGTGAGAAGAACGTTCGTCATGATCATCTTGCACAATACTCTCTCCAGCTAATATGTCTCTTGAAGGCGTTACCGATATCCATATTCAAGATCACAGTTGGCCAAATAACTCTCGCACGATTCTTTCCCCTAGTATATCGTTTACAGGCGTTATCACTATTCAAGGCGACAACTAATCAAATGACATTGTACGACAAGGAAAAGTCCATGAGAAAAGGGACGACTACCTTATTTTTATCTTCTCCCACTTTTATTCTCTCTCGTACATCATAGAAAACGACCGCTCTATCTTCTAAAACAAACAATCAATTTTCTCTCTCATACATACTTATAACGGTTGTAATCTAATTTTCCACGGAAAAAATCAACCGATGCGGTATTTCTCTCTCATACATACTAACTCTTGAGAAGCCATCCACAAGGAACGGTAATTTCTTTTTTGGTGCAACATCCCCTTATCACTTTCTCTCTCGCTTAGTAAGTCAAGCAAACACTTAGGCAGGCAATATCAATTTCCTTCTCCAAGACGACCAAAGGGTGCATGTACATTATTACTTTCTCTCTTAAGACGACCAAATGGTGCAAGTACCTTATTACCTTTTTTTATGACCCTGAGATGGGTGTTTGGAGGAAATTGGTTTTGCTTTAACATGACTCGTGACAGTTTCCTCTTGTTCAGGTTTCAGAGGTTTTTTTCCTCCACATCCTCAGAATTTGATTCGTCCTCCTCCTCAGATGGGTGTTTGGAAGGTGCTTCTGTTGGAGCTGGTTTGGGTTTTGGAGAGGACATATCTTCGTCTCCCGAATCTGATTCATCATCACTGTCGTCATCGGAGTCAGATTTCTTGCTCAAGTGATTAACTTTTCGTGAGGGTTCATTGGAATCCTCATCTTCTCCTTCATCACTTTGTTTATTTTGTTCTTCTTGATCATTAAATGATCTTACTTCTTCATCATTAGATTTTACTTGTTCTTGTTCATCATATATCAGAAGACGAAACATAAAGTGTTGAGAAAAATCACCACTCCAAATAGGTGGTCAGTCTAATTAGAGTTTTTTCTTCAATGCGGAAAACCAGGATCTTTGATGCAATGGTGAATAAATAGAACATAACCACAAAGCAAATAAAGAATAATGACAAGAAAGATTCATAGAGGTTCGGAGCAAGTCTTACGTCATTTTTCAACCGCACCAAACTAATCCACTATGAATTTGAAGTTACAACATACCCGAGTTACCGTACACAAAGACTAGTGCACTCCCTAGTTATAAAATATCTCACTACAACTCTCTCACCCTCACACTTACAAAGCTCTTTGTTGATCTCAAACTCTCTTTCACTCACTCACTTATACAAAAGAGATTTGAGATGGGATGATCAAACTTGAGAACGGGATGGCTATTTATGGCTTTCATTTACCTGTGTGATCAATACAAGCCATTAGTGTTTGGCAACAAAGTCTTTACTCACCCCATTTCATTAAATGCATGAGATACAATTTCCTCCTCAAATCAAGGGAGGAAATCATTTCAAAGACTTTCCTTCTTTCATCACAGAAGGGTGAGAAAAACACATGCTTAAACTATTTGACCCCACAACATAACAATCTCTCACTTGAGGTCAAGAAAATCTGTGACTTGGAGTTGTAGAATATCCACTTTTATCAATCTACTTAGATTAGTGCTAACACAACCTTTTTTATGCGGCTATCCGACTCTCTCAGACCGAGAGACCTACCGAAGCCTTGCAGAGCATCAACTTTTCAATTCTGACCCCTTTGGTTAACATGTCTGTTGGATTCTTCGAACCAAGAATCTTTTTCAATGATAGCTCACCATCTTTCTAGAAGCGACCAGATGAATGGTAACGAATATTTATATGTCTTGTCCTTGCATGATAGGTTGAGTTCTTGGCAAGATGAATAACACTCTGACTATTACTGTACAAAATACTATTCTTCTTCTCATGCCCCAACTCTACTAATCAACCTTTCAACCATATTATCTCTTTGTTTGCTTATGCCGCTGCTACATACTTTGCCTCTATTGTTGACAGTTTCACCAGCTTCTGTAACCGCGAGTTCCAACTCACTGCAGTTGATCCCAAAGTATAAACATACCCAGTCGTACTTCGTCTTTTATCAAGGTCACCTGCGAAGTCTGCATCTACATATCCGCTTAAAATATGATTTCCCCGTCCATAGCATAAAGGTATATTAGTGGAACCTCTCAAGTACCTGAGAATCCACTTCACCGCTTCCAAGTTTTGCTTACCAGGATTGTTAGGACACCTACTCATTAATCTCACTACATGGGCAATATCTGGTCGTGTGCACACCATAACGTACATAAGACTCCCAATGGTCGATGCATATGGCACACCTGCCATAAACTCTTTGTCCACATCTGTCACGGGACTCTCCAACTTGGAAAGCTTGAGGTGTCTTTCAAATGACATGCCGACTGGTTTGGCACCCTCCATATTAAACTTCCTCAGAACCCATTCAATATATTCAGCTTGACTGAGCATAAGTGTACCCTTAGACTTGTCTCTGATGATTCTCATGCCAATAATTTGTCGAGCTTCACCAAGATCTTTCATGGCAAATTCATGTGTCAATTGATCTTTCAAATTCTTGATTTCATGGAGAGATGTTTCAGTCACTAATATATCATCAACATACAATAATAGAATGATGTAAATAGAATCAAACCTTCTAACACAACGACAATGATCTGCGTTACATCTTGAGTAGTTATTTTTTAGCAAGAAGTTGTCGAACTTCTTATACCATTGCATTGGGGCTTGTTGTAAACCATACATGCTTTTTTGAAGGTTGCATACCATCTCATCCTTTCCTCCTTCAATGAATTCAGTTGGTTGCTTCATGTAAATTTCTTCATCAAGGTCTCCATGAAGAAATGGTGTATTTACATCTAGTTGTTCAAGGAAAAGATTTTCTGAAGCCACTAGACCAAGGATCACTCTGATTATTGTCATCTTCACAACTGGGGAGAATATTTTATTGTAGTTTATACTTGGTTTTTACTGAAACCCCTTCACTATTAGTCTCGCTTTGTAGTGTTTACACAACTGGCGGAGAATGTTGTCTTTACATCTAGTTGTTCAGACTTTCTCCAATAAACCCGCTATTTCTCTAAAGCCTTCTTACTTCTTGGTAATTTTGTCAACACCCATGTGTCGTTTTGCACAAGTGAGTCAATCTCGTCTTTCGTGGCAAGCTCCCAATTGTTTGAGTCCTCATCCTGTATCGCTTCATCAAAATGCTCTGGCTCACCATTATTTGTCAATAACAAATGATCCATCGCATTAGCATATTTTAGATTCGACTTTAGTACACGTGATGATCCCCTTGGGACAAACACCGTAGATGTCTCGGTCTGAACACATGTCTGGTCCTGTGGAGCTGGCGGAGAAACTCCCATTGCTTGTGGAATGTCTCCCTATTGCATCTGAGATTCCTCTTCACCTGGAGTCTCTGCATCAGACATAAAGATGGAGATCAGAATATGATTTGAAATCAAATGCACCTAAAGAGTTGAAATCAGGAAACTCCAAATTAAATTATGAACAATAGGGTTTAGATATTTGGTTTGCTAAAGAAATCAGAACCATACATGCCCTCAATTGATTCCTCTGAACCCTGATCACAGTAAAATGAAAACTTTAAGCAGACAAATGAAAACCACAGAGAGATTTAGTTGAAATCAGAAAAGTTAAAAAACCTTCAATGATTCATATGCAACCACTGTCACTGAATTAGTAGACGAACTCGAGTTGATTGAAATTGAAGAGAAAGAGGCAAAGTCATAGAAAGAGAGAGATAGTTATCCAATCAAAGGAAGGGAGTTTTCAGGATCTGATATCTGACTTCTAAAACAAATTTTTTCGGTTCTCAAGAAAGAAGAACTAATGTAGTAAAAAAATTTGCGAGACTGGAATCGAAGAGACATTCGTTAAAGTTAGGGTTTTGATTTTCTCTAATTAGAGTTCTTGTTATCTTAGGGAGTGATTTATTCGGTTAAAATTTTGCGATAAAGACTTGGGGGAGAATTTCTCAACTCCAAGGTTGTGTTTGATTGACGTTTTTCCCAGAGAAAGTAGAAAATCTTTCTCAAAATTTTCTATTTTCTATGTGTTTGCTAAGCAATATGGAGAAACGAAACCTGATTGTCACGTGACATACTTTTCCCAACTTTCCCTGAATTAAGGGGAATTTGTTACCCTCCAAAACCCCAAGTAAAACTTTCCCTTTCACGTGAAAACAAAAATGTTCTATCTCTGTCTTTACACTGTTCTTTCTGTCTTTATTAAGTCCTTCACTTCTCTCTCTCTTCTTCTTTTGTTTATCTCTCTCTAACCTCATGGAGAGGTTATTAGCAAAGGGTAGAGACTAGAGAGAGAATCAAAAAGTGAAAATCTTTTATCATCATAGTGTGGAGTTCAAGATTGATTTTCATGATTTTATCTCTCTTCCCCTCTCTAAAAAATAAATTTGGATCATATCCATGATTCAAAATAACCATCTTTATCAACTTGGTTTAGATTTTCAACCTAAGCTAGAGAGAAGAAGAGATAGAAAGACAGAGAAATATGGTGTCAACTTCAGGATTTAAAGAAGAAGATAAATGTACTGATAAACTGAAGCTTACAAAAAGGAGGATATCAGGTGTTCCAATTGGTGATTCATTCAATGGTGGAAAACATATAACATCTCATCTCCTTTCATAACGATACTGATACTATGTAGGCAATATAAATAGTGGGATATGATCCAAAGGAACTGAGCCAGAGATTACATCTCCTCCAATTGCTATGCCTGAACAGAAATTGAAGCCAAATTTAATCAATTAAGGTTTAAATCTCCATGTGAAGACCACGTAACTACCTTCATATATTACATCAGCTACCCTAGTTATGTTGTTGTAAAGTCACTGGACATGCCACCCTACCAAAGTAAGAGACACTTTAGATTTTTATATTGTCAATGATTCTTGAGGTGTCACCAATCTTGAAGGCTCGGAAGGCTTCGACTTGAATACGTCTAAACAATCGGAAATGGAAAAAAAATTTATTTCTTAACGAAACAAACAGTAGAGAATATGAAAATATTTATAGAGTAAATATTTCTCGGAGTAAATATTACTCGAAGTAAAAAATTTCTCCACTTTATTCTTTTTTCCCAAATTGTTATCAAACACAACCCAAGAGGTAATGGAGAAAGTGTGAAGTGAGAGAATGACAGAGAGAAAGAGGAATGAAATGCACTAAACTTAATTACAAACAAGTTTTTTTTTTTTTTTTGAGAAATGGACTACAATTTACGTTAGTCGTTACAAGGCATTGATACATCACAAAGATGTGATAAGCACGATAACCGCCTAAGTTTAGCCATGGACGAAATAATTCTAAACCCAACAACATGAAAGAGGCCTAAAACCCGACAAATTTATTACATTATTTATACCTTTAATAACCCAAGTTCAATAAACCTTTGATTCCACTTCCTTTAGAAATCGAATTTGTCTTCCAGAGTTTTGAGATTTATGTCAATACTTTCAACTGCTTGAGCAAGCAAGTGTTGACCCACTTGGACATAAAGACTTCGGAAATGCTACATTGCCCTGTTGGGTTACCTATTGGATGACATATCCAGTTAGCTTGTTGACTGGATTTCGTTGAAAAGTTGACTCGAGAATCTGGACCGTTAAAAACAAATGGTCCAGATTAAACTCCCTTCAAATTTACAGAATTAAAGCCAAAGCAGTTTCGGCGCTATGTTATCTTCTTCCATCTGAACTCTCTCTAGGTTTTCATGGCCGTTTAAGACTCGGTGTTGTTATATACGCTTCACTTCCTTCAAATTCAGTCTTCATTAAGAAGATCACAACCCTAATCTAGCAAAGAAAGACGCTCAGACTCGAATAGTTATGTTAGGGTTATGAGATTTTAAAAAAAATTCCTAAATAATTTGTGAGTGTCTTCTTCAAATTGTTTCAAGCTTATATGTGTAATATTCCAAAAGAAATCTCAATTGATTTTGAGTAGTTATCTTCAATTAATTTTATGATTTACCAATAATGTAATTGAAACTCTTCAAAAACCTTCTGTAAATATTCAATGATTTAATCTTCAATTAATTCTTTATTGATCTTGTGTAGAAATTCTGAATGATCTCGCGAATATTGTTATTTAATTCTTAGAAAATATGTCAAGTTGTCTACTAATGGACGAGATAACTCCAGCGAGAGGGAAAGAGTGAAATGGCGAGAGAAAAAATTTGGCTGAAAAACCTAGAGAGAAAATCTCTTACGAAAGTGAATGTGGGTTGAAATTTGAAGGGAGTTTAATCTGGACCGTTTGTTTTTAACGGTCCAGATTCTCGAGTCAACTTTTCAACGAAATCCTGTCAGCATGCTGACTGGATATGTCATCCAATAGGTAACCCAACAGGGCAATGTAGCATTTCCGTAAATTAATTGGAGTGAACTTTTATCCTAACGCTTTGTCAATTTTTTATCCCAGTCATGTATCAACTTTTGTATAAGAACAGAAAATGTAGTATGACATACTAAAATATCTTTGAGTTTGTGCTATTTCTGTACATAATCAGTAGATCCAAAGTCATAATAACTAACTTTCAACGGAAAAATATAATTTTTTTAATACTCCATTATATGGATATATGCGATGTAAAACAATAAAAGTGTTACAATTAATTCAATAAGAAAGTTCTTTTTGTTAGTATTGTGTGTAAATATACATAGATATAGTGATTAGAGGTAATTTCTAAAAAGGTCAAAATAATATTGAAAATGAGTAGAAAAGCACAAAACATTTGAAAATTATTATTCAGGTCAAAAAGTGTTCAAATACTAAAATACCCTTTTTTTGTCATTTTGTGTAACTAAATTCTTTTTATTTTTCTTTAAACTTTAAATCGATATAACTTTTGTTTGAGATGTCGGATTTCTATAAAAAATATATATTTAGAAATGATTTTTCATTATCTTTCTAACAAGATCCACTTTCAATATTTTTTTTCAAAAAAAAAACCCAGAAAAAAACGGCGTTTTTTCCTTTACGTTTTTCTGCAAACGTGTTTGCAACAATCCGTTCTGCAAACGTGTTTGCAAAAGTCCGTTCTGCAAACGTGTTTGCAACAATCCCTTTTGCGAACGTGTTTGCAAAAATCCGTTATGCAAACGTGTTTGCAACAATCCCTTCTGCAAACGTGTTTGCAAAAATCCGTTCTGCAAACGTGTTTGCAAAAATCCGCTCTGCAAACGTGTTTGCAACAATCCGTTCTGCAAACATGTGTTTACATAATGTAAATTGCGAACTGTGTTTGCAAGCTTTGCAGACTCGATTTGCAAATCGAGCATATAAACTAAGAGTGTGTCTACAAAATCTTGATTTTGAAATTGCTTTCTTAATTCATCATATATAATGTAAATGTTTTTTAAATGCAACACAAGAAAACATCTGAATACATCATTTGAACTTAAATCTTGATACACCCCTTACTTAATTCCAACCCCAAATACACCCACAACCGGTAGATTGTACCAAACAGAACCAACAATAGATTATTCATCAAGGCATCCCGACCACCCTTTCATCTATCTATTAAAAACAATGGATTTTCTCTTGTCAACAACTTCCTTATCCTATTGAATTAGCAAATCCTTCTTCAAATCATAATCTAAAGACGCACCAACGGGAATGCTTTGTTTTCAACCTTTATAATCAAGTGATAAAAGATCCCCAATGATACAAGTAAGAAACCCTAACAACAACCTTTACATCTTTCTTCTGCTCAACTGCAACTAATGTTGCACCACCACCACCATAGGCGGCAACAATTGTTGTCAATTCCTGAAGTTCCTTCAAAGACCTGGCAAAAACACTATCGCATGACAAAGCCAAAACTGTAAGAACATGTTGGTATCCAAAGTCCAAAGAAGTACATGTAAAAAGTATAAGAAACATATGTTCATGCAACCAATCAACCATTTAGTTTGGAGGCAGACACATAGATTTAAACGAGGATATGCGTTATATTATACAGGAAGCCTGCTTAATGGAAAATGAACGGAAGAATGAGTGACCATGTAACTCAAAAGTATCATTATAGGACAACGGTGTAAGACTCTCTAAGCAACAAGGGTTGTGAACATGAAAAGTTACAAATGCGATATGCAAGCAAAGATACCGTAAAGGACTCCAAAGTCAAACATGTCAACTTAAAAGTATAAAGGACAACTAAAAATCCCTTAAATATGAGGTATTGATGACGAATCAGGGATAGTTTGACAACCTGCACAACTGCTTTCTCTCCATCAACTTCTAGGACTTGACCACGTCTGGTAGTTCCATCTCCCAAGCGAATATTGACAATCTCCTGATATCTGGGACCCTGAAACGATTAAAAAGTAACGTCAATGACACTGCACACCACGTCACTGCAACATAAGTAACAATAAAACAGAATAACCAAAAGGAAAATGCAAATAGTATACCTTAACTTTTTCTAAGATAACCAATGGTCCTGTAACTCCAGAAACAGTTTGTATTCTGAAATTCACAAAGAAAATGATGATTTCATCATCAGTGATCCATGTTATATTAACTCAAATATATGAAGTGAGATAAAACACGCACTTAGCATACAAAATATAGTCAAGGTAGTAGGTTAATCCTTCTCCTTAAGTGATGAATAACCAGTTGAATAAAAAATAATTTTACATAAGCTCTTCACTTGGGTAATCTAAATTCAGAAGTAAACATGGCCCAGGAGATTCTACTTCATAATTTTGAGTTCCGAGCGACTAAAGATCTTATAAAACTGAGACAGAAAGCTCCCTCTCCAATTACCAACACAAAAGGCAGATAGAAGTATATAGGATATATGAAATATCAAGAGTCCAAACCGATGATATCAAAAGCATTTAACCCGCAATAACAATGAAAAACAGTATAAAATGTGGATATACAAATAGATCTAGTAGGCGATTTTTCACCTTTTTCAAGATAACACGACTTAATAGTTTGAAAAGAAGTGTTATCGAGAACTTACCCATTCCAATCTCCAGAGATCCCTCCTCCGAGTCATTTGTAACCCACCCATCTTCAAGCTGATAACCTAAGAAATTTCATAGAAAAGATTTCGACAAAAGACTCTGCCTTGTATAACCTCAAATTAGGTCTCAATTCGATAAAGTTTGTAAAGATAAATAAAACATGAAACTTAAGCTTTCTTAACCAAAGTGAACCCTTAACCTAGGCATAGTCTACTCAATGAAGGCAAGGGATGAGTCTCAGAAGTTAATTGTTAAAATCAATTTTTTCTGAACAAAGGAAATAAAACAGGATCTAAAGCTTTCCCCTAAAAACTCCAAAATTAATTATTTCAAGAGAAGAGAACAAACCTGAAGAAATGCCTAAATATCAAAAATCTAATTCAGGTACCCGATTAAACAAAGGAAGTAATGGAATTGATCGTCCAACTTAACCAACCAAAATTAGCAAATTCGAACATCAAGAAATCAAGTTGCAGGAAGTGCGTTGAAAGATTGATAAGTTCCTGAGATTAAATGAAACGATAAGATCTTAGAAAATTTACTTACTTTTGGTCTGTTAGAGCAATAGAAGTGAGCGGTGAAGAGAGAGAGAGAGATCTGATGGACAAGAAAAACAAACCAAACAACACACCAATCTGAAGAACCCTAGAAAAACTCCTAAACCTTCCCGCGTTCATAAGAGATAGGTAGTGTGATTTAGTGGGAAGGTTATTTTAGGAACAATATTTTTATAAAATGACCTGATTGATAATTTGTGATATTATTTTAAACTTAAATAACAGTTACCCATAATAAAGTTGACAAGTTTGATTATTTAAAAATATTGTTGGCTTTTTGAGCTATTGTGTATTTTATATTGACCTAAATAGCCATTTTCTCTAGTGATTATTAAGAACAATAGGATTATAAATGAATGAATTAACAAATGCTTTATAAACGTAATTGATCTTTTGTTACAACTACTCATGCCTTATATTTGCTACGACCAAAGTCATAATAACTAACTTTCAACGGAAAAATATAATCACATTTTGTTATGGATGGTCTTGTAGCGAAAAGCCAACTTTTTGCTATGGACTAGGGGTCGTAACAAAAAGTTCGTAGCTAATGGTATTGTGACGGCAATATCTATTACGGTACGTCGTCCATAACAAATGCTCAATTGCTACGAATTTTGAATTATCTGCTACGGTTTTTGTCCATAACAAAAGGACGTTTATTTTGTAGTGGTCGGACCTGTATGTAGACCAGCCTGGGCTCTAGCCCTGGCTAGATTTTAAAATTTATATCCAATATTAATATTGTACTAACAGAGGTAAGTACCTCTCATGATTTCATGTTTCCTCTTTTGTGATATGGTAGGTGACGTTGGTCACACAGCTTAAGAGCCATCTTTGCCTTGTTGACAGAAAGTTGGATTTGTCTAAAAGTTAGACCATTATGTCTTGCTCATTTTCATTTATCTGATGTTGTCCAGTGATTCCGCTACTAATGGTTCAGACAAATGTTTTACTCTTATTCCTAGTACCAGATACCTGGCCTTGTTCATGATGCAGTCATTTTTCTTGATTTCAGCGTGCCGCATTGCCGACATCTCAAACTTTTTGGACAGAGAAACAGGAACCATGGGATGTCAGTTCTCATATTTTTCTTTAAATTTATATGTTGAAATGGTTATTGGTTCTAAATATGTGGGTAAACCTTAACTTATTTAGTACTCTTTCATATAGTACTTGAAATATTTCATCTTTCCAGTTTCTCTTCTTTACTGGTGGAATTGTTTTTTTGACTTTATTATGAGTGGATCAACTACACAGTTTGTTTTGCATCTTTTGGGAGTGGGTAACTGTTAGAACTAAAAGTCGCGGAAGCTATTGAACCTGTCCTAGAAATTGATCCGATTCTGAAAATTAATTTAAAAGCTAAGCCAAAATCAAATATACAAACAGAATTAACAGGGCCGGCCCTAGGCCGCGGTGGGCCTAAAGCGAACTCTAAAATTGAGGCCTTTTAAATAATTTAAAATTTGTTTTTATAAAATTTTGTTACGTGTTTCTATTAACAAGGTGTAATTGTTTTTAAGTTAAACTGTTCGTATATGCGAGCAAATTTTTGTAGACAATTTCGAACAGCTTTAAAACAGTCTTTTGTTGAATAAAAATATAAAATTTGAGTCAATTTTAATATGAAATGCATACTAATTTCAAATAATCTTAAAAATTAGTTTTTCAAGAACGAGAGATCATTATTATGGTACGTACTATAATTCGATTGGTATGGAAATTTTTAAATATTAGGTTAAAAGGAGCAATTCTTTCTCATAGATAATATAGTTTGATCTAATCATGTATATGATAAGATGTAATTCAACAAAAAAAAATGTATATGATAAGATGTAACTGCCACAAAGATGTCGTATGAAATAAACTTTGCAATACTCTTTTATTTGCAATTATGTAGCACATTACCATTCATAAATATTTTGTTCACTTAAAATCTCAACTAATGATGGACAAGACAATAACTTAAAATGCGACAAATCAATGTTGATATACATATAACATATAAATGGAAAAAAAACATATAAATAACAAAAATACTTGCTAGAAATCAAATTCAATCTGATGTGTGTTGATCGAGAGATTTTCAACAAAAAATACATGATCAAAGAGGAATCGTAAAATAAATAACTGAACAGGATATTTATATATGAAAAAAATGAGTTTGAGATATAAAAGGGCAAAAATATGAAGATGGTGGGAGTTGAAAAGACCTTTTGAGTTCCTCATAAAAAAAAAAAAGACCTTTTGAGTTCTAAAACCAGGGGCCTACCAATTGAGCTAAGTGATAACAGTTAGGTATGTTGTGTTTGTTCCATATATGTCTTTCTTGGGGCCCTCTTGTGTATTCTAAAAATTGGGGGCCCAAAGCCACCGCTTTGGTGGCTTTGGGCCTAGGCCGGCCCTGAGAATTAACGAGGTTCGGCCTAAAGCCTACGTCCTCGGGTGAACAAGAAATCTTTATTGAAGGATAGATGAAGACGACTCACACAACCCGCAAGTTCGTCCCAAGATGGTACCGTATAGTAATAACCTTCTATACTAAATCTTCGACGACCGAGAAATTAAACACCGCTCAAAACTATGATAAAAAATTTCTCTCTCACTTGCTCTCTCTAGCTCTCTCTAAAGAAGAGTTGTTGTTTGTGATGTTGTGAATTACAAGCACTCAAACCCCCTATTTATATAGGATATCCACCGTCATAACAAGCCACATAAAAAAGAACTTTGGTTTCTAAATTTTGGTGCCAAATTTGGAAACCGCCTATATCCAAAACAAACCGCCTCTCATCAATTGGAAACCGCCAATTGACACAAAACCGTCTTTCTCAATTTGGAAACCGGCCAACGTGGAAACTGCCTCTTACAATTCTCCACCTCGTACACAATTTGTTATACTTCTAATTTTGGACGAACACCAGGATACTCCTTGTAAGATATATCTGCTTCTTGTAACTTCATCCGACTGCACCATATGACCATGGCTGCCTACGTACCCTTTTATAGGATCAAGCTTACCGTAGTTCTACCAATCCTTCACATAAAGATTACCTTGTCGCCATTACGCCCTTTCGGGAAACTTAACACGAGCCGATTTGTAGCAATTCCAGACAATGCTGAAACTTGCTACATGTCACCACGTTAGTCAACATGTCCGCGGGATTCTCATATGTGTGTACCTTCATGAGAGAAACATCACCTTCCTCTATGACATCTCGTACAAAGTGATACCTGACATCGATATGCTTAGTACGAGCATGATGAACCTGATTCTTCGCCAACTGAATCGCACTTTGACTATCACACCATACATCTATGCACTCCTGCTTAATCCCTAGATCATCCAGAAGACCCCACAACCACAATGCTTCCTTCACACCCTCGGCCATAGCCATATACTCGACCTCCGTAGTAGATAACGCAGCTGTAGATTGTAACATCGATCGCCAACTAACTAGAGCACCATGTACTTTAAATACATAACCAGTAGTAGATCGTGTTCTATCTAGATCGCCAGCATAATCTGAGTCAACATAACCGCTTACTTGACATGTGTCTCCACCAAAGCACAAATCCGTATCAACGGTACCCTTCAAGTACCTCAAGACCCACTTCACAGCTTCCCAATGTATCTTCCCCGGGTTTGCCATAAACCTACTAACCACACTGACCGCTTGTGAAATATCCAGACGAGTACACACCATAGCGTACATCAAACTGTCAACTGCACTAGCATACGGTACACGATCCATATGATCCTTCTCCACCGTAGTAGTGGGAAATTGTCTTCCCGAGAGCCTGAAGTTTGGTGCCAAAGGTGTTGAGACCGCCTTCGCATTCTGCAGCCCGAATCGAGAAACTACTCGTTCGATGTAACCTTTCTGATTCAAGTACAGTTTCTTACTTGACCGCTCTCTCTTAATCTCCATTCCCAGTATCTTCTTTGCAGCGTCCATGTCTTTCATCTCAAACTCTTGACTGAGTTGAGATTTCAACTTATCTATCTCCACCATGCTTTGAGAAGCAATAAGCATGTCATCCACATACAAAAGGAGATAAATAAAGTCACCTTCGCGAAGCTTCTTGATGTATACACAACAATCATAGTCACTTCTGCGAAAACCATGCTTTAACATGAAAAAATCAAATCGTTTGTACCATTGGCGAGGGGATTGTTTCAATCCATAAAGAGACTTCCTCAAACGAGATACTTGATTTTCTTTACGCTCAACCTTGTATCCCTCAGGTTGAGCGATATAAATTTCTTCTTCCAAATCTCCGTGCAAGAAGGCGGTTTTAACATCGAGTTGTTCCAGCTCAACACTGTGAGCAACAATACTCAATAGCACCCGAATAGAAGTATGTTTCACGATCGGGGAGAAAATCTCATTGTAGTCGAGCCCTTCTTTCTGTGCATAACCCTTGGCCACTAGTCTTGCCTTATACCTTGTACCCTTGATCTCGGAAGAATCCTCTTTCTTCTTGTACACCCATTTACAACCAATAACAGGCTTATCTTCGGGCAATGGGACAACCTCCCATGTCTTGTTCTTGTGAAGAGACTCCATCTCTTCTTGCATAGCAACCAACCAACTATCTCTTTCCTCCGCGGTATTAGCTTGTTTGAAGGTGACCGGCTCGTCGTCTTCCACCGAGATTGCATATTCAACCACATTTGTCTGCCCGTAATGCTTAAGAGGTTTGTCTGACCCTAACCTCTGTACCGGCTTATATAACCGTTTCGACCTAGTGTGTACCGAAACATCCTGCTGTTGTTGTTGTAAAACTTGTGTACCTTCTCCTTGAACCTCCTCATGATTGTGTTCATCAATTTCCTCATCCTGAGTACTATCCTCATGCTCCACCTGATCATGATTCCTAGAAACCCGTTGGTCTTCGACTTCTACTTCCACTACTTGAGCTTTAGTAGACCCAACATCACCACAACTAGGCACCGTAGCTTTCGCCATAGCTACAATAGATGACTCATCAAACACCACATCTCTGCTGATTACAAACATCTTGTCTTTCGTACACCATAGTCGATAACCCTTGACTCCTGAAGCATATCCTAAGAAAATTGTCTTCTTTGCTCTATTATCAAGTTTGTTACCTTTGACATGGTAATAGGCCGTACAACCGAAAACCTTAAGTCTCCCGTAATCTGCATGTTCACCTGACCACACCTCGTAAGGTATGCCGCCATCTAAAGAAGAATGTGGAGACCTGTTCACAATATAACAAGCTGTAGCAACAGATTCTGCCCACCATTCTATGCCTAATCCCGAATTGGAACGCATACATCTAGCCTTCTCAAGTAGTGTACGGTTCAATCTCTCTGCGACTCCATTCTGCTAAGGTGTGTTTACTACTGTCCAAGGCCTCATAATGCCTTCCTGATTACAAAACTCTTTGAATGCCCCATCCGTGTACTCGGTCCCATTATCCGACCTTAACGTCTTCAGCTTTCGACCAGTTTTGTTCTCAACCATTGCTTTCCACACCAGGAATGTGTTGAATACCTCATTCTTATGCTTCAGAAAATAAAGCCAGGCAAATCTCGAATGATCATCAACGAATGTAACAAAATACCTGGAACCACCCTTGGAAGGTAACTTTGTCGTTCCCCAGACTTCGGTATGTAGGTAGTCTAATACCTCTTTGCTCCTGTGCTTGCTTGTAGAGAACGTCACCCTGTGTGTCTTCCCGAACACACAATGCTCACAAAGATAGACCCTTTTCCGACATATGCCCAAGGCGCATATACCAAAACCTCGTACTAGCCGTTGGATCCCTTCCACTGATTCCTACTGCTACATCTCTCGTAATTGTTGTCCCCAAAAGTTTGTATAAATTACCATAACGAGTACCTCTCATTACCACCAAAGAACTCTTAACGACTTTTATGGAGCCATTCTCTATAATTATCTTACAGCCGTTCCGCTCGAACACAGCAAGGGAAATTAGATTTTTCCGCAAATCGGGTATGTGTCTTACGCCCGTCAATGTTCTCACCACTCCATCGTGCATCTTGATACGTGGTGTTCCGAGTCCTACGATTTTACATATACTATCATCACCCAGTATAACTGTACCACCATCTATACTCCTATAGGTAGTAAACCACTCCCTATTTGGACATATATGGTGTGACGTCCCTGAATCAAGCATCCACTTATCGGAGATCTTCTCAGATACCTCTGTCACTGAGAAACATTCATCAGGGTCTTCTGACACATATCCTGCCTCTTGCATCTCTTGTTTCCCCTTGTAGCCTTCGTTCTTTTGCTTCAACTTTCTCTTTGGAAAAGCCGCTTTAAAGTGGCCAAGCTCACCACAACTAAAGCATGTTTTCTTGAAAGAGCCTCTAGATTTGGATCTATATTTCCTGCCCTTTCCCTTTCCCCTTTCACTACTCCTCCCCCTCGTTACAAACAACCCTTGTGCTTGATCCTTGTTTACTCCACCCGACGTCATACCGCTAGTAGCAACCTTACGAAGGTCATCCGCTAATAACGAATTTCTCGTCTCTTCCATGCTTAGACTATCACCAACAAGCATCAAAGTTTGAACAAGGTTCTCATAGGATTTAGGCAATGAAAGTAATAATATGAGGGCTTGGTCCTCATCCTCAACCTTAACATCAATATCCATCAAATCCGAGATAATCCTGTCGAACCTATTCAAATAATCCTGAATAGAAGAACCCTCTTCCATTCTACATGTGAATAATTTGGATTTTAAGTAGACTCGATTCGTTAAAGTTTTCGTCATGAAGTTGCTTTCTAGCTTTAACCACACACTCGCCGCTGTTGCTTCTCCGTCTACTAGGAACGCCACGTCCCTCTCAAGACACAACATAATGGTGGCCCGTGCTTCGAGATCTAACTCCTCCCAATCCTCATCTGACATATCTCCTGGTTTCTTTCCCGTCAACGTCTTGTGTAATTTCTGCGAGATTAGCAGATTCTTCATCTGCATCCGCCAATAAGAAAAATCGTTTTTCCTATTGAACTTCTCTATCTCATATTTCCCTGATTTGACCGTACCACTTCTCGATCCCATCTTCTCTTCGTTCAATCTCAACAAGGTTCTGATACCAATTGTTAGAACTAAAAGTCGCAGAAGCTATCGAACCTATCCTACAAATTGATCCGACTCTGAAAATTAATCTAAAAGCTAAGACATAATCAAATATGCAAACAGAATTAACGAGGTTCGACCTAAAGCCTACGTCCTCGGGCGAACGAGAAATCTTTATTGAAGGATAAATGAAGACGACTCACACAACCCGCAAGTTCGTCCCAAGATGGTACGGTATAGTAATAACCTTCTATACTAAATCTTCGACGAACGAGAAATTAAACATCGCTCAAAACTATGAACAAAAATTTCTCTCTCACTTGCTCTCTCTCTAGCTCTCTCTAAAGAAGAGTTGTTGTTTGTGATGTTGTGAATTACAAGCACTCAAACCCGATATCCAACGTCATAACAAGCCCCATAAAAAAGAACTTTGGTTTCTAAATTACTTTGGTTTCTAAATTTTGGTGCCAAAATTGGAAACCGCCTATATCCAAAACAAACCGCCTCTCATCAATTGGAAACCGCCGATTGACACAAAACCGTCTTTCTCAATTTGGAAACCGGCCAACGTGGAAACTGCCTCTTATAGTAACCTATCAATAGCAAAGGTGAGACGATATAGTTGTTGGCCTCCCTTTACAGGGAGTTCCCTTAGCATTTTATTATTATATTTACAAATCAAGTAAATAAAGATTCTTTTAATAATATTATTAGAGTATGATTTAGAAATTTAGGATACAAAGTAGTGTTGGGTTTTATGCGTGTTTGGCCCATTTAATGATTGGCCCACTTGCATATTGTAATTAATTGTGAGTGAGCCTCACCCATTCAACACTAGTCAAGACTATCTTGTCTTGTAGCTAGCACATGGGTGGGGCCTACCTCTAGAGGAAAGATGGCATTCAAAGCTTTCTTTCTCTAGATAATTGTCCCACATCTTCCAACTAGTGAAACTAAAGATGCCTTATAATGAGTTGTTTGACAACTCATAGTAAAACACATGATAGAGTAATGAAAGTCCCCCACGCGTGCTCACACATGCGAGGCAATTGGGTTTTTGGCCATTTGGTTCTTTGGGCACTTGGGCCACATGGGCCTTTGGGCACTTGGGTCTCTTGGCTAATGGGTCGTGAGCCCGGAAGCTCGGGGAGCTTGAAGTCAAATTGCTCTTTTGCCACGAAGAGTAGTTTAACTTTGAGCTAAACTCGGATTATGACTAAGTCGGTGGATTAACCTAATCAGTCTTTGAGTCTATCGTGGGGTTAATCTGATTAGTTTCTGAATTTATCTCCCGACTTCTCTATCACTTTTCCTAGGCAGTTAGGGTTTTCTCTGAGGCTATATATACTCGCCGAATCTGAGAAGAGAAAACACACAACTCAAACAGAATGGAATCATTAGTGCAGACGATCTTGATGATCACACTAAATGTCCTGTGTGTAGAAGCTAAACACGAGAAACTGCCCTTTAAGAATATCACAATCAGAAAGATAGAAGTATTAGAACTAGTACACTCAGACTTAGCTGACTTTAGAAACTTAGCTAGTAAAGGAGTTAAGAGATATTACATTACCTTCATAGATGATTACTCTAGGTACGCAAAAGTTTACCTCCTGAAGTCTAAGGATGAAGCTGAAGAAGCTTTTCTGAACTATAAGAAGTAGAAAACCAACTAGACAGGAAAATCAAGAGATTTAGGTCAGACAGGGGAGAAGATATAACTCATCCGCCTGCCACATACTGAACAGAGTACCTCATAGAGGGCTAGACAAGACACCTTATGAATTATGGAAAGGTTTTGCACCTAACCTAAAATTTTTAAGAGTGTGGGGATGTCTGGCTAAAGTGGGTATACCTGACTTTAAGAAAGTCAGTGTCGGACCAAAGATAGTTGATTCTGTGTTTGTTGTCTATGCTCAGAATAGTGCTGCATATAGATTCATGTTGTTAGAAGATGATACAATAATAGAATCTAGAGATGTTGAGTTTTTTGAGCGTGAGTTTCCTCTAAAACTGCCTGTTGAAAATATTCCCATTAATGATTCGTCACTTACTGACTTAACTGTGCATAAAGAAGCACCTAGGAATAACTCTCCTTCTGATCCAGCCATAGATAATGAAGGAGATGAACCAAAACTTAGGAAAAGTAAGAGACGTAGGATAGTGAAAACTATGGCCCTGGTTTCATTACTGCTTTTCTATCTGAAGGTGGTGATTGGCTGAATGATTAGTTTGTTTATATTTTCTTAATTGAGACCGACCCAAAGACGTATCATGAAGCAATTACTTCAGTGGGCGCAAGCTTATGGAAAGAGGCCATTAAGAGTGAGTTAGACTCTATCCTTGTTAATCATACTTGGGAACGGGCAGACTTACCTAAAGGGTGTAAACCCATTAGCAGTAAATGGATCTTTAAGAAAAAGCTGAGGCCAGACGGGACTATAGACAAGTATAAAGCTAGAATGGTAATCAGGGGCTTTAATCAGAAAGATGGACTTGATTACTTTGACACTTACTCTCCAGTGACTAAAATCACCACTATTAGGTTTGTCATTGCATGAGCTGCCTCATGACTTGGTAATACATAAAATGGATGTAAAAACTGTCTTTCTAAACGGAGATCTAGATGAGGAGATTTACATGTCTCAACTAGAGGGATTAGTCATCCTTGGTCAGGAGAGGGAGGTGTGTATACTGAAGAAGTCTCTTTATGGTCTAAAACAGGCACCTAAAAAATGGTATGAGAAATCCGATGATACCATGTTAAGCAATGACTTCACCGTGAATAATTCAGACTCGTGTCTATATTCTAAACATTGTAAGACTGGATATGTCATCATCTGTTTATATGTTGATGACATGCTTATTTTTGGTGCCAATATAGATGATGTGAATGAGGTATAAGCCTTTATGTCATCTAAGTTTGAGATGAAGGACTTAGGAGAGGCAGATGTCATACTAGGGGTCAAAATCAAGAGAACCCAAGATGACATCTCTCTAAGTCAACCTCATTATGTTGAACAGATATTGAGAAAGTTCAACTCCTATGATGTGAATCCTGTGAGAACTCCCTATGACTCTATCACAAATCTAGTGATGTTTCTGATGAATCACACTAGACCTGACATTGCCTTCGCGGTGAATAGACTGAGTAGATACACACATAATCCTAGTGAGGAACACTGGAGTGCACTTCATCGTCTGCTTAAGTATTTCAGAGGCACAATTGACCTACGAATGCATTATGGAAAGTTCCCAGTTGTTCTGGAAGGCTACTGTGATGCTAACTGGGTCACTGACAATGATGAAGTCAGTTCTACTAGTGGTTATGTTTTTGTATTAGGCGGAGGGGCTGTGCCATGGAAGTCTTCCAAATAGACATCATAACAAGCTCCACCATGGAGTCTGAATTTATCGCTCTTGAGCTGGCAGGTCAGGAGGCAGAGTGGTTGAGGAGTCTCTTGGGAGACATACCACATTGGGGAAGGGAAACAACACCAATTTCCCTTCATTGTGACTCACAGGCTGTCATTGCAATTGCAAAAAATAATGTACTCAATGAAAAAAAGAGACACATCTGGATAAGGCATGTTACAGTCAGGCATATCCTGAAAAATGGGGTAATAACCTTGGATTATGTGAGGTCAGAACAGAATCTGGCAGACCCACTAACTAAAGGCTTGACGAGGAAACTAGTTCTCAAAACGTCTGAGAGAATGGGGTTGAAGCCCCTGTGTTGATTTTCTATTCCCATGGCGTAAAGCGAAGTTAGCCAGAATGGACCTAGCAGAACTTCGCTGAACGGGTCCGAGTTGGACCCAAGGTTGAACTTGTGAAAGTTCTTAATGCATTTATAGCCCTCTGTGGTGGTCCTATTGAGACGAACTTGATGAATGCACCGACTGATGAATGTGTTCATATCCTTTAGGGCGGTCCTTATGAGACGGACTAGATGAACACATTGTTGCTGATCTTGACGAGGATGAACTCACCAAAGTTCTTAATGGTTTCATGACTCGTGTGAGGAATCAACGTCTACGCTGAGGTAGACTTAAAGAAATCACCTACGTGAGCCCGAGGGTGGAAGGCCACCTTCCATAGAGGACATACAACAGTCTTCTTAAAAACTCATTAGTCCCAAGGTATGTTCAGGGCCTACTAAATGAACATGAACGAATCGCGGAGAACGCAGGACTCAACGGGTATCGTATGTGTTGTGGGGGTCTCAATTAAGAATCTCCAAGTTCAAGAATCATTTGTTGTGTTATTCTTGTTGTTGCCCCACTCCACTATTGGTCAATCCAAATCGAAAGATATTGAACAGTTAAGTACATGTCCCACTTGAGCTTAGCAGACATAAGTCTTTGATAGCCATCTTGTGAGGGATTGTTGGGTTTTATGCATGTTTGGGCCCATTTAATGATTGGCCCACTTGCATATTGTAATTAATTGTGAGTGAGCCTCACCCATTCAACACTAGTCAAGACTACGTTGTCTTGTAGCTAGCACATGGGTGGGCCCACCTCTAGAGGGAAGATGGCATTCAAAACTTTCTTTCTCTAGAAAATTGTCCCACATCTTCCAACTAGTGAAACTAAAGATGTCTTATAATGAGTTGCTTGACAACTCATAGTAAAGCACATGATAGAGTAGTGAAAGTTCCCACACGCGTGCTCACACATGCGAGGCAATTGGGCTTTTGGTCATTTGGTTCTTTGGGCACTTTGGCCACTTGGGCCACATAGGCCTTTGGGCACTTGGGCCTCTTTGGTAATGGGCCGTGAGGCCCGTGAGCCAGTGTGCCCGGGTGCTTGGGAGCTTAAAGTCAAATTACTCTTTTGCCACGAAGAGTAGTTTAACTTTGAGCTAAACTCGGATTATGACTAAGTCGGTGGGTTAACCTAATCAGTCTTTGAGTCTATCTCAAACTGAAACCGTGGAGTTAATCTGATTAGTTTCCGACTTCTCTATCACGTTTCCTAGGCGGTTAGAGTTTTCTCTGAAGCTATATATACTCACCGAATCTGAGAAGAGAAAACACACAACTCAATTTCGGCTATCCTCCTCTTTATCTCTGCTTAAGTTTCGAATCCTGCAATCTCTATTATTGTCTCTATTAGTGCAGACAGAGAAAGTAAGTGGTCAATCCTTGGGAAGTGTTCGGAAGTCAGTAATTTAGCACCCCGGTTACTCCGAAATCACTTTCAAGGCAGTGGCCTCCACACCACGCCACAGCGAATAAAGTTTTATCTACTCAACAGTTTCATTGATCTATCCCATTTTTCCAACAAGTAGCACCTATATAGGGGTACAAGATATTTAGCCATTTCGATGTCTTAGAACCCAACCCATAAGGGCTGCCAATACCCTGCAGAGTGTGGGTGTCATGCCCAAGAGCTTATCCTAAAGGTTATCAACATCAAGTTGAAAAAATTTATTTGTAAATTGTATCTACTCTTTTTTTTTTCCTTTACCCCAAACCAAAGGTTACACAACGAACCCTAAATCTCTCTCAAGAAAGTACCTTAACTTTTTTTTACTAGAAACTACTTATAAAGATAACTTTAAAAACTTACTAAATCCCCTAAAACATGGTAATCAAAACACATATTAATCTTATGACTGTTATAAATCTTTGATTTATGGTGGATGACCACCACACTTTGGTAACTCCCACCACCATAAGTTCTCCACCATTATTTGTATTCAAGCACCATTGATTGTATGTAACTCTTGTATTAGATATGTAACTCTTCAAAGGCCTATATAAAGAGGTCTCTAGCTAATGTAGCAATGTACCTAAGTGTACCAATGTACCATAGTACCAATGTAGAGAATTCTCTACAAACATATGAATATATACAAATCAGGTTCTTCTTGTCTTTATCTCTTGGTCTATATTTTAATTATCTTTCTTCTTCCCTACCTCTTTTATGTTTTCACAACACGTTATCAACACGATTTGCTCTATGTCAAAGGGAAGAAGAAATTATCAAATACTTATCAAGGTGCAAACAAATAAAATATGGGTAAGTTTGGTCAATTGTAATTGGTAAGTTAAAAGGTATGTGGGTTCTCTTTGCTTAAGTTTCAAACTTATTATGTTTACTTATCTCTAACCATTGATTTTGTGATTGTTGAGGCATAGTGAATCATATCTAAAGAATATTAGAATTAAGTAGATGATAATGGTGAAAATGTTGGTATTGCAAACTAATATGAATATCAATGCAATCTATTCAATGGTGAGGTCAAGGTAAATTATGCATCCAATATAAATTGGTATTACTCTCATAACTAATGTTTCATTTTGTATGAATGTATCATAAGAGTATATTTTGATCTGTGAATGAAGATTTTTCCAAAGAAGAAATTTAACCATTAAATTTTGGTTAAGATCAAATTGGAACGTCTATTTGTATATGAGATTGCCAAACCTGAAGTTTGGCGTATATACTTCTTCAAATCTAGAAAATTCTAAATTAATTACTAAAGTAAAAAAAAAATCTCAAAGGATGAAAACATATATCCCTTATGAGTTGGTAAATTGTCACCCAAAAGGGTAAACCCTTCAGAAAAAAAAATTATTTGCACATTCCTGAAGAATGACAAATGCTAATTTTCAGTACTGAAATTATTTTCCGTTGGTTATTAAAGGATTATAATTAAACGGTGATGAGAAAATCTTACACCGAGTTCATATTGAAAATAGAGTGACAAAATTGAAAATCTCATTTTACTATACGAACATATAGTTTGATTAAATTTGACAAAGTTCTTCATGGTGGAAGACAACCAAATTTTACGAAATTGTTTTAAAGAGAATGTGATATCAAAGTTTTGGTTGCACTTGCATTGCAAGTGGTGATGATATTTTTTCGCATCTTTGGACGGTGATGATATTCGCTTTCAAATTACACCTGAAGTTGTATACCCTAAAAGAAAGTGATGATGGATTTAATAAATAAAATAAAATAAAATCACATGAAGATGATATATCTCACATGTAATTAATCACACTTGAAGTTGTGATATTATAACAAATTGCTCACACCTGAAGCTGTGATCAGATAAAAATTTTTGTCCAACGAAAAATATGATATGAAAAAAAAAAATCAAATTTGCTTAAAGCAATTGATTTTTCCTTCGTCTTTGTCACATCCTTGAAGTATGTGCTCATAAATAAGACGAAAATCTATCGACATTAGGGGGAGGAAGTCCTATATTCAATGTCGTAAAATACTTGAAAATGATCGAGTTTTTCTCATTTGGAATCATTATACGGAAAACTTGCTACCTCGAAATATTAATATTTTTCAGAGCTTAATATGCTTATATCCAGATAAAGGTAATGGAAAATGATCAGAGTTGATCAAAGTGACATATACTCTTTGACCCTGAAGGAATAATTTTTCCTTCTGAAGAGGCTATCAAATTAGAAATGAATGTGACTCATATTCCTAATAAAATCTCCTGAAGAGGATATGTGTAACAAGAGACACCGACCTTTTACAAAGGCACATATATGAGATCACTGAACTATGTATGCTGTGAAAATTTGAAAAATGAAATAAATCATTTCAGACGATGTATTTCTGATTATAGTAGCTACTGGGAGCATATTAATCCGGAATTACTCTAAGTAATATTGATTAACTTTTGACGAAATACTTCATTACTTGTGGATTTTCTTACAAAATAATTAAGTCTTCGGACATGAAGTCGAAGCACCAATTAAGAATTACCCCGAAGGTAATAAAGTAGACATGTGTAAGAAATGTCCTCTAGTCTATAAAGGATTTGACGTCCACTTATAAAATTTCAATATGAATTACAATTCTCCGAATTATATTATGAAGTATTTATAAATTCTATTGTGACTCCTGAAGAGTTTATCAAAGTTTGACAGTAGAGTATTGAAAAAGATTATTCGAGTAAAGAAAATCTTGAAAATGAACATATTCTGAAATACTAAACGGCTATAAGCTTCAAAGCAACTCATATTGTCTTAAATTATCATATGTCATGAAAATTCAGGTCTTGAAGTACCTAATATAGTACAGACAATACATTATGTGTGTTGTAATGTGGTTTTAGAAAACAACCATCATTCATATATAAAATGTCAATCGCGTTGTACTCTTTTTCCTTCGTCAAGGTTTTGTCCCATCGGGTTTTCCTTGTCAAGGTTTTAAGGAGGCAACTATGCGTATTAGAAATTTTTAATTTGTTTAAAAGTTGTAGTCTTTTTTCCTTCGTTCAGGTTTTGTCCGATTGGATGACCACCACACTTTGGTAACTCCCACCACCATAAGTTCTCCACCATTATTTGTATTCAAGCACCATTGGTTGTATGTAACTCTTGTATTAGATATGTAACTCTTCAAAGGCCTATATAAAGAGGTCTCTAGCTAATGTAGCAATGTACCTAAGTGTACCAATGTACTATAGTACCAATGTAGAGAATTCTCTACAAACATATGAATATATACAAATCAAGTTCTTCTTGTCTTTATCTCTTGGTCTATATTTTCATTATCTTTCTTCTTTCCTACCTCCTTTATTTTTCACAACAATGACTACTTTTTAGACTTCAATCATTCTAACGTAGAAACTTATGACTTCTTAAAATACCATTCTAAAATCTAAAATGGAAATTAATTAACTATTTCTAAAACAAATTTGAAAGTTAATAAATATAACCACAAGTACTAGTTTCTCATAGACCACATTGCATAAATTTTTGGTTTCAGCTCATTGTACTGTTCACTATTCTAGGACCAATCATGGCTTGTTACTATTTAGGTCTGTATTAACTTCTACACGCTTCATCTTCATTGCATACTGATATCTGATCAGTTTCACTTTCACCTTTTTCTATTTCCATATGATGTTAGAGCTTAGAGGCGCATAGTGGACTATACAAGGTACGAAATGATGAAAAAGGCACATGAAGCTTTCGATAATCTGGGAGATGGTGAAGAACTGGGACATGCTGAGTGGTCGACAGTGCAGCGATACATTTACTGCTTAAGTAACTTGGAAGAAGATTGTAAGAGGCTGTTTGAATTGTGGTCGTTTTGTAATTGGATGGCGGTTCAATTGGGCAGTTTCAATTGGGTTTCCAAATTGGATGGTTTCCAATTTTGAATTCAATTGGAGTCGGCTAAGCTTTCCTAAGTCCCTATTGTGGTTGGGGGTTGCATGTGTATATATAGGGGGGTTAAGTGCCAACGAAAGCATCAACACAACAACAACAAAACATAACAACTACTCAACATAGAGTTAGAGCAAGTGAGAGAGAAATTTTATTCATTGTTTTGAGCGGTGTTTAATTTCTCGGTCGTCGAAGATCTAGTATAGAAGGTTAATTTCTATACGGTACCATCTTGGGACGAACTTGCGGGTTGTGTGAGTCGTCTTCATCTATCCTTCAATAAAGTTTTCTTATTCGTCCGAGGACGTAGGCTTTAAAGCCGAACCTCGTTAATTCTGTTTGCATATTTAGTTTCTTGGCTTAGATTTTCGATTAATTTTCATAGTCGGATCAATTTCAAGGATAGGTTTGATAGCTTCCGTGTTTTTTTTAGTACTAACAATTGGTACCAGAGCCTTGTTGAGATTGAACGAAGAGAAGATGGGATTGAGAAGTGGTACGGTCAAATCAGGGAAATATGAGATAGAGAAGTTCAATGGAAAAAACGATTTTTCTTATTGGCGGATGCAGATGAAGAATCTGCTAATCTCGCAGAAATTACACAAGACATTAACGGGAAAGAAACCAAGAGATATGTCAGATGAGGATTGGGAAGAGTAAGATCTCGAAGCACGGGCAACCATTATGTTGTGTGTTGAGAGGGACGTGGCATTCCTAGTAGACGGAGAAACAACGGCGGCGAGTGTGTGGTTAAAGCTAGAAAGTAATTTCATGACGAAAACTTAAACGAATCTGGTTTACTTAAAATCCAAATTATTCACATGTAGAATGGAAGAGGGTTCTTCTATTCAGGAATATGTGAACAGGTTTGACAGGATTATCTCATATTTGAAGGATATTGATGTTAAGGTTGAGGATGAGGACCAAACCCTCATATTGTTACTTTCATTGCCTAAATCCTATGAGAACCTTGTTCAAACTTTAATGCTTGTTGGTGATAGTTTAAGCATGAAAGAGACGAGAAATTTTTTATTAGCGGATGACCTTCGTAAGGTTGCTACTAGCGGTATGACGTCGGGTGGAGTAGACAAGGATCAAGCACAAGGGTTGTTTGCAACGAGGAGGGAGTAATGAAAGAGAAAAAGGGAAAGGGTGGGAAATCTAGATCCAAATCTTGAGGCTCTTTCAAGAAAACGTGTATTAGTTGTAGTGAGCTTGGCCACTTTAAAGCGGCTTGTTCAAAGAGAAAGTTGAAGCAAAAGTACGAAGGCTACAAGGAGAAACAAGAGATGCAAGAGGCGGGATATGTGTCAGAAGACCCTGACGAATGTTACTCGGTGACAGAGGTGTCTGAGAAGATCTCCGATAAGTGGATGCTTGATTCAGTTGCGTCACACCATATGTGTCCAAATAGAAAGTGGTTTACTACCTATAGGAGTGTAGATGGTGGTACAGTTATAATGGGTAATGATAATACATGTAAAACTGTGGGACTCGAAACAATACGTATCAAGATGCACGATGGAGTGGTGAGAACATTGGCGGACGCAAGACACATACCCGATTTGCGGCAAAATCTAATTTCCCTCGGTGTGTTAGAGCGGAACGGTTGTAAGATAATTATAGAGAATGGCTCCATAAAAGTCGTTACGGTAATTTATATAAACTTTTGGGGACAACAATTACGGGAGATGTAGCAGAAGGAATCAGTGGAAGGGATCCAACGGCTAGTACGAGGCTTTGGCATATGCGCCTTGGCCATATGTCAGAAAAGGGTCTATCTTTGATGTGCGGGAAAGGCTTGTTGAAGGACATGGAGAAGCCTTGCATGGAATTTTGTGAGCATTGTGTGTTCGGGAAGGCACACAGGGTGACGTTCCCTTCAAGCAAGCACAGGAGCAAAGAGGTATTAAACTACGTACATACCGATGTCAGGGACCGGCAAAGTTAGCTTCCAAGGGTGGTTCCAGGTATTTTATTACATTCGTTGATGATCATTCGAGATTTGTCTGGGTTTATTTTTTAAAGCATAAGAATGAGGTATTCAACACATTCCTGGTGTGGAAAGCAGTGGTTGAGAACAAAACTGGTCGAAAGCTGAAGACGTTAAGATCGGATAATGGGACCGAGTACACGGATGAGGCATTCAAGGAGTTTTGTAATCAGGAAGGCATTGTGAGGCACTGGATAGTAGTAAACACACCTTAGCAGAATGGATTCGCAGAGAGATTGAACCGTACGCTACTTGAGAAGGCTATATGTATGCGCTCCAATTCGAGATTAGGCGTAGAATGGTGGGCGGAATCTGTTGCTACAGCTTGTTATATTGTGAACGGGTCTCCACATTCTTCTTTAGATGGCAGCATACCATTCGAGGTGTGGTCAGGTGAACATGCAGATTACGGGAGACTTAAGGTTTTCGGTTGTAATTAGATGGCGGTTCAATTGGGCAGTTTTAATTGAGTTTCCAAATGGATGGTTTCCAATTTTGGATTCAATTGGGGTCGGCTAAGCTTTCCTAAGTCCCTATTGTGGTTGGGGGTTGCATGTGTATATATAGGGGGGGTTAAGTACCAATGAAAGCATCACCACAACAACAACAAAACACAACAACTACTCAACATAGAGTTAGAGCAAGTGAGGGAGAAATTTTATTCATTGTTTTGAGCGATGTTTAATTTCTCGGTCGTCGAAGATCTAGTATAGAAGGTTAATTTCTATACGGTACCATCTTGAGACGAACTTGCGGGTTGTGTGAGTCGTCTTCATTTATCCTTCAATAAAGTTTTCTTGTTCGCCTGAGGACGTAGGCTTTAAAGCCGAACCTCGTTAATTCTGTTTGCATATTTAGTTTCTTGGCTTAGCTTTTCGATTAATTTTCATAGTCGGATCAATTTCAAGGATAGGTTTGATAGCTTCCGCGAATTTTTAGTCCTAACAAAGATTAGCTGCACCCACACAATGTATTAGCACATGAAAATACTGGCCGTTGATGAATTTAAAGGATATGCGGATGCGCCTTTTAAATGGTATGTTCCTGCGTTCTTTATTTGTAAAGTCCTTATTCTTATATCCATCTTTATCTTATCGTTAGCTTGTGACTCATATGTGGTGCCATCCTCTCTACCTTTTATTAAGTTCTTGAACTTAAAAACCGGATATGATCTTTTTTTGGGGAAAGAAACTTCATTCATTTAAGATTCAGATGTAATACTGTTGAAAGTGTCTTGAATATGGGTTGATATCTAACCCGGTTCGCGGCCCGCCAACTCGCTTACAAGGCGCGCCTCTGCGCAGAATTTTGGACCCATTAGCAGGGTTGATCATCAAGGCAGAGCTGGTATGCGAGGCAGGGCTCCAAGACAAAGCTGGTATGAGAAGCAGGGCTTATGTTGTGTCGGTTATTAAAGTTAGCGGTATTCATGTGTATTTCAGGAATTAGGTAGTGAGAGTTGGTAAGGCTGTGAGTCGGTGGTATTATGTTTTAGTGGCTTTATAAACTAAAACCCTAGGGATACTGAATGTCTAAATCTCATGAATACATTGTGTAACTTGTTTGGTTATCATAGTGAAAATCATCGCGCCGTTGTCGCCCTGGAGTAAGTCTCACCAACCGAACCACGCAAATCTCGTGTTTTCAGTGTGATTGTTAATTTCCTGTTGCTTTTCTTAGTTTACTTGATTTCATTGCAACAAATACAATTCAATAGTTCGGGTGGAATATCTTCAAAGACCCAACAACCCTCTCTATACCAAGATAGAGACCAAGTAGCAAGAATATGGGCAGCCATGTTACAAGTTCAATAACAAAAACACAAAATTATGGAATCAAAAGCTTCCTCCATGATGCTGGGTCACTTTCTTCCATGAGGCAATCCACCAAGGTTTTCGAGTCGCTTTCAACGATAACTTGGTTCAAGCCATTGGACATGTGCCGTTTCCATACCTCTGCTCTGCTTGAATTGAAGTAGTAACGGTTAAAAAGTTTGGATGCTTCTATTTGGTATTGAGATCACGATTTATAATTATTACCGAACAACTTAGACCCCTAGTCGATGAGGCTCCATCAACATTTTCCGGTGGAGGTAGAAATTTCAGTGTAACAATTGGGGATACATTTTCTGTTAAATTGCAACGACGTCATATTCGTTTTGTAGTAATATTGAGTTATGGTGTTCAATATTAATCCCCATTTGTCATTTCTATCTTTACTAGTAATTTCAGTTAGACAATCTTCATATCAGGTCTTCAAGCTGCTTACTGGATAAATGCTTGACGAGCAACGGATAAACCAGACAACAGCAAATATTTTGATGCAATCAGTTGATGAGGCAATTGATTCCGTTTCTACTGATCCTTTATGTGTCTGGAAAGGCCTCAAATACCACGTCCACTTCCCAGGTTATTATAAAATCTTGCAAACAAGCATTTGTCCACCAAAGTTGTCCACGTATTTTAGTCGGCTAGAAACCGCCTGCTACATTTGTGTTGCATTTCTTCGTGCACACAGGATTGTGTGAAAGTTTATGTTAGTTGATAAACTATAAGACATAAACTAAAATAAAGAACACAATATTTAACGAGGTTCGGTCGCATGATCACGACCTACATCCTCGGAGAAAGCCAGAACAGTTACATACTTTATTATCCACAATTGTGGTGATTCGTTACAATGATTGATTAGTAATCGAATGCTTAAACTCCTAGAACCCGTCTCTTATTTATGGGGTCCCGGGTTTCCTACTTTCTCCTAACCAAATTAGGAAACAATATAATCTCTACTCAATATTACTATTAAATAGTTACAAGAGATATCCTAAATATATCTTCGATATCTTTCATATCTTCCAATATCTTGGACTCATCTTGATCGTCGGATCTCTTGATATCGATCCGTCTCATCTTCATATATCTTGGACGGTTGATATTTGATATCTTCGGATATCGATTCATCTCGATCCTTATACTCTAACACTCCCCCTCAATACGAAACTTGTGAAGTATCCAACTTGAAGATTGAACTTGGAAACGGTGAATGTTTCTCGCATACGATCGGATTCAAAGCTTGAACTTGGACTTGATTTTTTTGTTTTGTTTAATGTCGAACAAATGATGTTGAATTCTTTGTCTGCAATTTGAACTTGTAATCGCACATAAACCTTATATAATGTTCTTGAAAAGAAAATGTTTCGTGTGTCATATTGATTACAAAACATTACCTAGACATGACACATTAGTTGTTGCAGAGGTACAATATAATCTCACACTTGGATACCATCCATGTTAAGTGACAATTGCCTAATATTAAACCACAAAACATTAACCAAGCACTTTAGCCACAAATGAAAACATGACAATTACCTAACAAAAAGCACTTCCTAGTTTCGGAGAATAGATACAAAAAGGAAAGAAGACAAAAAGGCAGATTATTGAGAAAGATAGTAGATAAAAAAAAAGAGGAGAATATTTGTCAACAACTAATCAGAGCTCATTTAGCTATCATTTCTGTTATCTCTTCATGTTTCAATCCTTAAGTGGTGAAATACATTGGGAGCGGAGAAGACCAATAGCGTGGAATAGAAAGGCAAACTTATAACTGTTACGAGACAGAAAATTATTTTTTAATATGAGATGAAAGAACCTCAAAATATAAGTTATGGCGAGTAATGTGAACCAACCACCAACAACTAAAGATGAAGAATGAAGCATATACCTTCTATAACAGTGAAAAAGCAGAGATAGTAAAATAGCTAGGCATTCATCACCTTCTGATTAATTAATACAGAGCGACAGATCAAAGATAGAGAGAATTAGAGAAAGTGAAAACAAAATAAGATATGGCGAGTAATGTGAAATTGTGAACCAACCACCAACAACTAAAGATGAAGAATGAAGCATATACCTTCTAGAACAGTGAAAAAGCAGAGATAGTAAAATAGCTAGGCACTCTTCACCTTCTGATTAATTAATACAGAGCGACAGATCAAAGATAGAGAGAATTAGAGAAAGTGAAAACAAAATAAGATTTAAGACAACATTAGTATCACGTGGATACATTATGTGATCTCTACTTCACGTCCAACACTTTGTCGCTTTCTGTTTCATTAAATTATTAGTCACCAACAAACAAAAACACCTCAAAATAACTGATGCAAACTTACCAGATTGTACATGTGAAGAAACAAATTTTTTCCTCGGAAAAGCCGAGTACAATTACATAACAAGTTACACATAATAAGCAATGTCAAAGAGGGCTAAGGGGTCAACTATAAGCAACTACGTTCCTCTCCAGAGATCAAATTTGTTCTTAGAAAAAGCCAAGTACAATTACATGACAAGTTACATATCTCTAAGTTAACTACACATGATAAGCAATGTCAAAGAGGGCTCCAAGGGGTAAACTATGAGCAACTATGTTCCCCTCGAGAGTACAAAGTTTGTTCCTAAAAAAGCCGAGTACAATTACATAACAAGTTACATATCTCTAAGGTACACGTAATAAGAAAAGACCAAAATCAATATTAGAAGAACAAAAATAAACATCAAGTAATGACCAAACACTGATAAATTAAAAACCAAAATCAGTTGCTAACCAAATTCATTTACTAAGTACTCTATATATGGAGCGTTATATTGGAGAATCAAACGACCAATCACTAAAAAAACCAATAAAAGTCTAACAAAATATAAGTTGGTTATGTATGAAAGTTGAGAAGAGACTAATATATTCAGACAATTACCTTGAAAAAGATCGGTTATGTGTAGCCACCAGCTACATCAATCGAACATATGTTGATCAAACAAAAGATGTCTTCTTTGCAACCAAAGCCTACCATAAAGAAATTATTCGAAATTAGATTCATCCCTAATACGTAATATAGAGAAGGAGAGATATCTCAATTATTGAATGAAGAAAACAAACATACCATACTCAAACAAATTTAACCTTGCAATAAAGAAGTAAAAACTTAAAAAAAACCTGACAAACCCCTAAATGGGGTTGTGGTTACCTCTAAAACAAAACAAATATACGAAAACCTTGTATTAGTTGATTCCTCAAGATGATGTACTCAAAGATTCTGAAAGAAAAAACATAATATAATCAAGAAAACTATATTATAACCTAACCACACAAAAGATTGAGGTTCAAATCTTCTTTTAAGTACAAAGGAGGTTAAAAGTTATACTAAAAGAACAGAAAACCTTCTTGATCACTTATCTCAATCTGATTCAGTAACAACTTACGTCTTACCTGGTAAAATCAAACGCTATACAAAACTGAAAGTTATACACAACAGTACAACACCAAATCTACAACTGAAAGAACAAGAACATGCACTCATACTTCTGAAACACAAATCAAGTGAAATATTACAAATCATTTTTTTTATTAATAAGAAGATAAGCATGATGGAAAATTTATTCAATGAAATATTAAATTATGAGTGTGTGTTTGTGTGTGTGTTTTTTTGTGAGAGAGAGAGAGAGAGAGAGGAACCTATTCAGGTGAAACCATTGAGGCCTTGTAATGGATGAGATCATTTAGAAAATACCAATTATGGAGTGAAAGAAGCCACAGAGACAGTATGAAAGTACAACCCTGGAAGTTGAACAGTGAAAACAACAAAATGATACAGATACCCACTTAAAAGTCGTTTCAAGAAAATGAAAGAGAGATAAAGGGGGTTATTAGGGTATTAATATTGGGTATTAATTGGAACCGAGGAACGGTTACAATTTAGTTATGAGAAATAAAAGTTATTAGAGAGAGAAATTAGAGGGTTAAATTGATTTCTGTGTTTTCATAAAAAAAAAAATGATTTCTGTGAAGGGGTTAAATTGTGGAGAGGAAGATATTAGAAAGAGAAATAATTGTTATAAAGATGGTGAGAGAGATTATTTAAATTAATGACAGGAGTTACCAAGGGATTATTGGTATGATCCAATGGCCACCCTCTTATCGTACTCAAAAGAACGGTCATGATTTATACAACAGATTCTCAACGTTAATCATAATTAAGATAATCTAAAGGTTGATTGACTGTAGCTGATGTTAGAGATTAAAGGTTTTATTTACTTTCCCTCGTTTGGTGGGTGATTAAATTAGGGTGGGTAACGGATTTAAGGGTGTAGATCTTATCAAAAACACAACGGACGATCGAATTTGTCTTTCGGCTTGTCCCAGTCAGCACAAAACATTGTGTTTTGTTATATAGATATATATATGTATAATTTGGTGAGTCAAGCGAGTGAAAATGTTGGGAAAATATTTCTTTTCGTGCAGTGGGGAAGTGAGAATTTGAAGAACAAGCATTCTCTGCATCCTCCATTTACACATGGAAGTACTTTAGGCCTGTATGAACTCCTTAGCAGAAAGCCCTATATCTATGATTTTGTCACTGATTCGGTCCTGTATTGTTTCTTTATTGAAACTGATAGGATACTTTCTGTGCTCAGATCTGATGCTGCAGTTGAAGATATCTTGTGGCGGATACAGAGTGGTGCTTTATGATCTTAAGGTAATTTCTAGAAAGGTCAAAATAATATTGAAAATAAGTAGAAAAGAATAAAACATTTGAAAATTATTATTCAGGTCAAAAAGTGTGCAAATACTAAAATACATTTTTTTGTCATTTTGTGTAACTAAATTCCTTTATTTTTCTTTAAATTTTAAATCGATATAACTTTTGTTTGAGATGTCGGATTTCTATAAAAATTATATATTTAGAAATGATTTTTCATTAGCTTTCTAACAAGATCCACTTTCAATACTTTTTTTCAAAAAAAAAACCTAGAACGTTTTTCTGCAAACGTGTTTGCAATCTGTTATGCAAACGTGTTTGCAAAAATCTGATATGTTCTGCAAACGTGTTTGCAAAAATCTGATCTGTTCTGCAAACGTGTTTGCCAAAATCTGTTCTACAAACGTGTTTGCAACAGTCTGATCTGCAAACGTGTGTTTGCAACAGTCTGTTCTGCAAACATAGTAGGCATTGAGTGGTTTTCGCCCACCCCCTCAATGTTTCATGTAACAAAACCATGGCCCTATATGAGGAAGAAAATCATACATATTCATGAAATAAAAATGTACGAAATAAATTCACACATTCTGATATGATGTTTTTATTTATCTCACACAAGTCACAAACATAATCACATTTATACATTCAGTAACACTTCAATACACAATATACTTCCCGACTAAATAACCGAACGAGTAACATCTGTTAAGGGTGTGAAGATGTACATCTTGAAGGATTTATCCGTTCGGTCCGAAGGAGATGTCCTTCCGAAGGAGTGTCCTTCGACCAAGGTGGCAATGCGATTAATTTGTCAGTTAGGATAACGATGACCACACGTAAAGATCATCCAGTCCGGTCCAATTAGGGATCGTAATGCTTTGCTAGAAGCCAACTACGATCGTCGGATCAAGGAGTTGATTCGCAGCTAAAATAGACCGGATCCTACAACGGGTTACACATAAGAGTGGTAGCTTGATCGGAGAGATTTGACTAGACGGGAACTGGCTAAAGTTGGATGGGATTCGACTGGAAAGGCCGAAAAGGTCCGAATGGAGATTCGAGACAAGATAGAAGGAAGGCTCTTTGGGCCGGCCATGAGATGGCCGACCAGAGTAAGTGGGCCGGCCATATAAGGCCCATGGTGGGCTGCCCTGGCCGGCCACACTTAAGGGGATTATCAAAGTATTTTGGTAATTATCTTTTCTGTGACCCAGAAAATAGAAAACCTAATCTGAATGAGATTCTAATTAGGGTTTGTCTATATATTGGGTCAGTTGAGAACAGAAAAGGTGTGGATTTTTCTCTAAGGAAAAATATACAGCTCTCTCTCTCTCTGAATATACAGCTATTGGAGAGAGAGGAATATAGAGAAAAAGTTCCCATTCTATCAATCTAGTCAAGAAGAAGAGTTCTTCTCAACCTTCTAGTAAGTCCTAGCAGTCTGAAAGGAAGGGAGATCAAGTCTATTCACTCGGTGTCTCAAGTAGAGGAGCTACAGTTGGAGCTCTCGATCTTTGCATGCGATTGGAATGGTTCGAGGGAAAAACGCGTTAAGGTATTTATCCCTCTCTAGTTCATTGATTAGTTTATGCATGTCGATCCTGGGCAATCTAGTGTTAAACATGAGATGTTTGAGATTCCGCTTACAACACTAGTTAGTGTATAATATACACAAAACCCTTCAGTGGCATCACGAGCCGGTTGCATGAAACTATCTCTGACTAGTCGAATTAGATTCGAGCTTGATTGATTAGATGATTTTATGTTTAAATAGGGATTTAGACATAAAATTGATTAGTTTAAATTAGATTTAGACTCAATCGGATAGAAAATTGAAAGAGTTTCAATGGGAGGACTTTAAAATTTGGCGTTTTTGAAAAGAGTTTTCAAAATAAAATTTTAAAGATGATGGTTTTTTGAAAAGAGTTTTCAAATTGCTGGTTTTTGGATGAAGATTCATCAAAAACAGCAAAAAGTTGGAATTTTTTGGAAAATTGGAAGAAAACATGGTGCTGTCCAGGAGACCGGACTGACCAGGACGCGTCCCAGGACGCGTCTGGCCAGTCGCGGACGCGTCCCAGTCCTTCCCGGACTGGGAATCCGAGAGCGTCTCGGATTAGGACGCGTCCGAGCTATTCTCGGACAGAAGACGCGTCCGAGAGCGTCTCGGACTGGGAGTCCGAGAGCGTCTCGGACAGGGATCCCGAAGGATCCGCGTCAGGCACCTGAGGTCGCGTCTTCCAGACGCGACCACAGAGAAGTCCGGACGCGTCTCGGATTGAGAATCCGGACGCGACCAGGATTGAGAATCCGGACGCGACCAGGACTAGACCTTCTAGAACGCGTCTGGGACGCGTCTGGTGAGACCAGAAGCTGTCTCGGACTGGGAGTCCGAGAAGCATAGACTTGGGAAGAGCGTCTAGGACGCGTCTGCGGGGATGGGAAGCGTCTGGCCTAGGGTCAGGACGCGTCCACCCGAGGGACTTGGTACGGTCTGGAACGTGCCAATCCGGGTCCGACCTTGGTTCGGACCTTGACCGAGACTTGACTAGGTCTAGTCAAAGGGTCCCTTGACCAAGTTTGACTTAAGTCTTTGGAGTTAGACTCGGGTCTTTTGGGCCTTGACTTAAGTGGGAGGTTTCTGTTTTCTTCTTCCGACTTTGACCATATTTTTTCCGAAAGCGACCCGGGCCAACCAAAGCCTGAATCGGAGTTTTTCCAAAACGATTTCAAAATCTTTTAGGATAAAACCGAAACGAGCCATTAGTTGGACTTAAGGCACGTTAGACATAGAGATGTCGGTAGTATCTCCCGAAAAGCTATCTAGAACATAGCAAACCTAGATTCGACCTAAGTAAGCGAATCTCATACATACTTGGGTGTTTTATGAATGTCATATTATTATGTATGTATGGATGTGAATGCGGGTTCTAGTATGGCCATAGAATTGTTCTATCTTGTTTTTAAGCACGGATGGGTGCCCGATGTAATTAATTTAATTTCAAGTTTTATACGATTCTGCGAATCGTTGAGTCTTGTAATTAGAGTTAAGGGTACAATTGAGTCCATTGAAGAGCCAAAGGATGAGATCGTGGTTCGAGTGGGAGAATTCAATGGATGTTCGAGGATGGAGATCCAGGCGAACGGAGGCTAAACAAGCAAAGAACCTAAGAAGATTAAATCTTTTAGGTTAGGGGCCATACTAGGATCATGTCTGCTTGATTTATTTTCTCGCGCGCATTTACTTATTTACGTTTTGTGTGGTGTATGATTATGTTAGAGTTCACAGTAATGCATGCAAACAAAAATGTAAGAGTCCCCAAAAAGAATTTTGAGTAATGCCTACCCAGATTAAGACACCTGTTGCGCCCTTGTTCATCGATGGTGGGTCATGCCAAAGCAGGGTGCCATCTTTTACCTCGGGACAATACGGGTAGACCTATGAAGAGGTCTACATGTCTAAATGGTTATTCTCAAACGAGTCAGCAAAAGAGTTTTGGATTTCGAGGCAAAAGGATGAATTTAACACATAAGTATTATTCATCAACCAAGAGTCATATGAGATATGATCAGTAAGGAGTTACTCACCCAGGAGGGTGAAGTTAAGGGCAGTGCCAAAGTACGCTTAGCTTCACAGGAATGGGATCTTGGAATCGTATTATTCATAGGAGGACGGTTTTCATTGAATAATATGGCAAAAAGTGTTTTTTCGTAAACATTGAATGTAGTACTTAGCAAAATCCTTATTTTGTTTCTATAGAGTAGAGATGGCAAATAGTATTAGTTCACGTTTAGATAGAGATCTATACGACTTTCTAGATTGGGAGGAAGATCAGAGAAGAGTTCTCGATGCTTCAAAGAAAGAAAGCGTAATAGAGCTACCAGAAAGGGAAGTGGAAGTCGGTGCCTATGTTATAGAGGTCAATTTGGCAGATATGGCTGACTCTCCCTCATGGGTATATGATACCGGATGTGGAGCACATATAATTTCAGAATTAGATGAGCTCAAGGAGGTCAGGTATCTGACAAAGAGCGAGATGGTTCTACGAGTCGCAAATAAGGCAAGAGTTGCTGCTGTGGCTGTAGGAACTTTCGAGCTCAGTTTAGAGACTGGGTTGATATTAGTGCTACGTAATTGCTATTATGTACCGACTATATCGAGGAACATCATCTCTGCGTCGGTGTTAGACAAAGAGGGATATCACGCTATAATAAAGGACAAGAGTTGTTCTTTATACAAGGGTGAGATGTTCTATACCAGTGCTAAGCTACGTAATGGTCTTTATGTTGTGAACATAGAAGACGAAATCCTGAACATAGACACGAAACGGCTTCGTACTCATGATTCTAACCAAGGCTATCTCTGGCATTGTCGTTTGGGTCACATTAACATGAAACGCATGCAGAAGCTTCATGCAGATGGACTTCTGGGATCGTGTGATTTGGAATCATACGATACATGTGAGCCATGCTTAGTGGGCAAGATGACAAGATCGTCCTTCAAGGGGAAAGGAGATCGGGTAAGTGAACCCTTAGGACTGATACATACGGATGTATGCGGACCTATGAGTACACTTGCGAGAGGTAACTATGGCTACTTCATAACGTTCACTAGATATGGTTACGTGTATCTAATGAGGCATAAGTCAGAATCGTTTGAAGTGTTCAAACAATTCCAGAATGAAGTAGAGAATCAGCTTGGCAAGAAAAATAAAAGCCATTCGATCGGATCGAGGTGGTGAGTATTTGAGTCAAGAGTTTGAGGATCATCTCCGGAGTTGTGGAATAGTTTCACAACTCACTCCTCCAGGAACACCTCAGATGAACGGTGTGTCCGAGAGGAGGAATCGAACATTGATGGACATGGTTCGATCGATGATGAACTTAGCCGATCTTCCTAACACTTTCTGGGGGTATGCTCTAGAAACGGCTGCTTTCACACTTAACCGAGCTCCGTCAAAAGCTGTAGAAAAGACGCCACATGAGATGTGGACTGGAAAGGTTCCAAAGTTGTCTTTTCTCAAAGTCTGGGGTTGCGATGTTTATGTAAAGCATTTACAAAGAGATAAACTAGCACCAAGATCAGATAAGTGTCTCTTCGTCGGTTATCCGAAAGAGACAAAGGGGTATTACTTCTACAACCCATCAGAGAACAAAGTGTTTGTTGCTCGTGATGGTGTCTTCCTTGAAAAGGAGTTCCTTTCCAAGAAGACAAGTGGGAGAAATATAGAAATCGAAGAGGTTCGATCTGAGCAACAAACTGGCACCGTTGTACCGATGTCAGAAGTCGCGATTCCTAACTATTATGAGCCGATAGAAGAGGAAAGAGAGGATGAGATGGTAGATCTCGGAGATCTTCCCGCGCAGAGCGAATGTGATTCGCAGGAGAACCCTCAAGGAGTTGAGAGTGTCTCACCTGTTGTTCAAGCCCCGCGTAGGTCCGCAAGGCTGATTGAGTTATCTCAACGACAAGAGTTGTTGTTGGTAGAGGATAATGAACCCAACACCTACAAAGAAGCTATGACGAGCCCAGACTCCGAAAAATGGCTGGGAGCCATGAAATCCGAAATGGAATCCATGTCTGAGAATCAAGTTTGGAACTTGGTTGATTTGCCCGATGGAGTAAAACCCATAGGATGCAAATGGATTTTCAAGATGAAAACAGACAAGGATGGAAACGTGAGCGTTTTCAAAGCTAGACTCGTGACAAAAGGTTACAGACAAGTCCAGGGTATAGACTACGAAGAAACCTTTTCCCCTGTCACGATGCTTAAGTCCATTAGGATTATTCTAGCAATTGCAGCTCATTACGATTATGAGATTTGGCAAATGGATGTCAAAACCGCCTTCCTGAACGGTAAACTGGAAGAGGATGTGTACATGACACAGCCTGAGGGTTTTGAGGATTCCGGGAATGCTGGAAAGGTTTGCAAGCTTCAAAGGTCCATCTACGGGTTGAAGCAAGCAAGTCGGAGCTGGAATCTTCGATTCGACGAGAAAATCAAAGAGTTTGGTTTTCTGAAGAATGAAGAGGAATCTTGTGTATACAAGAAGGTTAGTGGGAGCAACCTAGTTTTCTTGGTCCTGTATGTGGATGACATACTGATCGTTGGAAATGACATTCCTATGCTTGACTCCGTGAAAGAGTGGCTTAGGAAGTGTTTTTCAATTAAAGACCTAGGAGATGCAGAATACATATTGGGCATCAAGATCTATAGAGATAGATCGAGGAGGATGATTGGACTTAGTCAAGAGACTTATATAGATAAGGTTCTTGGGAGGTTCAAGATGGAAGACTCTAAGAGAGGATTCCTACCCATGACACATGGTACGACGCTTAGCAAGACTCAGTGTCCCCGAGATCCTGATGAGCTAGCACACATGAAGAAGGTGCCTTATGCTTCGGCAATAGGATCTATCATGTACGCCATGGTTTGCACTCGCCCAGACGTCTCATATGCTCTGAGTATGTGTAGTCGTTACCAATCTAATCCAGGTGAGAAACACTGGACCGCAGCCAAAAATATCCTGAAGTACTTGAGAAGGACTAAGGATCACTTCTTGGTTTATGGCGGGAAAGACGAACTAATCGTGGAAGGCCATGTGGATGCGAGCTTCCAAACGGACAGAGATGATTTCCGATCGCAGTCGGGTTATGTCTTTTGTCTAAACGGAGGAGCAGTAAGCTGGAAGAGCCCAAAGAAAACTATTGTAGCAGACTCTACCACAGAAGCAGAATACCTTGCCGCTTCGGAAGCAGCTAAGGAAGGAGTTTGGATAAAGAAGTTTATCTCCGAACTTGGTGTAGTTCCCAGCATAGAGAATGGGGTTACTCTGTATTGTGACAACAATGGAGCTATCGCCCAAGCTAAGGAACCAAGGGCACACCAGAAATCCAAACATATCCTAAGGAAGTACCACGTGATTAGGGAAATCACTGAGCGAAAGGATGTGGTCATTTGCAAAGTCGATACGGACGACAACATTGCCTATCCGTTAACTAAACCACTGCCTCAGCCCAAGTATGAGAGTCATAGAAGGGGCATAGGTATAAAGCGCATCGATGAATGGCTTTAAGTTGTAATTGGATTAATGAAAAGGGGTTTTCATGTAATCAATTAGCTACATTCAATAAAAAGAAATAAATGAGTTATTTCTGTCGTTAAATAATGGTTTACTGTTTAATGACGGTCCAAAATAATGAGGAATTCCAGGTAGGTTTATCAGATACGTGATCTGGTAAATGGAACCCTACTAAGTGAACGTGGAATAGATTCATTATTGAGTCCCTAGTCCAGGTCATTGCATGGACAACAATGACTCAAGAAGACTAGCATGGGAATTGACTGATAGCGCAGTTCCATGGGCTATAGGAATATGGTATTTAAGTCAATTACATGGATGTAGATTGGGGAATCTACATTGGATTAACCCAAAGATGAGAGTTTTTTCAAGGAGTTGAAAAAGGCGTCACAAACTCTCATAGGCAAGATTGGAGAGATTCCGTAAACATGAGTGCTCCACTCATCTTATGTAAGGAATGTCGAACTTTGGTACTGTCAAACGCCGCGCCGTAAAAGGAGGTTATAAAGGCAGCATACTGGGGGAGACAGGATAGACATGAAGTTAAGTGGGAGTACAAGACTGGATGATGTCCTCCTATTAAGTTAGGAATAAGTATCTCCGGGCCACTTGAGGAGAAGCAACTGGAAAATGTGTGGCCGCACTCAAATGAATTAAGAGTTAATCATTTGAATTGACAGTTGTTCTCCAGATCAAGAAAGTCTGAACGGTGTGACGTATCAGATGGGATACTAAGCGACATGGGAATCGAGCATTGCACTTGTTCTAAGTACAAGTGGGAGACTGAAGGATTTATCCGTTCGGTCTGAAGGAGATGTCCTTCCGAAGGAGTGTCCTTCGACCAAGGTGGCAATGCGATCAATTTGTCAGTTAGGATAACGATGACCACACGTAAAGATCATCCAGTCCGGTCCAATTAGGGATCGTAATGCTTTGCTAGAAGCCAACTACGATCGTCGGATCAAGGAGTTGATTCGCAGCTAAAATAGACCGGACCCTACAACGGGTTACACATAAGAGTGGTAGCTTGATCGGAGAGCTTTGACTAGACGGGAACTGGCTAAAGTTGGATGGGATTCGACTGGAAAGGCCGAAAAGGTCCGAATGGAGATTCGGGACAAGATAGAAGGAAGGCTCTTTGGGCCGGCCATGAGATGGCCGACCAGAGTAAGTGGGCCGGCCATATAAGGCCCATGGTGGGCTGCCCTGGCCGGCCACACTTAAGGGGATTATCAAAATACCCCAAAAAGGGTATTTTGGTAATTATCTTTTCTGTGACCCAGAAAATAGAAAACCTACTCTGAATGAGATTCTAATTAGGGTTTGTCTATATATTGGGTCAGTTGAGAACAGAAAAGGTGTGGATTTTTCTCTAAGGAAAAATATACAGCTCTCTCTCTCTCTGAATATACAGCTATTGGAGAGAGAGGAATATAGAGAAAAAGTTCCCATTCTATCAATCTAGTCAAGAAGAAGAGTTCTTCTCAACCTTCTAGTAAGTCCTAGCAGTCTGAAAGGAAGGGAGATCAAGTCTATTCACTTGGTGTCTCAAGTAGAGGAGCTACAGTTGGAGCTCTCGATCTTTGCATGCGATTGGAATGGTTCGAGGGAAAAACGCGTTAAGGTATTTATCCCTCTCTAGTTCATTGATTAGTTTATGCATGTCGATCCTGGGCAATCTAGTGTTAAACATGAGATGTTTGAGATTCCGCTTACAACACTAGTTAGTTTATAGGATACACAAAACCCTTCACATCTTACAGTCATGAGATTCGACTTCTCCTTTGAATGCTCCAACCATCATTTTCACCCACATTTTCTCGCTGATAGAAACCATATCATACAACACCCACCAGTTAGTTTCAAATTCATCTTTTCTTTTTTTAATAATTATCTTTTCTGCCAGTATTCTCACCTTCCATAGATCTCTCACAGAAAAGCTAGATCTTGAATCAAGGCCTAGCACTTCCCATTTGGCTGTGATGGTAGCGAAGGTATGATATCTGGTTATTAATCAAAAACAAAAGAAACCCATGTTTTAAAACAACTTGTTTTGATCTCATAATTAATTCAGGGCAAAACCCTAGATTCAAAATCAACCAATATTATATTCAGATTCAAACATTGGAAAAAAGGGTATCAAAAATAAGAACCCAAATTCTAAATGTTCTAGAACCGAACAGAAACTTATGAAACTTGTAAGTAAACAAACACAATAACAACTTCCTACCCATAAAACAATGGAAGTTCTAAATCAGATTGGGTTAAAGTTCTTACTTGGTGAAGGAGGATTGGCCATCTTAGTACTAATGTGATATGATCGCACAGAATAAGAAAATCTGTAAGTACAAGATGATATCATGATACACATTGAAAAACCACAAAAAACTAGTTTCATAACAGTGATACACTAAAGCAGGGAGTTTCTTGGAGTTGTAACGAAACAAAAAAGTTAGGACTTCAGAAGAAGAAAAATGAAAAATCAAGAAATTACAACACGAAAAATTAGGATTTCACGCTATAGAATTCAGTTCACTAAAGAGTGATCTAAATTGCATAAACTCAAGTTAGAATCAAAAAGAATTTTTTTTGGGTACGACATAGTTATCTCACATAACAAACTAGGTTAACTATTGAATTCAGTCCAATCTGAACTTGTTTTTCTCCTCATCCTTTTATCAAACATGTGTAGTGCATTAATATGACATTATGGATCTTATTGGCAGGGGTTTGAGTGATGTACCAGTGGTGGAGACATTGTAGAAACTTCCCGATCTAGTTTCTTTGAGCGACCCAAGCAAGATGGAATTGACGGCAATTGAATGGAGTAACATGGGCATAACAACTACTGTGAAGGGTTCCTAAAGTGTTATGATACTTTATGCTGTTAGATGGAATCACAACAACATTGAGAATGAAAGCAGCAAACATGAGTTCCTAAATACTTTATGTTTTTAGATGGAATCACAACAACATTGAGAATGAAAGCAGCAAACATGACTGGCTAAGAATTCTCAAATTATTTCATGGTACAAGTCCAACTCCCACGCAACTCCAACCATATAGCTTCAAGAACCGTCGTCATCAACAAAGAGGAAGGTGAAGACTTTCTAGATTTGTAAGAAACTTAAATCAAATCCACTGTGATCTTCTTATTCCACATTCATTTGATCTGTGATCGGTTTATGGATTTAGTGGAGAAGAATAAGAAGTGGAAGATCAGATGAAGAAGATTCGTAAAGTCGAATAAGAAGATTAAAAAAGAAAATCGAGAAGAAGAAGAATAGAAAAAAAGTGGAAAAACTCTTAACATTTCTGGTTTCTCTCAAGAGATAAAGTCTTAATGGGTAAGGGTATTTTAGGAACGAAAAAAAATAGAAAATGACCTGATTGATAATTACTTATACACTATTATTTTGAACTTTAGGAATCATTACTTATAATATTCTATCAACTTTTAGATTTTTTTTTTTTGTTGAACTAAGCAACTTTTAGTTAATAGAGAAAGATGTAGGCTTTTTCAGTTATTATAATAATATTTTGAACCCAAAGAGTCATTCTCCCATGATTTTATCTGTTAGTCACTCACCGTTTTGTTCTCTGGTATATCACTCTCCTCTATAGCAGAGGTAACTTGAAGAGGAGTGATAAGAGTAAATAAATTTGACGTTTACTAGTTAGAATAAATAATTACAGAATCGTTTGGGGTTTACCAGGCACTGATAAAACATCAAGTCTGTTGACTAAAGCATGTTTTTTCTCACCTGTGTTTACCGGATTTGTGTTCACCATTGGAACCTTAATTTACAAAATTTGAAGTACCTTGATGTTACCTCAAAAGCGGTTTGCTCCCGTACGTGGTACGGGGCTGGTACGCGATACGCTACCATGTGAGTCTTCGGTAAGTTAAAGGTATTTCACTTCAGTATTTCAGTTGTGTTACATTTTAAAATATTTTCCTAAACTATATGAACTCTCTATGATGCATATAGAATAGATATACCTATTCCCTACAAATTCTATCTCCATAAAAATTTTTCAATTAGTCAAGTAAAATCTTTGTAGATTAGTTGAGCATATAGATTTTCACGAAGAACTTAGTTAATTAAGGCCGAAATTTTGGTACGCCATATTGCAGTATCCTTGACTTTTTGGTAATTTTTATTTAATTTTCAATGTTTGTGGTTGTGTTTGCAGGGAAGTGTCTTAGGCATTGCGAAAATCTTGCTTCTCCATATATTTGTAAAAATGGCTATGCAAGATTTGAGATCCCTTGTTGTCGAACAATCAGATACGAATATATTCCTAAGAGGAGAGAATATTGAAATACCATCTCATTCCGTTGGATAACTATTGGAAGGATATATAAAACCGCAAAATGTTCAAGAGGAAGTGGTTTATTCCACAGCAATATTGTTGCGCTCTTATGGAGATCTTATCTCTCTCAATTTGGAACTATCAGGTAACCAAAATATTCAGTATCTCATAAAATTATACATCATCTTATCTCCTAAAACCTCGTAATTTATAAGTTATTTTGTCATGTTGAGCCTACTCAGATTCAGATTGGGCTGGTTGCCCCGACTCGAGAAGGTCTACAGGGGGATTTTGTGTGTTTCTAGGCTCGAGTCTCATCTCATGGAGCTCAAAGAAACAAGCTACTGTTGCCAAATCTTTTACTGAACCAGAATATAAATCATTGTCTACAACAGCTACTGAGTTAGTTTGGGTATCATACCTCACGGACGAGCTGCGATGTCCATTGTCGAAACCCTTTCTGTTGTTTTGTGACAATCTCAGTGCAAAATTCCTTGCTTTTAACCCCATATTCCATGCTCGTACTAAACATATTGAAGTTGATTTTCACTATGTTAGAGATCTGGTTTCTGATGGTTCGATCTCTATACAACACATCTCAACAAAGGAACAACTTGCAGATGTTTTCACCAAGGGTTTATCACTCGAGATCTTGCGAGACAAACTGATGGTTCATCTTTCATCTTCTCAATCGGTTTGAGGGGGGCTGTTAACAGTAAAGGATGAAGAAGACTCTAGGGTTTTTCGTATAAGAGAACGGCTAGGGTTTGAGAAAAGAAAGCATTTAGGTTCTGAGTTACAATCTTATATATAGCTTGACTTTAGTCAAGTCTACAGAATACTCAGTCAATGGTCAAGACCCAACATATTCATCTATTCATCAAATATTCTGAAGGCAGCCACAGCTGATGCATCAAGATGTCTAAAGGCAACCACTTTTAACCTACAAATATTAAGTGGTTGTTAGTAACTAACTTTGTTAGTAACTAACTTTGTTAGTTAGAATGTCTAATTCTGTTTTCAGAACTAAATCTGTTATAATAACAGATTAATCTTTTTCTCTTTCTGTTAGTATAAATACAAAGTTGTAATCACAATTATAGTTTGATTGACATAAAATAGGGTTGGAGAATTTTTTTACACAGAATATTGGTTTTGTCTGACTCGTCGGCTTGGCTAATTTTTGGTTGATTTTGGGCGCATTTGAGTCGGTCGATTGAGATTTTGACGAGTTGGACGAGTGAGATTCAGACAGTGAGAAAAAAAACATCACCTCGGTAGTTAATGAGTACCATTAATGGAATCAAAATGTTTGCTTGTGTTCGACTCGTGATGTTTGACTAGTTCGAATGTCTGATTTGGGTTGATTCTGGGCCCATGCGAGTCAGATGATTCAGATTCAGTCGAGTGCGAAGAGTCAGATTCAGAAAATGAGAAAAACAAACACCACCTCAGGAGTGGAAGAGTACCAGTAATGACTATGAATATTGATTGGTTATAGGTTCCAAAGAAGCAAGTTTCTGTCATCAAGGAACATGGTATCAAGTTGAGACAAGAGGGAGGATAATTGTATTGGACATGGCAGCACTGGACGCTGAAACTGCACTACAAAGAAGATCAGCTTCGTGGGTCTCAGCTGCAGCGGAACCTCCCAGATCCTTGAGTAAAGAACATGGTGGATTGATGAGTTGGCCAGAGAATACCTCCACAAGAAAAACTACCACGCCAAACAGTCCAAGGTAATTTCATGCAGACTAGTATCGTTCATTGGCGTTATTTTGTTTCACTCCAGAGGTATGAAATCTCGATTTCTGAATAAGCAGTGTTCTCAACCAAAATAACCGCAAAAAGAAAACATAGTCTGTTGAATTTCCCATCGGTAGCCATCAAAACCTGAATATTTCGGCAATTCCAACCGAAGTATGTTGAAATATAGTACTATGGTTTCTGTTTGGCGTTGGCAGTTGGTATTAAGTAAAAGTGCTGTTTCTGAGACTAAGGGGTGGTTTCTCTGTATCAGAAAATGGACAGAGGCTATAAGCAAACACAAAACTTCAAAGTTTCTGAGACTTAAGGCGTCACACAGTCTATCATATCCAAGAGTTCCGTCATGAAAACAGGTACGCCCACTTGTATCTGTCAAGTCAGAAGGATCTTCCACAGCGAGGAAAGACTTCCCACCGAAAGACGGAAGAGCTTCGTGGTGGAGATGATTCCAGTAATGAATCTGGTTGTGAAGATGAACACATTGTCAGAATTGATTTCCCAAGTATACTTTCTTTTCCCCAGCCTGGATGTTTTACATTATTCGTATATAGTAGCATTCTGTTTCTTGTTTTAATGAGTGAAATAATAAAACCGGTAGAGTATGGTTCTATAGCATGCTATTTCTTGCTTAAATGAGTGAAATAAGTAAAACCATAGAATCTGGTTATGTAGTAATGGGTAGGATGTGAATGCTAGTATGGCTATAGAACAATGCCTACTGTATTTCTTTATTTTCCCCTAGTTTGCTTGGCTAGCTTCGTAGCAAACCATGTACTTATTTGATATTTATTTTTTATGATTGAGAGATTTAGATTTTGGGTCCTACACAAGTAAAACTAGCAATTGACTAACTTTGACTTCCAAACTAAATTTATGTTCCATTCTAATCTTTGGTGAAGTCTTGCTCGAATCTAGATTTATAACGTAAGTCCCACATTCACAACATGTGCTGATATACCGATAAAAACACAGGGAGATCTCAGTAACTCATTGTTAGGAAAAAATAACCTAATTAACTTGTTCAGAAATATGAAGATAAACGATGTGAATGTAAAAGCAGAAACACAAAGATTATTTAACTTGACAAAAAACCCCTCCAAGATAGAAGGTAAAAAACCACGGGACCTAGTCAAGAAATCTTCCAGTATAATTAAATAATGGGTTACACAATTATTCACCAAACCTATGATGGATAAACCAATTCTTCAAGATGTGTAGAAACACTCTTGGTGGATAAACTGAATAAAGAAACAAAGAAATAGAAATCTCTTATTCTTGAGGATTTGAACAAATCCTAGATTACTAAAGGTTGAAGAAGATAACCACAAACTAAATTGCTTCACAAGATTAATAATTTTCTTTTCTTCAAACCAATATTCTTCTCTTTCAATCTCTCTTGAAAGAACTACTTCAGAAATCTCTCTTTCTCTGACTTCTCTTTGTTCTGGAAGTTGTTGTAAATAATCTCTTCCCTTTCATTCCCTTTTATAATGATAAATAAGGAGGTTTACCAATAGAAATAGGAATTCCATTTTAGGCTTGAAAAAATAAAAGTTTCTATTTTTTCCCCAAACAAGGAATAAGGGAAATCTTATTCCAATTAGGAGTCCCTTTATTATAAGGAGGGACCTGATAGGCCTAAAATAGGTCTATTCCCGCAAGTATACGGGGTCAAGTTATAGTAAGTTAGTAAATTCGTGAATCGTCCCAAGGAATAGGTAGGTAACTTCAGATATTAAATGCGGGTTTAACCCAATAATCAAGATGTCAATAGCTAACTTAGACTAAAACACACACCCACCCCACTCATAAATTTGATAATTGATTTGCAAGAAATAAGAAAATAAATAAAACTAACTAAACTATCTAAGTGAGAGGCAAGATGATATCTAAGGTAATAAAATCCTCCGCATAATTTCACTTTATAAAACAAACACTTAATTACTTAAATCTCTTTTGTATATAGCATTAATAAGAAGAGGAAGGAAGAAGGAGAGGACTATTAATAGAAGAATAATAGTGGTAGAGAAGAAGTAGTAGTAGTAGTATTAATAAGAAGAGGAAGGAGTTGTAAGAAGAAGACTAGCTACTACTACTAATACTAAAGAGATGGAAGAAGAAGGTATGAGAAAGAAGTAAAAGACAGTAGAGAAAGATGGATTGAGAGGGGTTTCAAGTCTAGGTTTTGATGGAGGAGCAAGTGCTATTAAAAAGAGTTAGGGTTTGTGTAGGGTTTATTGGTAAATGGGTGGAAATATGAAGGTTACTTCTGGAATTCTAGAGATTTAAATGAGAGAAAAACCTCAAATTAACAAGTGTCCCCGGAGGCTAGGGTTTCTGGTTAAATTTTCGGAAGCTAGCATGCTTCGCGGGTAGTGCAATGAGGTGCGACAGCAAAGAGAAACCGTCGGATGAAGGAAAGCCCGCAACTGGATGGTCAAGGTAGCGCCACGTGGTTGGGAGCACACAAGTTAAGCAGCTACGGGCAACACAGGACAAGAATAAAGGACGAGACACACAGCAACCGTTAAATCTACAAAACACGGAAGGTAGCGGTGACGATTAAAACATGGGATCGTAAACACCGAATTAAGCTGCCTCGGGATGTCCTTAATCACACTCCTAGGATCCATTTCGATGCTCAGCGCTAATACGAGAATTGGATGAGATGGCTTTGGGATCTCGACACGTGTCTGTAAGTATACCGCGGGCCAGAATTCTTCCTGACAGTGTACCGAAAATTGACCAAATGTGCACCAAATGTTGACCTGACTTTGACTTCACATAATTCCCTCGTCCGAAATCCGAATTGACTTCCATTTTCTCCTACGGGCTCGTCTTGGGCTCTACTTTTCAACCACGCACTGAACTTGGCAAAATTACCAGAATATCTTTGACTCCAAATGACCAAAATACCCCTTTATATTCGTTTCTAACCGTTTTCATACCTAACTCTGCAAAAGACACCTAATCAAGAAAACCAACCATTTTATTATAATAAAGACTCGAAATGGACTAACTTGGCTAAATTAAACGACTCAAATGGGACATTTTCATGACCCATCAAACATCCCCAAACTTAGATTTTGCTAGTCCCCGAGCAAAACAAAATAAAAGAATAACCTAATTCACTTTCGGAGGAATCCCGGTTGCATTTAGCGTATGCAACAAGCCGTTGAACCCCTAGGTTACCCCTAGTGGACGAGTGTGGTCTCGTGAGGGTTTCCATAGATGATACCCACAAACATCGATTTTCATAAAACAAAAGGGTCCAACATCCAAATCATAGATAAGCATGGTTCATATAGTGAAGGGTTTAAGCATGTCAAAACATAATGAATCAAGTAAAAAAGTTCATGTGAAAGCTAAAGATCTCTTCACTAATGGTCTTACCCTAAAATGCAAGTGTCATACCATAATGAGCACATCTATGTTCTGAAGTCACAAAACCTTGATTCCCAAGTTAGTACATTTCGCCTCGACTTCGGCCTCACGGACATATACTTCAAAAATGAAATCACTCAAGAATGGTTCGCTCGTATGTGTGAGTGTGATCACTTAACTTAAACTCAACACATAAAAATGGGTGAAGACAACATTTTGGAACAAATGATCTTCGAAAAGGAATTAGCCACTAAATAGAGTGAGGAAGCTACTCGCCCTTCTCACCCATTCTACCCTCTAAAAATGCCTTCTAAAGTTTAGCGGATACTAGAGATGGATGACGATGGTGGATTCTCGAGAATTTTGACCTATTCATTATGGTAGAACCTCTTAAGCATCTCAACATTTGTTTCTTGCTTCGAATACTTATTCATGAACAAAAACACCAGCACATATATACAATCACATCACTCACACAAAAGAGCTAACACATGCTCAAACATACACAAAAATCACTTTATTTCACATTTTATTTTTTATTTTTTTTTTCATATCACTTTTTTTCATTTTCTTTTTTTTTTCATAACACAAATACAATCAACCAAAACAAAATACAACACACACAACTCTATTCTTGCAATCAACTTTTCATTTCATACTTGCTTTTGACATTCTTCATTCTTTTATCTCATGTCTTCATTCTCGGGATATAAGATGATGGATGGTGATGGAGTATCCGCTTTCCTCTAGTTGGCATTCTCATTGGGTTTCATGGACTACAAGGGCAAGGTTAATTCGCTATCCTAATGTCACTCCTAGTGGCTAAGGAAATTGAGCACACGAGATCAAATGAGCTCTTTTATAAGTTACGAGGTTGAGTAGCTCTTCATTCTACTCGGAGTTAGCGCGGAAGAGTACAGTCGAATGGTAATTTAGGCTTCGAGCTCTCACATGGGTTAAGTCTCCACTAATGACTACTATAGGTCTCTTAGAAATGTTTCTTCTCCACTAAGATGTCACTCACATGGCACAACACAAACACTAAAAGACTCGACTTTCATGCAAAGGCCATTAGCAATCACAAAACTCATCAACTCGACACATATGCATCAAAATTCTTAAAACTATCACTAGAAACACATGCAAATCTACTCAAAATGTTCAAAATTTTCAAATTTTGGCTACTTTGAAACCCATGGTCATGCATTGGTTATGGTCATATCCCGCATCCCCAAACTTAAAACTAACATTGTCCTCAATGTTCTAAGCATACACTCACCAAAAGATAAAGAGGCACGTCAATCTATAGAGAAGAGTGGAGAGATATTACCATAACCGAAGGAGATTAAAGATGATACTACATATGCTCATGTATAAATAGGTTCCAAGTTGATGTCAAGCTCGCGCCATCCCCAAACTTGGAACAAACCACGCCTTAGAAGTAAAACATATAAGAATTGCTCCTAAAATATCAACAAATATCATGAGAATGAATCACATAAAAGACATGACCACACACAAATCTACCACTAACGTGGGTATACACGATTGCATTGAGCTATGCAATTAGCCTTTGTTTCTCTTGATTTCACACAAGAACACGAGCTATGTCTCGTGAAAGGTTTCCAGAGATGATACCCACGAACATCAAGACCCATCTCAATCGGCCTAACGATCATAAAGCAAAAGACGAAAGATTTGGGGGTCAACCTAAAGAAAACTATATACAAATGATATTCGTCTCACAACTATGTACAAACTATAAAGTGTAGGTAAGACGATTGAAGAAAATAAGCCATCCCCAAACTTAGTGGATGCATGGTCCACTAAGTAAGCATAAACGCTAGGGGCAACGACTAAGATATCGTCAAAAGGATCGACCTATAAGTGAAGGGCTAAGAGGTCAGTCGAAGGCAAAAAGTCATCTACAAGCTTAGTTGATAGAACATCCACTAAGTCCATAGAAATTTTAGGAGAGACGTCTGAAATGTCCCAAAAGGGATCAACGACAGAGTCTGAGATCACGTGAAAGGTTAAACTGGACTCTAAGGGTAAGGCAATAGGCTCAGGGACCAAGTCAAGGTCCATGGTTTCCTTAGGTAAATGGTCCGGCAAACTATCCAACATGTCTCTAGGTACTATGTCATCGATGTCCTCAAAGGCATCTAAAGCCTCATAGTCAGCTATAACATCATGTCTAGCATCTAAGACTGATTCCCTACAAGTGTCGAAAATCGAAAAGTTCAAAATAGTGTCATCCCCAAACTTGTTCATAGAGCCATCATCCTGAATCTCAAAGTCTAATGTAGTCCTATCATGATGAGACGACACATGGTGAGGAAACGAGACAACAAGGTTATATCAGTTTGTTCAAGCTCTTGGGTCTTCTCAGTTGATTCTTCGACATTTAACTTAGTACTAGGGTTAGACGTATTACCCTCACCATCGGACCTAGTACCCTCTTGAATTTGGGGTGGTGAAACCCCTTCCTTGTCGGCTAATAATTGTGAAGCAATCATCTCTAATTGATGATTTAGAGACTCTAATTGATGATTTAGAGACTCAAACCTCTGATGTAACTCTTGTTGCATTTGAATCTGCGTATGTTGAAATCAATCTTGTGTCTCTTCATGTTGTAACATCATTTCAGTCGGACGACTCACAGACTCTAATAGAGATCTATCTTCAAGAGTCTCTTCATGATAAGGCTCACAAGTTTAATTAAATGAAGACTCTTGATAATAACTCTCACCGTACATACTAGGATCATACCTGCCTCTAAAATCATTAGTCTCAGAATAGTGTGGACTATAAGGTCTCTCATACATATTTAGTGTCGGACCATATCTATCACTAATTTGACCATCTTTATACATATGTCGGTATTCTGCTAGTGTCATATGAGATCGATCATGCTCAAATGGTTTATTCCCCTCTCTAATCGAAACATCCCTACACATCCGTTGGTATTCAGCTCAGGTCATATCAGGCCGGTTAGTGCGGGGAATCCTCGAAACAAGCTCATCATCATCAACATCGAATGGCCAACCGTTATAAGAACGGGTCATGATCTCACAGTATTCAAAGATGGTAACACACAATCACAAAATGGGAACTAACAATTATAGAACTAAATAATCGCACAAATGTAAGAAGGAAGAGATAAAATGCGATACTATCGACTTTTCGCTTTATTTCAGGATTCCTTCCTTTCCTTCGCTCCTATGTCTCTTCTGGCTATTTCCTTGAAATGGTACCTAAAAAAAATACACTTAAGAAAATAGAAAAACAAATAAAGCAAAAATGTCTAAGTAAGAAATTAACACTAAACTAATGAACAAACAAACAAACGATATCCAAACTACTAAACCTATCCCTAGCAGCGGCGCGAAAAACTTGATAGGCCTAAAATAGGTCTATTCCTACAAGTATACGGGGTCAAGTTATAGTAAGTTAGTAAATTCGTGAATCGTCCCAAGGAATAGGTAGGTAACTTCGGATATTGAGTGCGGGTTTAACCCAATAATAAAGATGTCAATAGCTAACTTAGACTAAAACACACACCCACCCCACTCATAAATTTGATAATTGATTTGCAAGAAATAAGAAATAAATAAAACTAACTAAACTATCTAAGTGAGAGGTAAGACGATATCTAAGGTTATAAAATCCCCCGCATAATTTCACTTTATAAAACAAGCACTTAGTTACTTAAATCTCTTTTGTATATACTCGGGATCCAATATAATGAACTATTTTGATTCCGGATAATGTTCTAGATAAAATAATTTTACAATTATTAATTCTAATGGTCTTCCTTATAGAGATTCGGATTGCTTAACTATTATTCATCATCTAAAAAGCATACTCCATCTAACAACTTAACGAAAGTATGAAATATCTAATTATGAAGCATGAGTAATGGAAAGAAAATCCAATCCATATAGATAAACAATCAATAGACATTAAAGCACATCAAAGGATTTAATTAATCAAGAACAAGTATTACAAAGATCCAACATGGGTTCATTTTCAACCTTAGATTGCTAAGTTAACTATACGTGGAATCTAGAGTAACATTCATTGACATTGTAAAATAAATGAAAATACTAAGAAATTAATGGAAAGAAATCACCAAGAATGTTCAAAATCCATATACTCATGTATCGATCTCCATTTTGTCCAAGATTTGCTCCATTTGTGCTCAAGAATTTTACTCCAAGAAATCCAAGTAATAGCTATTTTATTGCCACCCAAATAAGAAAAAGGAAAGAGAAGGAAGAAATTAGATGTAGAAAGAAGTTGGAAACATGAGATGAAAGGGGATAAAGATGATAGAAGAATATGGAAGGAAGAAGGAGAAGACTATTAATGGAAGAATAATAGTGGTAGAGAAGAAGTAGTAGTAGTAGTAGTAGTATTAATAAGAAGAGGAAGGAGTAGTAAGAAGAAGACTAGCTACTACTACTAATACTAAAGAGATGGAAGAAGAAGGTATGAGAAAGAAATAGAAACGAGTAGAGAAAGATGGATTTAGAGGGTTTTCAAGTCTAGGTTTTAATGGAGGAGCAAGTGCTATTAAATAGAGTTAGGGTTTGTGTAGGGTTTATTTGTAAAAGGGTGGAAATATGAGGGTTACTTCTGGAATTCTAGGGATTTAAATGAGAGTAAAACCCCAAATTAACAAGTGTCCCCGGCGGCTAGGGTTTCTGGTTAAATTTTTGGAAGCTAGCATGCTTCGCGGGTAGTGCAATGAGGTGCGGCTGCAAAGAGAAACCGTCGGATGAAGGAAAGCCCGCATCTGGATGGTCAAGGTAGCGCCACGTGGTCGGGAGCACACAAGTTAAGCAGCTACGGACAACACAGGACAAGAATAAAGGACGGGACACACAGCAGCCGTTAGATCTACAAAACACGGAAGGTAGCGGTGACGATTAAAACATGGGATCGGGACCACCGAATTAAGCTACCTCAGGATGCCCTTAATCACACTCCTAGGATCCATTTCAATGCTCAGCGCTAATACGGGAATTGGATGAGATGGCTTCGGGATCTCGACACGTGTCTGTAAGTATACCGCGGGCCAGAATTCTTCCCGACAGTGTACCGAAAATTGACCAAATGTTGACCTGACTTTGACTTCACATAATTCCCTCGTCCGAACTCCGAATTGACTTCCGTTTTCTCCTATTGGCGTCTTGGGCTTTACTTTTCAACCACGCACTGAACTTGGCAAAATTACCAGAATATCCTTGACTCCAAATGACCAAAATACCCCTTATTCGTTTCTAACCGTTTTCATACCTAACTCTGCAAGCGACACCTAATCAAGAAAACCAACCATTTTATTATAATAAAGACTCGAAACAGACTAACTTGGCTAAATTAAACGACTCAAATGGGACATTTTCATGACCCATCAGGACCCCAACAAACTCCCCCTCCCGACTTATGAAGAGGGACCTACCATCCCCAAACCTGCAACACTGCTACATAGCTCATGTTTGCCTTTGGGTAATGGTTTTGTCATCATATCTGAACCATTGTCGTCAGTATGGATTTTCGCGATCTTCAACACCTTTTCTTCAAGAACATCTTGGATCCACTGGTATCTCACATTTATATGCTTGGACTTGGAATGGAAACTAGAATTCGTACTGAGGTGGATGGCACTCTGACTGTCGCAATGAATAACATAATTATCTTGTTTCATACCAAGTTCTTCTAACAGTATCTTCATCCATAACATCTCCTTGCAACATTCTGTAATGGCGATATATTCTGCCTCTGTAGTAGATAAAGCTACACACTTTTGTAATTTAGATTGCCATGACACTACTCCCCCTGAAAATGTAAATAAGTAGCCTGATGTGGACCTTTTAGAGTCTACATCTCCTGCCATGTCTACATCTGTGTAACCAACTAATATTGGTTTATCATTACCAAAACATATACGAGCTTTAGACGTACCTCTAAGATACTTCAGAATCCACTTTCACAGCTAACCAATGCTCTTTGCCTGGATTAGCAAGAAATCTGCTTACTACTCCAACTGCAAATGCAATGTCCGTTCTTGTACACACCAATGCATATATCAAGCTTCCTACAGCTAAAGCATAAGGAATTTTCTCCATTTCTTCTTTCTCACTTCTAGTTGATGGACACTGATCACGAGTCAACTTGAAGTGACTGGCTAATGGACAACTCACGAGTCCATATTGAACCTTCCTATAACCTTCTCAATGTATCTTTCTTGTGATAGCCAAAGTTTTCCAGCTTTTCTATCACGAGAGATATGCATGCCAAGAATTTGTTTTGCTGGACCGAAGTCTTTCATATCGAAATACTTATTTAGTTCCTTCTTTAACCTGCTAATTTTATTAGCATCCTGACCAACAATCAACATATCATCAACATAAAGCAGAAGTATAATCAAATCTCCATCAGGAAATTTATGAACGAAAACACAATGATCTGAAGCCGTCCTGTGATACCCTTGATCCTTCATGAATGATTCAAACTTTTTGTACCACTATCTTGGTGCTTGTTTTAGCCCATATAAACTCTTCTCTAACTTACAAACCAAATGTTCCTTACCTTTAACTTCAAACCCTGTTGGTTGTTCCATATACACATCTTCCTCCAAGTCACCATGAAGGAAAGCGGTCTTGACATCTAGTTGCTCAATTTCTAGGTTCATACTTGCAGCCAATCCCAATACTAACCGTATAGAGGACATCTTCACCACCGGGGAAAAAATCTCATCAAAATCAATACCCTTCTTTTGCCCAAATCCTTTCACCACTAGGCGTGCCTTATACCGTGGTTGTGATTTGTTTCTTCGGTTTTGATTTTGAAAACCCACATATTTTTAAGAATTTTCTTATTCTTAGGTTTTTCAACCAACTTAAAAGTGTTGTTCTTATGCAATGATTCAATCTCATCTTGGATAGCTTTCAATCACTCCTTCTTGTGTTCATCATCTACGGCTTCTTCATAACATTGTGGTTCTCCACTATCTGTAACCATCCCATACTCGTGTGGAGGATACTTGGAAGATGGTGCTCTCTCTCTAGTCGATCTTCTCAATTCAGCTGGTGGTTCATGTCGAACTTTCATTCCTTTCTCAACATCATCACCCATAGGAACATCTTCATGAGCTTCATCTTCATGATTTTGTTCTTCACCTGCATTATCATGCATAACCTTAGAAGAGATATGTGGATCTAGATCAATGAGATCATTACTATGATTCTCATGCTTCTCAACTTTCCCGAAGTCCTCAATAGTTTGATTTTCAAGAAAGACCACATCTCTACTTTCTAATAATCTTCTTATCGACTGGATCCCATAACCTGTGTCCGAATTTCTCATAGGAATTCCTTTTTAGGCTTGAAAAAATAGAAGTTTTTTATTTTTTCCCCAGACAAGGAATAAGGGAAATCCTATTCCAACTAGGAGTCCTTTTATTATAAGAAGGGACCCCAACACTCATTATGGACCTCACGATTTTCTAACGGGTATGTTTGTTCCCTGAAAGACCATTTTGTAGTGGCATTACGAGTGTAGATAGTTATAATATGATCAATGCTCCACTAAGTATGCATCACCAATAGTAGTGGGACTCACTCAGCCGAGAATCCTGCCCGTGTCCAAGAAAGAAAGCCAGTTCCTTATTTCATCGACAAAATTAAATTTATGAGAAGGTACCTACGGTTGACCAACTAAAGAGGAGAGGAATGTACGTAGTCAATAGATGCATCCTATGGAAAAGAGAAGAAGAGTCAGTCAATCATGTGTTCTTACACTGTCAGATAGGTTTAGAGTTGTGGGTGTTAGAATATATGACTGTTAGAATATTTAGTACCACGTTGCACAATAGATAAAACTTCTCTCCTATGTAACTCCTTATAAAGACTTAGGAAATCAATACAAATCAATACATTTCTCTATTTCTTACATGGTATAAGAGCTTCTAGTTTTCTTTCTTGGGTTAGTCGTTTATAGTCTTCCGCTAGTCGGCGGTGGTAGTCCCATTAATGGCTACCGTCCGCCGAATTTTTATCAGTTTTTAGCTTTTATGCTTCAAGTTTAGTGTTTTTTTTTCAATAAAGAGTAGTTCTCTTCTATTGTTGAAATCTAATCATTCTTCAATACTTTTCTCAATAGTATTTGAAGATGATGAAGATTAACAAGAAGATGAAAGATCCAAACAAGAGTGATTTGTTGAAGAAATCACATGATATACTCTTCAATGATCTCAAACATTTCAAATGTATAGTTCTCCACAACATCAAATCTATGTGTATCCATGGTCCATGAAGCTATATTTAGAGAGAAATTGGAAAGCTATTAGTGAGGGGGAAAAGAATTCATGGATTTCTTTCTTAGAATAGTTATATACTCCATGTCTATCTTGAAGCTATACTTATAGTTGTCCAAAATCTTGATTTACAATATGATGCACATGAAGTGTTTGATAGAATGTATCAAAGGAATCATGCTTATTCTCAAAGATGGTTTTCTTTTTGATGTTTTGAAAACGTGTTTGTGGGTTTATTTTTGGCAAAAGAGTTCATTCTCTTAGTTGATTTGCTCATACTTCTTCTATACAAGTTGAGAACTCTCAAGCTGTTTGTGGGTCGGTTGGGCCTCTCTTGATGGACTCGGTTGGTGAGATACCTTAACACTCCCCCTCAAGTTGGAGCAGAAAGGGACGTGATGCCCAACTTGCCAATAATCTTCTTGAATGCATCTGCTCCTAGTGGTTTCGTAAAAATATCTGCAAGTTGTACAGAAGTTGGTGTAAAACGAGGAGCGATGATGTGTGCTTTAATCTTTTCCCGAACGAAGTGACAGTCAATTTCAATATGCTTTATTCGTTCATGGAAAACTAGGTTATCGGCAATGTGAAGAGCAGCTTTATTATCACAGTGAACCGTCATGGGAGAAGGATGATCAATACCAAAATCCTTAAGCAGATACTTCAACCATTGAAGTTCGCTAGTTAGATGTGCTAGCGCACGATATTCTGCTTCAGCAGATGATTTAGCAATTGTAGGTTGCTTCTTGGATTTTCAATAGAGTGGGATAGAACCCAACATAGTGAAATATCTTGTGGTAGACCGACGAGTGGAGGGACATCCAGCCCAGTCAGAGTCACAGTATCCAGTAATATGGAGAGAACCGGATGAAGATAGAAGAAGGGCATGGCCAATAGATCCTTTGAGATATCACAGAACGCGATGAGCAGCATCTAGGTGAGTAGTACTAGGCTTCTGAAGGAATTGACTAAGATTATTAACCGCATAACTAATATCAGGGCGTGTGACTATAAGATACAGTAGACGGCCAATTAGGCGTCTGTAAATAGTGGGATCTGGAAGTGGATCACCATCGGAAGGACTGAGACGAAGCTTTTGTTCCATTGGAAATGGAGAGGGACGACAGGCGGAAAGACCTGAGTCTTTAATGACGTCAAGAATATATTTTCGTTGACAAAGAAAGATACCTTTAGAGGATCGAGAAACTTCGATCTCTAAAAAATATTGAAGACGACCTAAATCTTTGAGAGAGAAAGTGGTGTGGAGAAAGGATTTAAGTTTAGAAATTGCAGTTTCGTCATTTCCAGTGATGACAATATCGTCCACGTAAACCAAGACATATAGACTGACAGGGGATGTGCAGAGAGAAAATAATGAATAGACAGAAAGGGACTGTGTGAAACCTTTCTTGATTAGAACCGAAGAAAATTTGGAGAACCATTGACGGGATGCCTGTTTTAGGCCATAAAGTGATTTTTGCAAACGACAAACTTTATACTCCCCCTGTTTGGAAAAACCAAGAGGAAGTTTCATGAAGTCATCTTCATCGAGGTCACCCTAAAGAAAGGCATTGTTGACGTCTAGTTGGTGAAGAGACCAACCTTTAACAACTGCGAGTGAGAGAAGGACTCGGATTGTAACCAACTTTGCGACTGGAGCAAAGGTGATGTAGATTGTTGCGGAAGCGTAAAAGAAGTAGAATTCATTACTAAACTAAAGTAGAAACGGAAAATAATAACGATAAACTGAAATAACTGTAAAGAAAGAAGATGCAATCAAGGGATTTTTGTTTATAATTCAATTCAATGTTTAACAAGACAGACTGGACTTCTCTTATATAAAGATTATACTTTCCTAGTTAGACTCAAATAAAGAAAGAAGATAACTACTAAGGATACTTTCCTTGATTGCTAGGACTCTAAACATGGAAACCCTAAATATTAAAATCTGGAAACTACGCTAATGTAGTAACCTGGCCGTTAGGCCCACTAATAATCTGGTCGAGAGGCCCACTAGTTGGATGGTCGCCATCATACTCCCCCTCTGAGGAACAACTTGTCCCCAAGTTGGTGTAGTCGTAAATTGACTCCTTCGGATAAAACTGGTAGATATCGCTAGAGAAAGTTCTTCCGGAACCTTTCAAAAAAAGAAAAGATTGGCGGTACCATATACAATGACTTCACCAAGGCAATCCTGAGTTCCCACTTTGCGCGACATGTGCCGAAAATTCGTTGAAGACAAATAAGGACCATATCACCAAATATAATTTGAACCCTATGATGCCAAGAAACTCGAAAAAACAGTAATGGTGCATAAAAGTCCAATAAATTGCGACATCGCCCATCATCTTTTAGTTTGATGAAAGACACCACAATTATTACCGTCTTCGTTCTTGGAAAAATATTTAATGTCGTGCTCCCATCATGTACGTATATGAACTTGGAACGTTTAATAACAACTTGAAAATACCATCTCCCATCATCTTTGAACAAAATCAGTGAAAATACCACATCCTTCTTGAATAATTTTTTGTCATCTTTTAGTTTGATTAAAGATACCATAAAGACAACATTTTTCTTTGTGGGAAGAAAATAATGAATCTTGTGTCCCCATGCAATACGTAGTCAACCTTGTTTCTTGTCGAAAGAATTAATGTGTCAATAACTAATGCCGTATGGACTTCTTCCTTGAATGAAAACAATCGAGGAATAGAAAAACTTCGTAGGAACAATGTACGATACAGGTGATTGTCGTCTTCTAACTTCTCAATTCTTTTGCAATTGTGAAATACTACAAACGAATCATTGTTCTTGAATTTAAGCGTTGCCACCTCAGTACTCATATCATGAAAATATATTTGATGGGCATCAAGTCCTCCTTGTGTTGTATTTGGATTCAAAAGTGTTCTTATATTATCACCAATAACTAAAGAATTCATTATCAATGGTTTGATAGTACAAGTTTGAAAATCACCCCATGCATGTTCTTTCAAACACATAGAAGTAAAATTAGAATAAGGATCACATACCTGATGCTTACTCCCGTAATAAATTGTGAAAGAACCCAAACCATGCTTCAATAGTACTATCTTATCAAACACGAAACACTCTTCTTCTCGCATGCTCACTTCTATTGGTATTTCCTCTAGATGCTTCAACATCACACCCACCAAACGATACACCTCTTTGACGCCATCGCCTAATAGAAAACGGGAAGCTTCTTTATGTTTAGCGTCATGAATCCAATTAGTTGGTTCCTGTGTTGTATTAATACTTTGCTTTGCCTTATAATAAGTTTCAAAAGCAAGCCAAAGATCAACATGTAGATGCCAGTATTCAACAACTCTATGAATCAAAACCCTGACATCTCCCTTAGATAATTCCAAAACTGATTCCCAAAGTCGACCAAAAACTGGTTTGTGTAGGTGCGTAGGGATTTTATGATTTGAAATTAGAAGTTCTTCATCATCATTGTTCGTCGTCAAAATTGTCTCAAAGACAGTCTTGAATTCATCACCATGCCCACAAACATAAGGTCCAATTATAAGAGGAGCAAGAAGACCAGGTTGTTGTATTGTTTTAATAAACCTAACTATATCATATCTTCCATCAAAATAGTAATTCCCAGGAGCCTCTTCATGTTTATTCCAAAAAACATAAGTATCAGTAAAATCAACTCCTCCATCTTGTATAAGATCTTCCCACATCTCTACAGGACTTAGTTTCAATGGTTTGTATATGTTTGTGAGTATGAAAAGAAATCCGGGAGATCGTTTAGGTACAATCATCATCTCGGGTGCACCACGGATTAGGATGAGTGGTGCGGCAGTAGGGTGCATGGTCACGACAAGAGAAGGTATATATGACACTGAATCAGGAATAGTCGAACAAGACATTGCAGCAGGAAGATTAAAATTCAAATTCCTGGTTTCGAAACAAAGTATCGTGAAAACCTTTTATCTTTATCGAGTGAAGAAGAATAAGAAATTTGTTCTAACATCTTACCCTTTGAGTGATTAGAAAAGTCATCCTCCGACTCAACCTTCATCTGGGATCTTTGAAAGTAACTCCCAAGAGTATACTCAGGCATACCACAATTTCTAGTGAATATTAGATGAATAATATCTTTCTGTAGCTTCGATTGGGTTTCTTTTGAATCATTATCATCTGCTTCTTCATCGTTGGTGATGTTGTCCCGGTTTGGTAATGTTGTCACTGTTTCGGTGGTGATGTTGCCCCGGTTTGGTGTGAGATGTTGTTTCTGTGGTGGTGTTGTCAAGGTTTCGGTGGTGGTACTGTTATGGTGGGATGGTTGTTGCTGTTTTGGTGATGGTGCTGTCACGATATCGATGGTGGTGCTGTCACGGTTGGGTGGTAGTTGCTGTTTCGGTGGTGGTGCTGTCCCGGTTGGTCCGGTTATAGTTGTTTGTTCCTCCGTTAATGGTATTAGTGTTAGAATTCGTCGGAACCAAGAAAACTCGAATGTGTTAGCCCGGGAATGATAGGTGGCGTCGACGTCAAAAATCCATGGTCTCCCAAAGATAAGATGACAATTATCCATGTCTACGACGTCACAACAAATTGAATCACGATAGTGAGAACCAATGGAGAACGAGAACGTGCATTGGGTTCGTACCAATAATTCTTTATGATTAGAAATCCAACCAATATTGTACGGTGTTGGGTGTTCGGTTGTAGGTAGGTGGAGAGCATTGACAAGGCGTTGGGAAATCATGTTCTCTTCGCTACCATTGTCTATGATGAAATCACAGACTTTGTTGTTAATTGTAAGTCGTGATTTGAAGACTTTATTTCTTTCCGGGTGATTTGTTGGTGAAAAAATTTCAGGATTTTGTAGGCTCATGATACCAGCTGATGTAGATTGTTGCGGAAGCGTAAAAGAAGTAGAATTCATTACTAAACTAAAGTAGAAACGGAAAATAATAACGATAAACTGAAATAACTGTAAAGAAAGAAGATGCAATCAAGGGGTTTTTGTTTATAATTCAATTCAATGTTTAACAAGACAGACTGGACTTCTCTTATATAAAGATTATACTTTCCTAGTTAGACTCAAATAAAGAAAGAAGATAACTACTAAGGATACTTTCCTTGATTGCTAGGACTCTAAACATGGAAACCCTAAATATTAAAATCTGGAAACTACGCTAATGTAGTAACCTGGCCGTTAGGCCCACTAATAATCTGGTCGAGAGGCCCACTAGTTGGATGGTCGCCATCAAAAGGTGTCATGGAAATCGAGACCCTCGATTTGGGTGTAGCCCTTTGCTACAAGACAAGATTTATATCGTTCGATAGAGCCATCGGTTTTGAATTTGATTTTATATATCCATTTACAACCGATCGCCCTCTTTCCCGAGGGAAGGTCTATAATGGTCCATGTGTTATTGGATTCTAAAGCGGCGATTTCTTTTTCCATTGCCTCACGCAATGAGATGATTTAACAGACTGAGAAAACGAAGTAGGCTCAACGGTAGTGATAACCGAATTGAGAAAGACCTAGTGAGAGTCTGAAAATTTCTTAAAATTGAGATACTCAGTAAGAGGATATAAAGCTTTAGAATTCGGGTAAGAATGACAAATATAGTCATCAAAATGTGACGGTGGGCGGCGGACGCATGTAGGCCGGTGAGATGTAGCTGGTTCAGCTGGTGAGGGTGCCTCAAGAGAAATTGATGTGGGGCCGTTTGGTGAACGAGTTGGGATAGTAGACATAACAGGGTATTGCCCGGAGGTGCTCATAGAGGGAACGAAAGACGGTTGGCCCGAGATGTCTTTAGCGGCAGCGGCGATGTGTTGAACCCGTGAAGGTGTACCAATAGGTACATCAGTCCGGTCGTAGGAGGGTGAAGGAGAACACGAATGAGGAGATAGAGATGAGACGGTGGGAAAAACGAATTTGCCATCATCCGGGATAAAGACCATCGGTCGTGAAGGAGTAGTCGGAGGAACCGAATGTGGAGTCAACATCGAGAATTTATCTTCCTGAAGAAGGACATCACGAGATGTGATTATCTTACAAGGGGCTAAGTCGAAGACGCGATAACCCTTTTGATTGTGTGGGTAGCCGACAAAAATTCCCGGAGAAGCGCGGGAATATAATTTGGTTTTGACCAATGGTCGTCGAGTATAACATAGACAACCAAAAACCCGAAGATGATCAAACTTTGGAGGAGATCCCAATAGTTTTTAATGAGGAGAATGACCCTATGATGTGGGTGTGGGCAATTTATTAATTAGATAAACTGCCGTTAGAACACACTCACCCCAAAAAGAGAGTGGAAGATGAGCCTGAAGGCGTAGACTACGTGCTACCTCTAGACCTTGTCTATGTTTTCTTTCGATGATTCCATTCTGTTGAGGAGTACGAGGACAACTAGTTTGATGGACGATACCCTTTTTACGGAACCAAGATTGGATATCGTTATTCATAAATTCCGTACCATTGTCTGAATGAATGGTCTGAATTTTGGGAATAGGAATCGTTCCTTGTCCGGATTGTAAGTGAGAGATGGACGAATTGTATTGATTTAACACATATCGTGAAAAAATTTTGATTCATCTGAAGGTGTCAGATTTGTTTGACATTAAAAAGATCCAAGTACAACGAGTGAAATCATCTACCAAAGTTAGGAAATAACGACAACCGGAATGTGAGGGGACGGAGAAAGGTCCCCATAAATCGGCATGAATAAGTTCAAAAGAACGAGAAGAAGAAGTATGACTTAATGAATAAGGTAAGCGTGTAAATTTGGACAAGGGGCAAATTTCACACGGAATTTTGTTGATTGAAACTAACTTCATACATGGAGTTCTTGAAATTAAATACTTAAAAGTAGTAAAAGAAGGATGTCCGAGGCGCCAATGCCATATATCGGAAACATCTTTATTGTTGAGACTAGTATGAGAAACTGAAAACGAACAAATCCTAACATCCGTGCGAAGAAAATAAAGTCCATCATGGATCTCCAAGTCCAATCGTCGCTTTCGTCAATTTGTCTTGAAAGACACAAGAAGTGAAATCGAATGTTACTAGACATCGAAGAGAATTAGTGATATGAGAAACAGAACTTAAATTGATTTTAAATTCTGGAATGTGTAAAACATTATGAAGTAGAAATTGTTTATTGAAAATTATCGTTTCAATATGACTAATTTTAATGCGAGAACCATCCGGACGACGGACAAAATAATTAGATGGGGCATTAGTATAATAAGAGTAGCGAGATAAGTGACAACAAATGTGTTTGGCGGCGCCGGAATCGATAACCCAAGGAGGGGATTGAAAAGAAATACCTGAGAGATTATTAACCGAACCCGTGAGATTAACGCCCGGGTCGGTTTGACTAGGCGCGGTGAGAAGGGTGCCTACAGAATTTCCTTGCTGGCCAAGAAGGGACAGCAGCCCACGGTATTGCTCATTAGATAAGCTTGTTGGTAGAGGCACCTCCATGTTATTTTGGGTTTCGGTGGTAATAGAAACGTTGGTCGCGAGTGGACCCGGTCGTCGGTTCAGTCCGGGACGGCTCAGTGGACCTTGCCGATTCGGGTAACCGTGAAGTTGGAAGCATGTGGCCCCAATGTGACCATGTTGTTGGCCATAAACCGAGAAGAGTCGGAGGAAACAAGAGTCGGGAGGCAACAAATAAGTGAGAGAGGTGTCGAACCGAGAATCCGATAATGATAAACCTAAGACTACGTGTAGTCTGATCTAATGTTTCAAGGTATAATCGATGTTCGACTCCTAAAGTAAATGCCTAAGTACTACGTATATCCGGAGATCATACTTAGTCAAACAAACGTTTAAATCGGTTGATCCCGAGTCAACGAAAGTGTTGTCTAGTCGCCTAACTATGTGAAGTGCATGAGAAGACACGTGAAAATATGACTTAGACTACGATGGAAATCGAATACTTCGTTTCGCCTATTAACTATGTGAAGTGCTCGACAAGACACATGAAAATGCGATCGAAACGATAATCGAAATAAATGAATATCAATTTATAATCAAAACATCAAATCATATTAAACGTAATCACAAATTCATCACATTTCATCTCATATAATCGACACACTAAAGTTAGCTAAACATGGTGAATGAATAAGAAATGGAAAGAAAATGATGAGAGAATCCCCCTTTTTCGATGTGGTTTGAGGCTAATATCGTCGGAAAATATGAGTAGTTGTATCCGATCTCCCCTTAGCAATTTTCTGGGTTCCCCATAGCGACCATCATCATCTTCTCCATCTCAAGAACATCCACCATTAAAGCTAACCCTAGCTTTCTCCCTCTAGAAATTTCTTGACCAAAATCAAATCAAACCATATGGGAAGCAAGATCATGACATGAGGAGTAAAAGCCCTAAGTTTTCGGACCAAGAAGGCTGCCGGAAAAGTAAGAAAATCCGGCCAAGTTTCCGGCCAAAAACCTGAAGAATCCGGCCAAATCCACTAAATCTGGGCCAAAGGAAGCTTTTCCCGAGCATAGAGTCGCGCGTCGGGTGCTGTCCCGTTTGCTAGCAGCTACGGTCCCGAGCTAGAAAGTTTGCAGCCCGAGCTAGAAAGCTTGCAGCCCGAGCTGCTGTTCGTACTCGGAGCAGCTGTTGTTCCGGTCTGTTGCTGCTATTCCGGTCTGTTGTTGCTGTTCCGGTCTGTTGTGCGTTTCCCGTGCAGCTCCCGAGCAGCTGCTTGTGCTGCAACCCGAGCTGCTGCTCGGCCGGCCTATGCTTTGGCCAGATCCTCCTTCTTCTTCTCTCTTGTCTTTCTCTTCAAACCCTCTCTTTCAAACCCTAAGAACCAAACCCTAGAAAAGGTTTTGCCTCCTTTTTCTCTCTTGTTTGTTGCTTGATTGTTCAATGAATAAGAAGATGAATAGTAACCTCTCCTCTACTAAAATCCTAGGTCAAGACTTAGTCAAATTCTTTAGACTTTGTTGACTTGGATCCATAAAGAGAGAGTGCCCATAAAATCTCTACTCCTTTCTTTCTTCTTCTTTTTCTTTGTGGGCTTTGGGCTTGACTTTGATTTCAAATTAGAAACAAAGGAGAGTGCCTTCAAATAAAGACCTTGGCTTCTTTCTTTCATATCTTCCCTGTCCGAACTCCGAATTGAATACCGTTTTCACCGTCGGACTTGTCATTGACTATACTTGTCATTTGCTTTGCTTGAAGTCTTTTTCTCTCGTTTTCGGCACATGAAATGATAGTGATAATTCGCTCTCTTTATTCCAAATTACATGTTTAACTCTGAAAATGATACCTAACAAGAAAAACACATAAAATATTATTGATAACACTCGAAAAGGACTAATTAGTCTAAATTAGGCTCTCCAAATGTGACATTTTCGTGTCACATCAGCGGCCTCCGGTGGATATTATATAAATAACAACTTCCTTGATATCTAACCCTAACCGATTTAGGCAGGTGGGTCGGTTAGGTCGGTTGGGCCTCTCTTTATGGACTCGGTTGGTGAGATACCTTAACACATACCCTTTAACACAAGTTAATAAATGATGAATTCCACCTCAGTCGTGAATCAAACAAACCTGTAAGCTCTAGAGTTTTGGAGTAGATTAAGAACCAACTAGCCAAGCAGTTGCTGGATTTGTGATTGTTTATGCTCTATTTTTATTTCACTTCTCTTTTATATGTTTTTATCATGTTGTTACTTGAGTAGTGAAAAAAAATTGCTAATATTTTATGGGGTAAAGAGAAAATCTGCAACGTTTCATGTGAGTTGTGGTTTTTTTTTTTTTTGCTTTCTGAATTTTCCCTCTTCCCTCTATAAAAAGTATGACTTTATCTCTAAACCTTTCGATTTACCTTTCAAAATTTTGTATGGTCTCTCTTAACTGTCACATTTTCTCCCTAATTTTGAATAGTATGTTTTACGGGTTTAACAAGATAGAATATCTATATAACAAATGACATAGGTTTTAGTGTCATGACATAACTTGCAATCATAAATCTCATCTGCCAATATCCATAGCTTAATATTCACCATTGGATTTTTTTCACTAATTTAACTACCTCTCAACATATAACTCCCCACTTATTCTTAAAATAACTACATACAATTTTCATCTTAAATTTGTGTTGGTCATGTTAATATTGAGGCAAAAAATAATTTTATTTTCATTTTGGTGGCCAATACATGGTCAACCGTTTTTCTTTTATGGACAATTATCTTATGTGGACAACCAAAATAATTAATTTTTTATATGGACACCAGTTTCTAAGGGGACAACTCTCTATTATTTTTACTCAAGTCCTCTTAGAATTAGATGTATTATTTTACCACCTCCCTCTTTTCTCGTAAACCCTAAGTAAGTTTGGTCTTCTTCCACTACTTCATCTCCATCATCAACCCAAAATTCTAGAGAGAGAATTTTTTTTGGAGAAGATTATGACATCAAACAAAGGGAAGAGAATTGTTGAAGGATATTCCATAACCAGAAAGATCAGATCTAAAAACTCTAAAACCCGTTAAACTTTTAAAACCTAGAAATCAAAAATTTCAAAACCCTAGATTTTTGTACAAACAAGTAGAGTTGCTCGTGCTTCGTGGAAAATCGACAAAACACGAGAGATCTTAATTTATGAGTTTTTGTAAAAAAAAAAAAAAAAACTGACTCACCAATTTCGTTGATTTCCTACGAAAATTTGGCAAGACAGAAGGAAACTTGCCACGAAAATCTAGCATATTTTCGTAGATTTCCCACAAAATTTTGAGAATTTCTTCTTCACTTCGATTTTTTTCCTTGAAATTGTTTTGTATTCTTTCAAACTACCCAAACGAAAATACAAAATAAAATTAAAAAAGTTAGAGTTTTACCTCATCAATGTACGTAGGGTTTGATTAAAACCCATCTAGGGTTTTATAAAAAACAAAGGGAAGTAGTAGAAACTATAGTTCACTAAAAAACAAAGAAAAGTGGTAGAAACTATAGTTTACTAAAAAATAAGGGAATTGGAGATTGATGATTTTTATCTTCTTCATTCATCTAGGGTTTGATAAAAAACAAAAGGAAGTGGTAGAAACTATAGTTTACTTTTAGTAGCAGTACAAGAATAAGAATAAGACTAAGAAGAAGGAAGAAGAAGATGATGAAGAAGACAACTTAGGTTTTCAATTTTGAACTATTATTTTGTTAATGGACCACAAGTTAGTAACTGTTAGTATTTTATGGAGTTGTCCCCTTATTAAATCAAAGTCAACTAAGTCAACCATAATTGACTCGCACCGGGCCCGAAAATAGTTGTCCATATAAAAAAACAGTTGTCCACGTATTGGCCACCTTAATTTTCAAGAGACGAATTTAGTTGGAATGTGATCGACACTTCTTTTTGTTGTATGGTTGTAGTTTGTCTTCATCTACTACTAACATGATCGACAAATTATCCCGTGGCGGAGACACAGGCTATACCCTACTACATATACATTGTGAAATTAGCCGCACCCACTATACCATAGTCTCTTAGTAATTGACCAATTCCAGCTTTACTATTTACATTTAATACAAAACGAAAATATCAAAATTTATTATAACAAAGACCCAGGAGCATTTCATCAAAAAAAAAAGACCCAGGAGCAGGGGTCCAAATTTTAGCGTCTGGAGTTGTAATTGGGCCAATATGCTCTTATTTTCCACATAACCTCTAGTGCTACTCCTATCCAAGAAGTAATACTACTTAGAGTTACAATTGGACAACAATATCACTTTTTTTAGACTAATAATATTAAGATGTAAGTTCTTAAAATTATAATTACTTTTAGACTAATAATCAATAACCTCAAAGTCAAATACAGGTTAAAAAACAGCAATACTGCAATTGGAATGCCTACCATGGTCCTGCCTCAGATGGGCCAGACCTTTGATTGGCTCAGGATTGGCCTACATAATGAGGAAGTTACAGAGATTTTGGGAAGGTAGTGGTCTCGGTCATCCGACGGTGGAATTTTCAGAGGAAGATGGAGGTGTTCGTCGGCTAGCAAAGTGTGCCTCTGTAAAGTTCTCTAGTTGAGATTGGTTGGTTCAAACTGGTAAGTCCAATAAATACAGTTATGAGTTACCTTGAGAGAAGACCTAACTTACCTTCCATTTGACAACCACCAAAGAGAGGATACCTTTATTATACCTTGTGTAAGACGTTAAATCCCATAAATACAGTTTGGAATATGCAATAAACTTGTAAGAGTTAGGGTGAATATAGTTTGTAGTCCATTAGTTCCGCAGTGTGCATCACACCCAAAAAACAAATAATCATTTTGACGAAAGTAGCTTATCAGTAAAACATCTCATTCAAACATGTTTTAGATTATCCGTTAACGGTTTACAAAACAAATAGGTCCAGGTGACCAAGAGATATTATCTCAGAATTTTGTGCATGATCTGCTAAAAGTATGCATGGTAGATACTTGTAAGAGAAATAAACCTGCTTAATTTCTAGAGGAGCTGGCACTTCTGGAGCCAAATCCTCTCATTCTTCAGGACAATTTCCTACAGCTTTGTCATCATCTCCTCATGTTCCCATTCATCACCTGTGAAGAGTCAAGAATAAGAAAATTAGACAGACAACTCCACAAACAGGATTTTATTCTACTGATTATCAAGTAATTAGTAGTCTAGTATTTATGCATGAATGTGAGCTTACAGGGAATCCTCAAAAAAACCAATTTCATCGCAGTTTAAGGGATTACCAAGATGCTAAAATGTGAAGACAAAAATTGTCAAAGATTATGCATGGTTATGAGCTTATGGTAACATCAATAACTGATCAAACATAACATGTATGCAAACATAGAAGTTTGGAAAACGCAAGCGCTTCCCCTTGGCTAAAGACACTCAAGTTAATAAAAACAAAACCCTGACAACATGGAATTTCTGAAGAAGGCCAACAGAGGCACGGTAAAACAGCTAGGATTGTACAGCTAATGAACTTTTGGGTGGAGAAGACATGTTTGTGCTATTGACATGGGGCTTCTCGGAATTTCTCCATCTAGGACTAATTATTAAATCCCGGTGACCCTAGAAATTCGGTTACTAGTCAAAGTTGCGCAACAAGACGCACCTAGTGGTATCATTCAACAAACAACTATTCTTTCTCTGGTACGCTGTTCTTATTGTTAAGTTTGCACAAAATCAAACTTCTATGACAGATTTAAACAAAAGCAAGCATGATCATCCATTGTCTGCTTCTCAAAAAGTAAACTTCTTATAGTAAATTTACCTAAATTCAACTTATCTATGCATTTCAAGAACCCTCATAAATGTTTTTTTTTATGATTGAAGTTACCTAAGATAACCGTGCAGCTTCTGTGACATGCTTTATATAGTACTCCCCCAAGTAGTCGCGGTCCGGTACTAGTTTTGAAGGCAGCTGATGCTTTTCGTAAATCGAATAAATCTCCATCAAAAGTTCTGGGTGATACGTCCTCATCGCTCGACGTATGTGTGGAAATTTATGCTCCCCAAAAGCATCCTGTAGTGACAAAAAGGTTAAAATACTACTCATTATTACATACAGAAGCAAGGAAGACGAAACAAGAAAAAACCGTTGAGGTAGAAGAAAAAAAAATACCTTGGCTTTGCTAATTATTTCAAAGTAGTGAGAAATGATATTTCTATGATATTTAACTAGAGCAACGGGTGAACTAAAATAATCATCTTCCTCGTCAAGTTTCTGGATTTCATTATCTCTTTTCCCTATTTGGTTAGTTCCCCTTCCTCTTCCTCTTCCACTTCCTCTTTCTCTTCCTCTTTCTCTTCCTCTTGCTCTTCCTCTTCCTCCTCTTGTTCTTCCCCTCCCGACTACTCTTCCTCTACCTCTTTGATATCCATCACTAACTTCATCAACTTGAGTTTCTTTTACATCAATTTTTACTCCGTACAACTTATGCGATTCTTCACAATGATCTTTCAGTGAGGGATGGTAATTCTTGTTCCAATACTTATAGTTGAGTTGGCGAAGAGCTGACGTAAACTCCACATTCATATATCTAGTTCTACACCCACTTATGAAATCTCCATATTTCCTAAAATATTCTATACACATCTTATCATTATAGAAAACTGGGTGTCGAAGTAATAAGGTTAAATCCTTCTGAAACATGTCCCATAAGGCAACATGTTCTGGAGTATTTTCTTTAGTCCTAATAATGAAGAAAAAAATTAGGAACGTAATAACACAATAAGTCTTCGAAAAGAGTAACAAATAAAAGAACACTCGAATAATAAAATGAAACTAACGTACTTAACAAATCTCGAAATTAATTCTTTCGCTTCGCGATTCGTTTCACCTTTCTCCTCGAAGTTGAAAAAAACTTCTAGCAACTTTTTCACCCCAGCAAAGTCTGCAAAAAAAATGAATTTTTTAAGTTGTAAGAAATCAAAGATTCTAAGCTTTATAGGAACAAGGTATGAAGAAACTCAGACTACATTAATGATGATCAAAACAGAGTTATTGTCCTAATATTTATAGTAATAAGAAACTCCAAACTACTTCCTGAATAAGCTCAATCGACTAAACCATTTTCTCCTAAATATACTCCACCAAACTTAGATTTAGTAAACTACTAACTGACTAGATAATGCTCCTGGAATATCTCCAGATTTGACCAAGGACTTGAACACTAATTCATACATAAAAAATAAGCAAAAGAAAAGAAAGGAAACACGACAATAGCACTTAGGTCGTGGAAGAGCTTCGGTAAACACATCAACAAATTGATCATTGGTTGTTATCTGCTTCAGTAAGATCTCTTGATTCAACACCTTTTCTCGAACAAAATGGTGATGAATTTCTATATGTTTTGCGCAAGCATGAAACAATGGGTTACCAGCGAGTTTGATTGTTGCTTTCATTATCACAACTAATGGGGATTTGGTAGTCCATAAGAACTCCAACATCTTGAAGAAGTCTCTTAAGCCAAATACATTCCTGTGTGGCTATAGTTGCTGCTATGTATTCAGCTTTTGTGCTTGAAAGAGCTACAGTCTGTTGTTTCTTGCTGCACCAAGAAACTACAGCAGAGCCAATACCAAAACAGTACCCTGTAGTTGAGCGTCGATCTATGAAGTCTCCAGCCCAATCAGCATCTACATAACCATGTAACGAGAAAGATACATTTGGTTTATAGAGAAGACCAAACTGCAATGTGCGTTCTACATAACGAAGTATTCGCTTTGCTGATATCAAGTGACCAACACAGGGTTCTCCATAAATTGACATACAACTCTAACAGAATATACTAAGTCGGGTCTCGTGATAGTTAGGTAAAACAAGCTACCTACAATTTGACAATACTTTGTTGCATCATCTAGTGGCGCTGCTTTGATTTTCTGTAGCTTGAGTTGTGGTTCCATCGGTCTGGATGTTGGTATTGCATCTCCCATACCAAAACGATTCAACAACACAACTCTTGAGACACAAAATCCATCTGTTTTGACAATTCCTAGGCAAAGGAAAGATAGGGCCTCACCTAGATTCTTCATCTCAAAACGAATAGATAACTCATTACGAAGACATGAAATTTCAGCACTACCATTTCCCGTGATAATCATATCATCAACATATAAAAGAAGTATAATGCACATAGACGAGGTGAACTTGACAAATAAACTTGTATCTGAGTTTGAAGAAATAAAACCACAGAAGATAGATGTTGTGAGATTTGACCATGCCAGGCTTGTGGAGCTTGCTTAAGGTCATACAATGCCTTCTTAAGTCGGCACACATGATCTGGAAACTCTTGTGAGACAAATCCCTGTGGCTGCTCCATAAAGATATCGCGATCAAGTTCGCCATATAAGAATGCGTTCTTTACATCAAGTTGCCACGTTTTCCATTCATTGCATGCTGCCAATGAAATAATAGTTCGTACCGTTACCATCTTAGCAACCGGGCTGAAGGTTTCTTCATAATCCAACCCATATTGCTGAGAAAATCCACGTGCAACAAGGCGACTTTATACGTATCAATCATTCCATCTACATTCTTCTTTAACTTGTACACCCATTTACATGTTATTGACTCTACATCTTTTGGTTTGGGTACTAATTCCCATGTTCGTTTTTGTGTAACGCTTTAATTTCTTCCTGCATAGCAGCTGCCCATTCATTTGCTTCCGCAGATTTTTAAGCTTCTTTATAACACAAAGGTTCATCATTACATGTCAATCCCATCAAGAAACAAGAGGTCGGAGTAGAGTAGTTCAAGTGAACTTCATAATCAGCCAAATAATCAGGCTGCCTTCGTTCTCTGGTTGGCCTTCGACTAATAGTTGTATCTTGATGTTCATGTACTCTTTGTGATGAACTGCTACCCTCTCTTTTTGTACAAGTAATAGGCGTATCTTGCTGATTACGTACTCCTCTTGATGTACTACTACTTCCTCTTTGTGTAGAAGTGGTATCATTAGAAAATGGCTCAAGAGAGGTGGTATTGTTCCCCACATCATAAAACGTGAAAATAACTTGATAATTCATCGAATTATCACGTCCCGAGAGGTAATATATTACTTTGTTTCAGGATTCATACATCGACGACATTTTCTTTGAGGGTCATATCCAACAAAAATGCATTTTCTAGCCTTTGAATCAAGTTTAGTTCGATTAGTTTTAGGAATATGAACATACCAAACTGAACCAAATACTCTTAAGTAATTTACATTTGGCTTAATGTTATAAAGTGCTTCAAAAGGAGATGTATCTTTACCTGGCCATGAGGGCAATCGATGGCCATGAGGGCAATCGATTTATAACATGACAAGAACATTGAATAGATTATGCCCATAGTTCCCTAGGAAGATTCTTGTCATGCAGCCATGACAAACAGACTGCAACAAGATGTGCCAATTTTTGTTCTGCCACGCCATTTTGCTGAGGCGTATTTGGACATGTCATTTGTCGTTGAATGCCATGTTCCTCACAATAAGTAGAGAAGTCATCAGACATATATTCTCCCCCATTATCAGACTGTATACACTTTATGTTATAGCCAAATTCCTTCTTGATGTTTGTTTTGAATTGACTAAATTTTTAAAGAACTTCACTTTTGTGCTTTAGAAAATAGATCCATGTGTAACGAGAGAAATCATCAACGATAATCATAGAATATTGAAGACCATTGTAGCTAGGAATATTGTAAGGTCCTATCAAATCTGAATGGACTAAGTGAAACTTACTGGAAGCTCGACTCATCGATTTCTGAAAAGGAAGTCGGTGAGATTTACCTTATTGGCAACCACTACATACCACATTTGTATTTAAACCTTTAAAGAGAGGTATACCATCAAGTAAATTCTTTGTAGAAATCTGTTACAACAATTGGAAACCGATGTGGCCTAACCGAGCATGCCACACTACATGACTAGTATTCTGACTTGTCTTACGAATATATGCTTCGCTTGCAGATAAAATATATAAGGAATTCTTCCTTTTTTCAGAAAGAAGAACATCAGCAACAACATACTTGAAGTTAAGTATTTGAACACCATCAGGACCAAATAAAACATACTTGCCTGTATCAACTATTTGAGAAACAGAGGCAAGATTTTTCTCTAAAGCTGGGAACATGATACACATCTTCTAAAGATATACCTTTTTCATTCAAGCTATCAGCATTTGCATAGAAATTAAAATGACCTTCTTTTCTTACCGGATGTAAAGAGTCGTCGGCTATTTACAATGACTTGCTTCCCTGCATGTGGGCGAACATCAGAAAGTAAGGTGGCATCTTCGGTTGCATGATGTGAACAGTTTGAATGGAAAATCAATTCCTTCTCATAATCGGTGGGGCCATTAAGATCTGTAGTTTCTGTTGACTGCTCGAGAGAGGCCACACTATCTGATTTCTTTATAACCTCAATAGAGAAACATTGTTCCCACTTTGGCTCATTGGTATCTTTAGTTTCATAAACAATATTTACTTCTTCAGCAACAAGTTTTACTCTACATTTTTCTTTATATGGCCTGGTAATCCACCTCTAGAACATGTCACTTTCATTCGAGAATAACGCTTGATGTGACCTGCCTTCCCAAATCCCACATATATAACAAGTAACAACATTGTTTCTTCTACCACCTTGAAACTCTTTTTCATCACCTGAGACTTGTTTGGAATGAAACATACCTCTCCCTTGATCTTTAGTGTAAAGAACGTCATCCACTTCAGTATGAGGTTTGTTGGACATTTGTTTAATCAAAGCTTCCTGATTTGAGAGAAGATTTTCCAGCTCAATGATCGATGGTTGATTTGCCCACCCTTGAACCGAAGAGATAAATGGCATAAAGTCATTTCGTAAACCTCGAATAAGATAACGTCATAAACGTGCTTCACTAATGGGTTCCTCCACATCCAACTTAGAAACTTCAGAACACAGATTTTTTATTTTCACAAAGTACTCTTGAATGGAAAGGTTACCTTGAACCATTCCAGCAAGTTCGTTTTCTAGAAACTGCAGCCTCATCGTGTTCTTTCGAGTGAATAACCTTTCAAGTGTCTCCCATACTTGCTTTGGTGAGGCCAGATCGCGAATATGCTTGATGTAATCCATGCCACTTGAAGTCCGTAAAGCAAATAAAGCTTTTCCACACTTGATTTCCACTTTCTCCATACATCAACATTATGCGGAGTGTCCTCTGGAATTGCCGTTTCAGCACCAGAAATAAGATCCCATAGATCTTGTCCTTGTAAGTAAGCTTCCATGCACAACTTCCAATAGTTGTAGTTGCTACCGACCAACTTATCGACACCGCTTGAGAAGAACCATTTCCACCATTCATTTTGAGACAACTATTAACAAATACGTTCACTTAGGAATAAAACCAAACACCTTCTCAGCACCTTAGCTCTGATACCAGTGTTGGGTGGTCTTGGGGCTCTCTTACCTCAAGAGCTAGCTCAAGAGGTAAGACTTCTCCCACACTTATTAACACACACCATGCCCCTTCCACGACCAATGTGGGATTAACCTACAAATATCCCCCTCACACATTGGCTCTTAACTTTAATACTTATTGGGTCGAGACTTGTTATTACCCGGGCTCTGATATCATGTAAGAAATCAAAGATCCTAAGCTTTATAGGAACAAGGTATGAAAAAACTCAGACTTTATTAATAGTGATCAAAACAGAGTTACAGTCCTAACATTTATAGCAATAAGAAACTCTAAACTACCTTCTGAATAAGCTCAATCGACTAAACCATTTTCTCTTAAATATACTCCACAAAACTTAAACTTAGTAAACTACTCACTGACTAGATAATGCTCCTGGAATATCTCAAGATTTGACCAAGGACTTGAAGACTAGTTCAATAATAAAAAAGAAGCAAAAGAAAAGAAAGGAAACACGTCACTAGCACTAGGATGCACTAATTTGTAACAATATGTTAATATAAATAACTATAACAAAAATTTATTATAATCATAAACTTACGAAAATTGAGTCCATTGCCATCATAGAGATCACCCATCAGCTTCACACTTACGTTGGGGTCAGATCCATCTTCGCATCTCACAACAACTATATTTTCGAGGCTAAAGTCTTTGTAATACATATCATTTTTCAAAAGAAACGTTAATGCTTTAAAAATGTTTTTAAAAAATTTTAGAATAACACGGGAAGGGTAATATGTATCAATATATAAATTTTTGAATCCGTAGAAATCAGGTCGTTTTTTAAATTCAGCTAACGTACATAGAAAAGGTTCATAAACATGAAAGACTTCATTTTCTATTTTATGTAATCCAAGATATGTTAAAATATTCGGATTTCTAACTATTTTAATCGGATTATCTCTTTTTTGAGCAATTATGTTTTCTTCGCCCAACTTCCCCTCATAGCTGATTGGAGACGTGTCATGCTTCTTGTTGTAGTTAATACTCAGTTGAGTTAGGAGAGCTGTAATCAAATAAAGATATTAATTTTAGTTAAATAGGAATCGAGAAACAACTAAAAAAAATCTGAAACCTGTAATCAAATAAACACGCTCTCTCTCCTTCCACTCTTTTCTCCCTCTCTCTCAAACAATTTCTTTCTCTGATTATGTCTCATAAACTCTCTCTCATCAACTCAAGGAAAACCTCCCTTTCTCATCTATATCTCATATGCACATATTGTTTATCATGAACCAAAAAAAAATTGAAGTCTTTGAGACATTTTATCAAACAGGTAATGGGTGTCTTTTGATTTAACATGATACACAGATGAAGAGGGAACTTGTTGCGAACCCCATAGTCGCAAGAGAAAGCTAAAAACCCGAGATTGCTGACCTGATGAAGATGGATTTGTTGGTGACCTGTTCCCCTCCATTAAAATGGAATGTGTGTTCATCTCCCTATCGATTTGAGGAAGATAAGTGGTGTTTATCTCCTTCTCCCAACTGAGTTTTCTAAACTCCCTCTCTATTGATTTGGGGGGAAGAGAACTGGGCTTTCTAAAGGCACCCATAAAAGCCCATTAAGTGCATAGGTTTTTAAAAGCACCCCAAATTCTCCTACAACCATACCAAACATTTTAATTTCGAAATGTCCTTTTCGTAATGTATAATTTTTTAATAATCGGCATTTAATGAAAAAGTTATATATACATTTAAATTTTGAAATTTATTTCGGGAATTAGTCACACAAAAATATAGTTCAGTCCTCGTAAATATTTTGATCCCAATAATAATTGTGAAATATGTTTTCAACCAAATAAAAATATAAATTATTTGATTTTTATCCAACAAAATATAATTTATCTTTCTATTCAACAATTTTCATCAGCTCATCGAGATATTCTCCCCTTTCTTCTTCTGGTACTTCGTTGATAGATTTCGGTAGCTGGTACACAACTTCGGTATCACCCTTATTTTCCTCCATATGTCTTCTTCTCTATTTGTTCTTTTTAAAAACTCCATGTCTTTTTCTCGCACTCCACTCGTGTTCATTCTCGTTTTGATTTCTCTTCTAAGGGTAACTCTAATGTGGGGCTCGGGCTCCAAATTTTGGGAGCCGCTGAATTTCTCAACTCCAACGTTGGGCTCCCAACAGGGGATCCCAAATCCAAAATATGTATATGTGTGGTGTACGTGTGTGAGGGTTGTGTTTTAATTTTCACCCATTAAATTTTGGCTCTGATATTTTAAATTTCAAATTTAAAAATAAAGGGGGGGGGAATTTGAATTTCAAATTTTAAAATTTTGGGGGGAATTTGAATTTCAAATTTTTTTTACTTTTTGTTCACCTATAAATGCAATCACTTATCCATTAAGTTTTCTACACTCTTGTTTCTATATTCTCTACATTTTCTCTCTACATTCTTTCCATCTTCTCTCTCCCTTCAATGGATGATACTTATGAGTTAGCAAATATGATCATTCAACAAGAGTTAGAAGATAGGGAAGATGATGAATTTTTATTTGGATTGTTGATGGGCCTAAAAAGGTTACCCTAAATAGGTCTACACCCGCAAGTGCACGGGTGTCAAGTTGTGATAAATTTCGGTAAGACCGGTTCGTTCCTCAGAGACTAATTAAACCTATTCTAAAATTAGAAAGTAATAAGATTTTAAAATGATTTGGTTTTGGTTTTTAAAATAAAATAAATAAAATATTAAAATAAAATTACGGAAATGAAAATGAACTCAAATGGGGAGAGGATTCTAGGGTTTAGGATTCCACCACATAAAATCATTTTTAATAATAAATATTTAGTCAAATTAAATCACTTTCTTTTTATAACTCAGAATTTCGGATAATGAACTATCCTAATTCCGGGAGATGTTTTCGTTAAAACCCCGATTAATAATTTGAATATGGTTTCATCATTAACCCTAGATTAGAAGATTAGATAATCATAATACGAGATTAAAGTACATATAAAGAGTAAAAGAGAAATAGGGAGAAAACTAAACTTTCGCTGGAAATGATTTCCTGTCTGCAGCCAAACACACCCCTAAGGGAGATATTTTCCTTTTGTTTTTACTGTTTACAGACAAACAGACCCTTAGGGAAAATAATTTTCTCGTCTTCTCGGAAATATTTTCTCTGTGTGAAAATTATTTTCCCAACTGTTTTCTCATCTTCTCCAACTCTTTTTCTCTCTCTAACTTTCTGTATTTCTCTTTTAATTCCAATCCCAGATAATCAATACCAAACAAATTACAGAAGAAGATTAATAAGATGAAGAAAATGTGAAATAATCCTCTCTGTTTTCTTTAATTTCTCTCTTTCTCACTCTACAATTTGTCTCTTATCTCTCTGTTCACTCTCTCTGTTTCTCTCCTTCTCTCACTAAAAATAGAAAACAGAATAAGAAGGATAAGAAGATGATGATGAGAAGAGCTTAATGATATCAATGCTCTCTGGATTTCTTTGTTTCAATCCGAGTTATGTTCTCTGTTCCAACTCTTCTTCTTCTCTCTATAAGTTATTGCTTGAAGCTCTAGAGAAGAAGAGAAAGAGATCAAACCGATTGTTTTCGTCCCCCCAAAACCGAGATCCCTTTTCTCTCTCTAAACCTGCGTTTTATAAAAAATACTTTCTATTCTCTCCCTCTCTATATCTGTGTTGAAAGAATCTCATGAGATCTCCTTCTCTGATCTTCCAACTATTTCTTCAATCCTTCTTTCCTTCCCGATCAAATCTGTCGCTGTTATAATAATATACCTCCAACCGAATTCCAGCTCACTAAATTGATTTGTTTCCAGTCTCTGTTTTCTTTGTTTTTGAAAAGATAAAAGATGAGATAAGTGGAAAGAAAATCACTCAAATATGGGAGCCAATCGGATAGATATGCTGAATAAAAAGGGTGACTTGATGAGGTGCTTCGCGGCTGCTTAATCCTTAGAAAACGAGGTCGTCGGATGCTCAAAACACGGATCTGGGTGGTAGAAGACCTCGGGAGTACGGTAGGTGATTGAGGGTCGCTGCACAGAATCGGGCCCTCAGAAACATATGCTACCGTGCAGCGTGGCCGAACAAAGTATCGTACAACTCACCACGTCGTTCTGCCATGTCCCTTGTATCCGAAGACGTCCCGAGATGATCCCACTGGTCAACAACATTTGACCGAAACTTTGACCAGTTATAATTTCCAAATCCAGACTCCGATTTGACTTCCGTTTTCGCCGTCGGGTTCGTATTCGTCTCTACATTTCATTTGAGCACTAAGATTTCCAGAATACCCTAACCTCCAAATGACCAAAATGCCTTTAATGTGTCAATCTCTTGATTTTAACCGTTCTTTCGCGCTCAATTCTGTAGAAGACACCTGGACAAAAGAAACAAACAATTCATCAGAGTAACTGCTCGAAATTGACTAACTAACCCGAGTTAAGAGATTCAAATGAGGCATTTTCATGACTCATCCATTGTATTTAGTAGAGTTACAGGAAAGGAATCAACGACCACGTTCCCGTCATGTTGGTTCTGTTCCGGGTCATCGTACGATAAATCGTAACAGAAAATAGGGTCATGAACGACTAATGCGTGACTATTTTGTGGAGAATCCATTTTATGATGCTGCTACATTCCGAAATCGATATCGCATGAGTCGTGATTTATTTCTTCATATCCTCAATACGTTGGTTGCTCATAATCACTATTTTGCACAAGAGCCAGACGCCTTCGGCAGAATGGGTTTATCGCCACATCAAAAGATAACTGCGGCTTTGAGAATGTTTGCTTATGCGACACCAGCAGATGCAATTGACGAATACCTTCGACTTGGAAAGACGACTACAATCGATTCACTACGAGAATTTGTATCAATGATCGTCAATGTGTTTGGCCCTCATTACTTAAGGTCTCCTAATGAATTTGACATTTGTAGGCTTTTAACACTTGGTGAAAACACAAGGATTTCTTGGAATGCTCGGTAGTATAGATTGTATGCATTGGGCGTGGAAAAATTGTCCGACCTCATGGCACGGACAGTATACTGGCCATTGCCATAATCCAACAGTCATACAAGAAGCTGTTGCATCGTCGGATCTTTGGATTTGACATGCATTTTTTGGGTTGCCTGGATCATTGAATGACATCAATGTATTGGAGCGTTCTCCGGTGTTTGATGCAATTGCCACAGGTAAGGCTCCAACTGTTAATTTTGAGATTAATGGTAAGCATCATGATACGGGTTATTATCTCGCTGATGGGATATATCCACAATGGGGTTGTTTTGTTAAAAGCATACAAAATCCGTTAACTCCGCAAGAACAATATTTTACGAGACGTCAAGAATCGGTAAGAAAAGATGTTGAACGAGCCTTTGGTGTATTGCAAGCTCGTTTTGCTATCATCCGAGAACCGGCACGTCTTTGGGATGTAGAAACACTAGGTGATATCATGAAGGCATGTATTATATTGCATGACATGATAATCGAAGATGAAGGACCTAATGTGACTAATGATTTTGGTGGAAGAATTCCAGAAGATGTGTTTGTTAAGGGAAATGAAGAAATCTTTAATCGTCTTGGTCGAGTTACAAGAAAATATTTGCATACACGATTAAGAGCAGATCTTGTACAACCCTTGTGGAATACTAAAGATCACAACTAGTAACGAAACTATTATCGTTATTTTACTTGTTTTTTCTGTATTTCGATTATGTGTTTGTAGGGAGTTATTATGTATTTCGATTATGTGTTTGTACGAAGTTATTATGTATTTCGATTATGTGTTTGTAGGGAGTTATTAAGTATTTGGTTTTCAATCAATGGAGTGCTATTTAAAAAAAATACATAAATTTATTGTTTTTTTCAAGCAAAGAAGAAACAAAAAAACAACTAAAATGCATACATAATCAAAACAACTAAAATTCATACATAATCAAAACAACTAAAATTCATAGATTTTCCTTTTTCCAATTTGAGATCAATATCCTATGAATAGCAAGTTGTTCGGGATCCATTTTTGAAGTATCTTTGCCAACCAAGTCTATCCCCATTTGCATCCGTTGAACCTTGTTGTTATCTAGTTGCACGTCTAATTTTTTTGCTTCCACCTCTAATTCTTTATGTTTGTAGTCTATTTGTTTCTCTTGAAGGAGCATATTTCCATTGATAAGTTTATCTCTACTATCTTGTTTCTCCATTTTCTCTTTCCAAAATTCGAGCACCGCGGAAATTTCACTACCTTTGGATTTATCTCTAGCATCCTTGCTTGCTTTTCTTCCAAGTGGTCTTTGTTGGGTTATTGAGGGAGATCCTTTGTCTTGGTCTAAAGATTTTTTTTCTTTTGTGTGACGAAGATTGAGATAAGTTTATTGACCATTTGGGATGGTCTTTCAAAAGCCAGCTTTTAGCATATTTTAAGCGTTTATTGAAAACTTTACGCGTTTGGTTCAAAAAAGCTGTAGCTTATTTTAAGCTAGAAAAGCCCATTTTCTCTAAAAAGCAGAAGCCACAATTTTGTGGCTTTTTTATAGCTGCTTATTAAAAGCTAGCTATCAAAATAAAATAAAATATTTTTTTTGTCACCATCAATAAACATCCACCACCATCACAACCACCCCACCACCTCTACCACCACAATCACTCCACCACCTCTGACCATCACCCCACCACCTATGCCACCATTCCACCACTTCCATACCACCTCCGGCACAACTACATCACCACCACTCCACCACTTTCGCTGCAACTCCACCACCATCACAACTATTCTACAACCATCAAATTTTTTTTACAACCACTCCACCACCTTCGTCACCACTCTACCACCATCACCGAACGCTTCACCATCTACCCCGCAACTCCACAACCTCCGACGTAGCTTCACCTTCGGTGAAACTCCACCACTACCACAACCACTTCACCACCATCGCCACAAATCGACCACTCCGCCACCACACTATACCACCTCCACCAACCCCATTTCACTACCGTCGTTGCAACTTTACCTCCTAACCACCAACACCCCCTCCATTCCACAACCACCATCATTACCATAACTCCCGCCACCATTGAGCACCGCCATAACACGTCCACCACCATTGAGCACTATCACCACTGCATTAGGTTCAAATTTTGATCTTTATGCGTTTATGAAAATTAAAAAAATTCTATTATTTTATTTTAGTATTTAATGTTTATAAATTTTTTATTAATATAATGATATAAGCATATTGTTTGATAACTACAATACGAAGATTACATTTTTTTTACCAAATGTCATACCTAGCTTTTTTAAGTTATAAAAACATTTTTAATGTAGCGTACCAAACGACTCAGACAGATTTTTAAAAAACGCTTTTATATATGGGCTTATAGAAAAGCTCCTAATATAAGCTATGAGTGTACCCAAATGAGGCTTAAAGATCACAACGAGTAACGGAACTATTATCGTTATTTTACTTGTTTTTTCTGTATTTCGATTATGTGTTTGTAGGGAGTTATTATATATTTCGATTATGTGTTTGTAGGAAGTTATTATGTATTTCGATTATGTGTTTGTAGGGAGTTATTAAGTATTTGGTTTTCAATCAATGAAGTGCTATTTAAAAAAAAATACATAAATTTATTGTTTTTTTCAAGCAAAGAAGAAACAAAAAAACAACTAAAATTCATACATAATCAAAACAACTAAAATTCATAGATTTTCCTTTTTCCAATTTGAGATCAATATCCTATGAATAGCAAGTTGTTCGGGATCCATTTTTGAAGTATCTTTGCCAACCAAGTCTATCCCCATTTGCATCCGTTGAACCTTGTTGTTATCTAGTTGCACGTCTAATTTTTTTGCTTCCACCTCTAATTCTTTATGTTTGTAGTCTATTTGTTTCTCTTGAAGGATCATATTTCCATTGATAAGTTTATCTCTACTATCTTGCTTCTCCATTTTCTCTTTCCAAAATTCAAGCACCGCGAAAATTTCACTACCTTTGGATTTATCTCTAGCCTCCTTGCTTGCTTTTCTTCCAAGTGGTCTTTGTTGGGTTATTGAGGGAGATCCTTTGTCTTGGTCTAAAGAATTTTTTCTTTTGTGTGACGAAGATTGAGATAAGTTTAATGACCATTTGGGATGGTCTTTCAAAATTTTATAACAATGTTTGAACTTAAATTCTTTGTTGCCGTTTTGTTTAAACATCTCTATTGCGGATTTTACCTACAAAAATAAAATTTTAAAATTTCAAATGTGTCAAAAATAAATCAAATGTTGTCAAAATGTAATAAGAGTAATTACCCAATCATTATCATTTTCTCCGCTTTTTGGGTTCCTTTGCAACAATGCCAAATATAAACAAAACTTCGCGCATTGCTTGTTAATTTCGCCCCAACGACATTTAAGACCTTTTGGTACACGGTTTTGATTTGTACGTTCGTTGAAGTGTTCGACAATTTTTCTCCAAAAAGTACCCGCTCTTTGATCATTACCAATAATCGCATCGGTGGCAATATGTAAATAAGCATTAACGAGCACAATATCATCATCATTAGTATAACGCTTACTAGAAACCGACGACATTAGCGTTTCATTACAATCAAAACTTTCTTCGACCCTTTCTTCGATCCCATCATTCGATAAATTAACTTCATCAGCAACATTGAAATCGGAGTTCAACATTTCCATATAGACTACATTATGCAAATTGGCATTTGGATCAATTGGAAAAAAAATGATAAAGGAGAAATTGATAGAGAGAGAGAGAGATAAAATAGATATGAAATGGAGAGAGATGGTAATAGAGTATTGGGGAGGATCCTTTCACTACAAAAATCCGGCCCTTTTGTAACGCCTATTTGTAACGGCTTTAAAGGAAGCCGTTACAAATAAGTCTGATGTAACGGCTATTAGCTTGCCGTTATAAAAATTGGCTTATATATAACGGCTCCTCCCTTAGGTAGCCGTTATAAAAAATCCAATTGAGTTGGCGCGGAAGTTGGCGCGTACATTTTTGTTATTGTAACGGCCTTTGTAAAATAACGACGTTATAAAAAAGTTGTAACAGTACAACCCTGGGACTTTGTGTTATAACGAAGACCGAGCCGTTACAATATCGTGTAGTTGTAACGGCCTTTCTTCTTTCTGGCCGTTATAACATCTTTAAGCCCTAATTTCTAAAATCAGGAACTGTTCCCTCTCTTTCCTGTTCGTTTTTGCAGAGAGAGAGAAAGCGAGAGAGAGAAAGAACAACTGCAAGGAGGAGTCGATCCCACCACACCAGCAAGGAGGAGTGAGAGCAAGGATTTCTCGTGAGTTTTTTCTACCGATTCTGGTGAGTTTGAACTATCTCTCTCAAAAATTTCTGCAGGGCAACTAGGGTTTTGTAATAAATAGATTAGATCTTAAATTCAATGAATAACTTGAATTTATTCTCTTAGAAATCCCCTTTTAGTTCAATGAATAGCTTTAATTTAAATTCAAGATTATTCTCTTGATTTTTAGGGATTTCTTTTAGGGTGACTTCTCTAAGACACCACACTAGCAAGGAGCAGGGGTTTGGTCTCTCTCGCTCCCTCATCTTTACTTCATCACTTCTTCGTTAAGTCCGATTTTTTTTATCTTACTTGCTTAAATATTGCTGGTAAGGGTTTTCAAGTTAATGGTATCTAAAATTTCTTATGTTCCTTCTTTATTTTATAACAGCAAGGAGGAGTCGAGCAAACAAAGTGAAGTGAGCAACGAGTACCAGGGGTTAACTTTAATCTCCACTAGGTTTTGAGTTTCTTCTGCTACTTCGCTCATTCGGAACCCTAGGGGTTCTCTTCTTCTTTTAGCTTCCGAGAGTTCAGCCTCAGTTTATCTATTTTGCAGGGGCTCCGAGCTTTATCAGGTGCGTTATCAACGTCTCGTTTGATCTTATTTAGGGGTTTTCTTAGCATTTTACATCAGGGTTTGGATTATGTTTGGTGTAAGTTTAATTATGTTCACAATCTATATTCCGATATCAGTTTTAACAATGCACTCCTTACCCATTTCAGAATATGTTTTATTCAACTTTTTTGTTCTTATTTCCTTAGGTATTCGAGACTGTTCAACAGGCACATGATGTTCCGTTCAGATCTTATTTTGAGGTAACACATTGTCACAAATGGTTTTTTATCTTTTTCTTTCATATCTAGCTTTCATTTTCAGGTTCCATCTCCTTGCTTGACATATACAAATACGAGTAACGTTGACAAGTCATGCTTTGAGGTTTATTCTTTTTCATTCTGCTCAACGTTCTTCCATTTTTTAGCATCTACGCTAACGCAATGATCTGCACTTGTAGGTTCAGAAAATTCAGTCTTTGACACCAAATATTGGGGTTGTATACAGATTGCGTTTATGTACTTGTATTTATTTGTTAAGAAAGTTTACTTTAAAATCCTTATGTTATTGACGAACTAGTAAAGCCTATATCACACTAAACATAACTATTACTGGTAATCTTGCTCTCCTCTGCAGTGGTATGGGGCCTGATTTCAGAGTTTTGGTACAGCAAAGTAGGAAGCAGGCGCAACAATACCACATATTATACAAAGTACTATGCTACTCCCTATGGAGTTTATTTTTCCTTTAGTATGATGTTTAAGTCTCTGAGTATACTTGCCATTATTTACTTTGTACGTGTTCTCATTATGTTCTTATTTCCAACTCTTGTCTCCTATTGCACAAAGCTCACATGTTTGACTGGTTTCTAGTTCATGCTATTGTTCCAAAATAATATACTGTTAGAGACTTAGAGTAGATGGAAGCAACATTGTTTGCATCATCTGTTATATGCTTGTCAATTTTACATCATTGGTGTTCTGGTCTTTGCAGGAGTTCACTCAATCTGGGCAATGAATAATCATCTTTGTGATAACAAAATTTCATCAACCGATATAAACTAAGGTATCCAAGTTATTTGCGTTTTTACCGGGATATGTCCTTAGATTCTTGTGCTTCCTAGATTTGTAGATAGTAGTATTTTGATTCGTTGTTACCTAGACGTTAAATTTGGTTACAAATACTTCAAGACTGTCAAATGTCTCCTTTATCTTGTGAAGAGAAGGCAAATAATCTGAATTTGAACTTTCCATAGCAACTCAACTATGTAGAAGAAACTAATGACCAAGGTTGCAACACCCTTGCATATAACACAAGTAGTGAATGTAATCCCTCTCTGATGTCAAGGATTTGTCTTGAAAAATGTAAATAAAAAAACTAGTAACTAAACATTGAAATGCAGGAAAACAAGACTTTTTCGATAGAGATCTTCAAATGTTGGATAATTACCCTTAGGTACTTTTACTCCATCTTAATGTCACCCACTTTTATATCTTGTGATTGATTCTCTTTTGATTCATCTACATTTATGCTATTATGAAGATTTTGATATGTATTCATCTCGCAGGTAGTTAAGAGAGGCAAAGAGAACAGCGGAATCCAATAGTGGAAGATGAATACAATGGAAATGGAAACCATGTAGTTTCAATGGTTACTTTAGGTTAAAAATTTAATGTTTTCTATATATATGTATATGTTTGGTTTGGAAGTGATGAACTTGAAACTTGTATTAAGAGTAATCAATCAATGGAATGTGTTTTGTTTGATTTATTGTGTTGCTTTGAGTTTTCCTTTTTGGCTTTTTGATTTTCAAATAAGGACAGCAGTAAGAGCTGCAAAGAAGAATTTCAGTGTAGCCTGATTTTTTTTTTTTTTCAGATCAGTTATTTGTAACGACCAATAGGATACTAGCCGCTACAAATGGTCATGAACATTGGCACTCCAGTAATCTTTTTTGTAACGGCCTATGTACCGAAGGCCGTTACAAATGATCTTTTATAGCGGCCAATAGCCGTTACAAATGTATTAGCAACGGGGTTTGTTGTAACGGCTTAAATTCTTTTTATAACGGTTTTAAGCCGTTACAAACAGCTATTTGTAACGGTTTTTCAGGCATTTATAACGGCTTCAACCGTTACAAATGTGACGTGTTTTTGTAGTGTTTTTAATATGGGATCCACCCCAATACTACCGTTGGGAGCTCCCAACAGTAATAATATTGGGGCTGGGAGCCCCCAGCCCGGGCTCCCATTTGGAAGCCAGGGAGCATGGGGCTCCCGGGTTGGACTCCGTGGGTTGGGGCTCTCAAATTTTGAATTTGGGAGCCCCAGCCCCCCACCCCCACCCCCCCCCCCCCCCCCACATTGGAGTTGCTCTAAAGCTTAGGTTGTTCTTGTAAGAGTGAAGAAGAGAGTGTGACAAGAGTGTACTAGCTACAGAGTGTGGTGGCTATAGAGTCACGGTGTCTTTAGGGAATAACAGAAAAGTTTGTTGAGTGTAACAGACTTGTGTTACTCTCTATTTCTATATAACTTCCATCTGAAGAGCTATAAGTAGCTAACAGTGGGCAGTGGCTTGTAATTTTCATTGATCAAATGAATAAGAAAATCTTGCATCTTCCTGTATTTCTATTTCAAACATTAGCGAATTTTGTTTCTGAGAAACTCGATGGTGCTAATTTTCTAATATGGAAAGACCAATTTGAAACCATATCGATCGGTATTGATTTTATAGGTTACCTCGACCACGACTCCATTAAAGCACATTCACAAATAATAGTTGAAGATGTTAAGTTTGTGGTCATCCAACTCAAAACCAATTGGCAATGACTGGAGAGGACCTATACTTTATATTCTTGGTTGCTAGTTACTCATTCTCCCGGACTATTCTCACACGCCCCTTCACGTGTGTGTTCTTTGAGCCTAACACGTGTGTTTTTTTTCTTTACGGGTGACGTGGAGTACGTGTGGCTTTTAAGCCTATCACGTGTGGGCCTAGCTCTGATGCCATGTTAAATTTGTGGTCATCCAACTCAAAACCAATTGGCAATGACTAGAGAGGACCTATACTTTATATTCTTGGTTGCTAGTTACCCATTCTCCCGGACTATTCTCACACGAAGATAATGTTGAAATATCGAATCCAACTTACATTCAATGGAGAAAGGCAGACAACTTTGTCAAATCGTGCATGAAAGCAACATTTACAAATCTGTTTCCTAAGATATATAGGATTACAAACATCGAGAGATGTATGAAAATTCCTTGAGTTTCAGTATATTGATCAAGCAATATGAAGCCAAAATCTCTTCTCGTTATGAGCAAATTCAGAGTCTTAAAACAGGTGAATCATCCATCAGTTACAGACTATCTTTGAAAGATCAAAGTACTATCTGACTCTCTAGTTGTTGTTAATGAAAGAATATTTGATAATGAACTGAGTATAATAATCTTGATAGGTCTAGGTAAAGATTATAGACCTTTTGTAATAGCTATTCATTACAGAGAGTCTAGGATCTATTTTCGCCGAATTAAGAACCAGTAGCGTGTGGTGGGGGGTGCCACCAGTGCATTGGCACTGGGCCCCTCCACCACATGGGCCCCAGACTTGTTTTTAGTTTGTATAAAGTACTGAAATTAAAGGCCCCACTAAACATAAGACATGGACTCGCGACGGGGTGAGCTGGTGACTCCTTTCTAATCTAACGCAACTTAATTCACTCTTTTTCAGACAATTTCTATTGTTACTCCATTATTTAACTAATACAAGGTTGATCTTAATTCTTTTTTTTTTTCTTTTTTTCTGTTAGACGTTTGACCTTAATTTACTCAATTCACATAATACATTCTCTATATCTAAATTTAATGTCAGACCTTGCAAAACTTTCAATCGGTTATCAGATTGCACTAAAGTGGTCTACTATTAAGAGATAATCTCCATCTGAAGTTTATTAATTCATACTTCACTCTCTTAAAATCATAGTTCACCCAATCCTATAATGTTTGGAGATTTTTAGTCGATTAGTTTAATTTTTGGTCCTTTTACAAGAAGGGTATAAAGTATGGGTAATTTATTGGGTAATACCAAATGTATCCCAAATCAAAAAACCCCGGGTTTTTTGAATTTACGAGGGTTTTAGGAAACTTTCCCAAAACCCGTGGGCGTGATTTGTGGGGGATCTTTATTCAGCCGAAACAGATTGGATACCAATCTTCATAAAGACACTTTCTCTCTCTAAACCTACTTCATTTGGGATTTCAATCGGTTTAATGTACCTTGATTTTAGGATAAATTTAGGAAAAAACGGTTAGATTCTCACGAAAATTTTTCTCTCTTCTATAATCTGTTTAGAAACAAAATCTAAACTTTCCCAAATCAATTTTCTCTCTCTTCTTTACAGATTTAATATGGAGATTTATTAGCCAAAAATATGGAGATTTATTAGAAGAAAAAAAAGATATAAACAAATCATAATTTCTCTCTCCTCTAAACAGATTTGAAAATCAAATTTTCTCTTTCCTATTATCTGAATCAATCTAGGATCAATTTAGCGTGATTTGGGGGTTAATATACAAAACATATATATCACTTTCTCTCACTTAACTTTCAGTTTTGGAAATAGTATATTTTTCTGGGAACATTAAAGCAGCATTTGTTTTCGTTTTTACTCATACATAAATACAAATCGAATACAAATTATGAAACAAATACGTAAATTATGTATTATTTATGACGAATAAACCATCATTAGTCAAGTATACAACGTAATTTATCAAATGTATTTGGGTCGTGTTCAGTAAATTACACATACTTTCTATTACATAACACATAATTTCTTTTACATTACACATCGTTTACATTCTGTTACCAAAAAATCGTTTACACTATATTGTCGAAGAGCATATGTAGTCTTGAGCAGGACAAACAACATTTACACTATATTGTCGAAGAGCATATCCAAATGATTTTGCACCACCAGGAAACAAATGACCAACTTCAGTAGCAAATTCCATAAGTAACAACAAAACTGCAAAAAGAAAACATATACATTTGTTAACAAAACAAACAATTTACTAGAAACGACATGTATAATGGAATAAATTATGCATACTGTTTGTTAAACTTCATAATGTGTTAGAAGACAAACATAACGTTAGTTCGAATCACAAGGTCACTGTTATGTGAAAAAATATGTATAATGTGCAATAAATTACATATAATTTTTGGAACATTTATTGTACTATAAACGGCAACTGTTTTGTGAAAAAAGTACGCGTAAAGTACATGTACTTTATATCCAGAGAAAACAATGAATCTGAATATACCGCAAATCTGAGTCCGTCAGTGAAGATGAATCTGATCTGAAAAAAACTTCAGTAATGACTAAACGAAAATCTTAAGATACATACCACGAAAATTGAAAGATATAGAACATACCTAGATTCAATAAAACATTAAATAAGATATAAAGATCAAAGATTTCATTATTGATATTAAAATTTTAGAGAGAGAGAGAGAAGTTTAGACTTCCATTTCAGATCTATCAAAGATGGAAATATATATTATGAGAAAGATCTACAATTGAATCGTTTTTTCAGAAATAATACATAACAATTTGATACAGTTTAAAAAATTAATTATTAGATCTTAAAAATGAATCTAAATACAAAACAGTAATATCAAATACATGAAAACAAAACGAAATCTTACAAATGAATGTTCTCATTATGATTTTAGCAAAAATAATTACCTTCAAGAATTGATCTTCGATAAGTTTAATGGAGATGAATGTAGAGTTCTGATGTTAATAGTGGTTAAACAACTAGGTTAATGTTCTTGAAAATGAGATATACTATATTACGGTTACATATTAGATTTGTTAATATTTCTTTCTTTATAATTCTGATTGGAGAGAGAAAGATGGAGACAATTAAGGAAATGATATATACATGATTATTTTGGCAAAAACGGTTACAAAATATATGGAAAGGTTATAATAGGTATTAATAAGGATTAAATATTATAGAGATTTGATATTTCTCTCGAGATGAATACAAATGGACTAGATCTCTTTTATGATGATTAATTTGGTTTTTAAATCCTTTTTAGGATTATAGAGGATTAAATCTCCTATTAGGACCCTATTTTTGGTCTATAGACTCAAAAATTATTTAATTAACATATAAATTGTTCAGAAATTCTTCACTAATTAATTTTTTGTACTTTTTTAAGTGATTTTTAATTTTATATAAATTTTCTAGCATTGAGAGTATTGATTGTTTTTCGACATAAAGACCCAAGTCAGAAATTTATCTTTCTTCCCGCAAATTTTAGAATAAAAGGCCCCATTAGAAATTTTGCACCGGACCTCTAAACTTTCAGCCACGCCACTGTTAAGAACAAGGCTCATTCATCATGAGCAGTGGGTTCAATCTTAGGCTTTTGAAGATGAGGATGCAGCTTTTTCCGCGTTAAGAAACAATTTAAACCTCCAAACCAGTTAAACTCCATTCCTAGACAAGTTTCCTCATATCAATACAATAGAAATTACTCTCCAACTGAAAATCAAAGATCACAAAATACTTATAACAAAGTTTACAAAAAGCAATTCCGGCAAGAGACAAAGCAACAAACTTTGATTTCTGCACCATACCATGTGGTATTTGTCAGAGGAGACAGGGTCTTTTATCCTCAAAGTGTAGATTCAGGTACTCACCTTCTGATGAAACACAATACAGTACAAGTACAATCAACTAACAACAACTACAACAAAAGAGATCCACATCAACTTGTTCAAAATAGACCCAATTTTCCTGGTCTACATCTTTATGAAGATAATACATCTTTAGAAAACAAAGAAGATAAGTCTGATGTGATCTTATCAGAAAAAGAATCATATGTAACCAACTTTGGTTTTCCATCAGATGAATGTGAGTTTGAGGAGGCACATTGTAATAGTCTCATATTGCTCGCAAGAGTGTCCAGAGACTAGGTATAGGTGTATGCTCAAGTTTAATAAGTACCGAGGCCATTTGCGTAGGCTTGTAGTGCCTTCTCTAAGAACAAAACTCCATAGTTGTGTGAGGTGGTTAAAGCGGAGACAATATCGACAACTGCTAAGACTTTGGGCACTACACACATATAGTTACTGTATTATCATCCAAAAATATTCAAAGTGGTGTTTTCTGAATAGGGATATCATAGTTCTAAAGTCAGCACAAATAAAGCAAATACTTGGTTAGGCAGATACATGTGCAACTAGTCATATGACTAATAACATCTCTATACTACTTAATCAAGAGGTTTACAAAGGCTTAGATTTTTTCATTGTATGCAGTGGTACATGTACACCAACTTGCAACACAGGTGATGCAAAACTAAATACTTCTCATAGTTTTTCACCTCTTTAATGTGCTCTATGTTCCAAATTTGCACAAGAATCTTCCATCAATATCAAAATTTACAAATAATAATCAGTGATATGTGAGTTTTACTCCTTGGGGTTATCAAATTCGAGATCTTTAGTCAAATAATGTTCTTAACTAAGACTCAGTACACAACAACCTTTATCTTTGAAGAAGCGTCATCTGAATCAGCTCAATTGTATTCTTCTTACTTACTTGCTCCATTTCCTATTTGGCATACAATAGATTGGTCACACATGGGACTCCATTTGGTATCTGTTAGCAAGAAACAAAAGCATGTATTAGATTATAAGGATTGAGATCCGAAGATATCAAGTATCAACCGTCCAAGATATATGAAGATTTGGAAGATAATATTTAGTTATCTTGTATTTATCCTAGATAGAGTCCTAGGAAACTAAGATACCCAAGTCACTATAAATCGAAGTGACCTCTATGCATTTTAGATCATTGAGTTACATTGAGTCATCGAGTCTATCAAGTTGTAACCAATCAATCCCACGATTACGGAGATAATATAATACAACCATTAATGACTTTCTCTCTGGATGTAGGTCGTGATCCTCTGACCGAACTACGTAAACTATTGTGTTCTTTATTTTAGTTTGTAACTTCTAATCTATTCTCACATATGAACTTTCACAGCATGGCTCAATGTCTCGGAAAAGTATTTGTCGCTTCTGTTCTCTAGCTAAGAGCAAATATCAATCTTTCTCCACTTCGGTCTGCACAATTGATGTTCAACGACTTGATAAAGTAGTTCCACAAGCCTGCGACCACTGAACATTTAACGAAAAGATGGTCTGTAGACTCTTCTTCACACTTGCACATGATACATCTATTCGGTATTAAAAAAACCTATGTGCCTTAAGTTGTCCACTGTTGGAATCTTATTTAGCATCAAGGCCCAAATTAGAAAGTTGACTTTTGCAGGGATAGTTGGATTCGAAATAAATAAGCTTATTTCGTGATGAATTTTTAATGAGTTAATTCCTATATGGCCCCCTACTTTGTGACCAGCTTCCTTTATGGCCCCCAAATTTCTGTAAATTCAAATATGGCCCCCTATTTTCATGGAAATGTCATAACTACCCTTCCCATTAATATATTTTCAAAATAAAATTAAAAATAAAAACCTAAATTCCACCTCACTTCCCTCTCCACCACTCATCTCTCTCCACGTCACCTCTCTCCAACTCACCTCTCTCTCTCTCTCCAAGTCAGCACTCTCATGAAGGTCGCCGGCCGGAAAATTTTCCGGCCGGCGACCTTCATGAGAGTGCTGATTGGAGAGAGAGAGAGAGGTGAGTGGAAAAAAAAAAGTTTTTTTTTTTTTTTTTTTAGTTTGAAGGTCGCCGGCCGGAAAATTTTCCGACCGGCGACCTTCATGAGAGTGCTGACTGATGGTCCTAAAAAGTTACCTAAATAGGTTTCCACCCGCAAGTATACGGGCGTCAAGTAATAGTTCCGGTAAGACCGGTTCGTTCCTTAGAGACTAAGTTAAACTAAATTCTAACCTTAAAACTATTGGGATTTTCAAAAGTGGTTTGATGAAGGTAAAATAAAAATATAATGTAAAACTCAAAAAAAAAAAAATAAATAAACAAAGAAATAAGTCGGTATTTAGAAAAAGGGAACCTAGGGTTTTCGAATCCGTCTTCGTAACAATTCTAACGACAATTTAATTTTGATCTAATTCAAGAGTTCTTTATATAACTCAGGTTTTAGTCCATGAACGTTCTAAAAACCCGGAAGATTTTATCGTTAAAATGGTAAAAACTTTAATAAATTATCGAGAAAATAATTATTATGACTTCGTCTAAAACCCTAGATATAAAATTAGTTCTTCATAATAAAGGATGGAAGCTTAACTATATAGAAAAATGAGAGAAAAGTAGAAAAGTTGGATTTCTTACTGATTTTGTAGCCGAACAGAGCCTAAGGAATTGAATTTCTTCTGTTTTTCTGAAATCTGCCAAACGCACCCTCTGGGAAAACGATTTTCACGCCTTCTTCAACCTCCTGTTTCTCTCTCTAAACTTTTTGTTTCTTTCTCTTTTCTTAATCTTTTTGTTAATTCTCTCTCTCTATCTCTCTCACAAAGACAAAGTAATTAAAATCAAAGAGATATAAAAATTGAAATAAAAAATTACCTCCATTAAAGCTCTCGGGTTTCTCTCTCTCTCTACAATATCTCCCTCTGTCTCCTTTCTTATTCTCTCTCTTCCTCTGTAATCTCTCTCTCTCTTTCTCACTAAGAAGTAGAGCTTAACAAAGAAAAGAAAACAAAAATCAAAAGTCGAGAAAAATCACAAACTCTTAAGCTCCGGTTATGTCTCTCTCTCTCTACTGTTCTTCTTCCAATCAAAAACCGAGAGCTGATGATCTCTCTCTCTCTCTCTCTCTAATTTACTGTTTGTAGTTGAGCTTCGAGAGGAGCCCCCAGCCGAGAGATCCTCCTTCTCTCTCTCTCTACTGTTCTTTATAGACCGGGCTCTCCTTCTCTCTCCTTTTTTTCTGATTTGATTTTGAATCGAATCCCCTCCTTCTCTCTCCCGTGTCTCTCTCTAAATCTTTCTGTTTAAGTTTGAATTCGAGAAGATAAGGGAGGAAGAGAGAATCACGTACGGGTTTGGTTGCTTCAAACGGATGATTCTGTGCTTCGCGGCCTAACGAGATAAGTTGCAGCTCATGCTTTAATCCGCGGCCACGTTACTTGATTTTATCTCGTCCGTTAGATTACTTCGGGTCGCGCAAATAGCTCCGCGTACCTCTGGCCGTGACAGAAGGTAACCCGCGACTTCTCCGGTTCGTACGATTTCTCGCCAGATGCATGCCACTTGTCCTTCTTGACTCTTGGTCCACCAAATTTGACCCAAACTTTGACTCGCTCTAATTTACTCATCCGGACTCCGATTTGACTTCTTTTTTCGCCTACGGGTTTGTCTTGGACTCTACTTTCCATCCGAGCACTAATACTGACCAAGAAGTCAGAATCAATAAATGACCAAAATGCCCCTAGTCTGTATTCTTTCCGACTTTATCCGGTTTGCACGCGTAACTCTGTAAAAAGGTACCTGAACATAAAAGAGAGTAATTCGTGAGAGTAACTGCTCTAGAGAGACTAACTCGTCTAAATTAAGAGACTCAGATGGGACATTTCCATGTCTCATCAAACATCCCCAAACTTAGATTTTGCTAGTCCTCGAGCAAAACAGAAAAATAAAACTAAACCCATTTCACCACTTTCGTAGGGACCCACGATTGCACTTAGCACGTGCAATAAGCCGTTAAACCTCTAGGTTACCCAAGAGGACGAGTTTTGTCTCGTGAGGGTTTGCAGTGAATATACCCACAAAATTCAAAGATCAAAAATGCAAAAGGGTCTAAATATGATGTGGACTAAAAATGTTCATCCGGTAGATTTTTGAAAGTTAATAGAAATGAAATCCAAATTAATCGAGCCATACAAACGCTAAAAATCTTTTCACTAGTAATCAAGACTTAAAGTGCACGTGACCAGCCAATATGAGTATCATTTCGGTTCTGAAAAGACAAGACCTCGATTACCATCTCAATACATTTCGCCTCGACTACTGCCTCACGGTCATACACTCAAAAATCAAAGTCACTCAAGAATGGTTCACTCTATGTGTTGGTATGAATATGAAAACTCAACACATTAAAAAGAAGGACTAAAAGTTTAGTGAACGACTGATCTCATCGGAAGGAAACAACCACTAATACGGAATGGGGAAGCTAACCAACTCTTCTCACCTGATCAACTATCTAACAATGCTTCCTAGAGGTCGATAGACACTAAGGATGAACTAGAACTCGACGTCTTCAAATCTTCAAGAATTACTTCAAGGGATAAACACTCAAACAAACTACACAAACACTTTTTTCATTTTTTCCTTTTTCATTTTTTTTTTTTTCATTTTTTTTTTTTTTTTTTTTAACTCTGATAATAAAACTCACAATACATGACATACTTTCTTCACATTATTCTTTCCTTGGATAAAATTCTTTCAACTTTGCTTCATGCCTTATTCTCAGGGTTCCAAATAATGATGACGTTCATATCTTCCTCTAGTTGACACTGTTTTCAAGTTTCTCAGACTACAAGAGAAGGTTTGCATTCCTGATGACATCCCTAGTGGTTGTAAAATTCGAACTCAAGAGATCAACTGAGTTCTAAGGAATATTGCGAGGTTGAGTAGCTCTTCATTCTACTCAGAATTAGCTCAGAAGAGATCACTCAAAGCAAAAAGAAAGGCTCAGAATCTCACATAGGTTAAGTCTCCACTAATGATCGATTAAGTTCTCTTAGAAAAGTCTATTCTTCACCTATCTAATACTCACATGGCTAGTGCACAGACAACTTCAAGACTCGAAATTCGTGGAAAACCCCTTAGCAAAAGCATAGTACAACCAACTAGACTCTATAACTATTAACAAACAAAAATAACTAGACTCACGTTTCCAATCCAAAAATTAATCATTTTGAACCCTTTTGAATTTTTGAAATAAGGACTAAAAGTTCAATCCCCCATCCCCAAACTTAAACCGAACATTGTCCTCAATGTTCTAAAGACTATGCAAAAATAACAGGGTGAAGGGAGAGATATTACCCGATTCAGCGTCCTCTGCATGGGTTGCCTCCCAGAAAGCGCTAAGTTTAACGTCTTCAGCCAGACGAAACAGATGACTTGAAAAATAGAAAGAATTATACCTACTGGATTACAAATATGTGATTAACTGTAAACCAATAATCGATACATCTGTGGGTCCACCCAAAACACAAAGTTTTCAGTGAACGATAGTCTCACATTTTCGTAACTTGGTGATAATGTAAGTGAGACTATCAAGAAAGAAGGGCAATCCCCAAACTTAGACGACAATAAGGTCGTTAAGTTTGGCACCGCACTAGAGAGAGTACAGACCGGATAGAATGGGTCTTCATATGGATGATTGACAGAGGGAGTGAGTGCTTCAAAATCTACACATGGTTTTGAGGGACAAAATACAAAGCAATCTAGAGGACTATCAATGACACCCGGACTTAAACTAGGGTTCTCTAAAACAGGTACTTCGGGTTCCTTCAATGGAGAAACCCTACTATCAGACTCACAATCCCTAGAAGTCGAGTTAGATAGTCCTTCTATAATTTCTTTTATCATGTTATCATCGGTGTCCCTAAAGAATTCTAAGTCTTCGCCTAAATCAGGCGAGTCAATCCTCTCATTTAGCAAATTGGTCAACCATGATTCATCATCCTCAGTTGAGTCAAACGACTTCAAATCATCTTCAACTCTAGTGAACTCTTCATTATGGTCTGAATGGATTTCAGGTTCGATACAATGAGAGGATATCTCAATATCGGGATCCATCGTTTCTGAGATTTTAGTCTCAATAACGATGTTGTCGGGAGAACTATACTCCTCTAAAATTGTATCCTCGTCATCATAGTACACAGGACACTGTGGACCGTACTCTACATTCTCATGGTGATCTTCTTCTATAATACTAGTTGTTATTTCTTGTAGAGTTCTATAGGTATTGTCAGTATTTTCTTCTAAAGTCTGACAAAACTCGAAAGTACTCTTTTGAAGATCACTAACAGTTTGGGTCAATGAAGATGATCCTAAAGATGGAGAGTCAACCTTTTCACCGTTATCCCATTGAGGTTGAGACACATGTGGAGCAGAAGACTCTCCATTAATCCTCCTTAGCGCACTCATAGACTCTTCATGAACCTTCTTTAACATACTCATAGTTTCGGCCAACAAAGGTGATGCTGAAGATGAAGGATCAATAGTCTCACCGTTATCCCATTGAGGTTGAGATACGTGTGAAGCATAAAATCCTTCGTTATAATGCATGTAAGAGTCATTAGTTTCAATGTTTTCCCACTGAGGTTGGGACACATTTGGAGCATAAGACTCTCTATTATAATGCATGTAAGATGATCTGTCAGGATATCTATAATATGGTTCATAACCTTCTTGAGGTTGATAATAATCAGTACGACCATCATTATGCACATTGTCTCTAGGATGACTACTACTATTCTGCCCATTTGCTAAATACCACCATGATAGATTTGAAGAACTCTCGTCCCTTCTGCCATTATGTTGGGACCACGATCTATCCATTTCTCAAATTTTATTTTTTTTATTTTTTTTATTTATTTTTTTTTTTTTTAAATCGAAAACCGGGGAAGCCCTACGAAGATCTTATAGGAAAGCCAACACAATCAGGCTGACTCCACCAAGCAACCTAGACAAAATCTAGCAATGAGTGGGTTTGTCAGATTCACCTAAAAAGCTAGACAGCTCCTACTTCGCCACAACACTTGAACTTTGACTATTATAAAGGTTACTCCATCAGAGTAGTCGGTAAACAATTCTCCAGGAAGACAACCAACGATGAACGTTGTGACAGCCGTCTTCCTTCGACAAACGTTTCCTCTTCTCGAGGCGGCCTTTTTGACAAGAATTGTTTACAAACTTTCCTCTGAGAATGCCTAGATAAAAGTCAATTTCCCGAGTTGTTTTTGAAGGGTCTTATGAGCTCGATACCTTAGGGGCTGATGTCTAAATAATATTTTAGCTTTTTAAGTGAGGTTTGGGCTCGTGAATGTTGTTACCTATGTGGGCAAGAGAACGGTGATGAAATCCGTTTCTTATCTTGTAACTGGGTTAGTGCCTTACTAGAATGATTACACTAACAGTTCGATCAAAGCAATTAAGCACACGAATTCACACCAAAACCCACTGACAGGACATTCGTGGGTGTTCAAGAAATTTACCTCCCGTTCAAGACGGGCGATGACCTTTGTAGATGACCCGCGAGTGTTCCGACCCGAGGCTTCGTTTTGATTTTCGGTTACAATTTAATTAAGCCCTCCAATTTAGGGTCAAAACTTTAAAATAAAAAAATAAAACTAGAAAGTCTAAAAGTCTCTCTCTCACCAAAATAAAATAAAAAAAAATAAAAATAACAAAAAATGTAAATTCTTCTTTTTGAGCTCCTCTCCTTGTTGCGCCTTCTCCTTTGCTCCTTAGTGTTTTTTTCTACACCAAAAACGGAAAAGCAAGTAAAAGTGTCCAAAAATATAAACTTACCAGAAATAGAAATAAAATTAGATTAAATTTAAACTAAGTCCCCGGCAGCGGCGCCAAAAACTTGATGGTCATAAAAAGTTACCTAAATAGGTTTCCACCCGCAAGTATACGGGCGTCAAGTAATAGTTCCGGTAAGACCGGTTCGTTCCTCAGAGACTAAGTTAAACTAAATTCTAACCTTAAAACTATTGGGATTTTCAAAAGTGGTTTGATGAAGGTAAAATAAAAATATAATGTAAAATTCAAAAAAAAAAAATAAATAAACAAAGAAATAAGTCGGTATTCAGAAAAAGGGAACCTAGGGTTTTCGAATCCGTCTTCGTAACAATTCTAACGACAATTTAATTTTGATCTAATTCAAGAGTTCTTTATATAACTCAGGTTTTAGTCCATGAACGTTCTAAAAACCCGGAAGATTTTATCGTTAAAATGGTAAAAACTTTAATAAATTATCGAGAAAATAATTATTATGACTTCGTCTAAAACCCTAGATATAAAATTAGTTCTTCATATTAAAGGATGGAAGCTTAACTATATAGAAAAATGAGAGAAAAGTAGAAAAGTTGGATTTCTTACTGATTTTGTAGCCAAACAGAGCCTAAGGAATTGAATTTCTTCTGTTTTTCTGAAATCTGCCAAACGCACCCTCTGGGAAAACGATTTTCTCGCCTTCTTCAACCTCCTGTTTCTCTCTCTAAACTTTCTGTTTCTTTCTCTTTTCTTAATCTTTTTGTTAATTCTCTCTCTCTATCTCTCTCACAAAGACAAAGTAATTAAAATCAAAGAGATATAAAAATTGAAATAAAAAATTACCTCCATTAAAGCTCTCGGGTTTCTCTCTCTCTCTACAATATCTCCCTCTGTCTCCTTTCTTATTCTCTCTCTTCCTCTGTAATCTCTCTCTCTCTCTTTCTCACTAAGAAGTAGAGCTTAACAAAGAAAAGAAAACAAAAATCAAAAGTCGAGAAAAATCACAAACTCTTAAGCTCCGGTTATGTCTCTCTCTCTCTACTGTTCTTCTTCCAATCAAAAACCGAGAGCTGATGATCTCTCTCTCTCTCTCTCTAATTTACTGTTTGTAGTTGAGCTTCGAGAGGAGCCCCCAGCCGAGAGATCCTCCTTCTCTCTCTCTCTACTGTTCTTTATAGACCGGGCTCTCCTTCTCTCTCCTTTTTTTTCTGATTTGATTTTGAATCGAATCCCCTTCTTCTCTCTCCCGTGTCTCTCTCTAAATCTTTCTGTTTAAGTTTGAATTCGAGAAGATAAGGGAGGAAGAGAGAATCACGTACGGGTTTGGTTGCTTCAAACGGATGATTCTGTGCTTCGCGGCCTAACGAGATAAGTTGCAGCTCATGCTTTAATCCGCGGCCACGTTACTTGATTTTATCTCGTCCGTTAGATTACTTCGGGTCGCGCAAATAGCTCCGCGTACCTCTGGCCGTGACAGAAGGTAACCCGCGACTTCTCCGGTTCGTACGATTTCTCGCCAGATGCATGCCACTTGTCCTTCTTGACTCTTTGTCCACCAAATTTGACCCAAACTTTGACTCGCTCTAATTTACTCATCCGGACTCCGATTTGACTTCTGTTTTCGCCTACGGGTTTGTCTTGGACTCTACTTTCCATCCTAGCACTAATACTGACCAAGAAGTCAGAATCAACAAATGACCAAAATGCCCCTAGTCTGTATTCTTTCCGACTTTATCTGGTTTGCACGCGTAACTCTGTAAAAAGGTACCTGAACATAAAAGAGAGTAATTCGTGAGAGTAACTGCTCTAGAGAGACTAACTCGTCTAAATTAAGAGACTCAGATGGGACATTTCCATGTCTCATCACTGACTTGGAGAGAGAGAGAGAGAGGTGAGTTGGAGAGAGGTTACGTGGAGAGAGATGAGTGGTGGAGAGGGAAGTGAGGTGGAATTTAGGTTTTTGTTTTTAATTTTATTTTGAAAATATATTAACGAGAAGGGTAGTTATGACATTTCCATGAAAATAGGGGGCCATATTTGAATTTACAGAAATTTGGGGGCCATAAAGGAAGCTGGTCACAAAGTAGGGGGCCATATAGGAATTAACTCATTTTTAATTTGATCTTCTTGGTTCAGTTGAGTGTAACACAATGGTTTACTGATATTATTCTTGAGGTTTAGATTTCCAAACCCTCATATATCGATTTTCTGAAAAGTGACTTGCTCGATGCTCTCCATGAGTTTTACATATTGCTGTATTTCCCAATCATTTAAGTTCCTTCTAGTATAAAACCTTTCAAACCTTTGTATCTGTGAAGATGAAGAGCAAACTTACCAACCGAATTAACTACCATTGAGTATCTTTGAGTGGGTTGATGTAGCTGGGTCTCTGCTAAGGGCACTCACACATATGTGTGTGACTCTCGCGTGTGCTGTTTGAGATTAGTTAGTTATTTAGTTTTGTTGTTAAGCATTGTAACTAACTCTTTCTCTCTTTAACTAACTCTCTCTCGCTAAAGATATGTACTATAAAGAGAAACACTGTTGTCTCTATTCATTCAATGAAAGATTACTTTTCATGGTATCAGAGCCTTAAAGTGTTTCAATTCATCGAAAGTTAGAAAACCTAATTGGGACAAAACGAAATAAATTAAAGAAGTTGGACCTTCCGTCATGAAAGAATCGGAGCCCCAATTTTCTCTTTAATCAAAGAAAAAGAATTGAATCTTCTGCATCAAAGAATCAGAGAAACAAGTTCTTGCCATGGAAACCCTTCAAATCCAAAGCATGGACCCTAATTCAGGCCAGATTACTCATAATGCTAACATTTCAATATTTATTTTTGTTCGATTAGATGGTTCCAAGTAGAGAATGACCTTGTTTGCTACATTGATGGTACCTATGAGGAACCCCTATAATTGGTTATGATTAAAGGTAGAGATGTAGACAATTCAGCTTACCTTTAATGGAGGGGAAAATGATAGTTTCGTTAAAGCTTGTATAAAAGCAACATTAAATCAGTCAATAGCTTCTGATATTCTTTGGTTGAAAACAACCAGAGATACATGGAAATACTTTGAGATGATTTATCTTCAAGAATTTTAAGGTAAGAAGTCTTCTTTGAGAAACAAACGTCAGAACATCAAGAAAGACTTGTCTCTATATCTGAGTACTTGAGCAAGATATTGAACCTAGCTGACTCCCTGGTAGCTTGTAAATGATAGGTCAGTGATGGTGAATTGTCTAGAATAGCTTTACAAAGTCTAGGAAAAGAATACTCCCAATTTGTTACATCTATTCAAAATAGAGATGGAGTTCTGAATTTCGCAGAACTAAGGAGTAGGTTGACTCATCATGAGCACAGGTTAAAAAGTGATGAGAACGAGTCATACTTTGTCAAGAAATTTCAACATAAAAGTACTATGAGATCACCATTTCAAAATCAAAGATTGATGGGTCAAAATTAAAGATTGATGGGTCAAAATCAGACCTTTGAAGTATCTCACCCAAGAATAATGAATAGACAAAGTACAAAGCCAAATACCCCTCAACCAAGAAATACCTTCTTTGATTTCGATACTGTTCTTTGTGTTATTTGTTATAAGTGGGACATACTGCTAGACAATGTAGAATGAGATTCAAGAATTTCTCAGAACCTTCTTCAAGTAAACCAATTCAAAAAACTTTTGCAAATTTACATTTACAAGAGATCGAATAAGAAGAATAAGAAGAAGAAGAAGAAGAAGAAGAAGAAGAAGAAGAAGAAGAAGAAGAAGAAGAAGAAGAAGAAGAAGAAGAAGAAGAAGAAGAAGAAGAAGAAGAAGAAGAAGAAGAAGAAGAAGAAGAAGAAGAAGAAGAAGAAGAAGAAGAAGAAGAAGAAGAAGAAGAAGAAGAAGAAGAGAAGAAGAAGAAGAAGAAGAAGAAGAAGAAGAAGAAGAAGAAGAAGAAAAGAAGAAGAAGAAGAAGAAGAAGAAGAAGAAGAAGAAGAAGAAGAAGAAGAAGAAGAAGAAGAAGAAGAAGAAGAAGAAGAAGAGAAGAAGAAGAAGAAGAAGAGAAGAAGAAGAAGAAGAAGAAGAAAGAAGAAGAAGAAGAAGAGAAGAAGAAGAAGAAGAAGAAGAAGAAGAAGAAGAAGAAGAAAGAAGAAGAAGAAGAAGAAGAAGAAGAAGAAGAAGAAGAAGAAGAAGAAGAAGAAGAAGAAGAAGAAGAAGAAGATGAGAGAGATGAGGAGGAGGAGGAGATGAGAGGAGGAGGAGGAGGAGGAGAGGAGGAGGAGGATGAGGGAGGAGGAGGAGGAGGAGGAGGAGGAGGGGGAGGAGGAGGATAGGGAGGGGGGAGGAGGAGGAGGAAGGAGGAGGAGGAGGAGGACGAGGAGGAGGAGGAGGCGGGGGAGGAGGAGGGAGGAGGATAGGCTGGAGGCGGGAGGCCGCGGAGGAGGAGGAGGAGGAAATGAATAGCAGATACAGGAGCCACAAGCCACATGACTCACACAAAATGAAATCTGAGTGATAGTACACCTTATAATGGTACCAATGGAGTTATGATAGGAAATGCAAAGTCCTTGAGTATTGATAACACATGACAAGCTACTGTCTTAGCTGGTACAACTTCATTCCAACTCAAGAAGGTACTTTATGTACCAAATATACAAAAGAACCTGTTGTCCATTTCCAAGTTCACAAAAGAAAACTTTTGTAGTGTTGAATTCTTACCATGGGGTTTCCTCATCAAAGATTTATGGTCCAAGGAGGTTCTAGCTAATAAACCGATGGTTACTAACCTATATAGTATTGATTTCACCATCAATCCTTATAATACTACTTCAAATGGGTCATAAGAGGCATACTCAATCAGTGCATCAGCCAAGACTTGACATAATAGGCTTTGACATCCTTCAAGAGATGTTATTTTGGGTTTAAAGAAGAACCAAATGATCAAATTAACTCCAAGAGACTTCCACTCTTATTGATATGATCAAATATATCCAGAATAAAGCCACGACTCATAATAGCACCAGTACCCCTCTATACATGAAACAAAAAATCAGGTCCAATGTCTCTCCCACATATTCATGATACGTCCATTCTTCCCCAACCCGTGTTCGAATAAACTGTTAAGCCACTAGGGAGGTCAATAAGTCAAGGAAAGAGCAAGCATCGACAAGTCAACTCGGGTCAAAAAAGCGATGTCATTTAATCCTAGAACTGGGGAGTCGGTGCGAGTATCATAGGCGCATTAGCTCTGTTCTAGTTCTAACTCCAATCGCAGTCGGAGTGGGCAAGTACTTTAATCACGAAACTTAGGGGGTGGTAGAAGCGTGCTTAATACTTCCTCAACTTAAACCCGAATCTAACGCAAGTCATCGAGGGAAGACACAACTCACACAAAATACAACACACACAACTCTATTATTGCAATCAACTTTTCATTTCATACTTGCTTTTGACATTCTTTATTCTTTTATCTCATGTCTTCAATCTCGGGATATAAGATGATGGAGATGAATTTTGAATTGAGTACCTCATTAGTGCAACTTAGGAAAGAGAAACTCAACTCATACTTAGGGCAAAGTCAACGTGCATGGGCTGGGGCTCCCAATTTGAATTTTGGGAGCCCCAGCCCAGCCCGTTGGCTGCCCAACCCGGGAGCCCCGGGGCTGGGCTCTCGGTGGGGCTGGGAGCCCCAGGCTTCCGGGCTCCCATTTTATATATTAAAATAAGAACCAAAAGTATATCTAAAGTAAATGTTGAGTTTTTTTAGTGTTGCATTGGAGATGAATTTTGAATTGAGTACCTCATTAGTGCAACTTAGAAAAGGGAAACTCAACTCATACTTAGGGCAAAGCCAACGTGCATGGGCTGGGGCTCCCAATGGCCCCCTACTTTGTGACCAGCTTCCTTTATGGCCTCCAAATTTCTGTAAATTCAAATATGGCCCCCTATTTTCATGGAAATGTCATAACTACCCTTCCCATTAATGTATTTTCAAAATAAAATTAAAAACAAAATCCTAAATTCCACCTCACTTCCCTCTCCACCACTCATCTCTCTCCACGTCACCTATCTCTCCAACTCACCTCTCTCTCTCTCTCCAAGTCAGCACTCTCATGAAGGTCGCCGGTCGGAAAATTTTCCGGCCGGCGACCTTCAAACCTAAAAAAAAAAAAAAAAAATTTCACTCACCTCTCTCTCTCTCTCCAAGTCAGCACTCACATGAAGGTCGCCGGCCGGGAAATTTTCCGGCCGGCGACCTTCAAACTTAAAAAAAAATAAATTTTTTTTTTTTTCACTCATCTCTCTCTCTCTCTAAAAATTCCGGCGAAGGGGGTTTCCCTTCGCCGGAATCTGGTCTGTTGAAGAACAGACCAGATCGGCCTGTTCTTCAACAGACCAGATTCCATAAACCACCCAATAAGAGCTGAGTGAGAGAGAGATTGGAAATATATCCCCCAAATTCATAGCCATATTAGGTATAAAAAGTTCCCTCAAATGTTCCTAAATTTCTTTCTTCTTCGTCTTTTCATCACCATTAAAACACCTCTTTCCAGCTACAATCCTCATCATTACATTAAACAATAACTCCATGAACATCGATTTCACATCAACTTTAAAAACCCCACAATTACTAATCGATTCTTTAAACAATTCTTTAATCAAATACTCGATTTCTTCTTTCCGAATTCCAGTAGTAAGTTGAAGACTATTAGATGAGAAGACTTCAATAGTTGAAATTCGTCTGAGATTTCTCCAGTGGTGACCGTACGGTGCCCAACCGAGTGCGGTAAAATTGTAACCGAAGTGTTTTCCGGCGAGGAAATTAGGTCGATTAGCGAAGGTGATGTCGTTTTTAGTGAAACATTCTTCGACGGAAGAAGGAGATGAGACGACGAGGACACGGCGGAAACCGAATCGGAGTAAGAGAATGGGACCGAATTGAGTTGACAAGGAATTGAAAGTACGGTGGAGTGGTTTATTAGTTGAAGAACTGAGTGATACAAAACGGAAGCTTCTGGGTCGATTTCGGGATATTCTCAAGTAACCATAAAGTGAAAAGAGCTGCAACTGATCCTCCTAGTGAATGACCAGTGATTATAAGTGGCTTATCCGAAACCCCCAACTGCATTTAGTAGCAAGAAAAAAGAAATACACAAATAAATACCCAAGTTTGAATTTTGTGTTTTTTCTTTACAACTGGCATTCTAGATCATAGCAAATGCAAATTAGTTCTCAAGTTTGAATCTTTATCTTCCCAAATACAATTATAGAGTAATCAATGATCATAAGTGGATAATTTCATTAAATTTAAGTTTGAGTTTTTTTCTTTCAATCAAAAGTGCATTCAAGAAGAAATCAAATAAAGGGGAAGCACAAAAGGTTACCTGATTGACAAGGGAGGAAAGCTGATCAAAGAGGGAGATAAAAATGTAAATTGCTTCTTGGTTAATTGAAAAAGAGGGGTTATCTGCACACAGGAAATCAAAAAGTGAACAATTTTGTTCAAGGGAAGATGATGGAATCAAGATTTCTCCTTGATGAGATATTAATGGAAAAGAGGCAAAAGCTATAACAGTGTAATTTCGACCTAATTGAGTTCTATATCTAACAGAAAAACTTGAGGAAGATGCAATTGAATCATCCTTAACTGAACTTTGAGAATCATAATCAAAATCTTCTAAAAAGAGAGATGAAATTGATGTATATGAAAGGTTAAGAAGATCAGAAGAAACTAATAAATCAGCCAATTCAAGTCCAGAGCTAAACCTAAAAGAAGTCAGAGATTAGGGTTTATGAGCTTGTCTAATTAACTGAAAAAAATAAATAAAGAAATGAGAAGATTTTTAACTTACAGAGAGTGATGAAGAGATAAAGAATAACTTGGGAAACCCCCTTCGCCGGAATTTTTAGAGAGAGAGATGAGTGAAAAAAAAAAAAAATTTTTTTTTTTTTTTTAAGTTTGAAGGTCGCCGGCCGGCGACCTTCATGTGAGTGCTGACTTGGAGAGAGAGAGAGAGAGGTGAGTGAAAAAAAAAATTTTTTTTTTTTTTTTTTTAGGTTTGAAGGTCGCCGGCCGGAAAATTTTCCGGCCGGCGACCTTCATGAGAGTGCTGACTTGGAGAGAGAGAGGTGAGTTGGAGAGATAGGTGACGTGGAGAGAGATGAGTGGTGGAGAGGGAAGTGAGGTGGAATTTAGGATTTTGTTTTTAATTTTATTTTGACAATACATTAATGGGAGGGGTAGTTATGACATTTCCATGAAAATAGGGGGTCATATTTGAATTTACAGAAATTTGGGGGCCATAAAGGAAGCTGGTCACAAAGTAGGGGGCCATATAGGAATTAACTCTAAAATAAGAACCAAAAGTATATCTAAAGTAAATGTTGAGTTTTTTTTAGTGTTGCATTAGAGATGAATTTTGAATTGAGTACCTCATTAGTGCAACTTAGAAAAGGGAAACTCAACTCATACTTAGGGCAAAGCCAACGTGCATGGGCTGGGGCTCCCAATTTGAATTTTGGGAGCCCCAGCCCAGCCCGTTGGCTGCCCAACCCAGGAGCCCTGGGGCAGGGCTCCCCCCGGGCTCCCAGCCCCAAAACTTTAGCGTTGGGAATCCCCAACGGCTAGTTGGAGACTCCCAACGGCTGTATTGGGGTGGATCCCCTTTAAATTGGGAGCCCCAGTCCATACACGTTGGCTGCCCAACCCGGGAGCCCCGGGGCTAGGAGCCCGAGCTGGGGGGCTCCCAGCCCCAAAACTTTAGCGTTGGGAATCCCCAACGGCTAGTTGGAGACTCCCAACGGCTGTATTGGGGTGGATCCCCTATTAAAGGGGATCCACCCCAATACTAAATATCACCTCTCTCTCATTTTTTCTTATTTCTCTCTCATTTTTTCATCTTTCTCTCTCAATTTTTTCCAAGTTAAACTCCAATTTTTCATCTTTCTCTCTCAATTTCTTCAATGGATAGTCCAAATCCCGATTTCAATAATTTTGGCTATGTAGAAATGTTAAACTCCGATTTCAATTATGATGAAGTTAATTTATCGAATGATGTGGTCGAAGAAAATTTTGATTGTAATGAAACGCCAACGTCGTCGGTAAAGCGTTATACTCAAGTAGATGATAGTGTGCTCGTTAATGATTATTTACATATTGCCACCGATGCAATTATTGGGAATGATCAAAGAGCGAGTACTTTTTGGAACAAGATTACCGAACACTTCAACGAGCGTACAAATCAAAATCGTGTAGCAAAGGGTCTTAAATGTCGTTGGAGCGAAATTAACAAGCAATGCGCGAAGTTTTGTGGGTATTTGTCATTGTTGCAAAGACCCAAAAAGCGGAGAAAATGATGATGATCGGGTAATTACTATTATTACATTTTAACAACATTAAGATTTTTTTTACACAAATTTGAAATTAAGTTTTTTATTTTTGCAGTTAAACTCCGCAAAACTATTGTTTAAACAAAACAATGGGAAAAAAAGATTTTAAGTTCTAACATTGTTATAAAATTTTGAAAGACCATCCAAAATGGTCATCAAACTTATCTCAAGCTTCGTCAAACAAAAGAAAAACTTCTTTGGACCAAGACGAAGGATCTCCCTCCACAATCCAACAAAGACCACTTGGAAGAAAACCAAGCAAGGAGGCTAGAGATAAATCCAGAAGTACTGAAACTTCTACAACGATTGAGTTTTGGAATGAGAGAAATGCGAATCAGGAGAGTAGAGATAAACTTCTCAATGACGCCATTAATCCGGAAAAAGAAAGTCGACTACCTTAAAACAAACAATTAGAAATGAAAGAAAAAGAATTGGTCATGGAAGAAAAAAAATTAAACGCTAAAGTGACGCAAATGGGGATACCCTTGGTGGGCAAAGATACTTCGAACATGACTCCCGAACAACTTGCTCTTCATAGGATATTGATCTCAAATTGGAAAAAGGAGAATGGGGGTGCATTTCAGTTATTCTAATTAGATCTATGTATGAATTTTAATTATTTATTAAATTTTAATGATTTTAAATATAATAATGTAATGGGTGAAAATTAAAACACAAATTCAACACGCGTACACCACACATGCACATTTTTTGGATTTGGGAGCCCCCACGTTGGAATTGAGACAAAATCCTTGGGTTTCCAAAATTTAGAGGCTCCCAAAATTGGGAGCCCGAGCCCCGCACTGGCTTTGGTTAGACACGTTGGATTAATTAAGTTTTTGTTGAGTGTTTCATTGAATTAGAAGAGAAAATTGGAACGGTGAAGAGAAATTTTTGGGTGAAGGTAACCCAAGTCCGAAGTAGCACTCAAAGCATCTCCTATGAGCTATGAGCCTATGACGTCTATGACTATGTTGATACAAATACGATCAATCAAATCTAGTGCGAAGTTTTGTTCATCGGCGGCAAAATTCGAAGCCGAAAACTAAAATGTTGCAGAATAAATCATTGGTCAGAAAAACAAAGCAAGGCAAAGTTTTAAAGGTAGTGTTTATCAATTTCCATTTCCAAACCCTAAACCCCAAATTTCTGTTAGTATTTTCTTCTCTACTTGTTCAAAGATATTGAAACTTTCTCTTTCACTATTGTTGTTGTTGTCGTTAAATTCCAGGTTGTGAGGGAACATTACTTAAGAGATGATATCTATTGTGGAGCTTTATATGTAAAGTTTGTGATAACAAGGAACCTCGTTTAACTTCATCTTCTTCTTCTTCTACTATTCTCATTGTTGATACAAATGTTGTTCTCAATCAGGTAACTTGCTTTCTTTTTTCCCGAGGGACTTCTTCTTTTTCAAAGATTTAGGTTTTATGATATTTTTGTTTTGATATGTTTCAGATTGATTTGCTTGAGAATCCGGCTATGGATGATGTTGTTGTTCTTTCAATTGTGTTGGAAGAAGTGAAGAACAAGAATTTATCTGTTTATAATAGATTAAGGACTCTTTGCAGCAACTCTCTTCGAAATTTTTTCGTCTTTTCAAATGAACATCATAAGTGAGCTGAAATTTCTATTAGTTATGTTTTTAGTTCAATTTTGTTTGAAGTTTGGGCAAATTTATACTTTAGTTTAATCTTGATTCTTGATAGGGATACATATATCAAGGCCATGGTTGGGGAGAGTCCTAACGATAGGAATGATAGAGGTAAGTTTGGTTTTGTCTCTTGCTAATTTCATCATCTTAATGAAGGATATCATGTGGAAGGACCAAACGAAGTTGTTTAGTAAAATGTTAATAAATTGATTCTATTATTACTATGTCCAAATGCTCATGATAACGGAAAAAATGAAACGTGTTACTGGAAAACATAGTTTTTGTGGAGGCTGTTGATAATTTGATATAAGTCTCATAATTGACAAGATATTTTGATGAGACTCTTTTGTTATTCAGCAATCCGCGTTGCAACTGATTGGTATCAACGCCATCTTGGTACTAGTGTACGCGTCTTACTAATCACCAATGATAAGGAGAATAGGAGGAAGGCGACTGAAGAGGGCATTGCTGCAGAGACAGGTATCATACTAAGTTTCTGTTTGCCATTTCATTTGGCTCCCCTATCAAGTCCTATCTCTCATTTGGTCTCTTATGACATTATTGATTATTTTCAGCAGTACAATGTTAAGAAGTTCACTTGTTAATTATCCCTGTTTTCAGTCGAAACGTATATAAAATCACTAGATCGACCAGATTTACTGGATCTAGTTGTGCAACCAATCTCTGGAGATGTAGAAATGGAAGAAGTTGAAGATATGAGACCTTCAAAGAGAAAAGCCATTTATACCGAGGTATGACTGTTTTCAGGTGCATCTAGTTTCTTTTTTATGGTACATTGCCATATTGTTGTAACTTCTTGGTGTTAAATTCTACTTCTTTAGATTGGCAATAGACCAAACCTAATGACCTTTGCTTAGTCAGCTAGATATTTTATCTCGGTTATAAGAGTTGTCTCATTTTCTACTCCAGCACAAACCCTTGTCAGAAATTACTTCTGGCTTGCATCGTGGAATTTTTCATCAAGGAAAACTTCGTGTCAACCGCTACAATCCCTCTGAGGCCTATGTTGGCAGTGAGAGCATCGGTGAAATAATAATTCATGGACGGAGTAACATGAATAGGGCTTTTGATGGTGATATAGTGGCAGTGGAGCTCTTGCCAAAAGATCAATGGCATGAGGGAACGTCTCTTTCATTAGCGGATGATGGTACGCTGAACATATATTGAGAAATTTCATTCCAAATGTTTACATTTTCAAATGAAGTCTTTTTTGACAATGAAAGCAAGTTTTTGCCAAATGTTATTTTCACTTCTGTTATTGTCGTTCATGGCATGCCGAATTGTATGTCAAATTGGTGTAGTGCCTACAACGTTCATCTGTGAGTTGTAATTATTGGTGATTGTTATCTTGACTCTGTCACGTTTCTTCCTTCTGGGAATATTTTCATTTCTGTCAATCCAATTTATTGATAAACAACTTTTTTTTTTCCGTATTACCGTTAAAAATAAATTCAGATAATGGGAATTTATAGATTAAACCAAATTTGTTTTTATAAGCAAGCACTCTCAACTATTGTGGTACTGGTTGGTTGAATCATTTTATGGTTGTTATAGTTCACTATATTCTAACTAGACCAAGGTAAGAGATTAACTAGATGTTATATCAAGTTATCGAAGTGCTTTTGGTATCCCATATTTTGTTGCCAGTGTGGGGAAGTTAGCAAAACGATGTTGGAAATACTTTTTCTTGGTATGTCTCTTCCAAGGAGACTTTTTAATTGATCTTGGTTCCTTGTTCTGCTGCCTTTACTTTCAGAGGATGAAGAGGAAGATGTCCATTTAGTTCCAAACAGTGCTGATGATGCTCCTAGAAATATAAATGTTGCACAAGGTTCTTCTGACACGGATGTTGGTTCATGTCGTACATCTGGGCGTGTTGTTGGTATTATAAAGCGTAATTGGAATTCGTAAGTCAATATTACTTTTATATTATATTTTTCAAATAAAATTATTTACATATCTTGGGTAGACTTTCTGCATTTTTATAATCAAGTACTAGAGTCGGAAACTTTGTTGATATTTCGTTTCATTTTTTACTTTTCAAGAATTATTATACTTTACAAAGCAGGTATTTATTAATGTTATTTTGAAAATGTAAAATATTCCAAAATCCCAGGGTATGTGTTTAACTTTTGTTTTCGTTGTATCAAACAGACTTGCCCCATGAGTTGATGCATTTAACGTAGTTTTACAATCGAAAGGAAAACATCCAGTTTCAAAACTTTTTGACTTCTATCTATATTTTAGTATATTTGGACAAACATTCTTGGTTTATAGTTACATGATTTCCTGCAGTTATTGTGGTTCTTTGGAGCCAATGCCGATGCCGGCAGCTACTGGGGGTGTTGCACATGCATTATTTGTATCTAAAGATCGTAGAATTCCTAAGATTCGGATTCAAACTCGACAGCTTGGTAATCTTTTAGATAAGAGGATTATTGTGGCTGTTGATTCTTGGGATTATTTATCTCGGTATCCATCTGGTCATTATGTACGAACGATAGGTGAAATTGGTGACAGAGAGACCGAAACTGAGGTAAACTGTAAACTGATTTTAGTTGTGTATTGAATCCTTGAATTTCTATGAAGGCGGATCTTTCTCTATCATTGGTGAATAAAATCTCCCCGACAGATAAGTTGCCTAAGTTTACAATGCTTGGTATTCAAAGGGTTTCTTTTGACTGAATAATCGTTTTCATTGTCAGGTTGTCTTGATCGAGAATGATATAGATTCTAGGCCATTTTCTGCACAAGTACTGTCTTGTTTGCCACCTTTACCTTGGTCAGTGACGTCGGTAGATCTAGAAAATCCTAACAGGCAAGATCTTCGGCACTTGCGTGTATTTAGTGTTGATCCTCCAGGTATGGAACTGTCTTATGTATTGTGCTTTTCTTCTTTCAATATCCCCACATTTGTTAACCCATTATAATAACAATTCTAAAAATAATTACCATTTTATTATTATTATTATTATTATTATTATTATTATTATTATTATTATTATTTACAATTTTTGCTACTTTTGTTTATTATTTTGTTGTTGATGCCCTTCTGCAAGTGATCTATGAATTTCTTAAATGTTACTTCTAAGAAGTAATCTTAAATCTTAATTTACAACACCTCTGGTTGGTGCAGGCTGCAGAGATATCGACGACGCACTTCACTGCACACCCTTATCCAATGGACATTTTGAAGTTGGAGTCCGTATCCTATTGCACCTTTCTTTTTAATTATATCTTTCTCCGTCTCTTTTTAAGAAATATACCTCTCTCTGGACCTGAAAGTCACCAGAGTACTACGTACTCATCTTCACATTTTTCTCTTTTCTTTGTGACCTTGTTATTTGTTGTAAAATTTTGAAGCCTCTATGTGAATCTTAAACAACATTATACAGATATTGCTGATGTCACAAATTTCGTGCACCCTGGTACTCCTCTTGATGATGAAGCTACACAAAGGGGAACATCAGTCTATCTTGTTGAGCGCCGCATCGATATGCTTCCTAAGCCTCTAACAGAAGGTACATGTTCTTTTGGCTACACATGTTACACATACCAGTATTGAAGAGTATATCAAGAAGTCTTTTTGTTACTATGTTCTTTGAAGTAGTAAGTTTCTTTTTGCAGATATATGTTCTCTTCGATCTGACGTGGAGAGGCTGGCCTTTTCTGTTATTTGGGTATATGCTTTAACCATTTTAGGTTTCTAGATAATATGGACTAAAAATAAGTAAAATATAAAACCTCATTTCAAAAGCATGATATATTTTCAGATATGGACGTTGTGGTTCTCTGCTGCAAAAAAATTTGGCTGGAATGATTCTTAATATGTTCAACATCACATATATGATGTCGGTTTAAACTCGCTTTCTAGGGATGGTGCGCTCTGGGTTTTTTTTTTTCAAAAATTAATTCGCAGTTTCAAAAAATAAATGGATGCCTTCTCTTGAGTTATTCCTTCTCCGAAATTAAATTTAAGAAAGAGGTCGATTTAGGGTTCTGTAGTCATGATACCTTTTGATTTTGATAGAGTCAGGGGTCTAATAATGACCAAGCGAGAGAAATTATTACAATGAAGTGACTTCTTCAACATCCTACCCTAGCATTGTCTTTATTCATGTGTTCTTTCTTTTCAAAGCTTCGAACAATTTCCTGAATTGGTTTTTATGTAGAATAGTTTGTTGTCGTGGACTTACATCTGTATTTCCTCTGATTTCAGGAAATGACACCTGAAGCAGAGATTATTTCTACTAAATACACAAAAAGTGTTATCAAGTCCTGTGCTGCATTATCTTATATTGAAGCTCAAGCCAGGATGGATGATAGGTGGTTAACTTATGTTCTTTCTTCTTCTTTTTATCTGTTTTTCTTGGCATTCTTTGATAACCCCGCATTTTCAAGTTCAATTTGCACTGTTGATATTCTTAAGCAATTCGAGTTAAACTTGGCCACTTAATATTATAAGGACATTCCGGATTATATTACATAGTACTTTACTTATGCTCCACTTTTCAACTTTTGAGAAAAGCAACCAAGATATCAGCACCAATATCAATCAGTTGAAACAACATTAACTTTATACTTGGATGCAAACTGATATTCTTTTCCTGCTTTCCTGATTTAATTAATTTCCGTTCGCTGATGTGAACCGGTAGTCTCATAATTTTTCCTTTCAAGTTCTGTAGCAGTTCATTTTCAATATCCTTCTCAGTTCTTTCTCTAACCATTGTAAATTTCATTATATGACATTTGCAGCCGCCTTATGGACCCATTAACTACCGATCTGCGAAATATGAACGCATTAGCGAAGGTATGCTTGTATGAGAGTTGAGTGGTGCTTACTTACAGTTTTATTATGTGAAATTCCATATCATATAATTTTAACAAAATGTTAATACAGATTATGAGGCTCAGACGTATCGAAAGAGGAGCTCTAACTCTAGCTTCTGCCGAAGTTAAATTCCAAATTGACACTGAAACCCACGATCCTATGGACATTGGTATGTGATTTTAAGATAAATAAAATGTAGTAGTTCCATAATGCCATTAGTTCCACATGTACAACGTAACGTAAGTAACTACTGTGGCTGAAATTTGCTTACCCTTTCTAACTTGTGATATGAGTACATGTGATTCAAGTGGCACTCATAAATAAGAAAACTCCCATCTATTAGATAAGAAAACTCCCATATATTAGATAAGAAAACTCCCATCTTTCCATGCTCGAAACCTTTCTTTGAGGCAAAAGACATTCCAACAACCACAACATGTGCTAACTGAATGCTACCCAAAGCTGTCTGCAGTTGAGTTGAGATATATCATATATTTTGCTTCAGAATTGGGAACTTCTTGGTTGCCCGATCCCAAATCTGATAGGCTCAGTAGAATAGTACCATATGAGAAAAGGGTACTCGAACCGAGCATACAACATCTAGATCATCTCAACTCGTTCCCCGTTGGTTTTGAGTTGGACGACCACAAACTTAACAAGTTACACTGCAGTCTGCGATGTTGTGAATATATTTCTCAGGATTAATATCAATTTGGGTGTATCCCAAACTATGGATTTCATGTTACGTTTCTAGGAGGACAGTAATTGAATGCTAGAATAAATAATTATTTGTTTCCATCTCCCCTTTGACAGTATGTCGTGAAAGAGTGAGTTTCGGCATAGTTCTCTTAACTTCTACCTGCAAAAGAATTTGAGATCTCATGCTCCCTTTCTAGGGTGACAGTGATTGGATGCTACAATATAAAAAATTGTTTATATCCATTTCCCCTTTGACAATATGTCGTGAAAGAGTGAGTTTTGGCTTAGTTCTCTTAACTTCTACCTGCAAACGATTTTATCCATAGACTCATAGAGCTCATGGTCCTTTCGTATAGGTTTTGTTATTGTGTACCGCTGCCGTTTCTTGGAAATTTAGGAAGTGTACATCCTGAATGTGCAACTGATAAGGCTATTGCTTCCGTTTAATACTTCATACTTTGCTTCTTGTAGTTACAAAATGGTCTGAGATTTCATTTCATATACTATCACCAGTACAACGTATTGCTTAGATTTACTTCATTTATCTATTTATTTCTTAATTCTACTGGTTTCCGCAGGAATGTATCAAATTCGAGAGGCTAATCAGATGGTTGAGGAGTTTATGCTTGCTGCTAATATTTCAGTTGCGGAAAAAATCTTGAAACATTTTCCTGTGTGTTCACTACTCAGGTACAGTGCTAATTACTTACCTCGTCATGCTACACACTGAAGGTTTGGTTCTGTTGCGTTTTGCCCTACTGGGAAATTGATTGGTAGACTTGAAGAAGCAATCCTTTGAAATCAATTTTTTTTTTTTACAATAACTATTCCATAATTTCATTGGTGCACATTCAGGTAAGATGACCTATTACCTATACACTATGAATTCAAACAAAAAATTAGTGGCTATATGCCTCTTTCAGCCTAAAGGAATTGTCCACTTTTCTGAGCTTCTTTTGTTATTCTTAATATGTAACTGAACTTAGTTTGACATGGATTTAGGCGTCATCCAAGTCCAACCAAAGATATGCTTGAGCCTTTGCTGCGTACTGCAACTGCTGTTGGTCTGGGATTGGACGTGTCATCTTCAAAAGCTCTCGCTGATTCACTCGATCGTGCTGTGGTATGATTATTTGAATCCCAGTTCAACAATATCCTCCAAGCGTTACTTAAAGTGGCCAACTTCATAATGTCTTTTACGTTTTAGAAATGGGTTTCTTCCGTTTTATCATCAGAAGTTGTCTATAATTGAATAAATTTACTCAAATATAAAAGATATTCTACAGGCTGATGATCCATATTTTAATAAACTTATCCGGATATTAGCAACTAGATGCATGACGCAGGTAAAATTTTCACACATAGCACAACTAAGCTCTAATTACAATTTAGACTCGTTTTTTTTTTTTAGCGTTTCTGACCTGTTCATTTTTTCCCTGGTTTACACATTTAGGCAGTTTATTTCTGTAGTGGGGATCTCACTCCTCCAGAATTCTTGCATTATGGTCTTGCGGCTGCTCTTTACACTCATTTCACTTCTCCAATTCGAAGATATGCAGGTTAGTAATTAGCTTATCAATAAAAATAAAATTTCCGGCCTTGAAAACGCCTTCTGATATCATATGCATCTTGTACTTGAGATGTGATAATCCGAGTTGGTAACCTTCACTTTCGTGCAGATGTCATTGTGCACAGGTTGCTTGCCGCAGCTTTGGGGATTTACAAGCTTCCACCAATATTCCAAGACAGGCCTCAACTTACCAGCATTGCTGACAGTAAGATAATGTTTCTGTCAAAGCCTTTTATTTTTACTTCTTACGCACAGAAGGCCATAATATAGTGCAGATTCTTGATTCCCCTTTCCGAGTTTATGTCACTTGTTGCTATGCACATTACTGATGCTTGCCATATTCCAAATTATGTTTTTTTTATTCGTTTCAGTTTTTCAGAATTTACTAAATCCAAATTATGCATATATGGCTCTTTCCAGATTTAAATTATCGTCATAGGAATGCCCAGATGGCAAGTCGGGCCTCAGTTGAGCTGCATACACTCATCTTTTTCAGGAACCGGTGTGTTTCACCTCATCTCATCTCTCTCTCTCTCTCTCTCTCTCTCTCTCTCTCTCTCTCATATCTCTCTCGTATATATCTTTTTTATATATGTCTCTCTCGTCTAAATCTCTTTTATCTCTCTCTCTCTCTCTCTCTAAGTAGAAATTGTCTTTTTTCTTGCAGGCCTACAGATACTGAAGCAAGAATAGTGAAGATAAGATCCAACGGTTTTATTGTCTTTGTGCCCAAGTATGCTTTCTATAATTTCTTTTAATCTTTTCCTCACAACCATTTAAATGGCCAATGTATCAAACTACGGGAATATTATGGGAGTCTAATACTGCACTTGAGAGAAACCAGAATTTACTACAGTAATATACTAATATATTGATAGGAGGCGAGCTCCAATTGCTTAAATCAATTAGAAGTTTAGCCCAGCCTGCTGCCTGCTTCAATCGCTTAAAGCCCGAAGGAGAAGGCTAACCTACGAACTGAACCATAATGTCGAAATACATATTTGTAAAATAGCTTGATGCCTGACCCTTGAATGTCTTCTTATATTTTGAAACTGATGACTATAACATTGTTGAAATGTCACAGGTATGGTATAGAAGGGCCAGTGTACTTAACATCGAGAGAAGAGAAGGGTGGAGGAGAATGGTTTGTGGATGAGGAGCATCAGAAGGTAAGGAAGATGGATGGTAGCATTAGTTATAGCGTTTTACAAGCAGTCAGAATTCACATGGAAGTTGTCGAACCACAACCCAATCGACCGAAGCTCCAACTCACTCTCATTTAGAAGATAAGTATTCACACTCCCCTCAAAACTTGTTCAATTGAAACAGAAGAAATCAATACATGGAATCCATAGAAAGTTTTTATAGTTTCGGTAACCTGCAAGTAAAACTTCAGTAAGTAGTAATCAGCTCCAACCCTTTTGTCTTATCACAGGGTTGAAGTATAGGACCTAATTAATATGTATTCTGTTCACCTTACTGAGAAGTTAAGTTTATCGTAAGAATTACGAAATTGCATTGGAAACCACGGCAAATTCTGTTTCAGTTATCTGCTAGCATTTGTTTGTAGCATTGTACCAGAAATTACAGTTGTTTATATCATGCCGAGTTTGCGATATGCTTATACCAGGTTGGAATTGTATTTTCTCTCCCTCTCTATACTATTTTTTTTTTGAGAATTCGACTACGGTCTACGTTAGTCGTTACAAGGCATTGATGCATCATGGAGATGTAATGAGCACGATAACTGCCTAATTTAAACTGAGACAGAAAGAGGCCTGAAGCCCGACAACGAAGAGGCCTAAAGCCCGACAAATTTTTACATTATTCATAGCCTAAATTACATAGGATAAATCTTTGATGGCAACTTTTCCACCGAGACTCGATCCCATGACCTCATGGTCTTAAGAGGGGTGTCCAACTGTTACACCAGAGGATGGTGGACCTACTACTATTATTTCTATTGTTTTGGGAAGCGGTTGAGTAGCAATGGTTGCATCAAAAAGAAAAAAGAGTAGCAAATAGCAATGGATTTTTTTTTTTTTTTTGTTAAAAGAAGCAATGGATCTTATTATTAATTAAGTGCGGAGGCAGTCAAACAAGAAACAAACACCCAACCCTAATGTTGGATTTAAATCAAACAAGGATGATGAAGAAGAAAAAACAAGATAGTATCTAAAATTGGTAGGTATTGTGATTATTGTATTTGTAGTCTTATATATGTACTAAAACTAAACCAATGCATGGGTATAAGGAAGTGAGATTTGTATTAATATCAAAGTACACTATATTCCAATATACACTTTTTCTCTTATACAAGGAATGAATGGTGGAGGGTATTTATAACCCTTTCCATGCATTCACAATTCCAACACGTAAGGGACTAATGTGGAGGGAAATGGGATGCTAATAGGCACCTCATGCTTGCATGAGTGAGGTGGATGATAAAGTTTCTATGGTGGAGGCACCTCATATTTGAGATAAGCTTTCCATGGGCAGCCAACTAATGCCCCATAACAAGTTTTCTATGGGCAACCACTTAATGCTCCATAACACTCCCCCTTGGATGACCATCATTCTCTTTGTAATAACTATCTCTTCAAAATCTTGTCAGCAAAAACCCAGTGGGACAAAAATATGACAAAGAAAAGAGCACAATGCTGAAAACAATGAGACATATAAGTTACGCTATATCTGCCTCGTTAAAACCTTGCCAGAAAAACCCATTGGGATAAAAACTGGACGAAGGAAAAAGAGTACAGAGCGTAGATATCCAGTACTAGTGATGCGAAAATCTTCATAGATGATATTCTCCCCCTGATGAATATCATATCTTAGACCGATGTAATCTTATACCATAAGATTATTCAAACTCCGCATTCCAATGCCATGTACTAGTTTTCTGAACGTTGTAGTAGGCAAAGACTTGGTAAACAAGTCGGCATAATTTTCACATGATTGTATCTTCTGAATATCAATTTCGCCATTCTTCTGTAGATGGTGCGAGAAAAATAATTTAGGTGAAATGTGTTTTGTTCTGTCACCTTTAATATATCCTTCCTTAATTTGAGCAATGCAAGCCGCATTATCTTCGTAAATAATGGTAGGTGATTTTGTAATCCCAGGGAGATCGCATGAAAGTCTAATATGACTAATAATAGACCTTAGCCATACACATTCTCTGGTAGCTTCATGAAGAGCAATAATCTCCGAGTGGTTAGAAGATGTAGTAGGCATACTTTGCTTACTTGATCGCCAAGAGAAAGCTGTACCACAACTACTAAAAACATAGCCTGTTTGTGAAATTCCTTTATGTGGATCAGATAAATATCCTGCGTCGGTATATCCTATCACTTGTGAACCATCAGAGGAATTCTTCGAATAGAATAACCCCATGTAAGTAGTTCCTCGAAGGTATCGGAGAATATGCTTTACTCCCATCCAATGTCGTTTTGTTGGTGCCGAACTGAATCTGGCCAATAAATTTACTGCAAAAGAAATGTCAGGTCTAGTACATTGAGCCAAATATAATAAAGCACCGATTGCACTTAAATATGGTACTTCAGGACCAAGTAGTGCTTCATTATCTTCTTTAGGACGATATGGATCTTTTACAGTATCAAGAGATCTGACAACCATTGGAGTACTAAGAGGATATGAAGTGTCCATGTGAAATCTTTTCAAGACTTTTTCAGTATATAAATTTTGATGAACAAGTATGCCACTTGTGCTCTTCTCAATTTGTAAACCAATGCAGAATTTTGTTTTTCCAAGATCTTTCATCTCAAATTCTTTCTTCAAATATTCTGCAGCTTTTGAGACATCTTCAACTGTCCCAATTAAGTTTATATCATCAACGTATATTGCAATGATAGCAAATCCAATATTTGATTTCTTGATGAACACATATGGACAAATAGGATCGTTTACATATCCTTCCTTGGTCAAGTATTCACTGAGACGATTGTACCACATTCGTCCTGATTGCTTTAAACCATATAAAGCTCTATTAAGTTTAAGTGAATACATGACACGTTGTTTTCCTTCAGGTAACTTGAAACCTTCAGGGACTTTCATATAAATATCTGTATCTAGATTGCCATATAGATATGCAGTAACGACATCTAGTAGATGCATATCGAGTCCTTCTTGAGCGGCTAGACTGATTAAATATCTGAATGTAATGGCATCCATAACAGGAGAATATGTTTCCTCATAATCTATCCCAGGTTTTTGTAGAAAACCCTGTGCCACAAGTCGTGCTTTGTAGCGAACGATTTCGTTATTTTCATTGCGTTTTCTCACAAAAACCCATTTGAACCCAACTGGATTTACATCCTTAGGTGTGAGGACCACTGGTCCAAAAACACTACGCTTATTGAGTGAATCTAGCTCTGCCTGAATTGCATCTTTCCATTTCGACCAATCAGGTCTTTGTCGACATTCCTCAATAGAGTGTGGTTCATAATCACCATTCTCTTTCAGAATTGAGGTTGTCACTGCAAAAGAAAATACCTCGTCAATAAGTGTTTCATTTCGGTCCCAAACTTCTTTTGAGCATTCATAATTCATAGAGACTTCCTCATTATTTTGTATCTCTGCTTCATCAAAGGCTTTACCCTCTTCAAGGGGTATTTGTTCAGAAAGTGTTGGTGTATCATTTATAGTCTCTTCTAGAGAACTATTATTTTGTGATTGGTTCTTCCTCTTTCTCGGAATAATATCTTTAGAACCAATTGGTCGTCCACGTTTCTGACGTGGCTTAGACGACTCATTTGCTATAGCAGTTTCTCCTGGTCCTTTAGGAACATTAATTCGTGCACGAGCATTAACAGCAGGGATATATGATTCTGTTACCCTTGCAGCATCATTAAATGCATCTGGTAGTTTATTTGCAATGCCTTGCAAATGTATTATCCTTTCTACTTCTAGTTCTGACTGACTAGTTCGAGGGTCTAGATAAGACAAACTCTCTGTATGCCAACATAAATCATTTTGTTTATTATCTGATGTAGACGGATTTTCTCCCCCTAATGGTGGGAAAATTGTCTCATCAAAATGACAATCTGCAAAACGTGCGGTAAAAGTATCACCTGTCATAGGTTCGAGATATCTTATAATAGATGGTGAGTCAAAACCAACATATATACCCAGCCGCCGCTGAGGTCCAAATTTAGTACGTTTTGGAGGTGAAATAGGGATATGCACCGCACACCCAAACATACGTAAATGTGTAATATTTGGTTGATGACCCAAGACATGTTGTAACGGAGAATAATCATTTGCTCTGGGCCGAAGACGGATCAAAGTTGCAGCATGTAATATTGCAGATCCCCATGCCGAAATAGACAATTTAGTTTTCATCAACATTGGTCTTGCAATTAGTTGTAGATGTTTTATGAATGATTCTGCTAGACCATTCTGGGTATGAACATACGCTACAGGATGTTCAAGATCAATACCAGCTGCCTGACAGTAAGCATCAAAAGCCTTTGATGTAAATTCTCCTGCACCATCAAGACGTATCTTTTTGATAGGAAAATCTAGAAAATGAGCACGTAGTCTAATAATCTGAGCTAGTAATCGTGCAAAAGCATTATTACGTGTTGATAAAAGATTAACGTAAGACCATTTGGTAGATGCATCAATTAATACCATAAAATATCTAAATGGTCCACATGATGGGTGAATAGGACCACAAATATCTCCTTGAATCCTTTCCAAAAATTTAGGAGATTCCATATGAACTTTTGTGAAAGATGGTTTTACAATCAATTTACCAAGAGAGCAGGATTTACAATTAAAATCCTTAGTTATCAGAAACTTCTGGTTCTGTAATGGGTGTCCTTGAGAATTTTGGATTATTCTACTCATCATGGTAGATCCAGGATGTCCCAAACGATCATGCCAAAGTGTCACCACACTAGGGTCGTAAAGCTTCTGGTTTACGACAATATATGATTCAATCGTTTTTATCCTTACAAGATACAGTCCAGAAGAAAGAGTCGACAGTCTCTCTAAATCATGCTTCTTGCCAGAAGTATTTGAAGTAATATATAAATATTCTTCATTATTTTCATCTCTAATCTCAATGTGGTAACCATTTCGACGAATGTCTTTAAAGCTTAATAAATTTTTCAAAGACTTGGTTGAAAACAATGCGTCTTCAATGGTTATTTTCGTACCATGCGGTAATATTATAGTTGCTCTACCAGAGCCTTCAATGAGACTAGATGAACCAGCGATTGTTATCGCATTAGCCTTGTGTAACTTTAAGGTTTCAAAATATTTATTGTTTCGAAAGATAGAGTTTGTAGTTCCGCTATCAACTACACATATATCCTCATCATCCTTTGATATTGTCTTTTTGTAATCCATACCTTTTGTACACAAAAATAAGACATAAGATTATAATATATTTGTATTATATGAACATGACAATATATTACATTAATTATTTAAGAAACAAAGTAATATATACAAATATAGCACTATTCTGGGAAAATTTTGTCAAACTCTTCATCAAGTAGTTTGTCAAATTCAGCGGGAGGTAGATGATCAAAACTACCATCGTATATATCTCTTTCGGCTGCTGGGACACAATCTTTTAGAATCTCCAGATTACCGCCGTAATCAACAGGAAATAACTCGGTTTGTGATTCAGTATGATGAATTTCCACTTCATCAACTAGAAAATCAGACACATCTAATCCAGTGTTATAGGAGGAACCACCTATCTCCATCTGGTTCATTTCTGTATTCGTCGTTGATTTCTTTAACGACGCTTGATAAAGATCTACCAGATGTTTTGAAGTTTTACAGGTCCTTTGCCAATGACCTGTCATGCCACATCTATAACATGATTTAGTTTGCATTTCAGATGGTTCATTTAATTCCCTTTTTCCTTTGTCTTGTCGACTAAATGGATGATGTCTAGTACTCGAGTTATTATAACGTCCTCGACGACCACGACCGTAACCACGACCACGTCCACCAGAGTGGTAGCCACCATCTCTGTTATTCCAACTTTGACTGTTCCCATGACCGCGTCCTCCAGAGTGGTAGCCACCATCTCTGGAATCTAATTGGTGATCGTTGCCACGACCACGCCCTCTAGAGTGGTAGCCACCACCTCTATTATTTTTGTTGTGATCGTTGTCACGACCACCTCGTCCATAAGATGTCACATAGGTTTCAGATACTTCTGAATAACCTGTTGGACGAGCCTCTTGGTTTTTCATAATAACTTCTCTATTTTGTTCCGCAACAAGTAGACAAGAGATTAAATCAGAATGATATTTAAAATTCATATTTCTGTATTGTTCTTGCAGGTTCATGTTAGATACATGAAAAGTAGAAAATGTTTTCTCCAACATTTGTTCTTCACTAACAGGAAAACCACAATGTGCCAATTTTGTCGTTATTTTAAACAAAACAGAACTATACTCAGAAACAGTTTTATAATCCTGCAGTCTCAGATGCAACCAATCATTTAAAGCCTTAGGAAGGATAACTCTTTTTAAATGGTCAAAACGTTTCTTTAAACCGGTCCATAACAATAAAGGGTCTCTCATATTTAAATATTCCGACTTTAGATCTTCACATAGATGGTGTCGGATAAAATTCAGTGCAGCCGCACGATTCTGAGAAGTTTCATTATTTCCCTCTGCTATGGTTTTCTTTAGATTCCTTTCCTCTAAATGAGATTCAACATCAGGAGCCCAATTAAGATAGTTTCTTCCTGTTAGGTCAAGAACTGCAAAATTTATATTAGTTAGATTCGACATTTGAAAAGTAATAACACAACTTACTTTGATTTTCAAACGGTCTTCAAGACAACCCTTCGTCTATAACTGGAATTATTTCCCCACTTGGTTAGAGCCTCGTGCTGATAACGTATTGTGATTATTGTATTTGTAGTCTTATATATGTACTAAAACTAAACCAATGCATGGGTATAAGGAAGTGAGATTTGTATTAATATCAAAGTACACTATATTCCAATATACACTTTTTCTCTTATACAAGGAATGAATGGTGGAGGGTATTTATAACCCTTTCCATGCATTCACAATTCCAACACGTAAGGGACTAATGTGGAGGGAAATGGGATGCTAATAGGCACCTCATGCTTGCATGAGTGAGGTGGATGATAAAGTTTCTATGGTGCAGGCACCTCATATTTGAGATAAGCTTTCCATGGGCAGCCAACTAATGCCCCATAACAAATTTTCTATGGGCAACCACTTAATGCTCCATAACAGTAGGTAGTTTATTTTGTTGTTACATAAAACATTTTATTCCCTTTGAAGTTATTCCGTTGTTTGGCCTGTTATGGCCGGCCTGCAGTTGTTTTTGTATGGTAAACTACACAACACTTTGCTCAACAAGATGGGTGTGACGGAATGAAGTAAACCAAGAAAAACAATAAACATTACTAAGAACACAGAGATTTACGTGATTCTGATGGTGAGACTTGCTCCATGTCGAATAACGACGCGATGATTTCCGCTATGATAAGAAAACAAGTTACACAACAGATTTTGTAAGAATGAATATCTTATTCCCAAGGTTTTAGTTTATATATACCACTAACGCCCTGATCTCACCGACACACTGCTTAACCGACTCTCTTTTAATTTCCAAAATATAAATGAATATCGTTAGCATTAGTAATGACATTAACATGAGACTTGCTTAGCACACCAACCCTGTCGTGGAGATCAACCTTGCTAAACGAGTCTAAAATTTCGTGCCGAAGCTTCAAAGTGGGTTAGCAGATTGCAAGTTGGGTTAGATATCAACCCATATTCAAGACACTTCAACAAGTTCAAAATCAAGTCTAAAATTTCGTGCCGAAGCTTCAAAGCGGGTTAGTAGATTGCAAGTTGGGTTTGATATCAACCCATATTCGAAACAAGTTCCAAATCAATTCTAATGACATAGGAAGTTTCTCCAATTCTTCAGAATCATATGTATAGTCAAACAACTATATTCACGCTTGAAATGACCTCATAAAAAACTGGTCATACAAATCGATCGTTTTAACTTATGGTTAACCCCTACGACCCTACTTAACGTAAAATTGAGGCTCATTTTTTTTGAGAGAAGGCATTGGTACATCGTGAAGATGTGATGAGCACGATAACCGCTTTTATTTAATGTACATTTATAATATTCTATAGTAATGTTGCTTATCACGCCTGGTCGAGCCGCTCTGACCTTGAAAAGAACGACGACACTAGCTTGAATCTTGTCTGAGCTGAGAGTAGGCCCGTGCCTGCTAAACCCGGACTGTCCCACTATATTCAAATTTAAAAAAAAAAAACATTTTTTTAAAAAAATAAACTAATAACTTACCGAACAAACATAAAAGATAAGAGGTAAATTACAAACTCACCAAATAATAAATTACAAACTTATCGAAAATTCTTATGGGATATATAAATTATTACAAACTTACTTGAAAATAAGATATATAAATTACAAACTTACCCAAAAATAAATCACAAATTAACTTACCCAAAAAATTACATTCTGTAATCCTTAATCCTTAGTATTTTAAGAGAAAATAAAGATCTTATGAGATGTAATTGACATTACTTAATCTTTAATAAGTGATAAAGAAATGAGTCTTGTCGGACTTTGCCCCAACTCGGGCTCACTATCTGACGCCAGACCGGACTGATCTGTCGGGATACCTAGGATAAAACTTGGATTGGCCTTGTGACGCCCCAAGCCTTAGCAGTTATCCATATCGTCCTGGCTTTTACCACCACAAGTCCAAGCCCACACGTACGGAGTTTTGTTTTTGGCGAAGGCTCCACAAGCCCATCCAAAAGGATCGATACTTACCAAGCTTGAGCGTGCACTAATAGCTCAGACTTCGAACACCCACATCTAAGAATCATCGACTCTGATATTACTTGTAATGCCTATAACTCAGGCTTCGAACACTCTCGCGAACGATGTGAAATATCACAATCCCTCCACCCTCAACGAAGAATCGTCTTTAGCTCAGATACCAAGCCCTTAGCAATTATCGATACTGTTTCCGCCTTTACCACCCTATGTCCTAAGCCCACAGGTACGGTGTTTTGTTCTTGATGGAGGCTCCACGAGCTCACCAAAAATGTCTAGGTACTTACCATACTTGGTCGTACACTTATAGCTCAGACCCCGGACACTCTCCTGAACAATGTGGGACTAACACAGACCTTAAGCAACAATGTTCTATACTATAGTATTTGTGTTGTACTTTGTTTTTGTTAATTATTGTGATTGCAAATTCTTTCTATTTGATATATAATATCGCTCCCCTTGATTAATTCTAGATTCGCCACTAATTATATATATTTGGTGTTTCTGATATTGCTTTTCAATTTATTTCCTTGGTAAAAGTATATAGCCTTTACCAATAAGCCATCTTGATATCACTCATTAGTTGCTTCAAAGATAATTTATAACTAAAACAAAGTCAATAATTAAAATTAAATTAATCAAGGGAGAATATTAGTTAAGCTAAACTGTTTATTAAAAAAGGACAGTGTTCTTGATCTCTTTGATTAAACAATTTTATCATGGCAACTATTCGCATTAAAATAATATTTGCTCGTAGACAAAAATATAATTCCAGAGTCTGCATTTTTTATATTTTAGGCAGCTCATAAGTCATAAGCTAATCATGTTATTAATAAAATAGATTTCATCCATGTTAACTTGAGGAATCTCTGTTAGCAACTACAGTAATTTCATAGTACATGTTGCCAAATTCTCTTCTCATGAATGTTTGAATGGAAACACAATGTTGTGGAAGTAGGTTTAGACTTGGGTCCATTAGCTATTCCTTTTTGTTGCAAAGGGTCCATTAGCTTTTTTTTTTTTTTTTTTTTGTTGAAAACGGGTCCATTAGTTTCGTCCAAAGAGGTATCTCAATTTTTAAGTCGGCCATATACTTATTGGCATCGTTAAGTTGGCACCTTTACACTTTTCTTAAACTCGCGTTAAATGCTAAAGATTGGACAATCGAAGGAGATACTATTTTCTGTTGGGTAACTTTTTAGCTCTCAGTTTGTGATAGACGAACATTTTTATCCTCAATTGCATTCAGGTTGACCTTTAATTTTTCTTTTTCTCAATTATGCCCTTCTAGTATATGTCATTTATTTCGTTTCTGTTTATGTATTTTCTTTCATTATTATTTCTTCGTAGCTCCTTCATTGCATCTCTTAATCTCCACCACTAACGTCGTCGACAAAGGATTATCGGTCTTCTAACACTCTCAAAAACACAAAAAGTCTTCTCTTATTTTTCTTCTAGTTTGTTTGAAAGGTTTCAAAGATTCTTCTTTCGTCAGGGTTCCTTTCGGCGAAAGAAAAGAACCATAGTCATGACGAAAGAGACTGATGTTTGATGTTAGAGGGAGAGAGAGAGAGAGAGAGAGAGAGTATGCGTGGTGATGGTGGCAGTGGAAGGAGAGAAGAAGAAGAAGAAGAGAGAAAAATCTTTTAAAATTTTTTCAATAGAGATCGTCTATGCCCTCCGCTAGTGATGGTAGTAATGGAGAAAAAGAGATGAAGTAGAGGAGAGAGATATAAACCTTGAAGGTTAATCAGAACACAACAATGGATTGATATTAAGAGTAAAGGGAGATTGAATATGGGGTTATTAGGCTAACCATAACCCTTAGAGAATGTGGGGGACATAAATCTTATTTGATTGAGATTCACTTTCATTTATGACAAAAATGAAGCTTTCCTATTAGTTTAAATCTAAAGTTCGATGACTTGAACACTTAAAGATCTTCGAGTGGACACCCTAACTTTAAAGTGTCACTAAAATAACTACCTCTACATTATCTTAGAGTTCCCAAATCGAGTGTCGTAATTTAAAATCTTTGTTTTTTTTATTTGGCACTCTGAAGTCAAAGTTGAGCCTCCTATTGAAGACATTCTTTAATGTAATATATGACTTTTATAATATTTACGTTGGAGAAGTCTGTTTTTTTTTTTTTTTTTTTTTTATTAAAGTATCACTAAATGTCCGCTAGAAAAATTACACTATAGCAATCTACTTTTGAGTTTCACATATAAGATTTTTAGAGTTTTTGTTTTGTTTCAACTAAGATAAAAAGCTTCTCAACAAAAAAAAAACTAAGATAAAAAGTTTGGGAATGCGTAAAATAAAATCAGTCAAGTTATAAAGATGTGTTGTGACCAATCCTCGCATCTGTGGTGAGACGGAATTTGATGTTCCCCTTCAGAAGTTAAATACCTCTTCTCTAGCGTGACTTTTTAAAACCATAAAATCCAAAATGTCAAGCGAACAGTATCACTAACGGATTAGAAGACTGGTGTGTATTTTCCTCTAACAAGATAAAGCGTTATAGGTGATAATGGTGTCTGACGGCGTCAACACTCTCCCACTCTCTCAGTTAGTCTAAATAAATTCAAGAGTGAAGGAGGAGAGTAGGAATGGGGATTTTTAATAAATAAACAGAAAAAAGAGAAAATGTTGGATAAAACGCTGCGGTGAAAATCACGCTTTATCATCGATTTGGTAAAACCACTTAAAAACCAGACCCCGACCAGACTCAGACCCAGACCTTCTTCTCCATCTTCCATGCCTCCTCTTCCTCCTCGATCCATGGTTTCCTTAACTTTACAAACCCTAGTTTCTTTCTTTTTGAGTTTTATCTTCATCTGATCCGAAGTCAGATAGAGTCTTGGAAGTACTTTGGGTTAGATTTCGTATCTGGGTTTTCTTCAAAATCCATAAATTGTTCAAGATTTTTTGCTCATAACTACTTTAAATTGTTGAATGCTGTTGATTTTTTCACAACTCTACTCAGTTTTTGACAGTCATGGCTAGACGTCACGGTTGGCAACTTCCTGCTCATACATTTCAGGTAATGTTGTTCCCTCTTTTGATTCAGTCATGGGGAAAATGGATGGATAGATGACTACCCTTTTGTTTCTTCAGATCTTTGAGTTTGTTATTTGGTTCTCTAATTAAGTACTGAATTTGGGATTTAATTAGTTCTAGATTAGTTAGTTGTTGATTTTCTTTCTAAGATTAGTACCACATTAAGTGGTTCTTAGCAAATTGAACTATGGGTTGTGTTAATGGATTACTTTTTTGGACTAGATTAATAGATTACTTCCTATTGAGTGAGATTTACTTGTTTTGGGTAGTTATCTTTTGTTTGCCACACTTCAATAGTATCTGATTCTAAATCCCATTTTTTCTATCGCGTAAATTAACTATAATGTGTTTACATTGATCGAACAAACCATAACTTCCTTGGTCGAGTGATATTTTCTTGTGGGTATACCTCATCAGCTCATTCGCTGCAATGGAATCGTTAGCCATCATTTGTTTTTATGATGTTGAGTTAAATTATGCGAGTTCCAGTATTGGTAAGGGAAATGTTAATTTATTCGTTGAACTGATATTGTAATGTTGTTTTTGTTTCTGCTGTAGGTTGTAGCCATAACGGTTTTCTCGCTTCTAGTTGTTGCATTCTATGCATTTTTTGCTCCATTTCTTGGAAAGAACATTTATGAATATGTGGCTACGGGCATTTACTCTTTCTTGGTAGGTTGACTGGTTGAGTTATTTGGATTAAATAATTGCATTTTGGAGATGTCTCTATTATTTGTAGCTATTCGCTTTCCCAAGTGATCTTTATTGTTCGAACTTTCTTTTCAGGCGCTTTCCGTATTTGTTCTCTACGTTAGATGCACAGCCATTGACCCTGCTGATCCTGGAATTCTTATTAGAGGCGACGAGCAATCCACATATAGGTCACAAAATGAAGCCGAATTGCCTGGTTTGTGATTTTTTCTTAAAGATAATTGATACTCTAATTAGAGGTTATTTACAGTCATTAATTGGTAATCGCCAGGGATATTGGACCAAACATTGATCTGATTGGATTATCTGAAAATGAGTATCTAGTGGCCCATTTCATGGTCCAAAGGTATACAAGGAAAATGTCAGGGTATATTCTCTATGATTATATAGGGAGATATTTTTATCTCGTGTATCTTTTGGCTTCTCGTCTTGGGGTGCTCCTTGGTGGTTATACATATATAACCAACGAGAAGTAAAGCCTCTTGAATTGTTAGTGTTCCAATATGATAGGAGGAAACCACTTTTAGTAAAACAACACTTCCTCAAATTACTTGTTCTTCATACTGTTTCATGTTATGCAATCAGGGAATGCATCTTCAATTGAAGAGCCGAGCAAGATAGGGCTGAAGAATGGAGAACAATCCAATCGTCATAATTCAAGTTGTTGTTCAACATTAGGAGGCATTTTTTGTGGTTGTTTTGTAAAAGAGGATTGCCGTAATGATGAGGATTATTTGCAGCAACAAGCTGGTGAAGAGGATGCCTTGTTTTGCACATTGTGCAACGCTGAGGTGACTATCTCCCCTACTGTTCTTTCATCCTTAATAGAGCCACATATTTAAAGTTCTCACACTTTCGAGTCTTAAAATTGGCCATTCTACTTGAGAAATCTAAAACCGGAATACAAGGTTATGAACATGAATTTACTTTAGAGATACAGAGTTATCTTATGGCACATAAATAGTCTGTTCTCATTCTTTTATTCTTTCTATCATTTAATACTGCAGATCCAGTTAGAATCGTATTGTTAATTGTATGACATAGATTATGAACATATAGTATATGATTCCATCTCACGTCCTAGTTTGGCTTTGATTTAACAGTTTTTCCTATTGCACCCACAAAATTGCTATATCTGGTCCAACCTATTGGCTCCTGTAAAATAGAAAAAATTGAACTCATGTGGTAATTTGTCTTTCATAGGTGCGTAAGTTCAGCAAACATTGCAGAAGTTGTGACAAATGTGTTGATGGATTTGACCATCATTGTCGGGTATGTAACTATTATTTCTGATTGTGCCATGAGAGAGATTCCTCAATTCATGTTCTGCGTGAGAGTGCTTGTTAAAACTCTAGTATCTATTCCTATTTCAGATAGTACTCTATCTTCATTGACTGCATTATAGATGGGCCAAAAAAGCAGGTGTTAGTAAAAGAGAGAAAAAAGAAAGAGTAAAGCCTTGCTCTGAAGATTTTGCAATTTTACGCATCCATGTGACCGAGATGAGATCCGGGGGGGGGGGGGGGGGGGGGCTACCGTGTCTTCAACTGTTGATTCATGTTCTTTTTGAGGCATACACTGAACTTGATTTGTTAAATTCTAACCACCTTTCTGGTGCCTGTTGCAGTGGCTAAACAATTGCGTAGGGAGGAAAAATTACATCACTTTTATTTCCCTTATGGCATTCAGTCTTGTTTGGGTAAGTAGTAAAAACTGTGTTATCGTTTGCTTTACTAATTAGAAAGTAAACTTCTAGCTTTTTCAATATTCAAATACGATTGTTTCTCCTGTTTCTGTTTTTAGCTCGCGTTTGAATGCGGAGTCGGTATTGCTGTCATGGTTCGGTGCTTTGTTTATAGAAAGGCTACTGAAAATCAGATAGCTGACAGGCTCGGAGCTGGGTTCTCCCGCCCCCCATTTGCTACTGTGGTGGTACGTATCTAGTTTCAGTGTTTTAAGTTTCATTTCTACAGAGGCAAGGTCTGGACTCTTTTTTTCAGACTATTGGAGATGATTCAAATTTAACAACAAAATATTGGAGTAACCTTTTAGTATATCGATTTAGGACTAAAATTAGCTCTTATCTTTCTCATTCCCTCTCCCTGCTCCCTGAAATGTATAACGGAAGCTTATATGTGCTAGACTAGTCTAAAAAGATTTGGTTAAGTGTTTAAATATCATCAATTTCTATGAGGTTTGTTGGTTGATACTTGGGTTTTCCGTATTTACATTTTACATGAACCTCAAATCAGTATGTTTATCACTGCTATCCTCTATTTCAGGCATTGTGCACTTTTGTTTCTTTTCTGGCTACTGTGCCGTTGGGAGAACTTTTCTTTTTCCATATGATTCTGATTCGAAAGGTAACTTAAAATATCCTCCAACTTATCTCTCCGATTCAGTTAGATTCTCTTACGTGGACATGAAAACTGAATATCTTTTCTATAGGGGATTACAACATATGAGTATGTGGTTGCGATGCGAACACAAAGTGAACCACCTGGACCTTCTATCGATGGAGGTCTCGAGCAGCAAAGCCTCCCATCTTCACCAACCAGCTCAGCTGTAACTGCCATTAGTGGAAGAAGCTCTCTTGGTATGGGCTTACAATATAAAGGTGCTTGGTGTACACCCCCTAGAATTTTCATGGACCATCAGGTATTCTTCTCCTTCCCTTTCTCAAGATTCCTAAGTTTTCACAAAAAATACCTCTTGATATAGAAAAGGATAAAATGGCCAAAACTCCCTAGGCGAAAATTTCTTTTGTAAAATAGGATCATATGTTTTCATAGGCTTCTGCTCCCTAGATTTGCACAGGTTTTACACAGTTTGCATAGTTCGTACAGGCTTTACATAAGTAGCCCAAGCAAAAAAATTGTTGACATGCGTTTTTAATCAATACCTAAAACTGGAAAATGCCAATGTATGGAAAGCTACATCTTCGAAAGTCAGTATCTAAGTTCACCCCCGTCGTTCATTATTGTGTTTAGTTCTTAGTTCTCTTATGCTGTGAAAACGTGGACAGTGTTCATAGAATTAATGAATTTCTGCATGTTCATACCAAACAGGATGAAATTGTTCCACATCTGGGGCCAGGACGTGTGCCTTCAACAGTAGATCCAGATGCAACTGACTTAGCCAACAAGGGTAAAGGTTTACCACGACAACCAGTTCGAATCAGTGCTTGGAAGCTTGCGAAGTTGGATTCAAACGAGGCAATTAAAGCAGCAGCAAAGGCAAGAGCATCATCTTCTGTATTACGCCCTTTAAATTCACGCCACCATCCATACGATGCGAGTCACTTATCAAGCGGCACAGCAAGTGTTAGAAGCAGTCCAGTCAACACAGATCATGGTTCCAACAACAGAGATACTGGGTCGGGGATCTTAGGATTTTCTCGAAAGAGTTCTTATCCGCCAAGTCGTGCCAGTGGAGAGGATCTTGAAACTTGTAGTAATAGCATTAGTAGTTTCAGCAGTCCTCGCCACACAAACATGCTAACTCCATTGGAACAAAGACTTCCTGAGAGAGAACACTTCAATCCAATGTATCGTCCTTCAACTGATCAATCTCCATGGTCTGCAAAAACTGGTGAAGGGAGAGAGATCATCACTCGCGACAATCCGGAAAGAAATCCAATCAAGAAAAACAATGTGGGTATTGGAGAAAACACAAGATCTTCAGTTTTTTGGGATCAAGAAGCCGGACGATTCATGTCAACTGCTTCTAGGAACGTCGGATCTTCTTCTACATCTCGGGTTGCTGGAGCAGAACTTCTGTACACAGGTCAATCAATATTCTTTGGTGGTCCTCTTGTCAATGAAGGACTAAACAGGGGTTCAAGAAATCCCGGCGGATCGTCAGGATCCAGCGGCTTGGAAAGAGGCTCTACTTCAAGCCATTACCAGCAAGGTGGTAGATCAGAGAGAGGCCATCTTCCTGTATTTGTTCCTACAGATTCTCACACAAACCAGAATTCCAAATCTAGATTACCTTGAAGACCTTTGATAGAAAGAACTCAGGCAACTTTTTCTTTTTTCTTCTTCTTCTTCTTGTGATATATAATGATTTAGACCAACAATTGATCTTGGTTTTACTTGTTTTCTCCATTCATTCTCTTCCTCTTGGCATTTACATTAATCCCTTGATTGAATGGGTATTTCTTAGATCTGGTTGTAACAGAAGAAACAGGATCCGGAACGATCATACGTCTCCAATAACTGTGTAAAATGTTTGTGTGGTACCGATTCACAGGCAGGAATACCTACCCATTTACTAATGTTCTTGTGGTTATGAGAATTCAAGTTAAAAGAAATTGAATAATGGCAGGATGGAAATTTTATATTGTAGCCCATTAGGTATATAAATATATAACCAAAGAGAAGTGCTAATCGTCCCGATGTTTGGGACCCACGGTGGGCCGAAAGATAAGATGATGCGGCTGGTCCTGATTGGTCAAGCCGTTTCTGTCTTCTCACAGCCTGACAAATTGGAACCGCCGTTGCGCCACATCACCTTTTGGGCCGTGGTCGGCCCCGACAGTTGGGCCCTTTATAGTATTTTTGGTAACCAATACCTATTGGACTTTAGCAATGAAGCTGAGGTCAACAACAAGAAGTCATGGTGTTGGGTAATTACCCTGCTTCGGGTGCATTAGTTTGTGCCCTGCTACCATGGTTTTTTGTTTGGTCATGTCCGTTACAGAGAAAGAACAATCTCTCTCTCTTGAATTCTTTCTCTATTTGCAGAAGAAAGTGGGTAATAACCTAGGAGGAGGAGGAGGCAGTCTGATCAAAATTCTAAAATTCTATTGACAAATGCAAGTGTGAATACATATGAGAAAACCCAGGCAATTGGAAAATTATAGAGAAGGGGAGGGAGGAAAGTTGTATATATATCTTTCTCTTCCTCTGTCTGTTTTCAATCTGTCAAAAATATAAACAAAAACAGTATCTGGGTTTGATATATTATCGTATAAAAATGGCGGGAGGAGGTGCAACCCATTCAAGGGAGCTAGATCAGACACCAACATGGGCTGTTGCAGCAGTTGTTGCTGTTATTATTGTAATATCTATTGGCCTTGAAAAGATCATTCATCTTGTTGGAGAGGTAAGGATCAAAAGAAATTTAAATTTCTGGCTGATTATTGTTTCTTTATCTTCACAATATATATTCTATAACGTTGTTCGAATGATATTCGATGATTCATGTTAATGTTAAGTTTAGTTGTTGCCTGTTTCCCCATTCGATCTTTTTCGTGTTCACGAGAATGTCGTCTAACATTTCGAATCAAATTTGATGCATATCGGGAAGCTAAAGGTGAAACTTGTTTTACTTTTTGGGAAATGGGTTATGGAGAAAACATAAAATTTATCGACTTTTGGTGTTTTTCTTCAATAGCCTAAAATTGGGAAAGAACAAGTACGAAAAGATAAGAAATAGGGTATGTTGTTTTCGGGTTCTTATTATACTATATTTTTTTTCCCCTCAGTGGTTCAAGGAAAGACGCAAACCTGCTCTCTTAGAAGCACTTGAGAAGGTTAAAGGAGGTATGACGAGTTTCCACTGAAGTTCTTGTTGATTATTCATCTTCTATGTTTGATTCAGTTTGAGGCTAAACTTGTGATTAACTTGGTTAAATGTGTCTGCAGAGCTAATGGTTCTTGGTTTCATTTCCTTGCTACTAACATTCTGTCAGAACTATATTGCCAAGATTTGTGTTCCCTTGAGGTTTGCAGATACAATGTTGCCGTGTCCCTATCATGGGATAGGGCATGAGGTAGAAAGCGGTCACGACACTGACAAACCAGTAGAAAGCAATGAGACGGGGGAACATCATCGGAGACTTTTATGGAATGAACATAGATTCTTACTTGGTGATACCGAGTCTTTCAAATGCAAGTCAGTAAGTGAATCAAATGTGTATTTTAAAGACACAATTTCTTCGATCGTCCTTCCAGTCTAAAATCACTAAATCAAAACCCGAAACAAGTTCGTTTTGTATAATCTATCTTGTCCTCGATTAGCCCTCGTACATAACTAACATGATTTTCATCAATAGGGGTATGAGCCACTTATGTCTTTGCATGGATTGCATCAGCTACACATCTTCATCTTCTTTTTGGCTATCTTTCATGTAATGTTCAGTGCTTCGACAATGATGCTTGGAAGACTTAAGGTGGGTAAATTTATTTTGACGAATCCGATAAAAATTAAGAAGCAATCTACCTTACAGACTTTATTTTTTGACCTTATGACTTCCTGTAAATTGGCTGTATTGACGAAGCAATTCAATTGCAGATTCGTGGATGGAAGGAGTGGGAGAAGGAGACTACATCACATGACTATGAATTTTCTAATGGTACTTTTACATTGTATGAAAAAATAATCATCTTAATTTGATTAACTCTCTCAAACATGAAGTTCTAGCAGTATTTGATAATAGTATTTGCTTTAATGGTAATTTGCAGATCCTTCTAGATTCAGACTTACTCACGAAACATCTTTTGTGAAATCACATACAACTTTCTGGACTAAGAACCGTTTCTTCTTCTACGTTGTACGAATCTTCCGTACTCTTTTTCGATCGATTTAGATTATATTCTTCTCATTTTGACTTACCAGATTATGGGGTTCTTAATATTCTCCATCCTCTACAGGGTTCTTTTTTCCGACAATTTATCAGGTCGGTCGGTAAGTCCGACTACCTGACTATGCGTAATGGATTTGTCACTGTGAGTCATATTAGCCACGAATCCCCACTTTCCCTAGTTATACAATCTTGTATAGTTGTTGATTGTTTTCGCTTTTTAGGTTCATTTAGCACCTGGAAGTAAGTTTGATTTTCAAAAATATATACTGAGATCATTAGAGGACGACTTCAAGGTAGTCGTAGGAATAAGGTATATTGTTATTATCCGTTTCTTTCTGAAACAATTCAGAGTTAAAGCTTTACTATCTTCGATCTTTTGATTCTTGATCTGTTAACCGAACATATCTTGGCAGTCCATTGTTATGGGCTTCAGTGGTGCTCTTCTTGCTTCTCAATGTCTATGGTTAGTCAAAACCTATAACCAACTCTTTCGTCCTGACTAATGTTATTCAAGGACTAGTTCATCAAGTTATTATGTTCATTTCAGGGTGGCAGGCAATGTTTTGGATATCCGTATTTCCTCTACTTGTAAGTAATATCTACACAAGCGAAGAACTTTTTTTTTATTCCATTAGATTTTCAGTTCGATTACAGGAGATATATCTGATGGTTAAAATATGAACAGATAATAGTAGCTGTCGGAACGAAGCTTCAAGCTATTATAACACAAATGGCTCTTGAAATCCAAGAAAGACATGCAGTTGTTCAAGGGATTCCTCTTGTTCAAGTCAGTGACAGACACTTTTGGTTTGGTTGGCCACCAATGACTCTATACCTAATACATTTGACACTGTTTCAGGTATATAAACGTTTCTTCTCTCTCACGTGTGTATACGTTTTTATCTGTGGAACAATAGAAATATATCAGTTGCTTGAATATCTAGGATCACTAAACTAGATGAACAATATATCTAATGAAATTATAAGAAAACTAACGAGGGTCGGAACTTTTATGCAGAATGCATTTCAGATAACTTATTTCTTGTGGATATGGGTAACTAAATCTTCTCCTCAATTTTCTTACTCAACCTTTTGTTCCGTGTCCCGATTTTTTCCGTACATCTCTTTTAAGAATAGAATCACATTTCTTTTCCTTTGTTGCAGTATGAGTTTGGCTTGAAATCTTGTTTCCAAAGTAATTTCAATCTTACAGTTCTCAGAATTATTATGGGGTAAGTTTCCATTCAAAATAAGTAGATATGTTAGTCCAATATCATTATTGATCATAGTTTTCATCTAGCGAGATCGAACTTTATTCATTTTATTCATCGTTGAATTGTGTGCAACATGCAGAGTGTTGGTCCAATTTATGTGCAGTTACATTACACTTCCACTTTACGCTCTCGTAACTCAGGTACTAGCATACTATTTATTCAAGCAACCAAACATGTACTATATATATATATATATATATATATATATATATATATATATATATATATATCAATATAAGCGCGACTAAATGACTATTTGTGGTGGCAATTTGCAGATGGGATCAACCATGAAAAAGTCTATCTTCGATGAACAAACGTCAAAAGCCCTTAAGAAGTGGCATAAGAATGCTGTTCAGAAGAAGGAAGGGAGGAAAGGAAGATCACCAACTAGGACATTGGGTGGAAGTCCAGGTGGATCGCCACGTCAATCTCCAGCCACATCTACCACTAAAGACGGGGTTGAAGCTCACACGTCATCGGCAGCTACTCTCATCGTCAATGTGGATCATGGAGGTCCAGACTCTAATGAAAATCACATTGACCTAATAAGTGGACCTTGATTGTCTTCTCAAAGTTAGCACTGATGCGTTTTTGTTTCTTTTGCGGAACTGTAGTGATTGGTTTTTGTCTTCTGAAGATAGTTGTCGAAGACATTACATTATTGGGAGGAGGAAGTTTAGTTGAGAAAGATACTGTCGAATTTAGATGAATCATTATTTGTTTGTGCATTGAGAGATAGTAGTAAAGATGTAGAATGATATACTGGACTATAGAATTTAACTTGCACAATATTCTTCATTTCAGCTCATTTCAATAGTAGAGTATCTTTTGTACCTTCTTTTCTCCCTTCTAAACCAAATATTTAGGTTGATTGTCCATGGAGAAAGGAATGGAAGAGAAACTGGTATTGAAACACTTAATTCATGGTGGATGCAAGAAAATGTCTATTGGGTATCTGGGTGGGCGATGAGTATAAACAACGTCGCTTCACACCAAGAGAAGCTGACAGCCTTAAACAAGAGGCTCACAACATTGAGAAACATATTATGATAGTCTAAGAGGACTCTATCAAGGAGAACAAAAATTACGTGCACAGACTACCTGTTATTAAATTTAACATCTTACAATCCAAAATATGTAAATGTATTGATCGCTTTATGTCAAGAGTTCGCTTCGCTATTACGGCCCAGCCACGAGCTCAACCTCATTAACGCCCTGACTCCCATATAAGTAAGTATTCAAACGATTTCTCTTTTTTTTATGGTATGAATTGAAGGCCGGAGCGACTGAGCGCAGCCTTGAAGGGTTCCCGTAGTACAGTCGGCGTAGAAAAGTCAGCATGTGAAAGTTCGCCTAATACTAAAATTAGGTTCTCTTTCCACTTTGATTTCGACTATTGCTACTTCCTCGACTCGACCCCGAGATCCCGAATTCTTAACAGACAGTACGAGGGTCTTAGAATCTATACCCTTAGATTGAGATATAGTGACATCCTAAATTAGTGACATGGTGTGCAAAATTTGTTTTGTCTACTCATTTAGAACAATTTTTTGTGAGATCTAAGTAGTATTCTTGTTCCATTAAAAAAATCCATTTTGTAGAGATTTTGATGGTTAAACATTTTGAATTTCTAATTGTAAAGTGTGTGGGAAATAAAGGCGCGCGGGTAATTTTCTTTCTTCACGGTCTTTTTTTTTAGGGTTTTTAGTTTTCTGAGCTACCGAACTAGAAGAAGAAATGGAGACATCTCTCAGATATGGTGGGGATTCCAAATCTCTCAGACTCCACGCCAAACAGAAGTTCCCCATTGACACCGATACCTATTTACAGGTACATCTATTCTCCCTTCTCTCTCTCTCTCTATTAACCTCAATCAAATTACTTTCTCTCTCTAAAATTTGGGATCTTTCTCTCTTTTGGGGAGGCTTCAATATCGTAGTAGTAGCATTTCTTAAGTTCTCCTCTCAATTTTAGGTTAATGGGGAGCTAGATACAAGAATTGGAGCTCCAAGTTATTGTAGTGGAAGAATTAGGCGTTTTTATCCTGAGGTTTGAGCTTACACTTTGCCCCAAACCCTAAAGGCCATTCTTTTGTATATATTGATTCTAACTAAAACAGTGTAAAAACTAATTTTTAATAGCTATCAGCAAGCGTTGGAGTGGGAATTCAGTATGATGAAAATGAAAGCTTTAGATATAATGTAAGAGGAAAGAAGGAGTTTCCAATTGCTAGCAATGGTTTAGTTAGTTTTGTCGTCAAGGGGAGATGTGACACTGATAAAGAATTCAAAGAGGTTGGTACTTTTTATCTTTGTTTGCTTGCAAGAAATGGAATTTTAGTTGGTTTAATGTTTGGAGAAACTTTGGCCAAAGAGAAAGTTTGATCTTCTTTCATCAAAAACCTATTATATGCTTGATGTATGAGACCAAGACTTGTTAATTAGAGTTAACTCTTATCATGATAATGGTTCAAATTTGAATAAAAAATCGTATATTCAAAATGAGCATTTGAACATTTATGTGTAGGGCGAGGGAAGATGCTAGGGTTTGTTGAAAGGAAAATGAGGTTGCTTATACCTTGTCATAGTATTTATACAATTATACTACACTTGAACTTAGGTAACAAGACATTATACGAATTCACATCTTCTTTCTATTTGGCTGTAAACCTACTAATATAATAGAGATGTCGTGCATAATACACTAGTGAGTTGTTTCTTCAAATACTTAATTAGGCCTGAAACTTTGCATTCTTAGAGAGCGTCTTCCCTTGAAAGTTGATTGAAGCAATGCGTTTGCCCTTCCTGCAACTGAACATATATATATATATATATATATATATATATATATATATATCTACGTTAGCATGTTTTCGAAATCCTGGGTAGGGTATACTTTTAACCAGTTCCTCAAGTGAGCTTTGCAAGTACATATGGGAATGCTCCAAGAATCCCCCATTAACTAGTCACGTGCTATATCAGAACAAAATAACTCATTATGACTATGTAAATCCATAATGGGTTCTCTTGCTTGTGCTGTTAAGTTTTTCTGTTCTTGGACCGAGTAGGTTAGAAATCCCATAAAGTCATTGTGGTTTTTTCTATTTTAAACTACTCTTTGTACTCTACTTCGTTGCTAGTTCGAGTTTCGTAACTATATATGACTTACAAAGAGGGTATTTGTTGTGTTCTGATACATCTAACAGAAGAAGGGAAGAGGGGCTGCTGAACTGTGTTGGGCTTTATCAGATTCCGCGAAGACACAACTTGTGAGATTCAAAATAGGTTATGAGATCCTTGAAAAGGTATATCTCTTTCTTTTTCACTTAAATTAGCAAGTGTATGGATTTAGATACACAGCTCCAATCTTTCATAGCTTCTCATTTATTGCCCACTTGTTATTATCATTTTGACGAATTCCTTGCTCACTTCTTGCTATGATCTTAATGGCCTTTTACTTCAATATGTCAATACTGCTCCGCTAGTTCATCCAACCTACATATTTGATTTCACACATACAAGATTTATATGTTTTTCCTTGTGGATATCCCTACATAATAACTCAATATCCGCACACTATAGAGGCATTAATGAATGAATAGTTTCTTCTTAACTCCTTTTTTGGTGAATTTCGTTTGTATGAGAAGTAACAGTACCACTTAATATTGAATTTTTAAATAAATTGCTCTTAATCAATTCGAAAGATGCTCTCATTCTTGAATGGTTTGATGCAAGTGCAATTGGAAAAGGTAGTTCCAAATCTCGTGACTTCAAACCTCGCTGTAAGTGCATCACAATTACTGTTGAGGTTCGAGAGTATCTCTAGCAAAGTGAAATTCTATATAGTAATTCTGACAGAAGCTAAAAAAGGAAAACCTAGTTAACTGTCAAGAGGCAACTAACTGATATTAAAACTTAATTATTCTTGAACAGCCTTAGTTCAATTTTACTGTGTTGGTTGTTTAATTTTGACACATTTTTGTTCCTGTACAGTTTAAAATTGAGACTTCACTGTGGTATTTTCAGGTGCCTTACTTTCAGATAAGAGAAAACTATTGGACTCTCAACGCAAACATGGACGGTAAATGGAATGTTAGATTCAACCTCTGAAATGGGTAGGTTTGGAAGTGTTATTGTTGTTTAGTTTAGATGTGTTGATTGAACGATACTGAGGTTCTAACTTATGATTGCTGTAACATCGGTTTCACTGCTTATTTTGAATGAGGTTGGTTAGAGTACTACCATCAAATTGGACACCTATATATTGCTTAGACCTTCCTTTTTTGACACTGAAATTTAGAAGGTATGTCTAGTTCTAAATCGGTCTAGTTCTAAATCGAGATCTTTAGTGACGCAGGTAGATTTTGGCTAGATCTACAAGAATCTTAATCGAATCGGAAACTATATAATTTAGTACTACAGCTTATTAGACATTCGTATTATTTAATAAATAAATTTTATACTGTGTCAGATCATTTCTTATATTTAGATTTTAGAACATAATCGAATAGAAATTGTGTAGGGTCAGGAAAAAGTGAACTTTTTCTTTTTGAAATGTTGGCATACTTTAAGGAAGTATACCTCCGTGTCCGGCAAGGGCGGAGTTAGGATTTTAAATTAGCCCTAACTAGCCTAAAATTATTACGTGAAAATTTCGTTAGAAGAAATAAGATCTAAGAGGGTGTCTGCTTTTTTGCACTTGCAAAAGTCATCTATTACTGCAGGCTAACAACTTGGGTGTTTGTTTTCTCTCTTACTAAGTGAAGTGTCCGGACCGTCCTGCCCTCTAGAATATTCTAGAGTCCTCCACCTAGGAAGGAAAGGGTCACATGGACACATATTTTAGGCAAATTTGTGCCAAAATTTTGCCCCGTGACGTGTTGCCCTACTATGAGGGCAAGCAAAGCAGGTTTTATCTCCCCGACTGTGATCTGAACTTCTCAGTAAACAATCACAACTCGCCCCTTATATTTTATGCAGAATTAATGAAATCCCCGACTTTTGATAATGCGTTTACTGAAACCCCCGATTTTTATTAGTAATTATTGAAACCCCCGACTTTTCTAACAGACTTGCTCCCTTATTAAACCCCCCACTTTTACTAATTGAGATTACTGAAACCCCAGACTTCTGAAATGAATGGACAATATCAAAATGGAGGGCCAAGATGACATAAAAATGTAGTTATGTTTTCTAGTATTTGTAATTTCATTTTATGTTTTTAGTAGTTGTAGTTCTTATGTGTATGTGTGTTCTAATTAAAAAAGAAGATATTTCATAACCAAGCTTTACATACCATTCCGACCATTAAAGTAACATCCCGTTTCATTAAAAACTAACATCCGTTTCACAAAAACTAAACATCCATCCGACAAAAAACTAACACCCATTCAAAAAAAAAAACTACCATCAATTCCACAAAAACTAAAAGTTAAATGTAAAGTTGTTGAACCCTCCATCTTCTATTATGGTATGTTTAACAGACCGTTTAGCTCCATGGCCGGACGCTTTTGCCTTACCTTTATCCTTGTCAGCTGTTTTGGGCAATGATGTGCTACTTGGTGCTCGTGATACTGCTGCTGGTCGTAATGATGCTAATTCATTAAGAGAACGTGGTTGTGCTGTGGCTCTAGGACTGACTACCTGTTTCCTGTGATTGTAAAGTATGATGTGCTGATGGAGTTAGAGTTGCAGACTCTCCAACTTGTGAAGAATTCCATACTACGGCAGTTGTACTCTTTTTTGAGTTACTTCCAACAACACCCCCTTTACAACTCCTGACATTATGACCAGTCTCCTAGCATCTTGAACACTTTCTAAGTTTGCTTGTTGACGTTCGATTAGGTTCTTCGGCAGACTTATATCTATTCATCTTTGGTCTAACTGGCCGCCTCTTCAATGGAGGTGCATAGACTGTCTCATTGGTAGGCTACATGTTCAAAACAGGATAGAATAAGAAACTAAAAACCCTAACCTCTTTATAAAGGAAGAAAATCTAGTGGCACAACGTAATAAACATCACAATATAAGACATTCATTCACACAAAAGGGTCCCGACATAAAACAAAAGTCATTGAAAACAACAAATTAAATATTAAAAAACACATTAAAAATTAAACCATACCTTTACCTACTCATTAGAATCACCAATTGGATGTACACTTCCTTCATATGAATCTTTGTATGCCCCACATCTATATAGAGCACTACATATGCTACATAAATGATAATGAGATATAAATAAGTATAAAAGATAAACATAAGTATAAATAAGTAAGTAAGAATCCATACTTTTCATATACTGCACCACCCAGATCCATTGCAGCACATACACCATGAACACAAACAAACTTTCTTAGTTGCCACTGACCACAAGTGCAAGTCATGTCGACTACATTGACTGTCCAACACTTCTCAGAGTTAGTCAATTTAACTTCCGACTCATTCAAGTTAGCCCAATCAACAGTGTACAGGCCAGCTGAAGATTCCATTAACTCCACTTCTTTTTGCATCATCGGGACCAACAAATTATCTCTCAAATACTTACTCTTTTCTTTCCTATTTGTATGCTTAACCTTAAGCATTTGGTTATGTTTGATGAATAACATACATATTGGTTTGTTCCTCAAAAGTTTCACCTAATTATTAAAAGACTCGCTCATACCATTTGTTGTATGCTCAGACTCAGAATCTTTGTCATAAAATGCTCGAGCCCATGTATACTTCGATTCCTTCATTAAATAGTCATATGCTTTTTCGTTCAATTCTCGAATCTTGGTAATGTACTTTTCGAAGTTTACCCATTTGTGAGCTACTCCTGCCCTCCACATAAGGCTCTACACGGAAGAATCCTTAAAATACTTCCTAAAATTTGCAAACAAGTGTCGTAAGCAAAATCTTGAACAAGCCTCAGGAAACACTTTCCTCCAAAGTTTCTCTACTGCTATTACAAGACCTTTTCCTCTATCACTCATAAATGTAATTGATGCAGGCGCATACGGGACGGGCTCGCAAACCGGCGCGCCCGCAGCCTAGTCGGTCGTTCTAGAAATTTAGGAGAGCCCTAATTTAGAAGGATTCATAATGAATCTAGGTTTAGGAAGTTTTAGTATTTCTATTATTTTGGAAAGTCCAGTTTGTGTTTATCTAGGAAAGTTTAGTAGTCTATAAAAGGAGGTCTAGTCTTTGTTTATGAATATATTGAAGAGAAAAACTCCATTGAAGTTAATCAAAGTTTACAGTTTATTCAGTTATTTTGATCGTTCTTTGTATTAGTTTAGTTTATTCTTAAATTCCGCTGCATTCTACATCATGTAGTATTCAGAGCCACCAAAGTTTTGGGCTAATGATTCTGGAAATTTTTTTCCAGACCAGTTAATCCATCAGCCAATCATGTACTGGCCTAAGGAGTATTCTAATAGTCAACAAGAGTATATTCAATCAGATTATACTCACGAAGGAATAACGAATCAATGCTTTTGCGCATCATGTTTGTATGCGAATAGATATTCGTACGATTATCATTGGAATCCGGGAGAGACCGTACGAGAAAACTCATCACAACTTCCATCTTTTTATTATCCGACCACGACCGCACTACCGCCACCAGTGTCTTATACAACATCAAATCCATCTTATTACAATTCACCACCACCACCACCACCACCTCCGTACCCTTATTATACACCACCGCCGTATTCATCACCTCTCATACAACCGTATTCACTGCCACCACCAATACAATCATCTTCTCTTCCTTATCCACCACAACCGACTTCTGCTGAAACGGTTCAATCGCTACTGTCCGATTCAGCTAAGATTCAACACATGTGTGACGACCTCAGAACAATAATACGTGAACCATCTTCTTCGCCTATTTTATCGTGCGATCGGGAAAAAGAAATAGAAAAAGAAGATTGCGAAGAAGATGAAGTTGCAGAAGAAGAAGATGACTCTTCCTTGGAAGTAGAAGAAGAGAAAGTCGAAGATAACATAAGCAAAGATAAGGTTGGTTCTGATTCAAGCCCTACTAAAGAACAATCACCTCCGTCTTCCTTCGAACCGTCAACCAAAAACCTAGCAATGACAAATATTGAACTTATTAATAAAAAACTCCAATATTTTGATCCACTAATCTATGATGAAGATGATAAAAGAAATCTCGATATTTTCCGAACCGCAATTCTCCATCCCAATGGTCATCTCAATGGAACCACTTTTTCGACTACAATGTCAAAACTCAAACATTACAAACCTCTTCATGGGATTCCTTCTTTTCTAGAAGAATTCAAATCTCTTCCTGATCTCCACATTGAACGATGTTTGACTCGGGTTATTAATTTATATGGTCGCACTGGAATTGGCGACAACTCTATCACGGCTTTTCAGCAAGTGGAACATATAGGTATTTCTCTATCAACTAAAACCCTAAATTCTCTTATTTTAGCTGGTGTTCTTGCAAACAAATATGATGAGGTAAATAGGGTTTTTCATGAATCCCCCAAAGTTTATAATCGTAAGCCAAATCTTGATACTTATGATTCTGTTGTTGTGGGTCTTTATAAATCTGGTTCTCCTAGTTCTGGTTATTCACTTTTATCTGACATGGAGAAAGATAAGTATAAACCAGATACTGCTACTTTTCGAACTATACTTCGTCAATTTTTGAAGGAAGGTAAGTTAGTTGATGTTGAGACAATGTATTCTTCTTCTTATTGTTATGGTATGGATGTTTCATACGACGGAAGAGCTATAACGATTGACGGAGAACGACGAGTTCTCTTGTCTGGTTTCATTCATTATCCCCGCAGCACACCCGAGATGGGGCCTGATTTGATAAAGAAAGCGAAAGAAGGTGGACTTGATACTATTGAGACTTATGTCTTTTGGAACTCTCATGAACCACAACGTCGCCACTATGATTTTTCAGATAATTTGGATCTTCTAAGATTTCTTAAAACGGTGCAAGACACAGGATTGTACGCTATACTTCGTATCAGACCTTCTGTCCGTGCTGAATGGAATTATGGAGGGTTACCAGTGTGGCTACACAATATGGACGGTGTTAAAATCAAGACTGATAATAATGTTTTCAAGAATGAGATGGCAAATTTCACAACTCTGATAGTAGATATGATGAGAAAAGAAAAGCTATTTGCATCACCAGGTGGTCCTATCATTATTGCTCAGATTGAGAATGAATATGGTAATGTCAAATCAATATACGGTGACGCAGGTAACGCATACATCAACTGGTGTGCCAAATTGGCTGAATCATTACAGATTGGTGTCCCTCATCTTATGTTGTTGTTCTCTGGAAGTAATGACACAACAGTTAGAGTTTGGGATCTTGTCGGAAAGAAAAGTGTGGTTGTGCTAGAAAAGTATTTCTCGGCCGTAACTTCATTGGTTGTATCTGAGAATGAGTGGACCTTGGTCAACGCTAGAACAGACAAGGTAGTGAACTTATGGGACCTGCCTAACTCAACTTCAAGGCTACTGTACCAACATACAAGACGGTTGAAACTGTTGGTGTTATTTATCCGGGAACTAGTTTTGCTGCTTTGTTGGGATTAAACGAAAAGAGTAATGTGAAGAAAAAGAAATGTATCTCGCCACTAGTTTACTTTCTTACTTCTGGTGAACGCGGGCTCGCGATGGATTGGAAGTTGAATTTGAAGGTTCGAATTTTCATGGAGGAATATGTGGTGTTCGAAATCATCTTCATCCCACTAAAAGATGATGGTCGTTGTCACAATTTGTTGGATGTTTCTTCCCTACAGTTGATTTTAAGAATCTTGTCGTATCAAGGGGTCCGAATAATAGTGGGTTCGTTAGTCCATCAGTGTCTTCTTCGAATTTTCGGCTACTTTCGTGAAAAATGGGAATTAAGGATCGGTATAGCGAAAGTTATCGTCTGCGGGTGCATCCTATTGTTTTCTTCATCGAAACGGTTCGGGACGAACCTTCTGGGGAACGGGGAGCTGATGCATGCGCATACGGGACGGACCCGCAAACCGGCGCGCCCGCGGCCTAGTCGGCCGTTCTAGAAGTTTAGGAGAGTCCTAATTTAGAAGGATTCATAATGAATCTAGGTTTAGGAAGTTTTAGTATTTCTATTATTTTGGAAAGTCCAGTTTGTGTTTATCTAGGAAAGTTTAGTAGTCTATAAAAGGAGGTCTAGTCTTTGTTTATGAATATATTGAAGAGAAAAACTCCATTGAAGTTAATCAAAGTTTACAGTTTATTCAGTTATTTTGATCGTTCTTCGTAAAAGTTTAGTTTATTTTTAAATTCCGCTGCGTTCTACATCAGTAATCTTCTTGCCCTTGAACATCAAATGCGACTTCAGTATTTCAAGAAAAATGGTCCAGTTGCCTTCATTCTCTGCATCAGAAACCATAATTGCCAACGGGTACAAACCCCCCATTGCATCTAATGCGGTGGCTGCCAACAAAGTCCCACCATACTTACCTTTCAGAAAACGTCCGTCTAGACCTATTATAAGTCTACAAGAGTTCCTAAATCTATGGAGTGAAAATTGGTATGACACGCAACAATACCTGAACTGCCTAGTTACCATATCTATACCATATTGTGCAACACTACCAGGATTTGTTTCTGGTATTTTTTCACACAACAACGGTACAAAAGTAAATGACTCTTCAAAACTTCCGTATAATCTATCTTTAAGAAGACACCAAGCTCTATAACCTTTTATGTAATCAATTTTGACTTTGTAATGCCTCCATACATATTTTTGGACATTTTCTGAATTAAACCCAGACGGGTTCTCCCTTGCATGTTTCTCTACGACATCTGCACAAAATAAATAAGAGGCACTACTATTCTTCTTACCAACCCTTTTTCCGCTTGTATGCACATCATATACCCTTCTAACTTTCATTGTTTTTGTACCACGAACTGGAGACGCATACATATGACATGGACAACGATTTACACCATTAACTTCATGATTAGGTTTGGGTTTTCCGATACAAACCCACATTATCCTATCACTTTCATTCCTTGGAAGTCTCATTTCAAATTTATTCAAGATAGCATATTTTTTTAGCTATCTTTCTAAATATGCCAATAGATGAGAAAACCATACTTTTTTTGAATGCAAGGGGAACTTTACTTTCATCGGTGAATTCCATTTCGAAGTCTTCCAACACCGTTGTGTCCTGGACAAACAAAGTGACCAAACTCTTCATCTTCTTGTGCTTGATCAAAATGCGGTGGAGGTTGTTGGGTAGGAGGATTCTCATTCTCCATAGCCTCTTTAGACTCAATCAGGTTCTGGTTTATCTCCTTCATCCACATCAAGTTCTGGTTCATCTTCTTCATCCACATCAGGTTCTGGTTCATCTTCCTCATCCACATCAGGTTCTGGTTCATATTCCTCACCCAAAAATCCATTGTGCTTCCAAAATCTATCTTCATCTTCCTCATCTAGACAAATATCATCTAATCTCATTACATTGCCAGTTGTCGGATCTATTTGAGCTTAAAAAAAATACCGAAATAGGATCAGAAGAATCATCTACAATACAATCATCGATTGTTAACGGAGTGTCGCTGAAAGCAGTAGTACCACCTATTACAAGACAAAGACAATCATTTTCAAACAATCTCATAAAACGAAACTATAATGAAACTGGAGAAGAGGAACAAAATTGATTACTTGGTGGTGGTGGAGGTGTTTCAGCCATTCAATTACGAGTACGCCTACCCCCAATTGGGTTCCTGTTAGACAAGTATGTTAATAAACATCATCTCACATGAATAAATTTACATCACAAATCAAAAAAGAAACTTACATTTTGCTTATCGAACTCATAATGTCGTCGCGAAGCTATGTCTGAAATTTTATCAAGAAAATCAAATAAATTTCATACAAATTAAGCCAATTCCATACAAATCATGCCAATTTCATACAAATCAAGTCAATTTCAGGAATCAAATTTTGCTTATCGAGCTCATAATGTCGTCGCGAAGCTATGTCTGAAATTCTATCAAGAACATTAAGTAAATTTCATACAAATTGAACCAATTTCATACTAATCGAACCAATTTCATACAAATCAAGCTAATTTCGGGAATCAAATTTTGCTTATCGAGCTCATAATGTCGTCGCGAAGCTACGTCTGAAATTTTATCAAGAAAATCAAGCCAATTCATACAAATCAAGCCAATTTCATACAAATCAAGTCAATTTCAAAAATCAAATTTTGCTTATCGAGCTCATAATGTCGTCGCGAAGCTATGTCTGAAATTCTATCAAGAAAATCAAGTAAATTTCATACAAATCAAGACAATTTCATACATATCAAGACAATTTCGGGAATCAAATTTTGCTTACCGAGCTCATAATGTCTGAAATTCTATCAAGAAAATCAAGTAAATTTCATATAAATCAAGCCAATTTCGAGAATCAAATTTTGCTTATCGAGCTCATAATGTCGTCGGGAAGCTATGTCTGAAATTCTATCAAGAAAATCAAGTAAATTTCATACAAATCAAGCCAATTTCGAGAAAAATCAAGCCAATTTCGGAATCAAATTTTGATTGATTAAAAACTACTTTGTTCTTCCTGATTATTGTTATAATCAGTAAAGAGAGAAAAAAAAACCATAGTTCGAATGGAAAGGGGGAAACCAATTTCGAAAAACCCTAGTTATGAGTATCATATACCTAGTTCAATTTCAAATGGAGAGAGAGGTAGTTCGAATGGAGAGAGAGGTAGTTCGAATGGAGAGAGAGAGAGAGAGAGGGAGAATACCTGGTTTGTTGATTGAGTTTCGTTAGAGAGTTTGATAAGGCTGGTTTCATGTAGTTTTCATGGCGCCTTCGTAGAGAGAGAAAAATTGATTGGTACTGGTAAGTGTCACGGGTAAGGGAGAAGAAGGATTGTTGATATAAGCACCCCCAGTATTGTGTTTAAGGCGTCTGCGTTGTCTGATCTCTCAATAGGTCCGGTTTTAGTAAATGGCTTTTTGGTCATTTCTCTCCATCTAACGTCGTCACACCGTTGAATCTAACGGAAGTGGGGGGAAAGTCGGGGGTTTCAGTAATTACTAAGAAAAGTCGGGGGTTTCAGTAAACGCATTATTTATGAAAAGTCGGGGATTTCAGTAATTCTTCCTAGCGAAAAACATTTTGTCTTTAGCAATTAAAGTTCGCGATATAATTTGCTAGATAATACCAACAAAACGGATTTTAGTGTTGTTTAGAAATTTAATAAAAAAAGGTTGTACTTGGCAAATAACTTTGTTGAGTAATTATGCAGATTCTTTTAGCCGTTGTCATATTAAAATATTTGAGGATTAAACTTGATAATTATTCATTTTTATAGCACTTAAAATGGCGGGAACTTCGGAAAATAAGAAAACTTTCCAAAGTAGAAAATTTAATGGGGAATGTAAATTGTGATCAACTTTTGGGTGTAAAATTTTAAAGGAAAACAAAATAGTTATTCTTCAGCTTCATCTCCTACCACCACCATTACCAAATCCAACCGCCACCAATTCATACTGGTTTACTCCCCTTTGCGGGAAAACCGGCTTGGTTAGGGGAAATCTCAACAAACAGCTACAAAGCGAATAAGAAGAGAAAGAAATAAGAAAGAGAAGAAAGAGAAGAAAGAGAGAGGAAAGAGAAGAAAGAGAGGGAGAAGAAGAGAGAGGAATAGTGATGGTGATGGCGGTCGAAGGTGGTGGACAGGGACGGAACTATGTTGGGGCAAGGAGGGGCCTCAACATAGTTAAGTCAATATGGGGAGACCAATTTATCAATGTGGGGTAATATTAGTAGGGCTGGGAAAACGGTCCGAAATCCCGCGGTCCGGCCCGTTCGGCCCGAACCGTGAGTGACCGCTGACCGAAAGCAACCCGAGCCGGGCTAACCTGGCCCGATAGATCGGGCTAATAGGGTCGGGACTCGGACAGGTTCTCAATTCCGAGTCCCGGCCCGTAAAGCCCGTCCGAAGCCCGTCCCGATAGGTTGCCCGTATGTATAGCCCGATAGGTTGCCCGTTTGTAGAGCCCGAAGAGTAGCCCGTCGATCAGCCCGAAGGATCCGCGTGTTTTTGTTGAATTCAACGGCTGAGATTACATAATATCACAGCCGTTGGATTAAATCCGACCAGCCTATATATACCCCTCTTTTCTCAGGGTAAAAACCCTAGCTCTCACTCGAAACCGCGGCTGTCTCTCTCTCTCCGCCGCTCTCTTTCTCTCTCTCCGCCTCTCTCTCCACGAATCCAACTCTTTCTCTCGGTCCGCCTCTTTATCTCTCCCTGCCTCTATGAATGATCAAACCATGGTAACAGAACTCCACTAAACCATGGTAACAGAACTCCATTAAACCACGGTAAGATGAAAACTGAAGCCCTAGATTTTCTGTTTTCTCGTTATCTCCAGAAACCCTAGATTTCATTTTGAGGCTGATTTTTTTTTTCTTTTCCTGAAGTTTTATGTGGTTTGTGTTGATTTCGATTTGTTAGGTTTAAAAGGAGTGCTTTTATTCAGTTTTTGTGGAACAAAGGGTTTCATCTTGTAGCCGTGAATGGAACCTGAGGAAGGACTTTGAAGGGTATGGGATTTTTCTTGGGAAAGTTGTATCTTATAGTATAGGATTATACAGAGTTGATTATGAGGATGGAGATTCAGAAGATCTGGAGTCCAGTGAAGTCAGTGAGATTTTTGTGGAAGAGAGAAATTTTGATTCTAAGAATTTTGGGGGGGTTAGGGTTTGTATTCTGGAAGTTGTATTAATTAGTTGTATCTTCTTAATCTTTCAAGTAATGAGATGTAAATTTTTTTGATGATGTAAGCTTTAATGGTGATGATGAGTTGAATGTGATGATTGATATGTAACTTAATGAAGAAGAAATGTAACTGTGATATTAGTTGTTTATTTTATTTTTTTGTTAAAAAGTTGTTTATTTCTTAAATTAGAAATGGTGTTAATTATTTTAATAATATAAGATTTAATGATGATGATGATATTTAATATTCGTTTTTTATATTAGAAATATTGGCGGTTTAATTATGTTTTTTTAATAAAATAACCCGAGCCCGTCCGGCCTGAGTCCGTTGGAACCCGCTCGGGCAGCCGGGCTCGGACGGGCTACGGACACTTAGATGGCGTGTCTCGTCCGGCCCGATCCGCCCGACTCCCTACCTCGGGCTCGGCTTATCCGAGCCCGACACTTTGAAGCCCGAGCCCGTCCGAACCCGTCCGATTCCCACCCCTAAATATTAGTACATCATTTCATCATAAGCCCGTTCTTGATTTGAATATACATTTCAAATAGTTAAGTCTTTTATGTATTGCATATAGGTATCGATAAAATTGACGTAGATATCGAACATTTCTTAGTGTATATCAATGGATACATATTCCAGTGCAGATATTCTAGTGGTGTTCGATTTGATAAATTTTGTAACTAATAAAATATTTAGAGTATATCCATAAACTCATATTACGTTAAACTAGTAGCCAACGTTAGATTTAATATAAAAATTCGAGAACATCAGCTATACGAATTAGCTCCTAATTATATGTTTAAACTTATAATTTTGTAATTTTGTCGGTTAGTTGTGTAAAAAGAATTGCTTGTGTAAGGTCTATTGAACACTAATGACTTAATTAATTATTTGAAACTATTACAGTTCTCAGTCGTCTATTGGTTTATTACACTGTAATAATTTCAGTGTGTTTGGTACAATGAGAAGATCATTCTTGTAAAATATTTAATCTTATTTTGTCATTGTATTATTTGGATGAATTAACGTAAGTAGTTTGTAACAATAACTACTTTAGGTAGTCCATGAAAAAATATAAAAATGAAAAATTATTTATATGCATATGTACATTTGGCCTCCTTTGATTCTGATTCCTGATTTCGTCCCTGGTGGTGGATAGAGGAGAATAATTCTAGAAAAATATTTAAGGTTGCTGGGAATGGTCGTTCGTCGATGACCATTGTCGGAGTGTATAAAAAATGGTGGTGGAGTTGTGGAGAATAAAAACAAAAGCAAAAATATTCCATTCAAAATGGTTTGCCTCAAACGTTTAGAAAAAAATTAGTCAACTAAAGTTGAGCAATTTTTAACAAAGTCCATGACTCCAAAATTTGTTCTTATTTTCCCAAAGCGCCTTTAAAATTGATATAAAAACAAAAAACAAGCACTTAAAATTGATGGAAAGCAAATGACATAAGCGATTATCAAACACTTAAGAAATGCTAAAAAAAATCAAACACCCTGTGAATATTGCATTGGAGGTGCTCTTAATTGTGCAAACACCTCAACACAAGGGCAATGGAAATTCTCAAGTTAATACTTTGAGGGAAAGCGAAGGAGGTTTTATCTTCCCGGCTCTTATGTGAACGTCTTAAATAAAGGAGGATATATTTGACAAAAAACCGAGGATAGATATGGACCATATGGTTAAAAGAAAATTGATATTCTATTTGTTTTGCCATTGACGTGGAGCTCAAACAATTACAACCGTTTGATTAATCTGTGAATGAATGACTGAGATAAGAATGTAAGAAATATCTTTAGTAACTCCAAATGTCTAGACAGGCTATATAAACCCCCAGCACTTTGTCTAACATTTTCATACGAAACTAAGTAAGTACTACAAATAGATATAGAGAGAATGAAGAAAAATAGTAGTTGTGTGTTTGTATTAATAATCGCAGTGGTTGTTGTCGCAGTGTTCTCAAGTTGTTTAACAACAATAGAAGCTCAGTTCACTTGTCCTCCTAGCGGGACTCTGATAGGTCGGAGACCACCTCCCGGTAAATGCAACACAGAGAACAACTCAGAGTGTTGTGTAGAAGGCCAACCTTACAAAACACATACGTGTTCTCCTTCTGGAGGTAGAGCCCGTTTAACCTTAAATAGCTTTGAAGAAGGTGGAGATGGTGGTGGAGCTTCAGCATGTGATGGTCAATTCCATTCTGACAACGCTAGGGTGGTTGCATTATCCACTGGGTGGTTTGACAACCGAAGTCGGTGTAACAAGTACATAAGAATAAATGGAAATGGTCAGAGTGTGGTGGCGAAAGTGGTTGATGAATGTGACTCCACGGTGGGTTGTGATGCCGAGCATGACTACCAGCCTCCGTGCCACAGCAACATAGTTGATGCCTCTAAAGCTGTCTGGAGAGCTCTTGGTGTACCTGAGAATGATTGGGGTAATATGGTTGTTAGTTGGTCTGATGCATAGATCATATGCTATATTATGTCCAATATGCCAGCGGCTAGTTTCTAAATACGTTCTTAATTTCCAAATAAATGCACATGCACTTGTTTTATGAAGTACTTACCTCCAAAATCCAAGAGGTATCTGGAGTTGGATACTCTTGGGTTGTTGTTTACCCTCTTGTATTTCACTATGTAATTTGATGGTATAAATAAAGTAAAATTATGTTATTGTGCTCTCAGTTTAGAATTAAATTATCATAGACTTTAGGGGTTGTTACTAAAAGATTTAGGTTTTGGTTGAGGAAAACCATATACCTCCATATTTATTTATAGTAGAAGAGAATTACAATGGATGGAAATAAATAACGTAGATATAGAAATAATCCTAATTCTAATATATTCATATCTTGGAGATATATATGAGAATATTTCCTTTGAACTTATTGGGTAGGAATATTTGACTTGAATACCTCTTTCACCCTTATTAGTTACCTTGAACTCACGTGTTCGAGTCCACCTACGCCGATCTCCTTGCCTGGTTTCTTACAACTTATTTTTGCTTGCCGTATCAACCCAAGCACCAAGTGATCATTCCTCGTGTTGGAAACATCTTTTGCGTTTTTAATGGCATATTGTGTAGTGTGTCTTGTATTTTCTATTCCAACCAAATTATTCCTATTCGTTTATTCTAAACACGGATAGATATACTCTTGATTTTCTCTAGCAAAAGATTTCATTATCACAACATTTATTAATTTTTGTACTTCTTCTAAGTGCACCAGACCCTAAAGGGTTGTGAGTTTTTTGCAAAGGATTTTATTATCACTATAAACTGATAAAATAAAGATAAAAACGATAAACTTGATTACTAAAAAACTTGATTGATAATATTCCAATATGTAAATAATAAGGACAAATTGGACTCGTTTTATAGAGTTTTAGACACTTCTAGATAGACACAACTAGGAAGGAAATAATTACTAAACTTAATTTTTCTTCATTACTACTAATCCTAACTTAGAAACATATAAAATACTCATATTTGGCCGTGAGTCCCGTCACTGCTACGGCTGAGAGACCTATGTGGTTGATGGTCTCCACACTATGGGGGAAGAGATGATATAATATAGTCAGTAGATGGTAGACTACTGTGTGATAATTCGAATAATCTTCTTAGAGAAGTTTCAGAGAGAGAAAGATATAGAGAAAGAGAGTTTAATCAGAGAGTTTTTCATTATATCGAAACGAGAGACCAACTCATATTTATACAAGAATATGAATGAGTTGTTAGAGAGACAAAGTTAGTTTTTTTTTTATGGATGAGACAAAGTTAGTTATAAGTAACTGTCGTAGCTGGACTAACAACTTTAACAACCTTTTGAAAACCCTCTATTATTCTAGTTTCATCCTTTCACTTCTATTTATTTCAAATCCACTGCTTTACACTCCCCCTCAAGCTGCATGCCAGAGACCGACTTCAGATTGGAGAAGGAACAAAGTGCATCAAGGAGAGAAGAAGAGAGTGAACAAAGGATTGGAAAGACCCTTGGTAAACACATCTACTAGTTGAGTAGAGAAAGGAATAAACTCCAATTGAAGAACTCCTAAAGCCACCAATTCTCGTACAAAATGGTGATCAATCAACATGCTTGGTGCGAGCATGGAACACTGGATTCATGGCAAGATGCTTTGCTCCCATATTATCACAATACAGCTAAAAATAGGTAGAGAGAAACCCCCAATCCTTCCAACACATATGAGACTCAAAGTAACTCAGAAGAAGCAATTGCCAATGCTTTGTATTCAGCTTCAGTGCTAGACAGAGCAACTGTAGGTTGCTTCTTAGAAGACTAAGCAATAAGAGTGGAGCCAAGAAACACACAGTAGCCTGAAATGGATCTTCTTGTGTCTGGACACCCAGCCCAATCGGAGTCACTGTAGGCTCCGAGACAAGAGATGTCTCCTGAATTAATTGGAACACCAGATCCTAAAGTGCCTTTTAGATACCTAAGTATTCTCTTAACCAACTGCAAATGAGCCTCAATAGGAGAATGCATAAACTGAGCCACATAATTTACTCCAAAAGCAATATCTGGTCTAGTCATATTGAGATATTGTAAGCCCCCAACTGACTTCTATAAAATGTAGGATCAGGCAAAGGATCCCCTTCTTGAACCGATAACCTTTTACCAAAAGGAATAGGAGTAGAAATTTGCTTGGAGTTCAAAAGATCAGCCTTCTGAAGAAGCTCCAATAATGAAGTGAACCAAGATCCTTCATTGCAAATTCAGTACTCAAAGTGCTAATGAGAGTCTGAATTAGAGAAATATAACAAGGTAATGAGGTATATTTCTGCTGAATAAGTAACAGACCAGATGAAGGAAGAGGAGTCACCTCAATTCCTAAGAAATAATGAAGTGAACCAAGATCCTTCATTGCAAATTAAGTACTCAAAGTGCTAATGAGAGTCTGAATTAGAGAATCAGATGACCTAGTCAATATAATATCATGTACATATAACAAGAAAGCTAGAGTGTCAACCCCTTTGATAAAAACAAACATGGAGTAATCTGTAGAACCCCTTTGAAAACCATGTGTAGAAGAAACTCAGAGAATCTGGTATACCAGGCTCTAGGGGTCTGTTTTGACCCATAGAGAGATTTGTGAAGGTGACACACAAATGAAGAATTGGTTGAATTAATAAACCCAAGGGGTTGCATCATATACACATCCTCGTCAAGCACACCATGAAGGAAAACATTGGAAACATCCAGTTGTTTGATATGCCAACCATTGGTAACAGCTAACCGCTCTGATTGTAGAAGGCTTAACTACTGGACTGAATGTCTCAGAGTAGTCTAATCTATCAAGCTGATGGAACCCCTTGGCCACTAGTCTGAATTTGTGCCTTTATATACTCCAATCTGACTTTAGTTTAGTCTTGTACACCCATTTGCAGATGTTCTGATGTAGTCGCAGCGGAATAATTAAAGAACAATAAAATAAACTAAGAATAATTAAAGAAAACTGTAAGAAACGATAAAATAAACTTAAATTCTTAATAACTTCAATGGTTTTTCTCTTCAATATATGAATAATAACATAGACTAGATCTCCTTTTGTAAGATAATAAACCTTCCTAGATAGACTCAAACTAGGATTCCTAAAATAATAAACTACTCAAACATAGAAACTTTAAAAGTAAAGAAATATCAAATTAAAGTAACTTCTCCTATACTAAATAAACTACTATTATAACCAAATAGGATGTGGGTACGCGTAGACGTGGGCCCACACGTTTATGCGCCTGCATCAGCACCCTGTTCCCCAGAAGGTTCGTCCCGAATCGATTTCGCTGAAGAAAACAAGTTGATGCACCCGCAGACGATGAACTTTGTCATGGCGATCCGTAATTCCCACTTCGAACGAAGTTTGCACTGGAATGGAAGGATACTAATGTGCAAGTAATCGTCAACCTCGTACCCAAACTCATATGCCAATGATTCTCGCAAAATTAACCTTAGTGAATAAATAATGTTCATCTCGCCATCTTCACACGGTAGGCACAACCACTTAATCTTCAAGAAAGTGTGAAGTACTATGAGCAAGTGTGAAGTAAGAGTAATTGTAACAAATTTACAAAATACTTCATCAATAGCCAAAGTATAAGCATAACCATCGTTAACTAAGATATCGATATGGAACCATGTAGTGTAGATATGCCACGCAAAATTGACTTTTCCAAGTTCATCTTCATGTAGTTTATGTACTCTAACGTGATCAATACCTGGAGCCCACTGTTTGTTTTCTTCAATTGATATGTGAAACCTAGATGGAAGTTGTTCAATTGGTATGTGATCTTTGACCATTGAGTATAGGTTCATTGTAAGAATTGGGAAATTGATCCTCTTTTTCTTAATTGTTTGAAGAAAATTTGGTAGGAAGAGATTTGATAGAGAAAGCGGCGATGTGGGACATAATTGATTCGGAAAATTCTGGGTTGTTCTTCTTGTTCCTCTTTTTCTTAATTGTTTTTCTTGTTGTTCTTCTTCTTGGTTGTGATGGGTTTTGATAATTGCTTTTTGTTCTTCTTTTCCTTCACTAAATTCTGGGTTTTGATTACTTGGGTGTGTTGATAACTGAGTTTCAACTTGAGGAGAAGATTCAAAATTTTCTGACAGAAGTGTTGGGGATATGGAAGGTTCAAAATTTTCTGGTAAAAGTGTTGGGGATATGGAATAGTAAGGAGAGGTTTGTTGTGTTGGTGATGGTGTTTGACACCAAAAGATTGGGAGAGAAACATGAACATGTTGGTGATATTGGGGTAGGGTTATTTGGGTGGTGGCTATAGATGGGATTTGAATATTATGTATAGGGAAATTAGGGGTGCCTATAGAATCCAGGTTGTAGCCTACATAACTAGGGTTTGTATATGTGTGGTGGAATGTTTGGTTGGAGAAGGGTTCCTGTAAAGAATGAGGAGAAAGATGATGTGGAGGTGCTTGTAGTTGTTGTGCCTCATTGTAAACTTGTGGGTGGTTATAAGAGTTGAATTGGGAGAATCTGAGTTGGTTATGGGTTGAGTGGCCCAGGGTGGTTAATGGTGTTGTAGGGTATGTGGCAGTGGGTAGTGGGTTTTCGAAACAAGTAGGGTTTGGGGGCTGATGGTCGGGTATGTGATGGTATATTAGCATGGGTTGGCCAATTGTTCTAATGTTTGCGGAAGATTCGAGAAAGAGTGGGTTTGAGAATGGAGGGTAGGGTGCGGTTATGTGGGGGCTAGTAATGTTGTGTGGAGTTCTATTGGTGGTCTGAATCGGTGTAGAAGATGTGGGTGGTATACTGTTGTAGGTAAAGTGGAATGGTGGGAGTGTTGTGGGACATGGGTTGTATATTGTAAAACCAAAGATTGTGTGTAGTTGGATTAGTGGCATAAGTGTTGGAACTTCCTGGGATGTTGAAAGTGTTGGTGGGTACTGTTGGTGGACTAATGGAAGTCGGGTAAGAAGTGGGTTGTTGGGCGGGGGATGGTGGTGGTGTCGGTAGAGATGAGGGTTCGGGGTTGCGGTTTTGGTGGTGGGTTTCGAGTGGAATGGTGCTTGGTGAATAATATTGCCGAGGGGTCTGGAATGGGTATGGTTGGGTTATTTTTGGGTTGGTAGTAGATTGGTGGTTGTTGAAGGAAGTAGTAGATGAAGGAGTGGTGGTAAAAGAGGGAGACTTACATATGCCTTCGAGTTGTTTAGATAACTTCATGATGGAATCATTGACTTGATCGAATTTTTTCATATTTTCCTTCTTGTAATTTTCAAAAGCTTCTTCCAATTTTGTAACCGAGGATAACTTCTTGTTGATGTTGTCCCATTCGGAGGCAAAAGTTGGTGTCTTCTCTTTGATTGTTGGAGTAGGAACGGTAGGATTAACCATTGTGATTGGTTAAAAAAAATGGCTCTGAATACCACTTGATGTAGTCGCAGCGGAATAATTAAAGAACAATAAAATAAACTAAGAATAATTAAAAAAAACTGTAAGAAACGATAAAATAAACTTAAATTCTTAATAACTTCAATGGTTTTTCTCTTCAATATATGAATAATAACATAGACTAGCTCTCCTTTTATAAGATAATAAACCTTCCTAGATAGACTCAAACTAGGATTCCTAAAATAATAAACTACTCAAACATAGAAACTTTAAAAATAAAGAAATATCAAATTGAAGTAACTTCTCCTATACTAAATAAACTACTATTATAACCAAATAGGATGTGGGCACGCGTGGACGTGGGCCCACACGTTTATGCGCCTGCATCATGTTCACTGATGGAGTAGAAGGTACCAGAGTCCATGTCTTATTATTTTGTAATGCATCATATTCATCTTTCATTGCTTGACATCAAGCAGGACTCTTAGAGGCTTGTTTGTAGGTGGTAGTTTCAGGAGGAATCTCTAGAACACCTACATAAACCTGGGGTAGAGGATGGGATACAGAAAAATGAGAAACAAAGTCTGACAAGTTCTTTAGCTTGTGAACTCCCACTTTTGACCTTACAGTCATGGGTTGAGCAGGCTGAGTTTCTGATTCAGCTATAGAAAGAGGCATAGATACCTCAGAAACTGAACCAATTCTAGAGGAATTACTTGACTCTCCATGAGATGATATGGAATTATGAAATAGGGAGAGAGAAGGAAGTATAGGTACCTCAGGAATAACAGCTTCACAAACAAAACTGATAATTGGTAAAATCACCTTATCAGAAGCTGAAGTAGAAGAAGGTTGAACTGAAGTTGGGTTCTCAGCAAAAGGAAAACACCCTTCATCAAACACCACATGTCTTGAGAATTAGACTCCCCCACTACTCATATCGAGACATTTATACCCCTTATAAGTGGGGCTATAACCCAAAAACACACATCTGATTGACTTTGGGCTCAATTTATCTTCTCTGATTGCTGCTAAGTGTGGATAGCAAGCTGAACCAGATACCTTCATCATAGAATAGTCAGGAGCATGACCAAATAAAACTTCATATGGGGATTTTCCATCAAACACTTTAGTAGGTAATCTGTTTATAATATAAGAAGCACCATCAAAAGAGTCAAACCGATACTCCATAGGCAGAGAAGACTGAAAAGCCAAAGTATCCCATTTATGTAATCTGCCTGTTCTTCCTCTCAGCTCTTCCATTTTGCTGAGGGGTATAAGGATAAGAACATCTCAAGGAAATACAGTTACTATCCAAAAAATTCTTAAATTCACCTTTGGATAGTTCAAGAGCTCCATCTGTCTGAAAGACCTTGATAGAAGTAGACAGAAGATTCTCAAAAGTAGCTTTAAATTGCTTAAAGCATGAGAGGCCGTCTGATCTGAGTTTCATCGGATAAATCCAAAAATATATGTTATAATCATCAACAAATAGTATATAGTACCTAGCTCCTGATATAGATGTGATAGGGGTTGGTCCCCAGATGTCACAGTGAATCATATGAAGGGGATCGGGGGTAATGATCGATGAAAGCTCAAAGGGTTGAGACTTGCTCTTGCCTAATTGACATGGTTCACAGACCCCTAATAACTCAAATTAGTCAATATGAATCTTAGCTGAATGATGAAGAGTTTCTATAGCCCCTCTAGCAGTGTGACCAAGTCTTTGATGCCACAAAATCGCTGAACCATTAACATATGAGACATAAGCCTCTTGTTGTGATAATATGGTTTCAAATTCCATTGGATATAGACCATTCAACATTGGTCATGTTGTCAATATATCTTGAGTAGCTAGACCCTTCACATCATAACCCCATGGAAAGAATTCTACTGAACATTTGTTATCTCTAATAAACTTTGAAACAGAAAGCAAGTTCTTCCTTAGGTCAGGAACTAACAAAACGTTTTCCAGACAGAATTTATGAGATTTGGTTTGCATTTGAGCATCACCTGAGCTAATAATAGGAATAGATTTACCACTTCCTACTAATACTGATTTTGAACCAAGATAAGGTTTAGAAGTTGTTAGTACCTTAACATTGTTGGTCATATGGCTTGATGCTTCAGTGTCAGCAAGTTAAGTATCTCTTGATGTACACATAGTACTTTTTGTAGCAACATTACACTCTTCTAGTATAACATAATTGCGTTCTTCATGCTTCGATTCACATTCATCATTTTGATTATCTACTTTACAATCATCTGAAATATGTATTCTAACAAATGCTTGTGTAGTTGTTGTTTTGTTAGGTGTATAAAGAAATCTACGCCTATGAGCTTGATGACCCCATTTGTGGCAGAGTCCACAAGGTATGCTTGAAAAATCAAAGTTAACAACCTTCTGATTGTGTTGATATGGAGGATTTTGATGTAAATTTGTATTTGATTGTTGTGTTTTGATCTGAGAATCATTAGATCTCTGAATTCGTGATGTACAAAATTTGTCATGGTTTTGTTTTGAAGACTGGTTATAGCTCGATCTAGAACCAGATTGTTTCTGTTTGTATAAATTTGGTTTTGAGTTCTTATATGGAGCATTTTTAACATAATAGGCTAATTGATCATCTTGTTCTTGAGTCAATAGCCACTATTCATGATGAAGTAACTTAGATCTAAGTTCAGGAAGTGTGATGTTAACTGTTCTATTATTGATTGCTATAACAAACTGATTAAACTCTTTTCCTAAGCCAGAGAGTATAATTCGAATATATCTCTCTATCTGAAACTTTATCTCTAACAACAGTTAAGGAATCTGAAATAGATTTAGGTTTTCGAAGATACTAACTTACTGATGTCGATCCTCTCTTTGTATTTTGAATTTATCGACAAAGAAGACCTTGTTTAGCCTCAAATTATTCAGCATACACAGTCTCCAAATAGCTCAAAATTTCTCGAGAGATTTGAAGACCTAAAACATCCAATGATATCGATTTAGAGAATGTTGCCTTTAAGCATGATTTGACGAAGCTATCTTGCTTCCTCTAGTTGATATTATCAGGATTAGGTATAGTTTTTTTTCTTTCTGAATCAATGATAGAAGCTTCTGGTTTATTTAAAGTTCCATCAGCAAAACAGAAATCATCATTGTTAATAAGAATCGTCTCGAATTGGTCCTTCCAAACCAGAAAGTATGATTCGTCGAGTTTATCTGATATAAAATTTGTGATGTTTAAAGTTGGAGAATGAACTTTAGAGATCGAAGAAGAATCTAAGTTTTCTGAGTTTACTGACTCCATTAATGGCGCAGATCTTGATCAATCACAACCTAGAAGCTCTAATACCATGTGATAATTCGAATAAGCTTCTCAGAGAAGTTCCAACAACCTTCATCTCAATAATTTGATGCGATAATGAATAATTATTTTCATCGTGACCATTGACGAAGTCAACAGATGACCCATTGGTGATCAATGATTGAATATATTTTTCACCAGCCATTAGAAAACAAATAGGAGAACTAAATTAACCCTTTTTTTTCTTAAAAAACAATTACAGAGAGAAAGCTAAGTTAATGACAGAGAACCAAAAAAAATCTGTGTAAAACTGATGGTGTTACCCGATGAAGAAATTGATTTTACCAGTCCTCTCCTCAATTGAAGAAGAGAAACAAACCGTTGTAAATCACTGATTTGATGATGCTATGAGAAGTAGACAGATTTGAATATATATTCAATCATATCTAATAATGAGAATGAAGATGATTAAGTTACAACGATTAGAAAAAAAAATCTTTGAAAATAACAGAAGCAATTTTTTCTTTTTTCAATGAAATGCTCATGATACCATGTCTCAAATAGAATGATATTTCATTGATATATTAAGAGTTGTGTTACAATGGGTCTTTATACAAAGTGAGTCAATATATAAGAATGTAAGCTACCAAATTTATACTATTATATACCCTAATTATAAAAAGATATTATATACTAATTGATATACTAATAGACACCAATTGATAACACATTGTTCTTTTCATATTATGCGTTATGTAACTTTTATTCATACTGCATAATTTTAGTAGTAAAAATTGTATAAAGATCGACCCAATTATAAAACAACAAACACTGAATCAAGAGTTGTATACTTGTATCTTTGTTATAAATTATTTAGTTATACATATAGATTTTTCCAATAACAACTTATCACTCTGTATGACAAATGACTTTTTGAGGCGGCTGGACTTGCTTTATGGTCAACAGCTTGGTTGCTGTGAACCCCACTCACCGTGGCTAATAATTCCAGTGCTGCAAGTTGTTATTGTTGTGTCCTTTCCATTGCCTATTTGCCTTCATGTTCCCCGAAGGACTTGACTAAAAGAAGATACATGGCTAGTGGTTGTAACTTGTAGGGATTTACTTCTAAAAACTGATCGAAAAGGATAAAAAAAAAATCTGCTCATATCCATCAGGGAATAAAGAGAGAGTTTGCGGCAAAATAAAATCCTCAATTGTGTTTTCAGTTTGAAGCCCAAGGCAATATTACTTTTCAACAAAAAAAAAAACAAATCATATTACTTATTAGAGCATCTCCGATGCAAAACTCAAAAAAAAAATTGAAATTGTCCTACGTGTCAAGGCTCAATTGAGTTTCTCTGTTCTAGATGTTAATATTGATGAGATCCTCAATTCAAAAGACATCTCCAATACAACACTCTAAAAACTTAAAAATAACTTAGGTGTCATTTCTTCCTAGATGGTTAGATTTGCTTTTAATATTGAGTGACAAATTGAGATCCTCAAAAGAAGTCTCAAATATTGAGTTTCTTCTTGAGATATCTCAATATTAAATGATGTCATGTCATTTTGAGATCCAAATTGAGTGTTGCAGTGGAGAGAGTTTCTTACAAAAAAAACCTAGGTGGCACTTTTAGTTTTTCAATTTGAGTGTTTCATTGGAGATGCTCAGGTACATTAAAGGTAAGTTTGGAGAGACTAATTTCTAAATTTTAGTTTTATCAGCAGGGCCGGCCCTAGTATATCGGGGGCCCCAAGCGAAATCAAAAATTGGGGCCCCCATACAATGGATGTTAGAAAAAAATTAAGTAAAATGTAAACAATGCAAATGGTAGGAATCGAACCTTTGACCTTTCATTTAAGAAAAACCCTTTACCACCAAGCTACAACTTAACTTGTGTTTGTAATTGATTTAAAATATAATTACTTTTTCGAAAGTTAGATACGAAATATGAAACATGAGGCCCTTGATTATTTGGGGCCCAAAGTGACCGCCTTGGTGGCTTTGGTCACGGGCCGCCCCTGTTTATCAGTTAGTAATACAATCAACCAAAAGGTGAAACTAAACGGTAATGGTATCAACTGCCTTCTTTTTTTAAGTTCCCATCACTTTTTTTTTATCTTCTCCTACTATCAAAGTAAAAGTGTACTACAAATCCATAGAGGAGAGAGGGAACGAAGTGTTGTTCCTATTGTAAGAAGTCGATTTCACGATCTCACTCTTCTTGTCTAGATTAAGAGAGAATCTTGGCTTGAAGTAGAAAACTTTCTTTTTGTGAGTTATACAGAGACAGACAATAAGGGAATACTAATTTATCAAGAATCATTATTTCGGATTAACCGAGATAGAGAAAATAAAATGAAAGAGAGAGACAATAAAGGAACAATAACAAGAAACTTCAAGTGCTATATAAAGAAGTCTCTCTAAAAAATTTCTTTCAATAGTATTTCAGATTTTCTAATCAAGAAATTTTATTGCATATAAAGCTTTAGTTTCGTTCAAAATTTGTATCAAGTTTTTTACTGCCCCATTTAAGATAAAAATTATTAGAGAATCTCCAACGCAAATTCAAAAAAAAAAACTCCATTAGTTTTATATGACATTGTTAGGTGTCTTGGTAAATCCTAAAGTTGTTTTGTTTATTTAGGTGTAAATAATTGTTATTTGAAGATAAATGAAAGACTTGATTTCCGTTGGTCTAAATATTGAAAATGATAAGTTGGACAGTAAGAAATATATTAAGAGGACACTCGATTTCTCAAAAAACAGGACACTTGAAAAATTGAGTGTTTTTTCTAGATATCTTTATTTGACTATTGCCACAACATCTTAGAGATCTAAATTGAGTTTTTTCTTGGGCACCTTTTATAAAGAAAAACTCAAAATTCTTGTGTGGCTCTAAGAGTCTCTAAGATTTAAAGGAATTTGATATTTGCACTTATTACGTGATTTTCACTTATCAAGTGCGGTTACAAATTTTAGGGTGTTTGTCTTTTCACTAAATAAATGAAAATAATGTGTAAGTGATGAGAAAGTAAGTGCAAAAGTACAACCTCCAAGGTGTGTGTTTCTTGCACTTACGAAAGTCATCTATTAATGCAGGCCAACAACTTTAGGGCGTTTATTTTCTCACTTTGGCCGACGCTTTGGGGAAATAAAAATAATTTTGAGGGCAAAGATTTTGTTAAAAACTGGTTAACTTTAGTTGACCTATATATTTTGTAATTGTTATGGGGGAAAAAAATTGTCGACTTCCCTGTTGGGAAGGGTCGTTAGTAAACTACCATTGTCGACGACCTTAATTTTTTTTTCAATTTCTTTTTCTTTCTTCTATCCTTTCTGATCACCAAATCTAGCCACCACCAGCATAATTTGCCTCTTTCTTTATTTTTTTTTCTCTCATTTTGTTCTCTCTCTCTCTCTCTCTCTCTCTCTCTCTCTCTCTCTCTCTCTTCTCTCTCTCTCTTTCTTTCGTTATTTTCCTCATTATGTCACCCTTTTTTCTCTCTCTATCACAGTATCACTCATTCTCATTTCTGCTACGTCTCTCTCGGTCGGATTGCCTCTCTCTCACTTTCACTCACTGTGTGTCTCTCTCTCTGTCTTGCTGAAACTCACGCTCCCCAAACCATAATCCTTGAGGAGATTGACTGTGTGAGAGAAAGAGCTAAACAGTGAGAGAACGAGTAAGAGAGAGGAGGGGAGGAAGAAAAGAAGAAGAGAAAAATGGTGATAATGGTGGTGGCCGGAGTTGAAGAAGAAGAAATGTTTTTTTTTTTTCCTTGGAAATCTTCTAAATATCACATTTTCTATTTAAAATTTTTCCACCTCGAAAAATAAAAAAATTCTTGTAGTTACTTCATAAGTGTTAAGAACTCACAACAAGAAAAAAGTGTTAAGAAAGACATTTTTATCATCCACCAAATTTAACAACGACAAATATTCAAATAGTTCTATTGGTTTTCCAAATTATTAGTTGTAGTTTTGGCCTTTGGAGGGCCTATAGAACCACCCCAAACTAATGTTGTATGTACCCTTCACTGGAACCCATTTACCATTCAAGTAGAAGTTTGTTATTTTCGTTTCTTTACTTCGTTTTACATCTATTACTATCCAAGTATGAGTATTTGGAGTAAAGAATAGAGGTATTGATGCAGAGAAGAGGAGATGAAAGTTGGTATTGAAAGCAGATCCATATTCCTTTTGCTTGACACATAATCATCAGATTCACCATTATCAACTGTTATTGAGTATTTTCTAATGATTTTTGCAATTTTCTCGACTTATCTTCCACTAGTTCGCCCTATTAATCGACATTGATGGTGTGTGGCTTCATGAAGTGAGAAGATTGACGTTAAAGAACCAAAAGTGAAGCGAACTAAATAATCTTATGAATAAAGAGTAGGGATATTATCAAGAAATCGGTCGGTTATCTTGGATATTTCAGGATGACTTCATATTTTTGGGACCAATTTCAGTTCGAAAATTATCCCTACTCTTTATTCATAAGATTATTTAGTTCGATTTTTAGATGTATCCAGGTATAATAAAATTTTATGACCTTTAGGGTATTCTTATTTATGATCTTCATGATCTTTTCCTTTTGTGATCTTTGGAGTCTTTTCATTTTGTTATCGTAATGTTGTGCTCCTTTAAGCTTCATATTGTAATTTACTTTTGGAAGTCTCAGATTGTAATTTACTTTTGTAAGTCTCGTGTTGTACTCAAAAGAGCCAAAAGATTCAAAACCATTTAAAATGTATTGGATTGAATTCCTACGTTTGAATGAAAATTCTGGCTTAATTAAAAAAAGAAACAAAAAAAAAACCAACAAATTATCACTTGGCAAAGACGCTTTATGTTCGTCACTCTTTTTTCACTCGAGTCTTCCCTTTAGATCCTTTCCTCTCCCTTTCTTACATTGCAAGGAGCCACCCCAAACAGGGACGAAACCAGAAATCCCAATCACCGGGGGCCAAATGCAAATGAACGTTTAGAAAAATTCTCTCTTTTATACTTTTTCATACACTACCTAAAATTATTGTTACAAAATATTTACGTTAATTCATGGAGATAGTACGGTGACAAAATAAAATTTGATATTTTACAAGAACGATCACCTCATTATACCAAACACAATGAAATCGTTGAAGTGTATTAAACTAATAGACGACTGAGAACTTAAACCGTTTCAAGTCATTGATCAAGTTATCAGTGTTCAATGGATTTCACACAACCAGTTTTTTCACAAAACTTAACCAACAAAATTTATCAGTTTAAACGCTCAGATGTTCGAACTTTTATATTAGATTTAACGTTGACCACTATATTAACGTGATATGAGGTTTTGGATATAAATTAAATATTTTATTAATTACAAAATTTCATCAAATAGAACACAACTAGAATAGTTGCACTAAAATCCATATCTATTTACATACGACAAAAATAGTCGATATTTACATACAATTTTATCGATATCTATATGCAATACATTAAAGTTTTAAGTATTTTAAATATATATTCAATTGGGGAATTAGTTTATGATAGAATGTTAACTCTTAATCACAATCCAAATATAAATTAGTAATACTACTACCATTAGAGATAATTGGCCTCCCCATATAGGTTTAACTATGTTGAGGTCAAGGGGGGCCATGGCCCCTCCTGGCCCCAACATAGTTCCGTCCCTGACCCCAAATCTATACTACAATTGGATCTCTTTCTCTTTCATAAATCTTACTTACTTGTAATTTATGTTTTTAATACATAATATTCATTAAACTTAGTTATTTTTTTAACTAAAATCATGAGCTTAATGAATTAGTATAAAATGCTAATATTAAAATACTTGAAGGTTAAAATAGATAATCACTCACTTTATATCATTAAGATGGTCGGCGCTTTGCAGAAATAAAAAAATTTTCCGGGTAAAGAATTTAATCGAAAAATGTGAATTTACCAATTTTGGGGGTACAAAATTTAAAAGGAAACAAAACACTTCTTCTTCCTCATCTCCTACCCACCACCATCACAAAATCCGGCCACCACCACCACCACTCATATTTTCCCCAATTTTTTTCTTCTTTTCTCGTCCACCACCACTTGCATGTATCCAGGGGCGGAGCTAGTAAGGGGCATGTGGAGGCGCATGTCCCCACAAGCTCCTAAACCCCCCCCCCCCCCCCCCCCCCCCTTAACACTATTCTTAAATTAATTTTTTAATTTGTAAATGATTTTTTTTTTAATTTCTTTTCTTCGTAAGAAATCCACTATTTAGTTTTTAAAGAAAATTCACTTCTTATATGTGCCCACTACAAAAATTAAGCAATTATAATTCAAGTCCATGGAGAAATAGTGTAAACTCCATCTCACCATAATCTCATTCTTTATACGTGAAATGATATACCAATTATTTTGTAATTTAATTTCTTGGTAAACCTAGTTTGATGAGTGAGACGATTTTTCGTAATCATCTCCTCTTTGAAATAAAATTATTTTTTTGCATAACATTTACATTTTCGTTCGATGTGTTAGATTAATTACCTAACTTGATTATTTACATAAATAAAGTATAACCACTAAATTACAATCAAAATAAAACGTAAAATATTTTAGTAAAAAACGTGGTCGTATATAGTCAGTTGCCTTAGAAATCAAATAAGATAAAAACATTAATATATAATTTATTTACCTTTAGAATTTTGATTGCGTGTAAATTTTTTCCACTAAAAAGCAAGTGTTGTTTTTTTGCTTTCTTTTGTATATGTTTCTAAATTAAATTGTGTAGTTCTTTTTCTTCAAAAATTTGAACTAAATTACTCTAAAAATATAGTAATTAAGAATATAATGAAATTTACCTACGTATTTCTTATATCATTCAAAGAAGATTAAATAGCAATAGGTTGATTGGAAGAAAAATTTCGTCCGAATTTGTCGTTTTCTATGATAAACTATAGTGTCGGACAAACCACTTTTCTATTTAGTCGATCCGGAAAGTATTCAATGCACTAAATTAAATATAACGGGTTAATATATACTGTTTGATTTATTAATTTTTGTGGGATTTTCTTTTTAAAAGTGCCCCCACAGAAAAATTTCTGGCTTCGCCACTGCATGTATCGTTTCTTTCTCTCTCTCTCTAATCTGGCAAAGTGGATGATCTCCTTCGTCGGAAAATCGATCTAGTTCGGAAAATCTCCAAACTAGATCTGCTACCGGTTGGGGGAATCCCCAATCATCTTATGGGTTTGGGAGATCCCCTAACCAGTGACATTTTTCGGCAATTCCTTCATATTAAAACGACTAGAGAGCGAATAGAAAGAGAAAGAAGGAGGGAAGAGAAAAGACAAAGAGAGAGAGGAAGGAAGAGAGAAAAATAATAATGACGACGGTGGTCGAAGATGGTGGGCGGAATAGAAGAAATATTCTGAAAAAATATTGAAGGTTGCCGACAATAGTCGTTTGCCGGCGCCCATTGTCGGAGTGCATAAAAAGTGGTGGTGGAATTGTGGAGAGTAAAAAAGAAAGCAAAATTATTTACTCAAATAGTTTCCCCCAAACAATAAGAAAAAAAATAGTCAACTAAAGTTGACAAACTTTTAACAAAATATTTGCACCCAACTTTCTTATTTCTCCAAACTGCTAGCCCTTGAAATTGATATCAAACTAAAAAGCACCCACTTAAAAGTGATGGAAAAGAAATTACATAATACTTATAATTGATATAACTTAGGAAGTGATTATTAAACATTTAAAAATGCTAAAAGAAATTTACACCGTGTGAATATATTGCATAGGTGCTCTTTAATTGTGCAAGCGCCTGAACATAAGGGCAACTAGACAAGAGGAATGAAAATACGCTAAGTGTACCTACCAAAGTTGTCGCCCTACTCTGAGGGCAAGCAAAGCAGGTTTTATCTCCCCGACTGTGAATATACGTCTTAAATAAACTATCACAATTTTTCTTTTATATTTTACAAAAATAACGAAGGATAGATATGGAAACTATGGTTAAGAGCAAATTGATATTAAGTTGGTAATGTTACATTTAGAGAATTTTCATTCCCCCTGCCTAGGTAATTTCATTAAACTACTAAAGCTTCTTGCTTAAAATTGATGAACCTAAAGATAGTTTAGTAGTCTCTATTGAAAAAAAAGTTTTTAGTGAAATTAACAATGAGTTGATTTTAGGAACATTTCAAAATACGAACTCTCATAAAGGTCAATTGCGTTTGCAATCGTTGATGTATTAATATAATTAATAAATATAAATATTTTGTTAATTACTGTATTTGCAAAAACAAAAAAAAAAAAATTATTTAAGTACACAAATCCGCACCCCTAAGTGAAATTCATTGATCCGGCCCTGGTAATGTATGTGCCACATTTAATTTTAAGTTGGAAATGGAGGAAATTACAGTTTATGAAGATGACACAAAAGTTGGACAGCAAGAACTATATTAATGCCGGAGAGCCCTCTATTTGTTTTGCTATCGTCCTAAACTCTCCCTTAATTGTTTTTTTACTCCAAAAAGTGAATTCACTTATGAAGGCAAAGCGATCAGCTCGAAAAATCATGAAAAGGCCGGTTTTCACATGGCAGGAGAGCCCAATGGCGCGGTTGGAGGTCTGGTCGTGGTGTGCCAGAGAGTTGGCAAATACGAAATGAACTCTACTGTCATTACTTATTTTTAAGTGGTAAGGTGTAAGTGATTTAACTTTGAAATTGTTTGCAAAATCTAAAACTTCAGAAAAGAGACGCGTTTTGGTTTTATGAAATGGTGGATCCATCATTAATCCATTAAGTATCACTTATCTTTCCATTAATGAAGTGTAGCCTACGTTCGGTTTCTAATTAGGACCCTGTGACAAGAGCATGATCACGTCAACATGGATTTTGTTGGTTTCAGTGTACCGAATCAACGAGTTGACTCGACGAGTCTATAACCGAATCACTGGTGAAACTGGTTACTACTTTGATTTTATTTGCAAATCAATCAAAAACATTTTCTTTCCAAATTAATGGACAAAAACTAAGGAATAGAACAACTCAATATCTTTCGTATTTATAACCGATAATGTCTGTTATCCAGAATAGATGATTCGTAGTCGAATCTCACTAGCGATTTAAGATCGGAAAGAGGAACTGTATCCTTCTGTGTTTACTGATTTATTACTTTAAAAAATCAACACACTTCTGATTTGGAAAATCAGAATGTCTTTCATTAAGAAATCAGATAGACTAAAAAGAAAAATCGGAGGATAAAAAGAAGATTTTTAATCGAGGCGAGGTATTCCTCTTTCCTTAAGAAAATTGACGCCCTGTATAGTACCAAACAGTTATCGGTGTTTGTCTCCCAGGATACAACGATTACCTTTCGATTCAATGGTACTTCGAATCAGAAAGCAGTCGAACTTGAACGTATACTAACCTCTGACTTAATGCAAATGGACCAAACTTCTTGCTTATAAAAATCCTTGAAAACTCTGCTAAATCTTTCTCTTAGAAACTCTAATATGATCTTCTAACATGCTTGACACTCTGGAAAAAACGGATTGAAATTTGGAGTTCATTTGGGTCCTATAAATAGGTTTCGAATAGACACCTACATTTGGGACACTTCTGTTGGTTAAGGGACGCATCTATTGAGAAAGTAAAGTGAAGGGTCACTTCTTTAGCAACAGATCCTGTCGGTTGAGATTTGGACCATCAGATCTTGCTCAAAAGCGCGGAGAAAACGCCCTCCGTTAGATTTGATGGACTTATACCGAAACCATCCGGAAATCTAAAGGAGATCAGCCGTTGGATGGGGTTTCGGCATGATCCCACTCCGTGCCCGACACAGGCTTAACCAGATCCGTTAGATCTTGCGCATTTGCGCGGAGCGAACGCCAGCAGTCTGATCTAGGTGTGTTCTCTTTGCGTAAATGGTCCCCAAACCAACTTTTCCTTATTGCAATTTAGTCCCTAAATTAACCAAAAATCGATCAAACTTCAGACTTGAATATCTCATTCATCCGGAATCGTATTTGAGTGATTCTTGCCTCTAAACTTAAGAGCTCGACGAGGCGAATGCAATGGCTTGCTTTGTTTCTGAGTTTGACAAATTGAACCGATCTAAAGTTGGCTCCGATTCCAACAGATTTTACATGTATGGGAATAGGGCGGGCATATAACAGTCTTGAAGCTGTAGGCATTACATTACATCGATCCAATTCCTACTTATCTTAGTTTCTAAATCACATAGACAGGGACAGAGTTACAGCAAACAGAGATGAGGAGAAGGTGTCATGCGTACCCATTGATTGTGCTAGACCAGGAACATCAATCAAAGCACTTTTTTTTCTTGTTATATTTTAGAAGTAAGTGAATCCCTTATTTCTTTGGCTTCCTTCTTAAGCCAATAAGTCATGTGCCCGATAGATGAGTATGTCCTTTACTTGTAAACTGATGCAACAGTCTAAATATTACAGCAATAGATCCGCGGAGCAGAGGGAATTGATGCAAGGGGATGGAGCCTATATCAAAACCTACTACCATAGCTCTGAAGCTGGGGTGTCTGGGGGATGGGGTTCTGGAGTGAGTTGGTTTTGGCGAAGGTTGAGAAGATAGTAGGGGGCAAGTGAAACAGGTTATGGCTGGCGTTGGTAACTAATTACAGGTGGGTCCTGTTCAGGGCCGAGAAATAAATGGTGGAGAAGCACCATGAAAGGGTATGCGCGCCTAATATATAGGCCTTCTAAATTATTGGGTTATATGGCGTATTAGTAAAGTCTCTTAGACTCTTACTGCCTTTGATTAAATTCAATGAAATAAAATACACATGGGTTAAGGGTTGCGCCACCTTAACTTCTATTAATGGGCCTCTGACTATCGGTGCTACCACAGAAAAATAAAGACAAATGTAGTACAAGACTGATTAGAAAATGTATTTTTTACTCTATCAACTTGATGGTAGTGGAGGTGGAGCCGCCTTTTGGTTTTATGAAATGGAAAATCCATCATCCATGCATTAAGTAACACTTATGGCCAGAGATATTAACTTTTTGAAGCTCGTTTTGGAGGGAGATTCCAAAAACATAATAGCAGCAATCAATGGAGACGACAAGGCAGCCAATAGGACTAGTCAAAGAGTCATCAACTCAATCAGATCATTGAGATCTTCTTTTGTTACTTTTTAATGTAAATTTGTATATAGATCAGCTAACTTCAAAGCTGATGCACTTGCTAAACTTACTAGAAGCTCTCTTACTCCTCAAGAATGACACTCTGTAAGTCCACTCTTAGAGATGACTGATAGGTTGTACTTGTTTTTTGTTTTCTAATGGCAGTTTTTCTTTTCAAAAAAAAAAAATAACACTTATATTTTCCCATAATGAAATGTAGCGTACGTTCGATTTCTAATGAGGATCCTATGACAAAAGCATGATCACGCCAACATTATAGTTTACAAGTTCATATTCAATGTATGGTACCACCACAGAAAAGTAAAGGCAAACGTAGAGCAAGACTGACTAGAAAATGTTGTTTTCTATATTAACTTGATGGTAGTGGTGGTTTTTCAACAAAATATAATAATAAGATGGTAGTGGTAGTGGAGCCCATACAATTGCACTCTAGAGCATTACGGGAAGTTTGGAGCACAGGATATACAATGATTTTTTTCGACTAATTTGATAATTACAGCAGAAGATAAAACAAATTTAAAATCATCACTAGACATAATTATTTTTTTGAAAGAAAAACTTTGGGGCACAATTTTTAGAAAAAATAATTAGGAATCCTTTTTATATAAGGAGGGACCCCAACAATAAAAAATAAGTCAAACAAAATTGACTTAGGGGGCGTAAAAATTTACTTGATTGAACTTTGCCTCCTAATCTTTTTTTTCACCCACTACTATATTTTCCGACCATCACCACCATTTCAAAGCACCACCATTCCGATTGCCAACCATCACCACAACCTCTTATTTTTCATCTCTTCTTTCTCCTTCTCTTTAGCTCTCCTACCCATATCTCTCTCTCTATATCTCCCTCACTCACTGATACTTTCTCTCTATGTTTCCTCTCTCTCTCTCTCTCACTCTCTACCACCCTCTCGTTGTGTTAATTTCTTTCTCTCGGTTTGGCATGATTCCAACGACGGTAAACTTCCCTAGCCGGAACCCCCTTCGTCTGAGACGAAGGGGACCTTGAGGACGAGAAGCCTTCCTCGAGATTTTGTCTGGCGAAGGGACTGTGAGAGAGAGAGAGAGAGAGCATGAAAGAGGAAGAGAGAAAAAGATGAGAAGATTAGGGGTAGAAAACAAAGAATCCAATTTTTGGATCCAAAAATAAATATAGGAAAATTTGGCCAAAACTCCCTAAAAACTTTGGCCTTTGGTTAAAAAGGATTGGACAATTTTTTATGGGCTTCAGCTCCCTGTGGCATTTTTGTAAATTATCTAATATAGGGAAAAGACAAAACTGACCTTATTGCAAACTAGTTTGCAAACCAGTTTGCAAACCAATTTGCAAAGCAGTGCAAACTAGTTTGCAAGGCAAACCAGATTGCAAACTAGTGCAAACCAGTTTGCAAACCAGTTTGCAAATCAGTTTGCAAAGCTCTGCAAGGCAAACCAGATTGCAAACCAATTTGCAAAGTAGTGCAAACCAGTTTGCAAATCAGTTTGCAAACTAGTTTGCAAAGCTTCGCAAAATCAAACCCTAACAAAATAAGTAACTAAGAAGTAAGATTATATAAAATGTGAGGGTTTTTGGAAAATCTGAGGGTGTTTCTAAAATTTTCCTTTATACAAAGGTCAATTCAGGTATACAAAATTAAGGGATTTTTAGAATTGTCCTTCAAGCCTATTTCCAAACTTTTCATGGTGCCTAGAAGGAAAAAAAGATAACTTGTCTTTTTGACAAAAAAAACAAAAAATTGGGTCTCCAGCCCAATTTCCTCATAAATATATCCCCTATGTCAATCGTGATTGACTAAGTTTTTATGTCCCGGAGATTTTTCTTTATGCCTAAAGCCGCGGCTTAAAAGAAATAATCAAATGTTTGTGACCCATACATTTTTTATCAGTTTTTATCATATGTAAGGTACTAGATATGACCCGTGCCTTCGGCACGGAATGCTTAATTGAGCACATTTTGTGTACAAGATGATTAAGATATTATTTAACATAATTTTGATACAAATGCCATACGGAATCTACTTAACAATTGTCCTTCGTTAGTTGAAGTATTAATTTAATTTTGGGTTACATAATAAGAATAATAACAATAACACGAGAATTTTTTACATAAAAACTTGTTACAAAAAGATTTGAGAAGTCTCAAAAAGAAGTGTGTTGAAATAACTACAATAAAACTTCGTTATTGTAGTTGAACTAAAGAAATAAGATTGTTCAGGCAATAATACTCACTTTCTTGTTATAAGTACATGTTGAAATAGCTACATTTCATTAACCGTCGCTAAATACTGAAAACGGAAGGTCTACCAAATTTGTGACCGATTGGCCTTAGGACTTTAGTACATTACGACCGTATGCTTTATTATGTTTTGAGTCTAATGGAACTCGCAACTAATTAACTTTCACAATGATAAACTTATTCTGTTATGATTTACTTGCAATTGCAAAAAAGAATAATACATCTGCTTGTTATCTATTTTACCAAAACAAACAAAGTATCTAATTTTTCAAAACAATAAAGCAGAAAAAAAAATAAACCAACCAATCCCGGATGACAACGTCAAAGAACAAAATTGGATGAAAAACATTGTCTCAATCTTATTGAATTAAAAGTGTAGAGAACTACTCCATATTAGTAGATGATAATAATCATTCATTTGTAGTTAAGAAAGATAAGAAAACTACAACAGGACAAATGAAAAAGTGAAATGGTGAAAAATATGAATCCGTTGAACAGACCTAAAGAAACAAAAGTTATTAAAATACAAACTTTGGGTAGAAGCGAGATAATGTAGCCATAAAATGATTAAAGTTCCAACAACAATCTCGAACACTACTGCTAAAGTTCAGTTTAGCTTCGGCCCAATAAGATAAAATGAATAATATAAATGAGTTTTTCTAACAGTTTTGCACAAAAGAACAAATTTGTGGAGTAAAATGTTTACGGTACATGCTAGCGTTGCACCGTTGGGTATTGTAACGGAGAGGGGGCTCTATGTAACATAGTGAATAACTATGAAATTCATATGTTAAGGTTATTATACCAAGTCTTCGTTTCAGGATAAATAGGTTTATTTTTTCAACAAAAAAAGAGATGAATAGGTTCATTATGTATCAAACAGTCGGTCATGAAAGAAGCATTTCACATGTGTTTTACACACGTAACATGTCATAATCATGAACGATATATATGTAGTTTGCTATGGTACGTGACAAAAGATATATATTGATACAACCTATATATATATATATATATATATATATATATATATATATATATATATATATATATATATACACACACACACACAAATCATGTCAAAATTTTTAGAAATAATGAACTATGTGTTAGTAATAAATTATATAGACTTCATATAAACTTCAAAGGAATGTGGCGAGATTATACAAAGGACAAAGTGATGAAAACTTGTCTAAACAAATAAAAAATTAAAAAATCAAAATTGATACTACTCAAAATAATGAAGAAAATAAACCTATTAGTAATCAAAATAAATGTACATAACCATCACGAAACGAACTTCAACCATCCTAGCTAGCTCAAGATGTAATGTGTTTCACCGTTGAATGACCGATGACGTCTAATCTACCAAATTGTCATTCAACTTGCTTCTAAGCTGCAGTGAAAAAAGAGTCAATGTTTCACACAACTTTCAACTGAGGTGCAATACATTAATATGAAACTCAATATTCGTGTTGATGAAATAAATATTTGGAATATACCACGGTCTTTTACAATTACTTGGTCTAAATCAGGACTATAGGGTTTGGATCCTCAATCACATTTTTGTAATCTTTCTGATGGGCCTAGAAAGGTTACCCTAAATAGGTCTACACCCGCAAGTGCACGGGTGTCAAGTTGTAATAAATTCCGGTAAGACCGGTTCGTTCCTCAGAGACTAGTTAAACCTATTCTAAAATTAGGAAGTAATAAGGTTGTAAAATGATTTGGCTTTTGGTTTTTAAAATAAAATTACGGGAATGAAAATGAACTCAAATGGGGAGAGGAGTCTAGGGTTTAGGATTCCACCACATAAAATCACTTTTAAAAACAAATATTCAAAATGGTTAATTCTTTTTTTTTATAACTCAGAATTTCGGATAATGAACTATCCTAATTCCGGGAGATGTTTTCGTTAAAACCGAATAAAACATAACAATGTAATCATTTTATTTTAAATAAATAAATCTCTAAACTACTATTTATCAATTAATAAGTATGAACCGTCAAATGATTTAACATAAGCACGATGCATCAAATCGAAAAGTATAAATAGTGAAAAGAAAATCTATTTATCAAACTAAAACGAATTAAACTATGAAGCATTAATCAAGAGTTAATCAATAAAAATTATATCTCTAAAAGATCAAAAATGGGTTTCATCGTAAAACCCTAGATGGAGAGTCTTAGCTAATCATGATCGAGATTTAAATAAATATGAATAATAAAAGAGAATGGAAGAAAACTTAACTTTTTCTCGCTGATTTTCCTCTGTGCAGCCAAACAGACCCTTAAGGAAAATAGTTTTCTCGTCTTCTCGTAAAATACTTCCCTGTGAGAAAATTATTTTCCTCAACTGGTTTTTTTCTCTTTCTCTACTGTTTTCTCTTTATTTCTCACTCTAACCTATCTCTTTCTCTCTCTAAAACAATACTATAACTCTCTTTTTCTCTCTTTAACCAAAACAGTAAAGAAATAAGAAGAAAGAATAGATTGAAAAGCTTGGTTTATTAATTCAAAATCTCTCTCTCTCTATACAGTAGCCTCTCTCTCTCTTAACTCTTTCTAACTAATCTTCTCTCTCTCACAAAGAGAAGGATTAGAAGAAGAATAAGAAACAAAGACAGAAACTCTAACTCTCCAAACTCTCTTTCTCTCTCTAGCTCTCGGCTTTGTGATCTCTACATCACTCTCTCTCTCTCTAGTATTTCTGCCAAGTTGAGCTCGAGAGGCCTTTTGACCCCCAAATCCGAGATGCCTAGCAGTCTAGTTCTTTCTCTGTTTTATAATATCCAAACCAGTCGAGCTTTCCTAATCAGAGAAGAAAAAAATCAAAACCAATCAGTTCCTCTCTCTCTCTCTACGAATATCACAGCCGAATCATTAATCTAATCCTCCAGGATCTCTCCATCTTTCCATAATCTCATCTTTCCTTCTTGGTTTGAATAAATCAGAGAAGAGAAAGAAAGAAAATCTCTTCTCCTCTCTCTCCAATAATCTTTAGGGTAATATTCCCATTAAAAGAGAGATAGGATTTCTGTTTTCATAATCAATCTGTTAGAACTAAATCAGTAGCAAAGATGGACTCAATAACTCGACTTTATTAAGTTTCTAATTGGCATATATATAGCCCTTAACACCTCCCACTAACACTCACATGTTACACAGGAATAGGTCAACTAACTGCTTCCTAAAGAATAGGATTTATTCAAAACAGAAAGGAAACTTAAGTAAACTAAAGAACTGACTAAGTAAACCAAGTAAATCTAAAACTAATGTTGACCCTTTCATATCTCCCCTTAAACTAACTGCAGATTGTAGTTAGTTTACATCAGTGACTTCACACACACCCATCATCTTCCTTAGTTTCTGAAATGCTTCTAATTTCAACGGCTTTGTCATTATATCAGCCACCTGCTCCTGAGTTCCACAGTGAATTAATTCAACAATTCCATCTTTCGTAAGGTCTCTCAAGAAGTGAAATCGAACATCAATATGCTTGCTTCTTCCGTGCATAACAGGATTTTTTGAGAGCTTGATTGTTGAACTATTATCACACATAATAGTGGTTTCATTTTTCTGTTCATGACTCAATGTTTTCAATACTCTTCTCATCCATATTGCTTGACAGGCACATGCAGCAGCAGCCACAAATTCTGCTTCAGTGGTTGATAGTGTAACTATAGGTTGTTTTTTAGACAACCATGATACTGCTCCTGAACTTAGAAGAAACACATAACCAGATGTGCTTTTGCGATCACATGTATCACCTGCATAATCACTATCAGTAAAGGCAATTAGTTCTTTTTCTTCCCCTCCTTTCCTATACATAATCCCATAGTTTGTAGTGCCCTTTAAGTATCTTAAGATTCTCTTGGCAGCTTGTAAGTGCAATTCCGTGGGTTTAGCCATATATCTACTGATTAAACTAACAGCAAACATTATGTCTGGACGAGTTGCTGTTAGGTACATCAAACTTCCCACTATTTGTTTGAAGTAGTTACCATCAACCGAAACTCCATGGTCATCTCTACTCATTTTGAAACCTGGAACAATCGGGCTACCTACTGATTTGCTCTCAAACATCCCAAAACGTTTCAAAATTTCAGCTGCATACCTCCTTTGACATATAAAGATACCGTCTAGTTGTTGCAGCACTTCAATGCCAAGAAAAAACCTCATTTTCCCTAAATCGGTCATGTCAAACACCACCATCATACCCTTTTTGAAATCATTCATCATATCTTTATCATCACTAGTATAAATCAAATCATCTACATAAATACTTACAATCAATTCGTTACCTTGACTGTTCCTTTTAGTGAATAGAGTCTGCTCATTCGGGCACTTTTCGAAGCCCTCACTAAGAAAATGAGCTTCAATGCGGCTAAACCAAGCTCGTGGAGCTTGTTTTAGACCATACAATGCTTTATGCAGTTTGTACACCTTTTGTTCACTTCCTTTTCTTTCATAACCCTTAGGTTGTTCTACATACACATCTTCGTTGAGTTCACCGTGAAGGAATGCTGATTTTACATCCAATTGATAGATATTCCACCCTCTTTGAGCTGCAAGTGCCACTATCATCCTGACCGTGTCCATACGAGCTACTGGAGCAAATACTTCAGTAAAGTCTATTCCCTGTTTTTGGGAATAACCCTTTGCAACCAGCCGAGCCTTGTACTTGTCCACCTCTCCAAGTTCGTTCAACTTTGTTTTATATATCCATTTTACTCCAATAGTTGTAGCACCCACAGGCAAATCTATAAGCTCCCAAGTCTGATTTTTTTCAATGGATTTTATTTCAGAATCCATTGCCAATCTCCATTTCAAACTTTTTGCTGCTTCCTCATAAGTGATAGGATCTGTTGAAGCAAGAAAAGCCATATTGAGTTCAATTTCATCCTCAATTAGTTCATCACCAATGACATAATCTTCCATCCAAGTGGGAGGATGTCTAGCCCTTCTTTCTCGAACATTAAGACCTCCTTCATTCACGGGATCAGTCACACTACCTTCAGCTGTGTGATTTTCATCTCTCACAAGTTCTTCGTTGCTTTCATTTCCAGCTTCACTAACTTCTTCACTTTCAGTCTCTTGCTGATTATTTCTTTCATTCTCATCATCACCCCATTCAAGATCTACGAGCACTTGTTCATCATATCTAGTGTCCCATTTCCACTCTTTATCTTCTTCGAATACTACATCTCTGCTAGTTATCACCTTTTGATTTACCGGATCGTATAGCCTGTAGCCTTTCGATTCCTTACTAAGTCCCAAAAGTACACATTTAAGGCTTTTGTTGTCTAATTTAGTTCTCTTTATGTCTGGAACATGTACATGTGCCACACACCCAAAAACTCTAAAATGCTCCACTGTGGGTTTTATACCAGACCACGCTTCTTCAGGAGTAACATCTTTTACAGCAACAGTCGGGCTTCTATTTAGCACATATATGGTCCAATTCACTGCCTCAGGCCAGAAGTATTTAGGAATCTTCTTTTCTGATAACATTGATCGAACCATATTCATTACGGTTCTATTCTTTCGTTCGGCGACTCCATTTTGTTGTGGAGTATATGCATTAGTAAGTTGTCGTTTGATACCCGATTGCCTGCAAAACTCATTGAACTCATCTGAATTGAACTCACCTCCTCTATCTGTTCTTAAACATTTAATATGCATTCCTGTCTCATTCTCAACAAGACTTTTGAAACATTTGAATGAGTTTAAAGCTTCAGATTTTTCAACTAAGAAGTAAACCCACGCTTTCCTACTGAAATCATCAATGAAACATAAAACATACCTCTTCTTGCTATTTGATGTGGGAGTAACGGGGCCACATATATCCGCATGAATGAGTTGCAGTTTTTCATTTGCCCTCCATACACATGATTTAGGAATGGGTTCCCGGTGTTGCTTTCCGTTTAAACAATCAGTACACACCACATTCGTGTTGGAAAGATGAGGCAGTCCACGTACCATCTTCTTGGTTTGTAACACATTCAGTCCTTTATAGCCTAAATGCCCATATCTGCGATGCCATAGTTGAGTGAGATCTTGAGTACTTGTGTGAAAGCAGACCTCCTTTTCTTGTGTATTAGCTAAGAGTATGAACATTCGATTGATTGACATACGAGTTTGAATAATTAAACCTCTACTTGGATGATATATTTTGCACAATCCTCCATGAAAGAGAATTGCTAACCCTTTTTCCTGCAATTGGCCGATACTCAAGAGGTTATTCTTCAACTCCGGTACATAGAATACTTCTGTAATGATATGGTTCACACCATTCAGTTGTAGTCTAATAGTTCCTTTCCCTTTTACTGGCATTTTCGAGTTATTTCCAAGTTTCACATGCCGCCTAAAACTCTCATCTATTTCCGCAAATTTCGTGGCATCTCCACACATATGATTTGAGCATCCTGAATCTAAGAACCATACATCATTATACTTCGCCTCATGTTCTTCTACAAAGGCCATCAGCAACATTTCTTCATTTTCATCCAACTCGGCATAATTTGCATTCTTCTCCCAGGTAGGGCACTCATACTGAAAATGACCGAGTTGATGGCATCGGTAACATTCTACAATTGCTTTATTGAATGTCTGACGCCCTCTGCCTCTCCCTCTTCCTCTATAAGTATTTCTGCCACGCCCCCTTGTTCCAATTCTCTCATCTGTAGTAATCTTTAAAGCCTGCTCCTCTTCATTTCTTCTGTGAAATTTTTGTTCATGTACAATCAATGAACTTTGTAATTCATCAATGGTGAGTGTTTCAGTATTCTTAGATTCCTCAATAGAACAAACTATATAATTAAATTTTTCTGTTAAGGACCTAAGTACTTTCTCAACAATGGTGACATCTTGCATTTTCTCTCCATGAAACCTCATTTTGTTACTTACTGACATAACTCTAGAAAAATACTCATTAACACACTCACCTCTCTTCATTTCAAGAGTTTCAAATTCTCTTCTCAAAGCTTGAAGAACTGATCGCTTCACTCTTTCATTCCCTTCATATTTCCTCTTCATCGAATCCCATATTTGTTTCGATGTATCCTTTTGCAGAATCGTCTCAAGAATTGTCCTATCTATTGCTTGAAATAGGTAATTCTTGACCTTCATATCCTTTAGCTTCATCTCTTCGAATCTCTTTTGATGTGTTTCTGTCATAGTTTCGCCAGGCGACAATTCTTCATACCCTTTTTCGACCAAACTCCAATATTCCTTGGATCTTAAGAAATTCTCCATAAGCATACTCCAATGGTCGTAATGACCGTCGAAACGAGGAATCGCTGGCTGGACAAAAAGACCTTCACTTGTGCTTGACATTTCTTGAATTCTCTCTGTTTAGAAGTTACTTGAAAGGCTGCAGCTTTCAGCTCTGATACCAGATTTGTTAGAACTAAATCAGTAGCAAAGATGGACTCAATAACTCGACTTTATTAAGTTTCTAATTGGCATATATATAGCCCTTAACACCTCCCACTAACACTCACATGTTACACAGGAATAGGTCAACTAACTGCTTCCTAAAGAATAGGATTTATTCAAAACAGAAAGGAAACTTAAGTAAACTAAAGAACTGACTAAGTAAACCAAGTAAATCTAAAACTAATGTTGACCCTTTCACAATCTCCTTTCCATTTCTAACAAAAATCTCAACTTTCACTTTCTCTCTCTACTGTGAACAATCAATCCCCATTATGTGTGTAGAGAAGACCAAGTTCATTCATCTCTCTCTCTCTGTTCTTTCCATTTCTTCATTCGGTTCCCTGTTTAAGAAACTCAAATAATATCCAGTCGATCTCTTTCCTTCTCAATCCGTCTTCATAAAATGTCCAATCTCCAGCAATATCCCTTCTCTGTTTTAGATAAAACATATTAGGTATTAAATAAAATTAGATTCCTTGAATTGGGGCGCACAAGTAAGTATTCAACGTGATTTGTTAGCTGGCTTAGAGGCGCCGATAACATGCTTCGCGGGATAACTTGTTAGCATGTTTCATGGTCCAGCAAACCGTTGGATTGAAGAGACACGGGATTGGACGCTAGGTGGTAAGAAGGAGTACGGAAGTTATCCTGCGACGGTAACACTGAATAATGAGGATGAGATTCATTTCGCTTTTAGCCAGGCATACACATCCCAGATGATCCACTCCTCGGTTTCGCGCCACGTCATCAAAATTATCCCGCTAGCCAGAACATTTCCCGAATTCATCCCACTGGTCAACCATTTTGGGCCCGGACTTTGACCTATTATAATTCTCCCGTCCGAACTCCGATTTGACTTCTGTTTTCGCCCACGAATTCGTCTTGAACTCTAGTTCCATCCGAGTATCAAAAATAGACCAAACTACCAGAGCACCTTTAGCACCAAATTACTGAAATGCCCCTGATGTGTCAATCTCCCGATTTTAACCGTTTTTCGCGCTCAATTCCATAGAAGACACCTGGACAAGAGAAACAAGTAATTCATGAGAGTAACTGCTCGAAAATAGACTAACTAGTCCGAGTTAAGAGATTCAGATGGGACATTTTCATGTCTCATCACTTTCTTCTTTATAAACATTGGTAATGACTTATAGTTCCCGATACCCACTATTTCCTCTTGTCGCCCACACAATCCAAATGAAAGGTTCATTGATTTAGTTATCTTCAAAGCAGATTTCAATGCATTTCCTAACGAAGTTTTCAAGAACAGTGCCCAGATCTGAATCTTCTTGCAACAAAATCAAGCGTTGTCTAGTTTACCCAACTGAACTATGAATTCAAGAAATTACAAGCAAGTGTAAGCTCAGAAACCGATTGTTGCTTCCCATTATTAGAAAGGTCTTCACTGGAAAAAATTGAAAGTTCATCTAGCGTTGAATGACCTATTAACGAAAACAATAATATAAGAGAAATACCCAAATCCTCATATCTAAAACTGAAAAAGGATGCATTGTTTTACAACTAATTTGATTGGTGATAAATCAAAATGCTTTCTGATATTAGAAACAATTTTTCTTTTGAAAGTTGACTACCAGGGTAAATCCGAGTAAGATTTCAAATAAAATTACAATGGATATGCTTTCGACTGAATGATTCCTTAGTATTTGCTACTACTTTCTAGCAAATGGGATCTGTTCCAACTACCATAGCTGCAATGAACGTTAAAGATGAATCTACCATTAGAAACAATTACCAACCAAAATAACAATCACCTAGCGTTACTTCGGGAAAGTCGAGACGACAAATTTTAGCAATAAAATCGAAGCCTCTTTTGTTCATGGAACAACAATAGTAATACTGGATCTGAGCATAGAACGATCTGATGTTTGGGACACATTACATGGAGAGCAAAACCAATTGATAAGTCCAAAGGCTCAAGGATAGGAAGGAATGGGACAACCCAAGACTCTCTCATGATTTTTAGATATAAGTTAAACTAGAGTAGCAAGCCATATAAAAAACCCTCCAGGCCTAAGAATCTTGTTCTACTCCAGTCAACATGAAATCACAATAGATCAAGAAATTTCCCTATTTGGCTATGATAAAGCCACAATGGATCCTCACATAAAGTAAAAGTAGAGATGGAGAAATCTGACCCAGTATTTGCATGCTAATAAACCGTGCATCAAGCGCAGGGAATTAAATCATAAATATTTCAAAAAACGTTCATTTCTTTTTTGAAGAAATCGATTAACTTTCAAATATTTCAAAAACGAATCCGAACCCAAAATAGATTATCTAACAAACAGTTAGGGGACTCCAAATTGATGGAAAAATATTATACCTGAAAGATGGGTGGTGACAAAGGTCATCTTTCTCTGATTGTGATTATCATTATCTATAGATACCTGCAAAAATCAATCTTACATTAAATAAAATAAATTTCAGACTGATTAAATCATACCATGTGAGAGCACAAAATTTAGATCTGGAAGGTACCTGGGAAGATGAAGATGAAAGATGGAGAAGGGTTTTTTGAAGATAGAAAGAGAGTAACTATATAGTACTAATATAATTTATAATTACGTATAATAAAATTAAAGATGAAACATAAAACGCCTAATTAGAGGATTAATGAGAGTGAAAATCTGAAGATGGAGAAGAGAGAGAGTCAGAGAAAAAACTGAAGATGGAGAAGGGAGAGAGCCAGAGAAGAGCGATTGGATTTTGGGGGAGTGAAGCGAGATGAAAAAGTTACAATCTACACCATTGAAATGATTTAATTGCTTAGATTTTACAACGTGATTAGCAATTCATTACTAATAAAACACCATTATTCACATCATTAGCAGTTTCATCAACAATAATCACAATTTAATATTCATTAACTCTAAAATTTGATTTGGAGTCTAGTAGATGGATCTAAAGGTTGATATTGATGCTAATTTGGGAGGGACGGCTAGATTTATCTCTAATGTTTGTCCCAGTCAGCACTTTTCAACCTGTTTTATTATATAGATTTCAACAGTTAATTAATGAGTGAATAACTAAAATAAGAATGTGAGAAATATCTTCAGTAACTCCAAATGTCTTCAGGCTATATATACCCCATCACTTTGTCCTACATTTTTAGATGAAACAAAGAAAGTACTACAAATAGATACAGAGAATGAAGAAAAATAGTAGTTGTGTGTTTATATTAATAAGCGCAGTAGTTGTTGTCGCAGTACTCTCAAGTTGCTTAAAAATAATTGAAGCTCGGTTCACTTGTCCTCCGAGCAGCACTCTGATAGGTCGGAGACCACCTCCCGGTGAATGCAACACGGAGAATAACTCAGAGTGTTGTATAGAAGGTAGACCTTACAAAACACATACATGTTCTCCTCCTGTAGGTAGAGCCCGTTTAACCTTAAATAGCTTTGAGGAAGGTGGAGATGGTGGTGGAGCTTCAGAATGTGATGGTCAATTCCATTCTGACAACTCTATGGTGGTTGCATTATCCACTGGGTGGTTCGACAACCAAAATCGATGTAACAAGTACATATAAATAAATGGAAATGGTCAGAGTGTGGTGGCGAAAGTGGTTGATGAATGTGACTCCACGGTCGGTTGCGATGCCGAGCATGCCTACCAGCCCCCATGCCCCAGCAACATAGTTGATGCGTCTAAAGGTGTCTGGAGAGCTCTAGGTGTACCTGAGGATGATTGGGGTAATATGGTTGTCAGTTGGTCTCAGGGGCGGAGCTATATGTAGACTAACCCAGGTTATAGCCTGGGTTAGCTACTAATAGTTCCGGACCAGAATGCTAACACTAGTGTGAGTTAGCCCAGTTGGTTGAAGGCAGTTTCTTACACACCTATGATCATGGGTTTGAATCCACCCAAAGGGTGATTTTTCAAAAGTTCTTTTTTCAGCTATTGGAAATGAGTAATTCAGGTTTGGCCCCCAATTGATAACAGACTTCTGATTTGGCCCTTAATTCGTATGCAACTGTCATTTTGGCACTCAATTTTGTCAAAAACTTCCTTTTTGGCCCCATATCTTTTTGTGCTTATTCTTTTTTATTTAATCTTTTTTTCTTCTTTCATTTTTATTTTCTCTTATCTTTCTCTCTCGTATACTTTATATTTCTCTCTCGGATACTTTATGTTTCTCTCTCGTATACTTCGTCTTTATCTCTTCTTCTTCGTCTTCCTTCACTTTCCTATTTTCTCTTAGTTGCTATGGCAAAATGTAGAGTCTCCTTTCTCAGATTTTTCCTCTTTGTAAACGAGTAGCGTAGTATGTTTATCGTATTTTATTTCATTTACTTGGTAAAACAGAATATTTTATATCCTATTTTTTTGTTTATCTTGACGAATCTAACTTCAAAAATTTTCATCCGCTTCTCAAATCCTAGGTATGTATATTAGTAGAAAAATAAGAAAATATTATCATAAAATGAATAACCGTACAAAGCAATTGTAATTGAATAAAAAAACGTCGTTATCTTTTGCAAGCACCAATGCGTTCGAATACAAATTCAATATCCAAATTTTAAGCTAGCCCTAGCTAGAACTAAATCCTGGCTCCGCCCCTGGTTGGTCTGATGCATAGATCATATGCTATATTATGCCGAATAGCAGCTAGTTTCTAAATACGTTCATAATTTCCAAATAAATGGAGTTTGATACTCTTGTGTTTTTGTTTACCTTCTTGTATTTTACTATGTCTTTTTTTGTTAAGGAATGTTTTTTTTTTTTTGTTGAAACTTGTATTTTACTATGTAAGTTGATGGTATAAATAAAGTAAAACTACTAGGTATTGTGCTCTCAATTTAGAATTAAATTGTCATAGACTTTACGGTCGTTACCATGACATAGGGGCAAAGACCAACCTGTTAACCTGTCCATCTAGTGCTTTTTTCTGTCAGAGTTGGTTGAGTATGTTCTAGATTCTGTCAATTGATTCTTTTACTATGCTACAAGTAAACTAACAGTGCCTAGGATATACAAATGCAAAGTAGGATTCCTATTAAAAGAAGCATTTACGTTTGCTTGACAACTTTAAATTCATGGATTCTTAAATCATTCGTATTTATGAATCAAATTTTGTATAGGATCAAAAATTTTACCTACCTCCTAAAATTTACCATGATTTTGACTTGTTATACCCAAAGTTTAAACTTGAATCTAACCCTACAAGTTGCTTCTTTAAAACATGTATTTTTCCACAATATGATTATTTTGAAACAAATATTTTTTTCTTCAAATTTTAATCCCTATAACATTTATCAATATTTTAAAAAAATATTTTAACAAACAGTTTTTTTCCACAATCTTCTTTTCAGAAAATAGGTTTTCTTCTAAAATCGGAACCGATATTTCCAAAATCCGTTTTTTTTCAAAATCCATTGTTTTCAAAACTGTTATTTCGAAGATAAAAAATTATTTTTAAAACCACTATTTTCAAAACCGTTGTTTAAAGAAATCGTTATTTTGAAAAGCCACTATTTTCAAAATTGGTACTCTTAAAAACCGTTACTTCCAAAAACCACTAGTTTCAAAATTATTATTTTCAAAAAGAATATTTTAAAAACTGTTATTTCTTTTTTGAAGAATATTTTAAAAACGGTTATTGTTGTTATAAAGGATGTGGGTGCTTATAGAATTATCTGGAGAGGATAGGCTTTCTTTGGATTGAAGCAATATGAGATTGCTGGCATAATGAGGTGGCCGTCTATAAACACCTCTTATCCTCCCTCCTTACATCCACTCTTTGCCATCTCATCTCCACTATAAATACATTTATTTCCATTAATTTGCTTTACAACGAAACTTGGATTGTTCTTTGTTCTTTAATAAAGTAAACTATCTTTACGTTGGTAAAAATCGTGTTTGCTTACAAGATTAAATATTTGATCTATCCTCTCAATTTCTTCTAATATACTACAACAATCATAATTCGTTATCAGCACGACGCTTTGGTTATAAATTCCGTTCAACTCAAAAAGACTATCAAAATTTTACAGGTAATTCGTAATTTTTTTAAGTTTAATATGTGAAATATAACAAGTGTTGATTTATAGCCCTTGACTTGGCGGGGAAAAACTATATCACTTGGAAGCTTGAAATCGAAGCCCATCTAGATGCCAAACAACTAGAGAAAATCATTTGCGAGGGAAATAATGAACCTCTTTACAGACGCTCAGCGACCCTGTTCGTGATTCATCATCAATTGTGTGAAGAACTTAAATCAGAATGTTTTAATCAAAAGGACCCACTTGTATTATGGAAATGTTTAAATAAAAAAGACCGAGTTATTTCTCAATGATTACGATGGTAATCCTGAAATTTCAAAAGATTGTGTCGCAGAAGATGAACGAGATATCTGCAATGGTCGCTTTGATCATTATGGGCCTAAAAGGTTACCCTAAAAAGTCACCACCCGCAAGTATACGGACGTCAAGTAACAATTCCGGTAAGGTCGGGTCGATCCGCAGGGACTAAGTGAAACCTATTCTAAAACTTAGAATTAGCTTGATTTTCTTTGAATTTTGGTTTTTGGCTTTTGGGGTGAGATAGGCCCAAGACCACCCAACACTAGTATCAGAGCCCAGAAAATAACAAGTCTCGGCCCAATAACTATTGAAGTTAAGAGTCAATGTGAAGGGGAGATTGTTAAGATAATCACACATTGGTTGTGGAAAAGACAGGAGGTGTGTTAATAAGTGTGGGAGAAGTCTTACCTCTTGAGCTAGTTTGTGGGGTGAGAGAGGCCCAAGACCACTCAACAAGTTGTGTGGTGGCGCCGCTAAAGACTAAGATTGCTCAGCCCAGGAGTGAAAAAGTAGTTTATCATTTTTATATAACCAAAAGGTGAGAAGATGATGGGAATCACGGTTCATGACAGGCTATGAACTCGCTCAATTTTTTTTTTTTGGAACAAGTAACTGAAGAAGACATTTTCAAGAGTTTTGTTCATTAAAAAAAAATGAGTTTTGTTCATTCAAAAAAAATGTCATGACGCATCGCGAATAGATAAACAAAGAAGCTAATGTGTTATCTATAATAGGTTATTCTGAATGAGTGAATCATTTCGAAAGTTTTTATTCAATCATCTTGTTATTTATTACTCTCTCCGTCTCATATTAAGAGTCTCACTTTCTTTTTAGAGATGCCTCCTATTAAGAATCTCACTTCTTTTTTTTTATCATAGAAAACTCATCTATTTTCCCACAGTGCCCTTACCTTGAATGAAGTATAAAGTTGCAACTATTGCAACTATTGCATTCAATAAAAGCACTTTGACGTTTATTGAGGTAGAAAAAATGAGACTCTCTTGAATTAGAAATTCTTTTCTACAACTAATAAGGTACAATGGAAAAACGAAATACATGAAAAAAGTTTGTTACAAATTGGGAGTCTTAATACGAGGAGGGGGTAATATGTTATGTTTCATCATGACACATACTCAAACTACATTGTAAAGCATCATACTATGTTATGCAACATCTTAATACATTATGAATCTTCATTTATTTTGTGAAGATGCATACTTTGAAAGTTGAAACTCTAAAGTGGAGAGTTTGGAGAGTTTTTTTAATACAATCAAGGCAAATTTTGTGGGAAGAAAATGACAGAACATCTTATTTAAGAAGTATATGAACAGATCTCGATAGATTTCAATTTCATAAATCAACATGTTAAGAGCGAAAACTGAACCACGTACATGATCAAATAAATTGATTCAATATAATTCCTAGAGAGGTAAATTAGATCTTGTGGGAATGAAGTGTTTTGTATTATTTTTTGTATCAACACCAGAAACCTTGTGACAAGAACACTTGAAAACAGGTTTTAGTGATTGGTGAAGAATGGAGTATGAAACAAAGATCACAAGAAATGGACACGAACTCAGGGTTTAGATGGTCGGGCAAATGCATTTGCAGAGAGAACGGAGCGTTCATTTAATCTTTCAAATGCCCAGAAACAGTGGTTGAAATCCGTTTTCAAAAAATAATCTTTCAAAACAATGACTTACGCTTAGGTCCTCTGGCGTAGAATAATTTGGACCGTTCATTTAATCAACGGTCCAGATATGAATCTGCCAACCCCAAAATCCAACTTCACTCTCGTTTTCCTTTCACCAAAACCTCCTTTTAAGGAGCAACGAACAAAGAGAGAAAGACCTCTATTTTCGACCCCTAATACACTCGTGGTGGAGAAAGAACGAGACTGAAGTGTACACCCATGACCTCCATTTTCAAAAATCTTCAAGTTATGTTTCCATTTCTAGAAATCTCGGTGTTCCAATTTCTTTGAAGTATGGGTGGAGTTCGAAATTTCTGAAATCTAACGTATTTATCTTTCAGTTTTTTGCTAAAACAAATTTATTGATTTGAATGGAGTCCAAATTTAATGAAAACTAGGGTTACTCTGATGACGATTTTCTTACATGTTTGAATAGAGTTGGAAATTTTTTACAAGTTAATGATGAAGCTCATGATTTCTCCCTGTTAGCTAAATCTCTGAAATAAACCTATTACCAACAATTTCAGTCCATATTCCACTCGGTCTTGGTATGGAGGGAAAGTCATTTTGAAGGGTTTTCCGGACTCTAGAAGTAGCTCATTGAGAAGAAACAATTCAAAATCACGTATTTGTTCCTCAGTCGGATTAGGAATATCATGTGTACTACGAAGGTTATGTGAAGATCATCACATGTATAAATTGGAAATCACTCCATAACATGTTTGGGTTTAACGGGCAACATTTAATGTGAATGACGCAAAAAAGCCTCTTCAACTGGTAACTAAAATTCATAAACTTTGCCTCTTCTAAACATTGTATCCATTCGTCGTCATCTTCTAAAAGACCTCAAGCAACGTACTACTGTTCGTAAACATTCAAACGATATCAGGCTTCGTGCAACTGTGAGTAGAAATCTCAAGTAAAATCTCTCGCCTGCAGTTGGACTAACAAAATACATTCTGCCAATAGCAAAACCTCTTTGCCTAGCTAGGTGATGCACCCAAAAAGGTTGCACACCCAAGCGGAGGTATCAAGTAGTAATCCGGCAAAGCCGGAGTCGATCCAAGGATAGGAATGTAGCTTGTATATCGAAAGGGTCTCGTTCAAGATTTAAGTATCCCAAACTAACTTAGACTAAAACCAAAATAAACAAAGGTAAAGGGGGGTTTTTAATGAATAAGCAATAAGAGAATAAAGCAAGTAAAACTAAAATAAATTAGCAAAGTAAAACGGACGAGAGAAATTCGAGAGAAGAGTTCGGAGGAACAAGGGTCGGGAGGCAATAAATAAGTGAGAGAGGTGTAGAAGTCCGGGAATCGATAATGATAATTTAAATACAACTATATGTAGTACGATCTAATGTTCCAAAGTATAATCGATGTTCGACTCCTAAAGTAGATGTCTCTAAGTACTACGTATATCCGGAGATCATACTTAGTCAAACAAACGTCTAAGTCGGTTAATCCCGAATCAACGAAAGTGTTGTCTAGTCGCCTAACTATGTGAAGTGCATGACAACACACATGAAAATATGACTTAGACTACGATCGATATCGAATACTTTGTTTCGCCTATTAACTATGTGAAGTGCTTGACAAGACACATGAAAATACAATCGAAACGATTATCGAATCAAATGAACATTAATTTATAATTAAAACATCAAATCATATTAAACATAATCATGAATTCATCACATTTCATGTCATATAATCGATACACTAAAGGTAGCTAAACATGGTGATTGAATAATAAATGGAAAGAAAATGATCCCCTTTTCGATGTAGTTCGAGGCTAAGATTGTCGGAAAATATGAGTAGTTAAGGTGCACCCGATCCCCCCTTGGCAATTTTTGGGTTCCCCATAACGACCATCATCATCTTCTCCATTAGAACTCAACCTCCTTTAAAGCTTAACCCTAGCTTTCTCTCTCTAGGAATTTTAACCCAAACCAAAATCAAACACATAAGAAGCAAGCCAATGACAAAGGGAGTAAAAGCCCTAAGGTTTCCGGCCAAGAAAGTGGTCGGAAACCATATAAAAATCCGGCCATAGAAACATGTGAAATCCGGCCAAACCCTAGATCCGGCCAAATGAAGTGTTGCCCGAGCTGCTCGTGTTGTCCCGTGCTTGATGTTCCGGTCCGAGCTGCTCAAGGATGCATCCTTGCTGTACCCGAGCTTCATTGAAGAGCAACCCGAGCTGCATTCTTGGCCTGTTGCTGCTGTCCCCGTCTGAGTTGTTGCCGAGCTTGAAGGAGGCGTGTTGCTGCTGCTGTTCCGTGAAGCCGAGCATCCCGTGCTTCTGTTCCCGTTCCCTTGTGTTGCAGCAGTCCCGAGCTGCTGCTCGTATTGCATCTCGGGCTGCTGCTCGGTCGACCAAGCTAGGCCGGCCTAGTGTGCTGGCCAGCCTATGCTTGGCCGGCCCTCCTCCTTCCTTCTCTCTTTCTACTCTTCAAGCTCTCTTTGGTGATGAAGAACCCTAACCTCTTTTGCTTCTTTTCTCTCTCTCTTGTTTGGTGAAGAAGATGATGAATAGTAGATCCCCCCTTGACCCCTTTCTCTCACGTGTGTATACACAACCCTAGACTTAGTGAAACTTGACTAAGTCTTAGACCATTTTGACTTGGACCAAAGAGAGGGTGCTCATAAATTTTTCTTTATCTTGTTCTTCTTCTTTTCTTTTGTGGGCTTAAGTTGGACTTGGTCTTTGCTTCAGAAACAAGGAGGCTGCCTTCATACTTGATCTCTTAAATCTAACTTGAAGAGAAGACTTTTGCTTCCATTTTCCATAATTTCTCCGCCCGAACTCCGATTCGACTTTTGTTTTCACCGTCGGACTCGTCATTGACTCATCTTGTCATTTGATTTGCTTGAAATCTTTTTCTCTCTTTTTGCGCACATGAAATGATAGTGACAATTCGCTCCCTTTATTCCGATTTACATGTTTATCTCCAAATATGATACCTAACAATAAAAACACACAAATAATTAGAAATAAAACCCGAAAAGAACTAACTCATCAAAGTTAAGTGACATAAATGTGGCATTTTCACGCCACATCACTAGGTTTCCAAATTTTATGGTTTTTTTCCAAAACGAAGAGTTGCGGGAACAATTGATAAGTATAGGCTCTTGCACCCAAAAATCTTTTATAAAAGAAAGTGTTCTATCAGCATCGACATTTGTAGTTCAGCTCTTTGTTGAACTACTTCAGGTAGATTTGTAGGATCGAACAATACATTATGCATGTCAAAAAGATGTAATGTCAATCTCACAACATGAGGGTATTCTTCATGTAGCAAATGACCGAAGAGTCTCCAAACAGCTTCAGTCGAAGCAATGTACCTCCATTATAAATATATTTGTTAATATATTTCACACATCAGACAAATGTGACTTTTTATCGCATTTGTAGAGATCGACATGTCGTTTCTTTCCTTTCGTCCTTTTTGTTTCTTTTGTCTTTCTTAAATTTTTTGCAGTTTTAAAGATTTTAAAATTGGGTAAGGCATTCTATGTGGATATAAACAAAACATGTTTATGTGGATAAAAAAGATGTATTGGCAATTCATGTGTTGTTATCAGATATCATCGCTGGCAACAACCAGCAGCCATTGTCGGCGACCTTTAATAATAAAAATTTAATCCTTTTCTTGTCCGACTTAACCACCACCACGCCCTTCACCACCTCAAGACACCACTAGATTCTCTTTCTTTGTCCCAGATGTTGGGGTTTCATGGAGTTTACATGGACTAAAACTCTAGGGAGCCCTTGGGTTTCAGAGAGAGATAGAATCACAGTGGTGCTGGGGCGGGATCAAGAAAGAACAAGATTGAAATGTTTATATTTTTGTGGAAAGTTAGTGACTATTTTGGCCAACTCTTTCCAGCACGTAAGAGAGAGAGAGGAGAGAGAAAACTTTTAAAATAGAGGTAAAAGAACAAAAATAATTGTCTCTTAAATATAACTAGCAAAATCTTGAGAGCCAATTAAGTTTTTTTTTTTTGTTAAGGATAGATATATTAAACAACTAAGAATTCAGGGTAGCATTACAATACATAGACAAAAGAAAATACGGAATACAAGTCCATTCTTTAGATCTTTCTTTTCTGCGAGCCCATTTTGTTAATTTATCCGCTTGAGAATTCATTGTTCTTTTGATATGACTGAATTTCACCTGCTGAAGCTCGTGCTTTAAGTTTCTTATTCCAAGAATATGCACCAAAGATTGCCATTGCACTTGATGACGGGGGTTATTCAGGTGTTTTATCAGGTTGATATTGTCGCTTTCAATAATGACCTGCATGTGATTATTATCTTTTGCCCAAATAAGACTGTTGAGAATGGCTAAAGCCTCACTTTCCTCACTGTTTCTTGCTCTAGCAATTTTCACATTAGCAAAGACAAATTTGGATTGAGAATCATGAACAATAAAACTGGTACCTATAATCTGTTCCACATTGACAAAAGATGCATCAACATTAATTTTAATGAAAGGATGGAGAGGAGGTTGCCACTTGACTATAGTCGCAGGGGAGGGTTTTACCTGAGCATTACTTACCTTTGGAAATGTTTTAATGAGATCTAAAATGGTATTAACATTGTATTAGGTTTGTTGAAAGCAGTGATCACATATGGTTTTCCATATATGCCATAAAATTGTGACGAAATGAATATTATCTACGGTACAACTAATTTGACCTGAGTTTTGCCAAGACAGAATCCATTTCAGAAAGAGAAGGAATCTTTGTGGAGATGATGTTAAAGTGAAACCATATATTTTTCGCTAGGGGGGCAATACAAAAGAGCATGTTCAATAGATTCTATGTCAGAAAAGTTAGGACAATTAAAAATATTACCAATATACTTACCTATGCGTTGTCGAACTGGTAGCGCTTTAGTACAAATTTTCCATATGAAAAGCTGAATGCGATGGATGGTGGGTATTGACCAAATAAAATTCCAATTTACTTCCTCAGGAGGAAGTGACTGGGTGACGGAACTCAGGTGCTGATACATGAATCTGACAGAATGGTTTCCTGATTGTGTTAGATTCCATTTCATTTTGTCTGTACCATTTTATTATGCTAAGTTGTTTGTTTTTTGTAATTTCTAAGTGGCCTGCATGATATTTTTTTTTATATTAATTCTAAGTACTATAGAGAGGAACAATTGTCTATTTTGGCCTTAACATATTCAAATGCTAGCATTTGATACTAACTCATTTAGCTCTCGATTTAGTTATATAAGAACTAATGAGATTTATTAAATGCTTTGTGTCGAAATAAAAATAGCAAACGATTAAGGATTAATATGAAAGAGAACGTTGCATCATGGAGTTTGGGTAGTTCTATGACTAGTGGAGTAGGAAAGAGGAGAAGAATCTCGGAGAAAAGCTTAGGTGAAGGATGGGAGGCGAAGAGGAAGAATTTACGCTAAAACCATAAAGAAATTTTCTATTTATCAAAAAAGTTTTGTTTTTTTTGTTATGATTATATTGGTCTTTGTTACATTAGGTGAGGGAAATAAGAAAAGTATCTGGGGTGCAAAATTTTAAAGGGAAAATGTGAAATTAAGAAGATTTTTCGGGCAAACAAAATCTTTCTTCTTCTTCTTCTTCTTCTTCTTTCTTCTTCAACTCTTACCACCACCTCCGGCCGCCACAACCACTATTATTTGTCTCTTCCTTATCTCTCTTACTCTCTCTCACTGTTTATCTCTTTCTCTTAAAGTCTCTCTCTCACAGTCCCTCTCTCCCTCTCACGATGTCTCTCTCACGATATCTCTCTCACACATTCCCTCTTTCTCACACGGTATCTCTCTCTCTCTCTCACGTTATCTCTCTCTCTCTCACGCTATCTCTCTCTCACAAAACCCTAGAATATAATAATTCTAGTTACAGAAAACCCTATATCTTCATCAATTTCCTACTGCTCGATTTACATAACCCTAAAATCTAATAATTCGAGTTACAGAAAACCCTAGATCTGTTCCAAAACTTCCTACACCATCTCCTTTGGCCTCTGGAAAAGAAACCCTAGAATCCACTGTCCACCTAATATTCAAGCTTTACGCTTTTGACGATATAGATTCACGATTTAATTGAAGGCAATAGGTTCTCCAATTAGGTCAAATTAGAGAGAGAGATATATAGAATTTGATTGGTTAATTGTAACTGAGAGATTTCAAACCGCTTTCCTGACAGCGATTTCGCGATCTAAGAGAGAGAAAGAGAAATGATGATGGTGGTGGTCGGGTTAATGGTGGTCGGGGGTAGTGATGGCCGGATTTGGTGATCGAAAAATGAGAGATGAGAAAGAAAGATTTGAGAAAATAATAATTAAGGTCGCCGACAATTGCAATTTTCCGGCAACCCTTGCCGGTATGGTTAAGAAATGATCACAAAAGTTTTATTCCCCATAACAATTAGAAAATATAATAGTCAACTAAAATTGACCTTCTCATCAAAAAAAAACTAAAATTGACCAGTTTTTTAAAAAGTTTTTGCGTCCTGGATACTTTTCTTATTTCTCAAAATCAGCAACAAAAAACAAACGACTTAAAATTGTCGGCCCGCAGGTCAAACACCCTCTAAGAAGGCTAGACCGATATAAAGGCTAATATTAGGGCCAAACTGAAATTAACCCCAAAATGAAGGCAAAGACAGAAGGAGATAGTTCAATTTAACCGTAGTTTGGGGAACCCCTTTTATCTGCCTTAAAAGGAGATTCATATTTATCCTTTCTTTCTTTCTTTTAATATTTAACTTTGCTGAAAGGGTCATACCAACCGGATAAGCTCACATGTAAAGATAGTGATGGGCCTCTTTATTTTGATTCTGAATGACTTTGTCTTGAGGTCAATCATACATGTGTAGCCAATTATACTTTATTATTAACTTTTTGTGTATATAGTTCAACAAAAAAAAAACTTTTTGTTTATACCAATGTTTAGTTAGTAAAAAAAGAATTTTCTAACTAAATGGTTGGATCTTCATCAAAAAAAAAAACTAAATGGTTGGAAATTTCAACTAAAAAAAAACTAAATGGTTGGAAAAGTCTTGTAACGAGTTGTCCGAATTTCCGTCGTCTGAGTTCAGAGTTGATTTGGGGAGAAAAGAGCCATATTTTGTTTATTTCAAATGATATAACTTTAAATTCGATATATTCGTTTTATGTTCAACTCAACTAGATGCACAATCAGCTACTCGGACGAGTTAGATAAGGAAAACAAAAATTTGCCACTTCGACTACGTCAATTCATATTTCAGAATTAAATTTCATGTATAAGAAAACCATAAGAAAAAAAAAAGTTCAACTCCCCACCTAAGATTTCATGTAGATTTAGTCTAGAGATTTGTTAGCCAGTGGTAGGTTCAAGTGCTCCCACATTGTCTCTCTTTTAACATAAAAATTTTGTTGTTTGGATTTTGTGTGAAGAAACTTCACTACTAGGAAAAGCATATGAATGGGCATTTCAATTTTAAAGTGCCCTCAATAAATTTAGTAATTTGACTTCCTAAACTTTTAGCCATGATTCTGTTGTAAGCCCTATTCTCGTCTCTAGGATTTAGAGTAGGAAAATTTCTATAAAGAATCATCTTTATGGCAAGAAACTTTCACACGGAAACTTCTATATTTGAATGGCTTAAATAATGAGATCCAACAACTTTATAATGTTATGAATAAGGGGACTTGAATGAGTATTAATTCCCATAAAAACGAGACATCCAGCATATATTGACACCGGCCCCTACCCAACTACACTTTTGTAAAGCAATCCCATGACCCCTCCTGTATGTGGCCTTACTGTCTAGACATGTGCTAATTTTGATTTGATTGAAACCCTAAGTGGTTCAATCCAAAGTTCATTATCATTCTTTATAGCTTTATAAGAAAATGATTAATTTCTTCAACAAGTAAGAATTACTCATTTCAACAAAAAAAAAAGTAAGAATTATTCAATGAGGTTGCATTGTGTAAACTAGAAGTCTAGAATATTGCAATTTAGTGTGAAAGAACGAACATATCAATATGTGGCTTAGAAACAATGGACATCATAATGCAATTGACATACAAACGGGGACATATCAAAATAATATGGGAGTGTCTATTTTGTAACTAAATAAGTTCGACTCCACGATTGTAAGTTAGAAAAAATGTGAGAGTGTCTATTTTGAGAGGGGACACTTTTAACCATTTTATGGGACCTTGCGGCGCCAATAACTAGGAGGCCCCGATAACACTTACTAGAAGCATCTTTAAAATTTTCCCTCATATTGGCCAGTATCATCTACAAATCGAGCGCAGAGCATCCAAGATACCTCCTCTATAAAACCAAATGAAAGTCAATATGGATGCTAGTTAGTCAACAAGATGATCAATTCTTCGAGTGCAGTTCGGTATACAAATGATCCACTGCAATCTCCCTTATTTATGAACATATGTAGGTCTTCTTTTCTTACCATTGTTTCTATGACATTCCGAAGGTGTCTGCATTCCTCTGCCTTATCCCCATGTTCCTTGTGGAAATCTTACCGGGCGTTCATGTCTTTGGGCCAAATATCCTTTTTTCTGAATTCGGTTTCGACAGTTGTACATTATTTCTCTTTAAAAGTACTTCCAGGATTTCCCCTATCTTCTTTGTCAGGGGAGTATACATATTGCATTCTAGCATGATTCTCTTTCCCTTCTTTGTGACGCCTCTTTCTCCACCGGCGGTTTATTTATCTCTTTCATCTTTTGCAACCTTTTCTCCGCAACTACAACTTTTTGGACCCTTGCGTTCAAACCGCCTAGAGTCATAGGTACCTCTTTAGCGATCTCTTAAAGTATGGTATCATGTGTCAGCCCTCTCTTCAGCACTATTTCTATGAGCTCTAGATCCTGGCGGGATATTTGTACCATCTCGTTACCGAATTTTTGCCATAAGTTTTTTAGTAATTCCCCCTTGACTTGGACGACATTGAACAGATCTTCCGAGTTTTTGCAAGCACCTTGCTGCTTTGGAAAGTGGTACAGGAAATAGAAACGAGGTATTCGAATGATTTTATGGAGCCGGACGGGAGTGTTGCGTACCACGACCTAGTCGCACCTCTTAGAATGGTGGGGAAGATACGACACCAAACCGACTCATCATAGTTGTTAGTCTCATCAGTGAAAGATAGTCGCAGATAATGATATCCAGATCTCCTGACCCATCATTAGTTTTCTCGAGTCGGACGCTGAAAGTCTTTGGGCATCTCGGCATCAAGTATCTCGAAACTGAGAGGTGGTGGGACAATATTTTTCCCAGCTAGTGTGTCTTTTTCTGCTACCTTCCTGTCCAGCTCAACCAATTGTTGTATAACCGGAGTGTCGGGGGAGATTTATTCTCCTCTCTCACTTTGAAGAGAGCGGATTGCATGACTTGCAGGCTTTCGGTGTTCTGCCTCTTTTCCTCTTATAAGTGAGCGACTTCTGCGACAACTCTTTTTCTGCTGACGTAGTTGGTTTAAAGTAGTTTCAAACGTGAGGTAAATTCCGTAAGGAATCGAGTTGTCTAGCTCGAGGTACCGAACGTTATTGAATTTTGTTGGAGTCAACCCCCTTTCCTCTGGCGTTAAGCTGATGGTGTTTAAATTTAGCTTGGGGTTATCATTCGAGATATGAAGATCCACTGCTTCAAACTTCGAACTGGTTCTTGTATATGTGGGCAGAACTTGCAAAGAACTCTGAAACCTCCCTGAAGCTCAAGTCAATAAGGGGTTCCTGCAGTTACAGAATTGAGTTAAAAGTCTAGTTTAGATATTGAACCTTCAATTCATTGATAGCCCAGTTTAGGGTGAACCTGTTGCTTTATATAGGCCTGTCTAGTTGACTTTAGATAAGCGGTTGTTGTGAGGCGGTGAAGATCCAGTGGCTTTAGATAAAAGCATATTTGATAGATCTTGTTGTCAATGTTGTAGATTTTGTAGGAAAAGATTCTCGCCGAAGGCGATGTTAGTAGCGTGCTTAACGCAATGATAGGTGAATGAGTTGGTAAGATGTTGGTAATAAATCCATCTTTTCATCGATTTTCTTTTACTTTATATCTTCGTATATTTTCTTTTATCACTCTTTAAACAAAATTAAGCATCCAAGGAACAAATACATGATTTGAAGTCAATAATAGAAGCCATTGAAAAGGAGGAAAGGTCCTATAGAGGTGAAGATAATATAGGAAAAGAAAATAGACATCTAACAAACTATTGACATAAATGTCAGTTTTAAAGACCATTATTAAGATTTTTTTTTTTTATGAAATAAGACCATTATTAAGTTAATCTATATTGCTTTCAACAAAAAAAAGTAAGGTTAATCTATCAAAAATAGAAACTTGCAAATAATGGTGAGAGTAACATTAAAATAGAAGAAATTCCCTTCACAAACTGAAGAATATAAATAGATATATTTGAAAGCCTCCTAAGTAAGACCCCCCCCCCCCCCCCGACAGACCCACACACACTCTCTCTCTCTCTCTCTCTCTAGATTCTCTCTATCTCTCTCTCTAGACATGAGCTCAAATTCATCGGTAGTTGATGCGGCGGAACCACCAACACCTATGAAAGTAGATTCAGATGTGGTTGTGATTCTGGCAGCTCTTTTATGTGCCCTTGTTTGCGTAGTCGGTTTATTTGCCGTCTCACGGTGCACTTGGCTTCGTCGTAGTAACGCCGCCGGTGGTGGTACTAGTCATCAAATTAAAGGATTGAAAAAGAAAGTCATCCAATCACTTCCTAAATTAACCTTCAAATCAACCCTCAATGTCAGAAACTTAACTGATTGTGCTATTTGCTTGACGGAATTCGTTGACGGAGACCAGATCCGAGTTTTGCCTCAATGCGGACATGGATTCCATATAGGATGCATAGACACTTGGCTTGTTTCTCACTCATCTTGTCCATCGTGTCGTAAGATTCTGGTCGTTTCTAGATGTAAGAAGTGTGGTCTACTTCCGGCGAGTTCTGCCGGAGATCCGGTTGATTTAGAAGTTGGATTTAAAGCTGCTATTGAAGTTGATACTCCTAGGTTTTTACCCTAATTATAGACGTGTTTATTACGGTTATAATCTCTCTCTCTCTCTCTCAAATTAAGATTTTCTTTTTTTTTCTTGCATAACTAAAATTAAGATTTTAGAAGCTAGGGTTTGTTGTATATTCAGCAACAGGAGACGGGAAGTTAGTTTTTTATTTCTACTTAAAAAGTATTTTTGTCGTTTTACAATTACTTTAGTATTTGAGACCAACTCTCTTGAGATGCTCAAAGTTGCAAATTGATGCTCAACCCACCTTCTCTTTGGAATCCTATAATTCTTTCTTCCATTTAATATTGAAGGCAATAATATGTATTTGGTTCCCTTCAATTGTTAATAATACTTCACTAAAAAAAAATTGTTAGTCGCGTACCAATTAAGTTGAGACAACTGGTACAGGCGTCGAAGTAGCAACGTGTCACAGCCCATTATTTAAAGGCACCAAACACCGTAGCCCACACCGTTATAGCACATTAAATCGGGTCAATTTAATGTGCTATAGAGGGACTTCCATGAAGCATCTAAGCTTCACGCTTCACCTGTAGTATAGGCTCTAGACACTCTCGCGAGTGATGTGGGATTATCACAATCTCCCCTATTCGGCAAAGAGTCGTCTTCGACTTTGATACCACTTGTAACGTCCTGAGGCTTAGCAATTACCGATAGTGTTCTGGCTTTAGACACGTCAAGCCCAAGTATATAGGTACGGTTTTTAGTTCTTCGTGAAAACTTTACGAACTCACCCAAAAGACCTCGACACTAACTAAGCTCGAGTGTTCACATACAGTCCATGCTCTGAACGTTCTCGCGAGCTATGTGAGACTATCACACGTCTATTCTATAAGACTTGTAGGGATGAAATCCCCCTCATTCGAAAACCGTCCAAGTGAGAATGAGAGTCTTAAATTTGGAGTGACTTGGGACACGTGTGAGCAAACTTGAAATCTTTGAGCTCATACTAATAAAGCATAAGTTTGCCTTTTGAGTACTTTGCATATTTCAAGCTTTGCTCTCTTGTTGTCTTACTTGATATTGGGATTTGCCTAGCTAGTCAAGGTTAACCATGCATAAGGGAAGGCTGAGACTTGTACTAGGAAGGAGAAGCCAGCACAAGTGATGCACAGATAAAAATTCAACGGCGAAATTTTTAGTCTGTGACAAACGACATGTTAGATCAACCAGCTACCTTGTAGTTAAGCCTCGCCCGAGCATGTCTATGTCAGTAATTAAAAGAAAAAATTACTCATTGAGAGATCGGTTTGATAATTTCAATGTTTTAGGTAAGTTCTTAAATTAGGTGGGTTGACCTCACTCGTTTAGCCCAAATTAACCTAGCCTTACATGGACCAAGACAAGACCTTTAACTATGAGCTTAATAGGACTAATAGGATGTACGGAATGGCCTAGCTTAAGGTGCCTTAATCAGACTGGAACGAACCTGACTAGTCTTAGCCCTAACCAACCTAGCTTTACATGGACCAAGACTTACCTTTAACTCTGAGCTTTTCAGGGCTAATCGCATGTGTGAGCAGTCTAGTACTCTAAGGTGCCTTAATCGGAGTGGGACGAACCCAAATCGTATTAGCCCTAATCACCTAGCCTTACATGGACCAAGGTAGACCTTAAACCATGAACTTATCAGTCTTAATCTGATGGGTGGAGCGACATAGTCTAAGGTTCCTTACTCGGACTATAACGAACCCAACTCGTATTAGCCCTTACCAACCTAGTCTTACATGGACCGAGGTAGACCTTTAACCATGCAGGTTGATCTTATTAGGGCTAACAGGTTGTGCAGAGCGGCCTAGTCTAAGCCTCTAAGGTGCCTTACTAGGACTTGATCAAATATGGACGAATTGATGCCATTATCTGTTGCAAACATTTGTAATATAGATATATTAATATTTGTTTCACATTCTTATGTCGTACTTATACCTTCTTATAATTGTAAGGGCAGTAGATAGAGAGACATAGGTGGACATTCATACACAAAATTTCTTGTGGATATTTCAAAATATTTAGTCCATAAATAAAATGTCTTAAAGACATTCCAAGACATTGAGTTCGTAAACATGTAAGCATAATAAGATATTGGGTCCACAGATAAAATATTTGGTGGACATTTCAAGATATTGAGTCCATAAGCAAAATGTACCATGGAAATTTTATTATTACTTTCTATTATCTTATTGTATGAAATAAAATATTTTTATTAATACTTCAAAAATATATTTTTTTAATTCCTTACATCTATAAACATTGATAAACATGCAATTGATGGATATTATTTATTATAATCTTGTCGTTATCGTGTCATATGATTTTACTGATATTTAAAAAAAAAAAATTGTTGAACTTTCGGTGAAATCTGGATATATAGATTATGTCTGAGCGGTGGTTATGTTATATGTAGTGTTGCCCGCCAACATAAAGGGGGGAATAGGAGTGCTCTATATGGAGGTAAAAAAAAAAAAGGTAATAGTGTCATACGTAAATTGGCCGGCCAGCAACTCTCGCCGGAGAAGATGATGAGTTAGCTAGAAGATGAGGTGGCAAAGAGAGGTTATGAGATGGAGGAGAGAGAAATGTTGACTGGTTAACGGTGTTATAAAAGAATCTTAAAAAGGGGGTCATATGAGTATTTTTGCTAATCTAGGGGGGTTAGGCAGGAAGCTGGTCATATAGTTGGGGGCCATTTCGGAAAAACCCTTTCTTTTATATGTGTCATACGTAACACATTATGTATCAACAATGTTTCTTCCAAACGGAAAAAGGACTAAACTCTTATTTTCTGAGAAGATTGGACCTTAATCCCTTTTTGAATTTTATTTTGGGCCTAAAACACATGGACCCAATTTAAAACTCGGACTCCGCCCCTGATCTTGGGGATGTCGACTTGCTATCCTCAACTTGGTCTATTAAGATATCTGATGGGGAGACTGTGGCCTTGGAATTTAATTGGAGTAGCACCCAAAAGCATACTCGAGTGATGGGTCTCTTCTACCATTTGGTTGCTGAACTACCGGAGCCCAGCACACCTGGAAAAACATGTATGAGTTTTCCCATCTCTTGTATCTTTCCCCCAACATGTAATCATGTATGTTTGCTTCCGTCTACACATCTTTATAGCAACTCTGTGGAAAAGTTACTCGTTAGAATCCGACTCTGATTTTCAAATAATAGATGCTTGGGTTATGCAGATGAATCGAAGTTTCAAGTTGTCTAACCATACATGGCCTAGCAATTATAATGAGTGCTGGATTTCAAGCGGAGAGGTGAAGGAGAAGGACGGTATGAGTCCTTGGGAATATAATCGGTAGCTTCTTTTTCTTCTTCGCTCGGGAATGTTGCTTATTAGTTGATGACCTTGTTATGTGCAAGAATAATAGACAATTATAACAATAATTGGTCTTGCAGTTTGTTTCGTAAACTTATTTACTTTTCTTTATTGCACATATGCTGGCTCTTAGCCTGAACTTGAATGAACCTACCGATGCTCGAGAAATGGTGATATTTCAAAACTTAAAAACAAGATAAAACATAACATACTTGACTCATATTGAATACAATTGTCTGTAGAAATATAATGTAACATGAATATAAAAACTAAGACAGTATCAAAACTGCTGATGTCTAGGAATACAAAACAGAGAGAGATGTGAGTTAAACAACCTCATTTTCGGCTATTCTTTTCCTCAATGCCCGATCGGCTGAATCTCTCCCTCAAAATTTGAAGAACCTCTTCAGCTTTTACATTCTTAACTGCTAGTAGGACCATGGCATGATACAGCACATCTGCCATCTCAGAGGCAGTTCGTGATTTGTCCTCCTCTTCCTCTAATGTGCGGCATAACTCATCAGCCTCTTCTCTGCAACAAACCATTTCAAACCATTTTAAGACATGGTGAACAGAATATTACGAACCAAGTAATGGGAAACATATCATATATTCATATCATTCTTTTCTTCTCATAAGCGAACCACAGCATGTGCCTACCAACTACGGATCTCATATGGCCATATAACAAATCAATCACAACTACGGATAAACTCAAGAGTAACAAAAGACATGGGCCATAATTTGACATGAAGGAATACAAATATAATGTTTTTTCCTATCTGGATCAAAACAAGCATGCCTAATATTTTACCTAAAGCATGCATCTTAGGAGAAAGGGCCAAGAAGAGTAATTACCGGACTTTGGAGCATAGTAACTTGTTGTCAAGCAATAGCCGCTTCGTCCATGAAGGCTTCTCACCGTCAGTTGCTGTTTCAGCTTTGCGTTGGGCGATAGTAGACTCTAACGAGTATAAGGTCGTCAATGCCAAACTAGAGTCCTCTACCTATCTTATGAAAGGGTTAACAAAAAAGAAGTAAATCATCTCACTCTATTTAACCTTCTCCTCTAATCTACTACCACCTAGAGGAGAAAAAAGCAAAAGAAAGAAAGAGTAAACTTCTCCGAAATAGGAAAGGACAAAGCACCTCCGGATGTTTGAGGACATCATTAAGTGATAAATAATAGCAGGTCTCAGACCCAGTGTGGCAAGTTGGCCCATCAGGCGTTCCCATATATATTATCTGCACAATGCTTTTTCAGAAACAGTAAGATTCAAACCTCGTTCTTCCAGTGGAAAGATGCTTAACTAAAGTAAGCTTCACATTATCAGCACAAATTTAATTCTTCAATTCAACAACAAAAAACAAACGATTAAAGAGAAGACACATACTGAATCACGATCGCAATCAAGAAAGATGTCATGGACATTGATGAAATTCATAGAAGTCTCCCCTTTAGTCCATAGAGATGATCTTGATCGACTGTAAAATGTTGCTTTTCGAGATGAAATGGTGGTAGCAAGTGCTTCTTTATTAGCAAATCCTTGCATTAGAATAGCTCCTGTGTCTACATTTTGTGCAATTGCTACTGCTAAACCTTTATCATCCCATTTCACACTCTCCAACAATTTCTCTACCTAAATTTACGGAATATAAAATTGCTCACATGAATTCCATGCATAATTTTGAGATAGAAAAAAAAAATAAGAGAGAGAGAGAGAGAGAAATCATATAAACCTTTGAATCGAGACCAAATTCATGAGCAGATGAACGGATTGATCTAAAGATGTTACTCCTCTTATTGTTGTACTTGACGGTGTTGTTTTTGCCATTGGAGAAAGAGAGAAGACGATGATGATCCGAACCATTAGTTAAGAGGCGACTTAAGGAGGAGGATGATGAAATCGCCATTTCCGATGACGAAAAAAGCTTCTTCACCTGCGCCGAAATCAAAATCAGGGAATAGGAGATTAGAAAATCTCCTATTTTGACTGGCTTTACTAGAAGCAAAGCAGTGGGATTACAGTGGGCCGACTCGACTGGAAATGGTCCAATGGGTGGACTCGACTGGAACTGAAACAATGGGCCTACTCGACTTAAAAAGTGTAAATGGGCCTCATATGAAGCCTTTTGCCCTTTCACTAGATGAAGAACCCTTCAAAGGACCAATGGTTAGGATGTAAAATCTAAGGAATCAAGGGTTGACAACACATTAGGCATATCTTATAAATAGTTGGCTAAATTCCAGATTTATTAACTTCATCTTACACAAACATCAACATTTTCTGTAGCCGCCCGCTGAGAGTTATCTAAGGTTTCCAGAGTTTAACCTTCATGAATTTCTTTTATCTTCCTCCTCTCTCTCTAGATTATAAAATTGTCTTTAGGTTTTTGTTTGTCCAAATTCCTACACATAATAATACCCCTTTTCTAATATGATAATGACTAAATTATTGGTATTGAGATATAGGTTCTATCAAACAATGTGGATCATTTGAATCCAGCAGCAGAGCTAGAGAAGAAAAAACACAAGCTCAAGCGTATTTGTCTAGTCTCCAAATTCTTTCTTCGTGGTAATCATTTCAACCCATACTAGCAGGGCGGAGCCAGGATTTCAACTTAAACGGGGCTAAGCTTTAACTTCACGGTAGCCCAAAATTTTAACGAAAAGTCACTCTAAGTAGGTTTCTACCTACGATTCATGTAATAGATGTAAAGTCTTATTGAAAGGTAATTTCTAGTCATAACAACACATTCTTAAGTAACAATCATAATTCATAAACTATAACCATCAATCAACAAACGAACATTCGACTAATTAACAAATTTTGAACTTATCTAAGGCTCATTACTTATAAAAAAAAGTAGGAATCAATCATAATTCATAATCATCAACCAATTGAAGTCTTGAATTTGCAATTTTTAACCTTCAAATAAATGGGCTGCAAACAAAAACTTAAAAGAGGGATTTCAACAAACAGTTGGGCTACAACCCTACAACCTAAACCATATCTACGTTTCTCAAATAGACTCATCAATTTCTTGATGAATTTAGAATGGGATTGGTTAGAATCAAATCAAGCATCAAGTACTCACCAGAAATCTGAGCAACCCCAACGTAAGAGTATTCGGAAAAATTGAAAGTTCAACCAACCGAATCCTTGAGAGAGAAAATGACGATTTAGGATACAACCCTAGTTCTAGGCAACTCGGCTCCTTGATGTGGTTAGAATCAAACCAAATGAATCGTTGAGAGAGAGTTCGAAGTGAACCCCTAGTGATGCTAGGCGATTTAGGGTTTGTTTTTGGTACTACTTGCTCCGTCAAGTGTCAAGGCAGTGTTTTCTTTCTGACATATTTTATGGGGTATCTTTTCTAGGCCCAGGTTTTGACCAACTCACGTTTTCACCCCCCATATCATGGACAAATTCCAATTTCGGCTTGCCAAACTAACTGAAATGTTAGAATTCTACTCATGCACACTGGAAACAACCCATGGACTATCTATCTGTATGAGAAATGTCGACAACTTGTGTAGTCATACATTGTGACATTGTTCAAAAGCCAAAAGGGAGATGAGCCTGACTAGATGCTAAGATTACGGAGCATCGACCGAGTGGTTGTACGAGTACAATGGGCGTCCTAGAGAATTCAATGATTGGATGGGCGGTTTCGAGTAGTTGTCGAGGAACCACGCTCGTGAAAGACGTCCATGACCCAAATGATGCGTTGTCCATGGCCCAGATGATGCCAACGCAAAGGTGCAAGGTCAGTAGCCATTTCAGGCAACGGTCAATTAGACGATCCTTCGGATTGTTTTATACAAACACTCAAATAGTTTTAGACGTTCTTTAGATGGATTAAAATGTCTCCTTAAATGTTTATAAATGGTTTCCGATGAACCTCTAAATGGTTTTACACGTTTTATAGAAGACACTTTAGATGGTTTTGGACACTCAAATAGTTTTAGACGTTCTTTAGATGGATTAAAATGTCTCCTTAAATGTTTATAAATGGTTTCCGATGAACCTCTAAATGGTTTTACAAAATTAAGAAGTCCATGAAGATATAAAGTTATAATGTCCCGGACCATTTCAATATATTTTCAAATGTTCCTACACCAGTGGTCCATACATCTGAGACATGTTTTCTTTCAATTTTGGATCTACTTTTGGTCGCATTTTAGCATATAAGAATTATCATTTGGCACTTTTAGAAAAAAAAAAATTGAAACTACCAACGAAAATCTTATCTCGAGGAGTCAAAGATTGCGAAAATAAAGAATTCAAAGTTTCTAACAAGGAGTGGGAGAAAATGAGATTCAGTTTTGTGCTATAGTTTGCTTCACAACAATGGCATAGGAATAAAAATACATCAAGTTGGCACTTGAGTAGTGATATTTGATACCTTAGTGCGTAGCAGAAAGTTGAGTAGTGATATTTGATACCATTGACATGCGTAAGAGAAAGAAGGAAGGAAGAACAAATCAATAAACTAATATAAAATCTTATGAAGGTCGTCGACGATTGGTTGGCCGCCGTCCACCACTTCTCAGACATCGAAGAAGAGAAAAGGAATAGATGAGAACTGATATTTAGAGGAAGAGTAATCATTGAAGAAAAAAACAATTGTTAAAATTAACGGCCAATTTAAAAAATGGTGCATTTTTAATTTATTAAAGTTTGGGGGCTTAAAACCAAACTGGTAACAAACCAAGAGATTTAAACGTTTCCTCGTCAAAAAAAAAAAAAGAGATTTAAACGTTGGGGGAAAGGGGCAGAAACCTAGCCATATCTATGAATACCATCTGAACCCACTCAGAAACAACAAAGCTGGAATAGCTCAGTTGGTTAGAGCGTGTGGCTGTTAACCACAAGGTCGGAGGTTCGACCCCTCCTTCTAGCGTTTTTGTTTTTATTTACAAATTCGTTTGGGTCCAATTTTTGAGATGCCATTCTCTGTGATGATTTCAAAGATCTGTTTTAGTTTTTCCACTATTTACATAATGGTCTTGTTCATATTTCATATTTTTCGAGTAACGAGAAAAAGGTTTATGGATTCATTTGGTATCGTATAAGCTTTTGTAAAGTTCCATATGGTTATTTATGGGTTGATGGTGTTTATTTGAATACTAACATATAAAATTATGAATTCATATATAGTTTGCTCATTTGATTAAGATAACAACATAGAGCTAACTAGTTCTTTCATGGAGTGACTACTACTTTTATAGCATAAATATATCCTACCCTTTTACTTCAACTTTACTGAGAGTCTGAGATCTTCATAGTTGCAGTTGAATATAGATTATATTACTAATTGTTTACAAAAAAAGACTAAACTGATGTTTTATAGCTACTACTGCTGCTGGAGGAACTTCACGTCGGGGTTCCGCCTTTGCTTCAACCACATATCTGCCAGTATACGTGAAGAAATGCTCCATAATGAGCCCTTCTCCTTTGCCGGCTCACTTCTCCATCTTTTCCCTGCCTTCCCCAACCTGTTTTCTACAAACCACAGGGTTGCTGTTAGTCTTTGTTTCTCAGCGTCCCAGATATTACTCTTCTCTCCCACCCCAACCTTAAAACCTCCGACATGTAAACTGTGAAAGTTCATGTTAGTTGGTAGAACAGAAGATATAAACTAAAATAAATGACACAATAGTTTACGTGGTTCGGTCGGAGGATCACGACCTACATCCACGGAGAAAGCCATGAATGGCTATATTATATTACCTCCACAATCGTGGGATTGATTGGTTACAGACTCGAGGACTCAATGTAACTCAATTCAATGTAAAATACATAGAGGTCACTTCTATTTATAGAGTTATTCGGGTATCTTATTTTCTTATGACTCTATCTAGGATAAGTATAAATAATATCTTCATATATCTTGGACGGTTGATACGGATATCTACGGATCTCGATTCATCTCGATCTTTATACTCTAACACTCCCCCTCAAGTTGGAAGCGGAACTTGTGAAGTTTCCAACTTCAAAATTGAACTTGAAAATTAAACTTGAAAAAGATGGATGTTGCTCGCATACGATCGGATTCAAACTTGAACTTGAATTTTAATTGTTGTTTAATGTCGAACAATTGCCAACGGTGTTGAATTTTTTGTCTGCAACTTGAACTTGTAATCGCACATAAACTTGATATAATATTTTTGTCTATCGTAAGCTTGAATCTCATTATTTTCTTCTTTGTTTTTTTTTTTTTTTTGAGCTCGAACAAAATTTGGTGAGAGGGAGGTCAACTTCAAACTTATCAACAAACTAAGGAGGAAACGATATCATATGCAGTTGATGATGGAAGAGAGGTACCGGTGGACATAATAGATTCATCTCGAGGATCCATGAAGAGGATGATGAAGACATAGTGTCACAAAAAGAAGAGAAAGGTGACAGAAAAATTATGTCACAACTAGAAATAGTTGGATATAAGGGACAGAAGAAATCTGTCGCAAAAGAAAATTTCCAACAGTAAAGAACTGCGACAAACGACTGTCACAAAACAGAGAAGTTGTCACAAATAAAATTGTGGAAATTAAGACCTCTAGCAAAATAACTGGGGTTTCCCGAAATCAGGATTTCTCAAACTCGATTTAGGGTTAATGTCAAATAATAGAAATCACATGTAATGTGTATTAGACTCATAAACAATGATTTGTATAGACCATATGAATCGGACTCGGCCAAGATCAACCGGCAGTGATCGATTTGTAGAAAGAGAGTGATCGAAAGTTATCATGATGGGTTCGTCACCAAACCGAACAAGGAAATTGTTGGTGGTCAGTAGAGTGACGTCCAAATCGATGAATGCAATCGATTGGTGAGTGAAACTCGTCGAAAATTCAATAAACCAGACTCTAGGGTTTTTGTCGCGAGGAAGAAGAAGAAATAGTGGGTGTTGCCTCACATTACTACCTGCAAAGGGATGTCCACCAAAGGAGACTTGACTTTTGAAAAGAAAAGATTGCTCATAACTGAAACTGTGTGGTTTGAGACCGAATACGGTCTAATCTCATTAGAACGATGGGTATGAAGCCATAAGCCAGATGATACATTGGGGTCATTAGCCATCTTTTTAGGTCTTTGTTCTTGAATGCTTTTGAAAGGCATGAAGTGGGGTGAGGCAGGTACCTTACTGGAGTATGGCCACTTCATAGAAGATTGTCTCATGGATATTAAATCGACATAAAGCAATAATAGGCAAGGAGGAACCCATTAGAGCATGTTACTTAGAACAAATCTCCACCCTTAGTGACATGGGCATGTGGGCGCGATATCTTGTAGATTTAATACCCAAGTGAATAACGAAGATCAATGGAAAACATAAGATAATCTTGGATATAATTTCTTGTTGAAAATCCATAAGAAGATGATTGAAAAACACAAGATAATCTTGGAAAAATTAAAAATTTGATAAGGTGATTTATCGATTATCTAATCACAACGATTACAAATTGAAGAAGAGTCTAACAAATCGACAAAGTGATTGAAAGGTAGAATCACGACGCAAGACAATCGTCGAAAATAGCGAAGCTAATTTTTTTTTTTTTGATGAAACAGTATTGAAGAACCTGTTCAGGACAATTTAATCGATAAAAAAAAATCGAGAATTTGCGAAATTTTAATCAGGATTGATTAACCTGCTCTTGATACCATGTGAAATTTCATGTTAGTTGGTAGAACAGAAGATATAAGCTAAAATAAATGACACAATAGTTTACGTGGTTCGGTCGGAGGATCACGACCTACATCCACGGAGAAAGCCATGAATGGCTATATTATATTATCTCCACAATCGTGGGATTGATTGGTTACAGACTCGAGGACTCAATGTAACTCAATTCATGTAAAATACATAGAGGTCACTTCTATTTATAGAGTGATTCGGGTATCTTATTTTCTTATGACTCTATCTAGGATAAGTATAAATAATATCTTCATATATCTTGGACGGTTGATACGGATATCTACGGATCTCGATTCATCTCGATCTTTATACTCTAACATAAACTCGTCACTTTGAATCTCTCGTCATTATCAACGTCCTTCGTCTTTTTAGCTTCTGCACGGTTGGCCTGGATCAATACAATCATTGGGCCTCCTACTGCCTCGTAACGCCTCAATGGGTCACGTAACTGAAGAGTAACAGAAAGTGTAACTGCCGCTGGGTTACTGCTCACCCTTTGTGCTTCTTGTGGTCAGAGTCTCTTTTTTCAACAAATCATTGAGCGAGACAGAAGAGGCAGAGAGACGATTCAAGTCTTTCTTGCCAAATTTAAGTAGTGGAGATACCTCAAATGGAGCATCTTCTTCTGTCATCTCTGCTTGAATCTTTAGAGCTTCAACCGCCATAGCCTTTATCTTTTGTATTGAGAACGCTAGAATCTCACCCATAGTTATTGCTTCTCTGTTTACGCTCCATATTCCTGTTGAAATCCTCTCTTTCCTGCCTGTACTCATTGATGCCGCCATGGTTTTTATTGTTGACATCGTACGGGCTGCTTTTGCCACTGCCGCTTCTGTGTTCTTCCCCTGCATGATTGAAGAAGCTACTCCCTCAAAAGAGATTCGTTCTGCATGGTTTTTATTAAATAAGTTATTATTCTTAAAAGTATCTTCTGAATTGAAGTTCCATTTCTAGAAAAGAACAAATTTCCCATTAAACTCATATGCATAAAGGAGAGAATGAAACTTAGATTAAACTACCCAAACTTGAGATACATTTATCGCTATTGGTTAAATCAATACAACGATAACTACGGTAGACATTCAATCTTTTTCCTGAAGAGACGTTGACCACTTTGGTAATTGTTGATCCCTTACTCCTTCAGTCTTAACATTTCAGCCATGTTTGGCGCGAGAATGGAATGTGGGAATCACATTCCCGTAACGTGATCCCTGGAAATCATATTACTGTAGTTTGATGTTTGGTTTGACCAGGAATAGGAATTCGGTTCCTGACATATTCCTAATTAGGTGTTTGGTTCGTATAGGAATAGGAATGTAAATATTTGTAAAAGTTCACTTTTACCCTTACTTAAACTATATAAAATACATATCAACTTTTTTTTTGCATAAAATATACACATCAACTTTGTTATATATTAAAATCAACATTATTTTTCCAAATTCGTAGATATGAAATAATAACACGATACATCAAAGGGTTAGAATTTAAAGATAATGAATAAATGTCTTAATAAAAATTTATCTAAAATAAAATTTTGTTCGTAAAACTAAATAGAAATTTTCTAAAATTAAATTTTGTTCATAAACATAAATAGTACTTATTAATACCAAACCCTACAAAAAAATAAAATTGGTAATTCAATATTTTGTTAAGGATATATATATTTGTCAATAAATATTAATATATGTGATTCCGGGGGAATGAGAATCACAAACTCACCTCCCCCTTGGGTTTGCTATTGACCCAATTTGGATCTATCTATCTGTGTTTTGCCTTTATTTGAGGAAGAAGTTCCCAATTTTGGCCTATCTGTTGAATAATGACCATGTGTGATCTTATCGTTGTAATTTTGATATGATTTAGCCTGAGCTTTCTGTCTATCTTGTTGAAATCTATGTTTGTATTTGCTCTATTTCCAAAGAACCCAATTTCTTGCTCATCTTGTGATTCATTTAAAAGTCATTGTTCATGATGCATCTGCAAGAGACTTGATCAAGAAAGGTAATCCTTCCTTCTCTATTATTAATTGAAATCACAAACTGGCGAAAATCTTTGCCTAATTCTAATAAGGTAATTCGACAAAGTTCTTTATCACTTACCTTATCATTGACAGTCGATAAAGCATCTGCAAGAGAGTTGATCTTCCTTAGATATTCACTAATGGGAGACTTTCCTTTCTTTATAGAATAAATTTGGGCACGAAGAAGGTCTTTCTTGGCTTCAAATTCCTCCTAGTAAATAAGAACGAGATAAGACCAAATCTGAGCTGAAGATTTTAAACCTAGCACATCTGATTTCACGTCTTGTGAGAATGTCGCCTTCAAACAAATTGAACAATACTATCTTGTTTCTTCCATAACAAAAACTCAGGATTTATAACTTCTCGATCATTTTCTGTAATAAACTTCTATGGTTCTTCAATCGATCCATCGACATAGGAAATAAGATCAGCTCCATAAAGAATCTTCTCAACTTGATCTTTCCAAAGAAGATAGTTAGATCCATCTAACTTATCGGAAACAAAATTAGAATTATGTGAGATTGATTGATTATGATGATTGAACGGAGAAGAAGAAGAAGCTAAATTCGAAGCGTGATGCATCTTTAGTTAAACTCTGAAATCTGGTACCATGAAAGAATTATAAACTCTATGAAACTTTCTCTTTGATCTTTTATTTATTAAAAGTAAGTTCAACTAGTGATTAGATCACATTATATATCTAATACAAGTTGTTTAGAGAGAGAGAGAAACAAAAAACTAATTCCTAACTAATCTTTAACAGAATCTTAAAGTGTTGGTTATAACCTAAGTCTTAACAGACTTGATTATACTTACACCATTATTACACCGATGTCTATATATGCACCCACTTGAATGTTCACATAAGCTTTCATAAGCTATCTTTTCTCTAATAAGAACTAATATTTAGAGGTAGAGTAATCATTGAAAAAAAAAATTGCTAAAATTAACGGCTAATTTAAAAAATGGTGCATTTTTTATTTATTAAAGTTTGGGGGCTTAAAACCAAACTGATAACAAACAAAACTGCTAAAATTAACATAAGCTATCTTTTCTCTAATAAGAACTAATATTTAGAGGAAGATCATTGAAGAAGAAAAACAATTGCTAAAATTAACGACCAATATAAAAAAGGGTGCATTTTTAATTTATCAAAGTTTGGGGCCTTAAAACCAAACTGGTAACAAACCGAAGTGCTAAAATTCACATAAGCTTTCATACGCTATCTTTTCTCTAATAAGAACTAATATTTAGAGGAAGAGTAATCATTGAAGAAAAAAAATAATTGCTAAAATTAACGGCCAATTTAAAAAATGGTGCATTTTTAATTTATTAAAGTTTGGGGGCTTAAAACCAAACTGGTAACAAACCAAGAGATCAAAAACGATATAAATGTTTAAATGTTAGGGGAAGGGGCAGAAACCATTTAATACTTAGTAAGAGTCTGAACCCACTCCCAAATATCAAGGCTGGAATAGCTCAGTTGGTTAGAGCGTGTGGCTGTTAACCACAAGGTCGGAGGTTCGACCCCTCCTTCTAGCGGCTCTTTTTTATTTACATATTCTTTTTCCACTATTTACATAATGGTCTTGTTCATATTTCATATTTTTCGAGTAAGGAAGGTTCTGAATCAGAAATCCGCTAAATTTCCAAGTGAGGAGAAAAAGAATTATAGATTCATTTGGCATCGTATAAGATTTTCTAAAGTTTCATATGGTTATTTATGGGTTGATGGTGTTTATTTGAATACCAACATATAAAATTATGAATTCATATATAGTTTGCTCATTTGATTAAGATAACAACATAGAGCTAACTAGTTCTTTCATGGAGTGACTACTACTTTTATAGCATAAATATATCCTACCCTTTTACTTCAACTTTACTGAGAGTCTGAGATCTTCATAGTTGCAGTTGAATATAGATTATATTACTAATTGTTTACAAAAAGAGACTAAACTGATGTTTTTATAGCTACTACTGATGCTGGAGGAACTTCACGTCGGGGTTCCGCCTTTGCTTCAACCACATATCTGCCACTATCCGTGAAGAGATGCTCCATAATGAGCCCTTCCCCTTTGCCGGCTCACTTCTCCATCTTTTCCCTGCCTTCCCCAACCCATTTTCTACCAACCATAGGGTTGCTGTTAGTCTTTGTTTCTCAGCGTCCCAGATATTACTCTTCTCTCCCACCCCGACCTTTAAACCTCCGACATGTAAACTCGTCACTTTGAATCTCTCATCATTATCACCGTCTTTCGTCTTTTTAGCTTCTGCACGGTTGGCCTGGATCAATACAATCATTGGGCCTCCTACTGCCTCGTAACGCCTCAATGGGTCACGTAACTGAAGAGAAACAGAAAGTGTAACTGCCGCTGGTTTACTTGGCTCACCCTCTGTGCTTCTTGTGGTCAGAGTCTCTTTTTTCAACAAATCATCGAGCGAGACAGAAGAGGCAAAGAGACGATTCAAGTCTTTCTTGCCAAATTTAAGTAGTGGAGATACCTCAAATGGAGCATCTTCTTCTGTCATCTCTGCTTGAATCTTTAGAGCTTCAACCGCCATAGCCTCTATCTTTTGTATTGAGAATGCTAGAATCTCACCCATAGTTACTGCTTCTCTGTTTACGCTCCATATTCCTGTTGAAATCCTCTCTTTCCTGCCTGTACTCATTGACGCCGCCATGGTTTTTATTGTTGACATCGTACGGGCTGCTTTTGCCACTGCCGCTTCTGTGTTCTTCCCCTGCATAATTGAAGAAGCTACTCCCTCGAAAGAGATTTGTTCTGCAGTTTTACCAAGCAATTCGTCTAAGGGCATTGAAGATATAATCTCAGAACTCAATTCATCGATTCCAATAGCTGCCATTCTTTGAAACATCTCGAATCCACTTACGGGTTTTTGTGATAAAACAATCAGTGGTTTTGATAACTGCATGGCTAGCTTTGGAGTTTCTTTCCTTGATAACTCAACATTGAATGGATTCATGGAAGCAAAGTAACCTCCGTCCTTTGTCTGGACTATACAACCTAATCTCTTACCAAGTTCTGGCAGATAAACCTTTGAATCTGCCTCTTCAGCTTTTTCGTATCCTTGTGGGTTATATGGCTCAACTACTTTGAATTTGTCATGCTCTTCTTTCTCAAGCATCCGAAGAAACTCTTTAGTCACAGCTTGTTCATCTGGATCTAACCTCTTTCGTTCAGTTTCTGACTCTGCAGTAACAGAATTTCCATCTTCCATCGAAGATTCAAGAGTTTTCATCTGTTCGACAATTGAATCCAACTCCGGCAATCTTCTCCAGTGGGCTTGATCTATGGGACTTGTTTTGTCTTGGATCTCAATTCCTTTATCAAGAATTACGTACTCAGGAACACCATGATCTTCTATCTTTGATAGTGGCTCTTCAGCCTTTTGAACACTTGATGAACTTGAAGGTAGTGGAGCATCATCATCGAGATTAAACTCATCGATGACTTTAAAATCTACTACTCTCCCTTCAATTGGAGGAATTGAACTCTCCATTTTTCTTGCCATTCTTCGACTAGGAATGCTAAACGACGTTTTCGATTGCTTATGCCCAAAAGAAGCCCAAGAATTTCTACCTGCTTTAAATCCTTCATTAGCTTGACTATAAATACCCAATCCTCCATCTTTATCCATCATTTGAAACCCAAGTTTTAGAGTAAGTTCTCCTCCTTTGGCCTTTCCAGATAAAGCATAACTTGCATCCCATTGCCGAACTCGTTCCCCATCAAAGTTCTTCTCCATGGATTCCTGAATTAGATGGCTAAGATCCACTAAACTCTTTCCAAAATCAAGCTCTTGATCATCAAAAGCAAATACATAAATCAAAAAGACACGAGACTCGAACCTAGGATGCCTTCCACTTCCGATACTGAAATAGACATGACATTTAACAAACAAAGTTTCCTCGAACTCTGCGACTCCCTGAGAAACCTTAGCCGGCATTGTCGTCACTGCTCCACCATCTTTAGTCTCTTTCTTCCTTACACATACGGAAAGACGAGTACCATTCATCGATAAAGGAAGGCCTTGAACACTAACAACATCAACAGTGAACAAGCAACTCAACTTCTGCATTCTGATATGCGAAAGTGCTCGAATAGGCTTCCAATTCCAAAATCCTTTCTTCTCAGCCAAACCCACCTTACCCTCACTGTAATCCACCATCTTAATCTCTTTCTGACCAGTAACTATGTCTTTCCGATCAGTCTCGCCATGATCATTGCGCTTCGACATGAACGGCAACGGAGATGATGAGAACATTCGCATAGACTGTGATATCTCCGGTTTCGCTTCATATTTAGAAGTGAGAATTGAAGAACTGGAAGATACTATGGGAATAGTACTATTTCGAGGAAGATCTAAAGAAGCAGTTCTTCTAGTTGGGGTAAAAGTATTTGACCTGTAAAGTGATTGACTTAGGAACTCAAGTTCTTCCAAAAGCCTGACATTGGAATTCCTTCCCTCTGAGAATTCTGGTTCCATATCAGAAAGAAAAAATGAAAAAAAAAAAAAACAAGACTGAACAACAAAGACAAGTGGTAGTTATGAAGTTTTAAAGATGTTAGTCTCTTCTTGCACTATGATCAAGATAGATAGAGAGAGAGAGGGAAAAGTGTTTGTGGGGTGGAGAAGATGCCAAGAAAGGGTGATTGATTGTGTGGAGAAGGAAAATTAGGTTAAAAATGGTAGGAGGAGAGGATGGAAACGTTGAGGGTGCCCCTTCCTCTACCCCCCTTGTTCATTGTCAGTCCAACTGTTTTTAATGAAAATGTGGAATTTAATTGGGAAAGAAAATCCAAATTGATTGATTGTAAATAAAAGGGGCAGGGCAGTCAATTAATTACTTAAAACATGGGTTTCTTTCCTTTCCAATTGGGTAGTAATTTATTTCACATCCAAAATCTGATTAATTACATGAAGAAATATTCAAACTCAAAAACAACAAATATGATGGAGACTAATTACAAAGAAATGAATGAAAAAATGATATCTATCCTCCAGAAACCCTAGTTCACGAGTAATACATGAAAAAATCACGAGAAACATCAACCTGCTTTTAATACTCTCTATCTCCTTGTTGTTTATTGGAGAAATTGGTTGGTTGGTTAGATGATGGCATGATGGGGTGAAGTTGCTTTAATGGGCAAGACATAATGATGATCGGAAGCGCCGGTCATAATCTTCAAGAACTTATGGTGAATGGCTGACCAGGCAGAAGAGAGGGGAATTTGAATTGCATTGGTAAGGGATGAGAGAGAAGGGATTCTTTTGTATAAACCTCCATTTGATGCTTCTTCTTCTTTTTCTGATGATGATGATGATGATTGATTTGTTTGTGAGATTGGAAGTTCTTCTGATTGTTTTCTGAAAGGTAGTTGAATTGAAGGGAAATAGCTGCTGCTGCTACTGCTTTTCTCTTCCATTCTAGAGAGAGAGAGAGAGAGAGAGAGAATTCTAGAGAGAGACAGACAAGAGTGTTGTTTGGGATGTGGGTTTTAGAAGGAGGAGAAGGGGGAAGAATGTAAGTAAATTCACAGCTGCATATTAGTTGTTAGAACAGGCTGGTTTGTTCCTTTCTTTTCTTGGAGGTTGAGAAGGGCCTACTTGGCATCCAAAAGCAACTTCTTTTCTTTCTTTTGCTTTCCACTATCAAGATAGAGCCTAGACCTAAAAAAAAACTGCACTTGGGACCTGGCTCAGTGCATCTAGGATCTACTCCTCAAACCTAAAGGTCTCCCAAATCCCAATAACCATACTAGTGTCTATGGTATTTAGGGTGCATGAGTGTCTTTAGAAACATTTACAAACATATTCTGTCTTTAAATTGTACCCAAAACTAAATGATGTGTGATATCTGTTGCCGTCATATAATGTGGAATCCACCAAATTGTATTAGGTTGAAGCACTCACTCATCATCTAAGTAACGACTAACTACTATTCTCCAAATATGTTTTAAAGTGAACTTTCCAACCATTTCATTAGAATATGTAAATAAATTTTTCTCCACCCTCATATTAGGCTGAAATCTGAGGTGAACGACTTTATTTTGCCGAGTGTCTCTATCTGTTTAATATAGTTCTCCTAGATACTTGACTCTGAAGTGAGGTGAACGACTTTATTTCACCAAGTAACTCTATTTGCTTAAAGTACTTCCCTGAATGGTCTTGATTCCCTGAATGGTCTTGATTCCCTGAATGGTCTTGAAATTGAAGAAGGGATATCTAGCAACTAAGCATATAATGTGTACATTCTTCCCTCTCATTGTTGATTTTGAGTCGGATAACCACAAACTTAACGACTATCTAAGATACTTGGCAAGAATACTTGGCAAGAATACGGAATGCCCAAAGATTTCAGCTTGATTTAATCCTTGCCTTTGAGTTGTATGTATCACAGAATTATTATCTCTCTGGGCATTTTTATTCCTTGTTTCTACTCTATATCTATATTATGCTCATTATGCATATACTATTTATTTATAATATAAGTTAGCATCATAGAGGAATAAAACAAAACCAACCCAACCGCTCACATGATATAAAGACAACAATAATTAAAATCGGTGGATGGCAAAATTATTTATGTTCTTTCCAGCAAAAACAACGCAGTTCATCTCTATTCTGGTTGTCCCTACCCTAGCCGCCGCCCGGAAACACCTTCATAACACAATAAGCTGCATCATAATCTTCTTTACTCACATATTTATACAGATTTCAGCAGACAATTCAAACTGAAGTCCGAAAACAGAATGAAATATCATCATGTAAAAGAAGCAAGACTCAATTTCATAAAAGCAATGAACATAACTGATTTCATTATAACAATTATCTATTTTAACTACAACATTAACATTTACTCTTTTCTTCCTTCTTTCCCATCTATCCTTTCCTTCCCTCTAAACCTTTTCTCGACCCGCATGAACGAACTAAACGTGTCATTTCATTAGGGTTCCATTCGACAACATTAGAAAATACAGGGATCAAGTGTAAAAACAACAAATAATTGGAAGCAGAATGATATAAAATCAGAAATAACATTGTCTGTCCCACAAGCCCATTCAGCTTACTTGGATCTTGAAACTTTTTCCTCACATGCTGCTGCTTTCTTTCTTCACACCAACTGAACTGCAACGGAAAAATGAAAATTCCAATATAAAACTAGTAATAAGAAAACCCACTCGTTGAATATACATGTTAAAGACTAGTACTTCAACACCAGTTTGTTAAAATGTTGAGTCCGAAACGGGTAACTTGGAGCAAAGTTATGGCTAATTTCACCAATTATCACAAAGAAAGAAAAATCTGTTCTGTGTTCCTATTCTCTATTGTCCAGACACTTTCTGCGACTAGTTATACAAGACTATTATCTTAGTTTAAAAATGAGCGATCCTGTTTCCTTGGGTATTAGAAGCTCTACTTGGGGTCTGGTTCGACTTATCTTCGGCTTTCATAACAAGATTGATGCCAAAAATCTATTAAAAAGATGATGGGATGCGTGATATAAGAGACAGACGGGTAGAGATGAAGACATCTGACGATCAAGATGAGTCCAACGATTGAGATACGTGTGTAACACGTGTATGTACGTGACGGATCGAGAAGACGAGATTTGACGATCAAGAAGAATTCAGAATATTTGAAGTTATTCCAAGATATATTAAGATCCAGAATATTTACTCTCAAATATTCTGCGTTCTTCTTGATCGTCAAATCTCGTCTTCTCGACCCTTCATGTACATACACGTGTTACACACGTATCTCAATTCTTGGACTCGTCTTGATCGTTGGATCTCTTATATCGCGTATCCTATTAAAAGATGACCATGTATTACTAACAAAGATAGAATTAACAGAAATCAAAGACCATAATTAAGAAAAATCAGATCGAGAGATCATAGTCACAACACACAGTTGATCTTGGGTTTCCTGAAAGAGTTCAAAGGAAGTTCGTCGACTTACCTAACATAGGTGAGTGATGTTGGATTTCCTAATATGAACATGAATATCAAATGGCTTTAACATAATCCAGACTTTCATGCTTCCTCTTGTTAGGCCTTGAAAAACAGCAAAACTGAGCCCAACTTTTTTTTTGCTTAACTGGCTGCGACTTAACATCACGGTTAGCTACATATTCAGCCATGTACTGAACAACAGCCTGAAAAAAACACTAACTTCATTAAGCTTCAAATATGCGAATATTCAACTAAATACGCAAAAATGCAAGAAATAAAGAGTTTTACCTGTGCACCCTTCTCAATAATTTGTCGAGGTGGCACTTCTAGAGGATTTTCTCCAGCACGAAGAACCCGTAAATTGGATAACATGCCAAATGAGTCTGGAAGGAATCGAATCTGATTGTTGCTGATATCAAGCTCCTCTAGATTCTCAAGATTCCCAATTGATCTTGGTAGAGATCGTAAATCGGCAAAATTGTTTCCCACATTAATTTTTACAAGTGTAGTGGCAAGGCACAAACTTTCCGGTACAGATTCTAGCTCATTAAAGCTAACATCAAGCTCTTTCAGTTTAGCCAGAGATGCCATGGTTGTCGGTAGTTGTTTGATGTTATTGTATCTTACAGACAAAACCTCTAGTGATTCAATCCTACCCACGGCTTCAGGAAGCGCTTTCAGCTTGTTATAATCAGCCAATAGCTCAACAAGTGAAGAACAATGGCCAATAGTATGTGGTAATTCTTCGATATCGTTAGTTTCAACATTCAATATCTTCAGCGATACGAGGTTTCCAATAGATTCAGGTAGTGACAATATCCTGTTTGAACTAAGATCGAGCTCTTCGAGACGTGATAATTTACATAAAGTGGCGGGAACAGAAGTTAACTGGTTTCCTCTTAAATCTAGAAAAACCAAGCTAAAGAGATTACCAATGGTATCAGGGAGTTCCACAATTCTATTTGAATGCAAATCCAATCTGGTTAAAGAAGAAAGACCTCCTATTTTCGTGGGTAGGACAGCAATTCGATTCTCAGACAAATCGAGTGTGATCAAACCTGATAACTTGCCAATTGAATCTGGTAACCACTCAATTTGATCCATTAATTTGTTTTGAAGATTGAGATCCTTAGTTCCTTTCTTCAATGATACCTCAATTAAACTAGCCAGTTTTATCAGACTCAATTTCTCAGCACCTTGACCTATTCAAACAATTCAAATAGAACATCAATATTTGAACAAAACTACTGAAACTCATCAAGATCTTCATAATGGCTAGTTCTACCACTCTTAATTTCTCCGAATTTCGACAATGCAAGTAACAAACATAATCATGTAACTAGACAAACAAATGGAATCCATGCTAGTAAATTCAGATACATCATATTTCAGTAAATTCAAGAACTGATATATACATAGAGAGATCAGAGAATTACCAGAAATTATCGCAGGATTGAGAGAAGAATCGACGATTTGTGGTCGAGAAGGAGCAGTTAATCGATTTCCAACTCCATCACTATAAAGGGTAGCCTTAGCCTTCTTAAGGAAACTGTCATCCATACTAGTAAACCTCTCAGAACTAGTTCCAGATTTTTTCTCAGAGAAGAAAACTGATGAAGAAGATAAGACAGAAGAATCAGATACAGGTGTAGAAGCTTGAGTATGAGGGGAAAACCCACTTGAAATCACAGCAGAACTACCCCTGTTAGTGGAATTAGAAACTGAAGGAAGACATTTAGAAGCTCTCTGAACAAACTCATCAAACATGGAGTGAACGGTTTCAAGATCAAGTAGTTTTAATGCTTCTCTCTTCTCTTCTTTACTCTGAAACAAGACCAAATTCTTCTGCATCTCTTGAAGAACAAAGAATAGTTCTTCAGGAACTTCAGGACTCTTTATCTGTTTTGAAATTACTTCCATTCTTGATTGTTCTTCTTGTTCAACATTCAAGATCAAATCTCTAGCTGCTTCAACTTCATCTAAAGCTGGTCTAGTTGGTAAAGATCTATGAATTCTCATGATCTCTTCAACTACCCCATCTACAGATTGTAAAAATGAACCCATCTTCTCAAATTCTAATCCAAGACCAAAAAAAAAAACCCCACCAAAACCCAAACCTAATTGAACCTTTTCAAGGAAATCTGAACCATACCCATAACCATTGCTTTTCTACTCTACTAATTTAGTGGATAACCCAGATCAGAAAAATGAGAGAAAGATAAGTAGGAACAGAATAAATCTGGTGGTTGATAATTTTTTTTCTAGAACCTTCAAGTAGAAACAACACTTGTTTGAGAAATGAACTGAAATTAGTAAAGCAAGAAGAGTAAACAACTCAAAACCCCCATTAAAGGAAGCTAAAATTAAAAGCAACCCAGATCAGAAAAACAGTCTAAGGATGGATCTCTCTCTTTCTCTCTCTCTAAAACTCTCTTTCTCTCTCTCCCTCTCTCACACTGTAGCTGGACAACTCTCATGTGAATTTATACTTTAACAGAACTTAAAATGTTGAAATAAAACAAAATAAATTTTAAGAAGAAAAGAAAAATAAGGAAAAAGATTTTCTCAAAAAATTAAAATTAGTAAAGAAAACACAGCTGGAATCATCTTTCAGAGAAATTTCCTGAAATCCTGTTGTTTTTTCAGTTTCTGTAAGTTCCACCCATTTCCTCCCATTCCTCTCTCTCTCTCTCTCTATCAAATATATATTTGCTTCTCTCTTGGCGGATTCTGGTTTTCCATCCCTGATTTGCTTTATTTTATTTATATTTTTGTGCCCTTATTTTATAATAATTATTTTTTTCTGAGTTTTTGGATAATTGTGAAGATAAAAATATACTTATATACTCCAGTTAAAGACCAATCCGTTTCTCATCATCAGCGATTCACCGAAACCAAAACTGTGTTCTCTTCCTTATATATTTACGGAAATACCCTTCGATTCATTTCCGAATTACTTAATCTTTTTTTTTTTTAAGTAGAATCAAGTATAGGGTTGACCAAATAGTATATTCCAGTTAATATTTAACGTAGATAGTTATATTGCATTTAAAAAAAATTAATATCCTACTAGTATGATTTTTCAATAACGTATCCAAAATTTATAAAATATAAGTTTAACCCTAGTATATTCTTCTTACATGCATATGAAATCAATATTTCCTAATACTGCTCAATCTAGTTTGTCTAATAAAAATATTTTGATTAGACTTAGTCTGTGAAGGTGTTTGTTTTCCATTTCTTGTGTACCTATGAAATTTGAATTGAATCGAGATATATTTAGAATGCTTGTGTTCTTGTGACTCGTCCAAAAGAATATGTTGGACGGTCTTTGATATATTTAAATCAGATAAAACATCTTATATTTCAAAATTTAGACTTCACAGATCTGGACAATACAAGAAACACACACCACCTTGGTCACATTATCCAGAATAAGTTTACGTGTCTATATACATGATTTTTTTTTTCTGAGAGTCTATATACATGACTTAGAGAAAGAAAACTAGTCACAAAGGTGGGTTAGTAAAGTTGCTAGTTAACGTTGGCAATAGCCCGATGTTTTGGGAAAATACGAAATCGTTTCAGGACAAAACATTTACATGACATAATGAAAATTTCGGTATTACACAGCCACATAAGATTTGTGGGTACATTGCTAATTTGTAACTCCCCATCTTTCTTCTTTTGACAGAAGCACCCCTCTCTCTTTCTCTCTCCATCTTCACTTCACCGCCATCTTATTCTCATGTTTTTTCTCTTCTCGTCGCTCTCTCTCTCCCTCTCTCTCGATCTTTAGCTCTCTCTCGATCTTTAGCTTTCTCTCAATCTTTATCTCTCTCTCTCTCTCTCTCTCTCTCTCTCTCCCGATCTTTTTGTACTCGCTTCTCCTAAAAGATTGCGTTTAAATGTTGTTTTCCTTAGCTGAAAAGAACCCTGATAAAAAGGTAACTCTTCGTGCACAATCCATGGTTTCAAGATCAAAACTTTTTAGTTTAAAATGAAGGATTACAGGGGGGGTTCTCCTTGCCCAGGGTCATGTGGTGGGTGGTCCGGATCGTACGCCTGCACTGGCCCCCCACTACAAGGGACCAACATTGTAGGAGTGTTTTAGTTAGGTTCTGAAAAATACTAGTACCATACGTGTAGAATATATGATATATGAACTAAAGGTATGATTTCTAAGTTGGTAAGACTTGTAACTGCAACCCATTTTGTCTAAGGGTAGAAGTTTATCCCCCTTTCTCACGGCTCCCTCTTTAACTCTCTCTTTTTCTTTTTCGGAACCTTTATTTTGAATAGAAGTTTAGTTCCCTTTCTCTTTATCTCCCCCTCTCTCTGTATCTTTATCTCTCGCTCTCATAGAACCTTAATTTTCAATAGAAGTCTACAAAAATAACGAAGGTTGTTTGAAATAATGGTACTCCAATCACAAAGGAACACCATATATTTTGTTCGGATTCATCAATAGTTCAATATATTACTTCGCGTGTGCAAATTTTTTACTTGGTATACTATACAGAAGCGCCATGTTCAAAGTTTGGCACTTAACTCATAAATTGTCAGTCATGACCCTGTCTTTGGTCAAGCGTCTTTTCCGGGAGGGGAAAACTCCGCTAGGTTACTCGACGATAAAGAGATCTCCCCAACTTAATTGATTTCATATGTGAGAGGGAGGATGAGGGAAGATGAGGGAGCAAAAACGAGTGATTGCTGGTAGTGATGGCTAAGAACGTGAACAAAAGAGAGAATATATATAGAAAAGTAAATAACCTTTACTGGTAAGTTCTTAGGGTTGGGTGTGTTCGACTTAATTAAGTCAAATTTAGATTACTAATTTCTTACAAAAGTTTTGTCTCCAAAATTATTTTGGGTGTAGCCAACGCATCCACCATTACAATACTAAAACGGTGGATAGATCATTTGTCTACACCAACGGAGATAACAACATCAGAAAATGTTTGTTAACAAAAATTTAGTTTTACATACGAGATCTTTTTCATATTTTTTTTTTTTTTTTGGTTGAAAGATGTAAGTCAATTACTTGATACTTATGAGTTATGAGCGACTTAGTTCAACAAAAAAAAAAATATGAGTTATGAGCGACTTGAATCTTTTTTTTTTTTTTTTTTTTTTTTTGTTGAACTTGAATCTTGGTTTCTATGAAAGAAATTACTATGAAAGAAAAAGTCTAGGGTAGTTTGGTAAATAAGAGGTGAGGAGAGACGTCATTGTCCATTCTTTATTTGTTTTTGTCCAACTGTCAACTAATATTTGCTGCTTTGGGGTAGTATTAATACAGGGCAAAAAAATGCCACACGTGAAGGAGCACACGTGTACAGATAGACCATGATATGCCAGCCTACATCCAGCTGGCAATTGCTTCTGGTAGCGGAGTCACGCGGCCCCATAAAACCTTCCACCACCTGATCATTAATGTTCATCGCCACATGTTACCTTCTCATCTTCTTCTGTACTCACTCGCCACCCTTACAACTTCTGTTTATGAGATAACTAGTGGTGAAGGGTGAGATTCAGGGGTGATAGGAAAAATAAACCGGCCGAACCAAATTAAGTCGAGCCGCACCGATCGATTTTTAAGTTGTATCGATCACTTTCGACTCGGTTCGGTCAAAAAATCGAAGAATCCAAATCGGTCTAGTTTGATCTCGACTTGAGTTTCTAGAAACTGTCAAAATCGAACAGACCGAACCCTAAGAAAAAACGAAATAATAATTTTGAAAAGTTCAAAAGTGTTAAACTAAAAAAAAATAGAAAAAATCAAGTCTTCCATACTACTGTCTGCCCTCCTTCATAGTTGTTGTTGTGGGCTTCAGCAACCACAACCTATTCAACTTGATTGAAAGGTTTTAGAGGTAAGTCTTTATTGATTTTCTATGTAGCACAACCTATTCTTAGTTAGTAATTTAAAATTATAGATTTTGCGTTCGCACTGTTAGTTTTTTTTTTGTCTAGCGATTGATCGATTGGACTTCGACCGATGATTTAATCAAACCGTCACTTGTTGGTTCGGCTTCGGCTTGAACCAAAATAAGAAAAAGTCAATTGTTTCTCGCCCCTAGTGAGAGTCGGTCAGGCTTAAATGCCCACGAGTATTATTTGTTCAAGTTCGGGCGATCGAGTAAACTCTCCTACTGACCGTTAGATTCAATCTGACCTACGCCGCAGATAGATTTTGAAAATTTAGTGTCGGTAGCCGTTGACAATCATTGACAATCTTTGACCATATCTCTATAACCTAAACAAGATTGAATATTCTTAACGGTTGGACGTGACAGCCTAAAATTATAACCGTTCATCTCCATCTTGACCTTGTCTATGTGGATGTAGACAGTGAAGTGGTGGTGACATGGCTGGATGGCCTACTATAACATGGGTGGTGGGTAGGGTCCCAACAAGTTTGATGAAGTCATCAGAAGCTTTCTATCTTGGGACCTATTTGGAAACTCCACTAGTTGCTTTTATAAGGTATAACTATGTTTGGTTTTGGTGTTATAATTATGGTGACCATGAGTGATCAAAATTTCATCTTTCTTTTGTCAATGAAATTCAAATTCTAATCTCCTAAGTCCAAAGATTACTTATGTCACCACCTTCCCAGACTAAAACTAGCTTCACAAACTTTACTATTACTTTGCAATTAAAAAAACATACCATTTTACTGAGATATCATGAACCTTTTGTTAGAATATTTAACCTTATACATGCATATAGTCAAATACAAAACCACCATGTAATGTGCCACGTATAATATAAACTAGACATGCTCTCCACAAGATTCAAAGAGATTAAACTTAATCACGGAAGCGTACTTTGATCCTTAGCTTGAAGATGGTTGGGTAGGGTTGATCTTTCACTTAGTTCTTCTTCCTTTAGAACCTCTCTTGTGATGAAGGGATTTCACACTTAACCAAAATATAGAGATTAGGGAAGAAGCCCAAATGGGGACCATAACCCCTATTTATAAACTTATTTCTAATTTGACCCCTCATCAAATTAGAAATCACTTAATGGTCTCTACACGTTTATTCCATGACACTTTGATACCTACTGGTCAAGTCAATCCATATTAGACCACTTTACGACTTGACAATTTACTGAGATAGCCATACACATGTCTATACATATGTGAGCCCACATATGTTGGAATTTCTTCCAACACCTTTACCAAAAGAAAGGGTCATCAAAGACTAATAATCTTGTTGGCATGCCCCATAATTGTACATTGGGATTTCTTCTAATATACTGAGATTCAGTCTAAACTTTGTGTCTTTAGATTTATCCATATTGTTCACCTATGACTTTTTACAAAACGAAGATGATAGTATCACATACTAATAGTATACCTCTATTAGAACATCTCTGACCATTGCTCGTTAAAATCTCACCAGCAAAAATAAAGGCTCCAAAAGGCCAAAATGAAATTATTTTTGAAAAAAAAGATAAAGGCATAAAAACCACATCACCTCTTTCTTTCTCCTCCACTTCACCTTATCTCTCCTCCATCACACCAACTCCTCTCCACCTCACCTTTCTTCCTTTCTCTCTCCTCTTCTTCTTCCTTTCTCTCTCTTCTTCTTCCTTTCTCTCTCTTCTTCTTCCTTTCTCTCTCTTCTTCTTCCTTTCTCTCTCTTCTTCCTCATTTCTTTTCCCTCAATCTCTCTCTCTCTACGCTCCCCTTCGTCGGCAGAAATTTCGGCGAAGGGAACAAGGTCGACCGAAGGGTTTCCAGATCAGAAACCCTTCGTCCATGAGGGTTTCCAGATCGAAAACCCTTCGTCCATGAGGATTTTCGGTCTGGAAACCCTTCGTCGTCACGAAGGAGGGTCTCCAGGTGGAAAACCCTCTCGTTAATGAAGGGTTTCCGATCTGGAAACCCTTCACTCACGAAGGGCTTCCAGACAGAAACCCCTTCGTGAAAACGTGGGTTTCCAGATCTTGAAGCCCTTCGTGAAGACGAAGGGTTTCCGATATAGAAACCCAACTAGTGTCATTCCATAAAATTCGGTGAAATGACAAGCCATCGAAGATGCTCTTAACTCAAACTGAAAATACCAAATTTAAAGTCAAACTCATTGCTTGAGTTCTTCTAATTTGTAATGTTACCCATAGAATAGCAATATAGCCAACTAGGGCAAAACGGGCAGGAGTGTGCTACGTTATATGGTATAAGTATGTTTGTCTAATTGTCTCATTAGTGTCATCTTCTTCTTTATCTTTGTTGAAAGTATCATCTTCATGCTACAAAAGGCAACTAGAAGTGGGATAAAGTGATGGTATGATTTGAAATGTTGCTTTTAGATAGAAAGTTACTAATAAGACGATGGTCTATAAACGTGACGAAAGGATGGTAGGTGATATAAAAGTCTCCCTTCTCATATTGTAGCCTTTTCTGATTATTGCAACTTATAACCCCTCCCCATTTGTTATTATATCCATTCTAAATCTGTGCCACCAAAATTTTAGAAAAATTGTTAATCAGTCACCGGAAATTTGTGAACGGCCAGCCGATGATGGTAGAGTGAAAAGAGAACTCTTGGCCATGTAACTGTGTTTAACCCAAGTTGATTAGGATACTGACATCAATTAGTTGTATTCCTTCTTAGCTTCTAAGTATTAAAAAGATGAACAACTTGCCTGAAGTGTCACCATGCATGTGGTTAATTCTGTTTTGGCCCCCAATTTGTGACCAACTGGTTTTTTAGGATCCAATTGCGTCCGGTAGTTTGATTTGGCCCCATATGTGTCCACTAGTTCGTTTTGACTCCGACTTTTGTCAGATGTCCCAAATTTACCTTTATGACATGTCTGTAAATAAAATTTTAGATTTTTTTTTTCAATTGTTTTTCTCTCCACTTAAAAATCTCCATTTTCTCTGTTGGGTTATGGTGTCTCATAGTGTTGTTAGCGGAATCTCAAACATCTAATATGTCTAACACTAGTATCCCTAGGATCTCATGGACAAGCTAATAATGTAACTAAGTTAGTTTAGAGATTACCTTAATTGTTAAATTAGGTTCTAACCTTTTCAACCAAATGTGAAGACCAAGAGCTCCAATTGAGCTCCTCCACTTGAGACACCCGAATGATAAACTTGATCTCCAACCTTGTTGTTAGCTAGAACTCCAATGGCGGTTAGACGAAGAACGCCTTCTTCTCTAGACTAGATAGATAGTTGGGATTTTTCTCTCTTTCTTTCTCTACTTGATGTTGTAGAGTTCGAAAGTTTCTTGAGAAATTTCCAAACCTTATTCAACTCTTAAGAGACATTATATAGAATCCTAAGTTAGAGTCCAAGCCTAATTAGGTTTTCTAAAAAGTTAATTCCCTTTGAATAAGATTTAGGGTTTTCACAAAAATAGAAACTAGTTTCTATTTTTTGTGTAACCCTAATATGACCGGCCAAAGCATGCCCTAAAAGGTCAGATCTGGCCGACCTCTATAGGCTGGTCGGCCAAGCTTGGCCTACCCCTATAATGGCCCAAAAGTCCCTTTTAGGTGCCCGACCCAGAATCCCTTTATTCGGGTCTTTTGTACAATCTTTGCCCAAACTTCTTTTAGGCCTTTTTGGACATATTTACGAGTCAAACCCATGTATATATGTCTCATCCTTCTAGTCATATCTCCTGATCAAGTCGACACTCTTTGGTGTAACCCGATGTAGGATCCAGATGAAGTTAGCCGCGAATCGCTTCGTGATTCGACGACGATTGTAGTTGGCTTATAGCTAAACACTACGATCCCTAAACCATTCAGACTTGGTGATATTTTTGATCAATTGTCATATTCGACAAATTGTTCGCATTGCATCTTTGGTCGAAGGGCATCTCCTTCAGCCTCCCGCTTGTACTTAGAATAAGTGCAATGCTCGATTCTCGTGTCAATTTGTATTCCATCTGATACGTCACATCTTTTAGACTTTCTTGATCCCGAGCACAACTGTCAATCCTAATGATTAATCACTTAATCCATTTGAGCGTGACCACGTATTTTCAGTTGCTACTCATCAAGTGGCCTCGAGATACTTTTCTTAATTTAATTAGGATGACACAATCTATTCTTGTACTCCCACTCAGTTTCCGTCTTTATAACTTCCTTTTACGGTGCGACGTTTAACGAAACTAAAGTCAGACATTCCTTACATAAGATGAGTGAAGTACTCATGTTTTGAGGAATCCCTCCAACTTTGTCAATGAGAGGTTTTGACGTTCATCACTCTTTATGTCCTCTCATTTGTGGGTTATCTAGTGTATATTCCCAATAATACACCCACGTAGTCGACCTAAATACCCTATTCACATAGCCCATGCAACAATGCTATTTTGTCGATCTCACTTGATAGTCTTCATAATTCATTGTTGTCTATGCAATGACCTGGACCAGCGAGATGATAATGTAACAATTCCAAGTTCACTTAATAGGATTTCATTCATCAGATAACGTATCTGACAAACCAAAGTTAGACGACGACGAAATAAACAACGTGTTTATTTCCGATAACAAAAGTTTGTAAATTTGAGTCTCTCCCGTAAACTCCTTTACTCACTCAATTTACCAGTCTAGATTATTCCGAGAATATACCTTATGCTTTAGACCTTTGTATGACTCTCATACTTTGTCTAAGGTAACAATTCAGTTTGCAACGGATCTAATCCGGTAAAAATTTGCTTATTATCGATTAATCAAGGTCGCTTCCTTCAATTTCTTTTGTTAATTACTAATATTCCTATATTCGAAGAATTCGACTAATGGTGCGTTTCGGTTTTATCTCTAATGATTTTCAAAATCAATTTTAAGAAGAGGGCACAAATCAGTTACGGAAAAAATCGGTTCAACTTTTAATGATTTCCAAAATCAATTTTAACCCGTTGTGGGTCTTCCGGTAGGCCATAATAATTTCGGTAAAATTTGGGTGGAACCGGGAGAAAAATTGGACTTTAAATGGAAAAACTCCCATTCTGGTCAAGACCCGAAAATTCTTAGCCTGTAACCCGAGACCTATCTCGAAATGGCCCGGGACAAGCCTTGGCGAAGGCCCGAGACCATCTTTGCCCAAACCCATGGACTTGTCTCAACCAAGGCCAAGGCCATGCATTGGAACGGGCCAATGATGGAACGGGCCAATGATGGCTCGGCCATGGGACAAACTTGTTCTGGCCCATAAGGGCTGGGACGTGTCCCTGGTCGCGTCTCTGGTCGTGTGCACAATAACTTCTAAGTTTTGGAAACTTCTAAAACTTCATTTTTTTTTTCTTTTGCTTCCAAAGCTGTTGTTCCAAACTTTTGGAATACTTCTAAACTCCCAAATTTGACTTTCAAACAACTTCTAAAATCAATGAAAATCATTTTTTTAAAAAACTTTTCAAAACCGAAATCAATCAAAATCGAATCTTTTGAAAATTCTTTTCAATTATCAACTTTGAGATAAACTTGAATAACTTTATATCACATTCAAAACTAAACAAATTGGTGTCTAAAAAACTTTTAGATTTATCTATCTAGCTAAACAATCATAGATTGGTTTGAAACTTAGCCAAAATTAGGTACGTGCAAGAGGCTCTGACGCCACTGCCGGGTTTTGGTGTTTCATAGTGTTGTTAGCGGAATCTCAGACATCTAATATGTCTAAAACTAGCATCCCTAAGATATCATGCATAAGCTAATAATGTAACTAAGTTAGTTTAGAGATTACCTTAATTGCTAAGTTTCCCTCGAACCTTTCCAATCGAATGTGAAGACCAAGAGCTCCAATTGTAGCTCCTTTACTTGAGACACTGAATGATCAACTTGATCCCCCACTTGTTTTCAGCTAGAACTCTAATGGTGGTTAGACGAAGAACCTTCTTCTTTAGACTAGATAGATAGTTGAGATTTTTCTCTCTTTCTCTCTCTACTTGAAGTTGTAGAGTTAGAAAGTTTCTTGAGAAATTTCCACAACTTATTCAACTTTTAAGAGAAATTATATAGAACCCTAAGTTAGAGTCCGTCCCTAATAGGGTTTCTCAAAAAGTTCCTTTTGAATAAGATTTAGGATTTCACAAAAATAGAAACTAGTTTCTATTTCTTGTGTAACCCTAATATGGCCGGCCAAAGCGTGCCTTAAAAGGGAAGATCATGCCGGACCTTAGAAGCTGGCCAGCCAAGCTTGGCCGACCTATATAATGGGTCCAAAAGTCTCTTTTAGGTGCCCGACCTAAAATCCCTTTATTCGGGCCTTTTGCACTATCTTTGCCCAAACTTGTTTTAGGATTTTTGGACACATTTATGAGTCTAACCCATGTATATATGTCTCATCCCTCTAGTCATATCTTCTGGTCAAGTCGACGCTCTTTGGTGTAACCTGATGTAGGATCCGGACGAAGTTAGCCGCGAATCACTTCGTGATTCGACGATCGTAGTTGATTTCTAGCTAAACACTACGACCACTAAATCATCCGTACTTGATGATCTTCTTCATCAATTGTCCTATCCGACAAATTGCTCGCATTGCATCTTTGGTCGAAGGACATCTCCTTCATTCCCTTCCTAAAAAACATCTTGTTTCTCTTTCTACTTCCTCTGAAACACTCTCTTTATTTGAAATTTGATGCAAATAATTACATATTTATAAACTTGAACAAAATCTTTCTAGGGATCTAAATCATAAACTCATTCCAAGTGTTTCTTCTTTTTTGTTCATCTTCTTCTCCAATGCTTTGTTTTCTTTTAATTACTAAATCCTCAAAACATGGAAAACAAACCTAGTATGTTTAGAAGTGATCAAAAATGTATTTTAGGGCTCAAAATTAACTGATTTCTAGGGTTTAGAATGTGTTTACCTCTTTTGGGGAGGATCAATGGATGAAAAAACTTGCTTTGGACGCCCCATGAAAGATAGAATAAGAGTTTCAAGAGATTTTGTTTGATGATTTCTAGGGTTTAGAATGTTTTTTTCTTCTTGATCTCTCTAATTTTGTTTCGGATTTTAAAGAAGTAACGGTAGTAGGGGTTGAAGATTTGAGGAAGATGAGTAAGAAAAGTGATGAAGAAGGAAGAGCAAAAAGTATGGCTAGTAGTTATGTAGGAGATGGGATGGATGAGTTTTTTTCGGAGCAGAAGAAAGAGGGGGAAATGATTTAAAATAAAAACCTTAATTTTTTTTTACTTAAAGTTGTTTTTGTAAATTGTAAATTTTTTTCAATATTCCCCATAGTAACATATGCCCTGGAGATTTTACAAAGAAACATGGATTCCCTAGAGATTTTATTCCACCCGAGATTTTTCTTTATTCCCTAAAGCTGCGGCCAAAATTTGAAGATCGTAGAAAAAAATCACGGCATGCGACCTTCTCCAGCTACCTTTTATGTCGAAGATGGTGAGGCAGAATATAGAGAAGGGCGAGGTAAACAAAATGAGACAAAGATATTACAGAAATGTCATGAGAGTAGTATTGGAAGGTTTAGACAGAGTATGGGGCCCAAACAAGAAACTCAAACACTTACGTGGACCAAACAGGAAGCCTAGAAACTTATGGAAGTCAAATCAACCAGTTAGTCACAAATTAGGGGCCAAAGCAGAGTTGACCTAAAATAATACTCCATAATTTAGTAAGTCTCATTGTTAAAGAGAACTGTTGTAGGAGTTCAAGCTTTCCGAATGAGCCAATTCATTGAAGGACAAGATAGACCCAAGACCACATCTACACCACCAAGGGCGGATGCACGTAGAGACTACCCCTGGCTGCAACCAGGGGTAGTTCGGTTATTTTTATGAAGAGGGAGGGTTATTTTAGTAAAACAGCCAGGGATATTTTTTTCACTCTTATCTCGTCTGAGAAGAACTAGAGAGAGAAAGGGTTTACGAACTGAAATCTTAACCGAGAGAGGGTTTGCTCGTGAAATCAATGATGATGATAATCTTTAATTTTGATAATCTTTTCCCCTAATTCAGTCCCCACTCATCTCAACTCAAGGTATGTTATGATATGATGATGATAATCTTTTCCCCCCATTTTCAATCTTTTTCATTTTGCAAAATTCATGATTCATTCATTACTTGTTCTTATTTGGTATATCTATTGATGTTTCTGTTAGTAATTCTTTTATGCATATAGACAAATAAGATGTGGTAAGAGCTATAATAAGGTTAGAGAATGGGAAAGTTTTGGTTCCTAGTTAGAGAGATTTGGAACAAAATAAGTCCTCTACTTTCTCTGATTAATGAAAATGAAGTAATATGACTTCTATATGTTTGTTTGTCTATATGCATCTCTCGAAATAATCATCATGAAATGTTTGCCGAAGACGAAATCCGATATATTTAGAATTAGAAAACCATTACTAAAGTTGTTTTAGTTGTGAAGGTAAAACAAACAGTTCTGTTGCTAAAGGTCTTGAGTTATTGAGAGGTTGATTACTTGATTTATGACAAGGATAAGTACAACTAGCAATGGTGAATTGGTGGGATTACCCAAAGGTTTTTTTTTAGGTATTACTATTTCTATTTGGTTATTGATTTTGATTTTTAGGTGGATAATTGAGTTTCATTAATTCATTGTCCATTACTTTATTGTTAGGGTTAATGGTGTTGATAAATTGAGCTACTAGTTTAGATGATTTGGGTGAAATTTTGATTGTAACTTTAGGTCTTTATGAGTTTAGGGGGTATATGAATTTTAGACAAGACTTAGCTAATAAGATTCATGATCTTTTTGTAACTTTAGAGAGTAAGAATTCATCTAAATTTGTTTTGTTTTCATGTTGATCTAACTTTAGGCTAAAATGTCCGAAGATGCTCAAGTACCCAAACGAAGGAAAAAAACTCTATATTCGTTTTTTACTTCAACAAGAGAAAACAACAAAAAAGATTTAGAACCTCCACCTTCTATATCTAACATTGAAAATTTAGTAGAAGATGGACAACCTTCTTTGAATGTTTTAGAAGAAGAAGTTGATGCTACATCTTTTATACGTGATCCGGGATTGCGCCTTCAAATTTGGAAACATCCTATTAACAAACAAGATGAACTTCGACGTGCATATCTTAATGCGGGACCTTATCAACCTATCCTTAAAGACTACCCAACAACAAAGTTTGGAAAGCAATCCCGAAGATTTCAAGATTCTTGGTATACCTTATTTCCTTGGCTTGAGTATTCTCCTACAAAAGATGCGGCCTATTGTTTTCCATGTTTTATCTTTGAAACAAATCCTCCAAAACGTACATCATTTACGGATCAAGGATTTAGAAGATGGAAGAGTGTCAAAGATGGAAAAAAATGTGCATTCCTAACACATATGGGAGATCATAATTCTCAACACATGTTGGCCGTAAAAGCTTGTCAAGATTTAGGTTGGACGTCTAGACATATTGATAAGATGATTAATGTACAATCGAAGGAACTAGTGAAGAAAAATCGGCGAAGACTCAACGCGTCTATTGATTGTTTACGATATCTTGCCTATCAAACAAGTGCATTTAGGGGGCATGATGAATCTACAAATTCGTCGAATCGTGGCAATTTCATTAAGTTGGTAAAACTTTTGGCTAAGAACAATGATGAAATTCAACAAGTTGTCTTAGAAAATGCTCCACAAAATGCTAAATATACATCTCCTACAATTCAAAAGGAAATATTATCAATCCTTGCTAACAAAGTAAGAAACAAGATTCGAGAAGAAGTTGGATCATCAAAGTTTTGCATTCTTGTCGACGAAGCACAAGATGAATCACACAAGGAGAAAATGGGTATTGTCTTGCGATTTGTTGATGATGGTGGATCTATCAAAGAACGATTTTTTGATATTTTACATGTGAAAAATACCGCCTCTTTGACTCTCAAGCAAGCAATAACTAATGTCTTTATCCGTAACGACCTCCATACGGAAAATATGCGAGGTCAAGGGTATGATGGTGCTAGCAATATGCGTGGAGCTTTTAATGAATTGCAAGCATTATTTCTTAAAGATTGTCCTTATGCATACTATGTGCATTGCTTTGCCCATAGACTACAACTAGCACTAGTTGGAGCATGTAAAGACGTAAATGCTATTTATCGATTTTATTCAACATTGAATGCCACCGTCAATTTTCTTTGTGCTTCACCTTTAAGGCAAGATGAATTAAAATCTTTTCGAGTTAATGAAATTGCGAGTTTGTTAGAAGATGATGAGCTTGAGACGGGCAAAGGGTTAAACCAAATATGCAACTTGCAACGACCGGGGGCTACTCGTTGGAGCTCCCACTTAAGTTCCGTGAAGAGTTTGATCGATATGTTTAGTGCAACGTGTGGAGTTCTTAGAAATTTAATGAAAACCGCACCAACTCGTACTTTATGTGGAGAAGCCGAGGGTTTGTTCATTGCGGTGAAACGTTTCAATTCGTTTTTATATTGCACTTGATGTGTAAGATTATGGAGATCACTGATTTGCTTTGTCAAGCTCTTCAGAAAAAATCTCAAGATATTGTCAATGCAATGAGACTTGTAAAAAGTACAAAATCACTTCTTAAGGAGTTGAGACAAGATGGTTGGGATGCTTTCATAGAACAAGTAGAAGCATTTTGTAATAAGAATGATGTGATAATACCGGATATGAGTGATCCTTATGTAGTTGGTTCACTTCGTTCTTGTCGGCAACAAGACAATATCACATTGGCACATCATTACCATATAGATTTATTTAATGTCGCCATCGATTTTCAGTTAGAGGAGCTGAATACAAGGTTTACTGATGAAACAATCGAACTTCTTATACTTAGTTCAACCTTGGATCCTACAGATGCTTTTAGGTCGTTTAAGATCGATGATATTTGCCTTCTTGCTGAAAAGTATTATCCAGAAGATTTTAGTAACCAAGATATAAATGGTTTGAGATGCCAATTGTCACATTATGAGCATGATGTGCTTCACCATCCGGAATTTCAAAATTTAACTACGATGTCAGAGTTGTGCAAGAAATTGGTTGAAACAAGAATGTCGAAGTCTTATTGTCTGGTTTATAGATTGATTTGTTTGGTGTTAACTTTACCAGTTTCTACGGCGACTACTGAGAGAGCATTTTCAGCCATGAAGCTTGTCAAAACAACACTTCGTAGCAAAATGGAGGATGATTTCCTAAGAGACTGCATGATTATACACATCGAGAAGGAAATAGCCGAAACAATCGATTCTGATTCAATAATTGATGAATTCTATAAGTTGAAGGATCGTAGGGCTCAACTCAAGTAGTATAGTTACATGTCATTTTGATTTTCGATGTTTTGTACATCTTTTGTTTTTTGCTATATACCCTCTTTTGTTATATGCTAAATGTGGTACTATGTACACAATGAAATGAAAATATTACTTTGATCTTATTTACTCTTTTGTGCACTTTATAATTCAATGAACTATTGCATTGTATAGATAAATTCTTAATATATGATATTTTGCGAAATGTTTATTTTGATAGGTAGTCTTTTGGACAAAGTATGGGATATAATTGCAACGGACGAACTTCGCATTCTTAATAGGTATGATATTACTTCTCATATATGGTTTGTGACAATAATGTTACAAAATTGTACTTTGACACCAAAAATTGGCTTTACATGTTATTTTCGCCAAATATATATTTATCGTAAGAAAAAATATAGTTATAAAAATTTTAGGCTAGTCCTGTATAGTTTTAAATCCTGGCTCCGCCCCTGTACACCACACTGTTCTAGAGTTATGCGTAAATAATATTGTTAAACTAATTCACTAATTGATGGCACTAGTCTAGAGCACGATTTAACAATTAGTTGGGTTTCGTCGTCCAAGCAATATTCCAACATTTTTGCTAGTATACCTTGGGTGTAGGTATTGAAATCATTGGTTTCTTTTCTTTTTGGCAAAAAAATCGCTGGTTCTAAGAGAGAAATAAATAGGATATAATCCGCTAGGAGTTATTGTATTCTTACACTTGGTTTTATTTCGTTTATGTCATTATATTTGATTGAGTTAATTCCTATATGGCCCCCTACTTTGTGACCAGCTTCCTTTATGGCCCCATTTTTTTCGTAAATTCAAATATGGCCCCCTATTTTCATGGAAATGTCCTAACTACCCTTCCTTTAAATCTTTTTTCAAAATAAAATAAAAAAAAACAAACATAATTCCACCTCACTTCCTTCTCCACCACTTATCTCTCTCCACCTCACCTCTCTTCCCAAATCATCTTTCTCTCTCTCCAACTCACCTTTTTCTCTCTCCAACTCACCTTTTTCTCTCTCCAACTCACCTTTTTCTCTCTCCACCTCACTTCTCTCTCTCTATCTTCTCCGATGAAGGTCGCCGGCCGGAAAATTTTCCGGCCGGCGACCTTCAACCTAAAAAAAAAAAAAAAAAAAAAAATTTTTTTACTCTCATCTCTCTCTCTCTCTAAAAACTCCGGCGAAGGGGGTTCCCTTCGCCGGAGTTTTTAGAGAGAGAGGGAGATGAGAGTAAAAAAAAAAAAATTTATATATTTTTTTTTTAAGGTTGAAGGTCGCCGGCCGGAAAATTTTCCGGCCGACGACCTTCATCGGAGAAGATAGAGTGAGGTGGAGAGAGAGAGAGAGGTGAGTTGGAGAGAGAGAAAGATGATTTGGGAAGAGAGGTGAGGTGGAGAGAGATAAGTGGTGGAGAGGGAAGTGAGGTGGAATTATGTTTGTTTTTTTGATTTTATTTTGAAAAAAGATTTAAAGAAAGGGTAGTTAGGACATTTCCATGAAAATAGGGAACAATATTTGAATTTACGAAAAAAAGGGGCCATAAAGGAAGCTGGTCACAAAGTAGGGGGCCATATAGGAATTAACTCTATTTGATTTTACTATTTGTTTTGTCTTTTCGACTATCGATGGGCCTTCCATTGATGTAGAACCTTTATAGGGCCCGAGTACTTAACCTATTTGTTAGTCTAAAAGAAAAAAAAAACTAAACACGATTGTATAAAGAAGCGATAAAACAAATAAATAAATGGGGAGTAGGACCTATGTATAAGAATATCAATATGCAAGACAATAGCACGTTGAGGAAAAGCCCGCCCAAATACCCATCCAAAACATATACCAACCCACAGTAATTAACCCACACACACAAATACAAGCATAGGACCCTACAAGCACATGATCAGAAGCTTCTCTCCTTATTCTTGTGGACCCACCCAGATTTTTTTTTCCCACAGTTAGGCCTACAACGGAGGGAAAGTTCGCCATCAACAAAATTTTCAGGGTTAATTTCGTTTTAGTCCACAATTTGCTACCAAGTCACCATTTTAGCCCCCATAAATGTTCGACAGTTCGATTTATCCCCCATCTATCCCCTTCGTCGGAGGTTTTAGAGAGAGAAAGGAGAGAAAGGAGAGAAAGGAGAGAGAGAAGAAGAGAGAGAGGAAGAAGATTATTTTTTAGGTTAAAGGTGGCCTTCATGAATTTTTTATTCCGGTCGACGATCATTCGTCGGAGAAGAAAGGTGACGTGGAGAGGAGGTGGTGTGATGGAGGAGAGATAAGGTGAAGTGGAGGAGAAAGAAAGAAGTGATGTGGCTTTTATGTCTTTAACCTTTTTTTGAAAAATAATTCCATTTTGACCCTGAGGAAAATTTCGTAAAAAATTTGACCCTTGAGGGTCAAATCGAACTACCAGACACTTATATGGGCCAAAACGGTGAATTGGTCACAAATTGGAGGCCAAAACGGAATTAACCCAAATTTTTATGGGTTAATTTGAATTTTTTTTTCTGTTGAGGTACAACCGAAAAAAACTTAAAAACCTTATACAATTCCTGCGGAAGATCTAATAAAGAAAGCCACAACCATGTTCCTTTATTTCTTCTACTCCATTTTGCCAAATGATCCGCTTTATAGTTGCCCTCTCTGGGGATATGAGTATATAGCACCTTTGTGAAATTGGCCTCCAGCTGTTGCACTTTCTCTATAATCTTTTCCGACTGCCAAGATATGTCTATAGATTCCTTGTTGAGTTTTTGAACTATATTTAGGTTATCACTTTCAATATGAAGGTAAACAATCTTCTTTTTAAGGGCCCATTGACAAGCTTTGAAGATCGCTCCGCATTCACACTCTTCAGCGTTTTGACCCCGAAAAGTGAAAGCTGCTGCTGCGAGGAAATTCGCCTGGTCATCGTGCATAATACACCCTATCCCCGCCTCATCCTGAACTGCTATAAAGGAAGCGTCCACGTTAATTTTAACAGAAGGATTAATAGGTGGAGACCAACCAATAACCTTTTCAATTTGCTGATGAGTATTCTGAGTATTCTGAAGATGAGTACTACTTTTGATAGCATCTATGATCATCATCGGGACAGGATCTTTAGACTCAAAACATTTATCGCATCTCGCTTTCCATATATGCAACAGAATAATCGCAAAACGACTACTAATGTGATCTTCTATATCTTTCCATGAGATGATCCAGTCTACAATGTTACCGATATTACTCGAAATAACGTTAAAGTGCAGCCAAATAACCTTAGCTAAATCGCAATGTAAAAATACATGAATCATAGTTTCTTGCTCTTGACAGAATTCACAATGATAAATATGACCAATATATTTTCCAATTCTGTCTCTAACAGGTAAACTGTTGGTACAACATTTCCAGAGGAATAGTTTGATTTTGGGTAAAATTGGCAAATGCCAAATAAACGCCCATTCTTTCATATCATAAGGATAGTGTTCTGTACGTAAATAGTAGTACATGGATTTTATTGTGAACTTACCCGATTTCGTTAGGGACCATCTCGCAATGTCATCCTGCTGATCCTGTATTTTAATACTAAAAATAGCATTGCAAATATCACGATTAAAGCATTGGTATAAAGTATTCGTATCCCATTGATTATTCCTAATAAGTTGCGATACAGTCGTAAGATTACTATTATTTCTATTGGTCAGAGGAGGAGGGTAATTAGGTATCCAGAAGTCCTGCCAAATATTAATATTCATACCTTTATTAATATCCCAAAAGGTCAATTTGGACACTTTGTCAACATAATTGGAGATGGATTTCCAAAGCCAAGAGTGACGATTTTTAGCCGATTTAGGTTTATGATCTTTAGTGAAATACTTGGCTTTGAGAATAGAAGCCCAAGGAGAATTAGGATTCTTATTGAGACGCCAGACAAGTTTACACAAAAAAGCTTGATTATTAAGAATTGGGTAACGAAAACCAAGACCTCCAAGTTTTTTTGGAAGACATATGGCGGACCAATTAATAGTATGGATGGATTTGGGTTTTCCCCACCAGAAAGCTCTTTGAAGAGCTTCAATGCGATTACTTATACCTTTAGGAATGGCAAAGCATTGCATTTGGTATCGGGGAACAGCCGCAGCTATTGTGTTGATAACAATAGAACGGCCAGCTTGGGAGAGAAGAGAAGTTTGCCACTTGGACAACTTATTCTGGATTTGGTTAACGAGGGAAGAAAAGACTCTCTGTTTATTAGCTCCTATGAATAGATGAGTGCCAAGATATTTATCAAGATTAGAGGATTGGTGCACTTTCAAATTCCGGATAATAATACGCTTGAATTTAGGATGAGTGTTTTTCGAGAAGAAGATAGTAGATTTGTCAAAATTAATCATTTGGCCAGAAGAAGAACAGAAAATATCCAGAATGTGCTGAAGCGAAGAAATGTTCTCCATAGAATTTTTCCCAAAGATGATGCAATCGTCGGCAAAGAGGAGATGCTTGAGATTAATGTTGGTACGCGGGATAGGGAAGCCTTTGAATGGAACAGGCAATCTATTAGTTTCTAGAAGACGACTAAGGCCTTCCATGACTAAGGTGAACAAGAAGGGAGAAAGAGGATCACCTTGTCTAATTCTTCTGCTAACATTAAAAGTCGGACCAGGACGTCCATTAATCAGAACAGCCATGGTGGAAGTAGAGATACAGGTGTGAATGAGATTGATCCAGTGAGTAGAAAATCCCAGACGACTCATAATAGAATCAAGAAAATGCCACTCTATACGATCGAAGGCTTTAGACATATCAAGCTTAAGAGCGAAAAACTTTTCGAACCCTTAGTTCGCTTAAAAGAGTGGGTAATCTCCTGACTGATAATTACATTGTCGGTAATTTGCCTACCTGGAACATAGGCCGACTGAAAAGGAGAAATGATATCCGGAAGAATCATTTTGAGACGATTAGCCAGAATTTTAGTAATGATTTTATAAGTAGTGTTCATAAGGCTAATGGGTCTATAGTCCGACGTTGTCTGGGGAGATTTGGTTTTGGGAAGGAGGCAAATATGGGTATGATTAACCTGCTCAGGAAGAGTATTATGAAGAAAGAATTCAGACACTAAAGCTATTATATCATCTTTGACCGTGTCCCAGTTTGTCTTATAGAAGTGAGGAGGGAAACCATCAGGACCCGAAGCAGAATCAGATTTAAGCGACGTGACAGAATTGTGGATCTCAATCTCAGACGGCTTGTTGGTAAGAATTGTATTCTGATCGTTAGTAATTTGACCAACAAAGAGATCAAGTAATTCTTCAGAGATATCGAAACCATTAGAAGTGGAGATAGCTTGAAGATTAAGAGAGAAGAGATTAGCAATCTCAGAGGCTTCTTGCAACCATGAGCCATGGTTGTCTTTAATGGTCGTAATTCGATTTTTCCGATTACGATGAATGGCTTTAGCATGGAAAAATTTAGTATTTCGGTCACCTAATTGGATATTCTTATTACGGGATTTTTCTTTCCAGAGACTCTCCTGTTGATTATAAGCCTCCTCCAATTGATTATTAATATCATGATAACAGTTCGAATTATCCGTATTCTGGAGAGCCTCAGTAAGAACACGAATCCTGTGATCCAAGTGACCAAATACAGTTTTATTCCACCTGGCCAGATTAACCGCTAGTTGGTTGAGCTTCGGTTGGATAGGAATGGAGGTGCTGGGCCAATGATCACGAATGAAATTACCACAATCTGGGTGAGACATCCAAGTCCGAATGAATTTAAAAGGTTTCTTACCCAAATTAGAAGTGGTAGCAGTAGTCAGGATGATGGGAATGTGGTCAGATCCGACTCCAGGCAGGTGAGTAACAAGAGTGGAGGGGAAATCCATGAGCCAATTATGATTCGTGAGAGCTCTGTCCAATCTTTCCTTGATAAGGGTGCCCCTAAAATGCTTGTTGGTCCAAGTAAAAATATTGCCGCGAAAGCCCGCATCTCTTAGCCCTAACCAATTAATAATAATTTTAATTTTATTAACATAAGAAGGCATCTCCTCTTTGCCCCCTTCCTTCTCCGAAGGGTGAAGGATGGTGTTCAAGTCACCTATGAGCACCCAAGGGTCCATAGACTCCGTAGTCTGACTAATAAGGTTGTCCCAAGGAACCATTCTATTCTTGCTATATGGGCTTCCGTAGAAGCCCGTAAGAATAAAGCTGCTCCTAGTACTATTGTGAGTGCATTTAGCGTGAATAATATGGTCGTCCTCATATAAAATCTTAACAGTATACTCATTAGTCCAATACAAAACGAGCCCACCAGCTTTATTTTTGGCTCCACTAAGAAATGGTTGTATTCAGCATGCAAAGTAATTTGTTAAGTTGAGTTTTGGTACTCTTGGTTTCAGACAGGAAGAGGAATTCGGGCTTATGTGAAGAGATAAGCCTATAGAGGTGTTTACGATTTAAGAATTGCCCACAACCTCTAATATTCCAGGCCAAGATGGACAAGTCTGGTCTCGGTTGGTCCATACTAAATTCTAAAGGCACCACAGAAAAAACTAAGAACTACTAAACTCAGCACACAACAGCTAATAGAAAAAACTAAGAACTACTAATAAGCAAGAAAATAGATAAACAACAAACTAAGAGAACAGAAAACCAAAATTAACTAAACAACTGCCATTAGATATCATAGGAAATAAAACTAAACCATGACAGCTAACCACAAACAACTGCCAAAACAGGTCCAAAATCCCAACGTCTGGTACTAGTTGCCACCGAGCCAAAAAGGATTCCCACTATTTTGTGGCTAAAGCCCAAAAGAAAGTGGAATCAAACACTAGCCTAGGTCCAGGGGAGTCCTAAGGTTGAGCACTGTGGCTACTGGTACCAGAGTAAAACAAACAAAAGAGAGACTAGCCAAAAGAGACCGACCTGCAACACAAAACAAGACTAAAACAAAAAAACAGAACAGAAAAAGCAACCAGAACACACAACTACAAGAACCAGATCCTAAGAAGACTGGTCTGGTGGGTGAACCCCTTCCCTTTCTTCCCCTTGCACAAGAATATTCAAACTACGAGACAATATCATTGATTCCTCAAGAAGTAATTGGGTCTCCTGATTATCTGAAAACATGCCCTAAGGATGATTATCTTCCTCTGAAAACTCCGATGAGCTAATCGATTGATGACTGGACTGATCCCTAATCCTCTTACCAGAAGGGTTAAAGAGAAGATGGGGAGGTATTGGTTGATGAACCGGCGAGGATGGTGGGGCTAACAATAATGGTTCAACTGGATCAGGGGAGAGAATAACAGTATCATCCATGGTATCATCCATGGGATCTGAGTCTGTTTGTTCGTCTTCTCCTGAATAATAATATTGGAGAGGGGAGGGACAACGATTTAAAGGGTGCTCGATAATACGACAGTTCTGACAAATAGCTCCTGGAAACTTTTTATAACTTAGCTTGATCTCGGTTACTGTGTCTTGAAAGATAGGGTTAATCACTGCTAGCAAAGGAGAACGAACATCATACAAGAAATGGACCCTAATCACTGGATTGTTAATAAAACCGAGGTTTCTAGGCCTGATCTGAATGATCTTCCCCATACATTCGAAAATAGCATCTAGATCATCCTTGTTTTGCATCGCCTGTGGTATCTTGTAGAGAGTACACCACACTGGCTCATAAAACAAGTCATCTGTACTCTCTGTTAGAGGAAAGTCCACTTGCTTGAGGACTAACAACATTCCCCTAAGAATCCACGGCCTACCGAAGTTCAGAGCGTTGAGGACAAAGAGACTCTTAGGTTTGATTAAAAAAGTATTGATAGGACCTTGAGTGAGTGCATAATCGCAGTCACGAAAGAAGCGAGAGCGAGGGTACAGTAAGCTCTTAATGAAGTTAAGAGAATCTTCGTAGGGGTTGCACCATCTTGCAACGAATCCCTGACTGATAGGTTGGAGTTCTGGACGAGTTGAGGGTTTGGAAAACCGGATTGAAAGTCTCCCACGAGAGGAAAGAGTGGATTGAGAAGCCATGGGAAACCCGGAAATGAAAGGTAAGTTGAGATGGTTGAGAAGAAAGTAAAAGTAAGAGAATAAAAGGGGGGATGAATCGAGAAAGACAAAACAGGAAGGACATGAACCAAGAGGCGCAAATTACTCATGATGTAGTTGCATGCAAGGGGATTGGGGGAAGGTCACCACCAGCACAGCCTACTCTCGAGCTCCGGTGATGACTGTTCCCATTCTAGAGAGAGAAGCAAGAAATAAACGACAAGAAACCAGGAGAGATAAAAAAAGCCTAAAGAAGAAAGAAGAAGAAATACAGAAAGACAAATAAATGTAGAAAGAGAGAAACCGAAAAGAAAGAGAGAGAAAATAGAGAGAGAGAGTATGAATTAAATGAATCTTGCCTGGTTGCTGATTTTCGATGATGTGACGGTTGAGTGTCCAAAAAAAACCTTCCTCAGCTCCTTCTTGGATGTTGAAACGTCTTAATTGAGAAATGAATTATGCCCAATCCTCATTCTTCTCCATCTCGGGAAAGATCAAAGGACGGATCTTCTCAAGATTCGCAAAATTCTCTTTCTACTCTCCTACCTAGGTGATGTAGCAGCCTAAGAGTGTTGGTATTAAATCAAGACGAAATTCAAGACTGGAATGATGATATTTTGTCTGGATTTCAGTTAGAGCATCTTCCCGAGAGAAGATCTCAAAGAAGCGCCGCCGATTGAGTAGGTTAACGAAGATGAAAAGGAGGGAGATGAAAAACCCTAAGTGACGTCACTCGGGAAACTCTCTCTCCTAAAAAAAAATCAACAGATGATCCCACACTGAAAAATTTACGACTAACTGAAAAATTTGATCCCTATTTGTATAACATTCTAACTTGAAATCCATAACAATGGTTTTGTTAGTTAAATTTGATAGTTAACTTTTTTCTTTACTCGTTTGTCCTTCCTTCTCTCTCACCTGCTCTTTTTCCTCCCGTCGCAAGAAGTCAGTGGCAGACGACCAACCGTCTACATGCTAGGACTTCCAACTTAATTTTTTTTCTATCTACTTCTTCTTCTTCATATGTCTTTCACCATCACCACCACCACCACCACCACCACCTCCATGCTTCTCTCTCATCTTCTATCATATATCTTTTTCTCCTCTTTCTTCCCTGTTTTCCCATCTCCCCTCTCTTTTCTCTCTCTCTCATCACCCCTCATCTATCCCCATCCCGCCTCTCGAAACTCCAAATTGAGGTTTCATTTGACTAAAAACCTAAATTTCAGGTGGGAATCGCGAATGAAACCAATTCAAAAACACAACTCAAACTCTATGGGGTTTGATACGTGACTCCGGAGCAACACAACCCCACGCGTTTTCAGTTCGAACAAATGATTGAAACCCCAGGGTTTCACTCGAGATTTCCAATTGAAGCCACGGGGTTTTACGCAATCGATTGAAACCTAGGGTTTCAGTCGATTGATAGAGAGTGAGAGAGACAACACTACGTAAATGAAGCTTATTATCAACGACCTACTGTCCACGGTAAGCTTTAAAGTCGTCGGCAATAAGGCCAGTGTCAATGGGTTTGTGATACGTCGTTAGAAATATTAACTACTACTGAAGGCTTTCGAGCCTGCCTTCGTCCAGTAATCCTTCACACACATAAGTTTCTTTGGGAATACCGAGGCACACTCAACAATGACTCCCTATTCCTTCGACAAAACTCCAATGTCGGAAAATTTTTATATATTCGTCGAAGGCAATCTGTACTTTGTTGGTGGCCCTTCGTATGGTCGTCGACCTTGATTTTCTACCAAAATTTTTGGAAAAAATGTTCATGGTTAAATGTCATTTTGCCATTGCAGGCAGAAAATATTTCCACTTTCGTCAACACAAGAAAATTTTCTCTTTCCGAGAAGAGTTTTCCTAGAAAATAAAACTTATGTCGACAACTTTGGGGATTTCATCGGCAACATTTATCAGCCCTACTTTGGCCGCAGTTTAATCTTATTCACCACTCTTTACATTTTGAGATAATGGTTTCTTTTTCTTCAAACACATCTACTAAATTAAAGTAATCCAGATCAATGCAATGGAAACTTGGAAATAAAAAAATTGATTTATTTATAATTAAACAATAAATCTAAATTTTTAATACTTAACATGATAATATTTAAATTGCTAGCACTTAATTTCCCAATAGAGAAGAAACATGATGCCAATTTCTCTCAATTTTCTTGGTAGTATTCTTTGTTCTTCTGCTTCCATAATTTATCTATTTCCTTAATATGTTCATTAACAAGTTTCCTCACTTGTTCGATATTCATGTTACAATAATGGTGTCGAAAAATATTTCTAAGAGGTTTACTTTCGCTGACGGGAAAAAAATAATTCTACCACTTCAAGCTTACTTGGTAGATTGCGGTACTTATATTTTGTGCACCATAAATGTCTAACATTATAAACACTAGTGGTTACCCAAACAATTATTATAGACGTTTCATCTGTTGCAAAGTCTGGAGTATCTAATCAACACAAAGGTTTATGTTCAACAATGAAAATTTAAGAAATTTTGGGCTTATAGTCCAAAAACCTACCCTTAAACACACATTTAGTCCTCTCTACTCCTAAAATGGGGCTGTAAACCAAAATATTAATGTAAATGGATATCTAGTCCATTTGTATCCATCTCGAGAGAAAACACAAATCTCTAGAATCATATTATATTATAATACCTAAACTAACCTTCCTTATATATAAAAACTGTTTTTCCTTCAAAATCCTCAAATATCCGTTTCCATTTGTATCTCCCACCTTTTCTCTCTAATCACGATTCTATTAAAAGCAACCATTATTTTCATTCTTCTCCAAAATGGAAACATGTTACTCTTTTTTCTCTAAAACCGAATCATCTATTCAACCTCCATTTTTGAGTCTCGCAATCTGCTTCATCTTCATTAGACCAGCTAAAAACTCCATCGTTTATTTTGATTTCCATCATCAAAGATTCAGGTTCGAACCATTGTTAAGATCAACAGTTGCTTCTTAGGTTAAAACAACCATTTTAGTCTTTCTTCTTAATGTTTTTCATCATCATGTTTAAAGATATTTATGATTTTGATTATAATCGATTTCATCTCTGTATCATCTTTTCAAATATTCATCATTATTCATGATTTTTTCTCTCTAAGATCTTCATAACCGATTTGTGATATTAATGTTAAATCCTTGTTTACTAATTCATTATCTTCGATTATGTTATGTTTGTATCCATGTATTATTTTATTTTTAATTAGATATAGGTTACAGATCTTGATGTTTAGAATAGGGGTGGGAATCGGGCGGCGCGGACGGGCTCGGGCAACTATGAGCTGGACTCAGGCGGATCGGGCTCGGATAAGCCGAGCCCACGATAGGGAGTCGGGCGGATCGGGCCGGACCAAACACTCACTATAGGAGCCCGTAGCCCGGCTGCCCGAGCGGGTTCCAACGGGCTCGGGGCGGACGGGCTCAGGTAATATTGTTAAAAAAAAAGGTATTTGATTTAATTTCATTTGTAATACTAGTAACTGTACAAAACAAAATTTACAAAAACAATAAACAAAAAAGTTACATCAATAAAAAGTAATACATCAATTTAATTAATGGGTGCATTTTTTCGAATCTTAAGTCCCAAGTTTCCAAATCTTCATCCTTTCACCTGCAAGAAACATAAAAAACATAAACATAGAATTAATTAACAAAACATAACTTGTTCCAATATATAAATCATATATGTTTAAATACGAATCTAACAAAAATGTTATATCATCTATATCTAACAAAAATGATATATTCAGATCTAAAATCTTCTCTTTAAATGTGTTTCAAACATAGAATATATCCTTTCACCACCATTAAAAACATGATAATTGTATTTATATTTTTTCATAGAAATATAGATCTAAATTTAGAATATATCCTTTCTCTGTAAATATGTTTCAAACATAGAATATATCCTTTCTCTGTAAATATGTTTCGGATTAGAAATATAGATCTAACAAAAATGATAATTTTGTTTATATTTTTTCATCTGCAAATATGTTTTAGAGAGTTGACAACTTTTTACCATGAACAATAACAGTAACATAACAATATAACAAAAAAATAAAAATAAAAATAAAAAAAATAACAAGCCATAACGAAATCAAAGAATCAAAAAATCAAGTAAGAATAACAGTAACCTATCATCTTATTTTCTCATCTCTTAAGCCGCATGTAGAAGTAGATCGGAGAAAAAAAATCAAAGAATCATGGCGAAATTACCTTTTACTAACCATCATCAAACCATAAGAGATCGAGAGAGGTAATGAGAGTTGATAGAGTTGTAGTTTCGACAGAGATTTGATCACCAAGTGGTAAGTGGTAACTGGTAAATGATTTAGGGTTAGCTACTTAGTTGTGGTTGTTTGAGAAGCGGAGAGAGGGAGGCGGAGAGGGAGGCAGATAAAGAAAGATTAAGGTTAGATTTCTTTTTTTGATTAGATAGGTTAGGGTTTCTGTTTGGGGTAGTAGGGTATTTATAAGAGACGAAGGGGCAAGTTGTAGATCCGACGGCTGAGATCTAAATTGAAGAGATGCCCAATATCAGCCGTTGGATCTAAATGATTTCACGCGGATCGCGGGTATTTGGGCTCGGGTAGCGGGCAGACTCAATCGGGCGGGTAGCGGACGAGCTTTCCGGGCCGAGACTCGGATTTGAGGGCCTGTCCGAGTCCCGACCCTATAAGCCCGAGCCATCGGGGTCGGGTAAGCCCGACTCGGGTAGGACTCGGTTTGCGGGTAAGACCGTTTTCCCAGCCCTAGTTTAGAACATCTCTTGATATCAGATAAAGATTCGGTAACGATACCATTTTTTATCCAGAGAAGATTACATATGTTTTTTGTACAGAATATAAACGATATGTAATTTATATGAAATTATGTGTACTTTTTGAACATCACAATTTTGTACCAGAAAAGATTCCGTATATTTTTTGTAACAGAATGTAAACGATGTGTAATTTATATGAAAGTATGTGCGTTTATTGAACATCACACATTTGTACCATAGAAGATTTCGTACGATGTTACTGTAACAGAATGTAAACAATGTGTATTGTGCAAAAATTATATGTACTTTATTGCGCTTTACACATTTGAACCGCTGAAGATTTCGTATAATTATACTGCAAGAGAATGTAAACATTGTGTAATGTTCCAAAAATTATAAGTAATTTATTGCACATTATACAGATTTTTTCACATAACGGTGACCTTGTGATTCAAACTAAAGTTCTATTTGTCTCCCAACACATTATGAAGTTTAACAAACAGTATGCATAATTTACTCCATTATACATGTCGTTTCTATTAAATTATATGTTTTGTTGACAAATGTATATGTTTTTCTTTTTGTAGTTTTGTTGTTACTTATTGAATTTCCTACAGAATCATCCAATCTAAGTAAGGTCACAAAACTAAAATCTGATTGCTGGGATAAAATATTTACTGAAGTTGGTCAGTTGTTTCCTGGTGGTGCAAATGCATTTCGATATGCTCTTCGACAATATAGTATAAACACAGGGCATGATTTCAAATTCATCAAAAATGATTTAAAACGTGTAACTGCTGTTTGTCCTGTTCAAGACTGCAAATGGAGAGTATATGGATAGGCACCACTTCTGAACCAGAGAAGATTTTGTACTGTTTTTTGTAACAGAATGTAAACGATGTGCAATTAAATGAAATTATGTGTAATTTATTGAACATGACACATATACGTTTGATAAATTACGTTGTGTACATGACAAGACAAATGATGGTTTTCTCGTCATAAATAACATATAATTTACGAACTTGTTTCATAATTTGTATTCGATGTTTGGTTATGTATGAGTAAAAACGAAAATAAATGATGCTGTAATGTTTCTAGAAAAATATACTCTTTTCAAACCTGAAAGTTAAGTGAGAGAAAGTAATATATACGTTTTGTATATTAACCCCCAAATTACGCTAAACTGATCCCATAAAAATTCGGTCTTTAATCTGATTCGGAAAGAGGGAGATTTGATTTGGTTTCCGAATCTGAAAAGATGAGAGAGAAAATTTGATTTGGAAAATAAATTGAAGAAGAAGAACGAACGATTTTACTCACTGGTAATGGCGTTTCAGTTTTGTTAAGGTTTTGGTTAGGAATCGTTTCGGGAAATCTGTTCTAATTTGGTTTCCAAATTAAAATCGATGAGAGAGAAAACCTGATTTACAAAATATCCGTTTTTCCTTATTAATACCCAAAATCACGGTACAAAATGCTATTCCAGTTTCTGTCCGGCCCCACATTAAAAAATCGCGGCAAATCTGATTGAGACAAAACTTTGTTTAATATACTAAGGGTTATTATGTCCCAAGTGCAAAAAGACTAAAAACCCATTTTTTGGGAAGATTGGACCTTAAACCCTTTTTGAACTTTATCTTGGGCCCTATACCCATGGACCCAAAATTTAATTATAAGATCAATAAATTTTTTATTTTAATATAGACATATTTAAAAGAAACTAAAGATGAATATATCTTAATTTAGAAAAAAGAAAATAATTTAATACTGACATCATGCAACTCAGATAACGAGGATTTTTGCTCAAAACTCTAATATTGTCCGTCTCAAGTCTCAACCAATGGATAACAAAGACGATACCTCTTCCATTCCTAAATAAAATTAAAGTAGTTCCTTATAATCTATCATAGTATTCTTTCGTTGTTCTAAAATAAGTTATTATTCTTAAAAATATCTTCTGAACCGAAGTTCCATTTCTAGAAAAGAACAAATTTCCCGTTAAACTCATATGCATAAGGGAGATAAGGGAACTTAGATTAAACTAGCCAAACTTGAGATACATTTATCACAATTGATTAAATCAATACAACGATAACTACGGTAAAGATTCAATCTTTTTCCTGAAGAGACGTTGACCACTTCGGTAATTGTTGATCCCTTACTCCTTTACTCTTAACATTTAAGGCATTTTGATCCGTCTGAAGCAGGTCGGTCGGTCAATACTAAAGTTGGCGATGCTATGCGTGGTTGCCTTCCTTTGGTTTCCCCAACGAGACTTCAACTATTGACAAATCTGTTAGTTCATTGATAGACTCTCTGGTCATTTTGCTAGATGAATTTTCTTCTCAGGTATATTTGTAAGTCTCTTATTATTTATTTATTTTTTGTTATCCTTTTTTGCCTCAACTATTACGGGACACACACCACACGGCCACATCACCATGTCCCAGCCGAGAAGATCAAGAGAAGATCATGCAGAATCCAATTTGAATTAGTTTGAATTAGTCCAAGTTGTTATGATTTTATGTATCTCTCATGTGTATATCAACTAACTAGATAACCCTAATCATGTATCTATAAATACCCACTTATACAATCAATGAAAACACACAGAGAACTTCCATTCTCTAAATACATTTTGGTTTACTTCTTCTTCTTGTCTTTTGGTCGATCATTAGTCTCGAACATCATTGAAAGGTTAATTAATCCTTTCACATGGTATAAGAGCATTTCGATCCTTTAACTTTCCCTCCTTTTATATCACATTTGAATTTTTGATTTTTTTTTTCATGGCTTCTCCTGATCATTCATCCGATTACACACCTGATTCACCACCACGGGTATCCCCTGTGTTCGACGTCCATCACTCGGACTCACCATCAACAGTCCTCATTACTTCTCTCTTATCAGGGGACAACTATGCTTCTTGGGCAAGAGCCATGAAAATGGCTCTTCGTGCCAAGGACAAGCTTGGATTCGCTGATGGTTCGATTCCTAAACCATCTACTCCATCCGAAATTCACTCTTGGGAGAGGTGTAATGACCTCGTTGGTAGTTGGATCATCAACTCTGTCGCTCCGGATATCCGATCTTCAATACTTTATGACGACAATGCTTCGGACATTTGGCGTAATCTTCATGACAGGTTTTTCCAAACCAACGCTCCGAAGATTTACCAACTGAAACGAGCCATTTCGTCTCTCAAGCAAGATGGGTTAGATGTTTCGTCCTACTTCACTAACCTTAAGTCGCTTCAAGACGAACTCCAATCCCTCATGGTTGTAGACACTTGCATTTTTGGTCACGGTAAGTCACTCATTGACCGTACAAACCAAGAGCGAGCCATGGAATTTTTGCAAGGCCTCCATGACCGATTCTCGGCCATTAGAAGCCAAATCCTCCTCATGGACCCGTTTCCGTCTATTTTGCGTATCCATTCTCTTGTCAAACAAGAGGAGGTATAGCAAAGTATCATGGCTGATTCTACTATTGGTTCCGAGGCTGCGGCTCTACCAGTCTCACACCGTGAGAGGTCTCGGTCAGATCGTGGAGACCGACCACGACAGAAACGACCAAGTCCCTATTGTGAGTATTGCAAAAATCATGGACACGTGAAGGCAACATGTTATCAATTACATGGTTTTCCACCATCCAACCACTCTCAAGCTCGTCCACGGTCAAGATCACTTCCAATGGCTGCAACTATATCGACACCCCCTAATAACATGGAGGTGCTTCCAGCAGCAACAACTCTCACCCAGGAACAGTACCAAGGCCTCATTCATCTTCTGGACCAGCAACCACACTCTACAGGCACCTCTGTTTCCATCAATCATGCTGCCGACACCCATCTAACAGGTATATCTTCTTCGACTCCACCATGGATTATCGATTCAGGAGCAGCAAAACATATATGCTGCTCCCTCTCACGTTTTTCTTCATTTAGGGTTGCTCCACCTAATTATTATGTGAGATTACCCGATGGCTCACGTATTCGGGTACTCCACATAGGATTTATTTATTTTACTAAATCTTTTTCTATCCATGATGTTTTACACATCCCTGATTTTAGAATAAATCTTATCTCCGTATCCGTAATTACTAAATCACTTCAATGTTTAGTAATTTTTTATTCTGGCTCTTGTCTTTTTCAGGACCCAATAACGAGAACAACGATTGGACTTGGTGAACTCGATGATGGGCTCTATTTCCTTCGCACGGACCCGGCAATTTGTTCTTCCGTTCCTTTTTGTTCTAGGTCGAATAATAATGAATCATTTAGTTTATGGCATTAGCGATTAGGCCACCCATCCATTTGTAGATTCAAGTATTTTATTTCGAAAATTTCATGTATGAAATCTATTGTTATTAATAAAACGCCGTGCGATATTTGTCCATTATCAAAACAAACGCGCTTACCATTTCCTTCTAGTACTTCCACTTCTTCCCGTCCTTTTCAACTTCTCCACGTTGATCTATGGGGACCATTTTCCATTCCGTCTAAATCCGGTTGTCGTTACTTTCTTGCAATAGTCGACGATTTTTCCCGTTCCACTTGGATTTTTCTTTTATCAAAGAAATCAGATACTACAACACACATTATCAATTTTTATAATCATGTAATGACTCAATTTCAAACAACAATTTCACGTTTAAAAACCGGACAAGGTACCATCTCTGTTCCGCAAATCCAAACATTTCGTTCCGACAATGGAATAGAGTTCTTAAATAAAGAACTTCAACATTGGTTCCAATCAAAAGGCATATCACATCAAACAAGTTGTCCATACACTCCTCAACAAAACGGAGTCGTTGAACGGAAACACCGTCACATTTTAGAGGTGGCCCGCTCACTTCGTATACAGGCCCGTCTACCCATTTCATTTTGGAGTGAATGTGTATTAACGGCGGTTTACTTGATCAACAAACTTCCTACTCCCGTTTTGCAAGGATTCTCACCTCATGAAAAATTAATCGGCTCTCCACCCGACCTCACTCACTTAAGAGTTTTCGGATGTATATGCTATGTTCGTCGTCCTATTTCTCAAATAAAGACAAAACTCGATCCCCGTGCTTCCATGGGCATCTTTGTTGGGTACCCGAATGGAAAAAGGGTACCGCGTATATGACACTTCTTCTCACAAAATCATCACTTCTCGTGATGTATTATTTCATGAGGATAGGTTCATCACACCTTCCTCTACACACAATTTCAATTCTCCTTTATATCGTCCATTTGTCTCCATCACTGACGATAATTCTTTCGATTATCCATCCCCTTCACACAATGGTTCGGCTCATGTCCCACACACGGCCACATCTACAGGCGCCCTCCGTCCTCCTACTAATCCATCTGGCGCCGAGAATCTTACAGGCACTCCATCTCGGCCAGACACCTCTGCTCATAAGAATCTTACGGGCACCTCATCTCGGCCAGACACATCTGCTCATGAGAATCTTACGGACACCCCATCCCGGCCAGACTTCTCTGCTCTTGAAAATCTTCCAGGCACCTCATTTCGGTCCAACACTTCTATCCGTGAGAGTTCTATCGACACTCCATCTCCTTCTCCTGAACCTACCGATTCCTCCACTCGCTCACCGGCTGTGGACACACCAGCCTCTACACCATCTCTACCTGTGTCAGACAATAACTCGACTACCAGGCCTCATCGTTATCGTCGCCCACCATCTCATCTTAATGACTACATTTGCACTAGTACAAATGATTCGAATACTTCTCCCGTTCTCTATCCTCTCACAAATTATTTCTCCATCAACGCTTTTTCTGCTCCTCATCAAATTTTTTTAAACTCTGTCCTTACTATATCTGAACCGTCTTCATATTCTCAAGCAGTTAAGTCTGCTCACTGGCGTGATGCTATGTCCAAAGAAATCATGGCTTTAGAATCAAACAATACGTGGACCATAGTTGATTTACCACCTGGTAAACGTCTCATTGGCTGCAAATGGATTTTTAAGACCAAATTTCGTTCTGACGGTTCCATTGAACGTTACAAGGCCCGTCTGGTTGCAAAGGGTTATAACCAGATTGAGGGACTTGATTTTCATGATACATTCACTCCAGTTGCAAAATTAGTCACAGTTCGAGTCCTTCTCTCTCTTGCCGCCATTAAAGGATGGTCCCTTCATCAACTCGACGTCAACAATGCCTTTCTCCAAGGTGACCTTGATGAAGAAGTCTTCATGAAACTTCCCTCGGGATTCTCTGCACAAGGTGAGTCCAAAGTTTGTCGCCTTCAAAAATCCCTATATGGTCTCAAACAGGCTTCTCGCCAGTGGTTTTCGAAATTTTCCTTCGTTCTCATTAACAGAGGATTTAGTCAATCTTGTTCTGATTATTCTCTTTTTACGCTTCACACCAAATCATCTTCTCTCTATGTCCTTGTCTATGTCGACGACATTATCATCACTAGCACTGATGATTCAGCTATCTCCAACCTCAAACTCTTTCTCGATCACACTTTCTCTCTTAGAGACCTAGGTCGTCTACAATACTTTCTCGGTATTGAAGTTTCACGTTCTTCTCAAGGAATATTTCTATGTCAAAGAAAATATGCTCTTGACATCATCAAAGATTCGGGCTTAACTGCATGTCGTCCCCCCCCTTTTCCGATGGAACAGAAACTTCGACTCAGTCCCACTGATGGTGAACCTTTATCTGACCCGTCCATCTATCGTCGTTTAATTGGTCGATTACTGTATCTCGCTGTCACACGACCAGACATTAGTTTTGTAGTCAACAATCTCAGTCAGTTTCTACAAACCCCTACAACTACTCATCTTGATGCAGCCCATCGCATACTTCGTTACCTGAAAGGCACCATCGGTCATGGAATTTTTTTGTCCACCAACAGTTCTCTACATATCTCTGGATATTGTGATTCTGACTGGGCAGGATGTCCTACCACAAGACGTTTCACCACCAGCTATTTCACCATGCTCGGTTCAAGCCCTCTTTCTTGGAAGTCAAAGAAGCAACAGACGGTTGCCAAATCTTCTGCCGAGGCAGAATATCGCGCTCTCGCTAATATCACCTGTGAACTACAATGGTTAAAATACCTACTCCGAGATTTAGGAATTAATCATTCCGCTCCAATGTCTGTCTATTGTGATAATCGAGCTGCCCTACATATTGCTGATAATCCAGTCTTCCACGAACGAACTAAACACATTGATATCGATTGCCACTTCGTTCGTGAGAAGATCAAGACAAATGTCATTTCCCCTCATTTTATACGAACAACGGATCAACTTGCAGACATTTTTACCAAACCACTTGGTGCTGACGTTTTTCAACGAATACTTAGCAAGTTGGGCATCATTACCATTCCTGCTCCAACTTGAGGGGGAGTATTACGGGACACACACCACACGGCCACATCACCATGTCCCAGCCGAGAAGATCATGAAAAATCCAATTTGAATTAGTTTGAATTAGTCCGAGTTGTTATGATTTTATGTATCTCTCATGTGTATATCAACTAACTAGATAACCCTAATCATGTATCTATAAATACCCACTTATACAATCAATGAAAACACGCAGAGAACTTCCATTCTCTAAATACATTTTGGTTTACTTCTTCTTCTTATCTTTTGGTCGAGCATTAGTCTCGAACATCATTAAAAGGTTAATTAATCCTTTCACATCAACTGATTATTTTTTTGTTCACATTGGAAAATCACCAAAGCCCAGGAATATCAGGCCAAATAATTATATAATGACATAGGTCGACCAGGCTAAGCTTTAACTTGCCTGAGCTGAGAAAGATAAAGCCCAACGAGAATCAAGCGACGCGATAGCCGAACGTATACCTCCGGGCTAGAGTCTAGCGAGGCGATATCTGAGTTATGTTCCGTAAGAGTTGAGAAATTGACTTCGAAACTGGAATTTCCCGGGTTAATGAGGAGGTGGCTTAGTCAAACCATTGCTTCCAGAAAGTGCTCACCACCTCAAACAAAAACCTTGAATTATTGGTGAAAGAGATGGAAAAAATTCTATCTGGATTCGACAATCGTCTAAAGGAGGAGAAGACTAGATTCGTTGCTCATTACACCAAATCCCCTACTCACGCGATGCAACTAAACAGGTCAGCTGCTATTGGATTCCATGATGGGTGGGACTGTGGCTCTTTGCATTCCAAGACCCAACTTCCCTTCACAACGTTTCGTAAGATGAATTATGACACTGTCAAAGGCTATGCTACGAAGCTGTCAACACACCACGAATTTATCCAAACAAAAAATCCATCTCAGAGATAGAAGAGAAGTCGAGTATGAAATAAGTGAGGCAGAAGACGTAAGTATTAATGTTTAGATTCTCTTTCGAACAACCTTTGTCAAATAAATTCCTTTTGTGTTGTTGTCTTTTGTTACCTGTCAGTTGTGTACCTTTTATTCATGTATTAGTGAATGTCCTTAGACCGCTTTTTCTTTTGATCTTATCTGTGGTCTTTACTCTTAGACGCCGACTTCCTTGAGCCTTGTTGCTTGGTCTGATCGATCGTTTGTTCTAAGACCTAGGGGCGAGTTTTGAGTTATTTTATTAGACCCTTAGTCTATTGCTATGTCATTCCCCCAAGGTTGCATTGAAGTTGATTGGCTAGCACGACTTCTGTTATTATTTGTTTATCGATCTGCCCAATCCCAAAGTTAGAATTTCAAAGTGTCCAACCGCTCGTATAAATGCATTGGCATAACTAGTACTATAAATAACAACATTTGGTTTTTAAGGATCTCATGGCCCTTTCATATTATCAAGGGATCATTCAGATTTTTTAATTTCTTATCCTTTCTATTCTCCTCAATATCTTGAGTGTAAGCTTCTTTTTTTGTGGAGATGATTTTTTTACTATACTCTCTCTCACGAGTGGAGGCGGTACTAGCTTATGCCAGTTTTGGACGATCTGACCCTTTTACTTTTTGACAGACAAAGCTTTTTATTGTACTTGACCTTGCGGCAACGAAGAACAAGTTGGGTACTCACAAGAAGGCCACAAAGAAGAGGAAGGTGTTTCCAATGTTCTCTGACCTCCTTTTTTTTCTCTGGTGATTATTGAAGATGGAACCATGCTGCTTGCCTCTTTCTTGACCCGAGCGAACAACTTAGAAGTTTATTCAAAAACTTGATTGGCCTAAAAGGTTACCCTAAAAGGTCTCCACCCACAAGTATACGGGTGTCAAGTAATAACCCGGTAAGACTGGGATCGATCCATAGAGATACAAAGATAATTCGAATATCGAGAGAGTCAAGTCCACCGGTCTAGGTGTCACTGACTAACTCAGTTTAAAAATAAAAAGATAATGATATGGGTTTCAAGATTTCTTTGAAATAAAGAAATAAATAAACTAAGTGGGAGATGGGAGTGATACGGGAGAAGAGTCGAGTGAGAAGGATACTTCGATCGACAAGACTTCTAATTCATAAGACGAAGTTAATAGAACTATCATATAACAAATAATAGAGAATTCATCCTATATCAAATCATGCTTCACGAGTACCCTAATACAAGAGTTAGCCAAACATGGTGAACCAATTAACAAACGAGAAGAAGATAAAGAAAAATACAAGTTAAGGTTGAAAACTCCCTTTTTCAATGAGACACAAGGGTAGGATCGCAGGAAAATAAGTGTTTAAGTGCAACCCGATCTCTCCTTAACAAAGTTCTAATTTCCCCTTAATAGTGCTTAATAGGTATCTCTTTAGTAAAAAGTAGAGTCCCCCTTAGCAGCCAGTCTTCTTCTTAGTCTAAACATAATCCACCATTAAAGCTTACTCAAGTTTTCTCTCTCTAGATATTGGCAACCAAATCACAATCAAACAATAGAGAAATCAAGGCAAGAGGTTTCCAAGTAAGAACCTAAGGTTTTCTACCAAGATTATGACCGGAAAACCGTTGAATAACTCCGACTAAGTCTCCCAATGCTGGTCACAAAGACTTGAAGATCCGGCCAAAAGAAGGTTCGGGCGAGCTATGAAGAAGACCCAAGCCACTGGTTGCCATATATCCCGAGCTGCTCCCGGCTTTAGCTGTTGTCCTGCGCCGGCCTGTTGAAAACCCGAGTTGCTGCCTTGTTGTTCTTCAACCAGAGCTTCCCTTGGTGTTCTTCAATGAAACCTCAGCAGCTCTATTCCTTGTCGTGCCCCGCTGGCCAAAGCTATGGCACCCGACCTAGTATCCGACCAAGCTTGGCCCACTACCCCTTAGAGGATGTTTGATTTTTTAGTAACTGATATCACTTAAGAAGGCAATGCCGTTCGTTTTCTATTACTTATAAGTGTAATGTCGTTTTTTTTTTCATCACTTATAACTTTTAAGCCTTATAAAAATGTGAATTGTCTAGATTATCCTTGCATATAACTAATGGTTGATAAACAAGTTCGGGATGGATTATACTGAAGTATTAATGGCGAAAACATACATTTTGTTTGCTAAATTCTGTAATAGGTTTTTTTATGCCATAAAAGATTACGTTAGTCAACTAACAATGCAAAAAAGTAAAATAAAGAACGAATAAAAAATATTTTTTGATGAACCAAACTTATTTGTATATTAATCAATGAATAAGGCAAACCAATGATGAATGTGTAGCAAAAACCAAAAACCAAAAACAATATTATATTAACCAATGACATAATGTTAACAAAATTATAATGAATACAAACAAATAACCATCCAACAATAAACTAATTAAACAATGAATAATAAGAAAAATTTACGGACTTTACCTTAAAAATTTTTCTCTTTCTAGACTTTTTTTGCCTCTTTAGAATGTCTTGCACGGTGTAGAGGGGGTATCGCTGAATCACCCTCAATGAATAAAACTTTAGGGTTTTAGGTTATTAATAGTTAGGTTTTTTTTAATGTTTTAATGTCCTAAAACTCTTTTTCTTTCTCTAAAGTTCACTTCTACGAGATTCCTACTACTTTTGCATCATTCGGTTTTGTCTTGAATTTAGATATATAAGGTTTTAGGTAGTAATATGTATTTCTAATTTTAAACCATGTTTAGGTACTTTTTGTTCTTTTTAACACTTAGAAAGTAAGTGTAAAAAAATAAGTTCTAACGTGGAGCTTACTCTTCTGCACTTACTTTAAGTAGAAGTGATATTCACTTATTAAGTAAAAAAACAAAAGTCCTAAAATTACCGACCCCACTTATTAAGTGAAAATCACTTAATAAGTGTAAACATCAAACTCCTTCGCAGTCTTTCTCCCTTTACTTTTTCCAACCACCAAAAACTCTCCAAACCCTAGCTTTTTTAGATGGAGGAGATAACTTCAAACCTTAGCCTTTTTAAGTAAAATTTGACCAAAATTCCCTAAAAAATTTGGCCTTTGGTTAAAAAGGATTTATCAACTTTTTATAGGATTCATCTCCCTGTGACATTTTTGTAAATTATCTAATATACAGAAAGGACAAAACTGACCTTATCGCAAAGCAGTGCAAACCAGATTGCAAAGTCATTGCAAAACAGTGCAAACCAGATTGCAAAGCATTGCAAACCAGATTGCAAAGCTCAAAAAACCAGATTGCAAAGTAGTGTGTGAAACTAGTTTGCAAAGCTCTGCAAACTAGATTGCAAAGCATTGCAAATGGGATTACAAAATTCTGCAAACCAGATTGCAAAGCTCTGCAAACCAGTTTGCAAAGCTTCGCAAACTCAACATAAACTTTAGAAAAATGATGACTAAGAAGTAAGATTATACATCGAAATAATAGCAGATTCTCATTCCATTATTGTCTATGTGTCCAATTATGAAGAAAACAATGTATAAACCCTCGCAAAAACGTCCCGTAGTTGATCAATTTGGGCTTTCTCTCTCTAGAATTCTTTCCCAAAAACTAATTGAAAACTATAGAAATCAACTTCAAACACCAAATACATAAATTCAAAAAGCTAAACCTAAACTAAATTGATCATTTGATAGACAAAAATCGATAGAAACCTTAGATACAAAAACTGGATAGCTCCCACTTTCGCTCATTTTTTTTTCTCTGAACTTAGAGTTTGGTGAATTCTAAATCATAGGGTTTATTGGTAATTGCCCTAGATATAAAGGTTATTTAAGGTATAAAAAATGAGGGGGCTTTTAAAATTGTCCTTGAACCTTATTTCTAAAGTTTTCGTGGTGCCTAGAAGAACGAAAAACTAATTTGTCTTTTTGAGAAAAAAAAAGAGAGGATTGAGCCTCTAACCCAATTTCTTGTTTTTCAATCCTCCAAATTAGACTTTTATTTTTTCTTTCTACCAAAACCAAAACCAAAGTCAAAGTCAAGACTTGGTCTAAAGCATTTTGGCTCAGGCTTGACTTGACTTGGTCTTCTTAGATGGACTTGGTCTTCTGGATTTTGGATTTGAGCTTTGATTCTCATTTAGCCAAGGGATGCCTTCATCATATATCTCTACATATATAATTTTTATAAGAGACTAAATGTCCATCGACTTCTTTCTTCCATAACTTTTCCGTCCGAACTCCGATTCGACTTCCGTCTTTGTCGTCGGACTCACCAAAGACTCCACTTATCATTTGACCTCTGATTTTCACTAAAATGACCAAAATACCTCTGGTTCTCTTTCATTCCGGTCTCTTCCACATGAGATGCAAATGTGATAAATTGCTTTGTGTTATTCTGAATTTAACTTTAATCACTACAAAAAACACTACAAAAAACATAGCCATTTGGGACGGTGAAAAACCGTCCCTAAAACCCCAAAACCGTCCCAAATAAAGTATCAGGGACGGTTTTTGTTTGTCCCTGATACTGGCGTCCCAAATAGTATTGGGGACAGATATAGGGACAGATGTGATCCGTCCCCCAATATTAATTAGGGACAGTATTCATTTGTCCCTATAACTAACTATTATTTGGGACAGATATTAGCTGTCCCAAAACATTTAGGCAGAATTTTCAAAATAATTTACTTTTGGGACGGTTAATAGTTGTCCTTAAATTTTGGCAAAGTTTTTTTGAACTGATATTCTTAACAAGAATTGTCCCTGATGCGTTTCTCCTATAATAAATATCCGCCATAATACATTTACCTTTGAAACATAATATTATTTTTCAATTGTTTAATTTCAACAAAACAAGACAAATCAAAGAAATCTAAGACCCATTGATAATGAGCTCCAAACAATGACAATCATAGTATTATGGTCATACCAAAAGATAATATATTTCATAGTCGTTTTATATACAAGTTGTACCTATTTGTCAACCAAAATATACACTAACTAAAGCAATTAACAAATATTAACAAAAAATATTGAATATGAATCTAATCATGCTAATCACTTGAATCTCCATGATAAAATTCATCGCAAGCAACAAAACACGATACCCAATCTTCAATAACTTTGATGCAGTAGTTGGCAATGCCTTCAAATCAGTGATAATAATCAGTTCCTGTCAGATAACATATAACTAAGATTAAACATGTTACAAAAAGATAATCTCATACTTTGAACCAGTTGAGATAATAGCTTAGTTTTTGAAACACAAGCCAAAAATCTAGCATTTCCACCGCAAAAATAAGCAACTAAAATTAAATAAGAACTCCAACATTACCAGGAATAAAAATAGAAGTATGAAAAAGCCTACAACTATACACATAAGTTGTTGCAGTGCCGCAGCACATTCTTTAAGTAAATAGCACAATAAATTATTTTCCAAATAGCATTATGTGGTACATTTGTTTTTTTAATATATATATTTAGTAATCTATCTAAGGCAACTTAAGTAAATGTATGAGATTTTGACTTAAGCCACACTTTTATTCATTTGTAGTTTGTTGAGGAAAACTTGGGAAGCTAAACCAGAATTTTATAAGTTAAACAACTGTACTTTCTAACTTGTATTCCTCCAAACACTCTAACGACACCTAAAACCAATTTAACACACCTCAATACAATTGAAAGACAATATATGCTTTGAAACAATGAAAACATAAGGAAGTCTTAGTTTGAAAATCGAACTTCGTTTCCCTTCCAAGAAACAAGTTCAGATATTTGTTTATGCTAAAGTTTTCGAGACTCAAGCATTGATCAATCCATGCATGAAACAATGTTCCAAGAGGCATGAATATCAAGTGAATTATATTTAATATCACAACTTGGGAATTGAAGTTTGAATGCACATAGATGGTTAGAACAGAATTACTTGGTAAAAGTTCTTGGGCCTCGAGCATCGACACTGATTTTGTACCTGGTCAACATAGTTCTTTAGTAGTTGATTCCGAACCTCAGGAACTACTTGTTGCTTGAAGTAATTGATCAGCGAGAAAAAACATTCCAAGATCAAAAAATCAGAGACTTGTATACATAGAGCACTCACGCGTAAAAAAGAAGTGTTATAGATGTATCTATAGTAAACATACCAAAACCTGCTCAGAATTCAAATAAGGGACTGCCTTTCCCTTACCATATTGAACCTATATAAGAACTCAAATAGTTAATGATTTTTCACAAATAAATACAAGAATAATGCAAACCTGAAATAAAATGCATAGTGAACCTTCGTCGCAATTCTTCTCGTGAATTCTTTCCTCGGCTACATGCTCCAAGTAGAGTGCTTAAATCACATTCGCAATCTGTAAGAAGTAAATTCTAATTATCCATCCCATCTATTCCTCTTGAACAAGTTCAAAATGTTAACTCTGAAATTTCTAGTTACACGCACAAAAAATATTGTAAATAAGAATAGATAATCATGAACTATTCGAGAAGGATCAAAAGAAATCACAATGAAGGAAACCATAAACAAAAATTCTATAACATATTTCATTTACAGCGAGATTATTTAAAAGAACAATTTTTAAAAGATTTGTGTGTGTCAGTGCCTATCACAAACATTGTGGAACAAAAAAACATTTCATATTACTAACATACAAATATAAGTGCCAGTAACATTAGTCTTTCAAGGTAAAGAAGCAATATACCTTAGAGGAAGCCTAAAATAGAAGAGCAGTTCCTAGCTCATTTCTCTTTTTAAGTATTGTTTTCATTAATTGTTAGTTAAAACCCAATGAGGGATATCGATCCCTTCTCTTTTTAAGTATTGTTTTCATCATTAGTTAGTTAAAACCCAATAAGGGATTTCTTTCAGGACCATAGCCCCTCCTATTTAATTTATGTTCAACTATCATAGTATATGAGTACTTATGGGAGAACCACACAACTTCAACACTAGCCAACAATGCAGATAAGAATGGAGACTCTTTGAACTCTTTTATTGTGACCTAATACATAAGCATATATTAGACGCAATTCCAGTAACCAAAAAGAACCGTGAAATAATCAATACAGAACATTGACAACAAGCTGTAAATAAACATAATAAATTACAATGAGATAAACTTCTAGCAAGGAAAACCCTAAATATTTTTCTCTGTCTCATATTAGAAAATAAGTTTATGATTTGAAAACCCTAGACAGTTTTATTTGATGGTTACTCATAATAAATATGGTTAGGAATAGGGAAAAGAAGATGAAGAAGAAATTTAATCATAGTAATACCTAAAGAAGCAGTCGATTTCTCTGGTGTGTTCAAGTCGATTTGCCCTTGTCGATTTCACTAGAATCATTCAATCGAAAATCTAAAAAATGGTTTGTAGTAGTAGTAAAATACGAAGAAAAAGAAGAAGATGGTGAGAAGACGAAGAAAAAGAACTCGGTCATTCAATCAGTATTCTGGAAAATAGTTTGTAACAATGGTAGAATAAGAAGAAGAAGATGATGAGAAGAAAAACAAAAATCTAACCTGTTGTATGAAGATTGAGAATCATCACCATGGAGAAGAAGTCGGTTGTTATGGGACTTGCGAGAAGGAAAAAGGAGGAAATTAGGGCCAAATTTAGGTAAAATTGTGCGCCAAAATTGAGCGCCTTTTTTTTTCGTTCCTGCTGCTCAAAATATTTTGATAAAATAAATTTATTTGTCCCTATTACAATTTTGTTAGGGACAAATAGTATAAAATTGTCCCTATTTTGACTTTATTGGGGACAGACATGAAAACGTGTGTCCCTATTGAGCCTTTTTTTTGTAGTGAAATAAGCTCCCTAACAAGAAAAATACATAAATTATTATAAATAAAACCCGAAACAAACTAACCCACCGAAGTTAAGTGATCGAAATATGACATTTTCACGCCACATCAGCTAATAACAACAAGGAACAAGAGCCAACAACAACAAGGAACATGAGCAACATTAGCAGCAACTAAGGTCAGGAACAACAACCACCATGAGCAAGGAACAACATTAAAACACAAAGCAAAGAAAATACTAAGAAGAAATGTCAACATACTCGGTTTTGATTTAACAAACAAGGAAAAAAAGTAAGCAACAATGTCAACAGACTCAAATCGAACAAGCTAGGAAATAGGAGGTGATAATGTCAATGGATAATCGGATTATCGGATAGTACTAAAACGTAGAGTTACAAAAACTTAAGAAGTAGCAACAATGTCAAGAGTACATCACCTTTTTTCACTCGTGGAGCTGGAACCGAAGCAGAGGGTGAAATTGGGGTCGGTCCAACCAGAGCAGACTCATATTATGAGGCTAATTCTCGAGCCAACCTTCACAAGTCGATTATATTTCGTTTCACCATCAGGTTCTAACTAATCATCACATAAACAAAAATTATTTATCATCATTTGGTAAGAAATCGAATAGACCATGTTGTCGACTCCGAATCTGTCATCATAAACAGGAAGCGACTCAACTTACGAAATAATGACAAGGAATCATATCGAGTTATGAGGCGAGACGACCTTCACAAGTCTAACTAGAATTCTATTTCACCATCAAATTCTAACTAATCATCACATAAGTAAGAATAAAATGAAATTGTAACTAAATCTAAAGATTGTTATCATAATATGTTAACCTTGTCAACCCATACGCCCATGCATATCATATTCTCTTAAAACCATAAAACATAGATCATATATATGATATATGTTATCATATATCGGGGATTGCGGATAAGAGTTATACTGCATTATGTTGCAAAATCAAGATTAGCCACATAGTTCAGTCCTTTTTAAGTCATCATATTGTACCAACAAACAACATACAAAAATTAAAGCATATCATCAATGTAATATCGAGATGTGACCGAAAATGCTGGAGTGGATTGTTTTATGCAGGACGAGCATTCAGTTTTTGTGGCAGCTGCAGCTTACGATGTTAGGGGTCAGAATGCGGAAGAATGTGAATGTTGGGCAGTCATTCGTTACAGCCTTCGAAACCTTTTGTCCAGATCAATGTTGATGCTTCTTTCATAGACGTGACCGAAAATGCTGGAGTGGGTTGTTTTATGTAGGACGAGCATTCAGTTTTTGTGGCAGCTGCAGCTTACGATGTTAGGGGTCAGAATGCGGAAGAATGTGAATGTTGGACAATCATTAAGGCGTTGCAGTGGGCCAAATTCAATCACATCCCTTGCATTCAAATTGAGAGTGATAATCTTAACATTATTAGGAGAATACGTCAGGAAGAATTGACGGTCTATTGGCAATCAGAAAACCTTATGCAGATCATTTACCAGCTGACGAATGAATTAGTAGAAGTGGTTTTCTCTTTTATCCCGAGGGAGAGTAACACAAGGGCGGATCAGTTAGCTAAATGGAGACGAACGCATAAAGGAAACTGGATGTGGTTCTCGGAACAGGCATATCGGGAGGCTTTTCTTTCTTTTAGTTCTTAATTTTCTTGTTTTCTCAACAAAAAAAAAAGAATGTAATATCGAGATGTCATCCTACCATCACTCATGCATCTGATTCATGTAAGATCAATGAGATACTTATAGAGTTGCTATTAACTATTTGTTTTATCTTTTACATCACATTATCACAAGCAACTCTGTAAGTGTCTAAGAGACATAATTTATTCTGACATGCGTCTGTTTACATGGACGAAGTAAACCGGTGAAAATTAAAGGACAAACAGACCGGTAAATGCCCGAACTCATGGATGGTCAAAGTTCTTTGCCCGCGTTCGTCCACTTCTAACTTCTCGGACAGATGGGTTTTGTCCGAGCTGGTTATCGGACGTCCCCGGACCCTCCCAGTCCCAGACGTGGGTGTCTGTGGTGGATCCGGGTACGGTCAGAAATCCCACCCCTAGGCCTTCTCAAATCTCAATGAACCTCCCAAACCTCAGAGACTCATTGGACAACCTTTCAGATTAAAGAAATTTTAAAGGCGCCCCTTTAAGAAATCTGGTTTAAGCCATAGATCACTGAGTAGAAGTGATAGTAGATGGATCGCTAAAAGAAGATGCTCCTCGAACGAATCCGTCTTTGATCATAGAGAGTGGAGGAAGCGAACCAAAGAAAAACCCAAGGAAACCTAGCTTCAAGAATCAATTCTTTCCGTCTTACTCCTCAAGAATCAAAATCCAAATTCAGGTTAGTAATTTTATGTAACTAAATCTAGTTATCATTGATTTGAACCATAGTTTGAGGTTCTTCAATGGATTTTGTAATTTGTGTTTAGGGTTTTGGTTGTTCTTCAATGGGTATATGTCTTCACATTATTCATAGTTATTTTATCTTATCTTATAGTTTGAAACGAAAATCTAGTGTAGAAACCTTAATATTGTTTGGATCTGATTGATATCTGAATTTAACTCATGAAATTGACATTCCTTGATCACTGTTTGACTGTAAATTAGGTTAGATCTTTCTCTCTATTTATCGTAAATTAGTTTAGATCTTTCTCTCTATTTATCGTATATTATACACTGTTAGGGTCACAATAGTGTATAATATACACTACTGTGACACTAATAGAGTTGTTATTTGATTTGTTTTTGGGAGACATTAAGTTATAATTGTTGATTTTCGATCTTTATTGTTGTTTGATTGTTTCTACTTTCTATTGTTGTTGAAGAGGAAAGCTCTTTTGTTTTCGGTCGAGATGTTGGACAACATGGCTTTATTTTTGTTTTTCGGTTTGCTTAAGTGTTATGAGTTACGAGTTTATGACGATGAAACTCTAGTGTTTTTTGTTTGTGAAGCCCTTGAGACTTTATATTACGGTAGATTGGTAGTAAAACTATGTTATGTTACGTTTTTACACTCTTTGAAGTCATTTTTCTATATATATATATATAAAACTACGTATGTTTTTTGTTTGTGAAGCCCTTGAGACTTTATATTACGGTAGATTGGTAGTAAAACTATGTTATGTTACGTTTTTACACTCTTTGAAGTCATTTTTCTATATATATATATAAAACTACGTATTTTACGCATCGAGTCATATGCTTCGAGGCACCGCTTCGCTTTTTGAGAGCCCACCACCCCGAGATTTAAAAACGGTTATTCAGAGAGAAGAGAGAAGTCTTCTTTAAAGTCTTTTTTCCTGCCGATTTTTTCTCTCAGTAATTTGGGTTCTTGATTAAAGAAGAAAAAGAAGCTTTCAGAAACAAATGTGGCTCTGGTGGTTCGTTCAATTAAAGATTAATCTCCTTACAAATCTGGTTGACCAATTAATTTAATCAGTTTGTACTTGTTTTCTCTCTAACTACTTATGTTCAATCTAAAGGTTGATTCATAATTGCATTAATTTTGAATACTCAGTATCTCAATGAAAATGTTACTTCAATTTTACTTATTATCTTTTTCATTTTTCAAATTAAGCTCTTTTGTATATAGTTTACAAAATGTATAATTTTGGTAGGTACACAATTGAATAAATATCAGACAAGTGGGTATATTACGAAGGAGAACAACTATTTTCATTCCGTTAGATTTTAGTTTTCAAAGTAGTAGATGATAGATTGTATAATAACTTCCTCTTAATTCCTTTTTACTAACTTTAAATGAGGGGTCTGCTCCCCCAGACCTGAAATCCTAGTTCCGCCCTGCAGTCGTAGCCTAGAAATCTTCTGTTGATTGGGAGCAGAAGAATAAGAAAACAGAAGGGAGGTTGATGTGAATGACAAGTTGACGAAAGAAGAAAAGATAAAGATAGAGAGGGAGATCTGAGAAGAGATCTTCCTGATTACTGCATAATGGAATACAGAAAAATCAAAGACGAGGTTCCAAATCTTATTACTTACTCTTTTTTTTTTTTTTTTACATACAATATTAAGATCTAAACTTTTTATCTTTATTTAAGATTTACTCTTTTCCATGTTCACTTAACTTTGTTTGCTTGAAATGTATCCTCTTATTTGGAACCTGGTTAGGTGATTTAGTTTTAGGTATTTTTCATGTATGACTCATTTGTTTAAAATTCAGATCAAGCATCTCCCGAGCAAAATTAACATTTTAACTGGAATTTGGTGGTTGGGTACGATCACCTCACAGACTTATCGAACTCACTCCCCAAATCTCTAACTTCCAGTTCTCCATGGCACTGAATCTGCTTTCTTTGCTCAAGTGTGCACATGATTCATTAGCCAGTTATTTTATTGCAACAAAATAAGTGCATCTTATTTTAATAATGCACTGTTTTAGCTCAATTTGAATATTCAAACTCGCACCCGAGTTTTATGTTGTCTTTCAACGAAAGCCATGTGATTTAAGGAGGATATTTGTAGGTTTAGGGGCAGCAAGTTCTATACTTTATCAGATTCTCTATCAAATCCGCAACTTTAACCACTGTAAAGGTTTTCCCTGTTTAGCCAGTGAGGTTTGGAGCTAATGATCATGTCAGTGTCAGTGATTATATGAACATGGATCAAGACATCTAATAATATGCACCTCTTGCAGGATAGAGATGAGGGTGTGGTAGAAGATGATGTGGAAAGCGCACGTAGCAGATCTCTTTCAGGTGGTATTTTTCCCCTGCTCAAAGTTGATCTTGACGAGACACCCTAATCCCTATGGGTATTCTCCTCATTTGTTCTGCGACCATCATTTCTTTTTTCCATTCCCAAAAGGGATGGTTGGTGTGTGATCCGTCCTTAGAAAGACCTTGGGAATCCCCGTTTTTCCTTCAAATAGATATTTCTTCGTCTTGTTACTAACTCTTTTAATGATATTGCAGTTTCTCTAAATAACAAGGTTACCTTTGGGAATAACTTTAGTGATCGGTCCAAGTGGAAGGTCAAGTAAGAGCTAGCTGAACTGTTAGTCTGTTACCATGTCTAATGTCAAATACTTATTTGGTTTATAATTTTTCTGTAGTCATTCTAAAGTCTCAAATCTGATAGGTCAATCGTCACACTCGCGTTGACACTTCTTACAAGTTCTCAAGCAATATTGATCGTGTGGTCTAAAAGAGCTGGGAAGTATGAGTATAGTGTGACAACAGCAAATTTCTCGGTGAGGAAAGTAATAGTCAATGTCAGATGAATATTGCTTATGTGCTTGTCGCTCTCCCTATCTTCTGAGGAGAGGCTTCAAAAGAAAAGCAGCCTTCTATGATATATTGCAGTTTAGCAGTCTGAGAATATTCTAACTTAAGACTGTGTAGTGTTCGCCTATGAAACAAATTTTGAGATTGTTTCTCTCTTCTTCATTCTAAGCAGTTATTCTGACGTTATTTTTTCCTCTGGGACCAGGTGGAGGCACTGAAATGTGCGCTATCCCTTGCAGCTCTTGCAAGAACATGGAGAAGTGAAGGGGTTACAGATGATAACAAGTAAGTATCATCCATGTCTAATATCAATCCCTCAAATTGCATTCTCTTCACCCTCTATACATTTTCACATATTTAGGGTGGGCGGGTGGGGGTGCTAAATTGTGTAGTCTGTATAGTTTAGGTAGAGTAAGCAAGCAGCAAGGTATTTTGTTACATCTTCAGCATCTTGCATTAGGAACAACTCAAGTTCTTCCTAACCGTCCAAAACAATTCATCAGGTTTTATAGTTAGTGTCATCCATTTGGTTAGGCTACTGCCCACGATACCTGCGAAGTGCAAGTGATTGATAGTAGTTCGTTTAGTGCACTAGTCCCAACAAGGGCATCTTATCTCTCCTTTCTCCTTGTAATGGTTGGCAAGTTTATATCTTGCTTATGTGTTTTAATTTGTATCCTGATTATTTGTTAGGTTGAGTACAACGCTGGATGAAGTAATTGTTTACCCCATCCCTGCAGCACTCTACCTAGTCAAGAATTTACTTCAGGTAAGCATATATATATATATATATATATATATATATATATATATATATATTATGTATGTATATATTATATAAAGAGAAGAAAGTGATTTTGGAGTGTTAGGATGATATAGAGGATTTTTTGTTATTTTGTGCAGTATTACATCTTCGCCTACGTGGATGCTCCCGGATACCAAATACTGAAGAATCTGAACATTATCAGTACCGGCGTGTTATATCGTCTCATTCTAAAGAAAAAGTAAGTTTTTAGTAACTGTTACATTTCATAATCGATGCTTGTTGAGTCTAATGTTTTAAAACACTATTCGTCTACGTTCATATTTAGTCTAGAACAAATACAGTGATGGTAATTTTCATTGTAAAAGGTTTCATACTAGAGTTTGTAGAGTCATTTGACTCTTTGAGCACTTGTTCATATCAGGTTAAGCGAGGTTCAATGGGCAGCTTTTGTTTTGTTATGTGCAGGATGTACTACTGCACAACTTAACCCTTCGTAAGTGTTATTTCTGTTTATAATACAGCTTTGGAGTTACTTTTTTCCTTTTTTTTTTAATTTATAATTTCTCTTTAAATATCTTTCATGTTTTCTTCAGTTCAGATCATGTTCTTCAAACTCCTCTCCAGGGTTGGATAATGGCCATAGTGAGTTCCCACTTATGCTCTTTATATGTCCAAGCAGGATAAGAGTTTTTGTTAGAGAAATCTTGAAATATGACGTGGTGCATTTTTGTTTTGCAGGTCATGGCACTTCTAAGTGGTTTTGCAGGAGTATACACAGAGGTATAATATTTAGCAAATCTGTCGTGATTTTATTGCAGTTTGTTTATTCAATCTGTGATATTCTTAAGTTTTAAAGATGGAGCCTCCTAGAAGGGTGGATAATCGTACTGTAACAATCCACCCTCTTGAAATTTAAGCTTGCTTGCATCAACTATCACTTCTGCCTTCTAAGATTTTGAGCGATGGAAATGTTGAGAACTTCAGAAGTTAAAATGACGGCATCAAGATTTGCCAAGAACTTCCTACAACAAATGCCATATGAAACTGAATAAAGGCCGAGTTATGTTCTTCATAATCAATGGTTGTCAAAAACGAAAAAAAGAAAAGCTAACGTTTCTCGTGGACATGGTGAAACCGATAACCAAAATACACTAAAGAAAACTACCAAGTGTTAAAAACTCCACCTTGTGAAATAGAGACTAAAGCACTTGATTCATTTTCTTTTCAACTATAAGATTTGGTATTCATTTTCGTCCCAAGGGTCTATTGTATTTCTGCAGGCTATAATTAAGAAGCGCCCTTCAAGAAATATCAATGTGCAGAACTTTTGGTTGTATGTCTTTGGGATGCTCTTCAACGCCATAGCGATTTTTGTTCAGGATTTTGATGCAGTCATGAATAAGTAAGTATGAGTACATTTTAATTACTGCAAGATGCAATCTTAGCAATTTATTTCACATGGAAATCACAATTAAATTTGTGCTATACAGTTATGAGCAACATAAAAAAAATTAAAAACATCTATTTTCGTAGTTTTTCTAATTCACAGTTTCGATTAGAAATTCCAGTTTATCATATTTCTTTCACGTTCTTAAATGTCTCGGTTTGTTTCTAATTCGGGAGTTTGAAAGCTCTCTGAGTGTAATGGATTCATCACAAAAGAGAAGAAAGGAAATACTGCTCCAAATAGTTAACTGCGGTTTTTGTTTGGATCATAATGCATGTACATTTTTTGAGTTCTGGATTTCAAGGTTTTGTGTTTTATATTTTTAGAACTATAAGATATACATCTTATTCGGATGCAAATGGTTTTTCTTCCCTTTTGATTAATTTGGTGTAAATGTAATATCTTATGCTTTTCTAGGGTAATTCTTGTGTTTTGGTATTCTCGTGATGAGCACTTCTCATTATCAAAGACATTTTTTTTCATTTTAAGATATAAAGAAAACTGTTGGAATTCCATATTCTGAGGGGAAACTCTAATGAGAAGTCCGACAGATTTATAATTGTTAGCTAACAACCAAAATCGGAACACATTCGTTTAGTTCCTGCATTTTTTTCTCCATACCTTCTTTTCGTGTTGCAGTTGTGTAAATTTATTTGTATTATGTTCAGGGGTTTTTTCCATGGCTACTCATTCATTACCACTGTCATGATTCTCAACCATGCCCTCAGGTATTCGCTATCAAGATTGCTGTTTTTAGACTTGATGTTGTTTCTCAAATCTAAGTTTATTGGCATGTATTATTGTATTAATACAAGTAAGAATATGTGCAGTGGCATTGCTGTATCAATGGTCATGAAGTATGCAGACAACATTGTTAAGGTAAGACTATCATTTCCCCCAAGTTGCGTTTGTATTCTTTATTTTATTTGATTAGTGAAAGAAGTCCTATTCTCTTAAGAACTCGAAAATAGCAGATAACTCTTTGAGTAAAAAATGGTGGAAAATGTATTGATGTGCAGGTGTATTCGACATCAGTTGCGATGCTTCTGACTGCAATTGTCGCGGTGTTTCTCTTTGGATTTCATCTTTCCCTAGCTTTCTTCCTTGGCTCAGTGTGAGTAGTCATTCTGAGTTTTATTTCACTGCTTCAATATCTAATGACAACTGTAAAATTTGATCGAGATTGTTCCGAAGTTGAAAATAACGGCAATCACGTCTATTTTGATTTCAGGGTTGTATCGGTCTCGGTGTATCTGCATTCGGTAAGTAAGATCCAAAAATAATTCTCAATTTTGTATGGTTACTGAAACAAGATTTATTTCTTTATAGTGCTTGAGGTCTAGTTTTGTGTGTAACACAGCTAATATGGTGGTGGGGAAGTTCATATTTGTAATCTTTTTATGTGCAAGTGGTCAAAGTACATCCATTTTTGTGCCTTAAGCTTTGATATATTTGTTATCATTTGTAATAACTTCTTTTAAGGAATGAAGTTTAATTTTGAATAGATAAGCAGCTGCATCTTACAGACTTATGTGGGAGGGAGAATGACCCTAACCCCCCCGTGCCCCAACTCAAGTGATTCAAGCCCAATATCTCCTTTCTATATCTCTTTTCCCCCACAAAATTGGTCATAAATTTTGGACTCATATTCTGTTGAAAAGGACATTTACCCAGCCCAAACACTAAATGAAATGTAGTTGAAATGTGAAGAATCAATTCTGTGTTGCAAGTTGAAAGTCAATAATGGAATAGTAAAGTTACAGACTTCTATAGACCTCCCTTTCTAGGCTAAGGTCAAAAGCAGACTACCATTCAAAAAAAAAAAAAGCAGACTCAGATCCACCCTTTTGTAGACCTTTAAATCATGACATATCAATGTTTAGTTGGCTTGTACGTTATTCAAAGATCTGACGCGTGGCGTCCAAATCAATCAGTTGGCTTCTTTGACAGGTCAATATTGACCAGTATTCTACTCAATAAAATACATTTCTTAAAAGTTTTATACTCCAGTTAACAAAAAAAATGTTTAAATGTGATACAAGAGGAAATGTTTAAATGTGATCCCATTTTTGTTATATGTATTCACATCTCCAGTTAACAAAAGAAAATGTATTCACATCTCCTTTGACTTCAACAAAGAAACTATGTAAGAAAAGCCCAAGATTTGGGCCCAAATACGAAAAAAAACCCACTCGGGAATAATAATGTAAAAAAAACCCAATTTTTAAACTGTTGGCAACACTTTTGAAACTATTACAACACTTTTGAAACTGTGACAACATATATAATTATATGTGAACAAAAACAAATTTGTTCATACATTTACAAAATTGTTGAGAGCAAATACAAAATTGTTGAGAGCAAATTGTGTTTTGTTCAGAAATTTTCATAAATGTTTTGTAATTTCAAATTTTGGGTTTTTTTTTGCATTATTATTCCGGGTTGGGCTTCATTTGCTATTTTGACCCGAATTTTGGGCCTTATAATTTTCCTCTCTTCAACAAAATACCCTTGATGTGAGTGGATTGCATATGGAGTATCTACATAACAAATGACATGTTTTGGTGCCATGTCATAACTTTGGTTTATAAATTTCGGTCGTCCGTCAGAATAACTACCCACTCCCTGTAAACTCTCTAACTATTTTTCTTTCTTTCCTCTTTTCCCCCTTCAAACAACTCAATATAATCTCGGTTATTATTTTTAATATATTTTTATTACTTCAATATCTGTATAAGACTAAAATATTTGATAACTTTGTATGACATAAATATAGAAATTTCCGTACCCTACGGGCACGGGGCATACCCTAGTATTTAAATATTTCTTCCCTCTTTTGTTGAGGTACTAGGGTATATCCCGTGCCCTAGGGCACGGACACTTGTATCAATCAAATGTTACGAAATTTATTGTTATATTAAGAGAGAGAGAGAGAGAGATTTTTATTAGTTATTATTTTTTTGTATTATTTTTTTGTTTCTTTTCTCTTTAATTACTTATAATTTTATTGAGAGAGAGAGAGAGATTTTAATTTCTTTTTTAACCCTTGAAATTTATTTTGTTTCTTTTTTCTTAAATTAAAATTTTTATTTCTAAGAAGGAAAAGATCATTATTTTTTAATTGGTAACTTTATTTCTACGAAGGACTATAATCTAAATTTTGAGAAGGGCTTCTAGACAATATCCTTTATTAAAAAAGGATGTTTGTCCCAGTCATCGTTTTCCCTTCTGTTTTATATAATAGATGTCCGTCCAAGTCTTTTTTTTTTTCGAGAAATCGATTATGATGAAAGAGGCTTAAAATCCGACAAATTTATTATATTATTTACTTTATATATTACCTAAATTATATGGGTTAAATCTTGATGGTAAACTGCTTCCACCAAGTCGATCTCACGACTTCATGGGTTTAAGAGGGGTGTACGACCGTTACATCAAAGGGTGTGGACTTCCATCCAAGTTAATCAATCAAGAAAATGACCAGGGGAAATTTTAAACGGGGGATGTGTTTTAAGTCCAAAATCGCATGATCAATGAGTCTAGAGACCAAAGATAATCTGAAATAGAAAATAAATCCACTCAAAGTAAATTACATGTCTATCCTCTCATTCTCTTTTACTGCCTAACCTATCCTAAGTTAAAAAAAATAACCTAAAATAATATATGCCATAATATTTAGAGATTCATTAAATGATTTCCTCAAAAACAAACTTTCCTTCCGGAAAAATAGTTGCCTTTACCGTTTAGCAGAATACTTTCTTTTATATTTCTAGTAGAATTGGGAAAAAGCAAACCGAAGAGAGAGAGAGAGAGCATCGTCACTTTCGAATATATGAACTAGGTTTTGATTTCATTCATCATCGGCGCCCAAATTAAACCGAGTGAAAAAGGTGAAAGCATCGAGTGGGAGAGAGAGAGAATCGATTGGTGGTTTCATTCATCATCTACAGTAGTGAAGAGTAAGAAAAAACAAACGTTAAAATAAAATGTTAAAAATGTTGTTAGACTCGATAAGATTCTACCAGCATAAAATTTTATTAGAATCAACCTATTGTAACAAATTCATATCAGATGGTAACAGAATCAAGAAAATGCTAGTAAAATACTGAAAATGTAACAAAAATAATTTCACATAATATATTTTAATTACTAAAAAGTATTTGTTAACCTATTGTAACAAATTCATAAGATGCTAGCAAAATATTCTTGTTTTTTAAACTACTGTGTTCAAATTTATTCAACCGATGCTAATAGAATGTAAAAGTTGCTATTAGAATCAATAAGATGTTAATTAGCTAAATAGTATTTGCTTTTTAAACTACTTTATCAAACTCATTCATCAGATGCTAGTAGAATGTAAAATATGCTAGTAGAATCAGTAAGATGCTAGCAAAATAGTTTGCTTTTTAACCTCACAAAAGAATTTGTAGATGTTTAATTGGATCGAGGTAGAGATAAAAAGCAAATCACAAATTCATACTTTCTTGAAGTTCAAAGAACATCGAGTTACAAAGAGAGAAAATCGTTTTTGGGAGAGAGCATCTCGTTTTAGGTAAATAGTGGTTGAATTGGTAGGTTAATTTAGACAAATATCAGTTTTGGAAATAATATATTTACTTGAATTCAAAGAACATATAGTTACAGAAAGAGAAACTCGTGTTTGGGAGAGAGAGAACTAGTTTTAGGTAAATATCCATTGATTTGGTAGGTTACTTTAGAAAATATAAGTTTTGGAAATAAAGATTAACATTAAATATCCACCATAAATATTCTTTCATAAAATTACTAAAAAGTATTTGTTAACCTATTGTAACAAATTCATAAGATGCTAGCAAAATATTCTTGCTTTTTAAACTACTATATTCAAATTTGTTCAACCGATGCTAATAGAATGTAAAAATTGCTATTAGAATCAATAAGATGCTAGCTAAATAGTATTTGCATTTTAAACTACTTTGTCCAATTCATTCATCAGATGCTAGTAGAATGTAAAATATGCTAGTAGAATCAGTAAGATGCTAGCAAAATAGTTTTCTTTTTAACCTCACAAAAAAATTTGTAGATGTTTAATTGAATCGAGGTAGAGATAAAAAACAAATCACAAATTCATACTTTCTTGAAGTTTAAAGAACATAGAGTTACAGAGAGAGAAAATCGTTTTTGGGAGAGAGCATCTCGTTTTAGGTAAATATTCATTGAATTGGTAGGTTAATTTAGACAAATATCAGTTTTGGAAATAATATATTTTCTTGAATTCAAAGAACATATAGTTACAGAAAGAGAAACTCGTGTTTGGGAGAGAGAAACTAGTTTTAGGTAAATATCCATTGATTTGGTAGGTTACTTTAGAAAAATATAAGTTTTGGAAATAAAGATTAACATTAAATATCCACCATAAATATTCTTTCATAAAATTTATGGAAAGAATAATTGTATTAACTCAACCATTATAAACCTTTGGTTTACCAATGGTTAAAAAATATTTATGAAGGGGCAAAATTGAGAGAAAATTAAAAGATTGATGCATGGGGCCCACCAAATAGTGAATTTTTGGACTTATTTTACATTTTTGGTTTATTTTGGTTTTATTTTATTTATTGATTTAGGAGTGGATATATGACTAATTACCCCCCTATTTTTGGACCTTAAACTCAAAAATCCAATTTTAAATGCACTCACCATTTTGTTATATACATAATACACTCACATCTTAGGTATTAAAGGAGATGTGAGGATAGCAGGTAGAAATGGAAGCGTATATATAATTTCCCAATAACCTGTCGTTGGTGCGCCGTTATGGTTTCCCATTTTCCGTGGGCCGGGCTTGAGGCTGCAGCCTCGGCCTGTTTAGGGGAAGAAGGGATTAGACAAATTGTGAAGGGTAAAATACGTAATTTATCTAAAACCCTAAAGTGGCGCTTTTTACAAATCTCTATATTGGTAAATTTAAGGCGCATATCTAAAGTTCTACTCGCGCCCCTTTTCCTCACAAATCTCCTCTAAAAATTGTCATGAGGATGCGCTAATATCACTTTAAGGGGCAGCTTTAAAGTTAACCTTATTTAAACCCCATCTTCTCCTACCTCTCCCTCTCCGTCGTCCTCTATCTAGATCTCGATCGGCAGGTATCGTCTCTGAAACCCTAACTTGTTCATTTTTCTGTAACTTCATTTCATCCTTCACCAATCTAGAGAGATAAAATATAAATACACGTATGTTTTTTAAGCAGCATCAATCGTTACTTGTTTGATTCTTGAAACCACCATTATTGATCTAAACTAGTAATTTATCATTTCATCGAGTGGTTTCATTTGTTCCTTCATATTGATGGAGCTACTCCATCTTGTAAACCCTAATTGACGTGTATTAAGCTGGTGATGTAGTGTTAAGAATGATATTTAGTTGTTTCTTAACACGTCCCATACCCAGCTATAGTTGTTTACCCAGTCTTAGCCCACCCCGGACAATGCCCTAAATCTCATTTCTATCTTATGCAGTATTGTCACTGTCAAGACTGGGAAACTACTACCAAATCTCATCTTAAACTTCATAGTAATTCTTTATCTTTTTTACAAATTTTCATCTCTTTTGTTATGAAACTAAAGTTTCATCCATACTTAGTCATGTGTCTACCTCAAAAAAATAAATAGTAGACACAGTGACAAGTTTGGGATATTGAATTTTTTGAATGGTGTTCGTCGTTGCAGACGTGGTTGCTTCTTAATGCTCATTCCTGCTCCATTCGAACCCCACATTTTCTCTACACAGATTTTCTGTTTATTATCTACATTTTCATTGGATTGTTCCCGGGATCTTAATTTTGGTGGTCTAATAATATAATTAGGAGTTTGTTGCTTACCAGGCTTAGTCATGTGTTTAATTTGATAAAGTGGTTCACACAGTTACAAGCCTGGGATATTAATTGTGTACGTCGTTGCAGACATTTTGATGATTTGATTCTAATGCCTGTTCCATACGTCCCCCACACTCTTTACTACTATTTGTTTATTTCTATTCAATAGTCTCAATAGTTTGTCTTCAAAATCAAAACACTCTTGCTTTGAGAAAATTTGTTCTTCATCTTGTTATGCTTAATACACATGAAAATCTTTGTCCTTTTGATGTTATTCTTGACATATTTTTCTGGGCTTGAGCTACAACTGTATAAATTGAGTTGTTTAGACTCTTCCGTGAGCTGCAATTGTTTATTTGATCATTGCCCTATTATATGAAAAATATTATTGCTAATCCAGGCTTAGTCATGTGCTTAACTTTGATAAAGTGGTTGACACAGTTACAAGTTTGGGATATTAATCATGGGTACGTCGTTGCAGGCATTTTGATGCTTTGATGTTAATACCTGTTCCATACGTCCCCCACACTCTTAACTAGTTAATTGTTTCTATTCAATAGTCTCACTAGGTCGCGTGCTTCAAATCAAAACCAAGTTCGTATGAGTACATTAGTCTTTTATCTTGTTATACTTAGTACCCATGAAAATCTTTGTCCATTTGGTGTTATTCTTGACAATTTTTTCTGGGCTTGAGCTACAACTGTATAAATTGAGTTGTTTAGACTCTTTGTGAGCTGCAATTGCCTATGTGTGATGATTGCCCTATTATATGAAAAATATTATTGCTAATCCAGGCTTAGTCATGTGCTTAACTTTGATAAAGTGGTTGACACAGTTACAAGTCTGGGATAAAAATTATTGGTGCGTCGTTGCAGGCATTTTGATGCTTCCATGCTTATGCCTGTTACATACGCACCACACACTCACCCTAACAAAAAGTAAACAAATCATGTCAGTTGAGTTGTTAAGTCTCTTTGTCAACTGCAAATCTGAATCTTTTTTTATCATTATATTATAATTATTTTGCATGGTATTTGAGATGTTATTGAGAATCCTCGTCTCAAGCTACCTTTTGGTTATAACGCATTGCACATTTCTATGACAGGCTGAGTGGCAAAATTAGGATTCTTGGAAGTAAAAAATGGTGAAGTTCTTGAGACCGAACAAGGCTGTTGTAGTTCTTCAGGGTCGGTATGCAGGACGCAAGGCTGTGATCATTCGTTCTTTTGATGAGGGAACTCGTGATCGTCCTTATGGTCATTGCCTGGTTGCAGGGATTTCGAAGTACCCAAAGAAGGTGATCCGAAAGGATTCAGCTAAAAAAACAGCAAAGAAGTCTAGAGTGAAGGCCTTCATCAAGCTCGTTAACTACAACCACATCATGCCCACCCGTTACACACTTGACGTTGATCTCAATGACATTATCACCCCGGATGTTCTTCAATCTCGCGACAAGAAGATTACAGCTGCCAAAGAGACTAAGGCTCGCTTGGAGGAAAGGTTCAAGACTGGCAAGAACAGGTGGTTCTTCACCAAGCTTAGGTTCTAAGAACAAATAGGAAAGAAGACTTTTATTGAACTAGACGTCTCCTTTGTTTTCTGCTTGAAATGACACCTTTTCTAGACTGCATTATGAAAAAGTATAGAATGTTGGATTTGTTTCATGTGAATTGGTCTTATTTCATTACTCTTCAAGTAGTGCATACAGGTTTTGATTCAAAATATCATTTATTTTGATTCTCTTTTTTTTTCAAATTTTAATAGCATTATATGTGCATGTGCTGTGAGCAAAAGAAAAACTATCATCTCAACAAAAAAAAAAAATGAAAAACTATCAGGATCCAACATTTATGTTAGTTGAATTAAGCAATATTGAGAAATTAGAACTTCTATATTTTTAGAAAAAATTTATGTTCATATTTGGAAAACAAAGATGCTCAAGTACTACACCAATTCATTTGTTAGGATTAGGACTCAAGCCAATTGTATAAAATTATAGGGTTATTTTGTGAGAGGTACTGGGTTGGATTTTACAAAAGGGGCATGACCATTTATTATTTTGCGAAAGGGTCATGGACTCTATTAACCGTTAAATAAATGTTAGATTTAACTTTCGCATCGCATGAACACTTAACTCGTTAAGTAGACGTAACAACGTTAACCCAAAGGAACACATTAAGTTCATCTTTCCATTTTTCTTTCTCCAACTTTCGATTTCCACCAGAAATGTTTAGGTGGATCATTTTGTTTGATCTAATAGTTTAAAAGAAATTCAAAGTTACGTTAATAGAAGTAGCTAACAAATTTTGAAAAATAATATTTTCACGGTCAATGTTATAATTTTTCACTTTTGTGAATTTAGTGGAGTTAGATTTAATGGTGTTAAATTTTAAACAATATAGCTAGAATAAACGGTGTTAAAACTTAACTGGTAAATACTAGTCCACGTCTCCTTCGCAAAATAATAAATAGTCATGCCCCTTTCACAAAACGTGGTACTTATGTACGACCATTTCGGAAAATAACCCAAAATTATATTGGTGACTAACACAACAACCACAATGGCAATTTTTTCTGATGTTAGCTTTGTACCTCAGTATTGTACCTCCATGGAAGACTATAGGAGTATGAAATGAGATATGGTATATATCGGACTGATCTAAGAAAAAAAAAAAAACAGTTACGCCAAAAAAAATTGGGTCCAATTACCAAATTCAACCCACAATAAAAGAAAAGATACAGCAAAACCCAAAAGCTTTTATAAAATCTAAAAAAACCTATATCAAGCCAAAATATATATATATAATATATATCTGATGTAGATTGTTGCGGAAGCGTAAAAGTAATGGAATCCACCATTTTTATTAAACTAAATTAATGAAATAAAGCTGATGAAATAACGATTAAACGATAAATAAACGAAGGACAACTGAAATAATTAAAGAAGAAGATGCAATCAAGGAAATTTTGTATTGATGATTCAATTCAATACCTAACAAGACAGACTGGACTTCTCTATTATAGAGATTAGACTTTTCTAGATAGACTCAAATAAGGACATAAGATACTATTAAATTACTTTCCTTGATTGCTATTACTCTAAATATGGAAACCCTAATTACTAAAATCTGGAAACTACGCTAATGTAGTAACCTGGCCGTTAGGTCCACTAATGTTCTGGCCGAGAGGCCCACTAAGGAGATGGCCGCCATCATACTCCCCCGCCGAGGAAAAACTTGCCCCCGAGTTGGTGTCGTCATAAAATGGACCGTCCAAGTAATACGGATATATATCTGCGATGTGGAAGGTAACATTGGCGACGATTTTGAAGGCAATCCTTAGTTTTCACTTTACGCGAGATTTGCCGAAAAGTTGAAGAAGACAAATAAGGACCATAAGACCAAATATAATCGGAATTGTATGATGCCAAGGTACTTCCAAAAACAGTAATAGTGCATAAAAGTCCAATAAATTGCGACATTGCCCGTCATCTTTGAGTTTGATGAAAGAAACCACATATACTACCTTTTTTGTTCTTGGAAAAACAATAAATGTCGTCCTCCCACACCAAACGTATAAGACGGGGTTGTTAAGATTTTGAAAATACCGTATTCCACCATCTTCGAATACAAGGAGTGAAAATACCACATCCTTCTCGATGGAACAATTAGCCTTGAAATCTTTGAACCACTTTATTACTTGAACAATCTTCACACATTCATCTTCGTGATGATAATAAACTGAGATTCCCACATGAATTTTCCAGGCCGTAATTATCGTAGCCAAATCAACACACAAAATCAAGATTGCACCCGAAATAAATAATGTATCAAGAACTAATGTCTGATGGACTTCTCAAATGAACGGACACAATCGAGTAGGTGAATAACCTTTAAGGGACATTATATCGAATACGTGATGGGTGAATTCCCGTTGGTTCCGTGAATACAACCAAGAACTTGTAAGTAGTTCATGCTCATGAGGAGATAAAACCATTCCCTTCTTTTGAACCATCTCAATTTTTTTTTATTTTAGCAAATATATTCTCAGTATCATCAATCAGGCCAATTTTTTCACAACCACGAATTAAAGATGCAAAAACATAACCATCGACATGAAACCAGATACATGTATGTTCTTTAAGAGTTCAAGAGCTACCAAAAGCTTCCCTTTGTCGATCAATGTCTCCATGAAAATCCCAAACTCTCTTCATCATTGACAAATCCTTTTCGGAACAGAGATTCTACTTCGTAGACCATGTCTTCTTTCATTAATAGAGAAAGCAAATTTCTGCATAATGATACACTAGGTTTATACCCAACTCGCATCATCTCTTTCATAATCGCCCAACAAAGCTTTAATGCCTAGCCTCCTAGAAAATGCTCAATAATGCGCTGTAGAGTTCTTCGTCTGCGAGAACTCAGTTCTCTTTTATTCCTAAAAACAATTTCATTGCTGCCTTTGAATCTCCATTCACTCTATAAGCATCCATAGAGACCCCAAACTAGTGTTTTGCTGAGTGAAATAACTCAGCAAAACATGAGTGAAATAACCGGAAAAAATTTCATTTTCGATCAACATAGACTTGTTTTGAATCTCGAAAGGAATCCCAGTCTAAACGTGAAAAAAATTTCCAGCATTCAAGAAGAGAAATATCTAAAAAAAAATTATTTGTTTCCCTATTCTTGAGGCTCTAAATACTAGCTGATGTAGATTGTTACGAAAGCATAAAAGTAATGGAATCCACCATTTTTATTAAACTAAACTAATGAAATAAAGCTGATGAAATAACGATTAAACGATAAATAAACGAAAAACAACTAAAATAATTAAAGAAGAAGATGCAATCAAGGAGATTTTGTACTTGATGATTCAATTCAATACCTAACAAGACAGACCAGACTTCTGTTTTATAGAGATTAGACTTTTCTAGATAGACTCAAATAAGAACATAAGATAACTATTAAAGATACTTTCCTTGATTGCTAGGACTTTAAATATGGAAACCCTAAATACTAAAATTTGGAAACTACGCTAATGTAGTAACCTGACCGTTAGGCCCACTAATGTTCTGGCCGAGAGGCCCACTAAGGAGATGGTCGCCATCAATATCTCTATTTTTTTTGTCCCCATCTTAATACAAACCAATTTATCCCTAATTTCCATTTTGACCTTATATATATATATATATATATATATATATATATATATGTAACCATCTAATAATTTCAACTTTTATCTTCCCTTTACTTCCATTAACAAGAAACAAGTCAGTCTTCATCTCTTATATTGCTGATCAAGACACCAACTGAAATTTTATACGACACGTTAAAACCATTCCACACAATTCTCCCTTTTATATAAATGTTGCACCGGGACCGTCCCGGTGCGCGACGAATAGGAAAGTTCATTGAAAATCAAATAGATCGTCTATCTTGTAATACCATTGAATACACTGAATATGCTCTCTTTCATTACTACTTTGCTAAAATGTACGGTTTTATTTTGATATTACCTCTACTAACATTGTATCTGTGTCAGATTATATTATTTCATGGAAAGAATTGGATAACATCATATGTACCAAGAATGACATACACTTCTTTACTATTTTATAGTTCATCTATAGAGCTCGATCCGACTATTACTTTCAAAATATCCCCACATCATGCTCACACGTAATCAGACAAATTCTAACCATCCTTAGGATCTTATAAAATTGATAATGATGTCTCATTTACTAATATTACCTAATTGATAATGCTAACTTCATTATGGCTAAAACATCAAATCTTAGAGAAAGAACCGGTGAAGAGGGTGTAGCCAAGGCTATTTTATGAGGAGTTAGATGGGAAACAAAAATTAACATAAACACATCATCATCGTAAGCGACACCAAAAACTTAGTCTAGCATTTTCATGATGCTTGAAGAACAATCCAATGGCAGTCCGTAATACATATTCAACGAGTACAGAAATTAATTCCACGATTCAGTAGCATCAGGTTCTCCAACATCAACAAAGCAAGCAATAAACCAGCTGACAAGCTTCCCTGATTAGACCAAGAAAAAGCAGGGCATGCAATAGATTTTGGAAATGCGTACACTGTGTGTTTAATTTCTCATATATATCGTAAGGCCGCTATTTTGGGATAATACAAACTTCTTCCCTATTCTCCCCCTCCCACCACCGCCATCAACTCCAATGCCACCATCGTTCCAACTCCAATGAAGATCTGAATTTAAGTCATTGTTTATGTAGCTAAATTCTGTTTTATATAACTATATTAAATCAGATTTGCACATTCAAGTTTTAACATTTTGTTTTTTTTGTGTTTTTTTATTCAATGAATTTATATGATCCTAAGAGACTAGGAATGGCTTCCGGGAGTGATAGTAATAAGGGCATTGCTTGGCAATGAGGGGAATTGAAAGACCCTAATAACATAAGGGTTATTACATGAAAATTGTGTGCTAAGAGAATGCATAGAGGGATTACTCGATTGAAGGAACATATTACGCAAAAGTCAAAACAAGTAGCGGCAGATCCTAAACAACCATTGGGATCATCAAAAAAATTCAAAACTTGGTGAAAGGAGAATAAGGATAAAAAAATGGAATTAATGAATGAATTCTTTGACAATGAGAACCTGCGGTGACTAAAGGAGATGATGAAGTCGAAGAAGTAGTTGAAGTACAACCTACAAAAAAAATTGGAAGTAGCAAGTGATGTTAGAGCTCTCAAGGATAAATATATGAAGCCTTATTTTGATAAGATGAAGCAAACCGCACTTGAGCAAATTAATCCTATTAAGGAAAAGTTGAAGTAAGAAGTTGGAAAGCAATTACTGGATGGATGTTAGAAGCGGGATTCGATTCAATGTGGTGCATTATAAGAGCTTCCAAGAAACGATTCATGCAATTGAGGAATATGAAAGAGGTAAAATAATTTCATATTTAAATTCAATATAAAAACTACATCATATATAACTCGTTAACATTTATAAGTTAATTGTACTTACTTTTCGGTACCATCTTACCATCAAGTACCGACTAACTTATTCGATAATCACTTAGAGAAAGCGAATAAATTTATTAAGGACTTTAGGTCACACTGGTTGACATATGGATGTTCTATAATGTTAGACGTTTGGACAAATAGTAAAGGGTGAGCATTGATTAATTTTTTAGACAATTATTCGAAGGGTACTGTGTTTTTGAAGTTTATTGATGATTCTGATGAAATTAAGGATACAATTAAATCGTTGGAGAAATGTCTGATGTGATTGAAGGTGTGGGACTTAATATTATACTTCAGGTAATCAATTGATTTTTGAATACTTTAAAGTTTAATCCTTATCCGAGTAACGAATTAAAAGGTGAATTTGCTACTTGCGTGAATTTTAAACTGGCGGGTTCTTTGTTAGAAGAGAAATATCTGAAATTGTATTGCATACCTTGTGTGGAACATTGCATGAATTTGCTACTTCAAGATTTGTTAGAAGATAAATATCCTCGTCTACAAGTTCCATTTGAGTACCCGATCCAGAAGGAGTAGAAGAAGTAGACTCCCTCATTGATTTGCTCCTCGCTCTTGGCCCTATATCAGTCACCCCTTGAGCCGCTCAAACTTGTTCCCATGTGAGGGTGTCGCCGGCATGAACAAAATTTTAAAGTTCTTCCTCATTAGGAATTACCCATTCATCATTGTCGTCAACATCCCTTAGAATAATAGGATCAATTCTAACATCTCTCTTTGGCCCAATAGCATTGTCCCTAGCAAAATTTCGAACTAGGAACTTTCTATGGTATTGTATCAATATAATATCATTCAACTTTTGTTGCGAGAAGCGATTCCTCTTCTTTGAATGCACCTTAATAAACAAGATTATAAATTAATGAAAAGAAATAAGATTATAAATTGAAATATGAATAAGACTAGAAATTGAAATACTACTTACATTATCAAATGCACCCAATTTTGCTCACATGGTGAAGCACTACATGTTTGACTCAAGACCTTCTTTGCAAAATCATACAAAATAGGCTACCCCCCCCCCCCCCCCCCCCCACCATATTGCGTCCACCATTGATCTGCGCCATAAAGAAAAAAACTTATTGCTACATAAGTACAAAAAAAGTATAACATAATGAAGAAAACTCATATGGTTCCATCTTGTCGACTAACTTCAGTGCCAGTGGTTTTGATAGGCCACTTCCATCTCTATAATGGAGCATTTCAATTTGCATTTCCTCAATCTTATCAACATCTATTAATTTATGACTGACAAGTTATACACTGTTCATGACTTGATTGGTCTCAACTTTTTCCAACCTTGATCATAATAAATTGTCGGATTCGGATAATACGCGGCTCCATGCAGTGGATGTTGAAGTTGATCAACCCATCTTTCATCAATAATACCCCAAACTTTCGCACATGCAATGTGGTCATCTCCAATGTTCTTCTTGATCTGCTCCTTTGCTCTAGACATCGCCTCGTATATGTAGCCCATACTCGGTTTTATCTCAGTGTCCACCAACCTGAAAACATCAACAAGTGGTGCCAACACTCGACTTGCAAAAATTACATTTGCCCAAAATGTACTTTTACCTACTATCCTTGCACATTTCAGTCTATCCATTTTTTTTTGCAAAATCTAATTTTCTGAATTGTTCGCTTACAAACAATGTTTGTATAGCACACCTATTCATATGAACACTCTTCAGAGTATAAAAAGCAGTGGTGAATCTAGTAATGCATGATCTATGCAACTCTTTCTCGAGAGTAAGTTTCCTCATCATGTTTAATACTCTAACATGGTTATATATAAACCCCACAACATATTTGAAATCAGCTAAAACACTCTTTATCTTCGGTAAATCATCATCAATATTCTGAAGCATTAAGTTCACACAATGTGCAGTACCAAAACATACGAGGATGTTCTTCCACTAACTTCTTGCCTGCTAATTTGTAATTAGCAGCATTATCGGTAATAAACTACAAAAGAAAAGTATAGTAAGATTGTAAGAGCAAGAGTAATTAAAGATGATATCGAATGAAGTAATAATAATCCAAAAACATACTAGAACAATGTTTTTCTCTCCTACAAATTTAATCACATCATTAATCATGCCCACAATGAGATTCGAATCCTTAACATACTCAGATGCACCAATGGAGTTCAAAAAAAATGTTCCTTTCAGACAACTCACTAAGAAATTAATCAAACACCTACGTTTTCCATCAGTCCAAAATTCTGACATTATAGTACATCCAAAGCTCTCCCAATGTTTTCGAAAAGACTCAACATAGGTGTTTGTTTCCTTCAACATCTCCTTGACCATGGTTGTTCTAATATGGTAGACAGAGGGAGCTGGCATGAATCTTCCATATTCTCCAACTGAATCTGTAAAGTCTTTGTAGCTATCCAATTTTAAAGCATTAAAAGAAATCCCAGCCTCATTTGTCCAAATGGCATATTTCTTCCAAGACTTGTGTATCAACTCTATTTTATGAGGATTGTTTCTATCTAGAGTGTCTTGTTTCATTTTCTTAGCATCAGACTTAAAATAAACATCCATAGAACCTCTAACATTGTTTGCTCTCTTTTAACTCTTTCCTTTAACATTAACAGTATTTGATTCCTTCGCCAATACTTCACCCTCATCTTCGACATCTTCATCACATCCCTCATCATCATCATCACCCAAAACCTCATGGTTTCGAATGATTTTACTAATTCTAGTCTTTTCGATTTTTTCTTTCCATAGTTATCCATTTGTTCTTGGATTTTGTTCTTTATCTCAATAGTAACTTTACCACATGGTAAAGTATTTCCTTTCTTGCCAACATGTTGTTCCTTAAGTCTACAGATTCCTCCTGACAACTTCTTCTCACATAACTTACACCATACCAAATTTTTGTCATTAACATTCCTACATTCTCCCCATTCCCATGCTATGTCTATGAAATTTCTTTTCACCAGAGCAACACTACTAGCATCAGCAGATCCAATACTCGTAGAATTCATCGCTCAAGGACTTTATTATTTAAAATTAACCAAAAAAGGAACAAAATCAATTCATTAAGAGTATAATATGAGTTAATTCCTATATGGCCCCCTACTTTGTGACCAGCTTCCTTTATGACCCCCAAATTTCTGTAAATTCAAATATGGCCCCCTATTTTCATGGAAATGTCATAACTACCCTTCCCCTTAATATATTTTCAAAATAAAATTAAAAACAAAAACCTAAATTCCACCTCACTTCCCTCTCCACCACTCATCTCTCTCCACGTCACCTCTCTCTCTTTCTCCAACTCACCTCACTTCCGGCCGGCGACCTTCAAACTTAAAAAAAAAAAAAAAAAAATTTCACTCACCTCTCTCTCTCTCCAAGTCAGCACAATCATGAAGGTCGCCGGCCGGAAAATTTTCCGGCCGGCGACCTTTAAACTTAAAATTTTTTTTTTTTTTTTTTCACTCATATCTCTCTCTCTCTAAAAATTCCGGCGAAGGGGGTTTCCCTTCGCCGGAATCTGGTCTGTTCTTCAACAGATCTGGTCTGTTCTGTTGAAGAACAGAGAACAGACCGGTCTGTTTTTCAACAGACCAGATTCCGGCGAAGGGAAACTCCCTTCGCCGGAATTTTTAGAGAGAGAGAGAGATGAGTGAAAAAAAAAAAAAAAATTTATTTTTTTTAAGTTTGAAGGTGGCCGGCCGGAAAATTTTCCGACCGGCGACCTTCATGAGAGTGCTGACTTGGAGAGAGAGAGAGAGGTGAGTTGTAGAGAGATGAGTGGTGGAGAGGGAAGTGAGGTGGAATTTAGGTTTTTGTTTTTAATTTTATTTTGAAAATATATTAATGGGAAGGGTAGTTATGACATTTTCATGAAAATAGGGGGCCATATTTGAATTTACAGAAATTTGGGGGCCATAAAGGAAGCTGGTCACAAAGTTAGGGGGCCATATAGGAATTAACTCGTATAATATCACCAAAAATCAGACTTTAACCCACAAAATAAGTTCATTATGAGTATAATATCACAAAAAATCAGACTATAAACCATAAAATCAGTCCATTACGAGTATAATATCAACCCTAAACCCTAAAATAAGCTCATTATGAGTATAAAACAGTACAAATCATACCCTACACTCTAAACTCTGATCATTACAAGTATAATACACTAAAAATCAAACCCTAAAATCAGTTCATATTATGAGTATAAATCACTATAAATTAACCATTACAAGTCAAACCTAATTGTTATACAACATTAATGAAGTGTAACAACTCAAACTTAACATCAAAATCAGTTTATATAGAAAAAAACTCAACTTATGATTTCTTGAAAGAGAAAGAGTTGTAAAAAGAAAAATGGAGAAGATAGTGAGAGAAACTTACTTGGAATCAAGTTTGGAGAAGATAGCTTGAAAAAGTACTTCAATGGTGCTTGATTGGTGTTTGGAGAAGAGGGAAGAAGATAAGATGGATGAAACCCCAGTCGTTCTCGGTTTGAAGAATGAAAAAAAAAAAGCAAAAACATATCTGCTACTATAAAGCCTGATTGACCCGATTAGTCGACCCGACCCTAGTCGGGGCGAGTCGGAGTTTTATTGATAATAAGTCCCGACTAGGGGTCTGGTCCTTAGTCGAGGCGCCACTATGGCGACTGACGCCTAGTTTGGGACTAGTCCCGACTTTTCAACATAGCCAGAGATAAAAGCGGACAATAACCAAAGGTAAAAGATTAATAACTTTTATCTACAATCACGGAAGAGTCCTTAAGTTGATGCGCGAGTTGATGAATGGAAGAGAATTGCATATATATATATATATATATATATATATTATATATATATATCTTGTGTAACAAGATTTGTTACTTCCTTTTATACACTTAAAAGCATCTATCCAAACAGGAGTGTAATACAAATTATGTTGTTCGCGACAAACAAATGTCTTAACTCGAATTATGGAAAGAAGGTCGTTGGAGAAAGAATGATGACATTAGTTACAAAAGATTAGTTTTGGAATGACGTTCTTTTTTCATGACTGTAGCTTGATAACTTTTATCCACAAGCATGGAAGAGTCCTTGATTTGATGCGTGAGTTGATGAATGAAAGCGAGTTGTATATATATATATATGTATATAATATCTCATGTAACAAGATTTTCTACTTTCTTTTATACTCTTAAGAGCATCCATCAAAATAGGAGTGCAATACAAATGTTGTTCACAACCACCAAATGGCTTAACTCAAATTATGCAAAGAAGATCGTTGAAAAAAGAATAATGACATTAGTTACAAAAGATGAATATTGAAATGAATTTCTTTTTTCATGTCTAGTGATGGCTCTATTTGTTGATGTTGTTTGTTCGATAGGTACCGAACAAAAACCATGTATAGGTTATCTTTTTAAAACGATAAGTAAAGTTAAAGATAAAATCGAAAATCACTTGGGGGTAGATTTGAAGAACATGACAGTGAAGATTTTTGAGATGGTTCACAAGAGGCGGGATAATCAGTTTCACCATTACTTGCATGCAACTAGATATTACTTGAATCCCACTTTTTTATGACATTCTTCGGCATGATATAGAGATATATGCAAAATATTTAAAAATTAGGAAGGGATTACATAGAGTGGTCGATAAGCTTGTACCTAATCCTAAAGCGCATGATCAAATTTTAATGAATTAAGGAAGTATAGAGACAGAAATGCCATATTAGGCTCGCCTCCAACCGTGAGAGCAAGAAAAATACCATGCCTCGTAATTTTTTATATTAAATAGTCATAGTAATACTAATACTAACACTTTCAAACTTTTCATAATGACACAATATTATAAAAGAGTGGCGGTCATCTTTCCGTTGAGACGTTCTAGCGCTTACAAAGTTTGTAATGACGGCATCTATCTTAACATGCAGTGCATCACCATGCGAGCGAAATTGGTGCATTTGATCATGTAAGAATCATATTTCAAATTCATTCCAAGAATATGATCTAATTTTAACATTTATGTCAAACTCATCTGGAGAAGAGAAATAAATTTACACAATAAAGATTGAATGACGTTGTATTTGTTCAATACAACAAAAGACTAGAATGTAGGTGTAACAACCAAATTAAGTATGATCATGAAGAGGATGATTATCCTATTTTCTTGCAGGAGTTGGATAAAGACGGCGAGTGGATTAAGCCGTCAAAGGATGACGATATGGGTGATGATTGGGGCATGTCTTAGATAGGCAATTGTGATGCAACTAGGGTTAGTGAGTTTTGAAGGATATAGTCCTTCAGTCTGAAGGAGATGTCCTTCCGGAAGAGTGTCCTTCGACCAAGGTGGCAATGCGTACAATTTGTCAGTTAGGATAACGATGACTTTATCTGGAAGATCATCTAGTCCGGTTTAATTAGGGGTCGTAATGCTTAGCTAGAAGTCGCTTACGATCGTCAGATCACTTTGGTAATCCGCGGCTAACATAGACCAGATCCTACAATGGGTTACACCAAAGAGTGGTAGCTGGATTAGAGAGAGTTGACTCATGAGAGCTTGCATATAGATGGATATGATCCAGTTTGATATTGCCAAAAAGATAGAAAGAATCGGGCTCGAAAGAGAAGCCCGAAAAGGTGGAAACCCCACTAATGGGGTGTCCAGATCAAACCCAGTAATGGGTTAATCTGAACCGGCCATAGTGTGGGAGTGGGCCAGCCAGGCCAAGCCCATTAATGGGCTTAAGTGGCCGGCCACACACCATATTAAGGGGAAACCCTAATTTCCCTTAAAAGGGTATTAAGGGAAATTCGAGTGTTTATCTTTTCTGAGACTCTTATTGAAACCTAATTTGAGTGAGACTCCTATTAGAGTTTCTTTATAAATGGGTCATTGGAGTTCAGAAAAAGTTGTTGGGATTTTTCTCAAGAGAAAACATCATCTCTCTCACAATATACAGTTAAGTAGAGACAGAGAGGGCTTTAGAGAAAAAGCTCCCAATCTATCTATGGAGTCAAAAGAAGAATGGTTCTTCTGCTCAACTTTCAATGGAGTTCTAACGGATAACAAAGAAGGGAGATCAAGTCACTTACTCGGGTGTCTCAAGTAGAGGAACTACATATGAAGCTCTCATCTTCGGGATAAAGGAGTTGGAATCTAATTCGAGGAAAGCAAATCCTGGTATTCTCTTTATGTTTCTAGTTCATTATTAGTTCATGCATATGATCTTGGATAACTAGTGTTAATCATATGATGATTGAGATTCCGCTTACAACATTAGTTAGATGATAGTCTTAGAGACATACAAAACCCTACAAGTTTAGCTACAGAAGGACAAGAGGCTATACACGTAACTCAAGTTGTCAACCTTCTTATAGACCATAAATAAAGACGATGAAAATCTTGATGAATTTAATCTTTGAGCTTTTCCATCGCAACACCGAAGCTGGGCCAATATAAAAATTGAAGATGATGGAAGCGAATTTGAGGGTGATAACGATTAATCGAAGCAACATAACTATATTAGTGCTAGTTATCAAACTTATTAGTAATTAGTTATTGACCTTACTAGTTATTAATTACTGAATACTCCCAAAGTATGAACTTCGTTGTTTACTTATTTTATTTGAACCAGGGAAATGAACAATGATAAGATTTTGTTTAAAATGAGTGATTGAAATAATTTTGTGTTATAGTTTGGGGAATCATGAGGTAATGAAGAGCTAGATAATTAAACTTAGTTCTTATTAGTTACTACTTAGTAGGCTATTAGCAAATATCTATACTTGGTGTCTCGGCCTTTAGCCGGACCGAGACCAACTACATAGATACTTTAGTTCTTATTTTTTGTTAAGTTATGTTATGTTTCTGTTCTTATTATTTTGTTACACAATTCCGACAGTCATTACCATTCCCTTCTTCTCTCTTCTTCTTCTATTCCCTTTCATTCTCTCTTTCTGCTTCCCTCTTTCTCTCTTTTTCATGCAATGGAAAACCTGAAGATTATACAGAGAAGAAAAGACTTCATTCAGTAAGCTCCATTACTTTTCTATAATGGTGATCAAATCAATATTGGTTTTGTTGAATTAGGGTTTTAGAATGATCACAAAGAAATTGAATCAGAGCTAACAAGATATTTGAAGAACCAAAATCTCAAATTAGTCAATATTGAACCTCATGATGATGAAGTATCAGAGAAAGATGGACAACCATTACTATAACCATATTCGAATGATACTTCTTCAACTTTTAATATAACTACTGGTAGTAGTACTATGGTTTCAATCTCTAATTAGAATTTACATGAACTTGAGAGGAAATTTGTTGCTTATATTCGTACTGATGTTTATGAAACAATGGGACGAGGGGAACTAGGTTTGAAGGAGAAACTTATGGTTGGATTAGGGATTTTAGTTCTATTACTGATTCGAGTAATTGCCGATTATGTGCAAGTTTTAAAGCTCCGAATCGAGAAGAAGAACAAGAAGATTTTCTTCACTTGGTTGGGCAGAGAAGGAATGTTATTGTTGGTTGCGGGAGGTTTCTTTGGAAGGTAATTTTATTGATATTTGAGAGAGGAAGAGAAAGGAGAAAGAGAAATGTGATAGAAAGAGATGAAGATGAGAAGAGCAAGAACTTTTGCGAAAATCGCCGCCAACAACATCAAATGAGGGCATGTTTGGAGAAATCTAATTTTTCAACTCTATAAAATTTTGTACTCCAGAAAGTTTTCTTGTTTTAACATCGCCCATACTGTTATTGTAATCTTCTTTACTATTAGTAATGGTCGCGATTTTGGGGAATAAAGAAAAATCTTCGGGCACAAAGACTTAGTCAATGAACATCTACTTAGGGGGCATATTCTTAAAAAAAATTTGACTTGATCAAACATTACCCCCAATCTTCATCTTCTCTCTCTTATGTTGCTCTCTTCAATTTCCTCCCTCGTTCTCTCTCGCTCTCTCTTTCTTTTTCTCGTTCTCTCACTATCTCTCTCTCATTCTCTTATTCTCCCTGTATCCCACGTACACAATTTTTCTCTTTCGTTCTCTTAATCTCACTATTTATCTGTCATTATTTTTCTCTCTTCATCTGTCACTGTGTTTGTCTTAGTATTTCTCTCTCGATCTCTATTTTTTCTCCCTCTCTCACACAGACACAGTTCCGGCGAAGGGGAGTGTTCACTTTGTCAGAATAAGACCTTAAGGATGACTTCTGGCGAAATCCCCTTCGTTTTAGACGGTGGAGGTTCCGACGAAGAAAACAATTCCCTTTGCCGAAGCTGTGTGAGAGGGAGAAATCATAAGATATAGAGATGTTGGGTGAGAGAGAGAAAATGACCTAGAGAGAAACATTGAGAGATAGAGAGAGATGGAGAAGGAAAAAAGAGAGAAAAAGAAGGACAAGAGAGAAAACGGGAGAGACCGAGAGAGAGGGTAGCAGTGAGTGGGAGAAGAGGAGAGAAGAGAAGAGAGGAGAGAGGAGAGAAAAGATGTAGGCAATGTTTGATCAAACAAATTTTTGGACTAAAAAAATATGTACGCGAAAATATATTCCATTATAAAAATAATAAAAAAACTTAGCCGGCTTATAAATTGAAAGAGGAAACAAACCCTAGCCCGCTTATAAAAGTTCAATGGATGATCTGATGTTTACACAAGGAATAGTTTCAGATTGGCAAGTAAGGCAAGTAATTGGAGGTCACTTATTACAAAAAGAAAAAGAAGTAATTCCCTGAGCTCTCTCAAATTTCAGTCGAAGGAAATGTCGCTGAGAATAAAGACGGTGGTAGATAAGTTCGTGAATGAGTTGAAAGAAGCTCTGGATGCAGACATACAAGATAGGATCTTGAAAGACAGGGAGATGCAAAGTTACATCCAGGAGAGAGAGCGTGAAGTCGCCGAACGTGAGGCCGCTTGGAAAGCCGAATTATCTCGTCGCGAGGTGCCAAATATTCTCTACTTCTTCTTTTAGTTGATGATTTTAGGGTTTTGATTGTTCTTCTATATGTTTGTTGTTTGAGATTGGTAATGGAACTGTCTGGAGATGATTACTTTCTGAGTCACCCACCTCTAATAGTACATGACTGAATTTTATACCTCCTTAGAAACCCCAATAGCTTTGAAATTGAAGAGATTCATTTTCATCAAACCCCCCCTTAAACCTAAAACTGGTTCTTTAGGATGGATTTACTCTATGTTCATGGTGAACTATTGACATGCCTATTGTCTTGGACATTTCTATCTAAACTCTAAATTATCTCTTCGGCAATTCGAATTACCACACATAAAAGAAGCCAATGGACCATTTATCAAGAAGCCAGCTTCATTTGTTAGCTTCTAATTGTGTTTCTACTACCATATATCAAACTAATCCGATGTACTTAGCACGTTTCTAATTACAATGATTAGATGGTTGATAAAATGCTTTTCCTTCGTCACTTTCACTTCCCTGCAGATTTTGATGTGTTTTCCAACTTAAACTACTGTTTCCTTGTGGAATTTGTACCTGGGTTGGACGAATTCTGTTGTTTTGTTTGTCTACACGTTGATTCGCTGCACTTAATTGGTTCATTATTTCGGTATCAAGTTTTTAACGGTTACCTTCCTTAAGTTGTTAAGTTTGTTTTCTATGTCTTAACTTCAAATGTTTGTGAAATGATTCTTTGCTGCAAATGCGAGGTTGTGGCGTATACCATAAATCTAATTAGAGTTCTTGTGCTCATATCTTATGAATGTCATTTTCTACATTTTCTCTGGGTAATTTAGTATATATACAGTGCGAAATTCTACATGTACATACCACCGACTCGGTTAGACATGCTTTTTAAGCCTTTTGTGACAAAAGTTGTAGTTGTGTCATGTGATTTACCTATGCCTAGCTCTTCGGTTGTTGTTTTGTTGAAAATCTAAAAGTTGTAGTTGTCACATAATGTTAGTTTAGAAGAAGTCTGTCATACCAGACCTTGTGAGGTTTGTACAGATAGACTAGTAAGTTGACACTTTTAACAGATACTAAATAGTATTAGCTCCATTCTGGATATCCTTGGGTCATTGACATCGTGATAAGGGCAACCACACAATTTGTTCTCTACTTTGCTATACCTAATGATGGTAGGTTTCATGGTCGACTTTTATCGACACTGATGACAGTTGGGCTTTACAGGCGGAAATAGCTCGGCAAGAGGCCAGATTGAAGATGGAGAAGGAAAATCTTGAAAAGGAGAAAAGCGTTCTGATGGGTACAGCATCGAATCAAGATAACCAAGATGGAGCGTTAGAGATCACTGTCAGTGGGGAGAAGTATAGGTGCCTCAGGTTCGCAAAGGCAAAGAAATAAGGAAATGTTGAAGCAGTGACAAGATGTCGAAGTTTAGAAGCCCTTTCGATGTAATTCCAGGAACTACCATCGGGGTATGACCAGATTCAACATAGATTCAAAGTAAAAAAAGAAAAAAGATGGAAAAGTCAGTCAATCTGTTGGGACAATGGAGTTGTATATATTTTGTTTTTTTTTTCTTATATAAGCATAATTGACATTTAAACTGTGGAAATATATGAAATTGAAAGTCTCAAATTTCATTCAAGTGTATAAATTAATGAAAATCTCCATTTCCTATCAATCTACTATATGTTTAATCAAATCTTGTAGTAAAACAGAATCAATAAGATTTATTCTAATCTTTATTTAGGATGATTCATTATTTAAAACTAGAGATTATTAGGCTTTTATTATGGATTAAATACTATTTATGGAAAATATATTAAATGTTAAAACCAAATATTTGGAGGGGGCCAAGAAGTTGAATCACGACCGAGTTTTCTTGTGCCTTAAAAAAAGGGGGAAGAAAATCTTCATCCATCCATCCATCCATCCATCATCACTCTCTCTCCCTTCTGCCCCCTTCTGGATCCCACTCTATTCGTCATCACAACCTCTCTCTCTCTCTCTCTCTCTCTCTCTCTAAAACTCTTTCTCTCTCTATTAAATACTAATTTTCTCCCCTCTTCTTGAAAATCAACTCTCTCTCTCTCTCTCTCTCTCTCTCTCTCTCTCTATTTTCTCTGTTTTTTTTTGTGTGTGTGTGATAGTGAGATGGAAGATTATGTGAGAAAGCTAGCACTATGGGACACAAAGACGTTTAAGCCGATAATGACACACGACGAGTTAGAACCGATAATGGCTAAGCTTGGGTTTGTTTCTCTTCCCCCCTTTACTACTACTACTACCACCACAACAACTTCTTCTTCGCCATCATCTCCTTCTTTTGCAGCAGCAAATACAACAACAACAACCACTACTACTTGGAAAGAGTATATTTATACAGAAGGAAGAAGCCGGAATCCATGGCCGACTGAACCCCGACCAAGACTTCCGTACCCAAGGATCGACGGTTTACATCATCTGACGTATCGTGCCTTTTGCGATGCCGTTGCTACTTTCATAGGGAAACGTGATATAGGAGATCACTTCCATGTTAGGTATTTTGATGATTCTTCCTTCCTTTGTTAAATCTCTGTAATTATCAAGCGGTTTGGTTTTGGGTTTGGTTTTGGGTTTTGGTTTGATCCCCACGTCACACTCTCTTTTCCCCCATTTCCTGCTTTGTTTTTCTTAGGTTTGAATTTTGTTATTATGGCGGTGCTTCTTTTAACCAAAATACCCCCCACACCCCTCAATCATTTCTTTTTCAATACCTCTTGTGTTTTCACTTCTTCAACTTTATTTTAGGTGTTCTTGGATAAAATTATTAAAGAATGACTTTTCAATTTTATTCGTTTTAGGGCTTTAGTCCTATTTCGTACTGTTTGAACTTAGGCAGTGCTTATCACATCTTCATGATATATCAATATTTTGTAATAACATAGATCGTGGTAGATTTTTTAAAAATAAAAATAAATTCTTTTTATTTGATTTCTTGGAGTGAATTAAGTTGGGATTTGGTCTAATCATTTGAAAGTTTTCTTGAAATAAAGGTAAATAGTATAAGAGTTAGTAAAACTTGTCATCCTTTTTGAAATAATTTATAGACAAAATTATTTTCATTTCATTTTTCTCATTTTAGAGTTTTTAAAACTAGATAGATTCTATTACTAAAATTTTACAAGATAATATTACAATTATGCCATTTTTTTTCTTCTATTAAAATAATGCCACTATATGTCTTTTTGTTCAAGAAGAAGGCAGCAGTGCCCTTGTTTCAGTGCCTCCCCAATCCTCATCATAATCTTCTCTTTATTTAAATAGTGAAATGGGGGATGGAGTTATTTTTTAGTGAGTTAGTACTACTTTTAATCCATTAATTAAGGGTTAGTCCGTGACTATAATGTTTCTGACTTCTGAGGACGATACCACGAGATCGTGCCTGGTTACGCGGAATATTATAAATCCCTTATATCTCCACGTCGATGCTTATCTGTTGTTTTGGTTATACTATTATATAGTTTATATACATGAGTTGTTTTATCGTAAAGGATTATACGAATGATATAAACTGTCATGAAAACAACACAACATTGGGTTCTGAAAGACCGTGATAAACTGATGTTGGCAGGGGAATGGCATTGCACCGGATTCATGACAAGCCATTCGGAAAGAAATTCCGTTCGATGAGTGAAGAGGAAGGGTTATATGTCTATAGGGAAGGCACTTTGGATCAAACTATTACAAATATTTCCAACTCCAACAAGAACAACAACAATAATGGTGGTTCTCCAATATGCTCTCAGCTTGTTCCTTTAAAAGATGTGATCACTCTTGTTTCATAGTTAAAGTAGTGAATTTGATGAACAAAATAGCTCTTCATCTATTCTCTCTCCCAATTTTGATACAGACTTCACCTACCTTTATGTACTCAAATATATGCCCTAAACTTGGCTCTTGCCTTTCCAATTTAACATTGGATCTATATCTCTTTCTTAGATTATATTGATTAAACAGTTTCATTTTATTTGGGTTTTGTAAATTGATGGGTTCTTTTCTTGGCTTCATATTTTTTGCTCTTGGGAGCTAAACATACTACAAAAAGTTTTACATGAAAATTTTTGAAATTTTATGGGAACCCAAGACCTTTAGATGGATTACTACTTGCAAATGTTGTCATTTTTCCGAGATATAGAAGATAGGTTAAAAAGAAAAGAGTTCAAATTTATTTCCAAGTCTTTCAAGTTGAAAGGGTTCATTATCCACTTTAGAAATTCTGCCATCCATGAAGCAAGACATTTTTAGTTTATAACCTGAATAACTTATTTCAACAAAAAAAAAATGAAACCTAAATTACTTTGTTTTTTAATAAATCCAGTTTTTTTTTTTGTTGAAAATACGTCATTTCACTTGGATAACAAAAGATTACAATAAGAAATAAGGCAGATTGGAGGATTGCACCTAATATTTACATAATGCCAAGACCTAGGCATCTTCTGCTTTCTAGCCCAGTAGGCAAGTAGGGAAATTGGGTTCATAAGTGTTTTGTTCAAATGACCTCTAAACATTCTAGGCTCTTGAAATTTTACCCTAAACTGCAACTGTGTTTTTTCTTCTTCTTCTTCTCTGTTTGAATACCTACCATCTTCTTCCTATCTTCTTCTTCTAAACAACTGAAACCTTGCAACCATAACCACAACAGAGCTGAGTTCATTTCATTTGAGATTTGATTATCTCTCTATGTTTCTTTTCATTCAACATAGTTTTTCGCCCTCTCTAGGTTTATCAACCATAACCACAACAGAGCTAAGTCCATTTCATTTGAGATTTGATTATCTCTTTATGTTTCCTTTCATTCAACGTAGTTTTTCTCTCTAGGTTTATATATGAATTTGGAAGCCTTAGGTCGTTTGGAAAAAAGCCACTGAACATCCATAACAATACCGTCTTAACTATTTCTAGGTGTTTTTCAACTCCAAACTCTATTTCTCAACTATTTTTGGGTCCAGTGCGAGTCAATTATGTTTGACTTAGGTGACTTTGATTTAATAAGGGGACAACTCTATAAGGATTTAAATATTAGGGTTATTTCTCTAGTGGCCCCCAACTTTGTGACCAGCTTCCCGCCTGCCCCCCTACTTTACGAGAAATACTCATATGACCCCCTTCCGTTATAACACCGTCACTCTCTCTCCTCCATCGTGTTTTCTCTCTCTGCCAAGACCGCTTACTACTCGAACAAGACCGGCCCTATAACCCGACTAGACAATGGTCTAAAGCCCAACTACATTATTTATACCCTAATAATCCCAATTCAAATAACCAAAGATTCCACCTTCTCTGGGATTCGAACCTGGGACCTCTAGGACTTTCTGGAATTTATGTCAACACCTTGGAACCACTTGGGCTACCAACTGTTGACTCAATCTAATTTTAAGTCAACACTTTGTTGCCCACGTGGTTGCTTGTGTTGACATAAATCCAAAATATTGGAGAACTTAGGTTGGATTTCCTTAATGGGTGAAATTAATGGTTATTAAATTGGGGCGGTAATTATAAGGCCCAAAATGGGGAAGTTAAAAAAAATCATGCCCAATACTATATAATAATAAGGAAAAAACTCGATAGATAAAACTACAATTTTACCCTCCAAAATGAAATTTTCCGTCCAAATCAACGTCAAAAAACAATTTTGAACATTTCTGAACAATTCTTGATCTGCTCTCAACAATTTTGTAAATTTCTAAACAAATCTTAGTTTGTCTCAACAATTTGTAAATTTCTGAACAAATTCGTTTTTGCTTAGACATTATTTTGCCAAAATATTTCGCATTTTTTTTCTTTTGCATTTCACATAGACAAACTGACACAAACATTTTGGCTACAACATTTTTCGATTTGTCTTGTGAAAAAAAAATGGTTTCCGCATTTTTTGTTTTGCTTTCGACATAAATATTAAGACTAAAGCATTTTTTTATTTGTCCTTTACAAAAATGAAAATGTTATGCATATTATGCTTTGTATTTAACAAATCCGTTAACGCACAAATAATATTTTGACCAATACATTATATATGTTGTTAAGAACATAATTATATATGACGCCAACATTTTATAATAAGTCGGGACATTATTATAGATATTGTCAACATTTTATAACAACACAATGATATATGTTGTCAACATATAAGGGTAAAAATGGAATTATGAAAAAAATATGTTGTCTTGTTAACAACATAATTACATATGTTGTCAACATTTTGAAAAATGTTCAAAAAATGAGTTTTTTGACATTATTATTTTTGAGCGGGGTTTTTTCCTATTAGGGTATAGATTTTTGGGTTTTTCGCTCATTTATAATACTCCCTCCGTCTCAAATTAAGAGACCCAAACCTAAATTCCTAAAAAATTTTCACATATTTTTTCTTCCACTTGTACCCTCATTTGATGCTCAGATTAGTGAGATTATTCTTTTTGGTTAAATTCAAATTAAATTTCTTTACCAAAAATAAGCAGAAGAAATTTGGATTTTATTAAATGCTCAAATTATTTTCGGTAACAATCCAAATTGTTCATGTCTTTGGATGGTATTTTTACTTCCAAATTGGATGTTATTTTTTTTTCCAAATTAATTAGATTGTTACCGAAAATAAATGTTTGAGGAAAAATGTATAATATAGAGATAAAGGATAATGTTGGAACTTTAATGGATTTTATATGATAAAAGAAGAAATTGGTCTTTTATTTTGAGACAAATAAAAGTGAAAGTTTTTAGACGGAGGGAGTATTAAATTTGGGTTATTAATTGTATCACCCTCATCTAATAATTAACTTAAATAGCAGTCCATATTAAAAAAGGAAATCAATCTAATTTTAAATTCTCAACCACTTGTAGGAATTAGTTTCCTTTAAAGATCGTACCTGCATATAGAGTCAAAGGGGAAGACTTGGTTTTAGAGAGAGAGAGAGCAGTAAGAGAGAGAGAGAGAGAGAGAGAGATGCATCTGAGCGAGAATGAGGGAATAGAGGGAAATACATTTGTAGTGACCGGCGGACTCGGCTTCGTCGGTTCTTGTCTCTGTTCGGAGCTCATTCGGAGAGGAGCTAAGAATGTCCGGACGTTAGATCCCCGTCCTTCCTCTCCTTGGTCTGATAACCTCAACAACATCGGCGTTAACTTCTTCCAAGGTATAAAATAGCCTCCTCAATCCCACCTACCATCAATTTATATTAATACCCTCAATTCATTAGCTTCATTTAGCTGAATTTGATCTTGTTTTGGTTGTTTATAAAGAATTCTTTTCTTGTTTTGTTTCTTGGGTTTTGGCTTGAAACGATTGAATTGAATCAGATGTATCTGAATTTCCCTAGATGTGTGACTTCATTTCATTGCCCTATCATGTTCACAATTACTGATTATACCCACTCAGATCAGATATTATCTCTTATACACAACTTTGGAATCATAAGTAATTAATTACTATCTCGAATCGTATAGGGTTCATTCAATTTATTCGTATATTTACAGGGGATGTAAGTAACAAGAAAGATGTTGAAAAAGCTATACGTGGGGCAGATTGTGTTTTCCACCTTGCTTCATTTGGCATGTCAGGGAAGGAAATGCTCCAAGTAGGGCGTGTTGACAATGTGAATATAAATGGTACCTGCCATGTAATTGATGCGTGTCTCGACTTCGGGGTTAAGAGACTTGTCTATGTTAGCACATATAATGTGGTGTTTGGGGGACAAGAGATAATTAATGGAAATGAAGCGTTGCCTTATTTCCCAATCGATGACCATGCCGATCCATATGGTCGTAGTAAATCCGTGGCTGAACAGTTGGTACTCAAGAACAATGGTCGCATTTCCGGGTAAGTAATCTAGTTTAGAAGATCCCTTGATCACATACGTGGTTCTTTGTGGGAATTGTTTGGTTAAGAACTTGAGATAATATGGAAATATTTGTTTGCTGAATCTTAACTATTATATTTCTTAATCACTGTCTTTAAATGATAATGTGTATTGAAACCTGTTCGAAGATCGACTGGAAGGAGTTAACACACTACTAGAAGTTGCTTGACTAATTAGTAAAAAAAATTCTTTACATATCTCGTTTACATCATTACTACAACACCTTGAAGCGCCTCCGCCCGCACTCCCGTGTCCCGTTGAGAAAATGATGCTCTTGATGTTAATGACGATTCCCGGAACAGATTTTACTAGTCCCTAAAAGTCTTCTCATTACCTTCCAAATTGCCAAAGGTGGAGTTTGAGATATGAAGCAGTTGTTGTAGTCGACTTAGCAAACTTAATAGGATCGAATTAGATTCTACACTGCAATTAGAGGGTTGTCTTGTGTTCTTTGTAAGTTCAACTTAGGATTACCCTCTTTTTGTTACGCCTCACATAATTAAATATTATCTGCACTCTCTTTACTGCCTTTACACGTGGAGTACGTATTAGGAAGGAAATGTCCTCTTTTAAAAGTTAAAACCAAACCGTGTAGCGTTTAGGGTTGCCGCCTATATGAAGATTGAGGCGTTAGTGGGTATCTATTTCAATCAAATCTTTTTGTAAGGGTAGTTTTGGATGTTGTTGCCTCTTTGTTTCTACTCCACATGGATGTCATGACATGATCTGGCGTGAACCCATCTTCATCGGTTGCCCAACCCCTTTTGTCACCCCTGTGATTTGGCTCACTGTCATATATGTGAAACGTTCCCTTGTGCATTAGAATTATGGATCTTGATCTCCTGACCCTGTTACCTCCAATGTAATTGTTGCTATTAGACGATATCTGTATATGAGTCTCAAATGATAAGACCCATTCCATTAAATTTGGGTCCTGGTACGTGATACATGAGTATGCCATGTCTAAGACTAACAAATTCTCTATGTTTTAGCTGTTATTCAAAGTAGCATTTATCCCTTTACTGCTATCACTCATAAGTCTGTTTATGGAGTTGCAATTTCGATTTCTTTTAGGAAGAATGGGAGCAGCCTTTATACTTGTGTGCTGCGTCCTGCTGCAATCTATGGACCGGGTGAAGAGAGGCACCTGCCTAGGATAGTGGCTTTTGCAAAGTTGGGTCTGCTGACATTCAAAATCGGGGCTCCAAGTGTGAAGACAGATTGGGTTTATTTGGATAATCTTGTACTGGCTTTAATCTTGGCAAGCATGGGACTCTTAGACGATATTCCCGGGAAAGAGGGAAATCCTGTTGCCGCTGGCCAGGCATACTTCATATGCGATGGTAATATGATTGTACTAACTACCGTAAATTTTCTACTAAAATTAGTACTGACTACTAGTCATTCAAAGTATCTCCTTCGCGCCACTTTATTTTTCGCTAGTACAACCTTGATACTGGTATTGTGAATGCTTTTAGTGTGTACTAACTCTCTTCTCAAATTGGTTATCTTCAGGATCACCAGTCAACACATTTGAGTTTATACACCCACTACTCAAAAGCCTGGACTACGACTTGCCAAACACTACATTAGATGTTTCACATGCACTTGTCCTGGGACGTGTATTCTGGGTCATCTACACGTTTTTATATCCGTGGTTGAATCGATCATGGCTCCCTCAACCAATGATTCTCCCCAGTGAAGTGCACAAGGTAGGTTTATTTCGAATCTTCCACTTACTTGTGAACATTTATCCCCATGCTTCCTAGGTATTAAACACATACAACTGTTTGCCGTTTTGTGGTGGTGACATGATCAATTATAAGACTTCATGATAGAGATGAATATCATTATTTTGTGTAGTTCGAGTATGTGGTTCTTTTGACATATGTTAAGCTTCTCTCCCACAGGTTGGAGTCACCCATTACTTTTCATACCTTAAAGCAAAGAAGGAGCTCGGATACGTTCCGATGGTGAGTCCCCAAGAGGGCATGTCTGCCACTATCAAGTACTGGAAGGAGAGGAAGAGGAGAAGTTTGGATGGGCCCACCATATTTGTATGGTTATTCTGCGTAGTTGGTATGTTGGCTGTGGGTGCTGCTGCTTTTCTACCGGACATAGGCCCTGTTAGGCCCATAAGGTCTCTCAACCTTTTCTTTTTTCGATCAATGATGGCAATACGGGTCGTTTTCATTTTATCAACAGCAGCACATGTTGGTGAAGCAATTTATGCTTGGTTCTTGGCGAAGAGAGTAGATCCATCGAATGCAAGAGGATGGTTTTGGCAAACATTTGTTCTTGGAATATTTTCGTTGCGTTTCTTGTTGAAAAGAGCCAAGGAAGTGGGGAGTTCTTCCTGAAACTAGAATGTGATTACCAGAAATAGCAACACCTAATGAGATTCTTGGTACTTGCATTATTTTAGCATTTGGGTTGACCACAAATCTGGATATAATTTTTTTTTTTTTTGTTGTCAACCGTTGGTAGCCCAAGTGGTTCCAAGGTGTTGACATAAACTTCAGAAATCCCAGGAGGTTCCAGGTTCGAATCCCAGAGAAGGTGGAATCTTTGGTTATTTGAATTGTGATTATGTAGGTATTAATAAAGTTGTTGGGCTTCAGGTCATTGTCTTTGTTAGGCTATAGGCCCGGTGTTGTTAATGTTTGAGTGGGCAGTTATCGAGTTATCACATCTATGATGTATCAAATGCCAAATATCACGACGTACGTAGATCGTAGTCGTCTTCCGAAAAGGAAATTTTTTTTTGAAATACATAAAAAATAAAAAGGATTTCTCAATGACATCAATGCTAGGACTTATGTTCTACACAATACTAAGTAATTGCCATTCATTATAATTTGTTATCATTTAACTAAACAGGCGTACGGGATACGTAATAGAGTCATCATGTTACTTTACCTTTAGTTTGTGATCTTCGCCGATATCTGTCTAAGATCATGATACACAGGGGCGGCCCAGGCCCAAAGCAGCCAAAGCAGCTGCTTTGGGCCCCATTTGGAAAAGGGCCCCAACACTCGTTTTACTTAAAGGCACCCCCACATGAAAAAAAGATTTAGAGAAGAGATATTGCTTTTAGATTGACCGGTGAACCCAAACCAAGTTACTTATTTACCCAAACAATTTTTCACGAATAAAGTTAGAGTTAATTCCTATATGGCCCCCTACTTTGTGACCAGCTTCCTTTATGGCCCCCTTTTTTTCGTAAATTCAAATATGGCCCCCTTTTTTGAGGTAAATGTCCTGAATACCCTTCTTATTAATATTTTTTCAACATATAAAAAAAAAAAAAAAATTTAATTCCACCTCACTTCCTACTCCCCCACACATATCTCTCCACATCATCTCTCTCTCTCCACCTCTTTCTCTCTCTCCAACTCACCTCTTTCTCTCTCTCCAACTCATCTCTCTCTCTCTCCAAGTCACTCCTTCTTCCCCGACGGAGGTCGCCGGCCGGAAAATTTTCCGGCCGGCGACCTCCAAAAAAAAAAAAAAAAAAATTTTTTTTTCCTCTCATCTCTCTCTCTCTCTCTAAAAACTCCGGCGAAGGGGGTTTCCCTTCGCCGGAGCCGTGAACAGACCAGATCTGTTCACGAGCAGACCTTTGAAGGTCTGCCGTGAACAGACTAGATCGGTCTGTTCACGGCAGACCTTCAAAGGTCTGCTCGTGAACAGACCAGATCTGGTCTGTTCACGAACAGACCTTTGAAGGTCTGTTCATGGCAGACCTTCAAAGGTCTGCCGTGCTCCGGCGAAGGGAAACCCCCTTCGCCGGAGTTTTAGAGAGAGAGAGTTGAGAGATTTTAAAAAAAAAAAAAAAATTTAGAGAGAGAGAGGAGAGAGAATTTTTTTTTTTTTTTTTTAGGTTTGAAGGTGGCCGGCCGGAAATTTTTCCGGCCGGCCACCTTGCCGGAGAAGAAAGGGGTGAGTTGGAGAGAGAGAGGTGAGTTGGAGAGAGAGAGAGGTGAGTTGGAGAGAGAGAGGTGAGTTGGAGAGAGAGAGGTGAGTTGGAGAGAGAGAGAGGTGAATTGGAGAGAGAGAGAGAGAGGGGTGAGGTGTAGGGAGAGATGAGGTGGAGAGAGAGAGGGGTGAGGTGGAAATATTTTTTTTTTAATGTTTTAAATTTATTATTAAGAAGGGTAGTAATGACATTTACCTGAAAATAGGGGGCCATATTTGAATTTACGAAAAAAAGGGGGCCATAAAGGAAGCTGGTCACAAAGTAGGGGGCCATATAGGAATTAACTCATAAAGTTACTGACCTACCTAACTAGGTAAACACCTAATTGGCTAATTACAATTGAAAAAGGAAACACCTAGATCTAAACATACTTTCTTATTTTACTTTATTCAACTAAAATAATCTAAAGACCAAACCTAATCACATTCCTTTCAACAAAAATAACCTAATCATATTCAATTACTTCCTCTTTGCCTCTCGTTTACTCTTTCACTGTGTTCTCTCTTCTCTCTCATCTTCTTTCTTTCTCTTATCTTCTTTGTTTGTTCAATTTTAGTGTCTTATGCTCTCTCTCTATCTCTTCCACTTTTTTCTGTTCTTATCAGTTTTGTTTTGTGAGAGTTAATCTAAAATATTAGTTTAGGATTAATACAAGTTTCTAGACTGTATCATCGACTTAGTAGTGACTATATTATATTTTTGTACGATCTTTGCCTATTATACATGTTATGTACTTCTTAATATTTTTGACGCATAATTAGTAATTTTGCTTTTCAAAAAGCAAGAAGAATGTTTAAACATATTTAGTCAATTTCTATATGTGAATTTGGTGCACTTCTTATAAACTATATAGTTCACATTTATTATTTTTTAGTATGCTTTTCGTACTTGTTACGACAAAAAAATAGTCTTTTATAGTCACTATATAAAAGGCCCCCAAATTTCAGTTCGCTTTAGGCCCCAAAACTATTAGGGCCGGCCCTGATGATACACTAGGACTATAAGTAGATAATGAGATTGGCCTCTGTTGTCTAGGGTTAGATTTTAAATTATGTGTCTGATGTGTCCTAACACATTAAGCTAGTCCGTCATGACATCCATAATCAGAATACTCTGCCTAAGATAGTCCCGAGTCAAAATCTACCTTACGAGAGGTTTATGACTTCGATAATCTGAATACTTGGCCTAAGATGTCCGAATGATCAACGGGTTTCCTTAAAACTTTAATCACACCCATCAATGCGGTCTTTGTGAACTAATACCTGGGCAATTTTGGATTTCTCAAATTGTTGTGCCCGGTAGAACTCATTCAATATGATGCTTATCTCTAACGGAAGTAGCGTTACATAAGTCATGACAACAATGTCCAGCTCAATCAAAATATTGTTTAGGGATATTGGATACAAAAATGATGCTATGCCCGGCGGATTTCCCGGCCCAATCCCGGCCATCCGAGTTGGCACGCCAACCGGGCATAGCATCATGAGTTGGCAGCGTGAAATGAGTGATGTTTCAATATTTACACTTTGGTCCCTCAAATTTAATGCTTTCTGAGTTGAGTCCTTTTTAAAATAAGTGGAACCACGAAATTTCAGTTTTTAATCACCTCTCTCAGATTTAATGTACATGGAGACCGAACTTCAGTATACAGTTACTTGTATAACATCGGATAGTTATGCAAAAAAAGTTCATAAACCACGAAATTTTCTCCACTTCTCCAGTACCACTCTATGCCATAAACTCAAGATACATACTTCAATTTTACCTGGAACTACCTAAACTTGCATATAATATACAAATTTGATTTGCTTCCCTAGATTTTCTATTGATAATAACCAAATTATAAAATCAGCTAATTCAAACTGAATATCCTGAAATCATGAAACTTAGAATATCTTCAACTTTATTAAAGAATTAGGGTTTCAATTCAATTCAATCCAAATACAACAAACCAATTTCTAAAATCAAAGAAACAACAACAAATATATATAATTAAAGAAGGAAATCATTTTAAAGATTGAAATTAAACTTAATTTTGATAAATTTTGTGATTGTTCTAGTGGTGGTGGTGGTGGTGAAGAGATAAAGGGTTAAATTTAGTGGAAGAAGGTCAATAAAAAAAGAAAAAGAGTAAAATTAGTGTTGTTGTGTTATGGGGTTATACCTGGATAGGGTGAGAACTGCAAAACAACAGAAAGAAAGATACCCTATACTCCATTAAACACATAAAAACCCTAGAATTTCAACAAAATCTTACTAGTTATGTTGTTCGATTTTGAGTTCAAAACTTACCTGATGATAGCCTGGAGTTGAATCGAGTGAAGGAGCTGTATTTCTCGAGTGATTTGAAGCAAAACCCTAGAATTTCTCGAGTGATTTGAAGCAAACCTTGCTGGAATCGAGAAATACAGCTCCTTCACTCGATTCAACTCCAGGCATCATCAGGTAAGTTTTGAACTCAAAATCGAACAACATAACTAGTAAGATTTTGTTGAAATTCTAGGGTTTTTATGTGTTTAATGGAGTATAGGGTATCTTTCTTTCTGTTGTTTTGCAGTTCTCACCCTATCCAGGTATAACCCCATAACACAACAGCACTAATTTTACTCTTTTTTTTTTTTATTGATCTTCTTCCACTAAATTTAACCCTTTATCTCTTCACTGCCACCACCACCACCACCACTAGAACAATCACAAAATTTATCAAAATTAAGTTTAATTTCAATCTTTAAAATTATTTCCGTCTTTAATTATATATATTTGTTGTTGTTTCTTTGATTTTACAAATTAGTTTGTTGTATTTGGATTGAATTGAATTGAAACCCTGATTCTTTAATAAAGTTGAAGATATTCTAAGTTTCATGATTTCAAGATATTCAGTTTGAATTAGCTGATTTTATAATTTGGTTATTATCAATAGAAAAATCTAGGGAAGCAAATCAAATTTGTATATTATATGCAAGTTTAGGTAGTTCCATGTAAAATTGAAGTATGTATCTTGAGTTTATGGCATAGAGTGGTACTGGAGAAGTGGAGAAAATTTCGTGGTTTATGAACTTCTTTTGCATAACTATCCGATGTTATACAAGTAACTGTATACTGAAGTTCGGTCTCCATGTACATTAAATCTTAGAGAGTTGATTGAAAAATGAAATTTCACTTGTTTCACTCTAAGCAACATTTTTGTAAAGTTTGTTAACATTGGAAATTGTTTGTGCCCTACTATTATCTCTTGTTCCTTCCGACCCCGGCCTGACTTTAGAACATCTCTTTTACATCTTTCTCTTCTTTCCAAACGATTAAAATTTGGAACTGAAAACATGTAAAGTATATAAAGTAATGCTACTAATATGAATCTTGCATGCTACTTTTGATTTCCTTAGATTGTTCAACATACTGATTGATTTGTTTGATGGAACCGATTTGATCCTATATTTAATCTCCATAATTAGATATAATAAGCAATTATAGATGTAAAATCAATTTCATCTTAATTGCTATTAATGAGTTATTTGATTTGTATTTTGGTACATGTGTAAATCTTAGGATATTGTTTTGCATGCGATGGCTCGACTAACCGAAACAGAAAGGTAATTGTGTGGTTGTGTGTGTTTATTTAGATACTATTTTGAGCTAATAATAAAGGTCTCTGTATTTTTGTCAATAGAAAGTCAATGATACTGGATTCCGTAGAAGAAAGAAAACATATCACGTGTGCTTGCTCGAATGGTTTTCTTAAGGTTTTGTTATCCAGAACCGAGCGCAATCCTAATCGATGGTTCACAAAGTGTCCACAAGCGGTATCATTTTTTTTTGTATATTGTATATGCATTAAAGTATTTGAAAGTATTTCAAATGTTGTTATGACCATTTACCGTATGTGTGTAGAGAGGATTTAATGACAAGGGATGTGGATTTTGGTGTTGGTTGGATGAACTTCGATTGTGTCCTTGTGGGGATGGTCCTGCCAAGCTCATAACATCAAAATCTGAAGTTCGAAGGTTCTATTGTTGTCCAAAGTCATCTTATAATGGAAAGCGCGGATGTGGGTTTCACATTTTCGAAGAAGATATTGATGATTGTGATGACATACCGGAGGCGTCTGCGAGAGAAGACGAAGAAATAAGCCGTATTGCTGAAAAATTATTGTCTTTGGAGTTGGAATCTCGTAAAGCTATGGAGCGTTACCGACAATGTGAAGAATTAAAGAAAGATCTTATAAAAAGTGCCGAATCGAGGTTGAAAAGCATTGGAAAGATTTAGTTAATAGTATGGTTTTAAAATTATTCCGAGTGAATCCGGAATAGAACGAGTAAAATTGTTAAAAAGCGATATTGTCTCTTTTCTTTGTGTTTATTGTTGTTTGTATTTCTATTTAACAGTAGTAAGAGTTTGTTTACTCCATCATCAATATTAATATTTTGTGAAGTATTCAGGTAGGGCTTATTTACCGACCATGACAGAATGTTCATTATGTCTCTCTAATTTTTGTCCGGTCACGTCACTAGCCGGCACTAGGCTGAAAAACAGGACGGCCAAAGTTCAATTTTGTTTATTTATTAAGAAGTTGGAATTGTCACTAGCCGGCACTAGTATAATAAGAAACCGCGTAACAGTTAATTCCATGAGTGACCAAAGCTACTTCCGGATTAGAAAATCTCCATTATCAAACAATTAAGTGTCCTGTTTGCTCTCATATTGATGATTAATTTTGAATTAGTATCAAACGAGTCGAAAAGTAGTTGGAAATAATCTAACATTGGTGTCTTCCTTTTTGTATTTTTTGCATTTCTCATTGTTCCATCAATCATGGAAGAACAGCTCAAAAACAAGTTAGTGAGGCAGAGAAACAGGCATGCCCCAGTACCTTAAGGGCATAAAAATATCAAGGCAAAATTCTGCAATAAATATTATACCTATAAAATCAAAATAACATGGTTCGTGAAACCAAAGATGTTTTGAAACAACAATTCATGAAACCCGAACATAGAATCCAAACATAAAATCAAAATAACATGGTTCGTGAAACCAAACATTGAAGTCGACCATAATTAACCATTCATTACGTGTCGTCGGTTGAAAAATCAAAATCGTTCTCTGGCTCATCGATCAATTGAAAACGTGTCCTTGTCTGATAAAATTGTCGATCTGCTGCATTTGCTGAGAACGGAACAGTTGCACCACTTTCAAATTGAGGACGATATACTCCCATCAATAACTCCATGTTAGACTGCATTTGTAATAAGATATGATAATATTAGCAAACTAAAGTACACAAAAATATATTTAGATTTATTACCTTAATAACAAGAAAAGTAAACAAATTACCATCCTAGATTCCGGTGTATAGTATGTGTGTTGGTGACTATCACCAAGCGAGCTCTCTTGTGTATCCAACACGGGCTGACATGAAGAGATTTTAGAAGGTGAAAACTAAAAAAGAAACACAAACATAGGATTATTTCTGAAACACTAAATAAGAGTTACCATCATAGGTTCCGGTGTAGAGTTTGTGTTTTGTTGACTACCACCAAACGAACTCTGTTGTGAATTCAACACGGGCTGACATGAAGGCAATTTAGACTATGAAAACTAAAAAAGAAACACAAACATAGGATTATTTCTGAAATACTAAATAAGAGTTACCATCATAGGTTCCGGTGTAGAGTTTGTGTTTTGTTGACTACCAAGCGAACTCTCTTGTGTTTTCAACCCTCCCTCACATGACGGCATCTTAGTTGTTGAAACCTAAAACACAAACATAGTATTCAATACTAAATAAGAGTAACACAAAACATAAATATAGGTAATATAGACAAATATTACTTACTTTTTTCCTTTTGTATGCTTTCTTTTTAATTCTAACTTCTCTTGGCCGACCCTTCGACTTAACTAACACTGGATCACGGATATCTTCCCTTGCATTATCCTCACAGTCGATCGTATATCCCGCTTGTCGGCTTGGTCCTGAACTAGTTCTTTTGTCCTCTTTTGAGTTCATCTTCAACTTATACTTTGACATCCATTCTTTTAAACTATTGGTGCTTCTCTCATTCAATGATGCTTCATCTGCTATTTCGCTGAATAATACACACAATTCATCATACAGTTTTTGCTCCGGTGTAGAATCCCATCCGCCATAGTTGACACTAAGTGTGAGATCTTTTCACATCCTTCCTCCATCTCTTTAGAATGTATTTCTCCGGTATTACCTTCGCATCGTTTCTACACAACACCATCAGTGCATGTCGGCATAAAATGCCCTTAAACTCAAACAAAAGACAATTGCATTTAATATCACACTCAATAGGATGAAAAACCACGGAATATCTTGCCCGACCAAATTCCTTTTTCTCTGAAATCAAATACTCATACATTTTGCCGTACTCTTTGACTTCTACATAGTCACAAGCAAGCTTTCCAGTAAGTTCTGATCGAAAATCTTGAAACTTAGCTAGTGTGTAAATGTCTCTCATCTGTCTTTCAATCTCGGAAGGAGTCACACAAGGCAACTCAAAATGATAATTCCTGAAGTCTTCTCTAGCCTCTTTTTCAACTTTGTCTCTTAAAGCCACATTTTATTGTTCAACAAAAACCTTCAATGAGGTTTTCGCATTGACATATCCATCAAAGAACGCATTCATACTTTCACTTCGTTGGGTACTAGACATTCCATCGTTTCCTCTCTCTATACATATCATCCAACCACCGATTATCCCGTAAACTGTAATGATCTATCATGTATCTCCACTTACACTCGAACTCTTCAATGCTAAGTGTGTCATAAACGATATCATGCAACGCAGTATTTATCTTCTTGTAGTCTTTGTAGCTACTTAGTTTCTGTGGTATCTTCTTCATTATATGCCAAAGACACCATCGATGTCTTGTATTAGGAAAAACCTCTTCAATAGCACACCGCATAGCTTGATCTTGATCTGTAATAATACCATCCGGAGCCTTACCATCCATACAATCAAGCCAAGTCCTAAACAACCAACTAAACGTCTCTGTATCTTCATTCGACAATAAACCACAACCCAAAAGGATTGATTGCCCATGATGATTAATGCCAACAAAAGGAGCAAAAGGAAGACCGTACCTATTTGTTAAGTAGGTTGTATCAAACGTCACAACGTCGCCAAATTCATTGTATGCCTCCCTACTCCTCCTATCTGCCCAAAACACATTACGTAAGCAACCATCTTCGTCTAAATCCATACTAAAAATAACACCATTACTCTTCTTTTGCATTGTCAAAAAATACTGTTGAATAGCTAAAGCATCTCCTTCTCCAAGACGTATAGATCTCTTCTTTTGAATATAATTTCTGCAATCTCTTTCATTGAATGGGACTTTCTCATGTCCACCAGCTGCTACAACATGTTGCTTATAATTACGGCTCACTTTAATTCCTGCCATATCACTAATTTTGAGTTATCTTGCCACATGAGCATTAATCTTTCGATTACATCTAAAGTGTCGAACTTTTCTGGGACTAAGAATATGATTGTGCTCTAAAATAACACTAGTTATTTCGTATTTCCCACGTTCATTCAACTTCGAACAGATTTTGGCTTTACACCCATTTCGACTACTAGGTTGTTGTTCAATAGGATTGCTACCTACTGATTTAGTTGTCCCACTCTTCGCACAAGTCAATGTAACATATCGAACTACCCCTTCTTCTCTTTTAGTTGATCGTTTTCTGAGTGAGAAACCTTCTTTTCGACTATAGGCAAGACAAACGGCATACACTTCATCCAAATTGTTCAACTCCAAACCTATAGTTGGTACTGTAACTTCGCACAATTCTTCTTTTTGTTTGCCAATGTCATTCTCGGTCATTTTGTCGAAACATTCCACATCCTCACTCTCTGAAGAGTATAACATTTCTGCAGCCAAAATAAGTATAAGATATCAAAAATTCTTACATCTTAGCAACAAAACAAGAAGATAATTAAAAACCAGATTATACATACATTTAGTAGTTTGTACTATGGTTTCCTACCTTTAATCTAAAGTCTCGACTAAATATTACCGAACACAATCTATCTAATTAATAGGGTGTTTACGTTAGGTTATCTCTACCATGAATCATTTCTAAATTAGGTTTGGTTGGTAACAAGGAATCTAATCCATGTAAATGATTATTATTTTAGTAGCTTGTGGTTGTGGGTAATCATCCTAGTTAGTATATAATAATATTTCATATTCCAAATTTTCAAATATATATATCACCCTAGCTAGAGTAGTGGTACCAGGATGAGCCTGCTGCTAGATGATCAGGCAAGTAGTAATCATAAAATGGAGAAGTTTATCGAGATTATTCTAATTAGATCGATGTACGTAGCTAGCTTAATATTTGTAGCACTACGACTGACAATCTTAAATGCAAAGAGAGACGACTGAACGAGATACGCAGACAGCTGGGAGGAAGCCGTGAATGAAGAGCGGGATTGGTAGTATACTAGAGCATGCATGTTCAGAATAAAAGAAAAGATCGAAAAGAATACATTACTTGAATAGGCAGTTAGTCAAGCAACAGTGCAATCAAGTGCGTTTATATTTTTTTTATGTAAATTGAAAATAAGACTTGACAAAATGTGGACAATTTTTCTTGGCAACCAAAGATACAATGAACTGTATCAAGAACATCTACATTATTTTTACAGTAGTAGTTAAGAGAAAGCTTAAATTGTACTAGTTTAAGTGATTGTTCTTGTATTTTGTTTTTATGTTTGTTTCTTCTTCTTCTTAACAGGGGAAGTGGATTTAGTCAATGAGTCAAGGACTTGAATAACAAAGAGGTTGATATGAAAGATTTTTCATGGGAACTTATAAAGGTGATGCCAAATGATTTGGACCAAGTAGAATACATACACACTACCAAGAGATAATAGTAGGGACAATGCCTCATGGTACAACCTAAATTTTTCACTCATGGTTCAATTCACAGACCAAATTGGAGTTTTCCTTTCAGAACTTCAAACCTTTGTATTAGTGACTGACAAGCAAAAAGCTTAAAATCACAATAATGGAGGTATTAAGCAGTTTTGAAGTAAGGGAGCAAAGCTTATAAGCGGTTTTTAGAGCTAAAAAGCGATTTTGGGGGATTCAAATAAGTGGTTTTGAGGTTAAACCGACCTGAGAAGAGCGGTTTTTAGAGAGAGAAACCTTGCTGGAATCGAGTAATTTGAAGCAAAACCGAGCTGGCATCGAGTTGATAGTTGCAAATCAAGGAAACCCTAGGTTTTAGTTTTTTTTTTGTTGGCAGCAAACCCTAGCTTTGAAGCAAAAGAGGGAAAGTAAAAGAAATCCCGTGATTTGGTTCCACTTATTTTAAAAAGGACTCAACTCAGAAAGCATTAAATTTGAGGGACCAAAGTGTAAATATTGAAACATCACTCATTTCACGCTGCCAACTCATGATGTTATGCCCGGTTGGCGTGCCAACTCGGATGGCCGGGATTGGGCCGGGAAATTCGCCGGGCATAACATCATTTTTGTATTGGATATTGTCACAGTCCATTGATGAGGATAAAGAAGCAATTGCCACGTGTGACTGAATAAGTGTACGTCGATAAGACTGAACAAATCTGATAAATGGGGAAAACCAGCATGTTCATTGGGTACCCTACCACCAAAAAGAGTAAACCGTTTAGGTTCTCGAAAGCAAGACTCTCAATGACTCACGTAATGTATAATTCTTTGAAGTCATTTTTCCTTTTAAACAGTTTCTTTTGATTATGTAAAATCACATACTTTCAATCCCTTCGATCTACATATTATGGATGATCATATTGGATATCCTCCTCGATGTTCCAATTTGTCTAATTTGGTTGTGTTTTCTCCACCTCTCCCAGGGCATTTCTTGCCTCTTCCATTTATAGCAGTGAGACACCAAAGATGTCTTCTTGGTCTGCGCTCGTTTCAAAGGAGCCTCCTAAAGGATATGCCCTTTCGGTATGAAGGAATGCCCTTCTGAAAGAGTGTCCTTCGACCAAGATGGCAATGCGTGTAATTGGTCGAAGAAGATAACGATGACCTTATCCGGAAGATCATCTAGTCCGGTCGAATTAGCGATCATAATGCTTAGCTAAAAGCTAACTACGATCGTCGGATAACTTCGGTAATCCACGGCTAACATAGACCGAATCTTATAACGGGTTACACCGAAGAGTGGTGGCTTGAACGGAGAGAATTGGCTAGAGGGAACCTGAGAAATAGATGGATTAGATCCAACTAAACAGGTTCGGAAGAGTCCGGACATAGATATAAAGAACCGGGCACGAAAGAGAGGTCCGGGACAAGATAAAGGGGTCGGCCATGTGATGGCCGGCTGGACCATGGGTTGACCAGGCCAAGCCCACTTAGGAGACTGATCTGGCTGGCCATGGTAAGGGGAAACCCTAGATGGAAATCCGTTCCATCTCGGTATCCCAGACAGAAAGGGTTTATGGCTTTATCTTTCTGTGGTCCATATTGAATCCTAGTTTGAATATGATTCTGACTCTAGGGTTTCTATATAAGGACTAATTAGAGAACAGAAAAGGTGTGGAATTTTTTCAAGAGAAAATCAATCTCTCAGACAACAAGAGAGAGAGGGATTTTAGAGAAAAAAACTCTCATTCAATCTATCTTAGGCCTGTAAACGGTAGCTTATCGGATCGGATATAGGCATGTCCGCATCCGCATCCGAATCCGATAAGATATCCGAATATCCGTATCCGATAATTATCCGACGGATATTATAAATCAATATCCGAATTCGATAATATTAACGGATATCGAATAATATCCGATATCCGAAACTTTAGCAAAATTTCATATTTTTCCGTTAAATTTGTAATCATTGGATCTAAATAATAAATCTCAACCATACATTTTATATATTATTATAAATAAATTTAAATTTTTATTATTTTTTTATATTACTGATCGAATACAGATATTTATCGGATCGAATATTAGTGTATCCGTATCCGATATGCAGATATCTGAATCCGTATCCGATATCCGAAATTTCAGATATTTTTTTAAAATTCGAATACTGATGCAGATCGGATGTCGAATATTCGGATATCCATTGACAGACTTAATCTATCTAGTCAAGAAGAAAGGAGTTCTTCTTCTCAAACTCCAATAAGGTCCTAGCTGACATTAAGAAGGGAGTTCAAGTCAACCTACTCGGTGTCTCAAGTAGGGGAGCTACACTTTGAACCCTTTATCTTCCGTAAAGGCGTCGGAATCTAAGTTCGAGGAAAAGCAAATAAGGTATTCTTCTTCCCGTTTTAGTCCATCATTAGTTCTTGCATGTGATCGTGGAAACTAGTGTTAGCAGGGGCGGAGCTACATGGAGACTAACCCTGGCTCCAGCCAGGGTTAGGTTTCCGATGTCTATGTATTAGGAAGTAGCATTTCTAAGAAACACCAGGGTTAGTTTCAAATATGTATATTAAAAAGTGGGAACAATCAAGGAAATCCGAATGGCTCAGTTGGTCCTATTTGTAGACGAGCACCAACTAGGTCACAAGTTTGAATCTCCCCATTCCCATCTTTTTTTCCTTTATTTTCCAATTTTTTTCTTTTACAAGCTAAGGCTAGTCAGGCCTAATTTTGGATCCTGGCTCCGCCCTTGAGTGTTAGACATATTAGATGTCTGAGATTCCGCTAACAACACTAGGTGAAACCCAACACCTCCCATGTCTGCTAAGCATTGGTTTACCAAAGTGGCGTTCCCACTTCCCAATTCTCTGCTTTGATGTCCCATGCAATTTAACGATCCACTCACTTCTGAGCAAGCCAGTTCTCGTGTTGTTCAAGAACGACGCCCGTCAGGTTACTTAGCTTATTATATTCTTACTAATTATAACTCTCCTTTTCCAGGTAATCTTTACCCATTAGTTAATTATATCGCTTTCGGGAAATTCAGTTCTTCTTATTGGGTCTTTCTTACCTTTGTCATCATGACGGATGAACCTAAGTCTTACAAAATCAGTTTTGATTCTACTACCTGACTTGACTCCATAGCTAAGAAAATTTTCGATCTCGAGGCCAACAATACTTGGACTCTAACTTTCTTGCCTCCTCGTAAGAGGCCATTGGTTGTAAATGGGCTTACGAGATCAAGTATTATTTAGACGGTTCTATCGAACGTCATGAAGCACGTCTTATTGCCAGAAACTTTACACGAATAGAGGGTGTATCACGACTCTTTTGCTCTTGTAGCCAAACTATTCACAGTCCGTATTTTATTATCCCCTTGCTTCCACTAAGGGGTGGTCCCTGCTTCATTTAAATGTGAATGACATTTCTTTAGAGTTAATTGTACGAGGAGGTCTACATGACCATCTCACCTAGTTTCCAGTGATAATCGTGTTTGTTGCTTAAACAAATTTCTATGGGTTGAAATAAGTTTTTCGTCTATGGTTTGTCAAATTTTCTTTTGGCTTATCTCTACTCAGTCCTCCTCTGACCACTCTCTTTTTAGTTATTATCGTGGTTCAATTCATATGTATATTATTGTCTAAGTTGATGGTATCATCATCACCGATAATGAACTAAGGAAATTCATTTCCTTCAGCTCCATCTCGAGAAACCTTTCTCTATTAAGAATCTAGGTCATCTTCAAATTTTCTTGGCCTCGAGGTTTTCCATCTCTCAAAGGTATTTTCCTTTGTCAATGGAAGTATACTTCGGATATTTTACACGACCTCGGGCTCCTCAGTGCCAAACATAGTTATTTCCCTATGGAAACGATTAAAACTTCTACCTGCTGAAGGTACCCTTTTGGACAACCTAACCTCTTTTCATCATCTCATAGGATACCTTCTCTATGTTACAATCAGTGGACCAAACATTTCTTTCTCCACCAACGATTTATGTTAGCTCATGCAACATCCCCATTTTGTCCATATGGATGAAGCTGCTTGAGTTCTGTGTTATCTTAAACGTACTCTCGATTATGGGATCTTCCTATTATTCGCCTAGTTCTCGGATTCTTTCGGGTTTTACTAACTCTGATTGAGAAGTTATCATGCCTGTCATTCCATGACTGATTTTTTCCCCATGCTTGGTAACAGTTTGTCGTCTCCAGACTCTAAGAAGCAACTGACAGTTTCCCGGTCTTCTATTGCGGCACGATCATCTTGCTTCTCTTACTGCAAAGCTCAAATGGTTGAGGATCTCCGCATTTTTATATAAGAACCATTTCAGGTTTCTGTGACAACAAAGTTACTATGCATAAGGCAACAAATCCAGTCTTTCGTGAACGTACCAAGCATATCGAGCTTAATTGCCGCTTTGCTCGGGAAAAACTTGATACAATCTCATTCAAACAGACTGAACAGTACCCGTGTAACCTAGTGTGAATCCTATAAATATATCTTATTCATAATACATACATTTTTTTCCTAATTGTTCTCTACGTAGCTCCAACGTTCTACTTACAAGATTGATAATTTCACAAAATTTCTACACCCAATGGTTAGTTTACTTATCGACTTAATTATGCATTGTCTTCCCTCTTTAAGTTTCCATTATGCATTCTTGGGAAATAAATTATAGAGAAAAACATAGTATCGCACTAGTAAGGGATATTTCTGCTACGAATCTTCATTTAAGTTTAATGGCGAAAATAAAAGACTATTGGTCTTAAGAGAAAATTGTCAAGTGTTAAGTTTGTGACCATCCAACTCAAAACCAATTGGCGAGGACCTAGACCATATATTCTTGGTTGCTAAATACCCATTCTCCCATGTGGGACTATTTTCACACGCCCCCTCACGTGTGGCGTTCTTTGAGCCTAACACGTGTATTTCTTTGTGCGACGTTAAGCCTATCACGTGTGGGCCTAACTCTGATACCATGTTAAGTTTGTGGTCATCCAACTCAAAACCAATTGGCAATAAGTGGAGAGGACCTAAACCATATATTCTTGGTTGCTAAATACTCATTCTCCCGTGTGGGACTATTCTCACACCAAGACATTCAAACAAGAAGTAAAGAAGTAAAGCTTAATAATTACCACGAAGATGGACATTTTGATGTATCAGTCAGCAGGATCAATAATGCTAAGGAGTGAAATGTACGATTTTCTACCACAAGCCAACCTTCGATAACAAATATCGGTTTGGGTTGTGGGGCTTACTTCCTAACCACAGTGGGACAAGTGGCTAGCCTTATAGGTCTGGGCAGCCGGAAGGTTCCCATGAGTCAGTAAATTTGGGAGAGGGCAGCTCTCCCTGCACCTGACATGTAACTTACCGATTTCTTTTTTTTTTTAAACAGAGAACTAATATTAATAAATAAGAGTATGATGATTATACATATGATAGATAGATAGACAGATATAAAGTCATGTACGACTACACTTGTATTTCCTTATCCATTTAGATAGAGAGCCCGTTAAGATATTATTGTTGTGTCTAATGTGCTCAAACTTGATGTGAAACACATGGAAAGTGTGCTTTGATCGTCTGCATATAAGGATGTAGCTTACGGAACCAGCTGCCAACAACATTCAATGGCACATTCAAAACATGAAAACCAAAACAGAAGTCAAACTGAATAGTGTTAACTGTTATATATGCTGTGAGTTTGAGAAAAGTGACGTTGAACACCTAAGTTTGTTGTGACTAGGGGTACTTGGGTGAAAGCCTAATAAATAATTAGGTAACTTTATATGAAGGTTAATCTTGTCTAAAGTTTATTCTAATGCCTATTTCAAAAGAAAGGTAATGTCAAATATCCTTTAGGATGAATGACAGTTTCTTCTCGGAAGGAGTTTACGATCAAACACTATTTTGAGATACAGTTCATGATAATCGCATTTTGTTCTCGCCCGACAAATATAGACTTAAAGTTGTGCTTTGCCCCAAATCATGAAGTATTTTACGCTTCGGTCTTGTTAAAATGACTATCCAAAAGGGTGTAACCCATGACCACCAAACACAGATAGTGTTATGTCAAGAGCTTTACGTTTCATTTATCGCGACCTTTGATTATTATACAAACCAAATGAAGAAAGGGACAACTTATGAATTCACATCAAGCTAAACATGAACAACATTGAGAAATTGAGATTGACCTTCGGTTGCCTAGATGACTTTGTGTAGGCCCTTTCTCTAGATAAGCTCCAAAGGGGGGGCCTATCACAATTCACAACTAATCAGCTCAATGACCCACACGTGTCACATAACAGCTTTAGAAATTCAAGAAAGCAGACCAAAGAAAACCCTAAAGTTGAGGGTACTTTTGTAAGTTTTAGATAATTTCAAACTGATATTTTTTTATCCCTTACAAGAAGACCCCTTGAATCCCGGCTCTCGATAGAACATCCTCTTCAAGCTTTGGGGGTCTCTGTAATCATAAAAAGTAGAGCCCCAACACTAAAGCAAAAAAAAAAAAGAGAACACATTTGAATGCAATTGAAAACCCCATCCTCACTCCCTAAATTATCAATATCATTCTCTCTCTCTCTGTCTCTCTCTCTCTATATGATATTGGAAGAAGAAGAGCCAACACTTTTTGACTCTTCCAAAGACCAAAGCAATTCCTCACGTCTTCATCATTATTCAGAGGTCCCAATGTTTATATGAACCTCTCTCTCTCTCTCTCTCTCTCTCTCTCTCTCTCTGTAAACATTGATAACCAATTGATGTCAGTGTTTAAAGTTAAACATATATTGCTTGATTTAAACTTTAAACCCCAATCTTCTGCATAATTTCAAAAAGAATAAACCTTTTCTCCTCCATTACCAAGTTTACAATCCCCATACAAGAAAAAGAAAAACATAAAGACAAAAACTCATTAGTCCTTTTTCATATTCATCTCTACTTACCATTCCTTCCCCTCTTTTCCTCTTTTCCTCTCTCTCTCTCTTTCTCTCTCTGACTTGCATATGGGGATGAATCATCAGATTCTGTTCTGCTACTTAATCTTGTTGAAAGTGGGCTTAGCTCTAACAGCCATTGATGAAGAGTGGAAAACTGCAGCTGCTACATACACCACTCAAACAGATGGTTCTATCATCATGGGTAACTTTCTTTTCCTCAGACTATTATGTTCTTCCAGTTAGACTTCTAATCTTTTATCTAGTTGTTAGAAAATAAAAAATCTGGTTACTGTTAATGGTTCAATGTTGCAGAAGGTGCTTGTGGGTATGGTACCATCCACAAGAACAGCTATGGGGAATACAGTGCCGGATTGAGTAGTTTGTTATTCAATAGAGGGCGTACCTGTGGAAGTTGCTACGAGGTTAGATGTGTTAACCACATCCATTGGTGCTTGCAAGGAAGCCCGTCTATTATCGTTACTGCTACAGATTTTTGTCCTCCCAACTATGGACTTGCCAATGACTATGGTGGCTGGTGCAACTTCCCTAGAGAACACTTTGAGATGTCTGAAGAAGCTTTTGCCCAAATCGCTGATAGAAAGGCTGATATTGTACCAGTTCAGTATAGAAGGTGATGAATTATTCCTTTCTTGTCATTTTAATCTTTACGAAGGCATATGTAAAACTGGTTTAGGAGTCCAAAATAGCTAGATATACCTGATAAGTCAAAAGAAGAGTTGATCAGGCATCATAAAGTAGATCAGCAAACAGATAGATTTACTTTTCATGAAGTAGAATCATCTGAAACACAAGTAATCACAAAAGAGAACTCTTTGTCCTTGACAACCTAATTAAAGTAGACACCTGAGCAAATGCAAAGACCTAACAACAATCAATCCACGATTGTTCTTAACTTGCTGTCCCATCAATAAGCAACTACGGGCCATTTTCAAATGTAGAAAACAAGATAATTTCCTTTTGATTTTAGTCCTCAACTTTAGAAGAGATCCATCTTTGGATTTGGCTGAGTCCAATATAGCAATATAAGATGGTCTCGACATTGATGGTTACGATTTTCTTCTATCAGGTTAAAGGCAAGCACACTTCAATAGGTAAGATTGCCAAGAAGTGGTCCATGATTAGTATGTTAGTATCTCGACCACGGAAAAAGAAAAACAAATGTTATGTAACTATGTATATCTTATGGGCGTAATCTTGCGAATTTCAAGGTTGCTTCTTTATAAATTTTCTGGAAATCTATGTTGCTTGTAGGGCAAACTGTGTGAGAAACGGAGGAATGCGATTTACAATAGGTGGAAGTTCTTTCTTCTATCAAGTACTGATCACCAATGTGGGGTTGGATGGTGAAGTTGTAGCAGTGAAAGTGAAAGGATCGAAAACAGGTTGGATACCTATGGGGAGAAACTGGGGGCAGAACTGGCAGTGCAATGTTAAACTAGTAGGACAGCCTCTATCATTCGAGGTAACTAGCAGCACTGGAAAAACAGTCACGTCCTATAATGTTGCTCCACCAACTTGGCGATTTGGCCAGACATTTGAAGGGAAACAATTTTAGAAGATAGAGTGTATCAAAATAGTTTTACCTATAATGACACTTAAGCTGAGCAAATGGAGTTAATCATTATTTATCATATAAAGTATAAGAGCCCTTGCTGCAACTCAAATGAATGTATTTGACAGTAGACCTGCAACTGCAACGCTACGAAAATCGAGATAATTAATTACGAGGAAAAGGAGGGGAACAAGGGAAGGATGAAAAATGTATTAGCAAGTAGAAAAAATGTACGATTTTTGGTGGGAATGTAATTATAAACAAGATAGAAAACTTAATTGCTTTTACCTCTATATTTCCAGCTACCTTCTGGCTTTACACTGTTTTTCTTTTGCCTTTTCGGTTTCAGGCCTGAAATGATTTAAGTCACCATAGCATCTACTATACAACAGAGTAACTAAAATGCTAAGACCAGAGGGGAGGAGCACTTCAACAAAACATGGATTAAACAAGTGGAGTAACTTTTAGACATACCGTGGTACCAAAATGTTGTAACACCAGTCCAGTACCCTACGATCTAAAAGGTGGGAGCTACCAGTGCAATTAGTCAATTATCCACATAAAATGGCAATTCCTTATATTTCATATGTAGTAACCAGAAATTTGTTATGGTGCTGTGCACAAGTCATAAAAACTGAAATAAATCATAATTTAAGAGAAATCAGTGACTAAAATCTAAGATCCTATTGAGTCATGCTCCTAAATTCGGTAGTGTGTGCTATCAACAGTGAGTTTTAACTGATAAGAAAGTATCTGAAATGGATAAGCGCGAGAATGACAATGACCATGATCACAAGTTCCATAATTTGCAATCAAGTGATTCTTATGTACTTAGATGTTATGATTTGTCAATTGGTAAGAACATACACTGACTCACTATTCGGACGGCAAATGACTCAAGTTACAATGTTCCTAGCTTCTTATGAAAGATGAATATTCTGAACTGAAGTCCCAAGTCTTCATCATATTGGAAGTAGTCCGTGACCCTTAACAGGAAAAATTTCAAGTTTTCAACCAAAAAGAGATGGCAATGGTTCTTGTACTTCATAAGTATCCAGTTTCCGGACCCAGATCATTCGTATAAGAAGTTTAATCATTTGAATTAAAGGTTTACTGACGCCGCAATCAACTACAAAGAGCGACAAACCTTTTGATTCATCAAATGAGCAGAAAGAACCTCTACTTTTCAAATCATATAACTTGTTAATCCACCAACATAGTCAGTTCTTCAAGTTCAGCTCTTCCATGTCTTCTAAAAACTCCAGTGATCCACCAAAATATTTTTCAGCTTCTTCTCTTAAAATAGCTGAGAGACCTATTTCACCCTTTGATTCTAGACCATTTATCAATATCTTAAAGGTCAACCTATCAGGGTCACAACCCACTACCTTCATCAAGTGGAAACACTCTATGGTTAGTCTAGAGTTATCAAGCTCCACCAAGGTACTCAAAAGAGCATTGAAGCTCTCATTGTTTCCTTCCAACCTGCTCTCCATCTTCATAAACATGAAAACAAGTTCAACCTTTTCGAGGAACCCATTTTTGGCCAGCGACGCAATCATATCAGCGTAGATTAACACCTGCGGCTTATACCAGTATTCATTACGGACCTCTTCAAACACCTAAAATGAAGAAAAGACATATGAGTGACAGCAAAGTCAAGGAATTCCTAAAGTAAATGTATTCCAATTTGAAGCATCTACCAATATGGTCAGTTCTTATGCCACGTGAGTTTTTTTCAGCTTATCTTATTACTAATACCTCCTCGACTTAACTATCTCGAAAGAAAGAAATCTATGTATTCTGGAATCCTCGCTCCTGCAGGAATGAAATACTAATAGTGCATCTATCGCAGGTATTACGGGAGTGGGTACGCAGGATATCGCCATTTTCAGGTGGATTGTGACTCCAGTCAGTTCGATTGTGAGAGAGGGTCAAAGGCCATGATACTGTGAGTTGCTGATATACATTATCTCAGTTGTTCTTTTCGAATTCGGTAATATCTTTTTGAGGCCATTGCTACTTCTGATATCCTATCCTATCTAGAAGGGGTGTGAATCTTCCTTCTGTTAAGTTTGTGGTCATCCAACTCAAAACCAATTGGCAATAAGTGGAGAGGACTTAGACCTTATATTCTTGATTGCTAAAAACCCATTCTCCCATGTGGGACTATTGTCACACCTTCATCTATCATGTACAGTTTACTAAGTGAATAAATTCAGCACAGTTATGAAGCTCCATTAAGGGAAGGAAGAGAATTAAACCTGTAGAGCGAGAAGGGCTTCATCCTGCCTCTGAAGATCTCGAAGAACAGCAAGCATATCAGATTTGATCAACCTCTTGAATTTCGATTCTATAACATGCCCCAACAGATTCATATCTTTCTTTGCTCGTTTCAGAGACTGAACGGTTTGAATTGTTTCGATACTTACCCTTCCTCTCTGTAATGGTTTACGATTCTTTCCTCGGTCTCTCATGGTGATAACCCCATTTCTGTAGCTTCTTAGTAACACTGGCTGTGGCAATTCACCATGATTGATTCTCATAATCGGGAGACTCGAGCAATCTAGGGTTTTGGATAGAGAAGAAACGAAAGGAGTAGAGTAGTTATAGTAGTTCATTCTTTGTCAATCGACGACAAAGAATTAATTCCTAGAGAGAGAGAGAGATGAAGGGATGAAATCATTTCCTAATCTCTGCCGCTTGCCGGGAGTGTTTATTAGAGCCGGCCCACGCGCACTCACTCTTACATTTGGTTAAAAAAAAAAAATTTTAACTTGAACAAAGTCCATGATAAATTCCACCCTCCATTTCACAAGACTAATGACAGAGAACTGGAAAAACTAGCCACACTCTCGATAGAAATACTGTGTGGTTTGCCGCAATTCATGTTTAGTTGATCAGAATGATCGAAAATACTAATCACGACAGTCCACATAATATTTCTGGGTGGTCAATACGTGGACAACTGTTTTTATTATATGGACGACTATCTTATGTGGACAACCAAAATAATTAAATTTTTTATATGGACACCAGTTTCTAAGGGGACAACTCTCTATTATTTTCACTCAAGTCCTCTTAGAATTAGATGTATTATTTTAAAACCTCCCTCTTTTCTCTATAAACCCTAAGTAAGTTAGGTCTTCTTCTACTACTTCATCTTCATCATCAACCCAAAATACTACAGAGAGAACTTTTTTGGAGAAGAGTGTGCCATCAAGTAAAGGGAAGGGAATTGTTGAAGAATATTCCCACCCAGAAAGATCAGATCTAAAAACTCTAAAACTCGTTAAACTTTGAAAACCTAGAAATCAAAAATTTCAAAACTCTACATTTTTTTTTACAAACAAGTAGAGATGCTCGTGCTTCGTGGAAAATCGAAGAAATACAAGAGATCTTAACTTCTGACTTTTTGTAAAAAAAAAAAAAAAAAAATCTGACTTGTCAATTTCGTAGATTTTCCACAAAAATTTGGCAAGACAGAAGGGAACTTGCCACGAAAATCTACCATATTTTCATGGATTTCCCACGAAATACTGAGAATTTCTTCTTCACCTCGAATATTTGCTTTGAAATCGTTGTGTATTCTTCTAACTACCCAAACGAAAATACAAAATAAAAGTGAAAAAGTTAAACTTTTACCTCATCAATGTAGGGTTTGATAAAAAACCATCTAGGGTTTGATAAAAATCAAAGGGAAGTAGTAGAAACTATAGTTTACTAAAAAAAACAAGGGAAGTGGAGATTGATGAGTTTTATCTTCTTCATCCATCTAGGATTTGATAAAAAAAACAAAGGGAAGTGATAGAAACTATAGTTTACTTTTAGTAGAAGTAAAAGAATAAGAATAAGACTAAGAAGAAGGAAGAAGATGAAGAAGAAGACAACTTAGGTTTTCAATTTTTAACTATTATTTTGTTAATGGTCCACAAATTAGAAACTGTTAGTATTTAAGACTTTATAGAGTTGTCTCCTTATTAAATCAAAGTCAACTAAGTCAAACGTAATTGACTCGCGTCGATCCGAAAATAGTTTTCCATATAAGAAAAACAGTGGCCCACGTATTGGCCACCTATTTCTGCATAGAGTATTAGATTTTCTTATTCCCTATCATTTTTCATTTTACAATTGCTAATCATCTAAACTACCCATGTCAATGGGTGTCTGAAAATCCAATATCCAATTCGAGTTTCTGCTAAGAAATTTATCTGGAAATTTGTAAGCGATATGTGATTACTAATTCTTTTTTTAAATAATTGTATAAGTATTATTTTACTTTTACTTATTTCTACAAGTAAAATATCAAGTTTATATTCGAAATACTTACATATTTTTAAATTAAAGATATTATATCTTCGCTATAATCAAATAATTAGATTAGTTTCGCTGGTATTTACTACAGAAATTGAAAAAAAAAATTAATTGAAGATAATTAGGATTTAATGTTTTCAACACTCGCTTATATCGGATGTATCAGATATTATCGAATATTTGCGAATATTTATCGATTAGCTTATCAGATTCGGACAAGGATCAACCTGTATCCGTAAGCTACAATTTACAAATTACACCCTTATTTGTTTGTTCATCTAAAGTTGTTTTTTATGGAGAAATCTAACGAATATGAAGAAGATGAAGAGCGTAATTTATGTCTAGAAGATGACTTTGTTTGTCGAAAGGTAACAGATTTGAAGAAGATAAAAACATGGTTTTTATACGTGACTACCTTTTCAAAAACTTAATTATGCACTTTATGGTCTCGAAGGTCAAAGGGGTACTTTGTTTAATTCTTCCATGCTAGGGTGGCAGGGTCACAAAGAAGTTATCATTCAGTAATTTCTATAATGGAGACTGGGGTCTTCAAGGTGTTCATATAACAATTTCTCGAGACGTTCTACTCCCTTTGATTTCACAAAATCCTAATGAGGTGGGAAACCTTGGCACATAGTGAAAGGTAGAATGGGCGACCCTCCTGAGCCGGCTGAAGGGCAATTGAGTACGAAAAATATTGTGTTTAGGTTGAATCCTCCTGCATAGACTGACAACGTTGCCTCTCCAGTCTCCAGAATGTGTATTTCTGCTCGTCGTAGAAGCCAATAAGGATGGTCTAGCAGGGAAAAAATGCATGACTCTTCAAAACCCATACCTTTAAAAGCATGTTAAAATAAAATGTAGTTGAAGACCTATTATTTTACAAGTATGCGTTTAACTAAACAACTAGCAATTATATATGAAATGACAATGACTTTTGTGAGGGGTTGAAATCGCAAGTTAAGAAGTCAAGAGAACTGGGTCGTTGACCGGAAGTCAGACTTCACCTGTTAATATTTTATAGGCACCGACGACGTCTTTGGGCTTAACCTGTGGCAAGAAATGAAACACACGTGACCTAAGATCTTTGGGGACATTGGGATAGTGCCGACCAAAGAAACTCCGACAATCAAGTTAGTAAGCTTGCAATAAAAGTAATAAACACGTGAATGATATCCCTGGAATGTTACCGGTGAAGGGGATGGGCGGAGTATGACACTGCTCGTAGAGTGGCCGAAGCTCGACCTCTACGGGTAGGCTGAATTGCTTAAAGAGAGAATGTGACCGTTTGTAAATTATGTCGTTTAGCGAGACAACCCTGGAGAGGTTTGCCTTGTCCAGAGATGTGTGTAAATAAAGTAAGCTTTAAGAGTCTTGCCTTGTGTCTCATATATGTAATCACGTGGGTGATGTAGAAAAGGTATGACCTCCCAGAGGGATAAAATAGGCAAGCCCTAGATTAATTAGGCGACTCCTAGAGAGATAAAGTTGGTAGACCCGTGATGAAGCACACCCTTGAATTGATAAGGTCTTGTACTTGTACTTTCTAGGGAGAGTATATGCTTGTTTCCTCAAGATGAGGCCCTGTACTTGTCCTTTCTAGGAGAGATAAAATGGATACTTCCTTCCTACAAGTACCCTGATGGTGCTTCGATCAGAGAAAGAGCAGGACTATGTGAAAGACCGAAACTATGCGAAACAGCAAGACTACAAGAGAGAGAAAGTAGGTTGCTTGTTGATTGTTTAATTGGTAATCAAAATCAACAATAATGTCAGGCAAATATCAGATGTGTTAGTCAATCATCAGATGTATTAGGTAATAATTCGATGATCGCTCTATATGAGTCAGAGAGTGGGCTGAATGTTTAGATATCGGGACCTCAGATGTTGTTGTTGACCATTGGATGGTCTGTCTCATCTTCTTCTCATTCATTTTATAGTGTTGGTGGTCGACTGTCACCTAGCGGTGGGATACCGTCTTCAATGTGGTAATGCATTGAGTTGGCACCATAAATATGGAAATTGTGACCCCCTGGCTGGTATATTCGGGATATTGTCATCTTGAATGGCCATAACATCTCAACGGATTTACAGAGGGAGGAACGTATCCTGAACGCATATACAGAAGAAGATCTGCTGAGGAGGCCTGATTCATTACCCAATACCCGACTCTTACTCCGTGGTTAATTGATTCTTTTACAAAATCTGCATTAGTTCATGCATGTTACTTAGGATCCAGTTCCGAATCATAATTTAAGTGTTGCGAGACGTCCCAAACAAGAACCACCCTTTGACTTATACAGACAAAAATGAGACTCTTACAAGCGTCTGTACAGAAAATGTATGAGAAACAACAGTACAAAAAAAAAGGAATGCGGGTACAAGTAGTTAACTTCTATCTCTGGCTACGCCTGCTACTACGGGTACTACCATTGTGGGACCTTCTAAGCCTTTTCCAATCCTTGAGACCTGAGCGCTCAAAAGTGTGGCTTGACTCGTCACTCGTACCACCAACACCACGGGCACCACCTAGTAACAAATTAACAAAGTTGATTAGGAAATTATCTACCGGCTTAAGAAATTTAAACATGAGCTCATCAGTCTTGTTAGATTTTACTCCACTTTTTAACACTGATCACTGTAACTTACTCTTTCCGATGACTGCTTTAGACTTGTCGTTCTCCACAGCTTTCCCACTGTCATCACATCTTCCTCCTTTTGTACAGATCTCGACCACTGCAGGCTTCTCATGTGGATCACATCTTCTTCGTTTTGTACTTACTGTGATTACTCCAGGGTCCATTACTTCCTCAGCAGATTCGCATTTTCCATTAAAAGGCTCCATCATGCAGCACCTACACGTCAAACCATTAGGCCCCACCATAAACACTATCCGCACAAGATAACCGTGCCTGTTTTACACTAATCTCGTTTTCCAACTTCTAGCAAAACCCCCTTCCTCCTGCTTATCTTTACGACTTTACGTTCTAATTTGTCTCATTCATTGTATGAAATGAGAGTGGAGATTAGGCAAGTAAATATGAGAAATAGACATCTGAAGATACAATTAAGCATGTTCTCAGACCTCAAGAGGAGGAAATTTTTCTTTTGATCTTTAAAACAAGAAAGCAATTCTGCAAAATTCTAGGATAAGGTGAGTACCATTCCTTGGGCAAGGTGTTGCTGTCAAACCCGGAACTCAACATCCTCCATTTTCTACATTTATCACACTGCACCCACTCATGGTCAGGCTTGTATTTCGCATTACCCTTTTTCTGAATAGACAGGAGTTGATGTGGAAGGTGAAGTTAGCAAAGAATAAGCAAAACTATTAATCATAACATATTCAGCAAAAATAAAGTTAGGTACCATCGATAGTGGCTTTTATAGGTCATGAACGCCAATTTAAGCTAGGATGCCCATAGGAATAACTATGAGTAGGTATTCAGCACTCGCTACTGTCTATATGGGTAAAATAAAAGTCCTATCATCCTATGGTAAGTGACCAACCCAAATCTTGGATGGCAATTGCTTGGGTACAGGCCTACAGGGATGGGAATGTGTGAGGTACTAAATATTATCAGATTATTAATATAAACCCCTAAACCTAATTTAGCTCCAGGCTGGAACTTGCCCATGCCCCAACTCCTAAACAAGCTCCCACAACCAACCCCCGTATACGATCTTGATTGTTCTTCTAGGGTACCAGTGCAATACATAGAAACATGTAAGTGCAACAAACAGAAACCTAAATATACTTTTTAGAACTGACATCCAACGACACGAAAGGCAAAAAAAAAAAAAAAAAGAACAGGTAATGCCTTTCTGGAAAAACAGATAATGGGCAAGTATGATTAGTGAGAGTGAGAGAGATCAGGAATTAAAACGGTAATCATTGATTTAGCAGAAACGGATAAGCTACATACCAATTGAAGTGTATCAAAATTCTCATCCCAATATTCATCCGATTGTTGACCCAACCACTCCTCCAACTTTGCATAAGCTTCTGTGTCAATAAATCCTTGTTTGTTGTTGTGTATGAAATCCACATTCCCATCACTCTGAAGATAAGCAATGCATGTACAAGTTTTAAGCTATCATTTGATGACAGAAACGGAGTAAAAAAGATATGAATCTCTAAAGATGCTACCTGAACATCTGACAAAATAACACTTCCAAAATAATAGCTGATATGTAACTATATAGGAGAAGATGCAAATTCATTGTTAATTTGTTACTTTTATACTCTACTTAACATTCGGGCTTACCGCTTACACGGAGTTTATAATCCTAGGATATCCAAATCCTTAACCTAACAGAAAATCAGGCCATCTAAAACTTCTAACCCTTAAAATCCTATTGATGAAATATAATTAGAACGGATGCACAATTAACAAATGGAGTTATTACGAGTGAGGTCCAAATGCATAGTCTTGTATAAAGCTTGTATACCATACAAAAAACTCACAACGTCCAGAATATTCTTTTTTTAAGTATACAACATCTCTTTATTCTACTAATTGTTGGACCCGTACACATACCTATAAGCATGTTCAAAAGAATAAAAATAGTAGGACACTACTATGTCATTAGCCAGGTGACCCTTAATCATAACGAAAGTAAATGATGTAATAAATTAAACACCACGTCATGCAAAATAAAATGACAAGACAAATAGCAATACCAAATTTCCTACCATTAAATCTGTGACATCTATAACTCCAATTACACCTCGACCCATATCCGCATTATGTACCATGCCTCCAACTCTCTTATAAGCCTAAAAATGGAAAAGCAATTAAGTTAAAGAACAAAAGAATTGGAAGAAAATATTTGTTAGAGAAGGAAAAACAGTTAACAAAAGCACATTCAAAATTTTCATTTCGCGTAGGATAAATGAAATATGGGGTTGTCGGTTCACTTGGTTGGGCAACTATACAATAGCGAGCATATAAAAACACAGGTAGAGGAAGACAGCAGAAACAACACTTCACCTCAATTAACCGTCCATGCCAATACAAAAATATTCCACAGTTCATAAGTTCCCATTCTTGCTGACATCGGCCAAGGGTAAGTTGAACAGCTTTTCCCATTATCTCAGCACGTACGATCTTGGTTTTGTTCAAAACTTTTTCCAATCTTCGGCTTTTAACCTAATGACGAAATCCGTTACAGAATAGGTAAGATACGATAAAAATCGTTCTAAGTGAACAAATCATACAAGTCATCATGAAGGCATTTACCATTGAACCTTGAATATATATCTTCATCAGTGGATCTAAAAAGATAACTTCTAGGTAAGACCGAAGTGAGTAATCCAAAGGAACCTGTAAAAAAGAAAAGCATTAACCTATATATAACTGACAATAGAAATTAATCTATAAAATCAAAATCAACAAACCGACCTTTTGGCTGATTTGTCCTGAACGTGCCCTGATTCTTCTCGACCGAATTAGTATGTCATCCTCATTCTTCCCTTCATTCCTCTTTTGCCACTCCAAAGAAAAATCAGAACCCCATTTATCCAAATTCCATATATATATTTGAGTCCCAGTAACATTCCCACTGAACAATCCGAGCTTTTCACCAATAAAAAACTCATCAAATGGAGAAAATTCCTTTATCGCTTTAAGATGGTAATCAGCTGAAGATTCTGACTGGATGCTTCTGTCCAATTCCATAATCGACCCATGTCTGACATAGGTCACAATGGGAATCTCTACATTCTACAGTAATATTTTAGTTAGCGCAAAACTAATGCAAGCATCGAATAAAGAAAGAAAACATCTGGTAACCTCACATCTTTGCCTTCATTGAATGATTGTGACAGAAAAGCGATGGATCTGGAATTCGTAGTCTGTGTAAGAACAATGACGTCGCGACCAAGTTTCATAGCTCCAGTCTACCAGGTCAACCAAAATAAGCAACGTAAAGAACAGGTTATTATATAACCAAGAAAAAACATTAAAAAAAAAACGACATGTTTTCTAGCAGTAACAAACATAACCTTTAAATTAAGAATATTAAAATATCAGTAATAATCAAGCTACTAAATAAATAAAAATAAATAAATTAGCATCCCAATGATTGGAGAATTGATTCTATTCTACAGATAATGCTTTGCAAATCATAAATCAACAAATCTTCAGTTTATGATTCTAATCATACTTAGGGATGACAATTGGGGTACATCATACATGGTTGTTAAATTGTACGATTTGAACCAGATCATACAAATTCTGATTCAAAGTGCACGCTACATCACCTTAGTCCTTTAATCTTAAAACTTGTACTCTGAAACATAATATAAAATATAAATCATGAATCATGAGATTGACACTGAATCCCACGATTCAACTGTTTAGAATCCGAAGGGATTTTCTTGTTCTTCTTTCCTCCTCTTTTCATTCTTTTCCGGTTAAAGACTTCACAAAAACTGACTCTCTGAAACTTACTACATATATCTTTTTCTTTCCTTGCTTATATATTCTTTAAACTGACATTCTCTGATTTCCAGCTCTGCTTAGAGATCTACGAAAGAGAACATCTACTTTCTGCTCAAATTGGTACTAAATAAGTAGATTATATATATATATATATATATCGTACGATAAAAAATACATACAGAACTAAATCTTGCAATTCTCGATTTGAATCTAAACGATTTGCGTTACAATTCACAATTTGACAACCTTGTTCGGGTCAATGCTCTTATTTTTTAGTTAATACTGGAACTATACTATGGGGAAGAATGCAAATCATAATTAATTTAGTTAGCAAGTCTACCTTGTTGCATGCGTATCTAAACAAAGATGACGGAGTTCCAAAATTCAAGATAATAGGTAACCTTTTAACATGTGCTAGCTACTTACACACAAGATCAAACTTGAATAGAATAAACAAACAAAGAAATATGCCTTATATCTAGGATAAACAAAAGCACCTTAAATCCAATGCCAAATCTTCCAATGTGATCTCGGTCATCGACACCAGGTCGATCGTGTCCAAGAGAAAGCATTACGAAAATTTCTTGATGGGACATGCCACAGCCATCATCCACAAATGACAGCATCGGAATGATTTCACGGTCTCTTTTGGAATAGACCTTCTGAACATAAATCTCAAGTCTGTAAAACGGTTTCTTGAACATGTTATTGTAGCTAAGATACACATAAAGGCGTAAGTAACAAGAAAAGCATTTGCCGCAAAAAAAGACAGTAACTCATAAGTAGAAACAAGTGCTTACTTGGTTGCTTTAGCATCCCTGGAGTTGTCAACAAGCTCAGCAATTGCACCAAAAATCCAACCAGAATGAGTCTGTCCAAGAGTTTTGAGGTAACTTGGAACTGCACGTGCAAAATTTTTCTTTACACGATCATCATGATTCCGTGACGTGGTTTGAGGTTTGCTATGAGAACCCGCAAGAGGTGCATTACCAGAATGATCAGAAGTATCTTTCCCCATATCGTGATTAATTTCAATTCCACTATTATTCGCTTCCAAGCTTTCACCAATTTCCTCAAGTTCGGTATTCCGCATTTTATTACTCCGGAAAGCATTAACAGCAGGGATGCATGTTTGTGGGCGTTCACAAGTTCCAGCCTTCATTGAATCATCTGGACTAGCAGAGTTCTTACGCACCATCAAGGACTTGTCTGCAATTACAAATGGAAAATTGGAAGGCTGATACAGCGACGATGAAAACATTCTAATTTAACTTCACGGAAGAGTTACTTCTACTTTTTGAAACACCGACCAGCTAACAGGTACACTAATAATTCCCTTTGGTATTTTTACGAGTAAGCAGAGTTCATCAATCATCACCTTCACAGTCATATCAAAATATAGCAAAAAAAAGGAAAAAAGAACACGAGCACATGGAACAAAAAGCACAGGGGGTATTTAATACCATATAAAAGTTTAAATAAAGATACGCAAACAAAAACACAAATCTAATAAATAATGATAAAGGAAAGGGAAGTTTTGAAGGCGCCTATAAGTGCCTGCCTCCTCAAGGCAAATTTGAGGGAGGGTTTGTGAGGAAGGAGGCGCCTTTAAAGCTTCTCTTACATTTATTGGATTGATGTCATAACCGACACAAAATAAATAATGTCTGCATCTTACCAAATCTGTCATTCTTGTTGTCTGCAACACCAAACACTTTGTAAAGAACAAGTGCATCGCCAGGACTTTTGTCATCTTTTAGACGAGGTAGTATGTAGCACTCACAGTTCTCGAGACGCACAACAGCAGCCTACAAAAGAGGATGGAGTCAGCATTTGTAAACAAACCAAATATAAGAGAACAGAACATAACAAATACAAGTTTATCAATAAATATAAGAGAACAGAACATAGCAACAACTCTTGACAAAATTTAGCAACCTTTAACTTTTTATCATCTGAAAGCAGAGGGTAACCATATTATAGATGATGAATAAGAAATCACATATGGGTATAGAAAATGACATGAATCAATATGGGCCAGTTCTACTGTATAATACCTTGTTAGACGACTGAAGGAATTGCGTGAACTTGCCCCATTCCATAACTTGATGGGCAGTCTCAAAAGAAGGGCGTAAAGTAAAGCAAGGTAACCCCTTGAGTGGACACTTTGATGTCACTTTCATATCATATATGCTCCAGCAATTAGAGCTATATTAATATAAAAGGAATAAACGTGAGATAGAGTTAAGACAAGATACCACATTAAAATAAAAGAATCATGTGTTCCAAAAGAAATATGTGCATAAGACTGAGGAGCAAACAATAATGTTTGAAGTAAATCACTTATTTTTCATCCAAAGAAAAGAAAAGAAATAAAACAATTTGCTTTGGAGTACTAGCTAGGCCACCAATATGACCTCATCATTGCAGTAATTCAGAGCCTTCACCACCCTGCTTGACACATAACCAGTACCCAAGTAGCCTCATCTATGACATGTTTAATGTCACGGTTAGTTACCACCATCCACGCCAAACTGGCATTTAGAACTTTAAACATCAGAACCACATGTTTACCAGACACACTCTCGAATTGCTATTTCCAGTTAGAGCACTTCCAGCCAAAGAAGAATTCAAGAAGTGCCTTCATTTTTGTTGAATATTACCGCAATTGACCATACGTAGTTCAACATAAAGGCAAAAATATTACAGGGAGAATGTGGCATACACTTGAAATGGTGCTTTAATGCATATTGTGCGGCATATAGGCTTGCGATCTTTGCACAGCATGATATATGGTGATCCAAAATCATCTACAAAACATATAAAAGTCAAAAAACAGTTTATAAAGGGTAAAAATATGGAATAGCAGTTACAAGTTGTGATCAAAAAAGATATCCAACATCAGTGAGGAAAAAAATCAACCTTGAACTGGGAACTCATTGGGTTTGGAATATTTTCTTTCCATTCTTATACCCTGCGACAAAGATCATGCTGTCATGCAGAAGAAGGAAAAAATTAAGATGCTTAAAGGAACCATTACATTAGACGAACTTTCACAAAGAACTCTAAGCACCAAAACTTGCACACACGATGAGATAAAATCAAGTACATATGACCAAAATAAAGATATTCTTTGCAAAAACATAAAACTAAAATCGAGTAGATATGCCAAATCAGATGACACTATAAACTTTATACACTGAAGTGAGTGTTTTAGACACTGTGAATAGGCAGTGTCATTTAAGCAACCAATTTATATTACATAACCATCTCTTAAATTGAAGGAATAATCTAATGCCAAGTACGACAAGTAAAATATCTCCACGGAAAAAACTAGATTCCGAGTAATGAAGTATACGTTGTGTCTTTATACCATGTGGACAGCTAGTTCTATGAGTTAAATCATCTACCCATTAACACATGTTGCTAAATGCTAAACCATTAACGAAGCCCTATTCTAGCCAAACTGTGAGATATTGTGCACGTAACAGCAAGGGCGATATTCCTTTGACAGATTTTCCAAGCCCTGATTCTTTCCTTAACACAAACTTTTCACATTCTTAGTACTTAAGCTTCTATACAGCAAGCGCCAACAAGTGAATAAGTAAACAAGACCAAGAAAAAAAAATCTGACTACAAACTCCAATTTAGAAACCCTACAAATAACTATCAGGTCTCAAATGAAAGATCAAACCCAAGTTCCAGAATTCTTCATCTGTTCATCACAAAATAAATGGACACTGAATCAAAATCCCTACATCTAGCTACTAAAAATGGACACGTTACATTAAATGTTCAACTCACAAGAACTGAGCACTACCCCCTTCTTCGAATTCTTCAAATTCTATATTAAGTTTACAACAAAACATCCTAGTGTGAACCCAACCCTTATTTTGATTCTTCACATCCCATAAGTAGAGAATTGATCAAAACTCAGTTCCCAGTCAAACCAACCACTTTTGCCAATGAAACCCATAAGAATAAAAGTTAAACCCCACTACTACAAATGGAAAAAGAAAAGGTTGTTCACATGTAAGTGGAACCACCGTCCTTACTGAAATAGCCAAAACGACAACAAAAAAAAAAAAAAAAAAGTTTCATCAGCACAGAGGGGATCCGATGATCATCAATAATGTGACTAAGAACGAAGCATAAAGTGTGAAGAAAATGGAAACAACCAAGAAACACACATCGAACCGCCATGATCAAGACAGTATAGTAAAAAAAAAAAAAAAAAAAAAAAAAATTCAAGAAAACTGTAAAGATAACCATAGAAAAAAAACCTCCGTTCTTGTTAAATCTCAAGATGGTTAAATAAAACCCTAGAAAGTTACAGTGAACGTACAGAACAAAGATGATACTTAAGCATCATAATGAGGGAGTGAAGTAATTACCAGAAACAAGAAGCGATGGACAAGAGCGTTGGAGAATCTTTGAAGTTCTTCTAGTGAAGAACACAGTCAAAGATTCAAGAAGAAGAAAGAAGGACGACGAAGAATCAGTATTTTGACAAGAGGAAAACGTACTAAAACGGGATTAAGAGAGAGAAAGAGAGTAGAGAGAGAGAGAGGAGAAAGTAGAGAGAGAAAATACCGGAGGGAACGAGGTGACTGTGGGCGTATTATTGGGCGGTCTAAAGAAGTTGATGGGACGTCGTCGCAGTATTAGAGACAGACTTCGATGTATTTGGTTGTTACGTATACGACATACGACAATGATTTATAGCTTGCCACATCGTCAATCTTGTCATTGGGGAATATCACATAGATAGGACCGGTTAATGAATGGCTTAATTACTGGCAATAAACAAATTAGGAAATCATAACTATATTATTATCTTTGACTAAAATATCCTTAAGATAATACAGTATTGGACCTAATATTCTCAACACTTTTTTAAAAAAATATCTTATAATCCATTTTTTTCTTCTTAATTTGAATGATTATTCCGTCTAAATATACATTAAAAGTATATTAGTGCTTGGACGTTCGAACCTTCTACTCCTCTACAAAACAAGAGCGTCAACCAATGATAGTTGAAATAGCTATTTCAGTTCGAAGATGCGAAATAATGTAATAGTTTAAATTAGTAAACTATGAATTTGTCGTCGTACGAAATAAAGTAATAGGTTTTGTTGTTGATGGAAGCTAAAACTAATTGACGATTAATTCGAGATCAATTCAATCTTTTCAAACTGTACAGAATAAAGTAATGGGTTTTGTTATTGGTGGAACCTAAATCCAATTGACAATTAATTCGAGATCAATTCAATCTCTTCAAATCGTACAAAATAAAGTACAAAATAAAGTAATAGATTTTGTTATTGATGGCAACTAAATCCAATTGACAATGAATTCGAGATCAATTCAGTCTCTCCAAATTGTACAAAATAAGTAATAGATTTTGTTATTGATGAAAGTTAAATCTAATTGACAATTAATTCGAGATCAATTCAGTCTTTCCAAATTATACAAAATAAAGTAATAGATTTTGTTATTGATGGAAGTTAAATCCAATTGACAATTAATTCAAGATCGATTCAATCTCTTCAAATTGTTTACTTTGATAATTCAATATTAGAATGAGACCTCCATATTTTCTTTTCCTTTGGCTAGGTGAAAGAATATGCAAGTGTTTCAAAAAAAATGTAAGTAATTTGATTCAAAATATAATTTTCAAGTTCTCAGTCCAAAAATCTACACCTAAACACACGTTTAGTCTACCCTAATATTAATATAGGATTTTAAGTCAAAATAATAATTATAATGGATATTTAGTCCAAATTGACCAAATTCTATAGAAAAAACAGATCTCTATCATTTCTATTTAATCATAATACCCCATTACTAACCTTTTATATAAGAAAAAACCCACTTTTGAATACCAGTCCCCAAAATTCTCTTTCTTTTTTCCTAAGATTTTTTCGATTGATTTCAAACTTACTATCTGTTTCGCAATATACACGTTATTTAGTATCAATTACGTATATTTCTACAACAAAACACATTCAGTACAGTTAAAGTATGTTTAGATGTCAGAGTTACAGTGTTTTTCTGTTTATTGATTCTTGTTTTGTTTCATAAATAACGTGTTATTTATTGTTAAAGTTTCATACTTTATTTCATTTTTGTTATATGTGTCACACGTAACACATTACGTATCAACAATGTTTCTTTCAAAAGAGAAAAAGACTAAAATCCTATGGGATTCTCTGAGAAGATTGAACATTAATCCCCTTTTAAATTTTATTTTGGGCCTAAAACTCGTGGACCTTTGAAAATATGGCTTATTCATTAAGCAAACACAATTTCTTATGGGGTATAATAAATAATCGAAAAGATAGTGAAATTTTTTTTTCTTTGTGTAGTAAAATCGAACATTGTCAGTTGGGTGGTGTATCTTGGAAGCCGATTTTGTTGCATGTCAACTTGGAAGCATGGGTCCATTGTCTCTCCAAAGAAATTTGGCGATCCCATCGCATTCTATGAATCTATAGGAGCTAAAATAGTAGCCTTAAATTATACACATATTTCATCTGATAATATCAATGGGTCGTATTTCCTCGGAAGATCAAGAGAAAACAAAAGAAACTGTCGCGAGTGACATAGAAAGAGAATAAGAGAAGATATTTATTAACACCAATCTTATTTCGAAAGCGTCGTGTTGATACTTGATATGAATACACCACTCGACTAACCATCAAAACCACCTTTTTAACAGATAATATTATCACAACTGAATCTTTAAACACATCATCATAGCAATAAATTGATTGCGATCCAAATACAAGAATTATGGGCAAAAATGCTACCTGAATTTTATGCTTTTAGTTTCAAGGCTTCATGCAAGCACGTCAACTTAACCTAGCCGCCCGATACATTGTAGGCATCTGGGTTTCATAAACAATTCTGACAGGAAACTGTTCCAACTGATCAACTGGTAATGGGCTCTGCTGCTCTCTCTGTCTCACTTCTCAGTTTGGGATGAGGCTTAGAGGGGAATATGAAAACTGTTGATGCTGCAACAGATGGGTTAAGTGAAGCTGAATATCTTACTGAGGTCAAACTGACTCTTGGTAGCTGAAGAGGACCTGAAGACAGTGGTACCAGTCTGTAACCTAGTACATGCTCCGATTTTGGCAGAATGAAAATGGTGTCACTGTGAGACCCGGACAACACAAAGCTTTGAGAATCTGAAACTGAGTACTTGATTTCTTGGAGTAATTGTGTCTGGTTCTCAATTCTTACATAACATGTGAATGGATCTCCAAGGATACCGTGAGGAGGACATTCTAAACTCACAATTAATGGCGCCACGTCCACATTTATGTCAGGAAGTTTGTGCCTAGTCAATATTCCGCCTACTTCTGTGCTGGAACCAGATTCCCTCTTCCATTTCAGACAAACTGTTCCTAGCCCAAGTTTCGATGAGTTTATCTCGGGAATAACCGAGAAAACCTGCTTGAACTCTTCACCTGGCACAAGAAGAGGAAGGTCACCACTGCCCTCACATCCCTGTTGTACTCTGCAACACCTTTCTGTCCCTTCTTTGTCTGCTTCAATTGACATGGACATCAGCCTCAATGGGACCTCTGTGCAGTTCTTTGCACTGATGACAAGGACACTCTTTTCGTTCAAAGCTAATGATGGCAACTGATTAGAACCAGGAGACGGGGTGAGCTTGGTGAGCAATAAAGGGTCTCGTCGAAATGGAAGCATAAAATGATGGTCAATTGCAAGAGCAGTTCGCCCGTCAATTTCCAAGCTTTTATGGACGTTGACTTTATTCGAAGAAACTTCATTACCATTAGAGAGGTAGCCTAAGGAGACATATAGCATCACGGGTTTGGGCTTGTACCATTTGATCTCTAGTTTGCAAGACCAAGATTCTCCAATGCCGAGGGATGGAACTGAAAGCAACCCAAAAGATTGTTGAATATTTCTAATATCATCAGGGCCCATTTGAGATTCATCTTCTCCATTTGGTCCCCAAATGTTAAGAAGCTGAACATGGTGACTGTCCATAGAGAATGGCTCAGTTTCCCTTGGACTGACCAGGCCACCACCTCTTGCATCCACTAGGTTGATCTTCAGTTCAGCAGAATGGATGGTGTTGCTCTTGGAGACCACTGTAACAGGAATCATGAAACTCTCTCCCACTAACGCAGGCCCAGGTGACTCTAAAACAAGATCAACTTGCGGGTCCAGTTCTTCTACTTGAATAACCTTCTGACCTGAAAATGCTAGGGCAGGGTCTTTGGTAGGGAAAGTTTCGACACGGTCCTCAAACTTCCAAAGAGGCAAATCTCCCATTGAGGCTGGACTTTCTGCTCGACAACATATAGTAAAATGGGGACCCATCCTCGCGATAACAGATAAGCATTCCAGCTTTCCACTTTGTTCTGAGTAAGCCATAACAACATATCACTACGTAGAAATGACAAATGAAATAAATACTGAAGGGACAAAAACAGCATATCAATGAGGACTCTACATCCAATCAGTTGGGCCCATGAAAGTGGTCTCTTAGGATGTTCCAGATCTTTGGGGTAGACGACCACTTAGCTTGGTTTCACTGATTGAATGATAGATTTAACAATTTTGTCACCTATAGATTTTAGTATAGGTAAATCAGGTGTATTCAATATTTAATTGTAGACAAGATTTGCATATTACCAGATTTTACGTCATATGTCAACCGCAGCCACTTGTTAGTGAGTAGAGATAAGTTGGGAGCGACCACTAGCCGAGGAGCCTGTTCACCAGAACTAGCATCTGTCTGTGGTTTTTGAGTTGTTGTGACAATAAAATTACATTTTGGCTGATTGAATTGGATTTCTAACTGATCAATTTCAACTGGATGAGGCAGTTGTGATAGAAGTGATAATGTAAGCAAGGTAGACACACCAGGCTTAACCACTGGGTCATGAAAAGCAACCGAAGCAAGAAGTACCGCTCTAAGGGGGCTGACTAGATCGATCTCAAGATGAAGGGGTTGGTCTTCTTGTACTTCAAGGCTATTTCTGCCCTCATCTGATGGCATGGTTGCTCCTTTCAGAAGCCTAAAAACTTCAGTATGTATGATTTCTCTCTGTCCAATACTAGCAGGGCCGGCAGGCCCATATTCTCCTTTGCTTTCCAGAGACTGACCGATATCGCCAGATGTCACGGGCAAAGCAGCCATTTCAAGAGAGTACTCAATGAAATCTCTTACTGAACTGAGTCTCCTTGAGCACTCCCTTAGGTAACCCAAGACTTCCCATAGCAATGTCACCCAACCCTCTTGTCTGTAAAAACTAGTAATGCCATCAAAAAGCTGTTTCGCATTAGAGAAATCATCAACTGCAAAATATTCTCTTGCCATCAGATTGCTGCAGTAACAGGCCATCCTTTGGGCTTTAAGGCTACTGTAGGACTCATATGACTTTTTGAGTAGTGCAATAATTTCGAAGGAATCTTGAAATCTCTTCCCTTCTGCAAGAGCATAGATGACGTACTCTGTATCAGCTAGACTGCCACACCAAGTTCCGGGAAAATAATTATTATCTGAAGAAACAACAGTAATAGGAAATTTAAAGTTCTAATTATGCAGACTTACTGTTGCATTCGAAGTTCATCTCCTTGTTCAAGTAACCGTGCAAATTGACCCACGTAAACAGATGGTATGACAGATTCAGAGGCAGTTCCAGGTTCATTCTCTATTCTACTGACCGAAGTTTCTGAAGCCAAAGCAAGATCAAGACAGCATTTCTTCTCCCTCAAGTAGTGTGCAGCCAACTGTTGCAGAAACAAATGTGTAATTGTAAGAACTAAGTGAAAAACTTTCTAGCCTTTACGAAATTTTTCTCCAGATATATAGGTGATGGGAATAGCACACCTGATAATAGAAAGCCGAATTGAATTCCCACTCAGTCAAGTTTCTCTCCAGCATGCCAGGTTGGAGAGAGCCGGTGCTTGAATTGGACGCAGAGCTAGTCTCCAGTAATTGCGCAAATACCAAAAACTGCCTGCTAACCCATTCCCAGTGGAGAAAAACAACTTCTGGTGCTCCAACAAGCCTTTTGTAGCATGCAATGTGTTTTTTAAACCATGTCATAGCTTCTGCAATCTTGCCCCCATGCAGCAACAAGGTCGATACCTTAAAATGCAATTGTTCTGCTACCGTTTTTATCTCAATTAGACGTTGAATTGGTGGCAACCTTGTCGATGCACCAATCATCTATATATGAAAGATAAGCAATTAGTTAGCATAAGAGCAAAAACAAAAACGCCGGCAAATGCGGCACTCGTATGTACAACACAGGTACATCAATGAAATGTACATCTCTTGTTCAGAAAAGAGAATACATACCTCTCTTAGTGTATGATAAGCCTCTTCATAAAATCTCAAAGCTTCAACCCAGTCTCTCCGGAACTCTGCGTATACAGCAACCTAGAATGTCATGAATGTGAAATAACCAATCAGTGTCTGACAATCCACTAAAATGAGGTCCCTCTCTTAAAGGCAAGCCGTTTTTAGTTCTATATATATGGTTCACATGTCATTATCAGAAAAACAAATACGACTTTAACATTGCTCGTACACAGACTCGGTTACCTCTGCAACTATAAAGCAGGGTTTTGCATGTATATCTCAAGTGAAAACCAACAATCATGGTAGAGCAATACGACGCCACTCTAGGTTAATGCATTTCATGTATAATGCAATACTCGTTGGTCAAAGAGTCCGAAAGTAACCAAAATTGTACTTCAAAAGCAAAAAAATGAAGGACTTTATAACTACAACAAGAAAATCTACGTTACAGATGTATCTTTAGTTCTTTACACTGGTAGCATAAGAATAGAAAAGAAAATGCTTGCCTTAAAGCAGTAACGAACATGCAACTCCATAAAATTGACGTTCTTCTTTTCGATACGAGTTTTAATCCTTCGCCCTTCATCTCTGTAGTATGTGTTTGCAACTTCAGCAAATATGCTGCCCAACCTGCACAACACCCCGAGATTCGGTTACTGATAATGGTTCTTTCAAGTTTGACGGCCACAATATGTAAGCCCATGCATAAAAACAAGCATGCCTGTTTAGAGATTCCTTGAGTTCTGAAGAATCATTCTGCGCGAAAGTTATCAAGTACTTGGAGTCTACTTCAGCGCGCTTTCTCAGAGCAATCATACGATCTTCACTGACTTCATCTGCAATAAAACCGAAATTTGCGAGAGAATCTAAATTACGTATTCTGGATTCTGGGGAGAGTTGATATATCCAAGCAAGAAATTTGAGTAATCATCTAAGTTCTCAAAACTAATATATGGGAATGCAGTGATATCAAAATATAATACAAGAGAATTATGATAAGATGGAAAATGACTTACCTTTGGCAGCTGACTGAACAACCACAAGAACAAGTTTAATGTTCCTCCCACGAGCAACAACTCTGATAATGATCAGAATAACAAAATTAGTATACTGAAGAAGTAAAATTTTGATAGATTTGGTTTGAATGATCTTTTAATTGAGCAATCAAATTCAAAATGGGGAATAACAAGGGAAAGGGGAAGCGTACTTTAAGTTGTCAAGATCGGTGCAGACCTGCAACCACTGAGTGGGATCACCAAAGGCTTGAGAGGAATGAAAGAAAGCAGCAACAACAGATGGGATCTTAGTCCGGTGCTTGAGAATCCAATCTTTCTTCAAAATGCCAGCAGGTGGAGTAGAATCTAGGGTTTCTTTATTGGTCCGTTCCAATAAAGAGATTTTGTAGAAATCAGGTAATGCTAGAGTATTGATGGGAGGTTGTTGAGAGTGAAGAGAAGTTGATATGGTGGAATGAAGCTCTGGACATCCTACCAAAGCAACTAGAGAAACTGGTGGAGTTCTAAGCTCTTCTCCATAATCTTCCATCTCTCTTTCTCTCTCTTAATTAACTAAAAGTCTAAAGATGATTCTTCAAATAACGAATGAGATCTATTTCTGTAGAATTGACATGAAAACCAGTAGAAATCAATTTCAGATCTTCAAGAAGGGGGGTGATTTTGATTTGCTCGTCTCACTCTCATCGCCGTGGTGAGAGAGTTTTTTTGCCCTCCCGTACCGTTGACGTGCTGTTACCTATTGGGCCCTTTAATGGGCCCATGTTAAGAACATGCCCAATGGGGTAACTGAACCGAACTCCAAAATTTTGAGAGAAAATTATTTACACTTTTCCCCACTGAAGTCTTGTTGGGTGAGATGGGTCGGGTGGCCCGAGCCCGGGCCTTTACTTTTAATGGGCCAGGCTGACCCAACATTTTGGCAGGTAAGGTCGGGCCATAGGTTTGCCAAGTTCCGACTTAGGCCAACCTCTTGGCCCGACTGGTCAAGCTCCAACTGGGCTGTTTAAAGTCACGTGTTTAAAGTCACGTGGAGACTGATTCTATAATTTTTGTTTCTCGTTAGCTTCTTTATTATATGAATATATGTATGTTTACGAATTGAATTTTTGGACTTATAGTTCAAATAACGGGTCCTAATGGTAGATATAATCCTCTCTAATTCTATAAAGGGTTTTAAAACAAAAAAAATAATATAAATGGATATCTAGTCCATTTGGTCTCATCTAGAGAGAAAACACAAATCTCTAGAATAAATATTATTTCATAATCCCTAATTTAACCTTTCCATATTTTATAACTGATTTATCTTCGAAATCTATGCATAACTTTTTCCATATTTATCTCTCATATTTCTCTCCAATCATGTTTCTATTCAAAGTAAGGATATCTTCATTATTATCTCCCATATTTCTCTCCAATCATGTTCCTATTCAAAGTAAGGATATCTTCATTATTTTCAGTAACGGAAACTCTTTATTTGATTTCTCTAAAACCGATTTAGTTGACAAACCTCTATTAAACTCAGAAAATCTTCTTCTTTTACATTATATTGCTGTCCAAATTCATCATTTATCAGGTTTAATACTTTCGAAATCTTTATAAACACCATTGTTAATATCTAATATTTCTTCTTATAACTAAAACCCTAATTATTTCGCTCTATTATAAAACGTATCAGATTTATGATACATATCTATAAGATCTGTTTACTAATTCATTAACTTCGAATGTATGATGTTTATTTACTCTCTCTAAAATTTTCACAACTGTTTAAGATCTTTATGTTTATTCCTAATTCAATGATTCATAACTAAAACCCTAAAATTTTCATAATTGTTTAAGATCTTTATGTTTATTCCTTATTCATTGATTCCTTCAAAGTTAGTATGTTATGTTTGCATCCAGTGATAATATCATATTTCTTTAGATCTATGTTTAATCTTCTGTTGTTTCTGATATTTCGTGAGATCAGATTATCAATCATCAATCGAATGTTTGATGTTTATTTTCTTTCTCTCTCTTAAAATTTCATTTATGTTTTTGATCTTGATGTTTAATCCTTCAACTCGAGTTTGACATTATTGCAACCAATCATTATAGCAGATATCTTTAGATTTGTAGTTTAAGCTTAATGATATTCTCATTTTTTTTCTTCAGATCTGGTTTTCAATCCGTACGGATTTATGAAACATTTGTTCTTTCGTACGGTTACCCATAACAGAATTTACAGTACATGTACTGTATCGTAAATTACCACAATTTATAGTAAATTATGGGTAATTTATAGAACATTACCCGTGCTTTAACACCAAAACAGTACTCATTTCATTAGTAGAAATTCTTCGCTTTACTATCAAATCTCGTGTACTTTGCAATAAAGTATATATAATTTACGTATATCTTCATGTTCTTACCATTATGTATATAATTTACGTATAAGTGCACATAAATTATGTATTATTTATTTACCATTACGTGTACTTTTCACCCAAAACAATAGCCTTGATACCAAACTACTCAAAACCTTCAAATGTTGTTAAAATTTGACAAACATTATATATAATTTACGAAACTGTACATGTAGTTTATAATACAATATATGATTTTTTTTTCTTTAATGTATGTGTATTTATGTGTGTAGATTTGATATACCAGATAAAATTTCAAAGAGAATCATCAAATCAAAGTGAGTCAACGAAACTAATGGAGAGTATATGGATGGGCACCATTTTTGAACCAAAGAAGATTTTGTACTTTTTTTTTGTAACAGAATGTAAAGGATGTGTAATGTAAAAGAAATTATGTGTAATTTATTAAACAAGACCCACATACATTTGATAAATTATGTTGTATACTTGACAAATGATGGTTTCCTCGTCATAAATAATACATGATTTACGTATTTGTTTCATAATTTGTATTCTATGTGTATTTATGTATGAGTAAAAACGAAAACATATGTTGCTTTAATGTTCCAAGAAAAATATACTATTTCCAAAACTGAAAGTTAAGTGAGAGAAAGTGATGTATATGTTTTGTATATTAACCCCCAAATCACGCTAAATTGATCCTAGAAAATATACTATTTCCAAATCTGAAAGTTAAGTGAGAGAAAATTGATTTGAATCGAAAAAAATTTACATAGTAAGAGAGAGAAAATTGATTTGGTTTCCAAATCTATAAAGAGAGAGAAAATTGATTTGGTTACGATTTTTGTTTTGAATTGATTTGGAAATAGATTTGCTTTCCAAAACGGTTAGAAGATAGAGAAAAATCAATTTCGGATTTTATGTTAGTTGCTTTAAATCCCCTAAATCACGCCCACATTAGAAACATTCCAAATTCACCCTGAAAAATTAAAATCCCGTGATTTTTGTAGGAGGGACATGGACGGTAGTTCTCTAATAAAGAATAGGTTATTATGTCCATAATGTAAAAGGACTAAATATCCATGTTTTGGGAAGATTGGATCATAAACCTATTTTGAATATTATTTTGGTCTATATACCCACGGACCCTTAAAATTACTAGGTATAACCCATGCCCCTGTGGAGTATTCTACACAAATTTGATATCCGGGAAACAATTCTGTGGAATAGAAGAGTTTTCATGGAATATTTTCCACAAAATATATTTCACGAAAATAAATATTCTTTTGTTTGGTTGTCATTTGTTATTCCGTGGAATTGTATAGTTTTGTTGTTTGATTGAAAGTTTATTTCCACAGAAACGATTATAATATACTCCATATTCTTCAATGAAAGGAACAATAACATTAATTAGTATTTTAAAAAATAAATCTAATATATATGTCAACAAAATCAAACCTATTAAACAAAAAAATATAAATCTGAAGTCAAAACTTATTTAAAGTAAATAAACGCTACTCTAGCAAAGTGAAATAAAAACTTAACATCATTCGACAAAAATAAGCGTAAAATATACTTGAAATTAGTTTTGTAATTTCATCCTTCTTAACCAACCTAGTCTTCTTCCTTCCAACAAAGATAAGAAGTATTGAGTCATCCATAAGTCTCTATTAAATAAATCAGCTATTCGATGTACGTCTTTCTCATCCAACTCTAGCATAGATTCTAAAATTGTATTAATTTGTCTAATTTGAGCCTTCTAAAGTTGCAGCTACTATACTAGCAGCTTCTATCATCCCAACCATTCCTTCATTAATACTATCTTCAAGGGCTCAAAGTTATTTGCGCTTTTGTGATGGTGATTGTTGGGTATAGATGATTTTGATGTAGGAGTCCCCTATGTGTTGTTGTCATTATCTCTAGAAAGAAAGTCATTTAAGTTATCTAAACATTAAAGTAAACAAAAAAATCTAGCATTAGTATGTCAAAATACGACATGTAGACTTATACTGTAACAAATAAAAATATATACTTGGAAAAAATTGTGAATCAAGAAATATCGAACCTGTTAGAGAATATACTGGTGAGGAAAAGATCCCCGCTTCGACTCCCCTATCACAAGTTGCTTGCTCGTTCCCTATCATTATTTGTCATGAATCATAAAATTTTAGCGGTTTTTCATGAGCCTACAATATTAAATATAAAAAATTAGAAATAAAATGTGGGTTACTTCTGAAGTTAATTGCATTCCAAAAATGTTAGCAAGAATCATATCACTTACTTACACGTATCTCGCCCGAGCATCATCATCTGGATTAATGCATTGAGTGTACGAATTGAAGTTGAATCCACTTCAGTAAGAGCTTCTCTTGCTACTATATAAGCTTTCCTCATTGTTTTCAACCGTGTCTTAATATTTTCATGTGTGACAACCGTCTTTGGTTTTTTTGTCAATTTCAATTACAACACGGTTTAAAGATTCAGTTTTCCAACCATTGTCTGGTTTCTGTCCTCCTTTAACAACCTCCTATAGAAATGTTTCAACAAGAAACTCGTCCATTTGTTCACTCCATCTTACACATTTTCTTTTTGCTGACTCAGATTTTGATGTTATACTAGTAACATAATCTAATGTATATTAAATTTTGTAAAAAAAAAATCATTATAAGCAGTAGATATGTAATCAACCAAATCATTAAAAAAGCAAAAATAACATGAATAAAATGTTAAAACTAGATTTCTCATAATGAATATTTAGCATTAGGGTCGAAGGGATATTTAGCGTTAGGGTCAAAGAAAAGTACCGACATTAGCATTTGGGTCAAGTGTTTGTCCGTTATAGGGTCTGGGTCACATACTATCCGTTGACTCAGTGACTAGAGACGGTCGTTAACAACCGTTAGTTTGTGACCCAAATGCTAATGTCGGTACTTTTTCATTGACCCTAATGCTAACTTTACATTTTAATCATTGGAATATGGGCGTCTTATTGGTGAGACATGCGTGGGTTTCAGGGATGTACGCATTTCAATGGAGAACTTCTCAGATTTGAGAACAGGTTATACGTACAGCGGAGCCTAATCCCAAGCTAGCTATTTCACCATCGTTAACGTTGCGAAAGACACGAACCCTGACTGACCAACCCGCCAGTAGAGAGTCATGGACACCGACGGTTGGTCATTGGTAGAAAGAGAAGTCGTGTTATCATATGTCACTATAATGTATCTACTGCTTAGCATAAGCCCCTTCAACATAGCAAGGAAATGGTCGTAAGAACTCGTCCGATGAGATTCCTAGAGGGCAATTGTAACAAACGCTTGGGAAGAAAAATAAGTTCATGCAATATTTGTGCCAAATATTTCAAAAAGTATAGAGAGTTCCACGATAAGAAAGACGAGTGCCATGTGAACAAAGAGAAATGATCTAGCGAATTTGTAGGGAAAAGAATCTCATATTTCGAGGCACTGATGGGAAGGAATCCCCTTTTAGAGTCTTCCATATTGAACCGGTGTATAATCTTATCTAAATAAGTTTCTTGACTGGGTCTAATCATCCTCTTATCTATCTCTATAGATCTTGATGTCCAATATGTATTCTGCCTCCCCTAGATCCTTCATTGAGAAACATTTTCGAAGTTAGTCCTTAACTGTTTATAACATCTAAATGCCGTTTCCAATGATTAATATGTCATCGACATAAAGGATCAAGAAAACTAGGTTGTTCCCACTAACCTTCTTGTAAACACAAGATTTTTCTGCATTCTTAAAGAAATCAAACTCTTTGATTGCCTCGTTGAATCGAAGATTCCAACTCCTGCTTGGTTGCATTAATCCATAAATGGATCTCTTAAGCTTGCAAACTTCTCCAATATTTTTGGAGTCTTCACAACCTTCAGGTTGTGTCATGTACACATCCTCTTCCAGATTTCCGTTTCAGGAAGGCGGTTTTGACATCCATTTGCCAAATCTCATAATCGTAACGAGCTGCAATTGCTAGAATGATTCGAATGGATTTAAGCATAGCGACAGGGGAAAAGGTTTCATCATAGTCTATACCATGAATCTGTTTGTAACCTTTTGCCACAAGTCTAGCTTTGAAAACGCTAACGTTTCCATCCTTGTCAGTTTTCATCTTGAAAACCCATTTGCAACCGATCGGTTTCGCTCCATCAGGCAAATCGACCAAGTCCCAAACTTGATTTTCTGACATGGAATCCATTCCCGGTCTCATGGCTATAAGCCATTTTTTAGAGTCGGGGCTCGTCATAGCGTCTTTGTAGGTGCTCGGCTCATTATCTTCTAATAGTATGATTTTTATTCTCTGAGGTAACTCCTTGAGCCTTTGAGACCTACGAGGGGCTTGAGCAATAGTTGGAGTGTTCTCAACTACTTGAGATGTCTCCTACGAATTTAATTTGACTTGTGCGGGAGGTGTCTCGAGTTCCTCGAACTCTACCTCATTATCCTCTTCCACTTGTTGTGGATAGATAGGAACCACTAAACTTCTTGATATCTCCATATCTTTGTTTATTTGTACAACTTGGGGCGGGGCGGATCTAAGTTATCTACATCCACTTGCTTCTTAGTCACCATCCATAATGGCAGAGATACAAAATATATGAACTTAGAGGAACAAAGTGAATTTAGAAAAATATAATTAAGGGATATCTTCCAAATGTTGATTTAGATTCTATAACAATATCTAAACCTTTACGGTTTCCATCGTTTTTTTAAGTTAATAGTGCGAAGATTTATTGATCAAAAGACCTCTTCAAATTAGATGAGAATGAAGAGACGGTTTAATACAAAGTCGCAGGGGCGTGGGTGCAGCCGGTGCGGCCGCACCGGCCCCCTCTACCTAAGGACCCCATTTTGAGGAATGCTAAGTACACAAGTTATAAAAATAAATTATATTCATATAAATCATAAAGTCATATGCGGCTCAGTTGGTGAGGAACTTGTTCTACACGTTTGAGGACTCAAATTTGAATCCCCTTATCAACCTAATTACATTTATTTGTTTTTATCTTACTCAGTTCTAACCTTTATAGGCACCTCCATACTAGGTTTAAAGCCTCTACACGACATACACAAGATAAAAACCCACTTCAAGTTTTAACTTCTAAAGAGGCCCCATACTCAAGAAATAAAGCCACTTTAATTTCTAATGTTACCTTTAGTATTCTCTCTACAATCTCCCTTCAATATGTAATAGGTTTCTATATCTTATCTCCCATATTTACATTATTCTCCTTTTCTGATAATTTCACACAAAACAATATTATTGTTACCCGTTGGAGCAGATTTTCTATATCATACTTAGTTTATGTGAATATTTGTTTTAATTTATGTTCTTAGACTTACATAACACATCGAGTGTAGTTTAAATATTTTTAATGGAGTTAGTTATGTAATTACTGCAGATATTTGTACGTTGTCTTTTGAACAAACATATATTTTTCATAATATTTTATAAGAAATTTCTTTGGATAAATTATTTAGATATTCATTTATTATATTACACGTAAATTTTTGGGTCTCACATAATAAGAAGGGGCCTAGAAAAAAAATTTCGCAGCGGACCCCTGAAATTTCGGCCACGCCACTGCAAAGTCGGGTAACACAAATGTGTTCATTCCAATATGAACAATAGTGAAAGGAAGATTGGTGTAGGTTTAATAAACAAAATGGGAGTTGAAGGGTTGTGCTTGTGCATCATTGCATCAAAGAGAAAGGTTTTTGTTGTTTTAGCTTATACTTAATGGGTGAGATCTTTTGAACTGCCCATATTACATTTGTGAAGGGTTTTGGTTGCCATGTCTACGTTGTCATGTCTGTGTGACTAGGACAAAATAAATGAAGGCACTTAAGACGTTTAAGAAGACACTATAATTTTGGACTATCATTTTAAGTGTCCATAAAGTAACTACCTCCATACGGCCATTGAATTTGTGATAGTGTAACAAAAACTCTTCAAGAAAATCTTGAAGGTCACTTTAAGGGAGTTTGAGTATCTTATTTTATATGCTTTAAGTTTTTTTGATATGGGAGAGTTTGAGTATCTTATTTTTATATGCTTTAAGTTTCTTTGATATGGGAGTAGTGTTAAAAACGCCACGATTCTTCTCTTAAAGGTGCCCTTTTTCTTTATACACACCCTTGAAATTTGCCTCGAGGAGGCCCCTATAATACTCGGACAGGCGATAATGAGTTTATGGGTTGGGAGAAATACTATACACAATTTCAGTAATTGTGCAAAATGTTATATGCACCATACTTGTCAATAACACTTAAATAAGGGGAAATATTAGCCCACAACCGTGTGTATAACAAAAACATCTATGCACATTTTCCCAATTGTCATATGCATATTTGTTGTTAATTGTAGAGAAATCCAATATATGTTTATCAACCGAAAACATCTATTCTTCAAAAGAATAAGATTCCAACCATATTCTTTAGAGTGGGAAGATACATCACTTCTAAAAACTATTTAATAAATGTACCGGAAAATCTAGCTAAAAACAATTAACAGACATTCGAAAAAAACGTCAAAAGTAGTGTTAATTTCAAACACAAATACAATTTAGATTCTAAGCAAAGCATAATAAAATCAATCAAACATGGGAAAATAACATAGTCTATTGCTTGCTTTTTGGAGAAAATAATCAAATACATGAAACAATTAATTTTTTTTAACCACATATAAAGCAAGTAATGATATTTGATTCAAGCACTTTCCTAGACCCTTATTCATTTCCAGCAGCTTTCTTCAAAACAGAGAAATCAAAAGTAAAGGAATTCGGATTCCAATTCATTCCAATTAAATCTCCTTCCTTGAGATTTCTCCTGAAAACAAAGTCCTTATTCCAGAATGATTTTATCACATAACAATGATCAATTATAGACTTATAAAACAACAATCTGTACTCAGTCAGAGTATCCATATCTCTTATAACCACAGGAATTTGCTTCCCATTTTCCACTTGATTCCACATATTGTAATTCCAATACCTCAATATGTGAGAGTAAACTTGTTCTTGATCCAAAACAAGACCACCTAGTTTTCCCACATCTATACTAGTTAAGACTTTCTTGATATCCCACTTTTCGGAAGACTCGAAAAGTTCCAATAAAACAGGAGGTTCATTTGTTGTCGTCTTTGGTACTTCCACCAACTCCACATGTGAGGGTTTGAGAGGGAAGTTTAGAGATACTCGACTCTTTTCTTCCTCGGCTTTGGTCGGGATGAAAGTGTAGTAAGGAATATTCTTACTAGTGGGTTCCATTGATACTTGTTGAGAACATAAAGTAAAGATCACAACACAAACATATATATAAAGATGAGGGGAGAGGGTTGGTGGTGTTTATATTGCAAATTAAGAATGTTGATAATAAGATTTAATTTCTTCATTTGATATAAGGTGATGAGATAAGTATAGGATATCAAAGGAAACTAGTTAATGTCAATATATGTTGTATCTTGTCATTTATACACGACCCATCATAATATCAGAGAGTGATAAACTAGAAAGTATCCAGTATTTCCTTAAAAGATAATAATAATTAGGTTTTGGTTGAGGAAAAACATTTACTACTTATATTGATGAGTGTTGTACATTAATGAAATTTGCATAAGAGATTGCAACAAGATCTAGAAAGAGATAAGTCAAAAGAAGAAAAGAGAAGAAAAGTAATTGTGAGAATATGAATTTAATTGATTTTTATTTTTAATTTAGGTGTTTCAAGGCTTAATAACACTATGTATATGGAGTATATAAATTAGAGGCCCCGTAAATTCGGGGGACGTAGGCGGGGTCGTCTGGGTTGCCTCACCCCTCCTAGGGTCGTCTGGGTTGCCTCACCTTAGGGTCGACCCTGAGCTGATTACTGCCGACAAAGATAGTTCTGACTTGGAAATAAAGATTCAAATAAGAGCATTTTAGTCCTAACTCACATGTGCAAGTCACACACTTGAAACTTATATGGGAGTTAACGTTTCCCGTCCACATAGCGGTGTAAAATAAAAGTTAAAGATAATAGGAGTGTAGTTTTGATATTGATATAAAAGTGGGGATCAATGTCAAAATCTCCCGTTAATTAACTAATAATAATGTTTGTGGCATATGATGCTATTGCTTATCCTTCTTCGACAACAACAATTGGCTTCTCCATATTCATTATCTGCTTTCTAAATCAACTTAAAATAGCAATCCAATATTGGTGCAGTTAATATAGTATTTGCTTTTCTGTCTTCGTATACAGTTTGTTGCAACATTTAATTTGGGTTACCATACAACATCTCTAAGACGAGTTACACGATTCTTACAAAACAATTGGATGTTATAATTTACCTTGCCCAACATTGACTTAAACCAACAGAGAAATAGCAACGGGTACAAACAACTTTTCCTATTTGTGATTCCTAATATGATATCAGTAGCAACAAATCCAAAAGGAACATAGAAATAAGAATAGCAGTAGCAACAAATATAAAAGAAACAACATTTACAGAGTTACCAGTATGTCTCCAGAAATAATGTTCCCCTCCCTTTCTTCCCCAATTGATGATGATGATGGTGCTAGTGTTGCACTACACCCACTTCAGTAATTGATGTTAGTGTATTTGAATAAAATATAAAATCCAGCTTTTATTTTGAAATAAAATGGGTTAAAGTGAGCCTAACTTTTTGGAGGGAGATTTTTGGAGGGAACTATTTTTATCCATAACAAACAAAGTACCTTTTGTACTTCAAGCCCTTATAGATTAAAGTGTAAAACCTTTTCATCCTTGATATAGAAATGGAAACTTCAAATTAAAGAGTTTTGTCCCACATCTTTGAAAGAGAAAAACTAGCTTGTGTTTATAAGGAGAAAGTTGGGTGTAAGGGGTGTGGCCCCTTAGGGTTACAATAGTGCTCTCCGGAGGAGAGACCCATCACTTTTTAGAGGCAACCTTACCTTACACACACCACATTTCTCACTTGCACACACCCCCGACCCGACTCCGGTTCCGGTTCTGGTCTTGGTCTACCAGAGAATGCCTAATCAGTCCAAGTACGACCTAAAGTCGTCTGATTAGGGTAAACTCCCAGAGGAAAAAGATTCGACGGTAGTAGGGGCGTTTAAAGTCTTCAGGACAGCGAGCCTCTATTCCACCATTACTGTTCTATGGTCTACTTGCAGGTTCAGTATCTCAGATTGGTTCATTTACTGTTTAACTAAGCTCTGCAGAAAAGATAAGTTGTTTTATCAAACCTACTTCGTTGGACAACGACTATATCTATGCTGCCTCCGGGAGAAAGTACGTATCTACGTAATAACAGAACGACTTCCTCTTTGAACATGAACAGTAAAGAGGGAAAGAAATTAAAAAGGGGATCGGTTGCTTCTCATTGTAATATCCATATAAAATTCTGGTAAGAACTAGTTAGTTCATCGAAATAGAATATTTAGGAAGAGTTCGATTGTAAAATTTTTTATCTCATGGGGCGTTTAAAGTCTTCAGGACAGCGAGCCTCTGTTCCACCATTACTGTTCTATGGTCTACTTGCAGGTTCAGTATCTCAGATTGGTTCATTTACTGTTTAACTAAGCTCTGCAGAAAAGATAAGTTGTTTTATCAAACCTACTTTTTATTGCTCAATTAATTTCCGAGTTAATTTTTTATTTGTGGTTTTTAATATTATTTTGATAACAATCTGAAGACTTTAAAACTCTTTTCAAAATCGACCAAAACCATTTACTGTTTACTGAAAATGGACTTTAAGATGAGCAATGAAAAACCAGAAAAATTCGATGGTCAAAACTTTAAAAGATGGCAAAAGAAGATGTTATTTTTTCTGACAACCTTAAATATCAACTTTGTTTTGACCGAACCAGCTACCACAGTTGTGGGGGGAAATTAACCTGGTAGATCTGGAGCAGTAGATGCTTGGAATAAGGTTGACTATCTATGTAGAAATTATATTCTGAACTGCTTAGATAACACCATATATGATATCTACTGCCATACTAAGACTGCCAAAGAATTATGGGACTCCCTACAGGAGAAATATATTTCTGAAGATGCAGGTATTAAGAAATTCGTAGTAAGACGATTTCTAGATTGCAAAATGGAAGATGAAAAATCTGTCGTAAGTCAATTTCAGGAACTAAGGCTCATCCTAAATGAAATCAGAACTGAGGGAATGGTTATAGATGAGGTTTTCCAGGTTGCTGCAGTTATTGAGAAATTACCTCCCAGCTGGAATGATTGTAAAAAGAAACTCAGACACAAAAGGAAGGACATTGACATGCAATACCTGATTCTTCAAATCAGGGTTGAAGAAGAACATCTGAAACAGGAGAAATATGAGGTGGTTGCTTCACTTACGTCTAAAGCTCACATGGTGGAAGAGGTAAAGAAGAAAAAATTTCCCAACTCAAAACCTTCTAACCAGCGGAAGAAAGGTAATTCTAAATTCAAAAGGGTTGGCTCTAAGCCTAACAAACCATATTATGTATGTGGTAAGCCTGGTCACCTATATAAGGACTGTAGACATAGAAAAGCAAACCCTAATCCTAACACTCCGACCAAACATCCTAAACACAATCGTGCTCACGTAGTCGAAACAGAGAACTTTTGTGCAATGGCCACTGAAACTAACTTAGTGACAAACACTAAAGATTGGTGGTTGGATACAGGAACCACTAAACACATCTACTCTGAGAAGTCACCGTCTTCCTCATATAACCCAGTAAAAACAGGAGAACAATTGTAAATGGGTAACAACTCTTCATCCACAATTGTAGGAAAAGGAAAGATTGTTTTGAATATGACTTCTGGAAAGACCATGGCTCTGGATGATGTACTCCACGTTCCTGAAATAAGGAAAAATCTAATCTCTGTTTCGGTTCTGAACAAGAAAGGGTTCAAGATAGTAATTGAAAGTGACAAAGTGATTCTGTCCAAATGGGGGGTCTATTTGGGGAAAGGGTATTGTACTGAGAGCCTATTTAAGTTAAATGTTGTTTCTGATTCTGAATTGAATAAAGTATTTTCTTCTGCTTACTCGGTTGTGCATAATATTTCTAGCAATTTAAATGTTTGGCATGGTAGGCTAGGACACCTTAGTTCTTCCACTCTAGAACGTCTAAAGAAGCAAGGTTACATTCTAACTAATAAACAAGAAAAAGAAGACAAATGTGAAATTTGTATAGAGACAAAACTTAAGAAGAAACCCTTTAAAACTGTAGAAAGAACAACTAATGAACCTTTAGAATTAGTTCACTCTGATCTAGGAGACCTAAAAGCAACTCCTTCGAGAGGAGGCAAACGCTTCTACATAACTTTTATTGACCATCACTCAAGATTTTGTAACATTTACCTTTTAAATAGCAAAGATGAAGCCTTAGAAAGCATTAAAACCTACAAACTAGAAGTAGGACATAAACTAAATAAAAAGATAAAAATCCTTAGATCAGATAGAGGGGAAGAATACGTAGGACATCTCTTCACTCAATTCTGTAGGAATCACGACATAATACATCAAACAACTGCTCCTTACTTACCTCAATCCAATGGAGGTAGCAGAAAGGAAAAACAGAACATCAAAAGAAATGATGAACTCTATGCTAGTGAGCTCAAGATTACCTTTTAATTTGTGGGGGGAGGCTATTTTGTCTGCTTGTTATGTGCTTAACAGAGTACCCTCTAAAATATAAGATAAAACTCCATATGAACTATGGAAGGGCAGAAAGCCTAGCTTTAAACACTTAAAGGTGTGGGGGTGTCTGCCAAAGGTTGCAATACCTTTACCCAAAAGATCTAAGGTAGGACCTAAAACTGTAGATTGTGTATTCATAGGGTATGCACAGAACAGTAGCGCCTATCGCTTTCTAGTGATAAACTCTCCCGTTGATAACATAAACTCAAACACGATTCTAGAATCAAGAGATGCTGAGTTTTTTTAAAGACACTTTCCCTGGAAAGAGTGAGACCCTCAAAAGGAAAGAACTTGAGTCTAGTCAACCTGCTACTAGTTCTGAAACTCCAATTTCAGATAATGAACCTAGAAGGAGTAAGAGAGCTAGAACAGAACACAACTTCGGTCTTGACTTCCTCACTGAAGATGAACCCCCAACATATAGTCAGGCAATGACTTCTCCAGACGGACCGCTCTCGAAGGAAACTGTAGTAAGTGAGATGGACTCCATAACACAAAACAACACCGGGAAGCTCGTTAACTTACCTCCAGGCTCTAAAACTATAGGAAGCAAATGGATTTTTATAAGGAAACAAAAACTAGATGGCACTGTAGAAAAATACAAAGCTAGATTAGTAGCTAAAGGGTTCAGACATAAAGAAGGGCGTGACTTTTTTGACACTTACTCTCCTGTTACTAGGATCACTTTGATTAGAATCCTAATAGCTATCGCAGCAACCTACAACCTAGAAATACATCAAATAGATGTAAAAACTGCTTTTCCAAATGGTGAATTAGAAGAAGAAATCTACATGGACCAACCTGAAGGGTTTGTGGTCAAGGGACTAGAGAACAAAGTCTGCAAACTCATAAAATCCCTATACGGTCTTAAACAAGCACCGAAACAATGGCATGAAAAATTTGATCAAGTAGTATTAGAAAATGGGTTCAAGATTAATGAGTCAGATAAATGTGTATACACTAAATGTGTAAATGGGTGTTATGTGATTATATGTCTATATGTAGATGACATGTTAATTCTAGGCACTTCTTTAGAAATAATAAACCAAACTAAGGAACTCCTAATTAAAAACTTTGAACTGAAAGACTTAGGACAAGCAGATGTCATCCTAGGGATAAAAGTCATCAGAAACCTTGAAGGGATTACCTTGAGCCAAACACACTATATCGAGTCTGTACGCAGGAAATTTAACCAATTTGACTCCCCACTTGCGAGAGTACCCTTTGACCATTCTCTAGTCTTAAAGAAAAACAAGGGTGAGGCAGTATCCCAACTTGAGTACTCTAGGGAGTCTTATGTACATAATGAACTGCACGATGCCAAACATTGCTTACGCGGTAAGCAGACTGAGCATGTACACATGTAATCCTAGGCACACCCATTGGGATGCACTAATTAAGGTACTAAGATACCTTAAATACACATTATCACACATTTACATTACTCACGGTATCCTGCGGTTCTAGAAGGATATACAGATGAAAACTGGATCTCAGACTCAGAAGAACCTAAATCCACGAGTGGGTTTGTTTTTACACTAGCAGGAGTTGTAGTTGCTTGGAAGTCATCCAAGCAAACTTTCATCGCTAGATCAACAATGGAATCAGAATTCATCGCACTTGATAAAGCCGCTGAAGAAGCTGAATGGATACGAAGCTTTTTGGATGACATTCCAATTTTGCCTAAACCAATGCCTTCAATTCTGATTCACTGTGATTCCACAGCTACAATAGCTAAAGCTAAAAACAACATCTACAACGGAAAGTCTAGACATATTCGCTGAAGGCATAATTCGATTAAGAAATTGTTGGTTAATGGAGTAATTTCCATAGATTTTGTGAGATCGAAGGAAAACTTGGCAGATCCTTTGACGAAAGGATTATCGAGAGATGTTGTATATGTAACGTCGAGGGGGATGGGGCTAAAGCCCATATCAGAGTAAATCATCTATGACGGACACCCAACCTTGGAATCGGAGATCCCATGACCTTGGTTCAATGGGAAAACTAAGTTGTAGATGATAGTTTGTGAACACTCAAAGGAGAAAACTCCTACCCATCCCTATGGCAAAGAGAGTGTACCTGTTCAATGTGGGGGATGAGATCTATAGCTTGGGTATACCAAGTGGGGTGGAACAGGACACCCTTGATGGACTCACCTATATATGTGTGGATGTGGGGCCGCTTCTTATGAGAATTGGGCTATTCTCTAGAGAACTCATGAATACTAGGATATGCTCATGGCCGATAACGAGCATAACCGAATGATCTTGACAGAAACCAGAGGACTTGTGTGTGAGGTCTATTGATCGAGTCTACAAAATAGAAGTTCAGTTCAAGAACATCACATTCACTGAACGACTAGTAGCCCCAACTAACCATCACAAAGCAAAGGTTCAAGTCATAACGACCCCTTAGTTGATACACAATGCCTCGCACTCATCTCTTTTATTTAGCTCTTTTAATTTTATTCATGTGGGGGATTGTTAGTGTATTTGAATAAAATATAAATCTATCTTTTATTTTGAAATAAAATGAGCTAAAGTGAGCCTAACTTTTTGGAGGGAACTATTTTTATCTATAACAAACAAAATACCTTTTGTACTTGCAACACTTATAGAATGAAGTGTAAAACCTTTTCAACCTTCTTACTAATATAGAAATGGAAACTTCAAACTAAAGAGTTTTGTCCCACATCTTTCAAGAGAAAAACTAGCTTGTGTTTATAAGAGGAAAGTTGGGTGTAAGGGGTGTGACCCCTTGGCGTTACAGTAGTGCTCTCCGGAGGAGAGACCCATCATTTTTTAGAGTCACCCTTACCTTAGGCACACCACCTTTCTCAATTGCACACACCTGCGGGTCGGGTCACCAACCCGACCCGACTCCGGTTCTGGATCCGGCTCCAGCTCCGGTTCTGGTCTGGTTCCGGTCCTGGTCTTGGTCCTGGTCCTGGTTCTGGTCTTGGTCCTGGTCTTGGTCTTGGTCTACCAGATAATGCCTTATTTTTCTCGGACTTCCACTTTCCACTACTGGCTAGTGGAAATAGTCCAAGTACGTGTGTACTGGCTACTTTTTATCCACCATTGGATCAAAACGACCTAAAGTCGTCTGATCAGGTTTCCCCACTCTATAAATAGGGTAAACTCCCAGAGGAAAAAGAACATAGAAAAACAAAATCGTCTTCTATCTCTCTCTCTCTCTCTCTCAGCTTTACTCTTCTCTTTCTTATAATTCTGTCAAGATCAGGATATCAGAATTGAAGTTTGCTTCTTCAATTTCTGATAAGGAATAGTTGAATCCTAGGGGACTACGTTCACATACTGCAAAAGCAATACCAGATTCGACGGTAGCGGGGGCGTTTAAAGGCATCAGGACAGCAAGTCTAACTCGTGCCTCTGTTCCACCATTACTGTTCTATTGTCCACTTACAGATTCATTATCTCAGATTGGTTCATTTAATGTTTAACTAAGCTCTGCAGAAAAGATAAGTTGTTTTCCCAAACCTACTGTTTATTGCTCAATTAATTTCCGAGTGTATTATTTGGGTTTTAATATTATTTTGATAACAATTGATCTATTCCCATTTAATAAATTAATGAAATCTGAATCCTCCCTACTGAAGTTCTACCCCCAAATAGAAGTATAACAGAGTGTAGAGAGAAAAAAAGTGTTTGTTCATGATATCTGAGTCATGGGCAGGTTGAAGATAATAACCATGAATGGTTTTAACTAAAAAAAACCAACTTACACGCAATTTGGAGAGAGAGAGAAACTAGTATGTTGACTTCTTGGCAAGAATTTTTTTTAACTCTATTATCTAGGTTAGTGAGGAAAGTACTATCTCTCTCTGCTTTAGAGGAAAGTAAATAAACGCCAAGGTTAGAGAAATGAGATCTACTCGTCTGGCCTGATTTCGAGATGAAAGTTCAACATACGTTTTTTCCCTAAATTCAACTCTTTCAGTCCACTTTTCTTTCATCGGAAGTTCAACATACGTTTTTTCCCAATCATACTCAAATCTATTTAATTAACTGATAATGTTTGATATAATTTTCAGTGTTCACTATATTTAGTTTTTAACTTATATTGTTTTTACTTTTATTTCACATTCTTTCCACGAATTAGTATTTTCATATTTGTATTAGGATTAGTGAAAAACATATACTAAAGTTTAAAAAATTGAGAATTTTAAAAAATTGAGAATTTTAAATCTAATTTTGTATCAGAAATGAAACTGGTTGTAGTCGACTACATATATTATATATATATATATATATATATATATATATATATATAATTTTATGAACACTTTTTTAGTGTCATTTGAATTTTTATTTACTACCACTAAAATATGCATCCACAAGAAAAAATTCCTGGGTCCGCCACTAACTCTAACACAAAACATTAACAAATATTTCAAGCGAAGAAACAAACACAAGATCAGAGAAATTAACATTTACTTACATACTCTTTATTAGATATACGTTGAGTAGGCTACCAATATTTTCGGTAGATGTTTTGAGGAAATAAAGATCTTTTCCGAGGTGCAAACTTTTGGGTGAAAAGAAAAAAAATCGTAACTTTTTGTTTCCTCCGAACACCACCTATCCTTAATGTATGTTTGAGTAGGGTGGCTCTAAAGGCACCGGGCCAAAAGGGTGTTAGGGGGGCTGGTTATTGACCCGGGTTCTCTATAAGCACCCGGTCAACTAACTTGGATGAAGTTCACCTCCGTTTTCTTCCTTTATCTTCTTCTTCCAAAAGAAAATTCATTTTTTCTTCCAAAACAAAATCCTAGGTTGTGCACTACTACCGACATTCTCCGGCAACGATATCGACACCTACCGGCTGTGTTATATCATCTTTTTAAAACAAGTAAAGGTCCACTATCATCGATACTCTTAGGTCCCAGATCAGCTGATCTGTTTGGTCCTCTTTGACCCTGGATCACCTGATCCGTTTTATCCTATTGGTCCCGGATCAGCTGATCTGTTTGGTCCTCTTAGGTCTCGGATCAACTGATTTGCTTGGTCCTCTTAGGTCTCAGATCACCTGATCTGTTTGGTCCCCTTCGGTCTCAGACTGGTCCAGTCCGTCCGGTAGATTTTTAGGGAAAATTAAAATTTTATCTTTCATCACTATTCGTCTTCACCAAATGATTGTTGATTCTAACACTTAGAGAGTGAAAAGATTGCTTGAGAGCAAAATTTGAGAGAGATTCGTGAGATTTTGAGCAATTTGGCGAGGACAGGTTCGGTTCTTCCCAAGGCCCAGAGAGAAAATCTCGGTTTGGGAATTTCACCTGGTTTTGTGAGAAACGGATGGAGGCGTTAGGGTTAACTCATTTGGACCGGTGCTTACACATTTGGACCGTGCTAATAGAGAAAAGAGTTTTTGGACCTGGTGGTAATAGAGTCGCCCGCTAACAGTTGTTTGGCCCGGTGCTTATAGAACCTTTTGAGTACTGTTTCTTCTTCCTTCCGTTCAGGCATTCCTATTTCCGACCATTAATTCCAACCAACCATCACAGTCATTAATTACGGCCAACCATCACAACCATAATAATACTTGTAACATTAATAATTGCTTAAGTAAGCACCCCGATTCATTTAGTCTAACTACAATTTAAAACCCTAATAAGGGGAGAAGAAGACCTAATCATGTACAAGGTTCAATTAAATCTAGAGAGTAAGTAGCCAAATTTGATCAAATCCATTTATAGATCCACAATGAACTCAATTCTTTTATTCCTCTGCAACCCGAATCTAGAGAGTTAGTAGCCAAATTTGATCAAATCCATTTATAGTATCCACAATGAACTCAATTCTTGTAGTCCTCTGCAACCCGAGAAAGTCAGACGGATCAATCCTTGGTATTCGCAATTTTCAAGTATGCATCTCTATGAATTGATCTTTCATATTACCTCTCTATTGTTCTTTAAGCAATTTCAAGCATTTTTGTGAAATGAGAATGTTTCATCATATTGGGGTTTGTAAGTGAGATCTGAAATCCAATGTCCCCTAAAGAAATCGCATAGTGGGGATGAACTTGAACGGTTTGGTGTGTGGGTTTTTTGTGATTCTATGAGATAGAAAGTTTGGATGTTTGGGGTAAAATGATTCAGTAGCGATAGAAAAGAATACAAGTTGTGATTTGAGCCATGTAAACACAGTGGAACATAGCTTTGAGGCTATCTCTTCTGCTTCTTGAGAGCGACAGAGATCTGGCAAGTGGTAAAACGTAGTTGGGGATCGCCTTTAAATTTGAATTTGAGAGAAAGAAAATCTGAGAGAAAGTAGAGAGAGTGAGATAGAACCCAGAGAAAGATATGAAGAAAGATGTGTTCGGAAAAAAATTAATCTTTTCACCCTATTAAATTTTGTACCTGAAAACCTTTTTCTTATTTCCCTAAAACACCGACCATATTTTGAGAACAAAAAAATAGTTACAAGTAAAAGATAACAATGCTATGTCTGTTTCTGTGTTTCACATATGGAGAAACAAAAAATTAACTATTATTTTGAGCTAAAAGTGTTGCACTAAGCATTGTCGTATTTGGGAAATACTCAAGGATGTTCATCTTAATATTTTTTGTTAAAGTTGTAAAGGTTGTTAAACATTTGATAAATAGAAGATTTACAGACGAGTACTGAGTGTCAGTTGAATTTGAGACCCACAAAAGAATTATTTAGATGGGAGCCTCCAAAGCTAGGGGTTTGTGACGACCAATACTTACGATTCTCTACTCCATGTGACGAAGAGTTAAGGTGCAATTGTTTAGACAAACCATTATAAAACGTGCTACATGATGGGAAGTTTCTTGCACAATTAATGAAACTTCAAAACATCTAAACATATTATTTTAAAATTTCTGGGAATCACCTTTTCTCATATCCAACGTTAAGGTAATGTTCAAACATATAGACTAGTAAAATGGAAGTTTGTTCCTTTTCCCATGTATTGTATGTAATAAGATTCTCATCTTAACATTAGTCATAGATTCAGGGAAGAGCAAGTAATTTGGTTTTCAATGGTATTCTGTGCCTTGATCTTTTGATAGGAGGAAATGGCTTGCCCAACCTTTAAGAGGGTCCTTCCTGGGTTTCTTCAAACATTGGCTTCTTTCTCTTAATTTTTACATCAGATCTGTTTCAACCCTAGATTTACCTGGTTTCTTTAAAGTTACTCTCTCTCCTAGTTAATACCAACTTCATTTAGGCCTACCTATTTTGATCTTTAAGTTTGTTTCTTTGAGAAGTAAGAGAATAGATGGTTCAAACAAAAAATTAATGGTGAAGCTGTGAGATAACTTCTCTGCAGATACAAGTTTATGTTGGTTGGTAATTCGGTTTCTTCTTTGTTTTAAAATTCAGCTTTCTTTGTTTTAAGATCATCCTCATGTTTTCATTTATCATGTCAAATCTACTGTGAGATTGTATAGCTAGTTGGTTGTCTACATGGACTCGCTTAGACGTGAAGCTATATCGGACACTCCGGACTCATTTTGGGGATTTTTAGGAAGGAAAAAGGTCATCTTGGTTACGCCACGTGTCCAGCTAAGGCGTGCCAAACTGTTATGCCAATCGGGGTTAATGTGATCAATACGAGTAATCCAAGACAAGCAATAGGAATAGTAAAGAACAATCAAGAACAGAACACAGAGATTTACGTGGTTCGGTTGGTGGGACCTACTCCACGACGGCAACGGCGCGATGATTTCCACTATGATAAGCAAACAAGTTTTCAAAAGAGATTCGTGAGATTGTGCTTGATGGGCCTAAAAAGTTTCCTAAATAGGTCTACATCCGCAAGTGCACGGGCGTCAAGTAATAATTCCGGTAAGATCGGGTCGATCCGCAGAGACCAGTTAAACCTATTCTAAAACTTAGAACTAGTACGGTTTTGTTTTTTTTTTTTTTAAATTATTTTTGGTGATAAAATAATAAAATATTAAAACGAATAAAAAGATGAACTCAAATGGGGGGATGATCTATGGGTTCAGAATCTATCCACGGAACAACTCTAAAGGTGAACTAATGAGTCAACGAGTTACTTTTATTACACGGGCTTTAAAACATGAATGGTCTAAAGTCCGGAAGATATCTTCCTTAAAACGATAAAAACTAAAGATACATGCATCATTCCCTATATACTAATTGCTCGATTATTATGCATCAACTAAGAAGTATAACCCATCAAAGCATTTTATTCTAAGCATGGAATATCAACATAAGAAAGATGAATAATGAAGGAACTAATCAATAATCAAGAATAACGCAAGTTAGACATGAACGGCCAAAGGATTACTTGACTCGAATTTAATCACACCTAAAAAGTAAATAACACCATGGATTTCATCAAACACCATAGATAAAGAGATTTAGCTAATCAAACTCATCAGAAAGAATCTCATTATAAAAACTAAGAGCAAAAGATAAGTAAGATAGATGTCACCCAATGTTAAGCTTCCATGATAATGAGGAATGAGATGGATAGTTGATGATGAGATTCTCTCTCACAAAGAAGTATCAATAGTACAAATATCCTCCCTCTTCTCTATGTTCACTCTCTTCACTCTCTTTTCTCTCTCACAAAGAAAAGAAAGAGATGAAGAAAATGGAAAATAAAAATAACATTGGATGAATTACCTCTTATAGTGATCTCTGTAAAATATATACTCTGTTCTTCTCCTTACAATCCTCTATCTATCTCTACCTTCTCATAAAATAACAAGAAAAGAAAGCACTCTGTTTTGATATTTCTCTCTATAAAATATATACTCCAAGAAAATCCAGAGAAGAAACAAAGATCAGTTTACTCCCTATAAAATATATACTCTGTTCTTCTCCTTTTCTTCTCTCTCTATAATTTTCTTGAAGCTCTAAGAGAAGGATGAAGAACAGAGCTTAATTGATGATTTCAGCCCCCCAAGCCGAGATAATCTCATCTCTGTTTTATCTGCCATTATATAGAAAAAGAAGAATAGAAAAATAAGAGAATCAAATCTTTCTCTCTTCATAAACAACTCCACTAAATCCAGAGCATACGCTCTGAATATGAAAAGATGAAGAAGTCGAGAGCTCTATCTCTCTGTTATATTACTGAAGGTCATCTCCTTCTTTCTTTCTTTGAGATTTTTTGCTTCTAAAATTAATCCTTCAATCAAAACTTCCCTTTTCTGTCTTTATTTTGTTTCTATTTCTCTATCTAAATTCTGAAAATCTTCCATCAATCTCTTCTTTCTCAATCTCTCGGTCCCATCTCTTTCTCTTTCCATGTATTTGAAGTTAAAAGTCAGAAAATAGAGATGAGAGGGAAGGAAAGATTTGATTTACCCAAAATATTGGGCGCCAATCAAGTAAAGCCCGGCTGGAAATGATGAATTCGATAAGGCACTTCGCGGCTGGTTTGAACAGAGGAGACTAAGCCGTTAGATGAAATTGTAGCAAGCGTTTCTCGTCCTGATTCGTTGGATCGATTGGGAGTATTGTAGATTGGTTCTCCATAAAGTAGCGGATCAATCTTTATCTGTACCACCAAGTTAACCCGCGCGTCCCACCTGCATACCGAGAACTTAGCCCTCAACATCATATTGCACACCACGTGTCGTTGCTACCCCTAAAGTTGACTTCATTTTGACCAAAACTTTGACCTGGTCTATTTCGCCCATCTAAACTCCGATTTGACTTCCGTTTTCGCCATTGGGATCGTCTTGGAGTCTAGTTTCATCCGAGCAATAAAGTTGACCAATTCATCAAACTACCATAACCTCCAAATGACCAAAGTGCCTCCATGTGTGTCTTTCTCCCGATTTTATTTGTTTTTCGCGCTCAACATCTTAGAAGACACCTGGACAAGAGAAACAAACAATTCATGAGAGTTACGGCTCGAAATGGGCTAACTATCCCAAGTTAAGAGATTCAGATGGGGCATTTTCATGTCTCATCAGTGCTACTGATATCTCCTTAGGGTTTAGTTTATATAGCCACTAAACCCTAATCCCACCGCCTCACCGACTCTCTACCGCCGACTCTCTCTACAACCGACATTATACACGGATACGCTAATACTTATAACTGACATAAGCCTAGCTTCGCATTCTAGCTTTGTCTCGGAGTCCAGCTATGCCTCGGAGCATTGCTTCGCATACTAGCTCTGTTTCAGTAATCAGCTCCACTAACGGGTCCAAAATTCGACGCCGAGACCTCGTAAACGGGTTGGCGGGTCGTAAACCGGGTTCGATACCAATCCATATTCGAGTCACTTCTACACATACTAAAGCCTCTCTGTGCCACGTGGCGATTTGCATGCCCTCTTTTCCTTTTTAACACGTACTCGCTCAAAACTTCTTCTGCCTTCCTTCCTTGCAACGTGTTACACAACTATACTTTCATGTGGGCCGGCTTCTCTATCTTCGTCTTTGCAAAGGGTCATAGTTAAGACTTGTCGGAAGCCCAGGTGCATGCATATGGGTAAACAAATTTGGGCTTTTGGATTCATGTTTACTTTTTTTTTGTGAAAGTAGGTATCCGCCTAATATTTATTCAATATCAAAAATAGGAATGTTAGCTTTGTCTGTCGCTAACTAACTTACAATATAATTAGGAGGTTGAAATATCTCCTTTACTGAAGAAAAATCTGAAATAGAAGCATTTATAGCTAGTATGTGCGCCACTTTATTGGCTTCACGAGAACAATACATGAGCACAATTTGTCGGCCATTATCTCCACTCTCTGTAATGTCGTGCATAATTGTTCGAATTTTCCATGGGGTATTCTCCTCAGAACCATAACAGGCATTTACTAACGTCATTGCATCACCCGCAATAACACAAGGAGATTGGGTTAATGTTCTAACCATTCGAACAGTAAGAAGCGACGTTTTAGCCTCAACTTCTAAGACATTCCCAGCTGTGTCGTAGCTCGTATATGCAGATATGAATTCACCATTACCATCACGGCAAATCACCCCAGCTGTGTCAAAATTAATTTTGATCTCTCCATGCTTTGGGCCCAGCCTTCCCGGTGGGTGTAGAATGTTCTCATCCTTTGCTCGGTCATGGTATCCTTAATCCCCTCAAAGTCCTGCTCATTGCTTCCTGTACAATCTTACGACTATTTGGAGGTATGTTCTCAAAAACCATTTTATTTCTCGCCTTCCATATGAACCAAGCGGTATATAACCGCAAAAGTATAACACTTTCATATTCATCACTACAGATCCATCGACATGATGTATTAGAAAACGGCTCCTCATCATGGAATTTTACTCCTATTGGTGGTAAAATCCATGTTTCTTTTGCCACTTTACATCTTCGAAATATATGGTCAATATCTTCCTCTTCCTCCATGTTACAGACCGAACAAACCTTCGAGGCATGCGGGTTAAACCTTAATGCTCTCTTTTAGTTGGAAGCGCATTGTGGAGTAGACGCCATAAGACAAATTTTACTCTAGGTGCAACTTCGATTTTTTCCAGAACCGATGCCACGTTAGTCCATGTGGTAACGTCAAAGAGAATGATGTAGAAGGAAGATCATTTCCAACGTCTTGTATAGAGATTTAGTGTTGAAGTTTCCCTTTTTTGTGTGGATCCACAAGAGTTTATCCTTGCTACATTTTGTACTTAAAGGGATTTGGAGAATTTGTCTAGTCGATAATTCATCGAACACCGTCAATCTGATTTCTTTTTTTCAGTCACCTGTTTCTCTACTTAAATCACTAACTAGTCGAACATTTAGATCTGCTTGATCTTCATCTTTTTTACCCGGTTTAAATTCTCTTAAAGTAGAAACCCATGGGTCCACCTAGATCTCTATACTATTCCCATTGCCAACCGAATAACAAACTCTTTTTTCAAGAATTTTACGCATTTCCAACATGCTTCTCCACGTTGCTGTTGTGGAGGACTTGGGCTCATAATTCCAAAAATCATTACTTTTCAAGTATCTGGCTTTTAATAGTTGGACCCTTAAGGCATTGGGTTCCGTAAAAAATCTCCATACCAGTTTATCCAGCATTACTTTATTTACCAGACCCATACTTCGAATTCCTAATCCACCTTCTTTCTGACTCAGCTGTAGCTTCTTCCAATTTAAATAATGCATTTTTGAGGCCTCTGTATTATGTCCCCACCAGAAGTTGCATTGTACCTTCTCAATATTCTCCATGACCCTTTTAGGGGCTATATTAGTCGACAAAAAATAAATAGGGATGGAAGGTAGTTTCTTTTTTTAGCAAAATCGTTCTACCAGCATGTGATAGAGAATTTCCCTTCCAACCTGTTAATTTTTTTTCAACTTTCTGAAGGATAAAATCATAGGAAGACAATAAACGTTTAGGCTTCAGTAGATAGTTCCCCAGATAAACATTATCATTCTTCATCTCTTTCAACCCGAGAATTCTCACTACCATATCTTTTTTATCTGTATCACAATTCGAACTCAACTATATAGAAGACTTTTGGTAATTTATAAGTTGACCCGAGCAGCTAGCATATGATTCCCAATACTGATGATGCATAAAATGTCCGGACGTTGACTAACGTCTGAAGAGTCAAAGATGAGACCAGAAGTTTCTTGGAACAACTCGGCTTAAGGTAGCAGGACAGTTAAAACCCCTGATGGTCCACCGCACATTTCCACAACAGGGAGGTCGGCCAGAAGAAACCAACTCTGCTCAAAACGCCCTTGGCATGGACAGATCAGCCCTGGGATCTCTAAAGGAATAAGGGGGGTCTCCACAGGTTCGGCCCGTATCTTACACCGAGAACTGGGAAGATATCAACCCTGCGCAACCTAATGACTTAATCCCGGAGTTTCCAGAAAGATCTCAGTCGGCCACACATCTTGAAGTGTTTAAGCCGATTGGACTCCACGTATCTAGAAACGGAAACTTCTCCTTCAGAGTCTATCACTCCGGCAAGATATATACAAAGTATCCTTGAACTTAGGAACTTTCACTAATCAAAGATCCGGGATAGAGTCAAAGAGAAACCCTAGATATGCAAAAGAGGTAACTTCCCTTACGGTTTGACGACCACCGCCTCACCACCGCCACTAATCACGGTCGACCTAAGTTCGCCTATAAAAGGCCCCCACATCGTCCTTCACAGGACACGATCTCTTCTCCCAGAAAGATCACCCAAAACTCAGAGTTCTCATAACTCGCCCCCCAAAAGGATCAATCAATATTCATTCTTTTACTGCAAAGAGCAACCTAACTGTCTTGAGCGTCAGAGCGGTTTTCGAACCCTTTGCAGGTTTTCCCCCTTTGAGAACAGACGAACAAGAGCAAGGAATCAGGAGCTGCAGCTAGGAGCAAGAAGCAGAGAAGCGGAGCAAAGCAGAGCTGAATAGAGGAATCTCACCTCTCTAAACAGAATATTCTATCATAACGGAGGCTGTCATGCATCAACTCCCTTTTTCATGCTGATTTAACCGGGAGCCAATTTTCGAGATCACGATGGTACGAAACGAGGCCACACCTCTGATAATATTCACTAATGATGACTTGGAAGGAGTAATCACACCTCACGCAGACCCCCTAGTGATAACAACGCTGGTTGCCAATCGAAGAATATGGAGTATCCTAGTGGACACGGGAAGCTCCACAGAGATCATAAGCCGAGCATGCCTCCAAAAACTCCAGGTGAGAGCACATCACACTGAGACTTATGACCGTTACTTGACAGGTTTCGGGGGAGATCGACTACGAGCTGGGGGAAAGGTCACTTTACCCATACTCATCGAAGAAGGAACGACCAGCCGAGCACTAATGATAGAGTTCGTGATCATCGACGAACTACACGCGTACAACATTATTCTGGGAAGGAACTTCTCGAAGGAATCACGAGCTTTGATCTCTTTGAACCACTTAACTCTGAAATTCCCAATTTTGGGAACGAATCTGGTAGGAACAATAAAAGGAGATCAAGCGGCAGCCATGCAATGTTACGCCGTTTCAGCTCGACACTGTCGACGGCCAGCAGTGGTCCCCACCCTTCCAAGCACTGGAAAAATCACTGACTTTGATCACCCCGCAAACATGCAGGAATAGCGCCACCAAGGTCCGTATTGCTCACACAGAGTACCTACATATATATTATTTTAGCCGCTAGGCAAGAAAAGTAGTGTTACTAGCTACATATTTTATATATATATATATGTATATATATATATATTATTTTAGCCTCCAGGCAAGAAAAGTAGCGCTACTCGCTACATATTCTAACTAGTAAAATAAAATATTTTCAGCAACTAGCTACCTATTTTATCTAACAAAATAAAATATTTTTAGGAGCCCTAATTAAACTCATCTCGCTCTGAATCGAGCAGGTAGCCCTGACAGTGAAAGCCACGACCAGGGGACCTAAAGGCAGCCTTGGTAGGTGAGAGCAACGACCAAGGGCCCTAATTTAAACAGCCCTGCTACGCGAAAACCACGATCAGGGACAGGATAGCCTCTGTAGCTACAGCGACAACCGAGGGCCCTAAGGAGCAGTCCTAGTTAAACTGAACTTTACTTGAGTAAAAACCGACCCCTCACCAAGGTCCCAAGGAGAAGTCCTAGTTACATTGATCGACTCAAGCCGGCAAAGGAGGTAGCTCCGGTAGCTACGGTTGCGACCCAAGGCCTCACAAGGAGGAGTCCTAGTTAAAACTAAACCCTTTACTCGAGTGAAACGTGGTCCCTGTGGATCCCCAAGGAGAAGTCCTAGTTAAACTACCGCCCCGATGATGGTGACCGGAGGTATAAGGAGAAGTCCTTGCGAAATTATTCATGCTTGAATGAGGAAGACAGCCCTGACAGCTAAGGCCACGACCAGGGGCACGGGAGGAGTCCCGGCGAAAACTAGTTGTGCCTACACCGACGTAATCAACTTTGGTAGCCCAAGACACGACCGGAGATCTAAGGAGAAGTCCTAGTTAAACTAGCCAAGCTCAAGCTGGCGAAACCAGCTCTGGAAGCGAAAGCGACGACCAGAGGTCTAAGGAGAAGTCCTAGTTAAACTAGCCAAGCTCAAGCTGGCGAAACCAGCTCTGGTAGCGAAAGCTACGACCAGAGGTTTAAGGAGAAGTCCTAGCGAAACTAGTTGTGCTCAAGTCAACGAAACCAGCTCTGATAGCGAAAGCTACGACCAGAGGTTTAAGGAGAAGTCCTAGCGAAACTAGTTGTGCTCAAGCCAACGAAACCAACTCTAGTAACGAAAGCTACGCCCAGAGGTTTAAGGAGAAGTCCTAGCGAAACTATTTGTGCTCAAGCCAACGAAACCAGCTCTGGTAGCGAAAGCTACGACCAGAGGTTTAAGGAGAGGTCCTAGCGAAACTAGTTGTGCTCAAGCCAACGAAACCAGCTCTGGTAGCGAAAGCTACGACAAGACGTCTAAGGAGAAGTCCTAGTTAAACTAGTCAAGCTCAAGCTGGCGAAACCAACTCTGGTAGCGAAAGCTACAACCAGAGGTCTAAGGAGAAGTCCTAGATAAATTAGTTGTGCTTAGGCCAACGAAGCCAGCCATGGTAGCGCCAGCTTTGCCCAGGGGTATAACTCAGGTTCGTAAAATATTCAATACTTTTATACAGGGCTAACTTGAGTTCCATTTCTGCAGAGGGAATTAGTAAGCTTAGGACATGCTAAACTAGGTCTGAAATTGTTTCTCTTACAGGTGCGACCATTCGGAGCATGCGTTGTAAGCCTAGGAAATTGCATTAGTAAGTTAGGATGGACTAACTATATCCTACTATGGGAGGTTCTTATGTGTGCAGCAGCAAGATATGGAAGCAAATCAAAACCATTAAGATTGAAACAGAAAAATGCCATTGTATCAAGGTCACCATTCGGACAAGGAAAGGAAGAGAATCCAGAAGACAAAAGAAAAATAAAAACAACTACGGTTCTTCACTAGAAAGGATAGGACCAGAATGACCATCAGGACCAGGAACAGAGGAAGCAAAGCCTTCGTCGGAATTATCACCCACATGAACCACAGAATTGGTAACCTCCTGGTCCCACTCGTCCTCACTAAAGGGAAAGTCTTCCTTCAACCCTCGATCAACAACGGCGGCATTAACGGACAAGGCGACTCGCTCTTTATCAAGATGACACAGGGGAGTAGTTTCCTTAGGAACGTAGAAACGACGAGCTGCATCCCAAGCAACCTGAAACGCGGATTTACGTTGCCGCCTCAAGATCGCCGAGAACTCATCCCCTTCTTTGGAAGTCGCTATTACCCTCTAACGGCTCACGTCAGTCATCTCAAAGATGTTCTTGTAAGAAGCTTGAAGAGCGGCCTTATCTTTGTCCCTCTGCTGAATCAGAGTAGCCTCCTTCTCCTGAAGGGCTTGAAGCCTCTCTTCCAGACTAGCAACACGAGCATCAGATTGAGAAGATCGAAGTTCAGCACTGGTCCTAGATTGCTCCGCTTCCAGCTTCCACGAATCTCGTTCAGCGGAGACAATCTTCACGTCGTTGGCCAAAATCTCGGCTTCAGCTTTGTAAGACAAGGCATCCTTCTCGGCCTTTGCAATCTGGGATTCTAGGCGCTCGATCGAGGATAACTGAGATGCGACGTTGTGATTAACTTGATAACTCTGAAAAAGGCAAAGAAGATACGCAAGATTGGGAAAGAGAGCATAAGGAAGAAAAGAAGACAGAAAAATAGTGCTGGAAGTACCTCATTCTGAAAGTACAAATAAAGACTATCGATTAGGAAGGACACACGATGAAGGACATCTTTCGGCAGAGAAGACACTTACGCCGATAAATCTAGGTTGGACAAGGACTTCCCTTTGCCAGTCAAGGAATGAACACTCGCCTTGGTCCTGGAAGCAACAGCACCACGACTGATCAGAAGAGGAACTGGAGGAGAAGAGCTGGTAGCAACTAGAGGTGAAGCCGGACCAACAGGTTCCCGAATAATGACACCAGTCATACTTCTTTTACCCGAAGATTTGGTACGAGACCTTTTCACACCAGAGGAGGGTGGCATGTCATCAGTCCCACTCCGTTTTCCCAAGAAAGCTAAAAAAGAAAAAGGAGATCAAGGAAATCAGACGTATAAAGAATACCGAAACAAAAAGAAGGGAAAAGAGACATCTTCAAACCAAGACTTACTAGGCACAGAAGGGAGCTTCTTTTATTGATAAAGAGCCTGCAGATCAGCAACGCTCTCAGGAATAAGACCCTCCTTGTCTCTGACTAAAGCATTTAATGCCGCTAGACACTTAACGTCTCCTTCATCAGGAACAAGAGTTGGACGGGTATAGGTAGGATCAAGCGAACGGAAATCATATTTCAGTCACAAGAGAAGGACGAACGGAAAAGAACTTACCCTTATAAACCTTCGGAATAGTCGGAGCAGAGAAAAACGGACCGACGCGAGAGGAAAAATAATGCCAACATTTGTCACTGGATTTGAGGGAAAAAGTCTTATCAAATGCAAACAAGCTTGCCTTCTCACCAAGATGAAGACAAAGGAAGTAAAACGCCATAATGGTCATAACGACGTTGGGACTCATCTGAAAGAGTCGCAATCCATAGAAGTTCAATAAATCAACAAGAAAAGCAGGAAAAGGAACCACTAACCCTAGATTGAAAAAAAACCTCATATACGCCAACACGACGATACAGCTCTGGGACAGGTAAAACTTTCGACTTCTGACCTTCAAAGTAAAACACACGAGTTACTTCTACTCCTTAGCCTCTCTACTTTCAACTAAGGAGCGGCGGGACTCATGATGATGCATAAAATGTCTGGACGTTGACTAACGTCTGAAGAGGCAAAGATCAGACCAGAAGTCTCTTGGAACAGCTCGACTTAAGGCAGCAGGACAACTAAAACCCCTGATGGTCCACCGCACATTCCCACAACAGGGAGGTCGGCCAGAAGAAACCAGCTCAGCACAAAACACCCTTGGCATGGACAGATCAAATCCTGGGATCTCTAAAGGAATTAGGGGGGTCTCCACAGGTTCGGCCCATATCTTACGCCCAGAACTGGGAAGATATCAACCCTGCGCAACCTAATGACTTAATCCCGGAGTTTCCAGAAAGATCTCAGTCGACCACACATCTTGAAGTGTTTAAGCCCGATTGGACTCCACGTATCTAGAAACGGAAACTTCTCCTTCAGAGTCTATCACTCCGGCAAGATATATAAAAAGTATCCTTGAACTTAGGAACTTTCACTGATCAAAGATCCGGGATAGACTCGAAGAGAAACCCTACATACGCAAAAGAGGTAACTTCCCTTACGGTTTGACGGCCACCACTCACCACCGCCACTAATCACAGTCGGCCTAACTTCGCCTATAAAAGGCCCCCCACATCGTCCTTCACAGGACACGATCTCTTCTCCCAAAAAGATCACCCAAAACTCAGAGTTCTCATAACTCGCCTCCCAAAAAGATCAATCAATATTCATCTTTTACTGCAAAGAGCAACCTGACTGTCTTGAGCGTCGGAGCGGTTTTCGAACCTTTTGTAGGTTTTCCCCCCTTTGGGAACAGACGAACAGGAGCAAGGAATCAAGAGCTGGAGCTAGGAGCTAGGAGCTAGGAGCTGGAGCAAGAAGCAAGGAGCAGAGAAGCGGAGCAGAGCAGAGAAGCGGAGCATAACAGAGAAGCAGAGCTGAACAGAGGAATCTCACCTCTCTAAATAGAATATTCTATCATAACGGAGGTTGTCATGCATCAACTCCCTTTTTCATTCTGATTTAATCGGGAGCCAATAATTTTCGACATCAGCAAATACTCTCTGAAGTTGTGAAATATTAATCTCTGACGCTTTTCCAATGAAAAAGATATCATCGACAAACATTAAGTGACTGATACTAGGCGCATATCTATCTAATTTTAGCCCATTGTATAACCCATTAGTTTCATCTTGTACCACTAATCTAGTGAGGGTTTTCAATTCATGTTTACTCCGGTCCTCCTAAAAAATGTTTGTTCTTACTTATGGGAGGCTAAATGGAATTGGCTCTTGTTCCGTATGGGTAGGCCTTTCGATCCAGGAAAGTCACGTTTGATTAGCAAAGGGAAGTTTTAGTTACCTCCTGTTACAGATAGCATTGCAACTTTGGTCTCAACAACGTCCTTAACTTCAACTAGTTTTGGTTCTCTGTCTCGCTTCTTACCTTATGCAGTTTATCTGCATCATCATACTGGTTGTGTTGAGTCAATCGACTCAGACTTAGTTAGCAACCCATTATTCCAGGTGTTCGATTGCAATCGTTTGATATTGTGGTGGTACATAATTTCTCCATTGAGAGAATACTGGTTGGGTATCCAGGAATCTTTTGATTCCACATTTAGGAAATCACAATACTTCTTTGAAGATTTGAATTTCCTTTTCCATCAGGTTATTTCGGTGCAGTTTGAACCGATTCTAGTATTGAAGTGCTGGTCATTGACGAGACTATTAGTTGGCGAATGCTCGCAAGAATGGAGGTCAAGTTCCTTTATGCGGCTGATGTTATGGTCGCTAGTCGGCATGAAGACTGCTAGACTCCAGAAGGTTTGCGTGGCAGCTTCTGATACGGCCCGACGGGTTATAATTAGGAGAATGAGTTTCAAGTTGTATGTTTTGGATTTTAACTCTTCTGTTATAACTTCCCTCTTTCTACTATAAACTTTTGACATATAAATAATACTGGTTTACGGTTCTAAATAAAAATCTTAACATTAGTTCTTTTGCGGCAAGAAAAAGGGGCTGGACATTCAAGTCTGAAGCCCACGTAGCTGAAATGGCGAAGAATAATCATCAGACATAAATTGGCAGATTTTCGAGGGCCTTTGGTATAGGAAGAGCAATGTTTAGTAAAGGCAGTGTGTTAGAAAGGTCAATTTATGCATTTGCTCTTCCTTTACCAAATTAGTTTAAGGAGGGCGTTATAAGAATCATTTAATAAATAATGCTAAAATTTAAGGATTTTGATAAAAATTTATAATAAATCTAATATTCTATTCACTTGTAGTTTTCTCTCACATAAACAACCCAACCCTAATATCGTCACTACTATTAACATCACCATTAGTATTACAGAACTTGCAAAGTTTACCATCATTATAGTGTTAGAGGGTGTTTTATTTTTGCACTTAATAAGTGATTTTCACTTAATAAGTGTGGGCCGGCAATTTTAGGCCGTTTGATTTTTTCACTTAATAAGTGAATATCACTTATAAGTGATGTCAGAGTAAGTGCAGAAAAGTAAGCTCCAACTTGGAGCTTATTTTTTTGCACTTACTTTCTGAGTGCTAAAAAAGACATTTTTATCCTTCTCCGAATATAATAATTACTAATATAATTATATCTAAAAAGAAAATCTTAAACCATTGATAAGTCAAAAATCTTCCTACGACTTTAGCGATGACTCTTTTCCTTCTCCACTCATCTTTCACCGAAGTTTTTCTCCTAAATTTTTTTCCCATCCCTTCCTTCACTAATCACGGAACCACCCAAACTCCATGATGCAACGTAAGTTCTTTCTCCTTCATAATTTTTAATTATTTGAGGTTAATATTTTCGACACAAAGTATTCATAAACCATAATTCTCTTGTGTTCAAACTCGCAAGCATAATGAATTAGTATGAAATACTAATATGTTAACACTTTAAGGTCAAAATCGACAATTTCTCATTTTTATGACATTTAGAATTAATATAAAAACCAAAATCAATCACTTAGAAGTGATGGAAAACAAACGTCATACAACTTACAAGTGATATCACTTACTAAGTGATTAGCACTTAGTAAGTGGTCGTACTTATAAGTGTTAAAAAATCAAACGCCCTCTTAGTTTCAAGCTTTTAATGATGCCTCGAGATCTCATCGATGAGGAACCACCATTAATGAAGAAGGAGGCAACCTACATCAAGAAAGAAGAGTCCTTTGACTTAAATGACGACACCGACTTAAACGAAACCATCGACTTAAATGAGGACATCGACTTAAACGAAGATATCGACTTAAACAAAGACATATATAATGAAGATAATATGCCTCAGGTAAAGAAAAATCATTTCCTTCTCTTCTCTATGATTGAACAAACGTTTTAGGGTTTTAGGTCGTTTTTGTTCCGTAAAGGATTTTCGGTTAGGTCCGCTAAAAAAGCCAACAGATTTTGGCCGGTGCGATGAAAAAAACAATAAATTTGGGCCGAGCCAGCTGAAATTGTTCTGTTTTTTCATCCGCTCAGATGAAATTTGTTTAAATTTTCAGATGTTCTGGATGAAATTTTTTACTGTTTTCATCCATGAATTTTTATTTATGCTAAGCGAATTTTTTTTATGAATCTTCAAAAGTTACTTTAATCAGTGTTAAAACCCTGAAAATCTATGGAGAAATCAAACAATAACGAGAGCTACAAACCCCTCTATGGAGATGAGTGTTGTGTTAGTCATCTAAGGTTTAGGTTTCCATCTTTATCCCTCTCTCTTTGATCAAAACGAACAGATTTAGGATTTTTTTTCTCTCTTTTGGTTGAGCAGGTTTTAGTGGTGTTTATCTCTCTTCCCTCCCTTTGATCGACGAACAGGTCTTTGGTCGAACATGATTTTTCTCTCTTCTCTATCATTTGGTCGAAAATAGTTTGAGGGGAGGGACCAAAGTTTAAAATTGGAATACTTTATAAAATAGTGTTTATCTCTCCATATTCTAAAAAGAATGCTCTCCCTATCTAATGCACTGTCTTTGCTAAAAGTTGCTCTTCCTATACCTTTCGAGTACTTAGGTGTAAACGAATGTTCGTGGTAGAAGAAGTGGGAAATGCATTAAAGGGGTAAAGTACACAACTCACTCGTCCTTATCCAAATAGTTTCAAAATGACAAAAAAAAAAAAAAAAATTCTTTTTTCTAATCTAACCAGTTCTTGTGTTCTTCAATTTGTTTAGTTTTATCTACTAGTCCATTACTCACCAGATCTTGTCAGCCAAGACAAAATCAAACATAACCTTATTATTTATGGATGTTACTGTACACAACTTCAATTTTACTAAAGACTACTGTTGGACAAAAATAACTAAATAAAACTAATTAAAATAGTGTCCTAAATTGCTAACCGACACCAAAAATAAAAAACAAGTATAAACGAATTTCTCCTCCATGTTATACAGAATTCTATTTTATTCAAAAAACTATTATACAAAAATAACTAAATAAAACTAATTAAATATCTCCGTAAATTGCTAAACCAACACCACAAGCAAAAAATCAAATATAATCAAATTTTTTGTTTAAAAATCTTGGGGTTCAAAATTTTATTACCATAATTAATTGTTCATAAATAAAATTTTGTCGAATATTAAGCTAAAGAGTTAACCAAATTTTAACAAATAACCAAAAAATATTAGTATATTCCAATCAGAGCATCCCATGTTGTAATTTCAGGTGGAATTGAATCATTTTGTTTTAAAATTACCTTGACAAAGTGATGCCCCTTCTCAGATATAGCAAGTGCAACATTTTTTAAAGTCAAATTAGTAATCCTTTTCTAACAAAAATTATGAAAAAATTGTGTTAGAGTCAAATTATTTTAAAAATAAATTCTATCTATTTTATAATTATTATTTTTTGGGTTTAATTTGGAGTCTTTTTTTAAGATTCTCAGTATAATATTTGCTAGATAACACCAATAAAACAATTTTTTTTATTTTTTTAATAATTTAACAAAAGAAAAGGATGATCCTAGTAAATATTTTGTAGAGTCAAAACATAATTGTATATATTTAGCAATTTAAGATCCAACAAAATATTTGCTAGATAAAACCAATAAACCAACTTTTGGTGTTGTTTAGCAATTTAATAAAAAAATCAGTTGTGTCTAGCAAATAGTTTTGTGAATCAATTATACAGTTGCTTTTAACATTTGTCTTATTTATTTAAGAGTTAATTTTGTTGAAGTCCCCAAGTTGTGATTAACTCATCGTTTGGTTCTCATAAGTGTCTGGCAGTTCGTTTTAACTCCCAAAGACTAGAAAAACTCGAACTCTTTCCGAAAAAACATTCAGGAGCCTAAAAAGAACTCCCAAAAAACTTAAAAACAAAATAAATCCACCTCATATCCCCACTGTCCTCCATTCATCACCTCGCTCCTTCACTCCATCTCTCCCTCCCGTCAGCTCATCATCTTCTTCGACAAAGATTGTCGGCCTGTTTTTATGGCGACCTTCAAATTTAACCAAAATATTTCTACTCATGTCTCTCTCTTCAATTCTTTCTTCCTTTCCTCTCTTATTTCTCATATCTCTCTACCTCTCTACAACGAAGGGAAAAGCTGGAGAAAAAGAGTAGATAGAGATAAGAGAAAGGAAGGGAGAAGTAGAAAGAGGAAGAAGATGAAATAGAGGAGAAAGAGAAACATGAGGTGGATTCAAATTTTTTCAACTTTTCTTTTGGAATCAATATCTTTTTGGCCCCCTATAGATATTTTCGGAGGCCCTTGGGGGCCAACTGAAATGTCAGACACCTATAGGGCCAAAATAGTAAGTTGGTCACAAATTGGGAGCTAAAACTGAATAACCATTTATTTAATTACACTATTTGTTCTTTTCGGGGATTACAACCTCCTCAAACCCCTTTTAGCTATTGTTAGGTTTTGTGTTACTTCCATTTTGACCTCCAATTTGTGATCAACTGGTGGTTTAGCCTCTATAAGTGATAGACAGTTTAATGTGACTTTCAATTGTGTCTGGTAGTTATATTTGCCCCTGATTTTTGTCATATTTACTATTTTACCCATATGGAATTTTTTAATTAAATTTTTTTTATTTGTCCACCTCAATCTTTCTCCCTCTTCCATTTTCCTTTGTCATTCCTCTACTCACATGTCTCTCTTTACCTTATTCTCCTTTCCAACCTCAGAAGGTCGTTCTCCATCTAGTCGTCCCATCACCAATGACTTAGAATTTTTTTTAACTCTCCCTTCTTGTTCCACCTCCAACAACTTTTTTCTCTTTGTTACCGGAAAGGCGATAACCCCTTTAGGTGACCTTCATCTGGATTTTAGGGAAATCACACACCCAGATGAAACCCCCATTTATCTGGAAAACAAACACGAAGGCATCTTTCAGACCAAATGGCATTGTGTCTGGATTTTGAATTCTAGCTCTAGACAGACTCGACTCATTTTCGTCTGGATCTAAGGTTCCAAACCATATGACGATCTGGTGAAAGGGTTCTCCCTTAACCAGAACATATAGAGAAACTAGGAGAAAAAAATAGAGATGGAGGGAGGGGACAGAGGGTCGAGATAGAGAGTAGGTGTTACTGGTGAATGTGGTGTGATGAAAGAAGGAGAAAAAAGAAAAGAAAAAGAGGTGAAGTAAGGGGATGTAAAGAGATATGAGGCGACAAATAAAAAGCCATGATTACAAAAGTACAATAAACAGGGTACAATACGAATTTAGAACTAATTTTATGAGTATGTCTTTCTAGCTTGAGAAACTAACTTGTTCTTCCATCTCTACTATTTCCCAATCCACCAAACTTCTTTGAACGACTTATCACATCCCAATTGATAAATATGTATATCTTTTGTTCATCTTGGGAATTTCCCCACAAGAGTTTTTTTTTCCTTTTTCTCTAGTTGACAAAGTACATGTTTAGGTGTTTTTTGAAGGTTGAATGGTTAGGTACAATATGAATTTAGAACTAATTTTATGAGTATTGTCTTTCCAGCTTGAGAAACTAACTTGTTCTTCCACCTGAGAGTGTTGTGTGAAATTTGTCTACCAACCAATTATAGTTGTGTATTCTACTGCTGGGTGATGATAACTGTTAGGAGAAAGACGTGATGATATCAGGAGGAACATGAGAGCCAAATATTGGACATCTTCGTACTCGTAATTCCATGTAATATATAGGTTTTTAGGATCATTAAATTATCCTCATCTCTCTTGTAACCTCTCTTTAATGTCGCTATGCGAGAGTATTAATGAATTTATATCTTTCTTCGTCAAAATCAAAAGTAAAAAACGATAGAAGAGACTATAAAAGTAGACCTACTCCAAACTTAAACATCAAAAAAATCGTCCATCAAGAATAAACAAGTTCACATAGAGAGAAATAAAGAGTTGATTAAGAAATACAGGTTGTTGATTTAATGTAGGTCTGGAGTAAGCTTTGACTTATAGCCTCTTCCACTCTTTTTCAAAAAAAATATTTATTTTACATATGGCCCCCTAGTTTGTGATCGGGTTCCTTCATGACCCCCTACTTTTAACAATACCCAGATGGTGAACTTTTGAAATTTTCCGTTCATTCATCATTCATTGATTGTTTTATTTTCTTATGTTTCCTAAAATACTGTTGTCTAACTTATTTTACTTCTCTTAATTTTTTTGTTTTCTTTCTTTTACATCATCATATTTTCATCTTTCTTGTTCCAATTGATATTCACTAATGGGGGTCCAAAAATTAATTTCGTAATTTCTTCTTTGGAGAGAGAATATAAATGTATTTTATGTTTCTTCTTCTTCACATACTCATTAAAATCAAATTCAAAACGAATACGAAAACCAAAATCAAAATCTTCTTGTGGTTCCCGATACGTCAGGAAAACCTTCTTCACCTCTGTAGGTTGTGTCTGATTAAGGATGATGAAAAAGTAAACGGCAAAACCAGCTCCTCAATTGCTGGAACAATTTCTTTGATTGCATTGAAGTTATCTCAATTAAGGCTTTTCATCAAATTCTAAGTTTACTTTTTGAAAAATTTATAGAGTATTAACGATATTTTTACTTGAAAAAAGTTAGATTTTTTTTTTTTGAGTTAAACCAGAATTTCATTCATACGTAAGAATACAATCTAACACATTACATGGTTTTGAGTCTTTGAGTACAACATGAATTTTTTTTATGAAAACAAATTAGAGTAATACTAGTTCATAAGTTCCTTTACTTTTGGAATTTATTTCTTCTACACTAATTTTTCTTTTTAAATAGACTTCGTTAAAACAATACAAAGAATTTAACTAACAGAAATCATGAAAATAAATTTTTGTAAAAATATGAAAAACAAATATATAAAATGTAGTTGTGGACCTACATTACTGGAAATCCATTAAAAGAAAATGATCAAAAAGAAGATGATGATGATGTAGAAGAAGAAAGAGAACAAAAAAGTATAAGAAATAAAATAAACGGTTAATTTCATTTTGGCCTCCTAAAGATGACCAACTCACCAAAATAGTCCCCTAAAGATGACCAACTTCTAAAAGGGCCCCCTTTTTAAATTTTTCGTCTATTTTACCGTCTAACAATTATTAATATTATTCTCAATACCCAGTTTGCCCTTGTTTTTTTTTTTTACTTTATGTCAGGTTATGAGGTATTACGTCCATTTATGCCATTATCACATGCAAAGTAATAATGAGAGAGTTATGTTGAGAGTGAAACTATTATTTGTTCTCCCATTGTTTCTCTCTCTAAAATTGTTTCATATTATCTCTGTAAATGTCTCTTTGTTTTTGAAAATCGTAGAGAAAGGTTGCAGAACTCCACGAAGGAAGTAAGGGCATTGATGAAAATACTTTGATGAAAATTAGTTAAGGCTCCATTGACTTCAATATATCTTTGAGACTTGATTTGTTCTTGTACATTTGAGATTCATTCCATGAAAAAGATGTGGTTACACCTAGTTTGTGTTTGATTTATGAGACATTTAATCGCAATTCTTAAAGTGTAAGTTGATAATTATTTGGTGAAATTTGTCAAGACTGTGAACAAAGAGAGATGGTACACATGGTGGGAACTTGAGCAATGAAAATGATTTTATGGAGAAGGTGTGAAAATAATGGTCAAAGAGAACAAAGGTGCTTAGTTGGTGTTGCATGGATGGAGAAAAATGGTTTTCTTATTAAACAACATGAATAACCCAACAATTTTCAAATTGGGAGAATAGGTGCCTAGTAGCACAATGGATTGAATCTCTCTCCAACCTCCATCTTCAGATCCAAGATCTTCGGGTATCGTCGAAAGAAAATCAGTTAGATATTGCATGAATGTTCAGATTTAAGCTATGTACCTAATATGATGTTGATTTTCAGAGTGTAATTGTACCTTCAATGGAGGTTAAGAGGACGATGTTAACATAAAGTTTTGGTTGAAAAAGAGGGAAGTAGAGAGAAAGAGAGAGAGAGAGAGAGAATGAGCGAGAGAGAGAGAGAGAGAGAATGAGCGAGATGGTCGTATCGACATGCATGGCGCCGGTAGATTACGACAGTAGTAGTAGTGACAAATTTTTGCCTCCCATGTTATCACATACTCTCTCCTAATATTGATTTCTCCCTCCTAATATATACAAGATAGATTAAACATATTATCACAAAACACATGACGTCTGGCAAATATGGTAAAAGGGTAAACTGGGTATTATGAGAAGTGAAATAATTGTTTAACAGAAAAGTAAACGAAAAAACTCAAAAGAGAGTCATATTAGAAGCTGGTCATCTTTATGGGGCCATTTTGGTGAGTTGGTCACCTTTAAGAGGTCAAAATAAAATTAATCCTAAAATAAATTAAAAAACGATATTTTAAAAATCATAAATAAAAAAAGAAAACATTCAATGTTCGAAAAAATTCAAAAGAGCACTATCTGAATATCTTTCTACACTTAAAAAGCCAGACAATCATTTCGTCATAAACTACCCAACCATATTACAAATGACCTAAAAAGAAGAGTCCATGGGTATATAGTCCAAAATAATGTTCAAAAAGGGTTTAGGATCTAATCTTCCAAAAAATGGATTTTTAGTCCTTTTACCATATAGACATAAAAACCCCCACTTTCTAAAACATAGTCCCGTCAATGTCCCACCTTCATATTTCACGGGTTTTTAATTTGGGGACAGAAAGAATCTGGAAAGGCAAGATGTGGACGTGATTTGGGGGTTTTTATAGGAAGTAACGGATCAAGGATATTTTCCAAAACAGATTTGGAAAACAGATATTTTCTAAAACAGATTTTCTCTCTCATCCTTTCAGATTTGAAAACCAAATCTATATATCACTTTCTCTCACTTAACTTTCAGATTTGGAAAGAGTATATTTTCTGAGATCAATTAGCGTGATTTGGGGGTTAATATTCAAAACATATATATCAACTTTCTCTCACTTAACTTTCGTTTTTACTCATACATAAACACACATCAAATACAAATTATGAAACAAGTTCGTAAATTATGTGTTATTTATGACGAGGAAACCATCATTTGTCATGTATACAACGTAATGTATCATATGTATGTGTGTCATGTCCGTTATGTACCGTTGAATACTTAGATTATTTTCTGACATAAATTACTTGTTGTTCACGCGTACATGTCCATTATGTACCATAAATTATGGTAACATGTTAGGAAATGTAAATCTGAAATCATGTTTTTTGTTATAAAGTATGTGATTTATCATAAATTATCTATACTGTATAGTAAATAACACAACCTTTGTACAACTGAAATGAAATTTTATTGAACAATAATCTCTGTTTTATTGTAAATGAAAACAACATAGTAGACTAGGTACCTTAAAAACAAACTCCGTTGGAATGTTGCCTGAGCTCTCGATCCTCACTGTCTTTGGTCTTCCAGGTCTATGGCGTATCAAACATGGTAGTGTTTTTTACTCTTCATTAAATGTACGTGGTTCATCAAAGTTAGAGGTAGGACTTATATGTTCCTTGTAAGTCTTCACATAAGACTCCGTTATCCAAACAGGATCATAGAAACAATCTTCTTCATCGTAATTTATACTTCTATAGTTTATGTGATGATTCTGTAAGAAATTCCATCAGTGCTGGTTTACTACAAGAAAAAAAAACATGTACATTAGTTAGAAAAACTTATAATTTATCATAAACGACATTAAACAATGAATAAATTATCCATAATGTTTGATAAACTTCAACATGTGTTGCAGATAAATAGTATTTTAGTTTGAATCACATTGACACTGTAATATAATACAAATATGTGTAATTTGCTATAAATTACATGTACTGTTTCAGATATTACGCAATTATACGTACCTTATGAATAATTAAACATTCTTTTTAAATAAGGCTGCTAAAGTATGTATAACTGTTAACAGATTACATATATTTTACATTATGTTATACAGTTGCAGTACGACCGGAATTGGCGTAATGTACTTTAAAGTATGAAAAATTTAATAGGAATTACTTATAATGTACATTCTGTTAAGAGAAACCGTACGGAATAATATCTTGATAAAAAATTGTACGGATGCAAAGTTCTGATGTGAAGAAATGTTAGAAAATCAAAAACCTAATATCAGAAAATCAAAATTCTAAATTACAAATCTGAAATCTTCTGTATGAAAAAGAGAATGAAAGATGTTTCGATTTTAGAAAGAGATCAAAATCTGGTTTGTAAACAAAATAATTAAAACGATTTATTATCAATAGGAAAACTAAATCTAATGAAATATGATATGATGATTCGATGATAAAGTGATTACAACCATTCATAAACAAAATTATATAAATGTTAGAAGATGTTAAGCGAAAACATAAATTTGAAAGATGGTTTCTTACCTTATAATAAGATGAAACTGTAGATCTTGAAAATAAACTTGATATGAAGAGATATAAATGGAAATGGAGTTTTGAGCTTGTGTATTGGATTAGAAGACGAATGTTTGAAAAACAATCTAATGAAGATGAAACAAGATTTCTGAGTTTAATGGAGGTTTTGTTATGTGAATCGGATTTAGAGAGAAAGAGAATAAAGAGGTTTCGCTTACAAAAAATAATGATTCTTTGTTTGGAAATGTGATTGGGGAAAGAATGTGGGAGATAAAAATGGAAGAAGATCTTTATGGATTTTAAAAATAAATCAGTTATAATATATATTTCTTTGTTTAGAAACGTGATTGGAGAGAGAATGTGGGAGATAAAAATGGAAGAAGATCTTTATGGATTTTGAAGATAAATCAGTTATAATATATGAGGAAGGTTAGATTAGGAATTATGATTTATTTGGTATTCTAGGGATTTGTGTTTCCTCTCTAGATGAGACCGAATGGACTAGATATCCATTTATATTATTATTTTGGTTTTGAAACTCTTTATAGGATTATAGAAGACTATATCTCTTATTAGGACTCGTTTTTTGGGCCATAAATTCAAAAATTATAAAAAGAACTACTATAGTGGAAAGATTATTTATTTATTTTGTTAAAAGTATATATATTATTAAACTATAACAGAGTCGCATTACAATACATATTAAGAAGAAAATACGGAATACAGTTTCACTTTTTACATCTTTCCTTTTCGACGCGCCCATTTCGCTAGCTTGTTTGCTTGAGTATTCTTATCTCGCTTGATGTAATTGAATTTTACCTGTTGCATCTCCTTCTTTACGTTCCTGATTTGCCGAATGTGTACTAGTGATTGCCATTGAACTTGATGCTTTGAGTTATTCAAATGTTTGATCAGATTTATATTGTCACTTTCAATGATGACCTGCATATAATTGTTTTCTTTTGCCCAAATTATACAGTTGAGTATTGCTAAAGCCTCTCCTTCCTCACTGTTCCTTGCTCTTCCAATATTCACACTTGCAGAGATAAACTTTGACCTATAATCAAGGACAATATGACTAGTTCCTATAATTTGAGCTACATTAACAAATGATGCATCCACATTAATTTTCACAAAAGGCTGGGTCGGAG